>NC_139323.1:23092500-27892500 GCF_056507025.1 Lutjanus erythropterus | reverse complement strand
ATTATTATAATCTGGGGGAGGTATTTGTCTGAGGCAAAATTTAAGAGGTTCAGAATAAAGATTGCTATACAAACACGAGTGACTCACAGTCACATAGGCCTCCCAGTATTAATGAACATGTGCACTAACGTCTCCTCATGAGACAAATTTGACCAAATTGACTAAAGACCAATACTAAAAAATTCTGTATATTTTTAATTTATTTTAGTTAGTTTTGTAAGTACACGATATCAGTTCAATTAGGTTTTTTTTCCTCATAAGGTCTAGTTTTTATTTTTACTTCAGTTAACTAAAATGTTTTTCCACTCATAGTTTGTTTTTAGTTTTAGTTAACTATAATAACTTTCTTTTTATGTGTCAATGATACGTCTGCACACCAATGTATGCATGTAAATGCATGTGTGGCACAGAAGCATGCTCAAACTTCATCCAAATTAATTAATTAATTGAACATTTGGCACAATGTAACCAATCAGATGTTTGCATGATTGTGCCTCACTGAACATTCATCTTGGTAGATAACATGGTTGCATGATCTTCCATTGGTCTTCCCCGTCTCAGGATTGTCGCGTGAAAGTAGCTTTGAAGAAGACATCTTCCTCTTCCTCAACTCAGTAACACTTTGTAATAAAAATGTATATTAAACGGTAAATTGATAGTTAATTAAACTTCTTCTAAATTTCTTTGTTAACAAACATTCAAATAATGTTTATATATGCTTTATATACAGTTTATTAAGCAATTGTAAAGTAGACATTAAGTGCGATTTTATAATGATCATCCAAATAATGTTTATGGATGCACTGCATAGTAATCATTAACCATGTATGAAGTATTATAAACATCAGTTAAAGCTTTATAATGGCCATCCAAATATTGGATGGTCATCGTGCTTTGGATTAAAAAGTGTTACGTATGTAAGGTATTGACATTATCAGTTGCAGCTTTATAATAGATATCTAGTTTTACAAAGTAATCATTAACCATTAAAAAAATGTGAAATATTTGGTCCATCTCTCTATGTAATGATTTCTTAAAAGCTCAAGGTACAAAAACTATTTATAATTTCATTGTTTAACAGTGAAATAACTATTAACTAAACTATAATTAACTATCAATTTACCATTTTTTAATGATGGTTATTAGAAAGTGTTAATTCAGCTCTTCCTCTTTCCTCCCTCTCTTCCAGGACGAGGTGGCGCCCAGCTGAGGAAATGCAAGCCAGTTTGTCCACCCAAACCATCAGACCTGGCCCAGCGACCTAAAGTCCCCGGTGGACGCATCTCGCTGCTGAGCCTCACCCCTTCTAGCTCCACCTCCTCCCTGTTTAGCTGCGCTTCTTCAACCTCTGAATCCTCCAACGCCTCCTTCAGGCACCCGCTGCAACGCCGCAACCCCATCATCCCAGACACAGTTAAACTCCCCCCGGGTGTCCTCTCCCAGTCCGCCGCCTCCAGTCCCGCTCAGACCCCTCCTCCTGGAAACCGAGCGTTAAACTACTTCAGGAGGAGAGAGACGCCTGGCCGTCGTAAAGACAGCACCCAGTCCCTCTACATCGACAGCTCGGAGTGTGACCTGTTGTTGCATTTCGCCTCCTGCCCTCCTTCTGCCGCCTCCTCTTCCACCTCCATCTCCATGGCAACACCCTCTCCTCAGCACCACGACACACAAGCCTCGAAGGGCCAGAGACGTTTTTCTGACCCAGACATTCCTTATATGGATGATGACATCTGACCAGGACAGAAGAGAAACGATGGCGAAGAGGATTAGGGTCAACTAGTAGACGAAAGGAAATTAATATAAATGACAGACAGAGTTGCCACAGATAAGAATGATGGACTGAAGAGAACCGGGAGAGGACAAGAGTCAAGAGTTGCAGTAGTATCTAAAATGGATCTACAGTTTAACAGAAGTGACACGAAACTGGAGGCTTTTCAAGAACCAATCAAGGAACTCCAAATGTGTCTAACATTTTCTTGTCCTCTATGACAGTAAAAATAACAGAGCCCGATGTTGCCAAGCACCTTTTCTACCATTTTAATATATATTGTGGTTACTGTTGATGAATTCAGTTGGGACAGAGGCGTGTTTTTCTTTAGCCTCATAATGATGGACCAGCAATTTTGTTTTCTTTCTCCTATTTTTTGTGCTAATTCAAGGAAATATTGCAGGTTCCAGCCGCACTTTTCATTTCTTAGTTCTCCCAATGAGCAAAACATGCTCACAGAAATGTTAGCTAGTGCCTTGGTAATGTACAGTAAGTTGACAGTTTCTCATGTTATGTTATGTAATCTTATGGACCGTGCTCGCAGAGGGATGGAGGGAGGGTTATTTGGGATGTCCTAGATTTTTGTGTTAATTGTACTGAACCGACATGAGACATGTTTAAAACAAGGACCTACAGTGAACATGCACAGTGTGACTGTTGTATACAACAGCTGCAGTGGACAACAGCCTCAATCCACCTTCACCCTCCACCTACCGCACAACAAACCCCAGATAGGAAATCATTTCCTCACATAGCAAAGGGAAATGGGAGCAGCACACGCCACTTTTTTTTTTCCTTTTGACACAACAAAAACACAAATGCAGCCTTGACGCAACAGCCGTGCCACAGTTTCTTTAAAGCCCCTTTAAAGTCCTTGAACTCACCTTTCCCTTTTCTAAAAATGAACTCGCAGCTTCACCCGGCTGTACTGTACCTGCCGCTGAGAGCAGGTTCTGCTGAAGCACAGCTTTGGACAAATTTGTATGAGATGTAATACTAATGTTCCTCTCTGACTGCTGTTGAATGATGTCTGCTAGTTTGTCTGGATAATGAGGACGATGTTCTGATGTGGAATGTGTAACAGAGAGTGTGTGGTTGGGACTGAATGACGTGAACTGTAATGGTTATTAGTATTAACATGACAATACAGAACATGATGCTTGTAACATCTGCTGCTGCTGTGTGTTTTTATCAGGGTCAGGTTCATTTTTTTAAGTTTCACAATACACCTTTTTATACAGTGGATCAGCTCTTCCCAAACTCATGCACATGGTACATCCAGTGGCAATGGACGAATCTGCTGTGCAAGAGCAGAGTGATTCTGACAACAATGATAATAATAATAATAATAAGAAGAAGAAGGATAATAATAACATAGTTATATATAATAAAACACTTTGTAGTAGATGATGAATATATATAGAACAATTGTTGTTTAGCACCTTTTAAATTGCCCTTAAACCACATGCATGGTATCCTTTTTATTCACTGTCATCATCTCATTTGTCAGTTTAACAGTATAAAGGTGGCAGGAAGCCAACATGGCCTACAAAAATTCACAAATACAGAAGAGGGATGTAAAAATAAAAACAAAAAGGTGTTATTCTCAGCTTATCTCTACACAATATATGACTTGAGTTAAATAAAGCATGTTCACATTGACCAATTAATAAACAGATAATAGAGGATGGAGGAGGAATACTTTTTCAACTAGGAACCATGAGAATTCATTATAAATTCTGCATAAATTACTCTCCTTGAAAAAGCATTAACAGATGGTCTCAGTCCATTTACATGAACAGTTTGATGAGAAATATGAATGTAGTCAGCGACATATTCACAAATTAATTAAAAATAATTTCAAATGCTTTAATTTTTTAGATTTAGACGGGAGAGCAGCACCTGAATTATACTTTAGTCTTTTTTACAACTTCAAACAGCTAAATCTGTGACTCGTGTGGGCGAAGTTGGATAAGTTGCTCTGTCACAGGAAATCCTTAATAGTAACACAAATGGTGTTATGATATGTTATGATAATGGTGTTATAATGTGTTAAGTGTTGGTATGTTAATGCTGAGCCAAATCAAATAGCCAGTTTAAATGAAAACATTCAAAATCTGCAGCAATGATTTGATCAACCTGACATTTTCTCAAAGGTGAGTAGACGTGTGTTTTAACAGGACAGTTAAAAAGGAAGTCATATAAAAATGTTTTTGATTTTACCACAACCTGCTGGAAAATGGATAATGCAAAAAAAAAAAAAAAAAACTTCATCCACATAGTGCATTTTCCCACAAAGTGGAAATAAAAATTGGAAGTGATTTTGGGAAGCATACAAGAGGGCTCCACTCTTCAGGATCAACAGGTAGGTACTGACAGAAGAGTTTGATGTTTTCTGTAATAAAGCTCCTTCAGAGGACATAGAACTATTTACATACACGGTGCTATGTCCCCCATCACTAATACTTTGACCCTGATACGTAAAATCAGTTGAGGAGGAATTCTTACTTTCCTAGCAAGTGTTAGAAGAAAGTGCTAGTACAATTTTAGAAAACTGATAGACCACACACTTTTCTCCATCTATCCAGAGTGAAATCTGCATGTTGATGACTGAGATGATAAAATTAGGTCATAAACAACAGGAAATGTATTAACAAAATATCAGATCGGATATATGTGTGTGTGTTCTTAGTTTCAATTGTGTCACATCCAGCTATCTTTTATTTAAAGGGACAGTTCACCTCAGAATATGTGTTTGAAATATGATCCAAAAATTATGACTCAGTTTCTCAAGATAATCCACAGACTTGTGAGCAGTTTCATGAAGGAACGGTAGATTCTACTGCAAAAAGAAAGTAGTTCCTGCATGAAACTGCTCACAACAAGGTCAGGGTTATTTTGGGCAACTGGGCCATGTTTTGGATACTGAGCACCACAGGACTAGACATCAAGATAGACATCTCTACAGCCGATATCTCCAAAACTCAGCAGCTCAGACCAAAACAGTGTGGGTGGATAAACATCACTACAGGTAAAATGAAAAATATGCATTTTTGTTTTTGTGGTGAACTGCCCCTTTAAAGGCCCCACATGCAGGTGTTTTTCTGTGAACTCATCTGGTGTGCAGGGGATATAGCTAGGCCTTTTATTTAGTACAATTATTACCTCCAAAGGAAATAAAGCGATTAAAGAAATATCTATTAGTGTACATAAAACAGGAAGTAAGGTGCGTACAGTATACAGTATATATGAGATATCCAGATATACAACTTGCAGTGTGTTGGTGAATAAATGTTCTAGCTGTTGAATTGTTTCGCTTTACTGACTTCGTCATTATATCCACATTACTGATGATAATTTATCAAAAAAGAAAAAGAAAAAAACTTTTTTGTGAAAGTACAAATAGTCATCCTTACAATATTGGTACAATATCAATGTATTTGGTCATAAATATTGTGGTATGTGATTTTGTCCATATTGCCCAGCCCTAATTATTCCATACTGCATTTGCTGACGAAGACTGTGAGGTGTGGTTACAGTATTTTGTCACATTAACTTAATATTATCCATTATTTTCCTTGTTCCCATGGACCCTGATAGTGGGGTCCACAAACAGTCTTGGAGCCAGAGGTGAAAAATAAACAAAAATGGACCCAAATAAGACATCAGAGGAAGGCATAAATCTCATGAGTGTTTTTTTTGTTTGTTTGTTTGTTTTTTGTTTTTGACGTTTTACGGCAATTGCCATCCATAACGTCTTCAATGTCAGTTTTATATCAGGTTGGGTTTTTTTTAGCCTGTTAGTTAGACTGCTATTATTTAGGACATTTCTCAATCAGATGAGCAATAAATAAATAAATAAATAAATAAAATGTAGTCTTTAGGTCCGTGTATCATCAGTTCATTCAATTATTAAATTCAGTCTGGCAAACTAAAAAACAAAAAGAACGAGTGAAATCTTCGTTTATTTGTTTTTCAGTATTAACCATTGCTTTTCTGTATTTGTTTCCGCATCTTCTGCTTGAAAGGAAAAATCAGATAAATGAGGAAACAAAAACAAAATAACAAGTCAAATGTACGCAGTTCTTTCTTCAATTTATTCAATTATTAATGACAACCTCCCATGATGCTCCACCCACGTCCGCTTTGAGCCGCCTGACGTCATACTACTGCGACGGTGTGTCAGCTTCAAACATGGCTTCTAGATTAGAAATTAATTTCATCAGATTATTGTCTCGCTGCGAGTCTATAGCGTCGGAGAAACGAGGAGAAACTGAATGGAGGTTAGAAAAGGTAAGACGAGATAAACGTGGAGTGAATTTTATCGTTCAGGGCTGTTTTTCTCTGACCTTCATGAGCTAAAGTTAGCATGACTGTTGTTGTTGTTAGCTGCTGCAGCTGAGAGCCGCTCTGTCTGTTAGCCACGTCGTCACCACTGAAACCAGTGACAGGATTTACTCAGCTGCTGCCTTTCACTGGTATTTTCCTCTCCGACTCATTAAAAATATTTAACTGGGGTGCAGTGGACTTATAGATCGTTTGCTAACCTCGCTAAGTTAGCTTACTGTACGAAACGTTGATAATACACACAACATTTAACTACAGACCACATTGAAATCACCCAGAAATCCTATAATAAATATGTAAAAATGTAGCTATACTATAATTCGTCCAAATATAATAAGCGTTCATATAAAAGATAAAGGTTAGACTCGGTACACTGGAGTCTATAGACACTCAGTCTCCAGGTTATTGGATACACTTATCTTAGACAAATGCAGCCTAAACTTCAGTCTTGCAGTAAATCAAGGTGATAATGTTCAATTTTTAGTGAGACTGTTTTAGAAAGGTGTTTAACTTTGTGGTAATTTGGGAGGTTGTAGCTTGTCATGTTGTTCTTACAAGAGGTGTTTCTTTTGTCCACCACATTTATACCAGAGTAGACTAAATATGAGAATCGCATGAACTACAACCTCTAGAAAAACCATAATGGTGATTCATCACATTAACTTTAACCAGTTTGAAGAAAAACTGAGCTTCATAATCTTCATTGAAGTAGAATTTATTGCAGGAATATAATTTGATATGTTTGCCTTGTAATGATGGCGTTGGCACATCCATAAGTGGTGATTATACACAGTTTCTTAGTATATTTTTTCTAGATGATGAAAGCCTTGTCCTGGTCACTGGATCAGAGGTGGTGTGAATTAACATCCTCTGTCAGTGTTAACCTGCTGTTTTCCCTGATATGTTATGGTATATGCCACTGTGGGATTCATCACAATAACCACAGAGCCAAACAAGTGATTGCTGGATTGCTTGGTAGCCCAGGGCAAGTAAAATGCCCCATTGTGCTCATAAATCTAGCAACTCAGTTGCCCTATCAGGCAAGTGGTAAAAAGAATTAAATACATTGGTTTTTTTTTCTTGAGCTGATGATGAAAGCATAATCATTGAGGGGCCAGCTGTCAGCAGACCAGCGAGCATGTGGAGTGTAACTAAGATTTTTATTTGTATGGTTTCATTAGGTCTGAAGATGCATCTCCTGTATTCTGCACTTTCACTCACTCGCACTGAGTTAAGAAGTCAGTTTCAGGGGAGAATGAGGTTAGATTGTTAATATACATTATTTTTTTAGGCACTGTTTTGTTCTGTTTTATTTACATCAATAAAGATTAAACTTGAAGTTAACTTTAGTTTTTGTTGTTCTGTCATAACTGCTTATAGATAAACAATTTACAATGTGGAAAAGCAAAAATTGACTTTAGTCAAGTAGATTTCTGACCCACCTGCCTGTCAAGGCAGTTGAACAAAAGAAAAGTTGAACGCTGAACCAGCTGAATTTCTAGGTTACACAGTAAAATTATTTCATTGTTAATGTTTTTAACAAGAGCACTGGTCTTAGGTCTTCAGCGCTGCTTTGTCATGGCTTTTTAATACGAAGCAGAGCATGCACAGCTTGGCATCCTTCAACTTCATGTCTGTTTCAAACTATATAATCATCCAAAAAATGTCTTCTGTAGTATGTTGGTGCCCTGGAGGAAATGTTGGTCGCTCTGAGGAAAAGTCCAAGGTAACATTGCGCTTAACTCTAATGTATTTTAATGCTTTTATTAATATTTATTATTTGTAACAGTCAGGTTCCTGTATGTAAATGTACTGTGTACTTACTGTGAAAGTAACTTTCAACACTTGAAAACAACTCATCCTTCTGGTGCAAGTGTTGGTAGCAGCAGTACCACCTTATCTTAACCATTTTTCGAATGTTTTTGAACATACTGTAGCATCTCTATCATTGTTAGCACCATCATCATGCTCGGCCATGTTAGTTCATTTATAGATAGTTTTCCTGAAACTGTTGAAAAACAACTTGTGTCTCTTTCAGCAAACCCACACCAGAGGTCCTGACTGAATACACAAGAAAAGTAGATTTTCTGAAAGGACTTCTAGAGGCAGAGAAACTGGTCAGTGGTACTATTTTTTCAAATTCATCACTTTCAAGATTACTGACATTTTTCTAAAAAAGTACTAGATATATTATTGTCACTGTATATTTATGATAACTTTGTTATCTGAACTGTACATCCTAAAAACATGAAACAGTCATTTCTCTGATCAGTCCCTTGAGTTTTTCCTTACAGTTGTTTGATCTCATGCCTCCCTTGTTCTCCTTCGCAGTCTTCACCAACAGAAAAAGCTCTAGCTAATCAGTTCCTCGCCCCCGGGCGAACACCAACAATTGCCAACGAGAGGATGCCTGCCACTAAAACTGTCCACATGCAGACAAAGGCCCGGTGTACAGGAGAGATGAGGGATGAGTTGCTCGGCACGGTAGGATGAGACGTACACTGCTGAGTCAGTATGTGACGAAGAATCACCACACTGTAGAAACACAAGCTGATGGAGGACGTGCATTGAATCCACCTCCTGCTAATAGTCCATTTACATTTAGTTTACCATTTAAAACTTTTACCCCCTATGTTAGACTGTAATTCTATCTTACAACTAATGTTATCAGTTTTGAGGATAGTTAATTGGTTATAATGTGTTTCCATATCTAACTGCAGGTCCTCCAAATAATATACAGTACCTTTAAGATTTCATTTCATTAAAAAAATGCTAATAAATACATGTTCTTCTTTTGTCTTCACAGAAGCTGTCAGGCAAAGGTAAAAAAAAAAAAATTGTGGAATTCAAAAGCATCTTGACTTTAGTGTCTGGAGTGAAAAGTGGTACCTGATATTTAAATATGCTAGTCTTGTGAACGAGAGTGATATTTTGGGATGGTGATTTTCTCTTTTCCTCTCTGTAGGCATGTCGGAAACAGACTTGCGGAACAGAAGGTAAAGCTGTGCATATTATTCTATTATTATCAAAGAACTAATGTCCATTATACTGTATTTATTTATATATGAGACTGTAACAACCAGTGATGCTTCTAAGAAGCTCAGACTTCATCTTCTTTATCTGTGTATCATCATTATCACGATCATTGAGGTGTCACTCCTCACTGCTAAATGCTTCTTTTGGATAAGAGCCAGCGCTCTGCGCCTGCGGTAAAATAAAAATGTTAATCAGGCTGTCCTGCCTTGTGCAGAGGTCTTCCACTGGATGAGCGTCAGTCAGCTGCAGAGCTGGAAGCCGTCCTGCAGCACCACCACAACCTGCAGGAGAAGCTCGCTGAAGACATGCTCAACCTGGCCCGAAATCTGAAGAACAACACTCTGGCAGCGCAGAACATCATCAAACAGGACAACCAGGTAACGGCTCGGTCACACTGCATGACTTTCACAGTGCTGTTCACACTGTGACACTTTCTGTCTTGCAATTGGACATCTTGAGGTTGGCGTCACTCGTTACAAGATCTTTCACCAGGAGGAATCTCAGTCTGTCTGCTCTCCTAACAATGCTTTTTTCACAAAAACATGAGAAGTGACCTTAGATTATTGCATTATAACTACTTTATAACTACTTTTTGCTTATCTTTTTTTTCTTTATTTGGGCTTTTCTAGCTGCTGCTCCTGTGCAGTTCTGTCTCTCCTGACATGACCAGTTATTAAACTTGCTTTACGTCTTTCAGGCGAAGCATCGGCGAGCTCTGAGGCGGCGTCTTTGAGCAGTTCACACAGTTTCTGTTTTTTAATGTTTCCGTTGCCTAAACAGTTTCTGCTCCTGATGCCCCTTGTCTCTCCAAATTCTGTCCACAAGAGGGCGATATAAGACAAGTAACACTTACTACCAACCTCCAAACCCTCTACATAAAAACTAGTCCAGTAGTCAGGATTCGTACAAAGTCCTGGACATTTGGAAAATGCTTAATTTAAACTGTCATGTTTTAAAGGTTAGGAATATGTTTTGAATTTGTGCTTAAAAATGCTTTATTTTCAATATATTCTGGTGTTTCATTTACATCATCACTCATGTAAACCAAAAAATTTTTAATATTTGAAATGAAACAATCCCGTTGTCATATTTGGTCATTGTCTCCTGGCGTCTCACAACAGACACACACAGTAGAGCTACATTCACTGACGTGGGAGAAAAGAAAAGGGGGTGTTTTTCCATTTTTTCCATTCTGCCCAGCATCACAATTTAAATATGATGAAAAGGCTTCGAGAGTGTGGAAATTTTTGCGTTTGGTACCTAGAAAGTTCTTGAATTTGGCTCTTTAAAGCTGTACTAGTCCGACTGATATTTATCTCGATGTTAGCTCAGTGGTTGTGTGTCCCTGCCCCTCCAGACTCTGAGCCAGTCGATGCGTCAGGCAGACCTGAACTTCGAGAAGCTCAAGACGGAGTCGGAGCGGTTGGAGCAGCACACCAAGAAGTCCGTCAACTGGCTGCTGTGGCTGATGCTCATCCTGGTGTCCTTCACCTTCATCAGCATGATCCTCTTCATCAGAATCTTCCCCAGACTCCGATGATGAGCGTCTTAAAATCCTGAACTCTTTAGTCCTACATCCTCCTGTGTTTACAGAGCAGTAACGACATAGGCCTCATAGATCTATACAGCATGTCTGTATGTGTGATCAGATCAGTAGTGGTCAGAACCAAAACGACTCAGTTTGATGAACTGAAACATTTGCACTTTTGAAACTGAACGTTCAAAATGTGGTTTGAAGCATCAGTATTCCTTTTTTTAAACAGAACAGAAGATTTAGTGGAGGTGAAGAGCCTCTTGTTGGAGGGCCTGTTAGAGCGGCAACATATAGTCTTAATACCAGACAGACAGCGGGGACTGAGCCTTAATTATTTTAATCCCTCATCAGGTAGGCTGTGAGCCAGTCAGTACATGTGTGTGCTGTCTCACATAGTGGGACTCAAATCAAAATCATCTTTTGTAGAATTTTATTTTCATCATGCAGACATCTGACGAGAGTTAATGAACCGTCCACTGTCATCTGCTATTTACAGTTTCAGCACTATATTGAATTAATTGAATGCTGAGTCTAAAACTTCTGAGGTATAAAATAGCTTTGGATGAGCAAACTGCCTCTATTTAGCATTTATAAGCACTAAATACATGTGTAATAAATGGTTTTAATGCAATATAATGACATTTAACAAGTGTACAGAATTTTTCAATTATAATTATACACCATGCTCCACTTGTACGTGCCGACAGGTGGAGTTACAGTTGAAAAATACATTAATAAACACTGAAATCTGAGTACAACTACAGGTATAGATGCTAATATTTTTAAGAGCTGGCTACACAGACCACCAAACCCCTAAATTTGGTGGCCAAAGTGCATTTTTGGTAGCCAAAATCTACACTTGTGTAAAAAACAACACAGAAAAGGCAATTTAATACAATTTAACAATAACTCGGCATAGCCTTTCTTAACTGTGACACTTGTGTTTAGGACACTAGTGGCACACAGCACATTACATTACATCCTTAGATGTGTCAGACTGTAAACACTTAAACTCCTGCTTCCATTCACTACTAAACTTTTGATCATATTTTGTTTCTTTCATCGTCTTCCTTTTGTGTTTCTGGTTTTATGTCAGGATCGTGTTAGCAGTTTGAGTAGACTTAGCAAACTCAGTAGATATTCAGTAGATTCGACATATTGAAGTTAGCTGGTTATGAGTACTGTTTTTGTAGTATGTTAAACTAAATGGCACGGCAGAATCTACTTGTGGCACTATAACGTTCTACAAAAAAAAAAAAAAATAAATTAGTCAAATTGTTCTTTAAGTTTGTTTTTTGTGCATTTTGTCGCTTTTGGCGAATGATTAGTATCAAAACGCAAGTGTAGGAAGGTGGAGAGAGTCTGTAACCATAACTGTACAAAAGCATAAAAAAAGTAGAATTTCACTTAATAGTGAAAAGGCAACCAGGTGAACTGATAAACAAAAGACCCACGAGGACTAACAATATTATCATATACGTAACATTAACATATATCAATATTTCATTTTTTAAAAATCAGTTATTGTCAATATTGCAACACCTATATTTCAAACCCTGGACTACTTTAAAGTATGTCATTATTAGATGTTTGCAAAGTGCTTATAAATGTTAAATAACAGCTGAAGTAAAGTGCTGACAGTTATCTTGCTAAAATTAAACATTATTACAAATTACAAAACAGTTTTCAAGCATCAGTTTGATTTTTCATCTTCTGGTTGAGTTTTGGAAACATTCAGCGTGCAGAGATGTCCAGCTGTTAGATGTTTTTTTTTTTTTTTTAGTTCACTGTTCATCATATGTCTTCAGTCCTGTTTATTGTTTATGAGTCTATATGTTTCGGTTGTTGATTCAGGGTGATGGTATTTGTCATGTTGGTGATGATGAGGCTGCTGATGTTGATGAAGTGAGATTTTGTTCCCATTAAATGACTGTAACCCCACAGAAACATTCATATCATTTAGAGCAGCACTTGTGTGTGTTGAAGATGCTAAATTACAGCCGTCTCCTTAAATTGCTTTTGGCATCATTATTGTGAGTACTGTATGTGTGTGGTGAGAGTTGTGTACGATCTTTTAAAGACCAAATAGCGCCCTCTGTCGTTATGAAAAACGACTGACGATGCAATGACTTGATGTGGCCAGTGTGTGTCAGTGAAATCCTTCAGATGTGACCAGATAACGACCTCCATGACCCTGATGGCCTGATCAAGCCAGGAATCCTAAATTAACCCCACTACTCATTTAGAAGTGATCCGAGGATTGAAGTATGGCTAAATAAAGGCAGTTGGCCACAGAAAAAGCACACAGCGACCATATGTGACTCTGGGTGATCTGTCTGCTTTTGTTCCTAATTCATTTAGACTCCACTGCTGCTCTGAAACTGCGTTTTCCTGCCAGCAGATGCAGTGAGAACGCTTCAAACAGGTTAACATTCCTGCTGTGTTGTCAGTCTCACTGTCATCCGAGGCCCGTGGAGCTCAGCAGCGTGTCCAGGCTTGCAGCTCTGCCCCCTGGCCCTTCCTCTCTTAGTCTTCTTCTTCTTCCTCTCCCCCTCCGCCTGGCTGCTGCCCCACCTCACGGCTCTCCGGCTGGCTGGGCCGAGGCCTAGCTCGCCGTGTATTTTAGGATCCCTGGGGGGTATTTTGCCTGCTGGAAGCCGAGGTATGCAGGCCACCAAGAGACCAAATGAGGTTGTGTCACTGCGGAGGATCGTCATCCCTCAGTTTAATCACAGCTGTTTGCGCCTCCATTCTCAGGCTTTCGCTAATGCTCCGGCTGTGTGATCTGCTGCTCTGAGGCTGCAGTGCATGACTTCATCAGCGGTGTGGTTTCTCATGTTCATTATGGTTGTATTATCCCATCAGCTGAAAGAGACCGTTTCTCTTTAGTTTCCTACTCAGACTCCAGAGTCTGGCCTGTGTTCAGGTCCTATATTCAGCAGAGGCCCTCGGATGTGAGGCGCTCATTAATGGCACTTTTAACCTCTGACCCAGGAAACCTGAATGAATTCCTTCCTGCACTCTTTTCCCACAGGGACACTCTGAAAATAGTGTTCAATCCCCTGTGCTAAAAAAAAAAAAGTTGTAAATTTAGCTGAATCAATTCAGTACCATCGTGTAAAAAGCCATCCTTTGTGAGGGGTTTATAAGTTGCAGCAAAAGAAAATAATTATTGTATAGATTTCCTTAAGTATTGCACTTATGTACAATTTGAGACACAATGGCACTTGAGTAGTTTAATCATTTTACATGTATTTTTTCACACAATATTTAAGAGATCAAAAACTTTGACCAGAGAGATGTGTAGATGGCTTTTTATGGTGGAAAAAAAGTAGATGAAACTGCCCACAACAGGGTCTGTGAGTAACTGGATCATGATTCCTTGACAAAAACATTGCTGCTGAGAAAAGAAAAGTTCTTTTTGGATGGATAAATACCATTTAAAGGTAGAGAAAAAATATGTAATCCTGATTTTGGGGTGGACTGTCCCTCGCTACACAGTAATGCATCAATAATAATAATCCAACGGTATCAAACAACTATAGAACTATAACTATATATAAGTGTCGGTAGACTTTGTCTGAGCTCCAAGCTGTTCCTAAACACATCAGGACATCAAATACAAACATTTTGGGTTGGCGAAACGCCCAGAGCACAGCAAAACAATGAGAATAAAAAATGAGGAAATATAGGCAGAGGGCAGTGTGTCTCTCTCTGGGTACTCCAGCTTTTTCCCACAGTCATAAGAAATGCAGGTTAATAGGTACAGGTATGATGACACTAAATTGAAGAAAGAATCCTGCAGGTTTTTGTGAATCCTGCTTTTTGTCACATATACAGACCGTCGCAGGACTTTTCAAGAATGCAGTTACCTTGTATAGTTTTTCTGATGACCCTGCCCGGCCCAGAATCAGATCACAGCTGTGCCTGACCTGCCTTTGTGGAGCAGTGCGATGATAACTTCCTCGACCTTAATGTGACAAAAACTAAGGAATGAATCATCAAATTTTGGAAAACCAGCAGCACAGCAAAAGCTAGCATTACAGATAGCAAGGAAGTCCACATTGAAGATATATACAAAATATCTAGGAACATATTTTGACTCTCACCTTAAGTTTAATGCAAACACAGAGTCAAAGGACAACAAAGGATCCACTTGACACCAAAGCTCAACTCTCTTAATGTTTCTGATCACTTTCTATGTAACTTCTAGCAATTCTTTATTGAAAGACTTCTAAATGTTTCTTTTATATGCTGTTTCAATGGATCGTCTGGGAAGAATAATCTTCACAGCAAGTCTTTTCCAAGATCATTGGAGGCCAGAAAAAAAAAAGACTTGTGCTCCCTCTGGAAAAAAAAAAACGTGTGGTCCAGAAAGCAAGAGGAATCATTAGCCAATCTGCCCATTTTCTCTCAAGCAAATTCTCCTTAATGCCCTCATGCCCCTTAGAAGAACAAACCGCTACTCAAACTCTTTCATTCCTTCTGCTATCAGGCTGCTAAACGCTGACACTAGCAAACGAGACATGAGTCAGTCCCTGTAAAACTTCACTAGACTGCAAATGTTTTTTGGGTCGTCTGCTGCTCTTATCCTCGTAACATACGTTGACTTGCTGCGACATGTTGATGTCAATGTTTGAATGCTGCTGATATAGACTGAGTTTTCCTTCTCTCTGTGTTTGATTTGTATTTGTGTGAACTGGGTGGGCTGTGAAACTGAACTGGCCCCTCTGAGATAAAAGAAGTTGGCTGAATCTGAATCTAGTTACATGCTAGCTAACCCATCATTAGTTGTTTGATTCAGACCAGACCAAGCATAAGACAAAAAAAAAAAAAGAAATGGAAAGGGGTGGGTGCTCGCAGACAAATAGAAGATTTGGTCAAAATTACTTCTATCAACCAAAATTATAATGAAATAATAATGCCTATAGCAGCTTTAACAAACTAAAACTTTTCAGTTTACTTGAATGCAAGTTTCAACATTTTCAACATGAAGGTAATCGACATCTTTGCGATTTATGAGGGTTCTTTCAGCGAATAGCAAACAGGTTTCTGCTGCTGTCAGACCTGTAAGATGCACTGTTTGTTGAAGCCGTGGTAAAATGAATCAAACAATCATCAAATAGGAGGAAGACAGCTGGTAAACAAAGAGTGTAGTCAGGTGCTCTCACGCTGATATTTGAGATAATGTGTGTGTGGTAGTTGTATGTTTTTAATTGGTTTGATCCTCCTAAACAGCAGAGAGCAGAGGAACAAATTGTTAAGCATGAAAGAACCTCCATCCCCTCTCAGCGCAGCGCTGCGCCTGTTAAACACCACAACACTCCCGTCTTTTTAATTTAGTTTTTGGCTGCAGCTACAGGAGGATTTGGGTTGCCTACAGAGATGAAGGAGATTTTTCTTTCATTTTCCTTTTTTCTTTTTTTTTTCCATGTACTTCCTTGCGGGAGCAAAAGGGTAAAGAGGGCTTTTCTTTTCCTTTTTTTTTCTTTTTTCTCCTCCTGCCAAAGTTTTGAAGGTGCTGTAATGTTAATGACCTAATGGGAGCGTAAAAGGCTGCACTTACTAAGCTTATAATGTGAGTCACTATCTTGCACACACACACACACACACGCTCCCATTCATGGAGAACAGAACTGATCTGCTTCTGTCTTTACTCTCAGCCACTGAGGCATGGTTTGCAATGGCTCAGAATTTATACAATTAAATTTAAATCTCCATGAGACAATAAACTCCTTGATTTCTTTTATAGACTGGCTGCTTTTATGGTTTAATTTTCCACTTTTTAGCTTTTAGTTTCCAGTATTTCTTAGGTCAGACATGGATCCAGATAAAAGTTAGTGGACAGTTAAAACACCAGAGACAATGATGGAAATAAGTCCTGTTTCCTATCACTCTGAATGCATCTTATTAACATATTAGAAAGTCACCAGTAAATCAAACCAGTTTTGGTGCAGTTAACCTTTATTCATAGAGCAGCTTTTATAGTTTATAGCTACTGGTCAGAGCTGCACCACTGTTTTTTCTTTTTTACAACTCTTTTTATTGGGGCTTTTAGGATTAAACATACAGCTGAAAAGAGGAAAAAACTTTTCTAGTACAGATATAAAGAAAACATAAAAAATGCAATAAAATAAATACATAAAGAGACATGTCAGGCATGAAAACAGAAATAAAAAAAACAAAATGTTTATTTTACAGATGGGTTACACACAGGGGAAAAGGAGTATTGTAAATAAGTTTTAATAAATTGCAACTTCAGCATGACACATGAAAATGTATGAAGACAAAATTAATTACACAACTAAAAAAAGAAAGTATTTGTTTTAACTTATAAAAGTTAGTGTCCAAGCTAACTCAAAATTTTAAGTTGACTGAGAAAAGACAAGTTGAGTTAATTTTCTAACTATTAAAAACAAGTAAACCTGAGAAAACGTTCAATTCAGTTCAACTTCCACAAAGCTTAAGATATTAAGTTGAACCAACATCTCTTAAGTCACACTGATGAACATTACAAACATTTTTTTTTTCCTTTTCTTCTTCTTACAGCTGCTCATGTTGGAGTTATTTTGTTCCAGCATCGGCACAAAGACAATATGTAAAAGTGCTTTTTCGCAGTTTGCAGTGTATTCAAAGAGTCTCTGGAGTTTCAAACAATGCATGCTGGGAAGTCTGCTAAAACGCTTATCATGTTACCTTAGCAACAACAGTACATTCATTCAACTTATCATTTCAAGTCAAAAAGACTACAAGTTAGAAGAACTCAAGAACTTTTAAGATGAATTATCTTGGATGAATAAAACTTGTATTTATGTTAAATTAATGTTTATTCCACTAAATTCCTGTATGTTTTTGTACAATGTATAGTTCAAATAAAAAGGAAATTATGAAAATAGAAGAGAGAAAGGAAAAAGGGGGTGTGTGGAAAAGAAAATGTCAAATGGATGTCAAATAGGTCAGTTGAGCTGCACCACTGTTGATCTCGATCTCTCTCGTCTACACAGGTGCTGCTGTGGAAGTTTCTCTGTTTTCATTCTGCCGTTACTGTTTCCCTCGACAGGAGCCACCTCCCTGTGTGTGTCTGTGTCTCTGTCTGTCTGTGTGGAGTGTTGTGTCTGTGGCTCTTCCTCAGTCTGAACATAATGAGGGTACACACACACACACACACACATACACGTATGTACAGCTGTGTTGTGGCAGCTCCCTGACAGGAGCATTGAAGTAGGTGAAGCACCTAAAGGACCACTTTCACCTCTCTTGCTGTATCAGAGCAGCTCAAAGGTTGAAAACCGGGTTGATTTCAGGCTTTGGGACTAATAGATTACATGTAACAAGATTACGTAATCTGGATACAAAGAAAGGTAACTGTCTTCCATTAGAGTTGCAGATAAAAGACATAATAAATTTTAAAATAAAGAACTATAAACTACCATGCACGCATCACACAGTGTACTGTATGCTGTACTGTATACTGTATACTTTATGTTTGGTATGTCTGTACATGGTTGTGTGTTTCTCCTTTACATGCATGTATGTTTACTGCGCCCCGAAGACCTGAGCCATATGTCATTCCCTGCAGCCCCTCTATCAGCCCGTACTCGCAGCCTAGTGTCAACATGTGGGTTAATGCACTGAACCTTCCAGCCTATTTGTCAGGCGGTGCGGCACTGAAAGAGTCCCCAGTGGAGGAAAAACCCTCCCTGCTGGTTTGAGCTCAGTCTTTGATGTATAGAGCTCAGGTAGTGCTGCTGCTGAGAGGCTTAATTTCTTGGTTCTTTGCTCCTTCACCTTTTAGTGATTCTGGATCTCCCAGCAGGCATGGCTGGAGACTGCGGCGGCTGTTGCTGGTACTGCAGGAGGCTTTGTGGCTCGATGCTGGGAAGACAAGCTTGTCTGATTCTGACTTGGCCATAAGAGCAGCAGACTTAAAGAATTAGTTCAGCATTTTGGGAAATGTGCTTATTTGCTTTTCTTGCAGAGAGTTAAAAGGATAGTTCAGATTATTTGAAGTGGGTTGTATGAGGATAATCAGTGTATTACCTGCAGTAAATGGCCGTTGACACGCCCCTAGTTTGGAGAAGCAGCAGGAGTCCCAGTGTGGGAAGCTACACAATGTTTGGGTCAGCAGCAGGAAGTATTTTAGCCACCTAAAAATCCTTACCTTGTCATCAGACAGCCCTTATATAAACCACGTATCGCTCTCCACATCAACTACATTCTTTGGGTAAAAACAGTAGTTTTTTCTGTGCAGAACCATTGACATAAATAAAAGATGGATAACACATCTCCATGTCCTCCTACTGTACAAAACTGATGCCAACACATCCCAAATATGAGTGTCGCCATCTTACGCTGGTGATGTCACAATTAAACCGATGCTGATGTTTTTTAGGTGGACCCCATACAACCCCACCTCAAAAAGTCAGGACTATCCCTTTAAATGAGAAGCTCAATACCCTCTTATATCTGTACGTTAAATATGTAGCCTGAGTCAGTTAGCTTAGCTTAGCATGAAGACCGGAAACAAGAGAACAACTAGTCTGGCATGTCCAAAGGTAAGAAAGTCCACTTACCAGAACCTTTAACACAAACTAATTATCTAATTTGTATAATCTGTACAAAAACTGAAGCGTAAAAATTACAATTTACTGTTTTACAGTATTTGCTAGGCAAACGGCAGAGACTGCCTCCAGCCAAGAAATAGTCAGACTCATCTTTTCACTTCAGTGTTTGTGGAGACTAAATCAACATGAGAAAGCATGATAATTAATGAGCATTAGAGATGCTGGTGGGCAGATTTAGCCACTTTTAGAGTACAGCTGCAACAATTAATCAGTTGGTCAGTAATGATAAAAATAACTTGCAACTATTTTGCTAATGGATTAATAGCTTAAAGGTCCATTGTGTAAGATTTATAAGGATTTATTAGTGCATAATCACCCGAAAAAGTGAATAACTGTGCCTTAGAGTTATATTTACAGAGGGTGAGGGTCATCCTCCACGGATTCTGCCATGTGACACTGCCATGTTCTACAGTAGCCCAGAGTGGACAAACCAAACACTGGCTTTAGACACGACCTGTCGCGTTCTGTGATTCACAGCCATCATAGTTGGAAGGGGAGGGTGCAGCAAAGTAAAGGTAACTGCCAGATGCCACTAAGTCCTACACACTGGTTCTGAACTACTTATATCTGTTCTTCTTCATACAGAGAGCAAGGCTAATTGTTTCCCTCTGTTTCCAGTCTTTATGCTAAGCTAGGCTAATCAGCTACTGTTGTAGCTTCATATTGAAATGAGAGTGGTATTGATCCTCTCATTTAACTCTTAGGAGAAAATGTCTTTAATCTGTTGTTTAAAACTAGAATTGTGACAGAGGTAAGAGGTCGCAGGTGTCTTGGATGCAGCACTTGTTTTTCTCTGAACCTTTGGCTGGAAGTCGTTGCTCAGACAGGGAGGAGGAGACCTCGAGGGTAAAAACTGTCAAGGCCGTAAAGGTGCTGCAAGCATCAGCAGAGCCCCACAGTTGAGGCTTCAGGCTCTGCCTGAGGCCGGCGCAAAGACTGGGATGTGTCCTGGGGGAGGGGTGGGGGTGATATGTGTGGGACTGATATGTGGGAACCAGGCGCACCTCTCCTGGGCCCCCTCAGCGTTCTACCCCAGGAGGCCCCGCGCTGCTACAGCAGGTGCAGGGCCCCTCCTGGAACAAGGGAGGCTCTTCAGGGTAGCAGATTAGAGGAGTGTATGCATGTTTTTCTGTTTTTGCTTTCATCTACCAGGTTTCTCTCTGGTTTCAAATGTTTTTAAAGAAAATGCAAATTTACAAAACACTGAAACCGCCTCAAAATTGACCCCACATAAGTGAAACTGTGATGCGATATGAAAATAATGAAATTCTCCTCATTGTGTGCGTGTGGTGTTGATAAAAAGGATGAATCCTCGGCTGAGCTGTTATTTGTGAGGATGTTTGAGACCAAGGTTTCTTTCAAGGGTAGTTTCAGCGTCATTCATCACATGTTTTGTCCGCTGAGTTGGTATGTCAAGGCCAACCAGATGGCCCACAATTAATTGCAAATACAAAAGTGCTACATTTTGGCAAAATTCCTCTCCGAGGTTTTCAGCAACATGTTACTCTCTCAGGACGATGCAGCCTCTGAGGACATACAGTCAAAACAGGGAATGTGAGGATTTAAATAACAGAGATTCTTCCCTTGGTAACACTATTAGATGGGGTGTGCATAAGACTTAAGGTTATTACACTGTCATAACCTGTCATGACACCTGTCATGAACATTGAACATGGTCTTTATGAATGTTTATGTATGTATGTTATTAAGTGTCATTTGGTCAGTTATGCCATTTCTAAAGCAAAATTGACATTGTTTGAGATTCCAGTGACAACTTGGCATTAACCGAGACAACATAAACTGTCATGACAACTTGAAATTATCAAACCAAAATAAGCTTAATAGCTTTATGTTTTAACATTTCATAAACACTAGCCTGGCATGAACATGTCATTAAGTCAATTATGTAATTTTTAAATGCAAAATTTACATTGTTTGACACATCTTGGTTATAAACACTTGGCATTAATTAAGCTAATAATGTACTTGTCATGACAACTTGACAGCTTTATGTTTAACATTTCATTATATTATATATACTTGCCTCGAGTTAGCCTGAAGGAGTGTTCATGGGTGTTTATGACTGTTGTTATTAAGCTCCATTTGGTCAATTATGTCATTTTTAATGCAAAGTTGTCATTATTTTAGATGTCTTAGTTATGACAACTTGACATTAATTATGTCAGCAATGTCTGTCTGCTGTTGGGGTTAGTTAGTTAGCTCAGTTAGGCAGTGAAATGACAGTCTTATGCACACCCTTTCAAATCAAGTGTTACCTTTCCCTGTTTTCCAAAATGTTCAGTTGCAAAGGACTATATTGTGTAAATCTGATATATTGTGTGCAGTCATTTTTTTCAGTTTTCATATCCATTTTGTGTGTGCACTAATCCTGCCTGCAGATGGGTAAAAGTGGAGTGGACGTTGCTCTCCTCTCTGATCCTTCATATTCTAACCAATATAGATCAATAGTGATGCTGCTTGTTTGGTTGTCAGACTGACTCCAGCTCTTTGTGCTCGACCATCGATTCTCCTCTTTCTCTGTTTCTTCTGCCTTGTTAAATGACTGCATGTCTCAGAGGAGAAGACGGGGAAGTGGAGGCTCACAATAGTGAGCATCTTCAGCTACTGGAAACTGACGAGAAAAAATTCAATGAGGGAGAATATGAAGTGGATGTTTTTTGTGTCTTACAGGTTCAGTCCTGTGCTCACAGCACTGTGCTTTAATGCAGTACAAAACCATTCATAAATGAATGAATGAATGGCATCACTCCTCCTGCAGGGGGAGGATGTTTGACTCACACGGTGCTCTGCAGTTGTTAAGCTTTTACCCTTTGATTTCTGTTCAACGTGTGCAGTTGCTGCTCTGTGCTGCACCTGCAGCACCATGAAAATGTTTAATGTTTTGGGTGGAAAATTCTTTTATATTTTTGGAAACCACTGAACTATCACAGGAATTGCTATGAATAAATAAAGAAATGAATAAAATAGATTTAAAAAATTAGTGAATAATAGATTAACACCGATCAGGTATAACATTATGACCACCTGCCTAATATTGTGTTGGTCCCCCTTTAGCTGCCAAAACAGCCCTGACCCGTCGAGGCATGGACTCCACTAGACCCCTGAAGGTGTGCTGTGGTATCTGACACCAAGATGTTAGCAGCAGATCCTTTAAGTCCTGTAAGTTGCGAGGTGGAGCCTCCGTGGATCGGACTTGTTTGTCCAGCACATCCCACAGATGCTCGATTGGATTGAGATCTGGGGACCATCTGATCTGAACCATTTTTTGCTCTGTGGTACGGTGCATTATCCTGCTGAAAGAAGCCACAGCCATCAGGGAATACCGTTTCCATGAAATGGTGTACGTGGTCTGCAACAATGCTTAGGTAGGTGGTACGTGTAAAAGTAACATCCACATGGATGGCAGGACCCAAGGTTTCCCAGCAGAACATTGCCCAAAGCATCACACTGCCTCCGCCAGCTTGTTTTCCTCCCATAGTGCATCCTGGTGCCATGTGTTCCCCAGGTAAGTGACAGACACACACCCAGCCATCCACATAATGTAAAAGAAAATGTGATTCATCAGACCAGGCCACCTTCTTCCATTGCTCTGTGGTCCAGTTCTGATGCTCACATGCCCATTGTTGGTGCTTTCGGTGGTGCACAGGGGTCAACATGGGCACCCTGACTGGTCAGCGGCTATGCAGCCCCACACACAACAAACAGAAGTATAGAGTAGCATAAATTGGAAATAGCTAAATCAAATAAACTAAAAGTACCTCAAAATTGTAATCAAGTAAGTACAGACAACAGGACAACAACATGGTTCAAATGTGGTCAGCAACCATTGCTTCACGTCTTCCTTCCTGTCTCTCCTCTCATTTTTCTGTCATCTCTCTCCCTGCTGAGTAAAAGTGGGGTTTTTTTTGTGTCAATACTATTGGCTCCTCAGCTGGCCAGGTGTCATCAGCAGGTTCAGTCCAGGTGAGATGGTGAAGATGTTTTGCAGGGTCTTTTGGGGTTTTCTGCACAGCCCGGTGTGAAAATTACGCTTCTCAGTAAATGTCACGCTGGCCCGGACCACTGCTGCTGTAACACTCACTGATAGTGTATTCTTTTTCATCTTTCCAACCACGTCTCCTCAACCTATCTGTTATTTACCTGCATCGACCGTCTTCTCTCCCAATTTTACCTCTTCACCTCTCCCTTTATCCCCCTATTTCTCCTGATCTGTCTCCGTCCATCTCGCACTGCAGCACAACAAGAGCAGAAATGTTAGAGCTGAATAAAACATCACAGGACCAGACAGAAGCCTTGACCTGCAGTCGTAATGCTTAAACTCAGCATTTTTTTTTTTTAATAAGCACCTTTGAGATCTGTTGGTTAAACCCTCCCCATGACTGTTGCACGTCACTGGGATAATTTTAGGTGATAAATGCCAACAGTGCTGTTGTTGAATGAAACTTACTCAATATTGAGGGATTTTTCTGTGTTTTCTCTTTCCCTTTTGAACACTTTGTTTTAGTTTTTAATTATGCAAGAACAGTTCAAGTAGTAATTAAAAAACAAAGAAAACAAAACAAAGGAAAAAAAAACAAAGCAAAACAATTAAACACTTATTATATTGTGACACACTTATATTGTGTCATCATGATCTCTCTCTCAATTTCACCTAAACATAAGTATTACTTACAGTGGAGCCAGTTACAGCAAGTTCACAATTGGTAAAGATAATATGTCTATATATTCAATAAAAGCCGCCAGATCTTTAAAAAAGCCTCATATCTGTTTTTCGGGACCTTGATGATCTTCTCTAAGGACATACAGTTATTTCTGATATCCATTTTGATACAGAGAGGATGGAATCTGACTTCCAGGTTAATGCGATGCACTGCCTGGAAACAGCACGAGCTGTATCGATAAATTTTCTGGAGCTCGGTCTGTTTGTTTCGTTTCCGAGGAGACAGAGATCTAATGGAATCTAATGGAATCAGTGTGTCCGTAACTTTAGTCAGTGTGTCACATATATCATACCAAAATGTTCTAACTTTAGTAAAATACCATGTGCAGCAGGTCTGCATCTGAAACAGACATTTGAAGTTGTAGGTTTATACCAGTGTAAGTTTTGAGGGCTGAGATAAAGTTGATGAAGAAAATTGTACTTGACTACTAATTTCTTATTCCTATTACAGTATCTCACGGTTTCTTACATTCCTGTGTTTAAAATTTTAATTTAAAGGATAAATGGTCACATCAATCACAACATAACAGTGTCATCATACAGATATAAATCTGTATAAAGCTTCCATACGGTCCTCAATCCATCCTCAGTATTTCACCATGAAAAATAGTTTTATTTTTATTATTTATTATTTATGTATTTACCCTTTTGCTGTCTGTAGTTTTTATGTGTTTTTTTTCTTTTTGTGAGTACCATAAGGAAACTATTACATCCCATTACGCAACCCTATGTTGTAAAATGTTCTGTAAAAACAAACAAAAAAAAATCTTGTAAAATATTTAAAGTAGGGTACATACAAAATAATACACTCTTAAAATACTCATCAAATAGTTGGTTCAAGCTAAGATCCTGCCGCTCACAGGACAGATACCGTTATACTTGAGACATATTTCTGGCCCAGAAACACGGCGGCCTCCATGGAAGAGGATTTGTGAACTCTGCAGATGTAAACGGCAACAAAAAGACAATGATTCTTATTTTCAGGTCATTATACAATAATGAAAACATACATATGAATATTGTGTTCCGTTTCTGACATATTCTGGCAATAGATGCACATAAATCTCACACGCTGGACGTTTAATTTGCTGGTTCTGTAGAGGGTTTCTTTTCTGGAGGGTAGACTTTCAGCCCATGTTGATGTAGAACTGACTTGACTGAGAACTGTGTACCTGAGTTCCTGCAGCTTCTACAACATGTCAGACTTGTTTTTTGGTGAGTCTTGGGTTACGTCTGACCATCCTCTCAGCAGAGGTGGCAAAAGGACACACATTCTTTACTCAAGTAGAAGTACAGATACTTGTTTTTAAAAAAAAAGACTAGTAAAAGTAGAACGATTGAATCAACTTCTTTACTCAAGTAAAAGTGAAAAAGTACAGGCTCTGAAATACACTCAAAGTATGAAAGTAAAAAGTAGGCATCCGAAGAACATTTCTGTAGGCTTTTTCTCTGCAAAGCTAACCGAGCCTCACCTTTTTTCACTGTCAAGTCTCTCTTACTGTTTGGTCTTGTTATGTCTTTTACATCAGTTCTGTCTTGTTCTGTCTTTTTTGGTCTTGTTCTGTCTTTTACAACATTTCTTTCTTATTACATCTTTTATGCCTTTTTCATCTTGTAGCATCATTTTTGTCTTGTTAAGCATTTTATGTTTTTTTTTTTTTTTTGTCCTATTACAACTTTTATGTCATTTTCATCTTGTTACGTCTATTACATGGATTGCGTGTTGTTACATCTTGTTACATCTTATTACATCTTATATGTTGTTTTTGTCTTGTTACATCTGCTGTGCATGATATGCATTGATGGATACATCAAGGAATCATCTTTTCTAAGTGTATTCGTCTCATCCATTTAGGTTGAAATTAGTCTTGATGTTGGGAAGGTGCTGCACAATGATGTAAAATAAAAATAATCAATATTTACCAAATTACCAAATGCTTTACAACTAAAGTAACAAGCCTGTCTTCAAAATGTACGGAGCAGACGATACAGATATTTACATTCAAATGTAGGGAATAAAAGAAAAATTTCTCAGAAAAATAAATATTCAGGATACCTGTACTTAAGTACAGTAACTATGTATTTATATAAGTTACTTCCCACTTCTGCCTCTTAGCAAAATGTGACAGTTTGGATTTCCTACCAGACTTTGGTAGAGGTCACTGTCTCCAGTTCTTTGTACTAACAAACAGTTGTTTGCACTGTTGGTCTTGAGACCTGAAGTTGTTTTGAGATGGTCCCTAGTGATTTTCTCAGCTTGTGTACATCTATTACAGACTTTCACAGACCTGAATTTAGCTGTTGGACTTTAATTGTGATGTTTATGGCTCAGTCTAATCTATGCAACCATATTTACACAGGCAGAGAAAAGCTTGTATGCCCCCAGTATTGATAGTTTACACAGTGTAAGTTTTTGTCAATTCATAAAAGCAACCAAACATATTTATTTTGATTTCTGACAATCATTCTGTCACAGAAAAAAAGCAGAAATAATTGAAATCCCCATAGTACCATTACATAAGTGTTCCTGACAAGTGTGTGCAAACTCTTGACCACCACCCGCTACAAAAAAATAAACCCAGTCCACACATCAACACTGACTAAAAATGCAGGGACACGTCCTGCTGATACAGGTACAGCATGTTCCCAATCATCACCTGTCTAATCCTTGCCTGCATGCCTGATGGGATTGGTTATTTCTGTACACACTCTTGAATATTTATGTCCTAATTTGGGCTATTTTTCTCCCATGTTTTCAAACTGGGGTTATTTATAGTGACTAGACACACTGTACCCTCACACAGCCAGCTTCTTTCAGGCATGCAATCATCACACACACAAACAGACACACTTGCACTCTGTCAAGTAAATGACATTACATTGCAATAATTCCAGCTTGCGTAAGTCTAAAGCCACAGTTTGTTTGTTGACTCCCAGACCCCTCGCTGAACTTTTACACTCACTCTACTTCGCTGATCTCAAACTTCCCCGTCCCCTCTGCTTGTGAGAACATAAACAAACACTGTTTTTATTATTGTGGGAAGTTTCAAGACACAACACGGCCCCCCCGGTTCCTCCCATCATCCTCGGCTCGCAGAGCGCTGGCCCCCGGGGTCACGGAGCAGCACTGTGGTCAGTCAGGTCTGAGTCACAGGATGTTGGAGTAGCATGCCTCAGGGCTGTGGCTGGAAATAGGACCTGGGAAGAGCGAATAGTTAAAGCCTTGATGTCTGGCTTCCCTACCTCTGCTCCTCTGGGACGGAAAAGAACGGGCCACACACATACAAACACACACTCGAACTTCTCTGTCAAACAACTGACAAGGGCTTGGGGCCAGTGCTTCATTCCACAGGGTCAATAACAATAGTAAAAGGCAGGCGGAAGAGGAAACTAATCAAGGATTTGGCAGTTTGTTTGGCAACCATGTTGCTACTAATTTAGTTTGAGGAAGAGAAGGTTCACGTGAGGGGGGAAGTGGCTTTGCAGACTTTGGGGCAGGTTGTGATCAAGAGTAGCAGTTAGTCTCTCGCTCCCCTGTAACTGAACGTTGCGATCAGTCTTTGATCCTCTCAGAAGAAGTAGTTCTCACCTTGGATGTGGTGTTTGCAGCGTCCAGGATGGGTGGTGTGCTGCTGGGTCTGTTTCCTCTGTAAACGCCGATACAATGCTGCTGCATTTATCCCACAACCGAGCCTCACTCTCGGGAAGTAATTAAGTGTTTCCCCTTTCTCTTATTTGGTCTCGGCCGATCCGTGTGCCGGAGAGAAAATACACCCTGCACTCTGACCTGCATCAGCTCTCGCAGGTTTATTTTTGTCATGACATTTTCAAGGGACACATTTTGTTATTTACTTTTTCACCCATTTGTGATTGTTGAGGACAAATGCATATCAATTGCATGTTTGTACATTTTCAAAGATACAAGATTTAATTCACAGATTTTTAAAACAATCTCCTGCTCAGACTACTTATGCCCTTCATGTACGACAATATGTATCCAATTAATGTTTACAAGTATGTCAAAGTGCTTCTAAACTGCTTCTTATAAAGTTTTGTCTTTGTACAGTGTGAGACCAAGCCCCCAGAAATATTCATAAGCGAGCAAGTATTTCATTGTACGTATTTATGGTGGCCGATACAATGAATTTTGAGCTGGAATGAAAATACAACATTTTTTGGATTGTGCTCTGATTTTGCACTGATATGACTATACTAAGCTACTTAAAAGTAGGCCTGCAACTAATGATTATTTTCACTGTCGATTAATCCAACGATTATTGTCTGGATTAATCAATGAATCAAAGCTATTTGATCTTTAAAAATTTTGAAAAAAAGGTGATCAATGTTTCTTAAAGCCCAAGATAATGTCCTCAAATGTTTTGTTTAGTTCACAACCCAAAGACATTCAATTTATTGTCATAGAGGAGTAAAGAACTCAAACCAGCTCCTCCTGTCCTTATAAATGTTCCCCATCGTGCTAAATCTAAATCACCCCTAGCATTGTTTTCTGTATTATATGTTCTTTATATATAGTTTTAGTATTTTTTCCAGAAAACATGCACCAATAGCAATATATCTGTGACCAGTAGATTTGTGGGTGACTTATAGTGTAAGACATGAGTTCATGGGAACTTTGACACACTCTGTTATTGCCTGAAAAGCAGGCAGAAATTGTGCATTATTAAATCTGAAAATCTGAAAAAAATCTAGAGCAAGAGTAGGAAATATAAATTTAATTCACATATCCAACAACCTACAATGTGCATTCAACCTCAAGCCACATATGTACACCCTGTACCATCAGATCTAATTTTAGACATTTACCCTCTTTGAACTGCCATTGACGTAATAAAATCTTGACGCACGAATTTCATGACAAACATAGCATTTCTTCTTATAAAGCACACGTACCGTCTTCTTGTTGTTCATTAAATCATTTAGTTGTGGTGCTTTTATGAATATGTAAATCCTCAGAGCGTTGGACATATCCATTCAGGGAGGACACAGAGGGTCATTGTCAGGTCCCCGTGTCACTGGAATCCTGGGAATTTTTATCCCCTCTCTGATCTGCGCTCACAAGCTGTCACCCTGTGGACAATTTCACATGCAGTTAAAGAAAAACTAGAAAACAGCACGTTTTACAGAAAAACAGGACTGCGTGTACGGCAAATGACATCCATCTAATCATTAATCTGCTCGGTAAAATGAGATCATGAGCACAGATATAGATTAATTCACTAATATTATGAGTGGAAAGAACAGTGGGCACCAAAATAACCAAGTCACACTGCAAAATATCTTCATAAGTCCAGTCTCAATAAATAAATACCAAGTTAAAGTCAGTTAAAGAGCAGCTATTTCTCTACAAAGTTAACTCAACCTCACCTTTCAGTGAGTCCACAGTCAAGGCTCCTTCTCGCCTGTTTCATCTTGTTATGTCTTATCCACTGTTTTCGCCTGTCATGTGTGATATACACTGATGGATACACCAAGGAATCGCCCTTTACATGTGTTATTCATTAGGGTTGAAGTACACAATGATGCAAATAAAAATAATCAATAATTCCCCTCAGATGCATTTAAGCAAAAGTAACAAGCCTGCTTTAAACATTTAAGGAGGAGTAACAGATATTTGTGTTATAATATAGGGAGCTTAAAATAAAAAGTTGACAGAAAAATAAATACTTATGTACAGATACCTGAAAACCCTACTTCAGCACAATAACAAAGTATTTGTGCTTCTGTAGAAAGTCATGCATTAGGCTACACAGTTTACAGTGTCATGAAAGTCATGTTGGGGGTTACTTTACATATTTTAGCACAACTCTGCATCAGCTACAGCAGAAGTTTAAATCTTTGTGATTTTAAAGTTCAGGCGCCTCTTTGTCAACTTTCTCTGGCGGAAGCGTTTCTAAGAACTGAGCTGTTTGCACGCTCGCATGTGCGCCTGCACGTGTACGCCTTTACGTGTGAAAGGAAGCAACAAAACAACAGTGTCCCCATATTCCCAGTGTGAGGGGAAGTCACACTTTGATGTTGTGCAGCACACACTATCTTCCTGGAGCCAAACACACCTTTTCCCCCCCGAGCCCTCGCTGCTCGCTCGGGGATCTGTGACATTGGCCTGACCTTGACTGTCCTGTGTATTTACTGTGCCTCCGTCTCTGGATGTGGTGCTCTCGCTGTCACTCTGACAATATGTGGATAAAGCTGTCACTGACACATCCTCTCAGGAAGGGCATCCAGGTTCAAGCTCGCTGTGCAACGCTCCTCCCCAGTTCCTTATCAATGATGAAGCTAATCCTTTAGCCCTGCACATGGACCCGTGGCCCCCTGAACCACCCATCAGTGTGAGGAAAGGAACAAATAGAGGGGAGGGTAGCAGCAAAAGAAAAGGGAAAAAACAGAAAAATTGAGGACGAGGAGGGGAAGAAACTAAGTAAAAGAGAAGTTAAGAATAGGGAAAATGGGGGGAAGGAAGAAATTGGAGAATGCAGAGAGCAGGTGACGAGAGTTTGTGCATGGAAAAGAGAGGAGCAGGCTACAGAGGTGACCTTGACCGTCTAATCTGTTTTTAGATAAGTGTGTTGTGGTCCATGTGTGGGAAAACGACAAACTCTGGGGTGTGTGTGAGACCCAGGGTTAAGTGTCTTACACCCAGAGCAGGGGTGAACACACACACAACACACATGATGGAGTGGGGTGTAGCAGGGTTTACTGAAGGGTCCTACAGTTCAGGACAATGTGACGGAGATAGAGCTGTCTGAAAGAGGAAGTCAAACCTTTCCTTTAGAGAATAACCTGCTATATGTCTCATGTTATCTTCAGGGTGGAAACCACTCCGTCAGCGTGACTTATAGAAACAAAGGAAGTTAAAATGTCTGGAACATGGTTATGTATTCAAATAGTGACTTTTGTCACATTTGCTGCAACTACTCCACTTCAAAACATAGATGCACTGTAAAAAAAATGTGAAACTAATCTTTTCTCATTTATTTAGCATAAAGTTTGATTCCTTGAAGTTGATTAAATTTAAGGTTTCTAGTATTGCATGAGTTCTTCTAACTTAGACTTGACTTGATGAGTTGATGATGAGTTGAATATAAGTACTGTACAGTATTCAATCAACTCATCAGCATCACCTTATTAGCAGACTAGTTGGTTCAACTTAATATCTTAAGCTCATTGAACATGTTCTCAAGTACAACTAAATTAATTATTAATTATTAATTAAAGTTTATTTGACTAGAAAACTTTATTTGTTTTGAATCATTACAAAATTACTTAAACTTCTCTTTTTCATTCATCAGTCAACTTAAGACTTTAAGGCTGACCAAACATTAACTTTTTAAGTTGAAACAAACACTTAATTTTTACAGTACAATTATGTCTAACAGCCTCTTAACATCAGTAGCAGCTTCCTGTCTGATACAAAAACAGTTTCACAAAGCTGCGACTTATGATTTTTTGTTTATCGCAGACTTCTTTTGCCCAATGAAAGATATTCAATTTACCAGCAAATATTCAGATGTAAGAACCTGAAACCAGAGGATTTTTGGCATTTGTGCTTATACTGATTATAAAATTGTTGCAGATTACATTTTTTGTGAATTGACAAATTAATTAAACTTTGCTACTTGTGAAAACTGAGAAAAACTAACTAACCAACTAACTGGTTTTCATAAATTATGCATGTATAAAATCTGTTTTCTTTCTGGTAAGGTTTTTTTTGCACTGACCTGGAACATACCACAGATAGTACCAGTTACCATCTGGCCACCGAGCCATATAAATATAAAAGTACAGAGCAAAAAAAATCTCATCTCATCAAATGACAAGCTTTGCCAGTGTTAGGTCCAGGCTAATAATATAAGCAGGCGCTTAGTTATATTATGCTCTCTGTAAGCATAATATAACTCTAGGATTACATGTTACATGTATCTATGTTCCTATTTATATATAAGCATCTTGTTGCCACAAATTTTTCTTAACCTGTGTTACACTATGGTCATCTATACATGCCTTTACTCAGTGTCTTCATGTGCTTGATATATTGTACCATGCATCCTTGAGATTCATTACAAATTGTGAAGCTCTGACTCACCACAGTGAGTTATACTCTGGACCTTTTATTGCTACACCTTTGTATGGCAATCCTGGGTCTGCTCCCACACACTACGTATGTGTCTTCACCATGGAGAAAAGTGCTGGACAGTACTCTTTGCGTTCTCAAGACTTCTTTATGTGCTCTGTCCCAAATACCTGGGCTAGGCTCTTTGTGTATTTTGTGCCTTGGGCATGGAACAGAATGTCAAAAAAATTTATCTTGTCGAATGCTTTTAAATCAAAATTGAAAGAAATAGAAGCATATACCTGAGGACGTTGATGTTTTTAATTTACCTTGTTACACAAATGAGTCTTAATCTCAGTGGAACTCTTCGTCAGTCAAATTTTATGCTGTGTTTTTTATCAGCTCTTCTTGACATGGTAATAAATCAATGGATGCTAAGCTTTATTGAGAATGAATGTAGGAGGAGAATGGGGAGAAGCAGATCAAGTGTGCTTTAAATATCTTACAACATGTGCATGCATGACTTGTGTCTGAATCTGACGCTGAGACTCGGGGAACAGTAAGCTGTGTAGTAAGACACTCATCATCTGAAAGGCTGATTGACATACAGTATGTACTCTGAGATTAATAAATCTCCAGTAATGCATATCAAGGCTTCATAGATGGCATAGTGTACCCTCAGTTACAATTTCATTAGTGTCAGAGGTGATTCATCAGGCAGAGACAGATGAACAGAGACAGAGAGTGCAGACAAACTGAAGCTCCATGGATCAATCTGACGACCTGAGAGGCAGCTGTTATCAACATGGATTATCAACATGAGTTGTGTGGTCTGTGTGTGAGATTTATCGGATCACTGAACGCATCATCGGGTACATAATCACAGTGTCGAGCCAGCCACGGTGTTCTTTCCAAAAGCTTTAGTCTTCCTCATCGATGGCTTAGTCTGACTTCTACTGTTATAGTCAGCAGCTTCCCTCATCTCCCTCACTGTTCCTATTTCAGATAAACTGTCTCACACACAGTGCCAGTCAGAGGGGTCTGTTCAGTCCACGTCACTTGAATCACCAGGGGCCAAATCCATCCACTTCACCCCACCCCATTCTCTAACTGGATGGAAGAGGGATTTTTTTTTTTTACCCTGAAGGAAAGTGTGCTGTCCAGATGTTCAATACACGTAGTAAATCAAATATGGTATGTACATATAGTATAAATATATTACATTACACAAGGTAAGATTAGCACTTGCAGGCTCTTTGAGGCTGTATAGGCAGTGCTTTAAGCTAATGCTAACAATTGCTAATTGGTCAGAGGCAAAGTGTTGGACAAATTAAAACCTTTGCCTGATAGAGGGATATTAATAAAGTCTGGGGATTACTAACGTTTATGAATGTTTGTACAAAATTTTAATGGCGGTCAGTCTGAACCCAAATGATGGAAGCTGATAAAACTTGAATTAAGAAAAAAGGATCAAATATCCAGAAAATGCTGCTTATAAAATGAAAAAATAAAAACAATCTGCACTATGTGCTATCAAATAAAGAGTTTTATATCGGACAACGTAAAAGGAGATCTAGAACCAACAGCTGTGATAGGCCAATATCAGCCAATAACATCAGCCGACTGATGTATGAGTCTGAGACTCTTAACTGCACAGAGATGTGTGTCTATGCTATATTACTATGAAAAAAATGAACTTACATTATAAATGAAACATAAAACATTACTAACAGCTACATTTAGATATCAATGAGCAGCTTCTGACTTTCATTTAACATCTGAGGGCTGTTTATTCAAGCATGATGATGATGATGATGAAGTCTTAATAGATTTTGAGAAAGAGACACAAACTACCAGTGCCAGTCATACGTCCCCACACCCACTGCACCTGTACAGGAAGAGGAGCTGATGTTGTTCCACATCACAGACCCGCTGCAGTAACAGTGTAATAACACAGTGAAGCGTTTTGCATGTAGGACACATCTGAACCTCATTAACTGCTGAAATTTACTGAGGAAATTCATTGATTCTCTGCAGATATTTTCTGCAGATGTACCAAAATGCAGAACTTCCTTTTGTCACAGATAATGAGATTGTACTGTATCCCTCGTGTATCCTGTTGTGTATGCTTTCGTAAACCTTTTTGACACGTGTGCCTGCAGCTTTTTTCATATAAGATGAGTGATGTGCAGTTTCCTCCACATGAGAGAAATAGGTGTGGACGCCCTTGCTTAAACGACAACACACAGAATATGTAACTGTGTTGTGATTGTACGATTGAGAGACAACGAGGGAGTCAGACAGTGAGACGGAGACAGTTGTTTGTCTGTTTATGTCTCAGCTGCAGGCGACGGGGTCTGAAGTGCAGGAACAGCAAGTGCTGAAAGTGTAAATCACTAACACAGGGAGCCGTTTGAAGAGGATAATCCAGGAATGCTTTGTCTGTTTAAGCTCATGACCCTCTCCTTGGTGGACATCTCACACACATACACACACACAGATGCCCTCATCCATACACACACACACAGAGGCTGAACGGAGGTTCCTGCTTCCTGGCTCCCCAGGCAGCTAATTACTGAGCCTTCCACACCGACAAAGGAAAGAGACTCTCTCCATTCAAACATATTAATCCCTCCATTTACAGGCTGCAGCAGAGGCGACTGCAGAGAGAACGAGCGGGAGTTTGTTTTGCCCTCTGCATCTGCGTGTGAGTGTGTGTGTGTGTGCGGGAATGTGCATGTGAGAGAGGGAGAGAGACAGAAACATACATATGTAGTAGGAGTTAATGTTGCAGAAGTTTATGTTGTGAGGTGGAAATGCAAATACATGTATTTGGAATTAATTTATCAGAGAATGCTGCCACTTAAACAGTTAAGTGTCACCTGCTAGGTTGATGAGGATGAAGCCAAATCAAGATGTTATTTGGTTGAATCACAGGACTAAAGTTGAAGATATGGGATAGGTATACAGATGGGTGACAGATTAAAGCTTTCTGGGTCAATATAGCACACGCGGGAATTTATTGTTTTGACTAAGAACTGACTATATTTATCATCAGCACTGACTGGACATCCACATAAAGAGCCTGTGAAACTCTACTGGAGGGATGAACACATTTCTTGCAAGAGATATTCCCACATTTGCTGTTTTGATGATGATGTCTAACATGTCACTCCACAGTCTCCTGCAGGTGTTCACCTGGGTTAACACTGGGTGATTTCAGAAGTCATAGCATATATGTGTCACGTAATTTTTAAACCCATCAAACCTTGGCACGCACTGATCTGGTACACTAGATTGGAATTGGTGCCGATGTGTGATTTTTGCGTTTTAAAGCTGAGTTTGTGATTTGTACCGTCTCATGTATTTGTTGTTGAGTTTCATGCATTTTAAAGGATAAACTAGGGATGAACTTTGCAAATTAGCATAGGCAATAAATGCTGTGGTAAGTGCCACAGTTTTAGCGCCACAACAATCCCTGGCATTACGTTACTTTACAGGAAAATGCTCTGAATGATTTCCATGCAGTGAAGTTCATTCATAAATATTCGGGCTGTGTATTGGCAAGAATCTGGTAATATGATATGTATGATGATATAAGAGTAACAATTCATTATATTGTGATATTGTAAACATGGTGATTTGTTGCTGTGTTAGCTGTCATAGTACAAGAACACATCACCATAAAATCTGAGTCAAAAAAGGGTTACCTTTTTTTGTTATCAGAACAATGGGGTCTGCATTTGGATTTATCACAGTCTCCGTAACAGTATTTTTTGAGCAATCTGAGCAAAAGAAAGACATGTGCTTACTTCTTCCTGTTCACAGTGTTACTTCAGAGAGGAAGAGTTAAATGGTTGTAGACAGAAGATATGAATCTTTGTGTTAAACCACTGATTAAAAACTGATTGAAATAGTGTTTTTGAGAATTGATACAGTTTCACTAAACATAATGTTGCCATACTCAACTGCACCAATACTTTCTTACACCCCTAAAGGGAAATGTGGTATTGGATTGGTGGTATCAGCAGGAACTCTGAGTGGAGGTATACTGGGATTGGTATCAGGACAGATGAAGCAGCTCAGTGCATCTCTAATCAAATCATTCTGTGAGCCCTCGTGCCCTGTGTGGAAGAATCTGCATTCATCATGTTTGTCCACCAACTTATTCATGTTTCATATCTGTAATTTATAAAGGTATTGCTGAATAAAATGAACAGCAAAGTCAGAGGCAGAGGTCCTCTGACAGAGACGCTTCTCTGATATAGGAACTTTCTATCAGTTTTTACAGAACTACAATAATTTGACTTGTATGCTTGTTTTCAATACCTTGCTGGACCTGGAGGAACAGGAGAGACCTGGTGAAAGGAATCTTTTGTTGTGCCACTGCTCAAGTTTTATACATGGATAAATACTGTTTGCCAGAAAAAAACCCTCATAAACTGGGACATCTGGAGGTTTAAGGAATAGCTTTCACTGATATATAATGAGTGCTGATCCTGTGGCTTTTTCTTCAACTGTCAAACTACAACCATCTCTGCGTCATTTGCATAAATGCATATCCTCCAGTCTGAATAAACTACCAAACACCAGGTGGAAACATCCCAATTCTGCCCCAGAGCCTGTGATAAAAAGGTGTCAGCATGTTCCTGACAGGCACAACAGCTTTGCCATATCCACGTTCCCAGTGGAGAAAACTCTGCGTGTGAGCGACAAAGGAGAATTCAGCAGAGAAGAAAGGATGTTTAGGAATGTTTAAACAGATATTTGATTTAAAATTTGTGATTATTTAAAGCAAATCGTCCGTACAACCTGTCAATGCTGTTTACATGATGACAGAATCACATTATGTTTATGTGACATAGCCCAAAGCTCCCCACGCTCGTCTCTCTGGTCAGATTTAATCCTATTTATTTTCAACGTCGTATCCCTTTGTCCCCGTTTGACATTTTGAGTAAGTGAATTGGCTGGAGTTATTTTTAGTGCCACCTACTGAAATGAAGTCGTAGTACAACAGAGCCGGAGCAGGGCTGTAGTGCTGCACAAGTGCTGCATGTGTAGACTCATAACAGCACTCTAGGTAGGTTAGTGGGATAAAAAGCCATTCACTTGACTTGCTCTACTCCCACTGAAAAGGAAAAGAAATTGGGTGTTATGTATAGTACCTGCGAGGAAGTGGGACAAGTGTGTGTGTGTGTGTGTAGAGAATGAAAAGAGACGATAGACTGCAGTTGGCGTCAGACGGCGTGACTACCACAAAGGGATGTGTTTTGACTAGATTCCACAACCCTGAGTCCTTCAGACCTGTGACATTTAATCTCACTAAGACCTCATTTACTCTGTTCACTGGGTAACAACATTCCTCAGATTAACAACAAGCCTGCTCCACAAGCTCTCCGCAGAGTGTGTACCCATCCGAGCACACAGACTGCACCCCTATGTGATAAACAAGAAGAAAATGTTCTACTCTATCCTAATCTATTATAAGTCTATTGTTGAGGTGAGAAATGTGGCAACAGTCAGACATCTGTAAGTGTTATTAGTAGGCAGGACTTCCAGGTATTTGTGCAGTTCAGTTCCATCAATAGGACAGGTTTCATTATGAGGATATTTGCTATGCAAATCTGAGGGAACCATGTGTACCTTCCTTAATGCAGGCAGATATTGTACTTCCTGGCTGCAGGGCCGAGGCAGTGTGTAATGTTTACACAGCTCTATTACACAGAGCAACTTGGTTTTGCCGACAAATCTCAAGTACCTACGACAATGTAAAAAAAAAAGAAAACCTGGTGAAAATGTAAAATCAGTCAGAAACAGTTGCGTGTTACGTTAACACGCTGCTTGCCCGCTATCAGACTTAGACTGAGGAGCAGGAGCTGTCAAGCTGAACGAACTGAGGATTTTTGTACTGCTGCTGATGTCCATGCCTTGAAGAACGTCTCTGTGTGAAAGCTTGCTAATTAAAAAGATTTTTGAACAGATTTGAGTGTGCAGATGTTTTTTTTTTTTTCTTTTTCATTCATGTTGTACAATTTTTGATTAAGTTCTGGCCCACCTCAAATGATAAACTCTTGCATGGTTCAGCTTGAATGAAAGTTCAGACATTGTTAGTGAAAAAATAATCGTACCATATTCGATCATTTATATTAAAAATAGAACACAACACACTTAACTCTCTGTCAGATCTTAAAGAACGAATGAAGATTGAATCCTGAAGTCAAAATCGGAGTGCTGTACTGTTTTTTAATATCATAATTACATTAACATGTATCATATTTGATCATATTTGTATCAAATTTCATCTGTAGCTTTAATAATGCATCTTACCACATTCTTCGGAGTTCCAAAATGCTGAAATTCATCTTGAAATGAAAGTTTCTGTCTTCAAAACAAACAATTTTCTACATAAACATCTCACGATTAGCCTGAGCAATAAATTGGCCAGTGCATATTTTCACCTATTGACACATACTGACTGATTAGTAACTGAGACATTGCAGCACCGAGATGTATGTTTAGAAGATATGTTTAGAAAGTGCCACCAGAGATCTCTAACAAGTTTATCTTTTAAATGTCCAACTCTCAATCCCTCATATTTCGGCTGAGACCCTGCTATCTCCTCATATACATGCAGGATTGTTAATGAAATATGTGGCACAATTTTGGTTAAAGCTGAGATGCCAGTGGAGATCCCAAAGGATGCTACAAGACAATACCATCCCTGTCTGGCAGGAGATACAGAAGTATCCACTGCTGTACCACAAGACTATACAACAGCTTGTTTCCTCAGGGTGTGAGACATCTCCATTCATCTTCACTTCACCTTGGAAAATTGATTTATTTGTATGACTTATTATTTATTCACATATTTATTGTATATCATTTTTGTATATAAAAACTTCTTCTGAGTAGCACAAAGGAGACTAAAACTAGCATCTCGTTATACAACCCAGGGTTGTAAAATGATAAATAAATGAACGTTGTAACCTTGTCAGTGAATCCTCGTGTACAAATAAACACACAGCACTTGATTATGCATACAGTGAGTGTAGCCACTTAAATCAAGGTTAGGCTTCAAATAATAATAATAATGAATATGAACTGACTTCAGATTTGTATGATAAATAACAGTATAAAAAACAACATATATACCAAAAAGAAAAACGGGCTGATGATAAAGTATCGCCAAACTGGTTAGATTTGAGAGGTTTAGTTGAAATTAACCTGCAGATATTTTGATAATTTACTAATAGCAAAAATGCCAATCAATCTTGAATTTCACTTTCACAAATGTGAAGATTTTCTTCATATATATATATATATATATGTACATATAATTATACTCTATATACTACAAATAAAAACTGTCAAAAAAGAAGTTTTCATATCAGACTCACCAAACAGAATATGTCTCAATACTGATATAGCTGTGACAGGCCAGTATCAGGCTGATATAACATTTCCTGGAACCTATATGCTCTGGCTCCAACATCAACTGATAAATCATTATCAGATTTATTTATTTATTTATTTATATTTTACCACATCTAGCAATATCAGTATTTGCACTGGTCCCCAAAGTCCAGTATCAGTCAGTCCTGAGAATAGATTTGTTATTTTTGGGTTCTGGACTATTGGAAAATCATAATGAACATTTTCACTATTTTCTGACATTTTATTGACAAAAGGATTAATCGAGAAAAGAATGATTAGATTATCATAATGAAAACATTTACCAGCTACAGTCAGACTACTTTGTTTCTGTTACAATCTGCACTCAATAATGTAAACTGAAAAATTATATTTCCAGTTGAAACTTCCCTTTACCAAACTGTCCACTGTCTGTGGTGAATATTAAACAGGTGATTTTCCATTTGAACACACACGCCATTTCACTGGCTACAGCTATTTTTCTTACATTATATTTTAATTTACACGTTTTATTTTTCTCTCTTACGGTTTTAAAGAAGGTGTTGATGTGTATTCACCTTCTCTCTGACAAAGAGCACCGGTGTTCTGACACCAACGGCAGCGCTGCCTGCTTCCATTCAGACAGTCCCGATCCGGACCCTGCCTGATGCGCTTGAGCCGAGTTGGCGGTGATCCGCTCCGTGTTTTCCCACAGACCATGTGTAGCCCAGCTGAGGTGACTGGCAGGACTTGTTTACTGGTGGAGAGCCTCGCAGAAAAGAGAGACGGAAAGAGGGGGAACCTGAGGGAGAGCAATCGCTAAACGGAACGGGAATCCAAGTTTTTACACTTGACCCGTCTTTTTAAGTCTTTTTATGTTTGTTTACCTCATCGTTTTTGGACTATCGGAGACGGGCTACGGACTTTGTGTGTGTCTGTGCGGGTTTTTCTTTTATTTTTAACTCTATCACCGACACTGAAACCTCGTTTGTTTTGGATTAGCTAGCTAACGTTAGCTGTTTTTCCCCCATCAGCTAACGTTAATCTGAGAAAAAGAGACGGGCGGCGTGGTGGAGAGTTTTCTTACTTCAAACAAACGCGTGTTACACAGAGCCGTTATTTTTTGGTCGTTTTTTTTCCCTCACAGTGGAAAAGAAGAAGTAACGTTTGCCTCCCAAGTTTTCCTTCTTTGTTTTCTTGTCGTTTTATGGGTGTTCATTCGTTTGCGGCGTGGTGGTCAGCGGGGGTGAAGGAGTTCAGAGGAAGGTCGTAGTAGGGAAAGCTGCTGCACGTTTTTCCTGCACGTAGCCTGCTCGGAGGAGTTTCCTGGGATGTGCTCCCATCTGTCTTAAAAAGGATGAGCTTCTGAGAAGATAACCAGCAGCAAACAGGGGTAATATATAAAGAAGACCTGTGGACTTCAAAAGAGAGAGCGCAGACCCTGCCAACTCCCCTTCTTGGCTCTGTTATTTAGCCATAACTTGAGCCTCGAAGAGCAGAAGAAGAGGCTGTTTTTTAACGTTGTGTGCATAGGAAAAATACTTCTTAGCATTTGTTTTTGAAGTGGGTCTTCCCTCACTGGAACCGTGCATTACAGAGAAATGAGCCCGGGGCCAGTGGACCTCCTTTGGGGACCTCCAAACTAGCCCCCTATGCGTGTGGGATTATTAATAATATTACAGTTATTTCCCTCTTGATCCAGCTGGAGCACCAAAATTAAACAGATGAACGTGGACTGTCGCCTCCACTTATGGAAAATGAAGATCTTCACTCGCACATGTGTTGCCAGAACCCAAGATCACGTTATTTAGTGGTCTGTGTTTTTTCCAGGGCTCACATACATCACAAACTTGGCTGGGAAGATACTCATAAATTTATTACCCAACCCCCCGGCTCACGGGGGGCAACACTGAATCAGTTGGCTATAATATTGGACCTTAATTTTTAAAGAATTTAATACTTTTGATATTCCGACGCCTTTTTTAAATAAACACTTCTCCCTCAAGATTGGAGTTTTTTGTTGTTGTTGAGAAGCTTCAAGAGGAGAGCACAAGTCAAAATGAGACGGTGGACGCTAAAGCTGCGAGCACAAATTGTGTTTTTTATCATCGGCACCTGCATTATTTGCCAGTGTGGACTAATAAACGGAGAAAGTAAGTATATACTTATTTATTTTTTAATTTTCCAAGCGGTGATGCTGTTTTACTGCACACAGCGCCACCTAACACGCCGTATATTCAATATAAACAAAATTCATAGTGTGCACATGTAGAAAGAACAAATGTAGTGATTTGTTTACTTTGAATACATACTATAAAATATTAGTTATCACAAGTGTAAATTTGTGTAAGTTAATTGCATCATCATAAGGGGATGATCTACCATAAAATATGATAAAGACACCATAAACATACCTAATGGGTCCATATAGATCCTTTTAATTACAACTGTGTAAGATACTTAAAGTTTAATAAGACCCGTCCAAGTAAATTGATAAGATAATGGAGCTCAGAAAAAAATATTTTTATTTTATTGTGTTTATTTTATCAATTAGGATTGTAATCTTGGTCACGGGACTCTTGTCGTCCTTTTGGCGCATGCGTAAAGTTCGATCCAGCTCTAATTAAGGGGCTAGTAATTTCAGTTGTTGCGTATGCGTGGCGGCGCGCTAATAATTGATCCTCCTCCGTAAAGTTATCGGTATTATCCCCGCCCCCCTCCCTGGCGCTGTCTCTTAAAGGTACATATTTTAGCGGCCTGTGTCGGATGCTCCAGCCCCAGGGCCAGATTAGTCGCTGTAACTGGACGAGTGTGGTCCGCTGCAGCGAGTCTAAACTGGGAGTAGCAGGATTGGCCCTGAGAGCGCAGCTAGGCCTCTCATGGCGACAGACGCACACACCAAAAACGGCGCACGCACGCGCGCGCACAGGGCGCTGCTGCAGCCCGAACGTAAACAAATTAGCCGCCGACGTTAAGAAGTCTCTTTATAGGTGGTGGATTAGCCTACATTGCTCTTTAGCTCCAGATAGGACCAAAAGTATGGGCGTCTTCCTCATCGGATGATCTCTGCTCTCTCTGGCGGTGGTGTTTTTATCAATGAATGAGGGTTTGGGTAATAATGATAATAAAACAGCGTGTAATCTAAACAGTGCCGTGATGCTTTGCCAGAGAGAGAGCTGGGGATAATGATCACGTAGTAAACCGCCTAATGACCTCTACTTTATAAAATATATATATCAGTAGAAAATTTACAACAGGAATTCTTATTTTAAATGAGTGCGATTATTGTTGCATTGATGCAGGAAAAAACACTTAGGCTCAGTTCAATCATCTTTTTATTGGCAGAAAAGTTCACCCCTAAGCATAGTTTGAAAGATCTGTATGGGACGATTTGATATCAAACTTGATTGATCCATGTTATAAAGAAATATAAAAAAAATTCTCTATTGACTACAACAATTTTGCTAATCTATTTCTTGCAAAAATGCTAATAAAACTCGAATCTCAGTTTCTCGAATATGAGAACTGTCTGCTTTTTTTTTTGTCATATATGATAGTAAATAGAGTATCACTTTATACCAGTGTCATTATGTGCCAGTATGAAAACTATTTTTTTTTTTCATTTCAATAATATGGAAACTTTTTTTAGAGAACATAATGCAGACGGTTTTTATTTTATTCTTTTACTTTTATAGGCCACATTTTATGTATATATGGTCCCTTTTTATTATTTTATTGATTAATTGATTAGTTATGTGTTGTATGAAATGTCAGAAAATTGTGTAAATGTCATTTAGTGTTTCCCAAAGCCTAAGGTGATGTTTTGATGATGATGCAGCACCTAACAATTAGTTTGATTGTTAATTGACTTGTCCATTATTTTCTCAGTTAATGCATAAATTGCTTCAAATGTCTTGTTTTGCCCACAACCCAAATATATTCACTTTAATTTCATAGAGGAGTAAGGAAACCAGAAAATATTTGCATTTCAGAAGATGGATTCAGAGAATTTTGACTTATGATTCATGGTCATCAACATAGTTGGTGTTTAATAGTTTACAACTAATCAATTAAGCAACTCTAACTGACTTGACTCACTACACAAAAATGTCTTAATTGTATACTCAAGGTAAATCTTTACCATTATCATTACTGAGAGGATTGAGTGAGGAAATGAAAACCCTGTAAACCAGGCACTAGTATACTGTTATCTCAGTTTGAATGAATGAATGTCTCAATGGAAAACATATTCACTTGCTGCAGATAAAGAATGGCTGGAATGCAAGTGCACTGAAACTAATTGATGCTGATTGTACTTGCTCATCAGTGGTTTAACCTTTGGCTTACATTTTTACTTTTGAGATTTGTGTTCAGTATGTTAGATGCGGTGTTGCACAAGTTCACAAACTGTTTCAGTATGCAAATAGAGGGCACATTTATAGAGAAAGTAAGCAATTACATTGGTTTAAATTGGGGAATAAATCACCTAATTGAAACAATTTATAAAGTAGTGTTTGCTGTTCCTTGTCTTTAATTAAGTAACCTTGTGGATCCTCAAACTTTTAGTTGTATTATATAAAAATGTCTCCCAGTGGCCAGGTTCAAAGGAAATGTTCTGGCTACTTTACACAGGTCATGTATGCAGACAGAACAGAGGCCCCTGAAAGGGGGTCTTATGAGACAGGGCTGCTGCTGGTACCCCTCCTTCCTCCTCTTTCTTCTTTTTCTCTCTCTGTCTCAGGGAGTGGGGTACATGTCATTGGCTGTACTGAATTCTCTGGGAAGTGACCATATTTGGCACTCTTGAGATGTTTACGCCTGAGGGGGGGAGAGGACAACAACCAAAATACTTAGAATATTTCATTCTGAATCCACACGCTGCCTGACATCTCCACCTCAGTCATGGGAAAGGGGAAGCTGTATTGATATATAAACCACGTTGCGGCTGTGATCTGCTGACTGCACTCTAGAGAATGTGATAAAGCGTTTTTTTTTTTTTTTTTTTTTTTTTTACAGGCTGTTGTTCGTTGAATTTGATGGGGCTGTTTGTCATAGTTATCAGCAAACAGTTTTCTGAAGTAACCGCTGAGCTGTCTCCTGGTCTTAACTCATGAAAAACAAGTTGTGCAACTGGGAGCCTTGCCCCCTTCTTGTTCCTCTCAGGCTTGTAAGCACAGCTCTGTTGGAAAGGGGTAGTGTGCATGTGTGTATGTATGTGTTGTTATGTATGCTTTACACAGTCTGTGTGCTTTTTAAACCAAGTGTTTCTCTCAGGCTGCAAAGCCAAAGGAATCTCCCATTCTAACAGTTTGAATCTAGAGTCCTTTGAACAGTTGAAAAGCTGTTTTTCAACTCTTGTGGTGGAATTATAGATTGATTTGTAAAATTAGTCAGAGTAGAGATAGATGCCCTCCATCTGTGTGTGAGATTGCCTGTAGCCCTTTTGGATACTGAGGCACTCTTCACTGAAGTACACAGTGGCATTTTCCGACAATGCTGTGCATGCTGTGGAATGTGTTTGAAGTGGCCCACCATGTAGGTGCCTGTGCATGTGTCTCTGTGTGTGTGTGTTGTGTGTACACGGAGATCAGTATGCACCCCAGCCACCCTGTGCTGTCTGCAGGATCTCATCTCTCAGCTCCTGACCTGCCCACTTCCGGGCAATGTATGTTTTCTGTGGATCTTGTTTGTGTGTGTGTGTGTGTCCAGATTGGAGGAGGTGGCCATGCATGAGAACAGTGTGTACCAGAGCAGCAGGCTCAAGAGTGGACTGCCTGTTAGCACTAGCCGCTGTGCCCTGAGTGGCCCCTTGACCCACCACACATCTAATTCATCAAATGGACAAATTGTATGATGTGTGCTTTGTTATGAAAGTAGAAAGTGTTAATATGTGACAAGGTGTCTGGCACATGAAAATAATGAATGAGGTGAGGGAAAAGAATGTGACAATGTGAAGCAGAATGACCGCTCCCCTACTGGATCCTTTACTTTATTTGAGGAAACCTTAAAGAGCATTATTGTGCATATATGATGGCAGAGAGAAAAAAAGAGTCCATATTTAAATAATCACTTGTTTTCTAAAAGTTTATTTTAAGTCAACCCATAGGAAAGTTAGCTTCATCAGTTGTGAGATTGGACTAAGGGATGTAGCTAAAAAAATTATGTTAAATGTTTCATTTAAGTTGATATTGACAATTATTGCTAACATTCAGTGACCTTTTTAAAGTTTTAATTTAACCTCTTTATTTTGAATTTAACCACCTTACATTGAATTTAACCACTTTATTTTAATCAAGGCATGCAGACTAGAACAGACTTAAAACGAATCAAAAAACTGCCTTACTGGCAAGCTGACCTGTTAGGATGATATTCATCATTTGATATAACAAAAACAAGCATGGTTATTAAGGTGTTGATGTGTAAAATATCAGAAAATAATGAAAAATGGCCCTCACAATTTCCCAGAGACCATTGTCTCTTGTATGAGACAAGAAAACAATACTCATATTTTAGAAGCACCATGACATGGAGCTGTTTGAATTCTCCCGATGCATGAGTGTAATGGACACCTGTGAGCACAAGTTAATGAATGATGACTTGAAGCTTTATTAAACTTTCAGTGGTATAAAAATCATGGGTGATGGTCAGGATTTTATACTTTTTTTGTACTCCAAATTTTCATAGGTTTAATCAGAATCAAGATATTAATACACCTGTTGCCGATAAGAAAGCACAAACATACTGAAGCACTGGATTATATGATGAACATTTGACTGTTTTTACTCACCATTTCAAGCATACAGAACATTCAAAATTAAGTCAAAGTAATTTCCTATTGCAGATTGTTTTTTCTTGACAGCTGTTATGTTTGCCTCAATAATAACTATTTTATCTGTTCTCATGACTTGCTATTAGAACCACTTTTACTGTATGTTTAATGGGCTTCATGCAGAGTAGTGGCTCTCACAGTGCAGCCGTACCGCTGATTGCAGATTACCATTGTATGTTTGTGTAGTCCATGTTTGCAGAGCTTGCAGACAATAGGGGTCACGAACTGAGGCTGCAGCAGCTGTGTGTTGCATTTTGAGTGTTGGACAGGAAGGCAATATGTACTGCACAAGGAAATTAACTGTTGGGGTGCTTTTCCTAAGTGCTTCCTCCTCTGCACTTATCTTTCCAAGTATCCCTTTCAACTTCTCCTAACTTGCCAATGCATTTTTTTCATCGTGTTTGCACTTGTGTGTGTGTGTTTCTGGCAGACTTTTCCAACAGCAATACAAGCGGAGGATGAAAAACACAACCTGACCTTTTGACTCCCACAATTCACAGTTTTATCGACCGACAAGCAAATACATTCCTGTTGTGTGTTTGCTTGTGTGTTCAGTTTTGTCTGCTTTTGACAGACACTTAAGCACTATACGTTAGCATCGTTTTCATTTTTATAATCAATTGAAAAGGCAGACGGCATTGTTTGACTTCAGCCTTTGGAATGAAGAGACAATAATTATTAATCAAGCTCAACAAGCTTTGAATAGCCAGCTAGTGCAGAGGTATATGTAGCCAGAGGGCACAAGAAAATACTCCCTCTGAAGGTTTTTAAAACTGTCATCCTGTTTGATGCTGACTAATACACATACTGTTAAGTCCAGCTATAATACATAATGTTTGTCTTTGATAACTTCTTCTTCTTGGCAACATATTACTGCTTATTTTACTTTATTTTGTTAGTCTACACACAACAAGTTAAACAACTGTACCCATAATTTCAGTGTTGGGACTTTTAACAACATATTAAAATACGTTTATTTGTAATCCTAAGGCTATTGTTTTGGCCAACAGTGATTAAGTGGGATCCAAACAGCTGGAAATGCCATTTTAATAACAGACAAACTTCTATATGCTAGTAGCAAAATGGCTGTTAGTTTTAACAATCATGCAATGTACCTGCAGTCACACCAAGTGACAAAACAGCCTTTTCATGTCCTTCATGCAGAATTTAGCTGCTGCTGCGCTTGTCTTATAAACTAGGCTGCAAACAGGTGCATGCATTGATCTTAAATTGTGCCATTGAACAATCTGATTAAAACTCTTTCTTGCGAAAATTCCCAAAGATGAAGAAGAATGCTTAACGTTTTTACCAACTGATTTGTCAATAGACTGTTAGACAGTTAACCCTAAGATGTCCCTCCTTTGAGGAAAAACATGATCAAAAGAGTTCTTCCTGTCCAGCATAGTATCATGTCAGGTTGAAATATGCGCATCAATCTTTTCAACTGTGTGATGAGCAGGGCTGTTTTTTTTTATATGCAGCTTAGCTTCATGCCCTCCTCTTTGACTCCCATTCCTAGATAGAGAAGTGTGGCTGTTTATGTAAACCTCTGCTCACTGCACAGAAATGTGGCCGAGCTGGGAGGGGATGGATGAAGTGCGGGGATCACACACACACACAAACACACAAAGAGCGCCGTTACGCCATGCTGCAACAATCTGATTTGATAGTCCTTGTTGCTGTTTGGATCTGCCCTATTTTAACTGTTGGTGACTTCACGCAGTAAAATCCAAGTTGAGCTGGCCCTGTAATGCGGGGATCAGCAAAGGGATCTTTTGGGGGGCTTTTGCAGGCAGGACCATATTCATGTCCTGATGCGTGGAAAGTGGAAAATCTCTCTTTTTGCCATCCATTGATAGAAACTGAACATGGCTGATTTGAGTGTGATAAGGAAAAACTCGACTATATTTATTGTCATGTGATCCAAGCTTTAGCTTTACATCCAGAATGACTCCCTGCACACTTTATTGGTTACCCTTGTTTGGTAAACACCAAGTCAAAAACAGTGGAAATGTCTTTGGTAGAAATGACGTAAAGCTTCTGGCTCAAGTGTCCGGCGCCTGCCCAGTACAAGAGATATGTGTTTTTCTATTGTTTTGGCATTTCAGTGAAATGCAGACTTTTTGTGTAACTTTTTATGTAAACAATTGTGCGGACAGAAAACTTTGTAGACAGTGGCTCCAGATTAGTCTACATTAGTATGAGAGAGCAAGGCTGGCCGTTTGTGCCACATGGGACTATATCTGAGCTCTGGTGGTTACAGTTTAGAAAACCATTCAGTAATCTGAAGGTCACACGTTCAGCGGTTAACGTGTCCATCTCTGTCGGACACCGATCCTCTTGCTGTCTCAGGGTTGCCTTTCTGGTTACCTCTGCTCTCTGACCTCACCGAGGAAAGCTTATATGTATGCATGTGGATACAAGGGAATGTGAAGACACAGTTTCCTGTTTACAGTGTAACAGGGCTGTGGAAAAGCTGTAACAGAAAGTTGAACAACTCTATTGCTTTGTAGATGAATCTTTTATTTTTAAGCTTGCACATGCATTTTTTTGCTAAATTTTGGACACCTCTTGACACCCCGTTTAAACAAACCGTTGAGTTATAAGTTTTGTTTAAGACCTAGCCTATACAATGGCTTCTATGCACTGAAGTAATAAAATACTGTACATATGCTGTTATTTATGTGAATTTCATAAATGTAAAGCCCTTTCTTTTTATCATTAACTTTCTTTGCATCTCATCATCAAAAAAAAATATATATTTTTGCTTCACCAATTCAGCATAAGCTTGCAGTGTGTCCAATTGTTTCCATTGCACTATATGTGCATAACTTTGTGCATACGCCATCCTCTTTGTATCTATATCATATATCCAAGTGTGTGTGTGTGTGTGTGTGTGTGTGTGTGTGTGTGTGTGTTTGCTGGGCTGGAGTGGCTGTGTAACTGAACCTGATGGGTTAAATTTATTTTGAGGACTGTCATATGACTGAGAAGTGGCTATTTGACACACAGCCCAGTGAGTCTCTTAGCAGTTAATTACAACCACACACACACAAACACATTGAGGATCATAATGTTGATAACTGCTATTGAGCTGTGGAAATGGATAGATTCAAGCTATAAAATAAAAGTATATTGGCTACAGATGATAAATATGACATACAGAAGTCAATTATGGACATTAGCAGATAGTAAATACTAAAATAATTTGCACATAAGTTTTTACAGACCCTCGCAACTGTTGATATTTGTGGTCACAATCACAGAAATTTAGTCAGTCCATGCATCGTTGCATGTCATTACCTGGCTGTTGTGTTTAGTTGTAGCTGTTTTTATGCTCAGTTTGACAGAAATGTTAAAAATGTATAATCTGTGCACTTCTGTATAGAATAATTAGGCCTAATGCTTTATGCATGCTTGACATGCACCACTTTTGTCAGCCACTCAGGGTTTAACTTTTTCCTTTTTTTTTCCACTTGCCCAGCTTTTCAAAGTCCAAGTTGATTTCTTTGTATATGTTTTTTTTGGCAGTCTAAAACTCATAGATATTCAATTTAATATGATAATAAATTATGAAAATCAGGAAATGTCCATATTTAAAAAGTTGAAAACAGCATTTGTTGCTATTTTGCATGGAAAATACTTTTAATAATTTAATTCTTTTTTTAATGCTTGCCCAGTCAGGCAAATGAGTTGCCAGATTTACTTGCCTGACAGATTTACTTTATAGTTAAAATTTACTTAACTGTCTTTTATACATGCATCAGTCCTCCATCAGCCACTATATGCAATTCATTTATGTCTCTGACCAAGCAGCTGTTTCTAGTGCTTTCTGGGTGAGAGAAATGCAGCAAAATGTTATTAGCACAATATGTAAATTGAATCAGCAAAAGTTGTTTGCACCACAGCAACGTCTGTCCCACTTCCCCTCATCTGTCTGTCCATGCCGTTTCACTTTATGTCTCTACCTCTTTATGCTGAAGCTCCCTCTCCTCCCGTATCCATATCTCATTCCCCCTCCCTCCCCTCCGTTTGCTTTTACGTTCAGGGGTAAGAGGGTTCACTCTCATCCAGTGATTTGTTTTTCTTTCACACTGCAGATGCGCACAGCCTGCGGACCTGTCTTACACACACACACACACACACACACACACACACACACACACACACACACACACACACACACACACACACCTGCTAATCCCGCTCTGTAAGGGGTGGGAAAGCCTCCTCTTTCAAACCTCTTAAAGGTGTGAACACCATCCATTTGACACCTCTCTCTCTCCCCCTCTTTGTTTTTTGTTTTCTGCTCTCTTATTAGGCCCGCTTGCTCCAGCTGGGCCTAAGTGATGCTTAACATGTACACCTGCACATTGTGAACAACAGCACCCAGTCACATGGACCTTATTATGTTGTGTTTGCCGCGCCGCGCTGCGTCTGTGTGTGTGTGTGTGTGTGTGTGTGTGTGTGTCCTTTTTATGAGCACTCATGCTTGTATGTGTAATGTGTTCAGTGCTGGTGTGTGTGTGTGTGTGTGTGTCAGGTGGGGGGGCGCTCTGTTTTTGTCCTGATGAACTAGCCTGAGATGGGTTACTATGGTGACAGCACTAGCTGTGCTTGCAGTAGGCTACAGTGCTCCCCCACCTCCCCTGTCTAAATACACTTCTAGCCTCACTGCATTTAACTCAGGTTTAACTCATTTATGCATATTTAATGTGTGATGACTGGAAGTAGGATTTTTGGCATAGCTGTCCTAATATAATGTGTGGTTAAAAAAAAAAAAAGAAATGATTGAGGTGCTGTTGTGTGATTTTGAATGTTGTCAGTGGCTGATTTTCCCTCTCCTGACCCTCAGAGGGGCGTCTACTGTAAACAAACCCTATCTGTCCTGATTGTCTTCTGCTCAGTCTCAACACCTGTAATCAAGTCAGGACCTCTCACCAATCAGCATCTGTCCTCTGAGTAGGGATGGGTATCCTTAGGATTTTACTGATATGGCTATTAATATTGATGCTGCTTATTGATACAGAAAAAAAGCCCAAAAAAGACATGAAAAGACTTTAAAGGTTCTACAGTGTTTATTACTTTTTTTGTAGAAATAAAAAATTTAATTGTTGACTAAATGATTGCATTTAGCTACATTTTTATCAGATTTATTAAAGCAAGCCCACACTTTTAAACATTTTGCCCTGTCAGTTATTTATGTAATGCTGAATAAAAACCAACAGCAGTATAATTAGTCAAGGAGCTTATTGATATTTTGGTACATATTAGTCAGGAACTGGTACCAGTTCTCAATACCCTTCCCTGCCTCTGAGATTCAGTGACTTACTCCCAAATATCAGAGCCCGTCAATAACTGAATGCCGTCCTAGACCTACTGCAGTAACACGGATTAAAAAGCGTTTGAATCCATGATGTTACTTGTGATAAATGCAGTAATTCACTGGTCAAGTTTACATGAAGTCCTGCACGAGTCCTGGCAAATGCAACACTGCACTCCACAGATGGGGCCCAAAATAAGCACCAGCCACCAGCCAAATGCTGGTAAAATATACAAGTGGCTGGTAGATTTGCTTCACTCACCAGCCAAAAAAACAATGGTTATCTATTGAGTGGCTGGTAAAATTTGAACATTCAGCAGCCATTTGGCTGGAAGACAAAAAAGTTAATTTTGTACCCTGTCCACAGACCTCTCCTACTTTCACGTCACGTAGTAGACGCACTCTTCACTGCATCCTCACAACCATTACAACAGATGGAGAGGGAGACAGAACCCAAACCACCTGCTTAAAGGTAGAATCAGTTCGTGCTGATGTTGAATGAAATGGCTGATTATTACACAGAAGGATAATCCATAGAACACTGTCTGTTAACATTACCTGCATTTAATTTAACATCAACAACATTGTCAAAGTTTCAGATGACAATGTGATTTTGGAACTGGTGTGAAAAGTGGGGTGGGTTCTCACTTAAATGTGGACTCCAAATGGAAATCTCTTACACAGGCTCAATCTTAAATATACTTTGAAGGTTTTCTGTTGAATAAAAGCAGTTATTTGATGTCTACCCTTCTTCTGTGTGTGTGTGTCCTGGGAAAAAAAAAAACAAAGAAAACATTCGAGTGGAGACGTAAGCATCTGTTATGGCAAAACATTAAGCTTTGAAGCATTTTTTTTTGGTCATTGGGTAGTTGTTGACATATGTGTGTTGGTATGTGTGCATCACGTGCCTTTTGCTGCTATAACAATGTTTAACTTGTCATTAGGCGTTGTGCTGTTGAAGAAAGTGAAGAAAACAGGCACTTAAGGACAGACTGGAGTGAAAGGAGTGTCCCAGTGTGGCAAAGCTGACACTGTAGCCTCCATCTGGGAGAAAACACTTGAGGGACTCGTGCCAAGACAGAGTGAAAAGGGACAGAGAGATGAAGAGCTAGTTTACGAGCCTGCATCAAGCATTCCTAATTCACTTACAGTTAAACGGGGCCCATATTGAATCATGCCTTGCTGTTAAATGACAGCATAATGAATGGAAGTCATTTTACAATACCGCCGTGGCCACAGACCCTCCACTCCAGGGACCTGTCTGTCAGAAGCTAGCTAACAGTGAGTGATTTGTTGGCCATGGGGCCTTTTGAACGTTAACATGACGTCAGTATCCCATGCCATGCCATACCCAGCATGGATAGTGGATATCCTGTACGGAAAAACCAACAGAGGAGGGCAGTGATCAAGAATCTTTGGGAATCTGTGAAGGGAAAAACAAACAGTGGGGGGAGGGGGTATTTGCACGTAATCAAAAAACCCACGACTAAATGTTTCAAGATAACATGTTCAAAGTACTTTGTTGTTCCGTGTGTAATGATATCAAGTCAATATAAAGTGGTGTTACTTTGTTTTTTAAATATATGTATTAATATTTTTGTTATTAAAAGGAAGACAGAAAGGTCTTTGGGGAAATATAGGGCTGGAGGAGTGTGTCCTTCTCTGTGTTTGATTGACAGCAGGTGACAGACTGGCAGAGTGTCTGTGTTACACTGTAAGGAACAAGAGACAAAGTCTGCAAACTGACACTGCACACTTTTCCCTGGTGAATGTTTGTTTGGTGGCTCGTTTAACAAGCTGTGGTGCAGGGCAAGATGTGTGTTCATGTTTCCCTGTTAGATAAGAAGGAGACTTTAGCAGGAATGTTAATGTGTGTTGTTGTTCAGAGTCTGTGACTCTTATGTCGTGTAGCTGCTGTCTGGGTCAGTTTGACCGTCTGCTCTGCCTCTGATAGAAAGGTGACATTAGTGCTGTATGCAAGATTTGATTGGCTGTATCGCTGTATAAATGTACTTGCCAACCCTCCTAATTTTTCATTGCCCTCTCCCGGTTTCCTCTCAGGGTCACATTTCTCCTGTATTTCTCTCAATTTATGACAAATTTATGCACCTGGCACTGTATAGTTTGTATAAGCCCTCCGATCCTACTGTTTCCACCCGGACAACAATACAGCTACACCAAAGGTTGTTTCCTGGCATGCATGTGACAGGGAAGAACTTACGGCTGCTGTATCCAGTTCTCCTTAATACATTGATGCAGTGATTCCTGTAAAGAAGAATTCCTGTGTTACTGTAATCAAATTTCAGGGTTCAACAATAAGGATTGCCATTATTATTAAAATGATTTTTTACAGTTAGTGAACTAATCAAATAATCAGCCATCAATTATTCCAGATTCTTTTTTTTAAATTAATGTATTAATATACCTTACTAAACCCAAAATATATATTTTATTCATTCATAATGCTGAAAAACAGACAAAATAAATCACATTAAAAAGAATGTTCTAAAATTAGTCTAGTTTCCGCCCTATTTAATAGATTCTATTAAAGTACTTGTAGTATTTCTTCAAATGAATGCAAACCTAGGATCCGCCATCATACAACCCAAAAATATGAAATATACCTCTCTACCTATGGGGTTTCTGATTTTTTTTTTTTTAGTTTTTCATAGGAGAACACAGAACAAGTGATTTGCAGAGCAGATTTGTTGGCTGTAACAGACAAAACAAAATGCAATTTAATTTCAAGAGAAGGAGGCATTGAAGCTGTGTGTACAGGCCTGAGCAATGGAAAAGGTAGAGGGAGGGAGAGATATGGAAAGAAAGAAGCAAGGAGGCAGGATGTGTGTCTCCATGTTTGTGTGTGTATGTGTGTGTGAGTGAGGTTTTCCTGCTGCAGCCAGTGAGAGCTGGTGGTCTAACAGTGCAGACAAACGGGCCATTAAACTGACCTGGCCCCTCTACTCTCCATCCCTCCAGTCTCCCCTCTGCTTCTCCCTCTTTTCCGTCGTGGTTTGTCAACTCTCCCAACATCAACCCCCCCCAACCAGTCTCTGTTTGCTCCTGTACCGCTTTGCTTTCTCCATCACTCGAATTCTGCCTTGTTTTATTTCTTTCTCTCTTGCTTTCCCATCTCCACTGCTTGTTAACTTGTCTCCTCACTCCTCTTTATAGGCTGCACACACACCGACACTTTTATATATATACACACACAAACAATTGGAGTCTCATTTCAAGGCAGTTAGAATCAAATTATTTTCTCCTCTCTGGGTGTTTTTTCTTCGTTTGCATCAAATTTTGGATTCAGTTGTAGCTCGGAGTTGGCAGCCTTGCAGCAATCCAGTCAAATCAATAGGATTTGCCATGCTTGGGATGAGCTCACTCGTCCATTCACCACACAGGGAATACCTCGACTAAACCCCTAAACTGTTTTAGCTGGAGGTTAAAACTACTCAGTGTCAAAAGAAAGTGTTAGCATGTTGAGCTACAGCCCGGGCAGCTGTCCCATCACAAATCTTGTACTCTCCCTCTCTTGCCTGAATCCCTCCCAGTCTTCATTTTTCTGTTTCAGTCTTAATGCCGAGTGGCTGGAGCTAAAGCTAAACTGCCGTGCTACAGGATAGAATGGGAAATGAAGCTTCACATCCTCTGTTCAACCAGAGAGATCTTTAAGCAGGAAGAGAGACAGATTTGGAAGAAGAAAGAGAGCCATACGGGATGGAAGAAGCCGATTTGGCAGAGGCATCATCAGGCAGGCGTAGCTCGTCCAGCCTCCATGTGTAGATCTGGTTTGTGGGTCGGAGTGTTGGTGGGGCCGGGCCCTGCAGCTGCTGCCATGTGGCTACAAGTCAAGCAGGAGAACTGAACCCCGGCTGCCTCCCTCTCAGGCCGAGGCTCACCACACCAAGACGCTGCACTGCGCTCCACTCGCTAACGTGGGAAGATGAAAAGGAACATCAGATGTTTTTTGTATTACTCATTGTGTGTGTGTGTGAGTGTGGCGTCCCGTCTGTGTGTGTGTGTGTGTGTTGTCTGTCTGTCTTGCACTATATCTCCAGCACAGTCCAGCCTGCAGTTGATTACCTGCTCCTGTTTCATAGTCTGTCTGTTCGACTATGTCAGGAATGCTGCCTCCCCCCAACATGTTTTTTTATTTGTTTGGAGCACCACCTGGTTTAGCTGTTTTGTAAGGCGTGGCCAGAATATTTCAGATTGTGTTGTTTTTTTTTTTTACCAGCTGTCCAATTATTTTCCTAGGCAGTCTGGCCAACATCTTGGCTGCAATTGGTCGTGGAAATGAGCGGAAAGATTGAATAGATCTGTGTGATTGTATTTGTTTGAAATAAGATGTTACAGATGCAGTTTTGTGCAAATGGCTCTGCAGTTAAAAATTCTTTCGGGTTTCAAAAAGTTAAATTGCAGTACAGTGCTGCAGAGGCATATAAGGCAGAGGGAAGGAGAAGGAGAAGGAAATGAGGAACTAGGCAGTAGGGGAAAACCTCAGATACAAAGACAATGGCTGTTTTATCTGCTTTCCATATGGACTGAGGATTTCAAATTCTTGGCCTTTGTTTGCTGTTGTTGAATATGGAGTCAGAGCAGAGGTGCAACAGTATGCTGGAGATATAGACAGGCTGTCAATCTGCAGTGTAACCAGATAAAATTAATTTGAGTTCTTTCTGAACTAATGATTATTTTAATCTATTTGTTCATTATTTTCTTTATTAATCTATTAGATAGTAGGGCCATAAAATCAGGAAAAAGTGTTGATCATTGTTTCCGAAAGCTCAAGATGACGTCCTTAAATGTCTTGTTTTGTCCACAACCCAAAGATATTCAATTAGTAAATGAACAAAATAAAACCAAAACCCATTACTTGATTATCCAAATAATTGGCAGCTTTAGTAGTTGACAACAAAACGGTTAATTGTTGCACCGCCATGTGGAATAACTTCCAATTTAAAAAGAACAAATACTCTCGGATGCTGATGTATACTCACAAATTAACTGGCTACATTACAAACTTGCTCCCCCACCACTTCACACCTCCTGTCCCCGCTTCAGCCCGCCTTGTCTTCATCATCCCTGGATTCAGGGTCATGCTCGCAGCTGCTGTAAATCACCTCGGTGCTGTATTCCCAGTTGTCAAACTGGCCTCTGTTGGTCTCAGAGGCTCTGCCCCAGTCTAATAGGACTGCTAACAGAGCTTACAAGCTAATGGCAGCTGCAGCACAGTTAGCAGAAATGCACCAGGGACTTCAGTGTTACAAGAGAAAAGGTCCATGTTTAATGGCAAAGTGCAGTTTCTGAATGGAGTTTCACGTTTTTAGGGATGAATGAAAACTTGTTCAGCCAAGACTTTTCTCACCAGCTAACAGTTGAACTGAAGGCCCAGCTTCTTTTAATGCCTTGTTCTGTTTTTAAGTGTGAGAAGACCTTGGAGTCTCAGTCATATCAACCTTACATGTAAGATGGACAGGTCAGACTCCACATGTCTACACAGAGGTTATTTTGGTGTTTAGTTTGGTGGACATGGACTCGAGGGATCTGTTCCTATCAGGTACCCTGTCACTAGAAGATGTCAAACAGGGCTGTTGATACACATTCTGCTCTATTTCTTCTTCCTTGTTTTCCTCTCCTCCCTCTGAACAGCAGCCTCGAGTCCAAGGTCAAACTGAGCTCGAAAATAGTGAGTCATTGTTTTTAAAAAGTGACAGTGACCCGGCACCTTGCATGCCCTCCCCTTCACTTCTTGTTCTCTTCCTCATTTTTTCTCTCTGTTTATATTCTGCCTCTTTGTCTCCCTCTGCCTGTACCTATCCCTCTTCTTCCCTCCATCCCTCCCCTCCTTCCTCTCCTCTTTGCCAGTGCCGGAAGGTAGAGAGAAGGAGGCGAGCCAAAGTCACCAGTGTGATCTGATTTAGGCCTCTCTCTTCTCTTGGCCAGCCATCTGACAGCGCAGGGCCTGCATGTTGCTCTTTTCTACCCCGCTTCAATCTGCCACAGCTTGGCCCGGTGCCACAGCTGTAACGGGACCCAGCGTTGTGTATAAATAGGCTAGGCCAGCTCCCCTTGCCATGCTCCTCAATGGGAGGCTGAGGCAATGGAGGAACAGGTGCTCCAACCCACACACACACACACACACACACACACACACACTCCCTTCTCTCTCTGCTCCGTCTCCCTTTCCCAAGCCCCCCACCTTTATCTGATGTCCTCAAACGTGGAAGTACATGTCAGTCACGGTGTACGTGTTAGCTGCGCGAGCTCACTCGTCGTATCACTTGGTCATTGTCCCCTCTCATTGTTAAAAAGTACTTCCTGTGTGGTTTAATTTAATGGCACGCTGAGCCTATTTCCACTCTTCAAACTGCCCCCCTCTCAGTCTCTCCCTGGCTCACGTACTGTTATTTTGGTCCTCAACACTCTTTGTTTTGGAGGTACAAGTTGGTACATGTTAATCAAAATGCCTCTCATGCAATTTCTCAGCATCATTTTTCACTGTGGAAGCCACAGCTTGGCAGTGGGCGCACAGGGAGCTGGCTTTACTTCTCAGGACTTTCCACAGCTATATTAACAAACAAATGCATTTTTCCGCTGGCAGTCCACTTGGCACGGCGGCCGCATATTCTCTCTCCTGGGGTTTGTTCAGCAACTGAGCTGTTGACAAATCTATAATCAGCAGATCACCTCATTGGGGGCAACGTGCGCCTAAGCTGACAGAGAGAGGAAACTTCTCACAGTCCAGAGTTAGCCGCCACCTGGTTTCATGCTAGACAGGTCTGGTTTCACGCTAAGCTAATGTGCGGCTGCCCTCTGCTAACAACGAAAGGCAGAGGCAGGCTGTTCCCCGGGCCACAGAGGGCTCCACTCTCACCTTCTAAAAGTGCCACTGTGATCCACTTTCTCACTGCCAGCCAGCTACTGTTAGTTGATGCATATTAAATTCTCTGCAGGGAGCACAACTCTAAAAATAAGGGAAGAATCTGTCTGAAATTGTAGCTACACTATAACGGAGGCTGCAGCTGTGGGTGTTCACTGAATAGTGGAGATGGCACTTTCTGTCAGAGATAGCCGTTACATTGGCATGACCTCGGTTGCACCGGTCATGCTCAAGTAATTTCTGAGCTGTAATTATGGTGCGCTTATTCTGTACGTGAGCTAATTCTGCTCCGGATTTGACAAGGAGAGGGAATAGAGTGGCAGCGGGGATAAAGTGAAACTTGTCAATACTCCTGCCATTTAACAGAAGTCTTTAGATTAACAAGGACTGTGCAAAACTTGATGCCAGTATTAGTGTATCTGTTTTTCAGAATGGCACTTTGTAATGATCAAAATCTGTTCTGTCGCCAAGTTGATAAAAAGTGCTGACAATCCGTGAGACATTGTTGGTGCAGAGTAGTTTTGACAGCTTTGTGTCAAATTACATGCATTGCAGAAAGCAAAAGATCGATTATACGTAAATTATGTCACCATATAATACTTACTTTAAACGCTTATAATTTAACGGGTGTTTTTTTTTACGTACGGGGGGTGGGGGGGTATTCTTAGATGCACTGTGGTGCAGATGTGGAAAATTATGAATCTATACACAATAGATAAATTTTAGTTAATAACGTGATGTTGATGGAAAAAATTGGAACTCAGCTGGAAGGCTAGTGCGGCACCTAATCCTCCAAACCATTTAATTGCTAGTCATGTTTCATATTTTTGTTTTTCAGTGAAACTGGAGTAAGAGATTTTAGAGAAGAACAAGCGAAAATTGGTCCACTGTTTCTATTCATTCAATCAAAAATTGATTCTGAAAAGATTCAGACAGCAAAGAACCTGAATCGAATTGTGACATACCCAAAGATTCCCACCCCCTTTTAACTCCATTTTGCTCTGATTGGACTATATAAGTTGTGGTATTATCATTGAAGTTTTTTTTGGGGGCTGAACAATATATTGCATACATGTGCTGTAGTCACATTGCGAAAGATGGGGAATTTAATGATGCAAGTTAGACCCACCATCATAAAATAAGGAACAGTCTGACTGCTTGATTGAATATAAATTCAATTTTCATGACTAATCCTAAAAGTAAACAGCCAGTTCCTCTGATAAATCACATAATTTAGCCTCATTTAATTACTGTTTGGTTGCTTTTTTCACATGCATTCTCTTTCTGCACAACAAAATGGCAATCACAGTCATTTTCTGAGTGGTCTTTTGTAGAGTTTGGCATCTAATTTTGATAACAAACAAACAATGAAAGAAGAATCATTGATGGAAATGTTTTTTTGATCTGCTGTTTTAATTATTTTGGTGCAGAAAAATATAAATTACACCGTTGTCTCTCACAATATTGTCAAACCCTGCTCCATCCCAGCATATCATTTTATGGAGCATGGACCAGCAGTGGCAGTAGTAGAATAAGTATTAATTGTAGTGTTTGCATGCTCATTTCTAGGGCTGGAAAATTAATCGAAATATTACCACAATCGCAATATGTCAGAGTGCAATATCCAGATCACAGGAGTTTTTTGATATAGGAAAAGATGAGTTACAACATACCCTAAATGAAGCATTGTGATGTCACAGAGATGCCTCGTCCTACAAGTCATGTTCTCCATACTGAAGGGAAGATACTTATTCTGTACAGACCCCAACAAAACACAGCATCATTGTTTTAATGTTTTTTTTTTTAGTGAAAATGAAATCCCACTAAAATGTGACTCATAATTCAATCACAATATCTGTCAAAATAATCACAGTATGTTTTTTGCATATTATTCAGCCATATTCACAATATATTAAAATGACATTTGGGCTTACATAGTGTAAAATAACATTCAGACATTACTTGTGTGAACAACAGAAGCTGAGGCCCTCACTGGAACAGTTTGGGCAATTTATTCACTCACTGTTACAGCATGTTTGTGTGAAAAGACCTCATAACTATTCAAGCAACACACATAGTGACAAATGTCTAGACAGTATCTTTTTTTTTTTTTAATGGGTTTGTTATCGAGAGAACTGACATTTGTGAGAATGCAGTTCCACAGAATCTCTACATAAAATTTAGAGCAGGAACCGTTAATTTGTTAATCTCCTATTGAAGGCGTAAACTCGTTCACCTCGCTCCATCTCTAAGCTTTTTCCTCTGCTGTTTCTGTTTGTCTGACACCCCTATATACCTCCCTCCTCCTCCTCCTCCTCCACCTCCTCCTTTTCTCATTCCTGCTGCCAAATTAAGTGTCAAACAGACAGGGAAGGCGGGTGGATGGCCCACATTTCTCCTATAGAGGTCCACAGTATGGTACAGTACGTTCCAGTCTGTGCTCTGTTATTCCTTTTCTCTGCTCTGCTCCGACACAAACCTCGCCCCATTCCCCCCCCCGGGCTCATTAGCGGCTGATTGGGTTGTTATTGTAATTAAGAGCTCCTGTACAGCCAGTGAGAGCACCAAGCTGTCTACTAATGGGTGGTCCTCAGTGGGAGGGTGGGCTATAGAGGGGTCACGGTCATTGTCCACCAAACCCCCACCCACACAATGTCTACCAGGGCTTTTTTGTACGGTGTCTGTTTATGTAAGTCAAAATGGAAATTAAGATAGCAGCTCACAGTGTACTCTTTGTTTTCTTTTAGATGAAAAATGGTGCAGCAGGTGTCTTCCTCTTATCTGTCCCTCCAGGAAGTTGCAGTGCTGCCATCGTAACCATTAATGCAAATTTAACCAATCTCTGTGAATTTTGTCTAATCATTGCAACTTTTCCACAGATTTGACAAATCATCGTAGCTTCCCGTGAGTTCCACTAATCATAGCAGTCCCTTGCGTCTCAATCAACTGTCTCAATGTTTTATTGTTTTACTATTTTTTGTATTGTTACTTTGTCACAGGTGCTGAAACGAATACAAAGTGTGCCATTGTTAACGACATTTTTCAATGCTCTATGCACATTTATACTCTATAATTTTGTGCTTACTGTTTTGACTGAGTTTTAGCTCCAAACAGTTTTACTTCCTTGTGGAATACCCCCTGATGTACTTCTCCATTTATGCATAAAGCATATTTTGTTTGGTCCTGAGCCTTTTTTGCAACGTTACTTAAAACTCTGCATTTTTATTCTCCCTGGAACAAGTTGTTTTTGATTTTTAATGAATTATACAAAAAAGCAACTTTTTATTTTGCAATTTTCACTTGTTCCTGCATTTTCATTGCTGCAACAGGCTTCAACAGTCCCAAAAAATACCCTGCAAAATCCTGGAGAGGCTGTCTTTTATCTTTTGTCTCATGTTCTCTCCTCATGTATTCCGTCATCGGCTCATTTTCTTGTGTGTTTTCATATTTTAGGTGAAAATGGCCTTGTCGTTGTGTTTGTGGTCAGGAGGTAGCAAATGCACCCCCGTCCCCGTGGGTCTGTATGTTTGTGTGCCTGTTGCTTGTCATGTAACAGTGGTCCATAGCGGCCCTCCATTCATGCATGTGATCACCAACCGTCCTGTAGGTCCCTTACGTCACTCTGCGTTCCTGCCTGGGCTCAGGTTACACTTTCACCCCGCTCACTACCCTCCCATCATTTCTCTGCTCCCCCCCATCCCTTCTTCTTTACCCGCGACCCGTCTCCTTCTGACTCGATCTCGCTCCCTCTTCGCGCTCTTTGCCTCTCCTGTGTCCCCCTGCTCCTAAACCTGGGTGGAGAGAGGGAGGAGATGGCTCATTATTTTAAAGACACAGCGGCTCTCGCAGCCAAACCCCGACTACATAACAGCCCCTCCATTCCTTTACTTTCCCTCCTTCTCCTCCTCCTCTCTTCCCCATCTGCCCCCCTGATGACCCACGCCTCCCCCTCCTCACTCCTTCCCCCCTTCTCTCTCGTTCCTGTCAGTTGAAAACAAGACTCCATTTTGCGGAGGGAGCTCCCAGCAGCACTGTCTCCTGCCTCCCCTCATGGCCCACTAACATTTCTTTGTGTCAGTAAAGCTTCTCCAACAGGAGATGTGACATATGAGCTAGCCCGATTGCACGCTGTGTGCAGCGAGAGACCTCATTTCCAGTAACATATTTCTTACCTGTGGTGGGAAAAATACATTCATGTGAAAAGGTCATGTTTGTGTCCTCTTGGTGTGTCTCGAAGATCATTGTGGGCTGAGGTGAGTTGCACCCTGGCCCTACTGGTGTTGCGTAACGTAGTTTGTTATGTTGTCGTGTTGCACAATAGGTATCCGGTTAGTGCTGCAGGCTGACAGCGAGTGGGTGGCCTGTAGGCCTTTTTGATGTGTCCAGGAGATAAGGCAGGAGGGGCACAGAGGTGTAAGGTTGCTGTTATCACTGGGAATAACACCAACTGACACATAGTGGAGGAAGGAGTGTGTTTTTGTGTTTTGGTTTCTGATACACTGTGTGTATAATAAAGAAGGTGTGGTCAAGGCAAACCTGGCTAGTTGTGAACGAGTAGCTGTTGTTTCAAACTCTGCTTTATCTGATGAGATGCTTAACAGCTCAAATGGATTTATTGTCTCATTTTATGAGTTGTTTTTGGCTGCTGGCATAAGGCTGGCTGCAAGCGGAAGTGTGCAAAGTTGAACTGGTTTCAGCCACGTCCACACTAACCTGGATACATTTGAATACTCAATTTAAAGGTCCACAGTGTAAGATTTGCAGGGATTAATTGGTAGAAAATGGATACGGCAGAAATTTAAAAAATTATAAATAAGAAATTTTGCATTTCAAATCTTTTACCTTAGAATGAGCCATTTATATCTACAGAAGGTGTGGATCCACTTTCATGGAGGTCACCATGTTGAACTGCCATGTTTTTAAAGTAGCCCTGAATGGCTAAACCAAAAACGGGTTCAAGGGAGGGCCTGTTGTGTTTTTGCACCTTAGATCGCCTGACAAGCTTGGAAGGGGGGAGTGAGACAAAGTGTTTGCAATCTGCAAACTCACCACTAGATGCCATGAAATTCTACACACTGGTCCTTTAAATGATTTCTATCCAAACTAGTGTTTTCAGTTGTCTCCTACGTTTTGACAAACACAGGCAGGAACACAATTACAGACCATAACAATCTGGTGCCCACTTGTTGCTGTCTGACCAATTTGATGAAGAAAACAATCAACAAAAAGTGGAAATTTGTTTTTCTATTTCTATTATATTTACTTTAGATTTATCAGAGACAAACACTAGTTTAAACTTCCAGGAAACTGGCGGTTCCATCCAAGCTTTGCTGCGTAGTTCTGGGAGTGATGGTTAAAATGTTATTAGTGAGTGTAGGAGTACAGACCCCGAGATCTGTGTCAAATAATGTCTTGCATCACTTATGCCTATTGCAACAATTTAAGACAAAATAGAGTAATCCTTTATTTAGCCCGCAATGAGGAAATGTACAGTATTACAGACAAATGGGATAGCAAAAGTGAAAGAAGCAAATGTAATAAAAATGTAAAATCTAAAGTATGTGTAAATAGGAGCCGTATGAAAAAGAAAGGGACACAACGGTTGTATTAACACTGTCATTCTCATTGTAAATAGTTTGGTTGTGGGGATGCAGTGAGACCTTAAGTTTGTGTCTTCCACTGTGATGAATAGGAACACATGTTGATGTCCTGTCACTGAACGGTGTAAAACTGAATAATTAACAGTATGGCTGCACTTTTTGGTTTTCTGTCATGTCCAGTGGAGGAGAGTTGATAGTTTCTGTTTAATATCTCACCTGGACAATTCATTGGATCTTAGAAGTTTTCTCAACATACCAGCCAATGTTTCTTCATTCTTTTGTCAGGTGTCCTGCAGAGGCAAATCACAAGATCTTAACATGTAGTCATGCTATTGTGTGTGTATATTACTCTTCAGTTAAAAGTTGAATAAATAGAGTAGTGAACTGTGACACCATCCCCAGATATTTAAATTTCAATTTGATCTTTTTGAGTTTTTTTTTCCTCAATTGGCTCTGGACATTTTTTCTAAGGTAATAATGGACATTCTGAACATTTCAAATCTTACTTTGACTCTTTCCATGTCTGAATAACTCGCTCTCTTATCACCAACATGCTGTTGTAGTAAACAACGTGGTTTTATTTGACAGCGTAGTGATTACAGGCTTTATTGGGTCATATCCATTATAAGAAGTCACTTAAACCACTCCATTTGATCTGCCCCCAGTCAGAGTTTGTACCTGGATTGTTGACATGTTTGTCTCGCTAACCATTAACAGAACTGGAAGTTAATAGGTAGCTTACACCTGGGAAACGATGAAGGCCAATAACAACTCAATAAAACTCTCCACTCTACTGCAATGAATTTTGAGTTTTTCTCTCTTTTAAGATGCATGCTCTAGAGGGATTGATTGTTTTTTCTAGTGTGTGCAAAGTGGTAGTGGGTTATTGAGTGTAACAAATGGGGTAAAATAGCAAAAGGTGGCAAGCAGATGGGGTTCACACCATTAAGAGGCATGGAAGACACTTACAGTGATACAGAGTGTGATTAGCGGGTGTGTGTCTGTATCATCGATCGAAAAGCAGCAGACTAGATGGAGACCATTAGATCACTTCTGTGATAAGGAGCTCATTTTCCCCTCTGTGCTCAGGCTCAGGCCCCTTTTCAATACGTTTGTTTTTACAAATGGAACTAAAATTGATGTCAGATACTCAAATTTGATTAACGTGATTTTATCATTGAATAGGACTAGTTTACTACTGATTTTTAATGGTTTGTAATAAGATTATGAGCAACAGTATGTGTTGCATTATTTTGTATTTCAGTCAGACTTTTAAAATTACCAAGCATTCTTTTGAATGTGACATGACTTAAATGACTGAGAGAAATAGCCTAATGCTTGTAGTAGTAACAAGCATGTGACATTTTTAAATTGCATTTAAATTAAATCTTCTCTGAAAGGGTTTCGGGTGCTTTAGACATTATTAATATCATTAAATACATTTGTGATGGGTCTTAAACTGATTGAATCATTTAGTTAAGGTTATTTTTTATAAAGTTGCATTGACTTCAGTCTCATTTTTAAATGTGTTTTTGTGAAAAAATTATATTGATCATGTTGTAAAAACTATAAACATTGAACCAATAGCCACTAATCCAAACTGTGCATGAACTTTTTAGCCAGTATGACTGTGCAGTTTGCCTTAATTTGCATTCATAATAGTTCTAAAAAGGTCCTAAACAGCCTTACACTTTTTGAAATCTGCAGAAACCCCGTGTTGGTGGGCCATTATGGCTGGTAGCACAGTTGATGCAGCACATGCATGCTTAAGTCATGTGAAGAAATTAGTATTACATGTCTCACCCCTGCCAGTGTATTTAATGACTACGTTCACTGAATATAAATGGGTGTGTCGACACTGCAGAATTAGCGTGTGTGTTTATGCAAATATTCCCCTCATTTTAGCACCATGTTCGAACATCCATGGTGTCACTATGTCAAGCAGTAAATCATTTCTCTTCCACGTAAAACATAAAGTCTCTTCACAGCAGCAGATACTTGCTTTGACAAGCTGTTGACAGGCAAGCATGCTCATATTTTTGAGTGATCTGATGGAGGAACATCCCACCTGTATGACCATTCCTGATTTTTCGTTAAAGACAATTCAAAGAAAAAAGACTTTTAAACGAACATAGATGTGGTAATGAATCTGGTCTTTGTTTCTTATTTTATTCTATGTAACATTATTGAACAACACGTCTCAAACCTTCTTACAAACCATTTCAATAAAGGGTTATTTGAGTTATACACTTCTCTGGGTAACTCTGTAAACCTATTTCTTTTTAAAGATGAAATAAAATGTGTTTATGATTTAAACTATGAGGCATTCTCCCTTCCCACTTAGTAATTTTCCTTTATCTGCAGTGGAATACATTGGAAACATGCATCTTATTATTTGCAGCAAGCAACATCAGCATGCCTTTTCTCTCTGTACATCTCCTTAAGTTACTGTCCCCTAATGAATTCTCCACTCCTCTGATGTGTGCGTGTGTGAATAAGTGTGTGTGTGTGTGTGTGTGTGTGTGTGTGTGTGTGTGTGTGTGTGTGTGTGTGTGTGTGTGTGTGCGTGTGTGTGTGTGTGTGTGTGTGCGTGTGTGTGTGTGTGTGCGCATGCATTTGCCGGTCCAAATGTGGACTTGTGTGTGCCAGTGTGCAGCAGCTAAAGAGTATGAATGAGCATGGATAAGCAGTTTGCTTCCAGCCCTCGTTTCTGTTAACCCTTTCATGCCTGCTTCATTCAGATCAGACATTGCCATACAATAATTTCCTCTCTGGAAAGAAATACTGTGGGAGCCAATGAGAGGAGAGAGACTGTGTGTATGAGTGTGTGTGTGAGAAAGGGAGGGAGGGAGAGGGTGCTTGCGGCCAGTCAGATTGTAGAGGGGACTGCATCATGAATGGCTCTGCTCTACTTAACGCAGATCACTAGTGGTTTCATGGCTTAAATGAGAAAAAGAAGCATCTGTTGATGTTCATATCCGGTTCTTTTAATACTGTTGCAAATCGCAGACGACTCTGTTGCCTGTTTGGCCTGTTGCTGTAAGCCACAGTCATGCTAATTGCAAGGAATGACGTGTTTCTCCGTTTATTCTGTGTATATCTGCTTTCAACATTGTTTTCTGTAGAAGTAATTAAAACCAGTTTACATCAGTGTTACAGACAGACAAATACAACATTCACATACTACTGAGTGAACCAAAGTATCCAAGTAAAATGGAAAAGGTATCGTATTTAAAACCTTTATCTTGGGACCAGCATCTCTAGAAAACTGTGAGAGCAAAGGCCATATATGCTGAGACGATAAGTCACTGAATCAAGTTGGTTGATTAATAGCAAAATAACTTCTTTGTAAAGTCATTTTTCAGGAAAAAATTCCTAACATAACCTAAAAAGTTTAAATTTAATGGAAATTGTGATGGTGATTCACTCTTTCCTAACATTTAATAATCTAAACAATTAAATAATTAATGGAAACAATACCTTAGACGCTCCTCTCACTGTATCACAATAGAGTTCAACAGCATAAGAAACTACATCCTCCAAAGTGACCATAATATTAAATTACTTTACTTGGCAGCTCCTTGATGTGAGTTGTTTTTAGATTAATGAATGAGAGGCAGTAGAAAGCTTAGAAGGTGTCTCAACAAAACTGAAGTAAACATTAATGTAATTCTTGGATGAACTAGTTGTTAAAAAACTTGTTTTTTATGTCTCTCTCCCTGTCTTCCTTCCAGTCTGTCAGAGCAAGGACATCCGGAACAATGTGACCAACCTCCAGTCACTGGAGAACTGCACCATCATTGAGGGCCACCTGAAGATTCTGCTCATGTTTAAGACCAAGACTGACGACTTCCGGGGCCTCAGCTATCCGAAGCTACGAGTGGTGACTGACTATGTGCTGCTGTTCAGGGTCTACGGCCTAGAGACTCTCGGCGATCTCTTCCCTAACCTGACGGTGATCCGCGGAAACAACCTTTTCTTCAACTACGCCCTCGTGATTTACGAGATGCTGCAGCTGAAGGAGGTGGGCCTCCACAGTCTCATGAATATTACACGGGGTGCTGTGAGGATAGAGAAGAATCCGGACCTGTGCTACTTGGCCACACTGGACTGGTCCAAGATCCTGGACTCAGTGGAGGACAACTTCATTGTGGCCAATAAGAACGAGAGAGAGTGCGGAGATGTGTGTCCCGGCACGGCCCAAGGTCAGACCATCTGCCCACAGAATACCATCAACGGACACTTCAGGGGTCGGTGCTGGTCACAGAACCACTGCCAGAGAAGTAAGTCCATATGTGTGTTCATGTACACATAGAAGAAAAGTCAGTGATACTTGATATTACAAACAGGAACTGCTAATGGTACCAAGTCGTCAAAATGTTAACAAACAAGCTAAACAACTGGGCTCAAGTTGTAGTTCATAGATATAGGAAACATAAATACCTCATTGGTAGCTGCTGTATGTCTTCACTATGCATGTGTGGCCACCATATTGGAGAGGTCAAGATCTGCAAGTAAACAATACAATGTGTATTGAGAAACACAGATTTCACTAAAAAAAAACTGTAACTCACTTCATTCTGAACCAGTTTTCATGACATTTGTGTTTTTATGAGCATGAGAAATTGAACATGATAGTGGTTGATTGTTTGAATTACTTTCAGTGGAAAACATGAGCCTTTTGAATCACCACATTCTTCCACTGGGACCTGCAAGTTCTGACCATCAAGTGTAAATCATTTAGAATTTCAGCTTCTGTGAATTTCTCAAAAAATCTAGATTTCTGTATCTCTTACAATGTTATTGAGGCGTCTTTTGCATGTTATAGTATTAATAATCAAATAAGTTGTTTAATAAAATTGACAAAGACTATTTTTGTTCGCCAGACGCCAGCTATGAGGAGAACATCTATGCTGTTTATCTGTAAACCCAGAAACACATATGATAACTCACTCAAATAATGTTGCACATATTGTACATTTTATAGATCGCTGCCAGTGATTGGAGTGAATTCCAACAAGTAATTTCAGATTTCATCATAAATAAAGATCTTGGCCATTCTAATATTGTGGATGGGCAGATGCTCGTCACATTACGAATGTGGTGTCTATGTTTCTGTATGTTGTAACCCACAACTGACTGACTAACTCTTAGGCAGCATTATACTTCCTGTTTACATCTCAGGCATTTTTGTTTTTTTGAAGAGGAGCCCACATTGTCAGACTCTGAAACCTCCTGCTTCATACCAATCAGAAAGTCAATGGCTGTCAAGCATTTAAACCTGCCTGATGCTCACCAAATTAACAAAAAGACTGACCTTTTATATATGGAGAAGTGGAAAAAAAGGTCAGTATTGACTGGCTGTTGTGTGCAGACATGATAGCACCTTTCCAGAATCCATCACACTCTTTGTTGTAAAGTGGTCTGTTGAGACACGTAATGAGACTATGCACTGGAGATTTTTTCTTCGCTGAAATCAATTGAGAAGACTGATGTTTTCATTCCAACTGGTTTATGTAATGATTTCTGTGATGCAGAAGGTTGCTCCTAATATCAGCAGCCAGGGGTCGTGGACTGCCTCTGATTAGCATTCATTGACTGGAGAATTGTGGGCAAGTGATCTGTAATTATAGGCTCGGGATCTGCTTGATGTGTGAAATGACTCAACTGCATTGTTGAGTCAGGAAACTGCATATTCAAAGGTAGGCATTGTGGGGAAAAAAATGCAATGAAAGAAAGACGGTTAGGGCGACAGAGTTGATGGACAAGGATAAACCGCATAGTACACTTGTTTGTCAAAAATTGTACAGATTTTCTCTCCTTTCAGTAAAAAAGAGCTGTGGGTTTGCTCAGTGCTGCAGCCAGCTGCCAGTGTGTCGGCCAGTCAGTCTGTCAGTCTTTCTTCTCCTACCATAAACACAGAGAATGGCTTCTATTGTAAGACACACCGAGAGAATGCTTATTATTTTTTTGAAGGCGATTATAGCTTGTGTTGTTTTTTCTCTTCTGTCTCTGTGTCCTGACAGAAAAGGCTAGCGTTCAAAGCAGAACGACCTCAGCCATGTTTATACTTTAACATTGACTGTTGCAGCCCGCATATAACGTTGGCTCCTCGATTTTCTGCCAGGTCTCACTGTCGGGAACGTAAAACAGGAAATGGCTCTCTCTTTGTGTCTCAGTCTCCGTCTCCACACACACACACACACACACACACACACACACACACACACACACACACACACACACACACACACACAGCTTTAGAGTTTTGGCTTAGACAAGGTGCAAAGCATTCAGTTTGTTGTAATGGTCAGGTTAAAAAAACATTTTTTAGCATCACATGGGACGAGCAATTACACATAAGATTGTGTAGTGCACGACCTCAGATGCTGGGAAACTTTTAGTCTTCTAATGAAAATCTATGACACAATTCCTGGGATAGACATAATTTTTTGAAGTGAGGTTGTATGAGATACTTATCGATAATTGGCAAATAACTAACAAGTGGCGGTTCACACATCTCAAGTCTGGAGAAGCAGCAGAAGTACCGGTGTAGGAAGCTAAGCAATGTACTGCTGTGGACAGGGTCAGGTTTTTGGACATTTTTTGCAGCTGAAGATATGACAGGACAGGGGGTACAGAGAGAGGGGATGCAAATGGGCTGCAGGTGGAAGTCGAACTGGCAGCTGCTGCAGAGGACTGATAGCCTGGGTAAATGCAGCGCACACTCTACCAAATGAGCTACAGGGGCACCCTGCAGAGAACCTTTTCTCACTGGAAACTGCTGTTATATAAGCCAAATATCACTCTGTCCAAAGCCACCAGACTCCTTTGGTAAAAAACGGTAATTGAACGTCGTAGAATAAGGGAGTTGCTGGTCTACTGCTGCATCAATCTGTTCATTTGTTTGCATTACTGTGTGACTTCATTGTTTTAAAGGGTTAATTCGGATTCACCAAGGTCACACATTAACACAAACGAACTAACTGATGGAAGCAGTGGTAGACCAGCAGTAATTTTACCTGCCAGGTAAAATGAATGTTTTTGCTTAAGGAGTTTACTTGTTTAGCTGCTTGCTTACTTTGTGTATTAGGCCCACCCGTAGATGGCTGTCGGCACACCCCCAGTTTGGAGAGGCAGGAGTACCAGAACAGACTGTCTACAAGTACCTCATACAAACCCACTTCAAATAATCTAAATGATCCTTTTAAGAAAGTAAAAAGAAAAGCTGTTGTTATTGATATTGGTGCAGTTCTGGGCCTCTGTTTATCAAGAAAAAGTGAGATTTTGGACTTGAATGACAAATCCTTCACTTTTACTCCCACTCCCAAGCTTAGGAATAGAAGCTGTTTATCAGACTTATTTATGAAAAATACTCTTAACTTTAAAAGAGCTGCAAAGGTTTCTTGTTAAGGTGGTTAAAAGTGCGTTAATATAACATTATTGCAGCATGTTGACAGAGGTGAGCACCTCCTGGGACGTGTTTTGGAGTGTTTGTACAAAATATTGTTGGTCATGATGAATTATACATTAGCTGAAGCAATATGTATAATTCAGAAGTGGTGGTAATTTTAGCTTGTTATTTGCATTTGACTTGAGCATTTGATAGGATGTTACACCGCGTTTTTCCTTGTTTTTTCCTCCACTTTCCATGCATATTAACTGACTACACTTGCTAATGTGGCACTAAATTTTCCTTGGAGAACTTTTTTTTTCACTCCTTTCTAAGTGTTGTTCTCAGAATGAAAATGAGCTCTGGACTAGATTTCAGAGACGAAATGTTCTGACCATTTAAAATAAGAATTTCAGCTGATAAACAGTGGAGGTACATTACGTCAAACAACCTGTGTACATGTCTCCTTTGCTTCAGATAGGCCAGGGGGAGCAGGTATGACGCTGTGCTCTGCGTCACGTGACAGTCACCAGTTTTGTCAAGAGCTGTGTGTCAAAGCAGGAGCCATTTCTAGAACATGATGCAATGGCTGTGAGTGTGTATGGGTTACACATAGGGACGATATGGGAACACTTATTGTAAATGTTTGCGAGTGTTTGTGTGTGTTTGATATAGTACGTGTACTTAAGTGCCTGTCCCCACTGGCAGTGAGAGCTCCACATTGCCACAGAGATCTTTTTAGCCTACAACAGCTGAACTGTCAGACTTGAAGCAAGTGCTTTTCTCAAATCAGTGATGTTTTAGATTAGAGTAATATACAAATATAATATCAAAAGTATAATTAATATAACAGCAATGAAATGTGTTGTTTCTCGTCAGTGCTTCCAAAAAAGTTGGGCTGTGTAAAACATGAATGAAAACTGAATGCAATAATTTGCAAGTCTTTTTTTGACCTATATTCAGTTGAATACAGCACAAAAACAAGATATTTAGTGTTGAAACTGATCATTTTTAATGTTTTTGTATTTATACATTCATTCTGAATTTGATGCATTCTGTTTTTATTTACATTTTACACAGTATTCCAGTTTTTTTGGTATCGGGGTTGTTCAGTGAAACACGTGCTGGGTGGTGGCGTGAAGAAACTGTAGGATCTTTAATTAGGGCTCCTGTGAATGAAAACTCACAGTTTACAAACTTAGATGCACACATACACACGTGTGAGCACCAAGGGACGCGGGCGCAGGGTGGAGGAACATTAGATGGGGCATTAAAGTTTATGTGTGAGTGGAAACTCTGGCGTTGTTTTTGTTGTGTTTTTACAGGGTTCCAGTTGCCTTAGGTAAGAGCCAAGGGAGAGCCTGCATTCCTCTGATCTTACACATGCTCCGTACAAGCAGGAAAACCACTGTGTGTGTGTGTGTGAACCAAGACATGTCATGTTTAACTATGCAGGGCCCTTAAGTAACTTGCTGGCAATCTAAACAGCCTGGGGAGTGTATGAGATCTGACATTCATTGCCCAGTGCTATTTTCTCCGTTTTGTGTGTGTGTGTTTCTGATAGACATATGTACTTGGTGTGTATGTGCCCTCTGTATGTTTACAACTTTGTGCAGGTAGCTGTTCGGATGTGGAGGTCAGTCCAGTAGTAGGTTTTGTCAAGTGCACTCATGCTGCAATTTTCTCAGCTTTTACAAGCTGCCACCGGTCACTGTGGCTTTGTTGCCTGATTGAATGTTGGTGGTTGCTCGCTTTTCCTCTGGACAACAGTAGTGCAACAGCATATTTTGAGGGCAGTAGTCTGCTTTATGCAGACTGTGATGTGCTGTTGAGCGGGGCATCATCAGAATTTTTTGATAGAGATGCTGATGCTGTTTGCTTCATCAAGGCAACATGTCTTCCAAAAGTCTCTGCACCTATGAAATGACTTTACTGTGACTTTATTAGGAGCGAACACACTTCACCTGTAGCTTCTCCAGGTATGTGTGGATCACGTCACAAATTATCAGTGTTTTCGTTTGTGTTTCAACATTTTTCCAAAGGTGAACATTTATCAAAAAATGTGACAATAATATTAAACAAAAATAGGATGTTCACAAAACATGACATGGTTAATATTACAGAGTTACAGAAATTAAACCATTTTGTGTAATTTTAAAGGAGTAATATATAAAAAGTCCAAAAATGAGTATTGCAGTCCAAATAGTGAATGGGAGACATAGACAGTATATTAAATGTCAAAAGCCCACTGCTCCCAAAATACACACTCTTGGAGTGCATTTGGAGTTCAGTGGCGGCCTGTCTTTTGCCTGCCATACTCCATTAAAGTATTGCCCAATTTAACCATTATAAACATCAACTCCTCCTACAAGATTATGTATGATTTCTTACCACTCATAAACAGACACTAACTCATTTAGTGAACATTTGGCATTAATTTAAACTCTACAGGCAAACAATACAAGTTAGGGAGTGGGATAGAAATTTCAAAGGCGGACACAGCAGCTTTGTCAGAGAAGTGAGTATTTCAACTTAACATGTTACTTTAATCTATTGCATATCATAATAATTTTCTGATTGATTACAGTAAATATATTACAGATTTCTTCTTTAAATTTAATAGCAAACTAAGTCCCGTTTTGATCTTCACCTTAGTTGTTCCTGCACCCAACCAGCAAATACTGGCTGTGCAGGGGGAGCTCCATTCACTTCTTTAACACCCATATTGGAATCCTTCAATCATAAGTTAGTCTTTGCACGCGGACATTTCTGTGGACCGAACGGGTCAGACAGTGAATTCCTACCAGTCCTACACACGGCATTCTGCAGCTGACCCTGCACATGAATGTCCCTGCGGAAAACAAAACGAAAATAATAATTTCTAAGTCAAGGATCATAAGTATAAAAGATGTTTGACAGAAGTAGCCCATCTTTTAGGTATGAGCTGCTTGTCTTGTCTTGGCCGGTTGGAGTTCTTTTCCTGTTCAGAATTTCTTTGTACTATATCAGGTTCGCTCTCCCCTGTGTTTGTTTGTGTTGCCTTCATGCAAATTTCCTGCCTGCACCCATGCTATGTAGGAGAACACAAAGCATGCTGTAAAGTGTGTTATTTGGGAGTCATCGAAATAAATGAGGAGAATATAAAACAATAGATGTTTATCTATCATCATACGATATCTACTGTCATATTGTGCAGGAAGTTGGAGGTTTGTTATGTTAGTGAGACATAATGGTGTTAAAATAAAAAAATTCCAAAGAGAGTTGGCTGAATTAAAAAATAATAGGCTCAATAAAAAGGGAGCTATGAAGCTGAATTTATAGATGAGAAAGAGCTGTATTTACAGATGATAGACAGATGGATAGTAGACGCATACAAAGGCAGATTGCTAGTTGGAAAGCAAGCACACAGGGCCGAGGAGGGGATTTACAAATGAGAGGTAAAGAGAGAGAAAAGTACGGAGGGAAAGGAAGTAAGGGTAATATTCACAGATGAGAGAAAGAGGGAATGGGAGCAAACAGTCGATCTCCTGTTTAGATAAGGCTCTATCTGTTGCTGAGGCCTGGCACACTGTGTTCAGCCTCACAGACACCAGCCAGCGCTGTGCTTGCACAACTCACACACACACAAACACACACACAAACACACACTCACACAAGCAGGAGGAGAGAACGCTTTTCAGGTCAAAGTTCACTTTGCCTGCGCCTACGTGCTTTGTTGTTTGCTGTGATTGTTTTCATGTACACACACACACGCACACACCACCACCACACACAGCTTCACCTCCCCAGTGACAAAAGCCACAGAGGGAAAATGCCCCCTCTCCATTACACGTACCACTTTCAGACCGTCACAGTCACACAGGTTACTCCTGCTCTGGTGGTCGATCTAAATGGGTTAACGTGCGTCACTCGACATGGCTTTGTGACCCTCCTACTGACCAGAGTTGAACACAGCTTGGACACTGCCCAGCTTTGAACAGGCTGTTCTCCTGGGAATGGGAATATGATTTTGCTATATGGACGTTTAAAAGACTTTTAAGTTAAAATCCAGGCTTTTGTGAAAACAAAAACAGAGCCAGAGAGCACAGGAGAGGTTGAGTAACAGAAAGACAGTGCAAGGAGAATTAAAAATGAAATTTATTAGGGCTGTGACAGTATGTATCGGATTCTCTGGAACTCGCGGGAACAGGAACCATGTTTCCAAGGAGCTAATGCTGAAGGCACAAGTCAAAACAATACTCACTGCTCACATCTACGCTGAGATAGTTATTGGTCGCTGTAATCATTCTCCTTGCACATATTGGCATTAAGCAATCCCTTCTTAAAGCAACTGCATTGTAGGCCTTTCCTTTGTGGAAAAATGCATTAAGTTCAGCGGGAACAAAAAATTAAAAAACCAAAAAATCATGAAAATATTTGTTAGTTGCTGCCCTAATTGCTGGGGTTGTGTTGTACATATCCTTTTGCCATTCCTCAAAATCTGTAGAAACACTAAGAGAGAATTTTGTATTTAAAAGCCTGTACAAGGTATGGGAATTTACTGCTCCGTAACCAAGAAATAGTCCCACACACAACCACCTTTAAAATCGCAAATTGTTGTTTTGACACTTTGTTTTTTAACCAAATTATATTTTGTGTTTCTCCTTGCTTTCAGTCATTATGCTAAGCTAAGCTAAAAGATTCCTGATAAGACTTAGGGAAAGATCATGGTTTGGGTTAAAATGATTACCTGCTAGATCTGAGGCGGGTCTGGTTCCTGTCTAGAAACGGCAGATCTTTTGATTTAACTCACTGCAACAAAGCAAATGCACATATTTCCTAACTGTTGAATTATTCCTTAGTATCTATGTATGTTTCCATGGTATCACCATGTTGTTTCTCTAAGGTAATCATAACTGATTAAAACTCATCTGGTATTCATGGTTGCCATGGTAATGGAAATAACCATCAATGACATTTCCATTAGTGCTTTATTCCCCATGCTATCAGATGAAAGTGGACAGTCAGTGTGGATGAGATGAGGGCCAGATGAGGAGGCCAAGAGGGGAAGAGAAGGGGTTGGGCAAAGCAAAATAAACAGAGCAAAACAAACATGGCGGGGCGTTTCAAGTGTGGCTCCCAGGTACACACACAGACGCACACACACATACACTCAAAAACCACGCACGCACACACTTTTGCCAGAGTGGCGAGTGGCCAAGCTAGAGGAGGCTAAAGAGAGAAAGAAAATGACAGTATTAAGGATGGAGGCGCTCAATGAAGCGTGCTGTTGGCCTGCACCCACAACCAAACAAAAACACTCAGCGAGCCCAGCCTCTTAATTGGAGTGTAAAAGTGTCTCAGCTCAGACTGCTTCCAGACTCACTTCTCTCTCTCGATCTCTTCTTCTCTTCTCTCTGTCTTTGGTGCAGTTTCTGCAGTTGTTTCTAATGAAAAGTAAATGAAAGAGTTTTCCTGGAGCTGCTGCTCTTAATGAGCCATTTAGTACTCGGTGACACAGGGAACACAAGCACATAAACACAAAGGGACAGACTACCTGATGGTGCAGGAGTGTTTAACACTGCATGATTTTCTGCATGCTCATGTGGGTCCAAGAACCTTTGTTCATGTAAAGGACTACCGTATGTATAAGTAAGTAAGTAGTATAAACCTATTTTGAATCAATAATGACACATTACTTAAGTTAACTGTAGGGCTGCGACTAACAATTATTTGGCAATTATTTTCTTGATTAATTGATTAGTTATTTAGCCTATAAAATGCCAGAAAATGGTGAAAACTGTCTATCAGTGTCTCCTAAAGCTCAAGATGACGTCCTGAAATGTCTTGTTTTGCCCACAACCCAAAGATATTCAGTTTACTGCCACAGAGGAATAAAGCAACTAGAAAGAAGAAGTTGGAGTCTGAGAATAACTTTGATTATCATTATCATTATTTGTTGATTAATGTATTAGTTGACAAATGATCGTTTAATTGTTGCAACTCTGTTTTACTGGCAAGACATATATCAGAGAGAAAGAAATTAACCAAAAAATACGAGATTACTCTAGCAATTTATTATATTAAGGGTATTTTAAGTAGAAATGGATGCCATTTCATTTGGTCATAAGACAGAATAGATTTAATAAGTGCAGTTCACATATCGTAAACTATCAGAGTCTGCATGTGCCCTCAATAAGAGCCGTCACAAGAGTTAGAAATGGTATTGTACACATTCAAATTCTTCATTAAATTTGATGTGTGAAGCAACAACCTTTGCACTTATTTTGAGTCACTGCTCTCCACTCATGAGCCTCCATCTGGAGGAGAAAGCTTGTTGTTTTTCCTGTATGCCTGCCTCATGCCAATCACCTGTCTCACACTCTGATTCTCTTTCCTTCTTCTGATCAACAGTTATGAGGGGTGTACCATGATGACAAAACAAAGAAAACACATACAGTAAATACCCAAGGGGCATATTTCCACATTTGTCTCACCGTGTCTAAAAATTGTTGGAAAATGAAACTTAAATAATCGCAGTGTGGAGCCCCGGGGCCACTTCAACTTTGACCCAGATGCTTTTCCAGTGAGAGGGGATACGAGCTAGAAATGCTATCCTTTGCTGTCTTCTCCCTCACAGGAATTAATTTGGCTGCCTGGAAGTGGGAGCTTGTTTTACAGTTAACTAAACAGCTTGTACACAGTTAGAGGAAAACAAAGTACTGAACATATAGAATAATATGGCGTGGGCATTTGTATAACGTGCCATTGTAGTTCACAACAAGATGTTGTTATATTATTACCGCCAACATGATTGTCTAGCGGTTTTACTCAATGTTATGATTAAAGATGCACCAATTGACTGGCCAGTGACGGTTTACAGCTTGAGCGGCCATGACCTGTGGCTGGCCAATCAAATAAATGTCAAATGGATTTAATTCTGTGCTGTCAAACTTACGCACGTGCATGGCATGATGGTTCAAGTCGTGCACACCGTGACTCGAGACGGTAATGTCAGCTATATTCAGCAGCGCTGGTCATGCTAGCATGTTGTTGGTGTTAAAAGGAGTGTTAGACTCCAAGAACATGTTAAAGAGAAGAGTTACAGAAAGAAAAGTAGGAGAAGTAGAGGAGAGGAAATGAGTAGAAAGGGCAAGAAAATGTGAGAGAAGACATGAGGAGAGAAGAAGGGAGAAGGAAGGTTGGGGAAAGGAAAAAGTGGAGAGAGAAAAGTAGACAAGGCCTGGCAGAAACCTGAAGCACTTTTGGAGAAAATGTTATTTAGAAAGTTACTAAAAAGTAAACATTTTATCGTGAACATCCAAATTAATTTTAATAAATAATAAATAAATGATCATATGATTTGTGATTCCATTTTGCAGTAAATTCAGGAAACTGTTTTTCTTCTCAAGTGAAAAAGTTGAATCTTTTATCCTCCTTCTGTTCATCCAAACAGGAAAAAGAAGAGAGCAAACACATGAATGATAGTATTTGAATTGTTTCCAGTTTCCTTCTCTGTTCCAGTTCATTCTGGGTAAAGTGAATTACGAGTGATGTGATCCTGATAGTGATACACTCTTACACAGAAAAGAGAGAGCTGCATACATTTGTTCTCATCACTCTCTCGTTTATTGCTATAGACACGTGCAAGCTCCTCTTTGATGCTGTCCATTTGTGATAGTTAAAGCTTTTCCGTGGTGGCTTGCCTTACACCAACACACGCACACACACACTCACTGGTCTTTGAATTACCATGAATATCTTATAAGGGACAAGGAGTGAGAGGAAGAGTACAAAAACTGAAGGAGAGGGGACGCGAAGAGAGGAGGGGAGGAAAGATAGAAACAGACAGATGGAGAGGGAGAGTTAGTAATCGTGCTCTTGTGTTTTCCTTCCTGGCAACTTGCATCCTTGTTAACAAATCCAAATTAACTTTGATAAGCTGGCATCAGTTATGTATGTGCATGTGTGTGTGTTTGTGTGTGTATTTTCCCTCCACCCGCTCCATCCGTGCAATGGAGTGCAGTAGCAGGCAGGCAGTGCTAGCCGAGCGCCCCAGGGGATCTGGAAAACTCTCTCTCCTCTCTCCTCCAGCTCATCAATGGATGGGCACTCCCACATCCTGCTCTATACACACACACTCACAGGCAAAGTGCACATGTGTATAAGCAAGTGTACACATTCAGACACATGCACAACAAATACACACTTGCAAAGAGAGCCAAGTGGAGCACAAACGTACACACAAGGCTAAGTGGAGCACGCTGACACTGCTGCCCACTATTCTAACAGGCGATTGGCTGCTAGCAGAGATGCAAGTAGCCTATAGTTGTGGAGAAGATGGGGGCTTTTGAGGATACAAACATGCTGGAACAAGATGTATGGTTACTGCTGCTGCAATGTGTTCTTTTTTGTAACAGTGTCAAGAAGGAGAAAGTAATTCCTCATCTCGTAATGCCTGTCTGTCTTGGCATTTTTAAGAATGCACATGTTAGTTTTGTTACACTGAGTGAGATTGAAAAGGAGGCCGATATACCTTCCCGTTGAGGGTAAATGTTTGATTCCCTCTGTGCATGAGTGGTTTGATGTGTGTGAGCTGTGGAGGAAAGCATGTTGGCAGGCGAGCGGTTGCTACAGCCTGAGCTGTCTGAAACGACTTCCTCATTACTTCCTGCCTTTGTCCAAAGCACTTCCTACTGCCGAGCTGTACAACTGGGCCCTGGGGGAAGGCTGGCGGGCGAAGAGAGCGGGGTGGAGGGGATATTATTTACATGTGAGAGAAAATGAAAGGAAAGAAAAGTCGGATGAATGGATCACAGCTCCCCAGATCCACAGCCCTTTAACACAAATGCCAAGCTCCGACAGTGCCGTAAATGTTTATTTCATTAACAGTCTCACAAGCCTCCAGCAAGTGCAAACCCCCAGGTTGTGAGCTGGTTTGTCAGAGATGAGAATGCATGCAGCTGAGAGGAGAGGTGAGCTTTAAGGATTGCATAAAGTGTTTGTGTGTGAGGGAGGAAAATAACATGACCCTCCCTCCGCTCGAGGAGAAGGGATTGTTTTCAGGTGTTTGGACAGATCAGATGACAGCCTGTTTCCAGTTCTTACATCAGGCCCCCCTGATATTTTCTATTAGGCAAAGGGCTTATTCATATCTTAAGTTGACTATTTTAGACTATTTTATAATTTAGACACTATAGAACTTTTTTTGGGACGATTTCATCATGAAATTGTATCAAAATTAATCATGCATACATGACAACAGTTGTTTTTGTTGTCAGTTTTTATTATTGCTAAAAACTCTGCAATTCTCATACCTGCCACAGGGATTAATATTAAACTGAATATTTTAACTAGGAGTGGGCTGATGCTGGATTTTTGGGGCATGTGGCAATACTGATGTTAGAGAAAAAAAAATCTTTATGCAGAATATATTTATACACATTATTTTGCAAAGATTCCTCAACAGTGGTTATCATTTGTGACAAAGCTTTATAATGGAGGCCGGATATTTTCCTGTATAACATTAAACTTTATTTGCAAAAATGGTATCAGACCACTGAAACAGCAAACTTTTACCGTTTTTTAAAAATAGTTATAAAGAACTATAAATGAATAAACAACTATTGCAAAATACGCATGTATGTATATGTAAATCTGACTTAAGAAAGTGAATCAAGTACATAAATTGCTGCCTACAAAAGCCAACAAAAAACAATCTGCATTATATTCCTTTTTTTTTTTTTTTAAGTTTTCATATAGACAAATAGCCGGACTCATCCATTTTAACACTGATGTAGGAATCAGATTCACTCGGGTCACACAGCAGCTCTTGGAATCGCGTACAGTTTTGTATTAAATATGGTTATTAGTATTATGAAACTTGACAGTTTCATTGCTCTCATTTCATAATGCAGATGATGTATGAAATCTGGATCCAACAATAAAGAGTTTTTCAATCTTTTATGGGTAAAGGAAATCATAAAATGAAGGTTTATTATAGTGTTTATAATGACAGCCATTCTATAAACATGCATCTGCCTAAAATGAAGTGATGTTTTGTAGCTCTGTCAAAGCAGATGCAGTCCCTACCTGTACATCATTAACTGCACACTGTTAAGGGAACAACATTGCTGCTTCAGCGGAGCGAGGAAGCCCTGTGTATGTTCATGCATACATGATCTCACAACCGCGTGTTACAGGCTTAACATAGTCTGTAACGGCTGCTACTAGTATGTACTGTATTTGGAATATGTGATGCTTATGCTCCATCAAATACTTGGAATTTCATGGGTGGCTTTGAGGTGGTACATCGGCTTGACTGAAGGGGTTAGGAAGGATGTTTGGACATTTGAAATTCTCAAGAATTTTGTTGTTACATCACCTTCTTGGGAAAGCAGTGTTTCCCACAGGTTGAGACTGTATTCGTGGCGGTGTGTGGGTTGTGGAGTTTGTGCTCATACTTGAAAAATTATTATTCTCCCTTCCAGTTATTACGTCTTGCTGTTTTGATCGTGTGCACACCCGGGTTTGGTCGATCAAGAACAGTCAAAACAGTTTTTAAAGCTGAAAAACAATCTGGAAGTCAGTGCTGGAAATCATCTTTGTTTCTAAACTTGCTCCTCCTGAATTAAGCTTGTTTGTCCTCATCTGACCTCCCCATCCTTGAACTTGTGTCCAAATCCAAATCTTTCCACGCAGTTCTGTCCAGGCCCACTTCACTGAATGTCATGTGCTTGGCTTTCAAGAAATGAATCTTTTTCCTTGAACCATCTAACAGGTTTTTCTTGGTGCAAAAAACACAGTTCCCTCCAGGGAGCCTGGCCCTACCCAGAATGTGTGAAGTATCTGGGAAAGGAGCATAATTCTCAGTAAACAGGAGCTTTGATGGTGACCAGCACCTCTGTGCAGGCTGTAGTGGTGCAGTCCAGAGAACCTTTGTCTATTTAAGGTGAAACTTGTGACGCTGGGCTCAGAGGAGCGGTGGGGTGGATTATTGGGAGAATGTGACCCTGGGTTGACCCGCACAGGTCAGAGGTGAGCAAGTAGAGTCTTGGGGGAGACAAGACTGGGGTCAGAAACCAGTGGGCCATTTGCTGGCCATAACTACGGGGTAGGACATGGCCACATATGTGCATACTCATGTGCACACACAGACACATACACACATTCCAGGAGGGCTTACAAAGACAGGAAATGTCCATGTGGAACATGGACAGGTGTGTGTGCTCTCAGTGTTTTTGCCTAGCAGCAGGGACACACAGGGAGAAATGATGTTTCTTCTTTCTTCTTCCTCCTCTTAATAACCTTGCTGACCTGCTCTACTGCTAACATCCAGACATAAAAACGTATTTGTCTGGGATAATGTAAATGAAATGTAATTAATTACCAATCGACTCTAACTAGAGCAGATTTAAAATTTTCTGCCCCCTGGTTGATTGGTTGGTAGCATACGGTAGTATACGGCTTATATAACAACAGTTTCCTGTCCAGAGTAGTTCATTGCTTAGCTTCCATGCTAGCACTCCTCTCTGCTTCCCTAAACTGGCAGCGTGTCATCCACCATCTGCTATAATACACTGACTTTCAATAAGTAACTCACACACCCTGTAAGTTTATCTAGCTGTTCGGTTGTCTGAAAGATGTTTCGATGAGTGTAGACTTTTTTTCTCTTTGTGAGTGAGCTTTGTCATGAAATGTTGTAGTAAAGAAATCTAATATCTTCTCCACTGAGCAAATGGTGTCATGAAGCGTTTAGTTATTACAGAAGCCAGTTTCGTGCAAATCCGTCTGTTATGCTCAGTCTCTCGGTGGCTGTGTGTCACCCCTACAATGTTGGCATCTGTAAACAGACTGGCATAGCTCCAATTTGTAAAAAAAAAGGTACTTTCTCTGACCTGCAGCTTGGTCTGCTTGTTGTGACATTTGTATTGAGAGTTGCAGCATTACTCAGGGAACAAGAGGAAATCTGTAGGATCTATAGTGGAACAAATGTGATAAGAAATGTTTATACGGAAGCATGAAGATGTGAAACATTCACGTATGAGTGAACATAACCAGAATGTAGATGACCAGATAAATCCTGGTGCCAACATTGTGTTTATGTTTATGTCATGTGTTGATACACATGATATGAAGAGATGCACCCTGATTTAGGTAATGGACAAGATCTGAGTGGATGATTAAAGTTTCCTCTTTATACTAAAGCTCTAGCTCATGTTTGATCATCCTTAAAACAAAAGGTTAATTCTTTCACTAAATATTCATCTACTTGTTATTCCATCCAGCCAAATGCCTGGCTTCACTCCTGCTGCTGTCCTTAAACACTGAAGAATCTTTTTTTTTTTAAATTCTGCCACACCACTCGTCTGCCGTGATCATGCCAGAATGGTCTTGTCATATAAAAAATGATGCTCTAAAAACATTAGGCCCTTGGCTGCCTGTGCCATCTCCACTCTCCTCCTGATAGCTTGAGTGGTAATATATATTTGCAAGACAGATATAAAAATGCTCTCATAATCTTTCTCTCTTTGCCTAAATGCATCCCTTGATGATAGCAGAATGGTGACAGAGTTACAAAACCACAGTAAATATGGCTGCTGCTGTTCTACGGTCATCTCTATCTTTCAGTACACTGTAAAGAAAAAAAAAAGTAGAGAAAATTAATTTCAAGGCAAATGGCTTCAGTTTTAAGTCAAACTCTTCTGATTTAAAATAGGGTGTCATGATTCGCCAAATCTACAATTCGGTTTGACTTTCAATTTTAATTTAATTTTTACTGTGCGCAAATTTTAAAATTCTGCATTTCAAAAAATTTTCACAATGAGGTGTGAATCTGACTTGTCAGTATTTGCTTGAAAATTAAATGGTTGCAGTTGAAAATATTAAATGATTTAGAATTATTCACTTTCAATTTAACAAATTTACTCAAAACTTTTTTGTTTCTAAAACTCAAAGATTCAAGTTTTTTTTTTTTAAGAAAAGTAAAAAAACTCAACAAAAGATTATATATTTGGAAACCTTTTTTCTAAATTATTTCCAGACTCAGTAGTTTTAGTTTGATTCAGAACTCAAAAAAATAGTGAAGACAGTCAAAATTATAAGTTTTCTCAACTTTTGTTTTTACAGTGTTTTTATTGGACAGACTGCATTCCCTGCACTTCACCATCTCCCCTCTTCTCCTCTTCTCCTCGCTTAACTTTGATGGCCCCGCTGCCCTCATGACGAATGAATGCAGTTAATAATTTCACCAACACGACTGGGATGTCTATTTGTCTGGTCATGTGTGGAAAAAGCATTAAACTCTGCTAAAACTGCAGAATGAAAAGGGCAGGAATGGTCTTTCCCTGTCTCCTTTCTTTTTCTCTCTCTCCATTTCTTTTCCCTGCTTCTGTTGCTCCACCTTATGTGGAAGATCCTCCCTCTGCACTCCCTCCCTCCTTCTCCTTTTTTCCTTTCTGTCCCTCTGTTCCTTTGCTTTGTGCTCTCTCTCTCTCTCTCCCCCTCTTCCTTCCCTTTGCTCACTGTGGTATGCAGACATGCAGGAATTTCTGGGCCTCAAAATGATAGACCAAACTTGTCAGCCCTGGCTCCTGTTACTAAAGATGGCCGCCCTAGCAGTGTGTGTGCCTGTGATTGGTGCGTGCCTGAGTTATTCCCCGTGTGATTGGTCATAACATGTTGTCCACAGCCCTTATGTTTTTTTGGCAGAAGTGTGAATGTCACTTTTTTTGTTTGTGTAAGATGCAGTTTTCATCTGTAATTTGTGACTGCTTAGTGACTATAACTCTTCCCATCCTCTGATTTCTCTCCTACACAGCTTTGGCTGGGGAGACATGCTGTTTGTGTTATTGCATGCTGCTGTGTTTATGTTGTTTTGTGTGCGTGTGTGTGTGCGCGCGCGCGTGTGTGTGTGTGTGTGTGTGTGTGTGTGTGTGTGTGTGTGTGTGTGTGTGTGAGTGTGAATGAGGGGTGTGTCACTTGGGGCAACTCATCTAAGTTATTCTAAGTGTAAATGAGAGAAACACTACAGATACAAGATAAAGGTTCAAAGACCAGCTGCAACCCAGAGAGAGCTGCAGTGATTAGTTGATTTATTGATTAGTTCATCAAAAGAAAATTAGTTGCCAACTATTTTGATATTTTCCTTTTTTTTATTCAATCAACAGTTCAAACTGCAGAGATATTCAAGTTGCAGTCACATGTGGAACTGGTAATTGTTGACATTTTCACGTGAATTCTTTTCTCCACCTTTTTCAAAATTTAACCGACTAATTAATACAAACCCCCACACACACTTAAGCCTGTAATGTTTAATATATAGGCTAAAGTAAGATCAAGTACATGTAAAATACTTGAGTCCAGTGCAGACTAAGCCTATAAATAAACTTTGCATCAGTAGTTGGGTGTAGTGGAGTGTTATTAAAAAAGTTGGCAAATAATGAAATAGATAAATTATAATATCTTTGGTGTCCGCATTGGACTCTGCAGGCGCTGCCAATTTCAGTAAGCCGCACTCAAATCAAAACGTCAACTTCTATTATTTGCGCCTCCTAATATATATTGAAGATGACACTGAGTAGCACCCCTAGCCTGTCCTTAATATAGACTATGAGCTAGTGAGCGAGTCTCTTACGACGCATGTGTTTGTATCACCAGGCAGAATGACGTCCAGCCCAGCTAATATTTAGCATGCCTTAGCTGTTGCCTCCTCTCTCCAGTGTCTCCTGCTCTGGGCCTTGTGATGGCATTGTTGCAACTAAATAAGGTTCTGCTCCGGTGCTCCGCTCGCAGCCTGTCAGCCAGACATACTGCACTCTGCTGTCTGTTCTACACACTCTCACACACACACGACATGGATGACTCTTGCAGCTATGTTCTGCTGGTGTTTTTGGATGAGCTGCGGTGCACCTGTGTTTGCGTGTGTGCACTGCGTATACCCATATATCATCTGACTGCTCCTTGTGCGATTCGAATCTTGACAGAGATAGAGTGGAATGAGGGTTTTTTTCTTTCCTGAGGAATTTTGCTGTCATGTGCTGTCGGTTTTCCTTTTTTAGTTCGCCTGTGTGTACTGTACCAACATCTGACTAACGCAACGCAGAATTTAGGTTAATGAGATCAACCGGACCCACAATATTTCTGGTGTGTGGACAGCAAGCATGTGACCCGGTGTAATTCATATCAATCACGAGGGAGGAGCAGTAGACATTAGTAGACACACGACAACAACACCAGTCCATCCGCAGGCCCCTGGCCAGCTAACCCAGTACACAAACCACCATTTTGGAACTGGCTTTCCCTCTCAGTGTGGCTGCGCCTGAAATAAGAAACCAAGAGAAAAAAAACTCGCCCAAGTGAATCCTTCTCTATTCGCAAGATTTACTTTTTACACTTGATTTTTCTGACACATCTGATAACAAATGGCTCTGCTTGTCACCCACATAAAATGTGAGCCCCCAGGAGGAATGCTGGTGTATGTCCCCCTTATCGCCCACCATCTCTCTTCCTGCCGCCTGCCTCAACCAATCCAGGGAGAGTGTGCAAGGAGAGGGGGTGCCCCTCTGGCCAATTCCACTAAACTAATTGGTTGCAAGGGCTTGTGGGTAGAAGGGAGTCTGGGAGCAGAGGTGAATATCTGTGTGTGGGGTGCGTGTGCTTCCACAGACGTCTGTGTGTGGTGGTGGGCCAGAGTTGGGTCCTACTTATATAGTGTGTTTGTGTGTTTATCCCGCAGTTCCTCCCAGAGCAGGAATGGGAACGCCATGGGAGGAACTGGGTGGGGTCCGATTAGTGGAAGTGCGACCCTTGCTGGAGGGTTTTACAATAGTAGAGAGAGGAGTGAATTGAGCTCCGAGTAATGATTATTTTCATTACCATTTAATTCGCTGATTGTTTTCTGGAGTCAACGTTTAGGCTGTAAAATGTCAAAAAATTGTGAAAAAAGCTCATCACAATTTCCCAGAGCCCATTTTGAAATCAGATACACCAAATGGCCACACAAAGCGAATTCTAATGCATCAACTAATACCAAAAACCTTTTATGAAGATGATCATATTTTATTTTGTTGTTGTTTGGTGTTTCCAGAAAAAAACCCCACCCTCATTCAGGCAGAATGAATGACCATAGATTTGAATATTTTGCTTAATCAATGAATTGATGTGTGAATAAAGTAGTAATTGAGTGTGAGGAGTGCATGTTTGAATCAAAGCGTGAACGTCCAGCAGAGCACATCAGAACAGCTCAGCCTGTCCTTAATGGTTCTCTTAATGCAGTTCAAAGTCAGTCAGTGTGTGTGTGTGTGTGTGTGTCCATGTCCATCATTGCCTTTGTGTGTGTGTGTGTGACCCCTCTGAGGGTTGGATAGCAGTGATGGAGGAATGGATGCAGAGAACAGCTTGGATGACAAACTCCTCTCCCAGTTCTCTTTGACGGGACGTATGTCTGTAGGAGGGACTGTCTGGCGCTCCATAACTCCATACTGTGGACAGTATGTGTATGTGTAGATTGAGACAGATGCTCCGGTCCTTCGTCTCATGTGTGTCACTTGACAGAGATAAATGTGCCAATAGTGTTTTTCTGGACTGCAGAAAAATAGCTGTGGTGATGCATGGCACTCTTCGCCCGTGCTAGCTGATTGGATGACCACATCGCCCCCCCAGTCGCTCATTGGCCAAGTTTGTTAGATCTTGTGCTGTGATTGATTGATGGCAGTGATTTTATTAAAAGTGGTCATGTTAATGGGCAGACAACATCTCATTTGATTAAATTTTACATTTTCGGGGATGCACGATATTGTATGAATGAATACTGCGGCCAATAAAGTAATGGAAAATTTATGTTATTATTCATATAATGAAATTATGGCTGATATATATATTTTTGTTACATTTTTTGATGAACTTCACGAGAAAAAATAAATGAATTTGAATAGTCAGAGCTGCTCTTTGTTTTTGCTGTAATAGTGATGTCAGTTAAATTTGTTTTGGTCAGAGCTGTAGAGTATTAAATTATCCATCTTTGATCACTACATCTTAGTCTTTCTTACACTCAGGTGTGCATAAACTACAGATTTTTTTAACTTCTTTTAAAAATAGAAAAATGTGACATCAGTTATCTGTATCAGCCATAAGATGGAGGTAATTATCAGTTGTCTGTATTGGCTGAAACAAATCCATATCATGCATCCCTATTTGTTTTGATTATATTTGTTTTCTTTGCCGATTCTGGCCTTTATGGCTGATTTATTCAGATAGAGATGGTAATGAGAAATCAGTAGCTGTGTTTTTATCCAACTGTATTGCAAATTTTAACCGATTTTTGAGTAAATGCTTCCATCCACAACTGTTACGTGATTATTTAGAGCTGATTTATCGAGATAATCAATAGTTTGTGCCAATGATGATATTATTAAGAGAGCAAACGGTGAAAAACAAAGTAGTAAACACAATGAAAACATTACATGTCACATTATATTTGTTTCATGTGTGAAAAAAATGAGAGAAAAGTGAGCTTAAAACCTTTTTTTTTTCTAATTTAGCCATTTCATCAATATTTTCTAATGTGATACTCCAAAACGTGCATAAAAATATGTTGATGAAAACATGGCTAATGATCAGTAAAGTAGTGGCTGCACTGTTTATGCATCTCAAGATCACCACTTTCTTGGGCTGGGCATCGGTAGCTAATACTACTAAGGTATCAACTGAAACAACTTAGTACCAAGTGGTTTTGAAACTTGTCCAGTCAAACTATACTCGCCTCTGACCCTTTTTGTACCCAGATCTAGTAAAAAAAAAAAAAAAAAAAGAAAAAAAAAGTTGAGCTTCGTATCTTCGTTCAGTGTGCGAAAATGCCACCATACACCTGTGACGTCTCATAAAAATGAATACATAAAACACAAAGGATTATTAAAGGAACGTCTCCGTTCACATGATGTATATCAACTTAACTGAAACAAAAAAGTTTTAAAAAGCATTTTATTGGTATTGATATCACTTTAAAGGTACTGGTGTTGGTACTTCAGGGGTTGATTATTGACCAAAAAACATGATTGCCAATCGGTTAATGAAAGTTATGGTCTAAGTGCTAAATTTGCGTTGCCCTGCCTCATGTTAATACCCTCTCATTGAGTATGCAATTGCGTGTGAAAGTGACCTAATTAAAATAAAGTAGTAGTTTGATTTCCTCCTTTGTGAATCGTAATATTTGCTTAGCACACACACACCTCTGTCAACAGGTCCCTCAGTGAACACTTCCTTATTCCAGGAGCTGGCTGTGGCTGCTGCTGATAGCATCAATCACCAATACCTGTTTACTGTCTCCTGTTAACTGCTCTCCCTCTGACCGCCCAGACTCTCCCTTCTGCACTGATTTAATTTAGCCCTCATTCTGCTAAAATCTTATTACAGAGACACACACACACACACACACAGGGCTGTTTACCTCTGCCTGTCCAATGTCCTGTGGCAGACGATCACATCTGTTGTACAGTGGTGTTGTGGTGTTCAAGCACGTATCACATTTAGAAGCCAACCACAGAAACTTGGGTTTGCTGCACAGTAAAAACTCATTGAGCACTTTGTTCTGGCTTGTTTGTTATTTGTTAAGTAAAAACAATAGAAGGATCAGCATGTTTCACATCCATACTTCAACAGGTTTTCTCATTAATCTCATCAGTGAGCACACATGTGAGGATATATAGGAGCCCACCTGTTACTGTGTGACTGCGCAAGTGTTTAAACGCTACTGTTCCACAAACTGCTTCGTACTCATCACATGTGAGTGTTTTCTTCTCTCACACACACTCACACACACACATACATACAGCGCTGCACCACAGCAGCATTTCTTAGAATAACAGCTGTCCAGTAGCCAGCTGAGCTGCAGGCGGCATCTTCTTTTCTGAGCTGCTTTCATTATGTTTGCTTTGGCAGCTTCCAGAGATAAAATTGTTGCTCTGTCTTTTGTTGTTTGCCGGATGTGTATAAATCAGCTCTGTGTGTTTTTGTGTTTGTGTGCCCTGGGTCAATAGCTGTAATGTGTATGATGTTACACTAACATGCATGTACCTACTACTAGGCAAACAGATTGAGTATAAGTTGTCGTTTACCATGCTGGCCGTGCACCACAGAGGGTACTTGTAAACAGCAGTGTGTTGGTTCAGAGATCATGCAGTACAGTTTAATTTTACAGAACTGCCACAAGTTTAAGTTATACCTGTGATTTCAGGTAATTCAACATCATAACAATTTCATCAAAACATACCACTCTCTCACACAACTCACATTAACATAATAACGAGGTCTTTTAAAGGCACTCTGTCTAGTTTGCTAGTTGATCAGGCATGGATGGGTCAGAGGCTATAAAGAAATACAACCTGACTACAAAGAACCACAACCATGCGGAGACACAAACTGACAACAAAGAGATGCAGAAAAACGGCAAAAGCGGGCAAAACAAGTACAAAGAAATGCAAAATAACTAGAGAGGCACAAAATAACTACATAAAAACATAAAGTAACTACAGAGAGAAACAGAATAACCACAAAATAACAACAGAAAGACACACAACAACCACAAAAAGACACAAAATAACCCCAGAATGACTACCATGAGATGTAAAGTGACTACAAAAACAGGCAAAACAACCCCAAAGTCTGTATTTCTTGCCTTTTACATATCTACGCCTAGGAGCCCATTTTCTCACAATCTGGACATGTCGCAAGGTCATGTATACAAGTATGATTCTCATACTAGAGTCCCAACAACCACAACTGTATAATTCCTTAACAAAGCTTTAATTTAGAGCAGAGCTGACACCAAAGCTTGCTGGTGTGACACTGCCTCTCAGGGCATGTTGAGCTAATTTTCAAAATACAGTCTTATAGAATTTAGCAACACAAGAGAAAAGAAGATGCAATAATGTGACATTTAAAGGATTTTCCGAATAGAAAAGTAGCCAATATACACTAAATCTGACAGTTGACAATAGCTTTGAGGCTGCATAAAACTGTGTTTGTAAGCAGGATGGTGGTCCTCACTCAGATATTCTTTATCGACCCCTTCACACCAACGGTAAACACAGGTTTCTCCTGAGGTGTTTGGTTGATGCGATATTGAATGTAGCTTTAGTGAGCATCACAGGGTTAAACAGACGGTTACTTCAGGGCACACTGGCCAGTGTTTCTTACACAGACAGAAAATCAACATATTGAAATAGCAGCAGTGAAATTTAGGAAAATTCGATTTTGTTCGAGCCGTCCTTGTTATTTATTCTTGTTTTATTAGCAGCAGCAGAGGTGAAGCTTTCCAGGAGGCACAGGTAGTGTCAGTTTGTCTTCCTCTCTGTTTACCTCTGGCTGCTGCTGTATTTCAGTGAAAGGCTTTTCTCTTTTTGTGCCACCCACCCACTCGCCCAGGCTGCCTGCTTGCTAGAGGGGCCTCTGTTGACAACACCTGCGCCCCCAAGGATAAGCAGGGCCTCTTCAGTCCCCTGACACCCCTTTCCCCATCCTAATGTATGTGTTGTATTTCTTATTCTTTTGTCCTCTATACCCCCGTGTACATGTATTATGTATGTGCATACATGCATACTCACACATGCACACATATGGCCACATGCTACATTCGGGTGCTCCTTTGTGTTTGGCCCTTCTCCTGCAGCAGTCACCCCGCTGTGTAAATCCCTCAGCCGGGGTTTGTTTTTCAGTCAGGCCCCTAAAGGGACGCCGTGTGCCTGAGCCTGGCATGTTGCTAAGGCTGGCTAAGGACCCAACTTCTCTCTACTTTCTGCCTCCAATGTCCACATTATGCCCAAACTGCAGCCATAAAAGCTTATGAATGTTTCAGGGGAAAAAAATTAACAGTTCCTGCTGCTGCCAGAGGTATAATGGGTGAAAGTGGGTATCAAACACGAGGGCCGGCACTTCCACACGTGTTGCAGTATTGATATTTTTTCTCCTGTTTGTTTATTTGCTTTTCACATTGTTATGAAATTTGTACTGTACACACGAGGCTAGTGAATCAAGTCAGCTAAAAAACAGCCAAACACACAACTTTTTGTCATAGGTCAGTGTTCAGTAAAGCAGACGGCGCAGTGTGTCATTATGTCCCAGCGGAGGAGACTCTGTGGTTTGCAATTTCTGATATATCTGAATTCTTGGAAAAAGTTTGTACACCACGTGCACTGTTGTTTTGTTTGTAAGAGGCAAACATGTTTTGCGGAGAGCTGCAGATTTCATTGTCTTGAGATCTGAAAAGTGCACGTGCGATTTTATCCCTTTGGAACTGGAATCGGCAGAGACCTCCATATAATTGTGGTATATATCATAAGAAAAGTATCTAATAAGAGAGGCACTATGTCTTCAAAGTGTTATATTGTAGTCTATATGTTTCTTAAAGGCATAGTATGCAACGTTTCCCTAAAGAAAAATGCATAAACTCAGAAACATAATCCCATTCATCACTTATGACCCACTACTAATGTGTGGTGGTGGCTGAATCTGCAGAGACCCTGTTCTCTGCTTGTATTTCTCATTATATTGCTCACCTCTGAACACTTTACCAACCCAAAACATCGGTATTTAACATACTTGGAATGAGACACAACAATAAACTCTTTCTGATGCATTCATGAACAGCTCGGACAAATACTACTGATTCTACCTTCAATGATCAGAACAGACCATTCAAGTGCATCTTTTCTTTTTCTACCACATTTACCACTGGATGGTATCAAGGCAGATTAGTTTGGTGTAGATCCCTACAAAAATCACAGTATCAAAATGAGAACAAACTTAATACTGCAAATCATATCACAATTGTAGTATCAGTGAAAATAATCGCAATTAGATATTTAGATATTTATTTAGATATAGACTCCCTCGACCTAAGCCAGAGGCACCTGGATGTAGGTTCCATCACCGCAGTACTTAACTTTCACAGAGTTTGTAAACTAAACTAAAAGCTTCTTTTGCTCTCATGTGAAATCCAAAATACAGGAAAATAAAATGTTTTGCATGTGCAAAAGCTCTCTTTCTTTCCTCCTGTGAAAAAGCAGCTCCTCGCTCTTACTCACAGTCTCACACTTGGCGGCTTTGCAGACAGAAACTTGCAGTGAAAGACAGAGAAGTGAGAAATTGAGGTTGGCACTAATGTCGAATTAAACCTACAAAGATATTGTCACATTCTATTTAAGCGCTAACAAGCTTTTCAGTTCAGGCATCAGTTCATATATCAGTTGATATAAATTAGTGACGCATATCAAAATTCCGTTATAAAATGACAGAATTATTAAATATGGTTTTATTTGTCCAAGCTCTGTTATGTTTGTATGTTGTTCAGGTGAGAGCAAAAATTGGTTTGCTCCTTCACTTTCACCTTGTGAAAATATAATCACACGAAAAAATCACACTCAGTATTTAAATGTAGCTGTTGAAATGGATACTTAAATATATCATTGAGGAATATTTTTTCTGTGATGTGTATTGTTGCTCCTCTCCCTCGTGGCCCTCCTTAGGTAACTGATGTGTCCACCGTTTAATCTTGTTTTTGAGGAGACGCCCCACGAATTCCTGTACCAGGAGAGGAAAAACAAGCCTGGGGGAGGGGTGTTTGTCAAAGCAAACTGATCAGACTGAGTGAGTAAGGGATGGGAGGACAGAAATGCAGAGCTCTTTGCCCTGGACTCACTATTGAATCCATGCTGTTAAGTTTTGGTATTTTGCTAATTGTTTCCCCTCGCAGCGGCCACGTGGCTGCACCCTCTGCTGTTTTGTCTGTTCCTTATATACCGTCCCTCGCCTCAACGCTTTTCTCTGGCTCTCCCTTTCAGCGCATTCCCTCTCTTTGAGCTTCACCCTTCTGCCTGGCCCCCTTCCTCCATCCACCGCTCACTTCACTCGTGCGTCTGTATCGATGCATTCAGTTGCGTATCACGCTCCGTTTTCACATGCTGCATTGGCCCCAGCCTCCATTCCTCCCTCCCATCTTCACTGTCGGCATGTCAGGGCACACAGTGTGGCCAGGGTGGTAGAGGCATCTGTTTACGGCCTGTCCATCTCACTATAGATGCTTGATTGCTATTGTTTGTTGCGATATATATATATATGTAATGCTTGTGAATGCACACACAGGGACACGCACACGTAATCTCCCTTCATTCTCTGCTCAGCAGTTAATAGTGTGTGCTTATGGCAAATCTCTTTAGTCTGGCAGTTATTGGAACTAAGATTTTAATTAGGGGAGGTTTTAGTGTGGCGCATGCTGCATTAGCATTACAACAGGGGCATGTTTGAGGGGTGGACTGGCAGGCAGACAGACAGTGAGCCATCATCCCAACCAGCAGACATATTAGTCCTGTCAAATAAGAAGCAGAGATGACATATAAACTGCATGGCATGCATACTATATCTGCACAATCTAGACAGGGAAGTGATGTTTTAGTTTTTTATTTTACTTCCCACTCAGGTGTAATGGAACATTACAGTAGCCTGTCTTTTTGAGTACCTGATCACACACCGGAAATTTTGCAAAAAAATTCCTCCTGTTGTTGCTGTGAGGTGTTGGGATGATTGATTGAATCATGTCAGTGGCTGTCAAATGGGTTTGGATTAGAACTTGATCTAAATTTGAGTCAACTTGGAAACGTTCATATCCGTCTGCTGCTTTCGTCTGCAGCTCCTGAGCTTTCCATAACATATTGTGTGAGCTGTGAAGTCTAGAAAGTGTATCTTACAAGTTGCAGTCTTATCATGACTGGGACCTCAGGGCCAAATCAGACCAACAATTCATGATGAGACAAAACTGATTTAGAACATTGCAAGGGTGAATTTATTTTATTTTTATTTTCTTTCTCCCTTCTTCCCTTTTTGGAAATATTTTGCTTTCCAATATACATTTATTGCCTTGTTATCTTCTATTAGCAGTACTTTATTTACTATGTTGTATGTTTTATTGGACACTTTCCTTAAAGAAACCATTACAAGCATGATTAAAAAATGTTGTAGAGGAAAGTTGTAGCAATATAAACTTACAATGAGACAAATTTAAACTTGCAACTACTTTTAATGTGCCTATCTGCAATATTCTGAAAATCTGCCAATCTTTAGAATATGTTTTGGTTTAAAGGTCTTTTATTCAAAAATAACAATAAGATCATCTTTTAGAGAGCTCTTTACCTCAAATCAAAGTAGCAGTGCCTTTGAAATCTTAAATGGGTATTTCACTAATAATGTGTGTTAGCTGAATTTTCTTGCATTCATGATTGGCCCTTTACACAAGCAGATTCAAAAATTCACTGAAAAGAAGAAAAAAAAACACCTTTTCATGGCTGTTTTTAGTCAAGGTCATCTTATATGTGTTTCTGATCCATAGAATTGCAGACCTGTTCTCCTTAAAACCAGCAGAACCCGCTGTTAGTTCCAGCCCACAGTTTTTCCCACAAACTTCACACTTTCACATTCCCAGTCCAGGATAAAAGTAACAGAAGACGTGATCAGATAGAAAGATAGATGACCAAAAAGTAGAGCAAACAGAAGCAAGAGATCTCCCAGTTTCCCCCAAATTCCTTTGACGTATTTGACCCTGAATCTGAGTTTACACTGTTTTGCTTATGACTAACACTCTCCATAATCAGTCCCTGCACACTGGCCCAGGAGACCCCTGGCCGCTCTTCTCGTCTGTTTTCCTTGGCCGCTGGTTCTGCTGATGGAAAGATGGCTCTCAGTGAGGTCAAACGGAGGCTTCAGCAACTTGAAGTGAGGTTGTTAGGGATGAGTCTGAATTGATAACCACAACTCTAGTTTACATTTACTCGTCTTGAAGTAGCCGTTGTTTTGTGTTTTGGGACCTGAATGAGAGAAAATGAGAGTCACAAAGGTGAGCCAGTCATCATAAGAAGATATCAATTTATCAGTGGCGCAATTTAAAATGTCCAGAGCATAAAATGTCCATATAAATGTTACTTAATGCAAGCAGGTAATAATAATTTATGAAAATGGTTTGATTCAGTGCTGGCAGCTACAGTGTTGTTCTCCAGTCTTGGGGTTAGGGGTCAAGGGGCAGGAAGGGAGGGTCGCTCATCTTAGAACAAAAGAAAAATACTAGAACTTCACGTGTCTGCGACATGTGACCTGTGTACTGTGTTTTGGTGTGTTCTTTTTTTTTTTGACACATAAGTGGAGATAATGTGTGTATTTGACCCCTTGTGACAAGCCTGTTTCTCCCAGTAATGACGGAGAGTTTCCCTCCTTCCTCCCAGAATAAATAGCCTTCCTGAGGCCTTGTTGGATATGAATGGAGGGAGGCGACAGGCGGGATGGGAGGGCTCTGATTTGTCCGATACAAAGAGCAGTGAGGGCACTTAAAATGACATCTGGCCACATTTTGAAAAGCCTTGTGTTCTTAACTCAGTGACTCAGAACAAAAATAAACTGGATGGCTTCAAATTAGAAATCTCTGTGATTTGATTTGATTTTCTTTTGGCACCTGTTTTCTTTTATCTGTAGAAAATTAGTTTCCTCCTCATAATATTCCAACATTTGGAAGCTTTATCGTCTGTTCTGAAACTTCTGACATCTGTAGCAGAGTTGTATTGTTAGGTTTTGTTTTTTTCCCCTCTTACCATCAGTTGTTCTGCTCTGTGTGCATGAATGCATGCATGTGTGCGCATATGAATGTTTGTGTGTGGCTGCCTGTGTACCGTAGCTCTGCTTAGTGCTGTGCTGTGAATATGAAATAGGGCAGCTAGCATCTGCACTGCAGCCATCCCTCCCTGGCCCCCACACTGTGCCTACCGCTCAGTGCAGCTGGCCAGCCTGCAGAAACACAGGAGCATGGAGCTTGTGTGTGTGGAAGAGGGTTAAATTTACTTGTGCCTGTGCCGTTGTTTGTGTGGGTTCATCTCCTTGTTTTCCTGCTTTTGGTTTCTGAGAGACTCTGTTTGTGTTTACCTGTACCAGATTGATTTCTTCTATCTGTGCATGCATGTTTGTCCTCACGTTTGCCCGTATGATTGTTGCTACATCTTTATCTGTCCCCGTGCATCTGTATTGCCCTCCTCTCTTTTATCTATGTGGCGGTTTTGTATGAACAAAACTATTGTAACCAAATAAAAAAATCAAAAACTTTTCATTTTGTGTCTGAGCTAAGATATTCCAAGCAAAGCTGCAACCTGCTATTATTTTAATTGTTAATTAATCTGTCAATGATATTCTCAATTAATCAATTAGTGTTTTTGTCTGTAAAAAAATGGTGATAAAACTCCCTGATGTCCTCAAATGTCTTGTTTTGTTCACAACTCAAAGACATTCAGTTTGCTGTCATAGAGCAGGAAAGAAACCAGTTAATATTTACATTTGAGAAGCTGGACTTGATGTTGTTTTCTTAAAAAGTTTCTGATTTTCTGAGTTCAAACTAATTGATCCAAATAGTTGGCAATTAATTTAATAATCAATTAATTGATTGATTGTTGCAGCTCCAAGTTAGTAGTTCCAAAGACTGCCTCTTCATTTACTCTCATAAATGACACAGAAAATCTTAACATTTAAGAAGCTGGAACCAGCAAATATTTCACATTTTTCCTTGAAATATGACTGAAACAATTAATTTATTATCAAAATAAATAACTAATTTTCATTCTGTCACTAGCTATTTGATTAATCAACTCATTTTTTTGCAGCTCTAATTCAAAGTAGGGCTGTAACTTTCTGTTATTTTCATTATTGATTCATTTTGTCATTATTTTCCTTGATCAATTGATTAAAATGTCAGAAACTAGTGAAAAATGCCCATCTCAGGTTCCCAGACCCAAGGTGACGATATAAAAACACTTGGTTTGTCGATTGAACAGTTGAAGTGCAAAGATATTCATATTTGTTTATTATCATAGAATATTAAGAAAAGTTTGGGGTGTTTTTTTCTTGAAAAATAATTTAAATGATAAATAAAGTATCAAATTTGTTGGCAGTTAATTTTCTGTTAGTGGACTAATTAATTCATAATTTCATTTTTAATTCCAAGGATGCTTGGTCCCCTTCTTTTCACGGGCTAATCCAAGACAGTACAAAGTTAAACACCACTCTGGCGTTAAAAATAAGCAGAATCCCCGGTAATGCCAAGTCCTTGTCCCGGTCACAGGGGCTAGCTGAACTCAAAGCCCCTGAAACACGATAGAGCTGGGGACGAGGGAGAGAACCAGAGGTAGAGGTAGGAGGAGGAGAGGAAAGAGAGAAAGATGGAGCAAGGAAAGAGGAGAGGAGAAAGAGAAGGAATCTGTTACAATCAGCCCTTTGATAAACATTTTCTCGGTGCCAACTGAGGACACGGAGAGAGAGAGAGCGCCTTTCTCTCCCGCTCTCTTTCTGTGGCTAATATGAGGAGATAATGGGCCATTGAGGCAGAAAGGGAAGGCTTAAAAACACCTTAGTCATGACTGGACCGCCACTCAGTGCCACTGATTAAATTACCCAGATGAAGGGTTATTTATCTAAGCACAACTACGATCCATAAAACTGCACTTAGGAGTGCCCAGTTAAAGATGTCAAATCACTGTCTGCAGCTCTTTGCGGCTGCCTGTGTGTTTTTTTGTGTGAATGCTGCAGACATAGAAAATAGTGTTTAGTGTTATTTAATTTATTCTGGCATTTAATTTCCTCTGTGACATGCTAGAAGCTGGAACTGCAGGATGGTTTTGAGTAGCCAGACCTTTTTGCTTCAGTTATTTTCACTTTGGCCAACTGCTTTGGGAGAAAAATCTGGATGCATGCACGGTTGAGTAAAGCATTCAGAGATGATTCTGTTTGACCAGCCTCAGCGTAAGGTGGACAGGCATTGTCCTGTGTGTTTACTGGTTCTTGTCTGACTGACTGTAAGGGACACAGGAGATCTTTGTTGCTAGGGACTTAGTATCAGCAGCAGAAATAACAATTCCCCATCAAAAACAATTTTAGTCAGGCTGCAACTGCACTGAAATGGTTGACATTAATCGTGTATCTCAGTCTAGTCCACATTATTTGATGCAGGCGGGTTCATGTCATCCTCATTTCCTCGGCTGATCCAAACTCTGGAGCATTTACCCCCTTCGTTTGGGTTAGAAGGAACACCGGAACCATTCAAACCAGTCAGAGAAATATGTTTTGTGAGCTAGTAGCATGTTGGGATGAAACAATAATCAGTTTCACAATAAACCATGATAAAATTCCTGATGATTAGTATTAGTGTTTCAAATTTTAATTATTATAATAGCCGCATTTGTTTGCCACGCTTTGGAAAAACTCATGGTAAATACTGTCAAGCATCAATCAAAGTGAGCAACAGTCTCCCAGACAAAGCAGCAACGTGGGTTTGTTCGGCGTCAATGAAAACATTGTTTCAGTGAACGGTGATAATTTTGGTCACTATATTCATGATGTGAAATTTTTATACTGTTTCATCTGTAGTAGCACATTGGATACCGAAATGTGGACTGACAGGGGACAAAACTAACTTAGGAAGTAGTGAGAAATCCCTGCATTATTAAATTATTTTAATACCCGCTTTCCTATGAGATGTTCATATGCACGGTCCTCTAGAGCTGAACAATTAATTAAAAAATTTAATTGAAATCTCAATATGGCCGACTGCAATGTTCAATTCGTTGAACACGCAATATTTATTAAATGCAAAATGTGTGTCAAAATACTATTTTAAATCCAAATATTGTTGTGCAGCAGAGATATGCTTGCCTTCACATCATATAGCACAGACTTAAGAAAACATATTTGTTTGGTACAGATCCCTGTAGAGATCACATCAAAATCATTTGTATGTCTTTTGATGCAAGTGAGAATAATGATGTAAACATGATCATTCGCTCTAATATTGCAAAACATATTGCAATATCAGTCAAAATAACTGCAGTTAGATATTTTTCGAAATCATTAAGCCTTAAGCCAGGTGCACCTGCATGTCAGCTTCATCCCTACAGCACTTAAATTTGACAGAGCTTATAAATTATATAATAATTACAATTAAATTGTTCAGCCCTGTGGTCCTCTAACAGCTGCTGGTATGCGCTCCAGATCAACACCAGTATGAACAGAAGCTGACAGTGCTCCATGATTTACAATATTCAGGTAGAAGTGGGGCCATTTGTTGTCTTTTTACCTGCTGAATGTATGAGTGATAAACAACATTTCCACCACATGACTTGTGTTTAAAATTTCTGGACTGTTTGAGTTTTGCCTTTGTGAACACAAACCGGATGAGTTGGAAAACTGAAAAAAAAAAAACGTGTAGTCCTCGCAGATTCAATTCAGGAACCGGACTTTTGCGTGTGAATCCACCCTAAAGCGTTGCCACAGGCTCAACGAACAAAGTCTTTAGAGAAGAGAAGAAAGAGTGACCACTGAATCTGACAGCAGCCTGAGTGCTACACTGGCCTTTTGTTGACTGTGTGTGGTGTGTTATGAAGAGGCTCCTGCCTGCTCTGTTGTGGGTTGTGGCTTGTGTGTGTGTGTGTGTGTGTGTATATGAGTGATTCTTGCTTGTGGTGATGTGAAGGAAAATCATGAGGCCGGTGATGCAGGTGTCTTGCGCTGTAGATGGATGTTCACCCACTGCCTCTCTCCATCACCTTCCCACTGTCACCAAACTGTCCAGTCAGCAAAACCTGCTGGACCTCTGTGTGTATGCATGGGAGTGTGTGTGTGTGTCAGTATTTGTGCTTGAGTATAAGAGATAGAGAAAGACTATATGTTGACCTCAGTTATGTCTCTGGCTGTTTTTGTCTACTTGTGGCTGTGTGTGTGTACGTGTGGGAGAGAGAGAATTTGTGTTGGTGGCAGCAGTGTATGTATAAGTGTGTGTGTGTATGTGGTCCCAGTCTTTGTTTCTGCGTGTGTATTTCATGTTTGTGTCTAGATGTCAGAAAAAGTGCAGCCTGCAGCAAATGCTGCGGCTGGTGGCAGTATGACAAAATTAAAGATGTGGCACAGAGGAGGAGGGAAGAAGAAGAAGCAGGACGAAAGGAGGGAGTAAGGAGGGATGTAACAGAAGAGGGGATAGGAAGGAGGGATGAGGGCAGTAACGACAGATCTTTTGGAGGAGAGGAGAATAAGGGAGTGGCGAGGAGGACCATCGGTAGGACGTATTGATTGTAGCTCCATCCCGAGCGTCTGTAATGAGATCTAGTGGCTGTGGCTTTCTGAAGGAGCATATTTGTCACCTGGGGGCGAGACACTACGGCTGGGCGGGACAGGGGGAGAAGGGAAACGGGCACAGGAGGGTCAAGAGAAGAAGAGGAGGAGACAACAGAGGGGAACAAGTCAGGGTGAGGAGAGGAGAGTGCAGAGCTTAAAGGGACAGAGAGATGAAGAGAGCGTGGCGTTTACGATGAAAAGACAAGACACAAATGATGACTAGAGGGGAATCTAAGAAAATGCCTGTTGGGAGCATGCAGCTAATTACTGCAGACAGTCTATGTCTGGACTCATCTCCATGGTAACAAGATGGGCCAGCAGGGCTGGCCAGCACACAGGAAGACACAGACAAGGAAATCAATGAACAGACAGACAAAGGAGGGAACAGAACCATGCTCATTAAGCCAGATTCACCCTTTCATTTTGTTTGTCTACATGTCTGTGTGTGTTGCCTGTTGACCCTGCATTGAGACTATTCATAACAAAGAGCAAACCTTACATATTCAAGAAGTCTTTTTGCTCTTCGATGGACAGATTTGACTGAAAATGGCAGCAGCAGGCTAGAGATCAGAGAAGGTTGCTTGTGATCCAAATGTTGCTGGTTTGAATCATAAGACATTAAAGACAGTTTGGCTTCCCTAAGTGAAAAAATGTCTCTTGTCCCTCAGCAGCTACTGTTGAATTGTCCTTGAGCAAAGCAAGAAACCTCTATATCTAATCTGATCAAGCTTCTTAGTGGACACAGGTGTCTGCCAGGCCGTAAAATGTCTCAAAAAGCCTAAAATCCAATAATCTGAATTTTAGGCCCTAAGTTGCATTTTTTTGTTCTCTCTTTTAAATGTGTTTTGGTGAAAAACTTGTCCTGATCACACTGTAACAACTGCAAAACAAAACCATGGAAACAATCAACACTAATGCAACTGTGTATCCCTGTCAGATATTTATCAGATCACACCCAGCTACTGTTCCCTGACGAGATGTGTGGGCTAATGTGACGTCCCCTTATCAAAAAAAAAACCTCTAAAAAAAATCTTTAAAACTAATAAATAAAAATGTTTTGTTGGCATTGCTTTCATCTAGCATGTGTAAGTGCAAGTTCAGCAAGAACAGTGCATTTAGTGCTTTGTTGAGACCTGTTGAATATTGTTCGATTTAGAAATATGGGACCTCAGACAAACATAAACCTGCTGCAAAAAGCCACCAGCAAAGACCTGCCATCTCCCAATATTTATTCTGCATTTACGTCACCAAAGTACAGTGCACATCACAACCCAATTTGCTTTGGACTTAACACACATTAGCTAATCATCGGTCATATGAAACAACTTCCTTCATCTGTATGGACTTGAAATAGGTAAACATAAATTAATCATATTTATAAAGGTCTTAAAGGTTTTAAATTTAACTTGTTGAACCCTGCAGAAACTGTAGTAGAACGTGAGTACAGTTAGAAGCTGTTAGATGACAATCTGTGTGACTCCATAATGTGAAGAAAAACACTGGTGATACAAAGCATGTGTGTTTATTCAACTGTGGACAGACTAAGACTCTCACTGCAGGTTTATTAACAGTTTTGCTCCTATAAACCATTCAGGTACTCATGGAGGACTGTCAACTTGTTATGATATTAGTCTATTTTTAAATGTAGCGTGACAAAGTGATGAAGTCTTGTCATTTTAATGACTGTTGGCAGCAATGTAGAAGATGATTTCATTTTAGATCATGTATATTTCAGAGCCCCGTTACTAACATGAGCAGACCTCATTTCTTTAATATGATGAGATGACAGAATGCTACTGTTTACGAAAGTGAACAACAAGACATGTTAAGGTCCACTAGACATGCAATGATTAGTTGATTAATCTTTTTTATGTATTTATTTATTTGTACAAAAAACAGCAGCAGACATAAAAGCAAAATTGTCAAGAAGCAAGTTGTGTGGTTGAGATAAAAAAAAAACGTTGAGACTTACAGAAGGAATTTGATGTCAATAAGCATTAGCTGATACATGAGCCAATACAAAAACATAAAATATAATCCACAAGCAAACATATGATCAAAGAGCAAACATAAAGCGAGCGACATGAAAATGCAGAAACATAAAATAAAGCTTATAATTTTGAGTCATTTTTAATAAAAAAAAAAGAAAAAAGCGAATTCTCTTATTAAGAGTCAGTTGTTGAGTGTGAATGAGGTTGGCTTAGCTTGGCGTGAACTAAAGGTAATGTAACACTAACAAGGAGCAACAATACATAGAGGCCGCTGCATTAACTGTGTGCGTTTGTGTGTGTGAGAGAGACAAGCTCTGCTCTCTTTCAGCCAATTCCAACCATCAGTAACCCAATTTAGTCTGGGTCATTTAGCCAATAGGACACAAACAACAATACTTTGAAACACTGGAAGATCTGTTGTCAGGGTGCTCTGCCTTTTCCCTCCCTGGACTTAACTTTAATAGAGGGATTTGTGCTTAATAGTTGTGAAATTGCTGCTTTAATTACATCCATCCTGAACCGAACTCTGCAGAAACAAGTGTTTGACATCGACGGTCGTGTGCATGTGTTGGTGTGTTACTACCTGCAATATACAATGCGATCGATAAAGCCATCGTGACCCAGTGACATGAAACAGAGCAGTAAACATCTCAGCATGGTAAACCACCCAATCTCATTACTGAGTGATGAGTGTGTTGAGATGAGTCCCTCCCTCCACAAAGCCTGCCTGCATAAGACCTTGTGGACATGCATAAATGTCTTGTCCAAACATTTACCATTTGGGATTCAGGCTTCAGTGTGTGACTCACACACACTCTGTAAAGAGACACCACAGAGTGTCATGGTCGTCATTGTCTTGGTGACAGCTCTGCAGGATTATATAAATAGAGCTGATAGAATGGGAGGAGATGTGGTGGTACTGTTATTCCCCACTGTTATCTCTGTATTTACTTCATTTATTAGTGGTGATACACAGACTCTTCCAAGGAAACACTGATTGGCAGCAGTTCTCAAGAACCTTTCTTTCTTTCATCACATGGACGGCACAATCCGGTTACCAGGAAACCTTTTAGAGAAGCACAAGATGAACTTTTTAGCTGCAGTCAGGATGCTCTGGATATGTTAGGTCGATATCAGCAGAAGAAATCAGATAATCATCTAAAAGCTGATGTCATGTTTGACGTACACATCCGAATGCACATTCTTACACATATTGTAAACAAGAGTTACTGCACATGCCTGCAGAGCTCACATGTCCGTTGTGTTTGGATTAAAGGTGATATCTAGAATCTTTTGTCTTTAAGATGTTTGAATGTCAGCTTCTCTTTCTCATCAGATCAGCTCCCCCCTTTTCTCCACGCAGCTTTGTAACCGTAGTTAAATATCTTGATATTTGCATGCACGCATGAGTAAACCTATAGGCACTCTCAGGTTCCTGTGTTTGGTAAGTTGCTTACATAATGGCGGCTCTTTATCTGTGTGTCAATAACCCTGAGAGGGAGTGGCTGTTGCAGAGGGAAAGAAAAGGTACGACTGTTTAATTCTCTCTTCATCCTTTTAATACAGGTTGGGAAAGTGCAGATATTCAGAAGTCCATATGAAATCTGTAAAGAATTACTGTCATTTCTACTGTGGTAAAAATGTGGTGTAATAACTCAAATTCATAGTCGTTCTCTTCAACTGCTGCCAGTTCGCACCACATTATACTGACAAAAATGTTCATATCCATTAAAAAAAGTAAAAGGTATGCTATCAAATATTTATGTCAAGTAGCAGGAGATGAAATGATAAAACTATAGAGGCTTTACAGATTTGCCACTGAGGCTAATCATTTTTGCTGTGGCATGATAAAAAGGACTCATCTCACCACTTACTATTAATTTTACCGATTATTAATACACCGAATTTCATGATATTTATTTTATCACTTTCTTATTATTCCAGTTCTTCATACTTCCTCAGCTGCTCCTTCATACCAACTTATAGCCTGCATGAAGAAAACCAGTCCAGCTTCCAGCTTTTGAAGCAACGCTGTTTTTATCTGCCGTCTGTCCATCCAGCAATGCAGCTCTGCATTTCATCTGCCAGTAATCCCACTGTAGTTTCTTCAAAAATTGCATTCTCTAATTTTATTTGCCTCTTGATGGAAACACCTCCTTATAGCTACTGGTGTTTTGCAGTTTCAGATCAAGGCACCACTGCATATTTGCCAAACATCCTGAATTTCCTTGGAGGCTCACATTTTTCATTGCCCTCCCAGGATCACAATTCTCACATATTTGTCCCGATTTTCAGTTCAGGCCAGAGGGGCAAATCTGTATTCTTTCCTCAGAATTGAAGCTAAAATTTAAAGTATTGAGCATAAAAATGCAGCTGCATTATACTTATTATTTTCATTCTTCGAAAGTCACTAGAATGCAGTGAAAAAAGTCTTTGAAATTCAATTTTTTTCCTACCTGCAGTTCTGACTGTGGCCACTAGACAAGGTGTGGAACTGGTTTTGTTTGTACCAATGGGAAGAGGCAACTTCACTCTGTACATAAATTAAATACAGATACCTTGAATACAGGTAGATAACAATAGAATGTAAGTTTAATCTAACATATAATTTAACCTCCTGTGAGGACTAATTGCTGGGTTAAAATAGAATCTTAGCGTACATGTGTCAAAAATTGTGCAATTTTGAAGTGGAAAATGTATCTTCACAGCCGTATTTTACCATCACTCTTTTCCTCCCCTCCATCACCTTTTACCTCACTCTGTTTCACTGCAATTACTCACCCCCACCCCCACCTCATCCTTCTCCCTCTCTGTCAGCGAACACAAACAGACCTTTGCCTTAGTTGAGTGTGTGTATTTCGCTATGTGTGTGTACGCTTGCATGCATGTATATTGACGCTCATGATGACAGTATCACCCTCTCCCTCCCAGCAATCACAGTGTTTTTGTTTACACTCTTTCCCCTCCCCCTCTCGTCTCTCTCCTTTACTCTCTCAGGGCGAATGTCTTACATCAGATCACTCGAAGCATTTATAGCAAAGCTTTTGAAGCTTAGGACTCCCACCGTGGCCAAATATAGTAAACATGAATCCAGCAGCTGTGTGTGTATGTGTGTGTCTGCGTGTGTGTGTGTAAGAGGGTAAGAGGAGTGTGTGCATGCATGTGTTCTCCTGAGTAAATGGCTCTGGGGTAAAAACGTGTTTGTTATTGTTCCCAGCACTTCGCCTGTAGACAACACTGCCAATTAAAGGGGAGGTTTTATGTGTTAAGAGCAGGAAGTGTTGCCGTGTGTGGCTGCACGCTATTGGCTGCCCGGCTTGTCCCATGTTCCTTCCCTGGGGACTGAGCAGCCAGGGCTCTTTACTGCCATGGCCAATGAAAGGTAAACACAACACACCTTTGATCAGGCTTTGCATTTAAAGCCCTTACTGGAACTATGTGTGTGTTTGCATGTGTGCGTAGGGAAGCACCAAGCAAATTACTGAATGACACAGTGAGGTTTTTACGTGTGTGTGTTCAGCTTAATGAGAGATAAGCTCTCCAGGATGCTGCTGCCTGCTCCTCCTCCTCCTCCTCTTGTTGTTGAAGCATGAGTAAAATCATCCCTCCATCCATGCCTGCATCCCTCCATCCCCCCATTCATCCATCCATCCATCCACCCAGGCAGGCAGCATGAAAACAAAACAAGGCGTTGTATGAATGAAAGTGGGAGGGGCCGAGTGGCCTAGAAAGGCAGGCAGGCAGATAGAGAGATAGATAGTGGTGCAGGGCAGGGTGAGGCTGTGGCAGATAGGAGGGATAGAGGAGAGGACAGTGGAGTAGGAGGAGGAGGAGGGGATGAATGAATGAGTGAGCTGACTGGAGCATGTTTGGCATCGCAGCTAGCTTGTGTAGCCCAGCACTAGCGTGAGCAGAATGGGGAATAATGCTGCTGCAGCAGCAGCGGAGTTGCCACTGCTGAGACTGATGTGTTGGGATGAGAGAGAAAAAGGAGAAGAAAAGGGTAAATATACCTCAGATCAATAAAGAAAATAACCAAGAGACAAAATAAATAGCGCATTGGTTTATAGTACGTTTCTGAAGCTGATCTACAAGCTCCAGCTATCTCTGTTTTGATCCTGCTCCAGTCGTAAGCTCGTCCTAATTCACCCAAAACAGCAGCAGTAGATTCGTCTTCCCTGGCACGCCGGCTACTTGGCTGCGTCTGCCCCCTGTCTGCCCCAGCAAGGCCAGGGTTAACCCTGGGCGTCTCTCCTCCCCGACATGGAAGAGGCCATTGAATGGCTGCCTCCCCCAGTCAGCAAACACATTGGCTGAAGCTGAGGGTGGATCTGGGGCTGGAGCAGCACTCCGGCATGGATCCTCTGCTGGAGCTGGAATCTGTGAGCCGTCTCAGCCCTCCCTCGCTGTGCTATGCGAAGCCGTGGTCACAGCATGTACACACACAGCAGACAGACGAGCGAGGGGGGGAGGGCTGGAGAAGAAGAGCTATGCATTTTTCTCTCTGGGTCAGAGACGAGTGTGTGCAGCGGTGGGTTTACTGGCTCTCATAGTAAAGAAAATGTAATGGAGCGACCCCTGCATGAACCGCCTCAGAAGGTCGGAGATTCTGTTTTTTTTCTAGATTACTTATGCTCCTCTCTCCGTGGTTTTGACCCCCTGTCCCTTTCATCATTGTTCTTTTCTTTAACCTTATTATCCCACCCCTCCTCTCCCCCCACCGAAACCCCGTCTGTCCTCTCTTCTTTTACTCAGGCAGCACAATGGGCAGTCCTCCTGTGCAGGGGAGGGGGGTCCTAGCTGTATCCTTGGCAGTGAGAACTCATGTGATGTCCTCACAGAGGTGGCATCCCACAAAGGCTGGCATACTGTGCCCCCATTGCACTTTTAAGCTAACAGTCTACCTTAAACATTCCTTCTTTCAGTTTTGTAGCTGCTGGGGAATGATGACAGGGGTGCATTGTTGTGATTTTTAGCTTTGTGTCTATAGTAAGGATTATCAAAACACTGCATCAAAATGCAGAATCTTTCTTTCCTTGATGTTGTACTTAAACCTATTAGAGACCCAAAGCAGGGTCAAATAATCTTGTTAAATGTTTTTAACTTGTTATTTGACCTAGATCTGCTTCTTGCCCCAATGCTCTCTGGTTCAGTTAGCACATGATATCAAAGCTGACAGTATAGTGAGAAACATGGTGAGAGACGGTGATTAACACACAGGGTCATGGACAGGAAACCTAGTCGGAGGTCAGTTATGGCCTAGATATTTTGCTGTTTTCTCCAGTGGATTCCAAAGTAAATGGAAGGATTAGAAGTTTGAAACACTGAATGTTTTTGGTGTTTTTAATGTGTTCACTGACAGCTGCTGCACGTAATTCAAAATCAAGAAGCAGCACAGGAAACGTACAGGTACAAGTGGCTTATAAATCTAAAAGAAATGATTATTTTCTGTATATTATATGTGGAATCTAACAGTCTTGAAGATCTTATAGTGCAATGAAGTAAAAATGTCCCAAATAGCCATACATCTATAATATTGTCTGCAGCATAGCTTGCCTCCCTTCTTCTTCAAGTGTGAGTAAGCAACAAGAGTATATTTAAAAAATGAAATAGTCCAAAGTGGTAATTGAACAGTCCTGAACATGTTATGATACCATAAAACGTAAGTGTCTCTTATCCACGTGACTAATTTGATAAAAGTAATCTGATTAACCGTGAGTATACATGCGCAAACTGGTTCCACCAGCTATGAGGCTGTGAATCTGCTTAAATTATTACAGAAGAAAAGGAAGTTGTTCTGGTTTACCAACTGCTAGTAAACAAAGAAGGAGAAGTGGTGTGTTCACCTGTAATTTCCAAGATGGAACCACATTGTATCTTTGGAGCAATACTAGGGTTAAAATCTTGTAATGTTTCTAACAGAAAAATTGTCTTTGCTATTGATCAGTTCTGTTTTGCTACTGCCGTGTCAATCCTAGAAACTTGTTTGTGACACACCATCTACCCCCATGTGGTGCAGACAAGTGCTGAAAGAATTTATTTATTGCAGCCAGAGAGAAACGATCGTGTTAAGTGTTTACATGGTTATTATTTTCCTTTTGAAAAGATTGTCATTGGTGTACACCACCCCTCTCAATCCAATTGAAAATTCCTTCTGATCTATCCGGTGTCAGGCCAGTTTCTTCTGATTGAGGTGTTTACATGAGACACTTTTCTTCTGATTGAGCTATTATCCTGATCATTTATGGAATATTAGGGTCTAACTAAATGCAGCTACTGATTGTTTTTAGAGCCTTAGAGCCTCAGTGAACTCTTACCAATCCATGTCTTATTTTGATTTCCTGTCCTGTTTGCACCCAGTCAGCCAGTGCAGTTGGTGAAAAGGTCAGTGCCTGGTATAAGGTGAGATCTAATGAGTCTACTGGCCCTCAGACAAGGCAATAACAGTTGGTTATTAGATCATTACGGGGCACAGGTCAAACCTGACTGCTAATCCAATCACAACTGACACTCGGGCTCTTTCACCAAATGCTGTTCCCTAATAGGTCAAATGAAACCTGACATGAGCCATTGACATATAATGTTCAGCCTATTAGCAATTGAGGTTGTTTCCATGGCGCTGCACACCGTTCCTGTTGGCCATTGGGAGTAAATTGTGGACACCGTCTCACTCCATCATGGATACTAGGTGGGCAATCAGTGGTTGTCCGATTGCATGTTTGCATGTAAATTACAGCTTAAGCCTGTCTGATTGTGTTCTCGAATGCTAATTAGCATTTGTGTAATTGTGTGCTTTAGAGCAAATTAAATTGAGGTGTACAGCCAAGCTCCCTGGTCAGCAGCAGCCTTTTAGTAAAACCTGACCACAGAAAGCAGAGGGCAGGTCATGCAATTGTAGCCCGTGTTCAGCATGTTGATACAACATTGCCTTACCAGTATGTTTGGCTAGATATTGTTGTGTTTTCTTAATCTACGGGGGGCTCGGACAAGTGCCTTTAATGTGGGCAATCTATTGGGATCTTTGGAAGGAATTAAATTTGACGTCAGTAATAGGTTTAGATTTTGTGTGGGTCTTTCAGACATTGAGGCTAAAACAATTCTTATAAAACAGTAGGGGCACCTGAACCAATGCTTGTTGAAAAATAAGCAAAAAATGACATTAAAGAAGGGCTTTTTTCATTGCTAAGGAAAATTTGAACTTGAAATTGAACAATATATTAATTTTAAACAGTTTAACAACAGTTTAAAGTTACAGTTTACTTAAATATATCAGAACTCTTACACTTGGATAACAGTAAAATACATTTTGAGTTGGAATTCTGGGCATAATCCAAACTCCAGCTTCAAACTTAAGCAGTTATTTTGCAAAAAAAATCATATTTCCTATCCCAAGGAGACCAGTGTCATATTAGCCCCAAGCTTTGGTACCTAACCCCTGTCAGCAATCCTTCACCCAGTAAGGAAATCACTGATGTTTCTGTGTTTTCTTTGTTATTTTTGACATGTGTTTGATATTTTAATGAGGGTCAAAAGTTTAATTTCAAGCAGGTTTGTATTCCTTCTGATGACAGTACTTTGTGCCGATTTATATTTTGAGCAACCACACAACCACACATTAAAATGGCAACAAGGAACCACGCGGCCTCGCTGAGAACACCTGTTTATAGTTCATGCAGCCATGGTCATGTGTGTGTACTTACACACCAAACATGTATGTGGTTCCTTCGCTGCACTCACATCAGAACAAACAACCACTTGGTGGCCATTTTGACCACAGGGTTTTTGCTCTCTCTGCCCCTTCTTATTTTAATGCTTTGTGAGCCGTTGAAAGATAGACGGGGAGAGAAACATCCCTCCCTACATGCAGCCCTGTGTCATTTATATTTGGTATTTTTGTTTTACTTTGCTTGTGCAGGGTATTTGTGTGTTTTTGTGAACTTTGGATAAGGCCCACTGCTCTCCCACTCGCCTCTAAATGCCATCTAAACCAGGAGTGGTTATAAAGAGTCTTAATGGTGATACTAGTGGGGGCCAAAATAAAACAGGGCACTGTGATCCATGTGTTTCAAACCTGATATTAATCACCTCTTTCCCTTCTCTTCTCTCCTTCTGCCTCTTCTCAGTGTGCTTGGACAACTGTAAGCATAGTGCGTGCAGCCTCCAGGGCCAGTGCTGCCATGACCAGTGCCTGGGTGGCTGTTCTGAGCCAGGTAATGCAAGTAGCTGTGTGGCCTGCAGGAACCTCCAGCATGGGAGTACTTGTGTGGAGAAGTGTCCGCCTGGATACTACATCTTTAGGGGCTGGCGCTGTGTGAGCTTCTCCTTCTGCCAGGTTGGTAACAACTGGAATTCTTACGGTTAACTCATATAGTAGCTTGCATTAAACGCATTCAGCATAAATTTGAACTCTGATTAACATGCAGCAGGCAAATAGAAACAGTCATTCTGACTCAGAATGGAAATTTCAAATCGGCACATGGCTGGCTGTAGCAAGTCTTTCAACTTAACATGTTTCCTTAAGTTTTTAATGTAATTTTATGTGATTTTAATGTTTTATTGCAGTAAATATATTGCAGATTTCTCCTTTAATGTATACACAGTACACGCATACAGAGGTGTAAATGTGTGTTTTATATGTGTTTTCTTTGTTTTTAAATCCAGGAGCTCCACAACCAGTGTAGGCAGACCAAGAAGTTGAACCAGGACCGGGAGTCAGGCTGCTACGAATACGTCATCCACAACGGGGCCTGTATTCCTGAGTGTCCTTCTGGATACACCACTATCAACTCCACTACGTATGTCTGATACACACACATACACACACACACACACACACACTTTAAAACCACCACAAACACTGCCGTGTTATTGATGGTGGCCATCTTTACATGACTGCAGATGTGACTGTCACCCACAACAATACGTCACCCTGTGACCGCATTAGAACAAGTGGATTGTGGTCACTCAACACACTCAATAACATTTGCACACAAGTGATGATGATGTTTGAAAGTTTATAAAACAAAGGAGTAGAAGTCATTTTTTTTCCACTGCGGAAAGTGTCCTCTCTGTGTAGAAGCAGCTGAGGACAAACAATGTAGAGACGTTTTAGGAGCAGAGAAAAAGGAAAAACTTCACCTGCCTCTCTTAACGAAAGCAGGGCTATTTGGCTGTACAGATCAGGATGAAACTATTTGCCCCCCTATGAAATTTGATTTCTTTTAAAGTATTTCCCAAGTGCTGTTAAACAGAGCAAGGAATTTTTAACACAGGTTTTCCAAACATCCTAGTTTTATTTTGGATGCTTACATTGTTTTACTTTACACACAGAAACAAAATTATTTCACAAAAAACAAAAACTACCAGGGTCTAAATTATTAGTCCCCCTGATGCTAATAGTCAGTGTGTATCCTTTTTGCTGGATAACAGCCTGCAGTTGCTTGTTTTAGTTTTCAACAAGTCTCAGACACGTCTCCTGAGGAATCCCAGCCCATTCTTCTTTGTTGAATCTCTCAACCTCCTCCAGATTTGATGGTCTTCTGGCATGGACCTTAGCCTTCAGTTCACCCCACAGATTTTCAATGGGATTCAAGTCAGGGCTTTGTGCAGGACAGTCAGTAACGCTCACTTTGGTCTTCTGGAGGTAGTTCTTCACCAGGAGCGACGTATGTTTTGGGCCGTTGTCGTGTTGGAGGACAAAGTGATGACCCAGACCCATTTTTTCTGCTGACTGCTTGAGGTTTTCTTTCATAATCTTCACATATCCTTCTTTCTTCATGATCCTTCCACTTTGACCAGATTCCCAGGTCCAGACACACTGAAGCATCCCCACAGCATAATACTCCCACCACTGTGTTTCACTGTGGGGACAGTGTTCTTTGGGTTATACGCCTCTCCCTTCTTTCTCCAAACAGAAGTAACGTCTCTGTGGCCATAGAGCTGTAGTTTTGTCTCATCTGACCAAAGGACACACTTCCAGTATACATAATCTTCCTCCAGGTTGTCCTTAGCATACATCAGTCTGGCTTGAAGGTGTCTCTTCTGCAGAAGTGGAGTTTTTCTTGGTCTTCAACCTCACAGTCCACTCCTGTGCAGGTCTCTAGTGATCGTCTTCTTTGAGACTACAATTCCCAACTTGGCTAAATCATTCACTCATGTCTTGGCAGTTGTTCTGGGGTCTTTAGACACATCTCTCACTAGTTTTCTTTCCAGAGTCTTTGAAATCTTTCTCTTCCTACCTCTGCCAGGCTTGTTCTGTACCATGTGGCTCTCTTTGAATTTCTTGATGATTCTTCTCACTCCAGTTCTTGACACTTGGAAACGCTGTGATAACTTTGTTTATCCTTCTCCTGCTTTGTGAGCATCGACAATTATTTTTCTCAAGTCTAAACTGATTTCTTTTGTTTCTGGCATGATGCTTTCTCAAGTGACAGCTCAAACCCTGCTGACGTTTTTATACTGTGTGTAAATCGGAAGATAACTCTCAGTTTTAACTTGATTTTACAAGCTTTGAGCTTTACAAAGTTAAAGCACATGATTGTACAACAGTGCTTTGTGCTATGGCTCAATAAAAAGGTCAGTTCTTAAGGGCGCTAATAATATTGACCCTGGCATTTTTTTTTCTGAAATAATTCAGTTATTGTGTGCCAGTAGAAATAATTTATGCTTTCTAAAGAAAACTAGCGTGTTTAGAAATGCTACGTTGAAAATTCCTTGCTCTGTTAAAAAAGCAAAAAAAAACCTTTAAATTTCATAGGAGGGCTAATAATTTTGTCCTCAACTGTATATAAGTTTATGATTAACTGAAGAATGAGATTGCAAGCAGTAAATATGATTATTCCCAGACAGTGTTACACTGTAAGGAGCATGCATTATTTTGGATGTTTTACTAAGGCCACATTTATATAATTAAATACAAGGTTGCCTATATTTTCTGTTAATCTCTACTATCAAGTATTCAGAGAAGTAAATATGTAAATATGCAAAACTTGGAACATACAAAGATGAAAGCATCAGTGAGCTAAATAGTCTGTTAAGGAATAGGTATACTGTGTATATTTTTTCTCTACTCTCATATTGTGAAAATCCCAGTAGTATTCTCATTTCAGTTTAAACTTCAGCTGCACGAATCACCAAATAAGCAGCATACCATATGAATAAACAAAAGTCGATAACTGTGTCCCTTAATATTGGTATGATAAGTTACCCAGTGGCACTAAATACAAAGTTGCCATATAGGCATGAGGCTACATAATTTCATATGCAAATAAGTGCTCTAATCTCATTTGCCGTAAATGAGTCCCTGGTGTTTTCACAGCCTCCATCACATTCTGTTCTCAGTGATTACACAGCTGCATCAAGTCAAAGCCTCACCAAACTGACATAAAAGAACAAATAATTGTCCACACAGCAGTTTGAGCATTTTCATATGCAGAGTTAGTGCATAAACTTCATTTACTTGAGATGGATTTGGTGTTGAATACAAAAATCACTTGTTATCAGCACGGAGCAACACTTTTAATAATGCTAAAGTGTTGATTATTTTGGAAACAGCTTACAAAGGTGCACTGGAGTGAAATAATGTGTTTTGAGTCTTTATGCACCCTTTATAGCCAATTATTTTCCTATTGAAAGGATTATTCAGTAGGCTTGAGTTTACAGTCTGTCTGAGACCTGTTTACTTAGTCTGGTTGAGTGGTTCATATAAGATTATTTCATGTGAAATAATAGCAAATTAGCAATAAGAATTGTTGATTTGATAGTGAGGATTTAGTTGATCTCTTAAAACCCACATAGCGTGACAAGCACACTGATATTGGGATATTTATAGCTGCATGAAGAATGCTTTGAACATATATAGGCCCTCTGTTGTAGCACTATAGACTGCCTTTCTGTTCGTAAACATTACAACATTTTTTTGTGGGTGGAGCTTAGGGCTAGGTATTGGAGTAGAGAAAAACGCCTCGTCATTTGATACTACATTTCAATAAGCAAGGAGTTAATCATCATCAGTGATCCTTTTAACACAGAGTATGCTTATATCAAGATGTAAAAATGCTAGTGATTAGTTGTGTAACTAAACATGTTTGTAGAGGCACTTATGGAAGCTGTTCAAAAGACGTCTTGGTTAAACAAAATAGACAATGATCCTCATTCATAGAAGTCAAGGTATTCGTCCAGGTATCGGTGCTGAAAATTGTTGTACCTGGTGCAGAGCTAATGTGGAGGCAGAATAATTCCCTAAACACATTAGCTAACACTAGTGAGCAAGTTCTGTTGGCTTGTTTTTTAACAATAACTGGGGAAAATATGAATTTTTCTGAATATGAAATCCGTAAAAACATAAATTTAAACAAGTGTGAACCTCACAACTTTGTTTTATGTGTATGATTGCAATTACATTAACTTGACTGCAGATGTACACATCCAGGATTTTAAACAAACAAACAAGCTTCGCTGTGTGCTATGACGCTAGAGCCCTTGTCTGATTTCACGCGGAAAATGTGGTTGAATATCCTGCACTGAAAGTGTCCGTTCTTGTCTGACGACATGGCCGTCCATTTAATGTGGACAGCAGATTGCAGGCATGGCAAGCTCAGGTTCTGTAGAGCACTGCACATTGATTTCATTTTCAGACGAGAGGCAATGCAAATTCAAACAATAGAACTAATCAGAAACATTCAGAAGTTGGATGCGTACTGCCCAGTGAATGGAGCCTGTCCAGCCTGTCCAGCTCCTTGTAAACTTACCCTTCATGATGTCACACTCAAATTTGTCCCTACGACTCGCCGACCATTGTTATCCAGAAATAGGCCAAAAGATCTTGCACAGCAACAGGAAACAAAGCCACAGAATCAATGTTATATTCTAAATATAAGCTTTTTACTGAAAAGAATGTATACGCAGATGTAACCCCCTTGTAGTCTTTACTGAGTCTTTACTGAGACCACTTTTTGTTGATGTAGAGACAGATAAAGACATTAGTGGAGCGTAGAGAAGAAAGACAGACAGTGAGTGAAAATGCAGCACAGAGAGGTGTGTTTCTCTGAGTTTGTTCTAATAAGAGCAAGTTGTGTGCTGGAGATGTCTGCATCACTTGAAGCCACAGGTGGCTGGATGATTGATGGTGTTTGTGTGTTTCTGGTATACCTGCGTACGTGTGTGTCTTTGTGTGTATATATGTGTATGTGCGTGTGTGTACGGGCGTTTGAGTGCTTGTGTGTGCAGAACGTGTTTGTGACTACATTAGCTTGTTCCCAGTAAAGTTGGGTTACTTTTTCCAGGTGCAGGCTGGGGGGAAATGTCCACTGTGTCCAGATAGAGAGAGGTGTATGTGTGTATATATAGATATGTTTATTTGGTAAATAACACACACACTCACGTGCACAGAGCTGTAGCACACCCAGTGGAAATGGTAAGGACATCTCAACCCAACATGACTTTCTCCAAATGTGTGTGTGTGTAAGAGAGAGATTGACTTTCCCTTGCATGCTGCCAGCCTGCAGGGATTATCAGGTGCTTAGACAGAAAAGAACATTGCTTTAAGTCTCAGTCATACACCCTGAGGCATAAGGCAGAATGGCATCTTTTGTGTGTGTGTGTGTGTGTGTTTGTGTGTGCTTGCGTATAGATGTATGTGTGCACACATTATGTGATAAACAAGACTTTTCTTTTTTCGATGGGATTCTGTTGCAACATCAGGGCCTCTGTGTGTCTGTTTTGCTGCTATGGTTTGGTTCTAGCGTGAACAAGCGTCATCACAGTGGCTTAGCCTGGCAGAAGCTACACCCAGACAGACACGCACACACACATACGCCCAGACAGTCAGACGACACACATTGTACATATGCGTACAGACACAGACACACACACACACACACACACACACACACACACCAGCCAATGAGGATTGACAAGGAATAGGGATGTTCCAGAGTCGGAGGAATGGAACCACAAATGCTTGCATCATGGTTTTTCTGTGACACCAATAAAGTTTTGGTTAGTAAAATCATACCTCCTTTTGGGCTCAGCATTATGTTCAAAATTATTGTCCTGATTATTTTGATCAATATTGAAATCACAATTATTTATCACAATGATTAATTGATTTTAGGGATTGAACACTTACATAGACAGAGCGCTGCTTTCACTTCTGTGTTGTGATACATTCTTACAAATGTACAAGTCTGTCCATTAAATTAAGACTGGTCCTTTTTTACAGAGCATTTTCCAGAAGCAATGTAAATATAAATAAAATTGTACCAAAACCTTTCAGCCCATAATTAATCAATACAGCACTGCATTCACTTGAATGTTGATATGACTGTTGGATGGATTGATGTCTGAGTTGACCACATTCTTCATGCATTCATCATGCTGTGGTTTGTGGTGTTTTTTTAGGTGGGTGAACAAGTTGTGTTGCTTTGTGGTGCAGACATAAGTCCCATGATTACAGTAACAACGTTTCTGATCAACGTAGTTGATCCAGTGAAAAGTCACTGCCAATTATATTGATAATCAAGTAATCTTTTCAATGATTTTTCAAAGAAAAATGTCAGACATTTGCTGGTTTCAGCTTCTTAAATGTGCCGTTACTGCCTGTCTTTGTCATTCATGATAATGAAATGACAGCTAGCTGCCGCTCTACATATGATTTGTTTTTCCTTCACATCACTTTCCCTAAATCTGAAACATCACAAAACAACGGCTTATGATCCATTTCATGGGGCTGCCTTGTCACCCTCTGCTCATGTGATTTTCATTTTGTCCATTTGTCCTCTGTCTACTCTTCAACTTTTGCACAGGTTGCTGCTGCTGGGTTGCAGAAGAACCTGACTGAATATACAGCAGAGTTTTCTCTGAGCGGAGCACAGATTTTAAACATCAGTATTGCAGTCGCTCATGTTCATTGAGGATAACAAAATCATGATCAAGATAAATAATCAAATAATTGTGCAGCTGTACTTTGGGCGTTCTTCTCTTGTATGCAAAGTGGAGTATCTGTAATGTCAGTCTATTTAGTATGTAAAGTTAGTGGTGTGCACGCAGCAATGACAAAATAATTTAAGGAGCTACGTGTCACAATAAGATCAAAACTGTCTCATCCAACATAGTAGTGGTCAGGTTAACAGTTGCAGATGTTTCATGATCACATATTTTTAAATAAACTTTAAGCACGTACACGTTATCCTTCATTTGCATATATTTCCTCTTCTTAAGTCTCTGCAGACAGGTAGTTGTCCTCACTGACATTTGGCCATCACGAACATCCACAGAAAAGAGTTTGCTCATCTTTCCTGGACACTGTAACAACACAGTAGTACAGCAGTATGTGAGTGTTGTGTGTGTGTGTGTGTATGTGTTGGTTGGTGTGAGTGAGTGCACTTGGTTTGGTTCCGCCAAGCCTGGCTGGGCCCAAAACCAAACCCAAGCGTCAGCTGCGGCCTCTGTTCTAGATGGTTCTAGCAGACCCTGGAGCCCGAGTCACAGAGTTCAGCCGGACAGATAAACACTGTCCCTTTAAGAGCTGCCGTTGGACCCAGCCTGTCTGCCTGTGTGTCTGTGTTTTTCAGTACAACGGCCCAAAACATTCTCCCTTTCTACACTGCAACTAGAGCATTACTTTTGAGGAGCTGAATATACGATTTTCCATGTGGGAGACACACAAAATATCCCTGAGTTTTTCTTCTCACTGTTGTTTTGCAGAGATCATTACAGTGTGTTTCCACTCACTCAGAAGTCATAGAGGGGAAACAATGATTTGGCCTTTGATTGATGTAAATTATTAAGAGCTTGATAAGATGGAAACTAGGAGAAGCCAGGTGTGTAATGGGTCATTTGGCTCTCTCAGGGTGGGTAGGAAAAGCCAGACAAGGACCAAAACAGCACCCCTGGGACTCAGTGTTTCATGTCACTATGGTGAATGGCGTCTGAAGCACGGCCTGGCTGCTTGGGGGAAAAGAAGGGGCACGATGTTAAGACTGTGTGTGTGCTTCCTGGAGAGGGGGATTATAATAAGAGTTGCATAAACATAGAATTAAATCAGGGTGAGCTTACAAATGGCAGTTCATGCGGAGCTTGCATGGTCCCTGCAGCGAACAACAGCATCCTTTGTTAGCTGTTCCCCAGGCACAGGGGCTGCTTTAAAAAGGTGCCTGTTAAGGCTGCTGTTTGATGTCATTGTCTCCTCTGCTTTGAGTTTTGAAACCCTGATTGGACCGCTTCAGAATCCATTCTAGTGACCCAGTGTTATCCAGTGCCCTCCTATGATTTGTGCATGTATTTTTTAAGAAAACAACATTTTTGTCCCAACTTCTCATGGCACAGCCACCCCGAGATATCAATCAGTGGTGTTAAGAGCCAGAGGCGCCTGAGCAGTGGTGCAAGTGGAGCAGCTGCACCCCCACTATAAGACTTGAGGGAACAAAAGTATGGGTTTGTGTCCCTGTTTTTTGATCATATAACTTTGCTAACATCTGAGCTAGTTTGGATCAGCACCAAACAGGAATCAGCAAACTGGGGAGTTACTTTGATTGTGGTCAAAAAAAAAAAAACCTCCTGAAATACCATCACACACACGATAAATGGTCAGTTTAGAGCATTATGAGTCTCTGTTTAATTTGCTGTGTATCTGGTCCATGAAAGAGCACCTATTTTAATGTGAAAGCATAATTTTTAAAAAGGTTTGCCTTTCATTTCCACTATATCCTCCCACTGAAATAGGTAGTAACAAGTTGAGGTGACAAAATCCAAAATGAAACCGTTTATGTCTGTGGATTATATTTATACAGAATTGACAAGATGACATTTTATCCTGTGTTTCTAGACGTATGTGTTTTTCCAGACACATAAGAAATTGTTATGTCATATTTCTTGCAGGGAGTTTTAGTTACTTCAAATTGTTATTGTGTGTTTTTGCATGCCAACCACTAATCTTGCACCCCCACTTTTAACTCTAATAAGGTGTCTATATTAGGACCAATACTTTTAGGTAGCAGAACAACCAAAAAAAAAAAACCAAAAACTGAATTTTAGTTTATGTCTAAGGCAGGACTTTGTGGTTAGGGATGTCAAGGCTGGAAGTGGAATTAAAGAGAGGGATTATGTTCTTTTGAGAGGGCTTCCAAAAAAAAAGAAAAAGTGCTCATTTGTGAATGAAGCATCGGGTCCCCTTTTTTCTGTGTGCTGTGTACCCAGTTGCTCGCTAGACAAGGCCAGCCTTTTGTGAATGAATTTCCTGAAAGGCAGCACTATCAAGGCCTCATTGCTCAGCATACGTGTGTGTATGTGATTACGTGCTCGAGCACATGTTTGCAGGGAGAGGACGACGCCACTCGTAGAGCTGAGAGGGAGAGAAGGAGAGAAACAGAGGAATGTCTGTTGGCGACTGCAGCTGGTGTTTCAGTCATGTTGTTTTTGTTGTCTGTGATTGCGCTCCATGTGTGCATTCGTGCGTGTGTCTTTTTTATGTGCAACAGAAGTAATAGAAGCAAAGGATGAGACGTCTCTCTCCTCAATCCCCCAGTGCTAATAAAAATGAAGGAGGCTCAGATGTGGATGAGAGATTGCCTAATCTAATTCCACTCCTAAAAGCCTATGGATTCATTATGGGACATATCAAATTAATTGAAAGAATTATACAAATTCACCTCTGAATACATCAGCTCATTCACTGAATTGCAGGAGTCTGATTGTCTCTCATTTGAGAAACCATACAGTCACTATTGTTGATATTCAGAGTAGAAATATGTAATATTAACTATACGAAATCAGAAAATGATCACGATATGTCATCAGAAATTAAGGAAACATTGCTGTATAGAAATACTTGTTTCTCCAACAACAATGCCAGCTTGTTCTCCATTCCAGTGTTTTTATTTGCTTCAGTACAAATTGTTTTATTTATGAGAGGTTATCAAATAAGACCATAGGTTTCAAGTTATTTGTTATTTGTGTAATCTAGTGCTGCAAAGTCTATAAAATGTCATAAAAAAAAGAAAAAAAAATGTCTTTTCCAGTTTCTTAAAGTCTTAAGTGATGTCTTTAAATGTTTTATGAACCGTATCTTTTACTAAATTTTCTTTATTTATAGAAAGTTTAGAACAGAATGAAACAAGAGATAAAACCAAGAATGAGCACGTCACACACCAAAATATGAAGCCAGATAGCTTCCTGTATATAAAAGAGAGAAATATAAAAATATAGAAATGTGTATCAGTTAAATTCCACTGAACAGATTCAGCCTTGTTGTTTGAAAATGCCAAGTCATCCCCACTCCCAACCCACGCCACACCAGTATGTCACCGAGCATTCCTGTCTCATACCATTCAATCCTGTGTCGTTCCATTTCTGATATCAGCACACAGAAGCATTCACGGTATTTTTTCTTCTCGTCTCTCAAAAACAAGTTTGTTGTTTCCCTCCACTTAAGGCATTGCTCTACAATATTACAGTGACGTCTCCAAGCGTCGTGACACTTAACTTGGTATGCTGGAAGGTGATTGTGACATCAGTTGATAGCTCTTATGAACATTGCAGCCTCGAGTGACTGTGGAATGTATCAAGTGCAATAATCCCATTTGGATTAAATGCAGATAATGTTCTTGTTTGTTTTTGTATTTATCTGTGTTAATCTGCGTCACTAAGGTTTTCTGCCCTCTGTATCAGCCAGTAATTGCTGCAATAGATGACACATTGACACACACCCTCACCTCTTCCATTATGATGTTGATGTTCCTAACCTGTGTGCTTGTCTCTCTCTGTGTAGGTTGACCTGTTCGCCATGTGCTGGCCTGTGTCCCAAACTGTGTGTGGGAAATAAGACGATTGACTCTGTAACTTCAGCCCAGGCTTTGAGAGGCTGTACTGTTCTCCACGGCAACATGATCATCAAGATTCGAGGAGGGAGTGAGTACTACTACACCTCACCTCCTGCTGGGCCTCCTGTGGAGGTTCTGCTTCTCACACTATATTTGTCTCCTTCTGCCTCCATTGCTGAGGTTTCTCACTCACCGTTTCTCTCTTTATCAGAGACAGTTTGTCCACCTTTACATTTAAATATGTGTTTGTGTCTCACCATATGTCAGTCTTCTGCCATAATTTAGAGGCTATCTTTATGACCAAATGTCTGTCTTCTTGCAGATAACATCGCAGCTGAGTTGGAGGCTAGTTTGGGCCAGATTGAGGAGATCACAGGCTACCTGACTGTTCGCAGGGCCTACGCCCTCGTCTCCCTCTCCTTCCTCCGCAAATTACGCATCATTAGGGGGGAGCATCTTGAGGGAGAGTAAGTCTTCTCTCCTCGCCAGGTGTATAAATTTAAACACTGCATCCAACCTCGTTTAATTCTTTTCTTCTGTCTTTCCTCCGTCTCCTTTAGCAACTACGCCTTCTATGCGTTGGACAACCAGAACCTGCGTGAGCTGTGGGATTGGTCCAAGCACAACCTGACCATCCAGCGAGGTCGTACTTTCTTCCACTACAACTCCAAGCTCTGCATGTCTGAAATCAGAAAGATGGAGGAGGTAACGGGAACCAAGGAGCGCAACCAAAAGAATGACATCGCTGTACGCACCAATGGGGACCAAGCCTCCTGTAAGGAATACAGATTTACATTTATGTAAAAATACTCTAGGTTGTTCTAAATCTGCTTTAGATGATGCTTGTAGTACTAACATTTTTTTTTACAGTCTAACAGAAAAAGATTTTCCTCTTACCTTGTTGTTACCTTGTTTTGTTTTTACTACCTTGACACTTCTTTTGGCTCTCAAGGCTGGAAAGTACACACATCACTTATCTATTCGGTGAATGCATTGGCGCGTGTTGTTCTGTATGGTAACACTGGAACATACTCCTAATGCACAGTGCTGTCAGTAAATGAACTGCAGAGTGGCTTAAACAAATAGCACCCTGATTGAATGAAATAAAATACTGCAAGTATATAGAGCTTTCCTCAAGGAGGAATATACACAGTACTGCAGCTATCGACAGCAGGGAGAACCTGAAGCTGATAGAAAACCAGAAAAGAGAGGTTTTGATGCGGCTATGTATTTTTAATGTAGAGAGTTTCAGCTGTCAAACACACACACGTCTCCGGGCTTAAAACACATTGTGCAGCTACATTTTTCCTCGCAGAAAAATATAAATATCAGATTGGACTTAATATTGGCAGACACTCAACATTAAAGAACTCAAATCAGATCAAGGAGGAACAAAATAACTCATCAAGACATATTTAATCTATGTGATGTGCTAATCTAATCTTAATGTTTGACACATAATTTTATGGAATAATGGAGAGAAGATGCGTTGGTGCAGAAATGCTGCTCATTTCTTTGGTTATTACCGTTATGGTGTGTTTGTTTGTTTCAGTGTGGTGTTTTGATGCTCTACTAAGCATCATCTGTTTTATCCCTCAGGTGAGACCAAGCTGCTGAAATTCACGGTGATCAAGACCACATCAAATATGATTATGTTGAAGTGGGAGCCCTTCTGGCCCTTAGACTTTAGAGACCTGCTGGGCTTTATGGTTCTCTACAAAGAGGCGTAAGTATCTGACAAAAATCATGAGATGTTTTTTTCCATGACATAAAACATACCAAAGTTAATTACAAAATAAAATTATAGCAGTTAGTCACAGTGGGCAACTGTTATTATTCGCCTTGCTGCCTTTGGTCCTCTTTTTAAATGGTTTCCCTCCTACATCAGTGTTAGGACTTTTCAGTAGCTTTAAATCTGCTGAAACTAAAATTTGCTCAGGGGTTCCACAAGCCCTTATTCTTGGACCTTTGCTTTTTAATTGGTACATATCCCAACATTCATATGCGGATTATACACAACTGTCTTCAACTCAGCTTTGAAAGTCATGTCAGTATCTTAACCGGTACGTTTTTTATCTTTTGAAAAATGGACTTTCATCTCAGTTTGACTCTGAGAAGCTTGTTCATACATTCATCTCAACCAGGTTAGATTACAAACAACAGAAATGCTCCAGAACACAACAGTCAGAGTGCTCACATGTACACAAAAACCAACACATTACTACAAAATCAGCCTCTGAATTCTACTTATAGTCTTTAAAGCACCTAATTGTTTGGCTTCCCAGTATATTTTAGTATAATCTCATGCCACTTGTTGCTGTAATGTGCTTTAATATAGCAAATTGAGTTTACCTGTACTAAAATGTGCTAAATACATATAAATTGCCTTGATTTGTTAAATGAGCTTAATTAATGCATCCCCAGTTCTTTTGCACCTGTTGATCCATTTGTTTCTTATCTCTTTCTTTCCAGGCCGTATAGGAATGTGACAGAGTTCGACGGACAGGACGCGTGTGGCTCTAACAGCTGGGCGATCGCTGACGTTGATCCTCCATCCCGTTCCACAGATGGCAAGAAGGTGGACAATCCGGGGCACCTGATCCGACCGTTGAAGCCCTGGACCCAGTACGCCATTATGATCAAAACTCAGCTGTCTGCATCTGACGAGCACCAGGTTCATGGTGCCAAGAGCGAGATCATCTACGTCCGTACCAATGCCTCCAGTGAGTTACACAAATTTTAAATAAACACACTCGCTAGGAAAATGTTTTACTACTTTCAATGGATTTGATTGAAACTGTTTACCATATTGTATATAATGTCTGACTATACAAATGTATGACGAAGAAATTATCAACAAAATCACATTTTTTGGACTTTTTACTCCCGTGGCTCACGGCTTATTAAGACTAAAGTCAGTCTGAAATCAGCCTAAGGTCAAACAGTAAATACCAGTGCAGTACTGACTATTGCCTCACTGTCTTCCTCTACCCCCCTCAGAGCCCTCTGTGCCTCTGGACCCCATCTCCTCCTCCAACTCCTCCTCTCAGATCATCCTGAAGTGGAAGCCTCCCACCAGTCCCAATGGCAACATCACTCACTACAGAGTCATCTGTCGCAAGCAGCCTGAGGACAGCGACCTCTACAAGTTCGACTACTGCCTACAAGGTTAATGTCCACTGGTTGCGCTGCTCAAGTCTGACCATGCAAACATCAGTTGCCCTCACACCTATTTTTCTTGTGCAGGAATGAAACTGCCCTCCCGCACTCCGACCCACCTGGACAGCGAGGATGAGCAGAAGTGGAACCACACCGATGAGCCTACATCAGGAGGAAGGTGCTGCGCCTGCCCCAAGACAGACAACCAGCTAAAGAAGGAGCAGGAGGAGATCGAGTACCGCAAGACCTTCGAGAACTACCTCCATAATGAAGTCTTTGAGAGCAGGTGCACATCCTAGATCATAACTGAATGTCACAGTTCACGACTCCCTTTTATTTACTTACGGAGTTTTGCTCAATTCATGGATGTCTATGGGATCATGATTATGTTCATTTGATCCCATAGACACTCAACAGTTGAGTGTTAGAAAAGGTCTGCCCCAAGGCATTTATTAGTTTCTGACTCTGGGAAAATGGTAAAAAAAAACAGTATAATTCCCTGTACTGTATACTGTATCTTTGAACTATCCCTTTAACCAAGTCTCGCACAGTCAGACTATTCTATGTGATCTCCTTTTGATGACTAATGTAATAACAAGTTTGTCTTTTAGTTACACTGCAACTTTTACTTACTTGTCAGGACATATTAGTCAGTTAGACTGACTGAAACTTCATCTTTATGTGATTAATGTTCCCTACATACTGAAGAAGGTTTAAGCAACAAGTCAATAATAGTCCAAACTTAGAAGACAACAATTTAAGAATGTAGAGGCCAACTTAAAGCTTCTTTCTTGTCACAGTGGCCTCACTGAAGTCACCTACTGAACAGCACTTTGGTCGCAACTTTTAATGACTTTTTTGGTTGTTTAAAAAGTTTGTTTACATTAAAAATTCAGTACATTTAGCATGAAACGAAGCTTAGCACTTAGAGGGGCTTCTCGCTTTGTTAACTGCAGTCCAGTGGAGCCCCTCTATCACTCCTCTTTTGTCCCAGCCATCATGATGTCCGTCTCAAACCGGCTCCGTGCCAACTCTGTCTGGTCCATCCGTGTGTGTGTGTGTGTGTGTGTCTGTGTGTGTGTGTGTGTGTCGTTTATGTAGATCCTTGTTTTTGTACAGGGCACTACTGTGGGGGGCTTAGGGTGGGAGGTGCTGATTGTCTGGGCCCTGGTGCCCCTACCCTCTCCCCTGACACACACACACACACAAACACCCACAGTCTCCCCTCCGCTTCCCTAGGGGAGTGATTACTGTGCCCATTATCATTCATGCCAGTCAGGGGTGCAGTCATGCAGACTGCCATTTGGATACACACAAAAACTCACACACACCTCCGCTGCATTTTGAACCCATGCTGTTGGATCGGCCAAGGTCAGCTCCATACACCCAAGTACACAAAGAACTCCTCATGCTCTCTTTCTCCATCACGCAAAGGGACACACGTTGGTTCAACTTAAACTCCTAAACCTCCCTGTACAGTGAATGAGAGCTTGGAGCCAAGAAACTTGATGGTGATAACTTTGGAAGGAAGGAAGATAGTCTTCTAATTTATAAACAGTTATTTTACCTGTCCTCACATAGAAGTACGTTGCATTCTGTTTACATTCATGGTCTTTGTGGTGGGTTTTTCACTCATTACCCCTGAGAGTATCGTGAACTCCTCATTGGCACCATCCAGTGGTGAGGTCTGGTAGCGAGTTGGTGGTATTTGTGGATAAATGTCATGCAGTCAGACTTGCTTCACATGGTAAAGGTTAGTATGAACAGAGGTCCTCACTGGCCTTCTCCACATTACTGCTCCATCCGACATCTGACAGGGTCTATTTCACATTAAAAGCTTCTGACTTTTGTGCTGGTCATGTATTATAGACTGTGTCACGGCACATCAGCAGTCCAGAAGTCGGCCGTGTTGGAGGTACTGAACATAAACAACAGAACTCAGCTGTTCCCAGTTTTGTCAAAATGGTCAATTTTGGTCAACCAAATATAAGCTTGTAAGAATAACAAAGTAGCTTCTCATGAACTGACTTTCACAATACACACATCTATGATGAGTTGATACTGCGACTCTCTCACCATCCACACACTATCTGTTGTAAGCTTCCAAACTTTTGTAATATTGAAGGTCTTCAGCTGTGTATGGACTTGGCCACAAAACAGTGTAGTCATTTCAAGACGAATGAGCCAACCCGAACAGATCTTCTCCATCTTTGAACCTTCTCATCCTTTCCTGCAGATCAAGTCTTTTTGCTCACTTGTCAGGACACACTAGTAAGACTGACTAAAATTTCATCTTACATCATTAATGTTTCTTACAAACTGAAGCAGGTTAAAGCAGCAAATCACCAAATAGTCCAAACTTACAAGACAACAATTTAAGAAATTACTGGCCAACTTAAAGCTTCTCTCTGCTCACAATGACCTCACTATTGTCACCTGTTGACCAAAGTTTTCCTGAACTTTCCCATGGTTTAGACTTCCTGAAGTCAGTTTAAATTGAATGTTCAGAGTGTAATCAATTCTGTGGTTACACCTCAATACCTCCACATCCAGGTTACTGACCAAACAGTGACATGCAAGCGTTATATTGTCTTGTCTGAGAGTCATTCATGAACCATTTGCAGACTCCTCCAGGTTTTCAGTGGTGTTGTAGCTAACTTGCTAACTGTTTCACCTGTTGCTCTTGTTTCCTCAGACCCTCTCGTCGAAGACGTTCAGTGGGAGTTGCAAACGCCACTCAGACCTCTCTCTTCCACACCACAGCCCCCAGTCTGCCATTTGGCTCCACCACAGCCACCCCTGAAGATGAAGACGAGGACGAGGAGGGATCGAAGGTCTCAAACACTTTGTATTTTGTATATCATACAGTTTTTGTATACCATTCTTTTGTCAGCATATTTGCTGATCATTTGCTGTTCCTCATCCTAGATTTCCGGTTAAGAAAGTGAAAAAGAATGCATTTCCACATCTGTAAATTCCTTTCAAGTTTTGCTTTATCCATGATATGTTAAGTGGTAATAGACTTTTTTTTTTGCTTCAGCTTATCATCATGAAGTAAATGTTGATTGCACAGTCTAAGAGCGATAGAATAATGACAACATTCATATTTTGAATGGCTAATTTGATGGTCAAATTAATTATTTAGGCAAATGGTGCTCAAACTATGTTATTACTTTCCAATGGGCAATAGCTTTCATTTTACATGCTGTAACATTTAAAACACATACTATATATGTGTTTTTGTCTGAACTAATACCACTAGTAGAAAGAAAGCAAAGGAAGAGCACATCCCTGTTCAGTTTAGCCGCAGAATGGCAAAGGAACATGCTGTACTCCAGTCATCATTTTGTGGTTAATTAAACATTAACTTGAATTATGTTTTTTCATGACTGTGGTGTGAGGAAAATTGGCCTTTCCAACTTTCCAAATTAAGACTAATTGTGTAATTTTGAATGTAACCACAAATGCTTGTTGGAGTAATTAGATCTCTGGTCTTGTCTGCTCAGGTGGAGCTAAAGGTGTTCCTAAAGGAGTCAACAGTCATCTCCAACCTGCACCACTTCACCAGTTATAAGATAGAGATCATGGCCTGCAACCATCCGACAGACCTCAAACGCTGCAGCATGGCTACTTATGTCAGTGCTCGAACGATGCCAGAGGGTAAGAACAAATACAAATCTCACACACTGACACAATTAGCTACTAGTTTATTATGTGCACTTAGAGTAGCTAAAACTAATACAGACTAACACACAGGCCTGCAATAAATCCTATTTTCATGAAGGTAATAGTGTTCAGGTTTGGTTAAAACTGTTTCTCGATGCAGTCAGAGACAAAAGTGACCAGTGCCTTATACTCTACATGTGTGAAATGTTTTTCTATATGTCTGGTACCTACAGAGAAAGCAGACGACATCCCAGGCCCAGTAACCCATGAGATAGTGACAGCTGAGCCTCCATATGTGTTGATTAAATGGAATTCCCCTCGCTCCCCTAACGGCCTCATCATCCTATATGAGGTCTTCTACAGGAAGGTTGGAGACACAGAGGTCAGTACCAGCTATTGCTGAACTTTAAGAGCATGATGATGTTGGAAAAAGTCATTTTTTTCCCCCCTAAACTGACGGACACAGAGGTGAGGGAGTTTAGAGGCAGCAGAAATGATCTTAATAAACTCTGTAGGAAGGAGAAACACAGGGCTTAAAGGGCAGACAGGTGCACAGAAAACCTGGATGAAGGTAAGAAGGAATGCAGAGAGAACAAGGAGTGATGTGGGTAGACTCTGGGGAAAGGAGGCAGGCAGCAAAGAAAAGGTTCTCTGTATACACTCAAATTCTGTCTGTTCCTTATATGGAGAGATGAACAAAGGAAATATTTGTTTACAAACTCCCAAAGCTGCCACTGTGTGTGTTGACGTTTTCTGCTGCGTGTTTGCATATTATTATTCCTGCGTGTTTGTGCGCATAAGTGCTTGTCTGTATGCTGCAGTGAGAGAGAGAGTGTGTGTGTGTGTGTGTGTGTGTGTGTGTGTGTGTGTGTGTGTGTGTGTGTATTTGTTGTTGTTGTTTACTTGCTGTAAATGTGTGAATTCATCTCTCATTGCTATTCATTGCTGCACTCCCTGACCCAAGGAGCCAGTAGCAGCTCTGTTACCATAGTGACAGAGGCAGGAAGGAAGACTAGAATGCAGTGGCAGGGATGGACTGGCATCTCAGACGACATCTCCAGTGCACTGCACTGAAAACACACACTCACTAACTAACACAGCCTGCAGCTGAAACAAACTGATCTGGATTCGTTTAAAACTGGCGTTTAGAGCGTGTCAGAAGGTCAAATTCATTATTTGGTTTAGTGCACAGCAGCAGCAGAGGCCAAACACTTGATTTTTTTATGCAGACCTCTGACTTGCTAAAAGTTATGATGTTCTTACACAGTTTTGGAGGTGTTCTTCTTTAATATCTGCCACCTAAAATATTTAAACTAAACATTGTTTAAACCATTTCAGAACTAAAAAAGTTGTTTATTCACTACAATAATCCCAACTGTTTTAAGTTTTTTATTATTATTACTCATATATTTGTATTAACTTAACTTGGTGGTGAAAGAACAATATGTAAAAACTTGGACTAATAATTTGTATTTTTGTTGCAGGATTCTTATTTTAATTAGTTTGAAGATTCAGATTAATAATAAAAATATAATCAACAAATAAATTATTATGTATTATTAAGGATAATGGTAAAACTCGCAAGTTACCTGGCAGTATATATAAATATATGTACTATTATAGTATTCCTATACCGTGGTAGTAAACGAACTGAATACTTCTTCCACCGCTGCTCCCATTATCATTATACAGTTGTAATTAAGACAAAACCCAGCGTAACATCCACAATTGATGACATGTTACTAATGTGTGTGCATGTGGTGGAGTGACACTGGTTCAAGGATGGAGAGGTCGTCAATCTGAGACTAAAAGGGTGGAATTACACAGGTGTGAATCATAAAAAATATCTTATTAACCAAAATTGCATCAAGGTGTCCATCATAAGCCAAGAACCATCTCTAAAACTTCAGTTGAGAATCTCTGTACGGTCTTCATACTCTGAGTGTCTCACCACCAAAAAGAGTTCCACTATGGTACTAATATTTTGTGATTTGTGGAAAGCAACCTTAATAATGACATTTGCTCCTTAATATTAATACTTGTCCTTACTCCTTCTGGTCTCACATGTTAAATTTGTGTTGTTTTTATTTCTTCAGGTTCACACAGCTTGTGTGTCACGTCCAGCCTACCTCAAAACAGGTGGCACAAAGCTTTCACTATTGCAGCCTGGAAACTACAGCGTGAGGGTCCGCGCCACCTCCTTGGCAGGAAACGGTTCCTTTACAGACACCACTTACTTCTTCATGCCCAATCGTAAGAATAAAGGCTATGGGTCTGATTTTATAACTGTCATGTATTATTTACACACACAATATTTCCCTCATTATTATTCTTTCATACTTGAGTGAGCTGACCAGTGACTTCTGTGTTTATTACAGCGGATCCAGGTTTAATTTGGATTGTGATTGGTCCAGTCATCTGCTTCATCCTGTTGCTGTTTGTGGGAGGTGCAGTCTTTGTGATCTTCAAGAAGAGGTAAGATCTTTGACTGTGCATCCTGTCTAAACTGAGCAGATCCCACCCTGTGATATCAAAGAGGGCATGCTGCTTATACTGGGATTTGAAGTAGGGGGTGTTAAGTTTGAATGCTTTGAGCCCAGTAGCTATCAGGGGTATGTGTCAGCACAAATAAGCAAGACAGATTCTGCAAGGTCTGGACGTACTTGAGAAAGCTGACATCTTTTTACAGTTTTCAGTGTCTCAGATGCTTTCTGCGGTTGTGTTACAGGCAAACAGAGGGCCCAACAGGACCTCTCATCGCCTCCTCAAACCCTGAGTATATCAGTGCCAACGATGGTAAGAGGAGTATCATAACAAAACGGCTGAGTATAATGATTTGTGAATGTTTCACTTGATCAAAACGGTGTCTGTTTTGTGTAGTGTACGTTCCTGACGAATGGGAGGTGCCCCGGGAGAAGATCACGGTGCTCAGAGAGCTGGGCCAGGGCTCTTTCGGTATGGTGTACGAGGGAATCGCCAAGGACATTGTCAAAGGAGACCCTGACACACGCGTAGCCGTCAAGACGGTCAATGAGTCGGCCAGTCTGCGGGAGAGGATTGAGTTCCTCAACGAAGCCTCCGTCATGAAGGCTTTCAGCTGTCACCACGTGGTACGACACTGCACGACACTTTTCAAACCATTCACTCTCACAGCTTCATCACCGACTAACAGGGAGCAGCTCTACATACACTTGTGAAATACTGTACATTACAGCTCTCCGTCATTTTACTGAAACCAGCATGAACATGTATGACTCATAAAATCACGACTTGCATGTTGTGTTGATGCTGCCATATTGACACACAGTTTGACTCCGAAAACAAATCACACTTGCAAAGCAATTGTGCATACCATCATATTTATTTAACAGCCTACTGAGGCTCAATTAAATGGCCATATGTCGTGCTGTCAGCTGTAAATATTATGTTTACATGTAGGGAGGTATGTTTATTATTATAGTTGAGGTTTTTATTTAAGTCAGGATGAAATGAAATATGCCCTTTAATCACATTTCTGTTCATATTGTGCACCTGTCGAACAGTTTATGCCCAGGAAAATTTATTTAACGTGTGCATATGTAGGCTTAAACCCACCAATTTCAACAAATGATATCATGACTTTCACTCATCAATCAGTCTTCAACTTTTAGCAGCACAGAGCTAAAACTCTTGGTTAGTGACCTAGCAACAGCATGGTGCATCGGGTTGTGACACGTCCACTTTTCAATGCTCAAATCAAATTCCTCCTTACGTTATGTCCCCCGTTATATTCACTCAAAAATACATCATGGTACAGAACCTAGATACTCTCAAAATGCCGTTCGATGTGGACTTTAAGGAGCCAGTGTAAGGGGTTAAACGTGTGTGTATGACCATGTGTGTTTTTCTTTGTTTTTCTCTGTATAGGTACGTTTGTTAGGAGTTGTGTCCAAAGGTCAGCCCACCCTGGTAGTGATGGAGCTGATGACCCATGGTGACCTGAAGAGCTACCTGCGAAGCCTCAGGCCCGACTCAGAGGTACATATTATCTCCACATTTCAAAAAAATCTATACAGATGGAGGTAATCGTGACAGTTAAGGGGGGCTCATGTCTGAAATTTCTGCACATCACTGACTGACCTTACAACTGTCTTTTTGTGTGTGTTTTTTTAGAACAACCCATCAGGCCGTCCACCACCTACACTGAAGGAGATGATCCAGATGGCGGCAGAAATTGCAGACGGCATGGCCTACCTCAACGCCAAGAAGTTTGTGCACAGAGACCTGGCAGCCAGGAACTGCATGGTGGCCGAGGACTTCACCGTCAAGATCGGAGGTACTGGAGCTTGTTTAGTTTGCCGTGGTCGTCTGCATGTCCATTTCATCTCAGTTTGCTCTGGTTGACTTGAATGTGTGTGTTTATCTCTCTCTCGTAGACTTTGGTATGACCAGAGACATCTATGAGACTGACTACTACCGTAAAGGAGGGAAGGGTCTGCTTCCTGTCAGGTGGATGGCTCCAGAGTCTCTGAAGGACGGAGTCTTCACTGCCCACTCTGACTGCTGGTAAGTCGAACTCCAGCACTTGTGGCACAGTCGTAAGCCTTGTTTCCACCACAGGAGCTTTCTCCAGTGACTGGGAACCTTTGGAGGAACTTGGTGCATTTCCACCAGAGGGACCAGTTAATAAATTGATTTACATTGACAATTTTTTACCCTCCAGAAAAATCCCTGCTTGTCGGGACAGTACTTTCCAAAAGTACAAAAAATTGGGGATGGGGCTTGCAGTGCTGCAAATTTCTGATTGGTTGAGTACTAACAGCATTTTATTTCAGCCACCATTTTTAAAAATCAAGTCTCAAACCAGCTTGTTTTTTGTTCATTGTGCTTCGACATATCAACATGAAGTTATAAAGAATGCGTACGACAGATGGAATGAAAATGAAATGCTGAGGATGAAATCCAGTGGGAATTGTTCTTCTGTAGCACAAATAATGATGCCTGTCTGTTGCTTTATATGGTCTCATCGGTGTTGTATAGTTGTGATCAAGGATGATGTTTAAAAACAGCAGTTGCTTTTCCAAATGTTTGCAGACTAAATTGCTCAATTTTCTTTAGACTGCAGTGGAAATGCAGTCAACAACAGGCTTAAGGAACCTTTTAGTTCCTGAAAATAATAAAAAATAGTTCCTGGAACTAAATGTTGCTGGTATTTTGGGTGGAAATATGGCTTTAGCAATCACCTGATTTCTGATGCATTTGATCACGTGTTTGTGTGTGTGCGTGTGTGTGTGTGTGTGTGTGCGTGCGTGTGTGTGTGTGCGTGTGTGTGCGTGTGTGTGCGTGTGTGTCTGCAGGTCGTTTGGCGTCGTGCTGTGGGAGATCAGCACACTAGCAGAACAGCCTTACCAGGGTTTATCCAACGAACAGGTCCTAAAGTTTGTCATGGATGGAGGATACCTGGATCGACCAGACAACTGCCCGGAGAGGATGTGAGTATTAATTACAAAATATCTCAGATGGAACGTATCCTCTTGATGTCTTCTTTGTGTTTTTTTTTTTTTTGGGACATGATTATAATTACAATTACATGTGAAATTGATCTGTTCAGTGTTCTAACACATGGATATAAGAGGAAACTTGATCTCTGTAAACTTTTTAAGGTAGCTTCTTCAGCTGATAGAGACTTTGAGATGTAAAGTATTAAATTTGAAATGGTTTCCTACTGCTTTCTCCTGAATGGAAGAGCGTTACTGTGCTTTAATCTGAGGCTGAACTGGTACAAACTTGTACCACTATCACCAAAAGTTACACATTCTATCAAGGGGGCCCATTATGTGTCTTTTTGCTCCTTTAATCCTCCTATTCCTCTAGTTTCGACTGTACCGTGTGTCTGTTTTAACATGGTCCACCGCCTTCAGCACATGGTCATTTTTGTCATTCCTGTTTAAATCTTTAATTCTTGTTCAATCCCTAAATGCATGATTTATTAAACATTCCTACATACCTCAAGTCTTTAGCGATCCAGCACTTATATAACCCAGATTAAGCCATATAGAGTATTAAATTCAAATTGCCTGTACAGTTTTCAGAACATATTAAGACCTCAAACACAGACCTCCAACAAAGCCAGCTGACCTTGCAATGTTAACAAAAGAGAAAAATCATTTGTGTATCGGCCCCCTGATTCAGATCCACACCAACATTTAATGGCTTCTTCCATTTGCCTTATAGTATTATTGTAATTATCACAATGAATTTTATACATTTTAAATGGGTTGCTTTATGTTTTATTGGTACGCTTGTGTACTTAACATATTGTTGCCAACGGGACTTATTAATGGTTATAATACACAGTATATACTATAGTATGCATTCAAGGGTTGAAGCTTTGTTTCTGTGCCCCCTCTACCAGGCACAGCCTCATGCAGATGTGCTGGCAGTACAACCCCAAGATGCGGCCGATGTTCCACGAGATCATCGAGATGCTGCGGGAGGACCTGCACCCGTCGTTCCAGGAGGTGTCCTTCTTCTACAGCGAGGAGAACAAAGTCCCCGAGACGGAGGAGTTTGACCTGGACCTGGACAACATGGAGAGCATCCCCCTGGACCCATCTTCATACTCACAGAGAGAGGAGAGCTTAGGCAGGGACAGCGGGCCCTCGGTGGCCCTCAGGGGGAACTATGAGGAGCATGTCCCCTACACACACATGAACGGTGGCAAGAAAAACGGACGAATCTTATCGTTGCCCAGATCCAGCCCTTCCTAACATTTCCTGTTTCCTTAAAGAACTTGTTTAACCCTTTCCCCTTCCCATCCTTCTTTCTCTTCCAGTCCATTTTTTCTGTATCCTTCATGTTCCTCTTCATTATTTTCTAATGATTTTCTTATTCTTGGAGAACCCCCCCAACCCCCACCCCCCACAGATCTCAGGACTTTTTATTTTCTTCCTCATGGCTGCCAAACACAGGCAAGCAAGGGATGCAAACATGGTGTAACACTTTTTTAACTTCCTCCACAACACATCGGACTTTCTATTACCACATTATCTATCTATTGTTTTTCACTATCGCCACGTTTCCAGGACTCCTCGTGATGGAAACAGAGAAAAAAACTGTGAACACAACAAACCTTAGACAACCAAGAAGGCTGCTTATGCTCAACCTCCTCGAGACTCGTCCCTCCTCCTCTTCTCCCCCCACCAATCTGCATTTCCACATTTCTGTGCTTTGTTTTTCTCTCCAAGTGAAATCTTGTTACTCAGATAGTGGCCTTTTTGTAACGTGGCCTATAAACAAAGAGAAGTGTCTATCAGCGCTTATACTAATTTCCTTTGAACAATGACTTAATCAGTTTGGAACGGTGGGATGACTTGCAAAGACTTGATCCTAGATCAAAACATCTATTCCTAGAGGAATGTTTTTTTTGTTTTTGTTTTTGTTGTTGTTTTTTTTTCTTTTGGTTCTGCAGAATTCCAAACTACACACAGATTCATCGGGTGTTTGGTGAATAGTTTTAATTTATTTGCTTTTATTTTTATTTTCTCTTCTCTTTTCTTCTTTTCTCTCTCAGTTTTATCTCTGTGTCCTCACTATATGGCTGAAGGATATTTAAACAGTTAAGAATTGGACAAAAGAGTTCCTCAGACTGACCAATAGCTGCTGCTTTGATATATTTTAGTGGGTATAGAAATATATAAATATATATAATATATATAGTATATATGGAATATTGGTATTTAAGTACCAATATTTTATATATAATATATGACATATTGATGTTTTTTGTAAATAGTTCATATTTGTAATATTTTTCATCAGAAGCTTTGCTAGTATTTTGTTTTTCCAGGTTTTTTTTCTTTCTGGGTTTTTTATTTTCTTATTTTTATAGCCCCAGAAATCACACTAATCTACCATCAGTGCTCTCTGTGTCTTAGCCCTCCAGTCCCTCGAGAAAGCCCCGAAATATTGTCAACTCACTGCATCTTTTTTTTATAAACCTCAGTCCCACTGAGAGCTGTCAATATTTGGAGGCGACTTTACTACAACAACAAAAAAAAACTAAACAAAAAAATGGAATAACCAAAAAAAGCTTTATAAAAGGGGAATGAGGTCTTTCTAGGTGGAAGTGCACCTGATGTGTGTTTGTCTCCGTGTCCACTGTCTCCCTCTGGCCAGATCACGCTGGAGCTGGGATCTTTTATGTGTTCGTTATCGCAGGTTTGTTCTGTCTTTTACGTGATTGTGCCGGTTGTCCGAGTCGTCGTCATTAGCTGTCAGTGAGGTTAGGGGATGTCGAGAGCTCGTCCTCGCCTGGTGATTGTACTTCCTTATGTTAACAGTAATGGCTTTTCAGTTGTGTCAGTGGTGCTGCTTGGATGAGAACAGGGTGGTGGAATTGACACCAGGTCTCAGCCAAATGCAGGTGGATGAAATCTTTTTGTCTTTAGCAGTAAAAGTCCTCATAATTTAAATCAGAGAGCCGTAGCATTCCCTTCACATCTGACTCTCTGTGTTAGATGTAAGGTTTTATTAAATTCAAACATTTCAGTCCCCTCTCCTTGTCGGTTTTTGCTCTGCACCACCTCCTGCACCCTCTCCTCACCCCTTCTCAGTCTTCCTGAGGCTTCCCATTGGCTGCTGAACTCACTGCTCAAAATCAGGCTGTTGGAAATTTCCACGTTTTGTGGTGGAGGGCTGGAGAGAAACACGGAAAGTTCCAACTGTATTCAGAGTCCACAGCAGGTAGTGGAGAGAGGGGCAGTCCCTCTATCTTTCAGTGTGTCTGAGAGAGGGAGGCAGTGTGTGAGCGATTGTTAATCCTATTATTCTCTCTGCTATCACATGCAGTTAGGCAGTCAGGACACAGTGTGCAGCAGCTATTTCACTCAGGTCTGACATTCCAGGATTTAGTTGGAACTGCTCGTTCCCTCGTCTCCCCCTGTTTTTGCCTGCCTGCTGGCAAAGCTGATACCATCACCACACCCCAACAGATTCACAGCACACATACACACGAAAAATTGTTTTTCCTTCTTAATAATCGAATATTTGAAGTCGGTCCCTCCTGCCAGGAATCAAAAATATTCCTGTTAACTTTAAAGTTACTCAAAGTTTACAGTTTATTTTTTACTCTAAAACCAGATTAAATTTAATTCTTTTGCACCAAAACTTTAAGCTGTAGTTTAAAACTTAGACATGAAGTGGTTTGATTTTTCAAATGGCTGCTCTTTTGAGATGGATTGAGCGGTCTCGTCTTTCCTTTCTGTGCTGTTGGTCCATTTATTAGTCCTCTACTATTTGGGCATATTGCCCCATTAATTCAGTCAACAGGTTTTTCTCAAATCAAAGACAGCAGAGCTTTTGTGCCAAGCCATCGCGAGTAACTTGCTAGTGAATAACATAGCTAATTTTTTGTTACTTTTTAATTTCAGAAGCACTCAAAAGTTAACTGTTTTTATACTTGCTAGGTCCTGACAGCACCCAAATTTTAAAAATATTATTTTGAGTAAGGAAGCATCTCCATATTAGGTGCAATATGTAAGAACTTTTTTTTTAAACATTCAAAAATTAACAAAAATTCTCAGCATTATTTGAAGAAATAACAGTTTTGACATTATGTCAAAGACGTCTCTGTACTGTTGGAGATGTATCTACTGAAGTTAGCATCAAGCAAGTTCACTACGTTCTACAAGATCTCTTATCACAAAATGTCAAGAAAGGAAATATTCTTACACCTATTTTCGAGTTAAAAATACGAGTTAACCCAGCTAATAGGGCTGCTAGCTGCACAGCTAACTGAACTAACTAGCTAACAGCAGCTGCAGTTACTCTGGTTACATCTGGTTATACCTATTTGTTTGTAGTATGAATTTGACAGGTGTCCAAGTCTTACATATTGCACATTCGAACTATTAACTATTTTGGTTTACATCAATAAAGTTGGATTTACTAAAGTGATATTAGTTTTTAATTATGCAACAGAGCTCAGCCTAATTTTGCTAAACTGATTAGAACTGAGTAATTACATTAATTTTTGTTAGTACATCCCAGTCTGAGGCCATCAGATCCTCCGTACACACTCTTCTCTCACTCTCTAACCACAGCAGTCGATGGCGTTGGGAGGTGACAGTCAACAGCAGACGAGCTGGGGTTTTTTTTTTTTTTGTTTGTTTGTTTGTTTTGTTTTTTTCCGGACACGCAGACCAGTGTGGTTGCCAATCTAGCCAAACAGCATTCAGCACTTATAGTATAGCCAAAGTGTTGGCAGTTTTCTGTCAACAGTGAGAACCCACAGAATCAAAGTCAGATAAAGCAGAGAAGCTGCCTCCATATTTTACCAGTGCCTTCTCAAACCCAGAGCCACGTCCAGGCTAGTTCTATTGGCTAGTAACACACACACACACACACACATACACACACACACACACACACACGTACACACACAGGCTTCTGTGCTCTCTTTGTATTTTCTCTCATGAGGCACAGAAATCAAAGCTGCATCTACATTTGTGTTCGTAGGGTTACAACTTTGTTCTTTGCTGGAAGAGAAGAAACAGAAGTCTTTGGGGCAGTTTTTATTTTTTTTTTATTTTAAATTCTTCTTTTCGTTTCAGCTTGTTGCCAGCATTAAGGATTGAACACTAATGTTCACCTCGTGCTTTAGCAGTGACACTGTGGATCGGCCAGAGTCTGTGCTGTTGGCACTCAGAGGCGCCTGAGGTTATGATGTAGATTTTAGCTAATTATTCTGAGGAGTTACAATCTTGGGCTTTTGTACTTTGTAAATAATCTGTGACATAGTTTGGAAAATAAAAGCAGAAAAAAAGACATAAAAAAAAAAAAATCTGATGCCCGTCAGTTTTGCGTAAATGACAGAAAAATGGTGGAGCTCAGCTGTGTCGCAATTCCACGCTTTCCACTAATACTACATTATAGCATACTGTTTTGACAGTTAGTACATCTTTTGTACTTTGAGTGTACTTAATTTCCCAGTATAAACACACTACATACTCAAGGATTAGTGTGTAATATGGAAGTGGGACATGGCTCTCATCTCCACCTCAACCTAGGTTGCTTATCTTGTGGTGGTGTTCACACGCATATGCAATTTTTAATTAAGATGGTGCCCATATCTTTGAAATACCAGATATTTATTTTATTATGATCATTGTCATTGTATAAGAAGAACACAGTTAGCTTTTTAGTCGAGCATTTTTAAAGTGTTTTGAGAGTGGAGCGATGTAAAAGCCTAGTTTGTTATTGTACAGGTGGAGTAGCTGGTGGTGAGCAGCAGGAGTGCTAGTTAGTTAGTTAGTTTTAGTAAGTAATTGTCGTCGTCTTTGTGTTTGGCCAGAGTCTACCTCAGTGCATATGGAGGAATCAGTCTAAAGAGCCTAATCATCCCCGTCAGTCACTCAATAGGCCGTCATTTCAAATAATATCACTTTATCATTACATTACCAACACTGCTGATGAATTCCTTTTCCCCTGTGGCGTATTAAACTCCTCTGCCTCCCTTGTTTTCTCTTCTTCTTGTGTCTCGGGGGGGAAGCTGTTGTCGACCCCTGCAGTATGTTGATACTGTTGGGAGCACGGCTTGTCATATTTTGGCCCTTTTCTGTTTTAAATGTCTTGATTTTAGAGCTCATTTCCAGTCAGATCTCACCTGTTCTTGAGAACTGGGACCAATCATATACTACCAAAAACTTTATTTAAATGATTCATACCAACACACTAATTACATCTTTTGGTGAAAATATATTATTTTAGGATTTATGTATATGAAATGAAAAAATTTAACATTTTGTCAGCTCTGTAAGACGTCAGGTGGAAAACCTGACATTTAATTTTAAAATTACAAGGTTTAATAGAAAAGACTTTGATCTTATAACATTTACTTTCTAGCACAATTAAAGAGCTAAAATCGAAGCCCCCTCAAAATACGATTTCGTCCCAATTCTCAAGAATGAGTGATATACAAGTAGTGTCCCTTTACCCATAGCACTTATTAAATGTGGAGCAACAGGCAGTAAATTGGCTTCATGGACACTTGTTTTCTTTTCATTGTTAGTATACTTCATAAAATTACTCAGAAGAGGTTTCCCCCCGGCGCTGGAAGAAGCGGTGTAGCTTTATTGTGTGTATTCCCCCTTTTTCCACACACACCAATCCTCTGGACTGTCTGTAGTAGCGGCTCCGCTGGTTTCTGAGGATGTGACGTTAGCATGAGTCCAAAAAAATAGTGCATGTCTGTGATCACCTACAGCCAAGGCTAACCAAGCTCAGCCCTGGACCCTCATGCTTTCTGAAATCACATCTAGACTAAACCTGTTGTCTGGCAGAAAGCCCTACTCTTGTTCTTCTTCAGATCTGTCTGTCTGTCTCTTTGTGGTCAAAACAGTTAGCGTTCAAATCCCGCGTCTCCTCCAGTCGTTGCCGGTTTATTTGTCTGTTTCTCTGTTCTGATTTTTTGTTTTGTATGTATATTTTTTCTACTGTGAATATCAAGAGATGACCTTTATTTTCTGTCAATGCCATGGATTGGGTCTGTTTTGGCTGATCAGGACGCTGACGTCTGGGCTGGTTAAAAAGTTTTAAAGAGGAGGAGGAATCCCCCCTTCGCTCCTCTGCAAAGGAGAAAAAAAAAAGAAAAGAAAGCTGGACTGGGACAATCCTGTGTGCCATAATAACTATTAACAGACATGAAATCTAGATTGTAAACTTTTCGTCTCAGGGAGGCGGCCTGATGCTTTGTGGTTGGAGGATAAAGAGGATGAGGAGGAAGAAGAGCTACCTACCTACCTTTTATCTACTCTGACTGACTGAAGCGCAAGTTCTCAGCATCCTTGCAAAAAGCAACATGGAGATGATGATAAGCCCAAGGACAAGTTTTCAACAACCGAAACCCAAACACCCCTTTTCCAAAAAAAAAAAAAAACCGAAAGAAAAATCTGAAATATTTCCACCCATTTGAAGATAATCAGGAATCCTCCTCGCTTTCTCTCTCTGACGTGACGTGGTCTGGACTGCCCTCTAGCGGCTGGATGGGAGCGTTGCAGGTCAGGGGGTGGCAAAGCAAACAGGGCCCACACCGACCCATAGTGCCTTGCTCAGACTAACGGCCCCACCTGACCCCTCCCACCCAGCCCGCTCCCCACCCTCTCAGAGCAGCAGACCACTGCCACTGACTGGCTTGTCTCCACCAATCACTAAAGAGGATTTTCCACCTCCAAAACACAGGAATTAATGTTTGTATGCATTCTGTGTTATTTAGTTGTAACTGCTTGGTGGGAAAAATACTGTTATTTGGATGATTTTTACCAAAAAAAAAAAAAAGGAAGAAAATGTGTTGAACTTGTGACTACTCTGCTAAGCTCTGGCTTGCTTTGTGCATGGAAAAATGAATTATCTATACCAGCGGATAGCTTGATAATTTGATGCTTACTGATTTTGTTTCTCATCATCAGTCTGTTGTGACAGCGACGCCCCAAAGCACATGCAAAAACCCATGATTATTCGCAACAAGTGATCGCATTACAAATTTGGGGTTTCCCAGTTGAAATGTGGTCGGTTGTTCCATGATTTTTTTTTTTTTTTTCAAGAAATGAACTGATTAATAAGCTCTTAACTGTATATAGCAGCAGATCCCCCTGAAAAACGAAAGCACTTGACTTTTAGGGAAGTTTAGGTTTGTTTTGTTGAACTCTGATGACCTGAAAAGCGGTTGGACAGAGCATGCTCGTAACACAGCGCAGGGTGAGAACAAAGCATTGTATGTATTATTGTTTTGTTTTAAAGAAAAGAAAAAAGTATTACATTTTAGAGATGTTGATTTCTATTTTTTTTAGCCAAAGTATGGAGGGCAAATACAATTACTTTTTCTGACTGTAAACTTTTACTACTCTTGTACATTATGAATTTAACATTGTTATCAATGTGTATATAACTTTTTTCTAAATTTAAAGAGATAGATGTTTTGTTTTTTGTTGTTTTTCATGACACAACCCACTACACAGAAAAAGAGCAGAGTTGAGTCTGTCAATGTATTTAAACAGGAGCAGCACAACTCCAGTCTGAGGGCTTTAACCCTGCTGTGTAACAAGACATGAACAGTATGTGGCCTGAAACGTTTCGCAATGAACCCTGCTCTTAATCCGATGCATGTTCTGAATGTTGGCCGAACAAGACGTCATGCATTTCAAAACCACCTCACCCACCCGGTCACAGCAGCATGTCACCCAGAAAGCCTTTCTTGTGTCACAAATATGTCACCTATCACAGATGTTGTTGTATGAAATTGTTTCTGACAAAGAGACGTGTGTTTAGTTTGCAAATGTGTTTTTTTTTTTTTTTTTTATGTGAAAAACTGGAAAAGACCACTGCACATCCTTTTGAAGAAGAGGAAACACGAGTGATAAAATCCTGAATAAGCTAAAAATAAAACGAGAAAACTTTTACTGATGGTTCAACAACCATACACCTTTAAGTTTAGACTGTAAAGCTGGAGGTGTTGAGGGAATAGTTAGACATTTTGGGCTTTTTTGCTTTCTTGCCAAGACTTAGATGAGAAGACTGATGCCGAGTAGATAAGAAACTGCATCTGGTTAGCTTTAGTTAAGCAGAAAGAATAGAGACAAGGAGAACAGCTGGGTGGATTCTGTCTGAAAGTAACAAAATACACCTACTAGCACCAGAGGGGGTCCATTATTTTATGTTATTTTATGTTTTTTTGAGGTTTTTTTTTATCATTATGTTGCTTCTCACTAGGGTTCTTTATGTATTTAAAGTCAAAGTACAGTTCGCCCATGTGACCTGCCATAGACCTCGGCACGTTGACGTTGCTACATATAAATTCCCTAAGTTGAGGGAGCGCAGAGCATCAGTGCTGCAGCCTGTTGTATTTACCAAGCCCGATAATAAGAACAGAGTCAGCTCTTAACTTACCTTGTTTATTGTATCCGTGTAAAAACTGTAAAAACATCAATTTAACATTTTATGGGGGGCTTTGTGCAGAACCATATCTGCCCAAAGTGGAGCCAGTAGGCCGAAGTGGGCACGCCATCAGGTTTGATTTGGCCCGGCAGATGTTTCTAGCAAAGAGAGTGTTCATTAAACGTTTAGTATCCTGAATTATTAATTATTTTTCATAATCTGGGCATTGTGGGCAAAATGAAGTAAGTCACCACAGTCAATCAATGATCAGACTGGGATCACTATAAATTACTGTCAGAACAGCCAACCCTATTTCCTCCCCTTTTTTCCAAAGAAAATAAATAAATAACAGTTATAATATTCTGGCTGTGGACCTCTGTTGGTCCCCCAACCCCAGTTTGAAACCCACTGGATTAAACAAACAGGACATAGCATGTTGATTAGTGACCTTTAGAGGTGTTTAGAGGGAGGCGGACCTTGTTACCATTGAACAGAGTCAGGCTTGCTGTTTGCCCCTGTGCTAAGCTAAGCTAAGCTAAGCTAAGCTAAGCTAACTGGCTGCTGTAGTTTTACATTAATGGACAGATATGAGTGGCATCTCAATGAAAACGTGAATAAGCATATTTCCCAAAATATCAAAACTATTCCTTTCAGTGTAAAGGTGAAACACCTTCAGCTAAAAAAAAAAAAAAAGAATTAAGTACTGTCTGTCAGTAGTGTGATGATGAACTGTTGATATTTGTGTTATTGATTAGGGAGAGATACACCATTGTTTATAGATAGACAGTGGGGGGCGTAGCAGGTGTGGTGACCCTGTCTGAAGAAAAACAGCCTCTTGTCAAGTTTTCAGAGTCGCCTGTCGGTCCAGTGGTCTGCTCCAGTTTACACACCAATACCTTCTATTTATCTCTGTCCTGTTCCCTGTGCTGTACGTTGTTTAAATCGATGGAGTTGTGTCTGTGTTGTCCTTGGTTGAAGTCTTTACCACAGCTTTCTTTGTCTCTGATCGCTGCTCCTCCTCCTCCTCCTCCTCCTCTCTGTGTCCTTCTTTCTCTCCTCAGTGCACATAGGTGGTCCCCAGAATGCTGTGTGTAGTCTTGCAGGATACCTCTTTTATTAATGTCATTTATTGCCGATGAATATGCTGATGTATTAATTTTGGGATATGTTGTTGTATACATTATGTTGAGACATCGGTGCGTATGCAGACAGCAGGTGTATATGTGTGTATGTACAGTCCAAAACCCCCAAAACCCGCAAACCCACAGAGATCGCTTCATCCCTCACACTGGATCCAAATGTGCCATTATCTTTATGTATCACATGTATCAACATATTGAACACATGCACACACACACACACTCTCACACATACACACACAGACAGAAATACATGCATATTGTACAGGATCAAAAATGTGCCATGACTAAATGAACGCTTGACAATTTATTTTTTCTATGTTTTCAAAGGAGAGCCAAGTAGTGACATGTACAGAAAATGTTGCAATGATATGAAAATAAAAATCTTGCTGTGTGTAAATTATTCAACAATTAACTGTTTATATTAAAATTATGAATAAAATTATTGGAGAATATCTGTCTTCTCGCACTTCTTCACTATGGACGTAAGCAGGCAGGCAGCTGAAAGAACTGAAAAAGCTAATTAATAAACTTGGAACTTTTTTTAACTAGATAAAGTAAGCAATACAGTATATTTTTCCAAGTACTCTAGTTGAGTGCAATTTTGATTTCTTTTACTATTTCATGCCACTTTATACTTTAACTTCACCAAATTTGTGTGACAGCTGTAGTTACTGGTTATACACTGTATATACCACAAGCACAAGATTTTATAGGAACAATATAACTTAATCAATATGATGTATTGCTTTACACAAAACTCCCTCCTGTCTTCAACATGGGGGCCTCAGAGTTACTGCCAGGGGGCGCCAAATTATTGTTCACCACCTTAACATTAATTTGACAAAGTATTAGAAAAGATAAATCGGCCTGTTCATCAAAAAAACTTTAAACAAAATTGACAAAAGGCTTCCCACATGCAGTCATATCAGCAAGCTAACTTACAAAATCACTGTGCAGCACCGATCAATAACAGTGAACTAGTTAGCTACATATTAGCTGTGTTATTATTCCAGCTGTACAGACACACTGTAGTTCATGAGGCTTTGACAGACCCTCCGCCTCAGAAACCACAGCAGAGGGTGACGCTAAAATTAGCCGTGCTGCAACTGCTGCTGACTTAACAGCTACAGGTGAGCACATTTGCATTCAGTTGGTTTAAAAACAGAGCTTTTAATTTCCTGAAAAGTAGCAGCTTTGGATGTACATGGTTTCTGCCCAACAGGGACAATAAGCAAGCAAGATCAGGGGCTTTAGTTATTTTTGATACCTGCCACCGGGTCGACATGCACACCAGAGTGTCGCAGCCTGTTAGCCGATTAAAAAGAATCAGGAGGAGATTTTCCTTTAGATAATTTTATTTTTGATTTATATGTAATATTTTGTGGTTATGATGGTGGAAACTGCTGCTTTTGTCCACAAGGGCGTCCCAAAACAACACAAAATGAAAGTTCCTTGTCACAGCTTCAAGTAAAATCTCTGAATAATTCTTTCACCACACATTTCTATCTTTGCTTTTGTTTCTTTGTCACACACTTACAGATTTACTATAGATTCGTGTTATTTTCCCACACTCTCTTGCTTTTTCATACGTCACCAACAAGTTCAGTTACCCTTATCCTCCTCACTGCTTGTGAGTTGTGTGCATGTGAAAACACCAGGCCTTCCACTCCGCTCCACATGAGCCTCAGCATTCATTCACACACTAAAGTAAAAGTTGATCGTGATGAAGTTATGCTCTGACTGAAACCACTATAAACACATCGAGTTCCTACTAGCCCAGTTTCTCGGGGATGTGCAGGAGAGCATAAAGTTTGCAGAACCAGAAGATGCAGATTCACGAGCCTGGAGATCAGATTAACAAAAGCTCAGTAATAGCTCAGTGATAGGGCGTACAGTATGTGTGCACTAATGTCCAATCATGAATGCACTGCCTTCGCTTTTAGATAAGTGCATCATGAAAAAGTTGCTCTCACAGCATGCAATAATGCAGGTGTTTGAGCTGCCCCAACATGTGTTACTGCAGCAGCAGCAGCAGCAGCAGCAGCAGCAGCAACGTGTGAAACTGAAGGTGTGGGCCACTCAGCTGCACAGAATGAGAAAAAAGAGGAAGCAGGGTCGAGATCCTGTGGCTGCCTCTCTGCATTCAGTCTGAAGACGACATTCACGCAGTCAGATCTGACGGGTTTTAAACACTCTTCTCTCCTCTCTCTGACCGGTTTTAGGATTTACACGCTGCCATTCATGACCTCTCATCAAATGTAAGTGCAGTTTATGAGTTTTGAATCTCAAGCAGTGATCTTCTCACTAAGGCCCCGGCCATTTCTTGCATTGTATGAAATGCGAGGTATTTTCCTGCTTTAATTCATTTCATCTTGCCTCCTCTGTGCCAGTTCTCTGCCTCCTCTGTCTGTGGGAAAGTTAGGAGACTTTTCCACTTGATGTGCAGTGAGCTGAACTTGACAGTTATCCGGAGTTACACTCGTGTTAACTACAGTAAGAAGCACAATGGTTGCAACTGTTGTCAGGCTCTGTGTCCTGTAGCTGCAGCAGTCAGAGACACACTCTCCTCTGCACGGTGATCGTTTCTCTGCACAGTTTGTTTTCTGCATTTTAAAAGATTTTACTTCTCCACAGAGGATGTGGTGGTTCGTGCGCCTGGCAGTGACTCAGACTAAAAAAACTGAATGCATTATTGCTATAGACGTTCATTGCGTATTCTTCCTTCTCTTTTTCTGTTTCTTGCCCATTTCCTTAAAACAACAACAATCATCTTTAAACTGGTGTGGAATAGTTTATCATGCTTTTTTTTTTTTTTTTTGAGGCATTCAACTCAATCTCAAGCCTGATCATCGTGACATTAGTTAATTAAATTCCAGTCAGCTGTAGTACTCAAAACATTACTAAAGTAAAAGTACCGGGGACCCTCCACATGGTCACAAGATGAATCTAGGGAGTTGTGAAATGATTAAAGGGGTTTGAAAGTTAAAAAAAACAAATCTTCTGCTATACAAATTTCTAGTCATTTCCTTCCAAAATTTCTTTGCCTTTTGGTTAAAAATTGGATAATTTCATTTCAAACTGTTATGTAAATGAAACAGTCTGACGAGTTAAGAGGTGACACTGCTTTTTTAGTTTAGTTTTGTATTTTATGACCTTATCATGTGTCTCGTAATGTAAAATCTTAACTTGATAAGAAACTAGTAACCACAAATGTCAGATAAATGTAGAGGAGTGAAAATAAAATCAATAATGTCCTTTGTAGTGGAATAAGTAGCATAAAATTTAAATACAGTTCTTGGGTCATCTATTTAGTTACTTTACACCACTGCCTATGAAGTTTTATAATATCTACCTTCAATTTTCTGCTTTAACTTTAAAGTTTATTCCTCTGAGATGTGTTTACTGAATTTTTAGCAACACACAAATATCAAAAAAGAGAGTCTCCCAGATTTTTTTTTTTCCCCCAAAAGTGTGTAAAAGGCCACATTTTCCTAAAAAGAGACGCACATAAACCTAATTCCTTTCAATCATCTCTGATGACCCTCTAGAAGTGTGTGGTAGCGGCTGTATCTGCAGAAAGCTGCTCTTTGCTTGTATTTCATTATTTTCTGAATATTTTGCTGTGCTCAGGACGCTCGGGACCAACTCAAAACGTTGAACGTCCTGGCCTCTCTTTGATGCATTAACGAATAGCTCAGACAAATCATACAGATTCTACCATCAACATGAATCCAACATATCAAAGATACATCAGCCTATTAGTAAAAAATAGAACAAAAAGCAAAAACATTTAATTCACACAACATTAAAAAAAAAGGCTATATGGACCCTGGCGTAATCATGTGGGTCAGCTAACCTACTAATCACTAATCATTATGCAGCGCCAATCCATAACAGTTGATTAGATAGCTTCGTATCATTGAACCATACTGACCAGTTAACTGTATTAAGCATCCAAGGTGCACAGACATGCTTCTGCGTCACAGTGGGCTGTTTTGTAACTTTTTGAGCAAGAGACTGTGACAGTCACTTCACCTCAGAAACCACCAGCGAATGTGCCGAGGTAGAGTGAGGATAAAGTTGGAAGGTTTAGTTTAAAACTGTATTCCAATGCAGTTACCAATTGCCTGTTAAAAATGTAGTCAGTAACGTAATCCACGTATCACAATATATAAGTAATGTAACTTGTTTACTTTTGGATTACCTCAGTATAAAATAAGGTGGAACTGTTTAGCCTAATATAGTGTGTTTTTGGCAGCAACTAACAATTAAAATTTTATTTATTTATTAAATTTCCACTCAGTGATGCATTTTTTTTCACTAGAGGCCGTGATAATGAAGTGACAGCTGTGTGCACTGTGCATGGGAGGATATCCTTCTTTATTATGAAATTGCAGTCTGAGTAATAAACCCCATTTTTTACTAAATGTGTCTGTAACTGTAATGGAATACAGTTACTTTTTTGTATCCAGATTATGTAATCCCATTACTTGTAATCCTTTACTCCGCAAACCAGGATAATACACCTAACATTAGCCATGCAGTTAATTTAGCAGCTACAGGTAAACGTAAACAAGAAAAATACCCCAAAATATTCAATGCAATATGATGTAGAATCACCTCTCTATCAGCTAAGGGGTCCATGGCCTGAAAAAACATTGAAGACCACTGGGTTAAATTAAAGAAACGTATAAAAAACAAACAAACAAACAAGTACTTGTACAATATGGTACCCGACCCCTCAGCATGTGCAACAAAGGTTCTGTTAAATTTGTCAGGTGAACCACTTATCATACACCTGATTTTTCGACCTTCAACAAAGTAAAGAACGTCCTTGATCCATGAGAAGTAAGAGGGGGGCACAGGTGACTTCCAACTCGGTAAATCAGATGTCTGGCTGGTAAGGTTCTGCCTTAACTTTAAATCAAAAAAATGGAGAAGCAAAATACTTCATCTTCCACGCCTTCTTTTCTCCTCCCACCTCCTCTTCCCACCGTCACCCTCTGAGCTCTCCAGCTCTCTTTCCTCTCTCCACTGGAGTCTTTGAGGAGGTAATCCCCAACCAGCAGCCTCCTGCTCCTCGTCTTCAACTTGCTCTCTCTCTCTCTCTCTCTCTCTCTCTCTCTCTCTCTCCCCTCCCTCTGTCCCTCCTCTCTTCTCCCCCCTGCACTCTCTCTCTTTCCTCCTCTCTCTCTGGGTGCCAGAGGAGCTCCAGTGTGAGCGAGCTCCAGTTCCAGCTGGCCTCCCCACTGCGCTGCTGGTATGGCGGACTCTCCTCTGAACCACTCCTGGCCCTCCTTCTCCAAACTTTGGATGAAGAGGTGGTCGTTCAAAAGAGGTACGCTGGTGTTTGACATTTAAATTAGACTTGAGCTGGTTTGTTGGACAGTCGAGAGCAAAGATAAACTGAAAGAGAGAGGAGGAAACTGTTGCCCAGTAGGGGTTGAGGGCTGGATGTGACCCTCAGAGGATGTGTTGGCAGTAATTTACCATTTTGACCTGATTTGGGGTTTGTGGTGTGTGCTGGTTGCAGGGTAGTAGATGAGTTTGGTGCATCTCGGTTCAGCTCAGTGAGTAATTTCTATCCTTGGTTCTATGAGGCGTGAGAATGCACAAATGTCACTGTGCATGATCAAGTAAAAAGAAACCTCTGATTATTCATTGTAAAATTACCAGTTTGTGTGATGATGATAGTACTGCAAATGTCACCTGTTGAGTTAACAGCCTAAATGAGTGTTTTTAATGAAGTTTGGTGTGATTTTACGGTAAATCTATTGAGAAAACCAGAGTTCGCTGAGATAAAGACACTTTACAGATGCAACAACTCATATTTTCCTGTTCATCCTCCTCTCATAGCTCACATAACAAGCAGAACTTCAGTTGTTTCATGCTCTCTGTTCCCATGCTGTTATCTTCAGAGGAATATGACATCTTTTTAGACATAAAGCATCCGCGTGGGACACTTCCATTCTGCTTCAGCCGTAGTGTCTGTGCAGCTCGGCGCTTTGAAACAGTAGTCAGTCGAATTTGTGATCAAAGAGGATCTGTGAGATGACAGTTGTTTTGATGTGCGCTTCGACCTCAGATCTGAAAGGCTCTGTGTTCTGTTTTCACCTGCACACAACATCTGTCACACACACACACACACACTCAGAAGACAGACACACACACACACAATGGTCACTGTGACCTTAATCCAAACACTTCGTCCCAGCAGCAAAGTAGTCAATAATGTATTTATGTCAGGTGAGTTACAAGTGTGATTATTATCTTGTCATCTGTGGTTTCAGTACTTGTAATATATGAGTGTGTTAGTGTGTGTGTGTGTGTGTGTGTGTGTGTGTGTGTCATCATAATGAAGGTGTTTATTGAACTGTGAATTTGTGCACATTGTAATAACTCATCATTGTAAATATCAACTGACCGTATCATATGATCCCCACAAGAGTTCCTCTTGTGATTGTCATGTATATTGCAATCATTACGTACAGTAATGTTTGTGGTAAACACGTGCTGCCCTCATTTCCTTGCTGTCGCATTTTGTCTTCCTTTTCACAGAGCTCATCAGAACACGAGCAGGGTTACACACTATTGCACTCCAATTACTGTTCACTTTCAGTTTTAACAAAATATTCAACCGATTAATAAATCTGAGGAGTAAAATAAAATCCTGCACAATGCAGTCCTCACAAACACTGTTTTTATTCCCACAAAAAATATGTTTTAAGGCATGACATGCAACATTTTCCCTGAAAAAGAAATGTATAGATGATTTAATCCCTTTAAAAAATCACTTATGACCTTTTAGAAGTGTGAGGCGGTGGCTGAATCTTCAGAGAATCTGTCCTCTGTGGGTGTTTCTCAGTATTGTGCTCTGGATGTCTAACCAACCTAAAACATCAGTATTTAACATCCTGAGAATGAGACTCAGCAGTCGACTATCATTCTGGTGTGTTCAGGAACAGCTCAGACAAACTGATCCTACCTATGCATTCTTTAAATCCAGCATAATTTATGCAGGGCCGGTTCAGTGCGTGGCTGTTCTTAGTGGGCCTGCTTGGCAGGATTGCTGCTTGCAGTGTTCTTGAGAACCGCTCATCCGATCAGCTTCACACTTGTCACTGCACTCCCTTGTGTCCTCAGCAATACAGCCAGCAAGTGTGAAGTCTATCGGATGAATGGTTCTTGGGATATGCAAAGGACAGTCACACATAATTTGTCACGGTCGCTCTGACATCATGTCCACACAAGTCCATTAAATATAGTTGCAATGGCACAAACAGTGAGGAGATATGACATTTTTGTAAAACTCCCACAACATTCAAGCAAACTTTTAGGGCAAGCTATAGCAAAACTGTCTGAAAAATCTGAAAAAGTAACTTGTTCCGACTTGGTCCAGAGACCCAAGTCGGAAAAAGGCCAAGTTTGGTGACGATTGCTCAAAATTTATAGAAATGAAAGCAGAGTGAAAGAGTAGTGAAAAAACAAAAAATCAAAATGGCAGAAAAATCAGAATGTAAAGTTTGTTGCACCAAATTTGACACTGCACTCCTTCAGGTCCGTCAGCAAGTCAATCACACAAGTCATATACACGCGTATGTACTTTATAGTTATAGACATTTGATTTATTGCAGGACATTTGTCAAACCAAGTCAAGCCAAGCCAAGTCAAGTTTATCTATATAGCCCCAAAGTCAAAACCTGGTCTTAGAGGACTTCATGGTCTGTGCAGTGTGTGACACCCTCTATCCTTAGAGCCTTGCTTTGGAAGGGAAAAATCTACAAAACTTTTTAACTTGGAAAAAATGTGGAAAAACCTCAGGAGGAGCAACAACAGAGGGAATCCCTCTTCTTCTCTTCTCCTCTCTGCCACATACACAGAGCAAACAGAACGGTAGATGGAGAATTACAATGTAGAGAAAAGAGGAACAATATTAAAAAGGCAGTTCATCCCAATATCAAAAATGATGAGATGTCTGCCTTCTTCTCCACTATAATGGAACTAGATGTAACTTGGCTTGTGTTACTGTTTACATCCTGTACTGTCACAAGCACGAGCCTCTCCTCCATGAGTAGATGCATGCTTACTTCTGTGCAGTGATATGAATGGTGGGTGTAGTTTGATAGAAAGAAAATAGTGCTATCTAGTTCTATTATATTGGAGAGAAGGTAGACATTTCTATGGACAATATCTTCATAACTCTGCAACTTACACCAAAAATATATAGATGGACAAATACCACTACAAGTAAGATGAAAAATCTGTATTTTTGGTTTTGGGGTGAACTGTTATTAGTAAGTATGATACTGAGTAAACATTAAGTGTAATAATTTGAACAGTTTTAGGCAAGGTGTTGATGTAATTTGGTGATGTATTATACTAGTCAGACAGTCATTTCAGTAGCAGAACACCCCTTGTTATGTGCAGCCAAACTGTGGGGAAAACAGCTGACTATGACGCTGCCAAAAACCATTATGGAGACGTGCACACACCTGAGCACGCACTCACACACAATGATGTTTCATCCTCGTGTGATGTATTAGCAGATATGAGAGGCCAACCATAAAAGGCTACAGCGGCACTACAAGACAGCATCAAGCAGCCGTTGCCGTGTCTGTACTGAGTGTCTTAAGTTTACACTTAACATGAGAGGGGTTTGGACGCAAACAAATTCTCCCTGCAGCGGGGACGCTGCCATCCCCATCGCAGCGCCGCTCAGCCTGTGATTTAGTAATATAGAAAATAGATGTACAGTGTGCCTGCGTGCGTGTTTATGTGAGAGCATCTCTGGCTGTCACGCTGAAGAGAGGAGTGGATGCTGCTGTTTTATAGCAGGAGAGGGTGCAGGACTCAGAGTGTGGCCTGTCTGCATTTCATCTACACTACCTGAGGTCTCCTACATATTGTATATACAAAAAGATCCACACAGCCACACAGAAAACTCTTCACACACACGGACAATTGAAACAATACTTACACATATATTATTAGTATATTATTAGTAGTATTAGTAGTATATGAGTTTTGGTAAAAGGAACTTTTAAAGCCAATCTGTCCTGTGATGTGAAACTCTACTGAGGACGTTCAATATCTTGGCAACATAGACAGCAAGGCCTCATAAATGAAAACAACAGTCAGTGATGACCATCTGAGCATTTCATATACGACACAGCGGTAATGAGTGTCATAACATTCAGTGGTTTAAAAGAAGCGGCAGCGACATGAGCATAAATGTCCATAATTTATTTTATCCAATTATATCGTATCTTTTTTAAATATGTACAACTAAACAGTGCTAAAATGGACTGACATTTAGATTGACTGAATTATGTCCAACAGCAAAAATCTACTCAGATGGTGAGACTGTCAGTTTCCATGGGCATAGATGTGAGACCAGACATGCATATTATAGGAAAAATATTAATAATATTTCCTGTATATGGCCATACTTGTCATGCATTAAATAAACTGATCTCAAACAGGAGATAAACACAGTTAGTGATTAGCTGGTGAACATAGTGAAGCTAAACATCTCTCTAAGGAGCTGGTAGTGACCAGACCAGAGATAAAAGCAGAGTGAATATTGGACATGTATTTGTCAGATACAGACTCTAAACGAATAGATTGTATAAATAGTGGGCGGAGCTTCCGGATCTGAAAAATTAGAAGTGCCTTAAACCTGAATTCTTACTAATGGCACTGGTTGCAAAAATAAGTCAGATTGTATGAAAGTCTATGAGCTAATGCCCTTATTCTCACTTGATCTATGACCTCAGTGAACTGTTTGCTAATGAGTTTATGATCTCAGTTGCTAGTTTCAAGTCTTCTTCTGTTCTTGATGTAGAACAGATAATAAAACCTGCTAAAATGCTTGATGGATGACAAGTTGCTACCAGTGTGGGTCCTCAAGTTCTCACTCAGATCCATTCAGGACAGAGGTATAACAATACATATCCCCTCCAGCTCCACTCTCTCGTCCAAATGTTATTAGCTCTGGCTTCCAAATTCCAAGATGGCGACGGCAACAATGTCAAACTCGAGGCTTCACACCAGAAGTTAACAAACCAGTGGAGGACATCACAGACACTTGGTTTAAAGCTTTTTGTGATATGCTAAAGGAGAAACTAAATAAGACTTTTTGTGCAACATAATTTAATGTAAAGTCTTACCATATGTGTGTTTCTTTTTGATAGTCCAGATCAATCACCATCTTTTTGCCATTCTTTCATTACTGAAATCACAGTTATTCTATATAACATATGATACAACATGTGTAGCGTTAGTGGCAGCTGTTTTGCAGGATACCTGTTTACACCGGTCACGTTAAAAAAGAAAATTCACCTTCACAGGGGGAAAGAAACGGGGCAAATCTATTCAGGGAGACTTGAGTCAGCCCCAGTGGAGCCAGGCTGGCTTACCCTAAAGCTCAGGTTCACAGGAGGCGTCCCTTATGAAATGAGGCTTATGTAACCTGTTGTAGCTGTGGCTCTCCCCTCCTCAGATGGGCATGATGTGGCTGAAAGCCTAACACCGAACATGACATACACAGACGCCTTAACAGACCACTCACACGCCATGAGACGCTGACACATTTGTTTTTTATTTATGTGATATGCAAGAAGTGTTACAAGTATACTCTTCTTACCTTTCCAACCTCAAACGTGTTTTGCAAAACTCTACATTTGCCTCTGCATTGCACATTTGCTTCATGTAGCAAATTTACTATATTATATTGTCTACCACAGGCAAGCAGCTCCTCAGGATGAGTGAATAATCTCCAGCTCTGCTCCACTGACATGGAGACTAATGCTGGCTCACCCAGCAGTGTGCAGTGGTGACAGTGGTTTGCGGCATCATATGAATCAAGGAATCTGTTTAGGCAATGGAAACGTAAAGGAGCTTTCAGTCAGAGGCTGGAGCAGGGGCTGCAGCTGAACTTTTCTTCCATCATACTCAAAACCGCTCAAATTGATTGCACAGGTTTTGCACAGCTGTTGAAATCCACCTTTCTTTGTGTGCCTTTTCTCCTCACGGCGCTGGAGAAGTTACTGCATTTTCAGGAAGTGTTCATAACTCGCAAACGTCACTTCTATTATCTTTCAGCATCAGAGTGCAAGCCATGTAGTCAGCCCTCTGGACCTCCCAGTGCCCAGCTCAGTGTCCAGCCTCATGCTCCCAGCACGACAGGTTCTTCCTCATCACTGTCCCCTGCCTCTGTCGCTGAGGACGTCTTCTTTGGTGTCAAAAATGAAGACCAGGTAAAGCTCTATATGACTGATTTGGATTCTTTTTTAGACATGCTAGTGCCAGACTAAAATATCTCAACAAAGTACTGGATGGACTGAAACTTTGGTTTCCAGATCATGAATCATCTTGATTTAAACATGGTGCTAATTATGCTGTTATGCTGGTGTTTGATGTTGTTGGGTAAAAATTCTATAATAAGCTTTCAGCATATTGTAATTCAAATGAGAGAAAACTGTAGACCTCTTGGCTCTGAGACTTTGGTCAATCACAGAAAATTTCAGAGAGAGGGCATCTCCCTTGACGCACATTAGAGAAGTTAGCCTTGAGGGTTTTCTGTCAGAAAGGGCAGAAATCTTGCTGTTTTTCTCTTAAACCTGCCAAAGAAAGGCACGTGGCAGAGATCGTTTAAGGCTAACATTTCCCAATAGCTGTGTTCTTGTTTCTTCTTCTGCTGTCATTTAGACGTTTGGTTGGAGGGACTTTTTGTTGTTTTTAATCCATCCAAAACTACTGAATGAATCACCATAAAGTTTGGTCCAGGCATTCATGTTCCTAGTGGATGAATTGCAATAATTTGATCCTGTGACCTTTCATCTACTGCCAACTTCCATGCCAGATCCTCCACATTATGCTTCTGCATTTTGCAGCCCACAGAGCATGTGAAGTAGAGACTTCCTTTGGCTGAGTGGCTGACTTCCTGTTAACTTGGGGGATGAAATGATTTAATTATGCCCCTCGTATAGACTTTCCAAATGTTTTTGGACCTAAATGGGTCAAATCTAATATTAAAACTAATTTTAACCTTAGCTGGCAAACATAATAAACATTATACCTGCTAATGATTAGCATGTTAGTATTGTCAGTGTATGTATGCTGATCTTGGCATTAAGCTTAAACACATTAAGTACAACCTTACTGAGCTGCTAGCATTGCTTTATTCTTTATTTACCCGAATTTTTGATTGCAGCTGATGTGCAGAATATTTTTAAATCTCCTCTCTGTTTTCCATGTCTGTCCTCTTTCTTTTTCTGGCTCCATTCTGCTCCTCTCTGCCTCCCTCTCTTCATTGCTGAGTTGCAGGATACCTGTTCAGTAGTCAGTGACTACGACTGCCCCTGTGCGGAGGTGAACAACAGTGTGGAGGACTTGCTGGGCCTGTCTTCTCTCAGAGACTCAGAGTACTTTAAAGACCTGGAGGGAGGAATACCCGCTTCACAGTTTACTGCATCACCGGTAACCACTGTCCCAGAAAGCAAAACCCTCACTCTTGGCCTGCAGGTGTCTCTAAACACAGACGGTCCTGCTGCCATCAACCAACCTGCACAGACTCCCCTGACCACACACTCCCATCAGGTCAATGCACCACCCCCTCCCTACTATATACACCCTGCAGAGGAACCTCATCACAACTTTGTGGTCACTCAACTTACTCCTAAGTTATTGCCGGGTTGTATTATTGACAGTGTTGACTCGTCAGGCCCTGCAGTAGGGCTCAGTTTGACCATTAATCTGAATGGACTTCTGGGAACAATGGAACCAACAAAAGGATTAACAGAATCAGAGGAAGTAAAGGAGGAGTCCAGTATGGATTTAGACGGAGAGCCAGACCTGGATAGCTTTCCTATTCTCGTCAGATCCATGTCAACATCTCGAAGGCACAGCTGGGGTATCCCCGTGTCCCCCATTAACCTGGGAAGGAGGTAAGATGGATGGATGGAGAGAATTAGAGGGAGAAATCTCATATAATTACATGCAAACTGTCAATCTATCTGATGAGACATATCTAAAGTCTTTCATTTCTACCTGATAAGTGAAATTCATCTTTTCACTTCAGCATTACACTCTCAAAAACAAAAATGTGCTATGTATCTGGGCTGAGTGTTTCCGGTGGTTTAGTTGGTTGTTCACAGCTTCTAAATAATGCAGACAGGGCTTGTTTATGATGAGAATATGATCAGTGCACCAAAATACTTTATGAAAAACTAAACCGAAACACAACACAAAAATAAACACAGGTCAGAGAGTGTCTTGCTCAAATGTTTTGTTTGGTTATTGGAAACATTTCACTGCCTGGTTAACACTCTCTCTCTCTCTCTCTCTCTCTCTCTCTCTCTCTCTCTCTCTCTCTCTCTCTCTCTCTCTCTCTCTCTCTCTCTCTGTGTGTGTGTGTGTGTGTGTGTGTGTGTGTGTTTGCTGCCAGACTGAGTCTGGATACCATGGGCCTGGACAGTGATGGAGAAAGAGACGATGAGGAGGAGGGACAGAAAAGTCTTTTCCAGGCCACCCAGCAGCAGACCATCAGTTGCACAGCATATCCTGGAGATGAGACAGATGGTCCGAAACTGAGGGGCCCATGTCCAAGAGCCAGGGTCACCAGCATGGTAATAAAGCAACGGTGACACATTATACATATTAACAACAAATCTTATCTCCAGTGTAAACGGATACCTTTTCAAGCTACCAATGACCACACTGGAAGAGGTTAAACTATTTGGTAGGTCAAACTACTTTGTGTAAAAAAAGACCAAATTTACAATGTACATTTGAATTATAACAAAAAAAAAAAAAAACAAAAAAAAAAAACACATGCCAATAAAAAATGTCACTTATTTGTTGAAAAAGTTCCCATAGACATGGTATGGGTATAGGTTTCCTCTGATCACATGAATTCTTAAAAAGAGGTCACAAATACACACTTTATTTTTTTAAGGCTCAGTAATTTCCAAGAACAGCTGGGTCTTTAGCAAATGCTACATAAAGCTGAGAGAGTAAGTTTTGTTGGGGACTACTTTCTGCTGAGGATTAATACACATTTGGTGTTCTAATGAGCATTTACAGCTGTAGGACGGTGTGTGTTGGAGTGACTCAAAATAAACAACAGTGTGTTAATGGTAATGAAGAAACATGTCACCCACTGCAATTGTGTGACTCACTGACATGTCTTTAATATTTTTCGGACATTGATGCAGGTCTGTATTAGTGGTTCTCAAACTTTTTTCAGTGATATAATTACTTTGAAACATTTTTCCAGCCATGTACCCCCTGCAGCACCAAACATGCTTAGTATGAAAAAAAATCGGACAGCGTTTTGTTGGCTCTGTTTTCACTTTCTTTTTCGTCTCTTTCTCTGTGTTTTCAGCGGTATTACTGCTATGTTTCAAACACAAATCCATTTTCTTGTCTTTCATCTGTCACTCAGTACTGAAACTAGCTTCCCGCTCACGATGAACATCACTGCATTTGTTGCTCCTCTTCCTCCTTTCTCTGATTTTACACCGGTTGTCTTCAGCAGTTAATGTTTGCATTGAAAACAGGAATTTTAAATCTAAGAAGTGGTTTAATTTAACTTCCATTTATTTTTTTAATGAACTTATTATAGTAAAATTACAGTAATTACATTACAGGAATTATGTGTGAGTGATATTTTTTAAATCAACATTTAAAAAAAATCTTACCTTCTCCCTACAGTAAGCCAAAGTACCCCTAGGGATACTAAACACTACTAAACACTTCCCTATAACACAGAGGAGCGAGATATATCAGGCTTTGACTACACAGATAATACAGATCATTTTATTTTATAGGAATTTGTTGACATAAAAATATCGCCAGATTTATCCATTTACTGTATGGAATAAGGCTGATGGTTGGGCACAACTGCAAAACAAACTTAACAGACAAAAATGTCAGAATAATAGAATTATAAATAAATGTAAATACCAATGTAAGTGAAACATATCATCCTAATTATTTCAGCTATATGTTTGGGAGAGTAAATGTGCCCATGATGTACATGTGTGTTTATACTTCCATGCTTTCAGGCTGGTGGTGTGCCTGGCAGGCATCTGTACTCCCGCTCAGAGATCCTCGCCACAGACGAATATTCCCGTGCTGCACACATTTCTCGTGTCGTACAGACGTCCAAACAGGCCGCACAGGCGGCAGGAGGTGGGGCTGAGTGTTTGTACATGTGGAGTGCACGTCAGTTTGTGTGTTTTACGCTCTGCAAGCATGTGTTTTCATCATACTTGACTGTTTTTGCCTTGGCAGCGGAGGAGTTTGACCCTGAGGAAAACCTACACTCTACTGAAGGACAGAGCCATATGTAAGTCTAGACTGTCATCAGTTATACCTGCAACTGAACATTTATGACAGGCAATATGTGGTGGAGTATCTATTTCCTTTCCTGCTGCTTCAGTCTGACTGGCAGCTCGGGTTTAATGATGCTTAAAAGAAAAAAAAAGATTCACAGGAGACAACTGTTGATCATTTGCGTCCTGTAAATTATACCTGCAGCTACAATAGTTCACATACTGTACTCTTCTGTAGTACAGTAGTAAATCGTCAAGGTCCGTTACAGCTGTCTAACTCCCACATAACAAGGGGGGTTTCCCCATTCCCTCCCGACATTTCTGCTCCATGTCATATGTCTGCAACCTCCTCCTCCTACAGTCCTCTCTCCCAGCTCCTTAGATGGCCCCTCAGTGTGTGTCTGTGTGTGTAAAGTTTACATGTGCTCTGGCAATTGTGTGGACGCAGCAGACAAGGGAGGATTCATCTCTACATCCCAGTTTGACACCCTGCTCCCAGCAGTCCTCTCCTCTCCTCTCCTCTCCTCTCCTCTCCTCTCCTCTCCTCTCCTCTCCTCTCCTCTCCTCCCCCACTCACTCAGGTTCAGTGTCTTGTTTGTCTTAGGCTGATGGTACAGAAAGTTCTGCAGGAGCTAAAGCTGTACCATGGGTAAGTAAACAGGCGAGGGAGGTCTGGTTGCTCCCAGCACTGCAGCAGAGCCAGATTGTGACCGAGGGGGAGCACTGCACTAGTATGGGTGTGTGTGTGTGCGTGTGTGTGTGGACATGTATGTGTATGCACGTGTGTTTGCATGTGCCTGTTTGTGCACTGACGCAGGATGCCATTTTTCCCAGCAACACTCTGTGGAACACTATTTTGTTATGTAACAAAATCATTAATTGAGATTGTACTCACCTGATAATGAAACCCATCTGCAAGGTCACTTTTCTCAACTCTATTCACGTGTAACAGTTTCTTATGGTTATTTGTGGTTAAAATTTCCAGTTTTCCATTAAAACCGGGTGTCTCTTCACACTGAAATCACCTCATTGTTCATCCACAGAGCAAAGCAGAGGAACAACAGATCTGACACCAAAGAGTCAGGGAATGTCACTTGGTACGAGTTCCTCTCTAATGAGTAAGTTCTGTTCTTATCACTCTTCCCTTACCACAAAAGTTGTAGAAATGTTCGCAATTATGGAAGTTTTGGTGGGAAGTAAACATTTGTTCAGAACTGAATGAATTGGTTAAGATGTGTATTGTTTATTTGCAACAAGTTTTTGTTTTCATTAGCAATCTACACACTAAAAAAAATGCTGGGTTGAATGTAACCCAACACGGATTGTTTGTGCAACCCAGTGCAGTCCAGACAGCACAGGGTTACTTTAACCCAGCATGCTGGGTTGATTAAACGACCCACTCAAGCAATCAACCCAACATGCTGGGTCCAGTACCCCAGTGTTGTTTTAGTCTAAATATGAGCCAGCATATAGTAGTAGAAACAACCCATGTTGTGTTATATTCAGCCCTGCATTTTTTAGCGTGTTTGACAGGATATAGTCGAAACCAAACGGGGTAAAACATTCATTGCCAGTTCAGTGAACGGCATTCTTGGTTCTGCAATAATGTGGTTTCTTTTCATGGAAACAATCCAATGAAATTTCCCAGCAGTACAACTGTTAGTGTTCTTGAAAATGACCCATTTCCCATTATAAATGTCACGTCTGTTGATCTCCAGACTGATTACTTATTATCATTAAAAAGAGTAACAGTTATGATGTATACAGTTGAGCCCCCCTATGAAATTATTTTATTTTTTTCAAATTTTTCCAAAGTGCTTTTTTAAGAGAGCAATAGCATTTCTAAACATACTAGATACCTTTAGAAAGCATAAATTTTTATTTGCATACAATAACAGAATTATTTCAGAAAAAACAAAAAAAAACAAAACAAAAAAAAATGCCAGGGTCAATATTATTAGCCCCCTTAAGAACTGACCTTTTTATTGAGCCATAGCACAAAGCACTGTTGTACAATGATGTGCTTTAACTTTGTAAAGCTCTTTGTAAAATCAAGTTACAACTGAGAGTTATCTTCCAATTTACACACAGTATAAAAACTTCAGCAAGGGTTTGAGCTGTCACTTGAGAAAGCATCGTGCCAAAAACAAAAGAAATAAGTTTAGACTTGAGAAAAATAATTGTTGATGCTCAAGAACTGGAGTGAGAAGAATCATCAAGAAATTCAAAGAGAGCCACATGGTACAGAACAAGCCTGGCAGAGGTAAGAAGATGTGTCTAAAGACCCCAGAACAACTGCCAAGACATGAGTGAATGATTTAGCCAAGTTGGGAATTGTAGTCTCAAAGAAGACGATCACTAGAGACCTGCACAGGAGTGGACTGTGAGGTTGAAGACCAAGAAAAACTCCACTTCTGCAGAAGAGACACCTTCAAGCCAGACTGATGTATGCTAAGGACAACCTGGAGGAAGATTATGTATACTGGAAGTGTGTCCTTTGGTCAGATGAGACAAAACTAGAGCTCTATGGCCACAGAGACGTTACTTCTGTTTGGATAAAGAAGGGAGAGGCGTATAACCCAAAGAACTCCATCCCCACAGTGAAACACAGTGGAGTATGGAGTATTATGCTGTGGGGATGCTTCAGTGTGTCTGGACCTGGGAATCTGGTCAAAGTGGAAGGAATCATGAAGAAAGAAGGATATGTGAAGATTATGAAAGAAAATCTCAAGCAGTCAGCAGAAAAACTGGGTCTGGGTCATCACTTTGTCCTCCAACACGACAACGGCCCAAAACATACGTCGCTCCTGGTGAAGAACTGCCTCCAGAAGACCAAAGTGAGCGTTACTGCACTGGCCTGCACAAAGCCCTGACTTGAATCCCATTGAAAATCTGTGGGGTGAACTGAAGGCTAAGGTCCATGCCAGAAGACCATCAGATCTGGAGGAGGTTGAGAGATTCAACAAAGAAGAATGGGCTGGGATTCCTCAGGAAACGTGTCTGAGACTTGTTGAAAACTAAAACAAGCGACTTTTAAATTTAAAACATACTAAAAAGTTTCTAGGTGATCAAAGAAACAATTTTAAGTATTGATGATTATCAAACGTGAGTAGAAGGTGATTCAATTGCCTTTTTTTTGTGTATATCTCATTCTCTGCTTCTTCAAACAGAAATGACGATGAGGAGGATCGTGCCGAGAAGGTGGAGAAAGGCACCAAGGTGAAGAGGAAACTCAGCTCTCTGAGGAACAGGGTGGCTGGCTCCTTCAACAAAGACAAGGTAAAGTCACACCACAGACACATGGTACACGATTCCCCTATGAACTCTGTCAGTCCCAGCTTTAGCATTTAATCATTTTTCTAGAGAAATATGATTAAACGTGTAAAAAAAAAAAAAAAGTGTAAAAATGCATCATCACATTTTTACCTCAAATGCAGGAAAGTTAATTCTGTCATTGCCCTCGATGCTGTGTTTCCTAATATTATAAAGACCACCTCCTGGAGTGTAAGCAGTTCAGAAAATCAACGTACACAAACTCTACTATATATACTGCCTCTGACATGGTTATGTGATCTCCTACCAGACACGCCACGTATGCCAGGGTGAAAGAGAACACACAAATTTGCATAAAAACCTCCGTCTGTGTGCTTTTCTTGTTCCTCTGCAGGGTAAGAACCGAGAAAAAGAGCAGCAGAAAGAGAAGGGGAAGGAGGTCAAAGACAAAGTGTGCAGCAGCAACAGCAACAGGCATCAGTTGGTGCCTGGCTCTTTCTCCAGCTGTGCTACCTGCTCACTGTGCAGCAAGAGCCTGCAGAAAAAGCATGGCCTACAGTGCATGAGTGAGTAACTCTACAGCCACATGTGTACAGACACCCACGCTTGTTCTCCGCCTGACACACATGTGCACAGGTGTTCTGTTCACAGACAAACACCCATCTATTTATGCTCCTGCACGCATGCTTACTCACCCACATGCACACACAACCATAAACTGTTATAAGCCATGAAACACTCGTGAATTATTCAGGAAATACTCTTTTAGGTGCAATAAGTGACTGTTTCTGGCTTCATGTTTTCTTAATACACTTGTTAACATCTTTTGTTATGTGGCAGATCACAGCATTAAAAATACAGTTTTCACTTTAGTCTTAACACCTGTATCACAGCCAAGATCGATAATAATGGTGATAATTACACCCTCATATTGACGGTGGGATTTCTTTTGCACCTTTTTACTGAAAAGAAGTTTTTCCCTTTCAGTTCCTCTTTAAACGGTATTTAAATTTTTGAAGCAATTCATGCAAAACACACATTCTCTCTGCACGTTTTTTTTTTTCAAACTGCGTCATTACTGTGTGTGCTAGTTTTGCACAACTTGTCTCACTTGTTTAGATGTGTTATCTGATGTATTAGCACCCTTCTCTGACAGTTGTTTATGTGAATCTACGGCACGTCTTAACTCTGTTGCTCTGGCTTGAAATGTTTTTCACATTTCCTGTGTCTTTTGTGTGCTGGATGAACTCTCACAGTGAGAACGTAGGCCCTGCTTTGTCTGGAGGCAACCACAGCTTTGTGGGTCCATTCATAGAGTAGACCTGTACAGGACATTTCAACACCCTGCGGCTCCTTTTTCCTGCCGCTCTTTTGCCACTCCTGTGCAGCCTGCAGGTCAGTTGATAAGCCTGCGATACCTAATGAAAGACATGTAGAACTGTTTGTGAGAAGAGTCCAAGTGGAAAAACTAGAGACTGCAAAACAAAGTGGTGATTGTGGTCTGAAATAGCCAGACCAATACCTTTTAATTACAATAAATGTTTGAAAAAGGACAGTTACAAATGAAATAATTAACAGAATTTAAACCGATAAAATGGGTAGGGTAAAATTCAACAGAAACTTATTGTTGTGTAATAATTCTTACCACAGCCACTGTATAATGAGGTTGTGGTTGAATGCACTTTGATTTTAGAGATTTGCAAATACAGTGATGCAAAAATTAAATGGCAGTGGAGAATAACATGATATTTGTTTAGCACCCATCAACATTTCCAGCTACATCATCTTTTTATATTTAATTCTGTATTAGCAGTGACATCACTTTAAAGACCAGTGTGTACGACTGAGAGGGTTATATTGACAGAATATGGCAGAAATTGAATAGAATATTCATAAGTATGTTTTCATCGGTACAATAACCTCTACAGACAGTATAGGCTCTCTTCCATGGAGGCCACCATGTTGCACCACAATGTTTCTACAGTAGCCTATGACAGACAAATCAAGCACCAGACATGGCCTTTCCTGTTTTTCTTTTTTTTTTTTTTTTTTTTTTTTTGCAGTCAGTCTGAATAATAAAAACTGTAAAGCATGTGGCAAAGAAAAAAATAATAAAGTTTAGTCGATTTAAAATACTTAATTACAAGTACAAGTCCCCCTTTAAAAAATAACAGATGTGTTAACATGTGGCAGGCTTTTTATTTTGTAGATGTAGAGCTAATTATAACAATTTTATATGTAGACAGAGCAGGTTGTCTAATCAATAACAACGTATCACATTCCTTAAGTTGATCATATGTTTTATGTTTAAAATGTTAAAGGTCCAGTGTGTAAGATTTTGGGAGATTTATTGGCTGAATCTGACAGAATCAGTCAACTAAAATAAGAATTGGTGTGTTTTTGTTACTTTAGAATGAACCGTTTAACATCTGCTTCTACAGTAGCCCAGAACGGACAAACTAAACAGTGGCTCTAATACAGCCTTTAGTGTTGCGTGAGTTTAATGGCCACTGTTGGTTCTCCTACATGCTTGGAAGGGGAGAGTGAGATGGGGTGTTTGCAATCTACAAACTCACTGCTAGATGTCACTAAATCCAACACACTGGTCCTTTAAGTTTTTATCAATAAATTTACTAGAAGCCGCTGCAGCTGTTAGATAAGTGGAGTAAAAAGTGTAAAGTTGCCCCTGAAATGTAGTGAGCATGAAAGTAAACATAAAGTAGCATAAAATGGAAATACTTGGGAAAAGTACTTCATAATGTGTAGTGTAAATGTACTTAGATATAGTCCACCACTAGTTGTCTATTTTTTACCACACACACATAAACAGACAGCTCCTTACTTTATCTTAATCACAGAAGAAAAACACATGATTTTTTAAAAGGGTCTTTTGCCTTTATTATATATTAAAGTTGAAATTAAAGTATTATTCTTGTGATACAATTAAACTGGTATTGTAGTCTAGTTAAATTTAGACTCTCTCTACTGATCTTCTGGGTCTCATAATTGTGTATACAAGTTATTTTAAGTTTTTAAGTGCTACATTTATACTTCCATGGGGTATTTCCACATGACACAGCCAGCCTGATGTCTAATCAGCTGTGTGGACTTCTGCCACACATCTGTTGACATTCTTGTAATTCAGAGGCTGTCTTTTCTTAAGCCATGTGGTCTGTTGGTGGAGAATTTCACATCAACAAATAAAGTTTCAGACAAAGAACAAGGAAGCAGAACTGCTCCCAATAGTTCCATTTCATCTTCTTGGAAATGGACTGTTTCCAGCAGAGCGAGGAGAGGGTCAGTCAGTCAGTCTGTGCTACCACTTCGGTATTTCATGGCTGTAACCTAATAAGTTTGCTTGCTCCTTCTGTTCTGTGGGGGACAAAGGCCATAATATGTCCAGAACATTTATAAATCCTGCAGTCTGGCAGGAGGGGATATAATGTATGATTGTTTTTAATAGTGTGCTTATTAAACAAGGTTGTTCTGGCATATTTCACACAAGGCACAGGGCACCACACATCCAGCGTGATCCAGACGGCACCGCTTCTTTTAGACGTTAACCAGAAACCAATAACACATCCATCTCTCTTGTTTTCTCTCTGAGATGAATCCCTATTCATCAAGCAAGCATGGCTGTAGAGAGTGATAAAGTTAAACTTCTACATTACTACAGTCACAGTGACATACGACATGACCCCACACAAATTGTAACAGAAACTCTTTCAACTATCCTAGTCCCATAAATATGTAATTCATAACATATTAAAAGGCACTTAAGAGATTCAAGTGGAGGAAAGTATTTAAAAATGATTAAATCGGTGATGCCATAATTTCCCGTGTTAAAATATTGCACATCTTCTTCTCTTATGTCCACACCAAAGTCTCAGTGCTGTCCACAATCAACCAGAAACGTGAGACATGACACGGTGTTAGATTTAGTTCAGCAATGTGCAAATGGAAATTCTTGCATGAGTGGGTCAACATGACTTAATGGGTGTTTTCTTGCAGTAACTTTGCAAGAAATGAATGATAATGAAAAGTTTTTTATCATTTCATAATCCCTGTATTCCTCAAAAAAACTTTGAGGTGTCAATTTGGGTGTCAGAAATGTTTTGAAAGTAATACAAAAGTGCTATGTTAAGTAATATTTCAGTCATTTTGTTTTAATTTTATGTTAATCAGTGCCAACATTTATATGGATTTTTGCAAATTTATGTTGCCATGTGTACAAATAGCCTACACTAATACCTATGCTACCAACTTATATTTTTTGAGATAATTTATTCCAATCAATAATTATAATAATAATAAATAATTATTTGGGTGCTTGAAATTTGAATAGTTGCAAGTGAAAATATTAAATTATTCACTCTCAGTTTATATATAAATTCATTTACTCAACATTTCTTTTTCTTTTTTTTGTTTCTAAAACTAAAAATTACTAGTTTTTGTTTTGTTTTTAAGAAGAAACATCAAGACACACATCTAAACCACCAGTTGGCTCTCTTATGACTTTATAGGTTATGTAGGACACTTTGAGTATTAAACATGTCAGATTTTCTGTTGTAATTTATGTGAGGTTCACTCCTTTTCCCCAAAAAATGCTTGCACTGAAGAGGCATTTTTAATATCATATTTAGGTGATTTTTTAAAACGTTCCCTTCATACTGGTCCTTAAGACTTTTTTTTTTTCATTCAGAAAATACTGAGGACACATAATCTGTGGAGTTTATGTTGACTCACACTTTTTTTTGGATGAAATGCCTGGACTACTTTTTAAGAGTTGTGCTATTACATACACAGGCGTGAGAAAACAAGTGAGTGTCCCTTTAATTTGAACCAAGCCCTGTGGGGATTCAGCCGAGAATCAGCCTGTGGAATGCGTCGTTTGTATGCCAGAGATTGTTCCCAGTGAGAGTAGGACACAAAACTGGACAAAACCAAGAATGTGGGATACTTGTTGCTATTGATCTCAATGGCAGAACTGATTTATCCACCTAACGGGCAGACTACATTTCCTTCTGGATGCAGCTGATTGAGATAAACCCGGGTCTTGTTGTTGAACGGTAAGAGGCAGCTACAGTAGCGATGGTCTCAAGCGGGATCAGGTGGATAACTCCCGTTGTTTCCCTCAATGGACTTCTCGGGCATCCTGACCGCTAGCATGGCAGCTAGATGCTAACCATAGCCAAACAACTGCACTTTTCCTCTGTGGGCTTGCTGTTATGTTGGGTTTCAGGTAGTGTATTAACACTGAGAACCCAATTCTTAAGTTTTTTTTGATATTCAGTTTAACACAAAGTGGCCCAAATTAAAAACAGCCACTCTTAACGTATAGCTCGCTAACTAGTAGCCACTTAATGCTAGCGCGTTAGCCTGCCTGCAACCGCTTCTATTTGAAAAACAAGGTTAGTTGGGTAAGCAGTTAGCTTTAATTAGCTTAAAGTGATAGTTTATGTAAACGAGCAGACAGTCACATCAACGCCATTTTTCTTCGTGTCTTAAGGTTGCACCACTGCCCTTCAGTTTCACTTAATGTGTCTTTTTTTTGTCTTTGCTGCAAGCTGCAGACTTTGAAGCTCAACAGGTGATTGTTAGCTACGATTGTGTCTACAAGGGAACCCTAAATTTGTTAAACTCTCGCGGGATTTGTGCGCGTTGGTTCTTAATTGTGCAGGTTGTGTAAGCACTAATCGTGTATAGCAATGCGACAACGATGTTATTAATATATGAGTAAGTATGTGGACAGAAAGCACTTGGCTGGGGCAGTGGAAGATCATGGTTTTCGTCAAAATAATCACTCTCGCGAGATCTTTCACGGGTCTGGAGTTTCCTGCTAGACACGAACGTTAGCTAGTTTTAGCATCCGAGATAACTTCTGTTATTTACCCTAAGTCAGCTGTTAAAATATACCACCCTCCTCAGATATTGCGTCTAGTATGAAGGAGGTTAGTACAAATAGCACTTTTTACATTTAAATAGTGATCTGACGAAGCTAGTCTCCAGTTGCCTGCGTATAACTGTCTCCTGTATTTCATCCTGTGCTCCCACCCCGTTATAGTTGGCTCCAAGACTAAAGCAGCTAACTGGCTCGGTATTATGAAACGCCATAATCCGCGATGTGTTAAATGATGTTATTCTTGAGTGTCAAATTCTTGGTCTCCTTACTCCTCTACCTCGGACTGAGCTTTCTCTGTGACTGGGTCACATGGTGCTAATTGTGCTTGGCAGGTCTGCCGGTGCATAACAGCCCACTCCACTGACTCTGGGTCTCACCCATCTCACCCTGTTAGCACACCACTTCTCCATGCATCACTGATTTGCCTTCCAGCATGCCTGGTTCTCTGGGTGTCTGCCTTTTACTAGATTTGAGGTCTATCTGCCTCCACGTCCTCTCTCAGTAGATTTTCACCTCTAAATTGTTGTTATCATCAGCTTTTCATGGAACCTTTTAGCTTGATCAGTCAGATGATGGACATAAATCTCATAAAAAAGGGGCTAAACAGCAAATGAGAAGCTGAGTGAGTATAATAACTTATCTTGAGACTATGTTTGAATTTCACTTGAAAGTAGAGCTGCAATTATAAGTTGATGGAAAGAAAATGAGTCGCCAACTGTTGATTAATTGTTCCAGTCATTTTTCAAGCAAAAATGTCAAATATTTGCTGGTTTCAGCTCCTTAAATGTAAGACTTTGCTGCTTTTCTTTGTAATTTATGATAGCAACTGAAGAGTCTGTAGGTTTTGGACTGTTTGTTGGACAAAAAAAAGCAATGTGAAGACATCACTTTGGGCATCACTCAAACAAATTAAGTGATTATGAAATAGTTGGACATTCATTTAATAGCTGACAACTAATTGTTTAACAATTACTCATTGCAGCTCTGCAATGCAGCAGTCATAAATAAAATTTAAAAAAATAACTATGTAATATCAAGGTAGATATTGTCACAGTCATGTGTGATGGTGAGATTTTTTTTGTTGAGATATTTGTTATATAGTTACATCCACACATTTTACAGATGAAATGGTTACTCAGGAAAATAACAGATTAATTGATAATGAAAATAACTGCAAGTTACAGCCCTGCTTCAAAGTATACAGCATTTATTTAGACCTAGATACAGGATATTTCTGCCTTAACTTTGCCTCTTCTTCTAGTGCTATTTGTATGCTACTGGTCTTTCATGGTGATCATGACCCTCCTCCTTTTTGGGTGAGAAATGTGACCAGTGGAAATGTTTCGCTTCACTGAGTAAACAGCTCCCCGAGCCCCAGTACCTCCTTTTTCACTAGATGATGTCATGGGTTAGCTGGCTGCTTCAGAGTTTGCTCCAAGTGTTGATGTTTTTGTCACTGTCGTCTCAGAGAATGAAGAGTAACCTGTTACCCACACATACATGCATAGGAAGCAGATGATGTCAGTTTTTGGCTGCTGTGCAAGAAAGTAATATCATAAATGCAACTGTTATGACCTCTTTTCCTTCCACTTGGTCTGTGCAACTATTTTTGATACCTGGGTTTTTCTAAGAACTTCGTAGAGAGGCAGGGGGGATATAGGCTATGTGGTTTTAACTTAGGTTTAATCTCTGCCAAGAATAGTGCAAGGAAACCACTGAAAAATGTTTTGCCTGACCTACATATCGAATACTCCCCCAAGTTAGTTTCACCTCAGATAGTGGCATGACAATGTCTAAAGTTACTCTGTGTAGGATTACTATGTTTAGCTTAGCAAACAATTGGGCCACCACTAAAAACAGATGCTATCACCCATAGAAATAATCTACTAATGTCCAAGTCTCTTCAAGTTTAATTTTTTTTTAATAAACTAAATCAAACCAGCATCTAAAAATCTGTGCTATGCTTTACAGGGACAGATGTTAATGTTTTTAAGCACTGGCCCAACAGGCCACCATGTACCTGCATTTAGTGGCCAAAGCACAATTTTGGTGGCCCATATGTAAAATTGTGTGAAAACAATACAGAAAAGACGATTTTACACAACACAACCTTCCTTAACTGTGACTCTTGTGTCGTTGTTGTTGTTGCTGAAACCTTTCCCATGAATTGGGATGATCTGTGTCCTAAAGACATTTTGTCAGATGGAAAATAAGCTAGACTTCTTGGCTAGTTGGAAAAAAACTGGTGGCAGCATTACGTCCTTAGCTGTATCATATTCTAGACATTTAAACTCCTGTTTCCACTCACTCCTAAATTTTTGTTACTATGTTTCTGGTTCTTCTGTAAGGGTTGCATCAGCAGTTTGAGTAGGATTAGTAAACTCATACTAAAGTGGCCCCAACATATTGGTAGCCAGCCAGTGACTGTTTCTGTGGAATGTTGAACTAAAATGCGCAAAGGAAACATGATGTTTGTGGGACTTTAACGTTGTATTGGCAAAGGCTTGCAGTATGGGGATAAAACTCGATAGCCACAGGAGGCTGCATACATGGAATATTTGGTGGTCACGGGCCATTGTACCATGGTTAATGTTGAACCCTTTTATAGGATCTGTATATTCAAGTCTCATTATTTTTAATGAACTAAGTCAAAACCAGCACCTGAAAATATTTGCCACACTTTACAAGGGTCAGCTCTAATGTTTTTAAGCACTGATCCAACCCTTGAGGAAACTTTATAATACCAGTAATATAAAGTATGGACAGTTTCTAGTTAAATGTGATGAAAGTTGAAAAAACACCAGCCTTGGAAACTAGAATTTCACCCACGCCGTTTTGAATTTGACTGTTAGCAGGCTATATGATAAAACAACTTCCAAGTGTCCTGTTGAGTTAATGTTTCCCTGGAAGAAACCACCCTTCGTTATCAGGAGCAGTGCTGTCTCGTCTCATAAGATAACATGAGGAAACACATTCTTGCTTTAGAGTAAGAGTAGTAACACAGGTGGTTTTAAACTTGTTTTGATCTTTTATGTTTATCTGTCTATTGGTTAGTTTCTTTTTTTGCCACTCAGGGCAAACCAAAGAAATACTGCTTGTCTATCGCTTTGTCGATCACCGTGGTGACTAAGGCCTCTTTCGCAAGTCAAATTCATTGAGTGACTCACTGAAATGTGTGCTGTACACTACAAGTGTGCTTCTTGTGTTACCAGTCAGCAGATTCTGGGTGTGGTGGTGGTTTTGATGGTAGCTCAATGTCCCATGGATCAGCTGCAAACCACGATGCTGCTGACGTGACTGAGTGACTGGAACTTATCACATAACTCAAGAGTGGCAGAGCTGGATGACACTCACTAAATACATCCACCTGATGATGCCCTCATGTCGTTGATCTGTTAATTGTTGTGACTAATTTTCTGCTGCAGCATTTTTACTTAAGCTGTAAGGATTAGTTGATTAATCAATTAGTTTTCACTTAAATTACCAACTATTTAGATAATTTATTAATTGTTTTGAGTATTTTTTTAAAGAAAAAAGTCCAAATTCTCTGATTTAAGTTTTTCAAACATAACTATGTTCAGTTTCTTTACTCCTCTGTGACAATGAACTGAATATCTTTGGATTTTGGACAAAACAAGACTTTTGAAGATATCACCTTGGGCTTTTATAGACGGTGATGAACATTTTTCGTCATTTTCTGACATTTTTTGGACCAAACAACTAACTGATTAATTCACAATGCCCTAATTTTCACCATACATGTATTTTACATTGTGCTGATGGTCTGTACTGTAGCTGCAACAAGTCATTGCTGAGAAGCTCTTTGATATCAGCAAACAGAAAACACTGTTCTTGCTTATCGTAGGATAATTTTTGACTTTCATTAAGCAAAAAAAAAAAAAATCCTTTAAATGCAGTTTGAGAGTACATTCACTTCTACTACACATTACTCAGTTCCTCAGTGATGACTTGACTGATGTTATTCCACTGACATGGCTTTTTATTCCATCTTGATCTGCTTACCCACCAGGTTGTGGTATCTTTCTCTGTTCATCGCAGTGCTTCTCCCAGCCTTGCGCAGTCAGGGTGTTGGGGCTTTGTTGAAGGTGGACTATTGCTTGACTGACTTTATTAGACATTGAAGCCTTGATGTGCTTTTTGGCTTTTGTCTGAAAGAGCCAGCCTGGCAGAGAAACTGGGATTTTGCATATTAGTTGGAGCAAGGTGGAAAATTATGGGTCTGGCTGCTTGACTGCTGATGAGTTTATTGGCTTACTGAGCTCTGCGCCCATTAAAACTCCTCTAAAGGTAACAAAAACCAATCTTTTCTCCAGCCTCAAAACCGAGAGAAATCTGATGAGGACAATCTGATCTGATGCAATAATTTCCGAAAAAGTTGTTGTTTGTGTTCGATGTTTTGGGCAAACTGTGCACTGCTCTGTGTCTACATTGGGATGCAGGGGGCTTGCACTCGTCCAGAATAAAATGTAACCGTTCAGTGCTGCTGGATCCAAGTCAAAGAGGGACACATAGCAGCACTGCTGGTGAAGATTATTCAGAAGCCAGTTTCTGTTTTCTTTTCCTTCAGCCCAGCCAGCAATTGTTCATTTATTACCAGAGAGGGAGACTGTGGGGGTAGGTCAGAGATTATGAATGAAGTGGAATAATAAAGTAAAAGTGGTCAGTGCTGGATCTAAAATCTAAAAAGGCAAGACACTAACACTCTGAAGGACTTACATAGTTATCTGTATGCACCTATTTTTAATTCATCCTCATTTCATCCATGCATAAATAATTATCTTTCACTGCTTCAGGCTTTTACTGCGCAGGAAGAATGGTTTCTGTCATTGTCTCCATTGTATCAGCACACAGAAGGGGAATAAGCATAGAGGCTTTTACATTAGGCTGTACAGCAGTTAGTGGAAGTTGCTAGCATGGCTCATGTTTAAACTGTGCTGTTCACAGGAGAGCTACCTTTGTCAACAAGCTAAGCAACCATGTTCACTTTGTTACCTGCTATAAACAGAAGTTACTGGTCAAGTTTGGGTTAGTTTTCCTGCAGAAATGGCAAAATGCATGTTACAGAAAATAAATAATAACTGGTAAAGTGAAAATAACGAAAACTAGAATGAAAATAAGATGAAGATAAAAATTGAGAATAGGGCTGGGTATTGTTTAAAAAAAGTTCAATACCATTATCAGTATCAGTACCCTTTAAGTGATACTGATATCAATAGAGTACTTCATTTGATATCCTTTGTTTGTACTTCATACAATATCCATCATTTCTGAAATAGTCCTTATACATTTTATGCATTTATTTTTATCACACACCACAAGTGTGCAGTATAGTCATACTTCACAGCATTTTAGTGGCAGATACACAATACTTGGCTTCATCACACCACAGACTGTATGGGTCTGTGGTAGTGGGCCAATCACAGGTTGTATTATATAGAAGAACGCTTGCGGCGATTGGCTATGAGCAGAACCGAACCCTAATTATACTTTTAATTATACTTATTATAATTAAAAATAAATCTGAGCACAATAACACCAGTGAATTGCCAGCAACAGCAATGGCTGGATGAATTATGTTTTTGAGTTGTCTGCCTGTTCCATTCTTGTACACACAGTATCTCAGTAATGCCTGAATTTCTTCAAATTTAGTACGAACATCCATTTGGACTAAAAGATCAGCTGACTGGAAATGGACGGTCAGAGGTCAAGGTCATTGTGACCTCATAAAACATGTTTTTGGTCATAAATCAAGAATTCACATGTTAATAATAGAAACTGAAGACAAATTTTCTCACTCTCAAAAAATACTATATATTTTATTGAGTTCATTTGAAGTCTTTGCTAGTTAGCTGAGTCTGAACAGACATGTATGTTAACTTGACTGGTTGGCTGAGGCATACAACCCCATGGTGGTAATTGTAGTTCAGATTCTAATCTCTTACTTTTTCTTTCTTTTTTGACGGTGATGTTTTCCAGTATTGAATGACCTATTTGGTTCAGTCATCTGATGCTTTGGCCTCTGCTTTTCACTAATTACTTTGTTAGATCAGTCTGATCAGCCTCTATACAGAGAAGTGCCTCTCTCTTTAGAGTGCATATGCATCTCTGCACTTGTATCCATCTGTATATGTTTTGCATGAGAGGCCATGTGCTTCTGCTCCACGTCAGTCTGGTTTTACCTGGCTGGGTTGGGATCAGACTTTGCATAATGATGATTTAATTTGTTTGGCCAGCCTAGTTCTTCAGGAAAGCCTTCTGTTGCTTACCTTATACAGTATGTAGGCAGGCTGAAAGATTGAATTGTTGTCTTTTTCTGGTGTTTTGTCTTTCCAGTAATTAAGAAGACCACGGAGGAGAGAGAACTGTTTTTCCAAAACAACTCTGATTTGTATCTGTGTTGAATATCAGAGATGAAATCGGTTGTTCCATCTAACCCTGAGCAGGAGCTTTGTTTTTCCTTTCAGGGGAAAATTGGACAAAAGAACAAACCTGTTACTGAGAAAAAGGGAGTTTCTGACCTGCCTGCAGTTTGATTCTGTCCTGAATGTGTAAATAAACAAAAGTCACAGCTACCGCTGCACTAGTCTCATGGAGCCAGGAGTGATTCGTTCACTTTGTGATGAGAATACTTGACTGAAAACAAATCCTTGACATTGTGATTATTGACAGCGGCAGCTGAAAAAAGCTCTGCCTGCAGGCGTTTGTTTTAGCACCACTGAAATGCTTTGTTTGAATCATAGCCTGCAGGGGCTGCTGGATTCGTTTTGAAATTTCAAACTTGGTTTATTGTATCGTAGTTCCCATCCATATTCAATCCAAGAAAAAAAGAGACACCAGTATTGCCTCTGTATACTGTGTATTTTACTGTGTATCTAATGCAACACTGACTCTGTCTTCCTGTCCTGCTGTTTTTCAGATTGTGCTGTGAACGTTCACAAGAGCTGCAAGTCTCTGCTGGGTGAGTGCACCAGCAGCAAGAATAAGGTAAACACTACACTGGAGCATAGAAAGACATGGACTAAGGCTACAGGGAAGTCACCCTAGTAATGTACCTTAGTCCACAAAGCTGTGGTAGACTGTTTATTTTTGGTGTTACTAGGCAAAGTTATCATACTTAACCTTTCAGTGTACCGACTTCAAGTGGTCTGAGAGAAAACTAGATTTTTTTAGGCTGCCTTGGCTCTGTTTTCTGTTTTAGAAAATCTAGTCTGTGCAGGTGACTTTGGCCAATCACAGTAGGAGATTCCGAGAAAGATTGAGTGTCATTCCCAGGTCATCAGATACTGACGCTGTGGGTTGTTGGTTAGACCAAGCCCTTATTTTTGTTGTTGTAGCACCACAGCAACACTGAATGCCTGTGTCGTGATCAGACATGATGCTTGTTAATATACTGAAAGAAGTGGAATTTGGTTGTATTACAGAATGTCGTTTTTACCACACTGGAAATTTTTACCACGTCAGATACGGTTGCATATTAAAATAATAACAAGAACAGAAAGTAATTTTCTCACAATGAAAAACAGTTTCCTCAAAACTTATGACAAACTGCTAAAAATGAGCCAACAATAAAAGGAAAGCTGGACATGTATGACAAAATATGGACACCTTTTGTAAACTTTGTCGATAACCTGTAAGTAAATGTTGATGAAGTCTTCTGCTATTGTGTGATATACAGTGAATTCTTGGTATCTGGGGGTAGAATTGCTTGGGGAGTAAAAATTTGTAATATTTGTATATATGTATATTTAATTTAATTTTTTACTTTAGCTACACTCGTTATGCTTTGTCTTGTTTGTCTTGTCCTGTCCTGTCTGAGAGTATCCCAAAGCATTTGAAACAGCTGAACCGTATTTTGAAAGAGACGATTAAATTCAGTAGGCTAAACAGTAAATCTGTCTGATTCATTACTTTAAATTATTTATGTAATAAATAAATGAATAGAAATCTGCATGAGAAATAAAGACAAAGGGGGAAAAGTCATATGCTTATAGTCAAGTATAGTGATCATATAGTCATATATCCACTGAATCAACAAACACTTCCTGCACCTGCGACCACAGTTCTTGTTTTCTCCACGTAGTTCGTGCTTTATGGTCTGTAGTTACATTTTTGACGAGGTGCATACATTAGCTATAGGGGAAAACATGCAGCAACAAAGTCTCCACATGTAGGTGCTGCAGCACCTCAAAGGTGAGAGAGTTTTGGCAATGAAAGCCGTGCGTTCATTCAGGACAGGGCAGTTAAGACAACTCGACTGAAGATTACGTGCCTCTGTCCACTCTTATGAATCTGCCTGAGATGGCTTGTTAGTCAAACCATGTGAGCAGACTAGTCCTGCAAGGAAAGTACAGTAAGAGCGTGCAATTTTTAGGCATTTTGTAATCTGTCACTCAGCTGATGAAAGGTTTGAGAGAATGGTCTTGAAAAAAACTCTCTTTCTTAATTTTCTCCACACAGAGAGATTCTCTTCCGAGGATTGGCTCATCGGGATCTCCTAACTTTGGTAAGCAGAAAGTGCACCTTTTGAAAATCCCATTGATTGCGGTATCAGAAGAAGTATCAGCTGCATTGTAGTGTGCAGTTTTCTGTCTGCTGTTGTCTAAAACATCCTCACTGATGTAAATGATCCTGCTGCATTACTACAAAAACACTGAATATTGTGCACCGTTTCATCATTATTTAGACTGAGCTGAATAAAGGTGAGGATTTTTCTCCTCAGAGGACAATATTTTATTTAAAAAACAAACTATTATTAACAATCTTAATAATACTGAATAAATAAACAGACACATATAAATAGCGACTTTTTCTTAAAATACTGCTGGTTCTGTAGTGTTGGCTTTTGTTGACTTTGACTAGTGTTGACTTTTTTTATTGAAACTTTTAGTGCATTTTGGCCTTAATGTTAAATTGAGCAAGTCAATATTCTCATCTGTGCCTGATTGACTTGGTTTGCCATGTTATTATTTGAGCATATTTTTTATGCCTAATGCAGTGCCTTTGAGGGTTTCTGCACAATATTTGTCATTGTTTTTGGTTAATGTATTTGATTTAATAAAGTTACATTTGAATTAGGCTTTAAACACTTGAAAAATATCCCTTTAAGCTACATTTTAAACAAATAAAAAAATAAATTTGCAGTTAATCGCGATTAAGTACAGACAGTCATGCATTTAATCACGATTAAATATTTTAGTCTATTGACAGCACTAAAAAAATCTTATGCTCTCAATGTTGAGCCAAATATTTCCCTATGGTATCGAATCAAATTTTTCAAGGTATTAGAAATTACCATGACAACACTAGTCCCCATGTGTCAAATTAAAAAGCTGGTTGCCTCTCTGGTGGCTTGCAGAGGATTAAAGAGATGATCCCCTCTGACATCTGAAGATAATATCATGCTATTTCTTTCTCTCACTGTGTGGTAGGGCCGCATGATATGTTAAAAAAAAAATCATATTGCGTTTATTTTGACATATTTTGATTTTGATATGATTCATGATTAGTGGGAATGATCATTTTTGGATCACAGTTTCATGATTCATCATGATTATGTGACATTTTCTGGCCTCTGTACCAAACAAAAATGTTTTCTTCTTGAGAAGAAGATTTGTAGCCCAGAGCAATTCTTTAGCACTACAGTACTTATGATGCTGTTTTGTTATACATTTTCCTTTTCTTAATAAATTGCAGCCTCTGTGATTTGGATACTGCACTTCACTACATTGTAATTTCAATAAAATTCCCATTAATTTTGCTCTCGTACAGTATGAGAGTGTGTAAGTGGTTCTGGATCTTTCTGGTGTATGTGTGTGTCTACCTACACACTGAGTGTAGACAGGGAGATTGGCCTCCAACAGGCTGTTAGCAAAGGTGGTGATTAGCCATTGTTAAGAACAGGTAGGTGATTTACCTCTGGTTCAATTCTTGCTCAAACCCAGGATAGATTTAAACTATTTCAGATTGTGTCTTATGATCTTCTCCATAAAAAGTTAGATTAAAGGGGATTTGGCTTGTTGAATTTATAAGCTTTCATTTGTTATTATCAAGTGATCCATCCCAGGAAACTTCAGGAACCAATAAGTGCTAATTATAACATTCAGCAGCGTTGCATGTGATAGAACGCTCAGGGGACATGAGTGGCTGCAGCAGCAGCTTAAGTTAATCTCCTGTAGCAGTTGTTATTGTCCTGAACAGCTGGAGTCCTGTCGGCCACACCTGATTTTTCCTCATGTCCTGCTCTGGCCAATCAGTAGCGTGTGTAGGGGGTCAGGAAGACAGCGACTGGTGAGAGGAAAAGTGAGGAATCAGAAGGTGTGGGGAATATAAAAGGGGGAACATCTTTCTAGAAGTTGCTAGAAGAGATCGGACGTGAAGGATCTTGGCGGGTTGCATATAAAAGTCAGGCTTTGTGCTGCCGCTCTTCCACGCCTCCTTTACACCGGTGAAGACGCATCGCTTATTACTTTTTCAATAATAGCCACTGATACTGCGACAGAGACTATTGAACCTTACCTTTGAGTTTGGATTATTATATGTCTGCCACTCGTTCTACTTTGAGACATTCACAATGGAGCTAGCTTTTACTAAAGGCACTACCCGAACCACAGCAGCCCTCAAAGGCAGCTCAAGGATTACTAAACCATCCTCTTCCTCTTCCCCATCCTCTTCTGCCTCATCATGGGGTCTGTCTGGACGTGTTGGTGTTAGGGTGTTGATGCACCGCAACCTGATTACCTGCCGAGTCTTCCGATCCCTGTCTCGATCTTGGCTGAAAAAATACTGGCATCGGCGCAAACAAGAGCTAAACAACCACCCACCCTCCTCCTCTTGTCCACCTCGCTGTTCATCTTCTCCTTTTTCCCTGTCCTCCCCTCCTTTCTCCTCACGTTCCTCCTCCGTGTCCTCTCATTTCCTCAGTTCACTCGTCTCTCATCTCTCCTCCCCAGCCCTAAAGGACCGGGACAGAGAGCGGGAGCAGTTGGGCCCAGCCTCATCACAGGCCCTGGATGGCCACCCAGGCTTTTCCAGCACCCCAGGCATGACCATTAGTGCGTGGGGAACCAGCACTCAGTCGACTGCCACCCATACCACCAGCTCCGCCACAGCCCCTGCCTCCAGCCTTGGCCACAACCTCCGTCACCACAACAGCTCAGGGTAAGCATCTCTGCCTTGCAAGTTAGACTTTTCAGTCCTCCATTGAAGGCCTTTTTTGGGGTGTTAAGTTGTTTAAAGTACTTGAATTTTAATGTAGTGTTTTCAAGGTTCGAAAAGTGCTTGGATGTTGGAAGTGCTTTAAACTGCTTGAAACTGTTAATTGTACTTTGTTCATAATAAATCACTCTCTGATTGAGTAGTTTTCTTTTTAGATAACAAAATAAAGTCAGAGAAAGGCCTAATTGCTTTTGCCTTTGGCACAAAGTGAAGATAGCTCCACTCGAGCTTTGCTTGCCACTCTGCACGTGTGGCTACACTTGGTGCGATGTGTCTTTTTGATGTGTGCCCTGTGATGGAAAAGTGAGTTGGAGGCTAACATGCATGAAAATGAATTTAAAAAAAAAGTGAAAGGGTTTTGTTGAAACTGAAGTTTTTTTTTTATTGGCTCAGCCAAATCTGATGCCAAATCTACCTACAGACAAGTGACACATTTTGAAACATGAAACTTTGTAATGTTTCCTTTAATTTGTCACCCACCCCAAATATTCAAGGACATTTATTATCATTAAACACAGGGTTGTATAATGAAAATAGAGTTGTTGTTGTTCCTTCATAATGCACACAAACTACAATGCAGATGATTAATTAAATTAAGTATGGAACAGGGTGAAAATATGACACAAAATAAATGCATACGTACATGCGTACACCCAGGGAATAATTCTGTAGTGCATTCTGAAGAATGCTATTTCAAAACATTTTTTGTTGTTTGTAGTGCAGTAACATTTGATTTAATGTGATGAAGAAATGACATGGGGCCTAATCATTTTGATCATATATGAATATGCCATTTACCACAGCTGTAAGGTGCTGGAAAAGCTTTAAAATGCTTGAAAAGTGCTTGAATATGACTTTGACCAAAGGTGTAGGAACCTGTTTTTTTGCACAGGAGTTTTTTCTTTTCATTTTTCGCTTTCTTTGTAACTAGTTCTGCTCCTGAATGACCACAAAAATAAGTTCTCTTGCTCTCAAATCTATAATTATGTAGATGTTTACAGGACCGGCTGTATGTTAATGTTGGATATTTTTAGATTCTTTGCTGCTGAAATACTATTTTTCTCTGTGCCATTGTAAGGTGTGTATTTATAGTTGACATATCAAGGCAAGCTGTCTTCTCTAATACAACAGCCGTTTGAAACTGAGTCTAGACAGTTCTCAGAAGTGGACTATTTTTCCACTAAGAACACTGTGTAGGGAGATGGGAAGGCAGTGGGTGAGGGAGAGAGAGTCAAAGGCATAGGGAAGGCGTTTATTAGCAGAAGACAGGGAGTCAGTAGGAAAGAGAAATGTAGCTGGGTTTCTCTTTTGTGTGTAATTTTATGTCATTTTTTTTGTGGACCTGTAAATGCACTCCTTGGCTTGTGAGTTTATTTAGGCTACCACCAGCTAGTGGGATTAAGTTGTATCAGTGTTAGCATGTATGCCACCTTAGACCTGTGGTTGTCGTCCCTCAGATCCCTCCCTGGGGAGATGGATGAGACAGATGCTCTCCGCTCCAAACGCTGCAACGAAGACGCCATTTCCCTTGCTCCCTCCACCACAGAGTCCATCATAGTCGAAGGTGAGTTGACTGACTGCGGTGGGATTGAACTTGAAACCCAACAGTTCCACTTTTGGTTGAAGTTGTTATGTGTTTTTTTATATAACTACCTTTTCTCAGCCTGTTACGTCCTCTAAGATCTATGCGAGTGCAGAGTGATAGTTTGTCTTAAGGGAGTTTTCTTAAATCCAGGGAGGAGAGAGTGTGGAGAGTGTTTTGTGGAGTCAGGGGTGACCTCACCCTTTCTCATTAAGCTGTAGTGTGTGGGAGAGACACACAGGCTAACTGGCTACCATCTTGCCAAATACAAATTGCTATTACACCATCTTTGTCTCCCAGCTTCCCTGTTCCAGGGTTTATTGTTTTACCAGACATACACGCTGTCATGTCGATTCTTATTTTGCATCCCTGGTGCTTTATAGTATGCTGCTGATGAAATGGCAAAAAAACTAATGTGACAATGTCCGAATGACCAGTGTGATTTTTTTTTTGTTTTGCTTTAGGCACTATAATGATATCATTACAAAATCTCAGCCACAAACACCTTTTTAAAGGGATAGTCAGACTATTCGAAATGAGGATGTATGAGATTGTTGACGATTGTCAGTTACTGAGAGTAGATGGTGATTGACATGCCCCCAGTTTGGAGAAGCAGAGAGGAGAACCAGAATGGAAGCTAAGCAATGTGCACTGGTGGGCAGGGTAAGCAACAAAGCATATTTTAGTAACTTTAAAAAGGGCCCATCTAAAAAAAAAAAAAAATCAATATCAGTTTAAGTGTACGTTATGTTTAGAATATTTTTACTGATTTACTTTGCCACCAGACATTCTTTTCCAACGAGAAACCACTGTGGTATAAGCCAAATACTGGTCTCTCTCACTCAACCAGACTCCTTTGGCAAACTCAGTAATTTTACCTCACAGAACACAGTTGAACTCCTGCTACCTTGATCTGTTAGTTTGTTTGTATTATTGTGTGACTTTAATGAATCTGAACTAACCTTTTAAAACGCCAGTCACACAACAACACTTACTTACAGATTGAGGCAGTGGTAGACCAGCAAGGGGTAAAAATGACTGATTTTGCCAATGAGGAGAGAACATTATTTTATGATAGCACTTTTACTTTGGAAAAGACTGTCTGATGGTGAGGTAAAGCTGGGAAACTATTCTAAATATACTGTACACATTAAATGATATTAATTTTTTATTTTTGTTTAGTAATTTTTTTACGATGGGCCTTGTTTTAAGCAGCTAAAATATGGTTTGCTGCTGACCCTGTCCACAGCAGTCCATTGCTTAGCTTCCTATACCGGTGCTCCTACTGCTTCAAGGGGCATGATGAGTACCTCATACAGGATTCAAAAAATATTAACTATCCCTTTAAGGAAGTCCCTACAGTTGAAAGTATTATCTGCTGATATATTGTAATGTAATACAATTATAGAGTGCAGGGTCAGCTACAAATCAGCATATCTTGAGCTGAATATTGGTCAACAATTACAGTTTTTTTCCCCATTTATTAGGATCCTCATCCTCATTGGAGTCCAACCTTGTTCTTTTACCACCTCAGAGTGTAATCTTGCTTATTTATGCACTCAGTGGGATCTTTTGTAATGTATTTTGCTCTCAAGACTGGATGACAGTTTATTTCATCTGTGCACTGTAGTGTGGGCTGATTTTTTTTTTCTTTTTCTTACATAGGTTGGTGGGAAAAGCCTTTATTTTTTATTTTAAAAAGAAGTATGGGATTAACAAAGAATGTATTAACAAGTTGTGTTGTTGAGTCAAGATTACTTACAGTGGTTCATATTGTCTTGTCACTCCATGCATCATTTTCAGCCCTGCCAAAACACAAAAGGATGAGACATTAAGTCAGCAGTGAAACATTCTTAAAGTTGGATAAGTTTATGGTGACCTTTTCTAAGGTAATCAACTCTTGAAAATGATTGTTCATCACCTAAGATGAAGAAAATTCTGTGAAAGTCATCTGAGGACTTGAGTTACCTTTTGTCCTTCAGTGGAAGCAAAAGCACAATCCAGATTGAATTCTCCCAGGGCTGCTGTTCTGCTGACCTTTACCTTTGACCTTCTTTTGGAAACACTGACCTAAACATGTTGGCACCATGTTTATCCAATTTCCTGCCATATCAGGAGTCAACATAAAACATTTTTCTGGTTTGTATTTTAACACTGTGATGTGCCATAGTTTTCAATGTCTCTGTTGCTCTTCTCAGACGCTCACTATGCAGCAGTGCGGGCTGATCTGGAGTCTGATGCTCAGGACCTGGAGGCAGAGTCATGGAGTTTGGCAGTCGACCAACAGTACGTTAAGAAGCACTCGAAAGAAACTGTGAAGAGACAGGATGTGATATACGGTAAGTGTGATTTCTTCATTATGTTCCATTTAAATTTTAGAACTATTATCAGGAACAATTTCAGTCATGTGTATCATGTACCAGGAAAAAATAAGAGGTTATTGAGGATTTAGATGGCATGAATCACCTGTTGTGAGCCAGTCCATCGTATTAGAATGCATTATACATCTTTGGGTTTACATGGCTTATCATAATCATTTAACTTTATGTCATTTTCCAGAGCTGATGCAGACGGAGATGCACCATGTCCGAACGCTGAAGATAATGCTGCATGTGTACGTCCGGGAGTTGAAGGAGAACCTCCAGATGGACCCAGGCAGGCTGGACTGTCTCTTCCCCCGCTTGGAAAGCCTCCTCGAGCTTCACACACATTTCCTGTCTCGTCTCAAAGAGCGGCAGCGAGAAAACCTCGTTCCACCCAATGACAGGAACTACACTGTCAACAGAGTGGCAGACATTCTGATAGCACAGGTAGAGAGGAGATACAGAGGAGCATGTCCAACAAGAGCATGCATGCATACAAATGCCCAGCATTGATTTTTAAATACTTCACATAATAGAGATGCGCATGAACAAAGTGATGCATAAATTTTGTGTAAACATCATAGCACATGTGCCACAGTTACAGTATAGACCAGCAAACAAACACAGAGCCAAGTGGGTGACAGAGGTGATGGTTTTCTTTTTTGTTCTCCAGTTCTCAGGTGAAATCGGTGAGCGCATGAAGGACTGCTATGGAGATTTCTGCAGTCACCACACTGAGGCTGTCAGCTACTACAAAGAACAGCTGCAAAACAACAAAAAGTTCCAAAACATCATTCGGGTATGCCACATAGCAATCTTCTGATTTTTGTTATCAGATTTACATCTGCAGTGCAGTCTATGACTTCCACTTGCAGTCCGACAAATTAATAGTAATGTCTTTTTTCCTCAGAAAATCAACAACCTGTCCATTGTGCGGAGGTTAGGAGTGACTGAGTGTATTCTGTTGGTGACACAGCGCATTACCAAGTACCCAGTGCTAGTGGAGCGCATTCTGCACAACACTGAAGGTCCAGTATTTCACATGCATCTGCTAAACATCACAATGACTGTAAAGAAAGTGCAGCCATTTATTTAGTGAGGAATAATTTCACTCATTACAGCTTTATTTTGCTGTTTCTCTAAAGTATCAAATGTTTTTTACTGTCTCTAGGTGGTACAGAGGAGCATGAGGATCTGACACAGTCGCTGGGTCTGATTAAAGACACCATCGTTCAGGTTGACACGCTGGTTAATCTCCACGAGAAAAGCTCACGACTCCGAGACATACACAACAAAATGGAGCCAAAGGCACTGGGAAAAATCAAAGATGGCCGAGTGTTTCGCAGGGAGGACCTGGCACAGGGAAGGAGACGGCTGCTGCATGAGGGCACAGTCAACTGGAAAGCTGCTTCTGGCAGGCTCAAAGGTATGAAAAACAGGATATAAACTTATATGTGTCTTGTCTATTATCATCTACCTTCTTTCCAGCTTGCAGGCTTAAGTCTCAGGATGTCGTGTGTTATTTTTGTCCTTCCAGATATTCTGGCAGTGCTCCTGTCAGATGTGCTGCTCTTGCTACAAGAGAAGGATCAGAGATATGTATTTGCTACAGTGGTGAGTGATTAAAGTCATTTTTCCTGTCAGACACTAACAAAGAAAAATTATTTAGGGTTTATTTGATAGGGACAGATACAAGCAGGGACAAACTTAAAACAGCTATCCGGTGCAAGTGTCACAGTTTTATTGTGGATGTTAATTTGCAACGTCCGTCCCTGGATTGGCTTTTATGAAAATAAGAGATTGAAACGGTGAGGTGAAACAAAGATAAACTGTGTACAACAGGATATTATAAAGCTAATTAAAAGCTGAGTACAGCAAGACACCATAAAGTACAAAGTTGAAGACATTACATTTAGAAATTAAACATGAGCACAGGTTTATTGCTGAATTAACCAGGATTTGGTATCTCTTTTAAAAGTGGTGATGTTTGCAGCACATTTCAGATGATCAGTTAGGAAATTAAAGGACTTTGATACATCAGCTCCTTTAAATCAAGCAAATAGGAATATTTGAATAATGTGCAGAAAGATGTTGGAGCAGAATTTAGTTAGTAACACATGACCGCTCTGCAAATTTGATTCATCAAATTTTACAACCTTAAGTACAAGTAATCAAAAAGCATGCCCCTGTATCTCTTTCCTCCTTCTTGTTCTCCACCCAGGATAACAAGCCGTCAGTGATTTCTCTTCAGAAGCTGATTGTCAGAGAAGTGGCCCATGAGGAGAAGGCCATGTTTCTTATCTGTGCCTCCTCCAATGAGCCGGAGATGTACGAGATCCACACTACCTCCAAGGAGGAGCGAAACAGTTGGATGTCACAGATACGGCAAGCTGTTGAGAGGTAGCTGCATTTTCACAGAGATGACGTGTAGTATTAACTACATTTTGTAGAAAGTTTTGGAAAAAAAAGTGAAAAAGATTTAACAGAAAATTTATGGACCCCTTACTCTGCTTGCCTCCTTTGTCTTCCCGTCTGCGTTGGCTTCTGTCCTGTCCCCTCTTAGTTGTCCTCACACAGAAGAGAGGCTCTTCAGTGAGGAGGAAGAAGCACGAGCTTTCAGGTTCAAAGAATATCAAGGTAACTGCAGAAAAAGTCACTGATGACATTCACAAAGAAATCCCCTGGAAAATGAGATTATAGTGGGCCACAAGGGGGCGCTCATGTATCATAGTAACTGTAATATTGTTTGACTTTAAGTTATGGACTTGCTTTTTCTGTGCATTTCATTTGATGTAAACTAGATTTCATTCTTTGCAGTAAAAGCTGTTTGAGTATTTGGGTGTTGTAAAGGTTAAAGGGTTGCTATATAGATGCACGAGAAGTGAGCATGTGGCAGAACCTTCATTCAAAAAACCCTTTGTCCATTGTTTTAGGAATTCTCTTTGTTTATTCTATACCATGTCTCCTATTGTAGAACGTCTGAGCCAGAAGGATGCAGTGATAGTCCAGGCTCTCACTGAGAAGCTGCAGCTGTTTGCAGAGTTGGCAGAGTCTGTGTCAAGTCCAGAGGACACAGCTTCGCGCTCTAGACTTCTGCTGCGAGGAGATGCCTCGGACCTCCAGCAGGGGGAAGCCCTGCTCAAAGGAGCCATCACTGAGGGTAGGACAATGCTGCATTATATCTGCTTTAAACACAGAAGCATGGCACTATGGCATTGTGTGAATCTTACACAAAGATTTGATCATATTTATGTTCCTGTGCTGTTTGCCACTGTTGTCCTAAACCTCTCACCAGATTTTCAACCTTAACTTTGACTTATTGGTGCTTTATTGACAAGGGAAACAGATTTGTTTATTGTCAAAACGGACGTAAAAATAAATCAAAAGAAGAATCAATATAAACAGAAGAATTATGATTTTGGTTGTATGTTCAAATGAAAACTCAAATTCTGAAATATGCAGTACAGTATCTCAAAATAATACAATGGCAACTGCATACAAAATGAAAATGTGATGTAAATGCATAAACAAACACAACGACAGCTTTGAAGATATGACAAGCACTTTAACTTCCTTTCTCTGTCTCTCCAGTGGAGAACCTCCAGAACCTGCTGCAGTCCGGCGTGAGGGAGGAGGCTCCGACCTCACGGCTGGAGGATGGAAGCGGCTCAGGGCTTCTGCCCAGACGAGCAGACACCTTTGGGGGCTATGACAGCAGCCCAACCATTCTCAATAAGAGTGAGTCCAGCACAGTCCATGCCCTGAAGAAGCCTTCCATCTAAAGGATTTGCAGTCGTATTTCAGTGGCCCGTATGCCATTAATAAATTCTGAATTATTATTGAAAATAAATAAAAATTTGTTGATTCCTTGAATTGATTTCATTGGTTGAATTGATATATTTTTTCTAAACATGTTTCTTAGCAACAGTGCCAGCATCCTTTTTAAAAAAAAAAAAAATCATTTCAAGACAGCTCTGGGCCCAGTTTTGCATGTATATGTGTGTTGTTTCTGTGCTGTGTTCGTGATTGTCAATATTTTCTATGTATGTATCTAATTATTTGTGTGTGTTTGTCTCTGTGTCTGTACCTGTGTGTGTTGGTGTTGATGTGTCCGTGCCAGATGGCAGCATGAAGAAGAACTTTTCTGGCGAGTCCAGAAACAGAGACAGAAGCCAGAGAGCCAGCTCTGACCCTCAGCTCAAAGAACTCTGTGGCAGCCATACCCTGGAGCAGACGGTATGGGCTCAACACACACGCAGTATATCTTGGGATGAGTCACATTGTTATTTTCTGTAAATAGTAATAAGCAGACAAAGTCATCTGGAAAGTTTCCATCTCCTGATGTTTACTGTAACCTCACTCTGCCGGTCACTTAATTTGTTTATAAATAGATAAAGCCTTGATAAGCGAATGCGGTCATTGGTTTACCTTCCAGTAAATCCTCATCTTTGAGAATCATCAGCCATACAAAATATAATAACTATACCTGACTGGTGGTGTGAAAAGGTTCGTACATACTGTTGTTTTAAAAAAAATATTTTAAATGATGTTCCCAAACATTTATGCCATGCACCCCCTTCTAAAACCTGACCTGGTTAATGTACCCTCAGTCCTCCACACCCAGAGCCCATGTTTCCCTCTTGCACACCCCTATAGAAGCAGCTGACCCGACACACTTTGGGAAACCCTGCTACTTGTTAAATTACTGACTGACTGACTGAAGTATTTCACCATTACTTCATATCTAATGCTGCTCAGCACTCATTTCAAGGTTGTAGATGCAGGTTTTTATTTTCCATGGAGAATAATAGTTTTACCTGTTCTACGGCTAGTATCAACAGCTAAATGGAATTTCTTCTGGATTTTAGTGTGCAGAAAGAAAGTAAGAAAAGTGCAGAGTGTCTTTAAGTCTGAATAATGTAACAGCTTTTTGATCATTCAGCTTGAAATGTACATATTGACACAATATACTTCAGATGTTCCAAATCTTTTACATTGTGTAACAGTATTCGAGATTCAGGAGATTTATTGCCATGTGTTTGACTGTTGTTGCTCAGGTTGATGAGAGCTGCTGCTCTCCTGCCAGATGGAACCGCATCTGGTCTAACTCCTTCCCCGAGGCTGAGGTAAACTCTGTCACCTTGTGCTGCACAACACTGCTGGAGTTGATATTCATAGCAATGCCTGCTGAACTGAAGAGATGTACCCAATCCATCAAATGTTATTCTGTTATGGTGATGCTGGTGTTGAGTTTTTGATTATGATAACCTTGTGTTTCCATTCTAGTTCTTTGACAGGGTGCTGATGCTCTCGCAAAGGCTCTACAGTCTGCAGGTAATTCAGTCGCTGAAGTCTAATTGAATGTATGTTTGCAGATTAATTATTTAATTTTTTGGTTTTCGGGTTTCGGGTTTAACTTAAACTTGATAATTTTCATAAGAACCATGATCAAATATGTTCTTAATTACCTTTTTTTCTCTGTTTCCACCTTCAGGCTATCATATCACAGCGGGACAGTCACATTGAGCTGCAGCGGACTTCCCTGCCCGGCCGCCACAGAGGGAACGTGCTCCTGGAGCAGGAGAAACAGCGGACTCTGGCCCTGCAGAGAGAAGAGCTGGCCAACTTCCACAAGCTGCAGTCTCAACACCGGCAGGAGCAGCAGCGTTGGGAGAGGGACAGGGAGCGGCACCGTCACCAAGTCGAGGCCACTGAGGCCAGGCTCCGACAGCGGGAGGAGGAGTGCAGACGGCTGGAGGTGAAGTGCACTGTCCCTCCTGAAGGCTGTGGAACAGATTTTATTTGAATTTCATCATGTGGTTAAAAAAAAAAACATATTGCGATTATTTTTGCATCACAAATTTCATTTTTACCAAACATAAAATCATGGTTATATGATATTTGTTGGGGGCTGTACCCAAAACACAAGACAACAAGATCTGTTTGTGTTGATTAATTGTGCAGCTTGCTAGTAATTACAAAAATGCCACACAAACTTAACAATATTGCTGTTTTTTTGATGCAGGAACAACTGGCAGAAGAAAGGAAGGAGCTGGAGAGTCAGAGGGAGACGTACCAGCAGGACCTGGAGAGACTGAGAGAGTCCACCAGAGCTGTGGAGAAGGAAAAGGAACGCCTGGAACACCAGAAGAAGATCAAGAGGAAGACTATTGAGGTGGGGAACCTGAAACCTACCGTGAGGAGGCAGATTAGAAAAGAACAAAATACACATTTACAGTATGCATTTGTTTGGAGAACAGGCTCATTGTACAGAACAAGACTAGCAAGCAAGCTGGCAGAGACGATATTTAATTCACTGAAAATTATTTACTTCCAAAACGTAAAGGAGTGAATGTAGCCCAAACATGGATGTGGACAATAGACCGGCATGCTGTTGTTTTATGTTACATTTGGGCTGGACCCCTTAGAGCCACACAGACGGAAACCATAGAGAGTGGTGAACTCCATTCCAGCCTTCTAGTCCACCACCATGGGACCTCAGTTTGGAAAGATGAATACGATACTTAATTACAAAGACAACACACTCAGCAGTGGCATAGGTAACATCATTACTTTCTCCCTCTAAAACCTAACGTTAGCCGCTGAAACTATGATGCCTGCATGTTTTAAAACTAGGATGTAGTCACACCAGCAACGGGTCTTGCTCGTTCTCTTACTTCCCGGCTGATAAAAGGACCAAGAGACGCTGTATAAAAACACTTACGATAATATAATGTTAGAAGGGATAGTGGTATTGGTGCCCTATACTGTGCAAGATAAGAGATGTAGGTCACTGAGCGATTTGACACACAACTCAACTATGACAAATTTACCACAAACGGAAACTTTATCTTTTAACTTGACATATATCGTACGTATAATTCATGGCACAATTTATAAAGAATCGTCGCTGACTACTGTTTTAAAATAGGAATAGAATTTCAAAATAGGAAGAGGAGAGACTTAACCTCCCTATAAATGACACATAAGCTAAAAATCTACATACTTAGCATAATAACTTCAAGGTACTTTCGGCTTTATTATAGGTGACTAATTATATAAATATTTTTGAATACTACAGTGTATAAGCTGTAGGATGTATAGACTGATTTCAAAGAAAAAATGCCTATCCAAAATTGAAATTGAAGGTCATCAAAGAGTATATTACTGAACCTTTAAAATGATGTTTAATAAAGTATAAAATGTGGACAAGGGCGAGGTGCTGGGTCTGCTGATGATGATTACTCACAGATTAAAGAATGAGAAGGGGGTTTCCTGTCTCTGCGGCTTCCTTTTTCGCAGTCTTGCATAAATTTTCCAAATGTTTCCCCACCTACTGCTACTCTCTGTTTTTCCCTTCCATCCCATCGCCCGGGCATGAACCCTGTACCTACCCCTCTAATGTACTGAAAAACCAAATATATTTTATGCATCGGCTGAAAGATTGATTGTAATTGTTCATTAGTCTAATTTGCTCAACATTTGAATACATTACCAGTAAATGAAATGCAGTTGAAACCAAAGAACTTGATTCAGCCTGATTCATAGATTGGCATAATTATAAACATAAATACACCTGAATACATCTCTAACCGCTCACCTCAGGAATCCACCTACGCAGGGAGCAGTCTTTCTGTTTACCTCTCTTTACCTCCTCTCTCCTCCCTGTGTTTCCTTACCTGTATCCATCTGTCTCTCCTTGCAGCACAATGCAGGCCATTGTTTGTGAGTTTCATGGGAGAGGAACTTTGAGAAAGATCCACTGACTGTAATTTCATGCCCGGTGCTAACAGATCTGTCAAGGAGCTGCAGTAAAGTTACTTAATATCAGCCTTTAGTGTTTTCAAAGGTCTGAATCACCATCACAGTTTGGTTGATTGGCATTCTCTGTAACAAGTTGCAGAGATGTAACTGGAGCATGGGAAAGTTTATCTCCACACAAACTTTATCTTCTTAACAAACCAAGAAGATACAGTCTGACATGTAACAGCTTTGAGATTCTTTCTAGTAGTGGGTGATATTGATAAAATGCTCTATCACACGGGGCTTTTCCATTGGGTCAAATCATGCAACGCTGCATGCAACGATTTGCATTTCCATTATCACCTTTGCTAAGTCACGCTTCCTCCTGGACCTTCTCTGAAGTACAGAGGGGGATCGAGGGTTCGATCTTTCCTCCACCATGGCCAACCCATGACAACCCCCTCTTCTCCCCCTTAAACAAGTGTGTGTTGCGAGAGTGAACCAGTGTGTGCAGGACACTAGAGAGAGAGTTTTTTTAAAAGTCTGTCTGTGTTCACCTCTCAGTAAATATTTTGAATTGTTGCACATGATTTTTCTGTATGGTGTTCACTTGTAACCAGTGGCAGATTTTGTCATTTTTATCTCCACCCGGGGTAAGCCTGGAGGGGATCATGCAATCAGTTGCGAGTGATCAATTTGATCTTATGTCTGCAGCTAATCAAGAATATTTCCACACCAATCAGCCTAATATTTTTTTGTCATATTTATGACTGTATCATTAAGGAGCTTTTGTGGTTGCAGTGATTCACAGTTTTTAAAAACCTATATAAAACCAATATATAACCTGTAATGACTACTGACTCCTCTCTCCTCCTAATTGGCCAGGATGGGGCTAAAGTCAACAGCAACTGCTAAGCTAAAACAAGGCTTACCTACTAGCGGCATCTGGGGAGTAACTAGTTATATGCAACTAAATTACAAAACAATTATAACTGTAATCTGTTACATTTACTGACAAAAATGTGTCATTAAATTACAGTTACTAATCAAAGTGTTAGTGATTACAAAGTGGTTACATCCAAATGTTCTTTTTGGGTTGCATGCACTCTGCTTGTTTTTAAAAATCTATTTAAACTAAAAATCTGGATTTGATCATGGTGAGAGGAGCCTAAACATAATTGTCAGCTCCACAACCTGAGTCACACACATATTTCTATAATCAGGAGAATGTAAAATACACCTAATGATGGGATTGTTCACTCTGACTAATGCTTACAAGTATGTGAAAGCCAAAACTTTTCAGCGTGATGAGTCAGTGTGTTCTCTTTTTTTCTGCTTCCTAAGACAAGAAAAAGTTTGTCAGTATGTGTACAAACCGGATTGCTGTTTTCCAAGAAGTTGGACTAATCACCATGAGCTGTCTTCCAGTGCTGTACTGATATGCATGCTCTTACAGAGATGTGTCATTCTGATTGAGGCTGTCTCCAGTCATATCATTATTCGCTCTCTGCTGTCTGACATTCCTACCTGGTTGATGCCAGACCATTACTTCTGATTGGTCAGTGCCTCTTTATCCTGCATACCACGCTGAGTAACTGACAGATGACATAATGCCCTCCATTCAAGTCCTGACCTGCTCCAGAAAAAAGCTGCAGTGTTTTTTTGTTGTTCTTGTTTATCTCCTACAGCTTTACTTGTAATATCCTCAGACATCTGGCTACTTATCTGACATCTCAAAGATTTCATGGTAACAAAATCTTTCAGTGACATGTCTTCAGTTAACTAGAGTCTTAACTCAAGACGTGCACAAACACAACCAGCTGACATGAGTTATTGCATTTGTCATCTCATTACTGGCTGCAGAGGGCCGGCCTATGACTGTGATTTGTACCCAGAACACTTCACAGTGACTCCTGGAAAACCACAGCCCTCTGGTCTTGTGAAGCAAAGGAGCCTCTGGCTGAATTGACCTAATCTGCTGTGATGAGTAATACAGAGACCCTGGTAATTACAGACGCCTTCACTGAAACAGATTGCTGTGCGGTTTGTTTGTTTGCTACATGGACTGCAAGATAAGACCTGAAACAGGCCAGATCTGCACCCCATCAGCACTCAGCACCCCATTAAATCATGCCCATAATATTTGTTTTGGACCAGCTAACTAGCGTGTTTGCGTGTTTTGTACACATGCAGATGTATGGGTTGCAGTTCTATACTGCTGGCTCTGCTGTGGGACTTTCTTGGCGGCGGTTATGGGAGATTTGGAAGTGGTTTGTTCCCCCTCTGTGTCAAACACATCAAACAGCCTTTTCATCAGCTGTGACCTCAGGATCTGTTCCAGGCTCCAAGCCAGCCTGATATCAACAGACATTTAATCACCACCACCCAACATTAAGACTCATCAGCAAACCCGTAGAGCTATGATTAGACCTCATAAAAAAGAAAACATGCCTCCTCGTGTGTTTGTGTGTGTTTCAGAACATATGTGAGTGTTTGTGCAAGAATGGTGCTAGTTGCAGCATGTCCTGACTTCAGAGGAGCTTCTCTTTCATGTGTTATCTCATGTGATCACAGTTGGCCCCTTGATAAGGAATGCTCTGTGCTCAGGCTTTTTTATTGGCTCTGGCCCAGGACAGAGCTTCGGGTCTGATTGCTCAATAGTCCTGTGAACGTCAAGTCATGCGGTGTGTCCATCAAGGATAGAGCTGGAGCTTCTTGATGGTAAATAATCAAGAAGAGAAGTGACCTAAACAATACGGCACCGTCTTATGAAAACAATACATTATGAGGTGTAAAGTTCTCTAATTTTTTTTTTTCTAATTCAATCATCAATATATCATTAGTGACGTTAGATACACAGTATATCTATCACATTGCGAATGAGATCTTTCACAGCAATCCTGTCCCCAGATGCAAACTGTTTCAATGTGGTTTACCTTATTTCCCTATCAGTGATAACGTTGTTATGGTGACATTTACATGCTAGACAGAGGGTTGTGTGTTGTTGCTGCCAAGTTCATGCACTTAGATAAGATAGAACTTTATTAATCTGGAACTACATTCTTGTGCCAGTGGTTGCTCAAAAATTGCAGTGATGTAAGAATAAACAGAGTAGTGTAATAAATATAATGTGTATAGGGAGTAAAGGCAAAAGTAGTGCAAACAACAGTAATAGAATAACAATAAAAGTAAGATAGGTTAACTAAAATGAGTAAAATAAAATAAACTGAAATATAAAAAGTAGTAGTGGCAATGGTGGTGATGGTGCAAGTAATTATTTCAAGTCACTGAGCAAGTGACTTTATGCACGCCTATGCAAGTGAGTATATATATGATCTGTTATATCTTTGTAGCATGTTGTGTTACAGCAGCTTGGGGTCCAAAACAAATTTCCCTGCGGGACAATAAAGTATACCATACCTTACCCTACATGAAAGGAAAATTTTATATTGCACATGAAGTTGAAACAATTAATACAGCACCTAATATTTATTATTGATTGATTTTATTGTTCTCGGGGTCTGATTCCTCAGCTGTCCTTCTTGCAGAATGAGGAAGAGCACCAATTTGATGGCCACTGGTAGAAAAGACCTCCTGTGGTGTTCTGTAGAAACCTTACACCCAAAAATTTGCTATCAGCTCCTAAATCACTCCTTTTTCTATAATACATGATGTCTACAACTGATGTAAATGTAGTTGTAAGAATATGTTTTAATCAAATGTAAATGGACTAAATGACTCACATCTGGTTCGATTTCATACTGGTCCATCAATTATGTTGCTTAAAAGTTTTAAGAGAGTTGATAAAATGTTAATTTGTTCTCACTAATCGTTCTGGACCTTTGACTTTGAATAAAAATCAGTTGCAGATCGTTGAGTAATGGCTTTGAGAACTGGCCTAAAGGGTAGAAACTGGCTTTATAGCTATAAGGACAATGGTTCAATCTGTGGCCTTGAAAAGTCTTGAGGTGGAAATGTATCAATGAATAACCACTGCCCCTTCAGTAACGTCTTTGAAATGTCTTTAGGCAAAACACTCAGTTCAACAGTGGCCCCTTTCTGCTGCTTTTCACTCAAGCGCATAAAACTGTAAAACTGTATGGCCACCTGGTGTGAGTAACTACAAGAACATCACAGAGAACATTTCTACAACATGTTGGTTGGTCAAACTCGAGAGAAACATTGAAAGAACAGTGTTAAAACCGTGACCTGTGTCTGAGTTATCTCTTCCCCTCTCAGGCCTCAGACAACAGTGTCGTAAATCAGCCTGGAGGACTGAGTGTGTTCCTGCGGTCTGAAAAAAAACCCCAAGGGGTAGCTCTTTACCCATTCACACCCTCACCACACATACACCTAAATGCCTTCTTCTATAATCAGCCGGTAGGAGTTGCTTTGCGAAGCTGGGACAGAACACCGAGCTCTAGGGCAGATATTTTCTGTCTGCGCCATCTGTCATGTATCTATCCCACCTGTTTCCCTGGTATTCTGGGCTTCTTTCAATGAGAATATTGTCAAACTATTCATAGTTGAACTTAATCATTTGCTCTGTGAGTGAAAAAAAAGTAGTTGCATATAGACTAAGTTGCACTTTTCTGTGCATCTTGTTCATTTCGAGCTATTGAGTCTTGAGATTTGTGTAGGGCTGCAACAAACTATTTAAATTATTAATTAAACTGTCTTAGTTAAATGTTTTAGGACTGCAGTTTACAATTAGTTTCATTATCAGATAATCTGAAGATTAATGATTAATCTTTGATCTATAAAACACAAGAAAACTATGAAAAATGGCCATCACAATATTTCAGTTCAAAGTGATGTCATGAAATGTCTTGTTTTGTCTGGCTAATCATCTAAAACCCAAAACTAATCTATATACCATATTGTAAGACAATGAAACAAAAAATCTTACATTTAAGAATGTGAAACCTTCCAGTGTTTGGTATTTTTGCTTTATAACTAACTGAAATGAATAATCTAGTATGAAAAGAGTTGCAGATAAATTATCTATCAATCTTTGCACGTCCAGACTCTAAAAAATGTCAGATAAGAGTCAAAAATCTCCTGAGATAAATGACTTTCTTGTTTTGTCCGACCAACAATTCAAAACCCAAAGATATTCCATTTACAATGATACAAAATTGATAAGGTAACTAATCTTCTTAAAAGTATGGTGGTATGTAGAGAGCTCAGTATATTCTGATGTGGTATGCAGCGTAAAAAATTTCGGGAAACACTGGACTAAACAATTGTGAAGATAGTCAGCAGATTCATCGATTAAAAAATAACTTTCTGTCGATTGTTTCAGTTTTAAGAAGATGATTAACCCCAGGCGAGCTGACACTGACTCATTGTATAAGTAGCTGAGTTACTGCTCATCACCAGACCAATAAAAACAGTGTTTACTCTTTGTGATTACAGTTTGATTTCAGATAAAACCGGTTTAAGCCTACAGGGTTTGCTAAGCTCATTAATTCACCCCAGATCAAGGCTGCACATGGCCCAAAGACAGACCAAGAAATATTTCTCACACTCTACTGTTGCACACATCGTATAGTGCAGATAAGATTAAATAACTGGTATCTCCTTATTACTGGTGTCCATTGTGTATGAGGTGATGTGCAGTGTTATTGGAGATGTGTATGATATGGGAGTATCCAGGCAGTTTTCAGGATGAGAGGAACCTGGCTGTATAATTAGCTGGTCCAAGCCTGTCATTAACAGAAGCCTCTGGAAGGCAGCCAGTGCTAATTGTTTATATGCTGTCAGTCAGGACTGTTTGTGCTCTGTAGCTTCCGCACGCTTTACTGCCCTGGAAACCTGCTGTTTGTGCTGCCTAAAGCCGGTCACCTTGTTCTGGGAACAATGAAACATCTGTGTGCCAAAATGAGTGAGTGCTGAGAGAGGAAGAATGATGGAGGGAAAGAAGAAGAAAGGGAGATTTAGGGAAGGAGCTATGGAGACTTTCCCAACTGCAGGGCCCCTCTGTGCCTCAGGTTGTGCCGTCATGCTCCGCTGTTACAACCGGGGGAAGCTACAGTCTCCACACACACACATACACAGTCACAGTCAGATGAGTTTGCCCTTCACGCCTTGTAAAATACAGTCATCATGTGTTCACCATCTCCACAGGAAGTATTCTGCATCATCATCAATCATTAAGCATGTGGGCTGCATACCAAACAGAAGAGTTACAGACTGATGCCTGACTTTAAGTTAAAGACCCCGCAGTTAAAACTGCTGATAGACTGACTGACTGATATTTGTTTGGTAATATACTGTATTGTAGCGGTATTAGCATTTTTTTTTTTAAAATAAGATATAGATCAGTTGTGTCCTGGTGGTTTGATTATAAATTTAACCAATCAGTATTAATTGATTAAAGGTCCAGTGTGTCGTATTTAGGGGGATTTATTGTAAATTTATACACAAAATATGCCCAAAAAAAGTCAGTTTTTTTGTGTTCTTTTATCAAAATCCATTCACATTTTCATCTTGTAAAACAAAATATTACGTGTGCTTACGTAGGCTTGAACCAACCAGTTTCAACCAATAATACCATAACATCCAGCCATCAGTTGGTCTTCAACTTTTAGTGGCACAGAGTTAAGATTCATAAGTTTGCAGCAATAGCATGGAACTTTCTCCATGTTTGTAATGAGACGCCCACGTTATGTCCCTTTTGACTATCTTGTTTCACTCACTAGATACTCTCGAAATGCTGCATGGACAAAAAGCTGCCATGAAGCACACGCAGAAATGATTACACAGTTTGTCTGAAATCACCAGATTCGGCCACTCATTCAGACCCTGAAGTTATCTAGATGGGAAAAGAACGAGCCCTGAATAATAAAGACTTTTCTCAGGAAATAGTTTCTTACAGATGTAATTATCTGATGCATTTCAGCAATCCATCTTTGGAAACATGGGGGTGGGCAGGATTTCCAGTCCATTAATATTAATCTCTTGGCCGTAATCAGCCAAAACAACAATTATATTATGTTACTTTATGTGCATGCAAAGCTGATTCTGATCAGCCAAAAACTGCAACTTTCTGACTGGTAGTTTTTCATATTTTGGCTGTTTCATTGAAAGCGTGTTAAATATCTTTTTGCAACACATCACTTCACAGTCTTGTAGAATGGCTTAAACTTGTCATGTTCTAAAGCACAAATAAAAGATGCTTTTTATACTTCTTGTAACGCAACACATGTGGGATTACTAACGCATACAAACACTACACCGCTCCATTGTTGCAGAAATCCTCCTGGTCGATCTCACTGAATGCAGATTGGATGATCTACTCGATCTGTAGATCATCTTTCCTTCAGTCTAGTAATTAGGTGGACAATGCAGTCAGTGTCTTTTATCCACTGATGTCATGAGAGCCTTTTTCTTGTTTCCCCGCTTGTCTAACAGCCCGGCTTGTTTTGTTAGACACGCCTTTATGTGCACAGGGACTATTAAGGGTTTTATGTTTCTCATTTTGTGTGTGTGTGTGCACATTGTCCTTGAGCCTCTTGGAACACATCAAAAGCCTGTTACCAAACTTACCAAAGTGTGTGTTCAGCAGAAAGAGTCGCATGTGTTTCTGATTCCCTCCTCAGCCCATAAATACCCTGCTCCTCAACAGATTGTGTGTCTGTAGTGGCATGGAGGCGCACACACGATTTATAGTTTCTGTCTGTGTGTGCGTGTGTGTTTTCTGTGCTCTTAAGAAGCTGTTTTAAGTTGTTTTTAGATACTCTCATACACAACTCACAGTGCAGGCTGCTTACATACATACATAACATGAAAGCATGACAAGTTCCACAACACAGATTCTAAACTGAATCTGGCCACAGATATGGAAAATTACAATGCAGAGTTGGGAAACCGTCCTTTGTTAACTTAAAAACTGATTTTGAAGACTTATATGATGATGTTTGCCACAGTTAAAGAAGACTTCAGTCACCTAATGTTCAGGTCTTCTCCTCCAGGTGACTCCTCTGTCCGGCAGTCTGAACGGGGAACTCGTCATGCCCTCCAGCCTCGCCACCTCCACCGGTGTCTCTGACCTGCCCCTCCCTCAGAAGCCCCTGGTGCGGGGCAGCCTGTCCGTCGCACCGGCCGACTATTCGGAACGCCCAGAAGTGATGCTGCGGCGGGAGATAAGCTCCTCCACCCTGCCGCTGAAGACAGAGGTGCCCCTTCATCTCTTTAGCACCACCAACCAGCTGCACAAGCCGGTGGGGGTGCAGCAGCAGATCCCCACCAAGCTGGCTGCCCTCAGCAGTGGCAAAGGGAAAGGAGGCAAGATTGGCAAAGCCTCACATCGCACTGACAGCACAGGTAAGGGATCAGATAGGAAAATAAATAAATATTTAATGGTTCTTAAATGTGAATTTTTGGCTTTTTTGACTAGTCATTGCAGCTCTATTGCATTCTGTACTCAAAGATTGAATGAGTAGGATTTGTCAGTTGCTGTTTGTAAATGCACCAGAAATATAGTTGATTGTAAAATCTTATTTCCAGGAAATGAAAGACAATTTTTGGAGGGTTGGTAAAGCATCCCGTGCAAAGCAAAATAATAAGAAAATAAGAAGGTAATGGCGGAGGGCGGGGTCTCTGTGGCTGCAGATGCAAATCTGTGCAATGTTTTTTGGGAAAATCCTGCATATTTTCTCTTGAAGGGCTGTCCACACCAAGAATGATAACCGTAACTAAAAATATCATTTTAAAAATTGTTTCACCTTAAGTGGATGGCGAGTCCACACCACAACTTTACATTTGATTTGATGAACGATAGAAACGCTGACAGCCAATCAAAATCCACCCCGACTTACAGGATATAGACTACAACATATTAAACATTAATACACCTTAATGTTAGGCTGTAAATTACACAGAAAAACGTTCTTTGGCGCTGATGAGGTCTCCGGCGTTTGTTTGGTCCTTACTGATGCCTTCTTTGATGATCGCCAGAAACATAAATATAAATAAATGTAAATAAAATTTGCCTTGAAATGATGAGAACTTTCCAACTGTCCAAACGCCTCTTTTCATTGAAGAATCTTATGAACCCATATCCCTCTGGTTCTCTCTTTTTTTCTCTCTGTCTGTGCAAGGAATAGCAATAACAGGTCATCAGTATCCATTTTCCTAAGCTACTGAAACAGCAGGAGCGCGCTGTGCGCTCTTGCCACCACTACAGAACGTTACCATTCATTAATGTGGATGCTCCCATTGCTACCGTTCTGGTTATTGTTCTTTAATCTATAATTACAAATAGATTAGCATGTTTTTTTAATGGAGATAGCAGGCAGACTTTAATCACTGAGCGATGTCACAAAGTGTCAATGAATTGTAAGCACCATCCTCGGTGTGTTTACTCTGACACAGTAAACAAAGAGTGTGTGCAAGAGTGTCACAGCAGATGGAGTGTGTGACTTCAGTTGTTTCTACCAGCTTTGCCACTCAGTGAGCACATTGATTGTTTTTTGATGTTTGTTTTCCTTTCAAAAAGCAGTTGCCTGCAGTGCATCATAAGCCAACTAATATGAATATAAAAGTACACTCTGTTTCAAAATGTGTTTATATGTGTTGCATTGAGGTTTTCTCCTCTCTCTGATATAAATGGCTGTAACTGTAGCCTGAGTCAGTGGCCACCAGTGTGGCAACAAGACATGTATAGTCAGTCTATGTACTGATATCAGTCAACCAGTATGCAAATAGACAGAGGAAGTAATACGAAGGTGAATAAATACAGAAGAAAATCAAACATTTACATTTATTTTCAGTACTATTTTTGTTGCATTTAATGGCATATTAATTAATTAATTTTGATTTTGTCAGTTACGGTCCTCAATATCTTACTTTTGCAGATGATGTATAATAGTGCAGCATTTTCTGTTTTAAGTGATTTTTTCTTGCTCGCTGTCATCGATACACACGCCATCTGTGCCTGACACAAGCTTGACCTGATCAGTGTGATTTAAGTGGCTCATTAGGATCACATTAGCTGTCTAAATTGGGTCAGCCTTCCCGTATATCAAATAGTGGCCTGAGAGAGGTTCGTCTCCCCTCGTTTACCAGTGAAATCTGATTTTACAATTAAGCCACCTTCTGTCTCTGTTTGTCTCTTGTTTTCTTTGCTCCATCCTCCACCTCCCTCCCCCTTGATCTCCTCCTCCTCCTCCTCCCCCTCCTCCCCCTCCTCCCCCTCCTCTCAGCCTCAGTGGATATGAAGCAGATGCTGCCGTTGAAGCTGTCCGCCCGAGACGACAACGCCCTCAAGGCCAAGCGCTCCATCAGCCCCCACCAGCAGGTCCCGCTGTCAGCCCTTCCTCAGCCTCAGTCTCTGCATCACCATGCAGGTACCTCTTACACACACACACACACACACACACACACACACACACACACACACACACACACACACACACACAGGCTTCCTCCTTTGCTTGGTCAGGACAAACACAATCTCCTCTCATCTGTCTTTGCCTGCTGCATTATTAAACTCAGTTCTCGCAGACACAAACATGAGACGCATACATTCGCCACCTGGGCAAACCAGACCCCACCCAATCACGTTCCTCTCTAAAGCTCACCTTCATGGCCAGCCGCTCCCTGTGTAAGCACCTATCAATTTCACATGCCTCACTGTGATTAATGGCAGCCTGTACTGCTGACACAGACATTTTAACACTTAAATCCTGTGCCCTCACAATTACCGCTGCCAAGAGAAAACACTGGCAGGATTCATATGATAGATGGCTGTTAGTCTGAGTAAGCCCCGCTGTATTAAACAGGCACTAATGACTAATCTGCCGGGAGTTTTTATGCTATTTTTGGAGTAATCCCTTGTTCTCAAACAGCCTTTCTTGTGTGTCTCTCACAGATCAACCCAGTCCTCCAGACAGCGCCGGACCAGACACCCAGTCCACCTCCTCCATCAGCACCTCCCACCCTCCAATCGCTCAGAAACCCCCCATGCCTCCTGCACAGCCCCACCCTCAGCCCTCCATGCAGCCTCCCAGCATCCCTCCCCACTCGCAGAGCACCGGCTCCCTCCAGTTCCAGTCCCATCTGGCGCCACCGCAGGGCCTCAGTCCCAACACCCAGGTAAACATTCATGGGGTCAGCCACAGCCACAGCATGCCGCCACCCTACAAGATCAACACAGAGGACCTCAACAAAGAGGATGTCATCTTTTTCTAAACTCCAGTCTGCAGCCTTCAGATCAACCACTGATTGCAAAAACAACAAAAAAAAGAATCGTGATGGTTGCTGGTCCTTAATCAACCATGTGTCTCATTTCAAGTGGCCTCTTACATGTGATAATGTGATGCTGATGCTATTGTGGGCAGCAGTAGTGTTATTGAGGCTTGAATGAAGTACGTAAATATCGGTACAAATTTGGAGCACAGAGCAGAGCCTTTGCCAGCACTACAGTGGCCCCACGCAGAAAAAAAAAAAACTCAAGAAAGAAAGAAGACATTTCTAATTTAACACTGCTACCCCACTGCTGTTTTTAAGCTGCCACAGTTTCTTTTTTTATTTAATTTCTAGTTTCATTTCTTAACTCAAGGGGACAACAGTATGAAGAGGAAATCTTTGGCAAAACAAAGGCTTTGTGTGTGAAAAGGTTTAAATGAAGTTTTAACAATCCAAAGACAGTTGGCAGGAGAGCTGAAGGGGATTTGACTGAAAGGAACAATGTGAAAGATAAATGGTCGGGAGATTTCCAAGGGACTCTGATCAGGCTGGTTGTGATATTAGCAATGGCGCCCTGGCCTTAACAGTCTGCTTATATTGGACCTGGAACCACAAGAGATGATCCAACTCTTGATACGTGAAGACTCCCTGCTTGGGGGTTTCATTTGCACAGTGTAAATACTCCATTCTGGACTAATGAATGAACTTTTATGGACTAAATGTCTTGTGTTTCGTTGTACAATTTTTAAAGTTTTGATGTTCTTATTCTTCTTAATCATGCTTATTACAGAAGGCTGAAATTGTGGGATACATTTCTCACGTTGCCACCGGTTGTGAAACCAGACAGCAGATTAAAAACAGTTTATTTTTTTCCAGGCTGGTGTGTAATAAGGCTTCATTTCAATTAAGGCAGAGCTGAGCTCAAGGCAGATTCTGTTTTTCCAACTCGTGCAAAATGAGACAAACTCAGGAATGCCTTTATTGTGTCTGTACAGTTTAAGGTTATATGAGGTTAGTCTACTTTAGGTCTTTACTGGCGTTTCTTAGCAGTAGCTCTTCTTGAAACAGTGACCTCCTGTGCACTCCTTATACTTGCGTCAATGATTCGTTTAAAAACCATTTCACAAGCACATACTGTTGTTTTGTGAGCTGTAACAGCAAGTGGATTACCTGATTAAAAAAGATCACTTCTTTCATGTGGCAATTTTTGACAGAAATATGTAAAATTTAATCTGTACTTAAATTAAATTAGCATTCAACTTGTAGAGCTAAAAGGCATATTTCCCAAACTTTTAGCAGAGCTGCTATTGACCTCATAGAAATCCACTAAATGAACTCAACTCCACACTGTTGAGCTGTACGTCGTCATCAGACATCAGAAAGGCCTCACTGAGTTTGTCTCACTCTTGGTTACATTTCCCAAAAAAAAATCTTTGAGACACACAAGACACGTCTGACCAAGTGAAACCCATAGTGTACTGTACAATTCGTGACATTTCACGCTGGATGTTTTTGTAAGGGGTAAAATTAACTTTAAAGTGCTTCAGCAGAGAAAAAATTGCGTAACAGGCTTTTGAGAGAACATGAGCAACAGTCACAACATGAAAGAGATGCACTGCTTGTGAAATTATTGGCCAATAGCGATGCTGGTTTTTAAAATAACAATTTGGCTGATAACCATTTCTGATACTGATGTTTTTTTAGGTTGTTTATTGTGTTTTTATTGTTATATATTCTGACTTTGGTACCACTGAAACAAAGAAAGTTGTGAGAGTTGTGTCCAGCCAGCAGTTTCTTCTCTGAAATAGCAGCTGAATATGGTAACCACTGGTGTCCAAGTCTAACCACAAATAACCAAAACAACATATAGTGTGCGAATAATTGAAATAGATAAGACACAACTAAGGCTGGGTATCACTACTTGATACCTTTTAAGTTATTGACCAAAATAACTCAGTAGCAAGTAGTATTGAAACTTCTCCAGTCACAGTTTTTGCATTTGATCCTTTTTCTACCCTGTAAAATGTTGTAAAATGAAATGTTTGCATGTTTTTGCACACAGCCAGGCACCATTGTAAATGGGGAGGGGAGGGGATTGGCCCAGTATCACAGCAGCTACAACCCCAGCCTGTGCTGTGGTGAAGTTGAGCATACTGTATTTGATGAAGTTGACAGTTCAGCAAAATGCCACCAAAATGTTCAAAAGTAAAAATAAATGCATAAGGATTATTTCAGGAATGCTACTATTCACATGATGGTTATTGAATTAAGAAAAAACAAAAAGTAGCATATGAAGTAATTTATTGGTACTGGTATTGTAATTTTTAAATGATACCCAGCCCCAAACACAACAGCAGTGTGTGTCATCTTGGCAAAAGGCTGATGGCAAGTCAACAAGGAGAATATTAGCTGACACCAATGTTCGGTCGCTGACTTGGTGCATCCCTAAAATATAATTTTATGTTTATTGCACTAACCGATCCAGTAGAATAAAGGCCTTTATGTGTTATTCCCAAACATAAACAAGTTTGACAATCACAGCAAGGCCTGAAACAGTTAAGTCCACAGTCCTATGTTTTCACTGAAGTCAGGAAATGAAAAGTTCATGTGACTGACATATCATGTTTTTGAAAGTTTGTGTCTCTGCTGGACCTCATTTTGCTGACTTGACAGTTTGTACGTTTTTCAGGAAGGGTTCATTTTAGCTAAGCCGGTATATCTTTGAGATATATACCAAGATGTTAGTTTTAATAGGCCCTGAGGTCACATTGACAGTGTGTTTTACTGATTGCTAAAGACATTTCATTAGCGGCGTCTCATCTCTGTGCCTGACAGGAAAGCAGTACTGTGATGGACGCTGCAATGACTATCAGCTGTTGTCTAAAATTTCAGACTTTATCTTTCTTCACAGAAGAAATATGGAGGTGTCTATCTCATTTTCTGTCTCTTGACAACCCTTTAAGTCGTGGAGAAGTCGACAGATTAATATGTTCTGTGTCTCTGGGAGGAAAAATGTCAGAAGAGCTTTTGGTTTTTTCCAAATAAGCTTGTCTCTGAAGCTGTCGATCACTAGCTGGACTTTGAGCAGCTTATGTATATTATGTATATTGTTGTATATACTGTATGTGATATTTTCTGCACCAGCTGCCCTTCTTTGCATTCTTGTGTTAGGAAGAGAGAGATCTGACATGAATCGAGATGCAGTGGTCAGCCAAAAGACTGTTTGTGCATATGTGTATATACACTTATCATACACACATGGCTGTGTATGTACAATGCGCCTTGCTCTGATAGACTTGTAGCAGTTTAATGAAACCACAATCAGTCATCGCTGTTGTTTAAAGGAACTGAAATTGAAGGTGTGCATATTTAATATCTGCTGTGTGTTGATATTGTAGCATTGAAGTCGAGGTGCACTGTCTGTTGTCTTTTCTCCTGCGATTCATGAGCGATGTTATGTAGCAGTCATGAAAACTAAATCATCTGCTTGTTTCGCTTGGTTAAACCAAAGACACATTCGGCTGACTGGGTTCCTGTCTGTGCTCTCGTATGAAGGATAAATGACACTGTGCTGGTTGTGTGGTCGTCCGCAAAGTGTTATTACTTGTGAAAACATCCTCCAGGGAGTGTCCATACAGTAAGAAGTGTGTTCACAGCAGCACATTGTAGTCCAGCTCATATCCTGCTTCAGGTCTGATTTTTAGGTGGGTGATGTTTGGTTTTTTGCATCCTCATGTCCAGATAATAAATATCTCTTTATACACAGAGAATCAGTGAGAGTGTAAACAAACAATAGATCAAATGGGACATTGAAGTTCCCCAGTATTCTGGTTATTTTTCATTATAAGGATACAATGAGACGTTGTATTTGTGTGCATCATGTCCCAAATACAATAACAGTGGAATATTAATGTGCATGTGAACACACTTGGTAGTTTGCAGTGGGTGGAACCCTATAAAAACTTAAATATTGTTGCTGTCAGGCAGAAACTTTGTATATCAAAAAGTGGTACTTTTCAAGAAATGGAGAAAAAAACTTTTTAAACTAATTAAATGCTGTTAATCAAAATTAGGAGCTCTTTTTCAGCAGTTAAGTATTTGTGAAACATAATCGGTGACCAATAGCATTAATCTATGGGAGAAAAAAAAGTCTAAATATGGAGATATGAGGTTTGTGCCTGACTATGATGGTATTTTTTTTCCAGATTTTGACAAAACAATCCCAACTCAAGGTCCTCTTAAAAGCTGTTTTTCCCCTCAAGCTTTCAACCATATCACATAGTCTTCACCAGTATAGTTAAAGCTGGGGAATGCAATTTGTTTTTGCATCAGTGGGCAAAAGTACTATAGTAGTCTCTAAGCATGATTTAATTCAGTAGGTTGAATAGAAAACTAAACTTCTGCTCCTGCATTTGGCTCTGATTTCAGTATGTAGTTGTGTGGTTTGTGTGTTAGAAATCTTGAATTTTAATTTAGTGTTTTCAAGATTTGAAAAGTGCTTGGATTTTGCATAAAATACTTGCAATCACTTTTCATTTGCATTACTTTCATGATAAATCACTAACTGACTGAATCGTTTGCTTTGTGGATAAAGAAATAAAATAAGTCATATATTGGCTTAGTTGGAAAAGCTTGAAAATTCACTTTGAAAGTTTGGGAAAAGTGTTTGAGTTTGACTTTGGAAAAGGTGAAGGAACCTTGTAGAAAATCTAGTCAATTAAAAATGGTTAATAGTTAATTGTTGAGTCTCATTCCCAAAACATCTGTATTTGATGATTTGGGAATGAGACTCAACAATCTTCTCCAGAATTGTTCACTGCACTTCTAAGCCAAAGTTTAACTTGAAGGCGAGGTTAGTTAAAAAGAAGTTAAAGAAGTTAAAAAGTGCTATTGATGAAATCGTGGCAGCTACTGACCTTGTATGTCATGACAAGTGAGCAAACTCCGAAGACCATGTGATGCATTTAAAAGGTTTGGAAAAAGCCATTAGGTGGAGCTTGAGTTGGGATTGGATTTGTCAAACTTCTATTTCCAAGGACCTTTCATGCTTAACTTCTCAACGTCTGTCCATTTTCCTGTTTTTTTTTCAAGTGTCCTAATGAGACGGTAGGCAACGGGACAAAAACTGGTTTAAGAGCACTTTAGTTCTGCTCCAGGTACAAGACTTTTATTAAACCTCAGCAGAAGAGGTGGATGCTGCCTGTTTGGATCAACTCAAGTCTTAAATGTTCTAAATCTTTTGCTGTACTGAAATGCTTAACCTTTGTGCTCTGTCGTAAAACTTGGAAGCCAGTCAGTCACATCACTGTGTGTGTTTGTGTCTATGTGTATCTGTGCGTGTGTGTGTACGCCTGCCTCCAAAAAACGCAGCAGAAACATTTCAGACTTGTTTGCAGTCGTGTTTTCTGTATACACACACGCTCACACACACATTTTGAACCAGTAATGTGTAAATAATCATGAACGTATTTTATTTCCTCGGCCAATTTTACACTAGTCACTTTGGATAGTAGCATACTTGAAGGGGAAAATGAATGTTTATAATGCTTATTATTATTATTGTCTGTGAACTTTTATTTACCAAGAGCTGTCTAATGACATTTGTAGCACACAGCAGAACTGATTTTTGTACTGTTTTATTTTATTCACTGCGAGACATTAGAACGACCTGTGGACACAAACTGCTGCCTTAGAGAGTTTAGTAATAAAAAGTCTTAAGATTATTTTTTTGTGTGTATTTATTATCTTTTGAGTCTCAGAACCCTGATTCAAAAAAAGTTGAGATGCTCTTAAAACGTGAATAAAAGCAGAATGTAATGATTTTTAAATCCTTTTCAACCTATATACATTTTTGTAAATATACACTGAGCTCATCTGAGATTGAAAGGTGTGCGCAAAGTTCAAAAGCCAGCATCTGTGATGGCGTTAACAATTAGTATCTTCAGTTCCCAAACACTTAGTGAGGGTCGTGTTGCAACCATGAGCTTCAGAATGAGGGTATATTTACAAAAGACAATAAAGGTTTTGAATTTGAATGTTAGATGTCTTGTCTTTGGAGCGTATTCAGTTGAATAGAGATCAAAAGGTCTTTGCAAATCATTGAATTCTGTTTGTATTTATATTTCACACTGCATCCCAACTCTTTTGGATCAGGGTTGTAAAATCACAGCTGAGAAACATTAATTGTTTGGTTTGCTGCATATTTGGATCATTGCTGTTTAGGCAAAAAGTCAAGCGTGCAATGAATGTTTCCCGTTCAAGTAGATTTGTATTTACAAGGATTTGCTCCCTTTTTTCCTCCTCAACAACTACCACATGCGTGTGTAACATATAATTCTGCCTCATTATTTGGATTTCTATTCAGTGCTTGTCAAAATAATCCTGACCACCCAATTAGCCAGCACCCTCGCTATTCCTCCTCATCCAGGAGGCGCAGTAACAGTGTTATTGACCGTGTATTTAGACGAGCTAATAGCAGTCTATTCCCAGACAAAGCTCTATTTTCAGGTGCTGTGGTTGTGGCTGTTCAATCCCTCTGTAGACCTTGCTAAGAGCAGGGCTGTCGGTTCCTGTCTTATTGTCATTCTGGCTGGGAAGACGCTACAGTAGTGGACGGTTTTTATTGTCTGCTGTCATTAGTGGCTTTCCTCTGTCTCCTCTCAACAATTATTTTTCCAGGCTGCTTCCCCTGTGGAGGGAGGCTGCATTTTACTCCCGTCTTTGTTTCTGTCTCGTCCCTTCCACTGCTCTGCCCATGTCTCTTCCCCTCTCATCCAGCGTCTCCAGCCCTCCTCAGCTCGACCGCCTCACGGCTCGGAGGCGTTTTATGTAATGCAGTTTGCAGGAAGTCAGGAGTCCTTGTATGTTGTTATTCTGTGTCGGAGGCCGTTCTCACCACAAAGTTAAACAAATAGATGCTCCACTGAGACAGACGTGCAGACGAACCTCCCTGTAGGCTCATAAAACGCTGAGACAAATCTTAGTTTGATAGACTCTGTGTCAGCAGTTGGTTTATGTTTGTTTTTCTTCCTCCATTTGGATCTAACAGCTCTTCTGCACTTTGGCACCGTGTAGGTTGGAATGAGACATTTCTGACCACAATTTCCAAGGTTCTCTACCTTTTTGGCTTGTGACCGCTCAAAACGAAGCAGTGTATACTTTCAGCCTTTGTCACTGGTTGCATTTGACTTATTTGTTGTGAGCAGTAGGGTTTCTTTCCTTCTTTTGGTCTTATTTGAATAATTCAAAGAGGTCTGATTATTGTAATTTTACCTCTGACTGTAAGAGGTAACATAATCCCAGCAACTCAGTGCAAACAAGAACAAAAATCTAAAGCTAGCTAGCAGCTCTGTGAGGCTTTGGCACCGCAGCACTTTTAAATAAATGCTATTTTCAGTATGTTCACAATGACAGTGTTAAGCAGGGATAATGAGATATAATGTTTACATATTCTTAGTTTAGTGTTTGCATACAAACATTTTGCACTTAATTCAAAGTAGAGTTAAGGCTGACGAGGATGTAGGCTAATTGGTTTTGTCATAAACCGAAGTATTGGACAAATTGAACCTTTCAAGTGTGGTTATATGAGGTACTTATCCATAAGCAGTGTATTACCTACTGTAGCAGGCAGTAGTACAGCTGTGTTTTAAAGGGTTACTTCTGATTCACCAAAGTCACACAATAACACAAACAGACTAATAGATCAAGGCAGCGGTAGACCAGCAGCTCCAGTCTGGAGGCTTTAGAGAGAGCGACATTTGGCTAATATTATGTTTTTCTCCCCCAGTTTCCCAGAGCCAGAAACTAATAGATACTTTGGACAGAACTTTTTTTTGTGTTTGGTGTAGTCTGAAGTTATGTCAAATAGCAATATTTAGCTTGGCTCAGTTGTTGACTGTCTGTGTGATTAAATAACATAATCATTATCCCACAGGCATCCCAGAACTGAGCGAAACTAAACGAGTAAACTAAAGGGGGCAACTTTTCCAAGCTTTATCTGAGGAGAGGCCCCGAGTCTCAGATTTAAAAAAAAAAAACCCTGTTCTGAATAGGGCTGGACAATATATGTATTTTATACTGTATCATGATATGAGACTAGATACCGTGATAAATTTTGGACATAGTTATATAGTGATAAGGTGTAAGTGTTGTCTTTTCCTGGTTTTAAAGGCTGCATTACAGTACAGTGATGTCATTTTTCTGAACTTACCAGACTGTTCTAGCTGTTCTATTATTTACCATAACCCAGTTAGTCATTATATTCACTTTACTGATTATTATTTATCAAAAAGTTTTGTTTTCATATTTTGTGAAAACATCGATAATCATCCCATTATCATTTTTGCAATATCAATACTGAGATATTTTGTCAAAACTATTGTGATATTAGATTTTTTTTTTCTCTATATCACCCAGCGCTAATACAGCTGCTTCCAACTGACTACACAACATGTTGTTAGTCACAACCTATATGATCAATAATTATCAATATTGACCCACATGAATATTCACTATCATGATAGGTTTTTCAGCTGTACCATCAAAGCCTAATTCTAAATATAGCAAACAGCATATTGATTTAAGTATCTCATACAACCACACTTCAAAAAATCCAAAATATCCCTTTAAACTGATGAAAAGATTACAACTCATAAGATCACAGTGTTAAAACAATTCATCCTAAGGAAGTTGTGAATGTCTCAAACACGTTTCAGTTGCTATTACTCAAACAGTGAGACATTTTACTCAAAGCTGAACCTCATGGTGGCGCTAGAAGAAAAATCAGTGTGATTCAACTCAGGGAGCTGTTAATGTCATTACGAAATTTTTATGACAAATCCATGCATCCAAGCATAAATTAGAGAAGTATCTGAAAAAATTGATCATGATTTTGTGCAGCAGAAAATACGTTTTCTTCTGCTTTGCTGTCCTGTTAGTCATTTGCAACCCCTCAGATTTATCTTGTGGGAGATCTGACCCCGAGGATGGGAACCAATGTGACTGTAACCTACATCTGCGATGTCCTCCTCAGCCTCCCCCTCGCTGTTTCTGCAGTTGATGTTATGAAGGAATGTGTTTTATGACTGCTTATCTGAGTGTTGTTTCATCGCTCCTGGCTGACACAAAGATCCTCTTGTTGGAGAGACACAAAGCGGACTCTATCTGTCCTCTTTGCTAACACCCAAGGTGATTACGGGAAGATAGGCAGCAGGAAAACATGTCTCCCAGCCAAGGCTGCTTCAGACTCTGCTTACATAACCTCCTTGACAGGCTGTGGTATTTTCTGGAAACGAGAAGTTTGTCCAAGATAAGGAGTTATGAATTCTTCAGGTTGTAGCTGTTATCAGTGGTAGATAAAGACAGGACAGTAGAGGTGTATGGCCTACAACAAGTGTGTGTAGTTGCATATTTACAGTTTGTCTCCTCAGACACCAGATATCTCTCATGGGTCGTAAAGCGTGATATGTAAGCTTGGACTGATTTCATGGCGTCTGCTTCGTAGTTTTGTTTTGGATGAATGAGAATCATTGTTCCTCCAACTGATCTTCCATCTTGCATCAACAAAGCAGGTCCCTGTGTGGGGGCAACGGTGAAAAAGCCTCCTCATAGAGAGGTTACGCCAGGTAGAAATCAGATCAGGTGGAAGGCCATTGTTCTGCCGGAGGAGACGCCTCGGGTGAATTGAAAGGGGGAGATGGATTATAAAGGAAGTGTGCTCTGTGCTGACTCGCCCTTTGTGTTCACAGGATTTGCATTTTGCAGTCAGCTGTAGCCTGGTGACCGGTCATTCCAGTTTTAGTCCCATGTGTCTGTGTGTTGATTACACCGCATCAGGAAGTAATGAATGCCACTATTGTGATAGATTGGCCTGTTCCAGAGAAGAGCAAACACAGTAGATTCTCGTGTAGACATTTGTCCTTTTGAGTTTGATGGGGACAAATCATTGCATGACTATAAAACAATGTTTAGTCTAGGATTAAATGAACAGTTTAGGGACATATGCTTATGTGCTTCCTTTCAAGGTTTAGATAAGAAGATATCTAATATCTGAAGCTGGAGTTAGTGTCAGGGCCAAAACGCAGTAACTACATATTTGATCATAACTGAGTTAAGACTGGAATTTGAGTTTTTGGCATATGTCTTACCATGCAAGGAAATATTAAACCACAGAAATTTATAATTTCCCTGAAAGCAGCATGTAAAATTTGCTGTGACTACAAAATTTTAAAAAGCAAAGGAAGAAAAAAGTCAAATCAAAGTTGAACACAGAGGATTTTCATAACATTTTTACCATTTTCCAGCTTTTACTCGTGCAATTTTATTATCAGACAGTAGAATAAGGACAGGCTTCTTGATCAGAAAGGTGAGGCAAATATGGAAGTGAGTCAAACCTGCATTATATCTAATGGCCAGCAGGGGGTGACTCCACTGGTTGCAAAAAGAAGTCTGATTATATGTAAGTTTATGGCAAAATGACCCTATTTCTCACTTGATGTATGACCTCAGTAAATAGCTTCCCAGTGAGTTTATGGTCAATTGCTAATTTCAAGTTTTCTTCAATAGAGAATGAGCCATTTGAAGTAAAATAGACAATAAAGCAGGGTATGCTTTAGGGTGGGGCTATCATGTGATTGACAGGTCATTGTCAGTGAGTCCGTATTAAATTAATATTCTGTTACTACATTGCAATATGCTGCAGCATGAGAAAGACTGCGACCAGGCAGCCTGCAACTGTTTCCTGCTGAATGGACGAGCCAAACCAAGCACAAATCACACTGTGTCACCCACCAGCTCCACGTTCCTGTTGGTGCTGCACATGCTTTGGTGCTCTGCAAAACACTAAACTCGAGCATTCACAAGGGAAGTCCACAAACCAATGGGTGACATCATAGTGGCTGTCTGCACTTATTCCACTGTCTACTGCCTTTTTATTAAAAATAGTCTGAGCAATACCAAAAAAATTAACAAAGAACTTTCAACAAACAATAACTCCATAACAAAGAACACATTTTTTGGTTAAGTACTGCATTTTCCCACTGTATTTTTTTAAAGTATTATTTAGGCTTTTATGTTTTGGGGTTATGATAATTAGGCTAAAGAGACATAAAATCAGTGCATCACCATCTATTTGTCTGTTGTGCAGTCACCCAGTCTGAACACTTTGAACCCTTTTTCTAAACTTCTATAGTTACACTGACTGCCTTTGTCAGGCAGAGCCAGGGGAAACAGCTCGCCTGGCTCTATCCAGAGATTTTTTTTAAAAAGTCCACCTACCAGCACATTAAAAAAACTCTAATTATCCCTTTTTATCTCGTTTGTTTAATTTTGCAATAAAATGAGGTGTAAGAAGAACAAGTTTCCGAGATTATGGGCTGGATCAGCCTTTCTTGACGGCGTGCAGACAGAGCCAGGCGAGCTGCTCTAGAAAACAAATAACTATTTCCTTGTCTAACTGTTCTTTTATAAAACTGTTGAATGTACTGTTTAATTTAAACTGTTTTATGACAAGTTCACTTCTAATGACTGCCGGCAGTTCCTTTTAAGTAAAGCCTGTAGTTGGAATTGTTTGATCACAAACAAGGACCTGTTCACTATTTTATAGGGTAATTCTCCACTCTTACAATAATCAGTATTGTTAAACCGGTGCATGGCCACAGTTTTATGCATTTTCCATCCGTGTTTCAGGATGCAGTATTGTTCAAGGCTGATGCAGTGTGGGAGGTCTCTGTGGCATTTTCAAAGAGGTAGAAAGAACTTCCCTCATGAGCACACAAATGCACACTCACACACATTTTTTTTTATACCTAAAGTCAAACGCTGTTGGTGCCAAGACAAATAGCCTCCTGGCAGCTTGCATGGAAAACCCTCTCCATGTCAGAATGTGAAGATGTGGGCAATTTAAGTAGCTACGTTTCTCCCTGGAAAGACCCAATAGGAGCTTTGTGTAAAAGTTTCTTACCGTCATCAGAGTTGTTTCTGAAAGTCTGCGCCAAACATTGGGGAATATATACACTGCTCTTACGAAAATGAGAATAAGAAGTGGAAAAAAATCTTCTCCTACCTATATATCTGGAGTAAAAGGGAACAAAACGCCTGCAGGAGGGCCTTAGCTCCAGATAGTGATGTGAAATGAATCTAAAGTGAGTGAAAAAGGAGCTGTAGGGTCTCAGTATATCAGGTGAAGCAGATGCACTTTTGTCGATGATGCACTTAAACCTCTCTCTGTGAGGATTTGTTGTCCCTTTCGAAGAATGTAGCCTGAGGTGGTGCACTTCACTCCAGTACGACCCTTTCAACATCTACAAAAGCAGAGCAAAGTTGCTTTCTCTCTCTAAATAAGATGCTTTTGTATTCTATATTTGTTTGTGCTCTTTTATATTTTCCTTGAGTGCTCCTGCAACTTCAGAACCACCACAACACTCTTTGTCTCTTTGCTAGTTCTTCTTGAATGTGATATTAGCTGATGAAGGAGAACTTTTTTTTTCTAGAAGAGACTGACAAGACAGGCTGCAACATCAGAAAGATCCAAAATCTAAAACGGACAAACAGGGGTCAGAATAGCTGCATACAGCTTCCTCAGCACTTCCCTCTTTCATCTTGGAAGAGTGGAGCGCAGCAGAGCTCATCACAAGTGCGACGCTGCTCGACAGGGGGGATCTAAACACAGCCTCTGATTTAGGAGCTGGAACGGAGCAGTCGCCAGCCTCCCACCAGAGCTGGCAGGGTTGGATGGCTGTCTGGCCGCTGTTGATGCAGGGAGGAGGAGAGGAGGAGGGGAGGAGGAGGGGAGGTGGGGGAGTGGAGACGGAAAGACGCTGCCAAAAGACCAAAAGGCCACTAACTGCTGCAACACCAAACACCAGAATAAAACAAAGCTGGGTGGATTTGTGTGCCAGTGTGCAGAAAGAAAGAAAGAAATTTGAATTAAAAAACAAGCCTTTATTTAACTACTGAAAGGTAGCACCATTAAACACAGACGTGTCTATATGAATTACCAGGGAAAAAAAGCTAACACAAATGCAAAAAGAAAAACAGGACACAAACAGCTCAGAGGCACAAATTTAAATCTGAATATGTCAGAGATTGTTAGATAAAAGGCCTGAGCTCTCGGTCAGGTTACCATCATCTCCTGCAGGACCTGCACTGGATCTGTGGAGCCAACACCCTGAAGTTTAATCTTTCTAGCTGTCAAAATGGGAAATTTAGCCCACCCAGATGGGAGGTTTACCACAGCATGCACACCCTTCTTCCTTGGACCAAAAAAATGTATAAATCAAATGAAAAAAGTTCTCACAAACTCTGAAGCCGTGGCTAAAAAAGAAACTGGTCCTTTGACCGGCTGCAAAAATACATGTGCTAAACTCTCAGATTGTAAATTACAACAAATTACATTCATTCACTATTTTGTTTTGCCAAACACACTTTGCAAGAAACTGTTTACTGATCACTGATTACTGAGGGTCAGTGTTTCCCAAACTTTTCTTTACTTTTTTAAAGTCCTGTCCCCCTTCAAATGTTCAACCTCCATGTTTGTAAGCCCCTTCCACGTGGACATATAGATCCATGAGTCTTTGCCCCACTAGGGGGTTTTGGGTCCCTATTTCCCCTGATATTTTTGCCACTGAAAATGTCAGAGCAGAGCACATAATTGATTCTGTGTGCAAAAGTTTGGAAGTCACGTTTTAAAAGCTTACATGTTAGTTATGTTAGTGATCTTGATACGGAGCCGTTGTTCCTGTTCCTGTGGTGTAACTCATAGTTATTTGGGTAGTGTGTCAGTGACAGTGAATAGAATAACAGGACCGTGCTGTACATGCACAACTCCTCACATATGTGTCCTATAATGTAACAGGTTGTGCGAGCAAAACTATTCAGCTGGCAGCAAGACGTCAAACTTTGTCCACAACATACCTTATAAGTTTTATCAATTTGTCACCTTAATTTAACATTTTAATAAATACAAATATATCAAGAAAGGTTAAAGACAGAAAGAAATACCAAGGACATGACCTTGGTGTTGTTAATGGTAGCTGCGGCCTGTATGCAGCCTATAAAGTCCACTTAAAAATGTGAAATACTTACCACACGTTAATGAGAAGGGTGTGCTTGAGAAGACGTGCATAACTCTGCAGTCCTGGGCTGAATTTGACAGTCTGAGTCTTCAACAGTTTTCCACACACAGTCTGTGCCTGTATTTTGCAAATCATTTTTTTTCTGCGTACCTCCTCACTTCAGTTACACCTGAGGGTACATGTACCCCCTTTTTTTTTTCCAGTGACAGAAATGTTTTTTTTTTTTCACTGCAAGCCTGTCAAAGACATGTCATGTCCTGGTCATGGAGGATGTTCGGTTAGACTTCGGCAAGAAAAGCAAGAGGAAGGAAAGAGCTTGAGGAAGATCCTGGTTTCAGTTAAATATTAATAAAGTAAACATGCTATGTCTCCTGCCTCGAGTCAGTTGAGTTTTTCAATATTTAATCAAGACCACTATCTTTACCCAACTTAAACCAAGAGCTTTGAGTGCCTAAACATCTCTATGAAATGTTAGTTATGCTTTTTTTAAAAAAAAGAAAATATGCTGTCATTGAATATTTTGCAGGATACATTCACCGCAAACATTTTTCGTTTGTAGATGTGTTCAGTTTTAAGTTAATAAAAATCAAATTTCCTATATTTAAACCATCCTTAAAAGTACTACATGTATTTTTGAACTGGTTATGAAAGTGTCTCAACTGATGCCTCTATATGACCTACATAAGCAAACAAGACCATCTGCAAGAAGATCAGCTATTTCGATATAGTTATTTTTAATGTCTCTCACTGGGTCAGATTTTTCTTATCAGACTGTGTTTACATTTTCTCAGGCAAAGTTACAGTGAGTAGTACATTAGCCAGCTAAAACAAAGCAGGAGGAGATTTTTCTTTAATTTGAATTCATGTTATTTTTGACGTGATATTTTGTGGAAACACAACTGCCTTTTGTCCACAGGGGCCTCAAAATCAACAAAGCGAGAAAGGTTCTTGCAGGTTAGATTAAATTTAGAGGAAGATTGTGGTTTCAGTTGAATGTCAGTAAAGTAAACAAGTCATGTTTCATGCCTCAAATCAGTGTTGAGTTTTTCAATATTTAATATATAAGCATTGAGTCGTTCATGACTATGAAATGTTAATCACGCGTTAAAACAAAGGAACTATGTTTTGCTATGATGTCACTGAATATTTTGCAGGTTACATTCAGCATAAACATTATTCAACTTTGTAGATACATTCAGTAAAGATTTTCCTCTTAACATATTTGCAGTTGCAAGGGGTGAAATAACTATTTACATCTTTCACTTCAGTAAGAGAAGTAAAACACTCCATCACAAGAAAAATACTGCATTCAAAACCGTACTACCAGTCATACTAAACATACTACAAGGAATCTTTAACTTGTTATGAAACAGTCTCAACTGATGCCTCCATATGTCCTACATAAGCAAAGAGACCATCAGCGAGAAGATCGCCTATTTTGATATAGTTATTTGGGTCAGATTCTCCTTATCAGATGAAGTGAGCCTGAGTTTAGATTTTCTCAAGCAAAGTTACAGCAAGTAGTGCATTAGCAGGAATAGATTTTTCTTTAGGGTTTTTTTTTCTTTTACTTCATATACTGTGGTTATGGCTTTTGTCCACAGGGGCCTCTATAAACCCAATGACAAACATTTTACTGCTGCAGTTGGTCAAAGGGGAGCAACTCTGCTTAATATACTGCTGGGTAGTTAATGCACGGGTTTCCTGTCTTTTCTGAGCCCCCCTCCTCCCAAAATAGCATTAGCTTATGGCTTATGGCTAGGGTCCTTAAAAACCAAAACAACAACAACAACACCTGGATATATTTCTGTACTTTTATTAATGCAATAACAATTACAACTCCTGTTCCAAAAAAGTGTGGACCTTGTGTAAAACACAAATAAAAACAGAATGCAATGTTTGCAAGCACATTTTGACTTATATTCAGTTGAATGCAGTACAAAGACAAGATATTTAATGTTCAAACAGATAAACTTTGGGACAGGGGGCATGTTTATCACCGTGATACATTACATTTTCTTTTAACAGACACGAGTTGCAGTATAAAGTAGCATATAATAATAAGTATTTAAAAACAGCATTTGAGTAAAAGTACTCAGTTACATTACTCCACTGGCTGTTGTAAATTAGTAGTGTATGAGGTCAGCTGAAAGAAAGAAAGCAGTCTGTGCAGCCAGACTCACAGGTGTGATGTTCAGTTGGAGGAGTGACCCGATCGAGATTAAATGTGGTATGTTTTCTCACCGCCTCTGATTCACCTCTCAGCTCTGTTCACAGAAAACCTGCAGTTGTCTGCTACAAGCGTCTCATCACGTCTGAGGAAGAAATGCAACTTATGTAACAGAGGTCGAAACTATTAGCCAACCCGATGAAATCACCCTTGGGCGTTCACACCACATGCACAGCGTACTGTAAATACACCCACCCAAACACACATACTCCGTGTTTTTCTTTTTTTAATCATGGGTCTTATTTCAGACCATTAACATGGCAGACATTCTTGGCAGAGTGTTAAAGTGCATTAAGTAGGATAATATGATAATGTGACACAAGCTCGCTGAAAGCCGTGTCGTCTACTGTAACTCGCACAAGAACCTGTTCCACCACAAACAAAGGAAGACTGTACTATTGTTCAAACACTGCAAACCTCTTCCTGTCTCTTTCTCTATCTGTCTTTTTAAAGGGATAAGTCGGATTATTTGAAGTGGGGTTGTATGAGGTACTTACTTATAGTCAGGGTATTACCTACAGTAGATGCTGGTCGATACGCCGCCAGTCTGAAGAAGAAGAGAGGAGGATGAGAACGGAAGTGAAGTAATGTACAGCTGTGGAAAGGGTCAGCGACAAAAGGTATTTTAGCCAGTGTGTAAGATTAAGGGGATTTATTGGCAGAATATGGCAGAAATAGAACACGTGTTTTCTTTACCTTAGAAGGAGGTGTTTATATCTACCAAGGGAACATGTCCTCTTCCACAGAGACTATCATGTTTAACCGCCATCTTTCTACAGTAGCCCAAAATTTAAAAAAAATGAACACTGGCTCTATGTACGGCCTTTTGTATTTGGTGCAAGTTTCCTGTAGGTTCTCCGAAGTATTTGCAAGCTCGCTGCTAGATGCCACAAAACTCTACACACCGGTCCTTAAAAAATATTAATCAAAAAAACTCAATATTAGTTTAAGTGCACAATATATTTAGAACATTTCACTGCTTTACTTTGCCAGCAGACAGCTTTTTCTGACTGGAAACCGTCGTTACACAAGCCAAATATCACTCTCTCCATACACAAAAACTGCAGTTTCAGAACACAGGAGTTGCTGCAATCACTTTGTTTGTGTTCAATGAATCCAAACTGTCCTTTTAAAACATCAAAGTCACACAGTACCACAAACACACTAACGGATCGAGGCAGCACTCGACCAACAACTCCTGTGTTCAGCGACGTAAAATGACTGGTTTTGCTGATTATAACAGTTGTTACCCTTCAGGAATGAGTGTCTGAAAGCAAAGTAAAGCAGTGAAAACATTCTTAACATAGCATACACTTAAACTGATTTTTTTTTTTTTTTTACATGGGCCTTTTTAAGTGGCTAAAGTACATTTCGTTGCGGACTCCGTAGACAGCAGTTCATTGCCTGTCTGGGATCTACTCTATCTAAAACACTGACTTTTGATCAGTACCTCATACAACCCCACTTCAAATAATCCAAACCATTGCTTTAATTACGCTTCCCTTGGCCTTCTGGGATTGGCATCTGTGGTCAGGCCTTTAACCTCTTTGGAAACTTCAGTTCAGCTACACCACTGATCAACAATCGGCTTCTCTCTGCAGTCGTATCATGAATCATTCAGTGTTTTGGTCTTGCTTGCGAGTATTTGCAGTGACCCACCTCTGCTGAACCTTTCCTCTTCACTGAGACCTATTTTTTGTGTATCAAAAGCAGCAGAGCGGGTCTCTTGGGGGAATTTGAGGAGTCTGAGATGCTGGTCACGCCGTTGTCTCGTCTCCTTTCGTTCAAATCAGAGCTACACTCTGTCTCTGTCTCTCTATATGTGTGCGTGCATGCATGAGTGTGTGTGTGTGTTAATACAGCGTGTGTCTGCTTCATTAGTTTTGTATAAGCCCCCGCGCTCACTCTGAATGAGGAGGGAGGACGACACACGTCAGCCCCAGACAGAGACAGATGCTGCTGACACGTCCGAGTATCTCTCTATTGTATTATTCATCCTCAGTGTCACATCTCATCCGAAGTGGTCAGCCGGACACGGTGCAACAGAAGGGGTCGTCTCACACACACACACACACACACACACACATGCATGCATCATGTGGTGTATCTTCATAATTCCGTTTGGTGTGTCTTTCTGTGCGTGTGTGTATGTGCCAGAGGGCGGGTTTACATCTGCCACACTCCAGCTCCGAGGACTTCTCATCAAGCTGTGGATGATGCTTTTGAAGTTTTTTTTTTTCCTCTCCAAGCGGAAGGGGCTTTTGATTGGGTTTTGTAGCACTGTGTGTGTGTGTGTGCATAAATGTGTCACCTCAGGCAACATATCAAACCCCTCCATGCTACTCCAACCCTCAGCAACCCCCTCCTTGAGCCTCACTCCAACCCAACTGGGAATTTAATCTCAAATGTTTTATTAATGAGTCAGAGGAAGTGTCAATTATATAAAAAAAAATCTCAGTTCCTGCAGGAAAACAAAGGGCTTCGGTGTGTCTTTGAGACAAAGAGGAAGAGAAATGTACCACATGAATCCAAGTATGCCAGGAATGTTCTGCTCTGCCCACAGTCATTGCTGATCGGCCACGGTCAGCGGACGAAGCCTTTGTGCCCTTTTCCTGTGAATGAAACCGTCCGAGTGTTGACTTTGTGACGTGATGGGACATCACAATGCCTATTATACCAGCATGCATATTTCAGATGGTTCTCCCATCTCTGTTTGTAAGGGTGAGAAAAACAGGGGCGGGGATAGGCATCTTAAAAATGCCATTTGTTGGCGAGGCACGCAACTACACATTCATGAAATCGTGGGCAGCAGTGGAAGAAACACACAGATCCATTCCTTGAGTTAAAGGACAAGTTAAAGAATGTATAAAGACTGCATTGCAAGAAAAAGTCCTTTGTTTGAAATCCTACTAAAGTAAGCATACAGAGGAACTATTAGTTCAACCATGTGTAAATAACATTTTTACAATACTATTTTAGTTGTCTAAGGTGGAGCTGGTTTTAACTAAATAAACAGTTTAGGTCGTTTAGTTGATTGGCTCCCAGTCAAGAGGTTGGGCCTCCTCCACAGAGTCAGTGTAGTCAGCTGTGTAAGGCACGTATGGATGAGTGTGTGGGTGTAATAAAGGTGCAAACCCAAACCAAACTAAAACAGCATAGAGGCTGTGAGGCCAGAGAGAGACGAGCCTCTGATGGTCCACTCAGGTTCCCAAAAGAAGAAAACATCCACTCAGAAAACCAGACAGATCAGCTGAAGAGATAAACGTGATAGAAGATGAAAAGATGAAATATTGGATTATTTTACCTCCTTGCACCCTTGACAATTATTTAATCCGAGGTTCCCAAAAGTTTTCAGCTACATCTCCTAAACTTTACACATTGGAGTCAAACCCAACCCCTGTTGATTAATGTTAGCGTGCCAGCAACACACTAATCACCAGCAGACACATGAGATATGTTAATCAGATTTGTTATATGTTCTTAGTGGTTATCAAAGTTTTTAATCACATCACATTTGTGTATTTCAGGTACCCTGTTGATGAAATCAAATAAATAAATAAACCCCTAAAAAATGGCTACTCCTCAAGAAAAGGCGCAATGTGTATCGTGGTTTATTGAAACAAAATCGGATACGCAGACTCAGCAAAACTACAGGATTAAGTATGGAAGACATCCTCCGTCATGTCCGTCAATTCGTGCTTGGCACAGGAAATTTACGGAGGCGGGGACAGTGTTGGATAAAGGGAGGAGTGGACGACCAAGAACATCTGAGGAGAACATCGATCGTGTAAGACAAGCCTTTGATCGTTCTCCTACAATGTCCATCCGTACTGTTGCCAGACAGTTGTCCATACTTAATCCTGTAGCCATTTTTGAGTACATAGAACAAATCTGATTAACCCTCTATGGTACCATGTTGCCCTCAGGCAACAAACCCATTTTTGCCCTGTCACATCTCCACAATGCATCCCTTTAAATGATGCGATACTTTAAAAAAGAGGTAAAACCATAGGGAACCATTAACAATGCTTTAAGTTGTCACATGACCTCCAGGAAGCGATTTTGAAACCCTTCTTGGTGGGCTTTTTCTAAGGAGACAGCTCTGCTATCTTGCTGCAAAAAAAAGACTCTCAAAAAGTTATTTCTTGTCCTTTTTCCACCTGGAAAAAAATGTCTTCACACTAATAGGTGAGTAAACTTTAAGTTTTGATAGTTTCATGCAACTTATTTAATAATTTAATAGTGGATACTTGTTAAAATGCAGCTGTTGCCCTGAGGCAACAACGTGCCATCATGGAAAGTTGCGATGTTGCCTGCAACAGTTAACCATTATGGAATCACTATAGCAAACACAACACTGACCACTGGCCTATTTGGGTGTGACTTCTTGATGTTATTGAATATTTTTGCATATGTTTATGAAATAAACAATGTTCAAATTGGAAAAGGAACGTTCTTTTTCACTTATGCACCATTATGGTACAATGTTGCCTACAGGCAACGAACCCCAAAAACTTCCAAAAATAAAAATAAAAATAAAATTTCTTCAGATTATGTTTATTTAGTCTATTTTGAGACATAAAAACACATTTCCCTCACTGGCATCATAATGTGTACCATAGACGGATATGACCATACATACATACATACATACATACATACATACATACATACATACATACATATGACCATACATACATATGACCATGCGTACATACATACATACACATACATACATACATACATATGAGCATACATACATAGATACATATGACCATACATGCATACATACATACATACATACATATGAGCATACATACATACATACATATGAGCACAAATACATACATACATACATATGAGCATACATACATACATATGAGCATACATACATATGAGCATAAATACATACATACGTACATACATATGAGCATACATACATATGAGCATACATTCATACATATGGCCAAACATATGACCATGCATACAAACATACATACATATGACCATACATACATACATACATACATATGACCATATATACATATGACCATGCATACATACATACATATGACCATACATACATACATACTTATGACCATACATGCATACATATGACCATACATACATATGACCATGCATACATTCATATGACCATACATACATATACACATACATACATACATATGGTCATACATATGACCATGCATACATACATACATACATACATACATACATACATATGAGCATACATGCATACATACATACATACATATGACCATGCATACATACATACATGTGACCATATGTACATACATACATACATACATACATACATATGAGCATATGTACATACATATATATGACCATACATACATACATACATACATACATACATACATATGAGAATACATACATACATATGACCATGCATACATACATATGAGCATACATACATAAATATGACCATGCATACATACATATGAGCATACATACATACATATGACCATACATACATACATACATACATACATACATACATACATACATACATACATACATATGAGAATACATACATACATATGACCATGCATACATACATATGGGCATACATACATACATATGACCATGCATACATATATATGAGCATACAAACATACATATGACCATACATACATACATACATACATACATACATATATATGACCATACATACATACATACATACATATATAAATTCTTTTCGTAATTCTTTTTAATTTAAAATTTAAAATGAATTGTGACTTCTTGATGTTATTGAATATTTTTGCATATGTTTATGAAATAAACAATGTTCAAATTGGAAAAGGAACGTTCTTTTTCACTTATGCACCATTATGGTACAATGTTGCCTACAGGCAACGAACCCCAAAAACGTCCAAAAATAAAAATGAAATTTCTTCAGATTATTTAGTCTATTTTGAGACATAAAAACATATTTCCCTCACTGGCATCATAATGTGTACCATAGACGGATATGACCATACATACATACATACATACATACATACATACATACATATGACCATACATACATATGACCATGCGTACATACATACATACACATATAAATACATACATACATATGAGCATACATACATAGATACATATGACCATACATGCATACATACATACATACATATGAGCATGCATACATACATACATATGAGCACAAATACATACATACATACATATGAGCATACATACATACATATGAGCATACATACATATGAGCATACATACATACATACGTACATACATATGAGCATACATACATATGAGCATACATTCATACATATGGCCAAACATATGACCATGCATACAAACATACATACATATGACAATCCATCCATACATACATACATATGACCATATATACATATGACCATGCATACATACATACATATGACCATACATACATACATACATACATACATACATACATACATACTTATGACCATACATGCATACATATGACCATACATACATATGACCATGCATACATTCATATGACCATACATACATATACACATACATACATACATATGGTCATACATATGACCATGCATACATACATACATACATACATATGAGCATACATGCATACATACATACATACATACATACATATGAGCATACATGCATACATACATACATACATATGACCATGCATACATACATACATGTGACCATACATACATACATACATACATACATACATATGAGCATATATACATACATATATATGACCATACATACATACATACATACATACATACATATGAGAATACATACATATATATGACCATGCATACATACATATGACCATGCATACATACATATGAGCATACATACATAAATATGACCATGCATACATCCATATGAGCATACATACATACATATGACCATACATACATACATACATACATATGACCATACATACATACATACATACATACATACATACATACATACATATATATGACCATACATACATACATACATACAAATATATATAAATTCTTTTTATAATTCTTTTTAATTTAAAATTTAAAATGAATTGTGACTTCTTGATGTTATTGAATATTTTTGCATATGTTTATGAAATAAACAATGTTCAAATTGGAAAAGGAACATTCTTTTTCACTTATGCACCATTATGGTACAATGTTGCCTACAGGCAACGAACCCGAAAAACTTCCAAAAATAAAAATAAAAATAAAATTTCTTCAGATTATGTTTATTTAGTCTATTTTGAGACATAAAAACACATTTCCCTCACTGGCATCATAATGTGTACCATAGACGGATATGACCATACATACATACATACATACATACACACATATGAGCATACATACATACATACATACATATGACCATACATACATATGACCATGCATACATACATATGACCATACATACATACATACATACATACTTATGACCATACATGCATACATATGACCATACATACATACATACATACATACATATGGCCATACATACATATGACCATGCATACATTCATATGACCATACATACATACACACATACATACATACATATGGTCATACATATGACCATGCATACATACATACATACATACATACATACATACATATGAGCATACATGCATACATACATACATACATATGAGCATGCATACATTCATACATGTGACCATACATACATACATACATACATACATACATACATATGAGTATACATACATATGAGCATATATACATACATACATACATATGACCATACATACATACATACATACACACACATGAGAATACATACATACATATGACCATGCATACATACATATGAGCATACATACATATGACCATACATACATACATACATACATACGTACATACATACATACATACATATATATGACCATACATACATACATACATACATATATATATAAATTCTTTTAATAATTCTTTTTAATTTAAAATTTAAAATGAATTGTGACTTCTTGATGTTATTGAATATTTTTGCATATGTTTATGAAATAAACAATGTTCAAATTGGAAAAGGAACGTTCTTTTTCACTTATGCACCATTATGGTACAATGTTGCCTACAGGCAACAAACCCCAAAAACTTCCAAAAATAAAAATAAAATTTCTTCAGATTATGTTTATTTAGTCTATTTTGAGACATAAAAACACATTTCCCTCACTGGCATCATAATGTGTACCATAGAGGGATATGAGCATACATACATACATACATACATACATACATATGACCATACATGCATACATACATACATACATACATATGAGCATACATACATACATATGAGCATACATACATACATATATACATACATACATACATATGAGCATACATACATACTTACATACATACATATGACCATACATACATATGACCATGCATACATACATATGACCATACATGCATACATACATACATACATACATATGACCAAACATACATACTTACATACATACATATGACCATACATACATATGACCATGCATACATACATATGACCATACATGCATACATATGACCATACATACATACATACATACATACATATGACCATGCATACATTCATATGACCAAACATACATACACACATACATACATACATACATATGGTCATACATATGACCATGCATACATACATACATACATACATACATACATACATACATATGAGCATACATGCATACATACATACATACATATGAGCATGCATACATTCATACATGTGACCATACATACATACATACATACATATGAGCATACATACATATGAGCATATATACATACATACATATGACCATACATACATACATACATACACATGAGAATACATGCATATATATGACCATGCATACATACATATGACCATACATACATACATATGACCATGCATACATACATATGACCATACATACATACATACATACATATATATGACCATACATATGACAATACATACATACATACATACATATATATGACCATACATACATACATACATATGACCATACATACATACATACATACACATGAGAATACATGCATATATATAAATTCTTTTTATAATTCTTTTTAATTTAAAATTTAAAATGAATTGTGACTTCTTGATGTTATTGAATATTTTTGCATATGTTTATGAAGTAAACAATGTTCAAATTGGAAAAGGAACGTTCTTTTTCACTTATGCACCATTATGGTACAATGTTGCCTACAGGCAACGAACCCCAAAAACTTCCAAAAATAAAAATAAAAATAAAATTTCTACATACATATGAGCATATATGCATACATACATATGACCATACATATATACATACATACATACATACATATGACCATGCATACATATATATGACCATGCATACATACATATGAGCATACATACATACATATGACCATGCATACATACATATGAGCATACATACATACATATTACCATACATACATACATACATATATTCATAAATTCTTTTCATAATTCTTTTTAATTTAAAATTTAAAATGAATTGTGACTTCTTGATGTTATTGAATATTTTTGCATATGTTTATGAAATAAACAATGTTCAAATTGGAAAAGGAACGTTCTTTTTCACTTATGCACCATTATGGTACAATGTTGCCTACAGGCAACCAACCCCAAAAACTTCCAAAAATAAAAATAAAATTTCTTCAGATTATGTTTATTTAGTCTATTTTGAGACATAAAAACACATTTCCCTCACTGGCATCATAATGTGTACCATAGAGGGATATGACCATACATACATACATACATACATACATATGACCATACATACATACATACACATACATACATACATACATACATACATACATACATATGAGCATATATACATACATACATATGACCATACATGCATACATACATACATACATACATACATACATACATACATATGAGCATACATACATACATACATATGAGCATACATACATACATACGTACATACATATGTCGGTCAGCGTAAGTTCAATCAGGAAGACCTTCTATTACGCTGCCTTCATTCACAACTTTCCTTTACTCCGCCTCTCTCCTCTTATTCCCTCTAATCAGATGTTTGTGGGCGTTCACCTTTGTCTTTACCATCCATTCAGATTTTGCCACGGTCGCGATAGCCAGTCAATTTGCTGCTGCCAAATCTTTAAATCGCCTCTGTCTTTGCTCCATCAGTTGTCATTCAGTCAATCGCGCGACCCTCCTCCACCCCTCTCTCCTCCAGTCACTGGACCCAGGTAGCAGAAGATGTTCACCTCGATCCTCCCTGACGCCCTCTCCTCCAGCCTTCAGGTCCAGGCAGCCGGAGTCCAGAGCCACTTCACCTCACCAGTCTCTGCTTTGCAACTCATCATCACCACCACCACCAGTGTTTAGACCCCGGGGGGGGGTTCTCTTCACTACAGCTTCATCACCCCCATTTATATATACATATTGTTTCACCTCATTGGGGTCTAACCACCAAAGACTGTTCATGTTTCATATATCATGCATGTGCCAATAAACCATTTCTCTTTTACTCTTAGTCTCTCCTGATTGAAATGAGCATACATACATATGAGCATACATTCATACATATGGCCAAACATATGACCATGCATACAAACATACATACATATGACCATACATATATACATACATACATTACCATATATACATATGACCATGCATACATACATACATATGACCATACATACATACATACATACATACATACATACATACTTATTATCATACATACATACATATGACCATACATACATATGAGCATGCATACATTCATATGACCATACATACATATACACATACATACATACATATGGTCATACATATGACCATGCATACATACATACATACATACATACATATGACCATGCATACATAAATACATACATGTGACCATACATAAATACATACATACATATGAGCATACATACATATGAGCATAAATTCATACATACATATGACCATACATACATACATACATACATACATACATATGAGCATACATACATACATATGACCATGCATACATACATATGAGCATACATACATACATATGACCATGCATACATACATATGAGCATACATACATACATATGACCATACATACATACATACATACATATGAACATACATACATACATATGACCATACATACATACATACATACATACATACATACATACATATGAGCATACATGCATACATACATGTGACCATGCATACATACATACATATGAGCATACATACATACATACATACATATGAGCATACATACATACATATGAGCATATATACATACATACATACATACATACATACATACATACATACATACATATGACCATGCATACATACATACATATATACATACATACATACATACATACTTATGACAATACATGTATACATATGACCATACATACATACATACATACATACATACATACATATGACCATACATACATATGACCATGCATACATTCATATGACCATACATACATACACACATACATACATACATATGGTCATACATATGACCATGCATACATACATACATACATACATACATACATACATATGAGCATACATGCATACATACATACATACATATGACCATGCATACATACAAAAATGTGTCCATACATACATACATATGAGCATATATACATACATACATATGACCATACATACATACATACATACATACATACATATGACCATGCATACATACATACATGTGACCATACATAAATACATACATACATATGAGCATACATACATATGAGCATAAATACATACATACATATGACCATACATACATACATACATAGATACATACATATGAGAATACATACATACATATGACCATGCATACATACATACATACATACATACATACATACATACATACTTATGACAATACATGTATACATATGACCATACATACATACATACATACATACATACATATGACCATACATACATATGACCATGCATACATTCATATGACCATACATACATACACACATACATACATACATACATATGGTCATACATATGACCATGCATACATACATACATACATACATACATATGAGCATACATGCATACATACATACATACATATGACCATGCATACATACAAACATGTGACCATACATACATACATACATATGAGCATATATACATACATACATATGACCATACATACATACATACATACATATATATGACCATACATACATACATACATACATACATACATACATATATATATAAATTCTTTTTATAATTATTTTTCATTTAAAATTTAAAATGAATTGTGACTTCTTGATGTTATTGAATATTTTTGCATATGTTTATGAAATAAACAATTTTCAAATTGGAAAAGGAACGTTCTTTTTCACTTATGCACCATTATGGTACAATGTTGCCTGCAGGCAACGAACCCCAAAAACTTCCAAAAATAAAAATAAAATTTCTTCACATTATGTTTATTTAGTCTATTTTGAGACATAAAAACACATTTCCCTCACATTTCCCTTGTTGTTTTTGTTTTTCAAATGGTTATGGTAATGGTTTTCTTTGTTGATTTAAGTAGTTTAAAGTTTTATACTTTACACATTTATTTCAATGGGTTGTTCCTAAATGGTACAATGTGGCCTACAGGCAACATTTAGCCAAGAAACTTCTTAAATTCTTTTTAAAATTCTTTTTAATTTAAAATTTAAAATGAATTGTGACTTCTTGATGTTATTGAATATTTTTACATATGTTTATGAAATAAACAATGTTCAAATTGGAAAAGGAACGTTCTTTTTCACTTATGCACCATTATGGTACAATGTTGCCTACAGGCAACCAACCCCAAAAACTTCCAAAAATAAAAAAAAAATAAAATTTCTTCAGATTATGTTTATTTAGTCTATTTTGAGACATAAAAACACATTTCCCTCACTGGCATCATAATGTGTACCATAGAGGGATATGACCATACATACATACATACATACATACATACATACATACATATGAGCATACATACATACATACGTACATACATATGAGCATACATACATATGAGCATACATACATACATACGTACATACATATGAGCATACATACATATGAGCATACATACATACATATGACCATACATACATACATACATACATACATACATACATACATACATATGACCATACATACATATGACCATGCATACATACATACATATGACCATACATATATACATACATACATACATACATACATACTTATGACCATACATACATACATACATACATACATACATACATACATATGACCATACATACATATGACCATGCATACATTCATATAACCATACATACATACACACATACATACATACATATGGTCATACATATGACCATGCATACATTCATACATACATACATATGAGCATACATGCATACATACATACATACATACATATGAGCATACATGCATACATACATACATACATATGACCATGCATACATACATACATGTGACCATACATACATACATACATACATACATATAAGCATATATACATACATACATACATATGACCATACATACATACATACATACATACATACATACATACATATGAGAATACATACATACATATGACCATGCATACATGCATATGACCATACATACATACATATGACCGTACATACATACATACATACATATATATGACCATACATACATACACACATACATACATATATATTTAAATTCTTTTCATAATTCTTTTTAATTTAAAATTTAAAATGAATTGTGACTTCTTGATGTTATTGAATATTTGTGCATATGTTTATGAAATAAACAATGTTCAAATTGGAAAAGGAACGTTTTTTTTTTCCATTATGGTACAATGTTGCCTGCAGGCAACGAACCCCAAAAACTTCCAAAAATAAAAATAAAAATAAAATTTCTTCAGATTATGTTTATTTAGTCTATTTTGAGACATAAAAACACTCTAAACATTTTTTCCCTCACTGGCATCATAATGTGTACCATAGAGGGTCAACATATCTAATCAATTGCTTTTGTAATAATTTTTTTAAATTGTAAAGAGACTTTGTGGACACCCTGTATTCATCAATCCTGTTATATCACGGCACCCCTTGTAACAAACCAAAGCTGTTAAATAAATGTGCTGGAGTGAAAAGTACAATATGTCCCTGTGAAACTGCAATGCAAATGTACTTGAGTAAATATACTTGTGGTGGACTGATTGCATTAACAGTGGGAGAAAACAAGCTTTCATGTAGTCATTATGGCCAACTTGGAATTTGAATCTGCAGACAAATAGCAGTAAAATAATTAGATGTGTGTTTGCATGTTGGAGCTTGAGAGTCAGTGTGAGGCAGCAAACACACAAAACAGAGCTCATCAAAGGCCTGAACACTGAACAATCAACTCTCTGACTGTCAAACGCTTTGTGTGCCTGCCAGCACCTCCTCTCCTCTCCTCTCCTCTCCTCTCCTCTCTCCTCTCCTCTCCTCTCCTCTCTCCTCTTCGTCCCCCTGCAATTTACTGGATAATTATTCCATTGTGTAAACAGCTATTACTGTGGCCGAATCCTGGCAAGTCTGAAAGCACTCTGCTGTCACAGTGCTCACATTTCTCCCTCTCTTTGTCAAAGCCACAGGTCCTCGCTGCACACACACTCAAAAATAGAAGCCGTGACATTAATCTGGTGCAGAGAGCGAGTCAAATGTTGTCAGCACAAGTCTGCAAAAACAGGCTGCCTCTGTAATCCACATTGATTACAATTTCACACCCTCGTGTCATCTTACAATGGCAACACGCTATTTTTATAATTAGGCCTCTTGTAGTAATCGATCTTAGTTTTGAAAGGGATTTTCATACCTCAAGGACAATTTAACTAACCTATTTACAGTACATCTGTAATTTTGGGCATTATGACATACAGGTTTTGGCAGACATGCAAAAGCATATTATCGATATTGTCCTTAATTTAAGTTCATGGTATCAAACTGTACTATCAACAATAACAAATAAATAATTCCCAGCTCCAGCTAATCATGCAGTGACAGGACAGACTGCTGATTGCAGCCTATTCATGCAGGCTGACTCAAAGCACAAAAACTTTGGAGGGTATAGATACTGTTACAGTACGCAGTAAGGCTGCAACTAACGATTATTTTCATTATCGATTAATCTGTTGGTTATCTTCTCTATTAACTGATTAGTTGTTTGGTCCATAAAATGTCAGAAAATGATGAAAAACGTTGATCAGTGTTTCCCAAACTTTAAGATGACGTCCTGACATGTCTTGTTTTGTCCACAACTCACAGATATTCAATTAACTGTCAGAGAAGAGTGAAGAAAGCCGTGAGTTTTGTGGCTAGGGGTCTCTCGCATTAAGATGTAGTTTGTTGATGTTGTGGGATCACAAGAGTTGTTATTATCACTGTTAAAAAACCACCGAAATCTAGCATCTTACAGTGTTTTTTTTTTTACAGTTCCTTAAGCACGATTTTCAAAACTGGGCTCATTTTGTCGAAACACTACACATAATTCACACAACCACACACACAGAGGTAGCAGAGCACTTCAGATCTTTTGCACAATGAAACACTTCATTCAAAGCTATTCAATAATTTGTAAAAACCCACCTTTGTCACCATACAGCACATAATAAGTATTTCTCTACTCATTCTGCACTGAAAATCAGAGGAGAACATGTTCTAAATAGCACATGAACACAGCAACACCATGTATGGAGACAAAAAAAAGAAAGCATGAATTACACTGAGGCTCTGGGTTACATTGTAATGATTTTAGACAAAAGTTGTCTTTTCAGCTGTGCTCATGTCAAAACGTCCGAACAGCAGATCTGCTGAGGCTGGGCTGAACTCTCTGTCCAATCTCTGTCACCGTCAACCCAAAGTTTACAACAAAGTTAACCAATGTTGCTTAAATCACATCTGATAAATGTGGTCCTTGTCTTCTTTATTCACATCCTCTATTTGTGTTGAAGGCAGGTTCACTCACCTGTTGCCATTTTAGAGTGTCTGTTCACCTGACCACCGCGTTTGATCAGTTGTTTCAATCATGTGGCATTTTTAAGGGCTGTGACATCATGTTATATTTCTGTGTTTAATGTAGAGAAGTGTGTTTAGTGATTTGAAAAACAGTGTGTGGGGCTGAGAATGTGCTCAGAATTGTGCAGATCTGGGCTGAGGTTTTGCTCCCTGAGTGTCAGGTTTCACTAACTGTGTGTTGTTTTTAATTTTAGTGTGCAAGCAAAAAAAAAAAAAAAAAAAAAAAAAAAAAGTTGTGTTCACGTTACGTGTAGTCATGTTCGCCAACTCATATTTCCTTAACCCATTACTTTGAGGTTGAAGATTTGGAATAATGTAAGAACAAACATATAACAACATATAAAACCAGCATTTTTAGATATTCTAATACTAAAAATTTACATTTTATACATTTAAAACTTAAATTTCAAGCCGACAATACACCTTATATGGTTCAGTCTGAATATGTCAGTACTGATTTAATATCAGGGCATCAGGTCTCTCTTTCCTCTTGGTGATAGCCGACCCAGCACACACACACACACACACACACACACACACACACACACACACTTACCTCCTGCTCAGACAGCAGAGACGAGACAACCCCTGCATTCGCTCCAGTGGTTAGGCTGTCTGACTGGCTGGCTGTCTGTCTGTCTCGTACATTGTTTACTCCTCATTTGCTTACCCAGTCAGCTCTGAAACCTCAGAGCTGCTGCCAGCAGAGATGCCCACAGCCGGAGAGAGGAGAGAAGGGGGGAGACAGAAAGATGGAGAGGCACTTTTAACACCACCACCAGCATAGGCACAGAGAAAGGCCGACCACATTGTTCAGTCATTAATTATTCTTGAAGGTTGGACAGACTCGTGGTGTCTTTCTTTGTATTTACGCCAGTAAATTACAATGGAATGAACTGAATTTCAGACAGAGAGAGAAAAAGAATATGTTAGAGGAAGACTGATGTTTACTGGCAAAGATTTGCAGTAAGGCAGACTTATGTAAGTGTGAGGGAGTAAAGAGTCTCCTCAGACGGTCCACAGTTTTTAAGATGTGGCTCGGGCCAGTTGGCTCAATTTTCAAACACACACAAAGACATACTGTACACACTCTTCATCTATTGAAGCCACAGGTACATACACAACACACTTTAAAGTTGACTCACTATTGCAACATGCACAAAACATAAACATATTTCATTGCTTATAATCCTACCTGGTGGTTACAATCCTACCAAATGATCTCCTAAAGGCATAGCGTAGATTATTGTGTGGTTGTTAAGCGGGACTGTATTACCTATAGTCAGTGTATTACCTACAGTAAATGGTGGATAACACACTTGGAGAAGCAGCAGCAGTACCAGCACAGAAGTTAAGCAATGAACTGCTGTGGACAGCATCAACAGCTAAATATATTTTAGCCACGAAGGTTAACCTAAAAAAAATCAAAAGTGTAGTTAAAGTGTACACTATATATTTTCACCACTTTACCATGCCATTATACTGCCTTTTCTGATGGGAAAATTTTGTTATTATGTATTATATGTTATTGTGTTATTGTGTGGCTTAAGTGAATCCAAACTAACTTTTTAAAACACAGAAGTCAAATTAAACGATCCTGGCAATGGTACCTCATATAGCCCCATTTCAGATAATCTGTACTATCACTTTAATAATGGCAGCAAAATCCACAAAATCACTACAATTTTACTGAATAGTTACATTACAGTGAACAAAGAATACAGAGAGATTCAGTAGGCTGTATTTCTTGCCATATATGTGCTTTAAATTCTGAAATAAAGGCAGTGTTTTTTTTATAGATCTGTCAGATCATATCTGCTTCAGCCAGAAGGTTCATATTGATCTGGCCTTCGGCTGTGGGGTTTCCCTAACCGGCCTAAAGGGGCATTCTCCAGGCCCCCTGGGGAAGGTGAGAGGAGGTCGATTCTGGCCTCATCATGCCGTCTTCTTTGTCTCCGTCCGGAGCAGGCAGAGGCCCCAGCTGGGGGTCTCAAGCCAGCAGACACACGCCAGTATTTGGGTGGAGAGGCCGAGTGCAACGTCCCTGTCCGTTCCACCTCGCTGCCTCCTTTCTTATGTGTTAACCAGAAGCTGTAACTGCTCTTCCCCCACCTCACACACACACAAACACATACACACACACACACACACACACACACACACACACACACACACACACACACACGTACATCAAACATAAACTCATATGCACACAAAACCCACATGCACAGAGTCCTCACATATCTTTGAATCCAGATTGTTATGGCAGTTTGTCCTCTTTCTTCTCCTCCCTCCCTCCTTTTTTTTTTTTTTGTTGTTTTGGCGGCCTCTGAAGTCCTTTTGTCTCCAGCCGACTTTCAAATGTCTATTTATTCGCCGTGGTTTAATTGTGTTGCCGGCAAGATCTGTTTGAAATTGCTCAGTTTGCAAATTTTGCATTACAATAGGAGCCATTGACCGGTCTGCTCATCCCGCTGTCCAGTGCCAGGTCGTCTTTTCAGAGAGGCATGTTTCATCTTTTTATGCATGTCTGCATTGTGTTTAAAAATCCATAAATTAACCTTTGATGAGTCCCTGTACCCACACTGGCACAAACTCGTCCACATGCTCGACTGGACATCGCCTGTTACAGGCATGATGTCATGGCTGCAGAGGGGGATTTTTGGAGCCGCCTCTTGTTTACATCCAATTAACAGCAATCTTTGAAGTTTTTGCGGTTGGCTTTGAAAAGGTTGAACAAAGCCAATGCATTATGTCACTCAAGTGTTTGTTTTAGAGCATCCCCTAAAGATTTTATGTAATTTGTTGCACAAACCGTGTAATTTATAGGCAGATCAGTCAGTGTAAATGGAGCACAGAGGATTTTCAATGGAATATTTTCTGTTTATCGAGTTTGTAGAACATTTAGAATCAGAACATTATAACCATATTTAAATATTTAGGAGATGATGTTATAGCATCAGATATCCAGGGATATAAATGTGATATTCAAATCATCTTGCAAACAACTTGCAAAACATTCAGTAGGCTGTTTCCCCCATGCATCTCTCCAGAATTCAATTTCACTCGCTCCCTCTGTCTCACTGTCTGACACACACACATACTGTACACACACACACACACACACACACACACACACACACACACACACACACACACACACACTGATGTATGCATTCATCCATCCATCTTGTTCACAGGCCTCAAGGTAACTTGTCTCATCTCCACACAGACAGAGTGGCAAAGGAAATGGAGGCGAGTAGGAAGGTAGGTATGTAAGACCTGAGGGAGGAAGAAAAAGTGATGGTTAGTGTGTGATTCTGCAAATGCTGAATTTTATTTTCAATGCTGTGATTAAGGCAAGGTGTAGCTGTACCAGCATCTTCTGGTATACTGTGTGACATCATTGTTCCAATCCTGTTTTGTCCACAAAAGACTCAAAACAGCCACGAGACATGTTCTCAAAGGCAACAGGTTGAAGCGTCGTATGAAAACCATAAGAAAGGATTAGATTAAAAATCAGTCTTTAGTCCAAAATCTTAGAAGAAATGTCAGATTTACCTGTAAATTAATATATGATCTTTTCTAAACCCAGACATAAGCAGACCCAGTGTCTGAATGGTGGTGTGTCAGGCAATTTCCAATTTAAGAGAATGACCCTTCTTGCAAGAGGTGCCATGGATATCAGCCCACTCTGAAGTCCAGACAGGGGCAAGTTTAGTTCTAAAACTCCAAACACCACAACACAGGCAGAGGGTTGTATATTTGTGTGATGTATTTCAGAGATCTGTCTAAATATCCTGTCCCAGGTCCAAAACTGGTGACATACAGTAGCAGCTTCAAATTTGCATTTAATACAAGTAGGGTCAAAACTGGCTCTGGATCAGTGAACCAGATGGAGTATTTTGGCATTAAAGAATCAAGTTTTAACCATATTAGCACTATTACACATTGACAAGAGTAATGTGAAGTTTTTGTTCTTTTTAACAAAAGAACAGTCTTTTAACAAAAAAAATAAATAAATAAAAATCGCAACCCAAGGTCAGGGTTAGTTTTACCTTACTGATGATATGTTGTTGCCATGGTAACCTTGCTTTCAACTGAGCAGTTTCCGTCAGATAGAGAACACTGGAAAAAGGGTTTTAGGTTAAGATCTTATTTTGAGAAAACTTTACTCCAAAAATAGTTTTATGAAATGTGTCTGGCCCTCTTTCACATACTGAGTGATTTTAATGAGCATTATTCATCAGTGAAAACTCATGCCGTCGGGTGTTTTTATGAGACAATTTTATATTTAAATCCTTTTTTTTTTTTTCCAAGTGATTTGTAAACATGTATTTACCTGTACCCACTCAGAGCTTTAAAATTTTCTCCACTTGGTGTTTAAATCATGTGGTCTTCTGAGGGACAGATGCTCTGACAACTAAGACGGCGGTCTGCTTTGAAACAAACAGAGAAAGAATCTGAAAATTAAAGTATACCACAGGCTCCTGAAGTCAAACAAAGACACAAACCTCTTCAAACACTGCGCCTGCAGGCAGCACATTGCGAGCCGCCTCCCTGAACCTGAGTGTGGGTACATTCCTCCGTGCTTCTCCTCCCTGCCAGTCTGCAACAAATGTGCCAGCCAGACTTCTTCCCACCCAACGCCCAGTCTGGACTGCACCACGTTTTCTCACGTACACCTCACACGCCGCAGAATGAGAGGTATGGAGGAGCATCACCTGATTCACACGGAGCCGCATTAGCACATTCTTCCAGGTTTGAGAGCTTATAATGTGTGTGTGGACATATTACACGAGAGTGGCAGAGCAGCAGATGCTTGCACTTCGCATACCACATAATCAGAATGTGTGATATCGCTGGAAGAGAGACAGAGGATGGACTGTTCATCTCGCAGACAGGAGGAAGGAGACGGGTGTTCCTGGTAAATACCAAAACCGCTCCTAACCTGCGTTTGGAAACTATTCCAGGCACGTTAAAGGAGTACCTGTGTGATTATACAGCTGCCCACGCTGTTTTAATGACACAGCTGCCGAATTCCAGTCATTCCCTGGAAGACAGAGGACAAGCAACGGAAAATATGTTTTCCACAAGATATTTATTGACGAGTTATGAGCTGTAGAACATGACCTAACAGATGGTTTGTCAGTAATAGCTTCATATATCAGTATATCTGACGTATACTTTGATATATTGGGGAAACTGCAGACTTGTACACAGAGCAAATGAAGAGAAACGACTCAATAATTTGCTACAAAAAGGCTTTGATTATTCACACTACCCGAGCTGGGTTAAGACAAAGATACAAAATTAAGACATAGAGAGATTTCTTTGTACAAATTGTGCAAATCAAAGGCTTCTACATATTAATTACAAAGCAAATATACAAACTATACACACTAAAGACTTCCATTAAAGATCCTGAAATATGAAATGAAAAAATAATATTCTAGCTACAAAGTATTTTTAACTACTTTGGAGACATTTAGCTTTTGTTACTTAAACTGAGAACGACACTAAGGTTAGTTGTTCATGTTTTGGCAATATTTATGTTCTAAATATGACCACTGACATTAAAGAAATAGTTCAAATGTTTTGAAGTGGGATTGTGTGAGGTATTTATCAATAGTCAGTGCGTGACTGCCAGTAGATGGTGATCGACAAACCTCAAGTCGGGAGAAGCAGCAAGTACTGGTGCAAAATATAGTTTAGCCAAAATTGCTGATTTCAGCAACGTTGAGAGGTATTTTACTTATGTAAAGGCATGTTCCCAATAGAAAATGCTTTGTGATATAGTGTACACTTCTTCTGTTTCATCAAACTGGGGGCGTGTTGACCGCCATCTACTGTAGGTAACACATTGACTACAGATAAATACCTCATACAACCCCACTTCAAAAAATCCGAACTCTCCCTTTAAATGCAATCATACATTTTCACTTGGCAAAACAATGTAATGGTGTATTCTAAAATAAGAGTTCCAAAAAATAATACATTCACAAGAAAAAAAAATGTTTTCAGAACAAAGACGACAAAACAAACATGTTACCCTTCCTTGAACAAGTACAGGCAAAACTATACACAACCCTGAGACACAAAACATAGAAAAAATATGACCAAAAATCATAGTTTTGAATGAAATACCATCTTGAAACAGAAAAGTATCTTCTTCAGCCATCGTGGGCCACATTCTCTCTTGTGAGCATGTATTTTAAGTCGAGGAGGAGGACGATACAAATTTAGCTCGCCAAAATTGAGGGAAGCCCAAGTCCAAAAAAAATCTAAAAATACAGACAGGAAGATTGTTTCTGTGCACAAAATCATACACTTCCCCAAATGTCTTTTCTCCTTCCCCATGCGCCTGGCACAGCAAAGGTCTAATTCAGTCTATCAGCAGTCCAAATAAATTACACCTGAGTAAACGCCCAGTGTCAGGATCGGGGAGAGGAGAAAACCACAACAGAGGGACAGCCGACTTTCTTTTCTCGGTTCAGTCAGTAAGAGAGACACTAATGCGTCCTTATAGAGTGTTAAACTGGTAACCTACTGGTGAGATGATGTTTGATGATGGAGTGAGTCAGTAAAGCAGTGCAGGGCCGATACAGTCACAGTAGCAGATTCACTCCAGGAGGTGACGGAGTTTGAAGAAAGCCCACACATGTAGCCACATCTATGCCATCAGTCCGTTTCCTCGCTGGGTAGCACTTCATGATGCAGTACGCTAATAAGACCTAACGAGCGGTTCTTTTTTATCAAATTGAACAAAATATAGAAATAATAGGTCCTTTATTTGACAGTATTAGACCCTTACTAGACTTTATTAGGGGGTCATTTGTGACACAGCAGAACTATTCTGTAAACTAAAGTTTCCTACTGTTCACTGTTCACTCTCACAGAGGGCAGTTTGGCAGTCCATCCAGGAAGCTGCGATCACAACACCTCACGCAAATTCAACCAATCCCTAAAAAAGTCTGCATGTCCTTGCAGTTTTGTCCAATCGCAGCAAATTTTCTGCAAAAATTTCACAGGTACTAAAAAGAGAACAAAGAGGAGGAGGAGATCCTGGGGGGATTGATTTGGGACACTTTCCAACAGAACTGGACTGTAAACTAAAGTGAGATTGCATATCGGCTGCATATCCATTTAAAAAAAACATAGCAACAAACAACAAACAGGAGCGACTCCACAGTGTAATAAGGGTCTAACAGTGTGAAATAAAGCACTTTAGTTTACAGTGCAGTTCTGTTGTAATGTGTCCCTTATCACCCCTTAATAAAATCTATTAATGGTCTAATACTGTCTATTAAAGGACATAATATTTCTTATTTTTTTGTCTAATTTGATTTATTATGTCTTATTAGTGTACTGTAGAATAAAAGGTGACCCTTGGCTGTACTTTACATGTTATATAGAGACAGTCATGAAGTCCGTGCAGTTTACATGGCAACGAGTCCAGCTCAGGCTAGCGGCGACATGGGAAAGTCACACAAGAAGTATGAGTAAACAGATCAGGTGGAAAGAGGCCGCAGACTTCTAGTCTCTGGGCTGTTTCCAGGAATCAGGCTGTCGCTCCTCTGCAGCTGAAGATAATGTGGATGGAGCCACAGCAGGAACACACAAACTCTTCCTCCTCCTCCTCCTCCTCCTCCTCCTCCTCCTCTTCTGTGCAGCCAGTGAAGGGGGACACATGCCTGCATACCAGACACCACGGCGGATCTGGGGGAAAGAGACAGACAGAGGGAGATTAATGTTTAGGTCCTGAGAACTCCGCTGTACGAGGACCCACCACATGACCAGAGAGGGGCGGCCTGGACAGTCTCAGGGAGCGGGGAGGAATGCGGAGACTTCGCTCCTCCGAGCTACACATCAGCTTATCACCATGCCATTTTATCAGGCTTACCCACATAGCGTTAATAATGCCTCAGGACGGAGCATTATTTAACCAAAGTCCTCCTGGCATGTGTGGGATTAAGCTGCTCAAGCCATTTATGTCGCTGCTAGGTAATAAATATCTGAGGGTGGCAGCACAGAGGACCCCACGCTGTAAAAATAAGCTCCTCTGGACTCAGATAAAACACATATTCCAAAACCATCTGCTCATCTCCTTTATCTGGATATAATTCATACTGTGAGAGGCCTTCGTATGCTTTAAATTCCAGAACGTGTTAAGCAGCATTTTTACTACAAACACTGTAAATCTTGTGATTTCTCTGCAACCTCTAGATACTTCACTATCTAATTATGAAGGAATGTTCCACTGGATATCTGGGGGGTTGGTGAGAAACCCAAACATGATGTTTACCTCTGAATTTGCATATTTTTTAAGATGATAACTTGGGTGTGTCAGAGCAGATGAAGGGGTGTGTGTGTGTGTGTGTGTGTGCTCTCTATTCTAGGAGGAAAGCAGTTGACAGTTACAGGCTGGCTCTGCTGGGGGCTTGTTTGGATAACCTAATGAGTTCTCATTTCAATGGCTCACAAAGCCGGCTGATACTACAGAAGCCTCCACTGATCCATACACATCTGTTACTATTGTGAGTGTATCGCCTGAAGCATAACAGTAGGATGCTGCCAGAGCCCTGTACTACTGGATCCACAAGAGATAAACAGGTAAAAATAGGTTGCAAACAAGCTTCAGAGATGAAGAAAGAAAGCAGTGGGAAAACTATCTGCCTGTACAGTTTAAACCCTCTGCAAAAATTATTCACTCAGGCTGTTGCTGTGCAAAGTGTAGTATTTTGTAATAAACCTCAATGTTAGAATAGACATGTCAACACAACAAAAGTGCCAAAAATATTTCTGTGTCAGTTGATTGGCTTCATTGCACAAACCAAGTACAGGGCTGGGTTTCATTTAAGTGTTTTGATTCTAGTGTCAGTACCATACCCAAATGTCAGTAGCAATACCACAAATTTAAAAAATTTCCATATAGTTCAACTTTTTTGGGAGCCTTGCTTTCTTGCCGAGTGTTAGATAAGAAGATTGATGCTATTCTCATATTTCTTCGAGGGCGACTCTGAGTTTTTCAGATGGAACCACCCACTCAGCCGTGACTAAGGTTACAGCAGTGATGCCCCCCCCTCCCATCACAACCTAGGGCATTTGTATGGAGCAACATCATCCTGCAGAAACCTGTCGAGTCATGGGGGGAAGAAAAAAATTTTTTTTAGAAGGGTACTAAAACTTTGGATTTGAATACAGTACAGTGAATAAGTGGAAACAACTAGTCTGGCTCTGTTTAAAAGGTCACAAAATCCACCTACCAGCACCTCAAAAGCTCACTTATTAACTTTTTCTATCCTTAGGAAAACTTAGATTTGCAATCTTGCTAAAAATCAAGCATGTTTACATCTGGTAGTTTTATACTCATGTTTATGACCATGCGCTGTGACTGTCCCTATGATGAAGAAAATTTGCCGCGAGACAAACCGAGCTCACCCTTCCTGATCAGAGCCAAAGTAAAGCAGCAGCACTGACTGTCTCACATGTAACTGCAGGCCTGGTGGAAGTTTCCACTGCTGCTCTCTGTCTCTGTGTACATGTGTAAAGGTCACTGCCTGCACATCCTGAGTTCTTCTGTTCCTGCTGCTGGTCTAATCTCTCTCAAGTGCAGATGATGAAAAGCATGCCTCTGAATCTTAAATACTGCGCTGCCGTTCTGCTCCAACTACGACTATATAACTGTTTCGTAAGAGTTGCGGCTTTATATTTGGTCATCTATCGGCTGCAAAGAGAGCGAGCGTCCGCATGCTGCAGTCGTGTTGACACCAGCGTGATCTAAACCCAGCTCAACTATGTCAGGCAGGTGAACGGAGGTTAGATTGTATTGTCAAAATGTATTCCACAGAGATATATCCACAAAGGTTGTGTGTCTGTCATCATCAGCACATCCATCAAGAAACAGCATCCCTGTGTCGCATTATCAAGAGTCCTGCTGTCATCACAAATGAGCTCCAGACCGTCTCACAGTCCTGTCATTATTAGCTGTCATGTCAAGGTCACACTGTTCACTTTTTACCCAAACAGAAATTGTTTATATGGACAAACTCATCCTTAATTAAATTCAAACTTTGTGTGTTTTCACACTTTCACTGCACCAAAATAACTGAAACGACCTTCACACATCTGACTTCCATCTGCCCGCAGGGAGTAAGATGTCTCGAGTGTGGGATGCCAACAGGTGGCGGGGTTAATAACTGTAACCCAGAAAAGTACCCAGATGCCCCGTGTGTCTGCAGTAACCTCAGAGTGCTGCTGTGAGGGATGGAGGGAGCCCCTGTGTCCTTCAGCAGACCAAACAGATGGGCTGGAGCTGTATGAAGTGATTCGATCTGGCACTCTGAGGTTTAACCTGTCTCAGACTGTCTGCTCCCATCACTTTTCTCTCTCTTCCACATAGCAATAACGCCAGACTGAGTTTGACGAAAGACAATAATGTACAGATCTCAAGCTTTTCTATTATTAAAAAAAGACTTCCCTTTTTGCTCTGTGCTCCAAAAACAGTTGAGGGAGCTTGGTACCCTACGAATCCTTACATGTGTTACATGTTAGGCTCGTCTTTGTTGATAAGAAAACCAAATTAAGATGGTTAAATGAAATTTGTAGAAAAGCAACAAAACATCTTCAGTTAGCTAGCTAGGTCATCTATCGTTAGCTAGCTAGATACTGTTTGTGAACACTACTGTTAGGAAACACTACTGTTATAGCTACTGTTGGCGAAGAAGCTTAACAGTTATCCTAATGTTAGTTGACTGTATTTAAGACTTTGGGAAGTTAGGATGCATGTGTAAAACCCATTTCCAACTAAAGTTAAGATAGGAACATTGACTGCGACCGAAAATTCCAGACTAATGTGCTAATTAATATGCTAAAACATATATGAGAGTTTTTAGTGTGTCTGAAACCAAACGTACAGAAGGTGCATATAATTTCTGTGGAGTACAGGATACAGGAAAAGAGAACGTTGAACTTGCTTAAGTTTGCTCCACTGGAGCAAAAACTGGTGAATCTTACAAATTGTCAATTACATGCTGTCTAGCCAAAAGAGCGTAAACACCAGACTAGGTCACATTTATAAAATGAACGACACCTACGTTATGAAATTAATCTTCATCTTTTTTTATTAGCTTTATTGCACCTTGGACTCCATCTGCATCTTCCAAAGGCCCAATTACCCATGATGCACCACACTAAAGCTGAGTCCTCTTTCTTTATCTGTCCCCTGTGTCTAACGAAGCCTGTGCCATGTTTACTAATGACCACCATGAATATCACTGTATTGACCAACGTATGAATCACAGTCACTTCATTTACATGAGTTTGCATTGTTTCCAGGGACGCATAAAGGACTGGCGGGTGAACTCAGAGACACAAGTATCTCAGTACAGCTGCAAAGTAAATTGAGGCACGTCTTGATGAATCCTTCTAGTTTAAGACTAGAACAAAGAGTGACTGGGGCCTCTGCACTCCTCCTCCCTGATCCCACCGTGACCTTTCCATTTTACAGCAGCTGTCTGGGGATGCAGAGAGCGCGTCGAGGACTCCCTCCGTGGCCCCTGACCTCTCCAGGTGTACCCTGTCACACAGAGTTGGGCCCACCTCACAAGGGGTTCATTTGAAGCCGTTAAAAAGAGAGAAAGCTGCTTATGTCTGTGATTTTTTCGAGCATAGAGGGGTGATGAGGAGGGAGGGATGGAGAGGGAAAAGGGTGGAGGGGGGGAGTTGAGAAAACAAGGGCTCAAGCATGCATAACAGTCATCTTCGGGGCCAGTATAGTACAGGGGCTGTATTATAGAAACTTCCTATCATAAGTCTGGGAAAAGGATTTTTCCCAATGTGGCATAACAGAAGCAAATCCTAACTAACTTTTTGGAATTATATCTTCATCGTATCTAATCGCAAGTTAGGAAATCCTCAATATTACCCATTGTAGCAAACACTACCGCTAGCTACCTTAGCAATCACTACCATTGGCTACCTTTAGCTAATTAGTAAGTTAGCTAAATACTACAGGTGGAAAATATTAAGTAAGAACAGCTCAACATTTTTCCTAAAGTTTAGAGTTTAAGATTTTAGAAAGTTAGAATGCTTGTTACACTTTTTCTATCTTCAGTTACAACGGGAACACTGACGATGATAATGGCTTTTAATCAGGTCCTAACCCTAATTATCATACTTACCAAATGGTTGGGGTAGGATCTGCACATTAGGAAGTTTCTGTAATATAGCTCTGGTGGTTTGAAGTTGAGAGACAGCGTCCTGAACTTTGTGCAGGGATCTCCGGTTACATTCTGTCTGCCTGTAGTCTGGCACCAACAACTGACCAGATTACACCATGATGCTATTCTGCTTACTATCTCCAAAACACACACATGGGATATACAATTTAAAGCTTAACTGGCAACTGCAAAGACTGTACAGGCAATTGTCAAAATATTACAATTAAATCTGTATTTAGATCTTTGTGCTTTTAGCCCTAAAAGTTATTTACGTCTCCTGTCTGGACCATAACAAATACGAACCATAATGCTTAAAGCTTTACAAATAGTTTTCCATCAACAGTGGGTTCTGGCTTGGCCCTGGAGTCTGTGGTTAGTCACATCTGGTGGAAAAGCGCATGGCTACAAACTACAGTAAGTGGTGACAAAAAGAGCAGAAAGGCTGGTAAACCCATACAGGCCACGCAAAACTGAAAGGCCTCTAGTACCACAAGGCAACATTAACAAATCTTTACTAATGGGAATGCAGGCCACACCTTCATTCCTCCCAAATTAGAGTAAGGATGGCTGGCTTTTTAAAGGACAGGCAATGCCAGCAATGTGACCGCCTGTGTGTGTGTGAGTGTGTGTGAGACAGAGTAGTAGTACGAGTGGTTTCACGACTGCGTAAAAACTCACAATACTACCAGTGAATACTTGAACAGCTGACTGGTTTTCGGTCCCATCAAGAACATGAAAGAACACACACACACTCTCCTTTGCACACGCACACGCACGCACACAATTATTTTTCTCTCTGACTGACCCCAGCTGTAAGTTGACAACCTCAGGAGCAAAGTATTTTTAGGCAGGCGTTAGTCTCGGCTGCCAAATGGCGCAAAATATAGCTTTGCTTCTCCTGGTCTTACTCGCTCTCCACTTTATCTTCTTCTCTCCATATGTGCGTGTGTGTTTGCGTGTGTGTGTCACTTTGTTGCTCCCTAAAACTTTTACCACTTCGCTTCTCCTCTCAAGCCCCCTTTCTTGTCTCGGGTGAGAGACGTCGACCAGCGTCAGGGTAGGACGCCTGCTTAACAAGATGGAAATCGGAGCTTTTTCCACGTCTGCTGTAATTAAACATAAAGGCAGTCGGAGCAGCAGCGGGATGGTAGCTACCGTAACTGAAAGAGTTCATAAGGATGCGGCGCCTTGATCTTTCATAGCCAGCCTGTCTGTCTCCATCCTGGCCCAGAAAACCTACGCTACCATGGAGACAGCAGTCCATACCAGCAGCCTCGTAACACTAAGCCCCCAGCTCCATTATATCCAGCTGTTTACTGTAGACACAAGTCACACATAAGCTCTCTGCTTCTCACTTGCTTCCGCTCAGCTTTACTTTCAAAGTTCTTGGCAGCATGAAAGGAGCTTGTTTGGGAGTCGCTTTCCCATTTTTTGAGAGAAAAAAAATGAGCTGTTTTGCAGTAGAGAGGAGTATTATTTAACCAAATGTCAGTTACAGAAACTGAACAATCTGCCACACTCAAAATAACTATGGAGAGACAGAAAAAGAGACTATTTACTTCAGCATTCTTATTTACATTAGTAACACTGGTGGAATTTATTTCTTGGTAACAACTAAAAAAGACTTTATTTTTAACTGTTAAAGGTGCACTGAAGGAGCAATAGATGCAAACAACTACCACTACTGCCAGTCTGATATTTCATATTTGTATACACAGTGTGCATATAGTTCACTTTTATCAGTTGTATTCATTTTGATTTCTGGTCAAATTTGTTGAAAACATACTATTCTGTTTTTCCCCAGAAGTTGTAGCGACTAGCTACCAGCAGCTAGCAGGAAATGCACCATTAACTTGAATAAATTACATATTTCTCTGGGAAGTGTTGGACGTGTTCGAAGCATTAATCGGCAATGCTCGGAATTGGGCCGGTTTTCATGTGACTGGCTTTGACCGGTGACTGGCCGGTCAGCGTCACAAATCCGGTTCTGTGCCCGTCATTGTCACACACATGTTCTGCACGATGGTCACGTCATGCGCGCAGCAGACAAACTGACCGTGACGTCAACACAGCGCTGATAACAGCTACACACTCAGACACACGTCTGCTTGAAGCTGGTGTCAGAGACAGATTCCAAGAACAAGACAGAGAGAAGACAGTCTACAACGAGACAGAGCAGCTGACAATTTCGCAAACTCTCTCGCACTTCAGGCTAATGCTAGCAAGCTAGCAGCAGACTGCTGTTCACAGAGGGACAGTTCAAATCTCACCTCCTGTTCTGGCTGAAGAATAAACAACCTGTGTTGATGCGTCTCCTCAAACATTTTCTCATCCAGACTCCTTTAACTTCTGTGTTTGTTTTTCTCACGGCAAAGTTTTACTTCAGACTGTTGCACCGCGTTAGTCTCCGGTTTGTTTACATCCGCTTCCACAAAAGATCACGTGAAATCGCGTCCCACGAAATCCCGCGAGATGATCTCGCGAGATCACGTTCACCCAATTCATAATCTTAATATAAAATTATAATAAGGCCTGGTTGTAGTCTGGATGATTTTGGAGAAAGTATTAAATGAATATTTAATAGTATAAATATTATTATGAAAATATTTACAAGAAAAGTTGCAAAAATGTTTGTGAATGCTGTCAATTACAGTTCTTAGAAAGACTGAAAATCGGAACCGGCCAAAATCGGAATCGGTAGGTCAGACCCCTCAAAAATCGGAAATTGGAATCGGCTAAGAAAGTTGAAATCGGTGCAAGTCTATTAGATATTTTAATGTGGAAATGTCAAGACAACTGTTGCTTTAACTGTAGATAGACAAACTGGAGCTTTATGGCAAACCACTGACCCTATCGCACAAAATAATATATAAGGACAGGCTTGTGCTTTGAGAATGCTCAGTAAATGTCGTCAGCCTAATAAATCCCTGCCTTGTATTTACTTTAAAATTCCAATAAAGACAAAACCACAAAAAACATCAATAAAAAAAGATGCAGCAGAGTCGGGGATTTTTAAAATGCAAATCCAACGACTACTGCGGCAACCAACCATTTCCCATCGATTGCATCAGTGCTGGAATAAGATAACAGGACAGGCCTCAACATCAGGAAACTTCAAACTAGCTCCACCACCACCGGGCACATGTAACAACAACCTGAAAACTTTCAAAATATCTCTATATCTCCTCTTCTTGTTTCAGCTACAGGTCCCTCCATCCCTCCTCCTTCACTCTGTGCCAAAAAAACACCTCAGGAAAACTGTTATCATCTCTTATCTCACAAAAGCTGCGAAAACTGTCACCTGCCGTTCCTTCAGGCAGATTAGGACGAGCAATTCTTCACTGATATGGTAAGTTACATTTCAATCAATCATATTTTCATACCCTTGAGACAGATCCCGCACCAACCTCCACTCCCAAATTCCTGATAAGATTACTCATCTGACTTTTATAGTTGGAGCAGAGCAGCGTGCCAAGGCATCTGTCAGCACATATGGTATTTAAGTATATTTTTTTTTATCTTTTTATCCTTGTAAAGCACCTTGAGAGAGATGCTATCTTTACAAAGCACTTGTACGGCTAAATGAACGGTGAGCTTTTGGTTTTTCAATCATGTAAAATGTTAAATGATGTATCACGTTTATATAAGCTCATAAAAAGGTATGTTTTGGCTCTTATCTAATCTCACTGAAAGTTCCTTGGGTTCCTCTGGCTCCAAGCCTTATGTACGTTTAAGCACCATGTGTCATATCACCTTTTATAACTTACAACTGTTCTGAGGTACTGACTCATAACAGGCAGGTTGTTAGCACCCAGGGCTGTCCTGCAGAGCACCCTGCCCACTTGCCTTCCTGGTGCTACAAGCACAGACCTGATCCCTGCCTCTCCACCTCGCTCCTGTCAGTGACAGAGGTCTTGTGTTGTGTTACTTTCGCTCTGTAATTACCGGCACCGCTGACATTCCTCCTGCGCTCTAAACCAGGACTTCACCATGTTTATCCAACACCCAGCCGTCACAGCAGCTAGATAATGTGTAACTGTAACCACTAGCAACCATGACAACAGTGAGGGGGTTTTAAAACTGGCCTCGTCCGGTTCAATCTGACATTCACCTGTTAGGTAACAGTGTTTGAATTATCCCAAGATATTTTTTGCTTCCATAAAGTAAGTTCCCACTTATTATCTGACAAAACAAGAGACTCTATGAATAGCACATACTGTATAATTGTCATCCTGTTTGTTTGTGTCAGTTAAAGGAAACTACAATTACTCACCGTAGAAACCTCAAAGAGTCAGTGCGTCTCTATGCTGAGAGGTACTTCCATGTGCTGACGAAGGCAGTGGGAATGAGTGAGTAGGGCACACTGGTCACACTGTCCCAAGAGTCCGACGATGGATCGTAACAGTCTAGCGTTTTACACCTCTGTGCTCCAAAGTAACCTCCAACCACGTATAGTCTGTTTCCTGAGGCCACTGCATGGCAGCTGATCCGTTTGGCCGTCACGTCGCCAAACTTTGACCACTGGTACGTCTCGCTGTTGAACCGGTAAGCAGAGCTTGCTGAGAATTCAGTGTCGCCTCCGATCACCACAACATGGTTGCCAACCACAGCTGCTGCAGTGTAGCGCCACAGCTGCGGACAGGCGGCCGGCACGGACCAGCGGTTCTGGCAGGGATCGAAGCACTGCACCTTGGGGTATTTGTCTCTGTTTACGCTGGTGCCCCCGAAGGCAAAGAGTTTGTTTTTAGCACCGACAACAGCGGCGTTGCTCACACCTTCTCTGAGCGGAGCCACCAGGGTCCATTTGTTGGTCTGAGGGTCGTACTGCTCCACCTGTTTGAGGGACACAGATGGAGAAGCGGGGAAGGATCCTGCGAGTGATGTGTGTCCTCCCACGACATACAGCATGTGGTCGAGCTCCGCAGACCCGTGACCGAATCTGGCAACCAACATGGGTGCAGCCTTGGACCACTCGTCGTGTAACGTGTCGTAGACCCAGACGTCTTTGGAGGCGCCGTTTTCAGAGCCACGCCCTCCAGTAACATAAACCTGAAACACAACACGTGAAGAGAAATCACATCTTGAACACATCTACATAACATTACATAAAAATACACATATTCATCGGATGTTCAGATACCATTTTTTCCTTTGCAAACTGAACTTTCCATGATACTGAGTACTGAACCGATAACAGTGTGAAAACCATAACTGCTCACATTCTTCCATGCATCATCTATACTGGTATGAATGTTCAGCAAAACATCCATAAGAGGGTGCTGCTCAGGGTCACAAATTACCCTGAAGAAGAAGAGTCAAAAGTTTCTGACAGAGGCAAAAGCGGAGGCAGACTTGCATACTCGCCAATGCCCTATCATGTATAGATCAAATACGTACCTTACAACCGATGGCACAGGCGCTGCATTCTTTCCTGGGGCTGGGGATGTCTGTTTTGGGGGTGATCTCCTTGGTCTTGTTGTCGATCATGTAGACTTTGTCACACATGAAAGTCTGTCCTCCCAGCAGGAGCAGGGCTTGGCTGACCTTCCTCGGCCGGGCACAGAACCCCGTTACGATACCGTCATTCTGGAGGATCCTCATTTTGCACCGGACAGCGTCTTCAACAATCTCCCGACCCACCTTGTGGCACATGACCAGCTCCTCTGAAGCAACGTTCTTCAGCAGGTACGTTTCGGGGAGCAGCGCCAGACGGACACAGCGCAACAGCTCAGGCAGCTCGCTGTGCCTGCGCTCCATGTCGGCCTTGACCCAGTCAATGACAGCCTCATACACCAGGCTCTCATCCTCAACCTCCAGCTCCTCGCTGAGGATCAGTTCCTGGACTTTGTCTCTAGGCAGGCTGAGGAAGTCCTCTGTCTTAAAGAGTGTGGCAAAGTTTGCGAGGCACATCCTCCACGAAAGCTCGTACAGTCTCTGGCACTGGTGGGCGTCTGACAACAGCATCATCCCCAAACAGTTCGACTGATGGAGGTTCTTTTCTAGGAACTCCGCTGCTGCATCTCTGATGTCATGAAACTGAAGCATGTCGCCGGCTTCCAGAAGCGACTCTGCATTTTCCTCGTTGATGATGACCCGGGCCGAGTAGGCGTAGTCGAGCAAGAGCTCCAGCACCTCAGGGTGGAGGGAGTCATGGAAGTTGACGTCAGCGTCCCGACTCTCCCTGAGCCCGCCACTGAACATGGCCTCAAAGTATCGACTGCAGGAGGCCAGGACAGCCCGGTGGCAGGGGAAGGATCGGTTTCCAGCCTTCAGGACGACATCTGTGAAGACTTTTCGTTTGCGTAACAGGTTGAGCTGAGTCAACAAGCTGTCGGCGTGGGATGTCTTGTGGAAGAGTTGGATATTCATGGAGCCGGAACTGGAGCGAGATTTTCTGTTCTCGTGGTTGCTGACAGACATCTTGACTTTTACCTGGAGAAGGAAACAGAGGACAGAAAACATAAGTGGGATGAGCCAATCCTTTTCTTTTCTTTAATTAGACCATTTATGGCAGCTGGACAGGAGGAAGCGATTTTAAGGTCATGCAGTCTCCTTCTGATGTGAGCGCTACCATAAACACTCCTCCCATTGTATAATTCTATAACTCACTGTGCCAACAGCTGATGAATGGGCTGTTCACATATAAAATACTCTTATCACTGTGCTGAGTTACGACGGAAATGAACTTCAGACTTTAGAGATGAAAGGAAATCAGATAAGGACAGAGCACTCCCACTGAAAACCAGTGTGTGTACACTGTGTGACACAAGATTTACACTTGAAAACATACATCAGTGTGAAGAAACAGTCCTCAAAACTAGGGGTGGTGAATCAATCCCCAGCATATCGATACCACATATAAAAAGCATTGATTTGAGTGTCGATACTGGTATCAGAAGGATCAATACCAAAGAAGTGGATCCAGCACATTAGATGACATCCTGGGCACAGGAACATTTTTCTGGTGCTACAATTTTTTGCATATCTGCTGCTGCTGTGTGCATGCATACAGAGACCAGTCATATAATAAATGTTTTTTTCTTTTTTAACATTTTTTTTATTCAAAACTGAGTGTCTTTAAATGTGTATGTAATTTTCCATCGTCACATTTAGACTATTTTCCTTTTTCAAGCTTTTCCAGCACCTTACAGCTGTGGTAAATAACATATTTGAGATTTTTTGACTGCATCACAATGAATCAGATGTTACTGTGCTATAAACAACCAAAGTTATGTTTTGTGATATCATTCTATGGTAGGGTGACAAATTACAGAAAACAACAAAGTTTCATGTTTCAAAATGTGTCAGCTGTCTGTGAGTAGATTTGAGCCAATATCTGACATATTTTGTTTCTTTATCCTGGCTGTGGTATTACTTGATATCAAACTGAAACCAAATTTTGTGGTATTGCTCACCCCTACTCTAAACCTGTGACAACAAATGAGCTACATAAACCAACCTTCACGGCAAAGTAACAACACCTGGGTGTGTTGTCCTATATCACATCTTTCCACCCCTATAAACACTTCAGAGTCAGGGCTGTGAGTCACCTCTGAGCACAGCCAGAGCCAAGAAACTTCCTGGCAGCTTGTTCTGCTCCTCTGTAGGCAGGCTCACATACATACAAGATGGTGCCAAAGGCAAAGCTTTCAAGCCCACATAAGATGTGACACCCCAGACCAGCTCCTTGAGGAAAACATTATGTAACCACTGTGCAACAGATGCAAACCCAATCCTTCTTTTTGATCATCTGTAGTGGAGTCAGACAGCTCTGCAGCCACTGCATTCAGGGGTGGAAATGTTTGTGATTAATTTCAAAAATATGACCAACTATATTGAATGTCTAATAGGCTAGATATTATATAAATCTAATATAATATATAAAAAATAAAGGTTACAACTGAACTTAACAGCAAAATAAATAATTAAGGTCAAGTCCTACCCCCTTTTTTTATATTTTTTGTCAATTCACTTTGTGAAATGCTTGAATATTCCAGTGTTTTGCCCCCATTTTCACCATGCATACATCAATCAAAACAGCAAAGGTAAACATTCATTATACAGCAAGAGCAAATAAGCAGAATAAAGCAAACAGAACAAATCAGAATCAACCTGTATTCTGTTCCCCGTCTCACTGTGCTAGTTCCCCTTCTCTGATACACGCATTAGAGCTGCAAATTTTGTGCATTTTCTTTAATAGTTAACGGTGAATCAATAGATTAATCATTAATAACTGAGAAGAAACAATCCTATTTTTTCTTATTTTAATTTCTTTCTCATTTTCTTGTCATTTTAAGTTTAATTCTAAGTTTCCTCAGTCAGCAAATGGTTCTGCCAGATAAAATCATGTCAGATGAGGTGCAATTACAGCCATGTCTGGACTATTTATTATCGATCAATGCATTTAATCATTAAATACTTACTGGCAATGAAGTGATTCATGTTTAATCATTAATATCCCTTACATGTTTCTGTTAAAGATTATTATTGTTATTGTTCATTTTATCATTATCATCGATTGTAAAACAATCACTTCAGTCCTCACTGACAGCTTCCTGAATGTACAAATCCCTTTCAAATTCTCCCTTTGAACATCCTCTGAATATTGCAGTGTAATAAATGTTTTTATTGTGCTTTAACACGATCTGAGTCGTTTACAAGTGGACCAAATTTGAATTTAAGAGCTTTTTATTTGATAAAGAAAAGTTTGGCTGGTTGTGTGTTTTGATTACAATTCTATATTTAAAGATTTAAAGATGAATAGTGGGTCAGTGTTTGTTTTGTACGTATCACTCTGCATTTCCACCTTATCGTGAATATTATAATCATATCACGGCACTGTGCGTCAATAACAAAAGACTGTCCACAACTTGAAAACGACCAAATAAATATCTTCCGCTTAAAAGCCTCCATTGTTTCAAAGCAGATAAATTTAAGTCGGCTATTGAATCCCCTGTGAAAGGGGGTCGGTGGACTTCCGTGGAGGGACTCAGCGTGAAATCCAATTCGTTTTGTGCCGTAAATGTGAAACTACGGTCAGCACTTCAGCATGCGCTCTCAACTTTCCTCCCAAGTTAGCAGCCTGCAAACATCCAGCAGGCTGCAGCTACAACCAAACACACAACATCAAAGGATCCGCTGTTACAGCCTGGAAATAAACCGCTCACATTTCGGAAGCTGCAGAGAAACGTGAAACAGGCATCTCAGTGATCGATACTTTTAAAAGGAAGGATTAGAAATCTAATGCTTACCTTGATCCGGATTCCTTTATCTCGGCTACAACTTGTTCCGTCGCTGATTCTTTGAAGTTGCGGCACAATTTACACAAATCCGCTTTCGGGGAATAAAACTATATCGTGTCCTAAACTGTTTGGAAACGGTTGAGCCATTTGTCCGCGTCCCGAGCTTTGAGTTTTAACGCGTTGAAAACAGTGTAGTAAAGTTGATCGGGAGCTCCGTTTTGTTCTCGGGAAGCCACGCAGCCTGCAGGAGAGAGACGAGAGGAGAAAGAGCAGAGGCAGCCCAAGTGTTCACGCTGGCTCCTCCCACTCCTCCTGCTGCTGTCCAATGGGTTCAAACAGCGCAGCGCAGGATTTTCTTTATTCTGCATCCAACTGCACAGTCGATGTGTATCATTATTGTGAGATATCAGTGCCACGAAAAGCACAAAAACACCTGCCTCGGTGTGTTTCACCTGCCTGCTCACAGAACAGCCACTAATATCAGAGGCAAAGCAGGTTTATTTGCATCTTTGAACAACAATTCAAACTGAATTTGCATTAGACATGAAAGAAATGCAAGGTAATGTTTAAAGGCACATAAATAGGATTGATTTTTTTTTAATACTGCACCAGGTGAAAATAAAATAAAACAGAATAAAGAATAATACAGAACACTGTAGTGAGAAATATGAACGAACAGCCCCAAATCTGAAGCGAAAGAAGCCTGGGTTTAAAGGAAAAATTCTGCACTTTCCATGTGAATGTCCAGTCAGCGTTGATGGTAAATGTAGTCAGTTGAAGCACTAAATTCCTCACCGTGTGTTATATTGACAAAGAAAGCTCAGCAGTGCCTACATGTACCATGATGCATTGCAGGCAAGTGTCTCCTTACAGTAGACAAAAAGCAAAAAAGTGCCCTTCACCGTGGATAAAATGCGATGCAGTGCCATACACTAGTGCCATTAGTTGACCTCTACATGTCTCTGAATGGTTAAAGACTTAAGACTTCCCTATGTGTGTTATTACTGATGTGTTGTTGTACTTTAAGTCACATATTAAAAAAGGGTTTGGAATTGTTTCACTATGAATGTATTATGACCATCTGTGTGCCGGTGCTCCACCACATACAGCTGGTGCCCTTCTTATTTTCTTCGCCCTTCAGACAGCCTGAGTCCGCCACTGTCCACCACAACCTCCGGCTACCCAGAAATGAAAAACAGAAATCCGAGCTGAAGTAGCCTGTAGGTCCTCCTCAACGACATCAACATCACTGTGACATCACTGGATGCAAGAACAGACTTTACAGCAGAAGAACTCAGTCAATATAACACTCACTGTGGAATTTATTGCTTTAATTGACCACATTTACCATCAACGCTGACTGGACATCCATATGAAAAGTGTTGAATTTTCCCTTTAAAAGAAATGAGAGTTGGAACAGACTTTGTTCCAAGAATTATCTTTGCATGATTTGATTTGATTTGATTGTCTAATGCTTTCTGTAGAGTGCCATCTCCACACTGAAAATGATATGGGAGAATTACTGAAGCCTTAATTTATTTAGCATTTTGTTGGCCTTTAAGTAGTCAAATCTAAACATGCTGAGTCTGAAATTTCTTTCAAAATACCAACACTAAATATACATCACTTTTCATAAACAAATACACATGTTAAAGACAAAGTATCAAGTAAGGCATGAGGTCCTCACATTTTGTAGACAATGGAAGTCAGATGGAATATCAGTTTTTTAATATCTGAAGTTATACTGATATATTTCCAAAATTCTTCCAGATCAGAACAATTGCAAAGCATATGAAGTGAGTCTCCATCACAGGTTTTGCATCTCTATAATAAGTTTTAAAATACCCACAGTTCTATAAGTGTTTGATTAAATAAAACTGCTCAGGTTGCAGACAGCAAAGAAATTAAAACAACCCTCTGATGCATGATCTCAGTGTCCTCGGTGGTATGGCACAGCCCTGGATATGTACCTCTGAAACTGAACAGGCACAACGAGAGGCTACTCCTATAGGACTGTCACACAAGTGTAGCCATCAGAAGTATTGATCAGTACCAGGCACGGCACAGTCTTTGCTCTGCTGCCAGCTCCACATAACCAACAGTCTTAATGATCATATGATGGCAGGTTAAAGTCCCTCTGAGGACCATGAGATCTTTTCTCCAGCTGAATTCCTGGCATTTTCTGAAGGATTTAAGTACTCGTGAGCTATCAGGGCAAGAATGAGGTCAGTTATGAACCAGCAAAGTCAGCCTGCACATACAAGGAATTTTTCATGGTCTGCTTAAAACATGATATAACACAGAAGCTATGAACTATGGTATACATTTGTTTTTGAAGAAGTCAGGCAGGTGAGAACAGGTGTGTGTTTGAATTTTCTGTGTATTTGTGAGTACAGAATTGACAAAAGTGAGTATCTTGTTAATTATTAAGTATCCAAGAACTTAAAAAAAAAAAAAAAAGATAGTTGTAAAGCTGAAACAGAGTACAATTTCATGAAATACAGAGCAGATTCAAAAATGAAGTCCCTTCTCTGTGCAAGACTCATTGTTGGAACATGTCCCAATGTGTCTGCAGGTGCAACCAGTGACATTAATAATGGCCTGATTTCAATTAGGTGTGCCCTGCTATTGTGCATGCTGGGACATTTTAATGAATCATAGACATTGTCAGTGTCATTAGTTGCACCTGTGCTTTGACAGGTCAGAATGTCTGCTGTGAAAAAGGCAGTGGCGTATGTACTGTACTTAAAGGTAGAGTTAGCGGGATTTGTCTGAGCTGTTCATAAACGCATCGAGATGTCAAATGGGCAGGCTGTCTGCAGATACAGCCACCACCTTATGACGCCTAGTGGGTCATAAGTTATGACTGAAAGAGTCTTTTTCAGTCCTGGAATGTGTATAAATATTTTGATTTGGAGTTTACTATCTGCTTTGTAATGGTTTTAATGGTATCAGAGTGGAACACACTCAATTTACTAACCCATACTTTCTGTGCTTTTGTTACCATACTTTTAAACTTTTGGGCACATACATTTTTAAATATGTGATTTTACAGTGTCATATTCTGACTTTTCATGCTAAATTCTTTGTCCATCACTGGAAAAAGGCCCCATGGAAGTCAGCACAGAGGAAAGAATGACAGTCAGAAGTGAAAAATTGAATTCTGCAGATTTTGATCAGTGATGGTTTGAATACTTGAGGTCTCATTTTTATTCAAACACGGGTTTCTTCCTCTCAAAGCTGCCTGACTGGTGTAGACTGTCCGAGCATGGAGCTGACTGATCTCCAACACCACTAACAGAGCTGATGCCACACACTGCTCAGGTTTCCCCTCCACCCACTCTCTGTCTCTTACACCCTCTTACTGTCACTCAACAGCTGCTTTTGAAGATTAAAAGCTGCAGTTTGAGTGTGTGTACGTGAGCATGTGTGTGTCTTTCAGTCAGCTTTCTTTTTATCCACTATTCCGTATTGTTTCCCACAATACTTTAACGCACCAACATCTTTTTGTAAACACTTGAAAGCCCTGAAGTAACCACTCAGAACGCTTGAGAAACCTCAAAGTTCTATACATTCATTGGTAACACATATTTTCATAATAACCATTGTTGCTGGTGCTGATTGAAACTTCCCTTGTAGCTGACTGGGCCAAATGCTTTCATACACACAAGTGTGCCTAAAGGAGATTACAAATTTAAGCAGATTAGATTAATGAACTCATGATTGTAATCTAGGGTTAATTCATTTTGCTGCACTTTAACCCAACCCTCCCTTTCCCCCTTTCAGCCCAGTGGCTTTGAGCCAAACTGGTCGGCGGATTTATGCCTGTGTGTGTGTGTTTGCTTGTGCATTGTGTAACTGGTCATTAATTACTCTTAGGCAGGCACGCCACTAATCAGACCCCCCGCAATTATTCCTCAATGCCCCCAGCATCGCAGCAAGCCCCTCAGACAGTGTCTGTTTAGATGACAGTAACCGTCACTCCATTGTTGGCTGCAGACTCACTGTACCACATATTTGTTCACTCAAGGCAGGTGGTCTCCTCATGAGGTCATCCTGTCTGAAACATAAGGAGAGGGGTCCTCAGAGGGGGTCATCCTCTTGCCCCGGCCTCAACACCAAACAATGCAGGGCTTCTTATGACTTTCTATTTATGTCCTTGGCTCCTGCTTTGCACATAGTTAGTTATCCAGGCATGTTGACAAGTTTAGTTTTAACTGAAATTTTAACTATTTTTTTGCACTTACGCAGCAAGTTGGCAGAGCGATCTCACAAAAACTATCTTGGCATAACAGACTGAACATGAATGCAATGTAATTTTGTAATGGATAAAGGAAATAGGAAATCAAATTATCAAAATCACACTCTGTGGATGCACATGTTCACTTTTTATTGAATTTCCTGATTAATACAGCAAACTGTGGAAGATCAGGATGAGATAAATTCTTTTTCGGATGTTTTGCAAATAAATCTAATTTCACCCACAGAATTTATATCTGAATTCTACCACTATCACTAACTATCAGCCAAGACAAACAAGATACACCAAGATATGACAAATACAAACTATCAGTAAAGACATATAAGATACAGCAAGATATGACAAATGAGGTAAAAGAGATGAGGTAAAATGCTAATAGATAAATAAATAAATAATACATAAAAATAAAATAATATAAAAAAAATAATAAACTAACAAAGGGCTGATAGTGTATTAAATGTAAAAAAAATCCTCTATCTATCTCTGTCTGATTAATGTAGCCTATGTCACATGATGCTAAATAAAATTATTTTAAATGTATTACCTGGTAGCAGACTTGAAAAGTAAAAGTCAAAACTGGAGTCTCATTCACTCCAATAAAGATTTAGATTTGAGTGATGCAGTGGTGTTTATCTCCACCGTGTGGCAAATATGCGTACATGCGGGTACGTGCCATGTTTGAAGGGATGGGGTGTGAAGTGGATGAATGTTTGCTGACAGGTCGTCTGTCACGCAGAAAATGGTTTTGGCAGCGGTGTGTTTATTGCTCTGTATTTCAAAGTTGTCCACCCATCAAAAACTACATTTCCAATTTTTACGTTATTTTCTCTCTTTCTCTCTCGAACACTGAAGACATTCCCACACAGATTCCAGTGTGTGACGTGTACATCATCACATCAGTCAAATTAAATATTTTAAAAAAGTAAGTAAGGAAGTAAGTTAAAACAGGTATAAAAATGTATTCAATCTAATAAACAATGGGATCATTAAAGCTAATATAACTTAATCAGGGGCTACAGCGCGTTTTTTTTTTTTTTTAATATGACAGTGTGTGTTCACTTTTTGTTTGTCATTAGATGAATGAATTCAGGTTCTGTAAAAATGATATTCATCCCACAAAAAATAAGGCTTGCGAAGGACTTATATAATCTTACCTTATAAATTAAAAGAATTAAAATTAGGTCATAAGATTTGCCATGACGCTCAAAGGGATATTATTACATTCTAATTTAGAATTTTTTTTTTATTTATCAAACTTAATTTTACATCACATCAAAAACAAATGCACATTACATTTGATCATACTTAAAGATGATAATTTAAAAAAATAAATAAATCACGAAACAGTTGTTTACGGAGCCCCTCTGGTGACATTGGATGAAAAAAAAATAATGCGTGGCCACGCATTACTATCTCGTGGCCACGCATTATTATCTCGTGGCCACGAGATAGTAATGCGTGGCCACGCATTATTTTTTTTTTTCATCCAATGTCACCATAGGGGCTCCGAGTCTCTCGCTAAGAATTACTCCATGCCTTGCCACAAGTGACTGAAGTATGTCATTGTAATTCATTCCTATATTAAAATAAAATGAAATTAAATCAAACTTGTCCATGATAAAACCAACAGTCTGCATGGGATGACTACAATAACTATCTCGTGACCACGCATTAACTATCTCGCGACCACGCATTAATTATCTCGTGGCCGCGCATTAACTATCTTGTGGCCACGCGTTATTATCTCGTGGCCACGAGATAGTAATGTGTGGCCACGCATTACTATCTCGTGGCCACGAGATGCTAATACGTGGCCACGCATTATTTTTTTTTTTTCATCCAATGTCACCAGAGGGGCTCCGTAGTTGTTGAACATGATTTAAAAAAAAGAAAATTAAAACAACCACAACCACACAACCAAACTAACAGTACAAGAAACTCAAATTGTGCGAGGTAAATATAAACGTATTTATTTATTTTACACGATATATTTCCAGTTTTTCAAAATCTTATGATGGCATTCTCGTTTGTTGTTATATCTTCAAGCATAATTGTCATAGAATATCACTAAAAAGGGGGAGGACTACATTTCCCATGCCGAAATCTCCGTGCACGGAAATGACGTCTTCGGTCTTCCGCCGCTGTCAAGGGCACTGTGAAAACTTGCGTTAGCCGAGTGTAACGGTAGCTGTGTGCACGTGTATTTAAAGCCGGTCGATATAGCTGCAGCTTTTGGTAACAGCTCCGGTAGAAATGGACGGGTTCGGTTCAGACTTCTCAGCAGGTGGATCCGGCGGTAAAGTGGACACCGGCACCATCATGGAGCAGGTCAAGGTCCAGATCGCTGTGGCTAACGCGCAGGAGCTGCTGCAGGTAAATCAATGGATGCAGCTGCTAAGCTAAGCTAGCAAGACTAATATGAAACTTAGTAGCTATGTGAAATAGTAAGGTTAAATATAGCAAAGTTCATTGGGGATAGTCCGAGCACCTTTATTTATCCTGTCATAATGTTACAGGAAGATTCTGTCATTGATTTGTCGCCATATTGATTAAATACGACTCAGAAACAGCAGCAGTTTTTGAAACGCAGTTGATGTCATGTAACGTCCAAAACCTTGACTCTTGGACCGGATTTGTCTTCTAGGCTAGCCCAGGTTGATTATAGACGTCTTCAAAACGTCAAGTTAAAGAATAATATATATCTTTATTGTCCATCAGAGTGGACATATGTCCTCGGCTCACTGAACACAAGAAACAACAACAGCCACAAGTAAAGCAAACACATGGGGAAGGTCACATTACACTTGAGATACATTGATTAGTCGTTTAATTGATAAGTTGTCAGTTATTATTGGAAACTAGTTTGTCAATTAATCGCTTTTAGTCATTTTCTGTGAAAAAAAATGGCGAAATTCTCTTTATTCCTCTATGTCAGTAAACTAAATATATTTGGATTGTGGATAAAACAAGACTTTTAAGGATGTCACCTTGGGTTTTGGGAATACTGACCAAATCTTTTCACCTTTTCTAACATTTTATGGACCAGAGAACTAATCGATTGATTGAGAAAGTGATAGACAGGTGAATTGATAATGAAAATAATTGTTATTTGCAGCCATTATAAACAGTTGATGTCATGTCTGTGGCTCAAATTTCATCAGTCTCTTTGAGGATAGGGTGATATGGACATCGAAATTGATATTTATTGATAGACAGCTAGGACAGTCTAGTTTAAAAACATTAAAAAAAAAAACAACACTTAGGTCATATTATCACTTTATAACGAGATCTGAAAGCTAAGATGATATCTAGTGTCATAATAAGATATTGCCCAACCCAAGTCACTTTTAAGAATATTGATGCCACTTGCGACAGAGGACTTCTTGAATACATTTTTGGTTGTAAGAGGGACTCTGTAGCGCCTCTCAGAGCTCAAAGGTTCAAATTACCTGAAGACAGGATGAGAGCTATCTGTCAGGATGCTCCTCACCTTCTTCCTCGTCCCTTTTGTAAAAAGTTGACGGCTTTGGGGGTTTACCAATTGCTTTGCTTGCTGTTGACACAATCTTAAAAAGTTCAATCTAAAACCTACAATATAGATGACCACGCCAGGTAGTTCTAAAATTGTTTAACACAGAGGCCAATGAGTTTACTTACTGGGTGTTGTTGTGAACTTCTGTTCTGTTACAGACTGCAAGTCTGTAAGTATCTAACAAGTTATAATAAGCAAACAATTTCTTTGTGTTTCAGAGAATGACAGACAAATGCTTCAAGAAGTGTATAGGTAAACCTGGAAGCACACTGGACAACTCTGAGCAGGTATGTGTTGGGCCATAATGAACAAGTTTGTTTTCACTTGCAGAAAGGTTAGAGTTGAATCAATCTGACAGAAAAACAAATTATTTTGGTTATTTATTAATTGTATTAGTCTTATTTCAAATTTGAATCCACCGGCTCCAACCTTCCATGTATGATTTTCTGTTTTTCTGTGATTTTTGTTACGATGGTAGCAATGTATTTGGTTTTTAGACTTGGTTTTTAGTTAGACAAAACAAGGAATTCAACTATGTCAACTTAATCCCTGCAAAACTGTAATGAGCAGTTTTCCACCCTTTTTTAATACATTCTAGATGATTAGGACAATTTAATAAAAACAATGTAGCAGAGTATTTGCTGGAGTTTGTAATGAAAATAATTATTAGTTGCAGCCTGAAAAAAGGATCCTGATTTAGTCCACAGTTTCAGAATTTTTCTTCATTGTTAATGTTTCTGCTTTGTCCTCACAGAAATGTATTGCCATGTGTATGGACCGGTATATGGACGCCTGGAACACTGTGTCCCGAACATACAACTCCAGACTACAGAGGGAAAGAGCTCGCATGTGAACACCCCTCTCCTCACCCTCCCCTTCCTCAGCTCTGCTGCTTTCAGTGAGGACGAGCACAGTATGTCAGTGGAGGCCAGCAGCTGTGCACAGGTGTGTCGCAGCAGCAGCAGCAGCAGCAGCAGCAGCAGCAGCAGCACACCATCAATTTCTATCATAATACCTCACAGACAGGCAGAGCAGAGCCTGTGGACTCTAGCCATAACAATGTCTCTGTGGACATTTTCATTTTGCTCTGAGGAACAGTTCAGTAACAAGTTTGGTTGTATGTGTTTTTATGTTATAAACAATTAATCTTCTAGGTAATAAGTAAAATGCATTGTATAAAGCTACAGTTTGGACCTGTGTGTCCAAAGACATGGCAGTCAGGAGAATTGGAAACTCTAAATTGCCTGTTGGAGTGAAGATAAAAGTGCAAATGTGTTTGTTTGGATGTGCTTGCCCCGATGATATCTCCAGGGATTGTGTCTTGACGGGAACCATTGATTTGCCAAACTTTGTTGAGATTTGTGCGCATTATTTCTTCATTGTGCACGTTGTACAAACGAATTATGTTTTATAATGTGACGAGGCTGTGGGGAGAGATCATAGTTTGGGTTAAAATATTCACTCTCTCAAGATCTTTCATGGGTCTGGGGTTCTCATCTAGACAAGACCATCTCCAGGGTGTTCCTAATGTCTTGTGCAGTGCATGATGGGATATGTTTCAGCCCCCTGAATAGGATAAGTGTTTCCCTAATAAATGAACTGACACAGTGTCGCAGTTCATTTATTAGGGACCAGCACCACTATGGCTTTTGGCATAAAGTGTGTGTTTACTACAATAGGACTGCAACTAGTGATTATTTTCATTATTGATTAAGTGTCAGAAAATTGGGGGGAAAATGCTCATCATAATTTCCCAGAGCTCAAAGTGGTTTCTTTGGTTAGAAACCTAAAAACTCTTCATTTACTGTAACAAATGACAAAGTAATGCCATAATTTCTTACATTTAAGAAGCTGGACCCAGTAAATGTATGACATTTTTGCTAGAAAAATGACTGAAACAAATAATTACTTATCAAAATACTTGGCAACTTATTTTCTTTTGATCAATTAATTGCTTAATCGTTGCAGCCCTTTACCACAGTGCGTCTTCAGCAGAAATACCCACACCTTTCTGCCATCAAACTAAGGTTGAATGTTTCTTGTGAGCCTCGGTAAACAGTCTCAGTCACTATAGCGTCTCCCTAAAACACAGTCAGCAGTGTACTCGTGCTTGTTACCCATTCTTTTCATTGTGTTTAAATATCTGTGCTTAGAAAATAAGCAGCACAACAGGAGCCCTTAAGGGACAACCCAGGCTTTCCTTAACATGCTTTTACTCTAAAAGACCTTCTTAAAAATCACCTTGAGGACCAACTTGGTGTTTTCACAACCGTGAACCTGACATTCACAAGCCTCCAAACAGTCCTATATCAAAGTACGCCTGGAGAACAAAACTGTTTTGTCTGACCTGCTTTCTAGTTGTCACTCTATCTGCCGCCCTCCACAGTAGTGGGCTTGTTTCACAGGGTCTGCCTTGCCGTGCACGGGGTACTGAACCTTTCTCAGCTTTTTGTGCACGGTTTGTCAAATGTCTGGGAACCACAGTCCTTTTTTTTTTCTGTCCTGCTGAGTGTATGAAGGGAAGTAAGAGCCAGAAAAGCATGTGAACATTATTTGCAGTGTGATTGTGAGAAAATTATTTTCACGAAAAAAAAAAATCAATAAATCTTGTCAATCAGACAGGGTCTTGTGTTTCTCATCAAAAAGACTGTATTAAAGAAACATCATCAGGAGTTGCCTTTATCAAACTCAAGTCAAAAAGTGAATTCCTTTAAAGCTGATTCCAATACCTCTTTTTTTTTTTATACAGAGCTATATTTTTCCCAGAAAACCCACCTCTCAATAACAATTATTACATTGCATCCTTGTCTTATTTTCCAAGAATAGATACAAAACAAGACAATGAAATGTACCCATAAATGAACCACACATATTCTGAACCCCACACAAAAACAAAAAAAACCCAACAACACCATGTCCGGAAAATAAATAACTGCAATAAATACTTTCACTCATGCAAAATGTCCATAAGCCACAGTTCAGTATTGTCCTTGTTTGTTCAGTACATTATGAAAGAGGTTGGTCCCAGTTCAGATGATTGCACAGTATTACAAACAGCACCCATGACCACACTGGTCAATACTGTGGAAACTATGTGTGAGTATGTGTGTGTGGCTTTTAGCATGACTTTAGTCCTTGTACAGTACATATTTTTGGAGAACCCACTGCATCCATGCAGTTTGTCATCTTTTTTTTTTTGCCTCTTCAAAAAGGCAGGTATGTAGATATCCATTGCCTGATGAATGTCACACGAGTGTAAACTCCCGGAAAACCAATTCGCCCACATCCATGTCCCCAGCTGGTCACTCCAGCAATAAACCACTGGCCAGAGGGCTGACGGCAGGTCAGCGGCCCTCCAGAGTCTCCCTTGATGATGGAAAAGAAACAGAACAAAAGAAGCTTTTAATAATCTGGTAGGAATTCAAATAACCTCAACTAGGGATGCACAGTATTGGATTTTTGCCAATATCCGATATGGCAATAATTTTGGCCGCTTACATAATATGCACATTTCTTTTCCACCTAATTGCAGTGAACATTAAGTCTTGCCTTTTGTGGAATCAACACTCTTCATGGCCCACTGGCAGATGCAGACATAAAGACTAATATATTCTAAATGTCCACATTTACTGGCAAAACAAGAAAACTGCTGCTGCTGTTTTTTTTTCACTGCTGCCTGTTTCTCAATGTTTTTCACAAATTTGTCGTATTGATTGGGATGACTGCAACAAACTTTTATACGTTTAGAACATTCCTCAAGTAAACAGGTTAATTAATAACAAGTGATATTATGATCATCTATGAAAGGGGCATTTTTGAAAGGCTCAGTTGTTTAAAAGCAAGGATGAGGTGAGGTTCAGTAAGAAAAGTGTGTTTTGGTCTGATGAGTCCAAATTTCTGGTGTTGTGTCCTCTGGACTAAAGAGGAAAAGGACCACCCAGATTGTTACCAGCGCTAACTTCAAAAGCCAGCATCTGTGATGGTATGGGGGTGTGGTTAGTGCCCATGGCATCATGGGTAACTGTCACATCTGTTAAGGCTCCATTAATGCTTAAAGGTACACACAGGTTTGGGAGCAACATATGCTGCCATCCAGATGACATCTCTTTTAGAGACGCCCCGGCTTATTTCAAACTGTTGAGCACTTTAAGTCACATCTCAAGCAAGACTGGGAAGAATTTCACTTTCAGAACTTTCAACTTTTAAATTGATAATGAGTGTATATTTACATAAAAGCAATAAAGTTAATCAGTTTGAACACAGAATAGATAGAATAGAATATCTTTGTAGTGTTTTTGCAACTTATTGCATTCTTACATTTTGCACAGGACCCCAACTTTTTTGGAACTGTAGTTTGTAAAACAATTGATTAAAGATGAGCGAGAAAGCAGAAGAGTGAGGTACAAAGAGAATGTCACTTGGAGTGCAGCTGAGATGCCAGGTGCTTTGACCGAGACAGGAATGCCTGAGGGTTTCCTTACATAAGAAGATTACAGAGAGGGAGCGAGTGAAAAGGGAATGAAAGAAAGTCTACTCTCTCCCATCAGATAAGCATCTCTCACATTAAGTGCTGCAATGTTCCTCAACAAGCAACACTTGGTTTTTCTCCATCTTATTTGCACCATAATTAGAATATCCGGCAAGTATTTTCAAACCATTAGTTACTTGTGTGCTTTTAACCTTTTCCAAAAACAAGTCCTAGAAAACTCTAATAAAGGGCAAGATTTGCATTGTGCTGACCTGGTTAACTATCCACTGCAAAATCGAAGATATGGCCCTTTTTCCCTCTGTGTTATCTTAGTCCACAATCTTACAGCTCAGATGCTGCCCACACTGTACCACCCAGATGTCCAGCCCACTTCCAGATGGTGTAAAAGGTATTTGTGTGAGACAGTGGGCAGTATGTTCTCCTTACCAGACAGGTGTCCCTGCCTCCCTCCATGAACCCGGCACACATCATGCTGGGAGTCAGCACGTTTCCATATGAGTGCTGGCAGTCTGCCTGGTCAATGATGTTCACTGCAGCTTTCTGGAGCAGGTTGGTCAATGAACCTGTGCCAGAGAATAATAGTATTATTAGTAGGTTATGCAACATTTTTTTTTCAGTACTGTGAACACTACAAACCAACTTGCAGTCACCTCCGTTGTTCTGGTGTATCAGCAGGAAGTCTGAGTGGTAGATAAGTCAGAACCTCAACAGATAAAAGAAAAACTATCTGCATGGCTGCATACCAAAAAGGTGTTTCATACACTGGTGGAATGTAACTCAGTACATTTACTCACACGCTGTACAAATTTGCGGTACTTGTACCTTACTTGAGTACTGCCAGTTTATGTGGCTTAAGCTCCAGTACATCTCAGAGGGAAATATTGTACTTTTTACTCCACTATATTTGTCTGACACATTTATTTACTAGTTACTTTTCAGACTGTCCAGTTAAAACTATCTTCAAATCTCCAAATGTGTTGATTTAATTTTTTTGCGATAGACTGTAGTGTTCCAACAGTTTATAACCCCTCTTAGATCAGCTGGAAAATGCATCACCACAAAGCTGGAAACATTGCTGTTTTTCTGATAACAAAAACGTTGATTGTTGATATGATTATCTTACACAATATGATGCTTCACTGTAGATTAAATAACCCAATGGTGTATAAAGTGAACTAAAGCTCAACTCTAAACATCTACAGCAGTAAAATGCAACATACACATTAATGCAGCAGTAATACTGATCCAACATCAGCTATAATAGTAAGACACTGGGACCATTTTACTACACAATAAGTACTTTTACCTCTCATACTTTATGTAGATTCTGAATCTTAAAGCTGATCTTAAAGCTTAATTTTACAAAAAGACATTTTAGTTTTTGTGAGTCTTTAGGATCATTGTAATGTGGATGATTTTTTTTTTTTTTTTTTTTTTTCCTAGAAAGCTGTGTCTTTCGTCAGTGGGATTTCAGTTGTTGAGGTTTCTGTCTTGTAACTTGGGTTTAGAAAAGTGTTCTGTAATTAAACATTATTACTAAATGTCTCACCTCCTTCCCTCATGGATCCCCAGCCTGTGATGTAGCACTCTGCAGTCTTCAGGAAGCGGTGCACCGGCGAGGGGAGACACACAGACTGGATGGTGTAGGACATGGGGGCTGGGACTGCCAGCTCCAGCAGAGCCACGTCATGGTCCATGCTGGTGCCGTTGAAGGCTGGGTGGATGACAACCCTCTGAATGGGGATGACCATGGCTCCCACCCCTGAGCGCAGCACAGATCCCAGACTCACAGCCCAGTTAGTGGGGCTCGGGTCACTGCGGATTAAATGAAGACTGTGTTATAACAGGCTCCATCAATTGCATCCACTCTGGACGTAATGAGAGTATAAAAATATAAGCAAATAGTATAACTTTAAAATTTAGGTTCAGCTTGTCATGCAACACAGAAGAATGTCACTTTGTGTGATTTTTTAAATGTGCTTTCTATCGAAACACTCTCAGTACCTTTTGAAGCAGTGTGCTGCGGTTAGTAACCATTTGCTGTGAATGAGTGTGGCACCACACCGGTGAAGTCTCTGGTACTGGAGACTGCCAATCCAAGGCCACTCCCCCCTTCGTGCTGTTACTCCACCCACGATCCTATGGGAGCCCAGTGCAGGACGTACACCGCAGTCTAAAATAAAAACACACACATCAGAATCATTTCCTTTAAACCCAGTGTGTGCACCCCATTGCACATGTAAACCTACCGCAGTTTCTTTCGTCTGCCTGGTTCGGGCAGTCAGGGACTCCGTCACACTCTGGGTTGACCTTGTTGATGCAGGAGGTGGTGCTACACTGGAAGTTTCCAGTGCAGTTCAGGACTGGAGGACATGATGGAGAGATGATGTAGCATTAGTAGTGTAATGTAGTATTGGACTTGGAAAGAAATAAATGATTTGTTTTATATATATTGCAGTTTTGTCTTCTGAAGGGGGGCATGCCAGAAAAAGTTTGGGAATCAGTGGTATATTATATATCTTGACATATAGCCGAGGTAGATAGCAAAGAAGGGAAGAAACACAAAAAGGATAATAAAACAAACAACATAAATAAATAATAAAAAAAAAGGAAGCAAACACACTAAATAGCATGCAAATATTACATCGAAAATAATTTTCCTTCATATCCTCATATTTTTTCTGCCAGAATGGATGTGAAATAAGTCTTAAATTACATTTACAATGGTCTTACAAATGTCTTAAAAAGTCTTAAATCTAACTTTGTTAAAACCTGCAGAAACTCTGTAATTAAAAAATCTAAATTCATTTAATAAGTCATTCATAAACAAATCCTTAAAATAACACAAAAAGCGACTAATGAATTCATCTTTCAGTGTGATGTTACCAGGTAGTGATGGTGCAGACGACGCATCCATGGCGACGGTCTCGGCCAGTGGTGGATGATTAACGATTCCCCCTGTCGCAGTAACTGGCATCGTGGGAACATACTGGGGGTAATCATGGACCAAACTGGGATCTGTGTGGCTTAGAATCCAGTTGCGCAGTCTGGTGATGCGGGAATAAACCCCAGGCCTGTTGATCTGGGCACAGCCCACACCCCAACTCACCACCCCAGCCAGGAAGAACCGGCCTGGGGCCCCCTCACACACCAGAGGCCCTCCAGAGTCACCCTGCAGGGAGGACACAAGACCTCTGATTCTCTGGTGTAACATAAGATACTCAGTACAGAACCGTAGTCCAGTGAAAACCTTTTTAGTGTCATTTGGTGTCAGGTAACCAGTGTTTGTTTATTAAAAGGGGAGCTCTATAATTTCCATGATTTATGGATGAATAAATTGACCCTTTAACACTGATGATGACATTTTCCTAAGCATCCAATCACTAATAGCTTCAGGGTAGTGTGCAAGGAAAAACAAAATTACTGTAATGAGATATAATAATTTTCAGAATGCACTATATTAATCATGCATACTTTGCATTGTTTTGCCATAAAAATGGTTATGTGTCTAATTTTAATTGTATCTAAGTTGATTAAATTGATTGAGCTGTAAATGGAGGCTGGACTGAGCCTTTACTGGGGAGGAATGCCATGTTTCTCTTACTGCAATATTAACAGTACTCATCCTGTTATGCTATGATGAAAATAACAACACTAGCCTAAAGGCTTCCATTTTTAGGGTGGGACCAGTGTTAACATACAGTTTTGACCCTACTTATAGTTTCAAAATAGAAAAGAAAGAACAGATCATCAGGTTATGGATGCAAACTTGGCCCTGAGACATGAAAGTATTGTAAGAAACTGTAAGCTGATAGCTTGTGCTATTGTAGCCACCTTTATGTGAACCGAGTGAAACGGCACTGACCTGACACGAGTCCACCTTGCCCTGCAGGAATCCAGCACACATCATGTTGTGAGTCACAGCACCTCTGTACACAGACGATTTATTGCACACCTTGGAGTCGATGATTTTCACCACCGCCTTCTGCAGTGTGGGAGGCACCGCAGCTGAGTGACACAAGAGCAAAGGGCAACTGAATTACTCATACCGATCATATTTCAAAACAGCAACGGAAATAGTAATAGAGATAGTAATAGAGTAGTTATGTGATTCCTGTATATTCTTGTAAAACTAGAACAACTACATGTAGAGTTGGGGGATATAGGGATTTAATATTGGGATATGAGACTAGATGTCATGTGGGACTGTTGTAACAGAGCTTAAAGGCTGGTTCCATTGTTTTTTGAGATTTGATCATTCTGCAGCTTCCCAAGAGAGTTCATTGTGTATTAAAATCTAAACAACCAAATTTTGGGCTAAGTACGTTTTAGTGTTTTCCCAACCCTTCTACAAATGTTTTCCCACATGATCTGGCATAGATTTCTGCATGATGATAGCCCCTAAGTGGTCATCAGCACTGTAACCTGTAACTACTTATTGCTAACTGCTGAGTGGGAGTTTCTATTTGAAAAACACGAAAAAGAACATAGTTGGACTCGCCCTTTAAAGGTCCAGCGTGCAGGATTTAGAGGCAATTAGCAGTGAGGGTGACGATTGCAAACACGCTCCCCTTCCAAGTAGTAGGAGAACCTACGGTGGCCACGAAAACTCACACAACATGTGAGAAGCCCTCATTAGAGCCCCTGTTTGGTTTGTTCATTCTGGGCTATTGTAGAAACATGGTGTAATCTGCAGAAGACAACCTGTGCCCTTGATAGATATAAAAAGCTAATTCTAAGGTAATTAAATCACAATGATTCTTATCTATACAGTCATGAAGACATACTAATGAATATCCTATTACACGGCTGTTAAAGACTCAATTCTGATTGGTTAATTATGGCATTCTAAGGTTGTTAATTTAAATAACAGACTGTTGACACAATCCTGATCATAGACACTGGAGGAGCAATAACATAATTTTTAAATTAATATTTTTTTGTCAAATTATTAATTTATTTTTAGTAAGCAACTGCGTAATAAGCAGGATAATGTACACTAAGAGGGTCATTATGTGCAGGCATGCGGCGGTGAATCGACCACACATATTCTATTTCTGCCATATTTTGCCAATAAATTACCATAAAACTGGAACTTTAAGTGAACTCTTTCTTGTCTAAAAGCCAGCATTTCTGTTGTTTGTCATCACTTACTGGATAAGGCATTGACATGGAACATGAATATCATGGTCTCTCGGCATACATGATTATAACAGTATCCAGGTTTTTGACCATCTGCCTATGTGTGTCCTGATTTCTCACCATCTCACCCACAACGAAATCTTTCAGAAACCTGCATAAAGTGTTTACATGCCATATCCTGGTTTCTATCCAGTAATCCAGGGAGTATATTCAGGTTTCTCAAAACTGGGTTAAGCTATTTACATGAGGAAAACATTACCAGAAAAGTCCAAAATTCCAATCATAACCAGGATATTAGTGTGCGTGTAAACACACTGGGTACCATAATATAATCAGCTGCTTTATATTCCTCATCAGTAGACATGTTGAGCTGCACTCCTGCAGGCGGACTCACGATTAAACATGTGGAGTGCACCCCATCCTGACACCACACAGCTGTGTCCAGGGGCAAAGACATGAGACGGGGAGGGCAGGCAGACAGGCTGGACATAAGAGCTGAAGGTGAGAGGGGTCTCCAGCTCCAGCACAGAAACATCGTTGTTAGTGGTCATGGGATTGTAGTCTGGAGACACAACCAGTGACTTGATGTTAATCGTTTCGGACTCTGACTCTTCACCGCTCACTAGTGTGGCCCCCACCAGGGCCGTCCACTCTCTGGGGTCGTTGTCCCTATAAATAGGAAAGAAATAGATGACAAGACTTTAAAATATACAAGTTACTTAAGAGCACACTTATTTACCAACTAAAATTAACTAATAAAATAGTTCCTTAATTTCTGCTCAGTTATATCACAGTTTGGGGGATTCATAATAACATAACTCCTCAGTGAGTTGGGAATGATTGCTGCCTACCTCTCAAAGCAGTGAGCTGCACTGACAAGCCAGCGCTCATTGATGATGGAGGCTCCACAGGTGTGACGTCCATGGAGCCTCAGACTGACCTGCCATGGCAGCTCCCCTTCCCGAGCATCCTCTCCACCCACCACCCGATTCCCCATAGCAGGACGTAGACCACAGGCTGAGGGGAAAAGACGGATGATGTGGCAAAGATGAAGACAAAGGTGTCAGTAACCCCTACAGTTGTGATATGACCTGTCAGTGGCAATATATTCTGCTGTAGTTTGTGATAACCAGACATGCTTTGTACTAACAGCAACAGAACAGGACAATTCAATAATGAAGCTTAAAGGGACGGTAGTTTAAAGAGCCATTCACCACAACGAGCTTCGTCAGATCCATCCGCACAGTCGGGGATGAAGTCACACTCTGGATTCAATTTGGTGACGCATTCTCCATTGTCACAAGTGAAGGTGTTGTCAGGACACCTGGCTGGAGAGAACAAAGGACAAATGTGAGATATTTCGGTGCAAGAAGTGCAATTCAGTTAATATGACATGGAATGTAAGGATAGGTTCACATTGCCTGCATTGTCAGTCTTAAAGCAGTGGTTTTCAACCTTTTTGAGTCAGGACCCTCCAGAATAATCAGATTTGTGATCAACCCCCAACTGCCCGAGAAACACCAAGGCCATTGCTTTGACTCTCACAAGAACACACACAGAAAAGTACATTTAGCACATGTAGCTTGTAGCATGAAACCCTTTATGATCACACAGAAGCTTATTCTTCCTCCTTTTTTTTCATGTTGTGTTTTATTGTCATTTATTTTGGAAGGTGGTCCTCAGAATATTTTTTTTTCAAGCAGAATTGGGCCTTAAGTTACAAAAGGTTGAGAACCCCTGATATGCCACATATTCACTCACCTATCATCTCATCTCCAATAGCATAAAAGGATTTCCCACTGGCTCCTAGGAATGAGGAGACAGAAAAACATCAGATCCTGTGAGGACTGTGGCAGCCCTGAGACAATATACTGCACAGCTGTGGCCTATTTTTATCTCTCTCACTACACTTTGTCAGGCCAAAGACAGTCAACTGATGACAGTATAGTTTCACTACCCAGTAAGATGATAGCGTTGATCTCTCCAAATTCTGGCACCTCTAGTGGTTTCCCGTGCATGGCTGAGCTGAGCCCTGCTCTCAGCAAGTCCTGAACAAAGTTGTCTGAATACTGCTGGACCTTGGACACCCTGAAGACCAGTCTGAACGTCGCCATCACGTCACCATTAATGTTACTGGGAGGACAGAATAAACAGACTATGTTGTTTGGTACTTTGTTGTTGTTTGTTGCTTTAAATGATACTCCTCAGTTCAGTTTCAATTACCCATAGGCAACAATACTGCAATCAACGTAGTGATGTGATATTGATGAGGCAGTGAAGACATTTTTAATCTGTAAAAAAGAGAAAATGTCGTATTTAACACTTTACAAAAAAGAAATATTGGGCTCTACATGGTGATAGTCTGCACTAACCTTGGACTTTAAAACTGAAGATAGTACTATGGAGAAACCAGAGTTCTCATCCTGCAGAACAGGATCATACTTCAGACCGTTGAGCTCCACCGTCTCCATGAAATAATGCTGCTCCTGCACCAGGTAGGCTAGTAATTGACAGAGGAGAAATCCCTCATTCTTACAGATGGCTTCACAGAATAAGTATAGAAATAGTGTATAACAGCGTAGCACTCACCAATGAGCAGGCCTGCAAAGACCCCGATAACGAGGAAGAAGAGGAAGAAGGCTATGAGGGTGCTCCTGTAGCAGGCAGAGTGGGAGGGAGCAGAAGATGCTCCTGAAGAAGCCCACGTCCCTCCTCCTCCTCCATCCTTCTTCACCTCCATGTTGGATTCACAGCATCAACCTCACAACTCACATTCCACTGAATCCAGTATCATAATGCCTGAGAGACAAAATGATCCAATCCTGGTAGAAATACAGTCACAATTGTTAATTAACTGTACTGGGTATGACTGGTTTTCATGTAGGAACTATTTTTTAGGCTACCAAAGGCCAACCATATCACTGCGCTGAAGGGATTGAGCATCTACTCATGGATAAGAGGCTTGTGGAAGAGCAGCGGAGGATATGAACATTTGTGGTGGCTGAGCTGCAACCCCTTGCCTAAGTCGCAAACATCACGTCCACATCACGCTTGTGTGACAACAGCGTTCATGCCAAACTAAAGCATCTCTCTTTATAGGATCAGTATTGTTATTGACATTTTGTCCATGGACAAACACTGCAGAAGAAGTTTAAGAGGTTCCTGTGTCTTGCTTCCCAGCTGCAGGGTACAGCGAAAGGAGAGTCTGTGGGATTAAACCAGAGCAGAGTGAACTGTTCTCTGGCTCTGGGGCACTCTCTGGTCTGCCTATGTTACAGACTGTGGCTAAAAATACATATTCAGTGCCTTGTGCTGGGCACCAACCTTGTGTTCATGCCCATACTGTCAAAAAAAGACTTGATGTCTAAATAAACACTTCAGGCCATGTTTATACCTGTCAGAAGAAGCTGGAACACAAGGTGCATGGAGGTGGTGCAGACAGCTGCAAGCATTTCTGTTGCATGAAACTCGAGTGAAAAACACTCCGTCCGACTCACCTGTGGCAGGGACAGGGAGTACCCTCTCGTCTATGAGCAGATGCATGCTTCCTTGTGCACGGTGATAACATTTGGCAGATGTAGATTGATAGAATGAAATCAGTTCCTACATGAAACTGCGCACAAGGTTTGTGGATTGAGCAACCAGGTCAAAATTTCTTCAAACATATATACTTTTTGCCCTTTTGTCCATTATATTGAAGAGAAGGCAACATCGCTACAGCTGATATCCCCAAAACTCTTCAACTCACACCACAATAATCTAGATTTATAAATAGCATTACAGGCTAGAGGAATGTATTTTTGATTTTGGGGTGAACTGACCCTTTAACATGATAACCATCCTATACCAATAACATATTTATATTGGCCATTTGACATATTGTTTTCCACTTGTTTGTATTATATCAGACAAAACTCAAACCAAAAACTTTAATGGCTAAATTTGTCAACTTTTTTTATTACAAGTAGCGTGGAAACATTAATTTATACAACAAATTTGAGAGAAACGATCATATCTTTTGATGATCGATAAGTACTGACTGGTATTTATTGTTTTCAGGCAGTAAGTCTGGTCGGGAGAGCTGGCTGAGATCGGACTGTCGTGCATAAGAGACCGTGGAGGCCATGTTTGCCTGGCGATCAACTGCGTTTGACATCAAATGCGGAAAAATCTCACAAAAAAATGAGCAAACCTCCCTGAAGTTTTACCGATAGTCGGATTTCAGCGACTAACGCAGTCGGTGGAGGATAGTCGGTGTCCCCTGCAGCAGCACATTACACACAGTGAGTCCGGCAGGTGCATCACAGTGTGGAGCATTAAACAATAAAGGCTTTATGTTCTGAAGTAAACTCACTCACCTCTTTCTTCTCTCATTCCTCTGAACGCTGACATTCACGATGTCCCGCAGGTCTCAGTGCGTGACTTGGCGCTCACAAGAATAGATAAACGGATGGAGGACGACGAGGGACAGGAGCAAGAGGTCCGCTATTTGTTCCACCTGCCAAGGGGGCGTGTCGCAGGTAGCTCACCTTTTCAGTTTACTTTGGAAAGTCGGCTCAGCCTCAGAAAATCCCCGACCGATCCCCCCTCCTCCCATCGCTCCTGATCCCTCTAGTTACACCCCGGTGTGTTCAGACATTTCCACCGTCACCTCGGGTCTCCCATAATCCCCAGGTCAATAATAAACACCGGCCGCTCCTTTACGCAACAAACATTTAAGTTGGAGAAAAGTGATGCAAGATAATTTTTTTTAAAAAAGGCCAGAAAAATTCTCAGTGGAGCTCAGGACTCCCTCTAGTTGCTGCCTGTCTGTGCTCCATTGACACAGTGACTGAGCAGCAGAGGAGGAGCGAAGCGTCTGCAGCTCTGCCTTTTTTATTTCAACACCTAGTAAACCACACGATGGTCCTCTGTCACAATTATAGCTTCTCTAATCATAAAGGTGCCTTTAATAACCTGCTGCACTGAGGATGTCACTGAGAGAGGACGCGAAGATACACATATATCATAACTAATGATTTTGAAATTTTTAAATAACAGCCCCTCATTTTAAATAACTTACATTTTCACTAAAATTGGTTAAATTTACTTGCAATTTTTCTGGGGTAGTGCAAATTGCATTGTATTTAATGCAAATTGCCTTGTTATTCGTGCCTTGTACTAGTGTTTACTAATTTGTACTAGTGCAAATTACATATACTCGTGCAAACTGCATTATATTTGTACACTTTGCCTTATAGTAGTGTGGATAGCATTGTACTGGTGCAAACTGCACACTAGTGGAAACTGCATTTTACTAGCACAAATTGTATTTAGTGCACATTGCAGTTATTTTTCTTATTCTAGATTACAAGTTTTATTTTAGCATGCTACTTTAGTTTGCTTATTTTAGTTCTTTTAACTTTTATTTGGCTGTTAGTTTGCTTACTGAGGCTGTTTTGTTTGTGTGTTGCTGTTTTGTGTATTTTTTTATTGCACTGGAGTAGTTCTTCTAATTTCGTTGTATTCTGTACAATGACATTAAAGGCTTTCAGTTTCTAGGTGCCAGCCAGCACAGAATCCTTCCAGTCTCCCCCTCCCAAAGTAACAATCCTAACAAAAGGTAAATCAGTCTACTTACATTTTCCCCCCACCCTGCTTAAAGGACTTCCGTCTCAATGCAGTTATTACCACAAATGTCTCTTTGTCAGTGTGCAGACAGGCTTGAATAGCTTATCTTCACATACACAACACACAGTCCCTTTATTCCTTCACACACTTTCAAAGATCACAATCAAATACTTCCGTTACTGAGCTGCAGTTAAGTCAGCAGGTTGTCCAAAGACTAAAAGCATTAAATGGTTAAGAAGTTTGTCAAATGGTCTGAACCAGTCGGCCAATAGTTACGAAAGATGTGACATAATCCATTAGTTTGTGTGATTATTTAAGGACTGCAGGAGTAAATTAGTTGTACCTAACTCAGGTGATTTTTTTTTTTTATATTTTAGCTTATATTTCGTGGTCAAAGTAGGTAGAAATGACACCAACAGACGAAAAGTGACAAAGTAACTATATAAAATACCAGTGGAAACATCAGTGAATTTGATATAATCCCTGCTGGAAAAGGCTACTTGGTTCAACACTGCTGAACTATACAGAAAACAGCAGCTCAATGTTCATTAAACTGAACTGGTTCTTTGAATGACATGTTCTCCATCCACACATCCAACCATGTACAAGAACATGGGAGAACAAAAAACACCCAATATACATAATTTTCATTTTATTTTATCAAAAACAACAAAGAATAGTAAAAAGTTGACTTTTTCTGGATAAAAAGAAAACAATAGTTAACACTTCCCGAACTTGTGGGCTCTTGACAACTCAAATCTTTGCAAACTTGCAAAGAAAGAAACAAAACTGAAGTGCTTTCAAGTGTCCTTTTGCTGATCATCTTGTGATTTTTTTTTAACTGAAATTTGCTTTGTTTTACATTATTATCTTTGTTTAAAAAAATAAAACAACAAAAATCCACAAAATATTAAAGTGTGTGTGTGGTGTTTGTGAGTGTGTGCGTGTTAGCCATCCTGTTGCTGTATGAAGGGGTTTGGTATAGCCTCCATGCCGTCTTGAGGACAGATGAGCACTACGGACGTTCCCCTGCAGACCACGAGCCCGAGCTGTCTAGTGTCTTCTGTAAGCTTCAGCTGGTCATCTGGATCTGGACAGACAAGGATGGACAAAGGTTACAGACACACATTAACCTGTTCTGGAGTTTTCAAACACTAGTACAGATGTGTCAACAAATATACTTTATGTCTAATATTTTTAGAACAATGCATTATCTTTTTCACTGTAACATATTGTACAATAACATCTGCATTTCATGCAGCACTTCTAAACACAAGTATTACAAGTTTAAAAATAATACGCTGCCTTGTTGGACATTTATTCCACACACATGAGAGTAAAACTGTTGCTTGTGCTCACTGCATTTAAAGGGCTGAAGCTTTGAACAGTAGAAAGAAAAGCTGCAAAGCCTCACAAAGCTTCATCAACCCATCATTAACAGATTTTTGAATGAAACCCTTTATAAAGCAGCAGTGAGTGATAACAGTTAAAAGGGTTCATGGTCCACAAGCAGGCAAATTTAATTAACAGCCACAGAAAAACAGACACCATCATACTGTATAACCATGTCACGTTTGATTTATGGATCAGACACAGCACAGTCATACTGCAGCCATTTTTTATAATTCACCCTACAACTTTTAGGTTTAGACAGGACAGTTGGTGTAACCATAGTAGTTTCAGAGTTGTGTAGAAGTCTGTTTCTGGTGCATACAGTCACCTACTGTGTATCAGAGCACGCAGATGCTGCACTTGTTAAGCCAGTAAAAGTACAACGGCTTCGCATTATCAGCTACATTTATCAGCTATAGCGTCTATTATTAGATTAATACTAAATCATATAATGTACATTTTCCACATATATTGTGAATCCCTCGTTAACAACAGGTCACGGTTTGACATATAGCCCTCACTTAAACTCAGATGTTGTACATTAAGACATTTCCCATTACATTTTTTAATCGTTACAGTCATCCCAATCCGGCCCAGTTTGACTCCTTTTGCATGAACGTATGTCACAAATCCTGCTAGGAATTTGTTCCCGCTTACCTCGCATATATTCGATTGTTCCGTCCAGCACCAGGTTCAACAGAGGATCGAAACCTTTCAGGACACCGCTTGCTGAGAGGGAAATACAGTTTGCATTAGTCCGAATCAATTCAAGGAGGGAAACAATACTCCAACACGTATATTGGTCGTAGAAGGGAACCCTAAATGTGTAAAACTCTCGCGAGAGATTTGCAGGCGTGTTTCTTCATTGTGCAAGTTGTCCAGACTAAGTATGTTTTGTAAATTGACAGCGCTGCCAAAGTATGAGTAGGCTTAGAGAAAAAAAACGTTCAGTTATTATTATAGAAAGATCATGTAACGGGTTAAAATTCTCGCTCTCGCGAGATCTTCCACGGTTGCGCGGTTCCCATCTAGATATGAACCGGCCAAACTGATTAGCATTAGCATATCAGGATTAATGCACCTACCCTCTCGTCCTCCTTGGAACTTGACGCGAATCGGCTTGTCGATGTATTTCGACAAGTCGAAGATGCTCTCCTTCTTCTTCTTTTCTTTATCCTACACGGAGAAAAGTCACATCGTAAACAAGTCACATGCGAGCTAAGCTAGCTGCACACAAACACTAACAGAGCCTGAGGTTAGCTTTGCTTGGCTAGCCAAGTTAGCAAAAACGCCGCGTTACTTCAGAACAGATATTCTACATCTCAGGTCTTGTTCAGAATAAACAGATACTGTCTACAGATATTCCTCTGAATATTTGTGGGGGCACAGTTAAAAAGATATTTGAATGGACGCGTAAAACATACGAACTCACCGCCATGTTAGCAGCGTGACACGGAAGTAAAACTTTGACCTCCGAGATGTTCAACCAATCAAATCGTTGAGCGCTTGTAGTTGACGTCATTAGCTTGTTTATTAGTTTTTGGCCGTATTGTTAATTTATTAACCACAGGGACTTATAAAATTATCAAACGTGTTATATTATAACTCCCTGTCCTCCCTTTGTTACAATTAGTTTCTTTTTTTTTCAAAGTGACCTCGTTTTCTTTGTTGTGTTCAGCCAGCAGTCAATCATGGGGAAAGTCTATTAATACCACCAGCTGGTGTGTTGTAAACCAGGACGAGGACGAGGCACTGTGCAGAAGGCAGTTGGTGTGGCTTTTTCTTGTGAAATGGCCTGCAGACCTGCTGATTTTGAGCTTCAACCACAAAGCTTTAAATTCACAACCCTCTCTGAACAGATAAACCAACTTGAAGAGGATGAATCTACTTTACACGTGAAAGATTCTGAGCCTGCTGTAATTCCTGATGCTAGTCTACAGGTGGAAGGAGAAACCTTTTACGTCAACCGTCAACAACTGGCCCTCCAGAGCGCCTACTTCAGGGCTCTGTTTTTTGGCTGTGGCGTAGAGAGCACCAGAAGGAGAGTTGAGATCAAAGGTGTGCGTCTGCAGTATTTCAGGATTTTGATGGAATACAGCAGGACCTCTAACCTGGCTTTGGACAGAGAAAATGTTCTGGGCATCCTTGAGACTGCAGACTTTTTACAGCTGGAGCGTGCCAGGCAGCTGTGCTGTAAGTTCCTGGAGCGTGAGCTGCACCTCAGTAACTGTCTGGGAATGATGGCCTACGCCTGGCGCCTGGGCTGCATTCAGCTCTACAAGGCAGCACGACAGGTGGTGCTCTCACACTTCTCTGCTGTTGTTGCAGAAGAGGACTTCCTGTCTCTGTCTAAGGAGGCCATAGCAGACCTTCTGGCCAGTGACGACCTGGCCATCCATAAAGATGATCTGGCTCTGGAGGCAACTCTGCGCTGGACGTCATTTGACCCAAAACGAGAAGAACATTTCCTGGAGCTCATTGAGTTGGTGAGGCCCGAGACACTCTCTGTACCATTTATCACTGACCTTCTGACCAAAATGAAAGGCTCTGACCCGAGAGCTAAGCTCATCTGCAAGCTGAATGAACATTTTCCAGCATCATGGTCAGTGGGCAGGTCAATGATGAGGAGCAGGGCCAGAGAGACGCTCTTTGTCCTGGGTGGACCTCACGATCAGGAGCAACAGGCACTTTATCAGTTTCACCCACTGAGCGGTCGATGGCAGAGCTGTGCACCTCTGCTGAGGAAGAACCTCACACAGTACTCAGTAGCTGCAGTAGGTAATAAATGAATAATTAGAATGATGATGTTCATAGTGATGAAGATTAGTAGTTTTTTAGTGGCAGATGCCTATATTTAGAGAGCAGGGTGGCTGATGGTGATATATAATGCTGATAAACAAACAAAGAAAACTTGTGTATAATTCCAACCCTCTTACGCCACATCCTGTCTGCCAGAAAACTGTTCAGGAATTACTGTAGGCTGGCTGTGGATGTGTCTGCCAGTATTTTTTGTTTATCAGCCTGGTTAATGCCGATTATGTCAAAATGCCAGATAATTCCCATGATTAATCAATCAACCAAATGTGTATTTTTTTATCATCTGAAAATGTTGAAACATACATTTATTGAACATTACAATTGTTATGCATTTACAAACGTTACATTGTCTTTGTTTTCTGATTCTCTCATGATGTAGGAGACAATGTGGTTGTGACAGGCGGGTACTTCCGGGACGTGCTGTGGTTCAGTGTGGATTGGGTCAGGATATATGAGTGTGGGGACCAGCGCTGGGTGGATGGACCGGCCCTGCAGAAGTCCAGACACAGCCACTGCTCGGTGGGGCTGGACTCAATACTGTATGTCCTGGGGGGCAGCATGGATGAAGGGCTTGTGGCTGATGTGGAAAAGCTGGTCCTGGGGTCAGAGAAGGGTTGGGAGGGGGTCAGCCCCATGGTTATAGCTGTGGAAAGGGCAGCCACTGCCGCTCTGGGGTCCTGTATCTACGTGGCGTGTGGCCTGGATGAAAACGGGGAGGTGTATGGTGGCATCCAGAGGTACATGGTGAAGGAGGATCAGTGGGATGTGGTCTCCTATTCTCCATGTCCACGGTGAGTAAATTTTCAATAATAGCTTTGCTCTCTCACATGGTCAAACTTTTAATTTCAATGATATTTGATATTGTTTCACAGATATGACCTGGTTGCCACAGAGCTCAATGGGGCCCTCTACCTGTTTGGAGGCCAGGCGTTGCGTTTTGACGTGGAGACAGATGAGTGGACTGCGCTGGAGGAGGAGGAATGTCTGGACAGGAAGTTCTTCTCTGGTTGCACGACAGTCAACAGCCAGATATACCTGGTCGGTAAGAGGAAGACTAACAAATCATTCCCAAACATGGTGCTGATGGACCCTTACATTGACACTTGCATTGAGGTGGATGATGCCATACCTTGCCCGGTCCCCTTCAGAGGGTGTGTCACCATGAGAATGGTCACATGACGGTGTGTGAAGTGACTGAATGAAATGCATTAATCTACTCTACATAACACTGTTTGGAGTTGTTAAAAGTGTCATTCTTGCCTGAAGATTAATTTAGGATGCAGGCCAGCACCTGATGGCAAGTTTTTCTAGTCAGGATTCTGTAATAAACAACATATATTCACATTTTGAAAGGTATGATCGTATAAGAACTTAGAACATTACAGTGGAAGTATATGATGGCAGTTCCTATGCTCATAAGTTGTTGCAGTATTTTTGGGTTGATGCCATTTATTACACAGATTTGACCATTTCTGACCAGTTGTGAATTGTTAATTTCACCAACTTCCCGAGAAGCTAGTTTTAAAATTGAGGCCTTCTACATTTTCAGAGTAGCCTAATGTTGACCGGGAGCATGGATGTACCTGTGGAGCTGAAGAGAATAAACAAAACACTTGACAAATAGATTTTTGTGTAAGAGGTCATGATTTGGAATACAAAAAAATCAAAAAGGATTGGATGAACACAAAATCAGGACTGGTAAAATTTTGTTTGAAATGAGACAACAGTGCTAATTTAGTCAATAGAAGTCATTTATTAAAAGTTTTCAAATGGCCACACAATCAATAAAGCATCCATGTGCACTCATAAGAGAACAGTCAAGTGTTACTTTCATGGAAACATGACACTTCTCCTGCTTTTCTATCTATTTTTTAATAATAAAAAAAAACAGTATTCTAGTGGGGGTCATGGGAGTGTTATTCAGTGGATCAGCCCTTATAGTGCTTTACACATTAAATCCCACTTTGTGTTGTGGGCCCCAGTGCTATAAGTCCCTGTTCAGAGTCATGACTTCTTCTCTTCTTCTACTTCTACTTCCATCACACTAGTTTTTAATATAAAATCTTGTTAGATGCAGTATGTAGACACAGGAAACACTTATCTTAAAGAGTTTCCCTTACTAATCTATGGACACCTAATACCAGTTTCTGGTAGGTAATGACCGTGAGTGGGGGAGACTAGGGTCAGTTATAACAGGGGAATTTTAACACATGCAATTCCTCCAATCAGAAACAAGCTAGAGTGCTAACTGTCCGTACATGCTCAGTGGGATTCTCTCTCTGCCTGTGAAGAGGAGCAGGATCCTTTCACCTCAGCAAAAGTTTTCCACAATTTTTTTTTTCTCAAAAATGATTTTGAGATATGAAAGTAATGCAATGCAAATTTAAACTCGATTATTCGTTAAAACTAACACGACCAGACTGATTATAACATACTGTTCTGTTAGAAAATGAACATATCTCACTAAATTTAAATGGAAAATTACTTTTAACTCAATTCAAATTCTTAAAATTTAGTTACTACTAGAATAGTTGCCTAGTATTCTGCAAAAATAGAAACAGACTTTTGCTTTGCATACGATGCCTGACATCTAAAAGAATTTGAACCATATGCAAAAAAGTATCTTAAGTAACATTATTAGATATTATAGCAGTGATGTTTTGTGCATTTATTTGAAACACAGTGGGTTAATATAACTTATTTTTTAGTTTGAAACTGTCCCCACCAAGAGGGCTCCAAATGCAGTAAATATCATAGTCTTGTCCTTATTTGTGAAAATATATCAATTGTATTATTAATTAGTGCAGATTTGTTTCTCATATCAAAAGATGACTACAGTGTATTTCAAGTAATTTGTGAGTTGTAAAGGAAAATGTGAAAAGAGGGTTACAATTGACCCCGGTCTCCCCTACTGCAGTTTTTCTCTGTTTAAATATATGTACATGTAAAATTCACATCTTGTTCCTATTAAAGTATCAGAGTACAGTTTAGTCATATCAAAATATGTCATCAACATTTATAACAGCCATTAAATCTTTACATTTCAGTGAGACTTTAGTTCATCTGAGCCATAAAGCATTTGACCTTTGCAGACAAGTCCGCTATCTAAAAATACCTCATATTTCACTAATGCCCGTCTGTGTGCGTACTTCTCATGGCTTAACTCTGGCACTACCAGCTTCACCAACATCAGAACCAGTCACAGTAAGGCCTGACTCGTGTGTTTGTCCGGTAAAGGTAATTCTACTTACACACAGAGCTTAATATCAAGTGCTTGTCACAGAACAGTGTAAAAAAAAAAAACAGCAGCCAAGGCACAAAACTAAAGTCCAATAGAGCAAAACATTAACAAAAACCTTGTTGAGACATCATGCTGCCTGTAACAATGACATTCAAAAGTAGAAAAGGAAACACACACACACACACACACACACACACACACACACACACACACACACACACACACACACACACAGACACACACACACACACACACACACACACACACACACACACAGCTGAAGTCAATATTTCTGGGAGCAGTACATTTTTTGTAAAGGCATCATTTATCAGACAGGGGAAGTGGATTCTCTACAGGGATATGTTCTTCTTTGTGCAGCAGGGGGCACCATATCTTTTCTAAGGAGTGAGCTTAAGCACAACTAATAAAATCAAATCCTATTACAGAAAAATATAACTTTATTATCCCTAAGGGCCTCCTGCAGTAGTCCTTTATATTCTGCTACAACATAAAAATTACCTGTTCAGTAAATGGCTCATAAAAAATAGATATATAAAGTGGTTTATCAACAGATTTACTACAATCGATGTTTCTAATAGTCTATGTACAATCAAACATACTGTGTGTGTGGATACAAAGCTGTGGGAGTGAATTAATGTTAAATTCTAGCTTTAAATTGTACCACATATCAGATTAGAACAATTTGATTTTGTATAAAAAACATTTAGTTTTTCTTCTTGACCAAAGAAAGGATAACTCCATTACGGCACAGTCCAGGTAACCTAATGTATTTACAAACAACATATTATATTACTATGAAAAGAAACAGCATTCATACAAAACCTGCAAAAACAAGATGTGATTTGTTGCAATCGACATTTCACTCCTTCTTCTTGTTTTACCAAATATATTTTTACAGAATGCAGTGGTGACAACAATGATGGCGTTTCAGATTTACAATCATCTGTGCTTGTTCGCCCTCTTATTGTTGTTTTCAAGATAAGCAGGATGCAGACTTACCCTGGTCTGAAATCATCAGTGGACCGTGTTGGATGTACACAAACCATATCTTTGTATCATATGTCAGAAATTAGTTAATCTCCAAAGGGCGGTAAGGGAAACATTTTTTTTTCTTCCAGTGAGGCTTGGTAGGCGTGAAGGACTATCTGGCTTTAGGCAGTCTGCTGTTTATATTCCTCTGGTTGGTCAGGTTGTTAAGGACACAGTTGTTAGCCAGCGATGCCAGTTTTGAGTTGATTGTACCCTTTCTTTGCTCCCAGCTGCACTCGTCCCCTTCTTCCTCAGGATCCTCCTCTTCCTCATCATCGTCCACCTCACTCTCCTCATCGCTGCGTTCATCACGCTCCACCTACAAAGAAAAAAATGTAAAAAATAAAACAGTTTTTTAGTGCCAAGGTGACGGTACTTATTATCCTTACCTGTAACTTTCTCAGAGACATGTTTCATTGTCATGCTTATTTCATATGTTTCAGCCATAGATTCTCAAATAATACATACAAAAATATTAAAATGAGATATTAAAAGGATAAGTAATAAACATTTGTCTAAAATATACCACTTTAAAATAATTTTTGGTAAAAGTGAGACAGAACCAACATGGCTGCAGAGGAAAAACATCCCCAAAAACATATTTTGCACCTTGTCCAAGAGGCGCACACCATAATTTGTTATGTTTTTCTTACATTTGTTTTATATTTGGTTATAATGTTTGTTGATAGGCCTTTACATGGACAATGTGATCCGTTTTCTGTTTTGCTAACGTGTTTTTGGCCTGTTTATCAACTGACACTAGCTTGACTGAGCAATACATATTTGAAACTATTTTATGTCTTAAATTTTCCTGTAGTTTTCATGGTGTCTGCAGACAAAAGAGCAAGATAAAATAAATAAATTCAGAAGAGTTCAGTATCTACATGGTGAGTGGCACATTTTTTCATCGGACCTGTGTAGTTACATTCCCTTTTCATTTACATCGTCTCACCTTTCCCAGGAACACAAACTTGTAGACCATGCGCAGGATGAGATAAGCCCAGAAGACGTGCAGAGCTTGCAGCACAAACAACAGCGTATTGAAGAAATAATAACCAGGGAAGGGCAGGAAGAATTCTAGAGACTCCACCAGGGTTGCGTAGAGCACTCTGAGGAAATAAACACAGTAAGACACAGTCAGTTTTAGTATCAATCCAGCACCAACTCTTGAAAGGTTTGGAGCTTTTCAAATCACGCAAGCACCGTTTCTCTCTCAGCTCAGAAACCATGATGTCAGATTGGTGGGAGAGAAAGAAAAGGGCAATGCGGTGAGATGCATGGGGAAATACGAGCCAACATGGACACAGCCGGGTGCTCCAGAACAACAGAGCAGATCCAAAACAGTTCAAACAAAACATCAGTACTGTGTGTGTGTGTGTGTGTGTGTGTGTGAGAGAGAGAGTGTGTGTTTCTGCATTTCACTCAGGCTTATACTCTTATATCAATGTTGCTTATGTTACCTAGTTTCTCATGTGTATGCTTATACTTAGTAATTTTTCTCTCAATGTGAAACACATTGAATTAATGTGTAATGAACTATGCTGTTTAAACAGAATTGCCATTGCTATTGCCATTACACACGTCAGGAACTAAAATAACAACATTCAAAAAGTGGCATATATGATGCAAAATAAAGTGCGAAAGTTGACTTGGTGACTCCAAGTTTTGAGGATATATCCAGTGTCATGGGTTTGTTTTTGCAAAATTTCAATATCTGGTAACACGTTCAGTTCAAAACATGATGTTTTACCTGCCAGGAAGCACCACCAGCCTCGTCACCAGGAAGACCAGAGCAAAGATGACAAACAGCGAGTCACACGTCCTCCTCCAGCCAGCATAGTGAAACATCTTGGCAGACTTTCAGGAGAAAAAGGGCATGTTAGTTATATTAGCTATATTATTTTAGTGACAACTGTCAATTTTTATTTATCACTGTACCCTTTATCATTAATAGGAGTTATTACTACTCTGGACCACCAGAGGGCAGCAACGATTAATGTTCCTGTCTAAACTACACTTTTAGCTTTAGTTTGGACAGTAGGATGTAGGAGAAGAAGACCACAGACGGTGCTAGATATTTAGTTTATTAACCAAGCTACAGTTAATAAAGAATTAGATATGATCAGTTTACATTACACTATGATGAAAAGCAGACACACATTGCCTGAACTGTCTTTGTGCCACTGTGGGAGCAGGTGACATAAGATGATAAACCAGATAATCTGTGAACAGGCTGCGTTTGTCTGCTGTCCTCTGCAGCTGTCCACTTTCACTTTCAGGTAAGACAAAAGTAAGAAGCCATCTCAAATTTCAGTAATTGTAACCACATTATTAATTTGAAAAACTAATTAGTAACTTTGCAATGAGTTACTGTTCAGTAATCATAAACCAAACGCTCTTATATTTTACATGTATGATTAATCTCTGCATCTAAACCTCTGCTTTTTTGATGATAGTTTCTAGATTTACAGAAGTGAGTGGCCAAAACGAGACTTAGTTCTTCAAAGTCTCCTTTACCCACCCTGACCTTATTTAATCAGTTTTCACCACACATTCACTCAACTAGTCCAAATGTCAGTTTAAAACAAGAAAAAACTTTGTAGTTCAAATGTTGTCTACAGTCTTCTTTTAATTTGAAATCCTAGAAACAGTGTCGGAATTTAAAAGGAAATGAAACACTTTTGCCCCAAAATGAGATGTCCATCATTTTAATGACCTATTACAAAATGAGGTGCAGATTGACAGAGATGAATGAATTCACACAATGAAGCTCAAAATAGACATTCATAGGCCAAAATACCACTAATAATGTCCTATTATTATGAAATATAACAGGGTTATGAATTCATAATATACCAAAAGAGTTCCTCTAGTCAAAAACACACAGCTGGTTGCACATAGTTATTGGTTTAATATGACGTCCACATCATTGTTCCTTCATGTGCCAGATAACACCCAGTCACGCCTGAGGTCACATGACTATCTCTAGATATTTCCTCATCTCTGAGATGACAGTGACAGTCTTTATTTTCAGATGCTATCAGTGAAATGGTACACCCAGGAAAATCAGCCTCATAAAAACTGTTCAATGGAGCCATTGTCTCTCTGACAGACGGAGTCGCAGATAATCATTTTACAGCCACAAAGGGTATTTTTACCACTGACTATAATGTTTTTTTGTGCACAGCCGAGTTCATACATTCGGATGCAGGGTTATAATGTGTTAAGGACAGGAAAACGTCCACAATAAATACACAATGGCTGTATTCAAGTCAGTTCCCTGTGACTTTTTCTGTTTTTGGCATTTCAAAGCATGTGCACAGAGAGAATTTATTCAACTTTAAGTACATCTGAATGACAAGTTATGTGTTCTCCCCAACTTAAAATATACAATCAGTGTGGTGTTTACCTCCAGAAGAAAGTCAGAAGAATCATGCACCAGCATCACCAGCGTGCCAACCCTCACAAAGTTGGCACAGTAGGAGAAAGCGATGAGGAATATGGTGGCGATGTGATGAATCACCTGCTCCTTGAAATCCTGGAACACACAGAGACCACACAGTGTGAGGAGGACATACAGAAGACTTCGGCAGCTCTCCATCTGTGGTCTTGTTCTTGTACCAAGTATTAGGACGGCAGATTTACATGATGTCTGAAGCGATATGTTGTAGTGTTTGAAGCTCAAATATCTGTGATCAGCAGCTTGGGCCCTCTGAGTCACATAAAAACACTTTACTGTTTTTATTCTCACAGAACTCCTTAAAATACAGACACATAAAAAAATGATGAATTACACTGATTATTTATTGTGATTTCTGTACATAAAGCAGCATAGCAATACAGCAAAATCTAAGTGAGCCGTTTAGAGCATAGTTTGAAATCAATTTCTTCTTCTTTGTTTATTTCAGTGACTTTTATGGTATGCGCTAATCTCTTACTAAAGACATCCTGCAGCACTCAGTTTTAAAATGAGAGCAAATGCAAAGTGCACAAAGTTATGATGTAATAGCAGATAATCCAGTGCATAATCCGTATTAAATTTAATCTAGCGAGAGAAAAACAACATTGGGATTACACTGTGCAAAAAAAAAAAGTGAGTGATCACATTTAGCTTTCTGGTTTTTAACACTGGACTTCAAGTTCAAACTACAGGCACCAAATCAGAGGAAACGCAGAGGAAACCATCTGAAAACCAAGAGGATGTTGCTGTGAGGTTTTAAGTTGATGTGTGTGAAAATCAAGCTCACACTCACTTTTCGCTTGACGTCCACAGAGACGCACAGAAGCAGCGACACATAAAAGCTCATTTCCAAGATGTAATACCACTGATGGGCCTCAGCCACTGGCTGCAGAATGAGAAGAAGAGAGAAACAGTAAATCAGCATTTATATTCAGTGGTGTGTAAAGCTTGTCCATCTCAAATCCTACTGTATAGATCTGCCTATTTTTTGTACACATTCATGACTATTTGTTTTTTTTTTTAAAATCTTGTGAAAATCCTTTTTTATGGCACCATGCATGGCGACAGCAATGGACACAGGCAAACTTGACACAAATGACCACTTGGACTCCAACGTGGACTTGAACTGATGAGATTTTAGTGGTCAAAAGTCAAAGTCACTGTAACCCCACGTCTATCTAACTCTCGTGAACACAATATCTCAGGAACATTTGGAAGAAATGTCTTCAAATATGGTACAAATGTCAACTTGGACTCACGGGTGAACTTCACACTCAGTGGTTACATCCAATTATTAATTTTGGATTGTATAGTGGAGATCTTCACTCTATTGAAGAGTTTATAGTTTGTGATCTGTGTTGTAAAATGTCTATATGGTTTTATCTCAAAGTTTTTATGTTAACATATGGGTGGGGTTGGCGTTTGAAAACGGTCTGTTGCAAATGCCAGGGCTTCCTTTCCTTAATCATTCCCATAAAGAACATACTGTACATAAACAAAACTGTCAACCTGCTTTCAAAAAGAGGAAATGTCTCTATCCAAGGAAAGTGGTAGTGTACTATGTAACACCTCTTTGCAGAGCACGCAGCAAAAAGAGTCTGCTGCGCCACAATGGTAGGAAGTCGACTGAGGCATTTAACACCTAAAACACACATCCTTTCTGTCTGTCAGAGGCCACCAGACCTCAAAAAAAGAGGTCAGCAGCAGTATTGCCTGCAGGAGCAGTAATCAGTCAAACTGCAGATAAAGAGCACTTCGCATTTTTTCTAGTGTTTTCTGTTCAAGGCCATGACCCCACAAGGAAGGGTTGTCTTGCCCACAGGAATGCAGACCTGCAGGCAGAACTGTCATCAAAACGACAGAGATATTAGCTTTTCAGATTCAACACAAAAGCATTCTGACCAACTTGTAAAGGAAGCGAAGGAATGGAGATGAAAGTTAGTGGGTGGGTGGAGTGTGCGGACCAAAATGTTAGAAACCCAAAGTGTGCTGTGGCTAAATCCTTCAAGACAGACTAAAGACTTTGTTTTGTTGGGCTCCTCCCAGCCATTGTTTTTCCTACTCACTTTTCTTTTAAGTATGTGTCCCAGTGGTGCTAGAGACAAGGCTGAATTTTATATTACTGTAGGGCTGCATATAGAGTAACAATCATTTTCAAAACCAGTAAATCTGTCATTCAAGTGCATCAATGGTCAGGAAATAGTGTAAGATGCTTTTCAAATGATTTGTTTTGTTTGGCCAACAGTCAGAAAGACAAAGATATTCATGTTAAAATCATATAAAATTAAGAAAAGAAGCAGAATCTCAAATTTGCAAAGCTGGGACAGTGAATGTTTGGCAATTTTGTGAGATCTACTAAAAGACTACACTTAATACAGTTCAGATCACAAAAAAGTTTGTCAAAAACTGTGAATCATAAAGGTCCTTACATTAAAAATTAGGCCAATCGGTCCAGTAGCATGCAAGATTAGCAGTGGACAAGCTCAGGGTCCATTGACCCATACTGGCATACACACATAATTACTTCAGGATAGTGATCTAACCTTATTCTGTTGTATCTAAATTACATGTAAAACACCAGAAGATATCAAACATTTAAAATGATTGAAAACTCTTTCTGACATTTCTGGAATGAAAGATGAGCACATAAAGGTACCTGATTTATAATGTTTGATTGTTTCCTTGAAACATTGTCTGAAAGTTTCCATTAACAACATCAAACATTTCATTTCAAAACATTTCCTGCTCACCTGTTTGGGGTAACCCCTCCAACACTCTTTATGATCCCAGAACCAGGGAGTCTGCAAGATCAAACAATCATCAGCAGAGTCTTCACAGGATACAAGCTTTAGCCTGAACATTAACTCAACATCACACACTGTTTCTGTAATGAAGGCCTGTTTATCTCATACAATAAATAAAGTGACTCACAGACTTACATTAATTAAAGAGCCGAGCCCTGCAGTGAACGCTACGAGGTAGAAGACAAAACGCCAGCTGCACAGATAAAAATAAACACCATCATTTGTTAGAGGCTACGGTATAAATTAAATTACTGAATTTGTTTTTTATCAGAAACAAATTCAAGAAATGTCAAAGAGGCGTGCTGCACAACAGCACTGTGCATTCATATGAATATGAGGGGTTTGATTCCAGCATGTTGAATTTTACTGATGAAATTCCCTTTTGGAAAATAAAATCTAGGTCTTAATAAACCAAGGTGAAGGCTCATTCTCTTTTGAAATAAGGTATTTTACATCAGAGCATGAGACTTTATATATCATTTGCTGAAGAGACCTACACAGCATCTACCATGTAAAATAAATTAAAGAAGCTAATTAAGGGCTCTGTTATATGAAATCTACACCAGGCAATTTGCACATTGATGGTGAACTAAGCTTTTTTTAAAGAGATATTATGACATCAGTGAACTCGCTGCTGTTCAGTTAACACTTTGAAATATCCACTTATGACTTGCTATGCACAGAAAAGATTTGCCCCCAGTGAATAACACCTGCAGTTAACCAAACAGAACAAATGTGCACCGACTCAGTTTGAGTACTGAGGCACTGCAGCTCCACTTTGGCATTTAGGCTGACAAGGCTCGTGGACTCTCCATTAAACATTCCAGCTGCAGCTTTCATGGATCGATATTCAAAGTGTTTGAAAAGATAAAAACTCACGAGGCCTCGCAGAACTTTTTGGTGTTGCTGGGTCGGTCCTGGTTCCTTCTGTGTCTGAACCAGGTATGGATCTTTCTCTGGGAGAGTCCGCACTGCTTCCCCAAGCTCACCACCTCACTCTGAGTACACACAAAACAAATCTCCAGTTTAAAAGAACACACCCATTCCAGTTCATCAAATGTAATAGTTTAAGTTTTCTCAACTGAAGTACATGAGTGGACCTGAATAATAATGTTAAGTTTGATAAACTTAAGGTCGGACCTTTGAGTGAACTGCTTAACCTAAGGTGACACAACAAATTAGCCCTTAGTTGAGTAAACTCAAAACAGTTTTGCAGCAGCTTTATTAAGTAAAGCAATAAGATGCAAAGCACAGCTCTGTCTTTCTGCGTTGTGGTGTTGTTAAAAAGGTTCTTGTGCTAGGAGAGATACTACTTGTTCTACCTTTGTTATATTAAAAAATACAATTTGAAGCTAGAATTACTTTTCCCCTGAGTGTGTTGTGTACACTCAGGATGCACACAATGCATTTTATAAATAAAAGTTATATTACAGAAGACATCAGACAAGTGCTGCTAGTGTAGGGCATGAGGATACATACGATTTCCAAAAAAGTGAGGGCACACAGGTAAAATGTTAGTATGCACACATGCACATGACACACATCACAGAAGAGTCCTCATGGAGCAGTGGCTTCTCATGTAATATATCAAGTCATGTCTTGACATATCTTACAGGTGTAGAGCACTGCTTGCCCGCACAAGAACATCAGTGTCGCGATGCCAAATGAAACCAACAAGGAGGCGGAGAGTTTTCATGTGAACCTAAACTTCTCTGAAACTTGCCTGCACCTGTTCACTGATCGAGCAAAAAGATAAAACCCTCCACAAAGAGCAATTATAAAGTAATTACAGTAAGCTATTTTTGGTGCAGGCGTTAATTGTTTTTGAATTATAGTTACACAATAGAAAATGATGCAAATAAATGGTAACTGATGAGGAAAGACAGCAAAATGATAAAAGGAAGCGACATTTTCTCAGTGTAGAGTGGAAACACCTGACAGAAAGCATTAAAATTTCCTCCTGTGTCATGACTGATCATTGTACCTCTGTAGCAGCCCCTTCAACTGCTTCAGTGTGACACATGAATTAGGTGAATCACTTGGAGACTTCCTTTTTTTAAAATCAGTTCCTTGTTCCGAGACAACTCATCTGAATAAAAATGTCAAACAGTCAAACTCTTCAGCCGAGATGCAACTGCACCAACAACACATGTATAAGTGTGCTAGTGTTATCATCTATCTTTTGTCTGTCTGCTTTTTGGTTTGCAAATGTATGTAAACCTCCACCTGCATACATTAGCAGGTCACGGATTTACCTGACTGATTAAACTTGATTAAACACAGTAAGCATTCTGTGTGCCAGGCTCATGGCGAGAACTCCCATTAAGCTCTGCAGCTACTCTGCAGGGTTAAATAGCATATCTGTGGTGACACGCTCTAGTCTGACAACATTCAGACATATTTTTATCTCCTCCCACTGTAACCAGGGGTGTCAGTTTGGTTTCAGAAGCGTGGAGGATATATTTAGATAATAGAACAAGAAGAATACATTTAATCAATATATTAATCTTGATATTTATTAAGCAAATAATACATGATTCTAAAAGTATTAGCATGCTGTCAATAATACTGGAAGTCTATAAAATGCTGTTTTATTAGCACAATAAAACTACTTAGACATCACATTTATTTGGTACTGCATGATGTTTTTAAATCTGAAAATCTTTTTTGGATCGATTTTGTAACATCTGTCAGGGAATGCAGATAAAAAAAGTGCCTCTTGGATAACTCCAGTACATTTACAGCTAAATTTATGGAGGGATAGTTTGGATTATTTGATGTGGGGTTGTATGAGGAACTTATCAATAGTCGGCATACGACCAACAAGTAGATGCTGGTCGGCACGCTTCCAGTTTTGGGAAGCAGAGAGGAGTACCAGCATGGAAGCTGAGCAATGTACTGCTGTAGACAGGGTCAGCAGCAAAATGTATTTCAGCCACTTAAAAAGGGTCCAACTAAAAAAATATCAATATCATTATATATACTAATATTTTTAGTGTATGCTATATTTGAATTATCTCCACCACTTCATCTTGCCACCAGATAGCTTTATCATAAAGAAAATAAGTCAAATATTGCTCTCTGCAAACCAAAGATACTCAAAGGGTGAAATCAGTAAATTTACCTTAAAGAACACAGGAGTTGCTGATCTACTGCTGCCATGATGTGTTAGTTTGTTTGTGTTATTGTGTAACTTTGATGAATCCAATTCAGGCAGTGAGGTTCTGCAAGGTACAATTATTGATCTCTCCCATGGAGTTGGGTTTGAAGAGAGTGATTATACAGTGGCAGTTCCCTGTCAGAAAAGGCTGTTAAAGCTGTAAAATATTCTAAATATAGTGTACACTTAAACTGATATAGCTTTTTTAGGTGGAACTTTTTTTTTTCTTTTTTTTTTAAATTAAAGTATGCTTTGCTGTTGACCCTGTCCACAGCAATACGTTGCTTTATTTCCTACACCAGTACTCCTGCTGCTTCTCCAAACTGGAGGCATGTCGATCAAAATCAATTGTAGCTACTACAACTTAAAATAATCCAAACTATTCCTTTAATGTGTACCGTCTCTGTTGAATAAACCAATAAATAATCAGATACATTTGTATAACTGTTGTTTATTGCCCTATGTTTGATTTCTGTCCACCTCTAGGTCTCTTCCAGGTCTTTTTTGGGAAAGTATTAACTGTATATAAAAATGCAGATTCACTGTTCTGCTCTTTCTCCTAAAAAACAGATGTGGCAATACTTTCTTAGGATGCACACAGACCCAACAAGGTTAGCGGAGCCTGTATGAAGCCTACGAGGTGAAACTCAGGGGGAAAAAAAGTCCACAAAGTGCTTGCTGCTCATAAAACTTGAGCACAACCTAATAACTAAAAGCTGCCCAGATGAACATGAGAGGACACCTGCGATGAGATTTTAGTGAGTAAACCAAACTGAAGATGAAAAAGCTGGGGGAACTAAAATGGGATTAGAGAATGATTAGTTGGGAACAAGAGAGATTTTCTGTCAAAAAAAAAGGAAGGAAGAACAGGAATACGAACTTGTGTTGGTTGCCGACTGTTCTGCTTGTAGAAGGTCTCCAGCTTCGGGACAGAAGCGGCTCGAATCCGAATCCGGTCCTTCACACCTAAACTTTTGCTTAATGGAACAGCGATGAGCCTGAGAACACAGAGAAGAGGAGAGAAAAGAATAAAATGTTGTTTTTTTTTCCATATCAACTTCAGTCTTGATAGCACAACAAACTGGATTATAAATCCAGAGGGATTAATGTGAGAAGACGTCAGCAGCTGTCCAACGTGATCCTGCCACAGTACCGTGCAGTGTAATGGCAACAAGATAGCTCATTATGCTGCTCCTGACAGCCTGTAGAGCCGCTCCCATGGGCGTACTGTGACATTTGGCTAGACTGTCTTTGTCATTAGCTGATATGGCATCAAGAGACACTTGATCTGCATGTGTATGTGAGTGTGTGTGTGTGTGTTACAGAGAGATGGAGACAGACAGAGAAGAATAAAGACAACGTGAATGTACAAGCATCGTAGAGATGTTTTGATAAATATATGTTTGTGTGTGTTTGTGTGTCTGTGTGCGTGTGTTTAATCACACGTGTGTAACTCAAGCTCAGAGATAATCATCCTGAAGTGGGCAGGAAGGGAGAGATCAGAGAGAATGAGAAGGTCAGCTTTACACTGAGAGACAAACATGGTCTCTGGTTACAGGAGCTTCGAACACACACACACACACACGCACACACACACACGTAGGTGTGACAGCTGCAGCCCAGGATGATCAAATGAAGACACACCTTTTCACCTTCCAGCTGACTGACAGCTCCTCCGAAGTAAACAACTACTTGATACTTCACTGTCCACTCAGGTGCATGCTGGTTATTCAGCATTACGCTTTTATTCACTGACCCCTCCTCTGCTACTTATACATCTAATGTTACTACCCTGCTTATAAATATCTGATGAAGGTACAAACAAGCAACAATCTAATGCTAATCTTACATGTCATGGAGGCTCATGCAGTTTTTAAGCCTTCAGACAGCTAAAACAGTAGCTGATAAGAGAAAGCATGCAAGCCTCCTATCTGTTCACCCATCACATGTCTGTTCATCATCTCACCGTCACTCTCAATTCCTGTCCTGCTACCAGCAAAACTAGTTAAGTGCACATATGGGCAAGCTGACTGTGAAGTTGCCTTTTGCAGCAGGTAAGCATCGACTTACATTCACACACTTCTGTGCCAAAAAAAACCTGCTAAACTGTGATAATTCCCTTCTTAATATCGCCTCATTTCTAAAATCTCATGTCCTAATTACAGTAATTACAACAGATGTTGGGTTTCTAGCCTGGAATGTTCTTAACATGATTTACTGTCCAGTCCTGTGTGACTATCACACCATCTTCTCTTAATACAATGGTGCAGAGAAGTAGTAAAAGTCTGCACAGAAAATGTTCTGTAAACAAATGATCTCATACTTGAATCCAGGTTTGTTTTCATCAAGTGTCTAAACCAGTGGTTCTCAATCTTGTTGAGCTGCGACCTCCAACAATAATCGGGACTGGTGTTTGCGACCACAACAACAGATGCATTTAGCAGAAAGTCAGGGTGATATTTCCACAGCCTGGTGGGAGCTTGGGGCTCTGTTGGCAACACTGGCGCCTTGTGTTTCTCAGTTTGCGGTGCGGCTGTTGGACTTTCAGGTGACCTACCTTGAGAGGTAATGTTAAAACAATTCCCCAGTGTAAAATACTGTCCTCATTTCCCCTCATGCTGGCTGGACTGAATAGCTTGTTAAATTTGCTATTTTATATTATCAAATACAAATGTCTCTTTTTGTTATTGTTCGTGTCTGTTCACAACATGGTGGTTTACTGTTATTTTTATGCTGGTGAGGTAGCTGTTACATTTCTTGAGGCCAGGAAAAAACGTCACTGAGAAATGCCTCCTGGCTCTCATTCTGTGCTGCTTGCCACAATATTTTATTTTATTCTCCGCAACCATCTGGTGACCCCCCATGCTTCAAAAATGACTAAAATTACCCCCATGTTGCTCAGACATTTAAAAACCAAACACATTTTTTCAGGTATGCCCATTGTCATTATCTCATACTGAAGAAAAGATTAAATTCCCTCATCTTGTGACTGCAAAGATGTTTTGATGCTTTCCTCTGAAGTCTCTTGATGCATCAGCAACAGGATTATTAGAATAAGCTCTACTGGGGATTTACATTGAAATTTTCCTCTCTTAGCACCCGGTGGCTTGTATATCTCTACAAGATGCTGCAGAGGCTGCAAGTGTCTCCAGTGATTAAAACTGTGAATCAGAAGCCATTCAATATTAGAAAGTTCAATGGAACCCACTAATTGTAGTTTGCTTTAAACCTCCATCAGCTACAAAGAAACCACACAGCTACTATCTTCCTTTACATCCGATATGCTGTATACATCACATATTCTAAGGCTGGACCCAGTCCCCCTGGGAGGAGAGTGGGCTTTCACACAGTCAGCAGCTAAAAACTGTCTACTCATGATGCCTGCCTCGCTCTGCATGTCTGCTCTATACCCTAGGTCCACAGGGAGCACAGATGAAGGGTAAAGGAGCCATTATCCTGAGCCACACAGGCAGTACAGCAGGTAGTAAACCAGCCAGCCAACCAACCAGCATGACCGGTGCAAGTGAAGGAGGAAATAAACAACATGTTTAAACATTTACTGGGTCTCTTTTTAACTACAGATCTACTTCACTTTGCATTAGGTCCAGGGGCAGACATGGAGGGGTGGTGTCAGCTGCCAACCCCTAATAGATACCTTACCACCCCGGCTGCCACCCCAGTTTTAGACTGTTCTAATTCATTAAAAATGTAGAAGTTGTGGCTGGACAGAAATTTACGAGACTGAAGTCCCAGTACAAATGAATGTAACAACAGATGACACTAACACATATAATTTAACAATCTGTTTTGGCCACATTTTAAGCTAAGTATTGGGCTTATGCTCAATGAAAAAACTACATGTATGTTGAGAAATGTCAGAGGTCTTGTAAATAAAACAGTTTGTTCATTTGTAACGCCACCTTTAGATATTTCTATTTAATGCTTTACTCATGTGCCACAAAAATGCAATAATTTGACTTGAAAAGTATCTTCATTTTGGGTTTTTTTTCCAAGCAAATATTGATATATATATGATGGCTGGCAATTAATCTGCATATTTTTTTTCCCACAGCTTAAAGTCTCCATGCCACCCCCTTGCCACCACATGAATATTTCTCTAGAGCCACCCCAGACTAGGCCGCACAACTATTTGGTCTTTAGAAATCATGTTAAACAAGTGGAATCTGCAGAAGGTTTTAAATGAGACAAACTAATCCCTCTGAATCAATTTAAAAGTCTTTCTCTGACACAGAGCAGTGTGAATACATGTGGTTACTCTGAATTGACGTTTTCTCTTATGTTGATGTCCTTGGCCTGTTTGTTGCATAATTTGTTGATGTATACAGTGACTTTCGCGTGTTTTTATGCTTTTATTGTTTTATATGTATTGTAGTCAGGGCATGCTTGTAAAAAAGAGCTTGCGTGCAATCGGCCTCCCTGTTTAAATAAAGGATAATAATAATAACTTGTTTTCACCTGGTTACAGATTCAAAGAAGTCCCCGTGATGCTGAACTGTTTTGCTGATGCATTTAATTATTTACACATAATTTAAGAGCACAGTTGTAGGTCCACCATAAATATTGAGAACTTATTGCTCCAGTGAGACAGTGAGTCACAGCAGACGTCATATTTGATGACAGCTAAAATTACTGCCTTGCAGTTGAATGCCTCCATTCATGTCTGTATAACACATGTAGTGAAGACTTTGAAGGAATTTAATAAAAGGTTTTAAGCCCATTTTTTAATCACTATAATTACATGTGTGATTCCAGTTAATAATTTCCAGTGAGACATATGCTGTCTTCACTTAGAGACTATTTTTACAGATGAGAGGACCGATAGAGAATCTTTTTGCTGAACGTTATGATGGCATAGACATGGACATGTTTGCCAAGTTAAAAGTAATTTCCTCAAAGCGTTCTTAAGCTGTTGTGAGAGAGAATGGGAAGATGGACAACCTAAAAACATTATGCCTCTGTGAAGTCGTAGTGACCTTGAACTTTGACCTTTCACCATGAACTTCTAATTTGTTCATCCTTGCATCCAAGTGGACACATATGAAGAATTACCATCAAAGCATTCTTAAGATATTGTGTTAACAAAATAAGACATTCAGACGTACAGACAACCCGAAAACCTCTGGCCACAGCTGTCGCAGGCATGGAAGCATAACTATGTAAAAGCAGATCTTGCATCTGTGATTTGATGGTCCTGCTGTGATGGAGGCAGGTGTGTCTCACCTCTCAAAGACATATCTGAGGGCTATAAAGGCAAAGGCCAGTGGTAAAGTGTAGATAAGATCCCTGGGTAGAGGAAAGCGGCCCTCGCCCTCCATCATCTGAATGTCCCGCCAGCGGACAGGAGGAGGAAGCCAGAACTCCTCCTGCCACAGCCATTTATTTAACAGGGCCTCCATCCTGAGGAGAGGAGAGGAGAAGAGAGAAATTATCTCAGAGAACTTTTCATATAGAGCAAGTCTAGACTGAACTCTTTATAATATTACATGCAGAGACCCAACATATCCCACCACGAAGAAGCACAAGCAGAGGAAGAACTGTTACAATGAGAGTGTTTTCCAGGCTCCTGAACAGACCTGACCTGTTAAAACATTGATATCATTCATATTGATGTCAAACAGCAGCTGAGACCCTCAGGACATTAACAGACAAATAAAGGAAACAAAGCATTCATGCATGCCATGTTCACATTTAATCTAACTGAACCACTCTGAGGTGCAGCTAATGATTGATTTCATTATTAATTAATCTGCAGATTATTTTCTCGATCTCTTGATCCAAACCGATCAATTGTTGGTGTATAAAATATCAGAAAACAGGGAAAATGGGATTTAAATTTCTCAGAGCCCAAGGTGAGGTATTCAAATTCCTCATTGTGACCAAGCAACAGTCCAAAACCCAAAGATGTTCTGTTTACAATCATATATAGAGAGCTGCAACGATTAGTCAATTGAAAGAAAATTAGTTGGCAGTTATTTTGATAGTGATTGATCATTTCAGTCAATTCTCAAACATTTGCTGGTTCCAGCTTCTTAAACACAAGGATTTTATTTGTTGTTTATGATAATGAAGGACGAGTTTTGGGTTTTGGATTATTGGTTGGTCAAAAGACTCTAGGAAATTGTGGTGAGCATTTTCAACAGTTTTTGAATATATAGGCAAAACATGGTGCAGCTTATGATTGATTTCATTACTGATTAATCTGCAGATTGTTTTTCTTTTGATTAATTTACTGATTAATTGTTGGTCTAGAAAATATCAGATAAGAGGATTTAAATTTCGCGGAGACCAAGGTGAGGTCTTCAAATTCTTTACTGTATCCAAGCATCTGTTCCAAGATATTCAGTTCACAATCGTATATAACTGAGAAAAGCTGCAAATCATCACATTTGAGAGGCTGAGACAGAGGATGCCTAATTGAATAATCAACTAAAGCTCTACACCACACAGTTATTGGTTTGTCCAGGAAACAACAACATGAAGAAACAACAGTACATTACAGCAGGGCTGGGTAATCAATATTATATCAATATTGCGATATGCAACTAGATAATGTCTTAGAGTGTGGATATTATTATATCACAACCTGTAGACTCTCCAAAGAGTCCAAAGAGAACAAAATGGAAGAAACGTCAGGGACAACCATGGATGGACAGACATGCAATAGATACATAATCTTTTCCTGGTTTTAAAGGCTGGATTACAGTAAAGTTATGTAATTTTCTAAACTTACCAGACTGTTCTAGCTGTTCTACTATTTGCCTTCAGCAGCTTAATCATTATATCCACATTACTGATGATTACTTATTGAAAAATCTCATTATTTTTAATACTTCATAAAAGCATCAATATCCATATCGTCCAGTCCTAACTACTTAATGGTCTGCTGGGTAGTTCAATCTACAGCAATCGATTATATTCTATAAGATCATTATATGATTGCACTATTTGTGAATTTACAGTAAGCTGTTATTTTAGAGTGCATATCCAGATATATATCATACATATTGGAATAGCCTAAAAATATCGTGATATCATTTATAAGCCATAATACAGAATGACATACAAAACCACCAGACAGAGACAGAAAAAAAAAACACTTAGTGGGCCTTGATCCAAGCATGAGTCTCTGCATGTGTCCCGACAAAACCTGAACAACACAGCCCTGATGCCTGCTAGACCTCAAGTACCCTCTGTCAAAACCGCACACACACGCACACACACACAACCACACACACACACACAGGAGCACATTAAAACACACGCCACTTCCTGCGATTATGAAATCACAGACTCAGAGCTGATCGATGTGAGTGTAAAAGCTGTTTCCTACAGCGTCACATTGATTGGCATATTGATTATAGCGGTGCAGCATGATAGCCTGTGTGTGTGTGTGTGTGAGACAGCCTCCGTGCTGCTGCTGGACAGAGAAAACAAGCAGCCTGCGCATAACAGCGAGGAGCTACACACACAAACAACACACACACCTGCTCCTACACACACAAATACAAGAGGTCAGACACTAAACACACGCAACATATATGAATAATAAGTCTGTAGCAGCCACAGGAAGAAAGCCCACAGCCCTGTTCCTCTCACCACATCCAGCCTCGACCACCCCGACAAACAGCCTACTTTTATATTCACATTTATCTCATTTTAAACACTAAAAAAACGTTAAAAATGCCCGACAGTTGTTGTGTAAGGCAACATCTAGACTACATGCGACATTGCGGTTACCTGTCGGCGCTCCCTCCTGTGATGGGGATGAAGCGTTCAGCTGTAACTGGGAGAGGAGGAGCGAGTTTGACGCAACCTGCTCCTGCTGAGGGCGGAGAGAGGCGCGCGCTCTCCTCGTCATCATCTTCATCATTAGCCCGTCGGGGTTTCCGTCGCCCAGCGTGAGATAAGCATGTGCTCGTCACCTTTTCAGCTGCCGGAACATAATAGCGTTATAGAGCATGTTGTCATTCCTTTGCCAATGAATGGAGTTATAAGTGTCATAAAAATGTGAAAACATCTTGTAATTTAGTGGAATCAAATCAGTTTGTGTCCTGCAATCTTCTGCTCCAAACTGATCCTTTCTTATTAACTCAATGTAAATATACAAGTTTTATTTATTCAAGTTATAACTTATAAACATGGGTTTCTCTAAATTTAAGTCTTTCGCTTTTATTTTTTTTAATAACCTATTTAACCAGGCAACAAACTGTTATTTGCAATGGCTTGAAATGATGAGTTGAATCAATGTACTGTACAGAGTTCAGTCAACTTATCAAAATAAGTTTCTGAAGAAATATGATAGCAGACTTCCCAGTGTGCATTGTCTGAGACATGGAAACTTCTCTAAAATTGTTTTTTACATTTTACATGCAAGGTTTGGGTTGCAGTTGTGTGGCTAAACCCATTATAAACAGAGGACTGACCCTTTCCCCAATGCCAGAAGACACATTTGCCTTTGGTTTTTTTCATTTTTTTCTGATGTTGCTGGAAAGCTGAGACTCAGCTCATGTAGAGCAGAGGGACAAACAGTTTTAAAAGTGTTCAGCTCTCAGTATTTGTGTAGCTTCTAACTGAATCTGTGGTTTCTCAACATTTCCTGATTTTGCTGTCTCACAATAAAAGTTTTTCCATAACAAAACATTGGGTGTTGGTTCAAACTGAGTCAGGCCAAGGTAGCACATGTTTGTGGAAACAGACCGAAGTGTGAAAAAGTTGCAGAAGTTACTGTCGGAGGTGACAAGCCTTCGTAGCCTCCACTGAAAAGCACCTTAAAAGCGTCAACCCTTTTCCAAACAGTTTCTAAGGATGACATAGGAGGCGTCTCATTTTACTAATTTAGGCCTAAGTCTCTGAAACTACAGGAACTGTAGCATCTATAGCCTACATATGAATTATTGTGTTTTCTTAAAAAAAAAAAAATCACACTGAAAATTCAACTGGAGTAAGATCCTGAAGTGACTGAGGCTTTTATTGGGCGGCGGCGGCAGTAGCTCAGTCTGTAAGGACTTGGCTTGGGAACTGAAGGGTTGCCAGTCCAAGTCCCACTCAGACCAAAAGTATGGAGTGTGTACTGGCGAGGTGCCCTTGAGCAAGGCATTGAACCCCTAACTGCTCGGGGTGTGCTGACTATATGTCTGTGTGCAGCCCCCTCACTCTGACACCTCTCTCAAAATGCATCGGTCTGGTTCATCCAATCACCCTTCAAGTGTTGTTTGAAAGCATGTATGTACAAAAATTATAACAGAGTGAAAAGAATCAGGAATTAATAAAGTATGCCTTCTTCTTCTTCTTCTTCTTCTTCTTCTTCTTCTTCTTCTTCCTCTTCTTCTTCTTCTTCTTCTTAAAAAAAAAAAAATGGACCACTTCTCATCAATACTTTGTCCCCTATAGACGAATAGTAGCTAAAGAAATTTACTGCTGAAGCTGAAGTCCCTCAAGTGAAGTTGTGCATCACAGAACTAAATGACATTTTACACAGAGAGAGAGTTGTATTTATTTTAATGGACAAACTGTAACACTCTTTAAAAATATGGTCATCATTTGTTTCCTGTCTTGAGCAACACGCAGTCAACTCCAGAACTACAAGTAGTACAGGACAGGCTGGTGAATGCGTGGTTGGACAGGAAATTCCCCTCTTTTTTCTGTTTCCTTTTTCCTTTCTCTTCATTTTCTCTCTCTTCATTTGAGATACTGTAAAATTGGAATCTGCTTCCTAGTCTGTATAAATGTCAAGGTTTTTGCACAAATGGTTCCAATTGGGCTAGTATTAATGAGCCTTAGAAATTTCTGGCGGAAGTCATAGGAGCCTGAATTATGTCCTACTTTCCTCTTGTTCTATTTTCAAAGGTGAGCAGGGAAATGAACAGAGACATTTGAGAACAAACATAAAAAGGAAACAGTGCTTTAACTGATGAATCCTTTATAAAAGACCAATATACTGTATAGATGTATCTGTCATTCTTTAAATTATCTCCGTAGTGCTCCAAAAGTGAATGAGATCAGGAACCAGAAAATACCCAACAGAGAAGAACATAATGGGAAGTACTTAAAGGAACTTAATTTTGCTCTAAATATTCTCTTACACAGTTTATTATTTCAGCAATAAGATGTGCAAAATATCTGCTACAACAAACTAGCAACAAACAAGTAATTAAAGCTTTGATTTTGCCTCGTCGATCTGTTTAGCAGTTTGGTACAACACTTAATCAGGTAATATATTATAAGAATAATATACGAAAATTGCTGCTGGTTCAGAATAAAGTTGCATGTTCAGCTCCTAGTTATGAAAATGTGTCTGGTTTGAGGCGAAAAAAAAGTTTGCTATATTCAGCTTTCATTCAGAATATAACATCAACAGAGATTTTTATGAATATTTCTTTCTTTCTTTTTTGTCTGTGTGAGAATTGGCTGTGATGGATGAACGAGTGCAGGACGAGAGTAGGGTTTGAGTCCAGTCCAGGGAGAGTAGGATTACAGGCCGGTGTGAAATTAGAAGATAGTGTTAACTTTCAGACTTATTATTTACTGTTTTCAGTTCCAGTTTCAGTAGATTTACTTAGTTAGGTTCAGGTGAAGGTTTAACTACATTGGCTATTTACACAGCAGGTGCAAATAGCATCATTGGCTATGAACACCTGGGTGCTTGTCTCTGCTGTGCTAGGCTACGTACACACAAAAATAAATAGCCACATTGGCTGTTCCACCTTGGGTGCAAGTACTATCTGCCTTTATTGTTTTTAATAAAAAGCGATTCACATAATCATTCAACCAGGCATGCAGCTGGAGGTTGTTTTACCTTACCAAAATCCAAAACAACAACATACCGTAATAAATAGAACAATGTGAATTGTACTATACACAAAAAACTACATTGTTGTTCATGGTTTTTAAAAAATGGTAAAAGAGTATTAGTCAAGAAGAAATCTGTTAGATCATGACAGATTCAGTGGGAGCCAGTTGTTTATTTACAGTAAACATGTACTATGACATGTTATGTTAGTGGTTTGTGATGAATGGTGTGAATGTGATTTTTTGTGTTGTCATGTAAACCGTCAAGACCCCGGGAAGAATAACTGCTGCTACGCGGAAGCTGAATAAACAAACTACCAGAACACGGAACGTTCAAAACACCATGTCTGTCATCACAGCTTTATTAATTGTTACTCATGGCCTCAGGATACATACACAGTTTATCAAGTAATGTTAAAGTTTGTTGTTGCACTGTAGTTATCATTAGAAAGGAAACACACTTTCACTGCACTGGGTGGATTCAGGAAACTAAACCAAAGCCGGCAGAAGCAGAAGGGGGATGTTTTCTGTCACTGATATCTTTCATCAATCACGTTAAGAAAGCTGATAAGATTTAGAGCCGTGCTCACATGATGCTGCCTTTCATACCAGTCATACTCCAACTTACTTAGACAGAGAAAGGCCCCTGGAGAGAAAATTACACCCAACAGCTATTTATGCAGAAAACCAAGCTATGAAATATTGTGAAAAGACAGTGACGGATTTAATGCTGTATGTAATAAACATTCATTTGCATTTTTTTTTTACTTTAAGCTTTTTCCTCACACACAGATGTAGTCTTCACCCTATCTCACTCTTGAGTATAGTCCTGGCTTGCTGGGGTCACATGTAGTTTAGTCCTTTAATGAGTGTAGCCCTACTGTATGGCGCATAATGTTTAACCTCTTTAAGTAATTCTGACGAGAAGTATGAGGTTTTATTGCATCATGGGTTCTGGAGGTTAAAGTCCTATTTCACCTCTACTCTGACAATGACTGGCAGTTGTGTCTCTGTAAGATTTGGTGCTATTTATAGAGCCTGGAGGTAAGACTGAAGGAAATTAAATGAAGCATATTCACTGTAACCCTACCTCTGTGAGTACCAGCAGTTTCCTGTAACCACAACTTCCCAAATTACTTTGAGAATAAATTGAAACCTTGGTGTGGTCCTCTGCAGGGGTGAATGGACAAACATACAGAGAAGACAGTCACAGGTTCACAGTGTGCTGTTTGCTTTGATAAATCACGTCTAAGAATGCCTGGCTCTTCCAACATGTGTCTTTCTCTTTTTTCCTAAGTATGTTGTTTTCTTTGCAGGACTTGCTTATGATGTGGACATAACATGTGACTGCTGAGACTGCTGAGATGGAGAGAGATGAAGAGATTTTTCTGTCTGCTGCCTTGAAAAATTCTTGAGATATGTGTGACAGGTCCTGCAAGAAGTCGGCTACAAATGGTTACTTTGCAGGAACCAGTGAGCGTGTACTGAATGCACACCCTCACCCTGAAACCCTGATAAGACCTCTAGATGACAGGTGTAATTGTGTTGCCATGACGATAGCATCTCTGCAGTGAGGTCATGTCCCCAGGTGGGTATGTTCTGTTATCACTGCGTTGTTTTGTGTTGGCCAAGAGTGAATGCTTTTTTCATCAAACTGCATTCAGCTTTAATGCTACTACTGAACTACTGGAACATCCTACATTCTTAGACATAAAGGTGCTAACTAGAACCATAAAGGGTTATTTGGCTTGCCCCACAGTTGAACACACTTTGGTTCCTGGTAGAACAATATACAGTTCAATATACCTTGAACCATTAAGGCTTGGCTATGACAGGCTCTGCAGAAAACCCTTCTATGGTGCAATGGTTCCTCCCAGAACCCTCTCTGGGAGGTCCATCCAGAACCTTTCCACTTTTTAAGGGTTCTAAAACAAACCCAGCAAGGGGTTTCTACCAAGAACCTTTTCATATGCCAAGGGTCTTATCTAGAACTGATGAAGGGGGTTCTACTGACAACCTTTTTATGTTCCAGAGGTTCTTAATGGAATCCCTAGTCTCACAAAGAACCCTTGAAGAAACCCTTTCTTCAAAATAAGGTTCCTCAGAAGCAAATGGTTCTGTGAGGAACTTTAGAATGACCCTATACGCACACACAGCCACACTGACAGGCTCTGCTGACATGAACTGGTTGCATAAATGCGTGTGTACACTTGCATGCAGAGTCCTGTTTTTATTTCCTTGTCATACACTCAGTGTGTAATGAATTTCCTTAAAGTGAGCCATCAGCAAATTTATGACAGTAAACACACACAAGTAATGGAGAGAGAGAAGGACACCAATTAAATCTAATGAACATTCTTGTCTATACACAGACACGCTTGTGTGTGACTGTGTGTGTGTGTGTGTGTGTGTGTGTGTGTGTGTGTGTGTGTGTGTGTGTGTTGGATAGCTGCTATATAAATGGTATAATGACTGGAACACTCCTTATACCAAGTATGACAGCCACTGAGTTCATTTCCTGTTTTACAGCCAATCGCTACAACAGATGCACAGTCTGCTAGCTGGTAAGGTGGGAAATATTAATTAATGCTGAGCATGCAGAGTGTAAAAGTCTCTGTAAAAGTGGGCTAGTTTGTATAAATAATTTATTTATGTACATGTTCAGAAGTATTCAGTGCCTGGAGCCTTTTCCTGTTATCCCAGTGGAGTCCTAATGACATTCACAACTACATGCCTCCTCTTCCCTCCTTTGTGATGAAAGCTTTCCCTTCTTTCTGTTGGCTGAATGCAGTTTGTTCTTGGCCTGACCTGCAGCCACAAGGGGGCTACAACATGCAAAAACAATTTGGATAAAAATACATCAAGTATAAATATAGTACAAAGACAGTGCAGTCACTGAAACCGGTAAGCAAATGGAAACAACACGAATGCTGCATTTCAGACAACATGCAACTCAAAAACCTCTGATGTCCTACTAGAAAAACTACAATGGAACACCACTCCATGTCAGACTTCCTGCTTGTAAGCTCAGGGCAAATCCATCCATGCCAGCTTATGTCGCACAACAATGGTATCACAATTGAATGGAGGCCTAAAATAATACACACTATCATATAGTAAAACCTGTTCTGCATGCAAACTGATGTCAAAATACACCACTAGTGTTATCAGGTGGTTAGGTTAGGTTTCGTCTGCTGTTTCATTGCTATATTTCAACTGGGAAATCCAAACCCTCCAACTTTGACTGGAATGCAGCATACATTACCACAGTGGTGGTTTAGCTAACTGCTAACATTAGCAACCTAACATGTTTACAATGAAAATGCTAATATACTATGTTTAGCAAGTATAATGTTAAGCATGTTAACCATTTGAATTCAGCATGTTAGAATGCTGCCATTTAGCACTAAACATGAAAATTGACCTGCTGAAAACTTAAAGGCAAAATATGAGCTATTTTCCCAAAAATTAATATTTAATATAATACTTAATATTATTTTACTGTGCCTGCCATCTTTCTAGCACCTTTACTAACAGCTTGGATCCTACTGATTCTACCTTCAAAAGTACTGTGGGGATTTTTCAGAAAATCCTTGTTATTAATGACACCAGTGGCCATTGAGTGAACTGCAATCAACATCCTGTTGCTCACTCTCGAGTTCATACTCACACTCCGTAGGCACAAGCAAGTATCCTGGGAATTCACAAACACAAGAGTGACGTGATGTCATGTTAACAGATGAGATAAGTTGTAAGTAAAGCTGGTCGTTTATTGATGTTAGTGGACTCCATTCCTAAGCAAACGTTAGCTAGTGTTGCATGCTATCGGGGAGCTGAAGAGGGCAAGGCACATAGGAGTGCACATAAATATTAAATTCATTCAAACTAATCAATAGACTGACACTGTGATCCATAGAGCCATGCTGCTAAGGTCCTCCACCATCTACACCTAACCTTTTTCTTTGGGCCCTGCAGGCGTTGAGGAGAAGGGACCATGAAGGCCTCTGCAAGACCCCTGGTTCTGAGCCGTGTACCCCTCTATCTGGGCCAACAATAACACAGCCGGGGAGGTAGGGAATGTGCACAGGAAACCAGTTCTTCGCAGCAGCAGCAGTGGTGGCGGCTCTGAGCCTGGCTGAGCTGAGCTGAGCCGCTGAGGACCTGGCTGAAGCACAGTCACGTTTCAGTTGGAGCCAGGGGGGCTCCTCCAGGAAACACACACACACACACACACACACACACACACACACACACACACTGCTTTCCCACGGGACTCTGACTGCGGATTACAGCGTGCACAAAAGCACACATGCACTTACTCCCATTAGCTGTTTGTCCAGACACACTTTTATAAGTTAAACACGATAATGATCCTTTATTTCATCTGATTCTCTGCTTATTTCTCTTTCATTGGCACACACTCAGACACAGTCTCCAGTCTCTCAAACTCTCCTGGTCTTCTTGTCCTCTAATATCCCCCTGGCCTCTCTGGGCTTTGACACTCCCTGTCATCCCCTTCTCCTTCTCTCTGCCAGGTGTTTTGTCGGCACCCCGTGGCTGCTGACACAACAGGGCCTCTGTTCTCAGCTCCCAGTGGAAGTTCTCACATGCATGTTCTCTTTCTGTTTCCTCTCTGTTCCTCCCTCGATTAATTTCTCTCTAGGAGCATTCCTCAAGCTCTCCACTGTTGTTTATCATTCTTTTGTCTGTTGTTTTTGGCGTTACCTCTCTCTGGGACCCCCAGAGTGAAGCCAGTTAACTCTCCAGCTTTAAGCTCTAAAGACAACAGTCCAAGGCCTCATCTTCTTAACCTACACTCTCTCGGAGACCAGGCTAACACAACAACTGGAGGCATACAGTAAAAACCGTGCTCCTGGGGTAATTAGAAGTCTCCCTCATGGATGGACGTTTGACCTCATTCCAACACTGGACTACAAAGTGGCACCTCTTTAGTCCAGCAGAGGGCGCCAGACATTGAAGGAAGACCTGCAGGTGACAGTCAGTCCAGCCGAGGTTCCCAAATTTTTACCCTGAAACTTTTTTGGTGGGCTGCGGGCCAAAAAGCAAACATCTGCTGTGCTGTATTGTTAGTATGTGAAACGGCACTAGGATCCCAAGTTCCCTAAATTAACCGACTTCCTGTGCAAAATGGCTACCATACTCAGATTATGAAAAATAATTAACCATTAGGGATCCTAAATGTTTAAAAAGCATTTCATCTCATAAAAATAAAACAGCTTGAACAGTGATTTATAGTATTATTTATTAATTCCAATTAATAAATATAATTAATATCAATTGTGAGGTCTAACAAGTCCCAAAAATGGAATGTTTTGATGTGAATTTACCCAAGAACTGTATTTAAGGATAATTTTGAGTTACTTGTTCTTAACTTGTATATTGTTTAGTATTTCCATTGTATACTACTTTATACTCCGCTACATGCCAGCAGGAAAAAATGTAATTTTTACTCCATTACATAAACATTTTTGATGGCATCAGTGACTACTTGTTTTACATATAAAACACATTATAATCATTTAAAATGCAAAACCCTTTAAATATTAAACCAGTAGCTGCCAACCTGTTTGTCTTGTGATGTCAGTACAAAATCGATTAATAATAACAATAACAATAATAAGAATAAGAAGAAGAAGAAGAATGAAAAAAATGTCTGGGGGCTCCTTGTCTCATTTCAGGCATCTATGAGCTGTTAGCACTTTCATCAAAAAGGCTCAAAGAGGTAGTGGTCTCCAACATATCACAAAAAAGTGTTTGAGCATACAGAAAAGTCAAATCAAAAATTGTTAGGCCAAACTGTGTTTTTGCTTCTTTTCTCTCTTTTTAATCATTTCTTGGCCCATCAGATTCATCTTGTGACTCTTTAGAGGAGGAACACTGGATTAAATTACCTAATTTGCTGGTTAGTTCATCTCATTTAGTTTCAATTCCAGATTTTCTGCAAAACAAATACTTTTACTGTCAACTCCAGTGAAACAGTCTCATTTTAATACTGATGCCTTCATATGACCTACATAAGCAAACGAGACCATCAGAGAAAATACATGGCTTTTTCTATTAGTTAAGTTATTCTTAAGTCCTTCCACTGGGTTCAATTGAAAAATCAGATGAAATGAGCCTGTGTTTTAATTTTTCCCAGGCAATGTCACAGTGATTAGTATGTTAGCCTGAAACGAAGAAGGAGGACAATTTTCTTTAGATAATTAGGGTTCTAACCCCGAAGGGGTAGAACCCTTCTAAGATTGTACCGGTTTATTATTATTATTATTATTTTTTGTTGTCTGCCGCTTGAGCTAAAATTCCCGTGAGCTGGAATGAGCCAGAAACCTGAAAATTGGCCCAATGATTGGAAATGATGTGCATCAACTTTTATTAAAATATGAGCCCAGTCGGCCACATGGTGGCGCTGTAATTAAGGCTTAAAAATGACTTTTTGGGGAGGCCACGCCCCTCACACCATAAGTCTGATTGACTTGAAATTTGACACACATGTCCAGCTCAATGTCCTCTAAAAAAAAGCCTCTAGGACCATGAAGGTCCGTCATACTAGATTTTTTGCTAATTTGCATAATTTGAAAAACAGTAAAATGACATAAACTTTTACAATTTTGACTCCATCAACACCAAATTTGGTACAGAGCTTTGGGGGATGACCAGACACATTTCTATTACAAATGAGCCAGATTGACCAAAAAACACGGCCGCCACGGACCAATGAATCTTCGCTGTGGGCGGAGCTTAGAATTGATTGGCCATAACTCCCACACCCTTTGACCTATCGTCACCAAACTCGGTGGATAGGTCCACAATGAGACTTGGCAGCTGCCTACCAAAGCATTTTGAGCTCAGCCCATAGGGGGCGCTATAAAGCCACACATCTGTATCTCAAAGACCGTTGGATGGAATTTCACCAAATTTGGTATGCATGCTCTAGGGGTGGCTATTAACCAATATCTTGAGTGCTATGTTGATAGGTGCAAGTGGGCGTGGCCTATACGTCATTAACCGTCCGGAAGGACCTAGGGACATGAAACTTGGTACATGGACTATAAATGACATCCAAATATTGCTCAAAAAAATTGGTCCCAATCGGCCTCATGGGGGCGCTATAACATAGAGTTTAAGTTTGAAAGGCTCTGCCCGCCGCACCGCAAGTGCTATTGACTTGAAATTTTACACACACATCCTCCCGATTATCCTCTACAAAAAAGCCTCTTGCACCATGAATGCCGCCCTTACAGAATTTTTGCTAATTTTAATAATGTTAAAAACAGTAAAATGACATAAACTTTTACAGTTTTGATTGCATCGACACCAAATTTGGGACACGGCTTTGGGGGATGACCAGACACATTTCTATTACAAATGAGCCAGATTGGTCAAAAAACACGGCCGCCACGGACCAATGAATCTTCGCTGTGGGCGGAGCTTAGAATCGATTGGTCATAACTCCCACACCCTTTGACCTATCCTCACCAATCTCGGTCGGTAGGTCCACAATGAGACTTCGAAGCACACGCTAAAAAAGATTTTGAGATTGGCACATAGGGGGCGCCACCGCCATTCCCAGATATATCCCATTTTTCCCCAAACCGTTTTCCCATTGAAAATGAATGAGGGAATCTTCAAAAATCACCTTTTTTCAAACGGTAACTACCGATTCATACTTTCAGCTAGAAACTCCATTCCAACTGGAAAATGTTCAGCAATTCCTTGACTTTTCACATGTGATTCAACTTTTCAATACCATTCAAACTTTCCAAAATATTCAGTGTTTTCTGAAACTTGGTTATAATGGAAGTGGATGAGAAAATCCTTCAAACTCACTCATCTTCACCCACGCTTCACCAACTCATACATTCACGTAGAAACTCCATTCCAACTCTGAAACGTTGACATCGCCGTCGACTTTCAGTGACCAATTCGTATTTTCCATATCTCTTTTAGTTTTTCTACACCAGCTGTTTAAAAATCATGAAGTTTTCAGCCCTTCTCAGAATTTATAATGGGTGTGTATTGCGTGGAATGTTGCAACTTAGAGTGGGTGATGTCATCGCTAGAGTGCACAGCACCTCTGAAATCCTCAAGAAATTTTCTCTTAAACTCGCCGGTGCGGCCGCATCGTTCACTCTACATACACAAATTGTACACCAAATTGTAGGAAAAGCCGTTCCGGTCGCAGAGGTGCGACCGCTGAAGAAAACGGATTTAGGGTTTTGGCCGCAGGTGGTCTGAAACGACGACAAGTCCGACCACCTGCCCCATTCGCTCCCATGTTAAGGGAGAGCCCAAATTTCTGGAAGAAAGCAGACCGTTCCAGTTATGTCCATCGCGGCTCTGGCCTCATTTTTCACACCACAGAAATGAAATTTACACCTTTGCGATCCGCATCCCGTCCTCTCGCCGACGGTGTGCTTTTTGTAGCAGTAGCACTTACGGTTTTTCATTAAACAGTTGGAGTTTGAGAGGAACTTTTGGCTCAGTTTCTGCCTTTTCTCGGTGTATTTAAATTTGACCGTGCTGTGACACACAGACGATTGGCCAAACGGCTGGAGTTGATTAAGCCAATCGCCGGTTGGCAATGGCACGGTCAAATTTAAATAATGGAGGTATACTTAAGTAAAGAGATGGTCTTCCTGTCTGAACTTTCACTTACCTTCATTTAGGTCAAATCATAATAGTACACTCACATCTGTGTCTTTATTTTACAGCCTCTCCCATACACAACCATTATTATCTCCACATTTCTCCCAAAATGATCATGATCGTGGAACTGTGATTGCTTTAAACATTAAAATACCTATTGAAACTTTGAAATACACATCGATAGGTACAATTTCAATGTATGTTTTGATGTTCAAATGGAGTCTCTGTGTGAAAGTTTACCACAAATGTCACTAGCGTGCAGGCTGGCTGAAAAGCCGATTTCAAGAAACGTGTGACTTGGAAAGAGTATGTGTTGCTTGGAGCTTTCAGGGACAGGGTGGGGAACGTCTTGCACTACGGCAGATGAGGGTCACGGTGGCTGGTTTGGGGCGGAACAGGTTAGAACCCGCAAATTGCCGCTTGCGGCTATATTTTTATTTTTGATGTTATACTTTGTGTTAATGGTGATGGATACACTACTGCTTTTGTCCACAGGGGTCTCCAAAACAGCTGTAAGGATCTGGGTCCCTCTTCCGCCACTACTAGTCCCATATACTTTCACCTGAAAACTTCACTTTAATATGAAAAATGATCAGTTGATCATGTTTTAGTTTGGTTTGGTTTTTAGAATAGGAAAATTTCTTCTCAGTATTCAATCTTCACATCTTCAGGCGAACATAAAAAGCACAAAGCATCCTTTCTGTCACAATGTAAAGCTGTAACCTACAGGGGTTACAGTTTTGGAGCTCTAAGCTTTAATTGATGGGGAGATCTCTATCAAACTCTCATAGATTTCCAAACTGAAGGTGCTTCCCCTTTTTATTTAAAGCTTCTCCTTAATCCCTTAATTCTACAGAAGAAGTCTACACACATTTTATATCTGTGTCTCACAGTGGCTTGAAGCACCACATTTCAGCTAGTGTACGCACACACGTATTCTCTTCAGAAAACGCAGCCTTTTCCAGTTTCTTATACTGAATTTATGTTTGCTCTCAGAATTTTTAATTTATCGCAAGTCTTAATCAAAACGTTTACATTTTTCTGTCAAAATGAGACATAGTATAAAGCTGTGTGATATTTACTGTCATTACAAAAAGCTATGACTTTATGTCCTTTGTTACTGACAAAATACACCACATCCTCCAATTAATTTCCAGGGAAAACAATAAAAAACATTTCAAGAGGTCGCCTGGTAACTGTAAAATAAGCAATATAATTTTCAGGTGCATTATGCGTGCCAAGAGAACCATGGAAGTATTTTTGTTAATGAATTTCTGCTGTGGAAGCAATTAAGAAGCAAGAACACTTGACCTAATACAACAAGCAGCTGTATGGGTATTTCTCTGTCTGCGTACAGACGAGTGTTTGTGTGTTTGTGTGTTTATGTGCTCAGTGAAAGGTGCATTTCCCTCCTTCAATGGGACCCGAGGAGGTAAACATCATTAAACTTCAAGTGAGGAAGTTTGATTGTCAAGTATAAAGTCAGCTACAAAGCCTCTTGCACCCACCTGTTTACAGCCTTAATTAACAGGCAAACTCCAAGTCAGATGGAGGCTATGTCATCAGTCGTGTCAGGCCGGGGGTCAGACTCTCATTGCTTCACTCTGGAAGTATTTAAGAGACCCTGAGGTCATAAGACACAACCTCCCTGAGAACTAACCAACGCTGAGCGCTGGCGTCATTGTTTGACAATAATGGGACACAGTTTCAGAGATTATTATTCTTATAAACAGAAAAAAGAAACAAATAAACACAGCACAAGTTTAATTTTGTTTAATCTAATTAATGTTTATAAAGGTCAAATTGTTCATTTTAATTGTATGTGCAGGTGTGTTCTTAACGTCAGAGTAAACAGAAACAGTGTCGACCACTGAGATCAATAGAATAGAAAAGCAAGCAGTTGAGAAAAACAAGTCTCAACTTCTCAAACAAAACAAAAAAAAATTTCAATTAATCAAAAGTTCAACCTGATACAAAATGTTCTGTATATAATTTGAACCATATTTCCATAAAGGACAAACAAGAACATGGAGTGAGATGGAAATTCCTTCCAAACATAACTATATTAAGACTAACGGCAAAGAAATGAACAAACCTGAGTCATGTATTACATTTGCAAATACTTAGTGTTGTTTATTTCAGGAAACATGAAACACAGATGGCTGAGGGTTGAGTACACCAGGACGAGTCTAAGGCGAGGTGGACAAAGCCAGAAGTCTGTAATACTTCCTTGTGATTTGACACACATTTTGTTATTTCACTTAATTATTTTTGTGGTAAAAGTCTCTCATCGGGACCAATGTGTGCTCACACAAATACAAGCCCAATTCTAAAAGTTGGGATGTTTTGTGTAAAATGTAAATAAAAACAGAGAACAATGATTTTCAAAGACTTTTGGACCTATATTCAATTGAATACAGTACAAAGACAACATATTTAATGTTCAAACTGATGAACTTTATTGTTTTTGGTAAATATGCACTCATTCTGAATTTGATTCCTGCAACATGTTCCAAAAAACATGTTCCAAAAAACATGTTCCAAAAAAAAAAGAAAAAACAGGGGCACGTTTACTACATCATGTAAACATTTAGGAACTGAGGACACTAACTGTTGAAGTTTTTAGAGTGAAATTCTTTCCCATTCTGACTTGATATACGACTTCAGGTGCTCAACAGTCTGGGACCTCTGTTGTTTTATTTTTTGCTTCATAATGCGTCACACATTTTCAGTGGGAGGCAGGTCTGGACTGCAGGCGGGTCAGTCTGGTACCTGAACTCTTTTATAACAAAGCCACAGTGTTGTAACTCATGTAGAGTGTGTCTTGGCATCGTCTCGCTGAAATAAGCAGGGACGTCTCTGAAAAAACCATCGTCTGAGTGGCAGCACATGTTGCTCCAAAACCTGTATGTACCTTTAAACATTACTGGTGTCAGTCCATCTCAGATGAGCTTGGGCCCCAGAGAAGTCTGCAGCATTTCTGGATGTTGTTCCTTCATGGCTTCTGCTTTGCATCGTTGAGTCTTGACTTGCATTTGTAGATGCAGCAACAAACGGTTTTCCAAAGTTTTCCTGAGCCCATGTACTATCCTCTAACGCAGTGACGCCTGAGGCCTGAGGGTTCAAAGGTCCCAGGCATTAAGTGTTGGTTTCTGGCATTGCCTTTTATGTGCAGATATTTCTCTGGATTCTCTGAATCTTTTCATGATATTAAGGATTGTAGATGGTGAACTCCCTAAATTCCTTGCAGTTTTGTGTTGAGACATTGCATCACAAACATTGCTGCTAAACTGCTGGACTATTTGCCTTTGCTGTTTTTCACAAAGTGGTGAACAACAACAACTGAGCCTTTCGAGGATGAACCTTTAACACCCAATCATGATACCATCACCTGTCACCAGTTCACCTGTTTACCTTTTGAATGTTTCAAACAGGTGCTTTTTGGGACTTTTTTTTTTTTTATTTGTTGCAGGCATCAAATTTAGAAGTGTATATTTACAAAAACAGTTAAGTTTATCAGTTTGAACATTAAATATATTGTCTTTGTACTGTATTAAATTGAATTCAAGTCATAAAGTAGATGTAAATCATTGCATTCTGTTTTTAATTACTTTTTACACAGCTTTTTTTTTTGAATTGGCATCGTAATACTTGACCCAGGTTTGTATTTTCTAATATTTGGATGCTGAGATAAAGAGTCCGGGGAGATTACAGAGGAGCGCTGACTCTCACCTTCATGCTTAACTTGTACCTGCGTTTTCAGTCCAACTGCTCCCAAAAGTCTGGAAAGAGAAACCAGGTGAAGCTGAGTGTTAAATCATTGCTATCAGCCGTCGCCTCTTTCCCCTGCTAACGGTACACCTTGCTAATGACCTGCTATTACGTCCAGCTGGTGTTCAGCTACTTTTGTTCGGGGCAAAGGTCACAGGTATTCTCAGGAACTGGTTCGTTTCGTAACATTCCTTTGCGCTGACTGCTGACCTGTTTCTTCACCTACGCAATTATGGCTGATTTTCTTGTAAAAAATTCTCAAATTCAATATATTTCAAGATTTAATTCTTCATGCAGTGCTTCTCTAATCACCTTTCAGTGGAAGACTGATTTAGAAAAACTCAAGAAAACATCTACTGTTCAACAAAATGATAAGACTGACAGATTGAGAGCGTGACATTTGTGGGTCATCCACCATCATTTTGACATTTTCACAGACTTTATTAGACAGTAGGAACGATAAATGGAGGCCTGAGAGACCTCCGACTTCTACTGAAGTGAAAAAGTGGTACACAGCTGTAGGCAGAAAAAGGATGTTTCTGACTGAAAATACTGTGAGTCAACTAGATTCTTATTTCATATTTCCAAGTAGTTTGTACCAGTTAATTAAAAGGATACGGCTGGTCAACACATTTTCACCCTTGCTTGTCAAATAGCCCTGTTGTTTCCAGTACCCATACTACTATACTATTCAGTATGCCAGAGAAAGATTTAGTATGTCCCAATACATGTCCTACTGCATTTGCTGTATGCGGGTCAGCATGTTTTTCTGGATATTCCGACCCACAATCCTCTGCACAGTGGAAGTTGCATCACATCAACTGAGCTGCCAAGAGAACACAGACAGATAAACAGCCCATTAGTTGCATTGTAAACTGCATACTTTTTCTTTTTACTTAAAATTTTGATCAACAGACTGTGATGGATGTAAAGCCTCGTCACTTAAGTGAAGAGGTTTCTCCTGATTTGTTTAATGTTCATATTATGGATTGGAATTTCTTGAAACTGTTGAGAAACATCGCTCTGAAACTGTTGGACTATTTGGCCACACGGTTTTTCACACAGTGGTGAACCTCATACCAACCTTGCTTGTGATTCTTCAGGAAAATATCATGGTTTGGGTTAAAATAACTTACATAACATACTGTAATGTTAAATAAGTTTCGTAATGTTGATAATTGGTTTCACACAGGACACCAACCTCAGTCTCCTGGATGAATGTCCTGTGTTAATTTCTCATCAATCCACCCTCTTTATGCAGACTTTTGCTCTTTATACTATGTCACCTGACTTTGACAACACAAATCCCATGAAAACACTGAGACCAACGATGCATCCTTTGGCTTCTTATCTTTTTTTTCCTGACTACCCTGCTCTCTCTGTGGCACTCAGACACAAACCAATCTGTTACCGAAGACACGGGTCTTTAAAAACTGACCACAGATATATAATTTAACTTGTAAAAAAGGCTCAGTAATTTCCTGTCGCAGCTGGGCACTGTAGCTTTTGAGAAACATCTGTCAGACAGGAATAAACAGTGAATTTACTGGAGACTATTTTCAGGCATTGATTAACTAAACCATCTCTAGTGTCCATGTTCATTTTAAACGTCACAACATGTCACCCAAAGTTGTGGCTCACTGTTTGTACTGTGTTTTTGGAGAGCAGACTGAGTCGTGTGAGGCTTTGGCTACACAGGAAATACTTGTTAGCAGTGATGATTTCATTGTTGATTTCAGTCTTTTTGTGGGATTTGTTGGTAATAAGATAAATATAGAATAGAATACATTTTTTCCAGCCTCAACAATTGTGTGTGTTCACGTGTCGTTCATGTTGTTTAGTGCAATCAAACTAATATTTGGAAACAAGAAAAACTCTAGCCCAGATCTGGAATCCAGAGAACTAAGACTCCAAAGTCAAATGGAAACCATCGCTGCTTGCCATGTTACATTTGCACACATTGTTCTCTTTAGCTCTAATTCCCAGATGAGCTTCATTGTGTTGCAGTTTTGTCAGTGTTTTCAAATAAAAATGTGCCCTCATCCTCAGAACATTCCCCGCTGCTCTCCCAGCAACCTCTACCTTTTTACCCGCTCGTTCTGTAACGCGTCCTTCAACAGCTGGCAGAGCACCAGAGCTCATCCTGATGACATTATTGTCTGGATAAATATTTAAGAAGATGCCCGCTTTAATCAGCTCCTCTGTAGTTCTTCTGTCTCGAGAGTCCACCTTCATTCCAGCTGCCCCCAGCCCCGTCCGTTTGCTTTACAGGTCGGGACGCGCACAGCTGCCTCTCCCCACCTCAGCCTCTCATTGTCTTCCAATGACATCACTGAATTACTCACAGCAACACATCTTTCATCATCATTTCAGTAATGATTATCATTATCATACCTCCGCTAAGGTCTCTCCAACTGCATCATATTTGGCTGCCGTCCCCCCAGACAGGAGATAAAAAAGACGTCTACATCTAACAGGCAGCAGTGGAATGTAACTAAGTACTTTTACTCAAAAACACACTACTTTAGTTGAGTATTTCCATTTTACATCACTTCATACTTCTACTCTACATCTCACAGGCAAACAATGATGCTTTAGTTACTAGTTTGCAGATTCCAATTTTTCATATCCCTCCTGTCCAGTGAAAGTCATTTAACACCAGGTTTGGTCATTCTGAATGTGAATGTTTCTAATAAACTGAAGGATTGAGTGTCCCTTTATGGATTGAGAAAATTCTCCAACTTCTTAATCGAAATAAACCATTAAAAACCCTCTTGGATTAGTTGGAATATGCATTGTCATAAAGCAGAAAACAGGACTGATTTTCTGAGCTCACAAAAAGCTTTTCGTGACTTTTTGGAGTTACATGGTTCACACAGGACAGGAACACCACAAACATGAACATCTTATATAATATGGTGCATCACAGTAGATTAAGCTACCAAACAGTATATAAAGTAGTTGAAACCATACATACATTACTGCAGCAGTAATATTAAATCGAAAACATCATATATATAATAGTCAGTGATGGGAAGTAACTTTACTCAAGTATTCTACTTATGTACAATTTGGAGGTACTTGAGTATCCACATTTTGTGCTACTTTATACTTTTACTCCACTACATCTCAGAGAAACACGTTGCAGTTTTTACTCTACATTTGACAGCTGTTCATACTAGTTACCTTTCAAATGAAACATTTATAGTTAAAAATAGTTGAAAATTAAAACAGAATGAACTTTTCAGAATGGTTCTCCAATATTTCACAAAAAATCAAAAAGAAAATATCCAAATTAGTAATAGAAATTTATACAGAAGAACTTTTTTTTTCTTGTTCTCCTCTCCCATTAACAATTTCACGACCCCTTAAATTTATCTTGCGACCCTTTTGACGGTAAGTAGATTGGCAATTACTGAACTAAACTACAGAACTTCCCTTTATGAGGTATTTGTACTGATCCCTATAGTAGCACATTGTTTCATCAGTATTAATAATCTAATAACATGAAATAATGTTCCTAATCTAATTATATATAATTTGTAGAAGAGTACTTTCACTTTTGTTCTGTGCTTTCACTTAAAGTAAGATTTTAAATTAATGATAATGGTTCACTTACACATCGTCATAGAATATTTGCAGAATAAGTTAGTATCTTTTTATGAGTCGTAAGAAATCATTAATAATCTTTTAGAAGGAATTGATGTTTATAGCGGTTAAATTGCCCATTATGTTAATGGAGTCTGGCAGGCAGTAAGACAGGAACTCACTAAACTGCAGAGTATGTATTTTTAAGAGCAGTGGGCTTTTGTGTTGAGGAAAACAGGATTAACTTTACATAGACAGACACTTGACAGTCGTAAACAGCTGATCAATCCACAGTGTAGGACTTATTGTTGCTTGTTATTGTCAGATTATAATGTTGCATTTGTCTTGCACTCCTGCCATGTTCCTGCCTGAACTTGTCAAGAGTGGGGAGGATGAGCAACGGGGAAACAAATCACTTCAACTATATATTACATAGGATTTTAACCAATTTAATATACCGTTTATAGCTTCAACTTGATATTTGGACTGCAGTACTAATTACTTACTTAATTTTTTTTTCCACAGAGTAGTAGTATTTTTTGTTAAATAAAGGCTCTGACTGCTTCTTCCACCACTGATAACAAGAGTGTAGGAGGAGAGGCTGGTTTTGGGTGGTGATGAGGCATGTGGGATGGAGGATGAAGGAGACTGGAGGGGTGGTGGTGTTACAGGAGCATATTTTGGACGCCAGTGGAAAAACGCTGCAGCCAACTGCTATGGAAAAGTTGTGCCAGAATTTGCCACCTGAACCTGCCCTTCCCTTATCATTACCGCGTCCTGCTTGTAAATAATAATCAATTTTATTATCATCTCATTATTATTACCTGCTGTTCGTACAACAAGACATATCACCTTTTTGGCTGCTGCTTATCTCCGCAGCTGCTGCTTTGATTCTTCCTTCCACTTACGTGTCCTCTTGGTTTTGAAGTGGTTTGAGGCAATTACATATCACGCCTTTTGCATTATCTCACGTGCTACAGGGCCAGCTCTTTGTTCGAGTGGGTAATAATGACTGTGTTGTTTTCACAGTGGGCTGCGCTGACCACTCACAATGATAGGAATGATCACTCCACACAGAGCAGCACTCTTATCTAGCATCAGCAATTACAGCTGGGAATGTGTTGTAGCCCCAACCTATTATGTGCATTGTTTTTCTGCTTATGCACGTGTTTGGGATAAAACCAGTTACATGTGTAAAGCTCTGTAAATCTGTATAATGACTGGGGTTTGGCTCTAATGTTGCTTCCCATGGTGAAAATATACTGTTAAACATAAAAGCCAAACTGCATACATGAGTGGCATATGTTACATTTTAATCTGATCACTGCCTCCACAGTATACAGCAGAGGTGCTCAGCTGGCTGCTTCCCCGAAGCGCCCTGTGATCTCTGCTGAGGTCTTATGTCAACAAGACTTTGGGGATTTTAAACACTGTAAAACCTCGCGCCTCTCAGAGAAAACCCTGCACTTGGAAATGACTCTTGCTCTGAGTGGTTTTTCCTCGTCCTGTCTCATTCTGTTAACCTCCCGTCAGTTTTTACTCTTTCTCCCCCCATAAAGTCTTTGATTGTTGCAATAAAAAAAATTATATATCTCCTGATTTAATCTGACAAAACCAAAGGCGCATTAGGTCTTTCCTTTCCTTTGTTTTCCAGCTCGTTATCTCCTCATCTTCTCTCGCTTCATTCCTCCTCTCTTCTAGGCTCCTGACCCCTGCTGTTTGTATGAAACTTGACTGATCCCGGTCAGGAATTTGCCCTATATCACCAGAGTTGGGGCCCGTAGCTGTAAATCACATGACCAGTATGTGGGAACGGCCATAATGAAGATGGACGGGCTGGAGAAAGAGCTGACAGAGCGAACTGCATTCCTCAGACTAGTCCTCCAATTATAGTGATCACACAAGCTCACCAATCTCAAACCCTTATCATAACCTAATGCAACATTATTTCTTATTTCAATTTGAACAAAATCCTACTTTTAAACTAACTTAAATCACAAACCTCTTCAGATCTTACCCTTAACCCTCCCGTTTCCACACCAGAAACACATTCTTTACTCAAGTAGAAGTAGATATACTTAAGAAAATAAAGACAAAGTACTGATTTAACTTCTGAACTCATGCAGTGAAAAAGTAAAGGCTGTGGAATGTACTCAAAGTATAAATGTGAAAAATAACCCTTTAAAGGACACTTGTACCGGCTGTTTCTGTAAAAAGCTAACTGAGCCTCACCTTTTCTCTGTGGCTGAGTCTCCTTCTCCGTCTGTTTCATCTTCTTACATCATTCACATTAGTTTTTGTCTTGTTAAACCTGCCAGACTTTATATCCATGGATGGAGTCTACTTTTCTATGTGTTATAGTCCCATCCTGTTGGAATCGGTCTTGATCATAACTGTTCTGATGCATTTTTTTTCTTCCCAATACAAAAAAACAAACTTTTTTTTAAAATCAAATGTCATACACAACAGTTTTCCTAAAATTAGACCTTAAAAAATCATTTTGCTTACTGTTTTGCATTGTTTCACAGTATATTGAATCATAACCATATTGCTAGATTACTGCTGATACACTGCCCTAAAAGCTAAAGTAACAAGCTTCTTTTGAAAATGAAAGGCACAGAAATTAGAGATGCTTGCGTTAAGAAATAGAGGGAGTAATTGATAGATTCCACCAAGCATAGCTCTGTTGTGTTATGGCTGTGCTATGTCAGCAGTGGGTGATCGCTGCCATTCTACACAATGCTTGTTATTCCACCGGCAGTGCCATGCATGAGTCTATTTTTCACAGATGCCATGTTGATTTACACAGAGCAGATTGAGCGGGCACGGAGTCAGACACAGAAAAAGAAGAGAGACTCTATTCAAAGAAGAGAGGTCAATTTTCTAAACAACAGACCCTGTGCAGGTTTGCAATCTTGAAGGCAGACAGAAAAGAAACTATTCAACTACGTAACCTATTTATCCATGGTAGAGGAAAGAAATCAACAAAATCTGAACAAGTAAACATAATCAGGTGGGCAAAACGCTCTGTTGCTGAAACGCTGCTGGTGGTGGCATGCAGCCATGTGGAAGACGGATCAAAACCATGGCACATTCATGCCATGCCCCGCTGAATCAACCAGTAAGAGTAAAAAGCAGTCAGAAAAATAAATCCTCAAGTAAAGTACCTGAAAACTGCTAATTATACTTGTACATAGTTTCTTCCCGACTCTGTTCCACACATTCAAAAGGACACAAACATGCCTGAGTGTGCTGGGCGTGTGCTTATCACAACATGAAACAGGCCCCAGAAGGAGAGAAGGAAGCTGAGAGCAGTGACACTCTTTCTTGCACTTAGTTGTTCCTCTCTAAATGGAGAAATCATGTTGGAAAATCAAAAGGTAGCTGCTGCTGACAAATGTGCGCTAACAGTCATTGTCTGTTGCACAGCTCTGCAATATCTGTGTGATGCAGAATCGAGTAAAGTAAGCTAATCGAGTCGAACAGTGCACTGACGCAGCAGAGACTTTCAACTCAGAGCGCATTCAAACCACCAGCCTTCAACTCGTACCAGATGCGGGCGAGCATGTTATAGAAAGGCTTACACACACTTCCTCAGAGAGACCACACACCTTCACAGTCACATTTCAGCTCACTTCCAAGTTAACATTATGTCTCAGGGAAATTGATGGCCAAGTTTGTTCTTAATTTTAAAAATGTTTTTAACAGCTTTGGAGAGGCAAGAATTCAAAGAACCACAAAAATGATGAACTGGCAGCTCAGCTCGTGTCTCCTTGAAGAGGTCACTGAGTGTACCGCGACTCAACCAGACACTCAGAGCAACAAATATTGACTCTTCTAGATCCTGTGTCTTTCCTTGGTGTTGGGTTGGCAGAGCAAACAGCTGGACTGCTATAGCACCGCCTTTCATCCTGACAAAACCCCCCTTCCCACCTTCCAGGCCCCTGTCTGCTCATACACCTACAGTACTGCTTTCTCCATGTGGGGGGCCCCTCGACACTTCAAAGCACCCCGTGTGGGAGCTTCAGTGGGGTGACAAGCAGCCACAGCCCAGCTGAGCAGGATCGCACTTGTCAGTGCCAAGCAAACACATGTTGGAGACTGGGTGTTAGCGACTTCTGGTTCTGACTGAGTGAAACAGACTCGAGCACATAAAAACACAGATTACTGTGAGTAATCACGATGAGGCAGGAAATGCATCTGTGACCTGTGTTTATCAAACCATCAAAAAAAGTCATGACATCATCATCAGCTTTTGTATCCTCCTTTGTGTTGTTTATTGATTATTGCCAAAAGGAAATGCTATAAAGCATTCCTTTAGTGTAACGTTACTTCCAAATCTGAGGTTTCTTCATGCACACGTGCAAAAGCTTTAATATACTTGGCAGAATAATCTGGTTTTACCAGCAGAAATCCAGCTGCAAACCAAATTATTCTAAATCCCATTGTCTGAAAAGGGAAAGCAGGTTTTAACGGGGATATGTATCCAGGTTTACAGACTTTGGCATAAAGTTTTATTTTAATATCTGAATAAAATAGAAACAAATGTTCATGAATGCATTCTTAAAGCTATAGTACGTAACATTTCCATATTAAAACGTCTTAAAACACTAGACCTACATTGTGTATTTTGTTTAGTTGTGTACTTTCATCCCAAATGTTTCCAGCAGTAGTGAAACCCAAAGAAATCCATAATTTATTCAAGGTAATAGTGTGTTTCCTGCTGGCCACTAGTTTGTATATCTTACAGGAAAACACAGACTTCAGTGAGGAAAGAAGTGGGTAAATGTCACTAAACATGATATGAATAAAGAAATATTACGTATAATACAACAACTTGTCATTTTTACACTTCTGTTTTTGTATGAATTCAACAAAGCAGATACGTGTTAATTAGTTAGAAATGTTGGTAGGGCATTTTTAATCTACCTTTGGCCTGAGCCAGATGGGCCATTTCCTCCTGCTCCCAGTCTTTATGCTAAGCTAAGCTAATCAACTCCTGGTTGTAACCAGAGTGGCTTCTCATCAATCACATGTCAAGACAGTAAATATGTGCCTTTCCCAAATTGTGAAACTACAGTGGAAACCTCTTATAGTATCTAAGTTACAGGTATGAGCCGCTTATATGGATCAAAAAGCTTGGGACAGAATCATTCTTATACTAATGCTGTTTCGATAATTTCAGTAATCAGGTAATCAGCTTTCAGTGTTCATTAGGGGTCTTTTCATACAGACATGTTATGGGGAAAAGTTTAAAACTACAATAATTAATTGTTCCTACTTTACTGCCGTGATACTGTACTTTGTTTGGTGGTAACCTGTCTTCTTCTGGCTGGCTACATGAAGCTGCTGCCATTAACATAGATAAAAGATCAACAACACTTCTCCACTTCCTCCCACGAAACTGAATCAAAAATGTTTCGGATGCAAGCGCTGCCATCTTGCGCTGGTGATGTCATTTGGAGTCTGTGCAGGAGTAACCACTGTTGGAGACACGCGTTTCGAGTTCCCGCCCACAGAGAAAAATCTGAAAAACAGGTTAAAGAAAGTCATCATGGAACAAATTTCTGTATATAACAGCCAAATTGCTGGAGGGAAGATTTAGCTTTTTATACCTTGGTGTAGCAGCTAACAACATTAGCTTTAGCATAGCAAGTTCCAGAGAACTACAAAGATCATTTTTCCCAGGGTTGCCAGATTAGCATTTTTTTTCCCTGTGGAATTGGGCTACTTTTGAAGTATTGCCACAGGATGATTTTATTTCCCGCTGGTTGGGTTGACCTATTTTGCATGCAGATTATGTACGATTTAAAAAAAAAATGGTTGAAGATCATACTTTCATAGTAATCAATTTGATTTGTACTGTTTTAAAACATAGCATTTAATCAGTGGGGTGGAGCAAAATTGACTCACTCTTTTTCCAGGAGACCTGATGTATGAAAGTGGTATGAAAACCGACCGGGTGTTTGAGTAAACACGGCTGTGGATGAATACATTTTTCCTTCAGAACAACAACAAGATCTGTGACCTACTAAATTAGATAAATGAGCTAAAAAATAATTTGTACATGAGGTAGGGAGGAAGAAATGGGCCGTAGTATCATAATGTAACAAACACAGCTGGCCACCTGATGCTTTCAACCCAAACTGACCTTCAGTGCTAGTGGCCACTCAGGCTTGCGTGTGTGTGTGTGTGTGTGTGTGCGCGTACAAGCATATGTGATGGAGCCATTTGTATACATTAGCAGTTCAGAGCGTGAAAATCGACTCATTATCTCTTTAGATCTTCCCTCTTGTCACTACATATGCTCTGCCCTGTGTTTCTAGACTAAACCACCCCCCCTCCTTCTGCCTTTTTTTTAGGTTTGTGTAAAAGTCTTGGGTGGTCCATTGATACGCGGCTTTAATAGGCCTCAGAACATATGCGTGTCTTACAGCAAAAGAGGTTTGACCCTAAACAAATGTGTCACAGACAGTCGCAGGGAAAACCAGGATCTGTTTGTATTGACAGGGGGACATGACTTCAGTTTCCCATAAAGAGAATAACAGAAGCATTTTCTTGATTTGTTTTATTAGAACTTGCACAGTATATGTTTTGTTTTATTACAGCGCAAAGTGATGATTTCTTCTGAGAATCTTAACATATTTATTTATCTCCCCTTCTTGTTTTTGTTGTCTCTTCCTCAACACACACTCACATTACCAGGGTTACTTTAAAAATGGATTCTGATACAATTACTAATTACCAACTGTTAACATAATCCAAGTATCACAATGGTAAAGTAATGTAACTTGATTACTTTCTGTTACTTTTGGTTTAGCCGTGTTCACTGTTGGTTTATTAATCTTTTCTCCAGATATTCCTTCCTTATTATGTGTGAATGCATATTAAGATTAATAATGTACATTTCAATGTACTTTGTTAAAGGCATAATTTAACTCTACCTATACTTTCTTATTTTCTCATTATTTGGCTGTGTTTGTTGCTCTCTATTTTACCTTTAACTTCACACTCAAACTTCAAATAAACCAACAAACTTATTCACACCATTCTGGTCACCAGCATCAGTCCTGCAATATTTTTTAGCAGTAGTAGTATTTAGCTTACAGGATTTCTGTGTAGCTAATATTAGTGAAAAATGTCGACTAGTGTTTCCAAAAGCTCAGGATCATGTTCTCAAATGTCTTGTTTTGTCCATAACCCAAAGATATTCAGTTTACTGTCAAAAGGAGTAAAGAAACCAGAAAGTATTCACTTTTAAGAAGCTTAAATCAGAGAATTTGTGTTTTTTGCTCAAACTGATTAATTGATTATCAAAAATTCATAATTGATTCATTATTAATTAACAGTTACAGCTTCATAATAGTTTGCAGCTCTGCAGTCAGTTTCACACCGTCACCGTACTGTGATGTTGTCCCTCTGCTGAAATTTCCAGTGATGCCTGTTTTGACTAGAGGACATAATAATGAATTTACTGTCAGATTAGCTGGTTGTTCTTTCTTTTAATTTTTTAAAATGTTTTTATAATTGTAATCCTGCAAATTATCCCAATTTTTACAAAATGTATCTGTACCTTTTTTTGTATCTTAATTATGTAATCCTGTTATATGTAATTGATTACTTCCCAAACCTGTACATTACAGCTCTGCACCTCCTCCGCTTTCGTCTTCACCTCTGTGATTCTCTGTAAAAACAGCTGCAGCCGAACATGAAGCGAGCGTGAGACAGCGGCAGGAAGGACGAGAGGGACGGATGAAAGGTGGAAGGAATGCTGATAGGCAGGTAGGTTAAGAGGATGTTCCAAGTATCTTAGCATCTGTTGTCCAAACCTCTAATGATCGTGGTGCAGCAGCAGCAGTACAGCGGGGCAGAGCGGGCTGCAGGTTGCCTGCTAGCTGGACGTCCTGTTCTCCCATTTGTCCCAAGTACACCTGCTTTACAAGAGTTTCACACTCATAAAAGGCTTTTTGTGGCTTTTCCAACCCACACACTGACAACACAAGGACACACACTCGAGCTTCTACATGTATGCGCATAAACTCGCCTCCGCACGTACACAAGCTAACGTACACAAGTGGATGTACAGATGCCTGCTGGTGTGTTCTTGTGCTCAGCCAACGTTCAAGCTATTTGACCTGATTATAAATTATAGATTGTCTCAGTGGGTTGGAATGACACTAAAAATGAGAACATGGTTCAAACTGCTTGAGGGAAATCATATTATATTAAATCCTTTGGCTTTGATGGTCAGATTTCCCGCCTTTATCTTCACCTGTTGTGCAGAAGGCGAGCTAACATTTATGGATAAACATTTATTCTTTGCTGACAGAGATTGAAACGTGTTTGTAATGGGAGACGTCCAGCATCCAGATGGAGCAAATTGGCCAGTTTTGCCTGCACTTATTGTAAGAGTGATGTGTTTTGACTGAAACTTTACTCTGATTGACTGCTTCAATATTTTGAGGTGCCAACTTTTGTGAGTGTCCAAGAGCTGCCAGTTCCAGCTTTGATAATGCTGAGAATCCAGTGTCACTGCTGGAACTCATTCAGCAGTTTATTGACAAATCTGTATCAAAGTGAGCTGATTTTATGTTGCATTACTACAATATGTGGCTGTTTATTTTACGGTTTCCATCTTTCTCCTCAGCTCTCTGTCTTTGTCTGGATGTATAAAGAGCTGCAAGGCTGCATGTGTGACCATGGGTGGGGCTGAGCTACACACACACACACACACACACACACACACACACACACACACACACACACACACACACACACACACACAAAACCCACTGTAAAACAATTAGAAAATAATGTATCACTTTTCTGATTAACTGATTTGTTCTTGCTAACATGGCTCCATCTCTCCATCCACTCTCCCAACTTTGAATGGTGTGTTTCCTTGGTATTAACTATTGCCGTAAATATAAGAGATGCTTGTAATGACATAAGAGCTGATGATTATTTCAGCCTGCTCTTATTCTCGACTCATCAAATACTGATGCTTTATCACAGCCTCTCAGTAACTCATACAGATGTGGACAGTACCTGTAAGCTGCTGAAAGAGATGCGCCAGGCTTTCGTTTGACTTGAATGTAAACCCATCTGTGGTTGTATGAGAAGCACTGGGGTTTCCATCTAGTATAAAGAGCGAGAAAGTCCACATATGGAGAAGGTGGGTTGGATGGATTGAACAAACTAAGGACTTTCACTCAGGAGAGCTGGGGCTGTGTCCCATGTGAAAACATAAACATAATTAAAAGTTCTAAGGTACTTGGTGGTCATTTTGCGCCTAAACCGACCCAAACGGTGACTGTTTCACCGTGTTAACCACGTTTTAAAAAGACTTTCTGGAAGCGTCTCATACAGCTGCTAAAGGATATCTTGTTCATCAGTATGAGACTCTGAGGCTCAGTAACAAAATGATGAGGATATGTGATGAGTTGGGATGAGACTGGGTTGGTTATTTATATTTATACGTATAGATGGTGCAGTAGAAGGGGAGGCAGACAAAGCAGAGGAAAACAACCCGACCATCTGAGAATCCACATGATCAATACTTAAAACTTTACTTAAATACTTCAACCAGAGAATAAATAACACATACAGACATATAGCTTATGAAATCACAGAAGCAGACCTTCAGACAGCTGGGACACACCGGCAGCTTGAGCAGCACATGTGCATCATGGATTCTGTTGGTTTTAATTTTGGCACCAATATTTACAGGTTAGAGCAGCCACACATCCAGAGTATGAGCTCTCATGGGTTAACTACAGACATTGTACATCTCACAGTTTCATGTCTATATCTGTAGAATATGTCACAGAGCTGAAAAAAAAACAGTGAAGGCAGTATTTTCTCAGTGCTCTCTCTTTGTTTCTCTCCTTTCTTTCTCTCTCCCTCCCTCTCACTCTCTTTCTGAACGAGCTCTTCAAAACTGTTCTGAAACGTAGAAAGATAGGACTGGCACCATCAATGGAAACACCGTCAGACGTGCCAGCGGCAGCAGTTCACTGAGGTAGCCATCACGGACAGGTACGTGTAGCCAGTGTGAATGTCTTAAATAAACCCTATTGTATGGTACTTAAAAGTATAATGCATTATTGCAAATTTAAGGCCCTGCAGTGCACACCAACACAGGAGTTTAGGTCAAATAGCGCAGGTAAAAGTTGTGCTGGGTCCTTTAGGCTCAAAAACATAAAATCCAGAGGGTGCAGCAGGGTGCAAATGTAATGTTTCTAAGAAACAACTGGAAAATGTCTGTGTTATTCATGTTAACAATTTTGATGCAACTACAATCCATTGAAGTTACACTTGAGTCCTTACCAGTAACACACCCCAATGTAAAACAAATGCATGCTAAGTTTTGACCGCAGAGCATGACTCACTTTTTCTGGAAACTCTTGCAAATGTTGTCTTACTCTTATTATTATTATTACCATTAATGGTATCACTAGGTGTTCTTGCACATAGCAATAATTTGCAGTCAAATGGAGCAAGTTGAGCCATGTTCTCTGAGGATTGTCAAAGGGCGCTCTGGAAAATGTAGGAAACCAGTACTTAACAGAGTAAATGACTTACAACGTTTCATCACAAAATAACATAATGGGTTATTTATTGTAATAGTATATAAACGGGGACGGGGGTCTTTATGTTCTTGAGCATGCAAAGCCCCAAGGAATTGTAGAGTAAAACCCTGAGCAACAGTTTAAAGGGCTAATCCAATACTTTATCACAGGTCACAGAACATACTCTTGGACTTAAAATGGACTTGGACTTACAATGTTATCCCCAAGAATCCTTCAAGAGTAAATCCTGATTTTTAAAATTTTAATGCAAATGTAAGTCTTTAAGGCTACAGTACATTTTGGTCCATACAGGTATATGGGTACATATGTATGTATGTAGTTTCTGCATTGGGCAAATTACAGCTCTACTGGAATGGAGATGACAAGTTTATGGCACTCTTAAGTGAAAACATTTTAAGTGGAGGGGAGGAAGGAGATATCAAAGTTGTTATACTCAAGTTTCAAAATCCAGACATCATTTCCTATGGCGCTGCTGCCCCTTCAACCCCCACCCTCCTGACCTCCAGGAGTCAACGACGGGGAGAAAAAGGATTAGGCTTCATTTTTCACCCTTTTCCTTTGCAGCTCAGTGGCATAAGTCATTTTGGGGGACCACACCTCAGTATGGACTGCCTCAAACTCACCGCAGAGGCTGGGCTGGGGAAAATTCTTGCAAGAGGTTTATTGGAAATTGTAGAAAAAAAATTGAGTTGCAGTTATTTATTGAATAGAATTACAGTAAAGTAGGTTACACGCCATCCTGATTCATTCCAAATGTTGCCGTATGTCTTACAACTGCAAGCAAATTTGAATGCATATGTATACAATATGGATGTTTTTGTCCTCCCTGCGTATTATTGATTTTACATTAATCTGATTAGACTTTTGAACCATAAGTTAAGAACTTCTGGGCTTTGAATCAATATGTGTGATTAGAAGAGAGGGGGAAGTGGCAAGGTAAGGACGCATGGAGGAGGTATTTTAAGTTGAAAATGACTGAGTCTGTCAGAGAATATATGTAAGTTTTAGGGATGAAGGCTAATATCGCCTGTCAGTGGCTGTTCATGCACATGTTCTCTGTCAACTTACATTTTGGGAAATGTACTTATTCACTTTCTGTCAGAGAGTGAGATAAAATAAAGACAGTTCCACTCTCGTATCCGTCAGCTGAACAGGGTTATGGTGGTGTTGTCCTTATTACCTGTTCACACCTTGGGTGACAATACTCATGATTAAACATAAATCTAAACTTAGCATCGCTTGTCCAGGTCTGTTTTAGCAGCCAGAAGGGGCAACAATGAGCCCCTCCTCCACACTCAAAAACAAACCTCGACAAGCAACACAAAGGTCTGATTTATGCTTCACATTTATGCAGTGTCCCAAACGGGGCTGGGGAAAGCTGGGGCCTGGACGAGGTGAGGTCATTTGTCAGTTGCCAGTTGCTGGTTGCCAGGCAACCAGGAGAGATTCCAGGAAGTTACTGGTCTTAGCCAAGAAATAGTCCAGCACATACAATGGCAAATTGTCGGCTTTCATACTTCTGTTTTTGTACGGATTAAACAAATGCATGTAATGTATTAATTAGGGAGTTTAAGAGGTGCTGGTAGGTGGATTTTGTAGCTGTTTCCACTAAACTAAGCTGGTGGCTGCAGCCTTATATTTAATGGACAAGATAGGCATTGGCTTTATCTAAGTGAATACGGTAAGCGTGTTTCCCAAAATGTCGAACATGTTTTTGTACTTTTACAGTACATGTTATTGACTGAAATGACAATATAATAGTGGAATAAACTGTCTAATAAATGGAGGCTCTGGTCTGTCACACAGCAGCCATAATGTGCATGTGACTGAGTGTGGACAGGGAAACCGCAGCGGCCCACTGCCTCCCCCTCCTCCAGTCAACTTTACAGTTGGAGCGAGAAATGACCTCACCTCGTCCAAGTCCCAGGCAGCTCCCCCAAAGTTTGAACAGGAAGCAGGGAGAACACCACCCCCACCCAGCTCCATGCACCCATTACAGCACTCCCAATGAGAGAACATCAACATTAGAGAAAAGCGTGGAACCCAAAAATGAAAGGTTTAATTTAAAAAAAAAAATAGAGTCCTGTCTGTGGATGTAAAACACATACGACTTTTAACATGAGCAAACACGAGATAAACATTTTGTTCTAACCTCTGTTGTGAATTTTCAGTCTGTGAATTCCAGCCGTTGTTTGGATTCCTCTGAGAGGGAATGTTTTATGCTCCTTTGAAAATACAAAAGACGTCGCGCACATCTGAAAGCCATTAGCCCCTCAAACTGTTAGCAAGCAGTCTGAGGATTCTTTCCGCTCTCTTGGAATCTCGCTACATTTCTCTTTTTGCCTCCTTTCTCTTTTCATTTCTTTCTTTTTGTCAGGGGCCCCAACCTCTGTCTTTTGCAGTTACAAGGGTTATGGAATTTCAAAACTCTGATCCAGAAAGTTTCACTTCATAGCCCACTTAAACCAAAGTCGTATCATACACATCAGCCTCTCTCCATCCCTCTCCCCGCTGTATGTTTTAACAGTCATTTAACCGTGGACGAACGAGCTGTGCAGAGCTACAATGTGCTCTATCTCTGGGGAATAACATCACGTGTATACCCTACCCGCCTCTTCCTCTTCTGGTTCCCACATAGCGGGCAGAGGACATGTGAGGCAGGTCTTCCCTCCTCCTCATCATCCTCTGCAGCCTAACCTCGCATAAATGGACCAATGTGTTTGTGTGCTGTTTTATGAGATCACATATTCTCATCCCCCCTGAACACTGCCATTCTTTGTCTCTGCTCGTGTTATACTTTGAAGTTCTACATTCCTCTCTCACTGCATCACTGGGGCAGCACAGCTGCACAAGGCCAGGTCTTTACAGAGCCAAGCAGAGCAACGCTCCGGGTAAGGTGAGGCAAGAAATGCCTGCCGCGGAAGCAAATGATGAAAAGAAAAATGGAAGAAGAGTGGGACAGGAGAAGGGATTGAGAGGGAAAAATTGGAATAGGAGGCTGAGAAAAAGGAAGAGGTTGTGGGTTGTTCCTGTGCGCCGCACGCAAGGATATGATTTACAACAAATACGTAAATCATAGCGTGACTTGATCCTCTCATTTAATAATTTCCTGCCTGCTGCAAAGAACTAAAGAAAATCTAAATAACTTGTGTATAACATTAGCTTTTAATCTAAGCTTATTATTAGCGTCACGTGTTAATATTAACCTCCAGTGAGTTTTTTTTGCAAGTTCCAATGCTGAATGAAGTTGGAACTTATCTATCTATCTATCTATCTATCTATCTATCTATCTATCTATCTATAGATCTTCAAATGTGTGTGGTTTTCCACTTGATGTGAGTTTGCATGTGTTTGTTTTGAGTAAATGTGTTTTTATGTGTCTGTATGTGTGTGTGGTGCAGCAATCATATTTTCATCCACCCAGGGAAAAACCACCAGCGGACCACAGGATTCCCAGCTGGGATCATCTCTAGACCCAGTCACACTCCACCCTGACCCCAAAGGCTCCAACCACAAACCCCAAGACCATGATGACACTACGAAAGCAACCTCTAATCCCTCAACCCCACCTTACCACACGCACACACACTTCATATGCACACACACACCTCCACGCTCCCATGACCTTAAGGTTACCCTCTGCCAAAACATGCTACGAGCCAGAGAGACAGAGAGTGAAAACATTCAATCTGGAAAATGGAAAACGTGACAGTCAGTGATGTTCATTTGAGGGCTCCAGTGAGCGTAAGCATCATTGCATCATTTGACTTGCTCAGCAGAGGTTGGACCAAATCATTGTTTTGCAAGTCCTAAACTTTGAGTATCGAGGACTAAACAATTCACAATGTAACAGTGATTTTCCAGCCCCATTGTTAGGTAAGCATTTGCCTACTATGTTGATATTAACCTTGACTCGGAATATATAGCATTAAAAAACAGTTGATTCAGGAAATGGAAGGACATAAATTGAGGCGGGGCAGACTTTTTTAAAAACATGCCCTTTTACTGTTTTTCACGAGTTTCACACATTTTCATGAGTCATGTGTGTTAAAGTCCAAGTTGAGTTCCAAGTCTTTTTTGATTCGATTTTTTTTTTGAGTCCACACCTTTGGCATACAGCATATAAAGAATGAAAAGAGATCCTCAGAACAATCCCCTATTTCCTCCAATGTCCTTTTCTTTAATCGTGCAGATTCAAACAATCCTCTCGGAGACTCCCTGATGAAAGTTTGCATGTCGAAAAGTTGGTTTGTTTTGAGGTCCAACATGACCATGCTCTGACAATATAGGCATTTTCATTATTTTTAAAGAGAGTTTTTTGAATGGATGAAGCACTCCTACCCAAACATTTTTTGAATTCTTGACTAAACCCTCAACCTTTTTTTTTTACTTTACACTTCATTATATATCTTCTTGGTATAAATACACTAAACCTCAAATGTGCATAAGGTCTCTTGACAGCTAATGTCACACGATCAAATACAACTACAGGCTAACACTAGGCTATTAGCTGAAACATAATTTCCTTGGTGAGTATCCAGCTTCAGCACTCGTGCAAAGATGTGTGATTTCCAAAAGGTTAATATGGAATAACTTGCATCAGACGTGAGGCAAGGCATTTTAGAGTTATTGCACATTTGAACACCTCATAAAAGCACAAGTATTCTGTGCATTCATATCATTTTCCATCTTTTTTAGAGGGTTCAACCTCGTGGTCAAAATATTTTTTCATGTTTGTCAAAACTCTTTCTAAAGACAGAATTTTATCGAAGTTTATATGCCTGTGGGAACCTCTATACAGAATGAATAATGGCTGTTGAAGCTGAATTATATTTTTCACCACGAAGGAGAATAAAGCGTTGTGCATGTAGGTCATTTTTGTTTCCTCCTCAGGGACAACTGGAGCTGTAATACATGACTATATAAAAAACAACTAATGGAAACAAGTTTACAGTAAATCCTTTAAAATAAACTCCTCCGGCAAAGTTCTGCCTGCGATGACCTACAAACGCACCGGTTCACCCCTATGGACAGCAGTACAGTATGACTAATTCTGGCCATGAATCTCTCCCTGCAGAGAGGCTCAGTGACGGCTCTCCTGGCTGAGCTAAAGACAGTCTGAAAGCCCCCATCAGGCTCCGGTGGTCTCTCATGGTTCTTTCTTTCAGCGCTGGGAGAGATCAGGCATCGCTTCAAGAATTTGACTAATATGCAAGAATAAGTGTAGACACAAATACACATCAGTTTGCACACGCTCACATGCAAAGACAAAGAAGACACAGTTGTGTCACAACTTGAAAAATACTGATAATCAAAGTTGACACACAAGGAATCAGAGTTAAGGGTGGACGGGTTTAATGTATGTATGTGAATATGTGTAAGTTTGTAACTATGTGTTTATGTGAGGACAGTGCAGTCCTCATCTGGTTTCTGTACTGGCTTGTCGTCTTTTATACTATCGCAGCTACAAGAGGGAGCCCAAGCTCGGGACCGCAACAACGAAGGAGCAACATTCCTGCTCCTACTGAACTAGGACATGTAATAATAAGTCAGTCTGGTCCATGTAAAACAAATGGCTTGTTTTTATCAACGTGAGCACATATAGTCACCACAATGCTCACCACAAGTCTCACGAGGACCACTTTTCTTTTCTTCCATTGAATAACGTATTAAACCTGACAGGACAGCTTCCTATCTTGAAAGCAGCGTGTTCATGAAGGGTGGATGTAACAAATAACTACTAAATTACTGTAAAGTCATTTCTGGGGGGTACTTGTACTTTTATGAATATTTTTTCAAATCTAATTTTATTCTTAAGTATGCATTACATTATGTAATCTACTTTTTAAATCATATTAGTTACTGAGCAGGCCTACAATTCGAATTTAAGAGGTACTGCATACAGTTTTTGAGCTTGAAAATAAATTACATCACTGTACTGTGATGAAACACGTCAGTTCTGGTGTTAATATTGATATTCCTGAACAAATTCCTAAAAATCTGCATTTCATGGGTTTAAAACGGCTAAATACGCCACCTTCAGTTTTAAATCATCACGAGTCTTCTGAGGCCAGTGTTGACATAGACTGGGCTGTCTAGGACTGCTCTATGTCATGAGATTTATATTTTAAAAATAAGGTTAACGCCCTCTAATGAGAGTTGGGCGGCCCACCTCCCCAAGCCTCCACTATTAAGTGGGAGTCTGTGAAACAATGCTCATTTTCAAATAGATGCTGATGGAGACTAATTATCATTTCATTAAATTTTGCTAACCCTCTACTAAATATTTTTAATTTTGTGACTGTTGACAGTTATAGTAGCTCCACTAGACTGCATTTGTTTCCATGATGATGATCCCATGATAAACAGCAGGGCTATGTCTATATACTGACACACACAACCACCATAGATATACTAGAGAAAACTGGATACAGCATTGGAGGTGGGCCTCCTGTCAGTCCTACGAGAGCTACTCGCTGTCCCATGAAGCCACATTGTGTGCAGTAGAGTCTTACTTGAGCTAAGTGGCTAACTTCCTGTTTAGCATCTGATCATTTGAATGGGATAAATAATAAGGCATATATGCTTTACGAAAAAAAAAAAGATCTGATATTTTACAGCTGCTTCTTTCACAATGTAAGTCTGGGGGGGAAACATCTTTTTGGAGTGCCAAGTATCACGTGTTTTACATGCATGTTTTTGAAATAGGGCCACAAATGTGCTTCTAGTGACTGTCTAAGCTCCAGTGTTTCCAGTGTTTGTCTGCAGGCATGTTCATGTGCTCTTTGTGTTTTCTCCACTGGAAGAGCTCTCTAGAGGGCGCTTTATCATATTTTGTCCTCTGGAAGAGAACTTCATCACGTTTCATCTACCATGGGGGCATCAAAGAGGGAACTTTTATGTCATCTTTTCAGACACGGGGGCACCAGGGGAGACAATCGTCCTCCTTGCCACCCCCCTTCAGTCCACCAGTGTTTGCACTGTTGAGCGCCTTCAAAGTCAAACCTCTAAACATGAATCCAGCGCACAAACAAAAATGTCTTCTCGTCTACTTTGATGACCGCGATCGGAAAATCTGTGACATCACAAGCTGATCTTGGGTAGTTTCGGCAGCCTGCTCCTTAAGCCATACGTATTTACCTTAGGTCGACATATGCTGAGCCTGTGTGTGAGAGGGTTTACATACGTGTATACAGAGAAAAAGATGGGGAGACAAGTGAGTCGGGAGAAAGAGGGGAAGGGGAGTGCTAGTAAAAGTATTTCCCCAGGCTCTGAAAGTACAATACACACAGACAGTGGTGTGTTTTCACTGTGGCCAGATCACTGCTTGGCGAAATGTGGTTCTATTTAGAGGGGAGAGGGAGGGACTGGGAGGAAAGTCAGAGAAAGGGGGGGACACACACACATACACACACATAAATGAGCTCTAAACTCCTCGAGGGTCTAATTCTTTGTTCTCATCTATCCCAGTCTTTCGTGGTGTCAGTGTGAGACTGTGAGACTCCCTAAGAGCTTCTGCAGCACACTACAAATCATCCAGCATGATTCCACTGCATGTTGAAGGCTGGTCCTACAGCTCGCTGCATGTTCCCCATTACAATGAGCTGCCATGTTCAACAGGGAGACGTGTGCGGAGGTACAAACGTGCAGTGAGTTTCATTTTGATGTATGAGGAAGCGTGCATGTCTGTGTCCAGGAGCATGCAGCAATGCCTACATCTGATTTAACTGGAATGTCCCTGGTTAGCTTTGCTGTTGTTTAAATCACGCTGTGGCAACAGCACTGAACATTCATTCATCAGTGAACACAATGTGGAAATGTTCATGTTTTCAACTAAAATTTAAATACATCCCCCGATAATTAAAAGTGGTTTTACATCATCTCCAGAAAACCTAGTTCTTAATCCTACTTCCCCCACATTCAGTCTGGTAAATTTAGATCACGCCAAGTCCTGCAGACAAACAGCATATGCACATGGTTGTAATTACCCAACTTTGTTAATCTTTGTCTTGAAAACTGGCCGGAGACATTACAACAAAACATCTTAGTCCTTTCAGGCTCACCAGAGGACGTCGGAGAAAATAAATAAGAGTACTGCCAGGTAGCCTTCAGGTCTACATAATACCCCATTGTTTAAAAGAGTATTTATGACCCTTACGAAACCTGTGTGCGCGTGAACACACACAGGAGACGACTTGAGCGTTGCTGTCCCTGGCAAACACTGACTCTGCTTGTTGTCCCCCAAAGAGTGACAAACAAGGTCCCTCCACTCTGATAAGAAGTGGTCCTTTAGAGGACCTTTGAGGGTTTATCACTGTTCATCACTGTCTGAAGAACAACTTAAAACTTTTGAATGTTTCTTTGCTTCTACTGGAAGAATCATTAGCTGCTCCTTTTGCTAGCAAACTGTTATTTTTCAGAGGGGTTAACTATAATGTTTTCAATGAAGAAACTATAACCATATCAATGTACGTTAAATATTACATTAAAAAAAAAAAAACATCCTTAGTTTAGTAAAAAGCTTTTCTGCTTGCTCGAGATGTTTTTAACTTTTTTTTTTAAAAAGATTCATTGCACTTAACAGAAGATGGATATACTTTGTCCAAGTATGTTCTGATGTAGTGAATTGAAGTCATGTGACTGATCAGCTGTTTCCGCTCCAAGAGAAGAAGAAGAGGAAGAAGCTGTATCCAGTTAGTCAGTTAGTCAGGGAACCTGAGATCCACGAAAGAACAGCCCAGAGTTATCATTTTAACCCAAACCATTATCTTTTCAAGTGTTTTTTGTCCCTAAACCTTCCCAGAGTTTAATCACAGTGTTGTCATGTGTTAAAAACATTGTATAGAAATTATGCAAGCGTTTCACACGCATTCTCTTCTCGACATGTCCCTGTTTCTGCTGTTGGCCCTGACTGTCACATGAAAGAATAATTACTTTACTACACTTTTATCTCGCAGATGGCCAAGGCAACTGTTTTTTTTTTTCTTCTTCTTCTTCTCTGGGGATTTTTAGTTGTTGGTAGTAAATGTTTGGTTTCTAGTTTACAACCTCAATGAAACTAAGCTTTACATAGCCCTGTATATTTGCTCCAAACTGGTTGATTGAAACACACATTTTTTGTATTTCCTCTTTTTCTTTTTTTTTTGAAACATGGCTTAAGACCTCTGTGTAGTGAAAATCTTTCAACCACTGCCCTCTAAAAACATAATCCAGCTTGTATCAGTGATGAACCCATGGAAAGCCTAACAGGGTTTTAAGGTATTTCATAGAGGATATATGGATATATGGAGAGGTTTATGATTTTAATAGAAACATTTGTAGGGTCAAAGACAGGGCATTAAAACAGTTTTGCTAATAAAGTGATACTAGTCTAGATCTCCTTTTTCACAGGATACATTACAAAAGGACACGTTGCCATGTCAAGGTCTTGAACCTTTATCTCCTCCTTGTCAGATTTTTCTCATTTCTCATTTTTCTCAGATTTGTCATCAAAGCACAAATGTTCATGTCCTGTGAAAAGTAATGGGACTTTCTTGAGGAAAGTGACTCAAATGTATCGATGGACATCACCCTGAATGTGCAATAGAGTGGTTATAGACAGATTAAGACTATTCATATTAAATTAATTATTTGAGCACATTATTTGGTCTTTTTACTGACTCATTAACTCTGTTACTAACTGTAACAATGAACTTGCACTGAGAACAGCCTCCTCGTGTTTTCTCAGTTTACTCAAACCTTTCTGGAGCTCCATTGAACCTTTTTTGTTGAGTGTTGGAATCAGTGGGTAGAAACGCTTGAGATGTGCTCAGCTGTCCTCACCAATATACCACCCAGATGGCCACTCTCTCAATGTTAACTTCCTATCAGCACTTGTGGCAACAAAGCACAAGGATGTGTCAATCACAAGCACCAGTGGGCTGCGGCAGTAAATAGCAGGGACACTATTTGAATAGCAGGTGTAAATTTGACACACTGGGGCAAAGCAACATGCTCTTTCTGCACAGTCTATTTAATACTTTTTTTTTTCTGTAGGCTAACTTTAATTATGATCTATCATGAGCTCTTTAGTTATACCATTGATCTGTCAGTGTTGGCTCATTTTCCACCTTACTGTTAATGCAAATGTTGCTCAGCAGTCATCAAAGATTATTTACTCTGGTGAGACTCTTATCTCATCACTGAGGTTTAGCCCGAAGGAGTGCTTTTTTTTTTTTTGCAGAGTGATGATAGTGAAGCCATGTTGGCCACAGTGTGAAGGTTTAGCTGCTTGGCCCCTGTTATAACAGGAGTCTTGAGGAATGTGGGTTTGTCCTGCAGTCCGTTACTACCCCCTCTCTCCCTCTGTCTCTGCCTCACTCTTGTGTCCCCTCCCCTCTCCCAAACAGGGCATTTCCCTAACTTTTCTCTTTTTCTCACAAGGCTATAGTTCAATATTCCATTCTGGGGCACATATCCTGTCTCAAATTCCGACTCTGGGCTCCTCGACGCCAAGGCGCTCCGACTGTTGCAAGGTATTGTGTGCATTAGTGATCTCTTGACTGCAGTACCATCAAGTTATCAATGCCTTTGATTGTGACTATTGTTGGAGAAGCCCGTTGTTTCACGGGGGGATTATCTCTTTATGCACGTCTGTCTGATGGTTAGGGATAAAATCTCAAGATTAAAATGCAGAAACGGGGATTAAAGGTTTAACAGTTGCTTTTAAACGGGTGAAGGTCGGGAGTTGCACTTTTTACCGGCTTTTTGAGAATCTGCAAGGGGAAAAAAAAAAAAAAAGTCCGACAGGGTAGTCACGTTTTTACAGTTTGATTGGTCGCTCTGTTTGAATTTTCATACGTGGGGATAAGTTTTCCTGGCAAGCAAAGTGGAATAAAAAGGCTGTTTCCCCATGTGGGATTAACTTGTGTTGAGCGGACAGGAGCTGATGTTGCGTTTTTTTTCTCCATTCATAAAGTTGCGGTGACATGAGTGCTGCAATAACGTGAAAAAACTATATTTGTCTTTCTGTCAACATGCAACAGGCTGCTTCAGAGGCTTTTTAAGCCTGGCAGATGCAACTTTTTGCGTATCTCTCGTGGACCTGACGTGTGTCTGCGGTGATTTTCAGTAAACTTATCTACTTTTGCATCACTTACAGTAACATTTCTCTAGGAATATAAAGTTGTGCTTTGATGTTTTACCCCTCAAATCTATTAGAATAAAAATGCTGCCATGTAGAGCCAGACTTAAAGGACATGTTGCGCTTTGATTATGAAATGATTCATTAACAAAGCAGGATGGATGCTTTACCTGCCTTATTTTGACAGCACGGTTGGAGAAGAGCTCAGCAAAGCTCACACTCGGTAATTGATCAAGCATTTCTTTTGTTCGGCATTGATCCCGCCTCCAGTCACTTCTCTTACTGCAAAGCAGCTGGAAGCAACTTTTTTTTTTTTTTTTGGGCCAGTTTAAGTGGAAAAAAATCTTTTGAACTATTAAGTTTATTGATATTAGTTTAACACTGAAGTAAGGCTGTAACAGTTATTTTCATTGTTGATCTATTAGTTGTTTGGTCTATAAAGTGACAGAAAATGGTGAAAAATGTCAATCAGGGTCTCCCAAAACCCAAGATCAGGTTTAGAGTCTGGAATCAGAGAATTTTGAGTTGTTTTTCCTATTAATCAATTATCAAAATAGACTTAATCGGTTAATTGTTGCATTTTTACATAGGAGTTATGATAGGCCACCAGAAAGTAGTTGTTACAGGTAAATATATCAGGCACATAATACTTTTGTGTCTACACCTAAAAAAAGAACATTATAGGGTTGGGCAATATATCGGTATTATATCAATGTCATGATATGAGATGAGATAGCTTAGATTTCAGATATTGCTATCCTGTGATCTGACATTAGTGTTGTTTTTACACTACATTACACTAATGTGATGTAATTTGATGTGTTCACATTTTGTGAATTCACAAACAGTCATTTCTACAATATTGTTGCAATATTGATAAATATTGACATTGAGGTATTAAGTGAAAATATCATGATATTTGATATTCCATATTGCGTAGCCCTTGAACACTATAAAATTTGGAATAATTATCCAACGGGTGATTATATTAACACCAGTATCTCTTCATTTCTGTGACTTCCTGTCTAGTCCCTGTCTTGCCAACCACTTTTCTCTGCATGCCTGAGTGCGTGCACTGCTCATCCATCTCTCATCATCCATTAAAATTTATCTGAGTCAGTGGGATGCTGAGCCATATTTATTTTCTTGCCTTTGTCCAGGCCAGATCTATAATGTGGTTGGACTCCTGGCTGGAGGGCTCCGGGAGACTGGGTCTGCTGAGGTTATATATCACCAGGGGCCCACAGTTCACTCTTAAACCTGTGGTCTATAATGAGGTGGAGAAGAGAAAATAAACCCCACGGCTGTCCAATTCAGTTGGACTCTGGATGATTCAGTTTAATATACCCTAATGCATTTAGAACAGGCTTGTAAGACTATATGTTCGAGGGTTCGCAAATCCAAAGTAATTTGATTAAGACATCCAGACTCCATAAATCACATAATGAAAAATAATTGGAGTAATTTAATTTTGTGCCTTAATGGATGAGTAATTGGTCTTTCTTAGCATTTTAATGTCCCCACTCTTTGCTCAGATTGTGGTATGTGTGATAGAGAAAGTACATTTGGAGTTGATTGATCATCTTTACCTCACCATACACCTCTTTTCCACCAACCTCCCCCTACTCTGTCTCTCTGGCTCCCTCTAGGCACAAGGCTATGATTTAGAGCAGTAGTGATTCCTAACCTTTTGGCTTGTGACCTCTAAAACGAAGCAACATCTATTTATGACCCCTTGTCACAGTTTGCATGTATGAAATACTAGTGATGTTCCCCTCTTCGAACTTTTAAACATAAGTAGTATCTACAGAACTAAAGACATACATGTATGCAGGATTTCCACAGTAAAAAGTAAAGTTAAAGAGAAAAGTCAGAAAAGCTAAGGATAACTTGTGCAGCAAATTCATGTTTTCCATGTTTTTTCTTATTTCCTAAATTGATAATATATATCTTGCAAAATTTTTAGGGACGCACAGCCATTGTGCTTAAAGCACTTCAGTCTTATTGTGGTAAAGAGGCTTCTTTATTGTGCAGTGGTCCACAGGACAAGAACAAAATCACTATTTAAACAGTTTCTTTGACTTTATATGATACTAATCCTTATAAACATACCCTTCAATCACAATAAACATTTAATATTCAACAGCGCTAGATCTTTGACTCTGAACATGTCTCTCTAATCAGTTTATGAGTTTCCTCTGTGTAGTCTGCAGTCAGTACATACAGTATTTGGTGTCTGTGGAGTGATAAACCACTCATGAGGCTGCTTTGAAGTGCAGTATAGTGAAAACAGATTGCTAGAAGCCAGGATTTAAGTGTCTTTTCTATTTCCTTGCATATTCTTCTTTATTCACCCTCAACCTCATATGTTTTCTCTTTTCTTGATATAACCACCAAGCATGTCACAAACAAAAAAATCAAATCAGTGGGTAATTCCATCACAGACCATTTTCATGGAGAGTTGTACGGTGTCCTGTTCGCAATGTTTCTAAGGTTGGAACATGTATGAGAATGATTTAAGGGTAAAATTGTTTTGGTCTGTTAGTTTAATGATTCCCAACCAGTGGAACTTGTACCCCAGGGGATACTCCTGTGGTTCCAGGAGGTATGAGGAAAGCTCAACTAATTGACTAGTTAAGTTACAATAACCAGTAAATTGAGTCAGTTGTAACACATTGCATCATGTTTTGCAGATTGAGAGTGCATGAAAACTAGTCACTGAGTCAGTAGTCTGATTCACTGGATGTAAACAGTGGGTATAAGCCATGGATGTATATATTATGAACAGGATTCCAGACGCAAAGATGGCACCTTAATAAGACCGGCTTCCCTGGCACATACACCAAGAAAGTTTTGTTGCCTCCAGCTGTACTTCAGCAGTATGCACCCCATTGAATATGCACATTAGTGTTTCTTCCACTGGCCCCATGGTTCCCCCTCTGCCCGTAGATATTGTGTTGACATGTATTTTTAAATTGCTTCTTTTGGTTCTAGGAAATTTTTACAAATATACAACCTTGTGAAGTCAGCTGAAATAGTTTGCTAAATGATGAAAAATAGTTGAAATAGCTACCTAAACTGTTGAAATAGTAAAGTAACTGATAAGCAGTTGGAATACAAAGCTAAGAGTCATAAATAATCTTTGAAATTGTTAGCTACAATTGATAATTGTTATTGAAATAGTTCCCTCAAAGTAATACATTAACAGCTGAAATATGTAGCTAAAAGTAGCCTAATGAAAAACAGTTGAAATATGGAGCTAAAGATAATAAATGAAGAGATGAAGAGGTTAGCAAAAAGTAATAGATAAACAGTAATAGGCAAATGATTGAAGTAGTCAGCTAGTGTTAGCTAAAAGTAATGGAAACATTAAAAAACGTCAAGCCTTGGAGCGCCCCAACACCTCAGTTGGTAGAGCTTGTGCCCCGTGTGCTGAGTCTGGTTTGACTCTCACTTGTGGCCCATTTGCTGTGTGTCATCCCCTCTCTCTCTCTACCCCTTTTCCTGTCATATCTTTAGCTGTCTCAAGGCAAAAAAAGGCAAAATGCCCCAAAAATTATCTTTGAATTAAAAAAACATCCAGCCTAAAATGCAAACTGGACCAAAACAACCTAAATACTGATGATTTAACGGTTTATAATCATTTAAACTGATCACACTTGAAACATGACAAGTGGTGCTGATGAGGGGGACCTCACCTCTCCAGTTTTGACTTGTATGAATTTATATAGTAATTTTGATCAATCCCTTTAGGTTTCACGTGTTTCTTAGCTTTCATCTTCTTTCTTTCTCTGTCCAGCCCCTACTCTGGAGTGCACATCAGGACTTGGTCTGGATCCAGGTCTAGATCCCTCTGCTCATCCTGGGTCCATACGGCGATCAGAGAATCAGGAAGTGAGCAGTAAAACGGAAGTGCTACGGTTGGAGGGATAGCCAGACCGACCAATGGGATCACGGAAGCTGGCTCGGGTGCTGCTGGGATGGGCAGCGGTGTGTCTTTCGGTGGTCCATGCGGCCAGCAGTCAAACTGGGGATGGACCATTCCAAGCTAGCCGATTCACCGGCACTGTGGACCAGAGAGAGGTGCAGCGGGTTCGACGCCGTGGCCAGGAGACACTGAGAGGGTAGGGATGAGTATTTGTGTGTGAGTCACTGTCGCTGGTGCAGCAATGCATAATACAGTTTGGTTCTGATTTTATTCATGTAGACTGTAGAAACATTCACAAAAGGAGTGCCGAAGAAAAGTACATTAAGTTTGCAACTCAGAACATTTGTAGCTGTATCTGGAGAAGGTTTAAAATATAAATGGCTTTCCCCCTCTCTGCTTTCCTGGCAGCTCTCTTTCAACTGCTGTGCTTTCTGGGCTGAGGCCAAGCTCGCCTTATACCAAATTATGCTGCTGAATACTACCACATTGTTTTCTCAAAAACAGCACATGTTCGACCTTAACAGGCTGCTTGCTAGACTGAAATCCCCAAGTGTATTTACAGCAAATTGACATTTTCATGGGAAAGGCAGGAAAAAGCAGCTTTCTATACATCTCATGCGGGGATGATGAGTGAAAAACATGACCTAAATTCCCCTGAGAGTATTAGTTAAGCTGGAGAAAGTAGTTCAGGACTGCTGTGGGGAGATTGTTTTAAGTTGAGGCAGCCAACAGGGAAACCGGTGTGTGGGGGTACGTATATGAACATACATGCATGCATATGTGTGTGTTTTTAAAGGTGCTGTTCATTTGAGTGTCCGTATGTGGGGAGTATCCAGTGTAATGAACTTCAGAGATCACATCACCTCTCACCAGCTGCAACCCCCCCTCCTCCTCATCCCCCTGCGTGTTCGCACTCATACAGTTAAACTTTCGCTTTGTTACCTAAACACCACAAATCTGGGTGTGCGGTGTATGTCAGCGCAGCCAAGAAGAGTTTCACTGTTTTTTTATGCCATTTCTTGAAAAACAAAGGATGTTTTGTTGGGGACTGTTTTCAGTGTCTGCATCAGTTATTCCAATCAGACTCCCATCTGTCCCAGCTTATGGTTCCCTCAGTGCCAAGCCACAGGAAATGAGGTATTCGTATCACCCGAGGGGGGTATGAAAAGGGGCATTTGTTTCACTGCTGTAGGTGACAAAGCAGCACAAGGAATAACAGGGAAAGTATGAAAGAAAGAGATCATGAGGGAAAGAAAGATGAGGTGGAGAAGAAATAGTGAGAGAGATAGAGAGAAGTAACTAAACTGAACTGTATTCACTTGTGGCTTATTAATAGAACAGGGTAAAGCTCACATGGCGTCACAGAACTGGTGTTTTCTTTAAAAACATATTCAGCGATGGCTCCTGCTGCGTAATAGAAATAGATTTGTCTGGCTTGTCACTCATCTTGGTTAATATGGAAGGCATTACTACAAGTTAAATAAAGAAAATCGTGCCCCCTCTGCATGTAGACATATTAAAAAGGAGACATTTTATACATACAGTTTGAGCGAGCATTCTAGTCCTTTAATGTTTCGACTCTGTTGTCCATTGTACTGCTCACAGCCAGAGGTTTGGACTCGGGTCACATGACTTGGGCTCAAGTCAAACTCATGTCACACATTTGATGGCTTCAGACTGAATCAAAAAAGACTTCCAACCCGACTTGGTCTTTTAACACCAATGACTCGTGACTTCACTTGGACTTGAGCCTTTTCACTAGAAAATACTTGAAACCTTCCCCCAAACCCAGAGATTCAAAAGTATGTTATTTAATGAGCGTGCCGTGAATCAGTTCATTTCCCGAATCAACTAATGTTAACACTATTCATTCCCAGAATGATGACACTTAATTCTCCAGATCAGACTCCACATCCACTCTGTCTGAACCAATCCGACAGCACGCAATCCAAGCAGAGAACCACGAAGAATGTTACATTACTGATGTCCAGCTGGAAAAAATAATTTCAAAAATAATTTTGTTTGCATACTAAAACTATGTGGTGCTCAACAAGAAAAGAATTGCAGTATTCAAAACGTGCAGGACAGAACTTCCAACCTCCTTCGGACTTTAGAAATGTCGTTGTTTAATTCCAACTCATTCTGTGTGATGTAAAGCCAAAGCTCACAATGTATGCGTTCACACTGAACAGTCCAGTCATCAAGCCACAACCTGAGTGATATCACTGTATGTGTAAAATATAAAATAAACAGCTTGTCAGCCCCTGCAGACCATTATGTTTAATAGCAGTTGTCAATAAAGATTTGTTCGAACGCTCCAAAGTACTGTGCAAGAGCCTGACAACGGCTGACCAAAATGTCTAACATGTCAGAAATTCATCTGAACATTGAACGGCCATTTGGGAGCAGTTGATTGGTCGTCACTCCCCCTGTACGCTGCGCAGCAAACAACACGTAATGAAGCTGAAATTTGGTCCGACCCTAAAATGAGTCAGCAATGGGCTCACGCTGTACAGTCTATGCCAAGCTTTACTTTATGATCTGTTTATGACTTTAAACTCAAAGTCTAAGACTTGGGACTTGCCAGTCTTAACTGTTGACTTGCGCGCAAAGACTTCAGACTTATTCGTGTCTTGCAAAACAGTGACTTGGTCCCAACTCTGACCACAGCCACTACGACAGACGTGTCCCGTTTCATGTATCAAGTGTTCATTGAACCACAAATCAGATGACTGGCACTGAACTACAACACATTAAATATCTGATCGGACTGAACAATAATTCACATTCACAGTTTGTCTAACAGCCAGAGGAGAGAGTGAAGAAAGCAGGAGGCCTTGCACAATAGCTTATTATTCCCATCGAATAGTGTGTGATTTCATGAGAACATGCAACAAAAGCCTGCAGACTTTTTCCATTACATTGTTAAAGTTCTGGAAACACTACTGTGTTAGGAATGAAAGGCCCATGTAGTGATAGCTCTATGTATTGAAGTAAATAGGTAATGACATTATAGAGCATCTCTGAAAGACAGGGCATGTTAAGGCTAAAAAGCTCTGTTTGCATGCTGGGCTTCAGGCCAGCATGAGTACCACAAACCAGACTTATTTGACAAAATGTTCGACATCTTTTTGATTATTTTTATTAGATTTCTAGGTGTTGCCTGGTAACTGTCACTTGAAATGTTTTAGTGCCTCACATGTGCTGAGACAGGCTGGCCAAAACAAATAGGTCTAATGTGTTGACTTTATTTTCAGTTACTGTTTGAGTATTCCTGGATAAAAACAATCATAGTACCTCGGAGTTCGGGTAAAATTAGTCATCTACATGTGGTCATGTTACATCTAACCCCCTCTGGACAGAAGCCGTAGGGTGAAGAAATCACATTTGTGATGACTGAGTAAGTGTTTTGGCCGTTGACAAGGCTTTGTGTAATGACGGCCAAATGTTTCACACACAGGAGTTTTACTACAACTCATTCACGCCAACAAACTACAATACATGCAACCCAAAGCTTGCGTCTTACTGTATCGAAATGGTTTCATCAAAGAATTGCAGCAATCACTGTGGACTGTTAGTAAGTCCGTATGGGTTTCACAGATTCTCTGTGTGGGAGATGGAGGGAGGTTAGTATAATGATGGTCATTACGCTGGCCTTGGGCTGGGGCGCAGTGTTTATTTGCTGGCTACAGCTCCATATCCCCTGGTCTGTCTCTGGTAGCGCTGGGTCTGATGCTGACTGACTCTGATTTATTGGCTCCCACTGCAGCCTGGCATCGGTCCACTCAAAGGCGGTATCTGATCAGACCTTTAGGTTGGCTGGATGGCTAGCTGGCAGGTCTGCTTCACTCGGTGGGTGATTGACCGTCTGGTCGGTAGAATGAAAGAAGGATAGTGTTAGACAGAGACAGAGAGTCTTTGCTTTTGATTTCTCTCTCATGCTTTCAAAGAGTTGAATATTTATAGTTTAATAAGATCTCTTGTATGTTAGAGTTAAAGAATCCAGCCAAATTCGTTTTTTTTTTAGTAGCCACCCACCTTATTAACTTACTCCAGCTTGGCCCAGCTTTACCCAGCTCTGCCGAGGGGAGACGCCTTGGATGCTGGCGAAGTTGGCAGACAGTCAGCCCCGGCCCAAAGCAGAGAATTACATTCAGCCTCCTGAAGTCCCTTCCAGGATAATGTCAATACCACCCTGATGGCCTGGATGGGGTTCTTTATTTGCTGTCTGCCGAATTTGAAGGAGAATAAGAGAATTTCCCCATTTTGGAAGTCACAGGGCAAACATCTTTACCTCAGACCAACAGAATTTGAGAGGACAGAGGAAGGAATAAAGCTGGAGAAGAATTTATATTCGGGATGAGTGAACAATTGCCAGTTTCCCTTTCAGTTTTATGTGCCATTTTAGGTCCCATTTTAGGTTTTTATGTGTCTGCATTTTATACCTACTGTATGTGCAGGCTAAGACTGAGCTGTAAAGACGGGATTATCTGGGACAGCTGATTGGCATGTGGTCTGTTCATAAAGTGCTTTCTACTTAACGTCAGCCCGTATGAAAAGAGTCCACCATCGTTTTATTTACTACATTGAACATCTCCGCACATATCGACATACACACACAGATTTTGAAATCACACACATAAAGTCATGAGCTTATTCTTGTGCAGGGCTGTATTTGATTTACAATTTCTTACTACTACGTCTAAAGGACACGTCATTATAGCTGATCACAAACAATATTAGCTTTGCCGCAAATCAATCAGGTTAAAAGAGAAATCTGTAAAATATAAACTGTACTAAATCATAAAATGACCTTGATATGTCATCAGAGATTAGGGAAACATACTAAGTTGAAATACTTGCTTCTCCCACAACAACGCTACAGCCAGAATGTTCTCCTCTGAAATTTCCATTCAGGTCTGGAACGTCTGTTTCTATTTTTCATGTTTCATGATGTTTATTAGGGTTCAAATGAATGCCAAATGTTCGCAGAATGAGTAAATGTTTGTTTGTGACTCGTAAGAAATGATTAATAATCTTTTAGAAGGAGCAGATGTTTATAACGGTTAAATCAAGCAATTTGTTAATAAAGTCTGGCAGGAGGTCACTGAACTCCCACTCCAGAGTGCATATTTTTGGAGCAGTGGGCTTTTGTTTTCAGGATAACGGGCTTAACTTTACATTTACGGACAACTGACAGAGTTATAAACAGCTGATCGACTTATAGTGTAGGACATAGGTTCTTCCAGTCTGCATATGACCTGATTTCAAGGAGAATCCGATCTGATGGCAGACATATAGAAATAGCCATTCTTCTCGCTGATGGTCTTGTTTGCTTATGTATGTCATATAGACACATCAGTGGCAAATTGTTTCATCCTAAGCAGTTAAAAAAAACTCCATGTAGTACATTTAAACAGAACAATAAACAAACATCCCCTCTGGGGTTGCGTGGTAGACCACAGTTTAAGTTTCTGTGCTATACAGCTCTCATCACACCACACCCCTTCAGTATTCAGTGATTTACTGTAGTTTTGTAAGTGCCCGTCCCTGTTACACTGCCAACAATCTCTCACTCATTCCCTCTTTATCTCTGTTTCTCAGTACAATTCAATTTCAGGTCTTTAAAGGCAGGCATTTCCACCTATATCTCCCTTTTCTCTTCTTCTGTCTCTCCTCCCTGCTTTCACAATTTCTTTTCTCTCCTCCCTCTGTTTCTGTTTTGGGTCAGTTTCTATACGCTACATTCCCTTATCATCCCCACCCCTAGATCTGATAGTGGAGCAACAGGCCCAGGTGTAGCTAGAGGCAGCAATACGTAAGAGCTTTGCTGAGGGGGGTCAGATAGCGGGCAGATGACCTTTGACCTATGACCAGCACACTGACACACATATGGACACAGACACCTGACCTGGGGCCTTAGCAACTGTGAACTTAAGGTCTGCATCTTTATGGAAACAGACCGTCTGTCGTCATTTTCCATGCCTGCCCGCTGCTGCCCTTCCTTGTAGGTCAGTGGAGGCCGGCTGCTCTGAACTGCTTTAACCTTTGACCCTGTGGATTCCTGCGAGAGAAGAGGACCCTCAGGCTACAGCTGTATAAGTTGATGATTTTGCAGTTTCTAAATTTATAACACAAACTCTTTTTTAAAAACTCAAAGAACAAAAAAAAACCCCTCAAATACTTCAATACAGAATGACAAAGAATCTATGAAGAAAATGTGTCTGCTGTATATTTTCATGATTAATTGATTGATTGATATGTTTCTGATTTATGTTCGGTAACTCTCAGAGATCATCAACAGTTTTTTTCAGTAGTTCACAATTTATCGATTATTTCATTCATCATTCGTTGCAGCTCTACAAAAAAAGAATGGCACAACAGTTTAATTAGTTAAAAACAATACTGTTTTGTCCCTAAAATGACAGACAAGAGTGAAAAATAGCAATTAAAATTCCCCAGAGGCCGATGTGTTTGTATTGCAACAGTTCAAAACCCAAAAATCTTCACTTTACTATCTTATATGACAAAAACAAGCACATTTAAAAAGGTGAAACCAGGGAACATTTGGCATATTTACTGAAAAAAAAAATGACAAAGCAATTAATTAATTCTCAAAATAGTTTAGTGTAGATCAATTTTCCATAGATGGATTAATTGTTTCAACTGGAAAACTAATTGGCTGAGTTCTTGAAACCACAAGATAAGCAGATTGTGGTACCACACATACCATGTAGCTATTTGGCCTCTTCCACGTCCAAGAATCTCTATGAAACTGCCTCCCCTTTCAACTTTGAACTCTGACTACAGTATCCGACTTCCCTTCATTCTTCATATTTCCCCTTAGATGAGGTGGCAGCCATTTTCCTTTTATTACTATTAATGGCAGTTAACGAGCGATCTGCGGCCCGGGAGGCAACTTCAAAGAGTTAATCTCCTTTAGATTGAGCCCTGAGAACAGTAGGACATTTCAATATTGAGGAAAACCCCTGGGGCGTAAACTCCTTTTTTTTTTTATGGCTGTCTTTCATTCTGTTTTACTTCAGTTCATCCTCTAAAGCCTCCTCTCTGTGATAGGAGAGCAGGCCCTGACCTGGAGGAAAGACAGAGAGAGAGTTAGAGGAAGAATAACAAACCAGAGCACCTCAGGGTCAGACCCTATAATCCTTCTTATATTGACATCCCTAAGGTCTGTAACAGTGGAAAATCTTTAACGCTTTGTGGAGAAACAGATCAGGGAAGAAGTCGGGCTCACTGCTCATTAGGCGTTGGAATGCCGATGTCTCGCTCGATGCATTTCTGCATTTTTTCTCTTTGGTTTGTATGTTTTCCCCAGAAATTCAACCCCCACCAAGGGTCTGGCCTCTTCTTGCTTATGCTGCTTTCTCCTTTGTTTCCATATCTCTTTTTTCCGCTCCCACTCCTCCTCCTGCTTCCTCCTCTTCTCAACATAAACTTGTTTTGTTTTCCCTCCCACTGATCCCCTGTTCCTTTCCCACCGTCCCGTTCGCCATTCCTCTCACTCTCCCTTCACACTTTCTCTGTAAAACCCTCATGTTTCAGTTTCCCCCAAAAGAATCCACTGCACTTGTCTTTTCTCCACTTCCTGTTTTATTTTTGTCTTCCTTTTTTGTCTGACCACCAATTCTACCTACGTAAATATCTCTCGTCTGCCTGCCCACCTGTTTGTCTGTCTCTCTGTCTCCCTGTGCCATCTGGTAATGTGTTTGGAGGTGTGCTCTTGCTCTCCATCCATCAGAGATTCAAACCCCAGCTGTCATCTCCCTGGTGACAGCCTGGGGTTACTACGGATACCGTCTGGTGAGGAGGAGAGGAAGGTCATCTGTTTCATGCAGGAGGAACTTGAGAAGTTCATCAGAACTAACACTTAATTTCCAACTTAAGCTCTGGTCTTCTAATCTCTTGGTTTACACTGCTTAACCGACTAAAAGATGCATATATCTGTTCTAGTTTGTTGGCAAGCAAAAATTTCATGTTGAATTTTTCTTACTTTAGCCCTCTAGATGTATTTCTTTTGATTTCACTGCAGCACTAAAATGATTAATCAATTAAAGGAGAAATATGTCATATATTTACTGTGCTAAATCATAAAATGACCATATTTTTATCAGAGATCAAGGAAACATGCTAAGTTGAAATACCAACTTCTCCATCAACAACACTACAGCCAGCATGTTCTCCTCTGAAATTTCCATTCTGGTTTTTGTTTTGGTCACACTGCCTGTTTTATGTTAATTCTCTTTACATAGAGCTCAAATTAATAACGAATGTTCATTGAAGGAGTTACTGTCTGTTTATGAGTTGTAAGAAATCATTAATATTCTTGTAGAAGGAGTAGCTGCTTATAACTGCAGTGGTTCTTTTGTTTTCTGGCTTAACTTTACATTTACACATAACTGACAGTTAAAAACACCTGATCATCGTACAGTGTAGGACTCGTGGTCGCTTGTCAGTGTCAAAATATAATGTTATAACTCGTCTTGCGCTTGTTTAAGTTCATTCATTCATTCAAATTCCGTTTATGGCTCGTGATTTCGACAACAGTACTCATTTTTAAATGCTTGGTTCTTACATATTGCTCATTTAATCTCTTAATCCACAGAAAATGTACTGAAAACAATATTGACAGGGTTAATTAATTAAGGGAGTAGTTCAACACTACAGGAATAATGACTTTGTGGAGTCTCTGCTGGTTGTCTGGCAAATAGTCACAGTTAAGAAAGTCAGTCACACAAAGTCCTGTAAAATGGTGAGTTTCATTTTTACACTTCAAACAAAACAAACAAAATAGAAAATATTAATTTGTTACCTTTAGAGACCCCAGGCTAAGTTTTTACCCCAGTCCTAGTCTTTATGCTAAGCTAAACTAAGCTGAACTAAGCTAACTGGCTTCTGGTTCCTGCTACATGTATTGGATAAAAAAAAAAAAATAATGAGCATTTTCCCTAACATGTCAGATTATTCCTTTAAGTCATTCAACAAGCAAAAATACAAAACAGCCGCTGATTCCAGCCCGGAAATGGAAATGGATTAACTTAGCAATGTAGAGATCTCACTGTTAACTCTGAAAAATTGTGACCAGCAGTATCCACTATTTTAGTCATTATATATTAACAATTAGCTGGAAAAAATCATGGGAGGTGACTAAAAATTACATGCAGTTTTAGGGAAACTGAGGTGAAGTTGTGTCAGCTTTTGCCCCCACAGTGTAATATTTTAGGAAAACGAATCAAAATTGAAATGTAATAAAGATCAGTTGAGGCGTACCACTCAGCCTTTGAAAACAGTTGTAAAATCTCCTCTTTGGCTCTGGAGGGAGTTCAGAAAGTTAAAAAAAACAGATGATGTCATAGTGATATCATCAGATTTGAATATTTGACAGAAAACCTATAAAAACCCTATAAATTACAAATAGAAAATTTGTGAGGTCACAGTTTGAAAGATGAGGGCTTTTAAAAGGCAGAGTTAGTATAATGAAACAGGCTAATGAGTTGCATCATGGGAAATGTCACACTCTCAGCTCAGCAAAATTTGTCTCTTGCATGTCTCTAAACTTTAAGTGCAAATACAAATCCCTGGTGTGTCCATGGCTTGATGAGATGTTGTCTAATTTTACTAGTCCTTGGTCACTGTAGAAAAACACCGCGTAATCTAGCGTTACGTTAAACAGTCATAAATTACGTCCTGAGGGCAAAAATGGTCTAGACTAAAGAGATGTGATCCCTGTGGCAAATGACTTTACCATGAGCATGTGGATCAGGATTTATCCCAATTTACCAAGCTGTGGTCCCTTGAGTCTTAGTCATGCCATCAGCAAATGCAAGAAACAAACCACCAACGCAGATGATCATGGATATACCCGTCATCATACGCTTTGAAAGGTCACCAAGGATATCATTAGCGCCACCACATTGCATTGTTGGAAACCCTTCAGCTTGTTAAACAGCTTTATGCAGCGTCTTGGGGTGCACACACTGACTCACGCACCCTTCCTCAAGTTTTTTGATTGATGCATGTTGTTTTTTTTACTCAATTTCTAACTAAACTGAGTTATAAGTAGGTGTGTAATTATTCACGGAAGATAAAAACTGAAGTGTTCTTTGCATTAGCTCGGAGGGCAGCTGCAGACCTCGGTCCTGCTGCATGTTTTTGTGTGTTTGTTCGTGTGCGTGCAGCAGCCAGGCATCTCTAGATGTGGTTAAGCCATCTCCTCAGAGGAAAACTTTGTGGCTAACCTGTCAGGCCAATCAAGCACTCTATAAGCTGTGATGACTCTTACATCTGTCAGGCGGGGTCAGAGGTCGCTGCAGGCGCTCCACCAATAAGAGTCAGAGCTGAGAAAGAGATGGAGGGAGGGGGGGCAGCGCTGGATATTTGCCAGAAAACAGGACAGCCAGGCATGGAATTTGGGAGAAAGGAGGACTTTATACATCCTGTCCGCCTTGAATGAAAACAAAAATGCTCCTCTTCATGTTGTAGGCCCCCTCGCATTTCCTTCCCCTCCTCCTCTTCTCTCTGAAAATACCTCCATCCATCACTCGAGGAGGCTTTGTATCAAAGTTTGTTTTGTTTATTCTGAAAGCAGAGGCCATGCAGGTCCCGGGCAGCTTGGAAAATAACTTATATCTTTGTGTATTTGTTTAGGGATTTTGCTAAAATATGTTTGGGAGGTCTGGGTGAGCACTGAGTTTGTTTGTTCTTTCTTTCTTGTCTCTGTCAGACCCAATGTGTGTGGCTCTCGCTTCCATTCATACTGCTGTCCGGGCTGGAAGACCCTGCCAGGAGGGAACCAGTGTATCGTCCGTAAGTCCCTCCACCCTTTAATCCTCTTTAGTGTGATACCACATGATACTGCCCAGTGGAAAAGAAAACAAATAGGCGTGGGATAATTCTGTTTGTTTCATCGTGTATGGCAGAAGACATGAAAATGAATGAGCCAAATAAATTCTTTCCTTTTGTTCTCTCCAGCAATCTGCAGGAATTCATGTGGCGATGGCTTCTGTTCCAGACCCAACATGTGTACCTGTTCAAGTGGCCAGCTCTCTCCCAGCTGTGGAACAGGAGGAGGAGGTCAGTAACATATTTACATACAGTAAACAGTGAAGCTTCATCAAACCCCATTAATAAGGTTGGGACAGACAAATGGAATTAAAGCAAGACAAAAGCTATTTGATCCATTACAAGACATTTATATGACGGTTTTTTGTTCAAGGACATTGACTTTTGGGGATCAGTCCACCAACCCTACAGGGGCTGAAACAGTTGGTCAGTTATTTGATTAGTCAATCGACACCAAACATGTAGAGTTATTTTTCCAGCAAAAACACCAAATAGTCCCCAGTATCAGCATCTAAGGTTGTATTTGCATTAGTCCAGATGAAATGGCATGTCAAGAGTACCTAGCTTTAAGTTTGAGAGGAATTTGATTCATATTTTGTTTTACAGGATGAAAACATGAATGGATTTTTTTTTTTTGGCATATATTGATAAATAGATACACAATATGACCGGAGATGTGATCTTAAAGGGTTAAAGTGGCATTTTTCATTTAATCTTGACTTTAAATATAAGGCTCCAACCAACAGCCTGCTAGCTCAATTCAGCATAAAGACTGGAAACAGGGAGAAACAGCTAGTCTGGCTCTGTCCAAAGATAGCAAAGGTGTCTACCAGCACCTCTAAATGGCTGGGAGCAGCAACTTCCTGGAGACTTTGCTTGTTGCCTGGCAACTGCTCCTAGCCAAAAAATAGTCTGGTACATAACTCTTCATAAAATGGTGAATTGTAGTTTCTACACTTTGGTTTTTGTTTGAGTGGAACAAAAGAGATTTAATGTGTTAATTAATGAGCTTTAAAGCTCATCTAGACAGAGCCACATTAACTGCCCCCCCCACCCCCTCTTTCCAGTCTTTGTGCTAAGCTAAGCTAACTGGCTGTAGCTTTATTTTTGCTGGACAGATACAAGAGTGGTATTGAGCTTTTAATCTAACTCTCTACCAGAAAGTGAACAAGCGTGTTTCCAAGAAAAACTACTGTTCTAAAAGCCAACTTTCTCTAACGACCTGAGCTGCAGCAGATACTCATCAGTCTTGTGAAATTCAGACAGACAATAATGAAATTCCGAAACACAAGACTCCTTTTTCCATCAATGTAAGACCAATTTCTGAATCCTGTAGACACCTCAAGCAGCAGGACTGCATAGTTGTTATAGAGACCCAGACTGAAGCATTTGGCCAATCGGTCAAATTATTTGATTCCTTACTGTACAACAGTATTGTTATTCTTCTGACTGACCTTGAGCCTGACTTCACTTTACTGTGTGATTCTGCAAAGTGGCCCAAACTACTGATTAAATGATATCGCTTGTTACACTGAGCAGTTTCAGTTCCAAGTTTTCCAATTGCTTGTCTATTTTCCAAATGTAATGGTTCCACCCTCCTCTCATGGGAGCCAGAGCAGGACTGTAGTCAGTGTAATAGTAGCATATAGAGTCCCAGGCCTGCTCTGCAGCCTGCAGGTCACAGGGTTTGTCAGGATTAAAGCAGGGAGTCTGGCTGCTCCAGCTCAGTCTGCTGGGCTTAGTTACAGACCACTCAGGATGTGTGTGTGTGTGTGTGAGTTTGGAGTGGAGCAAGGTGTTTAACTGCACCCCCAGAGTGTGTGAAATCACGTTTGTCTTAGTGAGATTAGTGCAGTGTGTGCAGGGTTTAAATATGAAGTTAATATGTGCCGGACATGCAGAAAACACTGTCGTTAAGCGGCACTTTGGGAGCATGTGAAGTATGTGTCGATGTGTGTATTAAGTAGCGTGCAATATGTTCAGCTTCACTGCTTCAGTCGGGCCAAAATCAGCTCGTCAGTCACGCCTGGGCCCTGCCAGACCCTTTACACATGCTCACATTCCATTGAGCCCACTAACACACACGTTTTGACTCACGGATATACACAGACACTCATGCTCTTATACAAAAAGACACACTCAGCGAGCATCAGTTGGCTGTGACCCAGAAGTGTAAAACAGGATCTGTTCCAGCCATAAGTAAGGTCGACCCTTAGAGGAAGGGCATGGAGGGTGGGGTGGAGAAAAACAGCCCCTGACCTGTATGGCAGGATACGCACAGATCTCCTGCAGAGTCAGTGCTTTGGCGAGAGCTATGAAGTCATATTCCTGAGGGGCAGGAATGGCGCGAGAAAGCAAGGTGATAAATTAGAGTGAGAGCTTAGCAGAGCTGGACCAAAATGATAGTCAGAGTCTGAGATTCTCAGCCTTCCCCAGCAGGGATTTATGGTGGCTTTTGTGCAGGTTTACAGGCAGTGGAGACACTGGGAAGAAACTACTGAGATAGTGTATGATCTGAACAACCAGAGACAGTTTTATTGTTCTGTGATTAATAAATGGCGAATATGTTTTAGAGTGCTGTTAAAGGGAAACTTCAGACTATTTTAAGTGGGGTTAAATAAGGTACTTACCAATAGTCAGTGTTATTTACAGTAGGTTGGGGCCAGTACACCCCCAGTTTGTAGAGGCAGGAAGCTAAGCAATGTACAGGGTCAGCAGGAAAACGGCTTTACCTTGCCATCAGACAGCCTTTTCAAATGGGAAACCATGTTTATATAGGGCAAGTGTCACCTTCACCAAACCAACCAGACGCCATGGCAAAATCATCAATTTTAACTTGCAGAACACAAGTGTTGCTGGTCTAAAGCTGCCTCAATCGATTAGTTTGTTTGTGTTATTGTGTGACTTTGGTGAAGCTGAACTAACCCTTTAAATATCTGAAGTCAGACAATAACACAAATGAACTAACTGATCAAGGCAGTGGTACACCAGGATTTTGCTTATATAATTGTGGATTCCCATTGGAAAAGGCTATCTGAGAGCAAGTTAAAGCGGTTAAAATATTCTATGTATAGCATACATTTAAACTGATATCTTTTAGGTTGGTCTTTTTTTGGTGGCAACAATATGGCGTTCTGCTCACCCTGTTCACAGCATTGCCTAGTTTCCTACTCCTGCTGCTTCTCAAAACTGGGGGCATGTTGACTGCCTTCTACTGTAGGTAATGAAAGGCTCAGCAATAAGGATTGCCCACTTACCCAGGGCAAGTAAAATGCCATGTCAGCCAAGCCAGCTAACTTGCCTTACAGGGCAAGTTGTAAAAAAATAGTTATTTTGATTCACATCATTCAGCCTAATCATTAAAGTAATCTTCATGCAAAAATGACAGAAAATGCTGTTTTCAGCATCTCAAATAAGAAAATGTCCTGCTTTTCTCTATTTATTATCATATTAAACTGAATATCCCCAGTTATGGACTGACAAAACAAGAGATTTAAGTCACCTTGGATTTTGAGCAACCGGGATGGATATTTGCAGCCCTAGATCAAACATGACAATTAACTTCAGTCTTTGCTGATATCTGATAACTGCTAATAAATATGCCAATTTGTACATGGGCGTGCAACATTAACATTGAACCTTGTAATATACTAGCTATGGTTAAGTACCTCATACTACCCCACTTTGAATAATCTGAACTATTCCTTTAAGATTGTATCACTGTGAATGACCCTCTCTGGCCTTCCTGGCAGCTTTCGTTAAAGTCAGAGGTCAAACAGCTTTATGACCTGAGATTAACATAACGGCCATCAGTGAATGCAGAATGCTGTGGAGTGACCCCGGGTAACCGTGGAGATCACCTTATTTGGTAAACGCTATTTGGTCTCAAACATGAAGGTATAATTGTACTAAAGCAACTATAAATTCCCTCACCGACCTGCATATAACTAATCCCAAAATCTGACTAAATCTTTGTTATATTTGGGTTAGATGTTTCCAGTTGTTTTTATTCGAATTCCCACAGAGCCATACTCACTGTTTGAGGTGTGTTTAACATATTACTAAGTTGAAAACTGTTTTCACAGCATTTATCAGTCTCGGAGGCTCCAGGCCGTGCCAAGGGAAGGCAAGCACTCCTCATCGTAGATCTTGTCTCCCCAAATGTGCTAACTCCCAAATTCAGCTTTTGGAGAGCGTCCACCATTTAACAGGATAATTCAGTGCAGTTGGAAACAAATTGCAGCTCCATGGAGATCCGTTTGGAAACGCCAATTTCCTCAGCTGTAATTATACAGGCTGATTCTAGCACCCTGGTTCGCTGGGATATAGATAGCATCTTTATGTCTCACATCTCGCCTGTGGAATGCAGAGGTTTAAATAAATCAGCAACACATTTGTGATTTTCTTCATATAATCCACGTGTGTGTGATTATTGTTGTGTCCACACAGATGGTTGTCTATGATTTTTTTTATGACTCTTCCTGGAATCTTTGCTGTTTGCCAATGAACAATACAAGCATATGTTTCTATGGATAGCCTGGCAGAACTCTAGAAATGTACATATTTCCAGAATTAGAAAAGGAAAATGGCGGCTTTGTAACTGAACAAATCACTTTACTGATAAGCTAGAGCTGTGACATGTCAGTTCCCAGACGACAAGGGTTCACGCTGTAAGTCACCCTTGTAATAAACCTGCTGACAGTTTAGGGCAGAGCAGCTGGGCCATCTTTATAACCTTGTCTTCCCATAACCATAATTACAAAATCATTACCACAGGCGTTCTTGCGCTAATGCTGAGAAACAGCTGTCTTTACACTGACGGGCTTCCATTGGTTATTGACAAGGAGAACTGGTGAGTCCTGGGAAAGCAGAGAGAGGCCTTTTTAATTAGAAGCCATGCTGCTTCAGGGTGTCCTGTTACGTATGAGGCAGCGGTGTGGACTCGAGTCACACATTTGATGACTTTAGACTCAACTTGACAAAATAAAAAAAAAAATAAAAAAATAGACTTTAACACCAGTGACTTGAGCCTTTTGACTTGAAAATGCTTGATACTCTACACCAAGTCCAAATATTCAAAACTAGTTTAAAACTAAAAATGTTATTTAAAAAGTCAAGTCAAATTAATTAATTTCCCTGTATTCCTTGAGTCAACTAACGTTAACGCTATTAATTCTCAACCCTTTCTCATCGCATCTGTTTTGTCACCACCTCTGGGTGTCACGTACTGATGCACCAGATATATGTATGTATATGCAATGGATTTACATTTAAATCGATTACAGCCCGGTGTGTCTCTTTCAGCTGCTAACGAGTACTGTACTTTTGTGCAGGGAGATGCAACAACTTCCAATTTCATTTGACATTTGAAGTTGTACGAAGAACAGCAAATCCAGTCTAATATTAACACAGTTAGAGAGATAATGCTAAGTAACTTTGTAAATCAACAAGGCTGGAAAGTCTGTTAGATTCTGACCTGTTTATGATGGGAAACACAAAGTTTAGGACTTAGGACTTGACTTGGGACTTAGCCGACTTGTAACTTGGTCCTGCCTCTGGTATGAGGTATGTAAGCAAATAAATTGGTCTAATTTACCAGAAAATTGATGATATGTGTGCAGCACAGACTTCACTGAAAACCAGGTGGAGGACTGTGAGTTTCCTGGAATGGAAACACATTTTTGTGTTTGACTTTCAACTTCCTTTGACAGCGTCTCATGCAGCTTTGTGTTTCACTACATCACCCATCCATGCCGAAATGGGCTGACTTGTCACTGGTCCCTGGGGTGTGTGTAAATCAGGACAAAACACAACTGTAAAGCTCCTCAGTTTTCCATCAGACACACATGTACCCGCGCACACACTCAACACACGAGCCTGGACTTCCTGTGTTTCGCAGCCCCTCGTAAAAAACACCCAGATGTGAGCGGCTCACCGACGACACTACCAGAATACAGAGGTACATTGTGGTGCTGCAAAGCTACACCCAACTCCTTTTGCTTAACGTCTGGAAGACTCACACACACACACGCATATCCCCCCACCCTGTCGCTCTGCACGTGCAGCTTTCCAGGCACGGGTCACTGGGGCAGACCATCTCTCTCCACCTGTGGGGGATGAAGTGCCACGAGGAGGGGGAGTGAGAGGCGAAGTTAACCAGTGAGATCATCTCCTTCTGCCTCCAAATGTGCTTGTTTGCTTCCTTCTCCTCCTCCTCCTTCACCCATTTAGTTCCTGTTACAGAAAAAAAAAACACCTCCATCTCATCAGCACCTGTCCCATCATCCTCTGCTCCTGAGGGCAGAGAGTTCAGGAACTATAGCCCTTACTGCTCCATCTCCTGTCCCACAAGCCCTAGCCAACAATCTTTCTCCATAAGTTCTTGACCTATTTAGAAACAGTTTTTGTTGGGTGGGGGGTTGAAAAATGGAAGCGTTTACCCAAGCTGCTCTCAGCTTTGGAGGAGTCTGCATTGCAGCACGTTGGAACAGTTTTCTCCATGGTTCGTTCCATGGCAGGGAAAACTGAAATCACTCACTGCAATCATTATTCATGTTTCACATCAATGCTCCAGTTGTTGGCCTGGAGAGAAGAGAGGGCGTCAATAGACTGTGCAACTTTAACCTCATGTCTTAAACATACTGTAGGTTGAGGTTGAAACCCGAGAGGAAGAAGACTCGACCCCTCTCCCCTGAGAAGAAGGGAGAGAGAGAGAGAGACAGCAGCACACACTAGTCCACTGACCCATAAACCCAGCCTGCCCTAGAGTCCCAAACTATTTGCTTTAGTTTATCACCATATGTTGCCATGAGACACAATCCAGACATAAAGTAGTTTCTGCCAAATCTGTACACATAGACTGCCAAGTGTTTCACAGGAAAAAGTTTACTGGAATTCCTTCTAGACTTTAGATGCATTAAATACATATACGCAAAGAAAACCTTTCTTGACAATTGACCTTTCCAAAGTCCCACCCCTTTTGCCTTGTGCTCCAACAGCGGTTAAACAAATCTCGGTCTATATTTCTTTTCCTATTTCCTTTTATGCTAGGTTCGTCTTTGTTGAAAAGAATTTTGGAGATGGTTAAAAGATGTTGCTAGGGGACCTGTTAAAGTGACATATGTAGTTTGTGTCTTAAATCACTCACTCATTCATTAATCCCTACTCATTGTCTAGCAATTTCTCACAAAAAAAGAAGGTATAGGGTCTAATAATTTTCACTACACATTCAGACAGGACTACAAAAAGTGAAATGCTGATTAACTGGCCAGCTCTTGATGTAGACTAGCTTGTCATTACCTGATCTGTGCCAGCTGCCTGATTCCTTCTGGAAATGTGCAAACCTAACCTAACCTAACCAAACCAAACATTCTGCACATGCACTGGCTTTTGGATGCGTATGTGCGTGCATCAGCAGCTGGCACAGCCGGGCAGCGACATAGCTAGCTAGTTACCTAGTGTTTTACTAACGTTAACTGTCAGAAGTACAGTTACTTACTGTACTGTACAGTTACTTACTTTTTTACTCACAAAAAAAGAAGGTATAGGGTCTAATAATTTTCACTACACATTCAGACAGGACTACAAAAAGTGAAATGCTGATTAACTGGCCAGCTCTTGATGTAGACTAGCTTGTCATTACCTGATCTGTGCCAGCTGCCTGATTCCTTCTGGAAATGTGCAAACCTAACCTAACCTAACCAAACCAAACATTCTGCACATGCACTGGCTTTTGGATGCGTATGTGCGTGCATCAGCAGCTGGCACAGCCGGGCAGCGACATAGCTAGCTAGTTACCTAGTGTTTTACTAACGTTAACTGTCAGAAGTAGGCTATCTAGTGAATTAATGATTGATGTAGATTAGCTATCTTGTTAGCTAGGATTTTACTACAGAGCAAAGCACTAGCTAGCTGACAGCTGACAGAAAATAGCTAGCTAGTTAGATAGGGTTTCCCTAAATTTTTCAACTTAAGATGTGACGATATGTAAACAGTATGCATTGCAATATGCATTCTTCTTCTTAGGATGGCGAACGGATGTCCCACCCCACACTGCCTCTGATTGGCTTACCCTTCTTACCTTAACCCTACCCAGTCACATTCCTCATGCCTAAACCTAGACATAACTTACCCCAACCAACAAATACTAGCCAATCAGAGTAAAATAAAGTGTGTAATATGTATGTCTTTTCAATATATCACATAGCATATCTACAAGAAACAGGAGAGGAGAAAGTTGATTAAGATTCCAAAAGGGAATTGAATTTACTGAAAGTTCACAGGGTCCACATCCAAGATAGTGTGCTACGACTCATGTAACTAAGTCTCTCCCGTGTGAGCTGCCAGTAACAGGCGTGGGTGATCACAGTGAAAAGCTACCTAAGAGCATATTCAGTCATCATGACTCACAAAGTCATATTTAGTGTGTTTGGGTACAGTCAGAGTAAGTGGGTGGATTATAGTGGCTGAAATGCCTCCTGTTGGCAAGTGTGCAAACTCAGAGAGTCTCATTAGACAAACTCAGCAACGGGGAAGCTCAGTCATTTCCCCTCTGCTCCACAGCGCTGCATGCCACAAATTTTAAAGAGAGTAAGAGACACAAACAGGCAGATGGAGCGAGAGAGGGAGGAAATTAATGTTGAACTTGCGATTAAGATATAGACAGAAGAGCAGGAAAGGCGCTGAGGGAATAGACAAAAGTGGAGGAAGGAAGGAAAATAAAGGCAGACTAAAGGACAATAAAATATCCTCTTGAGCAAGATGAAAGAAAAGAAGACGATGCAAGGAAACATTAAGAGGATACAGTTCTCTCTCTGTAGGTGTATTCTCTCCTCTTGTGTGCGGTAAAAGGCTAGCTCAGCAGAAAGGTGCCTGTCTGCCGGGAACACCAATTAGTTTCCCTTATGAGAGCTGCTGCTACGTGTTTGAGACTGTCAGATTGGCCCTCTCACTGCCTGCTAAAGCACTCTGCCAGCAAGGAGGATCCTGCTTCACATCCATAATACCTGTACCACTGCAGGACTTTTGGTTTCTTTACCCAGCATTCAAAGTCTTCTTTCAATTACATTTGCTCCTATGTCTGCGCATCCTGTTTGGATTTTTTTTTTTGCTATCGTACTTCTCTTCCCCCTCACCCAGTTTCCCCTCTCCTCTCAGCAAATTCCTGACTGACTGACTGACTGTAGCATACAGCTGGATCGACTTATTGCCTACCCCCAGTCTGCTTGATTAGCTCTGGTTTTGTGGCCTCGGGGCTTTTGAGCCTTGTCTGCTCATCTAAAGCTGCCAAAGAAACACCAGCGTTGTGTGAATGCAAGTGAGGTGGAAAAGCCTCTTAATGTGTTAAAGTGAGCATGGTTATTTAACTGTCAGGTGTTTGGAAACTACTCCTAATGTGCTTTTTGATCGGGCAGTAATCTAATGAAGCCATCTAACCAGTCAACCGACTAATGCTCAATTCTCAAAAGTCTAGATTTGATTGATAATACCAGTGAAAGCGTTTGAATAAAACCTTTTTTTAAACTCAGATTTTGTTATTTTTTCCTTTAGTGACCACGGGAGTAATTAGGAGCTTTAGTTATTTCTCTGTGAAGAGTATGATAAGATGTCCCTTTGTCCCATTTCTCAATAATCCAATTGGTGTATTCTCAGTACATGTGAGTCTTTCCATATCAAATATCTTCTCAACAGCGTCCAGCCAGTGTCTCAGAGTAGGAGGGTCCTCTTTGCACCATTTTCTGGTGATTAACTTCTTGGACGCAGCCAACAGAGTTTAACCACATATATCAGTCCTCACGTTGAACATTATCCCCTGTCAGATTGCCTAGATATAAAACCTCAAATGTCTTTGGTAATTCACTTTTAACTCTACCCATATATCATCCCAGTGTTTTCTTATTTTGTAGATTTCCTGAAGATATGGATGAAGAAAACCTTTTTAATGAAGTAATAATTGAATCAAAGCACATGCTCAGTGTTCCCGGTCTTATTTATTTTGTGGTGATGTTGCAGTCTGTGTTATTTGATACAACAGGGGATGTGACGGCCTGATCATTGTTGAACTTGATCTGTTAATACTTTCCATCTTTTTTTGTGTCCCTCCACTCCACCCCACCCCCCCCCCACCCCCCTCGCTTCCTCTCTCCTACAGTTCAGTCCTGTAACGTCAGGTGTATGAATGGCGGCAGCTGCTCAGAGGATACGTGCTCCTGCCCGAAGGGCTACACAGGCAGCCACTGTGGACAGCGTGAGTGAAAACTGCTGCACAGTCAGCACACCAGCAATATATTTAAATTTAAATTTAAATTTAATACTTCATCACAGTAAATCTTCATTGGAGAAATTCAGTTTTTACACTCTTTTGTTATTTTTCATTGCACACACACACAGGACCGACATGTATTATAGTAGACTGGCTCCAAGAAGTTATGGTTTAAGTAAAAGAAAGAATAAGACAGACGGTTCAAAAAGGTTGGCAAATTGTCCACACTTTAATAGACTTAATTAGAGGACCAGTTTGTAGGATTTAGTAGCAGTGACCTTGCACTTTGCATCTCACCTTTCCCCACCAAGCGTATAGAAGAACCTACGATGGCTGCAAAACTCGAGCCAGTTTTTTTGGTTTGCCTGTTCTGGGCCACTATAGAAACATGATGCTGAAACACAGTGGCCTCCATGAAAGAGGGCCTTTTCCCTCTGTAGATATGAACAGCTCTCTAAGGTAACAAAAACACTGTGATTCTTATTTTCAGGTGATTATACACTAAGGAAAACATACTAATGAATATTTTATTAAATTTTTGCCATATCCTGCCAATAAATCCCTGTAAATCTTAAACGCTCAACCTTTAATGTGTATGCAGCGTTGAACAAAGTTTATTACTTTAGTATACTTATTGCCAAAAATATGGTCCAACAAAAAAGTATTGTTGTTGTTTAAATTGTCCCATGAAGTGAAGAGAGTTATTGGCTTAAGAACTGATGTCATCAAGGAAAATTCTCACACATGTTTACAATACAAATATACAATACAGTATGTGTTTATCTGTTGCTGATGTAAGTAATTAAAAGCCAGTGAAGTCATTTGAGGCTTTATGAAGGATCTGTTTCTGTGAAAGAAAGGAAGACGGGGAGAGCTCGTGCAAAGTGTGTGACTCTCTGTGACTTTCTGTCTTTTCCTCTGTCTGCTGTAGCTGTGTGTGAGAATGGCTGCCAGAACGGTGGGCGCTGCATCGGACCCAACAGATGTGCCTGTGTCTACGGTTTCACTGGCCCGCAGTGCGAGAGAGGTGAGAGCTCGTCCTCTTTTCTTTGTTGATACAATGTGTTATGATTCACCGCTGTCTTACTTTCAGCTCAGTTTATATAGACCTGGCCTGCTGGTACTCGTCCTCCTTTAAGCAGCATTTCCACTACGTGGTGTGGCTCAGCTCAACCCTACTTGCTTTTGGCACTTCTGCTTCATTTCCCACTGCAGATACTATCCTCTCAGTGTAGGCGGAGATGATCCTCATAGCGACACAATTTCAGCAGTTGATGAAAACAACACAAACACGCCTGTGCTTTGGTCTGGAGAACCTGGAGTCTTCAGTCAATGACTAACTGTAACCTGCACTGTACATTTACTGCCAGAGTGACAGCTTCACTACTCACCTTTTTCTCTGCCCTGCTGCATTCACCGTCACTCTGTGGGCACTTTCTCTCTTCCTCAACCACACACTCAATACACACGTTAAAAGCAGCTATGCTACTCTTATAACAGAAGACATAAAGGCATTCAAGGCATTCTTGATATGTCTGCACTTCATCAATAAACCATGGTGTGGTTTTGCAGGCTGCCATTATTAAGTGAAGAAAAGAAAATTGTGGTATTGTGTTGGCTATTTAAAAATGCCGGGTTTGTGCAGAATGTCCCATATCGCATAATCTGCAGGGTTTTCATATCACCTGCTCGGCTCGGTTCACTTGAAACCTCAACAGAGCTAATACTAAAAGAACATACCATGTACTATCTGAAATGGAAAACCAAAAAAGTGAGTTGAGTCAAGCTGGACCATGTTCTAGAAATGCGGCTTTAGTGGGAAAACCAAAGGATGCTGAAACAATATACAGGGGGATCGAAATTTTTTACAGTCTGGGTTGTATATTGTCATTTTTGTATTAATTCTTGTGAATTATATAAATATTACATTCACCAGTGTTTTGAGAATGTGGGAAAGCAGTATGACGGGTCAGACGATCAGCCAATCACACAACTTTTTGGGAGAGAAAACAAACATTGTAGCTATTTAAACTGATCCATTTGATTTTGCAGACCAACTTACTGGTAACTTTGACCAATTATACTTAACATAGTTGGGGCGTATAAACAGTTTTATCCTCTGCAATGAAGGATTATAATTGCAATCTTCTGTAAGCTGTTTTTACCTCCAAATATATGGTTTAGATGGCTAAAGTGAGCATTTGTTTACAGCTTGTGTGACTGCTTACATTCCTTGTCCTGCTACTGTCTGCAGTTAACTCGAGTTTTAAAATGTTATTAGAACTGATAAATAATGACCGCTACTGCTGCATGAAAATAAAAGTTAGGTTGGTGACTAAAATAGCCTTCATCAAGCTCGGGAGTCAACCGAGCCAGGATCTGACTGGCCTGGAGTTGGAGGCCAAACAGTTAGAGTGGAGGAGTGAAAGGTGGTTTTATCAGTGCAGCCTCCACCCACTCACTTACTCTAATGTGAAAGGAAGATATTGAACCGGGAAGGCTTTGATGTGCCGTGCAGTCCTATCAGTCCAGACACACTCTGTTAGTTCATTAGTCTTGCGCTTGGTGAGTTCAGGCTCTCCTGAAGTGTATGACTTCATACAGTGAGCTCAGACAGACAGTGGGTGTTCGTCTCCTGAGCTTTGAACAGAAGCCTGAGGTATGTGTGCGGCGGGAAGTGATGGCAGGGTGTCGGAAGTAGGTGGTACGGTCCTGTGGCAGCTGAAAAACATACCTGAATTGATGGCTGCGCCTAATTTCTGTTCACCTCAGTTCACCTTTTCCGAGAAGGAGAGGAACCTTTGCACCTTTAGATATTCTTTGTCACTAAACTCACCTTTCTGTGACCCTCACCCTCCACCTCCCACCTCTTCCCCCTGCTGTTACCTTCAATGATGCCGAGGAAAGTTCTCGGCCTGTAATTTAACTCACCTCATTCATCTCAGCTTTCCTTCTGCATTCCTTTTTCCTACCTATAGGCCCCTGTATATGAATGCTTGTGGAAAAGACATCCATAAACACTCATCATCTGTTTTCTTCAAGTACTATTCTGTGTTCTTGGTTTCTTCCCTAAACTTTTAACTGAGGCTACCATTTAATCCAATTCTGTAAGTTTTCTCGCCTTCCTCTTTCTCTCTGTCTCTTGCCTTATTTCTTCATGAAACTCCGGGGTCTTGTTTTCTTGGAAAATACAACATTTCAGGGGTTGAGCAAGCCTTAAAGACATCTGGCAATAAATACCCCCCTCCCCCGTCCCCCCCCAACATCCCCACAGGACTGACAGAATAGACTTTCTTTGTGAAGTGATCGTGGACATTTCCTGATGAGAAGTGGAGCAAGGTACGGAGGACACAGAGTGAGAGAGAAAGAGAGGGATGGAGGGGAAGAATAAGGGAGGGACAGGGGTGAAAATGAAAATGGACTCCCCAGCTGTGTACACAAAGCCTGGTGGAGGGGAGTACAAACACTCTCCATGCTGGAGGAATGGGGACCTGCAGGTAGTCACAGGGGAAACACTTGTAAATCTTTGTTTGTGTGTGTTTTTTGTGCCAAATATCCTTCAGAGAGAAAGAGGAGATGGGCTTAATTTGTCAAATTAACTGCATGATTCATAAGAAATAGCAGCCACAGAGATGAAAATGATTCAAGCTACTTTGTGTTGGGTATAAAAATTGAAAGACTGATCTCAACAATGAATTTAATCAGCTATAATATACTTAATTAAGAACTTGTGACTGCATCTCTAGCAAGCAGGCCACTAAGGAAATTTAAACATGTGTCCTTGAGAAGAAATGTTAGAGCACTGACCAAAGAATCATTCTCAAATTTGAGGCTAAATATCCTCTAAGATATCCAATAATTGTGATAAATGATCAGTGCATTTCTTTAACATTGGGTTTGGCTTGGAAAGAGGGACTGAGCATCCCTGGTGTAACCTTTGGTGCTCTCGTGGCTCTGTTGCATTTTGTGGTTTAAGAGTTTGTGTAACTGAGTTGATGATTCAGTAGATTTACAGTGTGATTCAGCGAGAAGACAGCTGATGAACTGTGATTATGAAGGCAGTGAAAGTTAACCAGTAAGGGTAAGGGTTGGAGTCATGGGAAACCCGTGCATGTTTGCGTGTCTGGGGGTGTGTGTGCATGTGCGGTTGTGTGTGCGGCTTGCTGACTTTGGTTGGGGGTAGCAGAAGATAGAGAGTTAGTCATTCCCCCTTAAATCAGAAAAGATTCCCACCGCCTCCACCATGAGTACCCTGTCATTGTGCAACAGTTATATGTGTGTGTCATCTCTGTTTTGTTTCTACATATATGTGCATGCATGGACACTTGTATTCATAACTTTATGTTAGTTTGTTCATAACCATGCTAGCAGTGTGTGTCTGTGGTAATGCAAGTCTGTCTGTTGATGCACTGCTTTGGTCCAGACCAAAACTACTGGGTGGATTGCAAAGATATTTGGTTCAGACATCCATGTTCCTGACCATGTTTTCACTCATTCAGAAAATATGTCAACATCGACTTAATGGGCTGGCTCAGCTTTCAAATGTTGTTTTGTACCGGAGCATGCCTGCATCATCATCTATTCACTGTTTTTTTTGTTGTTATAGTGTAGAAAAGCCTGAAAATCATAAGATCAAATAGTGCCTCAGTGCACTGAACTGTACTCCAGACCACCTTTTCAACTGGACCAGGGCACAGTGTCCAGGTACTGTAGATGAATCCTACTGACTTTGGTGATCCACTGACTTGACCTCTAGTGCCACCATGAGACTAACGCTTATGGTTTTAAAGGAGCAGTGTGTAGGATTTAGTGGCAACTAGCAGGAGCTTGCAGATTGCAGGCATCTCGTCTCAATCTCCACTTCTAAGCATGTATGGAGCATGGATGTATTATAGAGTACTGAATATGGCGTTGGAGGTCGGCCTCTGCTCAGTGGTGTGTGAAGTCAACTAACTTGAATGGGATAAAATTATTTAATCATGTGGCTCTTCTAGACTTTCTAAATGTTATGAGACTGGAAGGATCAAATTCTGATAGTGAAATGAGTCATTTCACACGGGTTGTCATGCCAAAAAATTATCCACTGTTATTATTCCATTTCTGCCATATTCTGCCAAAAAATCCACCTAAATCTTACACACTCGACCTTTAAGGAACCGTTAATACTTTGTTTTGAAACCAAATAGTTGCAACTCTAATGACATTCCCATCAGCCTCAGCTGTACTTTGTTTTTAGTGCTAGTTAGCTAATGTTGGCAAGTTAAAACAAAAAACTAAGATCATGAAAACATGCAAACAGTGATGTAAGCATTCAGCTCGAAGCACCACAGTGTCTATCTGCAGCCTCACAGAGCTATTAGCATGTCTGTAGACTCTTAGACTTGTTTTACTATATGCAACATTAAGTGTGTGCATTGTTTCACCTGCTTGTGCACTAACAGGGAGTGGTGCTGATGTGTGTCCGCAGAGCTTTGGCCCATTAAACTGGCTCTGCTCCAGCACCAACTCTGCTCAGTCCAGTCTGTTTCAGTGGACCTATTCAGCCTAAGTGGTCAGCCTGTGGCTTGGTCCAGAGTAAACACACCGATAGCCGCAGAGGAGCAATTTTGCCCCCCAGCAGGCAGTGACGTAAAGAGCATTTTTAAGGTGCTGGAAGTGCAGGAAGTTGTGCTATTTCTGCTCTATTGACTCTGGATAAGAGTGGACAGAACATGGCTGGGCAGGATGGCTGCACTGAGGGGCAGGCACAGGTCACTCTGTGGAAAATATTCCCAGTGACAATTTAGTTTGAGGCAGCCAGTTTGGAGCCATGCTAAATTTGATTCACAGCAAGTCTGTAAATTATATCCTAATGCAGCATGACATTGCCTCATAATGTAGAGCCCATATGTGTGTTTCCATATGCAAAACTTTCTGCTGCAAGTCACACAATGAAGCCTATCAAGCTACAAATGAGAAAATATAAACTAAGAGTCATAAGAACTGGCTAAGAGAGTTTTAAATTTTGTTTTAATCCACGTCTGGAAATGTGTCTCACTGGGCTAACATACAGTAATGAGCCCTGTGCTTCATCCAGACACTATGTATGATTATATGCTCTGAATTAAATCATCATGTTGTGTATTAACTGTAATTAGGGGCGTCATTTTTCACAAGCTGATTTTAGTGTCTGCTTTTCAGGGCGGCACTAAAGTTTGATGATCCATCTCATAAACAAAAAGTTGAGGAAATTATTCACCAGTGCACAGGCCGAATTTAAAGGCTCTGGTTTGTTCGAATCAATATTTGAGTGGCCTCACGGGACGGTGGTGAAGGCCGTCTTTGATCTGGCCTGATGAAAAATGGACCGATTCACTCTCGCTGCAGTTAAGAAAGCACTACAAAGACTTCCGCCCCACTGAATAAGTAACATGTCCCATGAGTGGTGGTTGTTGATGGAGTCTGGAGCCCACTTGCCCGACTGTGTTTTTGCCTGGCGGTGTCTGCATTCAATAGAGTCTGAATTATTGTTCCACCCTCTGGACAGTATTGTGACGGGACATTTCCCAAAACAGACGAAAATAGCTGCAGAAGTCAAGATAGATTTTACAGCACAATGGGTGAGGTATAGAAACAATGCCAGTGGAATGACTGGATGCCACGAGATATGACATCATGGTTCCAACAAGTATACCTACGCAAAGTTAGTGTGATTAAAAAAATGCCTGAGTATTACTAAATTTTAATACAATTTTGTTTAAATGTTTTAAAACTTTTTTTTGAAGGGATGTGCATAAAACTGTAATTACACTGTCACAACCATGTCATGAACATGAAGGAGTCTTTATGAATGTTTATGACTGTTGGAGCATTGGGCTGGTTATGTCATTTTCAATGCAAAGTTAACATTGTTTGAGATACCTTTGTCATGACAACTTGACATTAACCAAGACAACATAACCTGTCTATGTCTTTGCTATGGCAACTTGCCGTTATCAAACTCAAGGACACTGTTAAGCTTTATGTTTTAATATTTCATTAGACTTTCATATGTGGTTGGTTATGACACTGGCTGTCATGAGACCATTATAAGTGTGTCATGAATATTTTCCTTGACCTTGTCAGTAAGTTTTATAACACTGTCAAATACTTTTGTAATGCTGTCATGAATAATTTCCTGTTCTTCGAGTAAAGTGGTACCATTTACACCTGTCATAAAGATGTCATTAAATGTTATAAGGCCAATTTGATGACAGTACCAAGATGATCTAGCTGATGGACAGACAGCGGTTAGCTAGTTTACTTGTTACTTAAGTAGGCTAACCACTGTTAGCTGGCGTTAGCTAATGAGCTTGGTTAGCTGTGGAGCTAACTGCATAATTATCTGACTCAGCCCAGGCTGCACCCAGAAGACTTTAAAATTAAAGAAAGGGTTTAAAAATGTAAATTTTACATTAAAAATGACATAATTGACTAAATGACGCATAATGACAGCAGTCATAAACATTTATGAAGACTCCTTCATGTTCGTGACAGGTGTCATGACATACTTATGGCAGTGTAATGACAGTCTCATGCACACCCCTTCAAAGAAAGTGTTACAGAGTTTTCCATGTAGTCATGTGTACAGTGTAGTTGAAACACAGCCGTTAGTCTGAGGCTTCAGACTCTCAGATCTCTGTAGATTGCAGAGGGCTTATCTCCCCCGCTGCCATTCTCCCAGTTGTTATTCCCTGTATTTGTGCGTGTGTGTGTTTGTACTGTATTAAACAGTTAGTCACGTTTGGGTGACTGCTTTTGGTGTGGAAGAAATGAAAGGAGCAGAGTCCTTGAGGAAAGATCAGGGATGAATGAAAAGCGTGATTTCAAGCTTGTTGATAATGGCGCTGATAAGACTAACAGAGGCTGCTATGGTTGGCTATAATGAGGATAAACCTCCCAAACACCCGGACATACACACACACACACACACACACACACACAAACAAACAAGCCCACACATTTGAATCATTTATTTATATCCACATCAGCAAAAGGACACACGGACACAAACAATGCACTGCAATCAGAAATTCCACAAAACCCGCCAGACATGTGCTAAGTCTGCACATGAACACACACTCACACACACACTCTCACACACACACACACACACACACACATACACACACACACACACACACACACACACACACACACACACACACACACACACGGAGGATAATTAGAAAATTTCTCCATTTCTCAACAGGTGAGTAACAGCATGACGTTTAGGCTCAGAGCAAATCTTCCAGCTGTATAAAGTCTAGAGAGGACATCCGGTTTGAAAACACATGCATGCTTACACACACACACACACACGCACACCCAAAGGCAAGTGTGTACTCTGTGTATATTTCTCCTCTTTATTCATTTGACTCGTTGACCTCTTGTCATTGGAAGGCATGCATAAACGATGATGGCTTCATTTCCATGTGATCAGCTCATATTTCAACTGTCTTATCTCCCCCAGACTTCCCCTCCTGGGACTTTTATAAATACTGCAGCAGTTATTAATGATTCTGAAATGGGATTTTTTTTTTGCTCTTCTCTTGTGCAATTTCTCTTTCCATGCGTTTTCCTTGTAGTGCTCAGGTCAATGCTCTGTCCCATCCTCCCGCAATCCCACAACTAGACAGGGTTGATGGGAAAATGGTTTCCTAGAAAGCTTTTAGTTCCAGACAGGATTAAATATTTTCTCACCTCAGCCTTTGCAGTATTTTATCTCCCTGTAATCCAACGTCCCTCAGTGCAATAGCCTTTGATGAGTGATTTTTTTTTTTTTAGTACCAGATTCTCATGTGGTTGGCTTCACTGTCATCATATGTGAACGGTCAGATCCCATTTATGTCATCTGATGTGACGGTCTGGCTAATCTATGTGGAATGATTTAGGTGAAAGGTTCTTAGTACATCTGCGGCTTTAAGCAAACTCCGGACTGGGCAACGACCAGCACCAGTTCCTGGAAACTTTTATTAGAGTGTTGATGTTTATAAAATAAAAGCTTTATAAACTAGTAAGAATGAGAAGACTCCATTGAGTCTAACAAAGTGGACACGTTGTTATTATCATAGGAAAAGGGCTTTATTCATTGTGATGGATGCTGGTTATGATGATAGAGGTTATGAATGAAACCGGAGACGTCTGGATGAGGGACAGACTTGCTAACAGTGGATTTAGGGGTGGATGGAGGATAGACGAGAGGATCTGGTGAATGTTTCTGATCTATTGAGCAATTTGAGCACTAATTAGATAAAATTACTTCCGAATGTTGTCAGCGGGACTGAGTCAGGATGTTGGATTGCCCCCTTGTCCTATCTTGCCCGCGCCCATGCTCGCACGTGTCCACAGAATTTACATTCAGATGTGCATACCATACACACATTACAGCATAGGGCAAAAAAAAGCCTGAACATATGGAGGCTGACTGGGACATTGTGAGATAGGCAGCCTTTCTTCACTTTTATTGCTGCTCCAGTCTTTTGTTTGGCTCGACGCTGCGGCTCAGACAGATGCTGTGTTTTCCTTCAGGCGTGTGTATTTACACAAAAATGTATGTCGGCTACATACTTGTGTGTACATGTGCGTGTAAGAGAGAGAGAAGTGTTTGGGAAAGCATGTGTATGCATATATATTTAATTTAGTGCACATGTACACACTGTTGAACTTGGCTGCTGTGTGCGACTGTCTAGTGTTGCTGGATGATCAGAGTGTGGGAGAGTCCTGATGCTGTTGGGCTGCTGATTTTTCTTACAATCAAAGACTAAAGGGTTGGAAGCACCATTACTTTTTTCTACTTTGGTGTTCTTCCTTCTTATTTGTTCTTTCAACATATTCGCTCTCCTTTGGAACTGTTTTCAGTTTAATTTGTCAATCAGCTAGTCTAGGGGTCGGTAACCTCGACTACATGTATCAAAAGGGATATTTCTGGCCAAAAAAGAACAAAACCCCAAAACCTGTCTGAAGCTGCATCTGTTAAATTCTTTATTTTCCTCTGAGACTTTCCTTTTTTTGGATTTGGCATCCGTAGTTAGCCGAGGGAGATTCAAGTCTAGCCACCGGCAAAATTTTGAGGAAAAAGCGCTGATCTGTAAATGAGGGTTTTTACTTGACAAAATATAAAACCATTTATTTTAAACATTTGCTTTAATTCAGTGTATAGAATGGATAGAAATAAATGTTAAAAAAAGGACTGTTATGTTTTTTGTCAAAGCCGCATGGAGCCAGTGGAGATGGGCAAAAGAGGTGCTTGTGGCTCCAGAGCTGCAGGTTGGTGATCCCCAAACTAGTCCTAAAACAAGACTGCCTAGACTAAAACTACTAAAAACACATCATTAAGCCACATCATTGTACTGGCTGACATGTCATCTTCATTGCCATGACGGTTTGCACTGTAATTGACTTTTAGAGAATCACTAGTAAATTATAAAATTACCATCATTTGTCATCAGAGATCAAGGAAACATGCAGCATTCAAATACTGATTTCAACAGAAACACGATAGCCAGCATGTTCTCCTCTGAAATTTCCATTCCTGTCAGGATCGTCTAGTTTTGTTTTCCTGTTTCACATTAATTAGATTTCAAATTAATGCAGAATGTTCACTAAATGAGTGCCTGTATGAGTCATGAGAAATCATTAATAGTTTTTAGAAGGAGTAGATGTTTATAACAATTAAATTGAGCAATATGTTTATGGTGTTTGGCAGGCAGTCACTGAATCTAATTCCAGAGTGTGTATTTTTGGAGCAGTGTGATTTTGTTTTCTCGATAACATTCTTAACTTTACTTTGACCAACTGATAATTATAAACAGCTGATCAACCTACAGTGTAGATTTTTATTGTCCCTGCAGCCTGCAGCCTGAGCTTCAACTCTCAGGAGGAGGTGATGGTCGGACACAACTCATTTCAGCCATATATTGCATATTAAATAGAGATTCAACCTATCAAATATATGATTTACAGCTCCAACTTGCTATTTGGACTGCATTTTTTGCACTCATTTTTTAACACTAGGGTCTTATATATTACTTCTTGAAATGTAAATTTGTAGTGTAGTAAATACGGAGTATTTTATGTCTGTGTGTATTTGTGTACAGGTGTTTATGGAGAATATGAGTAAATGTATGTGGTGTATGGGTGCTGCTCCACTGTGCAGCCAGACCACATGAAGATTGAAGATCAAAACGCGGCTGATAGGCAGAGTAGAAGACAGACAGACAGGAAGGACCTAAAGTGGGCAAAGAGAAACGAAGACAGATGGATGAGAGGGAGAGCTGGCGTGAGCCCCAACCTGCACTCTGCATGCTCAGTTTGACCTACTTTATTTTCCTCTCTCTTCGTTCTCTTTTTTCCTTCTCTCTGTGTCTCCTACTCTTTGCCCCATTCTCTGTGATCCCCTTTCATGTAGCACAAGGAACCAATAAGTCTGAAGAGGGACTCCCAGCAGACACCACCACTGATTTCTATCTTTCCATCTCATTCTGTTCTTCAGAGTTGAGTGAACCGCTCTCCTTTCTCCACATCTTGCTGTCACAGCCTTGGCTAGCCAACCATGAAGTTTGTCTTTCATCTCCGCTGTGACAATCTAACAATCAACTTTTTTAATGAATGCTATATTAAGTTTGGCGCCACTGTAGAGAACTTAATAAGGGTTTCTCCCACAAGGGAAACCATCATTAGGCTGTACTGCATGTGACTGAAAAGACGAACACCGTATTGCTGAAATGGTTTCAGCATGAGGTCATTGTGCCTGATTTGTGAAGTGCATTTAACGAGATTATGCCATAGTTTCACTGGCAAACAGCAGTGCAGCGAGGGAGCAAGGTGATCGCTGAAGATAAGGACATTTTGTTCTCATAATGGGTTTGCTTGCAACATGTGTTTCAATGGCTGAGTGGATTTACTTACCCTTATCTACACTGTTGTTACCAAAAGATAAGATGTGCAATTTTAACACATCTGTCTGACTTCCATGAGATACTTGTGTTACTTCTGCGTTACTGGCAACAGATGTTTTCTGACTGCTGTGTGTTTTTGCAAAGTTGCACAAACGTCTAGCAACACCAGACAATCTGAGAACTTCCTGCCAACTGAGGAAAAGGCAGTTGCTTGAACGAGAAAGAGTACAACCGCCAACAAACATGCATCCCTTACATTTTTTCAAGAACACACCCTACTGGAACAATGCTCTCCCTGATTCTCCCCAGTAGTAAGTAAACGACTACTGCACATCACCGCCCCAACATGAGGGGGGTAGAGATACATCTGAATATGTTATAGTCCAGTGAAAACAGATATTTGTTCCACCCGAAGTTGCTCATTATTATTTGTGGAAAAAATAATCTCCAAAATGTAACAACCATTAAAATATAAAAATGTAAAACATTATAATATATTATGAAATATGTATAATATTCTAGTACTGTGAACGGCAGTAAAATTAAAACATCAAGAAACAGAAAGAGGCACTGTTTCAGCTGTAAAGGTTTTGTTTTAGCACCAGTATTGGAAAAAAACGTAAACAATACCCAACCCTAATTGCCAATAAATGTAAGGGTGGAAAATATAACATTTCCCTGATTCAACATGACTTTTGATACAAACCACATGCATTTCTGGTCTTCTATCGGAATACAGATACAGATGGTATTGTTGGCAGAACAGATACTGTACACATACAGATAATAACATCTCTCTTTGGTTTAGTTCTCAAATGCAGGTTTTTTTTTATAAACACTCTCCAGTTGCTTCCACCCATTTGTAACAATGAGAGTTGGGAGACAGTCCTCAGTCTCTACTGAGTGAAGCGTTTAGAGACTTGTGAGTCTAAACAAAGGTGCAGTGTCCCAAAGATTACGCATGGATGTGTTACGTAAAATGTCACATTCATTTTCAGAGTGAATGCTTGTCATGGGGTGATTGTTGTTGACCATCACTCTGCTATTAGTTTGTTGTACTATCACACTGATGGAGACAAACTACCACTGTTCAACACACCACTGACTCCTGGTTTAAGAAGGAATGTGCGTCAGTATGTCAGTCCACTGGGTTAACTTATTATCACAGAGACTAAATACATAGCAGCCATTCCAATCCTATTGCTAAGTCCCTGCTAAATGAAACAGTGTGTTTTGCAGTTTAATCCGGGCAGGTTTAATAAGAAAATGCCTGAAATCACGTGTCCTAACATGATTCATTATGCTGCTACCACCTCTCATAAAACCTGCTACTTGTAAATGCTCCTTTATGTAAGCTGATTGTTGATTCAGAGACTAAACACTTGAAATAATTAAACTCTGAGGACGTGTTTAAAGGTCCAGTGAGTCATCTCTCTAAAATCATCTTCTAATGCTGTGCCAAATCATTTCCACATCCATTCCTCTATTTGTTGATTCAGAGAAATGAAGAAAAAGATCTCTGAGTCAGTCAGTTGGATTTTACAGGAAAATTGCCTTCTCCGTTATTTTGACATTTCTCATCTATGCAGTCTGGTTTCATTTAAAGCTGCACCAGATGTATTCAAGGAAATGAATCACTGTTTTATCGCTTAGTAAATCAATTGTTAAATCAGTTACTAACTAACAAAGGATTCTTGCCTCTTTCCCTCCACAGACTACAGGACTGGGCCATGTTTCACCCAGGTGAACAACCAGATGTGTCAGGGTCAGCTCAGTGGAATCGTGTGCACCAAAACCCTCTGCTGCGCCACCATTGGTCGAGCGTGGGGTCACCCTTGTGAGCAGTGCCCTGCCCAGCCGCACCCCTGCAGGCGAGGCTTCATCCCCAACATTCGTACCGGAGCATGTCAAGGTCAGTTTGGAGCTCGTAGAAAAGCCTGACAGATCTTCTTTTTAACAGTGACATGCATAGCCACACACGATCACCACAATAAACACTGCAACCTTTACTTTATCCGTCATCATCTCAGCCGCGAGCCCTGCTCACAACATCCTCGAACCTGTGTTAACAACAACACGAGTGTTTACATGTACACAGTTGGCTGGATACTAGCTTGTGTTTTCCTATTAAGGTCTTATTCATCTGAAGTTGCGTGCATGCAGCTCCATTCCCTGCATAGTCTGCAAAAACTGTAAACAGTGAATGGTTTCAGGTGTTTTTATTTATGTGTCAGTATCTCTGTAACTGTCATCAGGTCCAAGGCAAATTTCTTAAAGTCAAAATGTGAACTTCTCCTCACATTCCTTAAACTTGTTAGTGCATACACAGTTGATTTGATTTTTGATTTTGATTTTATTTGTTCAGGCATATATAAAAAGTACAACTAGATATATACCTAAATTTGATGGAAAGGTCCAAAAAACGCTAAGAGGGGCTTGATGAGGGCACTCTCCAGTGCATACATGAATTCAGTAGAAAAGACAAAAAATATTAAATGAATAGAAAAGAAAAAGAAAAAGACAGAGGATGAAAGGAAAAGTTAAGATAAAAGATAAGATTGCACAAACTAGCAGACATTCAAAGTAATTAAATAGAATTAGAATTACTTATTATTACACTGCAGTTTGCAAAGCTTATCCATAAGGAAAAAATCATGGAGATAACAAAACAACCTTTTAATGTCTTTCATGAATTGTGCTGGTGCTGAGTTTAAAAAATGACATGGTAGGGCATTCCATATATCTGAACCTCTTAAATTTAAAACAAATTGTAATTGAGGTGTTCGGCAAATAGGAGTTTATACTCATTTTGAGTGGAATAACTAGGGAATTGAGGAACTGATGATTGAAAGAATACAAATCATGAAAACATGGAGGAAGAGTCCTCTGTAAAGCAAAGTATACTATTAGAGCAACTTGTAGCTGGTTGACTTGATAAACAGCGATGATGCCTGACTAAAAAATAATGGTTGAGATAAATGAGTTTTATGTACACAGTTGATGATACTTAAACCTCATTTCTGGAGACAAAAAACAGAAACAAGTTTATTGGGATGAGTACTCACCCAAACAGAGATCAGAGGTGATCAGATTTTTCCCAGATACCAACACTTTTTGCAAGTTTTGTTGTACCAGTACTAATCTGTTTCCAGGATAAAGACTCATCTAATTGTACACCCAGAAATCATGTTGACTGCACTTGATCAACAATAGTATTGTCAATTTTTATTTGCAGAGACAGGTCAACATTCCCTGGCCAGAAAAATAACATAAAATGAACAGAACTCTGAAACATTACATAAATCATGAATAGAAATTATAAATAATAATGTCCCAAGGACGGATCCCTGAGGTACACCACAAGTAATGAGAGCAGGGTGCAGGAGCATACTGTCACCAAATCAAGCAGAATATTAATGTGCATGTATGAGGCACAGCAAATATACTGTAAGCATTCATTTTATACACAGTATTCACTCACAAAAATAACATTTAACCAATTTGCAACAGATACAGTCGGTCTGTATCTGTTAAATGGGTCCAAAAGAGTTAAATATGGAGATTATAACAGAGAATTTGAGGGAAATATGAACTGAGATTGACCTTCTTTCATCAACATTCCTGCTGCTGGTGTCCCAGAACCCCTTCAGACCAGCCCAGACTCTTTCTGCATGCCTCTCTAATAACCTATAGCCCTGACCAGACTAAGCAATATGACTGCATCAATATATGACACATGTGGAGGTCGTGTCCCGTGTTAAATGAGCCCGGCTAGGCTCTTTGTCGCCTCAGTCCAGCTCGTCTCACATGGACACACCCAGCACCACCCTGGGCAGATTGTGATGGTTGATGTCTAGCTGAAGCCGTCACAGAGGGAGGATGTGTTTTTCTACTGATCAAAGCACCTGGACACACTTCAACAGTATCACAGCTAAGGACATTAAGTTCATGTATTTATGCTGAGAAGTTGGGGATTATAGCGAACTCAAGTGTTGTTTACATTTGCACAAATTGCTTGATGTGGCCTTGGACATTGTAATTTTAATGCTGACGTGTAAAAAGTCAGGTTCCAGGCATCCAGATCTCTGCCCACATGTCGCATTCAGTCAGCGACTCAAATAATGAACAAATTAAATGAAACAAAATGGCCATTCAGTTTGTGTATCACATTGAGGTAGTCTTCACAAAGCTTGTGGCAGAGCACATACAGTCGCATTGATGTTTATTCTTGTCAGGACCGAGTCCGTCTTTATGTGCATGCGCCTACTCATGCAGACCTGGGTGGAGTGTCCCAGTTGTGTTTATGCAGATAATTCTGGGTCCTTATATTACCATGAAAGCCAGTCATTTTCTTGGCCTTAGTTATACCGAGGGTGAAGACACAGACCTGTCCAAAATCACGTTCACCTTTTCATCAACTGCTCCTGGATACTTATTTTGGGCCCTACATGCAGTATTTTATTCTGGGAAGGTATGCAAATTGAGTTAGATGAATGAAGTATCAGAACCCTTTCATTGTAATGCATATGATATCCTCAAAATGTTAAATAATCTCTCAAAAGCTCAAAAAGTCAGTTTATTCTTACCTTTGTTCAACCTTTTCCACACTAATTTCATTCATAACAGTTATCTATTGTATTGAAAACTATAACAAATGCAGGGCAATGATGTTAGTAGTTAGGTAAAACAGCTAGAGAGGCTAGAAAATATACTGTATTGATGTACATATGCCTGGCGAAGAGATAGACATGTGTTAAAACATAGCAATCGTGTGTAACACAGTTCACCAGAAGATACAGTAAAAGCACAATCCACCAGCTATATGCATTAGTCTGTGTATGTTATTTATGAGGGTAACTCAAGAAGGTAATACATCTGGGATCAGTAGCTGGTTTGTATTTAGCTCCACAACTTCCTGTCTTTGGACGTGGCTGCCAGGCTGCTCATATGTTAGAAGTATGCCAGTGTGAGACGATCGCTCATCTCTGTGTGACTCACATACCTCCTCTCTTACTCTCTTTTTCTTTGTCTGACTGTGCTTCCCCTTCTCTCAGAGTCTCTTTTTCTGTCTTTTCTCCCCTCTTTCTAACGGTCCGCTCTCTTTCTACTTACACACACACACACACACACCAAAGACACCTAATCGCCAGAGAGCCTCGAGCAACGTCCTGCTGGCAGCAGTACAAAGAACACCTGACCATCAGTCCAAATGTAAGGATTGAACTCCAGGCTCCACATCAGGATGTTGGCTGCCCGATGCTCTCTTTCTTTCTTTCTTTCTTTCTCAGCCTTCAGCAGAGAGAGTTCCTCAACACAACACAGTATTTTCTGCCTTTCTTAAAAAGAAGCAGAAACTGACTGTATTCAGATTATTAGAAACAGGCTGTACAAGTGTTCTGTATATGTATGTGGTTGTGTATGTGAGCGTGCAGGCATGTACATCACTCATTCTGGAGCATTGTCACAAAATCAGATTTTGGGTAGTTGGGGTTTCAATTTTTACTTCTCAGTTGTGCTGGGAAAACATATTTTAAAAGATCAAACTCTTATCCAAACTGGTCAGCCTCCTTGTGATTAAATTTTTTATTAAACATAGGCATCAATTTGATCAGATGGAAAATCTGACCGAGTTGACATCTTACGGAGTTGATTTCACAGCATAGTCGTAGTGATTAATCTATTATTAATTTTATTTTTTAAAGTAGCTAAAGTTCTCTTAATGCTAATCAAAATGCACATTTTTAAACCATAATTCTTAATTAGTTTTAGGAGGGCTACAGAGTTATGTTATGAGAGACATCTGATCAATGATCTTATCAAAAAAAAACAGAAAATCTACCAGTACTTTAGCAGCATTCCCACTTTTAAAGGGCCAACATTTAAAAATTAAAAAATAACCAACATAAAAAAGATATTTTAAAACAAAGGTGACCATAATAACACATTTTTACACATGATCTGCAAGTATTGTTAAGTTTTAGATCTTAATGTGAATTCTTGTCTGGGAGAAAGTTTTCGTGGCACAGATTAAGTTAATAAATAAATAAATTTAGCCAGGTAGCTCAGTTGGAAAGTCCTCAGCAGCAGCGGTGGGGTCATTTCCTGCCTGCGGCCGTTTGCTTCATGTCATCCCCCGACTCTCTCTCGCCCTTTCCTGTGTTATCTTCAGCTGTCCTATCTAAATCAGGGCATAAAAACACTCAGGGGTCTAAGGTGTCAGGAAACCTCTGGGACAGAAAGTCTATTTGAAGTTACCGTTCCTTCCAAAAGTCAATTATATGACTTCAAAGTGACCACAAAGATACAAAAGTAACACAACGAGACACAAAACAACTACAAAGAGAAACAAAATGACTACAAATAGACACTGTGTCTCTTTCAATCTGTGTGTGCTCCCTCAAAGGAGCAGGATGTTTTACATCTCTGAGCCCAGGGAACCGGTGTTTCGTAATCCGTCCATGTGGACTTTGCTTAGTGACTGTCGCTGAGGTGAACATAAACCCACTGTGTGTGTGTGTGTTTTCCAGGGAATCCACAGTTTCTTACAGGAACCCGCCCACTGACATATCCCCAATACTGGTAAAAGTGACTCACGTTGAATGCTGGGAAAAACGTACATTTAAAAAGCCATTTCCTGTTCTAACATGAGCTGGAGTGGGTCTTTCTGGAAGTGGTCTTAGGCATCACTGCCAGCGCCAAGTTACTACTCGTTCCCTTTGCAAACAAGCAGGATTATGAAGAACAGTGTTTTAGTGATAGAACCTATGCCAGAAACATCCTCCAAAATATGCTTTGAACCTCAGTTAATTATTATAAACTTTTATTAGAATACACATTGTTTGAAGTTTGTCAGATTCCTTTTTTTATGGTTTTTGGTGTATTACAGATATATGAAGTTTCATGTCCAGAATGCTCTGCAGATGCCAGTAGTCATTATAGCCCCCATTATTATCTGCTTCTTCTCACCAGTTTCTGTGTCTTTCTTTCCTTCTCTTAGATGTGGACGAGTGTCAGGCTGTACCGGGTCTTTGTGCCGGAGGTAACTGCATCAACACCGTGGGATCCTACGAGTGTAAATGTCCCGCCGGCCACCGTCAGAGTGAAACCACCCACAAATGTGAAGGTGAGTCTGAGTAGCAGTAGTAGAAGACATGTTCAACGATTACGAAAGAACACTTTATCACTAGGACCAAAATTATAATGTCATCATATAAAAATGTGTAACTCTGATCAATAAACAGACCAGGATAAGCAGGTATCTTGATGTGCTGCTGTTGTTGTCTAAAATGCCAGGTGAAGAGTTACAGGGGAAATATTAATGAGGTAGATAAAGCAACGCAGTTTCAAACACACTGCTTACAAGAAGAGACAGTTGTTGTAAGCAAGGAGACAGTTACGGGTACAGCTTCGGTCTTTTTTTTTCAAAATTAAATGTTTTATCTTATTGTAAAGTCTTAACCTAAACAACGCTGCTGAACATACTGAAATAAAGCAAAGAAAACCAAGCTAATGTTAACATTTTGAAGCGACAAACTTCGTTATTAACTGAGATAAAGCATAATAACTACAAACTGTTTTCGAAAAAATCTAATAATCCCAAATAATCCCATCTCCCAGACTGGGGCTGAACAATTAATTACATTTTTATTTGCTGCGATTTTGAAATCACAGGACATGCAATATTTGTTAAAAGCGAAATGTTTGCCAAAATACCTTTCTAAATTACATAAGATGTCCTGGCTTGCACATCATATTCTAGAGGCTTAATAAAACTTTTTTGGTAAAGATCCCTGCAAAGTCACACCATAATCCTTTTGTTTTTCAGTGAAAATGAAAATATTGATTTTAAAAATGTTTAATTCCCTTTAATATTGCAAATCCCACACTCCTCCACACCCAGTAATATAAGACATGGTAAGCATTAAAGTTAGTGCAAATCAATGATTGTACCGCACGGATTTTTTTTTTATTTTTTCCCTTTTCTTTTCAGTCGACTGTCATTTGTATTTTACTTGAGAATATCTGCCTTTTACTTGCATTTATTACTACAGCTAATTACTTGATTATTATTTTTTTTTTATTCCCGTTTAAAATGCTGTGTGGTTTGTCTGTTGTTGGTTTTAAAATTAAAAAAAAAAAAAGTTGATCACAAAAATACCTACTAATAATCAACAAAGCACTATGAAACTTAAGTTCGCTAATCCAAAAAAAAGATGGTGAAACTTTAATTAGATTTTATGAAAATAAAACAACCAGTGACTGTCTAGCTTATGAGAGGGAACCTCGTGCCCTGATGAAGACTGTGAGTTTAAACGTGGATTTTTATATTCACAATCAGAATTCCTCTGATTTTTACTAGACTGCCAAACAATACTTTGGACTTTGATGATTAGTAAGCTTGACAGTTGTTATTTGTTTTATTTATATCTAAGTGCAGGCTCTATATTTGAAGAGCACCTGATTTGTCATTTTTATATTACGAACAGTACATGTGATCCAATGCAGGAGTCCCTACGTTTTTTCGTCTTCAGTGAGATGTCGTTGAGTTAATGGCGAGGCGGTCATGCACCGTGCACTTTACGATAACCTTGGGGTTTGCTGGGATCGGTTGGCAAATCTCGACGGGCCGTTTAAAAGCGATGACATGTTCAGAGTTAAAGAAGTCTGGACATGTGCACATAAACACACACGCGCACACATGGAAACACACACGCAGAGTGGATTCACATTACAACGTGTTGATTGTGTGGAATTTAAACAATGCCCAGGCTAAACAGTCTGATACTTAGCCAGGCATGGGGTTGTGTCTCTTGGACTGACGCCGATGTGTTCCTAGTCTTTTGGGAGGATTACAGAGAGCTCTTAAACTGTTCCAGCCAGATGACATCTATTCTACTGAGCAGGACCTGGCTGAACCTGCCGTATCAGTGCATGAATTATTGTCTAAATTCTCCTTTTATTAACTTGTAGCATGGCTCAGAGGCGCACGAGAAACAGGAAGAATACAACTTGTTTACCAAAACAAACAAGCCTCTCCACCTTCAGGTTCATGAGAAGCAATTACCATGACAAACATAAAAAGTGATTTACGTCGCAGTGGATGAAGGAGGAAATGAGGAGGATGACTTCACTAAATTCACCAGAGTCCCAGTTTCAGTTGTGGTTTTGGGTGGACGCCACCGCCGGTTCAGGACTCACAGTAAGGAGAGAGTGAGGACTTCCAGAGAGATGCTAAGCTCAGCGCACAGAGATTTAGATTTGGGTGTGGATGTTACATTCCAGCTGGGACCAAACAGCACAGAGAGGATTGAGAAGTTATATCATACGCTGTCTCAAGGACACTCTGAGACAAGGTAGAGACACAGCGGGAGCTCAGGATTAGAAAGTCCTGTAACCTTCATACCCAACTCCCTGGTCAAAAAGTTATTTAGTTTAGTTCTTAATACTTTGCTATATTGAACAAACTGGCAACGAATAACTGTGTGGTGACCGATGAGAAATAAAGAGCGAGAGAGAAAACCCTGATGATTTTTGGAGCTGAGGGTTGCTTGGTGGTGAGACATTTGAACCTTAAATTACACACAATCAGCCTCTTTCCACCACTTTATACACGGTGTTAACTCTATTTTCTGGTTAGAGCAGGACTACAGCCGCAACTAATGATTATTTTCATCCTTAATTAATCTCTCAGTTACTTTCCAGGGTGGGTCCTTAAAAAATATTAAATAACCTCAAGCTGTTTTGGAAGGTCTTAAATATTTAATTATTGAACATCTCTGCTATCCTGTTGCACTCTTTTAGGTTTTTGCTAATAAATGTGTTGTTGTCATTTTGCCTTACTTATAATGTTGAACTGAGCAATGTATTTACTCTGAAGAGTACACTAATAGTTTCACATTAGGTGCTTTTTTATTACAAAATTGGCCCTATTAAATTTTGGCAATAAAAAGTCTTTCATTCATACATGTGGACATCCTGCTTTCAAATTAAAACGTTTGATCTGTGAATTGAAGGAAAAAGTAAAGAATGTCTTTTATAGTATCCCATTATCATCGATGAGACTCAAAATTCAGATTTTGTCTAAAAACAGTAATATGAAGTAGACAAAAAATCCTCATGTTTTACTACTCTAAACTACTACTACACATTCATTAAAAAAACGGTTTTATCATCAGTAAACAGGATAATACAACTGGTGTGACAAGAGATGACCTTTTGAGTAGGTTTTTAGCCTCACTGCTTGTGACACTCACTGCATTGGAAATAACATACTACACACTACATACCTAAAATGTGTACTATTTTTCAAAATACTACTCTTTTCAGACGTACTGTTCAGTGCGTATCACACCTAATCCATGCCCACGATGAACTGATTTAAAATTATATTCTTTTGTTCCAAATGAAATCAGACTTACATTTAAACCGCCGTGGTCACTGTCTGCCTTTGTCTGCCATGTTCTTGTCATCACTACTGCATAGTATTATGTTATATAGTGTCCAGTGAGTATGAACCTCATGTACCATTTTAAATTTCAAATATAGCCTTTGTCAAAAAAGAGACCACACATGGACTAAAATTTAAATTTCTCAATTCAGCAAATCAGTCGTCAGAATTATGGGGATCATTTGCATTATTATGTTTGTTAAATCATAAGGCACGTTCATTGTTTCTGTGACGTTTTTTAAACTGATCTGTTATTGTTGCAGTTTTGTCATTTGACCAATGCAGAGCAAGAGGAGAAAGAGTTCAGTGTTTGTAAAGCTCGTAAAAACAAAAGAACAGTTGTGACGTGTATCTGAAGTCATGGATCGGCAGGAAACGCATGTTTAGTGAAATCTCACAAACAATCAGAGCAGCTCCTTTGGGGCAAGTTTTATTTTTTTTATTGAACTGCTCTTCTAGCTAATGCACAAACAGCCTCCCTGAGAGCTTTCACAGGGAAATTAGTGAGGTTTTGGAGCAGTTAAGATGAACTGCAGTTAAGATGTCATGGGTGTCTGATCGTTTTGGGCACAACAAGGCACCTGGTTTTATGGCCCACTTTGAGTTCAGACTGTGCTTAACAGTCTCTCTGTTTTCCCCTCCTCCTCCTCCTCCTCCTCCTCCTCCTCCTCCTCCTCCTCCTCCTCCTCCTCCTCCTCCTCCTCTTTCTGCTTTTTTTGCTTCTCCTTCCATTTTCCTTCCATAAATACAGTCGTTTGGCTTAAAACCAGCTGTTAGTGCTGAACAAAGAAACACTTACGGCATCTGGGAGACGTTCTCATTACACACACAGACCTCCCCGTTGCTCTGACGCTCACGGATTCTCACGCACTCGCTCTGTACAAACACACACACAGAGACAGTTTCACACGTCCAATTTTAGATTAGATAAAATAACACAAACTGGACAAATTCTGCTCATACTTCATCGAAAGTTTTTCACATATTCACGAGTGTTATGGATATGTAAACACAGTTAAACATGGCAGATTTGACGCCTCAGTTGTAGACATTTATCCAGGTGACACGCATTTCCCTCAGCCAGTCCCACAGCGCTTCGTCTGTGTGCAGTGTAATGTCTGGCGTGCTGTTGCTGCTGCTGACACAAAGTTTATTTGGCTGCGTTTTTACAGCCTCACCTAGGCCTTCTGCCACTGCTGTCAGACAGGAGTCAGCAGGGGAATAACGGCCTCTTAGCTTCCCACGGCAGGCGTTACTACGCACATCCACGCCGAGACACAGACACGCACACAGGAAAACGCACATGGGTATAAGTTACTCCCAAAAGACAAACACTTACACACCCTTTGCTTTTCCAACTAAACGTGAAGGGCACACGCACCACGTCTGCGCTAATGCCGCTGTAATTATGCCCCGCAGTGGTGCAGTAATTACGCATACGTATAAATAAGCGTGACACATCATAAAAACCCAATACCTTCTGGAACTTCACTTTGGGTTCCCCCCGTCATGGAGCACTGAGGCCTCATCTCACTGAATAATACAATTTAATGCCATCATAAAGTGCTGCACCACACCAAGGTGGGCCCTGCCAAGCAGTGTGCCCAGGTACTCTCAGACAACCGTTTAAATAAGGTCAGCTTATTCACTATAACCTGGGCAGTTTTGGTTCTTTTGGTGCAGGCATTTCTTTCAATTTAGTTGCCATTTTGTAGATTGGAAGCAGCTGTAGATAGTAGGGATGCACATTGCATATGCACATATTGGATTTTTGCTGACACCCAGTATGATGATGTTTCCAACTTATTTTGACAGATGCAAATACTGATAGAGGCACATATTTTTTTAAAAATTTATCTACAAGAGAGCATCAAGTCTCTCTTGTAGTGGGCTCAGACTTACATGCATTGCATGTGCATAATTAAAATGTCATCTTATCGCCCTGTCATATCGGCAGAAATGTTCATTTTATGATACCGATGAGTGGTATACATGTGTATGTTTTGTACTGCAGGATTCCTTTTGTATGGAAGTATTTTCCTGCACACATATTTTTAATTTCTGCCCACATACGAGTTCTTCTTGAGATTGCCTTGTTGTCTTATCTTATCGTACAACAACTTGTCCTTTCAGTATTAATGTCTCCTTATAATTTTTCTCTTTTCTCTTACAAATGTTGATAGGGCTGGGTATCATTCAAAATGCTTTGATACTAGACTGATATGATGCTTGAGTGTCTTTTGATACATCACTCTGAGGAAGAGAAACAAACGAAACCAAACTTTTAATTTGTCAGATGTTGCCTAATCCCAACAAGCACTCCAAAAGTTCAAGCTACTTCATACTGTGTTGACTCTGGAGGCCCCTGGGGCTAAAGTGGTAGTGTTTCCACTGCCACAACCACAACATATAACATCAAAAACAAAATTATCTGAAGAAAAATCTCCCCCTGGTTCTGATTAACGTACCACTCAGTGTAACTTTGCCTGGGAAAATGTATTGTTCATATTCTTTCATCTGATTTCAAGGTGAATCTGACCTGGCGACAGGTACGTAGAATAACTATAAATAGCCAATATTCTTGCTGATGATCTTGTTCGTCATATAGACTCATCTGTATTAAATTGAGACCATTTTATACCCAGTTAAAAACTACTTGTGGCAGGTTTAAATATAATAAATCTAAAATTGGCTACATATATATTAAAAAAATCTGCAGATATTTGATCAGTGTCCAAGTTAACAAGACTCTGATGACTCATACTCATTAGTTTGTGCTGCTGCTGCTGTTCTTGTCTCACTGAGCTTCACAGTTTATATTGTTGGATTGTCTCTGTGATGAGTTGTAGCCTGAACAGAACACACCAGAAGTGAAGTAATTCCATTGTGGTAGACTGCAGATCTGTTTGGTTTTCTTAATTTATCCTTGGGGAGAAACAGTTACTCCAGTGCAATAAACTTTTACTGCAGTGAGCTACTGCATCTCTCCAAACAAAGAAATTTTCAACACTGAAATTTTCGTCAGCGCTGGCGTGCGGTGTGTACTCGACAGATGTGTCCTGCGATGTGTTGATCTGAGGTGTTTATGATGCGACTGCATGTTTTTTGTGTGTTTCAGATATCGATGAATGCAGCACCATCCCCGGCGTGTGTGATGGAGGCGAGTGCACCAACACCGCTGGTAGCTATGTGTGCACCTGTCCACGAGGCTACATCTCCAGCACAGACGGCTCCAGATGTGTGGGTGAGTCTCACACACACATAGACGACACGTTTCCAACACATCTCGTTGTGTGTTTCCTCGCCCCCCGGCTGGCCGAAAGCTTCACATCTGGCCGCTAACTCCTCTCCCTCCATGACTGCTTCCTGTGAGTGGAGTTCTGATGAGTCAAGCTGGCCTGCAGTACAGACCTGTGGTCACCATGTGCAGACAAACACACTTGCACGCACTATTTGGCCTTGACAGCTTTAATCTACTCTAATGTTAGTGCCCCTCTGACTCATTCACGCACACACACGCTGACACACACACGCTGCATACTTCACTGACATGTCCCATGAAACACTACCAGGTGTTAATCTATTCCTGCAATCCTCACCCCTCATGGCAGCCACAGAGAAACACAAACAGGTGTTAATATATTATTTCAAGATTTAGCCCCAAAACAGACAGCTCAGGGTCCATCTGTTTAACCCTATCAGCATCACAGGCTCAGCCGAACTCTCCTTCAATAAAAGCTCCTGTAATAAAGTTAAACCTCTGGATTGCTCTAATTCAATACATGTTTCCTCCCAGTTACATCTTTCATTGTGAACTTTATTGTAAATTCTCTCCGCTACTTAGGTTATTTTCTAGTTTCCATGCAATCCACCCTGAGTCATCTGTGTAAAATAACGAGCTTCTCTGTTTTTACTTTGGGGGAAAAAAGCTCAGGGGAAATGGGTCGAAAAATACCAAGAACAGTTCCCAGAGTCTCACATGTACCCACACGTGCACATATATAAACAGGGTGGGGGCTGATCTCACAGGTAGTGTGTGAGCTGGCCTGTCAATTGGTTGTTTAGCTTCAGTGTAACAGGCATATGGTGTTGTTTAAGAGAAAGGAAAGGAAAACAAAAGATGGGACCACTAAGCTCAACATGGTAAAACCATTGACTGTAAATAAAGATGGACGACATGTTTCCACTTCCTCCCCCTGTATAAGAATGAAACAAAAATATCCTGGATATGAGCGGAACTCAGCTGTCAATCATGACATGAAACCCAAGTTTTATAACAGCAAATAACTAATTAAAGCCAATTTATCACACTATGGGCCTGTTCAGCATCAGACTTTCCACAAGATATTATAACCTGGCTGGAAGGATTTCTCATATTCAACTACAAGAGCATTAATGACTTCAGGTGTTTGATGAGGCCTGGTTGGCTGTCAGCGATAAAATTCATCCCACAGTTATTGGATGGGGTTGAGGTTATGGTTTTATGTGGGCCGATTAAGTTGCTGATGATGAGTTAGCATCTGGAAGCAGCGGCCAGTGTTTTGGGGCTCCCTGCAGAGCCAGCGGATATCAGATTTTTACCTCCCCTGCATTCCATGTAAGCCTTTGTTTTGTTGTTTTATTTTGTTAAACCCTTTTTGAACTGGTACTCTTCCTGGTGTCTGCATTCGGGTCCTCCTTTTGTTGAATTATTACAGTAAATAAAACAATGAAACAAAGATTTACATGGAATGCAGGGGAGGTAAAAATCCAAGGAGTCCAAGGAAAAACAGAATCCACAAAAGGCAAACTCAAAACACAGTTCAGGGGAAAAACCACGGCAGACACACGGAAGGGAGACAAACGGGAAGCAGGCTGACTGACATGAAAAACAAGCACGAACTGACAAAGACACTGGACTAAATAGAGGGAACTAACAAGACACAGGAGGGAAAACAGGTGAAACACATGACAATCAAAAGGGCGGGAAAACAGACAAAGACAGGAAGTAAAAATAACAAAGTCACATGAGGGAGAACCAATCCTACAAAATAAAACAGGAAGTGTCCAACAGAAACGAAAACCATGACATGGACAGGCAATCGGGCAGAGAAGAACACATTTGCAAACTTGCAGACTGGAGCAGCTCTGTTGAGTTTGTGTTATTCTTAATTCTGACACCAAGATTTTTATATCGGTTATCAGTCTCCTTGATTATTAATAATCAGTATCAATATCAGTCCTGAAAAAAAGGTCAATCCCTACTGCCAACAAAAGATTCTGCACTTCTATGCAGATATGCAATTTCTGTATGGACGTGGCATTTTATTATTGTCACGTTAAAACAGGAAAGGGCCTTCTACTGACCCACAAAGTTGGGAGCAAACTATAATTCTATGCTAAAGCTTTAAGAATGTCCTTAGGTTGCCCAACCCAAACCATGAATAATAGCCCCTCAAATGCGCAAATATGCAGACACGAGTATCTGCATATATTTGGAGGCACTGGACAAGGGGAAGAAAAGAGAGCAAGGGAACACAGAAAAGCAAAAATGTCACAGGAGGAGGAAAAAAGTGAGAAAAAGAGAGGCAAAAGGATGAAGAGGTGATGGAAGATAAACAAGCAGGTGAAGCACTGGAGGGAGGAGTGAAAGACAATCAGGATCATGATGCAGTAAATACAGCCTGTGCTGATATGTGTGTGCGAGTGTGTGTGATAAAGTGGATCACACACTGACACACTGCTCCAATCACCCAAAAGCTCTCCATCTGTCTGCTTTTATGCGTGTCCATATATTTCTTTTTTTCCCTTTCCACTGTCATCCCCTTTCTTCTTCTTTGCCCTGAAGAGAAATGTTTCTCTCCCTCTCCGTCTGTATTTCTCTCTGTCTCTCTGGATCACACTAGAGCTCATTCTCTCAGCTAACAGTTCAGTGATTTACATTAGAAGCTCTCTCTATTTATTCTGGACATGCATGTTTCCATTTCCATCAGGATTTTCTCTTTTCTTTCGCTCCATCCCCTCTGGCTGATTTGTTTTTTCCTTTTTTTTTTTAACTGTTTATCTCTCAAACTGAAGCATTCTCGCCCTCTCCTCCTCCTTATCTTTCTTATCATTTCCTCCTGGAACTTTTTTTAATCCCATCCTCTCACATCTGGATCCTGCGCCTTGCTTCCTCCAGTTGTGGCTGATTTTCTGCAGCCCGCTGGAGGGAAAGAGGGGAAAAAAAGAGAGAGCAAATAAAACAGGTGCCAGACACAACCACCATATATCCTTCCTCCGTCTCTATCCCACTTCCAAAATGGACAAGACGATCAGGAGGAGACACAGATAAACCCAAACAAAACCAGACTAGACCAGGTCAGCTTCAGTCCGTTTTTTAGATATTTTAAACATCATCCAAAGCCACACTTGTATCTGTTGTCTTTACATGACAACACACTTTGATTAAATTTCCCATGCCATCAGATCTCTGTTTTTTTGTGGTGAATTAAACCGAGTATATTGGTTTTGCAGGGCTGATTTCTTGCACACTTGGCTTCATGTTATAGTAGCAGAATGAATAGTTCAGGGCCAAAGTTACTCCTAACCTCCTGCTGAACCTGAAGGAGCTGTCATGATATTTCCTCAGTTATACAGTTAGTGACTAAAATAGGTGTCTGTAACTTTACAGTCACTTTGAACCTGCAGGATCATTATTAGTGGGCTGGACTATGACTTAAGAATGAGAGTTAAGAAAAAAGAGTAAAGTACAGTAAACTATTTGATTCATATTTACATCTTCAGTTGCTGTTACCTGCATTTTGTTCTCGTCACGTTGCAGCTGATAAAATTCCAGCATTTTCTAATGAACGAGTGGACGACAATGAATTAAATATAATAGTAAATCATAACTTCTTGACTCTTCTCACCACTCCTGGATTTTAAGATGGATGTCGCCCCAACTCCATCGGTAGGGCTGGGTATCGTTCACAAAACGGTACCGGTAGCAATACCTTGACTTCAATACAGATTCCTGAACAATATTTTTTTGCAAAAATACCACTGAATACCTGTTATGTTGTAACGTTCAACAACATAGGAGCAACTAAAGTAATGATGATGTTGCAGTAACATCGTTAAAATGTCACAAATGATTCGTCCCACTTGCACCGTTGCAGGGACATACTGTGTTTGTTGGGCTGGAACTGAAAACCTCCCTGAGTCAACTCTGAGTTCAGAATTAGGCTGAGTTAGAGTTTGTTAAACCTGCTCTCTGAAACAGGGTTAGGTGTGCTGGCCTGTGTTGTGTGGGATGTACTGTCCTGTGGTGAAGTAGGCCAGTGGGAGCAGTTGGGGGTGCCTGACAGTAATCAGAGCCTAATGCCCTGTCACACGGTGGAAGCTTGGAAAAAAAACAAAACAAACAAAAAAAAACAACGAATACCTGTCCAGCCAGTCAGTCTGTAAAAACACCTCACCAAATGAAAGCATATGCTTTGTGTAGTGGAGCAACACTAGCGAGTAAACCACGGTCTGGATCCAATTTAAGTCATCATCATCCTCATCAGCAAACCCCCTCCTCCTCCGCTCCCCTTTCTCCTCCACCCGGTCTCCAGCTCAGTCGGTCCTATGGGATGTTTGCTCTTTTATTTGTGCATTTTTATGCGTGAATGTATGCAAGAATATGCATGTGCATTCATGCATGTTTTGTGTCTGTGTCTGTGGATATGTATGGGAATGCGTATCTGTGTGTGTAATGCATGTAAATGTGTGTGTACTGTACTGTATGTGCTCCCAGACACAGCGCAGCCCCTCATGTTCTATCTAATTGGCAAGAATTGCTCCACATGGAACTGATTAATTCCAGACTGCTGGCTCATTAGTGAGTTAATCGACTTGTGCTCCTCCCTCCTCCCCCCTTCTTCATTCTTCATTCTGGCTTTCCTTTTTTCTCCCCCTTCTTTCTGTAGATGCAGTTAAAATTCTCTCTCACATATGTTGTTGACTTTCTAAAATAACACCTCCTCACTCAGCCTTTTTCCTTCTCTTGGTATCCTGCCTTAAATACCCAGAAAACCCTCCTGTCTTCTTCTCCATTTACTCCTCACACACGCTCTTTGAACCCCAGCCCCCTCTCCTGCCCCATTGACCCTGACCTGGAAAACTGTAACAAATAAAGACCCTCTTTTGGAGGCCCTTCGGATTCCTGCAGTTAGTTGAGACCCCAGGCAACCTTTCCCACTGCCAGCCCATAAAGAAGCTTCCTCCACAGCCACCATGGAAAAGGCCAAGCCGGCCCCTCTGACTTACAGCACCGCTGTTGTGAGAGCGGCGATTACCTGTAACCTTTTCCCACATATAATGGAGTGTCACTGGTGGAATTAGGACTTAAGTTGTTATCTGAAGCTCTGAATAACTTAACACCAGTCTGAGAAGCAGAGTTTCACTGCCCTCTCTGGTTAAAATGTTCCAGTCGCATAAGTACAACCGACTCAGCGGCACTGATGGTAGGTGTTTAGTGTGCTCTGTTGCACCTGTAGCCACACCTAACAGTGATGTCACAGTACACTGCTACATCACTACTGATGTAGAGAAGTTAAAAAAAATGTAGAGCAGCAAAAACAGGACATTTCTGCTTCTGTTAACTTGCACTTTACAGGACCAGTGTGTATGTTTTACAGGGATCTATTAGCAAAACATGGCATAAATTAAATATTCATTAGTGTAATGAATTTGTATGTGTTCATTAGTGTATTATCACCTCAAAATAAGAATCATTGTGTTTTCTTTACCTTAGAATGAGATGATTATATCTACAGAGGACATGGGTCCTCTTCCACAGTCTACCACATTGTCCCACGATGTTTCTACCGTGGCCCAGAACAGACAAAGCAAACACTGGCTTTAGATGTGGCCTTCGAGTTTCGAGTGCCTCCTACAAGTGGCCAAGTTTTTATAGTCTGCAAGCTGACCACTAGATGCCACTAAATCCTAAACACCAGCCGTGTAAGACTGCATTTGGCTTCAGGTGTAGAAAAATATCTCATCTTCATGACTCATTTTGAATATTAAGATTATTTTAGATAACCTGTGTGATGTTGTATTTGGTCTAACAATTCTAAATGGCATTCAGAAATATATTTAAGATGATGAGAAAATTTACTGTGGTATTTTCCAGCTTTGCATATTATTTAATGCCTTCAAATGCCCATAAAATAGAACATGTACATCTTGAATTGCAAAATTGTAGCCTTATCTTTGATGTGTATGAAGGGAAATGAGTCTTTCAAAAATACATAAAAAATAATATAAGACATCTTTGTTTTTATTTCTCCAGACATTCACTAAGACATAATGTATGTACAAATAGTTTGCTTGGAACAATAATGTGTGCGAATTGCAAATTGGACCAGGATTGGTTTCCAAACTATTTCTGATGTCACTTATCATGCTCAAAGACCCCACCCCTTTAAATCAGATTTGCAATGAGCACAGAGAAACTTTACACTTTCAGTAGATAAATGTGAAAGCATCCGTCTAGTGTCAGGCGCTGTGCGTACATCATTCTGCACAGTGAAGCTCAATCATCCAACTATAGGAATAACAAGAAAAGCTTATTTTTAGGTGGCAGAGGCTTTAAACTTATATTACTGCCTGCTCCTTTGATTAATCCTGTTAATGTGTGTCATTTTCCTCCAGATCAGCGTGTGGGCACCTGTTTCTCTGCTCTGGCAAATGGCCGCTGTGCTGCAGAGCTGACCGGTCAGTTCACCAAGATGCAGTGCTGCTGTGACACGGGACGCTGCTGGGCTTTGGGACAGATCCCCGAGATGTGTCCTGTCAGGGGGTCTGGTGAGTACACACGAAAACAAGACACACAGAACATGCAAATCAAACCACACATGGCTTCAACAACAAAGAGATGGATATGAGCTTGAAACCAGGACAGAACATCCATCACCTCCTTCCTCTGCTGACAAAAACACTGGCAGTCTCCACAACAGATTGTCTCTGACTTGGCACAAGCTCTGGCAGTAAATAAAGCCATGACAGAGTAAATGTTTCACAAGCCAAATGAGTTTAACACAATAATGTTAAACTAGACAAGACTGACGCCGTTAGAGAGGGAGCTTTGAGTTTGTGTGTGTGCGTGTGTGTGTGTGTGTGTGTGTGTGTGTGTGTGTGTGTGTGTGTGTGAGACAGAGAGGGAAGAGCCTCCACTCAAGCTGATGAGCATGATGTCATGAGCGCAAACCAAACAGAGAAAGCTGGAAGAGATTTGTGCAGGGATAATGACCCATCATCTCCTCAGTCGAGCTGGAATTCAGAAAACTCTTCCCCTGCGTGAGACCGTGTGATCCATAACTGATCTGTTACTGATCTGCTTTCACGGGCACCGCCAAAATAAGATGTGTGTGTATGTGTGTGTGTGTTTCATTTATTGTAACTATCAAACTGAAAATCTATCAAAATCGAAAAAACATGCAGACACACAAACATACAGGGCTGTAAATGCAACATACACACATAGACATACATGCATACATACACAGGTTTGGGTCACATTACTTTGAAATGTACTCAGTTACTGAAAACAAATTACATGGAAGTTTTTGCAAAAAGTAATATAATCTATTGGATTATAAAAAACATGTTATAGATTGAATATATTATCTTCATAATATTAATAACAAATTATGTAAGTGTAAATGAATCTGTTTTAAACCTTCTGACATCATGAGATGCCCACCTTAGCTCCCTCTCCTGAATTTTATGCGGTCACCCTAAATGGCACTGTTGCATACAGTAAGAAGAAAATGTTTAGACTTTCTCTCTGGGCATGTGATGAAATAAGTGCACAAATATGACAGTACACGGTAAACCAAAGATGTATTCAAAAATTTAATCAAGTAATCCTTGACAATGTAACTATAGTCAAATGTGATCTGGGCTGATTATACCCAACCCTGTACTCCTCTACACTGGACTTGGTGTAGCTACATGCCAATGCAGAGAAGAGTGGATCATTCTAAGTGCACATTTTTTGCTCATTACTTGGTCAGGCTTTTCTCCAGTCAAAGCATATCTGAAACCAGCGATACTTGTACAGTTAGACGGTCGATTTAACAACAAACTTCAACAAAAGAACATCAAAATTTATTGCAAAGAGCATCGGCCTGTTTGAAATCTGCAATTCCAGGAAACAGTGAGTACATTTCAAGTGTGTACACTTAATTGCTCGGGCTGATCCAAAGTGCTTGTGAGTCTGGAAGACTGTAATGATCCGCATAAACTGTTTAAACACAGAATCTGTGTTGGCACAACTTGAGAGAGTGAGATGAAGAAATATTCTTCCTCACTTTCATCTACATCCACTGACTTGTTCCTTGTGATCTCTGCTTCTCTTGCAGATGAGTTCAGGCGTCTGTGCATTGTTGGTGTTCCCCAAGGCCTCCCTAATGTCTACCCTAACGGACACTTCCCCAACACCAACGGCAACGGCTTCAACTATGGATACAAGTTCCCACCAAATGGCAACGGTAACGGAGGAGGCATCGGTGGCAATGGAGGAGGAAGCTTCGGCGGCAACGGAGGAGGCTTTGGGGGCAATGGAGGAGGACTTCTGACCCACCAACGAATCAGTGAGTCACACTGTGGCTTTGAATGAGTCTGTTAAATGGTACTGGATAAAACATTTTTCCTAAACACACAGCAGTCTACAGGGGGATACACTTGAAATGTTTGTTTTGGCATCTAGGGCAAAAATCTGAAATTGATTTCTTTATCTTGTGGAGTCTTTCTAGTGTAAAATAACTTTCATACATACATAACATAATATTCTGTAAAGGGGCTGGAGATGGAAGATCGGACTAAGTTCTGTTTCTTTTGTTAATGTGTCCATTCTGTGTTCTCAGGCACGGTTTCTGTGAATGACTCCATCGACGTGTGCAAACATTTCACCAACCTGTGTCTGAACGGACGCTGCATTCCCACACCCACAAGCTACCGCTGCGAGTGCAACATGGGCTACAGACAGGATGTTCGTGGGGAGTGTATCGGTAGGAAACATGTTCACACACTGATGCGTGCATTATGATCAGTTCTCCCTGAACCATATAGGCAGACAGAGTGACTGTGTGACACAGTTAATTACATGCACTGCACTGCCATCTTCTGCCGATTTAAGGAACTTAATGCAAGTGTAGGTTGATGCTTGCATCTGAGAAATCTGCTCAAATGTGTTTGATATTTAATCCCATTTACAGTCAGGATATCTCGTTCAATCCCTGTTTTTTTTGTTTGCTTTCTTTTACCCAGATGTGGACGAGTGTGTGAGTAATCCCTGTATCAATGGAGACTGTGTCAACACACCTGGATCCTACCACTGCAAGTGCCATGAGGGCTACCAGGGAACCTCCACCAAACAAGCCTGCATTGGTATGTCTGACTGTCAAACTAGATTATGCCATGTTTCCACTGCATGGCACAGCTCATATCGACTCTACTATTTTTTGCTTTTCCATTGTCAAAAGTCCTGGATAGTAAGTGATACCTGACAGAGGTGGCAAAACTTTGCGAATACTCAACTCGAAAAGAAGTACAAATGGTGGTGTAAAAAAAAAAGACTGGAAAAGAATAAAATTACTGATTCAACTTCTGTAGTAAAAGTGAATAAATACAGGCTCTGAAATGTACTCAAAGTATAGACATAAAAAGTCTGTCTGTTGTGTCTTTCATGTCATTTACATTACGTGGTTTTTGTCTTGCTACATCTTTTATATTGTTTTTGTCTTCCTACATCTTATTTTGTAGATTATGTCTTGTTATGTCTTTTGTATCTTTTTCGTCTTGTTCCGTCTTTTACATCGTTTCTGTCTTGTTATATCTTATTTTGTCGTTTTTGTCCTGTTACATTACGTGATTTTTTTCATCTTGTCTTTTGTCATCTTGTGTTGTCTTGTTATGCTTGTTGTGTGTGATATGCACTCATGGATACATTAAGGAATCATCCATCCATGTAGGTTTAAATCAGTCTTGAAGGTGGCGCACAATGATGCAAAATAAATATTATCAATAATTCTCCTCAAATGCATTAAAACCAAATTCTAGTTAAGTACAGTAAACTTAAACTTAAGCATATTAACAAACTTTTTAATTTTAAAATCTAAATGATGACAGGTATGAACAATAAACTCAGTCACATCCATCTTCCCTCTTCCTCCTCTCCGTCTCTTTAGACATTGATGAGTGTATTGTGAATGGACTGATGTGTCGCAACGGCCGCTGTGTCAACACAGAGGGAAGCTTTCAGTGTATCTGCAACGCTGGTTTTGAGATCACGCCGGATGGAAAGAACTGCATTGGTAAGGAGCCAAAACAGAAACAGTTCGAACTTCACATGAACCTGTCACCTTTATAACCTTGACCTGAATTCTCCTCCTCTCTCTCACTGCAGATCACGACGAGTGCGCCACCACCAACATGTGCCTCAACGGCATGTGCATCAATGAGGACGGCAGCTTTAAGTGTATCTGCAAGCCGGGCTTCACTTTAGCGCCTAACGGACGCTACTGCACCGGTATGAATGATTTATAAAGTACAAACAGAGACCTCTCGTCTTGAGCCAAACAGGCAGCTTTAAAACAGTGTTGACAGATGGAGTGTTCATTGAAATCTTGCAGATGCCTTTTGAGCCCATTTGTGCAGCGTTTTGTTTCAGAAGAACTTTTTGAAATGTTCCCAACGTGCTATTATGCACATTCCAGAAATAGACCGATCGATCGATAAATTTATGAGTCTGTTGAGAGATTTTGTCTGGAAGCTTCAAGAGTAGCAGCCATTCCATTGCAGTCACACCATAACACAGACAGCACAGGTGCATATCCCAAATGCAGCACATATTAACCTAGATAACTCCCCGTGACCCGACTCCTCATCAAGCTCGCCATGATCTCTGAGGTCATGTGATTACATAGAGATGGAGTTTGGTTGGTTTTCAAGTGTGATAATAGGGAGTTTCCTATAAAAAAAGGTTTTCTGATGGCAAAGTAAAGCAGTGAAAATAAAACATAGCTTACACTTAAACTGTGATGGATGTTTTTAGGTAGACCTTTTTCAGGTGTCTAAAATACATGTTGTTGCTGACCCTGTCCACGGCTGCTTTTTCACATTGGGGGTGGGGGTGGGATAACTGTGACTATTGACTATTTCAAACAGCCACACTTAAAATAATCTGAACTATCCCTTTAATTAGAGCATTATAAATGAATTGACAGAGGAAAGCATGAACTCGATGGACTGATGGAAAATTTTATGGTACTTATTTTATTTATGATTGTTATTCTATTAGTCTTTTCTCCTTTTATTTTATGGTGTTGCTCATGAGATAGCTGTGAGATAAATGAAAATGTAATCCTTTGAACTACTTCTACTTACTTACACAATCCAAGAAGGTTAAAATTTGTTTTTTTAGACAACTTACCAACTGAAATAGACCATTTTGTACATAAACTGAAGCTGACGTGTGACATATAATGTTCCCTCTCTTTTCTTTGCAGACATCGATGAGTGTCAGACGCCTGGTATTTGTATGAACGGCCGCTGCATCAACTCCGAGGGCTCCTTCCGCTGCGAGTGCCCACCAGGCCTGGCCATCGATGTGGATGGGAGAGTGTGTGTGGACACACACATGAGGACCACGTGCTACGGTGCCATAAAGATGGGCACCTGCTCGCGACCGTTCCCTGGTGCAGTGACCAAGTCTGAGTGCTGCTGTGCCAATCCTGAACACGGCTTTGGAGAGCCTTGCCATCCCTGTCCCTCCAGAAACTCAGGTAAAATCTTTGATTTGCTTTACACTCTTTATTTCAGGTCATGGAAATTATATTTCATCTTGTTAAAGTTACAAAGAGAAGAAAAGAAACGTTATCTCATCTCATTTGTTTGTTTTTTTTCCTTATGAATCTTTCAGCTGAGTTCCAGGCTGTGTGCAGCAGTGGTATTGGCATTACAACTGATGGAAGAGGTGAGCATGTTGTTCATGATTGTGACTGAGTTTAGAAACACTCATATGAATATTCATCTACATAATATGTGTCCTTTCACAGACATCAATGAGTGTGCCCTGGACCCGGACATTTGCCAGAACGGCATCTGTGAGAACCTGAGAGGAAGCTACCGCTGCATCTGTAACATCGGCTACGAGTCTGACTCCAGCGGCAAAAACTGTGTTGGTGAGTGGATTATTTTCACATTTTTACTCAGTTTGTCATGTTTCTGTCTTACAGTGAAACTATGCACTTTTCTGTTATTAGCAGCCACTTTTAGTGTGCCAGAAAAAAGATTTAGTATGTCTCATTACATAGTATGTCAAATGCTGTATGCCAAAATACTCAGATGTCCTCCTGCATTCAGTCGCATTTTGCCATCTGTGAGTCAGCATGCGTTTCTGGCTCTTCTGACCCACAATCTTCTCTGCAGCAGAAGATACATCACATTGACTGAGCCACTGAGTGAGCACAGACAGACGAAAACTGCCTTCCAAATCGCATACTTTTTCTTTTACTTCAAATTTCATGCTACGGACTGCAACGGATGTATGTCATATTATAACGAAGTAGCATGTCTCAACTGTGTGTATACTACGTGCAACAGTACTTACTTGTTGATGATGCTTCAGAAACAAATACAGCATGTCTTGGAAGTACAAAAAATATTCTACAAAGACAAAAGAAAGAGGGTTTTGGCACAGTTTTTCAGCTGTGATTGAAAACTTGTAAACTTGTTGAAACCTTTGTTTTCATTTTGCAAACCACACTGTGTTTGTTAGTGTTAATCGTGGGGCATTTGTAAAACATGTTTTGGTTTGTTTGTTAAGTTTTTGCAGGAAATTAGCTCCACACAGTGTAACAGCGAGAATTATTAAATTGTATGGCAAGTTTGCTAACATAGCCACCACAAGTGACTGGTCAAACCAGACCAAGTAACTGCTGCAATAGCAAAAATGAATGTATTGAACTAAGGAAGTGTGTTACATTGCTTATTGATTTTGTGAGTGAATTATTTCTTTTGTCAGAAGTTACATTATCTCTCTGTAAAGGGCACAACAGTTGATGTGCTCGATAGCCCTCCAATCTGAAATTAATCAAAAACCTTAAAGTTACTACAAGAAACATTCATATTGTGTTGATTTTGGAGCCCCCTGTGGACAAAAGCAGCAGTGTTTTCATCACTATAACCACAAAGTATAACTTCAAAAGTAAAATTCTTCCCTTTTAACTTTGGCTGGGAAAATGTAAACACGGGCTTGTTTCATCTGATTTCATGGAGGATCTGATCCATCTGTATTAAACTGAAACCATGACCAAGTTAAAAAAAGCCTTGGTATTGCTTTTTTTTCTAACCACTTCCTTGTCTCGTCTCCTTGTAGACATCAACGAGTGTCTGGTGAACCGTCTGCTGTGTGACAACGGTCTGTGCAGAAACACTCCCGGTTCCTACACCTGCTCCTGTCCCAAGGGATATGTCTTCAAACCCGACTCCGAGACCTGCGAAGGTGAGTGCTCACACACAAAATCTCTCTGACACACAAACACACTCTTGTTTGCGCAGCCTCGCACCCACATGTGTTTTGTCGTTTTTTTTTTTACCAACAATCAAGGTCATTGTGAGGTGACATTATTACCAGATGTGTTGCCTTTAGTTTCCAGTAAATATGTGGCTCATGGAAAGAAGACACACACATTGTGTTCGTGACTGCCAAACAGTGATGATGATCCATTTGAATCAGTCTCTCAGCCCTGACCTCAGGTGTGTGTTCGCACATGTTTCAGATATCAACGAGTGCCTCTCCAGCCCGTGCATCAACGGAGTGTGTCGAAACGTGGCCGGGTCCTTCAACTGCGAATGCACACACGGCAGCAAGCTGGACTCCACCAACACCATCTGCGTGGGTAAGATATCCGTCCTCCCCAAGTGCCTGACGCAAATTAGTGCAGCACCGCAGGGTCCCAGAAACAGCTTGCGCGAGATAATGATTACACACTGAGACACGAGTGTCAATGGGAAATAATTAGTGCGAGCGCATTTTTGTCTAATCATTCTAATCAAGGTTTACGGTCCAATGTTGTAAACAAACACTTAGGTGGTTCATATTTCCAGGAGCCATCCAGACACATTATCATCCTCAGATGTTGGGCAAAATGGCACACACAGATGATTTATTAGATAAATATTTGCACGCACGGCCTTGGTTCTCATGGAGATTGCTTTACTTCGTAGAGATCGGCCGCAGATTCAGAATGACATGTGGTATGTAAGACTCTACTGAGGTTAAATCTTCCACTTGTTTGGAGGTTTGTTTCTTTTGGGAAATCATTCTGAGAAAGCTACATGCTAATACAGAATACAGATGTTATTGTAACTGGAAGGGAGAGTGAGTCATTAAATAAATACTCATACATATTGCATGAGCTGGCTCCTTCAGAGGGCTACAAATTCCTCTGGTTTGGTTCTGTTTTATGTTTCAGAGCCCATCACTCAGCAGGGGAAGAAAAGGAAAGTAAATTGTGGTTCGGTGTTTGGGTGGCCATGTGGTTTTGGAGGAAAGGTGTCACTGTTATGACTGTACGCTCTTTCAGTTCATTAGGAATGCAGTAGCATTGGATTAAATGTAATGATGCATGGGGTTTACTAAGCTCAGCGTGGAGCCAAAGACACAAGTTTTATGGCAGTGGATCTGAAGGTGACATACTGATTGTTTTTGTGGGGCATTTTGTTGCCGTAGTGAAATGTACCCCGTGGAGATTTTGACCACTAGTGGTACTGTGGGGTAATGTTTGAATGAGGAGATAACTGTTTTGTTTGCATTTTTCACTCTAGTAGCACGTGCGCAAGGAAAATTCAACATTTTATGATGAGGGAGCTGAACCCAACACATTTCATGGGCCTGAAGAAAGCACACATTTTCTCTCAGCGTTAACTGTGTTTGCAAAAGAACCCCAGGTGGTATCTATAATCAGGTCTTCCCTGTTGTTACTTCGGCTCCACAGACAGTATGAAGAGTACGTGCTGGCTGACGATACAAGACAACCGCTGTGAGGTCAACATCAACGGAGCCACGCTGAAGTCTGAGTGCTGCTCCACACTGGGAGCCGCCTGGGGCAGCCCCTGTGAACCCTGCGAAATCGGTCAGTTCACACACAAGCAGAAGCTGCTAATTTTTTTGGGGCCAGCAGTGTTTGATGTTTGTAATTCTGATCATTTTTAGACTAAAACTTGCCATAGTTTCAGGAGTCCTCTTGACTTGAGTAGAGAAGCGTCTGAAACTGTGTGCTGTACACGCATCGAGTGTCTTTATCACATCTCTCAATCTTCTCATGTCTCCTCAGACACTGCTTGCTCTCGAGGTTTTGCTCGTATGAAGGGCCTTGTCTGTGAAGGTAAGAACATTTGATAACTTAATGAATGGTGACAAGCCTGCAGCGTTCCCTTCATCCAACACACATTAAATCATTGTATCTTTGTGTCCTTGTAACGTTCCCTAATGTTTTCCCTGCAGATTTCTTGTGAAAAAAATGCGTGCATGTTTGTGTGTGTTTCACCTTGTGATCATGGTCCTTAAAATGTCCCCGTCCCTGCAGACATTAATGAGTGTGAGGTATTCCCCGGGGTGTGTACAAACGGCCGGTGTGTGAACACACAGGGCTCGTTCCGCTGTGAGTGTGCCGAGGGTCTCACCTTGGACAGCACTGGACGCACATGTGTGGGTAAGAGGACAGCACAACAACATCCAGTGAAACTGTTATTTCCAGTGTTTATTATTTCACTACAGTGGCCAAAACCTGATTTTATAACATGTTTTTCCCAGACATGCGCAGTGAGCAGTGCTACATGAAGTGGCACGAGGATGAGTGCGGTGCACCACTGCCAGGGAGGTACCGTGTGGACATGTGCTGCTGTTCAGTGGGTGCCGCCTGGGGTATCGACTGTGAGGAGTGTCCCAAACCGGGCTCTAATGAATATAGAGCCATCTGTCCCAGAGGTCCCGGCTTCGCCAACAGAGGAGATATTCTGACCGGCAGACCATTCTACAAAGGTACCAGAGGGCCGTGTGGCACCATGAATGTGCACCCTGAATCACCAAAGTGACCATGTCAGGCTGCCATGAGGGCTTTCATGGTGCAAAAGCAAAACAGTAGTGACTTGAAATAGATAGTTTGTCATTGATATGTTGAAATATTAGCTACTGGTAGAACTCTAGAGCTGTCTATCCTAATTGAATTTTTTTTCTTGCCTAGGCCACCCATGAACATCACAACTGCATCAAATTTGTTTGTCATATTAACAATATTTTAAATGTATGTCTTTCTCCCCAGATGTGAATGAGTGTAAGGTGTTCCAGGGTCTTTGTACTCATGGAAATTGCCGAAACACCATCGGCAGTTTCAAGTGTCGCTGCAACAGTGGCTTCGCTCTGACTGCAGAAGAGAGGAACTGCACAGGTACGGGAGAGAGGCAGAGGGTGTCGGATTTATTACGTTTGGATGAAACATTTCTATCACGATTAGTAAAGCAGTTAGTGAGTGTTCTTTTTTTTTAAATGACTTTGTGTTTCAGACATCGATGAGTGCCGCATCTCCCCGGACCTGTGCGGTCACGGTACCTGTGTCAACACACCCGGCAGCTTCGAGTGTGAATGTTTCGAGGGCTACGAGAGCGGCTTCATGATGATGAAGAACTGCATGGGTAAGTTAGAAACAAATTCATACACGCAAATAAACAATTTCAAATGTTGCAATTTCCACAATGTAATCTTTCCATTACTTCCATGTTCTTTCTTATTCTTTCCTTCCTCTTCTTCCCTCCCTCTCCTCTTCTCTGCTGGCAGACATTGATGAGTGTGAGAGGAACCCCCTGCTGTGTCGTGGAGGAACTTGCCTGAACACTGAAGGGAGTTATGAGTGTGAATGTCCCACTGGACACTCGCTCAGCACTGATGGATCTGCCTGTGAAGGTCGGTCATACATCATACAGCACACACACACACAAGCTAGTGCACTTGAAAACTCAGTAACGTTCTGAAAAAAGAACAGTAAAACTTATTTTCTTTACAGTAGTGTTATAATTGTTATTCATAACCTGAGGTACAATAAACTGCATACTGTGTAATGGCTAATTGTGCATCCTTGATGTCTGTTCCTGTCAGATGTGAATGAGTGTCAGCTGAGTGACAACTTGTGTAAGAACGGCCAGTGTGTGAACATGCCGGGAACCTACCAGTGCTCCTGTGACACCGGTTACCAAGCTACACCAGACCGACAGGGCTGCGTTGGTGAGTGGAAAACAAATTTACTCCAGTGTAGGATAATTAGGAAGGAGGAAATTAGATGCATTGATCTTTTTGTGCAAAGTCTGAGTGACTTATTTGCACTCACTTTAGTAATTCCAGTCTAATGAGACTTAGATGCTTAACTGTAATTGTGACCTTTCTTTGCAGATATTGATGAATGTACCATCATGAACGGAGGCTGTGAGACCCACTGCACCAACTCAGAGGGCAGCTATGAGTGCAGCTGCAGTGAGGGCTACGCTCTTATGCCTGACCTCAGGACCTGTGCAGGTAATAAAACACAGGATATATGCAGCATATCTGTAAAAATAAAAAAGATCCTTTTTCTGTCTGGTGCTCTTCACCTATCACACTCTGAAATGAGCTTCTGCTCTTTTCATCAGATATTGATGAGTGTGAGGAGACTCCAGACATCTGTGACGGAGGCCAGTGTACCAACATTCCTGGGGAATATCGCTGTTTGTGTTACGATGGCTTCATGGCTTCGATGGACATGAGGACATGTATCGGTGAGGGGAAAAACAATACTTACATTTTGCCAAACATGTTACAGTTTCTCTAATTTTGCACATGTATCTATTATTTATACGGAAGCATGTTGCTTCCATGCCAGAAAAAGGCAAACAGATCAGTATCATGTTAAAACATAAAATGTTTATCATTATAATAAGATGTTTTCATGTTATTACAACATACAAACTTATAACATTATAACAAGAAACTTGTCTTGTTTTAATATGAAACATTTTCTGATATAAAGTAAAAAACAATGTTATAATGTTATAATGGCTTGTTATGTTTCACATTTACAATTATTGTTATAATATAACCTTTAAAAATATGTTATGAGGTTATAACAACATCAATTACCAGGTTATAACAACATCAGTTATCAGGTTATAACAACAGAAGTTATCAAGTTGTAACATCATAAGTAATCAGGTTAGAACAACATATTAGTTAGCAGTTAGTTTAGTTCATTCATAAATCAAATAAACAAAACTAAACTTAAACCCTTTTAAAACTGTAATGTGTTACTTTTGAGTCTTTTAACCTCACTTGTGTTTTTTGTTAACAACTCTTTCTGCCACATTAATTTATTCATTCAGCCTCTCCGACCTGATCTCGGGGACTTTCCTCTGTCAGTCTTATTTTCCGTCTCTCTAATCTCTTAAGACCACAACGCTCACATGTTATCTGCGTCTGTCCATCCCTGTCTGCCCCAGATGTGAACGAGTGTGACTTGAACCCAAACATCTGCCTCCACGGCGACTGCGAGAACACCAAAGGCTCCTTCATCTGCCACTGTCAGCTGGGATACTTTGTCAAGAAGGGATCCACAGGCTGCACAGGTACACACACACACACACACACACACACACACACACACACACACACACACACACACACACACACACACACGCACTCACACACATCAGGGGCTGAGCTCTTGCTGGGACGTCTGGGCCTGTGTGTGTCCACATCTGAGTCGAGAGTTCGGACAGTTCACCCATGCATACAGTAGTTCCAGCAGGTCTACAGTTTTAAAAATTATAATTTATTCATGACTCACTACTTATAGACTTAAAAACTAAGCAAAAAGCAAAATGTCGCATACTTCTTGCATACCATTAATACAGGAGCATTTTACTCTTTATTTTTTTTTGTTTAATGTTCAAAGAGAAATAGGCAGTACAAAAATGTCTGTTACTGCCTGTTCTTTGGCTAACTGATCTCCATATCTCTCCAGACGTTGATGAGTGTGAGATCGGGGCTCATAACTGCGACATGCACGCTGCCTGCATCAACGTTCCTGGAAGCTTCAAATGTCGCTGTCGGGATGGCTGGATTGGAGACGGCATCAAGTGTGTGGGTGAGTACATGTCTCAGCTGTGATGTGGTTTGTAGCTGCAGCGATTAGTCGATTAATCGATCAGTTGATAAAAAGAAAATTAGTTGCCAACTATTTTGATAATTGATTACATTTGCTGGTTCCAGCTTCATAAATGTGAGGATTTGCCGCTTTTCTTTGTCATTTATGAGAATAAATGAAGAGAATATTTGTTTTTTTGGACTGTTTTTATTGAGTTCTGCAACCCAGTTCTTTTTTCTCACGCTTTTTCTTTCTCTTCCTGCAGATCAGGATGAGTGCTCTGCGGAGGACCACAACTGTAACCCCAACGCAGACTGCGTCAACACACCAGGATCCTACAGGTGTACCTGCAAGGAAGGTTTTAATGGAGATGGATTCTCCTGCTCTGGTAAGACGACTGAAACTAGATAAATCTTAGTTGAATACCTGCTACAGTACAGTAGGTTTATAACACACTGGTCCCTTCTGTTCCAGACATGGATGAGTGTGCAGACAACGTGAACCTATGTGAGAACGGCCAGTGTCTGAACGCTCCAGGTGGATACCGCTGCGAGTGTGAGATGGGCTTCACTCCCACAGAAGACAGCAAGGCCTGTCAAGGTGCCGCACTCATTCTGTCACATCTTATTCTCTCTTCTCTTCGCCGTTCAGGTGGTGTAACTAACATTTTCTCTCTTCTCTCGCTGTCGTCTTTGCCGCAGACATCGATGAGTGTAATTTCCAGAACATCTGTGTGTTTGGAACGTGCCAGAACCTTCCAGGGATGTTCCGCTGCGTGTGTGATGATGGTTACGAACTGGACCGCAGTGGAGGAAACTGCACTGGTGAGTGTCACTTGCCTAAAACCACTGAGTTTAGACACAGAACAGACTCACAGAGCTCAGCTGAGTTTCCGCAACAATAACAGCCTTCATTCATGCATGGTGTTACCATTCAAAATTATTTCACCAAAAGATATTCAAGATAAACAAAGCATCCCTGGTTTCTGTATTTACAGCAGCATGTAAACACAAGTTCATACATGTCAGAAAGATGTCTGTCGTCTGTTGCTGAGCTTGTGTGTGTCTCTTTGTACCTCAGACATCAACGAGTGTGCCGACCCAGTAAACTGCATCAACGGGCTGTGTGTGAACACTCCAGGGAGCTACCTGTGCAACTGCCCTGCTGACTTTGAGCTCAACCCCACAGGAGTGGGCTGCGTGGGTGAGTTGCACGCAAAGCTGCAGCAAAGCTTAAATAGGACAAACCCTTTAAAAATTAGTAGGTTTTAATGAAAAAAAAACTTTGGTGACTTATAATTAGACAATTCTTATAATATATCAAGGAAAAGGGGGTTTTGGCTCCACTGCAATCCACTTTAGATGATGTACAATGCTGTGATTGGCTTATAGACATCCAATCAAATAAGAAAAAAAGACTTAGGCATCCTCATGAGGCAAATTAGCATCTTTTGTGAGTTTAAAATTGTGTCCTTTACTTACAGCACCCACACCAGTTTGATTATCAAATACGGACAAAATGCATTATTGTTAATCAGAGGACGTACTGACAAGACTCCTCCAAAATGGAGCCATTGTTGACAGATGACAAATAACAATTCAAGTTATATATATTTGATTGCATATAAGTCTGAGGACACTTGATTTCATACACTCACTCATTGTCCTGTTGGATGAAAGTGAAGACTGTGTATTCTTAAGTGAATTTGTGTCTTTCTCAGATACCCGTGTTGGCAACTGCTTCCTGGATATCCTCGCACGTGGTGATGGAGGAATCTCCTGCAGTGCCGAGATTGGAGTGGGCGTGACCCGAGCTTCATGTTGCTGCTCCCTGGGAGGAGCCTGGGGAAACCCCTGTGAACTGTGCCCTGCGCCCAACTCCAGTATGCACCTCAGCTGATGACTTATTGTTTACTGCAAAATGCACATCCACATAAACTTATGTCATAACAAAAGTGTTTTATTACTGTTTTTTCCTACCATGACATGAAAAGCCACATTAACTTTCTGTTTGTTTTTCTATCTTGTCTGTAGCGGAATATAAGACTCTTTGTCCTGGAGGAGAGGGATTCAGACCCAACCCCATCACTGTTATCCTGGAAGGTAAACCATCCAGCAAAACATTTAACTTTGGCTTTTATTTCAGATTTTAAAAAAAATTAAATGTAACATGAGATCAAATCTAACAATGTGAATTATTGTCTAGATATTGATGAGTGCCAGGAGCTGCCAGGTCTCTGCCAGGGTGGAAACTGTGTGAACACCTTTGGTAGCTTCCAGTGTGAGTGTCCAGCAGGATATTATCTCAATGAGGAGACTCGCATCTGTGAGGGTAAGAAGAACTGAGAAATACATTACTGACAAACATGTTTATGCCATGTTTTTGCCATCCAGTTACATTATATAGATGGATTTTTTTATTATGTGCCATCATATTTTTGCGTGCAGATATCGATGAGTGCACCACCCACATTGGGATCTGTGGACCTGGTACTTGCTACAACACTCTGGGCAACTACACCTGTGTGTGTCCTCCTGAATACATGCAGGTCAATGGAGGAAACAACTGCATGGGTGAGTGGGAGAGAAAATATTTACTCTCATCATGTCTTCTAAAAAGACAGTTTGAGAACGCAAACATTTTTGAGTGCTTTTACCTTTTGGATTAAACGTGTCGACTATCTTCCTCCTGCAGACATGAGGAAGAGTGTGTGTTACCGTAACTTCAATGACACGTGTGAGAACGAGCTGTCCTTCAACATGACCAAGAAGATGTGCTGCTGCGCCTACAACGTGGGTAAAGCCTGGAACAAGCCATGTGAGGCCTGTCCAACTCCCGCTACTTGTGAGTGTCAACAAAATAAAACAAAAAATAGACTGAAACATACTCTGAAAACAACTGTGAACACATTGCTATATGAGCTGATTTTATCACTGAGTGTGTCCTGTCCTGTCTTTTTCAGCTGAGTACCAATTACTGTGTGGTAACCAGGCTCCTGGCTTCATCATTGACATCCACACCGGCAAACCCATTGGTAAGGACATTGCGAGGTCAAAGCTGGTGCAGCGCTGTGCAAAAGAGGTGCTGGTGCAAAGTCCACTTTACATTCTAACATTTTGTGGTGTTGTTTTGTGCAGATATTGATGAGTGCAGGGAGATCCCTGGTATCTGTGCCAGTGGAGTTTGTATCAACCAGATCGGGAGCTTCCGCTGTGAATGTCCGATGGGCTTCAGCTACAACAACATTCTGCTCATTTGTGAAGGTAAAACTCAGGCCTCTCTTTCTGCTGTCTCACTTTTTGTATTCCTTCTACTGTATATGTTGCAAAAAGGTAACTACCTATGATTTGAAAGCCATTTATTATGAGATAACATGCACAGGGTGGTGTTGCATAGGTTTCCTGCTCTTTTGCTTGTTTTGTTTACTGTCTCTCTGTCACTCTGTACACACAAAAAGTAGGCACATGCACTTTTACCTTACCTCAAGGTACTAAGTCTTTACCCTCAGGAAGCAGCCCGTACCCATGGGGACCTCAAGTCGCCATGGTTACTGTGTATTCAGGTTAAAGTCCCTAAAGGGATATAAGAACCAGGAACACACACACACACACACACACACACACATACATACAGTTACACTTACCCAGTGTCTGCGAGGCACTTTTACAGCAGTCCGCTCAGGGGAGTTAATGCTGCCTTTTCCCACATGAATTATGTCCTTGTAAAGACAAGTCTAGTGGCTCTGAATGGAGCACCTGCCTGGACCTTCAATCATCCAGAAGCTGGCTGAACTGTACTTGAGCCAAAATGGAGCCACTGTGTTTTCTCTCCCGCTGTCCACAAGCTGACTACCTGCACTGACCAGACAGTCATGGAGCCTGTGATTGATGCCCACTGTTTCTCTCTTTCTTCCTCCTGTGTAGATATCGATGAGTGTAACAGCGGGGACAACCTGTGCCAACGCAACGCCAACTGTATCAACATTCCAGGCAGCTACCGCTGCGAGTGCTCGCCAGGCTTCAAACTGTCCCCTAGTGGGGCCTGCTTGGGTGAGTCCAGCCTGTCTGACAGGTCTGACCGGGGGTTTCCCATCTTAAAACACCGGGGGGGGGGGGGGGGTGGACAGATGGATTGATTGTGTTGGTGACGTGAGGCAAATGTAAAACATGGACGTCCACTGTTGAGGGAAAGTTATTATAAGGGAAAATCTGCTGAAGCATGTTAATTGACTCCAGTCTTAGATTAAACACAACAGTAGTTTATGTCTGGCTTGACTCTGTCATAAACTACTTAGACATAACACATGTCCAGATATTTACAAAATGAAAAACACATTCAATACAAGGTGCAGAAACAAATGAAATAAAACAAACACACAAGGTGCAAATGGCATGGACTGTATATAAAGTTGGATATTAGAGCTGAAACACATAGTTGGCTACAGACTCCTGGATGCTTGTCTCTGCCATGTTTGCCTATATACACCTGAGTGCAACTAGCCACATTGGCTATGGGGCTCTGGATGCAAATAGTCAGACTGGCCTGGGTGCAAATAGCATTCTACCTCAAAATAATTATTTGCCTTCTCTTTCTCTTTCAGACCGTAATGAGTGCCAGGAGATTCCTAATGTGTGTAGCCATGGAGAGTGTATTGATACTCAGGGAAGCTATCGCTGTCTCTGCCACAACGGCTTCAAGGCCACTGCTGACCACACTATGTGCATGGGTGAGAATCTAAAACTCAACTAATACTCAGTGTGTTGCATGTAAACCTGCAGAATAAGTCAATAGTCTTCATATTTTTTATATATTTGAATGTTTTTACTGTCTCTCTCATTCTAAATGTTGTTCTGTTTGTGTCTGTTTTAGACATCGACGAGTGTGACAGACAGCCGTGTGGTAACGGTACCTGTAAAAACACAGTGGGATCCTACAACTGCCTCTGCTTCCCTGGATTTGAGCTCACACACAACAATGACTGCATGGGTGAGAATCACTTACTGATATGCTCTGCAAAGGTCAACAGCTGTTTCAAAGGTCAAAGTCTTGACACAGGTTTACATGTCATGCCGTTAAAGATTAAACCTATAAATTCCAATAAAAACAAGCTGACCTTTTCGGCAGAAGTATTAGATTTGGACAGACATGAAATAAAATTAAGTCGTAAATTTGACAGTTTATTCTTTGGCTTTATAGGGAAATACATTTGAACTTGGGCTGTGTAACAAGAAAAATGATATACAAGTCAGCCTTTTAAGAAACTCATGATGCCAGGAAAAAACATGATTTTTTTCTTAAAAGTCATTATCCTCTCAATGTTTACCTTACAGACATAGATGAGTGCAGTGCTCTTCAGGGCCAAGTGTGCAGGAACGGACAGTGTATCAATGGACTCGGTTCCTTCCAGTGTCTCTGCCACGAGGGTTATGAGAATACTGCGGATGGGAAGAACTGTGTTGGTAAGTCATTGATTTTATAGTGTTGTATAAGACCACCTAAACTGAGACCAAGACATGCGCAAGACCAGAGGGTATCGAGAGGATCAGAACAAGTCGTGGTGACACACCGGATACACAGCGCACACTGCAAGTCCTGTAAATTTGTGAAATCCCCGCATTTGTGGTATTGCCCAGAGTCCTCTTTGTCTGAGACAGAGACAAGACAGAGTAAAAATGCAGTCAGTTCCAAGATGAGACATTCAAAAAATGTTCTTGAGACCATGACTGAGTACTGCAACGCTATTAAATAATATGCAAGAAAAGTAATAACACTGTGCGGTATTTATAGACTTTATGGCAGTACAGTTTGTCTGGCATACACACACACATAAACACACATTCTCTAATTTATACATTGTCCCATTTTCCGCAGATATCAATGAGTGTGTGAGTCTGCCTGGCACCTGCTCTCCAGGAACCTGTCAGAACCTGGATGGATCTTTCAGATGTATCTGCCCTCCAGGATATGAAGTGCAAAATGACCAGTGTATAGGTAAGACACTCGCGCACACACACACACACACACACACACACACACACACACACAGACACACTTAAGTACAGACTAAATGCTTCACATATACTGAGACCAGCGAGGGCGACTGAGCCATCTGCTCGAGCACACACACATTCACAAATCTTCTCACCTCCTCTCCTCCTCCCTGCACACTTTTATCCTCCCTTCCCAGATATCAACGAGTGCGAGGTGGAGCCCAACATCTGCCAGTTTGGCACCTGCACCAACACCCCTGGCAGCTTCCAGTGCACCTGCCAGCCGGGCTTCGTCCTCTCTGACAACAAACGGCGCTGCTACGGTGAGAGAAGCTATTAATTAACAGTAGGACACAGCAGACAGCGCTGACGATCTGGAGTGAATGTGGTGATCTGACATATTTTATCTCCATCACTCAAGTGGTGGAGGACTTTGTTTAGCCCACAAATAACTGTCCATCAACAATAAAAGAGAAGATTTAATGAATTTTTTTGTCTGACAGATACCAGAGAAAGCTTCTGTTTCACCAAGTTCGAGGCAGGAAAATGCTCCGTCCCCAAAGCTTTAAATACCACCAAGGCCAAGTGCTGTTGCAGCAAGATGGCTGGAGAGGGCTGGGGACTCCCCTGTGAACTGTGCCCACGGGAGACCGAGGGTATGTAACACACACACATCCACACACACACATGCACACAGCTTTAATTAAGACATGCACAAGAAAGAAATTTGTAAAATAATGAAGCTGACCTTTTTTCTTGCGTCTCTAGCTGCTTTTGACACTCTGTGTCCCTACGGCCACGGAGCCGTGCCTGGAGCAGGAGACACTCGTGAAGGTGAGTTCTACAGTGTAGGTCTTAGACATCTTTTAAATGACTTCTTAAAACCCATTTTTATAGACTTGCTTTTATTTGACATTGTCTTTATTTGTCTTCTTCTATTTATTTATCCTGTAATGTTTTTTTCTTGCTTTTCTCGATCTTATCTCTTTTATCATTTGGTCTGCTTTCTGTTATGTTTTTGCATCTTTTGCTTTGTTTTTTAATTCGACCTGCATTCATCTGGCTTTACTGTTTTGACTTTCTGTTGTTATATTGCCTCCTGGGTATCCGGATCTGTCTGCTAAAGCACTTTGTAAACTCTCTTTTTGAAGGTGCTACATAAAGTTATTATTATTATTATTATTGTCTAATCTCTTGAATTTAGTGGGCAGGTCTTGTATATTTTTTTAAAAATAAAATTTCTCTTGCTCTGCAGATACAAATGAATGTCTGGATAACCCTGGAGTCTGTCACAACGGTATCTGCATCAACACAGATGGCTCGTTCCGCTGTGAATGTCCCTTCGGATACAACCTGGATTACACTGGAGTCACCTGTGTTGGTGAGATTGAAATTTAAGCTAAAAAAATCTGCAACATTTTCTTATAATTCTTTATATGCTTAATAGCCAAATGAGCCCGGGAGTTATAGAAGAAGAACTCAGTATTTTGAATATTTATCATGAAACAGCAGCAGTTGAGCAAACAGAGAAAAATCAATGGCTGCAGGACGACTTTTTATGAACTATGACCTCTGAGATCTTTATTATCCTCCAGGTCTGAGCTCATTTTACTGGCACCAGTGGCACCAAAGTGCATTACAGCCTTATCTATTTTTGTATTAACATTTCATTGGTTTTAATTGCTCTGTTCTCTGTTTTCCTGCTCTTCTCCAGACACTGACGAGTGCTCCATAGGAAACCCGTGTGGAAATGGAACCTGCACCAACGTGGTGGGAGGCTTCGAGTGTTCGTGCCAGGAGGGCTTCGAACCTGGACCCATGATGACCTGTGAAGGTCGGTCATTCACACAGTAACACATTTGCACAGGTATTCTTATTTAAAAGGACAGTTAATTAGACTCTCTCTTCTTGACTCCAGACATTAATGAGTGCTCCCAGAATCCTCTGCTGTGCGCCTTCCGGTGCGTCAACACCTTCGGTTCTTATGAGTGTATGTGTCCTTCTGGCTACGTTCTGCGAGACGACCAACGCATGTGCAGAGGTGAGAGGGCACAGTCAAGTGTCTTTTATCTTTTTTTCCATTCTTTCTTGCAAAATGCAAACTTAACCAGCATGATAACTTCCAAGACAAATACAATTCAAGATCAAACAAATACAGTCAAGAGAAAGGATTAACATGTACAAATGCAAAAATCATAAAGTAAGAAAACAGAAAAAATAAAATACATAAAATAAATTGCAATGCAAACTAAATATATTTTGTCTTCTGCCCAGGGTCCAGTTAAATGATACAAGTGAGAAAAATCCACATAGAAATAGGGCTTTCCTCAATCTAACCAGTTTTAATGAGATCAAAGGAAATATTACCAATATAGGGTCAGGGCTGGTAAAATCTTTTTATTATTCAACACATAATTGTGCAAATCCTCACCCAAAACAAATTAGACACATTACAAGAGATCATAAGATGTTCAGTTGTTTCTGTCTCTGTTTTACAAAATGCACATTTATGTCACTTTTATCTTCTTTTGTCTGCTGTTCTTTGAAATCACTGGTTGTTGTAGTTTTGCTAATTGGCCATCTCTCATTGTCCCTCACCAGACCAGGACGAGTGCTCTGAGGGTCTGGACGATTGTGACTCAAAGGGTATGACCTGCAAGAACCTGATCGGCACCTTCATGTGTATCTGTCCTACTGGCATGCAGCGCAGACCAGATGGAGAGGGATGTATGGGTGAGTAAGAAATGTTTCAGACAGTATCCGCTGTTTCGACTGGATGTATCTGCCTCTTCAATCTCGTCATCCTCCCATCATTTTGCTCTGTATACTGGCAGACCTGAACGAGTGCCGTGCCAAGCCTGGCATCTGTAAGAACGGCCGCTGTGTCAACACAGTGGGAAGCTACCGCTGTGAGTGCAACGATGGTTTTGAGCCGAGCTCCACTGGAACTGAATGTATTGGTAAGATCACCGCTGCTGAAGAACATATTGTCACGCACTGAAATCGTGTTTATACTCGTGTTTTAAATTCCATGCTGCTTTAGCTCAGCAACAAGTTCCTAAATCTCTAACAACAAACACACATCATGTCCTCCTCCTTTCCTTCAGACAACAGAAAGGGCTACTGTTACACAGAGGTCCTGCAGACGATGTGCCAGCAGTCTTCCACCAACAGGAACAGTGTGACCAAGTCCGAGTGCTGCTGCAACACCGGCCGAGGCTGGGGATCACAGTGTGAGCTCTGCCCGCTGCCTGGCACCGTACAGTACAAGAAGATGTGCCCACTCGGACCTGGCTACACCACAGACGGTAGAGGTGAGTAACACAGCAATAAGACTGAGTGACATTATAAAGCAGGGCTGTTCAACTATATTTATCACACAGGCCACAATCTTTTTCAGAAGCAGACACTGTGGGAGCCAGACATTCAAATAAAACAAATTACCTTTATTTTGGCCTAATACCAGAAATGTAATTGTAGAATGCAGCTTGGTGGGAAATATCAATCAACTTTATTATGCATTTGCACCTTTATTATGTGACACCTGGTGGTAACAGCAAGTGTGTTTTAATAGTACAGATCTCAGGATTCTGGGGGCAGCAAAACAAACTTTAATAAAGAGGTCAGGTAATAACTGGCCTCTTCCCATCATTATGTGAGCTACATTACGTGACTGTGAGTTTATTCTACACACAGCATGAGTCTGACAGCAGTGAAAGGAGTTTTTACATCGCTGAGAAGATAGTTGTAGGTGTGCTACCTGTCAACTGCAGCTCTGCATCCAACAGCTCATTGTTGCTACTGCTTCTTGTTCCTTTTAAGTCTTGCAGGAGTAGGAAATGTTGTGACCACCAGTTGACAATCCCTGTTATAAAGTATAGCAGACACACAATAGCTCAATTTTATTTCTCTTGTTTTAATTTAACTTAATCGGCACAATCGTAGTTGTAGTTACAATACCTAAATAAAAATTATTTAAATTTAAATTTGGGAAGAAAACCAAGCAAGTTGAGGTGCATCAAGTTGCAGCTACAAGAAACAGAGCTCACACTGTCATAAAGAATCTTAATAAGACAGGAAGCACTTATTGAATTATGCGTTTGGCAGTGTAAACGCCGCTCTAATCCAGATCGCTCTCTAAAATGTCTCTGTACTTCCAGACATCAACGAGTGCCAGGTGATGCCAGATCTGTGCAAGAACGGTCAGTGCATCAACACCATCGGATCCTTCCGCTGTCACTGTAACGTGGGCTACAAGACTGACTTCACTGCAACCTCCTGCGTTGGTATGGCTCACCTGTCATGTGTTATAGATACTGAATATAACACTGGTGTCAGTGTACAAACATTTTCCACAGCATCCCTGCCTGTATTCCTCATTTTCCCCGTCTGCATATTCCAGATATGGATGAGTGCGCTCTGTCTCCGAAGCCCTGCAACTTCCTGTGTAAAAACACTGAGGGCAGCTACCTCTGCTCCTGCCCCAGAGGATACAGCCTGCAGCCTGATGGAAAGACTTGCAAAGGTAGGTAGACTCTTCATTTCTTTGTTTATTTCATAAAAAACACAAGATACCGTTTAATGCTCTTTTGGATGTTTAAACATGTTAATAATATTGTTGCCCTCAACACACTGCCAGTTTTGCATTATATTTATAATGTTAATAATTATTATTATTGTATATAATTGAATATTGCTCTCATATCACTTTCAGAAACAAACTTCATGTCTTTGAGGTTTCATCCCTGTTTGTAATTTGGTTTGATGGACATTAAGTGTTTTCTTTTTTCCCTCTAAGATCTGGATGAATGTTCGACTAAGCAGCATAACTGCCAGTTCCTGTGCGTCAACACCATCGGAGGCTTCACCTGCAAGTGTCCCCCAGGCTTCACTCAGCACCAGACTGCCTGTATCGGTGAGTACCAGACAGGAGAAGATCAGTGTTAGCCTGCACTGAGAAAATGTTTTGTCTTAATGAAGAACAAAAACAGGAAAAAAAAAACATCTTTAATTCAAATAAAATCTCAATAATCAGTTTCTCTTCTCTCTCAGACAACAATGAATGTGCAGCCCAGAACAGTGCATGTGGTTCCCGGGCTTCTTGTGTCAACACGCCTGGTAGCTTCAACTGTGAATGCTCTAAAGGTTTCTCCTTGGACAGCACAGGCATCGAGTGTGAAGGTGAGCAGACACAGTAACTGTTTTAAAACTTCTGCATATTAGGTGTTTTTGAAAACATTACATATCTTATATGCACTTATATTTTGCTTATTTATTTGTGCAAAGAAGAAATAAAAAAGATCAAACACAGGAAAATAACCCCCCTCTCCAAACTCAAACAAGAACAAAAAAATGATTTCACAGATATCACCATGCTATCGATTACCATTCATGGGTTTATTTTACTGAAACAGTCTATAAAAGGTTACAATATCAAACAGAACATGTCCAACTTTCCTATCAGTGAAAACTTTTTTTCTTCATCACATCTGTCAGCAGTTAAGTTGGCTGGTGGGTGTTTCTGTTTTAAGTTAATCTCATTGATTGGTCATGCTAACAAAGTGTCATACTATATGGTTCGACAGTGCCATCATAGCTGCTTTCTCTCTATAAACTTTGTCTTTTTGTCTGTTTTAAATAGATCAATAATTAACGATACTTGGAAAGTTGCAAAACTTGTATACTAATGAAACCAGCGTCTGTCCGCGCTGACAGGATGGATTTAGAGGAGGAGGTCTTTGTATTATTTTGACAATACAACAACCCGTGTCTTTTTTTTTCCCCTCAGATGTGGATGAATGTGGCAGTAACCACCGCTGTCAGCACGGCTGTCAGAACATGCTGGGAGGTTACCGCTGTGGCTGTCCGCAGGGCTACGTGCAGCACTACCAGTGGAACCAGTGCGTGGGTGAGTTACACTGACTCTGTCTGCGAACGACTGTAATGAACATTAAAAGTATCAGTACACAGTAGTATAGTCATTATGGTCATGTGTTGATTTCTGGTGTTATTATTGCAACAACACGGTAAAGGTGCAGTTCACCCCAAAATCAAAAATACCTGTAGTGCTTTTTATCCATCTATACTGTTCTGGTGTGAGTTGCCAAGTTTTGGAGATATCAGCTATTGATATTTCTGCCTTCTCTCCAATATAATGGAACTAAATGGCACAAGTCATGTGGGGCTCAAAGCACCAAAAAATACATCTGAAAAACAACAACAGCGATGTCTCTTCCCAGAAATCATGACCGGGTAGCTCAAAATAATCCACAGACTTTGTTGTGAGCAGTTTCCTGTAGGAACTACTTTCTTTCTGCCGTAGAATCTACAGAAACCACTTTCTTCTTAAGAGAAACAAAGAGTGGTCAAGTAGGGAGACTGGAAACTGATAATGATGTCAAATTTTATTTTGACACTGATGCCATTTTTGACATATATCATATATAAAAATGTGTCATGACCTTTTTTAAATTATTATTTCCATCTTCCAATGCTTCCCTCCCTCTTTTTTCTCTTATTTATGTCTCTTATATTGGTGTTACTGTACTTTGTTTTTACACGTGTGCATGTAAGTGTGCAGCGGTTTGTATGTACTGTACTGTGTTACTTTATTTGTACAAAATGCCAACAAAGACCATTTAAAAAGTAGAATGATCATAATCATTATATTAACCATAGCCATACGAGTTTACTGTTTTGCAGAAAGTGATATCACTATGCTCTATATTGTTGATGTGAGCAATAAAAGAAATACATGTCAGGGTGACTATATTTGTAAAACTTGATACTCCTCTGAAGTACTGCACATAATGACAATATTGGCCATTGATATCATCCTTAACATGCAAAACAAGAGTTTCTAGGCATTGCACCATCCTGCATCACCTCCTAACACACTCACCTTCTCCTTCCTCTGCAGACGAGAACGAGTGTCAGGCAGGAACGGTGTGTGGCTCGGCCTCCTGCTACAACACACTGGGCAGCTTCAAGTGTGTGTGTCCCTCTGGCTTTGACTTTGAGCAGAACGCTGGTGGCTGCCAAGATGTGAACGAATGTAGCACAGGCAACAACCCCTGTATCTACGGCTGCTCCAACACTGACGGAGGCTACCTGTGTGGCTGTCCTGGAGGTTTCTACAGAGCCGGACAGGGGTGAGGGAACACTTAATGACAGATCTGGCTTGAATGACTGACGTTTCTAAAAAGAGAAGTAGTGTCATCAGCAAAATATTTGACTGTTTCACGTGCTGAGAGTATTTGTCAATATATTATTACTCAGCATGCTAACCTCTCTTGTTGTTTCCTTCCAGTCACTGTATAACAGGCTCGGGTTTCCCCGGCCAGTTTGGAGAAGGTGACGACGAAGACAGTCTGTCTCCTGAGGCCTGCTACGAGTGTAAGATCAATGGAGGAGGAGGAAAGAAGGCACGACACAGACGCAATGCAGACGAAAATGAGATCAATCAGGTACGTGTGGTGACAAGTTGATTCGGGTCAGGACTGGGTCACTCAGTGTGTAATGCTGTAATAAAAAATAATCTGTTGAGATCCAGGGATGTTAGAAGTAGGGGGTCTAAAGAGCCTGGAAAGATGTTTCAGTTATTCCCATCAACCCGGCGCATGTCTAGACTGCAAGCATCTCAGAAGCTGTTTTTACTTGCATACAGATACGCTTTCATTTTAATCTCTGCAGCTGTTTCCACTTTTTGAAAGCTTTGTTAAGGCTATGTACATCCCTGATAAGTGGTATGATTGCAAAGTCTACATGACATTTAAGTGAGTAAAGTTTCTGCTCCCTCATTTTTCACGTCCCTCCCTCTGTCCTCACCCTCTCTACAGGATTCAGCCGTGAGCATGGCCAGTGTGGACACCCAGGACACCATCCCCCTGAACATTTCTCTGTCCTCACTGCTCAACAAGGAGCCTCTACTGGAGCTCCTGCCTGCCTTGCAGCCCCTGGAGAACCACGTACGCTACGTCATCACCCACGGCAACTCTAATGAACACTTCCGCCTGCTGGAACGCCGCGATGGAAAGAGTGTGCTCCGGCTCGGCAAGAGGCCGCCTCCACCGGGAGCCTACCGGGTGGAGATCGCCAGCCTGCGACTGTTCGGGCCCAGAAGACTACACCAGCTGGAGGAGCAGCACGACATTGACTACCTACAAGGGGAAATAGGAGACGCCTTGCGCATCAAGCTCAACATCCACCTGCACTGAGCTCAGAGTGCGCTTGGACTGATTCCTAAAGCCTTTGAGTTTTAACCTGCCCTTTTATCCAGTAACTCCTCCCCTCCAGGATTATCCCCACCAACAGGGGGTCATCAAGGGCTACGAAAGACTGAGTCAATCAGCCCAACTCTACCACCACTTTGTTACTGTTTATGTTATTATATGTTCATGTTTTGTGTTTTTTTTTTTTTGTTTTTTTTTACCCTGACTACACTTCTTCCTCTCGCGCCCCTCCACTTGTACCCGACCCAGCACTCATTCTCCACTGAGAGCGCCAGTGGAGGAGGTGGCAGAGAGGTGACGCAGTGCTTGGACCATCACCCCCCTAATAAAGACAAACAGGCAGACGGCTGGTTCACAAGTCCATGAAGCACTTTTAGTTTTTTAGTTTTTATTGGAAACTAAGTGCTTTTTATGCAGCGTGTATGGTAGTATTTAAATCACAGTGGCGCCTTTTTGTTTAGTTTCATAAAGAAATGATGAAGATGAGGGGCTGGGTACCATCATGGTGGTCCAAGGGCTTCCTCACCTCTCTGTGATCTTGGTAAAAAAAATCACAACACTGGGGAACAAGGTTTATCACGTCTGCCCCTCTCAGTATTGTAGTGTCATTTAATGTATTTGTGCTGTTTGAATAATGTTATAACACGAAGGACTGCAACATTTACACAGCATTTCAGGTTCTTTAGTCCATAGCGGCGGTCTGTCTTATTATAGCTGGATGCCAACCAACTTTCTTTCAGATGAGAAAACAGTAAGCTGTGTTCTGCTCTGATGTGACTGACTTTTGTCCTGTCTGCGGGCAGCGGCAAGCAGGGATTCGCGTGTTTGCGTGTGTGTGCTGTCATGTTTGGTTACCTCAGTGCCTCTCACCGAGTACGGACATCATGCTGTGATGCGGGCGTTAAAACAAAAGAGGGTGCTAGTGTTGCTCAGCATCCGTCATGAGCAGGGAGTACACCAGTTAGTTAGACTTCAAAGAAGATCAGGTCATGTTTTTATTTATCTTAAGACTTCAGGTGCACTGATTTTGGACCTGAGAGCCAGCTTTTTTCATTAAGTCCGAAGTCTGTTTCCCTCGTCGGGAGGCTGAATTTGACAATAAGCTGACTTCTGAACCTGACTTCTTTTTGACTTGACCATGAGCTCGATGTCTGAGGTCTGAGCCTCGTTTACAACGTAAAAAGACACACACAGTCTCAAAAGGTACATGACACGTTAACATTACCTGAGCTGTAACTAAAGGTAGTGTTTTACACGCACAGGTGAACACGAAACCTCACAAAGAAATAACACAAATATGTCAGGTCATCTTTCATTTCTCATAATTTTTTTCTCTCAAAGAGAAAAAAGGTGCTAGATAATACCATCTCTTTCGCTGTACAAAGAAAGTGCAGTCTTGAATCTGGATTGCAAAAGTGACTTTTTTTTTTTTTTTTTTTTTGCTAGGATTTATTGTTGTTGTGTATGTCTGTCTTTTGTATTGTCTCAGTGCTGAAAAACCAATATTACCAAACTTGCTTCTTGAAAATTAAATTGTATATTTTTAAGTGAAATGTAGATGTTTTTTTTTAAATGTCAAGGCTGCCAAAACAAATACTCACAGTAAACCCAAAATTGAAGGCCTTAAGTGCTGTTGACTTTGTTTTGTGGAGAAAAAAAGAAAGAAGCAAACCCCCCGCGAAAAGCAAATGGAGCGTTGTATTTGTTGATTACTGACTGCATTGTTTGAAACCACTGTCAAATTAGCCATTAGCAAAAAGAAATCAAAACAGATGTAAAGATAATTAACATTCCCATCATCTATTATCTCATACAACCTTACACTGTCTGTACAATGCCATAAGGATCAATGCAAACTCGACCATCTCCAGCTAGGATCTATGGTGCTTAACGATTTTTCTCTCAACAGTCGAGGTTGCTGTACTGTACCACAGCCTAGGCAATGTTTATAATACATAACCATTTTTCTAACCTGGGAACCTTTGTATACTTTTTATCTTTATTGTCAGTTTGTAATTTGTCTTTTATTTGCCACTATGTTTAAAAAAAAAGGCAGTGTGTTGCGTGTGCGTACTGTATCTCAGCTTCAGTGTCAAACTTGAAACAATACTGTAATCATCATCTGCTTGCATTGAAATATGTGCTTTATACTTAAAGAAATAAGGAGCCTGTTTCACTTGTTCGAATGTTCACCATAAGCCTAACACTTGTTGCTACCAGAGTCCAGCTGAAAGCTGAAATGACAATCATCCAGTTACACCACATTGGTAAATAAATCAGCCATCATGGAACATCTTTTAATTTGCTAAATGATCATCATCTTTGTGCAAAGACAAAAACCAAAGATTTATGACACCAAATGGCAGTCTGTAAAATTAGAGTGATTCACATAATATTGTAAACTTTTGTCCAGTGACATTAATGGCAATAAAGTATTGTGGGTTATATTTTTAATTCTTGTGTCCTGAGTCTTCATTTTCTCTCACCAGTGTTTAAGATTTCCAGTAGTTTATTGACAGAATGCGGCAGAAATAGAGCATAATATTAATTCATATGTTTTCAGTAGTGTATCACATGAAAATAAGAGTCACTGAGTTTTTCTTACCTTATAGTGAGTATTACATTTACTGAGGGCACAGGTCCTCTCCCACCATGCTTCTACGGTAGCCCAGAACAGACAAACCAAACACTGGGTCCAGCATTAAACAGCATTAACAGCTGTTTACTTACCAGTCTAGATGAAATGGTACATGTTCAGTATGAAACTGGAAAGTAATGCTCTTCTATCACTTCTTTCTCTGATGACAAATGTGGTTTCTTACCCTCAACACATCACTACTTCTTCATCCTCTCATGTTGGACTGAGGGCATATGGGAGGAGAAAGCCCTTTCTGGCAGAAATCTTGCTGTTTTAACCCAACAATGATTTTTTTCCTCCCCCTAAACTCAATCAAGAATATCTTTCTGTCAGACAGCCTTGAAGGTGAACTTCTCCCACCAATGGTCTGTGGGCATTGCCTGTTGAGGTACAAAGTGGTGGTACAAAATAGGGCTAGCTAGTGAGCACACTTTACAAGTTACAATGTTAAAATCTAAGTAAAAAAGGTGGTCAAGGGACTGAGGAGGGAGGCGGGGTGGTTGTGTGAGGCAGGAGTTGCCCAGGTGGACCACCTACCTGTGATTTGAGGACTTAAACATTTCTTTTCTTTTCTTTTTTTTCTACATTAATTAGTCCTAAGCGCTCAGCTATATGTCAGCATTGGCCTTGCAAGGTTCAGAATAATTTGAAACAATAGATTAAATGCAGATTTTTTAAAAATTTGGTAAGAAACTAGCATTGATGTGTTTCATCACAGTACAGTCATAATGTAGTTTACAGCTTAAAAACACTTTAAACCATGCAGTAGCTATTTAAGCTGGCATGTAAATGTCCGCTGTTAACAAAAGTGACACATGGTGACATATACGTAGTAATCGTTTTATTTCATCTCCAACATGAACAATGTGGACTTCCCACCCAGTCCAGCTATCAGTGGAAATTTAGAAGAGTAACTGAAGAACAAAAACCCTTTTTCTTTCAATTTTCACTGATTCAACCCAGTGTATCAAAACAAAGCAGATCAGTCAGAAAAATATGTAATTAAAAAACACACAAAAAAGCAAAGCTACCTGCTTTGCCTCCTAAGACGTGGCTGCATGACTACCTCAAAAATCCACAGTCTAAAGATCAATACAGTAAGAGGAAGAAGACAGAAAGATAGCAAAAAGGAGACTCCCAAACTTGAGTCGAGAATAGAAAAATAAAGCTTTCTTTTGCCTAAAGGTTGCTGTTTGCTTCATCACCACACTTGGCAGGCTGACTAAAGCAAAGGACACAACCAGTGAACACAAACTCTACTCGCAGTAATAAGAGATTATATAGTTTCAATATGGCTTCTCAGTTATAGACACAGTAACACACAAAACGTACACAGACAAAACTTTATGGAGACACAAACTACCTGCTGGGGCTTTAGAAAGCATCTGAAACTGCAGTGCTGCTCGAGGACTGGTGTCCAAAATGAAAGAAAATGTGAGACTTTGTGCTCCTTGATCAGCACTTAACACTTGGATGCTTTACAATGGATGTTGGTTCATTAAAGGGCCGTCTGCGTAAGTGTAAACTCCTTCATTTAGCCTGTGTTCTCATCAAAAATGAGCCTAACTATGCTGTGAGTGAAATGAAGTGGTCTTTCCAAAAAAAAAAAAATCATCATTGTGTTTTAATACTGGCAAGCTCTGGGGTTTGGAAAACCTAGCCCTAAAGTGATGTGATGTGGTAGCATGTTTGACTAGTACAGTAAGTAAGGTTAAGGCAGCTGTGCAGCTCGATATTTCTGTCCTTTATGGTCCAACATCTGGGTTTGGGTGAGTGTTTGGCTCACAGGGACCAGACTTTTTATGTTTACATAGCATCCTGCAGCCTAATATTTACACCAGTACACAGGCTGTAATACACTAATACATACCGGGCATACTCCAACATCAGGCAAACCCCCTCTAAGAGTGCATTGGTGCAGTCCATTCCCACATCTTGCCAATGCTCTTAAAGATTCCGCCTCTGTGCAATGACCCCCTCTTTACACCAGTGCATAATCAAACTGGCCCCTCTCCAGCCCCTCCTTGTGGTCAGTCCAGGATGATGCAGGCATGCGGCTGTAGGGGTCCAGCAGGATCCTGAAGCACCTGACCAGCAGGAAGACCAGGAAGAGCATGAGGAGGCCTACGAAGGCCAAGGCGGTGCGCTGCTCATTGTCCACCCCAACCAAAGCCAGAGGGGGGCTGCTGCTGCCCCCGCCAGGGCTGCCGGGGAGCGAGGAGCTGGCCGGGGACAGCAGCAACTCGTAGTCAAGTGTGGGCACATCGTTCATCCTCCAAGGGGCCCGAAGGCACGGCTTACACACTGACTGGATGGTTGGTGTATTTGGAGGAGGTGTGGAGAAGGACGGAAAGGTGTTCATGAGGGGTGGTGTGGAAGGAAACTGACTACGAGGCTTAATAAGAAGGCGGTTTACAAGGGTTGTATTGTAGACCCTGGCTGTTGGGTGAAGAGCATTAAGTTCGGTCACCCAAGTTAGCAGGTAGTTCACAAGTAATAAGACTACAGAGCAATCTCAAGGTCAGAGAGTGTGATGAAGTGTGTGTCACTCCAGGACTTCAACACACGTCTTCCTCAGCTGGCCAGTTGATTTTGTCAAATCTAGGTCAGTCAAAGTGACATGACCCAGAAAGGCCTGGCCCTAATCTGTTCTGACAATGTGTCAGACACACATGCACACACTTTTCAATTAATATGGACTACTTTTCAGTGTCACGCATTTTGAGGAACTGACTAAACAGTGTAATGAAGCTCAATGGCGTTCTTATTTGAGCGGTCGACCCTCAGGCGGTAACGTTTTTAGAGTATTTATCAGGGCCGCTCTGCCACATCAGCTCTCATTCTCGCTCTCAATCAGAGCAGACAGGACGTGACACGGCCTCCTGTGAACACAAACACGCAAACACGCGTCTGATTGCAGTCAAGGTCGGTGCTCTCGATGGGAGTTAATGGTGTGCAGATGGACTTCTGACACCCAATTGGGAAGAGCTCTTCGACTGTGTGAGCCAGGCCGAGGTGTTAAACACGTAAGACTATTTGAAGCATCTGCAGGGGCAAGCAACACCAGGTGTGTGTCCGTGTGTGGCTAATAGGTCAGTGGATCAATGGCCTTGAATATAAAACAGTGCATCACCTTTGTTGCTGTTGCCTGCTAAATGAAAGTAGGTCAGAGCTGTCAAGTGTTCAAATAAGTCGGGATGATCACTTCAAAAACCGTCTCTTGTGACAAGCACAGCAGCAACAAGAGGTAGAAATGAGTTTTGCAAAGAGGAGTTTGTGTTTGTTAATAAATCTTAAACGAAAAGTTGCTTCATCCAGTTTGATCTTCAGTCTACTGAGCGCAGGATCTGTTTACAAGCTGTTCCAGCAGTCTTCAGTAGACATGACAAAGGGTCGGTACAGACGTGGCGTCATCGGATGTTCGTGGTTTGTGGCGAGCAACCAGCTGCAACCCCTTTTAACTCACCACCTGAAAGAAAGAAACAAGAAAGAAAGAAAAGAGTTTGAGTTTTTAAACGTGCAATATGCAACATTCAGCTTCACTGCATGTCAACAAACAACTATTTACTATGTAAAGATATAATGGAGTAATGGCATCCTGAGCAGAGAATGATGTCACACTTCCTCTCAGTGTGTTGTTATCCAAGCTCCTTTGTTTAACCAGGACAGCAGCACGTGTTTGTGCGTGTGCATGAGTGTGCACTTGCGTGTACATCTGTTTTTTAACATTGTGGCCTTTCTCATATTACAGCTAACCATTGCACGAAAATGTCTGAAAACATTTTAGGTGAGAAATAGGTAATGTGGTATCATAACCTTGATCACAGTTTCATCTGAGTTTTATGAGTCTCCATTGGAAACAGTCCATCCTCACCAGAAAAACGTGCAAGTTGGCTAAATATGCACGCAGCTTATTCCGACTGATCTGCCCACTTATTGTTAGGCAGCACTCCCGAGTGGACACAGTCAGTATAACAGGAGAAATACAAGGAGCGAGAAAGTCCACATTTGAAGGACGTGGGCCGGATGGATGGCTCAAACAAGCACAGGGCTTTCACCCAGGGGGCCAAGATGAAAGTCCTGCGTGAAACTAAAAGTAAACATAGTTATTTCAAGTTGGAGTGACTTAAAAAAAAAAAAAGAAAAAGAAAGAAAGAAAGAAGAGGCACCTGGAAAGAAAAGCATTGATATAATTGTCTAAAAATGTCACTAATAAACCTCTAATGAGGACTTTTAGTCTGTATATCCATATACAGTCAAATCCCTCGAAATAAAACATTGTGCAACTTTTCCATTAGGACTGATAGTTTCTAATGTGGAGCATAAGGAGCATATTAAGTCATTCCTTTCTAATTTCATCATAAGACGTGATTATTACCGCCCTTTACTCAATAAGTAACAGTGACAGTAACATTAGGCATCTGTGGGGAGAACACAGCACCAGCATCCCCCTGTAATGACACTCAATTAGCAAGCTGATTATGGTGTCATTAGGGCCACATTAGCAGTAATGAATGCAAGATTATAAACACTGATACTGCATTACATCACCCTCATTTGTCAGTGCAGTGTTACAGCGGGCCATTTGTTCACTTGTTGACCCCCGTCATTCATTTGCTCACATGATGGAAGGAAAGACAAAGTGTTGTGGAGCCTCATTAATAATCTAAAATCACATCTCCTGCGGTGGACCAGGTTTCAAATCATGGAGGACACGCGATACGCAAACCATTTTTACTTGCTCACCCATCTGAATAGAGCGGTGACTGGACTATTTGCTTCGACAAACGTGATACCGAGAGATATGTAGTGCACTGTGTGTGTGTGTGTGTGTGTGTGTGTGTGTGTGTGTGTGTGTGTGTGTAGGGGGGTACTTATGAGAGACAAAGACGGCAGGATGAACAGGGACAAAGAGAGATGGTTGGAAACATTAAGAGACTTTAATAGCAGCGTCCGTACGGGTGCTAGAAGTCCTTGAAAAATGCTTGAATTTTAATGTAGTGTTTTCATGGTTTGAAAACTGCTTGTATTGTGGATAAAGTGTGCTGCTTAAAATTGTGATTGCATTACTTTCATAATAAATTGCTATGTGACTGAATAGTTCACTTTTTAGATATAGGAATAAAAATAAGCCAGAGGGACCCTGATTGCTTAACTGCTTTTGCACAAAATGAGGAAAACTCTGCTTGAGGCTCATTTCCCAGGTTTTTTGTTGTGTGACCTCTGATGGAACAGTTAGTGATGACAGACAGCAACATGCCACAAGGTTGTAGTTTCACTGAGTGTTGAAATACAAATCATGGTAAAAACAAGAAGCCTCATTAAAAAAGTCTGCAAAAATTACATACACATTTTCACCACAGGAGAGTCTGTGCTTTGGAGCCACGTAAGCCATAGTAGGGAATATTTGATTTAGCTAATGTTACACTAAAGTTGGCTGGATGTTAGACGATTTATAGGAGGGACTGTAACAGCTCTGGAAGGTTGAGACTCAGGCGCAGAGAACACACAGGAGGCAAAGTGAGGTTCAAATAAAAATCACTGTCTTTACTAGAGTTCAAAAGCCAAACAAAAACAGACAGGAAAAAGGGCACAAAACTAGAATCCCATAAAAAGGCAAAGTCCAAACAAAGTCATGGAGCCAAACACAGCAAAACAAGAAGCAGCACCACTGACAACAAAGACAATCTGGCAAAGACATGTGGAGCTGGTGGGGGTATAAATACACAGGGAAGGCAAGGAGGGTAATCAGGGACAGGTGAGTAAGTGGCCTCAGGTGTGGTTGATGAGAGGCGGGAAAACACAGGAAACTGAAAAGACACAAGAGGTAGAGTTACAAAATAAAACAGGAAATGACATGATGAAAACCCGAATGTTACAGGGACTGAGGTTGATGCAAAATAGCAGTACGATAATTGTATGAAAATTATGGCACGTTTATTTATGGAATATGAGATCTATAAGCTAACATTACCTTAAAATGACAGTGTTATCAGTTATGATTTGATGCAACCGGGGACAGCTGCGTTGCATTACGGCTGCACCATGTCCACTCAAGCCGATTGTGGCTATTCTACACAACACTTGTTATTCTACCATGGATGCTGCATCAAGCTGCACATAGCAGATTGAGTGGAAGGGAAGCTGGCAGTGACCAGACAATTTTCAAAATGAAACACCACATGCAGAGTCATGATCATAAAAACAGACTTTTTTTTTTTTTTTAACTGTGTAGCCTGGTAGTAGTACAACAATCAAGTAAAGAGGACAAAATCAACTAAATCTTAGCCAGTGAACATAGTCAGGCAGGCAAAATGCTCTTCTTCTGACACTCTGCTGGTTGGGCATGCAGCCACGTAGAGGATGGCTCAAAACTTTGGCGCAGGCGCAACATGTCCATTTGTACTAACAGATAACAGATGTCATCCTTCTATAAAATGCTGTCACAAAACATAATTTTGTCTTTTTATCCCAGTAATTGCTAACTTAATGTGAAGGAGAAGTGAAAAAAATATTTTGTGTATGTACAATATGTATGTATTTACCACAAGGTGGTAAAGCTTGAAACTACACCTTAAAAAGTCTTGAAAAGTGCTTGTAATTTAACTTTAGAAGAGGTGACGTGTTTTTAAATCTTAAAGTTAATGTATTAAGCTGAGACAATGAACAGAGGTGCAGAGATTAGATTTGAATTTTTGATAAATTTAGAGTGATTTAGTTATTGTCCCTGTGGAGAGAGCATTAAAGGACAGAGAGATAAAGACAGACAGATGAGTGACTCAGTGTATCCAGATAGAAATAGTAAGGTAGGGTGAACAGAAAACAGGGGAAGATGAAAAGCAAATTATGAAGATTGATAGAGGAGGTAAAGAGGATGAATAGAGCAGACGTTCCAGTGGTAAACGGGCAGCAGTACAGAGGAGAGACGAGAGGTTTGCTGGCACAAACTGGGCTGACTTTCCTCTGCATGACCATGGCAAAATGCCTTTTCCATATACTCTCCCTCTGTGTGTCTGTCGCTTTCAGTTCAAAGGTTTTCTATCTGCTACTTCATCAGCCGCTGTCTCCAGGGTGGTTGGTACACCAGACTCGGGCTGGCAGCAGGACGACACACCTGGGAGGTGGCTCTCACACTGTGAATCAATGTGCATTTCTGTGTGTGTACAAACAGACCTGTGTTTGTGTGTGTGTGTGTGTGTGTGCAGCTCACTGCAAAACCCAAAAATAGGTGAGAAACCTTGAAACTGTTTTCAAGGACATTATTACGACAGACACTGTCACACATCTGCAGCTCCAGATCAGAAAAGCTTTCCAACGGTTATAGAGTGCTGGGAGACAATTTTATTGATTGGTTTCTAACCACACTTACAGCTTATACCAAATGTTTAGACTTATATGGGATAATGTTGTTATTCTAACACTATTCCTTTGGGTTGTTAAAGTTGCCAGTGGCATTAAGAAAGATCTGCTAATTGCCAAGTTGTCGTGAGGTTTGTTTAAGATAAGCTAGGTCTTTGTAAAACTGATCAATGGAAAAGTCAGTCAATACCAGCAGGACCATGTGATCCAGGATGTAGGGCTGTGTTGCTGCAACTTGTTTCTCAACACTGTTGAGGGATGTAAATGGTTTTCTTTCCCTTTTTTAATTTAATTTAAAATATGTCAAACTTCTCAGTGCGTCATTGTTTAATGTAGCGTACCAATATGAGCAGTGATACAAAACTTTTTCTTAAATTAAATGCAGTTAAAGACTCTGCACACCCACAAATGTGTGGTTAATTTGGACTAGTGGTCAGACTGAAGTTGGAGCGTCATGCTGTAATATGATTTTTTAAAATATATTATAGTATTTTCTTGTCTTGATGTATGCAAATGTTATGTGTTTTTGATATGTATTCAGAACATGTCAAGAAACCAGGCAGCTTTATAACAGTAGATATAGAAATCTATATGTTCAGAGGAATGTAAAATGGTGAAATTCTAAATAATTTGCCCTGAAGGTCGCCTATTCAAGGATTCAAGAGTCTCAGCCTGCATAAATTTCAGGTTCACAACAAACCAAATTTCATGAAAAGTCATTTCAAAATCAAGTGTTTTATAGTTGATTTTGCAGTGAAGTCTCCATCTGTAAGTTGCTTACTAGCAGACAGTGAACTCTTGAATATGGTGACTGTGCAAATTCATAGTGTTGAAATACAGCAGTGGATAATGAGGTATAGTCAAAATGGCGGGGATTTATTAGTATTAATCTTGTACCATGCCTAACTTTAGTGGGCTATAACATATCAGGTATGGAATGAATCTGCAGATGCACCAGTTTAAGATGAAATGAAACCATGGATGTCTATGGATGTCAGTTCTTGAGCCTGTGGTCTGTAACAGACTATGTAAGGCTTATTTTTACCGTTGCAGTTGTTGATGACTTATGGCCTCTACGGGATGATTAATTAGTGAGGAGTCAGCAGTCACCACAGGTTATATATAGATTTTATATAAGTTTTTCAAATGTGAATTACCGTAACCACAAGAGGTCTTTATTCATAAAACTGCCCTCAGGAAGACTTTATAGAGCCGCTGCAGCAACCAAGAACATTTCTTAAAACTCTTTCAAACCAAATGCATTAACTTTGCTAAACTCATAAACATGATTCAGACTGGAACTGTGCCCATTATTGCTGTCTGCACCGTACATGTTCTGTTATTATTCTGTGTATTGTAAATTAATGTGATGTGTTGTTAATAAACCAGTGAAGCCAAGGGCAAGTTTCCACATTTGTGGACAATAAAGATTATTATTATGATTTCCCAGCTTATGCCTGGCAGAGATAATAAGCATTATAAAAGGATAACTTCCATCACTAACAGGTGCAACAGCACTAATAGACGGGTCAGAGAAATGTCAGTCTGACACAGTCTGTTCAGAGAAGAGGTCACATCAGGCAAATAAGTGTCAGGCATGTGTACTGATCAAAGAATATGTCAGTACAACTATTAATCTGGCCAAAAATATGATACTTAACTGCTTTTAATCTATGCTCAAAAAATATTGAGGTTCAACACCAAGTCATGCTCTGGACAGATGGTCACTGTAAAGGAAAAACTCTACTGTAACATGTAAAAACACACGATTGGTCTGTTCCTGTTGTGTCCCGCTCATAAAGAGACACACTCACACAGACACACACACTGGCATTTAACACACATAATCACGCACACTCACACTTGAAATAGGCCAACAAGTGGGTGCAAAAACACATGCAAAAAAGAAAACTGCAGATGAAACCCACACACAGGGATAATTTCCATTTTGAATGTAAAAGGTAGAAACATCACCTCCTCATCTGATCCTGTACACCCTGTAATCACTTGTTTCTCCATTAACTCTCACTAATTCATCACTGAGAGGCAGAGGGTGATGAATAGACTGAGGGAGTGACAAAGCATCTGTTCCCTTTGAAATAGTGAAATTGATCATATTTAAAACAACAGATATACTATTATTTCTGCATATTATATATTGATTTATTTAAGCCATTTGGTGTAGTCATGAAGAGCTTTGGGTGTTAAACTGTTGTACACAGCACCTAAAATGGCAAAGATACTGTATTTTCTGCCTTTGCAACAAGCCTTAGTGGTCAAATAGTTCAGCTGTGGGCTCCCAAGGTGTGTGTGTAAGTGTGAGTGTGTGTGTGTGTATGTGTGTGAATAAGTCATGGGAGGTAGAGGGGAGGACAGACAGAGATTGCTCAGCTTATTTTCCTCCTCGTTAAGTCTCACTCCCACCATCACCCTCCATCAGCCTCACACTCACACACATACACAACCACGCACATGCACACACTGTCGTCCATCAGCCTCGTCTCGCTCGACTCGCATTAGTTCTCGCCCACTCCATTTCTCCGCCAGGACACTTCCTCAAAGCACCGGCAAGACCCCTGAGATGAAGGCAAGTGAAGCGGACACTCGTCAGTCTTCATCGAAAAGCCCTTAAATGGACACCTGTCTCATACGCATACACACACACACACACACACACACACACACACACAATGGAATGGATGCAAAAGTAGGCACAGTTAGGCTCATTTGCTTACAGTACATAGACGGAGGGAGGTTCACTTACACACACACACACACACACACACACACACACACACACACACACACACACACACACACACAAACGCAAAGCACCACTTTCATCACCTCCTCACAGAGCCATCGGTCAAGCTAACGTTGACAGAACTCATCAGGGTAAATGAAATGAAGAGAGCTGAAAATAATTTAGTTACCTCTCAGGTGACCAGAGTGTCACCTTTTACCTCCTCTATCCACCTCCCACTATCACACACACACGCACACACACACCCACACACAGAGTCAGTGCTTTACCCTCTACAATCAAGTTAAATTACTCCACAGCTGCAGTGCAGGTTTGAAAACTTTGGTAACACTTTACTTTAAATGAATACTATGCAGCATTGTCCTGAGGACAATGTAAAGTACAGTACTAGAAGTGTGTGGTTATTTATTTCCTCATATTTTCCCTCAGTCAGGTCCAGGCTTGAGCTTGTCTGCACCTGTGCACTTTGAGGTAAGAGAAATTTTTGATTTTGGGGTGAACTATACCTTTAAATTAAAGTATTTTCCAAAACACCAAAACATTCTTGTGGCTCCCAAATGTGAGATGCAAATGAATGAATACTGAATTTTGAAGCCAAGTAAAGTTTATGTTTATTTTTTTTGTTGTTGTGGTTTCTGTTCCAAGTTATGGTTTCAAAGCAGTCACAAATAAAGAACACATGCACCTTTGGGAACAAAAGTATGAAATATTCTTGCCAGTTGGCCTCACTACTTGTTTTCCTAGCTGTTTGGCTCCTTTTGGGTGTCTGCTCGCTCTCTTGTCTCTCATGCACCCACACAAATATCCAAAGTCATTCAAGTTCCACATCAAAAAAGGACAAGTGTGATCTTTTCAACAGGGAAACCACAGACCACCGCTGTCCTGTCCTCCCCCCTTCCAAGCACACAGATAGCCAACCGAGCCAGCCTCCTCCACAGGGTTCAGCACAGAGACAGCCTTGATTTGTCATTATTTATAGCCCGAGTAAAGCCACTCTCTAAAAGTAATTAGACTTCAGAAACAACGAGAAAGGGAGAAGAGATAGAGAGAGAGAGAGAGAGAGAGAGAGAGAGAGAGAGAGAGAGAGAGAGAGAGAGAGAGAGAGAGAGAAAGAGAGAGATGGTAAATGTTCCCAGTCTCAGCCACAGCCTGCTGGGAATTGAATTAACCCTTTCCAATTTGCTACTTATAAAGATAAAGTGGACCTGAAAAAAAGGCAAGGGGGAGCAGCATGAGAGCCACGAGCTCAGGTGGGCATCCCCCTTCACATCAGTTTTCAAATCAAACATATACAGCATTGCAGGATACAGCATGAACTGCACGCGCACATAAACACACGTATTGTCAAATGGTGGGGGGCACGGGAGAATGTATTGATACCATCCATCATTAAGCCATATTGAAACCTTTGATTTTCTTTTTTTGCTGTGATCTGTGGGTGTTTGTCTGGGTTCATTCGTCACCTCGGGGAGCTGATTCCTGCTGTGTGCCTGTGGCTAATGAGGACGTTGGGGACCAGGTCACCTTGATATGTGTGCAACAACAAACGATCTCCAAATACCAACTTTATCTGACTTTAACATGTGTAGTTTAAAGCTTGCTTTTTGTTTTTTTATAGTGTCTCTTTTCACACCCAGGTGAAAATCCAGGCAGCTGTTTGGCTCTTCATAACCAACACAATTGATTTAGCTATAAATAGCATTTAAAAATTGCTATGGTAGGAAGTTATAGTGGATGAACAAGTAAAACACAAGACTTTATTTATTTATTTTTTATTATATTTTTTATATTATCATTTTTCAGTTTTCAGTGGCAGTTTGGATAAAAAAGATCATGGTTCTTCTCTGCCACATGGGTGCAAATAGCCACATTGTCTATTTACACTCAGGCGCAAATAGCATTGTTGGCTGGGTGCTTGTATCTGCCATGCTAGGTTACATACACATATGCGTAAATATAAACATTGTCTACTCCTCCCTGGATACAAATAGCCACATTAGCTATTCCAGCTCAGGTGTATATAGCCACATTGGCTTTTCTACCCTGAGTCCAAATAGCCACATTAGTTATTCCCCCCTGCGTGCAAATAGGCACATTGGCCAATTCATCCTGGGTATAAATAGCCACATTACCTATTCCAGCCAGGCCCTAAATAGCCACATTAGTTATTCCATCCTGGGTGCAAATAGCCACATTGACTATTCCATCCCGGGTGCAAATAGCCTCATCAGCTATTCCAGCCCAGTGGTAAATAGCCAATTAGTTGTTCCACCCTGGGTGCAAATAGATACATTGGCTATTCCAACTGCTTGTATATAGCCACATTGTTTTTTCTACCCCAGGTGCAAATAGCCACATAGTCTATTTACATTTGACTGCAAATAGCATTGTTGGCTGGGTGCTTGCCTCTGGCATGCTACGCTATATATACATGGGTGTAAATAGCCACATTGGCCATTTTACCCTTGGTAAAATAGTCACATTGAATATTCCACCCCAGGTGCAAATAGCCACATTAGCTATTCCACCCTGGGTGCAAATATCCACATTGACTTTTCTACCCTGGGTGTAATTAGGCACATTGGCTTTTGTACTCTAGGTGCAGATAGCCACATTAGCTATTCCACCCTAGGTGCAAATAGCCACATTGGCAATTCCACCCTAGATGCAAATAGTATCTGCCTTTTTTTTAATACACTTTTGGTAAGGAGGGATTCACACGCATTTACACAAAAGCAGACACTCAAATTCACAGACCAAAAAATGCCCGTCTTAAAGGTATTTTTAGTACCTGAGCGGGACAAAGTGTCTGTGGAGTCGTTTCTCTTTACACTTGGCTTGCAGCTCAGCTCACGATCAGCCAGCTCCTCAGATAGCCCCCGTCATAATTAGGCTGGCAGACACTCAGTAGCTACAGTAATGGTGATAAAGTCGGGCAATTAAATATTCTGCTGTTCCAACACAGCCAGCCATTGAGCTCCTCACACACATATACTTGCTTATGCACAAAAAGGTGTGTATTTGCGTGTGAGAGACAGATATAAAGACACAGTGAGGGAGAGAGCACCCTGTTCTTTCACTGAGCGTACATGCAAATGAGAAAAGCACTCAAGACTGCTGACCTTTTAAAACAAAAATGGTACAGCGACACAACAGTGAGGGCAGTACACTTTATATTGATGTATTCTTCAAGAAGCTGTCCATTGTCATAAGCACGCGTATGTTCCCACGACTCACTCCTCATCAGTTTGAAGTATGGATCTTACTGCCAGGGGAAAAACTGTTAAAAAAAAAAACTGTTCACATCAGCTCCCAGAGAAACTTATATTGTAGTGAAGCAGGAGAAATGAACAAGGGATGGAAATACAGAGAGAAAGACAAATGGAGTTGTACACAGATGAAGGAGCAAAAGGAAAAAAACAAGCCCTCTTTGATTCTCAATGCAGCTGAGCAATTCCATCTTCCAAGCTGCCTACAATCTATCATTTTATCACCAGCCCAGATGAACACGCAGTCTATTTTCTCTATCAGCATATTTAGGGTTTTCAAGGTCACTCCTGCATCAATATTCAAAGTATTCAAAGATTCCAGATCGGTATTCATTTTGTACAAGACGAGCATTCTGTTTCACCTAAACACAATGAGGCCTGATTTAGATACAGCTGCTAAGCAGTCTCCTCTGATAGGGTCATCTGCTGCATGACGGACTGCAGGTTTCCTCCCCCAAAAATGCCAAGCGGGATCAGATCTCTAGACATCAGGCAGGAGGAGGAGGAGGTTGGGGTTGGGGTGGTGGTGGGGGGAGAAGCTCCCCTCTATTTAGTCTCCAATCTGGTCCGTCCTCTCTCCGGGTTGTTTGTGTCACTCTCTCTGACAGCCTGAAGAACCGGTGTGTCTGAGTGCGACCAGGGGAACGCTCTGAGGGAGCCAGTTCAATATCTCTGTGGAGAAGCAGGGCTGGATGCTCGGCGGGCAAATCAAGAGAGGTGCCACGATACGATATCATCATGATATATAAACCATGATATACAATATTACTGTTATTTTGAAACATTTTGTAATTTTAATAATTTGAAGTTTGAGAACGTCAGTTTGCACCCTGGTGAGAAAAGTCACGATGCAGCTATTTGGCTATTTACACACAGCCACGCAGATTCGCTATAAAGAAAGACAAAGTCTGTGATAAGAGGAGGTTCTAGTGGATGAAGGGATTATACACATGACTCTCCCCTGGGAGAATGGGCTTTGAATCCCATGTGAAACTAGAAGTGAGTGTTAACTTTTCATTTTCAGACTTAGCTGATTTATTATTTTCATTTCGTTTTGTTTTATTGTAGTTTTCAGTCTCAGTTTTGGTTAGGTTTAGGCACCAAAACCACTTTGTTAAGTCTAGGAAGTTTATCCCCGCCATGTGGGTGTAAATAGCTGCATTGGCTACTTACACCCCAGCTGCAAATAGCATTGTTGGCTAGTGACAGCTGGGTGCTAATAGCATCTGCCACGAAGATTTCAGTCTGCTCATCTCACTTCAGTTGTTTTTATTGCAGCAAAATGGGATTGTCAAGCAGACAGACTTTACAACACTGTCATAAAAACCTACCAATCCTGATGACCACCAGAAAAAACCTCAGCATTGGTTTTATCATTCTAATTCCAAAATGTTGAATTACATTATATATTAAATGATCGGTACTTGTCATCTGTGTGTGGCTACAGTATTACCACACAAAATATTGCAATACTATGATATATCAACTTTCCCCCTCATCCCTAGTGGATGCTGGACAGATCAGAACTACTAAAACTTGAGTTTTTCCAACTTGTCACTCCTAAAGACAAACATACCGTACATAGAAAGATGTTCAGATGCAAACCTGTATGTATGAGTGTGTACATGCATGAGTAGACCACTGACTCACAACATGTGCCAATGATATTTCATTCAAAATCTGACATAGCCATTTAATTTAATTGATGTCTCAGAACCAGACTGAGCTTAAACAAGAATAAACAGCAACATGCAATATCAACTCAAACTGTAACAGAATACAAGTAGTACAAAGAGTGCTGTAATTAATACTGTATTGTGATGTAATTAGTTACTTTCTATACATACAGTAGGTGGTTCATGTCTAGTATATGCATGTACACACGCTGTACATTATATAGGTGTCTGACTATAAAATACAGTATGTTCTATATATGTGTGTATATCTGGTATATGTAGAGCTCTTTGTATTGTATTTCAATTCTCATGAAAAACATGCTTCAAGATATCCAAAAAGATATTTGTTATAAAGAGCTAAAACAAAGGTATGATGTTAAAACATAAAACCTATAATTATTTCCCTGCTTTAAATTTGTTTTTAAATACTAGAAACAGTTTGCAGTTTATATCTCAATCAATTTTGTGTCACCTAAAGGTTCAAATAATTTGTTTCTATGATTCATTCATATCACAAATCTAAAAAGCACAGGTTTAAAACGATTCATTTCTCAGACTCAAAGGCCCTTTATTTGAAATCTAAGAACATCATGTCCAATATTCACTGGCTCTGCTGCGCCCTGTTCAATAAAGTGGGCAAGTCGCAAAAAATGGCAATAAAAAATATAATAAAAAAGACTAAATGCACACTCTCACAGAGCGAATCTATTTGTGAATTTTATATCACCCAGTCATGACTCTATAAGCTCTAAATGTGATTTTTTTTTTTTGCCGTTATGAAGCACCTCAGGGACTGACTCAAAGGCAGGAGAGACTCCAGAAACATATTTGTCGCTTCCAGCCATCTAACTCACTGAACCTGGCATGCTGACAGGCAGCAAAAGAAACTACCTTTTCCTGCCTGTTCACCACTTTAATCAACTCTGTCATATCTGACCATCATTCCCATCAATCCCTCTGCTGTCACCTGCTTCCCTTTTTGAACACCCCCCCCCCCCCCCAATCCTCCTTCTTTCTCCAAAAATCTCCTCTAAGTCAGGCTGAATAAATGTCAGCCCAACCATATCCACCTACATCCTACATTTAACTCTCATTTAAATTACAGTCATAAAATATTCACGCAGTAATGAGGACGGAGGGTTACTTGTCCACAGGTGGTGACAGCCCAGCTAGAAAAATTTGGTTCCAAAGACATTCTGGGAACATTTGTTTTTGGTTCCTGGAACATTGATTGAACGTTATCTGCATATGAAAATGGCTAGTTTCTCTCTCTAGTTGCACTCTGAGAATGTTCTCATAAAGTTAGTTGAATGTTCCAGAAGATTACTTTAACATTAGAAAGTTAAAACGGCGAGTTTTGCCGACGTAAACCACTGTTATTGTTAGATTATTAGAACATTCCTGAAAGGTTAGCTGAATGTTACAGGGAGGCTGCTTGAAAATTCTTAAAGGCAAGTTTTTATTATGTAAAACCATTGTTACTGTCGTATTTTTAGAACATTTTTGGGAGGTTATCTGAATGTTCTAAGAAGGTTACTTGAATATTTCCCCTTAATGTTCCTTCAGGGGTATAATCGTCAGTTAGCTAAAACATTTAAGTAATGTTTCAAGAACATCTGGGAGGGTTAGTTGAATGTTCTGGAAAGGGTCCCCTTAAACAGTCCCTTGACCTGCCCAGAATGTTCTCCTTTGCTAAAAAAAAACCATACCTTCTAGGTTCTGGAAACATTTCTGGCATTACATTCCTGCAAAATGTTCCCTGGATATTAAAAAAAAAATCTGATGTAGAAGCAACATTATTGTTGTGTTCCTAGTATGTTCTGGGAAGGTTAGTTGAATGTTTCAGGAAGGTTACTTGAAGATTTCCCCTTTATGTTTCCTCAAAGGTATAATGGTAAGTTTGCCTGACACAAAACAGTCTGGTAAAATTTCTAGATCATTCTGGAAAGGTTACTAAAATAGCACATTTCCCCATGATGTTCCCTAGTTGTTAAAACTATGCTATACTTTATCGTTAGAACATACCCAAAAATGTTACCTGATTGTTACAGGAAGGTTACTTGAACATTCCCAATTACATTCCCTAAAAGTTAAAATTGCAACATTCCTGGAAGCTAAATGTTCCTAGAAGGTTATTTGAACGTTTCCCCTTAAAGTTACGTCGAAGTTATGCTTGTAGGTTTGCCTTCCATTACACTAATATTTTGGTAACGTTTCCAGAATGTTCTGGGAAGGCTAACTGAATGTTCAAGGGTCATTAGAATATTTTGGGAATGTTAAGCTGAACAACAACATTTGCACAAAATTCTTAGAATGTTGTGGGAGGGATATAAAACAGAAACCTGTAAGGAACGTTCTGAGAATGTTAAGGGAACTTTATGTGTTAGCTGAGAGGTCATGAATGGGTGGATGAGTGCATCATGATGAGTGAGTCAGAAAGTGAAGGTAAAGTTTTGAATTATTCTATATTAAAGAGGGAAAAAAAAGGTCAATAGAGAGGACAGTGTGAGGGTGTAAGTGAGCATGAGAGCAGGTGACAAGGCCAATCTAACCCTGTAATTCAGACTGAATAGACCCAATGCTGCTGTCACAGCGAACACACACCACTGGGAGGGACCTGGTGGTGAGGTGAGAGGATGTCAGATGAACGATGAGGTAAGGCAGAAGAGGAGCACCGACAGACCGAGAGAAAGGTGGAGAGCAAAACGGTAATCCCTATGATTCACATCTGCATTCAGACAGAGCAGAGGTCTAGTGCTGCCCAGGGAGAGCTGAGGGCTGGGTGGCATCAATCAGATACATATGGACGAGGAGGAAGAGAAAAAAAAAAAAAAACAGGAGGAAGGAAAAAAACAGAGATGAGATTTGGGGATGAGTGTGGGTGTGGGGCAGTATGGAGATGTCAGCACTCTTAAAGTCAGAGGACAGCACTTTCCTTCCATCAGGCAGCCATTCTGTCACGTCCACAGGGACAGAGCAGAGCCTGTGCCAGCCACGATGAAGGCCATATATATTACATGCCCTGTCCACACAACACTTGCTCAAAACCAAGGTGTCCGGGCTTAGAGTCAGCATTGGAAAAGTCAGAAACTTTGTTGTAGACCAGGGGTGTCAAACATACGGCCTGTGGGACAGAACCATCCCATCAAAGGCTCTGATCCAGCCCTCTGGATGACTTTGCAAAATAAAAATTGCAGAGCAATGGCTAATTCCAGACCAGACCACAGTTATATACATATTTAACGATATTAAACATCATGCAAAATATTGTCAGTTGCCAGATTCAGTTGAAAATAATCTGGATTAGACCTTTATTTTGACATAATATTGGTGGAATCCTGTTGCTTCTGACAGGAGATAAGTAACTTTCTTCCTCACTAGCTTCCACCTGCTGTTGTGTGGTGACGATGGCATTACTACACAGGAGTGGAATGCAGTCACTGAGAAAAAAAACTGAGATATGAAATTGCTGATATCTTCTTAAGACATCTCTGGCTTTCATCATCTGTTTTGTAAATGGATAATTAATTAATTGTGAATGTTTTCAGAATGTAGTTATATGTCATTACACTAAAACAAAGGGAAAAATGCTCCAACCCCATCGCTGCCATTTTCAGTGTGGTCATATTTAACTTGCAGTAGTGTTTTGACATGCATTTTGTCTTTGATGAGCGTTGCACCCTTTTGCAATTTGAAAGCTGCAGTGGGTCATGTAGCAATTTATATGATTTATGCAATTTACATATATAATTACCACTGTTCAGATGTAATGTTTGTTAAACTTACATGTACCTGTACATGTATGCACAATGACCTCGGATGGGGTAGGGGTAGGAATGGGCAGAGACATTTAAAAGAGGAGATGTCACTTCAGAATAAATTGTATTAAAAAAAATAAAAAAATTAGGTCATTATCTCTGCCTACTTTTTGGGCACATTCATGACTGTATGTTGAAAAACCTCTGTCATTCACAATTTTTGAAAAACCTTGGAAAACCTTTTCTTATGGCTCCATGCCACAGCTTATGTTTTCAGATCATCCCTTTCTTATGAAGGTGATATCTCAAGAATGCCTTGAGGCAATTTCTTCAAGATTGGTACAAATGACAACTTGAACTTAAAGATGAAGTCATTAAATTTTGGTGGTCAAAGGTCAATGTTACCTCAGGAAACACATTTATGGCCATAATTTATGGCCAAAAAGAGTTCATCTGCTAATGATGAACACATTGCAAATAAATGTCTAATAGGATTTTACCTACTTCTACTTATATGTAACTAGTTACATGTAATTAAATTACAAAACAAATGTAATTGCAATCCATTACAGTTACTGTGAAAAAACAATATGGGATTAAATTGCAGTTATTAATCGACATGTTGGTGATTACAAAGGGGTTCCATCCAAATATCCTTTTCGGGTTGTCTGGTGGAGATCTGCTCTCTACTGAGTGCACTTTTCTCCGTATGCAGTGGTTTTACTGATCCAGTTCTGTTGAGATGGAATTTGGCTGTAATGAGTTTGACACCCCTGCGACGGTAAAAAGAAATGACCTGAGACGTCAGAGCAACTGTGAGCCAGGATGTAAAACAATACATTTCAGTCAGCAATGCAAGAACACACACACGGCCCACACCCAGGAATGTGAAAATTACAAGATCAGGGTGCAATGTCCGGCAAATCCGGCCCACCTTTTAAGAAAAAGAGGAGCTTTAAATACTCGACAATGGCAAAGTGCTGACTCAAACAGCGAAGCTGAAATAACTTTGCTCAGCAGGGCGCTGCTCAGTGCTCTGATCCCCACTGACAATTGAAGCCACCAGTTGGACTCTTAAGCACGGATTAAACACAGAAGAGAAGTCACCGCAAAGACATGGGCATATCACCTTGCTGAAGTGAAGGTAGCCTGTTCACAGCTGATTTGATTACTGAGCTCACAGCAGGGTGGAGATAGAAGGATGGACCAGAAAATGAAAGGCCAAATGCATCTAGGGCAGAAGAAAGGAGAGCTTAACTGCCCATTTTACTTCACGGTCCATCAGCAGATTTCATTCCGATAGGTGAATTGGCTCTCTTCTCGTATTACCAGATGAGTTAAAGGGATAGTTTGAATTATTTGAAGTGGGGTTGTGTGAGCTACTTATCCATAGTCGGTATCTACATACGGTAGATGCAGTTAGGAGAAGCAGAGAGGAGTAACAATATGAAAACTAGGCAATGTACTGCTGTGCACAGGGTCAGCAACAACACATTAAAAAAGGTACAAACACTTTAAAAAGGTCCAGTTAAAATAATCAATATCAGATTAAATGCATGCTATATTTAGAATATTTTCACTGGTTTACCTTACTGTCACACAGCCTTTTCAGATGCACAGCCATCATTATACAAGCCAAATATCACTCTCTCCAAACAAACCAAACTGCGTAGATGAAATCAGTAATTTCACCTTGCAGAACACAGGAGTTGCATTGATCTGTAAGTTTGTTTGTGTTATTGTGTGAACTTTGGTGTTTTTAAAGTATATGTCAGATACACTTAAGTCTGACAGTAATAAAAACAAACTAACAGATCAAGGCAGCAGTGGACCAGCAACTCTCATGTTCTGCAAGGCAAAATGACTGATTTCATCAATGGAGTCTAGTTGGTTTGGAGAAAGTGGTGTTTGGTTTATATAACCATGGTTTCCCATCTGAAAAGGTTGTCTGATGCCAAAGTAAAGTGGTGCTTCTCCAAACTGGTGGCATGCCGACTTCCATTTACTGTAGGTAATAAACTGACCATCGACAAATACCACATACAACCCCAATTCAATTATAATGAACTGTTCCTTTAATAGACTGGGAGCTGCTCTGGGGTCCTGGGGGCTTTGAGCTCAGGTGGAGCAGGGATAATAAATCTCTGTGTTGGTTATCAAAGGGCTATAGATTATGGGCCTGATGAATATTTGATGGCCGATCTTCGACAGAAAATCAAAACCTGCTCTGTCAGTCTCGATGACTCTGTTGCGTCTCCGCCGCACTGAGACACAAGTCGTTTTTAACAGAAGCCGCTCCACCTTCCAGCTGGTGCTCGTGTGAGCAGGAGGTGGCTCTTTACGCGAGAGCAAATAGGATGTTTATGACCCACTATGTGCTATGTTGCCACATTACATACAGCCAAATTGAATCAGGCGCAGTGTGACATTGCTATTATTTCAGGGGCAATACACTCAAGTGCCACAAAATGCTCAGGTGATTTCTTGCTCTATGCTTCAGTGTGAAAAAGTCATTTCTGAGCTGAACCGCACTACAGCATGCAATTTTTATTCTGGCTATCAGAACGATGCCGCAAAGACACTTTAGTGACTTTACCACCTCACTCAGCTGCTGTCAACCAACCTGAACAATGTAATAAAGCAACAGAGAATAAATGATATAAGATATCAAACCAATAACACAGACTGGCAGTGACACAGTGAGACAGCTGTGTGCTGGAGAACCTGATTCACTAATGTGCTCCGTGTAATACTGTATATCCTGAAAGGGTGTTAGGATGGCTTTGTGGGTAAACCCACTCAGGTTTTCTCTTTCTTTTCCATCTCTCCTCTCATTACAGGTCATTACATGATGACATCGACAGCTTCCTGCCGATCAGCGTTACCGTGCCGTGCATTTATCAGAAGTGGTAAAATGAGAGTGGTCAATAAAGTAAAGTAGCCACAAACCGCTGTATACTCTCATTTTCATGTTTATTTATCAAACGCCTAATGTATACCCCTGACCCCCACCCTTGTTTTACTTCTTGTGACAGTATCACATGTACAGAAGATTTCGACTCTTCCTTCTTTTCCTCTTTTAAACCGAGAGAAAATTAAAATCCAAGACTGTTCCCTTAACTGAGAATATACTAGATTTTCTCATTTGGGTAATTTCATGCATACTGTCCCCAAAATTCAGCGTGACATATTTGGTATCTAAATTTTGAGGTTCTAAAAAATCTTGGAAGTTAAAGGTAGAATCTGCAATACTGTTTGTAAATGCACTATTCAAAGTTGGCCCCTTAGGAGAGCAAATGGGAGAAAAGAAGTGAAGCAGTGAAGTAAAATATTCTTTTCTGATTGTTTCAAAGTGATTTCTTTCTAAAGCACAAACAAACAGGCCCATACCTGCACACAACACAGGATTCTGTATGAATGCAGTCGAAATAATCCTCACCCTGCTCTGCTTGTGTGTGTGTGTGTGTGTGTGTGTGTGTGTGTGTGTGTGTGTGTGTGTGTGTGTGTGTGTGTGTGTGTGTGTGTGTAAAACTCTCTCTGCAGCTCTCACAGACAGAGAACACCAACTGTTCCCTGGAGCCCCATAGGTCAACTGATAGTTACTGGGCTGATATTTGTCTGTCACAGCTATAATTGTTAAAAATACTGGTGAAAACTTACTGTTTCTGTGCATTGATATACTTTTGGACAATAAAATTTATTATTAAACTGTAAAATATCCTGCCATCATTACAAGTGTTAATCACTTTTGAGGGATCATTAGAAAGAATTTGTGCTCATGTATAAATGCTATATTATGTATACTTTATTCTAAAGAAGAAGAATATCAGACACTATATCAATATCAGATTTTTTTTTACTCCATAATATTGGCATTACCCCCAAAATCTACTGGTCAGGTCCTACATGGGTTGCTATGCTTTTATAGTGTTCCGACCTCAACCTGCACGCTGGGGGCTACACACTGCTGTCAAAGAGGCTGAAGCCCAAAGGCAACCTGAGTGGAGCAAAACATGAGAAAATAAGAAAACAGAGGCAGAGGGCAGCTTCTCTGCAGATACAAACTCCAGCACACACATAAGTGTTGATTTAGAGGCATTATGTTTCCATGCATTGTCTACGTGTTTTGTGTTTTTCCCCCAGAAAATTTTGCATATTATGTCTTTAAGAATTTTGAGTTTGGGTTGGGTTTTATGGGTTTGAACAATGTTAAAATGCACAGCATGTGTTTGTAATGAGTGGCAATGGGATATTACAGTATCAGTAGCATTTAAGCAAATAGCTTTGATCAGGACAAAATAAAAGACAGAATTAATGAAACATGCTTGTGAAGTCTGTCTTTTGCAGTTTTGTTTTAATGAAAGCTCATGAAAATGAGAACACAGTGTGCAGCTACTTCACCTTATTGAAATGTAGCCCTCAGCAGTATACTGTACATACTTGGGTGAGCATCCCTACTTTTCATTCAAGCTGAGACAGTCGAGCTGCTCTCTACTCGGGGTATCTCTTACATTTTAATCTGAAAGCTCAAACTGGGTCTAAGAACAACACTGTCCCACTGTCCTCTGCTCGACGACCCCCATCAGATTCCAGATAGCAAAAACTCAGATTACTCATTACTGTTAACAACACGTGGTTAATTATTCAGCAGTTGTCACGGTAATGTGAGACTATACGGATGGAAAAGGCAGGAGGGCTGCGTCCAACGCCTGGCACAGATTTCAGAGTCCTGTGGGGTAAATGATAAGGGTGGAGGACAGGGCCAGAGCCCACACCTCCATGGCCAGGAACTGGATCAAATTACACAATAATGGACAGGAGTCAATCATAGATGCACTGACAATACAGTGCTTATAGAGTTTTTCCCTATCAGCATCAATTGCAAACCTGAAAGCGCAAATTCAAAACACATTACTCAGGAAAATTAGATTTTTACTCTGAGTGACAGATCTAAATTATATTCACCAGCTGTTTAGGATGTATGCATCTGTGCTATCCTACTGACCTGTGGGGGGTTCATTCGTACACTTTATCTCAGCATGATAATTCAATCCACATTTCCTGGAGGCGCCTTGCTTGGGGCTAAAAGGGGAGAAGGAATTCTGTCTTGCCACACAAGCACTGCCATAGTAATTTCATGGCACATTGGTCCATAATGTGGTAACCTGGTGGTTTCAAATAAATCAAAGTAAGCAGGATGTACCCATGTCAGGAAGTGAATGTGAATTTTTTGCTAGTACCTCTTTAAACTGTGACAAATAATCAGCATTAGAGCTGCATCAATTAGTCAATTAATTAGTTGGCAACAAACATTAATCACCAGCTATTTTGATAAACAACAGATGATTTTGAGTCTTTTTTTTTTTTCAAGAAAAAATGTCAAAGATCTCTGATTTCATCTTCTTAAATGTGAATATTTTGTGGTTTGTGGTTGTGGTAAATTGAATTTCTTTAGGTTGGGGACAAGACAAAATATTTAAGGATGTCACATTGAGCTTTGGGAAGCAATTTTTTCCACTATTTTCTAATATTTATAGACCAATCAACTAATTGGTTAATTAAGAAATTGATCCACAGACTAATTGATGATGAAAATAACCATTAGTTGCAGCTCTAATCAGCATGATATAACATTTATTATAGGCTACAAGATTTGCAACAGGGAAAATATGCCTACTTGACTCCTCTTGGTAAAAAATTTAAAGGTGCTCTGGCATTTTTATTTGGACTTTTAAGTTTGTCTCATCTCTAGCTCTCCTGTTTCATTTCCAGACCAATAAACAGAAGCATTTACTGCTGCTCTTTGGCAATAGGACTCCTGTGATCAGCTGTGGTTTTGCATTAATTTAAATTGGCTCGGTATGCACTGGACTGCAAAGACAATAAAGCATCTGTAGCGAGAGGATAACTTCGAAAGTTTGACAATTAAAACCGGAGTTGCACCAATTTCTGCGACCCATCAATCGCTGACGAAGCTTTAAACTTACAATACAGCATCCTAAACAGCACTAAAAGACATGCAAGTCATTCTCTACAGTATTTCGCATCGCAATGTCCTAAAAATCCTGTCAGATGCTGACTTATCTTGCTTTCATTGTGCTGATTTTTTAAAAAAAGGCATGCATTATAAGCGGCGAGACTGCAAATACTGGTCAGGATATGGCACAAACCTGATAAGGTGTCCCGTACGTGTGTCCGCTGCAGCCTCAAACTTTGTGATGCGCTCTGTCGTCTGTCCTCCTCCTCCTCCTGCTGCTGCTGCTCCGCTGCTGCTGCTGCTGCTGTTGCTGCTGAGCGGTGGTTTGCTGGGAGACGCGACGGGACGCAGGCAGAGACTCTTAAAGCTCCCCACCCACTCCGGCCTCCCCCAGGGCGCACAGCCAATCATAAAGGTGCCCTCACCACAACAATACATAAATAAATGATACATAACACACTTGCCCGCTTATTGTCACCCAAACATCTGCACAAAGCCTGTGGCAAATTTTGCATGATATTAAACAAATATTTGTCTGTCACTATAGAACTGCCTGTCTCAATATAGACCTTTTTCATGGCAGCCATATTGATATGAAATATTAGAGTAAACACAGGTGTTACCAGTGATACAATTACTGTCCTGTTCCATCCCTGAGCCTTTCCAGTCAACCAACATACTGGGCTCTGTTTGACCTGATAGAATGAAACCTTTATTAGTGTAATTGTTGACACCTGTGTTCACCTTACTATTTCCTGTCAAGATGGCTGCTGTGAAAAAGGTCACCTGCCCTTCACAGACACACAAATAGCAGGTGCTTCTCGGGGTAACAGTTCAGTTCAGTGAGCTTGGTACCCAGCAAAACCTCAATTAACTTTATCAAAAGATCAATTTATGTAGATTAGCTGACTAATTAACATGAACTAGCTAGCTAATTATTTTTGTAGATTAGCTGGCTAGTTAGCTAATGTTTCGCTACCATTAACTATATGATGTAACTAGCAGGGATGAACCCAAAGTCAAATTATTCGGGAAAGCAAAAATACGGCAATTGAAACAGATATTTCGTCTGTGTTGTTCAGTATTATTTGCAGAAAATCAGCTCTATGATTGTACTGGAATAGTTAAAAAGGGTGCATGATTATTCCCTTCAACTGATGGATATTTTTAGATATCATTTTGTTGCTTTGTATGTATAATTGCATTGCTAATTAATATTAGGTTACAAAATTGTACACTTGCCCAATTTAATGTGACGTCTGGTACAAACCATGCCCATTTCTGATCGTCTATTCAAATACAGATACAGAGACAGATAATTTTGTTGGTGGAACAAATACAGATACAAATAATGACATCTCTGTGTCGGCTACCTCTAGTACAATGCTAGCTAACAATCAACGTAGACTAGCTATCTAGTTATGTAGTATTTAGCTAACTTAAGATGCAGCTACTATATATCACTTTCACAGGTCTCCAGCAACAACCACCAAAATGTGATTTTCTTTTTAACATTTACAGGTCTTGCACACAGCATACCTGAAACAGGAGAGAAGAGGTTCCAGACAAGGCAGGTCAGTTGAGCCTGTTGTAAAATTTTGTTCAGTAATCACACCTTATGTCTTTTATCTGTTAAGCTGTCTGTTGTATGCTCCAAATGCTGCAGATCTATAACATGCTTGTACTGCCTCTGTGAAAACTAGTGAGTATAAATAATAAACCACCTTTTTGTACGTGTTATCCTGTTACACAAACCTTAAGTGCAGGAATAGTCTAACACCTGAGTGTACCTCACAGCTAATGTGACTCCACACTTTTCTTTTCTTGTCCTTTGACCATTTTGTTCTTGTAAGCGGCTTTCACATCCTCCTCTACTGCTTCGTCCAAAGTCAGTCCATTAAAGGACCAATTCAAATGGCACAGCGCACCTTTAACCGTTGCGGTACATTACTGTCTGATGCAAAAGAAAAGCAAAAGTTGACAGAAAAGCATGTTGTTTACATGCATTTTGTATTATTATAAAAGGGCAAAAGCAAGTGACATCAATGTACAGCCACATGAGTCCCAGATTTTCTTTCTGTTCATGCTCCAGGACAAGACAGGTCTCTACTGGCTCTGGGGCTACTGGATAAACACAGTGTAACCATACAGGTCTGGAGTGATCCAGCAGAAGTGAACTCACACCTCAATTTTGAACCTCCCTGGATGAGGCAATTAAAAAAACAAAAAAAACAACAAATCAAAAAACAACTTGAGAGCACTTCTCATCCTCTTTCACCACAGTGGTCTACTCCATGTCTTCATTCCTCTCCTCAGCTCATTCTTTCCCCAAACTACACCTAATTCCTTCCTCCCTCCATTTCTTAAACTGCTCTTCCAGTCCATGTGGCGTCCATGTGGGGGAACCGGTGGCATCTGTGCAATCTGTGCCACCTGCTGTCGTCCCACTGCCAGGTGCTACCGGTGCCATTCGCCTCACCTGTTTCCCCAGTAGAGCAGGTCGGGGTTCGAGTGTCGGGGCAGCTGGGAAACGGGAGCGTGAAAGCAGTGGCAGACGGGTCCTACGTGCGGAGAGGCCTTAATTAGATTTATTGCTGTAGTTCTTTTGGTCCTCAGAGATTCACCTCCACAGTAGTTATGTAATTGATGAGGGAATTTTGCCAACCTGCTTCCTGGAACTATATTTTGCCAAGAAATAAGAGCTCATTAAAGGCTTCATTTGGAAATATTTGTTCAGAGCAGATTAACACGCCCTCTCTTCTTACTTAACTATTACCAAACCACTGCACCTATACACTGAATAAAAATGGTGCCAAATAGCACTATAAGTGGTTCTTTGGCTCGTAATCATAGAACTGCTTTTTGGTGCACCCGTCTTTGAAGCTATTGCTATTTGCTATTGTCAAATGGTGCAACGTAGCAGGGGTTCTCAACCTTTTGTAACCTTTTGTTTTACTGCTGCAGGTTGTTTCCCACGTCACTTTTTTCATTTAAAAAATTGATCCATTTTGTGTCACTGCATCCAAGACAAAACTAAGCTAGTCTTTGTAAATTACCAAACTTTTAAACTGACCATTTTGCAGTACTGCTACCTCTGAGGTCTACTAGATGGACCAGGTCCACCTGTTGGCTGCAGCCCAGTGTTTAAGAAGAGCCACTACATGGCTCTCACCCATTCTTGAGAATTAAGACAAAAACATATTTTGAGGGGGTTTTGATTTTAACTCCACAATTATGCTGATCAAATTCTATTAAACCTATTAAACCTTGTAATGTGCCAACCTCCTGGGGATTAATTTTTTTCATTGGCTGAGGACTTGAATATTGTAACTTCATCAAACACATGAAAAGCAATTGTATTATAATTTAAAATATGTGGGAAATGTTTAATGGGTTTTTTGAAATAATTACAAGATTATTTAATTAGCTGTATTATAAAAAAACTGATTTATTTTTATTTGTCATAAATATTTTAATGTTGCACACTTACAACAGCATATAATATGATTTATAACACAAAGAACACACATTAGGTGTACAATGATGTTTGTTGTTGAAGTAAACTAATTGTATACACACTAATGGAATATATTTAATGAATGTAACAGAAAGAAACATTAATGAGAGTTAAAGGGATAGTTCACCCAAAAATGCAAAACACTGCTGGAGTTTCACAGGAAAACAGTGTTGCAGAATCTCCCAAACAATGGAAGTGAATGGTGACCATTTTTGAAACGTAAAAAAACAATAGAATAAAAACATAAATTCTCCATACTGTTCGTCTGGTGTAATCCATGTCTCCTAAAGCCCCAACATGCCAAGATGACCAATAAAATGTTAGTTACAGCATGTTTTTAGCCTGAATATTCAGTATAGCTCCTTAGCTTGGAGCCACATCTACAGTGTCTGAGATTGGTGTGTGTGGTGTGACGGTGTGCAAACGGCATGTCAGGGCTTTAGGAGACTTGGATTAAACCAGATGAGCAGTATGAAGGCATTTTATGTTTTATTTCCTGTTGTTCTTTTTACATGTGAAAACTGGTCCTGTGAAACCCCAGCAGAGTTTTGTTAAGTAACAAATTAAACCCAACCAACAATCGGCATGAGGGTGACTAGATAATGACCGATTTTCATTTTTGGGTGAACTGTTCCTTTAACATACCTCCATCAGTGTGGATGCCAACTCCATAAGATGGAATATGTGTTGACGTCTTATTATGGAGTTGACAAAATGTTACGTTTTCTTTTTTTAGAGCATAGTTGTATTTTTTAAAGTCGCTAAGAGTTCTCTTAATGCTAATGAAAATATATTCTTTCAAATCATAATTATTATTTAGATTTGATTTCAAAGGACCATGGAGTTTAGTTTCTCTGTGACTTTTCTTAACAGGTTCTTTGTGGTGGCAGTGATGCTGTATAGCAGCTCAACCACCCCAAAGAGCTGTTGAAGAAACATGGTGTGTGACTCTCGTGTGATTTTTTCCAATCTAGTTCATCAGTCACTGGTAGAGGCGCAGACTGTGGAAATGTGTCCAGGTGAAAATGACAGAAGCAAACCAACCCAAGCTGAGGTTTGATGACTTTTTCCTCTGTGTTATCTCGGCGGTTTCTGCCAGCGTAGTGCAGGACGGACATGTTACTGAACAATGTCAGATATTCCCTGCTGGTTCATCTCATGACAGTGTGAGTGTGTGGTGTAGTGATGATGGTGAGTGTTCAAACCTTTGACAACCCAGCTGGACGTACATCTATTACAACTGTGCTAATTTTAATTGAAGCAATTTTCTCTTGGAACAAAATGGCAGCTTCACATGAGGGGCGGAAAATGTCCATGTATTTTAAAGTGTGTATAAGTGTGTGTGCGTGTTCATCCCCTGTGGAGTGGCTGTGTGGGTGTGGGCAAGTACATTACGAATATGGAGTGTGTCACTTTCCCAGGTGTGTTTGTTCAAATGTGTGTGTGTGTGTGTGTGTGTGAGTAGGAGGCTGTGAATGGAGAGTCCATATCTGGCACGTTGACTAAAATCTCCCAGCTTGTTAACCTGAAAAGGATATGTGTATAAATGTGTCAGTGTGTGCGTAATGTTCCTGTATGCAAGTGAAAAATTAATCTTTTCTGTTTTTGTCTTTGATTGTGTGAGTGTCTCTGGGTCTGTGTATGTGGGCGGAGGGGCAGGTGGCCATGACCAATCAATAAGCCTGATAATGAGATCTGAGGGGTGTCATTATGGCGGCCCCTCGGGCGTACAACGCCTCCTCTTCCGTAAAGAGCATCGTTGTCTCCTCTCCTCCGAGCAAACACGCACCTCATTAACCTTTTGAGCCAACACAACACCGACCAGACGCCATTTACTTTTCCCCAACATGTTGTTTGCTCTCATGATTAAGAAAATAAACCTTTGTTTTCTCTTTTTGGAACAAATACAGTAATTTGTATAAAGTTAAAAGGATAGTTGAGAATTTTTTAAGTGGAGGAACGTATTGATAGTCAGTGTAGATGGTGGTTGGCATGTCCCCAGTTTGAAAGCAGCAGGACTAAAGGTATAGGAAGCTAAGAAATTTACTGCTGTGGACAGGGTCAGCAGCAAAAAAACAAAACAAACAAACAAACAAACTCTTTCCAGAAGTCAGCCTTTACCATCATTATTTAAGACAAATATATTGTCTGACTTTTGTGAATCCAAAATATCCTTTTAAAACACCAAAGTCGCACAATAACACAAACAAACAAACCAATCAATGCAGCAGTACACCAGCAACACTCTGAAGTAAAATTACTGATTTCACCAATGGAGTCTGGTTAGTTTGGAGACAGCAAATATTTAGCTTGAATAACAGTCGTTTCCCATCAAAAAACTATGTCTGACAAAAAAGTAAAGTGGTTTAAGTGTTTAAAATAAGGCTAAGTAATGTCCTGCCCTTGACAGGGTCAGCAGCAAAACATATTTTTAGCCACCAAAAAAGGTTCACTGAAAAAAGTCAATATTGTATTAAATGTACATTATATTTAGAACACCTGGACTCCTTTTCCAGTGGGACACGGCCAATATTTAAAGCCAATGAAAACTTGGCTTGAAATAGTAAAAATGTTAGAATCACTAGTACAGAGTTGAACCCAAAAGCATGACAATGACCGTGGTGTTTTAGACAAAGCTCTCTTTACTGGAAAAAAGCAAGTGGAGTCAAAAACCAGGAAATCAGTTTAGGAGGCAAACAAGGAGCAGGCAGGTAATCTGGAGTTCAAAACAGGTAGACAGAGTCCAAAAACAGGTGATACAGGAAAAAGGGGAAAATGCTGGAAAGCTTGGCAAAAGACACAAGACAATCTGGCAAGGAGCAGAAGAAAATGGACCGGTATAAAAACACTGAGGGACTGATGGGAGAATGGGCCACAGGTGTGGAGATGGGCGGGGAAAACCAGGTGCAGGCAATGAACAACTGCATGGGCTGAGAGGGAGGCGTGATCTGAAATGACAGGAGAGTTAATGATGAGACAAGAACATAAAACCAGATGAAAAACAACTAAGAGTTGGAATTCCTGACAAAAAAATGCACACATGATATGAAATTTGAGTTTCTCATTAAGCATCCACAAAGATTTGAATGAAAATAAAGGTTCATAATTATTAAGAAACCAGGTTCAAAAACACCTAATTTTGCTGTTTAGACCATTTTTTTGTGGGCGTGTCAGCTCACATTTGATTGACAGCTGCCTCAGGAGTCCCATCACAGAAGATAAGTAATGTTCTGCTGTGGACAGCAGCAAGACAACTAACAGCCACCTAAACAAAGGACCGCCACAAAAAAAAATCAATATTGGTATAAATGTATACCATATTTCATACATGTTCACCATTTTGAAAATGTTCTAATTATAGCATACACTTAAACTCATATTGATTTCGGTCAGGTAAAATTTGTGTTAAAGGCGTGATAAAGCTTTCTCCAAACCAACCATGACCAGCGACTCCCATGCTTCTTGCAGAACATGGGGGTTGCTGGTCTACCACTGTCTCAGTTGGTTTGTGTGTTTGTGTTATTGTGTGACTTTGGTGAATCCAGACTAATCTTTTAAAACACCAAAGTCACACATGAACACAAACAAACTAACTGAGTGCTAAACTTTTGCCAACTGAGTCTGGTGGCTTTGCAGAGAGCAATGGTAAAAAATATTCTAAATATAGCATACATTTAAACTAATATGATTTTCTTAGGTGGTTAAAATAAGTTTTGTTGTACTCCTCTCTGCCACTGCCATTTACTGTAGGTAATACATTGACTCTTTATAAGTACATATCAACACAACCTCACTTCAGAAAATCTGAACTATCCTTTTAATCCTTTCTCGTTCTGTGTGTTTTTTAGCAGCAGTTTGCTGGGATTTCATAAGGTTGAAGGTTTAGTTTCCTCAACTTTGTGCTGTATAAAATGTTCAGCGTATTCATCAGTTTGGAGTGTAAAATCCTTTTTAATACGCTATCTGTTAATGCTTCCAAATAAAGTGATATCTGTCACGCTGACAGAGAAACCTCAGAGCTCTGTGTGTGTGCCATTTTGTGATTGACAGCAGTGGAAATTACTTTCTGAAAATATCCCCACAATAATTTGAGCATACTGACCCACCATCTCGCCAAAATAAACCCTACACAATCTAATAAAGCTCATATTTACAGTAGACACTCAATTGGACACATTTTTACAGTGAACACTGTGCAGCTGTGACGCCAAAGTATGTTTGAGGAAGGTTTTCATGCCGAGCGTGAAAATCGTCTCCCCCTCCCTGAAGCCAGTTGTCCCTCGTGGCAGTAATCCCTCCCATGTTGAACACCAGCATACGGATTATCACAGTAATATGCAAAGGAAAAAAAAAAAAACAGCAGCTGATGTTCTCAAAATGAAAGTGGAAAAGTGAACAGGGTGTCTGAAAGTCATGTAAACCTCTGGGAATCAGAGCTGTTTTGTAGCCAGTGACCTTCAGAGCCATGTCAGTTCCCCTGTGGTGTGTTTGAGTGTGTGTGTACACACTTTACTGTAGGGGTTTGTCTGATTGAGTAGTACAGAGGAACCTTGCTAAATTGAGTGTAGAGAGACTCTCCTGAAACCAGAAGGACACGAGGATGGTCCCCTAAAAGAAACACTGTGGGTGCATCGGCAGTCATGTGTGGAACTAATGATATTTGGCTGGACATGAAGTAAATGTACAAAATGTAAATGAAATTCAGCAAAGATGCTTTACTAGCTGAAACACATTGCTGGATCAGCACATTTTCCCAGCATGCATGGACACGTAATCTAAACAAGCAGAGGATTAGACGTTTAATTACATGTAGCTATCAATATGGAATTTCAAATATTTTTTCAGAGCAATTTATAGAAAAAGTCCAAGTCATGTGCCCATTTGGTTCGCTGATGTGTTTACATGTTTGACGTTTAAACCAACAAGAATCAGAAAATGATATTTGTATGTGTGTGTGCGTGTGTGTGTCTTTCTGTGTCCTCTGCTGTTGGGGCTGCTGAGAGCACAGGCTGCGTCTCCCCGGTGGTTTCATACAAGCTGCAGGGGAGGTGATCGGGGAAAAGGGTTTAATCGTTCCCAAAGTCCTGGTTATGGAGCAACATTCATCATACAGTTTCACAACTTTACCCTGGACTGTCCCAGTGTCGCCACTATACAAGATCACGCACCCTCCCAGTCCCAGACACACACACCTTTGCCTATCAGTTCCCAGCCAGCTCCTCTTCACTGTTCCACACTTCACGGTCCATTTGATATTCTATTTTTGTTTAATTACTCTAAAGTGTCTGGCCAGGAAGCTCCAAGGTCTTAGCATGCTGTCTGAGTTTGTGTGTGTGTGTGTGTGTGTGGTCCACTACAGGGCAACCTTGTGGTGCAGAATAACTAAACAACTTAGGTGTAACTACGACAGTTTGACTGTAGAATTTTTAAAGGAGTTGTGGCAAAACAATTGTTTTTATCACGGCATTACATTATTATTAATATACATACTTTATATAACACTGAGGGACTCACAGTGAACCATTTTTAAAGGACCAGTGCACAGGATTTAGTAGTATATAGTGGTGAGCTTGCAGATTGCAAATACACGGCCTCACCCTCCCTCCCCACTTCCAAGTGTGTTGGTGAACCTACGGTGGCCGCAAAACTCATAAAAAATGAAAAGGCTGTATCTAGAGCCAGTGTTTGGTTTGTCCGTTCTGGGCTACTGTAGGAAGATGGTCGTGCAACATGGGGACCACTGTGGATGAGGATCCACATCCTCTGTTGATGTAAATGGTTCAAATAATATAAGGCAGCAAAACAATTTATTCTTATGAATATTATAGTCAATTTCTGCCATATTCTGCCAATAGATCCTTGTAAGATTAAAGCATGTAAAGGATTAAAATCAATACAGCAGAACCAGAGATACTAGAGACACGTTATCTCCCTCTTTGTGAAAAACTGGTGTCTACATTACCCACAATGCAACTAAAACACTTTCAGCTAGTTTGGTCACTCATGGAAGAAGTTAGCATTTAGGGCTGTTTACCAGAAATCTGCCTGAAACGTCTTTCTGCCAGAAAGATTTTGTAACGCATGATTAATGGTCTGTTTTAACACAAACCATGATTTTTTTTTCCAAAACCTAACCAGGAACTCTTGCCAGAGAGCTTTCTGGGCTTTCTGACATCTGGCAGAAAGTCTTGGAGGCTAACTTCTCCAAGCTAGTATCAGCTAACGCAGCCTTGCAGTGATAGCAGCAAGCAGAGATGAAGAGCAGGCCACAGAGGTCTGGTAAGTAAACTTCTCTCTCCAAACTTCCAGACTTTTTTCATTTTCAGACTTGTAGTCTTTAGCCCCAACCAACATTGACTCAAATGACATCACTTGAGGCTTTATACAGCTTTTTTCTACAGACACAGTAGCACTCCCTGAGACATGTTGGCGGACTTTGATGAATAAAATAGGTGGAGTTCCCCTTTAAATGTAGGCCCACAGCAGATCAATACGTTGAGGCTGTCTATCACTCCGCATTCGCCCATGATGGCATGATGGGAAAGTGAGTTTTTAATGAGGCATTAGCTCAACCCCTGACCTTGGTAAGAGGTTTCTGAGGATTTATATTCTGTTCCCAGCAGGGAGAGTGTGGTGGTGTGAGGTTAAATGCACAATCTTAGTTATTCATAAGAGCTTTAATTATGCAACAGTAGTAAACAGTCATTGTGTAGAGTGAAAAAACAAGTTCCTGTTGACAGACTTTTTAACTGCTTGATGTGATTCTGAGCCCAGGGACGTTTATTACTCCAAAACTTAAAGGCAAAATGATTGATGACTGTTTGATATCAGCTTTGGAAATTAAGTGTAAAGCTGTAAAGGTCTGATCACGCCGATGAAACAGACAGTGATTGGGGGAGTTTGTCAGACGAGGCTGCCAAAATCATTTTGTACTGCGACTCACGGTGTAATTTTCCTTCTCGGAGAACAAGAGCGAGAGCAAGTGAGAGGATGGGGGGGTGATTGGGGGGAGGGTGGGGGAGACTGAATTAAATTAAAATGAGAGGACACTTGGTTCAGATAACAGAGTCTGATGGAGCCAGTTGACTGATGATGCACCGTTTCAAATTTTCTCCACACGATTAGCATCGCCAGAGGATTAATTCTGGCTACATTTAAAGTGATTGATCATTTCTATAAATTAATGAAACAAATAATAAATATATTAATAACGAATGAGGGATAAACCTTGCCAGAAAGGCAACCAGCCATGCTGCTGCAATGCATCACTTTCAAATTTGTCATTTGCATTTTTTACCAGATATGCTTACATAAACACACATAAACACACACACATACTTATGACTCTTTTCTGCACTTAGTGAATTTTCTCACGGAGTCGATGTAGCCCATTTAACACTTCACTTCTCCATTTCAAAGCCAATAAGTCAATACGTCCCTCTACCTGTGATTAAATGGACAAGGTCAGAGATCAATGTCCTCTCATCCATGAGACACCTTGGGATATTGAAGGTAAAAATGCCACGCAAGGTTCTTCCTATACCAATGAAGATATTAAGTTTGGATCAGGTGAGTGATTGACTCATTGAGCCCTTTTGCCGATCAGTCAATGACCGCTGACACTGAAATCTAGTGCAGTATTCCCCAGACAGGAAATTACACACGCAAGTCTGTTTCAGCATCGTCGTCAGTGCCGCTGTGCATCCAGCCTGCATGAAACATGTCCACTCATCACACTGACATCACATCAGCACAGTGAAAAAGCAATTACTGGACTGAGCTTGTGATGACAGCTAACAAATGAAAATGGAAAGTTCCATGTAATTATGGCGGTTTTCAAAAACGAAGTTAGTGCAGAGCAAGAATAATGACAAAATCATTCATTAACACATTTTTGTTCATTGCTAATTATGGAATTGCCAAATTCATTCATTCGTGGTTCTTTCATATCATTAATAAATTAATAATCTTATTATACAAATACTTTTTAACTTAATTTCATTTTATTTCAGAATGTGTCATAGTACTTTGAGTTCGAACTAACTTCCCAAAAAACTTTTCAAGTGTCTACTTCTGTGTGACTCAGTGCCTGTAGTGATTCATGTCTACTATTCACACAGGATGAGGAGAGCCCATACTAAATTCTGAAAAGGTCTACTTAGCACCAAGTGGTCTTTAGTTACAATATGACATCTTCAAGTAATTTACTGCAGGAGAGCAACAAAAGCACAGCATCAGGAGAGTGTTTTACACATATATGAATAATGTACATTAAAGAGATAGTACAAACATTTTCCATCAAAAAATAAAACAATGTATAGACTCAAAAACATAATCCCTCCCAATCATCGCTTATGACCCACTTGAAGCCTGTGGTGGTGGCTGTATCTGCAGAAACCTGCCCTCTGCCTGTATTTAGCATTATTTTACAGTGCTCAGGACTCTTTAACCAACCCAAAACATCAGTATTTGACGTGCTGGGATTGACACTCAACAATCAGCTATCTTCCTGGTGTGACTGCGAACAACTCGGACAAATCCTACTGATTCTACCATTAGAGTAAATTAGCCTATGTAAGAATTGACATTGTTTTTGTGATTTGGCACCTTCATTTTCAAAGTGCATCTTGCTTGTACACTGCTGGTGTAAACATGGACCACTGTGTCCTTGCATTTCTTATGATTACCTTTCTTATGATCAAAAACAAGTCGACAACTTTGCTAACAGCCATCATCAAGCAAATGCAACAACACAAGACAGCAAGCCAGATAATATTACTTACTAGTCCAGCAGCAAGAGCGCTATGGGCGTCCTTTTATTTCATGAAGCTCTTGCCAACAGCTGAAAGCCAGTCTGACATTTACTCTTCTCCAGCGACCTCTTTCTCAGTCACTCTCTCTTTTCCTCTGTCCTCTGTCGACATCCTCTTTGGTCTCATTGCCTCTCCCATGATGTCCTTTGAGGGTTCCGAGCATTGTCTGTCCGCTTGCCCAGCTCTCAGTGAAACATCACCCATCAGTGAAGCAACCTACAAGACGCAAGTCACATGACATAACACAAGGCCTGGGTGATACGTCTGTATTTGACAACTTTGGAATGAGAACAAGCTGTGAACTTCATGTTGAGAAAGATGTCCCACCAGAGGCTGCGCTTTGAGCAACATGCTGATACTACTTATAATGTTGTTCACGATCTTAGCTTGGAGTGTTATCATGTTAATATTCGCTAATGAACAGCAGTGAGTGCATATTAAATGATCTATTTTCCAATGAGACTTTTTTCTAGTTTAACAGGCATTTGATCCAAAGCCAAAGCATTGGACAAATTCCATGTGACTTGACGATGACACTAAATGAAAATTCAGGGGATCATGGAAGTTGTTATAATTTATCCTGAGGGGTACAAATGCCTGAGCTAAATTTCACAGCAATCCATCCATTGACCCTGTGGGTCATTTGTAATTTTGTATGTTTTTGTGGTGCAATGTCTCCTCCTCTCGACGTGTTCTCTTCTTCTCTCTCCCCTGAATGAATGAGTGAGGGAATTGAAAACAGGTGGTGCCTGATTGCTGCAGCACAATTGGCCAAGGGGCAGGTGCCAAGACCTATCTGAACCTCGAGTAGACTGCTCTCTGCCTCCCCTCCAGCCTTTCCACCACAATGTTGTAGAAAGCTGTGTAGAAGACTTGTCATAAGATAGTTTGTAGTCTAGATTAAAACTTAAACCTTGTAAATACCTATAAATAATAGGGCAGTTTGGTAGGAGGGAGAAGCCTTTTTCTTTAACCCCTTTTCTCCTGTTTCTTTATTGTTAGGAGATAGATTAGTAATTTATCATTTATTTAAATTTTATTTTGATTAGTAGGGAGGTTAGAGTTAATTTAAAGTGTTTTGTTTGTTATGTTGGCCTTTTCTCCCTCTGAAGCAAAATAAAAATTGCTCATTTTGAACTTGGTGTTGCTGGCCTTTCTTGGTGTTGGAAGACTGGGGGGGGACCTATTCATGCTGTGTCAGGGGTTCCCCTAGACCAGGACCAGGACCAGGACATGGTCTTCAAGACATTTCATTCAAAACTCACTCAACACTACAGCTGTGAACATCACAGTGGTGCCAAAGGAAAAGTCCAGGGATCACCAAAGTTATTAGGATACATCCTCCTCTGGGGACCATGAATACCTTGAACAACCATCCAACAGTTGTTGAGCTATTTCATTCTGGATCAAAGTGGTGGACCAACGGACTGAATGACTGAACAACATTGCCATCTTTGAAGCTGCGCTGCTACTGCAACTAAAATATGGTTAGCTGACTCCTAAAGTTAAGAAGTTCCATTTGTTGCATGTACTTCTCTGTTCCTCAGTTTTTCTTCTTCCTCATTTTCCTTCTCCATCTTGTTTGCTTCTATGCTCTCTCACACCCACGCATCATTTTTTTCCCCTCTCTGCATCCATCTAGCCCTCCATCCATCCTTACAAAGGCCAATCAGGTGACTTGAGAGATGTTTACTAAGGACCTGCTCGTGGCTCCATAAAAGGCGTGACACAGAGTCAGCGTTGTCGGGCCTGGAGTGACGGATGGTACCAGGCCTGCCTGGCGGAATAAATAGAGGCATTAGCAGCTCTACAGCTGGCCATGCTGCTGCTGAGGCTTACTGGCCTATGAAATGTGCAGCATGGCAGTGTCCTGGGCCTCAGCACAGTGTGATGAATGACTTATATTCCTCTGTAAAGCATATTAAAGTCAGATCGCATGATGGATAGCAGGCAGAAGACAGCAGGAAAGGAGGAGAGGAAGGTAGAAAGGGGGGGATTAAGGAAGTGGGGGAGAGGGGGTTTTTGATAAAATATGTAAAGGGAGGAAATTAAATCCAAGACAAAAATATCAAAACTTGCCCCCCTCCTCCTGTACCTTACATTTCTAGTGACTGATGAAGAGAGCAGAGGCAATTTTGAATTTTTAATGAGTCCCCTTTAGGCCCCAGCACAATGTCTGGTCTTTATATGCCTCTTAGCCTCAGCAGAACGGCTCTTGTGCACTTGCTTCACTTCACACAGTTCAGGTGGGCTCCCAAAGGCAATATTCAGATTTTACCCATGACCCATAAATCTCTGAATGACTGCCTCTCATTCACAGCTTTCCTCAGGTAACCATGCGCTTTTTGCATCTCTGATAGAATTAAACTCATGTGCCACTGAAATATTTCTAAATCCATTTGAACTAAAAACAACTAACGGCTACTATCTTCCTGTCTAAAAACAGCAGCTTTTATCAACCAGTGGTCCTCAGTTCAAAGCCTTAGTCGACTAGTCGCTGCATGTTTAGAATATTAACTTAGTCATTAAATACATATTTTGGGTCACAAAACAAGCTGTCTATTAAATGCTAACGGCAGTAGGGGTACTTATTCTGAATGTGCTGAGACAACCAGCAAGGAGAGATGTTGCGATTTCAACACAGTATAACTTTACAGAACTTTACAGACTTATCAACACAACGGACGATGTGTGCGTCCTAATTAAGGTGCTAAGTTACAAACTCCCTCCTCGACAGCCTCCGCCTCCTGTTCCTGTCTGAACCTGCCATGTCTTCATCGTCCCTGGAGTCACAGTCTGGTTGGAGCCTCTGTAAAGTTAAATCACCTCAGGTGCTGTATGTCAGCCGGTCTCCGCTGGTCTCAGAGGCAGCATCCCATCGGACTGCTAAGTGAGTTAACTTGCTAATGGCAGCTACAGCACAGTTACAGCAGTGTGCCGGAAAAAAAGGCTCATGTTGCAACAATTTCCCAGGCCTAACAGTTAGGTTAAGTTTTTTTTTCTGTGACTTATGAATAAATGAAAACTTGGCCAACTAACAGTTTAGTCAAGTATTAGGGGGCACCCCTGGGTGAATATGACGCATTTAGATACAGTTTTTAAGAACTTCCTCTCTCTCTCCTTCCTTTCTGATTTTTTTTAAACTTCTGCAATGCTCCAACAGCATATTCACTACAAGTAGTGTGACTTAACAAACTAAAAGTCATCTGAACTTCATGTCCTTGAGATTGTTGGAATAAATCTGAGCAAATTAAATCAGAACACAGTAAACTGTTCCTCTCTTGGATCACAGATCATCTAAAAGCAACATTATGTATGTTACTATTCTATCTTAAAATAACAGCTTAAAAATCACTTGGATGCTACACTGACTTCTAATTGGATAAATGGTATCTTTCATTTCCACTCTGCACCTTGAATGCCTGTTCTTGCACCAGGTGACTTAAGTGTCAGGAGAAGTTTATGACATTAGAAACACACACCACACTATGTCACTGGTGAAACTGGATTATATATTCTGGAGAAAATATTTTCTGGTTTTCCCTCTGATGTGCTGTGGCTGCTACACCTCAGCTCAGCACTATGTCACATAACCACAACCACGGTCTTTTCCCAAACCCACTCAAGTAGTTTTGATGTCTAAACTTACCTAAACTGTGATAGTCTGTATAGTGGACGAGCTGGGATGAGGACGTGTTGGAAATTCAACAAAGCAAGCTGCCAATGTTTGGTGAAAACTTGACCTTAGACTAGATACACATTATTCTTCATTTAACTGGTGCCTAAAGTCATAAAAGTAATAATACATACCAACATAATATATAGGCGTGACACAAAGGGACAGGACCCCAATCTCATAGTGTAAACATGCACAAGCAGTCAGCGGACCCTATAGTGTCCTTGCCACTGGCAAAAAGTAGGGTGCGGAGGTTCACTGGGAAATACGAGTCCGTGGGGAAAATGAACTCATATTATCAAATACCATTCACGCATTTCTTTTAAATGACTGCAATTATTCTTTGAAGCACGATTAGCCTGTGAAGGATTCTCATGAGAAAAGCGTGGTGGATTAACTATGTCAGCCTGACACTTGTGTAATTTGACAGGGGACTGCAAGGAAATACTGCGAGCAGAGGAACACAGACTACAAGTTACAGTGTATTAATGTGACTTACAGGATGTATATTACAGTGTAGGTTCTGCAGGCTAATTATAATTCTTTAATCAATAAACTGAGTGATTAAAGTTAATCAGAAACAGTTATGCAATTAAAAAATCCACGTGCAAAAACATACCTTTGGGCTAATTAGAAGAGCTGAACCATGACTTATCACAGGACATCCAAGTACCAAATCCTCACATAATCTAACATCACTAATCCTTAATGAGAAGACCTGTGCTGTGTAAGGATTGCTGATCATTTGTCCATGGTTCAACATACTTGATTAGTGGACTCAACGTCATCCAAATATGTGACCCCTCTCTCTGTATGAACATCTGACAACAGCTGAAGTAAACATCTGCCTTAAATGTTAGCATTGTAGCTAGTATAAGATTTCCAAGTGTGCTGTGTTATATATAGGGAGGTGAAGACCCTCCCCTTCTGGAGTTCAACGTGGGGCCTTGGGGCAAAAGAGATGTTCATCGATTTTAAAGGAAATTTGGCAAGTCAAGAAAGTCCCAGGTTGTCATAGTAGCATACAATTTAGTTTTGTGCGAAACCACTCAGTGAACTACATCTTTTGTCCCACACAATATATTTAATCAACACCAACTTGGCTGTTTTGCAACAATATCTTACCTTATGTGTTTTACCAAGTGATTCCTGGTCCTTTTATCAGTTGAGAAACAAAAGAATGAGGAAGAACTGGTGCTCATTTGACTACATCACAGTATGAAACACACAGGCATCGTAGCTTTAGCAGCTCTGGTTAACATTCATTTGTGGAGAGAGAAATGCTGTGTCACTCTGGATTTTGTCATGATTATTTGCCATTTTATTTTGAAGTACTCATTTCTCTTGTCATTGCAGTTTTCTGTGTTTTCCTGTTCTTCATCAGGCACACCTACAGCCAATTACTCACCTGCCCCTGATTATCCCCATGGTCCTCCCTATGTACTCAACTGTTCCTCATGTCTCCTGTTTTCCTGTACAAAGATGCTATGTGTTACGCTCTCATAAGAAAAATCTAAATTTTTCAAACTTCTGTTAAAAGGGCATATATTATATATTATACGGCCCGAGTATTGCAAAGCTGCTTTTTGCAGATGTTGTGGTTCTGATAGCATCATCGGTCTTTGACCTCAAGCACTCACTGGATCAGTTCACATCCGAGTGTGAAGCAGCTGGGATGAGGATCAGCACCTCTAAGTCTGTGGCCATGGTTCTCAGCAGGAGACCAGTGGACTGTCTACTCCAAGTAGGGAATGAGTCCTTACCCCAAGGGAGGGAGTTCAAGTATGTCGGGGTCTTGTTCTCAAGTGCAGCGGGAGCGGGAGCGGTATTGTGTTCACTTTACTGTACCGTTGTGATGAAAAGAGAACTTAGCCAGAAGGCGAAGCTCTCAATCTACCAGACAATCTTCATTCCCAATCTCACCAATGATCAAGAGGGTGGGTCATGACCGAAAGAACGAGATCGCGGCCGAAATGGGTTTTCTCAGTAGGGTGGCTGGTATTTCCCTCAGGGATAGGGTGAGAAGCTCAGTCATCCGTGAGGGACTCGGAGTAGAGCCGCTGCTCCTTTGCGTAGAAAGGAGCCAGTTGAGGTGGTTCCTGGTCGCCTCCCTAGGGAGGTGTTCCAGGCACGTCCAGCTGGGAGGAGGCCATGGGGCGGACCGAGGACAAGGTGGAGGGATTATATCTCTGCCATGGCCGGGGAACGCCTCGGGATCCCCCAGTCAGAGCTGGCTGATGTAGATTTTGATTCGATTTCGGATAAGTGGTTGAAGAAGGATGGATGGATGTGTTATTCATGGCACAATTCAAACTGAATGTTTCTTGACATTAATTACAGTGCATATTTTTCCAAAATAAGGTCCCATGATGTTCCACTGGAAGGGAGGGACTTGCCTCTCTGTAGGCGTGTCTGTGTCTTCGTCCTTGAATCAGTCGCGTTGTTTGATCTCTAACGTTCCTCTTCAGGCTTTTTATTCTTCCGCCTTGTTATATGTCCTCACCTTTCCCCACTTTCCCACTTTCACGCTCCACCTTCTGCCTCCAGTAATAAATCACCTTACCTGTCTGTCTGTCTGACCCTGACCTTGATAACTATTGATGAGATGACGGAACTCTTTATTCACAACCTCATCTACCTGTCACACTGATGGAGAGAGAAGAGCAAAGTGTGCGGATTCACACACACTCGGAGGCAGAGGGTGAAGGAAGAAATTCATACGTAGATACTACCTATAACTCCTACCTTCACTTGTATGGATCAAGGCTCTCTGTCCTGGGCTGACCTCTCTCTGATTCCTCTCAGGACAGTCGGGAGATCCGTCTTCTTAAAGATTAGCAGTAATTTCGCCGATGCAAATGCAAACCTTTGACAAGCTAACATTCGTTTCCCTGGCCCACCGGCCTCCACTGATAGGACATGGTAACAGTGTGGAAAGTTAATCTAACTGGCTCTCCATCATCATTAGAGTTATTGATAGGCTGTGGAGAGCAGCGAGGTCTAGCAGACTAGCAGGACAGTACCTGTAGCCCACTCCAGCTGTCCTTTGGCCTCAGCCTCATTCTGATTTACTCTTATAGATTACCTGTCACTGGAGGTGAGGCGATCTGTCACAGCCTCTGCCCACGGAGCCCATGAAAAAGAGTGGGTATAAAGGAAAACATATATGGTATGTGTCACTGAAAATGAGTCATTTTATTATGTTCCTCGTGAACTCTGGCTAGCATACCTCTTCTCTTCTCCACTTGTTGCTGTGTTGTCCCCACATTCTTTAATTTGAATCCTATGATATACTGCCCTCTGTGCTGTCTGCACTGTGTGGGCCAGGAGTTAATAGCCATGTTCGACGCTCCTCCAGACAACTCACGGAGCAGTGTTCGTCTGGTTAAGAGAGCAGCCTGTATTTACAGCCACGCTTTCCTCTCTTCGTCTACTGAAATTCTCCCCGCAGAGGCTAATATGTGCACCCAGGCCACTAAATCTTATGACATATCAGACCACTGCACAGGAACAGTAAACACGGCCGGCTGCAGGGAGGACGGAGACGCTGGCTGATCAATAGAAACAGCATTTGCTTCCATTGTTTTTCCTCCTCTCAGCAGAATCGCCATTCTCATAAAGAATCTGCTCGCTGCAATTAGGGTGGGCTTGCTGATGGTGTCTTGGGTGGACAGGGGATTAGATTTAGAAAAAGAGGGTGAGGGGGAGGAGGAGAGAAGTGATAATGGAATTGAAATAGTTAGAAACGGGCTAATGCAGGAGATTCAAAAGGATGGGGGAGCATAACAAATGATCAGAGAGAAAAGATTCAGGTATTAGTGGGTGGAGAAAATGCTTTGAAAGAAGCATTACATAGTATTATCTACAATATGCAGTATGTACTGTATATAGTGGTGCCTCTCTCTATACACAGGGGTGATATACAGTTAAATAAACTGAACAGTACAAGTTTATACATGCATCATTTCAAATAAGAGATTTGATAATTGTACATTACTGTATGTAGAATCTGCTGATTTGGTTATTTACTTACTTGAATAATTTGAAATACTTTGAAATACTGCCATACAGCTGTACTCTGCCAATTACCTGAAAGCTTTTAGGCTGAGAGGCTTTCTGTCAGAAACTTCTCCTGATACCACATTCTTCTTCCTTGTCCAAACCTGGAGCCTACATTACCCCCAGTGTAGTTTGACTACTGAAAGTTTTGTTGGAGATCCCGGTGTGTTATGGCAGAGACACGAAGCACATGGCAGCACTGCAAAGTAGAGGCTGACGGGATGGGAATCAGTCATCTGGGACTGGGACGGGACATGACATGATGTGACATTTATACACACTTGCTTTATATATGAGTGCCTTGCATCCCCTCAGCTCCCCTGCAGTTCCAGCACCAGCTAACATTATCTAAAAAATACAATCAACAATGCCAACAAACAACACAAACCTAACTTAACTTACCTCATCTATCAACACGATGCTGGTCAATCAGTTCAGACTCATGTAGCCTGTGTCACATCACAGTTTTGGCTGGTGCCCAGGATGCTCGCTCGTGCCTATCTGGAATGAGAAAGTGTGAGTAACAGGATCCTGACTGCTGTTCACTTATTCATTAATAACAAGGATTTTCTGAAAATTCTACATTGTACCTTTAATTGAAAATTAAATTGAAAGCAATAACAGACAGAGACAGAGAAGTATTGTACATAGAGGTGAAGAGAATATGTGAGAAATATGTTCCATGACCTGCAGTAACCTGTCCGTGCCTACACTGAGCGTGATCCAGCCTGGGTGAGTATTTATCAGCACCGACGCATGCAGCCACACAGATCTGTGTCTGACACAGCTGTACTGTAAGAGCCATCGTCCCACGTTTCTGCTGTAATGTTGGGCCCAGGAGTTCCAGCACGTTCGCCACGTCCTGCTGGTCTCTGGACGTGCATGGTCGGGTGAGACGGGGGGCCGGTTAGAGCAATCTCACTGCCTATTACTGCTGAACAGGCACACCTGACCTTCCATAAATTTGCCGCCTGCTTTCCTGCTCATTTACAATGCTAAACAAGTGGTGTCTGTCTGCCTGTCAGTCTCTCTACCTCCCTTTCTGTCTCTCTGTGTCTCACTGACCACACTTCTCTCTTCGCTTTTATTTTTATTGAAGGTAAAGTGATTTTTTTCATAACACATGTCCAAAGTTGGCTCCCCCCTCTCTGTCTGATATCGCTGTCTTATCATGTGGGACTGCAGCGATATATGAAAATGAGATAAGGGTGTTGACCACTGACTTTTCATAGGAAGACACAAAGCTCCTCAATATTAGATCCCGAACACAGTTAGAGTTGCAATAACAAGGGGAGCTTTATGAAAAGATGAAGAGGATAACCTCTAAAAGAAAAATCTAATTTTAATGTGAGGCAATATCCCCAAACAAAAGCCTCAAAAATCTATTATTGAACTGGTCTCGGCCAAAGGTACATAAGCTACTCCACCTCGTTTGTCATATTATGTGCGACAAGAACCAAGAAATTGCAGTGTTGAAGAAAACAATGATTTTGGTTGCAGATCGCCTTGCTTTTATTTGTTTTATTTGATTTCTCCTTCCAAATACAATTGAAGTAATGAAAAAAGCACAAATTATTAATGAAACTCACATAAAAAAAATCATCAAAAAAATATCTTTTGCGGAATCAGCGTCCTTGTTATTAAGGAAAGTTCACAGGTCTTGCTGTCAGCAGTTTTCGTAGAGATTATTTCTTTAATAGATATACCTTAAAAACAATTTAACACACCTGTATTATGTTCAGGTAAGAGCAGAAAAAAGCATATCTCTTTGCTTAGCTCGACCTGGAGGAGTTAATCTGTGTGTCACAACAGGATTAAAGTGACAAGGAAAAAAAACTGCCACTCAAAAATACCTCTGTTTTTCCTATGTCTATATTTCTATAAGACTGTGTAGTGTGGAGTTAAGTGCAGTGCTGAATCTTCAGGGATTTTAACACCCAGTCCTATTAATGAAGCACTTATTTAGGGCACTAAAAAAACATTAAATTAAAATGACCCAAGAAGGAAATATCACTCTACTCACAACTCACACTGACAATGTCATCACCAAGACCGTGACCTGTGACGAGGGGTCAACAAGTAGACATTGCTTCATTTTAAAGGGATCGGCAGCCAGCAAGGTTGGGAACCACTTAAGAAACAGGTAAGAGACAGAATATGTTTTTTCTAATTTGGGTAAAGCGGTCGTTTAAAATGTCTAGTCCAGTATGTAAGATTTACTGGGATACATGGGTAGAATATGGCAGAAATGGAATATAATACTTATAAGCGTGTTTTCATTAGTGGTTAATCATTTGAAAATAAGAATTGCTGTCTTTTTTTTTACCTTAAAATGAGCCCTTTATATCATGTTTTGCACGAGTTTTGGTGCACTGTAGGTTCTCCTGCGCCAGAGGTCAGCAACCTGTGGTTCCAAAGCCATAAGCAGCTCTTTTGATACTCTACAGGTGCTCTAACAAAAAAAACTATATGGAAATGGATAATGTTTATGGCTTGGCACCTGTTTCTCTAAATTTTGCTGTTGGCTAGCCTTGACTTCTCATAGGCTAGCTATGAATGACAAATAAAAAAAAAAGAAAAAGAAAGAATTTAAGAATATAAGAGTTACAGCTCTAGACTGGTTTTATACTTTTTTTTCCTTTTTTTGACCAAAAATTGGTCTTTTGACATCGAAGCTTTCAGACATCTGTCCTATTTGCTTGGAAAAGGAGAGTGATACAAGGTGTTTGTAATCTGCAAGCCCACCGCTAGATGCCACTAAATCCTTCACACTGGTCCTTAAAGGCAGTCATTTTCAGAGACTGAGTTGTGGCGCACAGGTGGGTCACAGGGAATTTTATTCTGGTCCTCAAATAAATAAAAGGTTAAGGAATAAAATGAGCAAATTTAAGATTTTTATATCTGTAGTATATCTTTTATAAAGCATTTAAAATATGTATGTATTGTTTTCCTGATGAGAGGAAAAAACAAGAACCTGTTAATTCCATCTAAATGCACTTATTTTATCTTATTTATGAAGTAAGCTAAAATATTCTATGTTTTCCTGATGGGAGGAAATAATTTATTTCTCATTTCCAAAGTTTTAACGTGTGCATGATTTCAATAACGTGTCAAGATAATATAAGGGACAGTTTTTGTGGGAGTGGCATGGGACAGGAGTGAAAAACAAAAACACTCCTGTGTCCACCATCTAGAACACAGTGCTAACCGCTGCACCGCCGTTTAAATACTTTCCATGTATTTAACAATTCATGAATTATTTTTCTGGAACAGAAGAAGTGCGGACTCGTTCCATTCTGTCTCGCTGGATGTGAGACAGAATGGAAAGTGTTACAAGCCCAGACATGAATACAACAGAGCAGAAATCCTGCGGGGGGTGAGCAGGTTGCCTGGATACGGTGATGTTGTACCTGGATTTGGAAAACACACACAGAGATGAATAAAAAAAACACAAGGCTACACACACAGAATACAGAATGTTTTTTACTATAATAAAACCCCCTCAGGCCCTTGTTTTCAGTCTCTATACAAGAGGAAAAAGGATCCAACCTGCCCTCTGTCATGCATAATCCCTCTCTCCCCGGTACATCCTCCTGACCTTTCCCCGTGATGTTGTCTGACCGCCTGTATGAATGTGAATGTGTGTGCTCTTTTCTGTGTGCTCATGAATTGGCATGTTGGCACAGTGCCCCACTGCACTGATGAATCTGGGTCAGACCGAGCACCCATACATGCATACACACACACACACACACACGCAGAGTTTTGGTGACCTTCATTTCAGCTCTTTCCAAAAGACTTGCTGTGCATCAGGCACATCAGAGAGTAGTTGTAGCAGCCGGTGCTCAACTTCAAATCAAGTAAGAACAATGTCATGTTGCATTAAGCCCATCTGAGAACATCCGATGCATAAAACTGTTGTTTCTCTGCCGCTCAGAGGAGAGAGAGGATTGCTGCCTGCCACCATATTGCTTCTACTATTTGATATAACCAGATACATAAAAGGAGGCGGTTAACCTGTGTAGGTCCGCCCCGACAGCAAATCTATTAAAATACATAATTAGGTGGAAGGAGGACTACAGAAAAGGACGGTGCTGGTTAAATCGTCCTTTAGGAGACTGGGTGCCAGGGGAGCTCAAGGACAGCATAGTTAATGGGGCATCAGACAGATGACAGGGAAGAAAGGAAATGGGGCGGATGTTCAACAAAAGGACGACTGACAGGCGAGAGACACTTGACATGTGTTGGAAAATTTTCATTTGTGATATAAAGATGAATAGTAAATGTGACCACCGTGGAATAAAACAGCTTTAACCATTAAGTGGTGGGGAACCGAACACCACAGTTGGTTACTTTAATGGTTTCACTCTGAAAGCTTTTCCAGTCAGCGGCATCACCGTCATGTTGTTTGGTTTCTGAATGAATTAAAACAGTCTGGAGATGCTTTTAACATCATTTAACTGACTTTAAAACATTTTAAAATTCGCACCGATCATGTTTTATGACTTTTTTTTGTCCGAGTTCTTTTTTTTCTTTGGCTGTTGTCACTCAGCTTGTTAGTCCTGCTGCAGCTGCCAACCTGGATCCCAGACCACAACGGGATGTCAGCACTCAGCCGTCAAGTGAGAAAATCTATGTGGCACCTCTGCCCCACTTCCCTGGGACTTGACCTAGCATCACTTCTATGTGTGCGTCACAGGAAAGACATACACATGTGAGAGCAGCCCCCGGTCGACCAGCTGCATGGCTGTTATTTCTCTGCTCTTCAGACACTGACGTTTGTATTCGGTGTGAAGCCAAACATCCCTGCTGAGTTCACTCCACAAAACTGTTCACTACACATGTGCATGTGTGTGTCCTGTCTACTCATGCAGTGAGCATTTAAGCACTGTGTAAACTAATGCATGAGAGATGAGGAAAACCTGCAAAGAGTGGATCTTTGTATGAGTAGAGGTTATTTTGGGGGTTAATTTTAGGCTACAGAATTAGTTTTTAAAAGGAAAATTCAGCACTTTTCGTATGGATGTCCAGTCAGTGGTGAAGGTAAATGTAGCCAATTGAAGCAATAATTTCCACAGTGTTTGCTATACTGACCTCTATTGATATTCTTCTGCCTATATGTACCAAGATGCATTGTGGGCAAGCTTGTGATGCCAAAACCTATGTTGCCATGCATCATGACCCTATCATTTAGTTATAACTTTATTGGCCAAAAAACATTGCATTAGGTGACAAAAATATTTCCTGGTTACTCAAAGATGGAGACGTAGGCCATTAATTTCTCTGCATACACTGGATCATAACTGTTGGACGGAGCGTCTGGATGTCACCATGCATTTCTGTCAAGCCACTGTGAAGCTCAGTGTGGTGGCTCTGGCTGTTGCTGTCTTGGCAGTGCCTGATTCTGACTGACTCCCAGCTACTCCAAAAACTGGTGAAGACATGGAGCGTGGGCGCAGCTGAGGTGGACTGAATGAAGCAGCTACCACTACCATTGATTCACTCTTGGAGCCAGGCTCAAGTGCTTATTTGAAGAGCTGCAGATTTTAGGAGGGTGTAAGTTTTAAGGACCATACCTGCTTGTTCATTTGCATGTTGGATCTCTTTTAGACAGGTATAATTGTTATTACTACCAACTATTTTCCAATCCATTACCTTATAGTATAGCTTGATTCCCTACCCTCCAGGCATCCACTTTCAGTTTGCAGTTGTTGTTCATGACAATATGTCCTGAAAATCAACATGCAGGGACTTTATTAAATCAAATGACATTTTCATTATCCTGTAACACGGTGGTAAACCTTAAATATTTTGATCGGTTTTCTTGTAAAGGCAGTCGTGTGTCTCAGGTACAGCAACCCCTACCTGAGCAGTAAAAGGAGCAGCCTTTTAGAGGCAAGTTGACTGTTTTTACAATACATCCAGTTTTACTTACATTTGTGTTTCCAGGTTGAATATATAATGATTTGCTGCATCCAGCTTCATGTGTCAGTTTATATGTTTGAATGCATCAACAAGAAACACTTTTCAAACTGTCAACAGGGAATAATAATGTAACTTTGGCAAAAATGAAAGCTGACTAAATATTTCCCATATGATGGATTACCTCCAGAAAGTAAATTTAATGACCCTGCAAGCTGATTATCACACTTCAGGGAGGTGTGCAAATCACTCATAAGTCAACTCAGTGTAAAAGTCTGTGGAGCAGACTCACAAACTTGATTCAGATCATCTCTCGGTCAGTCGGTGTCTGACAAGATCCAGCTGACCATATTCTCCAGTCGTGAATTCTCCAGGGTGGCTCCTCCAAATACCTGTGTTGAGAGCTGTGTGTGTGGGGGTGCATCCTGAGCGATGAGCACCACAGTGGGGAGCTGCAGCCTCAGCACAGCTCAGCAACAGAGAGGATCCATCATTCAGGACAGGCCTGGAACAGAGGAGCTGCTGGTCTACATGTACAGACATATACGACATGCGCACTTGTTTAAAAAGCCAGCTTCTACCTTCTCACCCAAGGCCACTGTAATCAATCCTGCTGTGTGTGTGAGAGACGGCCAGTCCGAATTAATGCAACACCGCACGCTGCTCTGCATCCCACCATCTGTACTGAGCTGTCTGACTGCTGCCTGCCACGGACGACGAACAGCTACTGTAGTGTGATCACACCCGTGATCATCTCAGACACATCGCAAGTGAAGCACATGTTCTGAATGAAACACAGAGTCCCCAGGCCTGTTTGACAGATTTCATTTGCTCTCTTACTTAACTGCATGTTACGTTATAAAACAGAAACAAAACAAGTACATAAAAACAGAGTTATCAGGATGGTGGCGACTCAGACATTTTAACTGAGGCAGTGATATCTTACATAGTGGAAATGGGGAAAATGCAGCGATTAAAAAAAAAAGCTCAGTTTGAGACAAGTTTGTTTACAACGTGTGATCACTGACCTGAATGAATCTTCGCCTGCTGCAAATCAGACATAAACGGGTTACCAACAAAAAAAATAATGCCATTAAATCTGTAGATAACTACTTTTCACAAATTCAAATGACAGAGGTGACAGACGCAGACGCAGAGGTGACCTCTATTCCCATCATCTCCATCATGTGCTGACAAGTCTGATTTGCCAGTTAGCCATAGCAACCTCCATTGCTTTTTTGTCCAAGAGAGGAGGCTGATTTGTCATGGAAACCTCATACTTGCAGATCCTATTTTAACTGTGTGGTAACCATGGCAATAAGGGTTAAAACCTTATTTAGGGAAAAGCCATTACAGATGAACAGTCCCCAAGTTAATATCCAAACCCTAACTTAAGACAGGAAGCATCTAAACTTCCTAAAGTCTTACATAAACTCATAACTTTGGGATAAATATTAAGGTGACCTAACTTTCACTTTTCCACCTGTAGCAGTAGCTAACTTACAAACTAGCTAACGGTAGCTAATGGAAGTGTTCGCTAACAGTGCTAGCTAGCTTGATTAATCCACCTGTTTGTCACCAAAAATCTGTCTTGAGGATAAGAATTTGTTTTGCTGCTTTTTTTGTGTTTTTTTATGTTTCAGTATGTATAAAAAACAGTGGTTGCAAAGTTGTTTAGCTCTTAGCTCTGCAAGAAAAGAAGTGTCAGTTGCTAGGCACAGACATAAATGTTGATAAGCGATGTTGGATTGAGTATTTAGGATTTAGGATTTAGGATTAAGTCATATCAGACTCTTCATATCATAAGACTACAGACAGGGAGTTTCTGTAATACGGCCTCTGAGGTCTGTACTACAAAGAGAGCTCAACACAGTCACAGTCTTTGCATGAGCTGCCTTGACAAAACCTAAAATTTAGAGATAACGGGTACCATGACGGTGGTTATTAACTTAATTTGTTAACCCAGTCTTTTTTCTTCAGGCTCTGTGTGCAGTCACACACATAAAAAGTGGCATTTGTTGTGTCATTTCACTGTTCTTCCTCTGAAGTCAAGATGAACGGGTTGTTATGGACAGCTATGGAGAATTTAAAAATATATATAGATTATGGCAAAAAGCAACGCTATTGCTGCAAATGACACGAGAGAAATGCTGGCAGAAAAATACTCATGGTGCTCTTAATGCTGCTGTTTGTTTTACATCTGCACATTAAGGAATTAAACTTGTCAGAGCAGATTTAAACATGATCCTGTTGGTTTCATGCTGTCCAATTGAAAAGGAGACATGGAAATCACTTACGTTTTTGGCCAAATAAAAGTTAAATGAATGTTAGTGATTGAATATTTTCTAATTTGTGTCCAGAGCTGCAGCATCAGCAGTATAAAACTGGCTTGGCAGCAAACCAGGATCAAGCTTAACAACAACCTGACCTGAAGCAAACGGGGAAAAAAATGACTCTGCATCACCAAACTAAAGTTTCAGTGACAATGCAATGCATATAGTTAGTGGTGCTGTAATACAATTTATTTGGTGAATTTACGAACGTACAGCTCAGCTCAGTTTAGACTCTGTATCGCTCATAAAGAACATCAGGAAAAGAATCGGTGAAAGAATGACGCTTTTACAGCCGATTAAATCTGAAACTGACCAGGTTATGAGAGGCTAGAGTTACCATGGTGATCTAGCCAGGTTAAAAGACATCCACCTTTGTGACACTGATAACTCAACATACCTCACTATCTCATTAATCTGTTTCCTAGTACACCCCTCTGGTGTGTAGGGCAATAACATGGCACACTGAACACACATAGCTGTGACTTTTAATCCTCCATCACACTGAAGGTCACACAATATGTCAACAGAAAGCTGCAACCACAGTCGTATGATGACACATCGTGTTAATGTCAATACTGAAAGTTGGAGGTAAACTGAGGTCAAGATAAATCTTACTTTTAATCTAATTTGGTCTGGATAAGACATGATCTCTGTGTCTCTGTGTGTCCCCAAGACCAAGAACACCGTCTTGTCATCATGTTCACTTCAGTCTCATTTACAAAAGCAGCTAAATGTCACTCAAAGGAAATGAGCACTACAGCTCTGCTCTGGAAACACAACTGTGAAAAATCACTCAGAAGATTTTCCCAAAGGAAATATTATAGCAAACACTGAAATCCCACTTAAGGATTTAATTTAAAAAAAAATAATTATCAACTGCCCTAAAATGAGTCACATGATTTCCTCCAGATCAGAGGAGAAGCTTAACTGTTTGTAGGATAGAGGAAGGTAAAAAATATTTTATAGAAAATTATTTTCAAAAATGTTCTGCTAGTGTGAAAAACAGGGGTCATCTTTATTTTTCATAATAAATATAGACTTTGTCACATGTGTAACAATTATATTGGACGATTATCATACAAACGAGGATCGAGGAGAGCATTGATTGGCTGGAACACCACCAGACACCAAGATCACAACGCTTCATAGAGGAAGAGAACGAGTACGAGGGGCTGATGGGACAGAGGAAGGTGGCAGAGACATCTGAAGTTATTGGCATGGTCACACCAACCTGATGTTCAGCTCGGTTACAGATCAGCTCCCTTGATAACTACATTTTCTCCCCCGCAAATTCATAAAAGAGCTAAGTTAAAAAACTTAATTTATTCCTTAAATGCCGATGTGTAGGTTCAACTGATGGACAACCATACAGGCATTTCAGAAAACACAGTGGATGGGAGTTACTGGTGGTCTACCGCCCCCTAGTGTGAGCCAGCAGGTTTAGAAATACATCAGGCATTCAAAGAACAACCAGGGACTGCAGCGATTGAACCCAAAGCCAGTGTAGTAAGAGACAAAAAGTGAAGCACCTGGCGTTTAGCAGCACTACTCCACAGTGTTTCTGCTGTGATGTGAGCCCGTGTCCCACTTGTCTGTCCCCTCATCCCTGCGTGTATTCCTCTCCCCCTTTACTTTCTTCCCAGCCAGCTCCAGAGCCGGTTCAGGTGCAGCATGTTCTCTCCCAGGCTGAGTGTTTTGAGCGTATCAGAGAGTCTTAGAGGATCTGTTCGGTGCTAGAAGCGGAGATGTCAAGTAGTCTCCAGGCAGCGTTTGGGTTGAGCTCCTCCTGGTCTCGACACAGAGCCCACACGTACATCATCCTGAGCACTTTTTCCTGTGGGGAGAAAAAAAAAAAGATGGATACATTTATTCTTAACTGTCTAAGTATAGCATACACTTAACCTGATAATGATTTTTTGGGGTGGATATTTTTAAAGTGGCTAAAATAACTTTTGTTGCTGATCATGTGAACAGCAGTACATTGCTGAGCTTCCTGGTGGTACCCCTCGCTGCTCCCAGTCCAAAGTGGGGGCATGCTGACTGCTATCGACACTGACTATGGTTAAGTACTCATGCAATACCACATTAATTAAGCTGAACTATCCCTTTAAATTAAATTTTAGACAAACCAAATATAAATATCTATTTGTGGTTATGTTAACCTGATGAAACCAATGTTGGGTTTTATATATTTGTCTGACACGGTGACAGTGACTCCAGCAGCTACCCAGAGCTCACATTTTTTTTGAGTTAGCTGTAGCCTTGTTGATACCCAGATGGCCCATTTGTCTCTACAACCAAGAAGTTTTCAAAGGGCAAAAAAGATATAAAAGCCTGTGAGTAGCGAGAAGCTGGCTGTAGGAGACACTAAATACTGAAGTCCACGAGGGCAGAGTCTGTCATTTGATGTCCGGACACTTGGATTCAGCTGATAAAACACAGGGAGAACAGTACATCCACCATTAATCCTCTTCAAGCAGTCTTTTAATCTCAATACTGGGCAGATGCCAACTGCTTGGTACTGAGTGGATACCTTGACCTCTTTACCAATCACAGGTGTCCCTGAGGAGCCCTCGGTGGACAACACAGCTGATTTACAACCAATAAAGCTTTAGTCTGGGTCACGGGTCTAAAGAAATAAAAGCCATGAACAAATAGTAAAAAGTGTCTTTGTTGTCTCATAAAATTCTCCTGGTGCCTCATTTATTAGAAGTTCTAACACATTCGTGATTATTGACAAAATGTCACCTAAAGCCTGGTATTAATTCTGTAACATTACAAGGCACAAAAGCCATGTACTTTACATATATTATGTTTTTTTTTTTAGTGGTTTGTGTCTCTGTTCATGTGTGTGTGTGTGTGTGTGTGTGTGTGTGTGTGTGTGTGTGTGTGTGTGTGTGTGTGTGTAACTTACGGGGTCCCCCTCCACCACCTCTCCTTTGGTGTTTCGGATCACCATGACTAACTGAGCCTGAAAGGTGATAATCAACACTGGACCCTGGTCCATCATCTTCCCCATGGCCAACTGGAGAGGAGAATGCATACAGTGTACACTTTAACTGAACCAAAACATGAGATTTTTAGATGGTATTTTAAAAACACAGAAGTTATGCTGCTAGGACTTGAACACAAAATACAAATTGGTCAAAAATTAACTTTTGATTGTACAACTTTGCCAAATCCATCTCTGCAGACAATCATACACAATAATCACAAGGTCCTTGAATCAAAGCAAAACAATTACTGTCTATTACTTTTTTGAGAGGAGACGCCCCATTAGCCAAAACCCCGCATCATGACTCAGTAGCTGCATGTGCTCCAGCACAGAACAGAACAGAACAAAATCTGATCAGTCTGTATAGTTTGCATTAGTGGTTATTAGTTGCATGGTGGTTTTGTTTTGTAGTCGTTGCAGCGTAATCAATACAAACTTCTCCCAGACATTTAACAGAAACTTAAGTTAATGCAGCTTTATAAAAGTAACATTAACTTCATAATCCAGTCCATTTTTAAGTCTTGTTGAGATCATATTTAGGACATTTTAAGGCCGAAAATTAAGATTCTGAATCCTCACAAAAAACTGTATTAGTTAGAAAACACAGAATTACTGGGATTTAGTGAAACCTGGCAATGTCGTGGAGTGTCAGTGCTCAAAGTTTCATTTCTAACCACGTGTAGTGTAGTCTTGAATAACGTACATCAATATTGTCAATGTCCAGGATCTTAGAGTGGAACTGAAGTCCCATGGCCTTGGCTTGTTGAATCGGGTGAGCCAGCTGGCTGTATGTCTGAAGAAAAACAAGATAAGATAACACTATGACTAAACATTTCATTAAGAAATTCCCCTCCCAAAGGCAATATGTCCCCTATGGTCAGTTTAACTACTCTCTTTACACATCAATAACAATCAATAACATCAATCAATAACAACAGAATCCTATAGTGTCTGTATTTCAGTACTTAAAGCTGAGAGTCAGTGTGTGAGGAACGTCGTACCGCTTCATAACACCAGTCCTTCAGCACCTCCAGCTCTCCTCTGATCATCGCCTACATGAAGACAGAAAACATCTTACTGTAATTCAATGTATAAAAATAAATAACTTTTTATTAGAAACATTATGTGGAGTTTGTCCTTACTGGATGTATTCATATAAAACTTCTCTCAAATGCATTAAATGATTAGGTTACACAGACTTTGGTGCCAGTGTTGTTTCCACTCCACCGTACCTCCAGTATATTGGGGATGATATCTCGTTCACACTGCTTGAGGAAAGAATCTTTGTCAAAAGATGGGTCCACCTTCAGAATCTCTGTCAGCACTTCAGACATCTCCGTCTTGGAGAACAACCCACCTAAACACAAGCGAACACAGGAATAGTAAACACATTTACGTGAAGGAAAACACACAGTAACAGCAGGATTCCAAAGGTTAAATCGATTATTTATGATACCAAGGAAAACCAGCCAATGTAGTGACTGAACAGTGAGTCAGTGTAGCAAAAAAGATTTACCGAAGCAGCTGAATTTGCTTGTGTATTGTGTGTTTTTCTGAGGTAAACATGTTGAAAATATACAATCTGTGCCATTTACTTAACCTTGCCTTCAGCTCTGTCTTTATTAGATATCACTAAATAGAAATACTGTCAAAATTTGCTAATGTGGTTATAATGACTAAATCTGCCGTTATGAAAAAATGAAAGAAAAGCCAACCCAAAAAAATCAATAGAATACGCTTCGTATATAATATGAAACTTTTCAGAATTTGTAGGTACCTATAGTTATCCTGCAGTGCACATAACCTTTGACATTGTCTCTGTCAGTGCCTGATCAGAGCCCTCAGTGTGATTGTTGCAAACTATCAAACCAGAGGTCCCTCACCTATGAGGTCAGTCATCTTGTCGGTGATGGCACGAGATGCTCTGATGAGGGCGTTGTCGCTCTCATCGTACTTCATCTTCATCTCAAAGAACCCTGCAGTGAACAAAATATCAGCATCAGCAGCAGTCCACTCACACAAAAACACAACATCAACATGTACTTGTATTGAGGAGGGTTGGATGACGGTGTATATAACTTTACCACTGGACACCTTCAGCCCTGCAACAAGCAACATCCAATGCACTGGAGTTCAAGAGGTAGCTGCATGTCTGAGCTTGATATCATTTTCTAGTTTGCATCTATAAATTGTCAGTCTTCCACTGCATTAAATAAAGTCCTTAAACACAAAATATACCATGTGACACCAATAAAAAGCCACAGGAGAGTGCTGCAGGTGGGTTGTTCCATGCTGTGCAGGACATCATGCAGGTAATAAGAGAATGATGCTGCATATAACCAGTTCCATTGGAGCTATTATTTTTCTGATTCAAATCAGCCCAAAATAAAAAAGTCATCTGCCATAGATTTAGCCGACAATATAAAACTGATGTATTGCTTCACTGCCCTACTCTTGTATTCAGAGTAAAAAGTGCTGATGCTGCAACAATAGCTATGGAAATCTACATAGCTGCAAATCTGTTGACTTTGCACAAAGTCCCAACTGTGACCCAGGTAATTTTTTCACCTGTCCAAACATTATTAATCATCAATGTTGTTTCCCTAACTAATGTGCATAATATCGACTAAATTATAAACCCCCCGTTTTTCACACTCTCCACCTAATCCCATAGCAGCACTTTCTATTAACTGGATCCTTCAGCAATCTTGAAGGTTAGAAAAGTGCTCCAGGCCATCCAGGCCCAGGCACAAATATATCTTACACAACTGTTAACACTTGGGACTATGATACTATAGATTAATTAATCTCACCAGAGCTATGTAGAGCCCCCAATAATAGCAGCATCACATGCAGGAAAACCAAATATCAGTTCAACAAGGCCCACAATGTTGTTTAACTTTATTACTACTCAGCAATCAAATAGGGTTTAAACGTGATAATGTCCATTAAATTAAATATAGCTTTTCCCACACAAAACTGTATATTTTAAGCACGATTTTGTACTACTTGATTTGGACCCCATATCACTTACATGCAAAAGAAAATTGCTGGTACACTCATTAAAAGCTGGCGAAAAGTTAACAGCCAAGGATTCAAACACAGACAGGCAGAAGAAGAGGAAGTCAGGTAGTCCTTACTGTTGAAGACCACGTTGTTGTCTTTGAAGTCCTTCCACTGCTGGTACCATTTTGAGTCTTTGTGCAGCACCACACCCATCGCTTCCCTGAAGAAAACACAAAGTGAAGTTTTAAACAGCAGGTTGAGGTAAACTGGTGTCCCTGTTGACTAACATTGTGATTATTTTCATTAGCAACAATCTGCCCATTATTTTCTAAACTGATCATTTTAGTGCTACAAATAACAATTATTCACTTTCAATTAATCATGATTAATTGATTTAGCATTTAGTCTAAAAAATGTCAAAGAATAATGAAAAATGCTCATCACAATCTCCCAGAACTCAAAGTGACATCTTCAGACTCCTTCTTTTATCCAACCAACAGTCTAAATCTCTAAGACTCATCTTCTATAATAAATGACATGAAAAGCAACAAATGACCTGTGTTATGTCTGACAGTCCAAAAATTATAATATCTGAGGCCATAAAAGTGGTACTGGCAATCTCTGAACCTGAGAGGCGTTCCCCTCTCGGTATCAGGCCAAAGCAGAGGGCATTCACGTACTCGTTGGCTTCAAAAACCTTGCTGTCATCCCCTGCCCCCTTGGAGGAGAACTCAGTCCTCTTCCTGAGTCTGGCGGGAGGTCGATAAGGGCCGGTGTGACCCAGGTCACCAATCTCTTTCTTCACACTCTCCATGCCCTGAAAACACATGAACGTTACTTTACATTATTATTTACCAACCTTTATCCTTAACCATGAGCAGTTTCTGTAAATGGAACACGACAAATTATTTCCCAGAGAAACAGAGTGAGCAGTGCACAAACTGGTAATTAAGTATAATACCACTGATTAACAGTATGTGCCAGTATGATGTATTGTCATGCCATGAGAAAGATTACAAATTGAAAAACTAACAAGCACACTTTAACTTTTGTTAAACAAAGAATTAGTGAGCACAGCCACTCCATACCTGTGATATTGCTCTGAATGCACCTGTCTTCCCCAACATCTCTCCACTCTTAGAGACACTCTCTGCTGAGGTCTTGGCTGTTTTGGCTGCTTCCTCCATTCCTTCCTTGATTTTCTTCCCAATTTCCGTACGACTGACCTCCTCCAGCCCCTGTTCACACACACAGACACAACTTGTAAGGGTTGATGTATCACCTTAAATAGCATGCGCACACACACACACACACACACACACACACACACAGACATACATACATATATTATATGACAATCTGATTCAGATGCCTTACACATTTACCTCTTTCACTGTCTCAGAGATCGTTCCCAACTTCTTCTTGAGGACCTCGGAGGTCTTCACTGTTTCAGACTCTATAGTTTTCTGGGGAAGAGACATGGTGTTTAGTTCCAACATTAATTTTTCACATGAACATGGACAGATATGCTGTGTGTGGTCAAAAACATACATATTTCCTTCGGGCTTGTTTCAGTGCATCTGACTCCTCCAGTTTTTTGGCCTCTTCCCGGAACTTCTTGATGTTTTCTTTCATTTCCTTGTTCTTGTTTAGTTCCTGCTTGATGTTGTCAAGAAACTCCCCCAGGAAGCCTTTTCTGCCACCACCTCTCTGCCCCGACAAATACCGTACCTGGAGATGGTATGACTGAGGCACCTTGTTGGTCTGAACAAGAAACAACACATACAATGAATTTACTTCAAGGAAGTCTGGAGTATGTTAATAGTGTTGCCTATGCTTTAGAATAATATATATGCAGCAAGGTGGACTTAATTCCAATAGCCAAGGATTCAGTAAACATCTTCAGAGCTCTAAAACATGAATACAAACGTGAGGTCATGGAATCTGTATGTATATGCTGTATATGTTATAAGTGTTCCTGCTATTTTTCCAGGAAGAAGTTATTACACTGGCCAATGAGGTTATGTTTTTGTGCTGTTCGTTTGCAGGATTATGGAAAACCTACTGGCCAGATTTTCATGAAACTTGATGGAACAGTGTAGCGTGAAACAAGGATGAACCCATTAAATTTTGAAGGCTGTACTCTCCAAGTGCTGTTCTAGTTATGCTTGTTATGTTAGTTACTGTTACTTCCAAATGTACAAAGTACACATATACAGATTTTACTTACTAGGTAGGATTTATTGCAGGAATATTCTATTAGACTGAATTAGTTTTAGTTAAGTGTGCAGAATATTGGTAACTGACTGTGTACATTTGCTAGTTTACAACATTTCAAAAAACAAGAAGCCATGATAAATCCATCTTTTTCAAATAACAACTGTAGGGAAGTTTGCTGGAGTTGAGAGCATAACATCTGTAAACTTCTCCACAGAGGAAGAGATACAGTGACACACAGCCTGCAAAATTTCAGAATATTCAGAAAAAGCCAGGCATCCTTACCTGTGAAGAGCATGGCAGGAGCCCACGTATCCTGAAGACATTGGGTCTGTTGTGAAGTAGCAGGTAAGAGGAAGGAAATGCCACCAAGCCTCTTCTTACACATATCTGGAGACAGACGGGCATACAAAGTCACCCTCAAACTAGGCTGCTTGTCAAGCCAGTAAAATAGATACTGACACATCCCATGTTCTGCACTGTGAATCTCAGCTACTGCCCTCAGGTAGGAGGTTCAGAGTCACTTGTAGAAAATTAAAACATATCATATAAAAACAAATTATTACCAATGATGCCCAGCCCACAAGAGAGGCCGAATGTAGCTAGTTATCATTAGCTAGCATACATACAGTATATATGTACATATATATATATATGTATGTATCAGACACTTGGCCTGGGCAATATTGTAAGTTTCATATTGGTTGATAAAGATAACTGATCTTTAAGGTCTGTGTACTCCAAAAAGTGGAAGTGGCTAAGGTGATGACATATGATTGTTGTAGTATTTGACAAAATCAAATATCACAATTTTTTTTACCAAATACCTCAATATTGATATTGCAGCAATACTGCAGAGATGATTCTTGGTACTTTCAAAACACAACAGATTATTTGATAAATAGTCATCAGTAATGTGGATATAATGCCTAGGTGGGTAAACTCAATTAATAGAACAGCTATAAGTCTGGTAAGTTCAGAAAATCACTTCACCACAATGCAGCCTTTAAAAGTAGTAAAAGACAACACTTATGCCATATTACCATATAATTATATCCAAAATGCATCACGATATTTAGTGTCATATTACAGTATGATATAAGACTGATATATTGCCCAGACCTATCAGACACAATGTAGTACTTCTTGCAGAACATTTGATATTATTTAAAACATGATTGGAGGTGGACTTCTTTGTTTTTATTATTGGTGGTGGTGGTGTTTGCTTTTTTTTTTTTTTTATCTGCCTACGTGTTTCAAAACCTTTGAATGCATGTTTTTGTATGCGAAATTGCTGCAGCGTGGGTGAAAAGTCAAAGACATATTTCCCACTCAGTGGAACAATAAAGTTTATCTTGAATCACCACGCAGCTACTGATTATTGACATACAGGCTAAAGCTGCTGACAATCACGCTAGAAAAAAAACACACACACACACACACACACTCACTTGACTACGATAAGTCATGACTGCATGAAACATTGCACAAAGTACTGCTCATTCATCTGAAACCGTGACGTAAAACATAGGAATGACATGTGATTCGTGGTGAAAGAAAAAGCAAAATAATATATGTATATATATATAATAATAATAAATGGGTATACTCCCTTCAATTCAATGCTTAATGGAGAGTAAGAATAATCAGCTAGATATAGAAGATGACACTTTTGTACGAAAAAGATTTCGTCTTGCGCCTCAGAGTTCAAACACCGGCTGGACAGCTTATTAGTGAAATACCTAACTTAGCTAGCTAACGCTACGTTAGCTGCCTACAACAGGAAAATACAAAAACTAGCGACACTTGCAGTTTGTAGTAAAACCAGCATTTCAAAATAACGTTTAAGTTCTCCTCTCATAATTTAGCGGTGTTAATGCCACTGTTTTGTACAAAAAGTCCCAAGCACTCACCTGATAACACTGACACAAGGGGGTCGCCATCTTGGATTTTAATGCCTATGACCTTCTTCCGGTGGTGACCTTCGACATCCACGAGGGGGGTGTTAAGAGCTCATTATTTCACCGCGCTTCGCCTCCACATATTGCTCAAACTGGTTTCATTATGCAGAGCTCCTGTCCAGACTGCCAGCCCAAATCGTTTTTTTTTTTATATACCCAGATTGATTTTAGAATATCGATAGCAGAAAACACAGTACATGCCGTTTTTGCAATCAAACACACATTTGAAGATGAGTTGAAATGTTGACTTCTGGGAAGTCTGATGTAGACAAAAATTAAGGCCCTCCAAAATGTCATATTCTTCCTGTTTTTGTTGTCAGAGTCAGCAAATTTTATTCCTGGTCTTGGCCACATGAGCGCTCCGTCACATGCCCCCGTACTGTAAGACCATGTTCTCATTGCTTTACAGTGTTTTCTCAGCATCGGTCTGTCTTCGTTTTCGGTATATTCGTTTTTCTTTTTCTGATCGTATTTATTCTTCCTACATGGATTCGTTCACTCACTTCGATTGATATTGTGTGCATGACTGCTCGCCTCTTCAGTAAAGAAGTTATCTTTTGCATTTTACATTGTGTCCTGTCTCTCTGCACCTGAATCTTGGATTACTCTAGAAACTTTACACACCTGTAATTTTTTATTCATTTATGAGATGTTTCCTTTTTGTATTTTTCATGAAATAATTGTTACATTTTCTGACAGATTGGATAAAGATAAAATCATAGACAGATTTGCCATCCTCAGACTGACGAGGGATAGTTTAATGTTCCTGAGCTGAAGTAGGAAATGGTAACTTGTTCGAGTGAATGCACATTAGTGCCAGTTTCCTAACAACTAACCAAGTGACATACACATCTTGTGGAATGAAACTGTGAGAGACACTCTGAGGTGGTGTACTATCATTCTTCTCTCAAGTTTGTCTGTGGAAACAGCTAGTTTCTTTTTTTTTAAATATCAATCTGAATTTAGACGGTAATATAAAAAATATTGGACTTTTGTTAGGGCTTTAATTTTGAAAATTTACATCAGACTTCTGATATTGCATGTGTGACACTCTGAGGTGGTCTACTATCCATCTGAATCAATTGGTCTGTGGAAACAGGCAGTTTCCTTTTCATATCAAATTGAATGTAGATGGAAATACTGGAAATACTTTTCTGTTAATTGCATGGATTGCATTCCTTCCTATTGCTTTGTTTAAATAATTAATACATGAATTGATTAAATAATTTATTAAATGATTCACAGACAGACCGATTGAATAGATGTGAGATCGCACCCAACAGATTACTCTTATGTCTTAATGTCAACACAGACCAATTTGGCTTATGTCAACCACAAGAAATCTATAAAGTTACGATCTCGACTGTTCACTGCTAGTCTGCTAAATTGACGAGCAATGCAATAATACAAAAGTCAAAAGTCAAATATTGAGGTTCATTTATCAAAACACCTTATAGAACAAAGGCAATGACAAGTGAAGCATGACAGAAAAAAAAAGTTTAAAAATTTGGTCTCTAAAAAAAAGTAAAGTTTAAGCAAAAACTAAAACACTTTCACCGATACAAATTTCTAACTAAAATAACATTTTCACTGTTACAAATATCTAACAAACCAACTGAATATGAATAATATGAATATGGTTGAAGGGCAAGTCAGATGATACAGAGTGTTTAGACATTAGAAACTGAATGAAATGTCAGATGTTAAGTGGATAAATAATTTATGCATTTCTATCAATCCTAACATCAATTTCTCTTCCGTTCAGCCGATAGCCGTTCATGGTCCGGCAGACGCGCTCAGCAGTTTCAGGGTTGTCAAAGCGAACCACACCACAGCCCTTGGACTTGCCGTTCTCCATCTTAATGTCAGCATACTGAACCATGCCTGCAGGAGAAAAGCAAACAATGTTAAAAATCATGTTGATATTAAATAGCAACAATAACTGCTCATTTTCTATTTACAAACTACAAACCCCAAGCTCATCTGTGATGGTATGGGGGTGTGGTTAGTGCCTATGCCATGGATAACTTGCACATCTGTGAGGGCACAACTGATGCTCAAAGGTACATACAGGTTTTGGAGTAACATAGAGCATCCAGACATCTTTTTCAGGGACATCCCTACTAATTTCAGCAAATAATTGGCAAAGGGCCAGGTCACATTCTTCATAGTTCAAGAGTGCGGGTACTATGTTGTCCTGCTTGTAGCCCAGACCTGTCTCACACTCAAAGTGTGTGACGCTTTATGACACACACAATAGAACAATGGAGACCCTGGACAGTTGAGCAATTTGAATTGTACATTGAATAGTTGGATGAATTTTCCTTACAAAACTCTGATGATTAGTGTCCTCAGTTCCCCAATGCTTACGGAGTGTTGTTAAAAGAAAAGGTGATGTATTACCCCTCTCAAATTAATTTAGAATGAGTACATTTACAAAAACAAAGTTTATCAGTTTGAACATCAACTATCTTGTCCTTACTATATTCAAATGAATATAGGTAAAAATAAGGATTTGCAAATAATGGTGCATGGCAGCGACTACTCTTACCGCATGTGTTAAAGGTATCCTTCAGCATCTTCCAGGTGAAATCAAATGGCAGCTGAAAAATAAAATACATAAAAAATTAATTATAATCATATATGAAAAGCTACTGATCAAATGAATCACACCCAACTACCCTGTCTGATAAACACTTACATTTCTGACAAAGATCTGGCAACCCTTTCTGATATTGCCTCCCCCGGTTCCAGGCCCTCCAGCTCCTCCAAAGGAATTGCCACCAAATCCACGATCCAAGTCAGCAGAGCGATCAAACTGACCACCAACACCTCCAGATCCCATCCGGTCCATCCCAGAGCTCATGCGGTCGAGGCCACCTGAGGAGAAGCGGTCAAGTCCTCCAGTGGACCCCATGCGATCGAAGCTGCTGCCCATTCTGTCGAGCCCGGTGTTGCCCATGCGATCCATACCCATCGGGGAGCCAAAGTCCAGGCTAGAACCCATGCGATCCAAACCAGACGGGCCTAAGCGGTCGAAGCCAGACGGGCCGAGGCGGTCCATGCTGGAGCTCATACGGTCCAGGCCAGGTCCAAGCCTGTCCATACTGGGCCCGAGCCGTTCCAACCCCGAGCCCATCCGGTCGAACCCGGAACCCAGCCTGTCCAGGTCAGACACGCGGTCCATCCTGTCCATTCCCATCCGCTCCATCCCTGACATGCGATCCATGCTTGCTCCCAGACGGTCCATTCCAGAGCTCATGCGATCCATACCCAGGGAGTTTCCTGTTAAAAGATTAAACAAAGAAAAATAACGGAGAAGTCACATCAACTGCTTAAGCGGTAATGAGCATTACATCTGATGAGGCTCATTAGAGGGGTTATCACAGGAATTCAAACAAAATCCTGAAAATACTAACCCATTCCTCTTTCAAACGAGTCTCCAAAATTATTGCGAGACATTCCCATTTCATTTCGCCCAAACTCCCTGTCAAAAGCACCACCAATCCCACGGTCCATCTCTGACAATGCAAGAGATGAAACCATTAGAAATGTCTCGCAAAACGTGAAAGTGTTCCACGCTTGCTTAACATGTCACAAAACATCTCCTCACCGTTCATTCTTCCCATTCCTGAGGAACCAAAACGATCCATGTTGTTCATTCCTCCAAAGTTGTCCATTCCTAAAACAGAGAAGAAGAAAGTCTTAATGTCAGAAGACACAAGTAGAGATGGACAGACTGCGTATTTAAATATGACACCTTTATGATACGCGAGTTGAATAGGCTACGTAAAACTGATGATTTATACAAATTCCAGTATGCTGTGCTTTCTCATTTGAAGTTTGTAATGGAGCTAAAAACCTCCTGCAAATGTAACATAAGTAACATTATTTTAAAGACTTAAATGGGATTGCTGAAAATTTTTCAATGCAATAATTTGTGGAGGTGTTCAGTTTGCTTTAACAGTAAATGCAGCCTTTGAAGTAAACGCAGAAAGGGCCGCAGCCACTTGAACATCTTCTGCACGTACCTCCTCCTCCTCCTCCTCCTCCTCCCATACGTCCTCCCATGTTGCCGAAGCCCATTCCATCCATTCCTACAAGTGAGAAGAGTGATGATGATAAGCCAAAGGTTTCAATGGTACCTTTCATTCAAGTGTTAACCAAAAATTAACAGCAGACTTCGTTACCTCCAGGGCCCATGTTTCCCATTCCTCCTCCTCCTCCTCCTCCTCCTCTGTTGAGCTGGGTAGCATCAATGGGCTGGCCACCAGGTCCCAGTCCCAAACCAACACCACTCAGACCACCTAGGCGGAGAAAATGGGTACAGAATTAAGACACACACAGTCTACACAGGAACTGGTCAAATCTACTGCATTTCTATTCTTTCGTCAGAAATCAAAAGAATGTAGTTCACAGATGTAGTTCTGGTGGATGTAGGGCTGGATACCAAACTTACTTATACTTTTGTTACTGACTGAATTGCTTCAATACTATCAAGTGTTGAAAAATGCCAGGTTATTAGATACCAAATTTCGATACCCAAGGAGTAAATCTCTTAGTGTTATTAATTCCATACCCCAATTAAAAAGTTTAGTATACACTTACGAGGAAGAGAAGCAGCTCTGTCAGGAGGTCCAAAGTCTTTGGGCATTGATTTCTCATCCTGTGGGGGGGGACACAAAAAAGCATTCAAACCATGCTGTCCAATCATATTGTAATACAATGTGAAATGAGGTTTAAGCAACATACCAGTTTGACGTGCATGACTCTGTTGAATAACAGCTGCCCATTGAACATAGCTGTGAAATCATTAAGGAAAGTGTACCAGAGACATTTGTAAACAATGACAGTTTACTGAATTAACAGTCTATGCACACACTTAAGAAGGTAAGCTGTTCAAATCAAAGCCAACATTTTACAAAAGGATACAGACAGCTTGGACTGCTTCAAGGGGCATATCAAATGTGACTGTGCCCATGCCTCTGCTTTTCCCATCTTTGTCCTCCAGAATGTCAGCCCTCACCACCATGCCAGCCATGCTGAATACCTCCTTCAGCTTCTTCCAGCCCACTTTGTAGTCAAGCTGTAGGCACAACAAAAAATTTAAGAAAAAGTCACAACAGCCAGACTAAACTTATAATGTAAAAATGCCATTCATTTACTGGCTACAGTCTCCCAAATGTATTTGCTGCCTCGCTTTTCATATCACTTAATTCAATAATGGGGTTTAAAAAACAAACTATGGGAAAACTCTGGAAGCCTTACATTAGCCACAAAAACAGTGCTGCCAATCCTGCCAGCCTGCAGACCATGGATGATCTCGTTGGGGATGTTGGGGTTGTTCATCAGACTTGGAGGAATGTTGACCATGGGGCCGTTTGGTCCAGGGCCCATTCGATCCATGTTCATACGATCCATTCCACCCATTCCTCCCATTCCGCCATGACCCCCAGGAGGGCCTCCACCCTGACCCTTGTTGATTTCTCTCTGAGCAATCACACCATCAGGGTCCTAACAAAAAGCATGAAAATATGGCTCAGGTAAATCCACAACTGACATTTTGCTCTCTTTGCATAATCTTTGTTGTTCTTGCAGTGGCCTACCTCTTTCACTTTCAGGGGTCGTCCATTGAAGTTGTGCTTGTTGACCTTCTCCACTGCTTTCTTCATTAGTTCCTCAGTCCTAAACTCAACAACACTGACAGAAATATACAGTATATCAGGTGAGCGCAATCAATAAACAAAGATATTTGATGATGAGCTTTTCCACTTGGTTAACTTGATCAAGACTGCAACATTTCTGTTTTGTCAGTCTAAGAAGCACAACATTTGGAAATAATAACATGGACAGTGATTACTTACGCACAACCCTTCGTTGATTGAAGACATCAGAACAGGCCGCACCAAGAGGAGTAGAGAATAATTCAAATTAGTAAAAGCAGTGGTTATAACAGGTGTCTTAACTGACAAAATTTAAGCAAAAATAGAATATGTCATGCATAATAAAAAGTTCAACATCACACAAGCCTAAAGTCTTGGCCACAACTCTTTGCTTCCAAATAAAATTACAATGTTAACACATTTTTCCAGTCACTATCACAATGCAGGCAAGTCTGGTGAATATTAGAGAGTATTTTTCCAACATCCAAAGGGCAGAAAATCCACAGTGAGTCAGGATTCCCCACTACTAAGATATTGGGAGGTAACTTTTCCAATAAAGCACTTGAATGAGTTGTATTTAACAACCATCTAACAGCCTTCTAACAACCTCTTGCAGACTAGACCCCTTTAGTTCAAGAGGAGCAACTCCAGCAACCAAAGGGACATTGTCAGCTACTGCAATCCCGCATGATTGGCTACAAAGAAAGCTGAAGTCCTGTTATAAGAGCATCAACCCTCTGGATGACCTCCAGTCAGTGCCACAGACGACACCAAATAAAACACGCCTCCAGCATGTCACCATCTCACACACTCCACCAGCTTTCTGAGTCTGAACAAATCCCAACAATTAAAATAAAGAAACCAAAGCTGACAAACACAGGTTTGTCTAGGATTATTCATATTTTTTTTTATTTGTATGTATTTGCACTTACCCTCGATTTGCCTTCTGCGTCCATTAAGTGTTCCACGTACGTTACCTCACCCACTACAAATCAGATTCCAGAGACGACACACACCAAGGGGAGAGAAGCCGAGAGAACAATTGGGGTTTAGAGCAGAAACACAAGTAGGGCGGCCGGTGACAGTGAGCTCAGACTGCCAGTCCTGAGCCTCCCCCCAGCACCTCAGCAGCAGCACAATATGGTACAGGTCTACAAAAAGCAAGCTTGGGTATTTTTAAAAGAGTAAAGACTTCTTAGCCTGTCCTTGTTGGATTTCTCCCGAAGCACCAAAAGCAATAGACTGAGGACAACAACTATTGAAATGGCCATCAGCCTTCCTATTTGGATATAATCCCGTGAACACCACCTTCTACCTGGAGATAATTAACCAAATAATTTCAAGTAGGCAAAACCCGTCCAATGCCTCAGCCCACTTCTTCGTTAAAACCTGTCCATACTTCGTCAAATGTTGCCATTTTAAACCTCAGGCTAATGCATCAATACATTCGTCCATCAGCGGAGCCTAAGAGAAACCCTACAGCTAGAAAACTAACCATTATCTTAATGTCGGCAAACTCTTATGGGAAAGAAACTTCTCTAACTGCAAACATGTTCTTGAAGTGGCCCTGTTCCTTAAAACGCACAATATCAGAATTTTGATTCAGCGTCGACCACAGCCACGCCTTCGTTCCAGATCACATGTCTGTTCAACGAATGGACAAATGACAAATGACCAAACCTCTAGAGACAAGGACAGTGCGTAAGAAGCTGCTTCATTTTGTAGACCTGTACCCCAAAGAAATCCCCAACGCATAGCTGTGTTTGGCACAACATGGAGATCTGCTGAGAAAACATTTGCTTGTCAAGGTCACACCTAAAAAAGAAAATGCAATTTAACTCCACAGTCATTTGTCATAAATCGAATACCAGGCACTCCTTCTAAAAAAAGGATTATACCTTTAACACATGCGTTAACTTCAAGTAAATGCCAAGTTAGTGCATTTCTTATGATAGATATATCTCTCAATACCCCATAAATACTTTCACATAACAACACATGAACATCCATATTGTACATTGAAGGGAAATTTAAGCGAATCCCTACTTAAATTCAAAGTTGCTGCATCACAAATAATTTCATTTGTCACGTCTCCAAACGTTTTACTGATTTGTAGGTCATGAGAGCACAGGTTTTTCCCAATAATTACACCTTGCAACTGAGAGAAAGTTGTTCCTCATTTCTAAGCAAAATAGTTACAATACAACTGTTTACTGTATATTTTTTCATGTATTTCTTGAGGAAACATATCCACTCATAAGCCCAAGCCATTGGATTTTCACATTAATGGACCGGCTTTACACGTATACAACCTCCACTTCACAAAAAACACAAAAGGATTTTTAAATCTCTGTGAAGAAAAAATGTTCCCTCTAACATCCAGGTTCACAGCACTTGTGCAATTCTGCAGCAACTCCTTGGTTGACAGACAAATAAGAGGGACCTCATCCAAAACCTTTGTTCCAAATAATTTCCACGAGATCTCAAGGAACTTTGTACGACTGAAGTCCTTGTACAAATTCCCATAAAACTCTTCAAAGCTGCAGTGGTCAAACAAAATGACCCTGGATGCTGCAGCTTTGTCCAAAAGTGACTGAGCCGATCCATTATCCAAATACCTTACCTTTTTCTTTCATCAGGTCTTTCAGGGCTTGCCATTTCACATCATATGGGATGTTGCTGACAAAGACACGGTATCTTTTGTTCACGTTTCCATAGGGTTCGTAGCGCCCGCCTCCACCTCTCTTCTGGGGCCTCTCCTTCCTGCTCGAATTGGACTCATGCTTGGGTTTCCCGTTCACTTCTCTGTGTTAAAGAACACATACATACACACTTTTATATGCGAGTCCAAAGTTAAAAGGTAGAGTCTGAAGACATAAGTGTAAAATTACTGCAGACACAATTGTTAGTTCATATTACAACCATTTGATTTGAATTAAAACATAACACAAGGCACACCATTTTTACTTGTGTCTGGTAGGCCTAAACAATATACAGAAATCTTATACAATTGTTTTCACAGATTTAGTAAAAACAAACATGTTCCCTTGCATCTAGAGAATATGACTCGTATGAGCATCTCTATAGCACCACAATGCTTAATTTATACTGGTATGTGGTAACATAGCTTGTTCTTAAAAATTATTGCACTTTATAAGACTACGATTTAAAAATATTTGGATTTACAGTTTAGACACTGTGTCTGGTCATTAGCACTTACTCCTTCCGAAGGACTGTAACTCAACCCAGTAATACAATAATCTTAGAGGGTTTAACAGATTTTACTGTTAACGGGAAAAAAATGCATTTTAAATTATAAAAACTACACTTATTGTTACTAGTAAAACTGATGAGAGTTTCGGTACAATCACAGCAATGGATTGCCATGAAGACAATAGTAACTGCTTGAGTCGCATGGCAAGGCCTCTCTTCGGACATACCAGGCCTGTATTCCATTATTAAAATAAGCTTTTTAACTATTGCAAACACTAAACAAATTGGCATCTAATACAAACGAACAAAAAACCACTAAGTTATTAAGCACTGATATAGTAGATAAGAGAGCTCCCAACGCGAAGTTAATTTCAGTTACGTAAAATGGACGGCCTCTCCCATTAAGTAGACGGGCCCCACACACGCCACCTAACGTTAAATAAACGCATAGGGTGACGAAATTTAAACTCTTTGAGCGCGTTAATATACAACTGCCTCACCAGGATGCACTGAATGATTTTTTTTTCTGGTCGAAGTACAACATTCCCGTCATGAGCACAAGCACTTTCGCTAACTGAATAGTTAGCCGTTAGCTAGTCAGAGCTAACAAAGGAACCTTGATGAATGGACTTACCCCTGCTGCTGCTGCGGCTGCGGCTGCTGGCCTACTTTCTCTGAAGTATTTTCAGTCTGCTCGCCGGACATCTTGTTGCGTGGTTTAGTTTCTGGCTAAATCAAACAGTGTTGTCGCAGAGTATTCTCTTTTAAATTAACGAATCAAGCGCATTCAAAGGTCAACTTTGGATGAAACAATTCTTTGCTACGCCGACCACCTCTGCGACACTAGCTGATGAAAATGGCGGAGAGGAGTCTGCTGGAAATTTTTAAACTAGGTTTACATCCGGTCTGTACTTTACAAAGTAAAGGACGTCAGGGCACTATAAGGATTTTCAAATTAAAGTGCCCGGGATGCTTTAAAAAAAATTGAACAATGTTACAACTGTTACGCTATTATTGTTGACTGGAAATTACGATTTAGTTTTCATACATCACTATGTAGTATGTAATAATAAATATCACCCAATACACAATCAATTTAAGGGCAAGATTATGAGACTTTGAACATATTTTTGTTTATGTTTGTAGCTTTCTAGCAGTCAAAGCTCAAAAGTAACAAACAGATGTATTTTTCATGATTTTCATTTTTATTTCGTATTAATTTTTATTTTCAATTCAGTTCAGTTTCAGTTAGGTTCCAGTGCAGGTTTGCTCATTTTAGTTTAGTGTTTCTTGTTTTAAGATGTTCAGTTTTAGTTTAACTGAAAATATTTTTTCACAAAATTTTTAAAACTTTTGATGTACAATATCAAATATCTGAATTTCTTTATAATTCTATGTTTTCAATTGTATTGATATTGTATTTGCCTTTATTTCTTTGTCATATTTCTTTATCATTATATTTTATTATTTTATTCTTCATTATTCTTTTTCACTTGTAAATCTTTTATTTTCATATTTTAGCCAACTAATGATTCACACGTCTTCATGATGAACAACTACAAAATAATAGCTAATTATTTAAAGCTTTTCTCAATCACTTTGGCTCATTTTTTTAAAACAGTCTTAACATTATGTAAACCAGGGACACAACTTGTTTTGCCTGAAGGCCACTAGTTCATAAACAAGCATAAGTTCCCTTAACTTCCTGTGCAAAAGAGTTGCTCTAACTGTCTAAAGTTTTTCTGATTATTTTGGGGCTGCGTTATTTGAAAAAAATAAAATCCGCAGTGCACCGCCAGGCCTCACGGGGGCGACAGTGAATTGAGGAGCGCAGTAGACTCACAACGACATAAACGGGGACGGAAGTGTCGGTATCGGTGGCTAGCTACTCACGTAGGGTTAACAATAGATTCTAGATATTGTTATAAACGCTCTCTATAGCTTCACATATATGAGAATTGCTCATTGTAATATTACGAAAACAAATCTTATAAAATCGTTACTTGACTGTTTGCGGCTCTGTGTAAAGTTTACATGACAGTTAGCTTAGAAATGACAACGTTAGCCTTAGCACTTAGCTAAGAGCGTATTCGCTGGACGGTACCGCGTTACTGAATGAGTGCCCGTGAATGAATGAACAGTATCCACGTTTGACAGGTTGTAAGAAGTGGTAATTAACAACATATAGAGTCATGGCTACTGGTGCTGATGTCAGGGATATTCTGGAGTTGGCTGGAGGAGAAAATGACGGTCCCATCAGCAAGAAAGATCTCATCAACTCAGACAAGGTGAGAGATGCTCATAAGAGACTCATAATAATGACTGTACCAGTATTAAGTTACTACTATCGTTAATCTTCCCCAATTCAAAGAGTTACACACAGAGACTCAAAAACACAAAACCATGCCATTCCCACAACAAACAAATGAAATGTCAAGATTATGTTACTACTCTGTGCCATCTTCTTCAAGATAAACAATCATTTTCTCCGTTTCCGGTCTCAGAAAAAAACCAAGAAGACAACAGAAACGCTGACCTTCAAGAGACCAGAGGGAATGCACAGAGAGGTCTATGCTCTGCTCTATTCAGATAAGAAGTATGTTGTTTGTTTTGAGTTTGAGTTCTTAAATCAGTGCATTGAATTTAGATTCATGTCCTATGTGTAATAAGAGATAGAGATAACAGGCATGGGCTGATGTGACACATCTGCGGGCAGCTTTGTCAGTATGAATGAAGATGGTGAAAAAGTTAGTTTTGAACGCTGTACTGTAACTCCCACGTATCCTACTTAACACATTTACTGAAATAACGCGACTCAGCACTGTCTTCTCTTAATTTTCTACCATCCATTTTTTCCCCAGTGTTTATTAATGCATTGGTGTATGAAGATACAGAGAAAGGAGCTTTGTCTGTGTCATCAATATTAGCAGAGGAAACAGAGCTGAATATTTTTAACAAACCTCTTAAACAGAGGAAAGAGTCAGAACAAACCAAAACACTCAAAAAAAAAGAAAAAAAAAACTGCTAGTGTCAGTGCTTAATAATGAATTGCTGGTATATATACCGAATATAAGCTGCAATGTCAGCTGAGTGTTCACAAAGGTTATATGTCAGTTATCCTCTTGATGAAAGGCTGTCACTCTATAGAATTTGGACGCTGAACCTTTTTTTTGTTGTTGTTTAGAAAGCTGTAACAAACACTTACCCAGTGATTGTAGAAAGAAGTACTAAGCTTCTTCGACAACAGTAGGAATAAACATCTAGTGATTAGTTATAAAAGAAAAATAACATCTTTTAGCTTAGACATATTTGCTTCCTACATTTTTCCTATCCCAAATGATAGCAAATCTAATCTAAACCTGTTACTGGTTAGCATTAAATTTATCATTTTATAATGTGCAGAATATTGCAGTTGAGTGATGGCGCTTCTGACATATTGCATCCTGTTCTCGCTTAAATACCTGTCACATTTAGCAGCCCTACATGTAAATTAGATTGTTATGTGCATAAAATACTGGACTTAAACACGACTTTTCTTGTTTTGATATCGTCTTTATATATCGTTAATTGGCTGCCCTGCTGTCTAAATATTGGCATCGCCTACTGAAAAACCCATGTTGGTCAACCATTAGTGCTGAATATGTTAATTGAGCTGGTTAGATTACACTCAAATTAAACAGATTTTCTACGAATGTTGTACCCTTGCTTTAACAAAGACTAATTTTCAAATCCACAGAGATGCACCTCCTTTGCTGCCCAGTGATACTACTCAAGGCTACAGAACAGTCAAAGCTAAACTGGGCTGTAAAAAAGTGCGTCCCTGGAAGTGGATGCCCTTCACCAATCCAGCTCGCAGGGATGGGGCTATATTCCACCACTGGAGACGTGTGGCCGAAGAAGGCAAGGACTACCCTTTTGCCCGCTTCAATAAGGTAGGGATGACTACTGTCTCCTCTTTAGTTTAATCACTTGTGCAAAAGATTTTACAGCTAACTACAGCTATTGTCATTTCCTCCTTTTCAAATGTGTACACTGATTTACTGTTTTGAGTTACTGATGGTGATTCGCGATATTCTCCCTGTCGTCCTCTCTGCCTTTACAGACAGTGCAGGTACCAGTGTACTCGGAACAGGAGTATCAGGTGCATCTCCATGATGATGGCTGGACTAAAGCAGAGACAGACCACCTGTTTGACTTGTGCAAGCGCTTTGACCTGCGCTTTATAGTTGTCCATGACCGTTACGACCACCAGCAATACAGGGTAATCGCCTAGTCACTCATCTACAGCTACTCACATTTCCTTTCAGTGAGGATATACAGCAAAAATCATCATGCTGTAAATCAAAGCACATGTTTGTAGTAACATTCTTCCATGTATGCTTTTCAGAAACGTTCTGTGGAGGACTTGAAAGAACGGTATTATAGTATTTGTGGTAAGCTGACTAAGGTCCGCGCAGCATCAGGAACTGAGCCCAAGATCTACATCTTTGATGCTGGCCACGAAAGGCGTCGTAAAGAACAACTGGAGAAGCTCTTTAATCGTACTCCTGAACAAGTTAGTGACTTTGTGATATCATTTGGATTTAGATTCTTATGCTACTGTTAAGTGCTCATAACATACTGTTAAGCTGTCATAATGCCAAGCACTAACCAATTATAACTGCGGTGTTTAATGCAGTAGTACGTTTTGTGGGGGGAAAAAAATCTAATAATATTTGCCAAAGCTTATGAGATGCTTCCAGCCTTTTAGATATTAAGATCGCACTTCTCTTGTTTTTCCTGCAGGTGGCAGAAGAGGAATATCTTATTCAGGAGCTAAGGAAGATTGAGACCAGAAAGAAAGAGCGTGAGAAGAAGGCTCAGGATCTGCAGAAACTCATTAAAGCAGCTGACACGACCACAGAGTTAAGGCGAGCTGAAAAGAGGGTTTCCAAGAAGAAGCTCCCACAAAAAAGAGAAACAGAAAAACCGGTATGATATGTATGCATACAAATGAGCAAAGTATGAGCCAACCATTCCTGCCTTTGAAACATTTACCAGCAAGTTAAAGCATCATTAGAAGCAAAAAAAAACCTTCAATTTTTTTTTCATCATTGAGATGGCACAGCTGTATTCAGTACCATTGTATACTGAAATAATGAAGATTCATCTCAGTCTTAATATTTCCAGTTATTTTTGGTTGAACAGCTGTCTCTGAAATAAACTGAGGTGGCTCTTCTGTCTTGGTTTGTGACTCACAAGGCCTGATTTAACAGCTAATGACTATTAAAATATTTTTATGTGTTGAGTCTGTCCAAAGTACAGAAGGGGTTCATATCTTGTCTCTCATGAGGTATTTCTTCTTTTAGGCTGTGCCGGAGACAGCAGGCATCAAGTTCCCTGACTTCAAATCAGCGGGAGTCACACTCCGCAGTCAGAGGGTGAGTACAGATAGATCCTATTGAGGTATTAAAAGTACAAAAAGAGTTTTCTGAAACACAAGTTCAACGTAAAACTTAGGTTCAGATTGGTGTTTCGTGTTCATCATTGGTATTTTAGAGCCAAAGAACAAACCTGAACCTGAAGTGGTCAGAAATAATCCCAGTGCTCTGTATGACTTTCTCGTATTTCTCTGTATTTATAATGCACTTATATTTATTCTGATATGTATAGTTGGAATTGATTTAAAAACATTGCATTTGAACTCTCTGAACTTGAATTTAAAGTTTAAAGTTTTGTTTGAACCACTATTAATATCAAAACAATTTTAGTGAAGCTTGACCCTCAGTTGATGTATGTGAGAAAACAGAATGTCTGACTTGAGCCCAGCTATCTCTCATTAGCAGTGAGATGATTAATTCTGTTAGTCACTAGCTAATATCTGTAAAACCTAGCAAGGGGACTCTTATTCATCTTCAAGACTGATGAGGAGCTGCTGCTCTCTATGGAAAATGCATTAGTACGGCTAAAGGAGTGGAGTAGCCCTCTAGCTAATCAGTCAGACAGAGTTCAGTGGATAAAGACATTTTGATCTGGCTCGCTGAAGTGCATTTCATACGAATTAAAAGCCCTGAGGTGGAGCTGTTTATCCTAATATATCCGGCACCTTAAATCACATCCTTGTGTGTGCTGGCGTGTGTGTCTCTCTGTGTGTTTGTGTGTGATTCAGATGAAACTGCCAAGCTCGGTAGGCCAGAAGAAGATCAAGGCCATTGAGCAGATCCTGATGGAGCAAGGAGTTGGTACGTGTGAAGTGTGAATTAAAATTGGCAATCCACTAACATTTCAAAGTTTTACATGTTGAACTCTTCTCTGCAACAGACTTACAATAGAAAACCCCTCAATTAGGTATTTAGTGGTCTTGTTCATGTTTCAGTACAGCAGAAGGAAAAAAAAATAGCAGTTTAAGTGTATGCCATATTTAGAAAATGTTCACTGTTTTACTTTGCCATCAGACAGTCTTCTACTTTGGCACTATATTTTGTCAACTGTAGTACTTCTGTACTCCTACACATAACAGTGCCTGCTAGTGCTGCTCTGGCAGACACTGGCAGGCAGATCAGCTGTTTGGGTCAGTAAGTTCCAGGTAAAACTGAGATCAAACTTTACTCTCCAAAAGATTTCAAAGATGGTGCATGCATGTGTTTTTCCAGGCTGTTCAAACAAACAAGTTAGTGATATTGGCTTTAGACAGCTGTGGCTAGTTGCACTGAATATAGACATCAGCACTCAGTGTGCAAGATCGGTACATCTCTGCATTTGCAGTGAGCATTTTTCTGAAGAGGATTATGAAAAACCACCCCATGTCTCTATCTGCACAAGTTCTTCTCTATAGTCTTGTTCATAAAGTTATCCTCGTCTCCACACCGAACAGCATTTTGTCATTGCTTACATAATCACTCATTTTTATTTTCTTGTATATGTTCTATGTTGTCTCCATAAACTGCTGTAACTATGACTCAAACAGCTGATCTATGGCGCGCTGCACAGGCAGGCGCTCTCATGCAAAGGAATATGGAAGTACTACGGTTGAGAAAATGTAATGCCAAAGTAAAAGGCTGTCTGACAGCAAAGTATAACATTGAAAATATTCTAAATACTTCTTATCTGATGGGCTGGGCTGAGCAGCAAGGCCTGTTGAGTCAAAAGCCCCACATGAAACAGTTGGGGACAAACCAGTAAACTCACAATTGTAAACTAGTTTTGTTGTGTTTAATCAAAATGCTTCAATCTCATTTTGATTAATCTGTGCCTTTGTGTTTGTCTGTGGATCCAGATCTTAACCCAATGCCCACAGAGGAGATTGTGCAGATGTTCAATGAGCTGCGTAGCGACCTTGTGCTGTTGTATGAGCTGAAGCAGGCCCACAGCAACTGTGAGTACGAACAACAGATGCTGCGTCACCGCTATGAGGCCCTACTGAAGGCCGGCAGTGGAGGCGGGTGTGGTGGAATTACAGGGGCTGGATTAGCCGCCACAACACAGAGTGGAGAACTCAACGCCACCAACACCACTACAGCCTCCACCCCAGGAGGTGAAACTCAGTCCTGGCCCAGTGCAGATGACATCAAAGTGGAAGCCAAGGAGCAGATCATTGATGTTGTAGGAGCACCGCTTACCCCCAACTCAGTAAGTCTGCAGAGCTTACACACAAACTCTTTCAAACCATCACCAAACAACTGGGTGAGGACACTCAGCCAGACCTGTTGTTAAATATTTTGAACAAAGTCAAGTCTCAAGTCTTTGAGAGACTAGCTGGATACATTTTGGATTATCAAGAACACAGCTCAACAAAATAAAAAAAAAACATAGGTCTAGTGTTTTAAGACATTTTAATGCAGAAATACTACACATTATAGCTTTAAGGCCTGTGCTGTTTGGAGAAAAAAAAACCTACAGTTGGTGTCTTCAGGTGTATTGGTTGGAGCTACATGACTGTAAATTGCTGCAAATTCCAATTACTGATCACAATTTTGAGTATAAATAAGTCACGACTGTTAGGAATACAAACACAAGTATGAAATCCCAGTCAGACCCTGAAGTGATTGTTTCTTATATCACATTGCAGCGCAAACGGAGAGAATCGGCATCCAGCTCATCTTCAGTGAAAAAGGTGAAGAAGCCTTGAGGAGGAGGAGAAGAGCACCAGCTCGTACACGGTGGAGAACGAAGGTCTGTGTTAGTCACTGTGGTGAAGAAGCCCATAAGTTTTATGGTTGGACAAGAGGGACACAGGAGAGCAGGACACCATATTGCTGTCCCTTTATGTAGAGGCATCATGGATTACACACACATACAGATACACACACAACTTTTCACCTACCAATGAGATCTCTCCAACCCCTCCCCATCTGGCCTGCCCAGCATCTTTGTGACAAAGGCAACAACTGAGTGACATTTCATTCCATTACTGTTCGACTCCCTGCCTCCACCATTGCTCAGCCTTAGATGAGGCAAGATCAACTGTAAATTGCCAGGCTGAGCTAATCGGGACATGGGGAGGAAGGTGGGAATGACTGGGTAATTGAAATGAATTGGAATGAAAGAAGAGACTCTGGGAGTGGGAGGATCTCGAGCCCCAATGCTCATTTGACCCATCTGAGGTCTTTTTTTTTTTGTAGACTAATCATGCCATAGTGTTTACTGGAAATGTGTTTTTGTGTTAGCCTTTAGTACCCACCACAGCTCTCTCTCCGCTCAGTGCAGTGGTGGTTTCATCTGCCGCCCGTGCTTCATGTTGGACTGGTGGGGCTGATTGTGTTGTTTGTCCTCAGGTGACCTTGACGATGCTTTAGTCAATGATTCAATAAACCTCATTGTTTTTTTTTTCTATGCCGTGGTCGCTCCCTTTCACATTTCAAGCATGTGTCCCTCTTTCTCAGATGAGATCTTAACTTGGAGGTAATTAGTGTTGAATACACATTTGCTGGGGAAATTGTAGGATCATGACATTCTTACCTTACCTGTCATCTAAGTTAAGTGACAACTAATGACTTCATTAATATGATAATTAAGCAGTGATCATTCTTAGGTTGGCACAGCCACTGAAACTTCATTAGGTCCCCTCTCCATAATATTGCTAATTGCGTGTCAATTATGTCATTTAGCCTACTTAGACATTAATTTCTATGCAAATTTTTGAATACGTTTGCCCAGAAGAGGAGAGGCACTGTGATCTGAGCATACTGTTTGTATTCCTGTATCTATATAGAGGTATATTTTGCAAAAAAAAAATTTAAATTGCAGTCTGTTATTTCTTGGGACCTTTTTATGTTTCTCATCCAGTCTTTTGGTCTATAACAGAAAACCAGTGGTCATTTATAATGATTCTTGAATTACAAAACAGGGTTTAAACTTATTATAATAATAATAATAATAATAATAATAATAAGCTTTCTTTATATAGCACTTTTCAAAACAGCAGTTAGAAAGTGATTCACAGTTAATTAAGCAAGTAAAAATCCAGTTTAGAAACAAAAACAGATACTTGACGACAGGGTCGACCCCAGGATTTTGACCCTTAACAAAATTTTGTCTTCAAAATTAAATGAACAGATTCTACACGGACAAACACACACACTGTGTTTACCCACTAATGTTTTCTTGCAACAAAGTCATGTTTTAGTTTTGAATGAATTAAACTGAACATGGCCACAATAATTTTAAAAATAATAAATTAGTTACTTGCAACAAAGTCATGTTTTAGTATTGAATGAATTAAACTGAACATGGCCACAATAATTTTAAAAATAATAAATTAGTTATACATTTTAGTTGAATTTTAGTTTAGTCATTTTTCATTAGAACAAGCTTGACTTCTCGCTATTTGCTTGCTAGCTTACTTGTGCTACCATGGGAACATACTGAGTTATTAAAGTCGATTTAACATTGTACAGTGTGAAGAGCACGCCTGGAATTTCATCATTTTAGTGGCAAGACCGTTTGGCCTTTGGTATAGTCAGTTTTCCCTATGGGCTTCCATAGGGAGAGACGGCACATGTACAGTGAAAGTAAAGATGTTTCACAGAGAAGACGACCGTATACAACACAGATCTAACTGTTTGTCCCTGTTAACAGGGACTCCAGTCATTAGAGTAAGCCACAGAATGGTAGAGTAACATTAGGCTTCATGATGTCTCTCTTGCTCTCTCTGACAGCCCAGTTTTTCAGCGGTGAGGAGCAAGGGAAACAAAAAGTCACAGGTCGTGGCCCTAAACAACCACATAGAGTGTTTATGCCAGTGACCTACCCTGCTCTACAATTAAATAAATTAAATACAGCAAGCTCAACAGTTCACACACACAGAAATACATAGAAGTGCACAACATTGCAACAGAATGTTTAAACATGCAATACAAATAATAAGCTTCATTTATATCGCGTTTTTCAAAAAAGCAGTTGCAAAATGCTTCACACTTAATAAAGCAAGTAGAAAATACTATGGAATTCCAGCCTATAGCAGTGGGGTTTTAACAGTTTTTTTTTTTTTTAAATGTAGTTGAGGCTCAGCTGACCTAACAGTAAAGGAGCGGCGTTTAGAGGCATTTTGGAGGAAGTGTTGGGGCTAAAAGTGTAAAAGTATGGTCCCCCTTTTTTTATGTATGATCTAGGGATGTGTGCGATTGGGTGTTACTTCTCTCTCAAATTTGCACCACAAATACTAGTCGCTTAAACTATCTGCTGATATTTCATCGATGTACAACACCAGTTATTAGTTGCATTCAAGATTTTAAATAGCCGTCCACCACTATCCTGAGCAGGTAGGTGCTAATGCCTGGATGTAAATCAGCAAAGTGGAGAGGTGGGAGTGGGAGTTTTTTTTAATGTAGAAAATTAAAATAAGTTTCTATGCAGGCTGTGTCAGAATAAACTGGCATTAAACCTCTCGACCAGAGTGAGCAACGTATGTCCACATTCAACACAGGTATGTGTACATTAACCTGCACTGCTAACATTAACGGTTTATTTTTGAGAGTAGTCAATTAATCCAAATTGATATTGTCTCATTGACAGGAAAATTAGTTGTTAGGGACATCTGTAGAATGATCTTAACTTAAAATCCAACTGTGATTTTTGTTGGTTTGACCGTTATATCTGCAAAAGAAATTCCCCAAAAACAAGACAATAGATAATAATTAAACCATCTGATGAAGTCTTAATCCTCTCTTAACTTCAGAGGCCTTCTTTCTTAGCTGTCACAGGAGAAAACACTCCATTGAATATGCCTGCTGCATCATCACCACAATCAAAACATCTTCATTTATGGCTCTAATAAGTGCTGCTAAGGTTACAGGACTAAACCCCTCCACATACTGTGGGCTGTTTGATTGAGAGAGAGGGAGAAAAAGAGTTAGAGAAGGCAAGTAAACATGGGTAAAATGGATTCTCAGTGTCTATATTTCATGTTGAAAATTGGCTCATAAATCCAGTGGTTTGATCTATGGAACCCGTCGTTGCTTGAAAAAACCTCCGTAAATGTGTAATTTCTCCCTTGACAGAACACAGCCGAGAGGCTATCTTTCTTTTGCTTCCTCCTCCCCTTACTCTCCCCCTTCTTCTCTCTGTCTCTCATTCTCGCTCCCTCTCTCCAGCAGCCTGCCGTTGGATTAATGCTCTGCTCTCTTCCCCTCGCTCCTTTCATGCTCCTCTGATATCTTCTTTTCATCACTGCTCATCCATTTATCAAAACCGGGGCTCCTCTTCTCCCTCCCTATCTCTCAATATCTAAACCCGTCTTAAGTTATATGGCAGGTATCTTGTAAGATGGGCTTCAAGAAAGTGGAGGTTATTAATAAATACTAGTCTAAATTGAAAATAGGTGGGCAGGGATGCATCGCCGGCCATGTGTGAATGATAAAGACCCCCAGCAGCCCCCATCTGCCATGAGCTCCATCCAGGCTACAGTGTACGTTCTGCAACACTGATGTGAAAAGCATGAGGCAGAACAGCGTGGCGGAGTGTCTTATAATGTGGTTGTGATGGCATTGAGATGGGATCTCTTTATCAAGGCCGGGCGGAGGCTTTAATCACGGCCTAAGAGGTGCGCTGGCTGTTTATCATAATTGAACTGTATCCAGGCTAATCGCTGGCATACGTCACTGTCGAGGGGTCGCTCGGCCGCACCAGCAGGCGCTGCTGGTGGTGGTGATTGAACACACAGTTAAGAGAAAAGATGTGTACTGAGGGACATAAGGCAGGAAGAGGCAGGTAATAGCAGATGTGATAGAAGCCTGTTCAAATACATCACGCCTTGAGGTAATCGCTGATGTGACAATGATTAGATTGTCGATGCCTCCTTGCTGTGGCACAGTGCTTTATACCCATCATGTCACATACAATCACTGATTACTACAAGGGAAAGAGGCAGAAATGGTGCAATAGGAGTGTAAGGACAGAGTCTGTGTCCGGTTCCATAAAACCACTTAGGCTAAGGATTCCCTTAAATTTTCATCTAAGGATTCCTGGAGTTGCATAAAGACAAAGATTTCCTTAAACCCTTCAATTTCTAAGTGTTTGCCCTTAGCTACTTAATTATTCCCTCATGTGTTGCTAGAGGATCCTAGGCAAACATTTTCCTCAGGAAATTTTAAGTGACTCATAACAGACCATTAAAAGTGAAATAGTTTGTGTAACTTGTCTTTTAAAATTTTGGATGAATGAGTCCGATGCAATAAGACTAGACACTGACGTTGTACATTATTACTTTGGCGCCTCTCTGACGGGATGAAAGAAACAAAGGTGTAGGACAACAGTAACAGTTGAATTATTCAGCCACAAAACAAGTGTTGGAATATTTCTGGCATATAATGCTCATTAATGCTTCACTTAGTCCTCCAAGCAAATATCCATGTGACTCTTAAATCAATCTATCATGTTAAATGGCTCAATTTTATGAAATTAGTCCAATGTATAAAACTCCTCTTACAGACTGTCCCTCAGATAAAACAGCCTGACACGCTCTAGTAAACCCATTTGGACTGGACTGGACATTTCTTGAAAATATAGTAAGCAAAGAAATGCATATTAAATAACAGCAGGACAAAATTAACATGGTGTGACTTTTGTCCCTGTGCTGTCTTCGGTAACTTTACCCTGGCTAAAACCAAATATAAAGCTAGGATGTTAAATTAAACCTTAACTGGTACTTAGCATATGCAGAGGTCTAAGGGATGACAATAATACTGTCCGGTCCTGTAACATTAAAGAACATGAATGTACGGTATAAGTATAACCATGGAAATAGGAATGCGCAAGTGCTGTATTATAACAACAACAACTGCCATTGAAGTCTGACTCTAAACAGTGAAAGGAGATAAAGAGGCTTTATGCAACTCTCCTAAGTGAACTCCTTAGCTAAGGGAAATATTTTGATTCAAGGACAAACTTAAGTTTGAGACTTAAGGTGGTTTATGCAACCAAGCAGTGGATAATGACCTTCCTAAGCTCAGGGTGGATCTCTTACTATATGGGCCATTATAAATGTCCAAAACAGACTTTCACCTCCATGCCCCTGTCTCATCTCCATGTCTCACTTTGACTTTCACCTCCTCCAGTATTTAGGTCACCTTGAGGGAGAAAACTTTTAATCATTGTTCCACATCAAATTCACCTGTGCCCTGTGGGACACCAAGCTGCAACAAAGGGGAGGGGAGTTGAAACCGCAGGTTGGAAAATCACCATCGCCCATAGGGTTGGACAGTGGAAGTCATTTCCACTGGATTTTTTGCTGGTGGGGGAAGGCTTGCTACAACACAAACCCAATCACTGGCGCTAAGCAGTGCTTACAGCTAGGCATTAACCCCACTGTCCACTCTCCACATTAAAGCCCCAGGGAGGCAGCAGAGAGTGGAGTGGAGTAGAGCGGAGAGAGTGGAACTAAATCGAGACTTCCTATTCCCCGGCACTGGGCTGCTCTCGGGAACATCTCCGGTCAGCTGTTGTTGTCTTTCAAGGTGTCCTACCTTGGCAAGAAGGAACGGGACAGGATGATGGCGAAATAGAAAAAGTCGTTTTAGGAGGAGAGATTTCTTTGTATAGTCAGGTAGACTTGAATGTACAAAACACAAACCAGGTAGATTTAAGTGAAAGATTTTATCTTTGTTTGATTTAATCTACAATTTGAATGAATAAATTTGAAGTGTTACTTTTTTAGAGTTAGAGAGTTAGAGCAGAGCCTTGTATTCTATCTAAATATGGTTGCAAAGCATTATAAAATATTTTCTTACCCTGAATCAGTTTAAATCAAAATGATCAAAAAGCCCGCTGACTGTACAGCCAAAACAATTCTCTGTGGGTTTATCAAATGTTAACCCCTTTCACATAACACAGGCATGTAGAATTTAGCTGCATGTAGTGGTGAGATTGCAGATTGCAGCCACTTCGCCTCACTCACCCCTTCCAAATGCAAAGTAGAACCTACCAGAAGAGTCGTGAATAATGTGAAAGGCCCTATATAGAACCATGTCTGTGGCCAGTGTTGGGTTTGTCCGTTCCAGGCTGTTGTAGAAACATGGTGGTGCAACATGGCAGACTCCATGGAAGAGGACCCGCTCCCTCTGTAGATGTAAACATCTCAGTCTAATGTGAAAAGAAAAAAAAACAAAAAAAACATGTTCAGGCATTTATACACTAATGAAAACATAATGATGAATATTATATTAAATTTCTTCCATATTAATAGATAATACATCTCTGTAAATATTGCACACTGGAACTTTAAAAAAATCAGTAGCGCAGCTTTAATGATATCAGATGTATGAAGAAAGATCTCTAAGTTAAGAGATGGACAATGCACAAAGCTTGCACAGTATTCAGCACATGTAAGCATGTCCTCGGTGTATTTACTGGATTCAGTTGCATGTGTATCCACATATATGTAATTTTATTCTACTGTCTGTCTTAGTTGACATGATGAAGAAAGTGGGGCACAGAGGGGTGAGCAGAGTGTGGTCTGTTCAGGTCAGGGCTGTGATTGCATGCTGACTATAAACAAGATCAGGTTGGACAGATCAGCTCCACTCTGTTCTCCCATCAGCCCTCACAAACAAACCAGTTTGACTTGATTTGTCAGTGTGAGACAGAGAGGCCTCTGAACAATATGTGACAGAGTTACCTCAGCAAACCAGTGCTGCGAATGTCCCTCTCTTCACCTGCACAAGCACAATTCTAACAAAGAAAAAAAAATCCAATTTACCATGCGGATCCACAGCTGTCACGGCAGGGGAATTAAACATTACCCATAACTCACTGGGGGTGCTGAGCAGGTCAGCGGATGGCAGGGATGGTAACATCACTCTAGGGTGCAATAACAAAGGATTTTAACCTCTGACTCCGTCACTAGTGCTGCTGCTGGCAGAACATCCTCTTTCCTCACCACCACCAGCAGCAGCTTTCACCAGGCTGGTTAACAATCTGTGGTTGAGTTGACGACTCAACTTAGCAGTACACACCTGACTACTCATCGCTCAAATTTCTTCCTAACACAAACAGGAGGACATGGGGAAAATGTCAGCATAAATGCAATGCTTTCCACCCCACTGGGTCCTGGAGCAGTTCCTGTGATGCTTCATAGGGGGTTGCTGAGATCCTGTAGCTTCTAGCGTCCCAGTGTCATCACCCACACAGGCTGACTGCTTGCCTGGCTGGCCCGCCACCACCAGAGCCTCAATTACCTGACTGACGTTTCATTAGCGCCTGCAGCTGATCCCATGGCTGAGAGGCAGTGGGGCGCAGAGGAGCATGGAGCGAACGAGAGAAGGGGGGAAGAGAAGGAGGCTTCAGCGCATTACATTCTCATGCGCTGTCAGAGTCACAGCTCTGAGTACAGCCACACAGCCACTCATTACATTGCAGTCATTTAGTACATGCTCTTATTGAGCCGGACTGTGTATTCTAAAATAGAGCTGGCTGGGTTTTATCTGGTGACACCAGTTCTGAGCTGACATTCAGACATACCCGGCGCCCTGGATTGTTGGAGCAGCTGAGAAGTGTGAGAAGTTGTAGGTGTATGTGTGTGTGCACATGTGATATAAGGTGGAGGTGTCTATGAGACAAATCAATCTGGTGCAATGTCCTGATCAGAGGTTTATCTCTTCTTCACTGTAAAAAACAGAAGTGGCAAAAGCACAGACACTGTTTACTCGAGTAGAAGTACAGAAAATTGTGTAAATAAAGACTTTGGTAAAAGTAGAAGTACTGATTCAATGTCTTTACTCAAGAAAACTGAAAAATGTACTCAAAGTATAAAAGTAAAAAGTATCACTCTGAAGGACATTTCTACTTTACTTTAATACTTATTTTCATAAGTACAGTAACAAAGTATTTGTATCTCATCACTTCCCACCTCCGGTAAAAAAATCATACAGGAATTTAGTGGAATCAATTAATCTTTTCTCATTAACTTAAGTAAATATACAAGTTTTATTTATCCAAGTGAATTTAACTTAAAATTTGTAGTTTTTTTTCATTAAATATATATCATATTTCTTCTTTTAGATAATTCATTGTTGTTTGTTTCCACAGTAATGAAAACACTGTGAACCTTGATGAAGGTTAGAACTGAATTCAGTCATGACCCCCTTAAATGTTAATAAATTCACTAAAATCAGTTTTGTAATATTGTGTTGCTGGATGCTGGAACAAAGTAGCTCCAACAAGATGAGTCGAAGCTGTAAATTCTCCATGTGAAATGAAGAACTGACTTTTCAAATGGAGAAAATGTAAAAGGAAATCAAACTTGTTTGTAATGTCCATCAGTGTGACTGAAGAATTGTTGGTACAACTTAATATCTTAAGCTAATTATGTATAACTGAATAATTATGTGAATTTATTTGAATCGTTACAAAATTACCTAAACTTGGCTTTTCAAAAACAGTCAAGTTAAATTTTTAAGGAGGCCTGACAATTTTTTAAGTTATTTTTACAGTGTTGTGTGTCTCCGTTTGTACATGTGTGGAGTTGCATACCTGGGCGTGTGTGTGTGTGATCTGTGTGGCCTCTCCACCCTTGGGGTTAGTGCGGGCCATGTCAGAGATGATCCAGGGCGGAGCTGAGGGGGCTTAGTGAGACCCCCGGCCTGAGCCTCTCCACAGAGCCCACGCTTGGCTGGCCTCTCCTTCCCATTTGTCATCCTGGAGCCAGTAAGACCCCCGGAGAGATTAGGGCAGAGCAGAGAGACTGGAGGAGTAGCAGGAATAAGAGGATCAGTTAAGCTATAAACACAGACAAGTTTGTGTCTCTCACCCACTCTGGCGCAGTGACAGTTTGTAATGGCTGTCAAAAGTTCGCTCTGTGCCGTACATCTTCCTTTAAAGGACACTGTGGTGCACGAATATGCCATACCTCTTGGAAACACAACAGGTATAAGAACTTTAATCGGTTTGAATGTTGCATGTGGTGTGAAAATCAGGCGCAAGTTGGACATTAAACAGAAGAGTTAACTGTATCGACCCACATTGACCCAAGCTAATGGACCGTGACCCAATGCAGACCAGAAAATGCAAAGGTTTGCCTATAATTAGAATTCAGTGGCACAAAGACCATTAGTCAAATCCTGAGAGCTCCTTCATTTCCATATTTTTGAATATTCTACTTAATTATGCAAAGGGAATAGTGAGGTAGATGAGAAGTTTTAAGAAAGCCTCATAAAGTCCTTATTAAGAGCAGAGGGGATTAATGACAGTTAATATGAGGGCAATCAAACATTTAATGCAAAGGCCCTCCTGCAGGCAAACAGTATTTAAATGAGTCAATTAGACATTCATTATCTACAAGCCTATAAGTGGAGTCAGATCTGCATAAATGTTGGTGTGGAGAGCTAATGAAATATTAAAAAAGTTAACAACTTAGACACAGAAAATGTACAAATATTGATTGCTAGAGGGCTGGTGGTTACATGTTTGTCGTCAAATCAGGGGAGAATGTGCGATACCCACTGGAGATTGTCTCATAAATCATAATTATCGAGTTAGCTCCCAATTAGCTATGTAGCATTGTCGAAGTAGAATGAGAGAGGGGAGGAAATGGGGGAAGCCCTCCAATTGTCCATTATAAAATCGCATCAAATTCTCCAGTTTTACTGTAAGTGTCTCTAAATAACAAACTAGCTTAAAATAAGTACATATACACACAAAACATGCATATTGTGCAGAGGATGACTTGAATAATGTACCAAACTATGCAGATATATCATTGTCAGTACCTCCTCCCTCCTCCTCCTCCTCCTATCCTTCTTTTCTTTCCCTCTCTCCATGTCTGAGCCTCCACTCTTGTCAGTTGCCCCAGCACACAATTACTGTGTGTGATTGCTATCAGGCGGGACGGTCGGGGAGGCTCCCAAATTAGGGCCTAAATAGGATTTCCTACATGGCGAAGGGCACAGGCCTGGACATGGTAATGAAAGCCTATACATCACAATCAGGCCGACAATCCTATTCATACTGCAACACATTACTCTCACTCCTCATAATTATAGAGGGGTGACAGACGGGCCTGTGAGGCATGGTGGAGGAGGCGAGGCGAAGGAGGAAGCGAAGGTGGAATGAAGGGGGTGTTACGGGGAAGGTGGCTGAGCAGTGTCACAGTTAGTTTCGAGTGGCTTCTTCTCTCCACTTCTGTGATCTCTTGATACCTGGAGTGACCGGATTAGGTGGGAGTCCACTGGGCTCAATTCTACATAGTTTGAGCGTGCGATCTGGCCGCCTATAGATCTGAGTAATTACAGAAAAGAGTTCTAATTTGGGCATTTTTTCTCCCAATGGGAAGATCCTTCCAGTGGGACGCTGACCACATCTTCCATCTGACTGACTGACACGGGTGCAAACACACGCACACACGTCAACACACTCACACAGAGCGATGTGATGAGATGTGAGAGGGACAGCTTTGCGATCAATACCATGAGCAGGAATCAGCGATGGGGAGAATAAGACAATGGCCTATCAGATTGAGGTTGACTTCTCCTTGTATGTGTGGCAGGCCTGTGACAATAGATTGGCCCAGAAATCCGATGGCACTCGCCGACAGCGGGGAAAAAAAGAGGAGACAGATGAAAAGAAAGATTGCTAATGCTCTCCAAGCAGGCATTTTAATCTGTGACAGAGGAGGGATTTGGTGAAAGCCATTATCACACAGCTAACCCCCCACTCTTCCTCCCTCCCCTTTCTTTTCTGATAAGACAACCTTATCAGACTGCTTGGGGGGAGAATGTGTATGTGCATGTATGTATGCGTCCACACCTTTGCATGTGTTTGTGTTGCAAAATGGGATATTCCAAATGCGATTCATTGGACCTAAGAAAGGCCTGCTCTATCAATGTAAATCACCTTAAGAACTAAGTCAAACGGTAAGCGTCGCAAAGTGGATTCTGATCACAATAACCCACTTTGCCGGGCAAAGAAACACCCATGACAGCAAGGTAGCATGAGGTGCATTGTTACATCTGTTCCCTGCTGAGGCTGAAGACACTGGTGGACTCAAGGGGGGGCTGCCATGTACAACAAAATGCCCTAAAAGTGCCCTCTTGGATGCCCCTGTGGAAGATAAGTTATGATAAAATGCCTTCTAAGGTGGTCTAATGTCCAAAAACACTCAATAAAGGTCCCTCTAGGGTGCCCTTCCAGTGGACAAAACATGATAAAAATGCCCCCTGGGACAGCCCAATGTCCAAAAAACTTGACCTCTGAATGAGTAAATAGTTAATTGTTCCCTGTATATTTTAATACATATTTATTCTAGTTACTGTATTTAAATTTCAATCAGAAGACTGTAAATGTTTCACCACAAATGAATCACGGCTTTTGGTGTGTCGCTGCCTCACTGCATATAGCTATTGCCCTTTTATTTATTTATTTTTTCACCCAGCCTGAGTCTGTCACTGGCCTGAGGGGAGAGGCCACCGTGATTTTGCGCCTCCGTGTGTGTCTGTGTGTGTTTCTTTGTGTCTGACCTGCAGCTGCAGAGATACCTCTCATCTCATGATCACATCACAAACTTCAAGAGAGAGATGAGATGATGATGGTGTCTGCCCACTCAGGTCACACATTCACCTCTGGAAACTTTGTCAGCTGGACCAGGTGCAGGTGGTTCACTAGTGTGTGTGCGTGTGTGTCCACGTGTACAAGGCAGCAGATGGAAAGATGTGCTTGAGATGACTCTTCCTGATGTAATGGACTGATAGAGGTTAACTGTGTGTTTGTGTGTGTGCGTGTGTGTGTGTGTAGCTGAGTCGATAATGGGTGTGAATGCATGTACTGTATATGTGCTTACATGTCTGTAAGTGAATGCTTGTGTGTGTGTATGCATATACTTTATTTGCGTGCGTGTGTGTGTCTGCGTGTTTGTTGGACAGCAGCCTATATCCCCACTTAATGTGTGTGTGTGTCCTCAACATGGTGTCCTTTCTGTGATCAGGACAATCCATCAGGCCTTGCCACTCATTAATCACCAGACAGACACACATGCACGTACACACACACGCTCACACACACACACCTTTGGGATCAGGGCAGGCAGTGATGAACAGTAGGGTTAGTTTAGTGGAGCACTCACACCTGAACCACAAAAAGCATGTCGGCTGCAGGCGACACAACACATCCGCAGACAATGACCACGGCCTCAGAGGGAATCTTGAGGACAACCTCCAGAGACAAAACAATTTTATTCTTTATTTTCTGTTTTAATGGCAATATTTCTTCTATTTCCACATGTGTTTGAAAGAATATTTTGATTTCACATATCACTATAAATTTATATGATGGTTAAGCATGCAAGGGTGGTGGTTTAAGGTGTAAGCATTATTGGAGTTAGACCTATATCTCACCTTTCACTGCATTTATTTTGATTGTTAATTTCTCAATGGAGGCTGCCACCTCACTTGTTATCAAAATGAGTAAAATGCTTTCCCCTGGTTGACCTGCCACCCCCTAGTTCATCATCCCCTAGCAGTGGATAGAGTGCAGAGCTATGAGGTTGTTTAATTGATCCTTTATCTGACTAAAGTTTGTGCAAGTTAGAATCTACGACCCTGACCATGGCTCTGACATATCAGTAGCTGTGCTGTGTTAAATACATGGTGCTCTCCGTTGTGCTGAACAAGCAGACAGATTTGCAACTCTGCACTTCTGTCAGTTTTATCTTGGGTCTACAATATTCTTGAACTATAAGGCAATGACCGTTGTTCATGATTTGTTTCTCTCATGATGAGTGAACAAAACAAACCAGGTCCATTTCCTCTGTTAAAAATTAGCCCATTGCCTTCTGGCAATACTGAATCACTGTAGCACTCTTTTAAGTGTTTAAAGTTGTGGAGTGTCATTATCATTTCTTGTCAGACTTTAGCCATGGTTAAATGCTGCACAAAGGTATTTTCTCACTTCCTGAACCCACTTCTTCCTTTACTTCCGATCGACAATAGTCATAATTCCTACAGCTATTCATGTTTTAGAACTAAGGTTGAATAATAAGACCATGCCACCCATTTTCCTGTGCCTCTCTAATCCAGTCACCTGTGCATGCCTACATGAGCAATTCTAACTTTCATCTCCCACTTGTCTGTTCTCATGACCCTTCCCCCCCAAAACCCTGTTCACCTCCTCGCCCCAGCAAGAAAGTCCCAGGTTCAACCTCACTCATCCCATTCGCTGGGAGATTGCACGATCCCCTTGTGTTCTCATGGGTCTCCACCAGGTGCTCCAGTCTCCTTACATCATCAAAAACATGCATGTTAGGGTTGATACTTCCATAAATACACATATAGCATGGTCTTTGTTAGTTTATTTCTTGAATGTAAACATATGTCACTCTCTGGAATTTGCTGGAGCGGTTGCTGCTGCTGCTGCTCTCTGGAGGACAGTCGCAGTACTTGCATACAAAGTTTCTTGAGGAGACACTTCAATTTGAGTAGGTCACCACTGGATAGCGTATGCCACCGTTACAACCCTGAAGTCCTCTTTGCCTCTGTGCTCGTCTCAAGTCTCCACTCACGGCCTTTTACTATGGATCATCAGATCAGAGCTGAGCAGCCCTCCATAGAACCAGCGTACTGGCTAATTCACTATTGATCCTGGCCCATAGACCAATTTCCACTTGTGTTTGGTTTGGGACTACAGTTTCGGTCACGCTCCATCTCTCCCTTAGGGGCCAGGGAGGAGCCCCTGCCACTCTCTTATCAGGCAGAGAGCACACACACAAAGAGTGTGTGGGATGGAGAGAGATGGGGAGTGAAAGGCGGGAGTGGAGCGTTACTAGCTTGCGGAGAAAGGGAGAGAGGTCATTAGTGGATGGAGATGAGTTCCAGAGTTTGATGGAAAGCAGAGCGGTACTGGCTTTGTGCGAGGTTGCAGTGCGTTATGTAGCCATATGACTCCTGAGGACTGGCCGCCATTGATTCCTTCAGTACACCTTCAATGCGCCAGGAAAATGTGGATGTGTTGAAATTGACCCTTCACCAAACACCTCCTCCAAACTGTCAAGATTGCATTTCTTGACATGTTGAAGCAGTGTGCATGGGGCTCTAAGAAACACAATACTCACATCTCACGAGTTTGGAGGGTGTAGCCTTTTTTGTAGTCTTTCAGAAATGTAAAACGCAAGGGTATACATAAGGAATGGACTAAACTTTGTTTTTATCTGCTCTAACAATAGCTGCATGCTGAGCTGGGGCACCTGTAAAAATGACTTATATATAGTCACATTATAAGTCAGCTAATGTTAGCAAAAAGCTAGCTAAGTAGCTTACTAATCTAGGCCTACATCTGCTGTTCCCTTAGCTAGTTATATGGTGTTTTGTTCCGTAGTAAAACACTGGCAAATTAGCTAGCTAATATACATAAATTGTTAGATAGTCATTTACATTTGACACTACCTAGTTAGCTAGCTAATCTAGGCCTATATTAATTGTTAGCTAGCACTTAGCTAACATTAGATAGCAGGAAATGTGACTATACGTGTGTGTGTCGCTTTTATGGGTCACACAGCAACATCTTTAACCATCTGCCAAATTTTTTTCTTTTTAACATAGATAAGCACATAGTATATCTAAGTACATGAAACAGGTTCTGCCAGGTACCAAGCTTCTTCAACTCTTACTCTTACTGTTAGTTAGTACATTAGTTAATTTGTAAGGTATAGAAATCATTGACAGCTGCATAAGCAGTGTCCAAAGTACTGAGCATGTGTTTATAGTCGTGTTTATAGTCAAAACTAATTTCCAACAACGGTCCCTTGATGAACATTGATAGTTTATCTTGTGTGTTAAATTGTTCTGGTGTAAAATCTTAAAATCAGTCTATATAGGATTCGTAGCACATAACAAAAAAGGGCTGGACTTTGGAGGGGTCAATTCAAGCCACAGATCCAGAGCTGTCCATGGTGCTGAAAACAGGCTACATATTGGAAGACGAGCTGTCTTTCTTCCATCCTTCCTTTCAGACTCTGAGGACAGTTATTCCAGGAGGTCATTGGAGGTGTCTGTCTGTGTGTGTGTGTGATGGGGTGATGTGACTGGTGAGATTCATTAGGATTGTGTCACTAAGTAAATGTGTGTTGACCCAGGCCAGTGGCAGACACACTCTCCTGAAACGATGCTAGGAGCCAATCTTCTGCACTCACACACACACACACACACACACACACACACACACACACACACACACACACACACACACACACACACACACACACACACACGCATACATGAGGGATGCTTCAGAGATCAAACCTGTCCACTCCTCACAATCCTCTTTTACCTTCCTCTATCTACTCACCTCTCACTCTCCATTGCTGCTGTCTCCACCACCCCCAAACACACCTTCTCTCCTCTTTATCTACCCACCTCTCACTCTCCATCCATCCACCCTCTCCCTGCCTCTCCTCCTATACCTGTCCCTCCTGCCTGCCTCCCCCCTTCTCTGCTTCCCCTCTCTGTCTCTCTTTTTCTTTCTCCCAGTAACAACATTCCCTGGACTAATTGCAATTCTGTCAGCAGGTAAATGCTTTGTGACCAGTCGCTGACAGTCACGCCAGCCAGCCCCCAGGTTGCCACTGACAGTCATTGTGGGGCAGACGGGGCAGACAGGACAGCCTCGGCAGCGTTGGCAGTCAGTTAGCAGGCAGTGTATATGGATGTGGCCTCTCAGCTGAATAGTGAGACTCCCGACTGTCTCGCTAGTGTGTGACACTCCCATTACCCCGCCACAGAAAAAGGTAGACAGCCACAGAACAGCTGGATAATGCACTGTCTGACTGACGATACACTCTACCTCTCACACACTCTGCTTCTCACCTCGTCCCTGGGCCTATGACAACGCCATCTTGATACTGTCAGGTTAGCAGCCAGCCAGTGTGACATGTCAGCACTTGACTCCTGATGTACAATATTAAAGCTAAAGGAGGCTGGGTTGATGATGAATGATGGATTAGAGGAGATACAGGGGCAACACTCATATTTTTATACACATGTCAGGCTTGAATCTGTTCAGTTACCGTCAATCAAAAGCCAATGTGATTCTTTTGTTACTGTGCAGAATATGTTCTTAATAAACAGGACTTTGAATGTAGAGTCAGCCTTGATGACCAGGCTCAGCTAATTAAAGCAGGCTGTTGACAGTTGTCAGCCTGACCCTTAGCATAGTGCTCCCCTGGGGGTCCTGTTAGCATGCTAATGCTAATCCCCAGTGACGGGGGACAGGGCAGGGCTGTCCCCTGCAGCTCCTGCTGTTGTGACCACAGGATGTGTCAGGACAGGCACAGTGATGTGCTAACATGGAGACGTCCCCATGTGCATGTCACACATCTGTAATTAGACAAGAGGCGGACAGCGGGAGAGCTGCAGGGGACAGTTGTTGCGGGACCACTTGATCCCTGTTCCCGACACGGCTCGGAAAAGAGCAATCTGTGCCTAAAACGGGCTCATAAAAGAGCAACTGGTTTCACGGGCTTTAATGCGACGATTTGCCTGATGTGAGCTCGGGAGGCATGTTGGAGATTTGATGTGAGCGGATTCACGGAGGAAAGAGCAACACAGGCAGGGGTGTAAATATAGACAGCGCTGTTGTACTGGGGCCCATGGGGCGGGGGGGGGCTTTCTGACACAGTGCTGGATGGAGAACAGGCACCTCAAAAATGCATCTGTGTTATAAAATTGACCCAAGTTACTTTTTCTTCTTTCATGCAGTCTTGTTGTTGGTGGTTGCTGGTGTTTTTGAACTGTGTTGAATCAAACTTGGTTTAAAAAGCTACAAATACCACATATGTGGTATCAAATTAAAGAGGAGATTGTTTCTTCGGAGTGAAGCTTTGACTTATTGTCAGTTTCTTTCTGATTTTCAGATAGAGCTGTTTGTTTGGATTGAGCGGGAAAATGCTCATTTAAGTGAACTGCAGGAATATTCTATAACTCTACTGGGATCGAGGAAGTTAAATAGTCATTTGTAATCTGTAACAAAATTATATATTTATTCTACATAAACTATAAAAACACTAAAAGAAATATTTGATGAAATTAATAATTTCTTTTTTTTCTTTGGTATTTTTGTCATATACAGGAATGCAGTGATGATTATTGGGCAACATGTATGCTGGTGTTGTCCAATCTCAAGTCTCTGTTTAATCATGCGACAACTCTGCCCAACTCTGATCCTTTTCTATTGTTCTCAAAGCGTTCTCTTTGACTTCTTTGCTTTTCTAATACAACAGCCTCAGTAACTCATTAAACTGTAAAATCCAGCACATTTTGGTCAAATATATATACATTTATTGTGAGTGTGTGTGTTTATGCTTCATAACTAGAAACTAGTGTGCACTGGGGCCTTATGCCACTGAACACAGGCTTCACAAAACGCAGTCGCAAAGCAGTTAACATTACAACAGAGGGGGAAAAGAGAGTGGCCCTACACCTGTCTGTCTGTCTGTCTGTCAGTCTGTCTCTCTGTTCTCCTCTGCAAGGGAAGGTCAAGGACACATGCATATTCATGGAGGAGCCTGGCACAGGATCGATGGCTTTTAATTGTTTTCTCTTGGTTGGTGGAGGGACGTGCCAGTGTCTATTGATCTGTTTGAGCAGAGGCCACTCACAGAGCACGACTGAGAGACCTTTACCTGACTGAACACCGATAGACCGCGTGTGTGTGTGTGTGTGTGTGTGTGTGTGTGTGTGTGTGTGCGCGTCTGTGTGTGTGGAGATGCTGGGGAGTGTGCGGTGATTAGGATTTTGACACACACGGAACCACAGGCTGCATGAAGGGGCCTCATGGGGCTTAGAGGTAGATAGACACACACAAAGGTGACACACCACAACAGAGACAAGGGAAATATATTACAAGGTCTGCTAGGTGGGGATTTGAATGATGGCGTGAGGAAATGAACAGTGCGAAAAAGAAAACAAAGATATGGATAAAATAGAATTAATAATATATGTTCCAGTGGATGAAAATTAATTTAGTTCACTCTAATACTGCAACCCTGTACTTTACTTTAAAAAAAAAATATATCCCTGAACTTTATTACTTAGGTATTTTCATTATGTGCTTCACTCTTCTACTCCTCTACATTTATTTAAGGTTTATGGCTGCTAGATTAAGATTTTACTTGATAAAATGATGAATAAAATATAATGTATTACTAAGGTTAAATTGGTTTATGAAGTAATTCAAGTGTGCTCCATTGCAACCAGTGCCAGCAGGAAAATGTCATTTTGACAATGATGCATCTGTATAAACAATCTAATTATGTCATATATACTAATGCATCTCTTATAGGGACATTTTTTCTGCATAATCAGTACTTTTAAAGTACATTTTGCAGATAGTAGTTGTGTAATTTTGAGTGAAGGATTTTGAGTGAAGGACACTTGTGTATGTTCTACATTGTTGTATTGGTACTTTTACATAAAGGCACCTTGAGGGGTTTCTTTTGAACAAACAAAAGTTATGTTCAGCACTCTGTGAAGGTCACTCTCTATTCTTGACCTCTAACAAACATGTTGAATGCAATCCCTCATAAAACATCTGCAAAGCTGTTTTTTTTTTTATTTATTCAATTACATTCATTTTTAACAGACACAGTTCAGAAAGTAGACGGTACACTTTCCTGTATCTGTGTCATGTGGGTTTCACTGCTGCCACTTGCCCCTTTAGGAGACCAGCGGCAGGTCTTAAGTTTATTCACTCTAAGAGGAGAAGTGAACGTGAGCACAGATGATCGCTTCTTTATTTCTTTAATATTGGACCTATTTTTCACAAGCCACGTATCTTCCACACAATGTGACATTAAAATTGCATTTTTCAGCCAGACGAATCAGGAGAAAATGAACTTTGTTCAAGACCTGTCTCAGCAATGCACCCTTGTTGATCTGGCAACACAGATATGCGCTCTAACAATATTAAACACATTAAGATAGCAGATAAAAACAAGCTGCAAAATAAAATGCAAACATTACATTTGTACTGTATCTAATAGGCCTAATTTATCTACTTTAATCCGTCCACATGACGTTCCCAACACTTCTCACCATGTCCATGTAGCAGACAGGAAGTGTACACCATTTCAAACCACTGGTGCAGCTTGTACTGCATCACATCAGTATATTAGAGCATCTTTCTTAGTTACTAGCACACCTGCAAGCTCACATATATGAACTATACAAATGAAACAAGGACCCACACGTCTTAAAATATTACTCCATAGTGCTACTGGAGATCAAGAACTCCACAAGATACTTTTAAGCAAAGGATCTGAACAATTCTTCCACCACTGACACTTTTATAAGTTGATGATGTTTAATCAAAGACCTTGTTTGCAGGTATCATAATCTACATTAATTTAGGATGTCGACTTAATACAATGATCTGAATGGAATAAACAGTAGACTATAAATGCATTCAATTCTCAACCTTATCCAAATCGTAAAGAGGACACTGTCTTTGTTCTCTGAAGATTGAACCGAAACGTCCACTTTCTACTGTTTAAATAACTGCTTTTATTAAATAATTTTTCGATGCTCTAACTTTGACTCAGTTTTTTATGGTTTTGAGAAACATTTACATGTGAATGTTTACAATGAATGCGTTCACCTGCCTGTCTCCCAGTCAAGCAGATCCTTCCCTCTGCAAAGATTATCCCCTTCAGAGGCCTCTTCTCTCGCTTCCATTTATTCTTTTGTCGCTGGTTGAATTTGTCAATTTGAACAGGCAAAGTTGGGAGATTGGCGGCAAAGTGGGGGAGTAAAAGGAGGGTGCACAGAGTGGAATAGAGAGGAAGAGAAAGATAAAAAGATTGTGACAGTCATCCATTTGACCCAGGCTGTTGAGTGAGAGCAGTCTGGCTTGTCAAATCTCTGTGCTAACAGTGAATAGCCATATCTGTGCAGAGCATAGAAGGGTGTCATGCACTATGGTTTCATGGTTCAGGATAAGGCTGGATAAAGCCATTGGCTGGGTGACACACAGACAGACACACTTTCACTTTGTCTCTAACTCCCTGTCTCTCGCTCTGTTACTGTCTTGACCTGAAAATGAGAAGCATGGACACTTATTTCAGCCGAGTCTGCCTGTTTATGTGGAAACTATCAATGAAAACTGTATTTTAAAGAGAGGAAACAGTTTCTTGCTCACAGATTAAACCTTGTAGCCTCCGATTATTGAACAATGAGAACCCTCCACCCCTGCCCTCCTCCTCTTCTCTCCACTACACTGTAATATCCTCCTCATCCACACACACACACAGGACCTATTACCAGCTCATTAGCCTGAATCATACAAGAATTAGACTCCATCCCGCTGACAATAGCTCAGAGAACGGGCCTTTTTCTGCTCAGGAGTCAGGGGTTAAGTTACCAATCAAAATAGCCAGGCAGATGTATTGAGACATTTTAATATTGGCCATTGTGGGAGCTCTAAAAAATTTTAATCTCTCACTGGCACGGCTGCCCCCCAAGGCAACTCAAATAACGGTGTTCGGGAGGGGGGATGGTGTTCAAAGAATTGATGTACCCTGTGGCATTTGGATAATTGTGTTGGAATTGCTGCCACCTTGAACAGTTTTCAGGCTGAGCGCCCCTTCTTCATTTTACTTCGTTGCTTACCTGGACCATAGATTTTTCTGCTCACTCACCCCCAAACGTTGGATTTCACTTCACTGTTGCACTCCAGTCGCCTGTCCCCTTTAAACTGTGGTAAGGGTACATGAATTATCATGAAATAAAGACACAATATGTAAGTTCTGCCACCAGGGGTCTCTCACATTAAAAAAAATAACAAAAGATATACAGTAGCAGATGAAAATCTGTTGCCCTGTTTACACTGGACCAAATACCCTCTATCATCTGGCTTTTGCCCTCAGTAATAAAGGATACAATCAGTATTAATTCCCAGGCCAAATGACTCTGCAGTAGTGACACATATTTATTGTTTCCAGCTCCGATTAGCAGTGATGTAAACATGACACCCGGGAGGACACGCTAATTTTTGCCCCTTTTACAGCAGTGGCAAGAAGGGCTTGTCGCCTCCATTGCCTTCTTTTCCATCCATCCATACATACGTTGCTTGGCATGGGGTTTTACTCAGCACATCAGGCCAGCACAGCAGAGTTTGCACCCACTCGAAAGTGTCTATTTAATGAGCTTGTCTTGAGTAGAGTGGCTGTATAAAAAGTTTTATAAAAAGTTTTGTACATTTTTCACAGTAAAAGTTCCCTGTTGTCTAAAAGCCTTTCTGAAGAAGCAGCAAATTTAGGAGATGTTGGGTTTTCATCAGCAGTAACTGAGCACAACTACTGTACAGCTGAAAGCAAACGTGTAACAGCAAAACAAAGCAGATACCTCAAAGTACAGTTAATTTAGTTAGAGGCTATGATAGTACTGAGAGCAGAATGAGACTTTTTAAATGTCTTTTCTCTCTACTCTCCTGTCTGCTCAGATATGAGTCTCAGCTTTCCTGCAACACATCAGAAAAAAAACTGAAAAACTCATCTAATGGGAAAGGAGTCAGTTGACTAGTTACAGCAGGTTTATCCGTTTAAAAAAACCTGCATATTTGCATTAATTTTGCTGTAAAAACTGTATATCTGACATGACTCAGGCAGAAATCATGTTCACGGACGAGATAATGAATTCAAGTTTTATTCACATTATGTTTCACCTTTGGTGACTCCGTCCTTCACTCAACTAGTAGCTAGTAAGAAATGCACTGTTGACCTTGACTGTTGTAGGAAACATTTGGCATAATGTGAGCACTGAAGTTCAACTAAACATATAACATGTCTGGCATTTTTAGATATTTTAAAGTGGAAATGATACATTTTACAGCTTTAAAGTTTATTCACATTTAGTCTCATGGGCCGACTTCATTACTCACCCTTTGTGATATCCTACTTATCCTGTGTTTTCCCATAAGTTAAAGAAACTAGCAACTAGCAAGGAAACATTACCTTGTGTACATTACAAATTCCACTAGGTCTGAACATTGTTGGAAACATTTGGGATTATGTAAGTATACAACTCAACAAAACATATAATATGTTTAGCATTTTTAGACATTTTAATGTAGAAATACTACATATTATAGCCTTAATACATTAAGTTAGCCATTCTGTGTGTTTAGGCATTGTGCATTTGGGAAAAAAATGCAAATTGGATCACAATTGAGTTAGGAAAAGAAAATGTATGTGTCATGTTTGCATAAGCAACACATGGTTAAAACAATTATGATACAATTAATCATATGTTATTCATCAGTGTTAAAGACAGACAGGTCAGCACTTAATGTGAAGGACCACAAACATGATTAAGAAGTAATGCTTAGTTAATCATGATTACAACCTCTTGGATTTTAACAGGATATGTGTCCCTCAGGTTGTTGCCCCATCCCTTTACCTGCAGACGTACCAATGAAGAGAACATGGACACCATTAATAACTCAAATATCTTGATGATTGAAAACTTTCTTCTTGCATGAGATACTGTTAATCCTTGTACATTCCTGATTCCATGAAGTACTACATGACTGAATTTTCATGCATGAAGTCATGTATGAATTTGTGATTATTTATGTACCCTTACCATAAAGTGTTACTAATCTCTAACATGTTCCAGAAGAAAATCAGACACTGCCCACACTAGGAGGAAGCAATATAGTGACTGTGTTAACATTCTCCTGGACAAAGTGGGCCAGATGTTGTGGCCGTACCACAGCTGATATAATGTAAACCAGCAGAGGGGGCCAATGATGAAGACTGGGCCAGAAGAATCAGCTGCGACATACACTCACAACACTGTTTTACATGTTTTACAACTGGAAAACAGATTATATCCATCTCACCTGTCAGGTCTCCCTTCCCTTCTTTATTTCCTCCTTCTGTACATGGTATGGCCCTCCTCATCATCCACCCCCCCGTCCTCTCGGTGGTCCTGTCCTCTCCCAGGGTTCAGACTAATGACTAGTGACAGTCCACTGAGGGGAGCGAGCTGTTTGCAGTCAGCAGTGCGTTTGTTGGTAATTATTTTCCAGAGTGTCACATTAGTGTCAGCCTCGTGGCGGTGAGAGAGGAGAGAGGACGATGGGGGCCCCGGCTGGCTGGATGGGTGAGGCGGAGAGCGAGGGGAGGGGAGGGGAAAGGGTGTGATGTTTGGTGGTGGGCAGCGTTGTGTTTATGTGTGTATATGTGTGTGCATTGAAGTGGTGGTGGTGGGTTGACGACACAGGCTGTCACTGCACTTTACTCTTCGCCTCGTGGCTACGTGAGACTCCTGTTTCTGTCCTCAAAAGACACAGTCGCCTTGAATGCATATTTGTCTTAAAGGATAAAGCTGGTGATATCCTATATTTTTGTTAGTCATCTTATGAATAATCCAAAACCAACAATAAATTTGTCCTTGGCTGTCCACAAACTATTAAAAACACACAAAGCCACAATGTTGCACTAGGAAACATGGACACTGCAGTTCATTTTGAGTCAGTCTGACACATGTTTAGGATGTCGACTTAATACTGCTGTTGTAATTATCCACATGCACACCAAATGTGTCTCTCTGAAAACAGTCCCTAACAGATGCACTACTTATACCTGTTTGTGTGACATGTCCATGAGCATTCAAAACACTTAAAGGTTTGGGAATATGAAATGATGGTCACCTTAATTAATTAAGAACTTTCTCCACTTTTTCCAACACTTTGTATGACGTCACATCAAGCTGCATTATTTTATTTATTTTTTTTTCAGCTGTAATCTTTGAGGCGAGGGTCATACAAAAGAGGAATCTGAAGAGTTACGGTAACAATCTTCCAATTCTCCAGACATTTGTTGTATTGTTGAGATAAAAACTAAATTTCCTGTCCCACCGCTGCATCATCTTTTCATTCACTGTTAGTTTTTGTTTGAAAAAATTTGCATATGGTCAAATTTTCAAAGTTTCCATGTCAATGGTCAGTCCTGGGTCACCTTGAATCCCATAATGGCTTCAGTTTTATACACTTATGTGCCTTAGTGTAGCTATAGCTATAAGTTGTGCTATAATTGGACAATATGTCCCCTAAAGTCACACAGCATGCACTGCTTATTCTCTATGCCTACTGAATATTTTGTCTCTTTTACAACCACTTAAATCCACAGTGTTTTGTTGATAAAACTGTCTTCAGTTCAGCAAATTTAACTTCAGCAGTGTGGAAACAAAGTTGAGTACATACAAACAGTATCGGCCCGTTGACACGGGGTGTGCTGTGAATGTGTAAGTATACAGGATACTGGCGTGTGCGTGGATGTGTGAGAGTGTGCGTGGTGGGGGGGCAGTCACCAGCCCCCTTGGGAGGAAGCGATCAATGATTGAGACCATAATGCACCTCTCTGTATTCCTCCTCACATTCACGCTCACTGGCTGCTTTGGGGAGCTGTCACACACACACACACACACACACACACACACACACACACTTCCACTTTCCCTCACACACACACACACACACGCACACACACATTGTCACATGTTCGACAGCTCATCTCTCACACGTTCCCTTCCACTCCATCTTGTAGCTGTCTGGTCGATGGCCTCTCTCTCTGTCTCACTTCCACTGCTCAGTCTTTGGCAGACTGCTCTGCTCTGGCGCTGTCTCTCCCTATGTTAATATAGTAGCTAACCTCTCTCTCCATAGCACTGCTACCAGACAGTCTCTATGTTGATATACTGAGGAGTGTAGCACTCCGCCGCACAACTCCTACCCAACTGACTCCAGAGAACTGAGCACTCTTCATCTCCACCACTGCTACTGCTGCCACTGCGAGGATCCTGCTGCACGGGCCACTCTGTTGTCCTGTACACTGCTTGTTGTTACAGCCACTGAAATGTTGAATCTGGCTTCTCCAGCAGGTACAACTCACTTAAAGAAAAACACATTTATTTTTTTTCCTTCACGCTCATCCTCTTTAGTTTTTGATTAGGGGAAAATCATATAAATTTTCAATGCAATCTGCTGTAATTGGAGATTGTGAGTCTCACAGCAAAAAGGTAATTACCACTAATTGGTCTGTGGAAATAATTACAGCAGTAACTTAGTTTACTCCGCGCCCGAAAAACAAGAACTGGCAATGAAAGGAGGAGAGCGCAAAAAATAAATACATGACTATTTACTGTTCACCGCTCCAATTAGGCATTGTGAAAGTTAAAAGACTCCACTGATGACCCCTGGCATCGTAATAAAAGAAGTGCAGAACTCTCATCATGTTGATTTAATTTGCCTCAACTCATGTCTTATTTGTTGGGAATTACACTGAAGACCACAGAAACTGGGCTGTAAAATTTAAAGTTGGAATATGTAAGTTTTCCACATTAAAATGTCTAAAAAATGCTAAACATATGTTATATATTTTGTTGAGTTGTGGACCAACATTATCCCAAATATTTTCAACAATTTTTAAACACAAACAGAGAAATCCACAATTTTAATTAGCTGCAATTTGCTATAACATCCAGGAGAGCACAGAATATGTCAGACACATTTCCACAATAAAATATCTGAAAATGCTGGACGTTTGGTTGAGACATGTAGTTACATTGTCTCAAATGTTTCCAACAATCTTCAAATGCAGAGAAATTTCTCATCAATTCAAGATAACAGCTTTTCCTGTAAGCCATTGCTAGCTAGTAGCTATAACTTCCAGGAAACCACAGGGTATGTCAGGAACATTTCTACATTAAAATGTCAAAAAACCAAAACAGATGCAGAGAAACACATAATTTGTTTAAGATAATTGTTTCCTGTTAGCTGTTGCTATCTAGTTGCTATGATTTCTGTGAAAATATGTCAGATAAAATACGTTAGAAAGTGACTTATACGTAACATGAATAAAACTTTAATATTACCTTATCCATGAACTTAATTTTTGCTTGAGTTATGTCAGGTAGATTTTCATCAGCTATGGTGGTTGTATAAAAGCAAAGAAAACAACTCCCATGATCCCATGCTACTTCACAATGTCATCAAACTACATCTTTCGGGATTGTTTTAATGTAGCGAGACCGCCAGCAGCAAAATTTACATATTGTGCATTTAAATGTCAATAAAATTGCTTGAAAATTATTCAAAAGTCAATGTAATGTCAAGTGAAGAAATAAACTGTGATATAAGACCAAATCAAAGCATAAAGTTCATGCTTTAAGATGTTATGTGTACATGCATGTGTGTATGGCAGTCAAGAAAGAAGACAGCCAAGTGACTCACCTCCTGCCAGAAAATGAAGACATACAATTAACATCGTATCCCATCATCCTCAGCTGAGCGGGCAGGCCTGTAATTGGCTGGCTGACCAGCCTGCGTGGCTCCGGGTGGCAATTTATTCTGGGAGCCACGCAGTTTACCCAGGGCGGCTAACGGCCCCTGTGCCATAACCTGGCTGAGGCAGCGGGGACATCATTAACACTTCACTGGGCCTGCAGGACACACACCCATCATCCACTATACACCACCCACAGCCACTAGCACATGTGGGCAAATTGGGGGAACAGGGAAGAAATAATAATCACAATGTTAATGGAGCCACTTGTGGTGAGTGTGCTCACTGATCAGCTGGCAAATTAGGATATTTTTTGCATTTTCCAGTAAATGAAGAGAACACCAGTTTCCTAGATAACCTTTGATTATTAATTTGAAATGAAACAAAGGTTATCCTCGCCCCAAGCGGCCTCATATTAGTTCAGGCTCGTCTGACCCTGGACTATGACTTTGTCTGTGTGGTGGCATGCGATTGTCTAACCCCAAAACAATGTGTGAGGGCAAGCTGGGTGCTCTCTAAGTGGAGTAATGACCTTGCCTTGTCACACGGAAGACATGTGTTACACGCTCCCATATTGGTCTGAGGGCAAGACTGTTAGAGTCAGTCTGGACTCTGGTTTATGTGTCCATTTAAAGGTCTGCATCTGCTGTCTGGCCCTCCACCTCCTCACCAAGCGGCTGTCTTTAGGTGCACATGGAAAGCTCCATCTCGGGGATCACATTATGGATGAGCGGGGCAGATGAACTGTCCAGCCAAAATCGTGGTTCCCTTCAGTCTTTACCAAGAGAGTCAATATTTATTTTTATATCCCAATTATTCGGTGTGTTTTCAGGCTGAGTTAGCACCCACTGATTCCCAGCTACATCTCCCCACCAGCCTCTTCCTTGTGTCTTTTTCGTCTTGGCTGCGATATTCCCAGTTCACTCATTTCCTATCTCAGGACTCTTTCTTGCTCTCTGATTACACACACACTCACACTCACACTCACACACACATGCACGCACACAGGCTCACAGCCAAATGGCTGTTCATTAAAGACAGGGACCTGAGGGGAAGCAATCGTCTGAGAGACGGAAATTGCGTGTCACATTAGATTAGCAGTGTAAAGCCTCTGGATTGGCTCGGGGGAATAAGGAATTATTTCAATTACATTATTTCAAAAAGTCTTTAAGCAATACCAATACCGATAAAAACAAATTAAGAGTGATTTGGGCTGATTTGTGGCGCTCTGAGCTGTGCTTTCTGACAATGTGCTGGAAATCAGATATGAATAATGTAGATATTATGCTGTGTGTGTAATGTGTCGCAGTTGAAAGCAGATTATCTGTGACAAATAATGCCATTGGTTTGCATTGTGTCTCATCAAAAGGGAATGTTCCCAAGTGTCAATCACAGCAGCTGGAGACTGTACGGGCTCAGTGAGCCTGTAAGGAGGAGAGGATGACTCCATCACCTGCCATTCACAGTAACAAAGCACTTACACCAACACACACACACACACACACACACACACACACACACACACACACACACACACACAGTGAAAGTGATGACTTGAGTTAACGTGTGTAAACCTAATGCACTCAATTGAAGCTCTTTATGTAGAAAAATATTCATATAGAGCAGGTAGGGCCTTTCTAATAGATGTTTTGTCGGATGTGATCTTCCAAATTTTACATCCCGAATCCAGGTGTCTTTCTTCAACGATTTTTCTGTATAAGAGTTATAGGTACCACTTTCACTTTACAATAAGACTACCCTTATAAGTGATTCAGAAATGGTTTTTAATTAGGTAATTAACTGAGTTGTAAACACTTAACAGATTATTGATAATTAAGGGATAGGGGTTAGAAAAAGGGGTTGAAAATATCACTTACAGGGTGATGCCTGCTTATTACATGTCTACTTAAAAAAAAAAAAAAAAATGAGTTTATTGCTCCTCCAGCACCCCTGATCAGAACTGCATCCATAGCAGCCATCTGTTATTCATAGCAACTGTCCGTTATTCAGAAATAACAGACCTCAGAATGCCATAGTTGACCAATCAGAATCAAGTATTTAAAAAAAGCTGTGTAATAAGTAAGGGGTAACGTACAGTGAGCAGGTCATTATTGCAAAATAAACCCCGACAGGATGGTGCGGGAGTTTATTCTGCAACAATGAACTGCTCACTGTACATTATTACATGGTTACTTACCAAAAAATCATTAATTTGATACAAAATACTAATTCAAAAAATATTTTATTACTCCCGCAGCGTCCATGATCAGAAACTGTGTCCATAACATCTGTCTGTTCATTCATAGGAGCAGTCTGCTATTCAGACGGTGGGTTCAAATGGGTTTGTGTTTACGAGATGAGCCCCCTTATGTTCACAACATCGTGAACTGCAGGTTTTTTTGTTAACTCCAAGTTTGCAACGTTCTATTCGCAACTTCTGTGTCACAATTACGAGTTCAAGAATTGAATACAGCAAAAATAACAGACCTCAGAATGCATAATGATTGGCCAATCAGAATCAATGCCTATTTAACAAGCAGTGGATAAGCTGTTACAACACATTAAATAAGGCTTGTAAAAAAAAAAAAAAAAAAAGTGACCTGTTGCTTACCAAATAGTGAGCCCACATTTATTTCTTCTCTTAAACCTCAGATCTCATTGCTTACTTAACTTACTTTGTCTTCTCCATCAGCAGCATTTATGCCTGTCAGCTTCATCACATATTTGTTACGAGCATTGAACCACTTAATAGTCAGAAAGTTTCATTTTGCATCAAATTAAAATATCCCACTACCACATTAATACACTGAGGCTTAGGCAACATTGTTTACCTTGATGTTTTACACATGCACCATTTTACACTTTACAGTAAGATCCTCTTTTGCCAGTTATAGATGACAGTAAGTCATCAATAAATGGTCATGTATTTTACACTTTACAATAGGGACAGGCAGTTATGAATGTTAGTAAGTCATTAATAAGATTAATTAGTAGTAATCAGCAACTGGATCTTGCCAAGTCCACATGAATGTATGAAAGATTGGTTATAATTTGTTCATAATCGTTCGTAATTATTTGAAAACTGTTTACAACCTAATTAAGAGCCTAATTATAAATCATTTATAGGGCAATCTTAATGTGAAATGGTCTGGCACCTCTATGACACAAATTTGCCTTGTTTTTTCCCAAAAAACTGAAATTCTGTATTTTGCTTTTGATTTCACTCTTACACATTCAGCGAGGACAAGAAATTGAATGTGTCCATCTCCAAGAGGGGGGGGGGGGGGCAGGAGAGCAGGGGAGGGGGGGGGGGGGGCGAAGAGGCTACAGAGAAAGAGGGCAGGGAACGAGGGGGAGAGGTGGAGAGGAGGGGGAGATTGTCACACAGAGCGCATGAAGGGGAGACCAACAGAGTGAGAGCGACCCGCAGCCAGTCCACTCACTGATGCCCTGATCCTTCCTTCACCAGAAACGCAGAGACTGAACCTCTCCAAACTGCACGCATCTCGGCGCTAACTCACTGTTCAGCGCTCACAACATCTGGAGGAGGACTGGAAAAGCCCGACGCTGCCCGCAGCCGCACGTTTTTTCTTTTCCTTTCTTTTCTCTCTTTTTTTTTTCCTCCTGCGCGACCAGGAGAAAGTGCCGCCGCGTCCTTGAAATCATAAGTTGAAAGAGTAGAGGGAGAGTGAGAGAGTTGCCTGACGGGGGGATAAATCTCGCTTTGAGCACAAGGTAAGTGCCTGATACTGCGTGATAACACAAGTCATTACAGCTTCATTTGTTTTAATTGGCTTAATTGGTGATTTGATTGCCATGTGTTCTGTGAGGCTTCGCGGTAGTTAGTTGACGGAACTTCTGCGCTCTCGCTTGAAAACTGTTCTCGCTTTTGAGCCGATGTAAAAAAAAAAAAAAAAACAAACTGAGAAATGTTTAAGTCTTGGGATGTAACAGGTCCAAATCTTGTCTTTTGCGCTTTTATGTCCTGCAAAAAGTCTGAATTGTCACTTAATTGCAATATGGGTTGTATTTGTGCTGTCAAAATGCTGAGTTAAAGTGTTTTTAAGTCGATTTAGTGTCACTTTAGTGCACAAACTTTCATTCTTATCCTGGTTAAATTTAACAGCAGATGTTTTAGTTTGTTAATCGGTTAAAACGACTCATTTAGTTAAAAATAAAAGTGAATCATATGCGCCCAAACTTAACTTTATTATTTTTTAACTTTTCTAAGAACCCACGCTGATCTTTTTCTACTTTCTAAATTTCAGCTTAGGAAACAGAAAATGGGCCAATTACATTAAGCATTTTTTTTTTTTCCGTTTCTAAAATATTATTGTTCAACCGTTTTCTTGCTGTTTTAAAGAAACTACAATTAATTGAAGTCAGTTAATGCTTTGATGTTTTTTTGCAGATCGTTTTTTCACATTTATAGCAGAAATGTTGAGAAACTTGTATTCCCGGGATGTTTATTCTACTTGAATGAGGCCCACCACAGATTTTATTTTATTGGACACAATCAGTATTTGCATTTTATTGATTTACCGGGACAATTAATTAATTACAGAGAAGAACAAAAAGAGGAGGAATTGTTCTTTTTTCCGAACATGTTTGGAGGATTTTCCCCAAATCTAATTGCTTATACCTCACTGTTAAATTTATCTTTTGCAGGCTTTGGCTACGTGTGTGTTTTATTGGCAATTTATTCTGTCGTAATTATTTACAGGCACAGTAGGCCTCCTCCAGCCCCTTTTCTATTGAAATTAGTCCAAAATGTAATTGTAAAAATGCCTCTGGAGTTGCAACAGTGGGTGTGTAAATGAAGACATGAAGATTTTGGCATTTGGATCAAAAAAGAAAAATTCTCTGTAAACTTAACAGAATAAGGTTAATAATCTTTTCTCAGCCTGAATAAAACACATTTTGTCTTCATAAGACAGTTCAAATTAATTATTATAATCCAGTAATGGTCTAAAGAAAATAATTACTTTTTGTGTGCCATATTTGAAGGAAAAAAAGAGCATCTTTTGAAACAGTTTCTTTTCTCGTTGTGTCGTTACACTCCTCCTCAGCTCTCTCTTCTGACTCTGCGTCTCCTCTGCGTCTCCTCAGGACCACTCACAGGGAGGTGAATGGACCTCCACCGCCCCTTCAAGATGGACAGCCCCTCCTACCTGCCAGCTCCACTCGCCTCCCCCGCCCTGATGGTCCTCGCCTCCACCGCCGAGGCTGGCCGAGATGCCTCCGTCCCATGCCAGGCTCCCAGGCCCTTCGGCGTCCCCGCCTCGGTGGAGAAAGACCTCCACCTCCCATTCCCTTCGGCCTCTTACACCTTCACCTCCATGTATCAGCGCCAGGGCCCCATGTCGGGAACCTTCCCCTCCCGAGACTTCCCGGCCTCCCTGCTCCATCTGCACCCCCAGTTCACCCCGCCAAACCTGGACTGCTCCACCCTGAGCATGCTCAACCACAGTGGTGTGGGCGCCTTCCGACCTTTTTCCTCCCCACAGGAGGATAGGGAGTCAGGGGTGTACCAGTCGGCTTTCACCCCCGCCAAGAGGCTGAAAAGCTGCTTCCCAGACGTGGAGGGGAAGGAGTTTGACTTCGGCTCCCCTGGAGGCTCCCTCAAAGCTGGGGATGACTCAGGGAGGAAGCTGTTCTCCATGTCCGGCCTGTTGTCTGATGGAGAGGCATCATCGAGCCCAGAGGAGCGCAAAGAGCACAGTGAGTATACACTCGAGTCAGGGAAACACACAACACACTCGTCTCTACGGCTGGGTATTGTAAAAAAAAAAAAAATTCAATACCAGTAAAGAAACCTTTGCTTTGATACCAGTTCCTGAACAATGCTTTTTTTCAATGCCAAATCCATTTGAATAAAAGAAAAATAAATTACACATTATGGTACAATTACTACCTTTAAAGGGACAATTATCCCCCAAGTCAAAAATACATATTTTTCCTGTTATCTGTGGTGCTGTTTATCCATCTAGACTGTTTTGGTATGAGTTGCAGAGTTTTGGAGATATCCTTCTCTCCAGCCAGATGGCACTCAACTTGTGGCATTCAAAAAATACATCTGACAAACTTAACAGCATTTTCTCTTTCCAGAAATCATGACTCGGTTACTCAAGATAATTCACAGACGTTGTTGTGAGCAGTTTGATGTAGGAAGTACTTTCTCTCGGAATTTACGAGAACGACTTTCTTTTGAAAGTAAGATCATGATCTCTGGAAAGAGACATTGCTGTTTAGTTTGTTTTTTTTTTGCTGGTTTGAGCACCAGATGCCAAGTGCCATTTAGTCCTATTATATTGGAGAGAAGGCAAACATCTCTATGTCAGATACCTCCAAAACTCGGCAACTCAGACCAAAACAATCTAGAAGTAAGACGAAAAATACATGTATTTTTGATTTGAGGGTGAACTGTCCCTTTACAGGAAGAACTGGCGGTAAACCAGAAGAAAAATCAAAGATCCCCCCTGTCTCTGGACGTACCGTGGTGTTTTTCCTGCATGCCTCTACGACGTGAAACATTAGACAGCCAATCACAAGCATTATTATACCTTGGTACAAGCATGCTGTGTGTTCAATGGCGCAGTGACACTGATTAGATTAACTCCTTAGGTATTGAAATTCTGTATCGAATGACAAGGCATTTTTCGATACTCGATGGTACTGATGGATTCCAGTCGGTGCCATAAAAGTATCAAAGTTCCTTAGTCGTTTCTCCACACAGCCACTCATGTCACATCTTTACAGTGTGCAGAGTTTAATTGGCACATCAAAGACTTCGCTCACCTTGACACGACACGGCAGATGAGATTTACATCTCCTCTACAGCTGCATCGACTAATGGTAACAAATTGAAAGGAGTCTTTGTGAGTAAAAAGACGTATGTGGAAATATTCTCCTTCCTTCTTGCGCACTCTCTAGTCTTTATCGTCTAGTTGGACAAAGTGTTTACAGCGACTTTACAGCTGCGACCGACTCTGACACAAATAAATTGAATAGTGTCACTCGTTCAGCTTAGTGATCATTAGCCACATATGACCATTAGGCCTATTGGAAGTCAGACTTTTCTCAGCGGCTGAGGAACACAAATACATCGTGTGGAGCGTGTGGAGGGGTTGACACAGGAGGAGTGAGAGTTGGAACGAATGACACCCTGTCAGAGATAACGAGGTGGCAGAGATAGAGAGGAAGGGATGGAGGAGGAGGAGGATAGAGGGAGAGAGACGCGGCGATGCGCCTCAGCCTCAGCTTCCCAACGACAACCCCTCAGCTCAATATGGCCGCCCACACCAGCCGTCTGATTTGTTGACAAATGAGTGGGAGAGGTGTCAGTCAGTGCGGCGCGGAAAGGGAGAGACGCTCCTCATTACTCCTGGGGATAATTGCCCAACGACGCGGGGGCACAACACTCGCCTCAGAGGGAGAGGGAGGGGGGGGGGGGGGGGAGCCGGAGTCATGGAGGCAATGCTAGGCATGATGGGAAATCAAACCCCCTCAGTGGCGGTCGCCAAGGGGAGCGCCTGACAGATGAAAGGGACCAGAGGAAGACAGAGAAAGAGCACCCAAAGGCTCGGCAGATCAGAGGGGGACACCATCGAAAATAATGACAATGAGAAGGGAGAAAGGAGGGGGGGAGATGGAGAGAGGCGAAGGCAGGAGGGGGAGACGCTGATACACGCTCTCATACATATCACCTAAAGGAAACTTTCATCCCACACATAAAGGGCGGGAGCAGGGACGAGTTGTCTTAAGAAAAGTTTGGATTGTGTGTGTCTCCATGCATATGTGTGCGTCTTTGTTGAAACTTGCTGATTTTGTCGCCGGTTGGTGGCAGTGTGTGTGAGTGACAGGGCCAGGGAGGCGGAGTGGCAGCAAGGAATCTCAATATGGAATTTTAATAAGGACGGGAAAGGAAAGAGATGCCAGGCGAGCCCGCGTGCTGGTGTGAGAGGTGTGTCTGTCTGACAATGTTTGCTCTGTGCACTCGAGCATGCGTGCTCCCCTCACCTCCATGATTTTGGGAATCTCATTTGGGGAATGTTGACAAGGACAAAAGATGGGGCGGAATAGAACATGGAGAGCTTCTCCGTCTCTCCCTCCTCCCCCCAAAAAATGAGTTTGGGAACCAAAAAAAAAAAAAAAATGGATTCGTGCACATTGGAAGCTGCTTTTCCAGCTTTATCCAATTAGATTGGAGCTCAGGCAAACTAAGAGCTTTAATGCAATTGAGCTCCCGGCACTTTTCTAAGTCTGACATACACTTGTTCCTCTTGACTGGGTAACAGACAGTCACTTCAGGACCAAAAGTCTTAAGTGTTAAGCTTGAAATCTTCTTGGGATGTGAGAGTGTGTCTGCTCCTCGCATACTGCCGCAGCGATGACAATGCAAATACTCACTGAAGTACAAACTAAGCCATAAAAACCTTCTTTAATACTTTTTAACTTTTCTTTATGACTGAAATGACCTTCTGTGTTGGGTTTGCATGTTCTCCCTGAGTCTGTAGAAGTGCTTCAGCAGTGGTGGAAGAAGTACTCAGAGCTTTTACTTAGATAATATAATGTAAAAGACATAAAAAGATGAAGTAGATAACATGGGAAAGACTTGACAACCGAAAAAAGGTGAGGTTCAGTTAGCTTTGCACAAAAACAGCCGTAGAAATATCCTTCAGATGGCTGCTTTTTACTTCTGTACTTCAGATCCTACACTTCTTTACTTTTGCTTTTAGTAAAGAAGTCGAATCCGTACTTCTACTTTTAAAGAATCTTATTTTTTTATGCAAGTATGGGTACTTACTTGAATACTTTTGTTACCTCTGCAAGTGAAAGTCTTGCATTGAAAAAGTAGGTTACAAAAGTATGAGTATCAAAATATATTAATATAAGTACCAAAAGAAAGTAAAGCACTAATTATGCATTTATTATAACAATTTTCAGAATAATGTATGTTATCTTATTGAATTATAATTTTTGATGCTTTAATGTGTTCATAGCTTTAAAGTTGAAGCTGGTAAATGTGGTAAATTTTTATTATTTTATTATATACATTATATATTACTTTATATACTGCTGGATAGCTTGTGAATTGTACCTGCTGGGACCAATACAACCTTAGAGTTATAATAGTATTTACTTATCGATTATATTTTGTAATCCAATTTTATTTAATCTAAATATGCAAATAGACTACTAACTATAGCTGTCAGATGAATGTAATGAGGTAAAAAGAGGAATGTTTGCCTCTGAGATGTAGGGGATTAGAAATATAAAGTAGCAGAGAATAGACACACTCAAGTAAAGTAAAAGTACAATAAATTTGTACTTCAGTACAGTGCTTGAGTAAATGTATTTAGTTACTTTCCACCACTGTGCTTTGGTCTCCCTTTGAAATATACAGTGTGCAATATGCGCTGTCCTTGAGACCCTTAATGGGGTGAAGAAAAACAGCCCCCCAAAAAACCTTTAGGGTGCTGTCCTTAGGCAAGGCGCTGGGGTCACTGCACTGTTGCTGCCCAGACGCTTCTAAATACTTAGAAAGTGTAATTTGACTTAAGATTCTTACATCACGTTGAAGTGTTTTTTAATCTAAGATGAAATAATGATGCTTGTGTAAAACTTTTCGGATTGCATTTGACTTTTTGACGCCACATTCAGGACTGAGCACAGGTACCACAGCTGTTCTACACACCATGCAGGTAGGGAACCTCCTCCCACCTGTGTGTCATTGCCGGTGGACATGTTGTTTTGTCCACTTAGTGTCTTTCTTCTTTCGATTTTCCCCCCCAAGACTTCCCTCTGTTTTATCAGGGAAGGTCTGAGACGCACGGTGCGCTCTGACAGCTGTTCAAACAGCCACGCTCGCTTTCAAAGGGCAGATGTCTTCACTGAAGCGAGTCATGCTTATTTTCCTCAGGGAGATGCTTTCCGCTCCAGGCCAGAGCTGGAACTAAAATGGTTCTTTACCAGAAACACAAGTTGGGAAACCAGAGGAGTGAAGTGGCAAAACACACCATGGCCAGACGCTGACGGAGTGGTGTGTGTGTATGTGTGTGTGTCTGTGTGCATCTGTATCTTATTGTGGTGGCAAAGTGAGTGAGAGCTGTGATAACTGGAGCCAGATGTTTGAGAGCCCCTGTGATGTGATACTTGTAACACGCCAAACTCCTGGATGTGTCTGTCAGAGAAGTGAAAACGTTCACCTGCAGAGTGGACAGAGATAGTCATCTGTTGTCTGACAGGCAGTAAAGCAGAGAGTTCACTTATTTAGTATAGCTTGTCGTTTTCTCTTCTCTTCTCTTCTCTTCTCTTCTCTTCTCTTCTCTTCTCTTCTCTTCTCTTCTCTTCTCTTCTCTTCTCTTCTCTGCACCAGTTCTAAGTGATATCAGCACTGCTTACACAGATCACAATGGTAGCAGGGTCCTGTTTGTCACTGGCAAATTGCAGTTAAACTTGCACGTCTCTTGCATGCTCATGCATGGATCACCACAAATGTACTGTTTGTGTTGACACGTGAAACATGTTAAACTTAACGGAAAAGAATAATATCTCATGTTGCAGCTTGCATGTTGCAGATTTGATGAAACACTCCCCCTGCCGACAACGCTAATGCAAAACATATCTTTATAGGTTTAGTTGCAATTTCTATCTGACATATTCTCAATTTGCATTGCTAACATAAAACTGGACAATTGAAGAGATTCACACACATAAATGGCAGTGCTGTCTTTCTAATTTGTTATTATTTTATTTATTTTTTAACTACAATTTAATCTACATCTGTTTCCTGTCATGCATGTTAGTAGTTAGAAATATCCAGATCCTTTACTTATGTAAAAGTAGCAATTCCTCTCTGAAAATAATCTATACACTAGAAGTAAAAGTCCTGCATTGAGAATATAACTTAATTACAAGCACATAAATTTTATCATAAAATATACGTATTACTGATGTATTCTTGAGAAATGAGCATTTTACTGAGTTGGGGCTGATGTAACTAAATTTGTCATGTGTGTAGTAAAAACTACAGTATTTCCCTCTGAACTGTAGTGGAGTACAAGTGTAAGGTAGAATAAAATGGAAATGCTAAAGTGCAGGTACCTCAAATTTGTACTTATATTAATACTTAACTTGAGTGAATGTACATTCTGCATTCTTAGATTGTACCTCTGCCTGCCAGCCATCTGTTGTTCATGACTTTTAACTGAAGAAAATGTTGATTAGACAAATCAGTCTGCCTTTGTCAGCGCTAATTCTTTGACATTGACTCGGTGACCTCTACATTTCAAAATATCACCTTTATAAACATCAGTCTCATCGGCTGTACAATATATTGTACATGCACAATGAATGTGAGTGTTATCATTTATTTGTATGTTGTAATCTACTTTGATAAGGTGAAACACGAAACATTAGATAGACCTTGATCTTCTGAGCAAGTGAGCAACTCTTGACCACATTAAAATCTGTGCATCAGCCCTTTAAATCAGTCACGAATCGTTGAGGTCTTCTCTTACTGGGATGAGGAGGCACTGAGAGACTCGCCAGATCTTCACCTGAGTGTAAAGAAATCCTGCAGGAAGTTAATAGAGGGGAAACATGTAAGCGTAACACACACTGAGGATTCTCCACCAGATGCGCTCAGAGCGTAAGTGTCCCCCACGGTCGGTTATTCATGGGTTGTTAGCGGACTAGTGCTGCGCCCGAACAGAATCAATATTACATAGATTCATCTTAGATTTGGCACGTAGATTATCTCAGTGGTGAAGTTTGATGGGTTTGAGCTTGTTCCAGACACAGCTTACATGCTCTGTGTGTGTCTGAAGGTGGGTGTATGCGTTTAGACGGATGTGACTTAGATTTAAATATATGAAAACCTCATATCTCCAAACTGTCAAGTTTTCAGGAGTTAAGGGAAGCAGTGTTGTTTCTAGCTTGATGGTTTAAATATTCTATTGTTTGCTGAAGCTAAATATGGCAGAATTAACCCATGGAGGAGTGTATGGTTATTCAGTCATGAAATCATGAAAATCATGAAGATTATACTGTTAAACAGTTTTCACCCACCAGCAGTGCATGTTTTTGCATATTTTTCATACACTTACTTATGAATATAAGTTTGTATGGTCTATTGACAACACACACGCACATGCACACACACGCACGCACACACGCTTGGCCATATACTCTATTTGTGTGTACTGATTTGATAACGGGGGGTGTCTGCGCGCTGTGTTTTCTGTGTAGCAGTCGTTGACAGCCGCTCGTATTGAGTGGAGCTTCCTGTTGAAAGACACAGTGTTTACATCCCACTGGCAGACCACAGGAGATCAATAGCAACCACTCGATGCTCATGCATACACATATAGTATCTGCTGCTCGCTATTATTCCCAGGGTGTACACTCCTTATCAGGCGGACCTGCATGTTCACTTCACGCATCAACAGTTGCACTCACCATATGCTTATGTCTAGTTTTTTATTTTCTTATTTTGTTGCTGTTGTGATTTTGTGTTGGTGTGATCTGGCACGAACAAACTAAAGAGAAAAAAACTGAAGTAATGTTGTAATGTTAAGGTTTAAACATGAACGACATGGCTGGTAATGCTGGAAGATAGAAGCACAGAAAGAATAAGATGAGACAACAAGCATCCAAAGTGACAGACACAAAGCTTTTGGTCAAGCGAATTCAGAGCCATAGAGAAAAAGAAATCATGAAATTGTAAAATACGAGAGTCAATTTGAGTCATCTTTAAGCAAGTTTAATACCCACAAACATTAAAAGGATAGTAAGATTACTTCAACTAGAGTTGTCTGAGGTACTTATAAATAGTCAGTGTATTACCTGCAGTAGATGCTGGCCAGCACATCCCTAGTTTGGAGAAGCAGAGAGGAGTACCAGCACAGAAATTAAGCAAAATACTGCTGTGGACAGGCAGAGCTACAAAATTTTCAGTCATATTTTAGCCACATAAAACAGGCCCACCTAAAAAAAAATCAACATCAGTTTAAGAGCATGCTATATTTAGAATATTTTCCCAGCTTTACCTTTCTCTCAGACAGCCTTTTCTGATGGGAAACCACTGTTGTGTATGGCAAATATCATGGTCTCTTGCTCAACCAAACTCCTTTTGCAAAAACAGTACTTTTATTTTGTAAAACATGGGAGTTGCTGTCTTGATTTGTCAGGGTTTTTTGTGTTATTTTGTGATTGGTGAATCCAAACTTACCTTTTAAAACACCAGAGTCTCGCAATAAAACAAATAAACTAGCCGACTGGGGCAGTGGTTGACCAGCAACTTATGTGCTCTGCAAGGTAAAATTACTGATTTCGCATATGGAGTTTGGTTGGTTTGGAGAGAGAGATATTTGGCTTATATAACAGCTGTTTCCCATTGGAAAGAAAGAGGTGAAAATATTTTAAATATATTGTATACTTACACTTTTTTTTAGGTGACTTCAATGCATTTTGTTGCCGACCCTGTCTACAGCAATATATTGCTTTGCTTCCTACGCTGGGATTCCTGCTGCCTCTCCAAAGGGGGGCTTCTACCATGATCTACTGTAGGTTACACACTGTGGATAAGTACCTCATACAACCCCACTTTCAATAATCTGACCTGTCCCCTTCAGAAATAATTTCAAAAACTATGTCATGAACTCATAAAATAACAGAGAATAAACGTGAAAGTCAAGATATAAAACTCTTGTTTCCTGACAGAAACACACACTTGCAGCCAGTGTCGTTCAGTCTGTATTTGAAGCTACGTCGTCCCAGATAAGTGACATCTGCACCCATCTCTCATACTGACTGACCACACTGGTAGTCTTGTTCTTTATTTCAAACAGTCAACAGGGAGGAAGCATTACAATATTAATGGTGGTTGCGTTTGATGTGAGAGCACGCCGCGGTTGACTGTTCCCCCTCCTGTTGTGATGGTAGTTTGTTCTCCTAATGTTCTCCCAAGTAAAAGAGGCTTTCATCCTGGCAGGAGGGGAAAGTCTTCTTTCCCTTCATCTTGTACGGGCTGGAGAGATGGGAGCATGGAAGTTTACGTGTTATTGTGTATTTGTGGATGCAGTGTGTGTGTGTGTGTGTGTCTGCACGCCGATGCGTCTTCAGAAGTTTCAGAGCGCCGGGCTCTGGGACCACACGGCTTGTTGGAGACAGACAGGATATCTATAAGTCTGGCAGGAGGTCTTTACAGTAGCATGGGGAAATCTGTGTGTGGGGGTCTTTTTGTGGTGACCGTCAGCACCTGTTAGACAGTCAACACAACATTCTGAAGAAACATGAGTCATTACACATCTTGCAGTCGCTCCATCTGCCTCTATCGCCCGCTGTGATCGGTCCACACCAACAGCGCTGCTTCTGTGTAAAGAGACAGAGAGGCAGGGAGACGAGAGAGGGTCATAATGAGTGCAGGGCCCAGGGGTCGTTAAAACAACAGCCTTGTTTTAACAGAGGCCATCTTTCCTTCTTCCACTCGCTCCATTTTCCCTCATTCTGCTTCTCTCTCTACGCACCTGATCGACTTGCATCACAGCAGCCTCTGATCTCACATCAAAGACCTGGTTCATGTGTGTGTGAGCGTGTGTGTGTGCATATAGGAAGGGCTCGGGGTAAAGGCGGAGGGGGTATTTCTGTAGATTGAATCGTGTGTTGGTAAGAAGTGGCACACACATGCACACAGACTCACATCCTTGGTGAGTCCCCGGAGCCTAACAAATCAGTCAGGCAGATAGAGAGGGCAGGAAGGCCAAATGCTGGGGTTAAACACATGCTGCTGAGGAGCAGCGCAGACAGACAGCGAGACCACACCAATCCTGCACGCCTGGATGGCAGCCAGGAACCTACACACACACACACACACACACACACACATATATATTTATACTATATACAGTTTGTATGTGTGTGCTTGTCTTGTGTCACACACAAACCTTATTACAGCGTGTCACTTGTGCTCGTTGCAAGTCTCCCAGCTGTGAAGGAGCGCTGACAAAAGCCAACACGTCAAAGGCATGTCAGGCGTGATAGCTGCACCTCGCAAACACAAGACGTCCCGATATCATTCAGTGACTTCATACAGAGGGCTTGGCAGCAATTCTAGATGATCAAAAGTGCATTTTTTGTTATTTTTTTTAACATTTGAATAAAATGAAGACGTGTATGTATAAGAAAAGAACAAAAATATTAGAGTATAGACTCATTCTCTGCTCCGTATATAATAAGCTCTCAGTAGTTTTCATGACAAGGATCCCCACAGTAGACGGACCCCCAGTTTGAGAGGATTTTGTCTTCAGGAATCCCCTCTGAGTGATTGTGTTCTAGGTTTGCAGTCTTCATAGTCAATAACTGATCAATCAAAACAAAGTGAAAATCAAAACAGCTGACCCTATTTCTTCGCTCGTTGTTCCAACTTCCAAAAAATGTGATAAAGGTTAAAATATTATAGTCCTCTTTTTGCTGAGGACCCCCTGTAACCCACTCAAGGACCAATGCTGGTCCCCTAAAAAAAACAACACTGGTTTACTCTGTAGTGAGTAGGAAATTAGGTATATAAGGGATAATGTAGAGTGAGCAGGTCAATATTGTGAAATAAACCCCTGACAAGGCGATGCAGGTCTTGAATCATCCTTAAAGGGTTTATTTTGCAACAATGACCTGCTCACTATACCTTATCCTGCTCATTACATGGCTTATCACCAAAAGAATAATAACAATAATAATAATTTGACACAAAATGTAAATTTAGAAATTTTATTGATTAAAAAGTTATTTTATTGCTCCTCCAGAGTCTGAGATTTGAAATGTGTGCTTCAAAGTATCCCTAGGGATACTAGCACCCCCATTTAAAACACTACAGTAGACACTCAATAGTTTACTCTGTAGTGTGCAGGAAATTTAATTGTCATTTTGTAGAATAGTTGGCGGAAAGTAGTGTACATGCCATGGACACATAAATGTCATACTCACTCAAATAAGACAGTAAAGGGTAAGTGATATGAGACACAGCCCTGAAGAGGTTTTCATTTTTATGGGTTATATAACCAGGTGAATGTGACAGTTCAAACACGTTAAAGCACAGGAAACAGTGCAGATTACTTACACATGCATCCTAAAAACCCCAATGATCGATTCAGTCACTTCCAGTGCTGCTTGACTGTTCACAAACTCCCATCAGTGCCGGTGCACCCCTGCCTTAAAGGTCAAAGTTTGCCAGGATTGACCCCTCACCCCCACTGTGTAGGGGTGTAAACACTCCCCCAATTCTCCTCAGAGAATAGCATTGGGTCCGGGCCATAAATCACAGGCCTGATAATTGATAGGAAAACAGCAGTCCAGCAGTATATAACCTTTTACGTGTCGTCTCAACTCTTTATTATGGTGCTAATGAGTGGCCGTGGATCAGGGTTAGAGCCGCGAGCAAAGGGGGTGGAGGGCGGGTTACCTCAGTAAAATACAGGCTACTGGCTACTCACACACACACACTGGCAGGGCAGACACGCACACACATAAATACATAAACACAAGACCTCAGTGTGCACCTAACACAGACTCAGACATACACACACCAGAAGCCTGGCAGACGCTCGACTACATACAGGAAGACACTCACACTGAAGGATATGCGCGTATGCAAACATTCCCTCACACACACATGCATATGCAAACACACAGACACACACACTCACACACACAGTGGCTGGCAGGCTCAGCAGTGTCCATTACAGGCTGCCATTAGTATGGAGATTGTGCTAATTGTCCCCACAGACCACACATGCAGCGCTCGGCATGCCCACTGCGAGTCTGTGAGGGAGAGAAGAGACTCTGCTTTACACATCCTATTGTCTCGGTCACGACCCTATTAGTGCAATTACAAATCAATCACTCAATGATTATGGCATACATGCTGTGGATTGTTTCAATGCAAATTACACCATTATGGCGCGTAGTCGAGTTTCACAGAGAAAAAGTCATACAGCTGCTTCACCTGCACTGTCAAATATCTGCCATGACTATCCAGTTCAGACTTAGTGAAAATGTGTCCCGTGGGATCATCAAATAAGTTCCTAGTGAAGTTTTATCTGTTTTAAGTCTTGCAATAGAATTTAAATTATAGCTGCAATGATTAGTTGATTAACCGATTGAAAGAAAATTAGTTGCAAATGTTTTTGATAATTGATTAAATGTTTCAGTCATTTTTAAAGGCAATAATGTCAAGAATGTTCTAGTTCCAGCTTCCTAAATACAAATACTTGCTGCTTTTTTGTCATTTCTAATAGTAAATGATAGGTCTTTGGATTTTGGAAAAAAACAAATGATTTGAAGATATGAGTTTGGGCTCTGAGAAATTGTGTTGAGCATTTTTGACAAGTTTTCACATTTCATAGAGTACACATTAATCGATTAATCATGAAAACATTCACCACTTTCATTGCAGCAGTGCAATAATTGCCCTATTATGGCATCATTTTCCATCTTTATCTGAAACACAAAATGAAAAAATGGAAATTGTTTATAATTGTAGAAGATCAAAGTTTAACTGGGCGCAGGTTTGGCTATTTTATGAAAGACACCAGTGTTACATTCAGTATTAGAATTAGACCAGTATAATTGTTGATATCCTCTGATTGGGTGAAAATGTGGCCTTGGTTGTCGTGTTAAAGCCTTTAACCTGACCTTGTCCTAGTACTCATTCTTAAACCAGAATGTGTTTATTATTGAATATCCATGAAAATATCATCAGATTATATCCCCCTGGAAAATACAGATATTAGTTTCTGCCTAAAAAAATAATAATTTTAGTTTAACTTGTTTAAAACATGTTTGTATGATATCACTTTAGTAGATAAGCATTATCATATGGAGCTGCAATAATTAGTTGATTAATTGTTTAGTTGTCAACTACTAAATTACTTGCCAACTATATTGATAATCACTTCATCATTTTGACTCAAAAAAGGTTTTTGTTGAGAAAAAAAATTGCATTTCAGAAAAAATATTTGAATTCTCCAATTTTAGCTTCTCAAATGTAATTTCTCTTTTCCTTTTTACTCCACTATGATAAATATTTTAGTTATTTTCTGATATTTTAAAGTCCAAGCAATGAATCAATTAATCAAGAAATCGAGAATTATTTCCAGGTAAATTGATATGAAAATAATCTCAGTTGTATCCTTATTGTAATGGTCATGCATCCTTTTTGCCGGTATAATTGTTTTAATTTTAAAGATAATTACTTTTGGGTGTTTACAAGCTGACACTCATATTTTAAAACTCATATCACACACTGAGTTAGTGTCCAACAGTACAGTGTATCTCTTGTGAGTAACCTTTGACTATAAGGAGCTCTAAACCAATAATGTCTATAACTAATTATTGCTTTTAATTAGTTTTATCTGGAAGAACAGTTAGCTTGTGTTGGAGTGGGTCTGCCTGGTTTTACTCTGGGTGGGCTGGTTCGGGGTCGTGCAGACTGGAGAGGGTCCAGTCTCATTATCAGCGGCTCAAAGCTCCTGATCAGTCAAGTAGAGGAGATTGAACTGTGAGCAGCTCCTGTGTGACCCCGCTGAGCGAGAACACAGGGGAGAAGATCTATACCCGCTGGCGCTGCCACAGGCCTCTTTGTTCTCCTGTGTTTGCTGACAGGGGAGATCGGAGGGGCGTATCGACGGGGGCTCACACTGTGCTGCGCTCACCACGGCTACACAGCAGTGTGTGTGTGTGTAAATGATATATACATGAACACACACACACACTCAGAAATCTGTTTGTACACACATTTCTACCTTCTCTCCCTGTTTCTCACACACAAACCCTTACAATGTGTGCACTTTCACTCAGTCTCACTTCACACTTGCTCTTTGACAAGCGCACAAATCCACCTACACACAAACACACACACACAATGAAACTATCAACTACAGTGATTTCTAGTCTGATGTGGAGGGTTGTCCGTCCACTCAGTCGTCGTATCAAAGCTCAATATATCTTTCTCTCAACAAGGCCACAGGGCTGAGTGAGTGGAGTCAGCGTGGTGCTGGGATACCACGCACAGCAGGCAGGGATCCTCTGCCCTTTACCCACAAAACAACATCAAAACTATAAAAGCATTAATTACTGTTCAACAATAGCCACGTTTCCACCCCAAGTACCTGGAACTTTTAGTCCCGGGAGCTACTTTTCTTTCAGCCATTTGTTGTCTGCATTTCCACCGTGAGGATTATGCAACGTAGTCCGCTGAAAAAGCAACGGCTGGTTTTAAAATTGATGCGCTTTTTTTGTGCAACTGTACAACAACAATGATGCCATATAAAGTGTTCCAATTTCTGCTGGATTCTACTGGATAAATGCTCGATAAGGACTTATTGGTCATTGGTCCATCTGTCATAGACTTTCCTCTGTAACTTCATGTTGATGTGTCAAAGCACAATGAACAAAAAACAAACTGGTTTGCAGCTGCTGATTTTTAAAAAGTGGTGGCTGAAATAAAGTGCTTTGAGTGCTCAACCGATCAAGAAGCCCCACACCCAAAAGTATAATAAGAGCTTAGGAATTTAATTTAGACCCCAGTCCTTGCAGTGGAAATGCACAAAGTTCCTCCAAAGGTTCCTAGTCCCTGGGGAAAGTTCCTGTGGTTGAAACGTGGCCTTTGTTTACAGTGTACTTTTAAACTACACAGTACATTTCAGCATTTAACAACATACATACTTCATATTTTGATAAGTTTACAGATTTCTTAAGCAGAATTAAAAACATTTTATCACATGGAAGGAGATGCAATATCTTGAATACTTGAACGCTAATTGAATGCAATATAACAACCCTGAAGCAAATATTTACTTTGCAAAGTTCATGTTGTTCAACTTGTTGAGACGCGTTGGTATGAGATCTACTGTATGGTCATTTCGTGGGACTCAGATTGTGGTGTTGTCACATCTGCTTGTACACACTCGCATGGCAAAGAGTGTGCAAATGAATCCTTGCAGTTGTTTTGCAATAACATGCTTAAAGTGAAAATTTAGGAAAGCCACAGAGTTTTTCACCACACACAGCAGATCTACCAAGATGCAAATGACGTGAAAGATAGAATAAGACAAAACAGACAGAAAGGGAGACTCAACTGCGGTGAAAAGGTGACATTCAGTTAGCTTTGCACTGAAACAGCTGCTAGAAATGTCCGTCAGGGGGCTACTTTTGACTTATTTTTATACTTTGAGTGCATTTCAAATTCTGTACTTTTTCACTTTTGCTTGAGAATTTGAATTAGTACAACTAGAATTAGTACCATTTTTTAAAAAATACAAATACTACTACTTGAGGAAAGAATGCGTGTTATAACCCTGTCTTTGTCCCTATATCTCATATTTTTGCAGGAAAATTAAAAACATCTGTTAAAAATGTAGAATAAAATAATTCACATCTACAGAAGTACTTTCCTTGATATTAAAAAACTGTTTTCCTCCAAGATTTCTTCACCCTTTGAAATTAAGTAATCCTCCAAGCTGAGTGTTTTAAATGCCCCTGATTCCTCTTTGTTACTGAAGATAAGTTGCTCAATCATCTCTATCTTTCCACTATTTGAAGATAAAACCATCCAGGCAGACAAAATAACATCCTTTAGGAAGTGTGACTAACCCAAACACAGGTGTATCACAGAGCACCAGGTGCTTGTGGTCCTCTCGTACCAGCAGCGGTCGACACAGTTTCTGACAGTATCAGATGTTATCTGGAGGAGAGGTGGAGGGACAGATGGCTTATCTGTAATGATGCCCGCTGATGAGGCTATTGGGTGGGACGCTGTGGGTTTCTGACTGGAGGTGAGGCCCAATGCGGGGCTTTTTTTTTTTTTTGTCTTAAACCCAAAATATTGCGTGGGTAAACATAACAATTTAGCTTTTGTTTGAAGCTTTAAGGGTCTCTCAGTCTCCCTGTGGGGTGTTGCTCCCTATAATGACTGAGTTTTCTGCTGCTCACCTGTGCAGCACAAAGTGTATGTGGGACAGGTGTGTGAGGGGAAGGCAGGTGGGTGTGTTTCCCTCAATAGAGCACAGTGTGTGGGGTGAAGTGTGTGTCAGCTAACTACACAAAAACAGTGATTAATGTGCCTTACATTTTCTGGGGTTCTCAGTTTGGTGGTGTGTTTTTCTTATTCTTATGCATTTCTGGCAAAACACTGACAAGATGTACTGAACAGCAAAATACTCATTTTGTTGTCGATCCATCAGAATCAAAACAGCAGGTTTCTCTTCTCTGCTCTGGATGTTTCCTTCTATGAGGAACACACAGTTAACACTGTGAAGAGCAGGGCTGCAACTAACAATTATTTTCATTCTCAACAAATCTGACAATTTTTATCACCATTAATCAAATAATCATTTAATGTAAAATGTCAAAAATTCATGAAAAATGCTCATCACAATTTCCCAGAGCCCAAAGTAATGTCTTCAAATTTCTTCTTTTGTCCAACCAAATGTACAAAACCCAAACACTCTTCATTACCATCATAAATGACAACGTAAAGCAGTCTTTACATTTGAGAAGCTGGAACAGAAATTCTTTCTTGAAAAATACTTGATCAGTTGGTCGACTTATTATTGGTGAAGAGTGCACAAGCTGACAAAGCAAATAAAGGAAAATTTATGAATTAATAATAGAGGAAAACATCTAGACATCACTCTAGACTGATCTTCTGAGACCACTCTGATAAAGAGTGAGATTTATCATTGGGATTGATATTTCACTTCTAACAGAAAAGCAATGAAGGGGGGGGGGGGGCATATTTTCCTCAAATTCCTCAAATATTATAACTTTAGTGCAAACCTGATTCTTTAAAGGACAGGTCATTCAGCCAATACTTTACTAAAGGTGGTTCTCGTGTTGTAGTGAAATTATTTATCCTTTCTTTTTCCTTTCTATTTCTTCCTTCTTGATTTTCCCAGCAAAATTCATTTCCTGTTTTTTGTGATTTTTTTATGCACCAATTTGTGCCTTTTTTGCATCAGTGTGTAATGGGAATAATTTTATTTATGTATTTTAAAGCACAAAATTATGAAAAATTAGAATATATTGCATTGAGGCTCGTGAGCAAGCGGTTTGTGAAAATAAAAGTCCTCTGCTGCTTTCATGTTTTTTTATGTGGGAAGAGGAATGCTTGTGTTCTAAATATTGTAGGGGAATCAGTGGCCTCTGCCCACGCCGAAATCTACGCCTATGTTCAGAGCAGCGTAGCTGGGTACATTTTTTGTCACATGCTGTAACTATGCGAATAACTCTCCCTTAAACCTCTCACCACCATCTGGGAACCTCATCTGAATTTTCAGAATGTGCTTTGTGCACCTGACAGCAGTAAGAATGCAGAAAGAATAGAAAAAAAAATCTGCTAGTGCATGTGTTCATAGCACTCACTTTGAGTCTCTTATTGAGTCTCGCCGTTTTAAGATCACCCAGACTGTGGCGTGATGTTTGTTTAGGGAGTATTGGAGAGTGAGACAGAGCCTTGGTGCGTGTTCCTACAGCACAACGCTGAATGTGTCAGAGTTGGCACCACAGTCACCTACTTGATGCAACAATTCCAGGTGTGATCTCCGGGGCTTTTATTTCCAAGGCACCTGGGGAAATGTAGAAAATCACTAACTGATGGTGAAGCAGATGAAACACCAAAAACATGAAGTGCAAAACTGTAAGAGTAGAGCTCTCTTTGGTGAACGCTGCTGTAAGAAAATGACCCCAACTGATCAAATATAGTAAGAACTTGTAGTCGTATTTGTTCCCACTGATGAGTGGTGCTATAATTAAACTCATCAGCGAGTTCCACACACACTGTGACACACTGTTTGTCCAAGACTGTTTAGAAAAGTTGAGTACTTGATGCAAGCAACAGAGCGATCGTCTCATTTTCTCCTTATTAACCACTAATTGAGAGAAAGAGCGAGAGGGGAAAAGAAAATGAGAGCGAAGTGATGAGGAGACGATGGAATAATAAGAGGGAGAGAAACACACACACACACACACAGAGAGAGAGAGGGAGAGAGAGGGAGAGAGAGAGTATTAATGTGTATTAATCAGTGGTCCGGGTAATGGTGATCTGTATTTTTGGAGGCAATCTAATTATCCTCTAATGAGGGATTGTGATCTGTTTATTAGCTTCTTGATGTCTCTCTCTCACTCTCTCTCCCTCACACACACACACACACACACACACAAACACACACACACACACACACACACACACACACACACACACACACACGATGATGACAGGAATAATGTATAGATTTGCGCTAACAGCCTAATACATGTTTGCTTCAACCCAAACATTCTAACAAAGAGGAAAGAAATAGTATTGCAGCAATCAAATCAATACATAAAACATAAATACCTCTCAGCAGTTTTCTACATTTTCATGAGTTACTTACTTCCAGAGGAAGGCACTCATTGAAATCTTGCAAAACTTGGAGTTTTTCATGCCAGTTGGTTTCTTTGGCGCTAAAAATGCTAACAAGCAGGGTATGGAGGACCACTTCCGCCAATGTGATGAAAAAAAGATCCTGTAAGTCATTATAATGAGAAACTGAAAATAATGACTTAATATCTCAAAATAATGATTCATTTGTTTCATAGTATTAACTTAGTAACTCAAAATAATAGGAAACTTTCTTAAAATGATGTCTGGTATCTCCAAATGAAGACTTTGTATCATAAAATAATGAGAAATGACTTTGTATCTCAAAATAATCAGAAAACTTTGTCAAAATACTACCAATAATAATACCAAGTCTTTACCTTGAAAAATTCTCTCATGATAGGGATTTTTTTCTGTTACATTGGTGGAAATGGGCTTCCATAGCAGGGCAAAATGTCAAGCTTTCAGGAGCTAATAGCAGCAGCCTTTTGTTTTTCAGCTTAATTGCTACTTTATTTTAAATCTGTGTTAAATCCTGTTAAATCCCTAAAATGGAATGAAAAAAACAGTATTATAGTTCTGACATAACAGCAGTAGGAAATGTTCCAGTCAAAACTTTTTCCTGCTGGCAAATATTTACTCAAGTTAAACCTAAATCGAATATGGCAATTGATTGCCTGAAGTGTGTTGAGAGAGGTTCATGTCCTGACAGAGTGATATAGTGTGACAGAGTTGGATCTTTTTATATTTCAGTCTGTCTAGTGAGTGCTTGTTGATGGCTTCAGAATGAGTGACGGGCCACCGGTGAACAGCTCTATCGCTGTCCGCTGTCAGTGGCTTCTTGATCCAATGTGACTGACAGAAAGCAGTCAGGATCTGGCATTTGCTGCCCAGAGTATGAGCTCAGTTATGTTTCAGCTTTTAAGGATCATAAATGCTGGGCTTCACGGCTTCCTTTCCTGGAATTATATTTAAACTCTAACTATCTATCTATCTAAAGGTTTTGGAGGGCATTTGTCTGACTTGATCAATGGTTGTGATGGTAAATAGATGACAATAAAGTGAGGGAGAAAAGCGGAAAAATATACAAAAAGGGGGAACCAGGTAGGACTAAGGTAGGTAGACGTCTTCATGGGAACTGATTCAAAACAAACCTGTGGAAAATGTAGCTGACCCAAATCCAGGTCAATAAAGAGAGATCTAAGGCTATATTACAGGAACTTCTAACTCACAGACCCTAACTGTTTGGTAACCATGGTAATTAGGATTTGGACTTGATTTAGGAAAAAAGCAATTACAGATGAAAACTTCCTGAGCTGGTCTTGCTATCCCAAGCTAAGCACTTAAGATAGGAAATGTGTATTTCACACTAACTTTTTCAGCAGTAGTTTTCTGTTTTAATTATAAAAAAACAAGTTACAAAGTTGTTTAGCTCTGCAAGATGAGAAAAGTAGTGTTGGTTGCTAGGTAACAGACATAAAAGTTTTAGGATTTCTGAACCTAAGATAACTTAGGATGATGTAAGACAAGAAAGGACTCCTAAAGTTAGTATTCGTTAGTATTTGTTTCTCTAATACCATATTGGGACAAATCCTATTTTTGACTCTTCCTAACTTAAGATAGGAAGTTTTTGTAATGCAGCCCTTGATCCCAAAGATCCTAAAGGACAGCAACCAATCCGAAAAAAGCCAAAGATAATTACAACTGATCCAAGATGTCCAAACAGCACCCGAACAGACCCAAACAGAGTTACAAACTTGATTGTCATCTTTGTCAACTAGGTTTGGTTTGGCCTCCTCCTTTTTTCTTTCCTTGTGTCATTTTTCACCTGCGATGGTCATGATGCATCATGTGATCAAAGCTGATAGTGAGTTTGCTCAGATCCACAAGGTAGTAAAATGGGCATTTTTTAAGCTCTGCTTCCACCAGGAATCATCAGACTTGATGTCTTTCAAATGACAGATGTTTCAGAACAAAGCTCAAATAGACCTGAAGATATTCCCCCATGAGGTGTCTTCTAAGTAGCCTCATATTACGGCAGACACCCAAGGACAGTCCTAACTTTCCCCCTGACTTCCACTCCCTCTCTCCAATCTGTAAGTCACTATCAAAGATCATTGAGCCATGCATCTCAATGAGGGCCAGATTGATTGGTTGGAGCGAAGCGGAGGCAGGGTTCGATCTTTGCCCCCAGGTCCTGAGAAGGGAAGCGTGGTCACAGGGACACAGTCGCACAGCTACCGAGTCCACTCTCCATCAACGAGATGATTGGACGCAGACATGCTGAGCCACGCCCGCACCTGATGGAACAATTGCGGTGACTAATGGAGAAGATGAGAGAGAGAAAGACCGAGAGAGAAATTGGGGGTTTGTGTGCTGATTGACCTGTGGTCAAAGAGGTTATGTCCATTGATCTGTAGGGCAGAAGAAAAGGGCTTTGGCCTGAGGTGCTTCAGAATGAGTCTATTTGGGGTTTAGGATTCCTGTCCATTCCCACCAGGAGCTTTTTCATCATCTGACTCCCCAGGACTTACAGCTGCCGTCTCCCGCTGTCCGCGTAATGCACAGAGCACTACAGAGGCCAAAGGCCAATCAATGTTCTACAAGAGGTTGATACAGATCTTATTAGTCAATGAATGATCATTAGTGGTCTAACGAGGCATTGATTTGTGCAAGGGCCAAAGGTTGCGGTGGTTGTGGTGAGTGTCTTTAATACATTAAACACAATTGATTGCAGAGTAGGAGGGATATTTTTGAAGGATGCTGGAATTAGATTGGACAGTGAGAGATTTGAGGTCAAGCCAGGAGAGGAAGTGTGCCTTCATCGGCCGTTGAATGAGGTTAGGATTGAACACGGAGCCCAGCAGCACATTAATCTTTCATGTATTACCGGTGTAGCAATTCTGCAATTAATAAAAAGCAGATATCTAGAAGTACTAAGTCAAAGGCAACTGGACTTGCTGTTTCAAAGGCTGGAGCAGCAGCCTTTGAAAGCTGAGGAAATGACTCTGCTCATAGCAGATGTGTTACTACAGGGCCTATTATGTTGCTCATTAAATACCCAACCTCTCAATAGGCCATTATTTCCCCAATAAAAAACAAACGGCGGCCTGCATACTTTCCCCTCTCCCCCCTCCGCTTCAGAGGTTAGTTCTACCTCACAGACGGTGAAAAACCCTGACTAATATCCTGCATGTGATGCTTTTAAATAGGAAGCAGGCCGCGGGATAGGGTGGGGTACAGGTGTGGCAGGAGCCAATGGCTTTTATAGCCCTCCAACTCCTCTGAAAGTGTGCCAAGGACCTGCCTACACAACCCACCACTGCAGTGTTAGCCGCCAAGCGTTAACTTTACTCCCCCCACCAATCTCTACATGCCTACTGGTTATATAGAGTCTGTGCTTGTTATGACTTTATAGAGGGATTTCTGATGTGCTTAGAGAATTGTTTGATGATTGGGATAATGATGCCAGTTGGAGTGAGTTGTCTCAGCACTTTATCGCCAGTGAACGTAGAGAAAAACAGACCCAGCTGAGGCAAAAACAAGCTCCACATCCTCCTCCGGATGCTCGCTCGTACGTCCCCTGCCATTCAAAGCCGTCCAATCCTCCTCACGTCAATCAGAATTATACCACGTCCACAGGTTTGTCACCGGGGGGACGTTCGTCACCATGTCTCCCCTGCAGAACAGCCTTTTCATGCCCCAGCATAATGTCAGCGGGTGACATCCAGGCCTGATGTGATGTGGCATTCACTAAAGGTCACGTTAGGCATCTCCGCTCTGTCTGCATCAGCAGAACTGGCAGCCGTCATATGGGCGCTGGCATCGGCCATTACCCAGGCCCTCAGGGGGGCTCGATGCTTTGAGGATTTGTCAGCAGGATTCTGATCTCTCTGTTTCACTGGTGAACACTGAACACGGGACGGTCACAGTCTGCGTCTTGATGCAGAACAACGGAAACAGGATTTCACCATCAATCATACAAGAGGACGAGGAGGACGGTGATATCTTGTTTTGTTTCAAAACATGAACTTTGCTATCTCATGATGCTCTTGATAGCGAGGATGGGGCAGAGGCATATCGCAGTGTTTTGATGGGTTATTCGCCCCTCAGGGGTGTATTCTCTTCAAATCCACAGGAAGATAAGATTGTACTCATGCATGTTTATGGTTGTGTTTGTGTGTGTGTATGAATCCTTCCTGAAAAAATGCTGTACAATATGTCTATTTCCCATGAGGTTTTCCAGTTATATGTAAAAGCACCATTATAAACTGATTATTAAAATAGTTTTATTCGGTTTTGAAGTGACCACAAATACCCAACCCTATGTTGGGTATTGTTTGTATTTTAACAATTCCGATCCTGCTTATCAGTTTTGGATCTTAACAATTCTCATTTCCAGTTCTTTGAGTGTCTTCTTGCATTCTTCACAGCAGAGTTGCGCAAAACACTAATTACCACACATAAATGTTACCAGCAGAAAAAAATGAGCTAAGCTAATACTAGCTAGATAATGCTGGTGTCTTTTCTAGCTGAATGTTTTGGGGTTTACACCCATCTGGAACTATTAATAAAAATTCCATGACCCGACCCACACATTTAAACACACAGACAGTCACTCACTCGTGTTCTGAACTGGTACAGCACTGGTGCTCCTACAGCTGTCGATGCGCAGTGACAGTGTTGCCAGCTTGTGGCAGTCACAAACTAATACTTTCAGAAACTTTTTACATGCAGCAAAGCTGCTAACAATATTTTTCTTATATCACTGTCAAATCAAGCAGTGAGGTCTTATTGTTTGACAGGATGTGGGGTCGAAGAAGGTGATGTTGGCTTTCACAATAAAATCCTATTACTTTATTATGATATAACTGTGTTAGTGAACAGAAATGTTAAAAAATACTACTCAATAACTTTCATTTCTGATTCCTCCAGGGAAAAAACATATCATTGTATTGTATCTGTTATTTTATTGCTCTCACATGCTGCCCAGCCATGATTAGTTCATTTTTACCCATGCCCACACCCAGAAATTTATAGACATATTTGTACATGTATTTTTTACCTCTTACACAGAGTTTTGCAGATCATCTGATGGTGCAGGACTCTATTCTGATGCACACATATTCTTTTCTCAGAAAAAGACTGAAACATAGCCAAAGAGGCATCCTCCTCCCTAGTGGGATCAGTAAGTGAAAGTAAGAGCAAATGGCAGCTGGACAAAGGCTAGACATCCAGGAGAGGAGGTCCTGAACTGGCGAGACACAAAGACAGAAAAAGGAAACAATCAGAGACATAGAGACAGTGAATCCATTAGGAGACGGGCCAGTCAAACTCAGCGCGGCCCGCCGAGAGAGGGCCAATCCATCCGGGCCAGTTGCCGTAGTGAGGGAGCAGTTAACAAGCCCCACAGGCAGGTTTTACAGCCCCCTGTTGTGTGTCTGAGAACCCCCAGGCTGAAGAGGGGCTGAGGCTGACTGATACTGACAGGGTTTATGTGGGTGGGGGCGCGGGGCAGCGGGGGGGATGGAGACATGTAAAAAGGTGGTCACGAACCGGCAACTGTCACTTACGAGAGCGCAGCACAAGCACCGAGTCTCAGCAAAAGCATGCACGCGCGCACACACACACACACACAAATGCATCCATACATCCAAACATGCCTGCTCCCACACCATTAAATCTGATGTTTATGTGGAGCAGAGGTGAAGGGTGGGGGAGCGGCTGTAGTTGGAGGAGGGGGGCTTATCCAAAAAGTGGACCAATAAAACACCTGAAAATCAAATCCCATTGCTCTTATCGCGGCGCCATTCAGAGACGTTATCTGTGCAGGTAATGTGGTTATAAATTCAATTTCAGCCCAGAGATTTCATTGTTTACTGATGCCTGCATGTTCCGGGCGGCAGAGCGCAGAAAGCCCGGGAACGTTCGATGCGTGTCGGGAAAAGTCATTTAGGCTTCCGCGAGGGGATGCAAAAAAGGCGAGAGGATGGGGGGGGTTGAAACCAGGAGAGCTGTCACTCTCCCAAGGACACTCGACTCCGCTTTCTATTTTCCACCCCATGTTTTATTTAGAGGCCATTTTGTCCTATTTGGTTCCTCATTATGGGGGCTCATAGCTCAACTGATGTCAGGGGACGCCACTTGCCAGCATCAGAGCTCGTCATGTCGCTGGTCATTTGGAGAGGAGCTGGGGAGGAGTGTTAGTCCAGTGTTTGGATAATAGGGTCCTGAAGGAAGTTTAGTCCACTGTGCTCCACACTGAGGGGTCAGAAACTGTCAGAAACACTAAGCCGTTTGTAATGTTTTATATTTAAAAGTGTTAAATTGTGTTTGCCAGCGTTGTCATTTGTTTTCTCTTGACTGTGCAGAGATGGGAAATTAGGTGCATCTTGCCTACTAGCTCTCTGCGTGTGATTGATGGCTTTCAGGAGTAAATCACCTCATCTACTAGGTAAAATCTTGATATAGTAGAGCTCCTCTGGCTCCCAGCTGGCTGCTTATGGCAGTAATCCATCAGTGGGGCCCAATGGGCCGAGTGGCCCTCCTGGGTAATGTTCCTATTGACAGCCTATGATGTCAACACACTGACAGTAGGGGGCCATCGCCTGTGTGTTTATGTCTGTGTGTAACCTTATTTTGCTCTCACTACTGTCTGTCTACTGGGTCTACTGAACACACACGAGGGGTGCCACAATATACTGGTATTGATGATAACCATGAAATTTAAAAAATGAAATACTGATATCATGTTAATAATACACATATGATAAGATTGCGTAAATAATCCACCTCTTCATGAACATACTGTATGTTTTTAAATAATTTCTTCCCGTTCTCCCTTTGTGTTCCTCCCCAAAGCCCCAAACACACTTTTTCATTATCCATTAGGTGTAAATGCACTTTTTGTACACTTTTGTACAGTTATGGTTTGATACTCTTTCTTCACCCCCTACACTTGAGTCTTATTCATATGCAAAAGAGACAAAACACATGACATGAGAATGACCTTAAATTTTATACAAAAAAAGTAATTTAATGTATGTTTTAGTTTGTCCTTCATTAACTCTGAAAATTTTTGCAGGTCTGTGCAGTTAAAGGGGAAATTTTCCACTTCTCATGTGGTTTATCCAATCACTGTTGACATTACATTTAGTCAATTTAAGCAATAAATTCCTCAGGGTGTGCTATATCGACTGAGAAAGATGAGTTCATCTGCTGCAAAATATGTTGTTCTTCCTGCATCCAGTGATGTCAGAGTTAGTCTCCGCCTCTGGGCAGCCAGGGGTCGTGCTCCGAGAGTATTTTTGTCACAAGTGGGTTCATCTCACTACTTGGTCTAATATTTGATGTCCTGTACAGACAAGCACCAGAATGAGAGGAATATTTTCCCAGATGGTGTGGTTGTGCTTTTGGTAACGTGGCTCACCTCACACAGCAATTAATCAGAGTGTCTCTTTCTGCCTCCAATTCCGCTTTTCTTTTTAGCAGCATTGCTCTTCATGTTATACAGAGCTTGACATCATCATCAGGGCATAATGTCAGTAAATTCAAGTAAAAAACAGACTTTGCTGCTCCTGTGCAATTGCGCCGCATGAAACAGACACGGGAGGGTAATTTCTAAATCACGTGAGATCCCCTGGTAAAACTAAACCCGTGCCTATAGGGCTAAAATGTACATTTCTCAGGAATATAAAATGTGAAAAAGGGAGAAAAAACCTCCTATTTGCCTGACTAAAGACATTGTAGTTCATTTAAACTTTGAGTACTGAATAAAGCTTATTAGAAAAGAAAACTCACCATCTAATCACAGTAAACTTTTATATTCTCTGTAGTACAGATAATCTTTTAATAGCCTCAAAAACCAAGCGAACATGAAAATTCATGGAACATTTTTTTTCTTTTAACTCTCTGCTGTTATCCAGGTAAAGTGAAGGGTCTGTATGACACTCAGGCCCCAGTGTGTCCAGTCTGCCAGGCTATTCTGCGACCGGGAGAGCTGCAGGAGCACATGGAGCAGGAGCTGACCAAACTCGCACAACTACAAATCAGGTATCATGAGCTGATCACAAATGCCATCAAGTGGTTTTATCACTGAATCACATCTTCACATCCTCCTTCTAACCATTTTCCTTTCACCTCCTCCATTTATCATTTATTCGTTATTTTCTTCCTGTTTTGTTTCTGTTCTGTTTGGCTTTCAGCTGATAATTAATGTTGACAGATTTAGTAGCTAGAGGCCCCCCCTTTCCCCAGGTGGTATCTCCCGTCTTCTCTGTCACCTGCGTGCAGTGTTTACAAGCTGCTTCATTGTTCCCTACATATTTCATATTACAGCCTGCAGCCTCGAGGCGACAAATCATACAGCGGCTGGATAATGTCCTGCTAATGGCTGCTTTGAGCCCTACACACACACACACACACACACACACACACACACACACACACACACACACTCACAGCCTAAAACATACGCAGGAAGACGTCCAGAGGTGCACACACATACACACACACACACACACACACACATTACCTGCTGCTTAGACCAGAAGAATGATTCCTCCAATAAAGACATTACACTCCAAATCTGCTTAACGACCGCTCCGTGGACAGTAATGGTTTCAAATTGAACTTGGCCCACGGGGACAATGTGTATGTGTGTGAAAGAGTGTGTGAATGTGTGTGTGAAAGAGTGTGTGTGTGTGTGTGTGTGTAAAAGTGTGTATAGTACGAGTGTAATAGACATAGCATGTAAAACGAGGTTATACACAGATTTAGACAAGATAAAAGCAGAGATTATTTACGAGATGACATTTTAAAGACAATATTGTGTTTGAATATTTTATAGGAACGGAGTGTAGCTGATTTGTGCGCATGTGTTGGCTTCTATTTCCAATCTTTTTTAACATACGAGCATCTGTATTATTTGCCTTTTTCCTCTGCAGTGCCACTCCAGCGCAGAACGACCACCTCATCAGAACGCCGAAGGTAAACAGTCGATATCACTCATGAGTTTCATGAGAAGACCGTGGCTTTCATCCTTTCATCCTGCCTTTAACTCTCTTCCTCTTTTCTTCTTCCTCCTTTTTTCTTTCCAGTCTCTCTCGCTCTCTTTTCATATCAAGCGTGAAGGAGGTTCTCCCACCTCGCCCCCTCGACCATCTGAGGATGCCCACTCTGACCGATACCAGGCGAGTTTAAAAAAACACCACAAAAGCAGTATCAGATTATCAGGAATTTAAGATTCACAGAGTAACATGACTGTACAGATATGTGCATTTCCACTGGGGTTCATATCTAGAACTGGACATGGATAAATGCACCCCGCTTTAAAAGCCAAAACAATAGAGCTTTTGTTAAACTGTGGAGTGGAATAGATTTAAGAACTTACAGAAGTACAAACATAAATATACAAACAGTTATTAATATTATTTGTTAGATTTATAACAAGAAAATCTTCTTGTTAAAGTGTGAAAATATTTTGTTATAACTTGAAAATGTCTGCAACCTGCTTTAAGAGCCAAAATGACAAAGATTTTGAATAAAATTAAGAAAGTACAGAAGCACAAACACAAATATACACTTAGTTATTTATGCGTTTATACTGCAGGCAAATACTTTTCTGCTTTTTTTTTTTTTTTACCTGAATTTGTATACGTCACTTCCAAATTTGTGTACTGCAGTTTACAGCATGTTTTTTCCTGGTGTGGTGCCAGTGACTCACCAGTTTTATGGTCTGGGGTTGATCAAATGGTGTGCTCAACACTCAACACCTCACATAAAAGTAATAGGTTCATCAGGAGTCGAGTCAAGTCAATTTTATTTATACAGCTCAAAAACGCAGGTTTGTTTCAAACCGTTTTACGACCTGAACAACATATTGCACTTCTGAGGTCCTAGATTTGGATAAGGAAAAAAAACACAAGACACAAAAATATCTTAAATGGAAAAGAGTCTTCAAGAACATCAGGGGAGGGGTTCCTCTTCCAGGCAGGACTGAGCAGGAATGTGCAATAGTTGTCATAAACAGAGGAGTAGTAATAGAAATACAATATGAAGAAACAAAATGAGTAGAATTTGTAACAGAATTAAGACAACTATATCAAAGTAAGGTGAAGAGGAAACGCATACAAAGATGGCTGTCTATTAAAGTTGACATGTGCTACCCATGACAAGGACAAGATATTAAAACCTGTTCCCTATTTTTACCTCCAGTTTTCATTAAATTTGGTGGAAGATTATAAAATACTTGCCAATACTGAGATCTTAAAAATAGGGAGGATTTTGAAGCCAAAATTTTGAGTTTTAGCAACTTTGTTTCCTGTGTTCTGGGGATTTTTAAAGAATGAAAATAACAAAATACATAATAATAAGTACATTGCAACAGCATGTTTATGTTAAATTTAATTCTACTCTTAATTCTTAAGAAAGAATAAAGAACAATTTTGCATCATGGTCAGAAACAGGCTGTGATAACAAAAAGGGAAAAAAAAGTTGTGAAAATTTGCCATGAATCAGGAGAAATACAATCCCAGGAGGACACAGTGAGAGGGCAATGAAAATGGGTCTCCTGGGAAAAGTGGGAGGGTTGGCAAATACTGGGTGTCGCATGAGTGGATCTGAATCATGGGGAAGATACACACGAGAAAAAATTCACTTTTGGCAACTTTGTGAGAAAGAACATTCAGCCTTGGTGGATGTCTGCGCTCTACACCAGCAGCTCCTGTGTCTGCAAGGTAAAATGACTGAATGTTCTTGTCAGTGGAGTTTAGTGGTTTTGAAGATAGCGATATCACAGCTTCAGTCCCCTGTTAGATACGGCTGTCTGAAAAGGTCTGTCTCTGTAAGGATGCTTTCAATAATGCCGACAGACACTTGGAATAACAGTTGAAGCCTGTCAGTGGCAAAAGCGATCACTTTTAGTTGATGCCACTGGATCAATTCCAAAACTTTTTGGGTTTTTTTATTATTTAGACCCTAAAATATATGTGAGTGAAAGCTGTAGTTTAAACTCCACATGGGTGAAGTACGCTGATGTTTCTTTGTGTTTGTTGCAGACGTTCCTCCGTGTTCGGGCCAACAGACACACCAGACTAAATGGTACGTTGATGCATGGAGAGCGGAATAACTGTGTGTTTGTATCATTGCTGCTAACTCAGCTAACTTGTTGTTAAGAGAAAGCTCAGCACAGAAAACTCTGCCAGGTCTGCAGTTTTAAGTGGTTTTGAATTTTTTTTTTAAAAAAGTAAGAGTCAGAGTTTTTTTTTCTAAATAAAACATTCTAGTTCCCTTTGTTCACCCTCCCTCCCTCCCCAGTCGTTCAGATATCACCCTTTTTCCCACCGCATCTCCACCGGCCTAGCGCCCACACGAGCAGAGGAGCTATTAACCTTTCAACTTTGACCTCTTGATATGTTAACAGTCGATGACCTCTGCTGGTGCAGGTGCTACGTCAAATCTGCCCCATTACGCCCCCACAGCGCAGGAGCCCACCTAGACTGCACACAAGCTGGTAAGACACACCGAGAAGCACGCTCTTCTTCATCACGTTTAACTATTAATGAGCAGCTGTTGAGTTTTCCTTCCAGTCTCTCAATTTTTTTTAAAAACAAGGATATGACTTCGAATAAAGGGCGTAGAAGTTGAATGGTTTCATCAAACCATGTATCTGCAAAATGTTAACTTTTCATGAAGTAAGAAAATATGTAGGCTTCATGCCTGTGTGCTGATGTTCATCCCTAACATGACACAAACTTACATTTATAAAAGTGAGTATATTTATGTCATTAATGATGGGTTGTCTATTGAGTGATGATATAAAGAACAAGTATTGCTGCCGTGCCAAGAAAAGAAAAACAGATAAAAATATATTTTCATATATAGCAAGATATCGTGTTATATGTTATGTTACAACAAGAAAATTTTCTTTAATTCACATTTATTAATGTGATAAGCTTGTATGTTGTAATAATGTAAACATATCTTGTTATAACATGAAAATATCTGCTGATAACATTAACATATCTTGTTACAAGATAAAATATCTTCTAATAACATGAAAATACGTTGTTATAATGTGAAAATGCCATGTTATAACATGATACTGATCTGTTTTTCTTTTTCTGGTGTGGCTACAATACATTTCTATAGATGAAGCAAAGTAAACTTCTAGTAAATGAGTTAGAAACCGTTAATGAAATGATTACATACAACTTATAAACCCTTTATAAATGGTCTCTTATTAGAAAGTGGTACCACTTAATAAAACAAACAAATAAATAAATAAACAGTGATAAAACAACAACCATTTCAGCGGTCTCCAGCCATTTAGAAAGTGATATAACAGAGCGCTGATAGACCTGCAGACCTGCAGAGCATCCTTAAAGCTGCAGCTGACATCTTACTACTGTTATTATTACCACTGAGATGCTCTGGCTCTTAGCTGACTCTTCAAACCGCCACCGCTGTCGAGGTCTGTTAGCCTTTATTGGGCCTTATAACAGGACAGCATAATGAGCTTCTAAATACATGTCAGGGAGGAGAAAGAAGAAGAGGGAGGAGGAGGAGGGGGCTCCTCTGTTGATTAATCAACCTATCTCACTCCTCTCTCCTCTCTCTGTTTGATGAGCTCTTCCTCATCTATGACCGTCTCTTTAACCCTCATTATGTTCGCTGGGATGGTGGCGATCAGGTCACAGCCACCAGCTCTCTGTGTGTCCACCCTTCCCCTCCCCCCCCTGGGGGGGCTACTGTCATCCAGCGGGAATTAGAGGGCCCTAAAACTTAATGTCCCCTTATGCAATCTGCAGTCAGTCAGGTCACAGTGGGAGAGGAGGTGCAGTTGGTGTTCTGCCATGTTAACTTTTATATCAGAGAGGAGAGTGGAGGGAGGAGGAGATGACAGGGTGGAGACGGGAGGAACGTTTTGCATCCACTGCTGGGAAAAAAAAAACAAAAAAAAAACTGCAGTTGTTGTTCACAAAGAGCCCAGAACTGTCCTTTAGCTTTAGTTGTACTTCAAGGTGTGTATGTGTGTGTGTGTGTGTGTGTGTGTGTGTGTGTGTGAATGCTTTTGGCTTGTGTGATTGTGCTACAGGTTAATCCATGCATAAAGGTTTTCAAAGGAGCTCAAACAACAAAAGAATTTATTATTTTTGAATGTCTAAGCTAAGTATCCCTTCATCAGCACCACCCATCGTGCTCCAAATGTGCTGATTTAAACTGTACTTTTTTTTTTTTTTTTTAAATCAATCTGGTCAAGTTTGCAGTTGCTGTTAACACTTAGTGTGGCAGAAGTTGTAAACGTCCTATTATAACAAGATATTTTAATGTTATTAGACATTTGTCCATTGAATTTAGCTATATATTATGTTTATCTTTATCCTAAATTCAAATTTATATTTTTGAACAATGTCAAAATCTGAAAATGAATAAAAACATAAATGCCAAAAGTAAGAAATGAGCTCAAACTCTGCAAAGCAGAGAACGCAATGGCAAGAAATAACACAAAGATTGTTACTGTACCATTTTCATGTCTACCAATATAAGAATATTTTGTTGCAATGAATAAAAAATTGCTGAAAATCTAAATAATGAGGAAAAACTGGGGACCCCCTCATGTATCTATATACACTTATGTAGTATTAGTTTTGTGAATGAGCAACAGAAGAGACATGCATTAGAAGGATATTGTATTAAATTTATTAAATTAAATATATTTGCACCATCTGAAACAAAGATTCTAAGAGTTAAAGATTCATTAGATCAGAATGTAATCTATAAATTATTAAGATTTTGAAAATTAAAATATAATTTGTTTGACTGTCAAGCTGTTTGTAATAAATAAATGAATAAATAAAAATATTATTAAATATATTAAAATTATGTTATAATGTTTTAAGAGGCTGAATCTGAAAAAAAAAACTTTTCATGGACCACCTGGCAGACTGCCACAGACCCCTGGGGGTCCTCGGACCCTGTTTGAGAACCACTGGCTTCTAGACTGTACAGTAAACTTTTGATGGTGAGAGGATCTGAACTTAAAAGTTTTACTTCATAAAAACAAAATCGTGGACTTCGAAAAACTGCAACAGCATCTCTGTAAAATGTGACCATACTATAACAGTGTTACAGTAAATTGGTGAAACTTGTTTTATAGCACACATCCTGGAACAGAGACCAAATTTTTATTGCACAACCAATAAAATATACATTTAGAAAGAGAAGAGAAAAAAAACATCCACTGATCTGGACTTTTGGTTGAACAAAAGAGGTAATTTGAAGATGGGCTTTTTTAAAACATTTTTACACTAAACAATTAATCATTATTCATGAAAATAACCAGCAGATTAATATTAACTTTTATATAGTCCCTGACTTTTCTCTGTGTGACTTCCATCACCGACCACTGCCTTTTTCTAACCTCTTTAATGTTTTTGTTTTGAGGGAGAAAGGTACAGGCCTCTTATTTAGTCAGAATTCAGTAATAAAGGACATTTGTATTTAGTTAAAAACTGAGACGAGTTCACAACCCGATTTTAAGAAATAAACATAAAAGGACCATTTAAAGTGACTGTGTCCTGCTTTTGAAGCTTCTGTGAGTATCACCATCTCATGGTCTCTTCTGTCTGTTCCAGTCAGGATCGGGAAGCTGAAGAGGAGGAAACCAGAAGACGGACAGGTACGCGTTTGATTTGTTTCCATGACATTTTTATTGTAATGGGAGATGAACATATAGCTGGGAGACCTCAGGTTGAGAGAACGTCGCCCCCCCGATGCTGTTGACTGCTTTTGTTCGTGTAGCATCAGGATCACTGTCAGCTCGCTGTGTATCCATGTGAAAACACTGCCGGCGTTGGTTCACAGCTATGAAAACACAGCGGCAGATATGTAGCTCGAGGCTGTGGGAGGCATATGGACATATTCACCAAGACTCTGAAATGTATTTTGTGTGTGTGTGTGTGTGTGTGTGTGTGTGTTTCAGGAGGGTTCAGCGGACCTGGTGCCGTTGGAGGACGAGTGGAATGAGAGGAGAAGGATACAGATGACGTCTTTAGTCGGGGGGTTTAAAGGTAAGAGTGAATCTGCGTGTGTGTGTGTGATCCTGTTCAGTGGAGGGTGAATGATGTGACTGAGTGACAGCTGAAAAACCACTGAACTTTTCAGTCCACATTACAGCGCAGCAGGATGCCTTGAAGGTTCGCTTAAAAGTAACGGTTTCCTTTACCCGAGAAGAAAGCTGTGACCTGCAAACTCGTTACATACTGACTGACAGAAACAAGCAGCAACACAACATTTTATGATGCTAAAATTCACCTTATTTTGACCTTAGAAATAAGAACAGAACTTCTCTACTTTGTCCTTTTACAAACAAATTTATATACCACAAGTGCACTTACAAAATCAGAAAATATAGCACATTAAAAACAAGCTATCACTATAATTAAATCCTTAATCCAATTCAGGTTGGATGGAGGACTGGAGGGGATCAAGAGGGTGGGGAGAATGGACAGAAGTTTTTATTTTTGTTTTTTTTGTGTGTGTGTGTGTTTTCTTTCTTCTCTTGTAGTTATTTGTCAGTTTTGTACTGATTAATGCACAGACAATATTCATTTACTGTATTGGTGATCCATCAACTCACAACCCCATCCTATATAATTATGTTTTAATACCAATAAAAATGATCACAAAAAAAGGTTTCTTACAAGTGTTAATCTGGGAAGTTTGTATTGATGGAAATTGGATAGAAATTGTTGTAGCCATGTACAGATTATAAAGCACCCTGATGAAAATTGTGATTGGTCATTTTGGACTATAGAAATTAAAGTTTACCTGACTTGACTTGATTTGACTTGACGTGAAAAATATTTTGGATTTTCTTGGGAAACCCAGGTGCAGTCCTGGTGAGCACGACTTCAAAGGAGTGTCGAGACAGCGACGCAGACCTGGACGTGGACGGAGATGATACTCTGGAGTACGGCCGAGCGCAGTATCCTTTACACCAAAGGTTTTGGTGCAGTCTTAAGTTATGTAAAACAGCAATATTAAGCTTAATTTGAGGAGTTTACTTGAATGGTTTTGGTGCATAATGATAACGGTAAAGTTCACAGTATGCAGTATAAGAATATACATAGAAATCCAAAAAAGAAGCATGAAACACTCACTCAAATGCTGTAGACCTTGTATAAGTGATATATATAAACAGTCTACTTTTCAATTTTCTTACAAACTCTTTTTCTTTTAGACAAACTCCTCACTGTGTGCAGTGTTTTTCAGCACTTTACAGGTTAGATAAGTTGTTGTCAGCCTTGTGTTGTTGAATGTTTCCTGACCTTTGTCCTCAGATACACAGAGACAGACGTCATCCCCTGCTCAGGAGAAAGCTCCAAGGAGACAACAGTGAAGTATGTGCCCCAACTGATAGGGTCACATTCAGTTAGATATGAAAGCAACCATTTAATACAGTACCTTTTTTTTTTATGTTTTTGGCTGTTAAATGTCTGTCGTATTTTTGCAGCAGCAGCAGCAGCACGTTGCCTGACTCAAGGGTGAACCTAGAATTTTCCAAATGGTCAAATGAAGGTACATTAAGCAAATTAATTGCTTTCAGAAAAAGGGAGACTTTTATAAAAAAAAAAAAAAAAAACATTTATTCTATTATTTATCTTTTGCATTTGTTTGTTCACTCAGGGAGTCCATCTACCAGCAGTGGAGAGAAGGTGGACAGCAGCTCAGCTTGTCTCCCCAAAACCTGCAAAAACACTGAGATAGAGATGTAAGTTTGACATTACACACTTCAGGTTGTGTTTACAGTTTTACTTAAAGTTTTAAAATAGTTAAATAGGTTTGGTGACTGTGTTACAACAGTGCCATGGCCAAATAATGTGTTACTAAACATTTCTCTTTAATTTTAAATATTATAATAATGCAGTAAAATGATTTTTAACTCCTGAATAAAGTTTTTTTTAGCTCAATGTTGCTGCTTCTGCACATAATAATTCCCTTTACCTGAGTAAAATAGTCCTCTTCCTTAATCAGTTTGCATACCTTTATTTTCAAAATGTGGAATTTTTTTGCATAAAAAGTTAAATATAGAAGTTTTTAGTTATGCGTAAACTCACAGAACTGAACTGAAACCAAGTTAAAACTCAATTAGTACTCGTGTATTATACTGTAAGTTGGGTGTAGTGAATTCCAGGTGTGAATCAGCCAATCAGAGCGGAGGAGGTGTAACCATCACTTACTGTAAAGTGTATTTTGGCGGTCCCCTGCTCCCACCGGCGTGATACACAATACTGTATCAATGTGATGATATCATCAATCAAGGTCACAGCAGGCGACGCTCGTGTGCATGTATGCACATTTCATCACACTTAATGCATTGTAGCCTGTCTGCCTCACGCTACAGTCTGTTTGCGCTGCAGTCTATCCTGTAATTGTGCGTGTGTCTGTGTGTATGTCTATCTGTGTGAGGACGCCTCACCTCGCCCCTTCCTCCACCCTCCACCCTCCGTCTATGATAAATGAGACAGCGAAAGCAGCCAATGTGATTGCTGATAAATTTCATGCTCAGTGTCCATGTTGGCCAGCGAATAATTTAATCTGTCTTCGATTTATAAATGACTCTCCAGTGTCTGCCTAACTCTGCCATCTCCTCCCATCTCCCCTCCTGTTACCGTCCGTCTGTGTGTGTGTGTGTGTGTGTGTGTGTGTGTGTATGTGCAGGCTCTCAGAGGACTCCACGCTGACAACTCTGGATGCACTTAAAGCTCGGATACGGGATTTGGAGAAACAGTTGTCTAAAGGAGACAGATTTAAATGCCTCATCTGCATGGTGAGTACGGAGGCAAATTAAATCGACAGAGCAGCAGACACGCGAGATTGAGACAACAGCGCAGTAATGCACGAACTGCTCATATTCCTGCAGGGACCATGTCAACATTATTGGTCATGCTCTTTTAAAGGAATATAAATATGCTGATGATGATATTTTAATCTGTCGATATGGATCTGCATTTACATAACTTTAAGTAATATTATTTGAAAAGCTCTATGTTCAGTTTGTTTGACGTTAGATTTAAATGACCATTTAGGCTGTCAGTGTGATTAGTTGGCGTGAAAAGTACAAGCTTTGCTGTGGTTTGCAGAGTTCCCCAGATGTGGAATGGGACTGATAACACTATAAAAATCTCACAATCTGTGTCTCTTTTTAAAAAATGAGCTTTGTGGAAAAAATTCTTCGTCTAAATAGTGAGAGTTGCTAGTTCTCTGAAGAATTACCAAGACAGTGTGATGAATCAGATCTCTTTACTTCATGCAGCATGGAGAGAAGACTCTTGCACAGTGTTCTCTGAAGGTCTTACAAAGCATCTTGCCTTATATGCAAAACAACAGTTGCTGATTCTGTAACAGTGTCGATTCAATCAATCCTTTAACAATGTGTAGGCACACTAGTCTTCCTGAGTATACTGTTCCACTGATTTGATTGATTGATTGTTCACTCAGGCTTACAGTCACCTTCCTGTTTCACAACTTACATACAGAGACTCCCAAAGTTAGTACATTGATTATTCATCAAATTTGTTCATCTTCCACAGCTTAAGGCAGCGGTAACTATTACAATATGTTGCTTGTAAGCTTGAATACCCTGAATGGCTGGGGACTTCTGAACTAGTTACTCTACTCTGAAATTCTTTTTACATCGTTATATGTCATATTGTCATATGTCTGTTTTTACTGTGTCTTACCTTTTTGATCAGTGTTAGACTGATGACAAGAAGACTTTTTGCAGATGAGAACTTGATAAACTAACAAGAGAAAACTGAATAAAATTGAGACAAAAAAAAGGTCAAAAATCCAATTGAATGGTGGATTTGGAGATTTGTGACACCCAAACTTGTCAGGATGATTTCACGTGTATTCAGTGTCTTATATGATTGTACATGTATTTAAACTTGTGAATAAACTTGAAAAAATAAAATTTAAAAGTTACATTGTCAAGTCTCAAGAAAATCTTTAAAAACTGTTTTGCTTTAGTACTATAATGATTAGTCAGTTAATCAAAAGTCTACAGAAATTATCAATTAATCATATGAGCCATTTATTGACAAAAAATGTCACTTCTTTCCTCCTCACAGACTGTAAAGTTTGAGAATTTGCTACTCTCCTCTGCTTTATATCATCATGTTGGACTGTTGATTTAACAGAATCTGTTCGAGGATTAGCTTCCCCCTGAGAACGTGTGATGAATATTTTTCATGATTTCATTCACATTTTGTTGAAAAAATAATTAACTAATGAATAGAAAAAAATGGGATTAGTCTATAATGAAGTATAAAAACAATTTCTTGATGAAGGAGCAGCTGCTGTGTCTCAGCTCTGTTTTCTTGTACACATGAAGGAAGCAAGTCACTGTTTTACAGTGATAGACTTATTTTGCTCATTTTAATTTGAACTTGCCAAAAGAATATGTATTTTATCATCTACTAAAACTAAAACAGTGTAGTAAGTAAACACACCAGCTGACTGTTCCTGTTGTTAAAGTGGCCTCAATAAAAGATTATTTGAAATGGAGCGTCTTTTAATGCTCTTATTATAGTTTCACATGGACATCTAGTGGCAGCTGTTTGTACTGCAGGTGTAAAGAATCATGCTCACCTGTATTTTCTTCTCTCTGCAGGACACGTACACAACCCCGCTCACCTCCATCCAGTGCTGGCATGTTCACTGTGAGGAGTGTTGGCTTCGAACGCTGGTAAAATATCTGATTCATATAAACATGAAAATTAAGAAAAATAACCAGAGCGTGTTTGATAAAAGTCTCATTTGACCTTTTTTTTTTTATTTTTCTGTTCAGGGAGCAAAGAAGTTGTGTCCTCAATGTAATACCATCACCTCACCTGGAGACCTGAGGCGGGTCTTCCTGTGACACAACCACTCGCAAAACAAGAGGAGGGACTTCTTCTGTTTTAACTAATCAGGGGTGGACTTGTGGGCAGCTGGCCTGTCATAAACTCCCATCCTTCTCCTCCTCCTCCTCCTCCTCCTCTTCAAACCCTTCCTGGTCCTACCTGTTCGTCAGTGTACTCCTAACATCCACTAACCCCTGAAGAACAGCAAGTGTGACCTTTGACCTTCCTCCACAGCCCTGTACAATATCCATGTTCCTGCTGCAACACCAACCAGACCAGAAGAAACATTAAAAAAAAAACAACAACTGATAGCTCAGGCACTGAAGAACAAAAACGCTTTGGGACAATATTTATCGATTTTATAATCCTTTTTTCTGTTTTATGAGGGAAAAAAAAATCACATGCAAAAGCACATGTACATAGTTTTGTGTATGTTTGGATTGGTGTGTGTATATGATGTTGACTAGCAGAACAACCCGACTGTATTTACTGTACAGAGTTTGTCTTTGCTTAGATCATTTATTATTATTTGTGTAGCTCCTGTAGGTTGGAAACACTCACAATAATATCATCATCACATTCAGGCTCATTTTGTCTCGGTCACTGACGTGTTTCTTTGTAAAAGGATCATTAAATCTAATTTTATCAATGTTACTACAATAAAACGTGTGTCTAAAAAGTTGCCGTTTTACAATACATTTTAATTGCGGGGATGACATGAATATTAGCCTGTTTGATTTAGGCATCTTGTGTTGTTCAGGCCAGGTGAGGCCCTTGTTTTGATGGCTCTGTGTCGCGCGTTCGCCCTTTAAGAAGTGGGTCGGTGCAGGATTAGTCAGGCAGAGCCCATCGCAGCTCAGCTGTAGTCGAGGAACACTAAACCCTGCTATTCTGAGCTTTTACCATGTGAGGGACGGACGACCACTCACGCTTTGACAGGGCTCTATCATACACGAAAAACACCACAAAACACCCCATTTTATTACATTTAATGGCAGGATAATGTAATTTAGAGTCCAACACCAGTCAGATTTAATGGTTATGTTTGAAATTTCTTCCAGTTTTCAAAATGTAACACCAAGTCAAAGTCCAGAGCTGTGTTTGTCTCATTTCCATCACTCTGACCTTCAACTGCTCTAGTAGAGCTGCTTACCAGACCAGTACCAGGCAGCGTCTCATACCAGTAAAGTATCTGCAACTTTCTGAGCGAGCAGGGCGTTGCTGAAAAGACCGATGCTCTAAATCAAACCATCCTGAGTAAATTAACAGTAAGATTATCAACTTGTATGCCGATCAAACAAAACTTGTTTGTACACAAAATTAGTCTGAAGAAGCACTTTTTACCTTTATGATCAGGCAAGGGAACACACACACACACACACACACACACACACACACACACACACACACACACACACACACACACACACACTCACACACACACACACAGGCAGAGTAGACTGAAGATGACTTCAGGTTTATTTAAACAAAATCCAGTATTTTGTGGAGGTGTGGCCGTGTTTTTGTTCTTCACAATGTTACTGCTTTGAAACAATCAGAAAATAACGGTTTGCTTCTCTGATTCTTTGACCGTTGATGTTGCAGAATCTATCTTTAAATTTGGACCCGGGGCAAAAGTAAACTCCATAAATACCTTCATGTATTAAAACTGCATGAGCAGAATTGGGTGCTTTTGATGGGGTCCCCCAGGACCCCAACAGATTGGTGTTTTTAAAAAAAAAAAAAAAAAAAAAAAGCACTCATTAAAGCAGAAACAGAAAGTAAAGGTAATAATTCATTAGAGAACAAAGTCATTAAAAATTGGGGTGATAGAATAAAGCCCCTCTGAGATGTGATAAAGGATACCCCTGGTGTCTGTGGGTACCCAACTCAGTAGGATGCAACCGTATTTGTACCAGGCAGGTATGAATGTTTGTAACTTTATGAAAAAGAGCAATGCTCAAAGAGAAAGTGAAAGTGAAACTTTTTGTTAATTATTGTTTTTACAATAATACAAGGAAATACTGGTCATATTTATATTTACCTCCTCAACCTTAAACCACCTTTTCCTTTCAAAGCCAAAATCCTGGTGCTTAAGCAACAAGTGTCAGCTGAAACAAATTCAAAGCCTCTGCTACGTCACAGTATACAGTGACTTTGCCCATTTGTCTAAAGGTCTTGTGACCTGCGTAAACACTGTGGATAAAATGAAGCCAGCATGCACACACGTGATTGGTCAGTGAGCTGAAGGGAGGTGGTGGTAATTCAGACTGACACTGAGCTGCTTCAGTGAATCAGTCTAACAAACACACACACATGCACACATACACACACTCATTGTGAGAGTCCATTAAGAAGCCTGAAGAATCATCTGCTGAGCGTCTCTGCGACACAGACGGTGTGAGAGAAGGTAAGGTCGAACTTTTGACTTTTTTTTAAATTTAATTATCAAATTTGTGTCAAGTACTGATGTGATAAATGTGAGTTCAGGTGCAAACCTCAACTAAAACTAAAGGAAAGGTCCATTTTAATTGTATTGCACTGCACCACAGCCTGCACTACTGCATATTCATAACATGTTTGTAAAGTATTTCTTTTCTGCTCAGTGAATAGGCTGACATGGTTATATATAGTTTTTAATCTATTAATAACTGTTTTAATGAGCATTAAAAGCTCCAGAAATTTGAGAAAAGGAGGCATAAATTAATAGTTTGGGATTGTATTGTTCTTTTTCATCAAAAACTGCAGGTGAAGCCAAACAATAAGTTGTAACAGCAAGATGTTGAAGAGAGAAGTTGCATGTTTTTTTGACTGTATTGTTAAGTAATTACTCTTAATGAATTGATTCAAAAGTGTCCCTGAAACATCATCCTCTCTTTTTGCACAGGCGGCAGGTAAATGGGTCACCTGTCCTGGAACCTTTGTGCCGCCTGGCCCAGATCCAATTAATCCTGCTGACTGACCTGCCATGACTTCATTAACAGGCGTTCTTAACATTAACCTCCGGGCCTCCGGCTGTCTAACGAGTCAGCAATTAGGACATGGACGTGTTTCAATATTTTAATTAAGGAAATAGGAAGGAGAATTTCCTGAGTGTCAGTTAATTATTAGCAGAGATTAAAAACTACAATAACACAAGAGCAAAGGTCTGATTTTAAACGTCAATGTGTGTGTTGGGACGTTTCTTCCTGACAGTGTAGTGGCTAAGAGGAGCTCAGGTCAAAGGATTAGACTTACTTCACATTATACCACTTAATAGGATAGCTGGTGAGCTTTACCAGTACTGCAGTAGTAATGTATCAGCAGAGGAAGAGTTTAAAATACTTCATGCAAATTATTTTAATTTAAAAAGTCAAAAATCAATCAGTCAAAACCAATAAAATAACTCACACCAAGATGTCAAACATCCTATTTATCGCTAGATTCACTGGCACAAAAGATCCGACTTTAATCTGCTTTTGGCACAAACTGAAGCTCACTCTGTCCCTGTCTGTCTGTCTGTCTGTCTGTCTGTCTTTCTGTCTCAGAACCATGTCAGGACCGAGGCCTGTAGTGCTAAGTGGCCCCTCTGGAGCAGGGAAGAGCACTCTGATGAAGAGGCTGATGAAGGACCACGAGGGCGTCTTCGGATTCAGTGTGTCACGTACGTTGGTGTGCCAACTGGTTATTGGCTTCAATCACAAAAAAACATCCTGTCCGAGGAGGAAGTAGGACACGCTGGAGTCACCCTGTCTCAGCTTGATGGGTTTAATTCTGCACCAGCCAATAGATTCTGTGATTCTATATATCAGGAAATCTTTTAATGCTGAGACTGAGGTTCACGTCAAAGGGATAGTTTGGATTTTTTTGAAGTCGGGTCGAGGTATTTGCACACAGTCAGCGTATAGATGTTGGTCGGCATGTCCCCAGTTTGGAGAAGCAGCAGGAATACCAGTGAAGGAAGCAGCAAAACATATTTCAGCCACCTAAAAAATCAATATCAAATTAAGTGTACACTATGTTTAGAATATTTTTACTGCTTTGTCATCAGAAAGCCTTTATGCATCAGGAAACTGCAGTTTTATAAGACAAATATAGCTCCCTCCAAAGCCAGAAAATAGTGAAATGTCCATCCCAATTTGTCAAGGTCCAAGGAGTCAAAATATATTCTGCTTAATATGATGTTAAATGGAGACAGCAAATCTCCACATTTGAGAGGCCGAAAACAACACTTTCTGCCATGTTGCATGAAGAATTACTTAAAGACTGTCAAAATAATTTAATAGTTTAATTCTTTTTTACCACGTGCCACTTACATTCGAAAATGTAAATGGCTGCTGTCAGGTCATAAAACCAATGATCTGTTGATCTTTACAAATCAAGACTTGACAGTTTAACAGCAGCATAGGCGTCAGCAACCACATCTACTGTAGGTAACACAGTGACTATGGATAAGTACCTCATACAACCCCACTTCAAAAAATACACACTATCCCTTTAATAACTCTCAAAAGCAACATTACTGATGTTTTTTTTTTTTTTTTTTTTACCTTATCTCTGGGTTTTAATGATGAAATCCACTTTTCACAGACACAACAAGAAACCCACGACCGGGAGAGGAAGATGGCAAAGGTACAGTACTTCTGGCTCAAAGCAGTGTTTTTAGTATCAACACAAGTGTTAAAAGTGGGTCATTGATGTTTGTAGCACCCTCACACTGTAGTAGGACCATCATGCTCTGTGGTTCACCATGCAGGAGCCCTGGACTTGGATTTGAATTTGTATAACTGTGATAAAAAAAAAAAAAGTATATTTTACACCTTGCTTTTTGTTTCTGTAGCCTTCCCCACTCACTCAGTCTAAAATAACGCCCACGACACTTCTTACTCCCAAGTGAACTGTACAAATGGTTTTGTCCCCCTGTAGCTCCCTTGATATAAAAAGGGATAAACCTCTTTCTGTGCCTGTTTTGCTTTCTCCATAGGGCTGAACAAACTCCCCATGCTTCTGGGGGCTACTTTACTGCCCGTAGCAGACGTCTTTTCCTCTGAAGACTTAGAATTGTCAACCTCATTTTCGTGTCCAAACGATTCAGAAACCACAGATAAAGGTGACCTTAGTGTGATTCCTTATCACAGTTTTTTTTTTTTTTAGGGCAGAGGGATGGGGGTTACTTTCATCATCCTGGCACGCTCTTATTGGATTCATAGGAATGGATTCATGGTAATAATACAAACCAAAAAAAAGAGAAAAAGAAAACTATGTACAGAATCGGGACCAGACAGTTGACACTTTGGAGTAAAAAGCTTTTGAAAATAGCCCCCTGTTATGCCTCAGTAGTGATTCCCATTTCCAGTCCCGTGACATTTTTATGTCCAAAAAAACGGTCCCATTTCCCCGTGTGGCTGATAGATCATTGATGAACCAACCATTAGCATCACAGTAAAGAGATTTTGGGATATAAACGATCCATCCAAGCTTTTCAAACACTGTTGTCACGACTCCGTAATGTGTTAGACTCCAGGAAAATACACACAGTCGTTGTTTTGTACGTGGCCCAGACTTTTATTAATCCAAAATATGTCCCATCACTCGCTCACTTCAATCAATCACTCACTTTGGGCCAAAATTAGATCTTTATTTTGCATAAAAATATCCTATGTACTACTGTTTTCCTGACTGCTGTTTAAAAGTAATTCTGCCTTGTTTTCAGGGTTATTATCCATTTGTTTACAGCGCAGCCAATTCTCATTCTATCTGGCGTTTCCCTCCAGATTGTTACTTCAGTCTTCAGTCTTCAGCAGACTCCTTCATGTTGTCATGCTAATGATTGTGTGCTATCGCAGTGCCCATTAGCGGTAGGAAGTAGTGACGTGTTTGTCTCTAAAACTCTGCCGTTTTAGATCCCCAGAGGTTTTGATGTTGTGAAGATTTAGGCCTGTGTGGAGCTGGTATGGACAATATAATGTGCTCTGGAACAGTTACACTAATGGCATGTTTAGAAAGTGACGAGAAACAAATTTTTAATCTTTGCATGCTTTTCCCTTGGAGAATGGCTGCGTACTTGTTTTGTTTGTTTGCACTTTCAACACACAGTCTCATATTTAGTTCAGAGGAGAACATCAACACTTAAACACGCACCTCCAGCTGCACACAATGTTAGCCTTGGTGCCTGTGTTTCTTTTATTTTGTGTGATGTTCACTGCTTGATCAGCACAAGCCTTCACTTCATTCTCCATCACCTCTCTTTGGTCATCTCCATTCATTCTTCAAGTCTCCACAGCAGAGCTAGATTCATTATGCACGTTGCATCTTGCAGACTACCACTTCACAACGAGAGAGGCCATGCAGGAGGGCATTGATAATGGGGACTTCATTGAAAATGCAGAGTTCTCCGGTAACATGTATGGAACAAGGTAAATATTTGCATCTCTCTACATGAATGCCACATTATTTTCCAACACATAATCAAGAGCGACCTTAGATATGGAGCATCAGAGCCAAGCATAAGAATAAATAAATGTTGATTTTATTCTCGAAAGGCAAAAAAATACCTTCATCCTTTATTTTATTTTTCTTGTGTCTGGGAAAAATACTGAAAGTTCAACTTCATTTTGTGACATTTTTACTTTATTACAGAGACCTTTAGGTAGACATGGGGGAGCAAAAAACTAAATAAGTGAAAAAAATACTTTTGTGTTCCCCAAATAAACTTTTTCTCACAAAACTTTTGGATTCTCCCGTAAATCTTTGTTCCCTCACAAAACTTGGCATTCCCTCGCAAAACTTAAGTCGCAAAACTTGGCATTCCCTCACAAAACTTAAGTCGCAAAACCTTGCGTTCCCTCGCAAAACCCGTTATTACACAAAACTTTGTGTGCTTGCAAAACTTTGTATTCTCTTGTAAAACCTCGCATTCCCTTGCAAAACATTTGCTTTCTCTTCCAAGATATATTCTGAGTGGAAAAACACACTTCCACTTCTGTGTCAAAACCCAAAAAGAAGAAGTAATGAATGTGAAGTTCTTCCATACGTTAATGTTACAGCTTTGTTAACTTTACTTTTACCAGTTTAACATTAGTGCTTCATGTTAGTGGGCAAATTAACTAGCTTACATTAGCAAACTAACATTTGTGTCTTTATCATTAGCTTTTTCTTAATTCTTTTTTATACAACCTTTTCAAGGCAGGGATTTTTTTCCACTTATATCTTTTCAACCGTTTATCTATTTATGTAATTATTCATTTTTCCCAACCGTGTCCTCTTAGAAACTCTGCACTTTATACACAAATGTAAAATATAAATGATCCTCCTCACTTTTATGCCTGGCTCTAATACTCTTCTGCATTTTGTAAATGTCATTTAGATGCATAACCTCTGACATCTCTACCTTTTTTAAAAAAACATGTTATCTATTTATATAATTGTTCTTCCTCTCTCCAAGTTTCAATAATCATTTAAGAGGCAATGCTTTAGCAGGCTGTTGATTTCTGAAAAGGAACTACATCTGCACAGTTTCGGTGTTTGCTAGTTAATATGATCGAAAATACTGTAATACATAAAGTATCATTCTCACTGATGCTGGTTAAACTTAATTCAATAGAAATTAATACTCTTGCTTGCCTTATATAAGAGAATACCCTCAGGCTTACAGGGATTAAGAGGATATATAATAGTCTGGTCACAGATGGAGCTTTAACCCCATTACGTCAAAAAGAGCAACGCTGCAGCTGAGCACCTCGTGTGTCAACTTTAATCTCTTCCTCTTATTCTGAAGATAACACACACTCACTGCAGTACGGGTCTGAGCAGCTTGGATCAATGCAGCGATCCTCTTACCTTAGTCACTACGTGTGAAAAGCACAAAACGACACGATTACACTGTCAATACCTGGTTGGACATGATCCAGTCTGTCCACGTTCATATGTGTGGTCCTGGTTGCTTAAAAAGCCTCTTGTTTTATGTAGTTTTATAATGTAACAACGCTTCAATTCTCTAGTAAAGCTGCCATTCAAGACGTGCAGGCCAAGAACCTAATCTGCATCTTAGACGTGGACATCCAGGGGGTGAAGAGGATTAAAGAGACTGATCTGAACCCCATCTACATCTCCATCCAGCCCCCCTCCATGGAAATCCTGGTAAATGTCCAACTTAAAGTGATAGTTTGAATTAATGCGGTTATATGAGGTTCTTACTGATGGTCAGTGTATTACCTACAGTCGATGGCGGTTGTCATGCCCTCAGAAGCAGAGAAGCAGACAGGAGTATCAGCAGGGAAGCTAAGCCACATACTGCTGTGGACAGGATCAGCAACATATTTTACCCACTTTTAAAGGTCCATCTGAAAAAATTGACATCAGTGTAACTGTATGTTAGAATTAGTAAATTTTCACTGCTTTACCTTGCTGTCAGACAGCCCTTTCTGATAGGAAACCACCATGTTTTGCTGCTGAGCCTGTCCACAGCAGTACATTGCTTAACTTAACTTTTCCTCTCTGGCGTTGTAAGGTGTTAAAAAATCATTTGACACACTGAAATCTAATGTTTTTATCTACAGTCGCTTTCAGCCCTTGGTTGGATATTGTGATGTCGATCGTTCACCGTCACGTTTCGTTGTCTTTCTCAGGAAAAACGTCTGAGGGACAGGCAGACGGAAACAGAGGAGAGTTTACAGAAACGCCTGGAGGCAGCACGCATCGACATGGAGCTCAGTAAGTTTCACTGCACTTCTACTTGGACACGATGCAGAATTAAAGACAAACACTGCAGCTGATTGCGTTCTTTTTTCTAGGTAAGGAGCCTGGAGTGTTTGATGTGGTTATCATCAATGATGACTTAGAGAAGGCCTACGAGGAGCTGAAAGACATCCTCAATGAAGTGAGTAAAACCATATCCATAGTATCTTTGCTCTGATTTCGTTAACAAAGCTTCGCCACCGTTATCTGCCAGCTGATGCGTCAATCCTCTGGACAAGATCATTAGTTTAATGCACAAATTGTAAAAGTGTCCCTCATCTCTCTTGATACAGGAAATCCAAAAAGTTCAGGAAGCCAAATCATAAGAGGGAAACAGTCTGTTCTGCTGCTGAACAGAAGAACCAACACTTGTGACTCACACAAACCCACAAAAGTTTCTTTTTCTTTTACCCTCTGGTCAGAGGTTTCATTCTTCATGCTCAGACGGAAAAGAGGGATTTATTGTTCTCGACGCAGAGAACAGGGGTCTGTGTTAGATTTAGTCAAATCAGTGGTTGATATCTAGGTATGACAATCTTAACCCATACAATTCTACCAGCTGGCTCAGCTGCCATGTAAAAGAAAAACTATAGGTGCAGCTGCCAAATTCTGTGCTACATTTGTGCATATCTATATAACCCAAAGTTTGGCACTAGCCTGCCCACAACTGTGGAGTACACATCACTACCAACAGTCAATACCTACAACACACCCTACAAAATACTTCAGACAGTAGTAATAGTTCAGAAAGTAGTCGCAATGTGATTTATTTGTTTTGTTGAATATTAGAAATAAATTCACTCATAGCTAAATGTATTGTTGAAAATGTTTGTGATTTATATTTATGACTCATATCATGTTACTGAAATAATTACTCACATGCTGCATGTTATTTAAATATTACATGAACAAAGATTAAAGCACTGCATGTGTTACATTTAAAACTGAATGTACTTTATGTTTGTCTTTGTACACAAATGAGACTGAATAAAGAATGTGAGGACAACGACTGACCACTTTTGTGCCATTTAATGAATCTGTCATTCACTAGATGATAAACTTTAAGAATTATGAACCTTAGAAGCATCCGGTAAAACCTATAAATCTAATCAATTTCCCATTTATACATTGTAACAGACAAAATGTGTACATTTCTAAATAAAATATGTCACTCAGAAAAATATCTGCTTCAGGCGTGAAGAAGAAAAGCCCAGAAAACATTTTTCATTTTAAGGTCAAACACGTTTCTTTGACAACTCACACATTCGTATGCACTCATTGTTTAGACTAAACTGTATCCCTGATATGTTTCCATATTAACCAAAGCACAAAAAAAAATGCAGCACACTCACATATACAAGCTAATGGATAAATACGCTTTAAAACACTTTTAAAAACTCATTAAGACGCATCACATTTTCAAAATCACATGACACATGATTCTAGCAATCTGACCTGGCTCCAGCAAGCCAGAAAGGAGCCACACAGGAAACATTCAGGTGAAATGAAAATGTGCTGGTTATGAGGCTGACGAATGAAACCTTAACAGTGTTGTCTTACTGGAAGAAGGGCCCCTGCAGTTTGGTGCGGACCTGGTCTCGTTTCTCCTCCTTCTGCTTGAGGTAATCTTTAAGCTTGTCTGTGGAGAAACACACTTTGGAGTGTCGGCCTTTGTATGGGGCGCGATGGGCACGCAGCCAGGGGTTCTGGAGGCACTCGGCTGCAGTAGGTCTCCCCCTGGAATATTCACATTTATGTTTTTAATTCACTAATCTTTGTCATGGTTTATATAAGAAGAATGAAAACTAGAACACAAGCATGTATGTTCTGTATATCTGGACTACATTTTTAGAGAGACACTCACCAGGATTTGTTGTTCAGGCTGCTCTTCATAAAGTTTAAGGCTCCCTCTGACAGGCCAGGGTAACAGCGTCCAAACTGGATCTTCCCTTTCTTGATGTTTCTGTCTTGCTCCCAGCCGAGCTCTGCATGGAACGGGCTGTCAGCGCTCAGCCTGGTGAAGAAAGGGGGAAAAAAAGACACATACATTATACAAAAATTCAAACAGCACAACCTATATAAAACAAAAATTCAAAAGAGAACAAAGATTCTGGTCAAAATATTGTGAATTTTAGTGGAAGATATTAAGTTCAACCTAATGGAGAAGGCTTGGCTGTGAGAGTCTCAGAAAATGTTTTATCACACCTGGTTAGAAGTCTCATCATTCAGGCTATTACACCTGCTGAAGGAATTGCATTGCCCAAAAAGCAAATCACTACCACCTGTTTTGAGCTTGTCCAAAAGTACATACTTTTTGGTGCAAGATTTAAACAGAATGAGTGTCTATATTTGGAACAAAAATTACTTTTAATTGGGGTTAAGCTCTGAGTGTAGCTGCTACAAAAGCAATTATATGGAAGGACTAGCATGTTATCATTCATGGAGTCTTTATAATGGAATAAATCACCATTTCCATGAGGCTTCAGGAAAATAAATTTGAGAAAAGAAGTGGAAAATGTATATTTGCCCTTCTTTTGTGTAGATTTGTCTATGTATTTGTGATCTATAACTACAGTATACAGTAAAATGCTGGAAAGTTGGATCACTCTGCATAAACTGCTGTGATTGTGTGATTCCAAATAAAGATAAAAACAACAACATTGCATTACTAAATTAGTTCATAATCCAGCACGCCAGAACTATAGAAGATTGAGTCAGTAGCACTGTTAACATTTCATGATCAGACAAAAAATATTAATATCTAAAGAAAAAACTTGGATGATTCAACCATTAGAATTTTTCATTTGTCAATCAGTGATACCTGCTATCTGTTAGAGAAATATTAGACTTTGTTCTGCTATTGTTTGCAAAAATGGGAGCCACATTTATTAAATTACAAACAAATCATTTTTGTAAAGTAATAAGAACACAGCTGAATACTCGAATACTGAAACAAACAACTACGTGCATCCACTCCACCTGTATTTCTATACTTACATGATGAAGGACAGAACTCCAATAGCCCAGACATCAGTCTCAGGTCCGACACCTTGACCTTCCAGGATTTCCGGAGCTTTAGGAAGCACAATATAAACTGACAAAACAGACAGACACAGAACATTGTTCTTAAAGAGTGGTGCTGTTACTCGCAAGGCCACATTCACTCACATGCTTTATTTTCTAAATTAGGAAAAAATTGCTTTAAAAATGACAAGAAAGTGGACTTGGGGTTGTTAGGCTATGGTAGCTAGGATCAGCTGAGGTGGATGAAGTTAGGCTGAGTTATTTCCATCCATCAATCCGTCCTCCGTTAAAGAATGTGTACCTTTGCTGCGGCAGTCTGTTGAAGGCAGTCAAAGGTTTAGTACATTAGAAGGATCTACAACAATTCAAGCATCACAATCTTTTAGTTTGCCTTTTGAAATTAAACCAGGATACATTACTACCTTTGCTCTCTGACACGCCATGGATGTGCTCGATGCTGAGAGGCTGACCGGGCGTGAAGGACTGAGCCGAGCCCAAGTCGACTATCTTCAGGTGGTTACCATCATCCACCAGCATGTTGTCAGACTTCAGGTCCAGGTGGATGACCCGGCGGCTGTGGAGGTAGTCGACTGCACTCAGGATCTGAACCAGCAGCTCTGCCACATGAGTCTCCGCGTACAGATCTCTGAGAGGGCAAACATGCAGAAAGATGGGTTTGTTGATCTCAACAACAGAATGTGAGGAATTCACACAAAATGACTACAGATTGCATAAAAATAATGTCTTTGACATAGGTATGAAACATGATATAGATAATATTTGTTTTTTTATTAGCATTTATTAACATTAGTAATATAAAACATTAATTAATGAAGCACAAACAATTAAAATGGAAAGAATAAGAAAACAGTAAGGGTCTCGCTCTAAACGGCGACTCGTCCGTCTGAAAAGCTGTCAGCTCCGGAGTAATGGTACACAAAAAACAGATTATGGGTTAACAAAATTTTTAGAGTTTAAATTTCAAGGGCAATTAATCAATTAATCATTAATTGTTAACGTCTCAAATTAGATTACAGTAAATCATCCTCTGTAACAGCAGTTTGAGAGATATCTAAACTGGCCTGCTGGCCCTAATTAGAGGAGCATTTCTTACAGGAAAATCTGTTCCTTGTTTATTTTTTTTCACTGCCTTCTTAGACCAACTAGAGCATGTTATTTTGGAATTAGATAGTGATCAGTTCTGCCTGGATTATATCTACTAAAGGCCCCTTAGGACAGAATAAGGAGTTGAAAATATGAAGGCTTTCCACTGTAATGGACAAAGTCCCTTGATGAAATATTCGTTGATTGAATATTTGTGGTAATATTTGGTCAGCGGCTGGTATTAATTATTAATTTATTTTATTTTGCATCCCAAATGGTTTTAACTCCAGTATTTTTATGCTTCTGTTCTTATGGCTGCAACTGTCATAACTCACTCTCTGTGCAGCACACTGTGTGTCCACCTGGGATGAAATGTGCTATATAACATGCGATATAAGTTTTTCTTGCTTGCTTTTGCTCAGTAATTTCAATCTAATATTGGCACTAGAACAAACCTAGCAAGTCTATTAATATATAGAGCAAATTTTATGGTATGACGGTCTAGAACAAAGTTTTTGACGGACAGACCCACCCACATACTCACACTGGAAGCATGGTGAAAAAAGGAGACATGCACAAAACAGTGATTTTGAAGACGGGATAAACATTTTAATTTTAGAAAAGAATACTTAAAATAAGTATAAATAGTACTGTGTATAAATCCATACAAAATCAGTCTGACCCTTTACCTTGCTGCCAGACTGTAGAGCAGCTCCTTGCCGGGACAGAGCTCCTCCACTAACACCATGTAGCACGGGGTGATGTAGGCAGCATGCAGCTGCATCAGGTGGTGATGATGAAGCCTCTTCAGCAGCTGGTATTCCCTCAGCACCAACTGTCTCTGCTCTGCCTGGTAAGGGGTGATCTTGGCAGCGAAGACTTGGCTTGTTTCAACGTCACGGCACAGGGTTATAACGCTGAAACGACCCCTACGAGCGAAGGAAACAAAAGATAAAGAGGTACAGAGAGGTTGTACTGTAAGCCAAACTGGTGTCTAAGAGAAAGTGGTACGAGTGAGATTACACTATTCTTTTCCTAATAAACACTGACACTGAATAAGGGGATCTAAGTATTTTCCTGATTCTTAAAAGACTTAAAATATGTTGGGAAATACTTAAATACACACTTTGTATATCAGGCAAGACACTGTAAAAGACCTTCAGAGAACACTGTGCTTGAGTCTTCTCTCCATGCTGCATGAAATAAAGAGATTTGATTCATCACACCGTCTTGGTAATTCCTTAGAGAACTAGCAACTCTCACTATTTAGACGAAGAATTTTTACAACATTGTCATTATTAATAAAACATAAGTTACAAATAATTTTATTTGAAAACTGTAGCTTCTCCTTAAAAACCCCACCTGTTGATCTCAGAGAGGAAATTGAAATTCTTCTGTGTCTGTCCTTCTGACGCAATGACCTTTGACCCCAGAGTCTCAGTCTGGATGAGAGGAATGTGGCTCTCTGTGTAACAGAGTTAATACAGGTGAAAACACTATCACTCTCTGTGTAGAAGCCATAGATGTGTATATGATTGCTATAAATCTGCACATCAAAGCACCAAACCAGTGAGGCAAATTCCTGCTACATTTAAAAACCCTGGTCTGAGATAAAAAACTGTAATAATGTGAAAAATACACATGCAGCATCATGTTTGAGAGTATTCTTCTTGCCTTCAGGATGAGTAGACATAACAACAGGTGCTGAAGCATCACTGAAAGGTCCAGCTCCTGTCTTGGTGATGCAGCCCACCCTGAACACATAAGAAGCTCCTCTGGGTAAATCCTTCACCACGTAACAGCTATCTGTCACCTCCTCTGACAGAACTGTCCATTCCCCACCTGAGGAGGCACACAGCATGTTTTACTGTGAAATCTATACATGCGGCACATTTTAATGCTCTTGCAGTAGATTCACACAACAGTGATATTAGTTATTACTCTTGAAATACAGTATACTGTGTCAGAATAAGAACAGTATTCATCACTGTGTGTTACAAGTACACTGGTCTAATGCTGAAAACCAAAACAGTCACTCTGTATTAAATTCCAATATGAATTTCATTTTTATCATGAAACACTTTGACCATTTATGCAATACACAGATAAGATTACATTTTATATGTCAGTATTGCAAACTTTTAAAACCCAAATTAATTTGGTCAATTTGGCTTCCTTTCAACAAACGACCAAGTCAATTTCTGTGCTTCTGTATCACGTGTGTGAACCCACCATCTGTACAGTACTGCACACAGTATGTGACAGGGTCACTAGACTGGACTGGTCTCCAAACCAGCAGGACTCCACCTCCCTGTAGCTGGAGCACCTCAGCCTTGGCCGGACGGACTGGAAGATCCAGAAATTATGGAGCAGAACAAAGATAAACAACTCAAAATCATGACAGCAGGATTTCAAACTAGAAAGACACAACCCACACAACGTATCTTATTCACTACCTTTAGTCTTTTTGAATGCGGGTATTTTAAAAGAGGGCAAGAGTTTGGATGTTCTCTTTTTTGGACTTTCAAGACCAGTGCTGTGCTGCCTTTCAGGTGGGATGGGAGCTGATCCTTTTACTATTGGCCCTAGAAATGAAAAAACAGATTGGATAAAATGATGTAGAAATACATATTTAGCTTTTTCCTTAAAGGGATAGTGTATTTTTCAAGTGGGATTGTATGAGAAATGTATCCATTGTCAGTGTACTGCCTACAGTAGATTGGCAGAAGAAGCAGCAGTACCCGTGTAGGAAGCTAAGCAATGTACTGCTGTGGACAGGGTCAGCAGCAAAACATTATAGTATTAGTATATAGTATTTTAGTCATCTAAAAAAGGCTCACTAAAAACAATGTCAGTTTAAATGTACACTCTATTTAGAATATTTATCTTGCTGTCAGGCGATTTCCAATGGGAAAGTCTTGTTATATACGCCAAATAGCGCTCTCTCTTACTCAGACAGCCTCCTCCTACAAATCAGTAATTTAACCTCGCAGAAGACAGGAGTTGCTGGTCTACCACTGCCCCAATCAGTTAACTAGTTTGTCTTATTTTGTGACTTTGGTGAAGCCAAGGTCACCTTTTAAAACAATGAAGTCACACAAAGTTTGGTGTGTTTGGATGAAGCAATATGCCGTCAGATAGAAAAAGCTGTCTGACGGCAAAGTAAAATCGTGGAATCATTCTAAATATAGCAAACACTTACAGAGATATTGATTTTTTTTGCCGGTTAAAATACATTTTGCTGCTGACCCTACAGCTGTACACTGCATCACTTCCTGCAAAAGTACTCCTGCTGCTACTTCAAACTGGGAGTGTGTCTGCTTCCATTTACTGTAGGTTACACACTAACAACAGTTAAGTACCTCATACAATCCCTCTTCTAAAAATCCAAATTATCCCCTTTATTCTCTGTTAAATCATAATATAAAATTGTCAGTAGCTCACCTCCTTTGCTCACGTCCTCCTTACTAGAAGACCTGGTAAACAGTTTGGTCAGGCTGGAGGCTGAAGCTCTCATCTTCTTCCTCAGAGACATGGTGGGAGTATCTGGCTTCATGATCTCTCCCAGCGTGGGTCCTAACTCTGTGTCCTCAAGGTGGGAGTATGAGTGGCCGGTCCAGGACTGCCTCCGGAAGATCTTCAGCAGTCCCAGCTTGGGCGACTTTCCAGAAGGTGGCCGGGCTTCGAGGGCTGGAGCGGATGCGTGCCTCTGGAGACCATAGCTCTCCTTCTTGTCCCTGGCCCGGGGAGGCCTCTCTGGAGCCTGAAGAGAAGTAAGGCTGGGACTGGGGCTCGCTGTTAGCGGGGTTCCCGGCTGACTTCTGCTAGATAAGTTGGGGTTAGAGCGGGTACGGTTCCGTGGCGGTGCCTGGGGAAACAAGCTTCTAGGTTTGACTTCTTGGAATGAGCATGGGGATGGTGAAATAAGAGGCTCGCCCTGATCATCATACCCTTCACTCTCTCCTGATCTGTATCTCCCTCTGAGGTGGGCCTGACTCAGCTCCTCACAGGAGCCGAGTCTACTTGAAGAAACAGACGACTCAGCCAGAGACCCCTGAGAGCCTGCAAAGGTGTCGGCCTCAGCCTGCTCCTGCTCCTGCCTGGGGCTCTTTCTGTCTCCAGCAACAAAGCTCAAGGGAACAGATGATCCACCTGGCACACGGGTCCCTTGCACTGGAGCAACAGAGCCTCTTCTTCTTGCGGGTCTTCGAGGGCCTGGGATTGCCAGAAAGTTCCTCCCCGCCACCTCATCATCTGTGAAATCTTCCTTCAGACTCTGAGAACCTTCTTCTTCACTTGCCTTTGTGTGTTTGGATGGGCTGGGAGATCGACGAGAGGACTCATCAAGAGACCTGCTCCTCCTGTGAGGGGGTACATTGGTGTGGGCGAGGCCAACACCGCTGTCAAACGAACAGGACTTCTGCATTGTAGGCTGGATAGACGCTCGTCTTTGGCCGCGATTGGTCTCTGTCTCATCCTCAACGTATTCAATAAGAGGCTCATTGAGACGCCCTGAAAAACTTCTCCGGAGTGGTTTGCGGCCTCTCTCCTGTTTTTTGGCCTGGAATTTGTCCCGTAATGTCATGTGCCTGGCGGACATGGGTGAAAGTTGATGGGACGTGTTGTAGAAAGTGCTTCGGATGACGCTGCCACGAGGGATACGACCTCCATCACTGCCTGAACCCTCATCCCCATCAGACAGGTAGAGAGATGGACTGCTGTCCTTGCTGAATCTACGCTCCGTCTGAGGTGTCTGTTTGCATGACACATCCGAAGATGCGACCGACTGCCTGCTTACACTCCTCTCTAGCACACTCCTCCTTCCTACAGGCTCACCATCCTCTTCCTCCCCTAACGTCACTTCCTCTTCCTCCTCTGCATCTAGATGGAGTTTGGCAAAAGGCTCGGGGATCTGTGCTCTTTCCATTAAGGGATCATAGTCCTCCTCGGTTTCTTCCTCCTCCTCAGTCTGGCTGCAGTGCTGGAAAAAGTCCCAAGAGTCGGCTTCATCATACTCAGACGAGGAGCCGCTGCTCAGAGAGGTGCTGCTGTGTTCCTGGGGCTCGCGGGGCACCGTCACCGCAGTGTCTCTGAGAGGAGCGTCCAGCAGCTCAGGGACGGGCCTCAGCGTCAGAACTGACCCAATACATGTCAAGGAACGCTAGAAAGATAGATGGAAAAGATACTGGTGAAGACAAACAGTGAGTTTTCTCTAAGGAAATTCATGTAATCATATTAAACTTCAAGTTTATCAACATTACAAGAAACCAGTTAGTTCCTTTTTCCACAGAGGTTGTAGTACATTGAATGACACGGTGCAAGAGAGGTGACTTACCTGCCATTTCCTTTTTGAGATGAAGACTTTCAAATTCCTTGTATTGATTTCATTGGTGTCTTCTCCTGCATGTTCATCCTGAACACAAGATATTTAGTTACAAAATTTGTGTTGTTGATGTGCATTCAGATTGGTGCCTAACTCACAGCTTTTTTTAATACAGTTAAGCCTGATTAAAACATTTGCTGTGTTATACTTCCTCTCACCTGGAACCATTCATGGCTCAAGCACTCAAAGGCAGATGGTCGCTTCCTAGGTAGAAGAAAACTGGGTTCAAATAAATGCAGCTTTAATGTCAATATATATTTTGCTCTCATTTGCATTGTTGGGTGTTGGGTTATGTTTGATTTGTGGAATGACTAATTTCTCACACAAAATGGGACTTTTGTTGCCTGGCATCACCAGACTAATTAACAGACTAGATATAGTCTGGATTTTCTCGGTTCACTTTTGATTGATTGATCCACAGGGCACAGACCAACAGACAGCTGTCAAATTACAGCTAAACAGTACACTAAAATGTGTTTCTGAAAACATTTGAAGCGAGAAATATGCAATGCAGTAACAGAATCTTGATTCAAATTTGATAAGCATTGCTTATTTTTAAAGTTTTCTTTTGTGAGCCTGGTGCATTGCAGTCAAAATGTCACTAATGTCCACGAGGTAGGAATTTTGAAAAAAAAGTTTAGAAAATATCCTTGCTGTCATTGCAAATTCATGCGTGACTGGACAGATGTGGCAGTGTAAAAGAGGAGGTTTCCTACTCTGGATCTGGCTGAAGCAGCATGCGGAGAAAGTTCTGGGCCTCAGGGCTCCTGTACGTGACATCAGGGGCATCCCAGTTCAGGGTCCCCTCCCCCACCCTCAGCAGTGTGGCTCGGTCCGTCTCACCCACAAACGGGCATCGGCACACTAGACTGTCAAGATAAACAAAGAGTGTAAAAAGTGAACAGAAACTCACAAGTCATATACACGGATTTTGTGTATATGACTTACTGTATATAGGAAATTTTGAGGATATTATGAAACGTAGTTATACATACCATATATAGGCTATAACACCTACAGACCTGACAGAGAGAATAAAACATGTTAATGTAATGCTATCTAATTTTACAGTAACTTAAAACTGCATACGGTTTGTCTTTGCAAATACTATCTGAAGCCAATCTCCGTTAGTCAGATTAGTAGTTAAACTTACCAAATGTCAGTGGCCACAGTGACTGGTTCAAGGTGAACAATCTCAGGGGCAACAAACTCTGGTGTACCGATCATACTGTACTGGTGTCTGGATGTGTCTATTTCTTGGCAGAAGCCAAAGTCACAGATCTTGATTTCATCCCTGGGCGGATACACCATCAGGATATTATCAGGCTGAAGGGAGTGGAAATAAATAAGGAGTTAAAAGGAGGAGTTAACAAAATAATGACACAGTCAAGAATACAATATTATATATGATGACATATTCATATCATCATGATTGGACTGAAAATCTTACTTTAATGTCCAGGTGCAAAATATTCATGCTGTGAATGTGACCAACTCCCTCAAGGATTTGCTGGATATATGACTGAATCTGAAATAAAATGCACAATATCAAGTCAAGAGTCACACATTATATTAGCAAGAAAATAGCATTTTAAGAGAATGATTCTAAGTTTGTACCTCTCTCTCTGAGACTGATCCTTTCAGTAACAAATGGTCCAGAAGTCCATGAGAACAGCATCTGAAAATGGTGTTAAAGAGCTCCTAACCAAATACAAATCAAAATAATCTCACTGTGAGGACTCTTCTTGTTATATTTAATGGGGAGGATACATTTCTGTGATCAGCACCAGAGTGCGTCTGGTGCAGAAGAAGTCCAGCAGACAGGCCACTCTGGGGTGAGCCAGACGGGACAGCAGGTCCCTCTCCTGGAAGGCCCTAGTCCGAGTGCTGCTCCGCAGAGGCAGAAACTTGGCAGCAAACACTTCAGCTGTCCTTCTGTGGACGACACGCTTCACTACCCCAAAGGTTCCCCTGAAACACAGAGAGATGATGTTGATCACATTGAATCTTGGCGGGGCTCATGGGCAGGGTGGACTAATTCATTAAAAAAGTGCAAGTTCACCTTCCGATTTCCTCGTGGACGTCATAGACAGAGAATAACTTCCTTCTCTTCCCCAGCTCCACCTCTCTCTCCTGACGCTCCAGTGGACCTGGAGAGGAAACAAAAACTGTGAATAAAACAGGTCCACCACTTGGACCAACATAATTTACAATATATCCCTGACAACAATATATTTTTTGCTTTTCATCTCAGTTACACTGACCAATAGCCCTTTGTAAAATTTACTTGCACTCAGATTTGATTAATTAATCAATATCTACAGAACTAAAATAATGAGGCATAGCAGCACTGCCACTGCCTCACCTTCCTCCACTGTCAGCTCAGCCTGGCATGAGGCATGTCCAGAGTCATTGTAGGCGAAGCAGGTGTATATGCCACTGTCCTCACCCTCGGGGCACACAATGGTCACTGAGCAGCGGGCACCATGCTGTGCAATCTCCACATTCTCATTGGCTGCCAGCTCCTCTCCATCCTCCAATCACAGAAGAAAGAGTTAAGTTGTAATTGGTCAAACTACCAGGTCTACAAATTCTGGTCAAACTTTTGCCTTGTGTTTAACTTTAGAGGTCTTTTATGTTTTATTCATTTTTAGAGGAGACAGTTGAGCTGAAAACTATTTAGTACTTAATCAGAAAAAAACATATACTAGAGAGAGAAAACAAAAAGACATGATATTACAAAGAGATGTTTTTCTATAACATTTATTGTATTCATATTGATATGTTTTCCTGATAAAATATAGGTGAATAAACAGAGTATATACTACAAAGGAAACTTGTATGGTAGGAATATGATATTTTTTCTAAAATTTCACAACCCAACCAGAGATTTCTTGCACTACTAATCTACAGTGCTCCCACCTTGTACCACTGAATCTTAGGGGTAGGTCTTCCTGTGATGATGGCAGTAAATGTAGCTGACTGGCCGGGTTCTACACACAGGTCCTCAGCAGGTACCTGGACGGAGGGAGGAGCTGAACAAGAGATGAGATCAGTTAGTATTCACAAAACATTTGATTGTAATCACACTCTTATGTTTAAGAGTCAAGAATACCATCTGTAATTTCCTGCATTGACTCTGAAATGTAGATCTCCTCCTCTTCATCCTCGAGGTAACACACAGGCTGCTGCGGCACCTGACCCACAGGTCCACATTCAGCTCTGGAGACAAAGACAGATAAAAAGACAAAGTAATTATTAAATATTACTGATCAGTGCAGGGCTTTTTCTTAAAATCACACTCGATTTACTTCAAAGTCTGGAAAGGAAGCTTGATACAGCAGTGGACTTACTGTTCAGGTTGTTCAGGAGCGAAGAGCATCTTTGCAATAGAGGTGGGGCTGAAATCAGTCTGTAACCATTTCTTCACAAAAGCAGTGGACCAGCCCTCTGAGTCTGCATCTGTGAAAACCAAAATGCCATTTAGCAGGAATTAATGGGTCAGACACTTAAATTAAATCTATATTTTTATATATTTTGAGAAGTGAACACGTTGCCTCAATTGCACTGTATATACTATATTGAATCAGTGGAAAAGGAAAAGTGAAAAAGTACATTACCTTACATACCAGGAGCAGTAATAATGCATTTCTTACCTCGGTACTTGAGGGTTTAACCCCACTAACCCAACAACAGGACAAGGGCACACATGCCCACTCCTGTATGGTGGTAAAAGGGGACACCTGCCCAGCACATGACCATCTTGTGATCGTAGGAGTGAACAGTTAGCTGGGCATGCATTGGCGAGAGGAGAAAGGGGAATGTTGAGTGGTTATTTGTTATCATGACAATGATGACTTACATGGAACAGTCCATGTGAGGAACCTCCTGCTTTAGAACAAGTAGAGGGAAGATGGAAAAACGTGTAGGTTATGGACAATGAGAGGGCAAACATGGTGAACCGGCATCAAAATCAGACAACTTTACAGTCTATATAAAGAGTATTGTACATCAAACTTGCAGAAGATTTTCACTGACATCTAATAACTTTATTGAATTTTAGTGAATTCTGTTCTACTGTATTATAGCTGACATTGCGGTTACAAAAATGATAAATTCATAGATACTAGCATAGTTGGAAAATCACTACATAATATGAGACAGTAATAATAGTACTTTCTATTCAAATAACTGCTGTTAAAGCTGGCTTTTAGGTTTAATTGAGTAAATTTATCTACTCTTTTCCAACTCACGCCCTCTTTAGAAAGTGAAAACATGATGAAAAACACAAAAACATTCCATACAATATAATGTATGATATATATCTTTTCATGGGTGAGGAGGATGCTGGGAAGTGCAGTATGGTGTCTATGTTGAATGGTAGCCACTAGATCCTGCTGGGTTATGGCAATACAAGGTGGTTAGAAATCGTTATTACTAGGTAATACATGGAGTGAATAACAAAAACTCAAGATTTGAATCATCTACAAAAGTGAAAGTGTTTGAATTTCACCACCATTCAAATGAACAGATGAAGTGAGCTGTGAAACATATTCATGACCAAAGAGCAGTACAGGTATTAGGTCAAAGATGGTCATTAGGACTGCAACTAATATTTATTTTTTATTATTGATCAATAATTTGCAGATTACTTTCACAATTAATTGTTTGGCATAAATCAATTAATCAACTAATCATTGCAGCTCTAATGGTTATCTTTTGGTATGGGTTTAATGTGGCTAAGGCCATTGTAGTGGTGTGGAACAGGCAGAGACACAGACAGTGTGCACTTATAATGTAAGTATTAGTCAACACATGCTGCCTTTTAAGTTCAGCAACACAACAATATTAGAAATGGAAAAATGAGGAATGGAAAAAGTGTGCATCTGGGTGCTTTTAGCTCATGTATACCACCAAATAATTCAGTTAATAGTTATGAATCCACATTTGCTGCACTGTGCAGATGGCAGTGTTTTTACATGCATGCATAGGCTACAACCCATAATCCCAGAGGATCTAGTGAGAACTGGTATAGTAGTTGGAACTATGTATGATGTGAGTGTGTGTGGAATGGAAAAAAGGAAAATGTGAGTAAAATCTCAGAATGGCATCGCCTTGATAAAATGGATGAATGGTAGTGGTTGAAAGTGGAATTTGATGCACACTGTTGTAGTTTGTTGGAGAGAGGAGAGATGTCATATGATGTGATGCAAAAAATAGGGTGGCGGGATCAGAAGTGAGGTGAACTGAAGTGAAACTGGACAATGGCATGTGCTTCATCCCTTCTCAAACACAGCTGAACTAGTGAAAGTGAAAACCCTGCCGTGGGTTTCCACCCTGTGTGGAGGATATTTACCTTCAGCAGGTCTGGCTGTCCTACCTTTAGGAGGTAAGTCCTGTGGTTGGTCGTTCTCCATTTCAATTGGCGGCACATATGCGGGACACAGCCCTGCCTTGCACTTGACACAGCCAAACACGTTACAAAGCTAAAACAAAACAAAACATTTCACATACTGTATCTTAAAGAAAGATATTTCATATCAATGACACTGACTATCTTGATACATTGATTTTATGGTTTTATACCTCACACTCATACTGTCCAATATCTGCCTCTGTTGCCCTGATGACCGTCAGACACAAGATCCCACTGCGAGCATCATTCAGGATGGAGTATTTTTGATGGTCAGTCAACTCTCTGCCGTCTTTCAACCACCTGCCAAACCCAAAGACGGATGTGTTTGACAAAAATAATCATGTAGCAACTACTGTGGGTACATTTGCTCTGTGTTGTCATACCTGATTCGTGGTAAAGGAGTAGTGAGTGTAGAACAGGTAAACTGTATATCCTCTCCCTCTATCAGACAAGCACTCTCTAGCCGAGACACAAATCTGGGTGGAGCTAGAGGGAAGAAGAAATACATTAACATGTAGTCTGTGCCTCTATAATTAGAAAAAGACCAATACTAGCAGTTATAGTAATAGTCATTAGTAGTTGTATTATTAGTTGTATCAGTAGTTCTAGCAATAACACTGTAGTATAAAGTAATAGTAGATCTAATAGAAGGAGTCACAGTAGTAAATGTAATAGCAGTTAGCACAGTAGTAGGTAGAGGTAATACCAGAATACCAGCAGTAAGTGTAACAGCTGTAATCACAGTGGTATTACCAGTGGTAAAACTTTAGAAATAGTAATCAGAGGACAATACTGCACTTTTTACTCCACTACATTTATCTAACAGGTATAGTTACTCATTAATTTTCAGATAAAGATTTTACATTTAAAGTACAAGCTTTGAGTAAGACTTTTTGTCTTGTGACACAAAATCTATGTCTAGTTGGGGTCCTCTGTTACCTTTTAGATGTCTGAGAGATTTTCCCTTGACATACATGCATGTTCTTCTACAAACCCAGACACGTCTCTGCAGCAACACTCCAGTGATTTAGATGTGTCAACAGACTCACCCTGCACCACCACCTTAGCCAGAGTACCAGCACTGCCCATGGAGCTGCTAGCATAGCATGCATACTGTCCAGAGTCCTCTGTGGTGAGGCTGTCCAGGATGAGACTGCAGGTGCCTGATCGGTCTGCTGTGATGATGTGACGAGGATCATCCTCCAAGGGAAGACCATCTAAGAGGTGAAAAATCAGATTTTTACTGCGAGACCATCATTGTAAACAAACCACAGAGAGCACGTTTGCAAAATATGGTGTTACTGGGTGTTATGGGAAATCACTGTCAGATAAATTAAGGTGAAAAACAATGTGCGATAAGTGCTTCTTGTAACATCTTATAAAACCTGGTACAATATATCCAATATATACATATTTTAATAATTCATTTCTGACCTTTGAGCCAGCAGACAGTTGGCTTTGGTGATCCTGTGACTTTACAGGTCAGTTTGATTGTCTGTCCAATCTTTGTTGTGCAGTCAGACAACAGTGACTCAAACACTGGTGGGCCTGTTGAGAGACACAAACACAGATATAGAAGTCACTCACCAAGCATTTAATGAAAAAATAATAAAAGTAATCTCATAAAAGAAAGTTTTGACACTCAAAACATGACAAGAGGCTAAAACTTTAGTCCACCAGATGCAGCATACAGAGGGTTCAGAACATCAGAAGCCAATGTCATCCTTTAGCTGCTATTGTAATTTAAAGCACAGCACATAATGACTGGAAATAGATAGAAAGGTTTTGATTCAGTGTCAAAATTCAGTTCCCCTTCCAAATAAACACTTACTGTTGGTGGGCAGGCTGGAACGTTGCTGTAGCTCCTTCAGGTCCTTCAGCCAGGAGAGTTTAACCAGAGAGGAGTGGCCCTGCAGAGTGTATCTCCGCATTGAGCCCCTGTGCTCATGCCACAACCCCCATGACTTCTCATCTCCACCCAAAGTCTCCTTTATTTCCACATCATTCAGCTGGATAGGCCAAAATATGAGAATGAGAAAGAGGAGTGAGTGGAAAGATGAGGTCATGAGTTGGAGAGTAGTAGTTTTGAGAACACACTGATGTACAGGAATTGTCACTACATGTGGTCAAATGTGGTTTCTTTTTTGTATTGCTGCAGTAGAGTAAGGGAGAAAGTAGGGTAACCGATCTTACCTTCATTTTGTTCTTGAAGGTGTAGGTGTCACCGTTCATACTGGTGTCTCTTTTCAGTTTACACAGTACAATACACTCCTTGAACAGAAACACTTGTCTCTGGTGCCCCCTAGTGGCCGTCTTAACTTCAGGAGTTTCCTCCCACACTGTGAAGGCTCCCTGAAGGAAGGACAGTGAAGACAATACAGATATTTTCTTTTTCTTTTTATCAGAGTAATAAGGCTGATAACCCCTCCAAATAACTTTTTAAAGGGGTTATCTATTAGTTGAATTGGTGCTGCAACTTGGGTCTTAACACACTATTGAAGACCGAATATTTAATTGGTCTGGTAAACTTAGCAAAATTAACCTGGATTTAAAATCCTGTCAACTGTCTGTAGCTACCTGACGCACGGGCTCGCCCAGGGCAGTTAGAGGAGCTGGGTAGTTCTCGATGAGGGACACCTGGTGCAGGTTGTCAGACCTCCAGGGTAGACAGGACACCATGGAGAAGGCATCCTCCAAGAGACAGCAGCTCTGGCCACTTTTGGCTTTGTTCTTGATTAACTCCTGCCAATAAAATTTCTACTTACATCCGAGGCATTCAGCTGAAACGCTAATATATTTCAGGCATTGCCACTATCACACTGACATTAATGATTAAGGTTTCACACATATTTAGTTAAAAATAAAACTATATGCTGACCTTCAGTAAAGCCTGGTAGGTTTGAATCCTCTCTACTGGTCTCTGGAGGAAGGTAAGGACATCCATGGGAAGAGCCTCAGGCTTACCAGACTCTGGTAATTCCTAATGAGCAACATATTTATGCACATAAAGAAATATTAATCTGTGTAATAATGTTGCTATTCAGGACCTTGGTTTCAACAATATTTATGTTAAATGCTCGTATTTAAATACAAAAAGATTTTGTTAATACTTTGAAATACTGTTGGACAGCCTTGTCAGTGACGCAGGCCTCTGCTTGTGCTTGTCCCACCATGTAGTGAAGATATTTCTCAAAGTCCTCAGTGAGCTTGATCAGATGCATGGCTATGTCATCATCTGTGGCACACTCTCTCAGACCGGGAAGGAGGGACCTAAGAAGACATATTATTTTATTTTTTTAACACATTCAGACAAGCTTATACCAAGAATTTCTTGTGTGTGCGTGTATTACCTCTCGTGAAGGGACACAATGTCCTTGATATTCCTGAAAATGATTTCTTTCTGGTTGAGGATGTTGATAGGGACGTGGCGGCTAGACTCCAAATAATTTAGCTGGTGAGAGGCGAACATCTTCATCTCCTTTACAAACTCCTCTTCTCCATCAATTAGGCCTTGGATCAGTTGGCTAAAGGCAAAAGAAATTTAATACAGACTGGAAGTGATGCAGCAGTATTTGTTTTTTGTGATATAAACAAATAAATCCTCTGTAATCACAAAAGCTAACTAACAATAAACATGTATACATTTTTACAATAAACATGATTATCCATATACAAATTAATAGTGCTCAGTTTCATTCCTCTCTGTTTATGTAACCTTATAGTAGTATAATAGCAGAATAACGGACCTCAGAGCTCTCCTGTACTCCTCTCCTGTCGACCCAATTCCATCAAGATCCTCTTGAGGTGCTCTCAACTGCGGGAAGGTCTCCTGTTCATAGGACCATCACGTATTTATAGTCAAAAGCCTTTTCTTTTCTCATTACATGATTAAATTAAGCTCTTTGCTGACAGGACAACATTGCAAACTTACAGTGTGTGATAAATGTTTCAGAGTACAACATGTTTATTCAGTACCTGAGTTGACATTTGGATTTATACATCCTACCTTCCTCTTCTTCTCCAGGTAGGCTGGACACACCCATCCCTGTCGAGCCGGGTTGGTCTTGGTGGGTTTGGTCCTCACCAGCCATTTGTCAGGGTGAACAGAATCCAGAACCTCTACAAACTGGCCCTCCTTCAGGACAAAACTGTCCTTATTTCCACTGTCAGGACTGCAGTCAGCTCGAGCCACATACATTTCATATGTCTGAGGTGAAAAAAGCAAGCACATGATTTAGGGGTTATGTAATCAAAAGGGCAATATTAGCTACCTTTTCAGATGGTTACTAAGTCAAATCATAATTACATTAACGTTTATAGAGCACAATTGAGTCCATAGATGCAGTGCAAGTATGAAAAAGTACCTCTCGTCTGTCCTCTTCCCCTTCTGACTCCGATCCAGAGACAGTACTAGTTAAGGGAGTATGAGCACGGTGGTGTTTAGGAGATGGTGTCCTCAGTCTACCATCTTGAGCTCCTACGAAGTAGATCACATGATAATCTTATGGCTTTGGGGTTCTCTCTAGTTAGTTCCTTTTTTATTTTGAGTTTTCCCTAATGTGTCTTTATTGCCTTTATTTCCTGTCTTTGTCTTTTTCCCCCACTTGTTTTCTGTGTCACCTGTATCTCATTAATTAATTTGTTCTTAGTGTATTTAGTCTGTGTTTCCCTCCTTTCATTGCCAGTTTGTCTTTGTCCTTTGTATCAAGCAGCGCAGCAATTTTTTTCAGTTTTCCTGTGTTTTTTTCTGGATCTTTACTTTGGTTTTTGGACTGGTTTATGGATTTTGGTTCTTGGCCTGCACCCTGTTGTGTTTGTTTGCCTTCTTTGGACTGTTTATTTGGTTTAGTACTGCCTGCTTGAAATGAAACAGCAACAAAAGAAATCAACACTGCTGACCTTTGACCGTCAGTAGTTTCTTTGGAGGTTGTGGAGGCGTTATCTCTTCTTTATCATCTTTTGGAGCCACTTTGTCCGCTGCTTTTGTCACTTCTCTGTAACAGCATTCATAAATATTTTGTGTGTCTTTATGAGCACAATATATAATATTAGCAGTTAGATAACAAAAGATAACAAAAGGACTCCTCTCTCTGCCCTCTTACCTTGGTACGGCTGGTACAGTCTCAACAGGTTCCAGCATATCTGGAGCTGTGTCATAGTCAGACGGACTCGACACTGTTGAAAGCAGAAAATCATATATACTACACTGTAAATACATAAGAAAATCCATTTTTCACATTTTCTATGACACTCATGTCTGTAATGCAATATAAACATACATAGAATGAATTATACTGTGCTTATAGCATTGCATAATTACTTACAAGCACTCATAAATATTCATCATGCTTTACAAAAATACTTATAAAACACTATAAAGCATTTTATAATGACATATAAGGTCAACTATGACAATAATTCATATTTGCTGGTCACTCACTGACCAGCAAGAATCATAGTATATTATATTGTATCTATCATTGTTATAATTTTAAGTGATTGTAATACATTATAAAATGTTTGCAGCTACTACTACAAACTTCTGTTATGAACTGTTAAACAAATAAATTAATCTTACATCTTGTGTGCTGTTCAGGCAGTATTTTTTTTTTCAATTTTTACTTAAAGCAAACAATGACCATTTAAAAAGTGACCTTCAACAAGTTTGTAATGTATTATATCTGAATTTACGTTAGGGATTTCATTACTCTACCCAATGGCCAATTAGAGAAACTTATAATCACATAATTGCACATTATAATACTGATTATAGATCATTATTAAATTGTTATATATTACAACTATGAGTATTATAATAGATGATTCTCCTTGAAGTAATATTATACTTGACTTGAAGTCATGAAAATGCTTTATGATGAGTTATTGTTTTAATTTAAAGGATACGAGTGCTTATAAATATTATGCATTACTATACACACAGTATAATGCATTGTAAGTATGTTTATAATGCAGTATATACATGGGCATCATAAAAAATGCAGCACATATTTTTTGTGATTACAGTTAGAGAATAAACAGGTTACTGACTGGAGCTGGCAGCAATGACTGAAGATCCTCTCCTCTCTTGCAGCCTTATTTGAGCGTCCTGCTGCTCCGTCAGGTTGTAGGCTTCCCACAGAGAGACACTCACACTTTCTACGTAGCTTGTAGCATCTGTAGCCGAAGTGGGCATCTGGGTTCGAGTTGGAGTCTGTGTTTTGGTGTCAGCCTCAGGCTTCAGCGGGGCGAGTTGCAGAGGAGTTATGGCCGCGAGGGGTGGGTGCACGGGCTTCTGGTTTATCAGAGCAGGCTTCTGAGGTTGGACTACTGTTATGTTTCCATTGTAGGAGGTTACACCAAATTTATTCACCACCTCACATGTGTAGACTCCACTGTCATTGGTGGTGAGGTTCTTGATCACCAGTGTGCATTCGCCACTCTCTGTAGTCTCCATACGGCATCGATGGTCATGAGCGATCTGTTGGCCATTTCTCAGCCAGCGTACGGTGCTTGGTTTTCCTTCTACGACACACACCAGACTCACTGTACCATGAAGATCTACACTCTGGTTCTTAAAAACCTCTTTAAAGACAGGACGCATGTCTTTGCGGGTTTTGTAGCCTTTGAAGGCAGCCTGGATCTTAACCGCAGCCTCTTGCAGTTGTGGTTCATCCTCAATGTTGATGTCAACCTCTGGTGGAGCATCATTCGGTGGCTGTGGCCTCTGGGGTTCGTTAATCGGAGAAAGAGTAGAAGGCTGTGTTGAACTTTCAACAAAAGATCCAGAGGGCTGAACATCCCTGTGGGTTTCTGGTATCTCAGTCAAAGCCTCTAAGAAAGTTTCATCCTCGGAAATGTAGAGGAGAGGAATGTCTTCTGCCATATTTATTTGTTGTTCTTTCTCTCTTCTCATTGGCTCGACCACAACTTTCACCTCCTGGTCAACTTCAGGTTCTTTCCTCATGGGTTTTACTGGTTGTTTGATCGGCTGTTTGGTGTTTGCGTCCTTCTCTGCAGCTTTCACAGGTTGCTGAATTTTCTCAGTTATCTCAGTGTCTGCTGTTACTGATGGTTTCCTCTCAACACTTGGCTGCTTCTCAACCTCTTTTGTCATAGATTCTACTGGTTGTTTCATTAGCTGATCATCCGTTGTTTTCATTTCAACCCTGGTCATTGGTTGGTCATCCTGATCTGTCTCTGTGTCCCTTGAATATTGTTTTTCCATTCCTCCCTTTGTTTTGCTTTTTATCCTCTTGGGTGGTTTTGGAGGGGCAACTTCAGCCTCTTTTACTAAAGCCTTTTCTGGTTGTTCTACAGACTGTTTCTCCACTACTAGTTTCAGTGGCTTTTTCTCTCTCTCTGACTCAGTGGACATGTGTTGCTTCAGGTCTTTCTGTTTATGGTCTTCTTCAGAACCATTTACAGTGGGCTTTACTGACTGAACAATGATCTCCTCATTTTCCTTTGGAAAGTACTTGAGTGGTTCCATTCCTGCTGTTACCTTTCCTTTAGATCTTACTGGTGGTTTAAAGGGTTCCTCATCTTTTTTGTGTACTTCAGCCTCCTTTACTGCAGACGTCTCCTCTTGCTCCTTTATTGCTTCTTTCACAAATCTTTCTACAGGTTTTGCAGGTCTTTCATCCTCAGTGTTCTTCCACTGGATTGCCCCTTGAAGGTTTTCCTTCCTCTCAACTTGACATATTTTCTCTGAGGCCTTTCCTTGTTGTTTCAACCTCTGATCAACTTCATTTTCTTTTTCCAGACATATTAATGTCTGTTTCTTTTGTTCAAACACAGTGTCTCCCAGAACTTGGTCAACCCTGACTACTTCCTCCAACTTCCTTCCTGGTTTTCTCATCTCCAAGAGACCTACTTTCTCCGCTTCCAAAGGCCTTGCAGGCTCCTCCAACTCCCTGTCAACCCCATCATCCTTCTCCTGCAGTCTCATTGTCTCATCAGCTTTCTTGAACACCTCACTGTCTTTCTCCTCATGACTCTCCAGTTGAGTTACATTCTGTGCAACATTGAAGTCTTTCTCCACAGTCCTTGCAGGTTGGATGCCCTTTTGGTCTTCATTATTATCCCTCAGTATGGACTGTTTTACGTCCAACATTGGCTCCACATCTTTTTCTGAATTTGTAATAGAGGGTTTCCTATGAATTCTCTTTTTGGGCTCTGGGGGAACAGACTTCTCATTCTCTAGAGTAAGCATTGGTTTGGAAACAGTGCCCTTTTTCTCAGGCAGTATCATGGGAGTCTCTACTTTTAGTGGAGCTGGTTGTAGTGCTGGACAAGAGAATGAAAAGCATAACTGTGTGGTAGGGGTTACAGTGAAAAATTACATAAGTAAACTCATCTTATTCCTGTTACTTTGCCACTTAGGTATCAAGATGTACAAACCTTGCACTGTCACAGTTGCAATGGTCTCTGCACTTCCTGCTTGACATGTGTAGCTTCCACCATCTTCAGGTTTGAGCTCCTTAATGTGCAGCTTGAGGAGGCAGCCATCTTGCTTCATCTCATACTTCCTGTTAGCTCTCAGTGGCAGCTTGTTCTTCTTCCATGTCACAGACACTCCAGGCTTAGACAGCTCACAGCACAGAGAGGTTGATCCTCCCTCCTCAGCCTCCACACTTTGTAATTCTTTCTTGAAAAATGGGGCGAGCTCTAGGTAGGTAGGACAGGGCAAAGAAAAGTATTGCTTAAGGTAAAGTCAGAAAAGGTGTAAAATGTGATTTGTAAATCTATTTAGTTTTCATGGATTGATTTAGTTTACAAAGTGAATGTACTTGATAAGTGGCGGTTGCTACACTAGAAAATCCAGTGAGCTCCAGACAGTTCACAACATCTCATTTGAGTATTTGAAAATTACAGTATACCTTCCTGTCACTGAGAACTTGAGATGACACAGTAAACTCTTCCATACATACACCACAAAATGCACAAACCTTTCACTGTCACGGTTGCAATGGTCTCTGCATTTCCTGCTTGACATGTGTAGCTGCCACTGTCCTCAGGTTTGAGCTCCTTGATGTGGAGCTGGAGGAGGCAGCCATCCTGCTTCATCTCATACTTCTTGCTGGCTCTCAGTGGCAGCTTGTTCTTCTTCCATTGTACTGACACTCCAGATTTAGACAGCTCACAGCAGAGAGAAGCTGTACCTCCCTCCTCAGCCTCCACACTATCCAAGCTCTCCTTGAAGAATGGTGGGAGCTCTGTGAAATGGGTGCAGTTTCGAAAAAAATGATCATGTATTGTTAAGGTAACTGGATTTTTTTTTAACTATCCAGAAGAGGAAAAAACATATTTTAGAGTGGCAATACCCAGAATCTTGTGACCTGTAGAAATAAACTGCATTTCCTGTTAGCACTAGCATCTACAAGAGTTGCCAAATCAACCTGGACTGAAATCTTTGAGATTGCTGCTTTAAATAACACAGTATTAAGACTTTTCAGTCATCTTATAATGTAGATTAAATTGCAATATGAGCAGTATGTATGAATGAATGAGTATGAATGTGCTAAAAGTTCTAGACAATAATAGGAAAGTATTTAAAATAAATATGTAAGTGTGTCCATTTCTGACAATGAATTTTTGATTGCTATGCAAATTACCAGACCGACCTTTCACTGTCACAGTTGCAGAGGTCTGTGCACTTCCTGCATGACATGAATAGCTGCCACTGTCCTCAGGTTTGAGCTCCTTAATGTGGAGCTGGGAGAGGCAGCCATCTTGCTTCATCTCATACTTCCTGTTAGCTCTTAGTGGCAGCTTGTTCTTCTTCCATTGTACAGACACTCCAGGCTTGGACAGCTCACAGCATAGGGAGGCTGTAGCTCCCTCCTCAACCTTAAGACTTTGTAATTCTTCCTTGAAGAATGGAGGCAGCTCTGTGAAACATTGTCATAAAGAGGGAAAATGTCTTTGGCATGTTTTGTCATAATAAAAATGGCACTTGAGACATTACCAAATGCAGACCAAACTGGAAAATAAACGTTTTTGTCTAGACTATGTACATATACTTATATGTTACAGGTGGGAATTTCTATTTTGCTATTACAGTCCCAGAAAGTTTAGACAATCACAAAAAAGTATCAACATTACATTTCTTATCTGTGGCTTGAGAGTATCCTGATATCATAAAAGTTGTTATTCATCAAATACACACACCTGACACTGTCACAGTTGCAGTGGTCTCTGCACTTCCTGCTTGACATGTGTAGCTGCCGCTGTCTTCAGGTTTGAGCTCCTTGATGTGAAGCCTGAGGAGGCAGCCATCTTGTTTGATCTCATACTTCCTGTTAGCTCTCAGTGGCAGCTTGTTCTTCTTCCACTGCACTGACACTCCAGGCTTAGACAGCTCACAGCAAAGAGAGGCTGTGCCTCCCTCCTCAACTTCAACACTTCCTAATTCTTCCTTGAAGAATGGTGGGAGTTCTAGGAGAAAGGTAAGGTAAAATTATGTGTAATGGGAAGATGCAAAATGCAAAATGTAACCTAACAGAAAGGGGACTTAATTGTCTTTGATGATACACAGTATCAAGATTTGTCAGAAAACTTACAATGTAGATGGGTGGTACATGACAAATGTTTAGGCAATCATCAGCTATTCAAGTTTTGGTGTGTGGTTGAATGCATGCACTGCTACCATTGAAATTCTAATTGCCAAACCTCCAGACTGACAAACCTTGCACTGTCAGAGTTGCCGCAGTCTCTGCACTTCCTGCTTGACATGTGTAGCTGCCACTGTCCTCAGGTTTGAGGTCCTTGATATGTAGCTGGAGGAGGCAGCCATCTTGTTTCATCTCATATTTCCTGTTGGCTCTCAGTGGCAGCTTGTTCTTCTTCCATTGCACTGACACTCCAGGTTTAGACAGCTCACAGCAGAGAGAAGCTGTAGCTCCCTCCTCAACATGCACACTTTGTAATTCTTTGGTGAAGAATGGTGTGAGCTCTGCAAAAATGGATATAGATCCAAAAACAACATAATTATAAATCTTAAGTGGAATCAGAGAATGCTTGAGGCCTACCAAAAAGCAGAAAATGTATTTGGTAATTCAAACATTATCAACATTTTTCAACCAACTCCCAATGTAGAAGGTCGAACCGCAATGATAACAACTTAACATTCATGGAACTTCAGACACCCTCAAGAAAATTCACTGAAACTTGCTGTGAGGTTAAACGCCTACAGAGCAAACATTAAATTGTTCACTCTCAAATGCACAAACCTTTCACTGTCACAACTGCAGTGGTCTCTGCATTTTCTGCTTGACATGTGTAGCTTCCGCTGTCCTCAAGTTTGAGCTCCTTGATGTGCAGCTGGAGGAGACAGCCATCTTGTTTCATCTCGTACTTCCTGTTAGCTCTCAGTGGCAGCCTGTTCTTCTTCCAATAGACTGACACTCCAGGTTTAGACAGCTCACAGTGCAGGGAGACTGATCCTCCTTCCTCAGCCTCCACACTCACTAAGTCCTTCTTGAAAAATGGTGGGAGCTCTGGGAAGATAGGCAAGATAAAAACAGAATTGTACATCTTTAATATTATGGGAACTGTACTTAAATCCTCACCAGTGGGTGGGTTAACAAATACAGTAATGTAGGACCACATAATGACTACCAGATATACCAGAGAAGTACAGGAAAGCACTGTACAATAAAATGCATATAGTTCTAATACTAAAATGTTCTAATAAACTCTGAATTCTCCAAACATAAACACCTGACACTGTCACAGTTGCAGCAGTCTCTGCACTTCCTGTTTGACATGTGTAGCTGCCACTGTCCTCAGGTTTGAGCTCCTTGATGTGGAGCTGGAGGAGGCAGCCATCTTGTTTCATCTCATACTTCCTGCTGGCTCTCAGTGGCAGCTTGTTCTTCTTCCATTGCACTGAAATGCCAGGCTTGGACAGCTCACAACACAGGGAGACGGTACCTCCCTCCTCAGCTTTCATGTTCTGCAATTCTTCCTTGAAGAAGGGTGGGAGCTCTGTGGAATATGAAATATTTAGGGATTAACATAGTGGCATGCTTTACTATAACAGAAACAGCATTTAAAAGTAGAATCGGTAGAGTTTGTCCGTGCTGTTTGTAAACACCCCAGAAAGATTGTTTACTGTTTAGTCTCATTCCCAGAATGTCAAATGCTGATGTTTTGGGTTGGTCAAGTGTGCCAAGCACAGCAAAATGATGAGGGAAAAAACATTAAATGCAGGCACAGGCCAGGATCTCTGCAGATATAGCTACCACCACACACTTCTAGTGGGTCATATGTTTATGTTATATTTATACGAGCCTATGCATTTCTGGAGTTTCCAAGTGATATTATTGTTTATGCCGCTGCTGTGAAGGCAATACCTGTACACAACTAATTTGGGAATAAGAGACAAGAAAGTAAACAAGTACGCAAGAAAGTAAGAAAGATGCAAAAAAGATGCCTATTTTCACTTTATAAATAAAATGCAGAAACTAAGCATTGTGATAAAAAAAAAAGTGATGTTTGTTCCACTGGGAAAAACTAATAATTATTTGAAAATATTTTACCACATTTTAGAGCTCAATGACACTGTAAAATTTAATGGCAGATGTCCAAATGTACACACCTTTCACTGTCACAGTGGCAGTGGTCTCTGCACTTCCTGCTTGACATGAATAGCTTCCGCTGTCCTCAGGTTTGAGCTCCTTGATGTGCAGCTGGAAAAGGCAGCCCTCCTGTTTCATCTCATACTTCCTGTTAGCTCTTAGTGGCAGCTTGTTCTTCTTCCACTGCACTGACACTCCAGACTTAGACAGCTCACAGAACAGCGAGGCTGTACCTCCCTCCTCAGCCTTCACGTTCTGCAATTCTTCCTTGAAAAATGGCGGGAGCTCTGGGAAAGATAGGAAAGGCCAGAGACTAATGAAGTAAAATATTTTCAGTGTAATAGAGGTAACATTTCAGACAAGCAATAAGGCTGTAGCAAGTAAGGCCCCAGTAAGTAGAAGAAATGATGTCAATGTTTTTGTAGCCATATGTGAAAGATGAGTGGTGTTTGCTCCATATCACATCCAATCATAATGAGTTACAGGATGTTTAGATTATCACTTCTTTTTTTTTGAAACTTACTAGGTTTAGTTTTGTATAATTTACAAATAATAATTACTGGTGTCATTGTGCTGTTTTCCATGCAAATCTCAAAATGCACCTTTCACTGTCACAGCTGCAGTGGTCTCTGCATTTCCTGCTTGACATGTGTAGCTTCCGCTGTCCTCAGGTCTGAGCTCTGTGATGTGGAGCTGGAGGAGGCAGCCATCTTGTTTCATCTCGTACTTCCTGCTGGCTCTCAGTGGCAGCCTGTTCTTCTTCCATTGTACTGATACTCCAGGTTTAGACAGCTCACAGTGCAGCGAGGCTGTAGCTCCCTCATCAGCCTCCACACTTCTTAATTCTTTCTTGAAGAATGGAGGGGGCTCTGAGAATTGGGTTGGTGAGGACAAAATTATCATGAGAGGTACAATTTGTGAGATATCACCACAAAAAGACAAAGTAGACTTTTGTCTCTTTCAGAGACAGTATCATGCTCAGGTTTAAAGCTAGAGTGAAGATACCGGTATCATACAAAACTAGATGACCTACAACCACCATTGGAACAATCAATGTCATGCTTGTCGTGAAGGGGACTAAATAGTGCTCCAAATTTTGCAAAAACTAGCATGGTCGTTTTTAAAGGGGTTCCTTTACCTCTCGCCTCAAGATACCTTAATAAAAATGCGTTCTATTGGTACCAAAAAGTCCCTTTACAGAGATGTCTAATTTATACTAATCCCATGCCGTTTTGGACAGAAATATATATTACTTATTCTAAAATGGTGTAGTTGAATTCCTCCATACTGGGGTCCCTAAACAGTATTGGGATTGTATTTCAGCTGAGCTTCTGAGCCCAACTGTATTCATGTGTGATGATATTAGTTCCCATAGTAGTTATGTCATTGTAGTGGGTCATCTTTTGATACAGAAAAATAAGAAATCTTACATTATACTGTACAAAAGATTGTATTAAAAACTTTGCAAATCTTTGCTGCCTCCAGCAGATAGTTGTGGTGATATTGCAATAGGTGCTTCACCATCTGTCACCTGGTGGACATTTGCACTGTACTGAGTGCACTGTTCTACTTTTAATTTAGCTTAGTAGTGCAGTATTTACACAAAACAACAAAATCACTGGGTACTATCTGAAAGTCACTGCACTTGATGCTAGTATTTGGACTACACTGCATTCAGTACTGACAACAAAATACACAGATTTGGGAGGGAACTGCTATGTTGCCAAATGCAGAGTTCCAGAAAGTTCACACAATCACAGGAAAGTACACAAACACGTTATTATTCTGTGACACTGCTGATATAATAGAATTTGCAGTACAAGCAGAGCAAACACAGGTCAACTGTTCACTGCCAAATAGCACACACCTTTCACTGTCACAGTTGCAGCGGTCTCTGCACCTCCTGCTTGACACGAATAGCTGCCACTGTCCTCAAGTTTGAGCTCCTTGATGTGAAGCTGGAAGAAGCAGCCATCCTGCCTCATCTCGTACTTTCTGCTGGCTCTCAGTGGGAGTCTGTTCTTCTTCCACTGAACCGGCACTCCAAGTTTAGACAGCTCACAGTACAGAGAGGCTGAACCTCCCTCCTCAACCTCCACACTCTGCAATTCTTCTTGGAAGAATGGAGGGAGTTCTGGGAGAGAAAGAAAAGGACTTGAGACATTTGGTGTAATAAGAACATATGCGTTTCAAAAAAGAAGGTATAACAGCATTCCAGCATCTACCTGTTACAGTAAGCTTAGCAGTGCTCTGCACATCTCCTGTATCACAGGAGTATGTGCCAGTATCCAGGGGATCCACATCATGGATGAGCAACAGGTTGACTTTTCCCTCCTTACGTATCTCATATTTATCACCATTTCGGAGTGGGATGTGGTTGCGCCGCCAGGAAACTGGAGAGGTAAAATCAGAGGTCCTGCAGGACAAAACGGCTGTCTCTCCTTCCATGATCACAACGTCTTTAGGCTTCTCTTCAAATAAAACTAGAATTTGAAATCAAATGCCACATTAGTCTGGTTCAGAGGAAATCATCTACTAAAATTACACATTACAGAACACTGAATTATTATTATTGTTTCAAATTACACCCTATTCCCTCATGTTTCTGCTCACCTTTGGCCTTAGGAACTACAAGCAGACACGCAGAGGTCCTCTCCTCCCCAACCACAAATGCCACGGTGCCCGTCTCCTCAGGCGTCGTCATGGTGAGGACCAGTCGGTGTAGGCGACCCCGGCACGTCATCTGGTTCATCTCGTTCTTCTGCAGAGGGCTGGAGCCAAGCCACCATACACCCTCACTCACGTCTGCATGGCTCAGCTCGCACACAAATTCTGCATCCTCGCCTGCTGTCACCGTTTTGTCCTGCAGCTCTGTAACAATCCGCACGCGCTCTGTGGAGGAAGAGGAAGCTATATACAGCTGGCTGTTTAGAGATGGAGATGGAATGTGATGTATTTTACAACAATTTAAGTGAGAATGACACCTGTTGGTTTTATTCATGCCCCGTTCCTTGTACTGTAAATGAGTTAGTTAAATATATCGATAAATACGAGCAAAATATAAGGAAAAATTCTACTTTAATATAACTAATCCACCTACCCCTCACAATCAGCTTGGCAGTGGTCTTCTTGCCTCTGGTGATACAGCAGTACTCTCCAGAATCCTCCAGACACAGTTTCTGGATCTCCAGGGTGTGTGTGGGACCTTTCTTCTTTAAAATGCACCGTCCTCCTTCTCCCAGCACAGTGTTGTCCTTCTTCCAAGTGACGGGGACATTAGCACTGGAAACTTCGCAAGACAGCAGCACGGATTTTCCTTCCATCACGGCTCGGCTCTCCAGTTCCTTCTCAAAGAACACAGATGCTGCCGCTGAAAAGGAGAAGAAAAAGAAGGAAAGGAGACAGTTTTTTAGAAAAGTTTGACTCACAACTAAAATAATGAATACTGATGTAATCAGCAAAACATCAAGACGATCTACTAACTGACTACAAGTAGATGTTGGGGTCCATGAATTACTCTATAATAGAACTTTTTTAAAGTAGCCATTTTGACATGAAATAGTGGTGTTACCAGTGATGCTAATTAAGATTGCGTTCAGGTGCTGGTGTAGAAAGCATTCACAGTATACTTCACATTTGTCTCACAAAGATAATTATGTAGACATTAAATCAAAACATGCATGCAACCACTATCTTTTGTAAAAAATAAATTAAATACTATGATTACAAGATAACTCAAACGTGCTGCACTGCCCTCACAGCTGAGTTCTATCTTCTCCATCTAAAAAAAGAATATGCAATGATTGTTACAGAATGGTGATGTTAGATGTGAAGACAAACAAACTCTGACACGTTTCAGCATCAGCATCAGCTTTCATCACTTTTCAAGAGCACCTCAGATGCATTTTGAGTCCAGGAAGCACTAATATGAAACATTTTTTGAACATCATATTATTAAGTAACATTTAGGAAACTGATTTTTGACATTTGTGAACTGATGAAGAATCATCCATTTAGGCATCGCGGTGCACGTAAGAGGCAATATATTTCCCACCACTAATGGCTGCAGTGAAAAAAGTCATATAAGCAGCAGCAGCATTGGCAAGAAATAAAACAGTGAGTGGAGCTTTGTGATCTTTAACAGACCAACTTATTGCAAAGGGTGCTGTGGATATATTGCAGCCCATGTTAGAGTGAGCAACACATGCCATGTGTGGGTGTAGCAGTCATCAGCCTGAACTAATCCACAGGCATCACAAGAATCCACGTTACTTGCTGCTTGGTGTAAGAAACACAAAACGGCAGCATGTCAAATACCTCTCACGTTCACTTCAGCTGTTGTTTTCTGCTCCCCAAAGATGCAGCTATACTCTCCAACATCCTCCGGCTGGACGTTTTTGATATGCATCTCAGCTATCTTCCCTCTCAGTGTCATCTGATATCGTCCCCCGTGATAGATCTGGTCTTCGCCCTTCCACCACTGCACAGGCGCCCCGGCCCTGGACAGTTCACAACGAAGGGACACGGTGCCTCCTTCTGGGGCCTCCTGGTTCTTCAGACCCAGTTTAAAGGAAAGGGGGATCGCTGTGGGAAAATAAAAATTCATGTTGTCTATTATCATCTATTCAACCAATATATTGTGTATATTTTTTACATTGAATGGTGTTTCTGTGAGTAACAAAATAAAGAATATGTAAAATAAGCAAGACCATTTTAATCCTTTTTAAATTCTAATATATAACTTTAAAACCCACATAATCACAGATCAAATTTATGTCGTTTTTCTTAATTTCTGAAAAGTTTAAGAATGAAAAAACACACAAACATCCTCTCATTTACAAGCTTCCCTTACATGTAATGGTGATGTTGGCTGTGGTCTTGGTGTCACCATAGATGCAGCTGTAAAGTCCGCTGTCCTCTAGCTGTGAGTTTTTGATGGTCAGCTCCATGATGCTGCTTCGATTTTTAATCTGGTACTTGAAATTATTTTTCAGTAGCTCTTGTCCTTTCCTCCACTCCACAGCGAGGCCGGGCTTTGATAGCTCGCAGCTCAATGTCACACTGTTCTCCTCCTCCACCTGCTGGTTCTTCAACTTTGTCTTGAATGTGATAGGAGGAGCTGCAAGGAGAACAACCAAAGAGTGGTTACTCTCTAAAAAATGAGAAGGTTTAGAGAGTTTCTGTTCATGTTTTCAGTCTCTATCTTACCTTTGACGGTGAGCTCAGCAGTAGATTGGCAGTCGTTAGTCTTGCAAGTGTATTTGCCAGCATCGTTCTCCTCTACGTTGTTGATGATCAGTTTAGTGAGACGTCCCTCCTGTTTCATCTCATACTTGTATCCAGGTTTGAGGATGACTCTGCCTTTCCTCCAGTCCACTGGAGCTCCAGGTTTGGAGAGCTCACAGCAGAAAACTCCACTGTCCCCTTCCTTCACCTCCAAATTTGCCACCTCTTGTTTAAACGTTACAGGAATTGCTGAGAAAAAAAAAAAAACAATTAAGCAAAATTTGAAATTACTAATAGTTCCACCCACCCCAATTTTTCCATAATTTCCAAACTTCTTAGATCAAAACTAAAACATTTAAAGTATTTACTTTGTACTTACCTCTTACTTTGATGTCAGCTGAAGTCACAGCTGTGCCAACCAAACAGCTGTACTCCGCAGCATCTGTGAGGGTTAAATTTCTGATCAGCATCTCAGCCACCCGGCCCTCTTGCTTCATCTGATATTTTTCCCCCTCCTTCAGAAGTTGAGCGTCTCTCCTCCACTCCACAGGGACTCCTGGTTTAGAAAGCTCACAGCGCAGAGTCACACTACCCTCCTCAACAGCCTCCTGGTTCCTCAGTTTCTGCTTGAAAGTTACTGGGATTGCTGAGGAGAGACAACATAAAATGCTGTATAAGATGTGCAAATTACCAAAGCATAATTATGTTACTATGTTACATTATGTCTAATGGCTCTCACCAGTGATGATGATGGTGGCAGATGTTTTTATATCTTCACAAACACAGCTGTATGTGCCACTGTCCTCAGGCTGGCTTTTCCTGATTAGGAGCTCCAGGGTGGAGCCGCTCTGCTTCATCTGGTATTTCTCTCCGTTGGTCAACACATTGTCTCCTTTCTTCCACTCTACTGAAGTGCTGGGTTTAGAGAGCTCACAGCACAGTGTCACTCCATTACCCTCCTGCACCTGAATATTCTTCAGCTCTTGAAGGAATCTGATGGGCCGCTCTACAGCAGATCACAGGAGGAAGAATATCAAAATGAGATCAAGACATTTAAATGCGGAGGAACCTCTGTTTTGCTGGTCTTTAGTCCCGACCGATAAGTCAGGTAAACACAATCATTTACATCAGGTGCCAGTTCAGGTATTTCTCCAGCAGCAACGGTGGTTTCTTCAGAATAACCACAAAGGAACAGTGATGTTAGGAGCCAAAGCAATAACAGAAACATCACCGATAGGAATTTAAATGGTTATCAAGAAAGAGGTGACAATACAAGACACACTGCCAAAGTTTTAGCAAGTACAATGGTTGTGTCACCAAAATAGAAATAATGCCAGTGAATCTTCTGGAAAAATTCTTTTGGAGAACTCTTTTTTTATATTAGTTTCCAGGACTTTGAGTAACTATTCTACAATTGCTAACATGAGTCATGAGCCACTCAACTCGTTCTGGTGACCCATGATTGAAAAAAACAAGATCCCCCTCTGGCGGAAAAACATGATAAAGTGCCCTCTACAGTTACCCAATATGCAAGAAAACTGAGAGATCCCTCTAGTGGTTAAAAAGTGATAATGTGCCCTCTAGGGTGCCCTCCCAGTGGAGAAAATTTAATAAAAATGCCCTTTTACAATTTTATTTTGCCAGTGTGACCCAGACATCCACCTAAACCTACAATAACTTTGCAGTGTATACTTTAAATTTGTCAGTTTATCAGTTGTATTTACCATCTCTTTATTTTACCTTTTGAGACACTGTGTATTCATAAGATCTTTGAGTACACTCAAAATCACTAAAGCAAAACAAACAAGTTTACTCACCATTCACAATGATTGTAGCTTTTGTCATCTGTTCTCCACATATACATAGATAATCTCCACAGTCATCCAGACTGAGGTCTGAAATCTTCAGCTCCACCTGCAGATCCTTCTTCCTCATCTGGTATTTATCTCCATTTTTCAACAGCTCTCCTCCTCTCCTCCACTCCACTGAGGGGGCAGGTTTGTTGAGCTCACAGCGCAGTACTGCACTGTTGCCTTCCATCACCTCCTGGTTGACTAGTGGCAGCTTAAAACTTGGTGGTAGACCTGTCAATAAAATATACCACTTTTATCCCAAAGGCTTAACAATTTCCTGCTCACACACCAATGGCAGCACGCTACCATGCAAGGTGCCTGACTGACCATTAGGAACAATTTGGGGTTCAGTGTCTTACCCAGGGACACTTTGGCATGTGGACAGGAGAGCTGTGATCAGTGACCAAATTAAAAGTCAAGGGAATAAAAATCAAGAAAAGGAATAAAGGCAAACAGGACCAGCTGGACCATGAATGATCAGTGTGCTCCTGGGGATGTAACTGAGGACTGTTCATGCCTTCTCATTTTGAAAGAGCAACAGGGGAAGCAAGAGGGGAAACTTGAACACTCGAACAAAAAATTGCGTAACTTCATCACTCACTCATTAAATCAGGAACAGACTTTCTCATTTATAGAGCTGGCTCCACTTTGCTGCAATCTAGCCAAAAAAGTATTGGCTAAACTTATTAATGATCACATTAAAATAAATTCTCATAATGAAAACTGAGCAGCTGGAAACTTCAACAATAATAAAATTTAGGGTCCAATAAGGATCAATAAATTACGGAGCTACAGAGGAAACATGAAAACACTTATCTAATCATGCAGAGATCCACTGAACTCACTGGATTCCATAATACACTTCCTTGTCTTCAGTCTGACAAGGAACATAATAAATATTACATGGATGTTATAGTAGCAGTGATGTAAGTAGGAAGGGGGGATGCACACCAGTGTTGGAGAGGTGCCGACCATGAAAAAGTACAGGTGTGTTGGAAGATAGTCACACACTCATAGCCACGATGCAAAAAAAAAAAAAAATAATTTTAATAATAATAATTTTTAATAATTTACCAACTTTTCAACATGTCAGTCTTCTTCAGGGTAAGCCCCTAAAGAAGACCCTGAAAAAGACATACTGAGTTGTTGGTGAATTATAAAAACATTTTTTTTTTGTATCATGGCTACGAGAATGATGTCAGTGACACGGCATGTATTCTCACAAGAAAATCCACCATGCTCATAATCCTTTTATCTGGGTAACCATTCAGTTTTAACTGAACGGTGGAATGGATTAAATGATTATCCATTATAGGCGGTGAGTAAAATTTTCTATCCCCATGTCACACCAAGAGTACTATTTCTGGCACAAATGAAACATGTCACTTACATGAAAAACACTGAGGCTAATACTAATGCTACAGTTTAGTTAGAGAACTGAGAACAGGGATGTATCTGATCGCAAATTATTGCCGAAACACCCCATGATATGACATGATGTGACTCTACATCTCATCTACTGTATCTTTTCACCCAGCTAATGAGAGGTAATGTACAGTACGCACAGAGTACCGTGACATTTAGCCATAAGCATACTGGGTTACAAGATATGAAACAATGATCTCTCCTTTGAGCTTAAGTGAAATGACATAATGGAGCGCACACGGTGATCATACCCACTGGGACTATTTTATTTTTATTGTACTACATTAGAGCTGACCTCTTTGACGTCTGCGCTCAGGTGATTCTGTTGAATACATTGGGAAAATTAAAAAAAAAATAGGAAGATACATGCTTAACAAAATAATGAATCCAACATATATGGGGGTGAACTTTGATTTAAATGTCATACCTTTGACAGTGAGCTCTGCAGTTGATTGGCTGTCTTTAGTCTTGCAGGTGTATTTGCCAGCATCACTCTCGTCTACGTTGTTGATGACCAGTTTGGTGAGACGTCCCTCCTGCTTCATCTCGTATTTCTCTCCAGGCTTCAGTTTCACTCTGCCTTTCCTCCACTCCACTGGAGCTCCAGGTTTGGAGAGCTCACAGCAGAAAACTCCACTGTCTCCTTCCTTCACCACCAGGCGCTGGACCTCTCGTTTGAAGGTCACAGGCAGTGCTGTCGTGGATATATTAGAAAATAAGTGATTGCAACCTGCCATGTCCACTTACTCAAATGAGCTTGCCTCCTCGCTTCTAGATTTCCTCTCCTTAAAACCATAACAAAATGTCATACTTTGGTATCACGGTGTGGGATTTTGGATTTTGCACTATACAAAATGTACATACATGTGTTGGTTATGAATCATTCAGTCACCAATGCATTCAGTCACCAATGCATGACCAGCGTGTAGGATTTAGTGGCATCTTGCAGCAAGATTGCATATTTCAAACGCCTTGTTCACTCTCGACTTCCAAGCATGTAGGAGAACCTACAGTGGCCATGAAAATCATGCAAAACACAAAAGGATGTATCTAGAATCTAAAAAAAAGTGTCCTATGGCCATTAAATACTCCCTGCAGTGGCCACCAAGTTTTATTTACTGTATGCCTTCGCCAACACAACATTATGGTTCCACAAATATTCTTTTAGCTTAACATTCTACAAAAACAGTGTACAATGCCTCCTGCCAGCAAGCTACCAAGATGTCAGTGCTACTGAAGTATGAGTTTACTAAGCCTACTCAACTGACATGCTGCTTACAAAAGAACAGAATCACAAAAGATGGACTATGAAAAATGAGACGGCAACGAAAATTGATGAGTAAATGGAAGCAGGATGTACTGCAAAGCTAATCTGGACAACAGGTATGAAATTCCACAGGAAAACGTGTTCTCATTGGTCTTTGGTAGAGTTCAAACTTACGTTTCACTTTGACTTCAGCTGTGGTTTTCTCATCTCCTGTGATGCAGCTGTACTTCCCAGCATCCTCCGGCTGGACATTGAGAATGGTCATCTGAGCCATCCTTCCTTCTAGCGTCATGTGATACTTCCCTCGAAACAACTCCTCAGACAGCACCTGAGCGTCTCTCCACCACTGCACCGGGACTCCCTTCTTTGACAGCTCACAGCGCAAAGTCACACTGTTCCCTTCTTCAGCCTCCTGGCTCTTCAGGCTCACTTTGAATGTGGCAGGAACAGCTGTTGAACCAAACACAGATATCGTTGATACATGCTAAGCAGAAACCAGGCAAGATCAATAACAAAGTGCTTTACAGATAGCTCAATATGCCTCTAAAAATGGGTCAATGAATAACATACAAAGAAAAAAGAGAGCATGCTTCACCACCCACACTGAACATACCGATCACTTTCACAGTGGCCTTTGTCCTCTGCTCTCTACACACACAGGTGTAGACCCCACTGTCCTCTGGGTCAGCATCTCTGATGATCATCTCCAGGACTGAGTCCCTCTGCCTAATCTGGTACTTCTCTCCGTTCTCCAGCAGATCTCCACCAAGCCTCCACTCCACTGGGACACCAGGCTTAGAGATCTCACAATACAGCGTGATGTTGTGTCCTTCCTCCACCTGGACGTTCTTCAGCTTTTGCTTGAAAGTGATGGGAAGAGCTGACAGGCAAAGATAATTTTGGGTCATGAGGAAGAAATGAAAAACAGGAAAGACAGGTATTCAGTTGTTAAAAAGTTTATTTTTTAAATCTAAACCTACATATTTATTTCTTTTTTTGTCTTATTTTGGCAAAAGAAACTTCCATGTGAAGTTGGTGAAGCTTGTGTGCATATTGTTATTATGTTTAATGTCACATACTTTCTGTGAGTAATCACTGGTTCCCAATCTGTGGGTTCAGACCCCAATAGGGGTCACCTATGCTTCACAGAGGGTTGCAAAGGGGTCTAAGAAAATGTTTTAAAAAACACACAGTAAATTATGTATCTCAGTTTTTCATTCATTCCTGTAAAGAAAAATGAATGAAATTATTTTTGAAATTTAGATTACTGTTTAAGATAAATACTTTTTAAAAAAATCTGTCAGGATAGGGGTGAAGGGTGAAGAGCTGAACATGCACTAAATTCACAGAGCGTTCACTCTCTGCTCAACAGTTAAAGCAACCTAAGAGCTATCAAAAGAATGACCAAGCAACAGGGAGAATAAAACACTGATTTTTTCAAAAAAGCCTATTAAGTTCCTATGATTGTAACAAAAAACATTAAATGCATAATACAGATGGAGAATTGTATAAAAAGTTTCAGAAAACGTATCTCTGATGCAATATTCACAGGAAATAATCTGCTCAAAATTGAGTCAAATCACTCGTTTTACACAAATTTCCTGCCATTATTGTGTTCACTATTTGAGCTTCTTGTATAGTTTATCAACGAGATTGTCAGATTTCTCAAGGATAGAAGAAGGGACCCAAAAGCTTGGGAACCACTGACCTACTCGTTATTGTAGAGAAAACATTACTTCCTTGACTTCTGTTCTGAGTCTGTCTTTTAGTTATATGACAAGGTACAAAGTAAATAGAAACAAATAGTAGAAAATAATGGAACTCTGTCAATAACAAACACCTACCACTAACAGTCAGAGTTGCAGTGGTCTCTATGTTTCCACAGATGCATGTGTAGATATCGCTGTCCTCAGGTGTAACATCAAAGATCCTCAGTTCAATCAGCATGTCTCTCTGCCGCATGTGATATTTCTCTCCGTTCCTGATGATTTCATTCCCCCTCTTCCTCCACTCCACACTGTGACCAGGTTTCGACAGCTCACAGCGGAAAGCTGCGATGCTGCCCTCCTCAATCAGCACATTCCTCAGCTTCTGCTTGAAGGTGACTGGGAGAGCTGAGGGTGACCATTGATTGACATAAATAACTACTGATGAATTACTGATAATTATTAACTTTACTCTAACCTCATTAAATTTCATTTTAAACCTAAACCCATCAGGCTATTGGTAAATCATGTCCTACCAGTAATTTTGACAGTGGCAGATGTCATCTGATCAGCACACACACAGCTGTAGACCCCACTGTCCTCAGGCACAGGCTTCCATATCAGGAGCTCCAGGGTGGTCTCCCTTCTCCTTATCTGGTGCTTCACTCCATTCTTCAGCAGCTCGTGTCCCTTCCTCCATTCTACTGGAATCACAGGTTTAGACAGCTCACAGCGCAACAGAACGTTGCTTCCCTCCTCTGCTTGCATGTTCTTTAACTGCTGTACGAACGTTATGGGGATAGCTGGAAAACAAGAGGCGACATTTTTAATAAATATAGGTAGGAGCAAGGTGAAAGTCTTGATGCTGCACACGGGTCTGGTGAAAAGATTTCATATATGGGCACAAATACATAAATAATATGCCAGCCAGACAGCTACTTGTCATAGAGATATGAGTAACATGACAACACAGCACTAAATAAAACATCTTAACCCTCCATAACAGAATCCATTACCTCTTTGTCTAATGGAGCTGGAGTGTTTGCACCTGTATCACGGACCAAACCGTGTTGGAGGTACCAGGATACAAACAACAGAATGGATTACACTCTTAATATCTAATTCGAGCCAAGTTTAGGATGTCTAAACCATGGAAAAGTTCAAGCTGCTAAAAACTTGGTTTGCATGAATGTGATATTTTCAGAAACTAAGAGGTGGTAAATATCCATATGAGCTGGGTCCTTCCTTCTGGAATGACCAAACATAGGAACTACCTTGTTTGTTTACCAAGCCCACACACAGAGCTGGAAAACCTTAAATATTACAAAGTTTTGATGGTGTGTGGATGGTGAGAGAGGAACATGCTGTGAAAACACTCAGTTCAACAAACAAAATAGTTTTATGATACAGACAAATCTGCAACAAGAATTGAGCATCCAAAATATAGTGACAATCCTGTGTTTCATGCCTGAAGGTAAACAGTGCTGGTTATAGTTTAAACATTCTGGTGAACTCTCTGTGAATCTGTCGCAACTCCACTGTGATTTCTCAGCCCAGTGTTTACACCATAGACTTAAGAGTTAATGTGCATATATTAATATTACTGCAGAGCAACCAGTAACAGAAAATGCCTAAGTGACTTTCAAATACACTCCAGTGAAAGTGTGGTTTGTTGAAACTGTACACCCCAAATACTTGGTATGATTACAAAAGAGAAAACGACTTGCAAGTATTACATTTTTGGTATGTTAAAATGCACATACAGGTTAGGAAAAGTTAATGACATACCATGTACTTTGAGGCTTGCTGTAGTGCGGTGATCTCTGCACTGACATGTATACTCTCCTGAGTCGTCAGGCCTCAGGTATTTGATGGTTAGGGAGTTGATTGTCTTCCTCTGTTTCATCAAGTACCTGTCTCCAGCTCTGATTGTCTCAAAACCTCTCTTCCAGTGGAACTGGACCCCAGGCAGAGAGTACTCACAGGTCAAGGTCACCGTCTCCCCCTCTTTGGCCTCCACAGTCTTTAGAGGCTGGATAAACTCTGCTGGGATGGCTAAGAAAAACAATAACAAAGAGGAAAAAACAGGATACTCATTTTTCAACTATAAGCATCAAAGCAAATTTACCTGCATAATTTTATATCACCAGCCCCCCTCTGGCATTTAATAACGGGCAATAGTGAGTCATAACAGTCCTGTAAAAACGGTCCAGTAAAACGTCATTCATACCTTTGACAGTTACAACGGCCCTGGTTGTAACAGAACCAGCACTGCACTCGTACACTCCGGCATCGTTGTTGCAGACCTCTCGAATTGTCAGCCGTGCCTCACAGCCAGAGCGACTGGCAAAATATCTCGAGGAGTTCCACATCAGGCAGCCATCTTTGTACCACAGGATGTGACATGGCTTGGAGGTCACACAAGACAAAATCAAACCACCTCCTTCAATAGCTTCACAGTCTTCCAGCGCTTTAATGATGGTGGGACGCCTCTCTGGTAACATAGAGAGAAGAAGGCAAATCAAAACCAAATGAAATGTGATTAAAAATACACAATAAAACTCTGTGGCAGATTGAGGCCTCACCCCTAACCAACAGTGAGGCATATGATCTTTTGTCCCCCGCTGAAAACGAGATGGTGCCAGTGTCTCTGCGGGCGAGCTGCCTAAAAGTGAGAGTGTGGTAGCCTCCAGGCACCATCTGGATCTCATTGAGCTCATTGGTGTACAGCAGCGTCTCGTCCAGATACCACTTGACCCCAGCGTAGTCACTGGGACAAATTCGACACCTGAATGTGACAGTGTCGCCCTCGAGACACTCAACATCTTCTAATTCATCCAGGATCAACACCCTCTGATCTGAAGTAAACATGAAAAAGATAGGAAAGTCAGAAAGTGTATAATTGTCACATACAGTAGGTATAAGAAGCATTAATCAAAATCTGTGGAATTTTACTAAGCATTAGACACAGTAATGATAAAACCAGCCTGTGCTTTTGATTTACCATTTACAACCACAGTATAGATATACTTTTTTACAACCATTCTTATTTTCAGGTAATTAAAGACTATTGAAAACATACTTCACTATTATATTCAATTTCTGCAATATTCTGCTAATAAACACCTGTAAATCTTACACACTGGTCCTGTAGATCAATTTATCGTTCAGTTATTGACCCCAAGTTTGTCCTACAACTGAACTCATAATTAATCAATTAATATAAAGAACTACCATCTGGTCTTGGTGAACATAAAAATATTAAACACCCCTGAACCACAGTGATGCAAATGCCACTGTCCCCTTCACTATGGTCTCACCCTGGACAGTCAGCTGTGCCCGGCTCTGCATGGTGCCAACATCACAGATGTAAATATCTGTGTCTGATTTCTCCAGGCCAGTGACGGTCAGGGACAGCACCACACCCTTCTGCCTGATGATATACTTCCTACCAGACCTCAGCTCCACCATGCCCTTCAACCAGGTCACCCGCTTGGCTGGCCTCCTGGTCTCACACTCCAGGGTCACTTTACCCTTTTCCTCTGCCCGTGTGTCTCTTAACTCCCTCGCAAACGTGTGCTGGAGTTCTGAAAGGAACAATGAAGTCTAGAAAATTAAACCATGCTTTCCATTTTGTATTGCAGGTAAGAGCAACATCAACCTGCACAAAGCCACAGTAAAAGAAAACACAACTAGATTGTGCTGTAAATATCATTATCTAAAGTTTTTTAAAAATTCACCTACCTCTGACCTCCAGCTTGGCACGGGAGGCAACACCTTCGGCCTCACAGCAGTAATCTCCAGAGTCTCTGATGGTGGCATTCTTTATCACCAATTTGGCCAGGTACTTCTCCACGCTCATCTCATACTTAGGGCCAGGCCTGATCAAATGGCCATTTTTCAGCCAATGGATGGTGCCGTCTGTTTTGGTGATCTCACAGCTCAACTCTGCATCCTCACCTGGCACTGCTTTGACATTCAGTAGGTCCCTAAATATGTGCACTGGCTTTTCTACAGAAGAGAGAATGCATTCATTCAGGCTTAAATGCATCTACCAAATGGCATATTTCAAAATAAATAATGCACAGGTGTCCTCACATACACAAGCACAGATCAAACGATGTTCATAATTTTATTTAAGACAGCCAGGTGTTTACCTTTAACAAAGAGCATGGTCCTACAGCTTAGGTCTTTAATTGTGAAGACTACATCCCCAGCGTCAGCCAACAAAGCATCTCTAATGGTCATCTTATACTTGCGGCCATTGTTGATAACCTGGATGCGGCTATTGTTGACGATCACCTGCCCATTGATGGTCCAGGAGGGCTCATCATCGAGATCATGAGAGACCTGACAATCGAATGTGCAGCATTCCCCTTCCAGGACAGATGTTGTCTTTAAACGCTGAACAATTGTGATGTGTAAGTCTGTAGATAAATGCAATAATAAAGCTTATTACAGTGAATATATTTTCGCTTTAGTGCCAGTTTTATCTGTTATTCTATCAATCATTTGGTGGCACTGTCATCAAAAGGCAGAAAGTCTCATGTGAGCAAAGCACTTCATTTTCAAAGTCTAGACCTCTTCCCAAATAACCAACAACTCACCATGTACAATTACTTTAGCTTTGGTCTGGCTAGTGCCCAGGTCACAGGTGTACTGTCCAGCATCATCCTTAGCCAGAGAATGGATGATCAGAGCCATGGACTTTCCATACTGGAGAATTTCATGTTTGTCATCAGGGGTCAGGACCATGCCATCCTTTTTCCAAACAGGAGTCACTGTCTCTTTGGATATTTCACACTGCAGGCAGACTTCTCCTTGCTCTTCTCCTACTGCATCCTCCAGAGACCTCAGGAACACTGCTGGGCGCTCTGGAGCCGAGAACATCATTCATAGTGTATATGTTTCTCAGAAATTAAAAACAGACATTTAAATGGATAGTTCAGATTATTTGAAATGGGGTTGTGTGAAGTATTTATCCATACATTTACAACATTTTGAATTTTTCACCGCTTTACCTTGCTTTCAGAAACCCTTTTCCAAGGGGAAACTGCTATTATATAAGCCTAATCTGCAAAACCACCAAATTCTTTTGGCAAAAACTTTAATTTTACCGTGCAGAACATGGGAGTTGCTGGTCTACCTCAAACAGCTACAGCAGTTTGTTTGTGTTATTGTGTGAGGTCGGGGTTTAAAAGCTAAGTCTGGATTCATAAAACAATCTTCCAATGGAGTCTGGTTGCATTGGAGAGTAATACTTAAAGGAGTAAGTATGTAAAGCAGTTAAATATACTAAAATAGCATACATTTAAACTGATACTGATTTCTTAAAGTGAGCAGTTTTTTAGGCAGCCAAAATGCATTTTGCCGGGAATACACTATGAAAAAGTAACTTTATACAACCTCAATAAAAAAAACTGAACTATCCCTTTAAATACAGTGCCAGAAAAACTCTTAATCATACACTTCAGTTAGCCCCTCAGCTGACCTTTGACCTTTAAGATGGTTGTCTCAGAGAGAAGGCCTGCTTTGAAGGTGAGCCTGTTCTCCTGCGGCCGCGGCTTCATGATTGTCAGGCTGTGCATCGTGCCCATGTGCTGGATCTTGTTCACGGTGTTGGAATAGAGGCGAACGTTGTTGAGGAGCCACTCCACATTGGCAACCACATAGTTGAGCTCACATGTGAATCTGGCAATGCCATCCTCCTCGATTTCCACTGGCTCAAGATGTTTAACCAACTTCAGAGTTTTCACTACAATAAAGGAGGGAAATAAATTATGCAAAACCATCAACTGAGCTAACATAAAGAGGAAGTGTAATAAAGACCTGAAAATCAAAAATATCCAAAACAGAAAGTTACATACCTTCCACTTTAACATGTGCTGTGCTCTGTGAACCCCCGGCCATGCAGCGGTACTGTCCTCCATCCATCCCTGTCACCCCATGAATGGTCAGCTCTGCCCGTTTCCCTTCCCGCTTCATGCTGTACTTGTTTGCGCTCTTCAGAGCCGTGCGGCCTTTAAACCACCGTACCATCCTGGGTGATGGGGCAAACTCACAGCTCAGAGTCACAGAGCTGTTCTCCTTCACCTCTACATCTTCCAAATGGTGGACAACCTGAAGGGGTCGCTCTACAGTAGGAGAGATATAAAGAAGCTCAAATAAACATAATTTATTCACTTTACCCACTTTAGCCAGTCCATTGCAAGGCAAAGACAGAGAGCAGACACTGTATATTACTGTATAAAACAAATTATACTGACTATTTATTTCAGTTATGTCCCGACTATTAATGCCATACATATACATTCTCCTTGCTGTGGCAATGCAGCAATAGAAATATGTAATTTATAGCACTGTGGGTAAATAAAAACATGCACTGACATGTAAACACTACAAATAAGCACCCAATGTCTACTAACATCTCCAGGGTGGAGATACGGCAAGATACAGCAGAGCTACAAAAGGTGAAGTAGCTTTGTCAAACCAGACCACAATTTAAAATTTCTTTTAAATCATGGATACTCAAGTTGTATTACTGGGTCACTTTTGTAAAATGACAGGAAGCCATGTGTCAATTAATAAACAAGAATTACTAATAACATTATAAATCAGATTAAATTAATAAACATTTCAGGTCCATAAATCTTCTTTCTTTGAAATTCTTTATTTTCAAATGAATTGAGTTATTATCTTACCTTATTAATCAAATTATTGTCAGTTCAAGAATTGAGAGATAAATCAGATATTTTATTGCATAACTGCATCTGCATCTTCCTGCATTTGTAAATGCTTTAGTTACATTTTAACAATAGTTTATTCAACATTAAACATAGCTTCCATCATGCAAACATTGAAATGTTGGAATGATTCATAAAAAAAAACATAAACATAAATGGCTCTTTCAAGTGACATAATATATAATATATACATACTATAAAATAATATAATGTATACATATGTAAGATGTTTTAGTACGAGATAAACATTTAAGGGATCAAAATTCTCCTAATTCCTGCATAATCTTTGCTCTGCTTCTGTGAAGGTAACGGCTGTCTTCACCTGTGCAGCTCACCGTCTAATCCGACTGCACATTGCACAACTTGAAAGGCCACAAAGATCAGCCTTCTCTGATCAGCCTCATTTATCCCATCATACATCATTGACCTAACTGTCCCTCCCTCCTGGGATTGGGGGCCATATTTGGCCAAAATTGAGTATCATTTTAGATTAATATTTTAATATTATGACCACTTCAAATAGCTTCATCTTCTTTCTTTCATCTCTGAAGAGACTTAGGCAACTCACCCTTGACAGTTAGCTGAGCGGTGGAACGACTCTTGCCAGCAACAAAGAGCACAGGGCCAGACATGGAGCTTTCCGTGGAGGTGAGACAGAGGCTGTGGAGGGTGCCTTCCCTGTCAATGTTCACTGCCGCACTGGGCTCCAGCACTTCGCCATTCAGGGTCCACCGGGGCGGCCTTCCTGATTTCAGGCTGGTCTCCACCTGGAACAGCGCTGACTCAGGCTCCATCACCTCCAGTGAGCTCATCCCCCGCACTATGCTGATAGCCTGCTCTGCATGTACAGCCATAAAACACATTACCACTACCGACGCAACTCCAGACTTTATAAAGTTTGCAATTTGGAAATACATGTGCATGTAGGCATTACTTATGATATTGCAAAACTGCAGCCATAAACTTAACATTGAGACTACGACATAGAGAGATTACTGTGACGGCAGGCATCTCACCCTCCACCAGAAGCTGACAAGAGGTTTTGTCATCTCCTGCATCGCAGGTGTAGGTGTCTTCATCTGAAGAGCAGACGTCATCTATGGTCAGCTGCCTGTAGATATCTTGGCTGATTAGTTGGTACTTCTTACTGGGCAGGAGCTCCTTCCTGTTCTTGTACCACCTGACCTGAGCATTAGGCCGCGACACTTGGCACTCCAGCAGACCACGGTGGCGATACATGGCTATCTTGACCCTCAGAGGACGTACTATTTGGACCGGGAGCTCTGAAGAAGGGAGGAGCAGGCTGCGTCAGAAATAATTTCCTCCATAAATCCGTGTTAAATCATGACATAAATAGTCTGCTGTCTCACCTTTGACTGTGAGAGTTGCATATGATGACACACGCTCTGCAGTGAATCTGATTTCTCCAGCATGCTCTGGCCGGACAGACTTGAAGATCAGGGTGTGAGTTTTACCTTCAATAAAATCAAAGTGGAAGGAATTGTATTTAACCAGGATTTATATTCTCTTATTTATATATATTTATGCCAAGAAAGTGCCCTGTACATCCACTATGACCACTAAAACACAGCTTTGTGAAGCAAGAAGTGGGAGTATTTACACTGTTTAGGCTTTTGTTTCCTTAAAACCCATGTGATTTGTCTCTTACCCTGGTGTCTGATCTTCATGTTGTCCCCAGGTCTAATTCGGCTGTCATCTCTGTACCATCGACCATCCACATCCACCTGGTTGACCTCACACACAAAGGTCACAGTTTGACGCTCCACTGTGTCAACATCCTCCAACTCTGTCATTATGTGGATGTCCCTAGCTGGCGGAAGAGAGCCAAACCATGACTGGACACTCAGTTAAAGCATCCAAACAGAACTTCATCAATCTGTTTTTAAGATTGCTCTACAATAGTATCATAATGACTTTTTGACATATTTCATTCATCCTCTTGGGGATGAATCATCCAGTTTTCACCCTCTGGGGGCCATGAATGTACAAAATTTAGGAACAGTCAGATGAGCCCTAGAGAAGAGTCACTAACATGGCTAAAAAAATATTTCTCTTTCTGTTGTATGAACTGTGTGACACAATATGGGTTTCTCTCTTATCTAGCTTACATATATTGTGTTATTACTGATTAAGAAAACAATAATGTAGATATTTTCACCAAGTGAATAACGTAAGACCACACGTTTTCATTATATTATACCATCATTTAAAAATTCTAGGCCTTAGTCAGCTCTTGACTTTGACTTGACATGTCCACTGTCTTGGTCACATGGACACAGAAGTGAGGAAGTACACAGTGTATTGTACTTTCTTACCTCTGACACTGAGTCTGCCTGAGGTCTGAATGCCGTTGGCCTGAAAAGAGAACAGGCCCGCATCTACCAAAGACACCCTCTTCAGTATGAGGGAGTGTTTCTTCCCATGCATGCTGATGCGACAGTTGGGCTTCGACTTAAGCTGCAGTCCATCTCTGGTCCACACGCCCTCGATATAGGCCAGGTTGAGGGTCACCTCAAAAGAGCAGCTCTCACACTCAGACACCTCCACATCCCCCAAGCCCTTCACCACCTGCAGACGGTTCTCTGGCACACGAACACACACGTAGAGCATATGAGATTCATAAGCTGATTGCAAAAACTACACTGAAATTTAACTTTGTGTGACAGGAGAACTTACTTGCAGCAGCTACTATTCCTCCAGGTATATTGTCGCCCATGCCTCCTGCTCTTCTCTCAGTATGACTGGGGAATCTTGCTTGCTTTTTACCACAGTTATCACAGAAGGGCTACAACTAAAATATGATGAAAAATATATATTGGGTAATGGTCTGGCCAAGAACATAATTAATCTGTTTTAGCTTCAACCAACTCATTCACACCTCATTTGCATGTTCTGCCATTCATATTCCTATCTTTCTAATAGTAAATTCCACATGACGATTGTTGTTCTCAGTTTTCCTATGGAGTGCCTCTAGGGTCAGTCCTTGGCCCTTATTATTCTCAATTTATATGTTACAACAACATCAATTCATAGTCTTTCAGTTTCCATTTTAATGCAGATACCGCCCAGATTTATTCCTCACTTGATTCCAACAATACAACACAACTGGTTAAAATACAATCCTGTCTTACAGAAGATACAAACTGGCTATCTCAAAACTTTCCTCAGTCAAAATCAGATGAATCATAAACCATTATCATCATCATCATGTCTCACTTAGGTTCTCTATCCTGCTGTATCAAATGTCAGTATAGAAATCTGTGTTATGTTGATAATGATTTAACATTGACCAACAAGCGAAGTCAGTCGTGATAGATCTTTTTACAGCTAAGAATCTGGAAACTGTCACCCACACCTTTATTGCATCCTAACTCGCTGTATTGAGTGGTAGAGCTGGGTTGTTCACTAATTGGAATATCAGCGGTTTGAGCCCCAGCTCCCTCGTGTCTGAACTCCTCAACTGAACCCCTGATTTCCCCCGAAGGCACAGCAATGAGTGTCTGAGTGTGAGTGAATGATTAGTCTCTGAGAAGTAGAGGTACATTGCATAGCAGCCTCTGCCAGTAGTGTGTGAATGTGTGTAAATGGGTGAATGTGACATGTGCTGTAAAATGCTTTGAGTAGTTGGAAGACTAGAAAAGCGCTATATGAATGCAGACCATCCATTTATTCCTGTCTTACTCAACAAAACGTCTTTAAACTTCAACTAGTTCAAAATGCTGCAGTAAGACGACTTACAAAATCAAATAGAAGAGTCCACATGACGGCTATTTTAGCATCTCTACACTGGTTACCTGTGTGTTTTAGATTTTATAATTATTAAATGATATCATTGACTTACTAATCCCTTATGATCCTGAATGCGCCCTGAGATCCTCCGGCAGACGTCTGCTAGTAATTCCTTGGTTAAACCTGACAACTAGAAGGGGCTGACTTTTTAGAGTCAGAGACAACTCTGGAACAAGCTGCCAGAAGAGATCAGCCAGGCTAGCTCTGTTTCTTCTTTTGTATCTCTCTCAAAAACATACGTCTTCACAGTCATTTTTACTGTATCAATTCTACTTCATTTAGTATGTAATTTCAGTTGTTTTATGTCCTTGTAAAACACTTTGTAACCTGATTTTGAGAAGTGCTTTATAAATAAAGTTATTATTATCATTATTATTTTTCAGGTACATTGATGCTGCTTTGTAGATAACCTGTTGCATGCATGTATGGCCTCTGTTTGTTTTAGACAAAACTATATCTCACATGCCAAACAAATTCCTCTCAGGCTAATGATATAAACCATCACTTCCAAAATGGCAACATTGTCAAAATGAATACACATGGCATCACGCTCATATGGTTGATCCCTGTGAAGGCATGCCAGTCCTCCTCAGTAATGAAGAGCAGAGTAATCTCTGTCACCTCACTCGGCTGAGCTCAGCACCACCAATATAGACTCAGCTGCGATGAGGCTGCGTGCATCGAACTGAGAAGCTTTAAAAAACAAATGAGAGGCCAAATGAGAATTGCCAATTACTGAACTGATTGAAAGGCTATTTAAGATCATGGCACACTTTTTGGAGGCTGGCTCCTCCCTCCATCACAAAGGAAATTAAGTACTGCAAGAGGAGGGTCCTACCTACCACAATTCATAATGCGTCACTCAACTGCACTGAATGCACCAACTATCACTATATTAATGCTAGATGCCTGATACTGTAAATACTGTAGTCCGATGCGATCCCTTGAAGATGGCATGTGAAATTAATGGATACCATGGAAACAATAATTTAAAAAAATCCTTTGAAATTAATTGAGCAAACTCAAAACAGCTCAGAAATGCAGTATACACCCATACTCTGACATTACAAGAAACTTATAAACATATCTTAAGACAACAGTGAAGCGAATGAATAAACTAATTTTCTATTAACTTTCTATCAACAAGCAATCTATCAATTCCATCAAAGTACGCAGAATAACACAAAAACACACAAGCTCACACTCAGCGTGCACCCACCTTCAACTTTGGTATTTTCTAGAAAGAACAAATCCTTGCATGCCCTCTTGTTGCACGAACGGCTAAAAAACAAAAAAACTTTCACCAGGAAACAGCTGGATAAAACATCCACCATGGCAACAGATCTATCCGAGTCTTGTCTTGTTTATCACAAAGCCCTTCAGATTAACAACAAACATTTAGCCAAAGGAAAGCATGCCCAGGTTCACAAGCTGCGTCCCAGTCCCCCAAAGCAGACAGCCTATAGTGCTTTCTCTTTTTTTTCCTGCTTTGATGGAGCGTAGTGCTGAACAGCTGACATATCTCTCCCCACATACTAACCTCCAAAATAGCCTTCTGTCAGTATGAGAGCAAAGATAGCTTTGGCTTTAATGGTGTGAGTTAACTCATGTCGTGCATCAGTAGAAGTATCAAAAACAATCACAATGTATACAACAGGGTTAGTGTGTTTGATGGTTTTCTAGTGTGCATGAATGAGTGAGAGACAAGCTTAGTGCAAATTACTTTAAAGCATCTCAGTAAGTGAAAGTAACCGTCATGTAGGAGGAGGATTTAGGTGAGTGGCCTACACAATTTGTACTGTCTGCAATATGAATAGATAAGATTCACAGAAGTCTAAGGTCTCCTCCACCAAAATGACTGGTCCATAACAGAAATACATCATGCCGTCACCTATTATAAGGCTGATGTAGTTCAATCACATGCTTTTTACAATACTGACCCATATCTGTCAGTGTGCTAAACCCCAGGTTAGAGACATCAAAGTCTATGGATCTCTGCAGGGAGTTCCCCCACTGCACATTTCCTCTCTTAAATAACACCACATCAGCGTTCCCATGTGAGGTTACTCACTGACAACAGAGTAAGTGAAGGTCGTTTGCTACCCATAGTGGCACGGGGCTTAACAATAGGGATTGCCCTGTTGCCCAGGGCAAATATAATGCCACGCTGGGCTAGTAAATCTGGCAACTCACTTGCCTGATGAGCTGAAAGAAGTAGGTAGCTAAGGAGAGAGCCATCTCGTTTCCTTCTCATCTCTGTTGAGAGTTCTAAGTGTATGGTACCAATTAGGCATTTGCAATGGCTGTGGATAAAGTTAATAAACTGAAAAGCAAGTGAGCATTTCAATCATCCTGGAAACAGGACGTGGCGTTAAGAGGATGTGGGTGAAATTCCAACTGTGCTTCACAGCTTGACATAAGTTTGAGAGGCACATACAACATGGTCACTTCATCCTTGCCTTGACAAGGTCTCGCTTTTGTGGCAGCTAAGAGAGCTGCCGGTGACCCTTTCTCCACAGCACTGTCAGTGCTTGTACAAAACATGAGGCCAGTCAGGTAATCGCAAAACTGATTACGGTGAATCATATTTCAAAAAATGCATTTCAGTTGCTTCTCCAACAGAAGAACTGGATTGCTATGCAGTACTATGATGGTTGATGTCAAAGGCATCATATGACAGCTCATAAATAAAACAAATTATTTAGGGGCGAGTTAAAATTTACTTTGGGCATGTAGATTTTTGAGACACTTGTCCGACTGGGCAAGTGAAAAAAAACATTAATGTTGAACCCTGCAATACAAGAGACTCAAAGGACATCAGGCTAAAATAACAAAGATAGCTATAGATATAAATTCCACACAGGTGGGAAATGCCAATGCACCCACCTCTACCTTCTCCTACTGCAAGATACGTCGATCTAAGGTGTTTTTTGTTTGCATTACAACAAGAAGGTTGACATTTGCAGGGTTCCCTTATCCAGACAGCAACACAGAACAAAGCAGCACTACCCAGCATTGTATTTGCCTCAGTTTGACAGACAGCTCCATGTGCTACCGAGCACTCCTAAGTCCAGTGAAACTCGACAGGATAATCTCTGTGCAGTCCTGCCGGGGCACAAAAAACAACTTGTCGTCACTGACAGGGGAATGATGACCCGCAGGAGCTAACCAGTCTCATTTTACAGATCTCCAGCAGCCCAATCATTACGAAGATTTTAACAGCTTTGTTGGACATTTTACATTTGCTTTTGTATGACGAACAAAACATGTACGTTATTGGATTAACTTTTGGGGCATTTCAATGTTAATTTCTAAACAGAATGTCAAATCCTTCTCTGACTGAGGTAAGAAATCAACCCAAATCATGTCCCGCCACAGTGAATACAGCCAACAATCTTAAAATGTGGGCCTTCACGTGTGTAGCATCCTATCAATTGGTGCACATAGACTAAAAATAGAGTAACGTTAAAGGAAGCGAGGCAATGTGAGGATGTGTTGAGTGAATTTAGAACTCGTCAAAACAGCTGAACACTCCACCTAAGCCTCTGGGTCCTTGTTTGGAAACACCCCTCCTCCTGTGTGTCACATTTCCTCTGGTCCAGACTCTCTACACCTGACAGCGGTCATAACAGAGGAATATAGAGACGTTCAACATGTACATCCAATGACCTGATCATCAGCCCAGTGACCTAAAAAGTAATTTCATACAGGTGTTGTGTCAAACACCATAAAATTAGTTTGTCATTTTCCCATATGAAGAATTCATAACCATGACGTGTCATAGTCAGGCAGCCACAGCCATACAGTAGAACGACCTTAGATGCCCTTGACTGAAGCAAATAAAAAAGAAAGTCTTGGCACGTCTAATTACAGCGTGGCCTCTGATAACTATAGCCATAACGGTCTGTCCACCTGATCCAGACCACTGAATGTATTTCAGATCACATTCATACAGAATATGTAGTTTGGTTGGCTCCAACAAAGGTCAGTCATCCAGCAGATCAACTCCAAACACAATCACATACAAAACTAGGTATTACAAGATCTAAAGCAAACATACATGTAAATACTAAAATGAAAAATAACGCTGAGATTTGATTAGTTATATAAGATCAGAAAGATACTAACTAGTTATGTTTTTATTTTTGGAAATAAATGTAATTGAAAGTAATAATTTACATTATAACATGAATCGTTTCATGTTAAGATACTTTTTTTGTTAAAACACAAAACTTTTCATGTGTCATATATTGTTGGAATAAGAAAAGTTTCTTGTTTCAACATAAGATGCTGTATGTCATTATCATGAAAAAAATGTTATGACAATTAACTTTTCACATTATATGAGGTGATGCCGAACCATTTTTCTGTTTCTGTCATGGCAACAACACACCGCTGTGCACTGCTTACCATTCCTGTTACATCTTCAAATATGTACCTGACAGTCCCAACAGCAAAACACACAACAAAACAAAATGACTGCTTTTAACTCAATTTATTTATTTTGTAGGGACCAGTCATCAGAAGGCATTTCACATATTTAAACACATTCAGTTGTTGATAAAAACATGATGACAAACTTATTTTTTCCCTTTCTTCTTCGCATCTTTGCCTTTATCTGGTGCCTCTTCTTCTTCCTTTCCAGTGGCAGCTTTAATCCTCTTCTTTCCCAAGGGAGTCTTTGCATACCAGTTCTGGAGATACACAAGAAAGGAAACACAAAATCAACAATATCCTAGTATAATAAACTAAAGTACAAACTAAACATATATGATTATATTATTAAAATGAATTTACAACAGAGCAGTTGCAATCATGAAACAACAGTAACAAACACAAAACAAGAGATTTACTTTAAGGGCCTCTTCCTCTTCCTGAAACACAGGGTCAATCTTGGCTAATGGAGTAACAAACTCAGCGGCGATCAGTGGTCTGTTTGCTTGCTGTAAGACACGACGCTTTGTGACAACACTCTGGATCACCTGGACTATGTGACCTGGCGTGTAGCCGTCAGAAATTTTCGCAAGAGAGCTGAGGTCCAGTGACTTGGTTACTTCACCTCCCTGCTTTTTGATCAGCTGCTTCCACAAGACTGAAAGTTAACAGAGTCAAAGGCCATTTTTCACACCAACATCCAAAGATATCATAAATTATTATTAAAACCACAATTGTTTTTATTCTTACTGTATCTTGAGCCGTAGTCAGGTCTCGGGATGAGGATGATTTTGCTGTACATTTTACACAGTGACTTGATATCAGCAGCTTGTGGGTCTTTAGTTGTTCCTACTATCAGAACACGATCCTCCCCTTTGATCAGCTTGAGAGACTTGGGCAAGTCTTTCTTCAAGCGTTTGGGGTCCAACTGTGAACATATAAAAAATTATTTAATTACTATGCAAATCCATAACTGAAGCATTTAAACAACATAATCATGCTGTTCGGCTTTCATCTTGCTTAGAAATACCTCTTTTTCTTCCTTGGGAACTTTCTTGTAGAACATTTTTTCTGCGTCTTCGATCCATATTACTGAAGGTTGCAGCAATCTTGCAACCTGTGCGAAGATGATTATGAAGAACTTTTTACTTTCTGGCCATGTCAAAATGTCTGCAAGGGGCACCTAAAATTCCTCATGTTCCACCAAGTGCACCATGAAATACTAAACATAATCAATAGCAGGTAAAACATTATATATTACCTGCTATGTATTACCTGTATTTCAAATCACATACTGTTTCTCTTCACATCCACTATGTTCTGCAGCTATGTACTGTTGCATGCAGTATGGATACAATTAGGACATGCTACTTCCTCATAACATTGAGCCTTGTAGTTTGAACCTCTTGCTCATACATCCATCACAAAGGATTGTGGGTCAGAACAGCCAGAAAAGCGTGCTGGCTTGCATATGGCGAAGTGCGACTGGATGCAGTGGGACATTCTGGTATTTTTGGCATAATGCACTCGACATACTGTGTACTGGGACATACTAACACCCCCCAAGCTAACTTCCTGGATTAAAGTACTTATGTGAACCCAACCCATGATCTTTTCCAAAAATCTAACCAAGTAGTTTTTATGCCTAAACCTAACCAACCAAAAAATATCATCACTGTATAAGCTTAGAGGACAATGACTCTGGCTTCTATTAAACACCAATGTGTTACCTTAAACACCATGTGAAGCATCATGGCAAGACCACTCTTGCCTGGGTACTTTCCCACCGTGTTCAGAGGAGACAGATCAAACAGGTTGGCCCCTGTCTCCTGGCAGATTGCATGGACCAACATCTTCTTGCCTACACCTGCCGGCCCTACCAGAAGGATGGCCTTTATCAGTGGAGCCTTCTCATGTACCACCTGAGAGCCTGCAGACAACACACTATGGTTACTAGTTTACTAAAACCAAACTAAAAACAAACTATATCTGAAAGAAAAAACATTTTAAAATAAAAAATAGACTTTAGAAAAATGAAAACTAGCTGAAATGATATTGTTCACCTAAAAACTAACTAGAATAAATAAAAATATACAGGAAATGTCTTTAGTTTTAGTATTTGTTTATTTGGACATTTGGAATTTGAGGAGGCATTGGTGCAAATGTTTATTGAGACTGGAATATAGACTCAATCAACTGTCTTCATGAAGTCTGTGTATTATGGTACCTATTCTGAGCTTCTTATATCTAAGTATAAATTCTTTATTCTAAAACTTATCTTAAATCTTACTCCTGAAAAACTACTAAGACAATAACTAAACTGACTTGAAAACAAATAATCATAACAAAATAAATTTAAATTTATTTTAAATATGACTTAAATAACTTCCATACCTAATGGTAAAACTGCATACAGAGATAAGATCTGCCGCACATCTGACAATGACGGCATGGGCTCAATGTCATTTTGCCTCAGTGTGGTCCCAAGGTAGCTGTAATCACCTAGGAACAGGAGGGAACAACTGTGAGACCAATAGCTATTTATCTGCAAAGTGAATCATTGGAGAAAACTGCAAGAAAGATCCTCTTTACCACAAAGATTAATGTCACAATATGAAATTGTTCATTCTGATCATAGTATTGTAGTGCACATATTTTTACATACCCATTTATATATATATTTTTTTAATTTTTCTTGTTATTCCTCTATGCTTCTACATGCTTCTGTCCTTGGTCGGAGCAACTGTATAACATCACCCAATTTCTCCACAGGGATCAATGACATATTTCTGATTCTGATTCTGATCAGTGTTTTAGCAACCACACACCAGAAGGGGGCAGCACATCACTACTGATTAGTTTCTACTTTCCTTGACTGTTGCAAAAGTGTTCAGTTCTAGGAGTTCTGTACTACGTCTGTGCATTAATTGAAGCTCACAACAATTATCATCAAAACACAAAAAGACTTTTGAAAGATGGCACACAAGTTAACGCAAACAATATAATAAAATCTTACCCAAGTAATGCTGCAGTCTCACATTTTTTGCCTGTTTCAACAGGCCCTGTTCGACCAGCTCCTGACACAATGACTGAAGAGTTCTGGTAGACATGAAAAAAATAATACAATCATTTTCTACAACATTTGCACTGACTGATTTATTGTCATCATACAACTAAATTCTGTACTGAAAATCACATACTTTATAAGTACATTGTCTCTGTGACCTCACCTATCAGATGTCAGATCTTTTTCCTTTTTCTTCTTTTTACCACTCTTTGATCCTTTCTTTTTCTGTGCAGTAAAATAAATGTCATCCAGACACAGCTAAAGATAATCAGTTGAACCATGTGTGGATTGTCATGTGTCTTTCACTTTTTACCTTGGCATTTCCTTTGGCTTTACCACCCTTGTCTTTATCCACAGCTAGCTTCCATTCAGCCAGCTCTTGTCTCATCTGCTCATCTACCTGGTCAGAGCACAACAGACCAATGAGTGCAACTACAGGTGCTGCTGTTATCAGTTTTAAGTACCAGAGACTGAGAAACTGAACTGTTTAAATAGTATTATAATAATAATTGCTTGTTAAATTCCTAACATGTGTTGTTTGAATATGTATGCTTTAAAATGGTTTGTATTCTGTAGTCAGCATCACCTGTACTCGAATCTCTGCCTCAATGACTTTCCTCTTTTCTTCCTTGATCAGCTCCATGTCATGCCTCTGGTTGAAGTTTCTGGACTCATTGCGGGTTTGCCAAAAATCTGATGATGACAATAATTCAATTCAAGCTTTATCTATGTGAATGAACTGAACTTAAAGTGGTATTGAACTGAATGTTTACTTACAACTGTTGACTTTAGTTAATTTGATGACCAACTACACTTTAAGCAAACTGTGGACCACTGGATATCTTGATATCTTTTTTCACTTTAAACATACCTACAAAGGTTTTATGTCCCGCTTCCAAGTTGGACAGAAAAGCTGATGGCAGCATCTTTAACCCTGCCTCCTCTTCCTGTGGTTAACAATAAAGTTACATTGATTCACTGATGTGCAGCATTTTTGTGATACTACTGACAAGGATTGCTTTGAATAAGTGGAACCAATCTTATTGTATATTATTAATCATTTAGGCTGATATCACCAGAATTAACTGCATGTTATAATAAATCAATCAAATTTCATTTAGCTGTAAACCCTTACCTCCTCAACATCCTTCCCCTTGTCCTTTTTGACCTTTTCCTTCTTCTCTTCCTTCCCTTTTGGTTTGTTGTTGGAATCCTCCTCCTCTTTTGCAGCAATTTCTTCCATTACCTAAAAAATGTGTGCAAACCAAACATCATTCTACTTCTGCAAACTACTCTAAAAATATGTCATAAATCATGGTTTTGCCTCTGGGTGTCTTTTACCTGCTGAGGGTCCTTTTCAGCAAAAATGAGGGCTGAGCCTCCATCCTCTTCATCCGGGAAGTCTGGGAATGATCCTGTAGCATCGCTAATTAAAAAGCAAACAAACCGAAGAGAACACAACTATTTGATTAATTTCACTGCATGTGGGAATGCGCCACTGAAATTTAAAAATAAATAAATAAATAAATAAATCACCATAAGCCCCTCCATGCCACCTTACCGACACTCAATGAACCACTGTCGGATTTGGTCTTTCATGGTCTTGCCAATGTCACGACCCTCCACATCTCGTAGCTGGTTTGTGACAGCGACGGCAGACTTCTGATAATCATCCTCGTGCTCCTCCTGTTTGATCCGTGTGCTAATTTCACTGGCCTGGGCCATGATTTCTGCAGAGCATGGCACCTGGTATTTTGGATGCATGACCTAACATGGGAGTGACATACATAATTTAAATGTTAAAAAAAAACTCTGAAATTTGTTGTAACCTCTCACATGGAAATTACAATCAAGGAAAATAACATTTTAAGGGAAAAGACACTTGAACAGGGTGGAATATTAATTTGAAATATCGCTATATAGCTTTCATCATATTGTTGCTCCTTTTTAACAGAAAATGCAAGTATGGCTGGATTAAAGGACCAGTGTGGTGTGACCAGTGGTGAGCTTGATGAGTGCAAATATCTGGCCTCACCCTCCCCTTCTAAGCATGTAGGAGAAACTATGGGGGCCACAGAACTCATGAAAAAAAAAAAAGAAAGGCCCTATCTAAAGCCAGTGTTAAGTTTTTCTGTTCTAGGATACTTTATAAACATGACATGAAATGACCCACACCCTCTGTAGATATAAATGGCTTATTGTAAGGTAACAAAAAACTTTTTTTTTTTAATTTTCAGGTGATTTTACACTAAAACATACTTAGGAATATTAGATTCCATTTTCTGTCACAGTAAATCTTAAACACTGGACCTTTAACTTTATCTCAGGCAAGACAAAGGATGACTTAAGTCTTAAAGTATACATATTATTAAGCTTTTAAATTAGTTTCATTAGAAGTACTGGTGGTTTTGCAAACAGTTGGGGATGTATTTTTACAGTTTCAGACAATTCACAAAACTCATGACCCATTTTACTCACCATTCCCAGAAAAATCATTTCTTCCTCCCGGGCAATCTTTACCCTCTTCCTCTGTATGTAGCCTCTCCACACCTGCAAATCACATACAACCAGATCTTTCAGCATGAAAGATGACATAAGCCAAAGAAGGAGGCAGAGAAAGACACACGTAGGATTAGGTTAATAACAAGGACCTTCTGAATGCAGACCACAGCTGACGCAATGCTAGCTGCTCCAGGGTCCTTGGTCCCATACATTGTGTTTGCGTTTCTATTTTCTTCATTGATTTTTGCTCTCTGTCGTCCTTGGCGTGCCCTTTCTGCTACTTGAATGATCTTAATGGCCTCCAGTTGACTCATGTCCTTGGTCATTTGAGGCTGAAGGGACAGCAAAAAGAAATAGCCTAAATACAATATTTCAATTATTTTTCTGCTTGTCGTTAATTTATTAAATAATAACCATTCATGCATGAATAATTTTCGCTTTTACAATTAAAATTCATACGTGTTAAACTTTAAAAATAAAATATCTTACAATAAGATGTGGCTACTTTTCAACTCACCTCTGCACTTTCAGTAACCTCCACCATTTTAAGGATTTCTGTCAGCATTGTCTTTCGTTCTTGGAGTTCTTTGCTGCGTTCACTCATGAAATAGCGAGGGATAGGGATCTCAAGGTCTGCCTAGAGTGATAACAAAGAAAACAGCAGTTTGAGTTTTGTCATAATTGAAGGTTCATCCATGATAAAAAAGTAATGTTTGCTGTGGATAAATCAATATAATTTTGTTCAGGTAATTCCATTGTACTTGTTCTGAGAAATGAAACTCACAGGTATCAGCTTCAAGTCATGAAGAACATCATCCATGTAGTGGTACTCTGAAAACTCTTTTTCCACCATTTCATTCTTCAGCTCTAACACCCGCCCTATCACACCATCAAGAATCACCCGAATGACTTGTCTCTTCTGCGGGTGGACCACCTGGTCATACACCTTCTCCAGTTGTCTGAAGATTTGGATGTAGCGGACATAAAGCATGGCCAGACGCTGGAAGAACACTACCCTGTCCTTTTCTGGGCGACGAGGTTCTGCAGGTAGCTCCTCAGTTAGCAGACGGCTCAACTCTAAATGGGCATCTGCCCACAGCTGGTTGTATGTCCTGGAACAATGTAAATGAGTAGTAGTATACTGATGAGCTGAGGGCAAGGCTGGAAAAATGGCATCTTAATTACTGGTAGGTGAGTAACAATCAAGTAAAACTACATCATTATTTATTGCAAGCCATAAGTATATCATAGAAAATAAAAACAAGATACAAATGCGAATACAAGATAAAAGACATGATGGAAGAAAGGATTTTTTTTTTCCCTTTTAGAGTCTTTTGTGGTATTTGTAAGTTTGTTTCATAAAAGGCAGTAAGTTACAAATGCCAAGGCTAACAAATAGTGAAAGACAGTTTAATAGGGCTGGTTATCTGGCATTTTGAGATCAATCTGCATCCGCCGATGCCTGCTCTCATGAGGCCAATAAACAAAAAGAGTCTACAGCATGTGTCCGATGAAAAAAACAAGACTTCAGAGATGGCACAGCATAGCTTACAAGCTCTTATATCAATCGTGACACCACATAGACTCTTTTTAAAGAAGAATTGAAAATGACAGGACATAAAACCAATGATCTGTTAGACAAAAAATGTATTAATTATATTAAAATCTAATCACCCCTGGTCATAATGCATAGAATAATGCAGTTGAATGACATAACTTCTAACATACTGTATCAAACTCTCCCTTAAATACCAGTCGTGTTCTGTTTTTGGTTAAGATAATGGAATTACATGAGTTGTCCTTGCTTTGATATTGGCATCACATATCAGTCCTACATCAATATCGGTCTGTCTCATATTGGCAGTGGCCATTGAAAAACCTATATAGGTCGAACACTAGTAACAATAATAAGACGAGGACTGCATTACTGTTGTTATATTATTAGTCACTGCTGCCAACCTGCTGCATGAACCAGGTCTGAGACAAACAAACAAAACCTTATTTTCTTGTTAACACGTTGTGCTTTCTGTTGTGTTGTTGAGTACTTTAAGTTGTTTGAAGATTTAAGTGTTATAAAAGTAAGTATAGTACTAAGTTTTCTCTACGGCATGACAGGAAAACTTTGCTTTAACATTGCGAGGCGTGTTTGCATGAACACAGCTAAAGTTAGCAAACTAGCTAGGTCAACGCTAGGGTTATGTTGGAAAAGCTAACGTTAAACTACGGTAGCAGCTGAGTATACAGACATAGCGGGGAAGTTTACCTTTGCGACATGTCTCTGCCTCCAGAGGGAGTGTTCGTTATAAAATAATCAAACAAGCTACAGGGCATAAAACCAAACTAACATTAGCTAACTCGTATATCAAACACGGTGTGAGCTTTATCAAGTTGACATGTTAGCCCGTCTCCATGGTAACAGTCATTCCGGAAGTAACTCAGTTTTGTAGTCACCTTTTAATCAGTGGAAATCATGTTGGAAAGTGAATAATTTAACATCTTTTAAATCATAACGACAATTATAACAACAACAACAACAACAACAACAACAATAATAATTTAACGGTAGTTTTTTTCCCCAACATCATAATTTAAGGGCACTTAGGTAATAATACCACTCCTTTGAACCATATTAACAAGCAGCAACAAGTGAGACACCACTAGGTGACGTCCTTTTTATGAATTCACAGGCATTTAGCTTGTGAGTGAAGAAGCGTTTTTATACCAAATATACCGTGTAATGCAGGCTAGCGGGATGCATGCAAAGTGCAGATGCGGTGTGCAGCTGCCAGTGGCAGTTTACATTCCGGCAGATATAAAGGAGTTTGCAGCTTAATAAATTTCTTCAACAAAATGACCTCTGAAAATATGAACCAATCTGCAGGCGTAATGTATTAATTGATTGTTACAGTAGTTTACATCAAGATTAAACTCCTGTTTGATTTTATTTAAAGGAGGGACTTAAAACTCAGACAGCTGAGCCAGCAGTCTAATAACTTTTTTGGACTCCCTTTGTATTTCTTTTTAACCATTTATGTTCCCTTTAATTTCAAATCCCTAAAACCTTTACCACAATTGTAGATTTCTATTCAGTAAGGGTGGAAAGCAGCCGGATGGATGGCTGCTTCTGGGGGCGCATTCTCTGCAGCGCTTACGCGGTCACAAGACTTGGACATCGGTGAACAAAAACATCGACACGCTGACAGGTCAGCTAGAAGCTTACAGGCCCACAGATTCTTCTCTTCTCTGCATCCAACATCCAACAAGTTGCTCCATTTGGACAACTACTTTCTTGCGCGCTGCAGTGCCACAGCCTTTGTCGCCTTTTTTTTTTTTTTTGAATGGGAATATCACTGGAGTTCATTTTTTAGCTGTTAAACCATCACACTGTGTGGAGAGGGTCATTTTTATTTGGAGTTGAATAGTTCTGAAAAACTACAACTTGATAATGTTTTGGTGCGTAAAGGAGGGGCGCATGGCAAAATGAGCGAATACCACTGGAAGAAATTGCACCAAAGATGTCAACATTGCTTTAGCACCCACTCGAAATCGATTGTATTACCTTCAAGAAGGTGGCTCCTCGTATAAATAGGGACGCATTATTTCAAGAAAGACGGTGGTGAGCACAATCTGCTGGCTGTTCTCTCTCTCTCCTGTCGGGACCACAGACAACGCCTGGAAGAATTTGCTGAAGACAACTGTGTCCACTGTGCAGGACATAAGCATCTTTAACCTCCTAAACTAGTAAGTGCAAAAGTTAGATTGGCTGCATTTGTTTTAACCTTGTATTAAACTAGAAAAAAAATACGACTGCTGCGTAAAGTAGACTGCACCAGAACATTTCTGGTGACTAATTTCACTTTTAGAGGCTGTGCATGTTCCCTCTGTCAGTGATTTTTGGGTGTGTGTGAAATTTTATGATTGTAAAGGATCTAAAATGGCATGCTGATACATCTGTTGAGCTTAAGAGTGGTGCAAAGTGTGCTGTTTTATTTTTTAATTCCATATAATCACCCTTTAGAAACCACATAAACCTCTGTGTAACAAACTTATTTATGTTTTCAGACAGTGAAGTCATGCAGGTGGAGAGGAAATGGCACATACTGTTGACTATCTTCTTTCTGCTCATCACCTCGGGCCAGTGTATGGACAGCAAGGATGTCAAGCAGAAAGAAAGAAGAACCCTGTTGGATCTAATCTTGCAGGTTATCAGAGAAAGCCAGCAACGAGACAAAGCCGTCTCCAGGCGCTGCAGCAGTGGACTCTTCACTTCAGCCCAAGACATGAAGTTCTCCTCCCGGGAAAAGCCTTTCTATGTTCCTAGGCTGGATAACAGTAGACTCATAGGTAAGCTGATAAGATTTATTTTTAGGTCCTGATGATGAAGGCATAATCCCCATTTTACCGTGGGAGACAGCTGTCATTGGTCTGGTCTGTGCTGTACATCTTATTTTGTTCGGCTGAATGGAACTTGGTGCATGCATGTGAAGTCAAGATATATGGAAAAGGAAATTTCCTGTTCATGCATGCTTCAAAGACACGGTGCAGTATCCAGATCTTTATGTTTTTAAATGTCCAACTAAATTTAAAGTGGTTTCACAATGCTGCACATAAACCAGGAGCTTCATCTGTTTAGGACAAAAGAGTTATGTCACATTAATCAAACTTGATGTCCTTTCTGAGAGATGTCTTTTCACCGCATGTCTTGGACATATCATGGTATCACTCCCTCATTCAAACTGAGATTGATTGATGGACAGAGACATGGACAGGTACTATTATCTCATGTAGGAGGAGCATCGTCATGCCAAACCTGTGAATGATTCATTCATTATGATTCACTGTGGAATCTTAAACATGAATGATGACCACCCCATACGCACACTATGACGTGCCACAGAGCATCACCAATCACTAGCATCTCCGAAAGACACATTAGACACAGAGCAGAGAGACAAGATTGTCTGTTTTGTGTCACATTAATGTAATTTATGATGCTGCGTCAAAGTCTCTGTAACTCAAACACTCCTTTTGACTGCAATTACAGAAAGAGAGACCGTAAGAGGAGACTATATAAAGACTAAGGCTGTAACTCAGTTTTATTTTCATTGCTGATTCTTTTCTGAATTTATCAATAAATTGCTTAACCTTATTGGCTATAAAATATATCAGCAACTATTCTGAAGTAATGTTTCAAGCAAAAGTGCCAAGAAATTGTAGTTCTAGGTTCTCAAATATAAGGATTAATTGATTTTCTTGGCCTTACATTGTAGTAAATTTAATATTTTTGAGTTTTGGACATGGTGATTGGCATTTTTCACCCTTTCTTTTACAAACCAAACATTTAAGCAAACAACTGAGAAAAAAATGGCAGAATAATTGATAATGAAAATAAAAAATGTAAATATCCAGCCTCTTTAAACAGAAGTACATCTATCTGTACATCTTATTGAATACCAACAAAGATTGCACCGTTGTCTTTCTTAGCCTAGAGCTCATAGTCAAATGTCAATCAGTGTTTCCCAACGCCCAAGATGACACCCTCAAATGTCTTATTTGTCCACAACCCAACAATATTAACTTTACTGTCATATAGAAGTGAAGAAACTTAAGATTTACTACCAGAGATTTACTTAAATGTCTTAAATCCAGTCTGCACATAATGCTTTATGTAAGCCAATAAAGGCAGAACTGAAACAAGCACATTCTCATTTATCAGAGACCTCAGACACAGCTCAACATCCATTTACTTCAGGAGAAGTGAACAATGATCAGTTCTAGAAAGAATGATATTCAATTTGGGCTGCAACTAATGATTATTTTCATAATTGATTAAGCTGTTGATCATTTTCTCATGTAACCAATTAGTTCTTCGGTCCATAAAATGTCAGAAAATCATGAAAAATGTCAGCCAGTGTTTCCCAAAGCCCAAGATGATGTCCTCAAATGCCTTGTTTTGTCCATTAACCAGAGATATTCAGTTTATTATCACAGAGCAGTAAAGACACCAGAAAATATTCACATTTAACAAGCTGAAATAAGACAATTTTTTCTTTTTTTCTTGAAAAGTTGCTCAAACCGATTAATCGATTATAAAAACAGTTGGCAATTGATTTAATCATTGCTGCTCCAATAAAGATAACTTCATTTATTTGTTTTATCAATTTGAGCTTCTAAATCTTACCTAAACAAATTGACCCTCAGTGTGGAGCTGTAATGATTAATCATTTAATGGATTAGTTGTCAACTATTAAATTAATCATCAAATATTTTGATAATCAATTAATCATTTTAAATCGTCTTGTAAGAAAAATGTCCAAATGCTGCAACTCAGTCTTCTGAAATCTGAATATTTTCTGGTTTCTTTACTCTGCCATGGCAATAAACTGAATGTCTTTGGGTTGTGGATCAAAAAAGGCATTTGAGGACATCACCTAGGCCTTTGGGAAACTGTAATCAACATTTTCACCATTTTCTGACAGTTTATGGACCAAACAACTAATCGATCAATTGAGAAAATGATAGACAGATTGGTCAACATTGAAAATAAGTGTTAGTTGCAGCCTTACTTCAATATAATTCTCACTATAACTGACCCTTGTTGATTTCTCCTGCAGTAACCGGATGTTGAGCTGTGTCTGACATTGTTGCAGCTCTGCCGTTATTGACTTAAATAAAGCGTCATATCCAGCTGGAATTAAGCAATTTGAGTATATCTTTGATACATATCTCTTCAATTATCTGAGATTCAAGACAGAAGGTTTGTCCAAGTCTGACTGTAATAAAGACAAAGTACCCAGAAAATCCTTTTATGTACACTAACTGTGTTTATTAGCGCAACAGGCAAAGTTAACTTTAAGTGGTCTATTACTGTGCCTCATTGGTATGTGCAGTGGGGGTTTATTAAGTGCTAAGTGAGCACAGTATGTTTTTTTTTTTATTTGCTATTTCAGATTCTCCCCACCATCACTATCAATTAGATCATCTTTTAGAGATGTTGCGCAGACATTGTAAAGCTCAAAGTCCTGGCCCCAGCTTATGCAATTGGAAAAGTACCTTTCTCAGACCACTGGCTGGATGGAATTTATCTTTTGAGGATATTCAAAGCAGCATATTAGCAACTGGTGCGTGTTATAGTGCCAAAGATCCATGGTCACGCAAGGATAGATGTTTTGAGCATAATGAGGAGGAAGGAAAACCATCTGTAAACCCGCTGATGTGTTCTCATCCTATAGACTATCAGCTGTCTCTGTGTGTTCCTCAAAAGCCTGGCTGTGTCATCAGAGTGGCAGCTATGGTAAAACAGACATAATATAAGGAAACACTTTTATTTTTACAGCTGGTTTTCTCTCATACAGTTTCTCTTTTCATATATCTGGCACAAGGAATAAGATTTAGACTGGCTGCTTTACACTTCTGTATTTTATTCTTGTTGACATGCATTTATTAATGCCCAGAAAATACAGAACATGTCCAGGCTGCCGTTTTCACTCTTTACATCTGGGTTTTGGCTTGATGGCACATTTGTCCCTTGTATTTCCATAACTCTTTTTAGAGTACTAAAATATATGGTGTGCTTATCATTTTAAACGGAGTGGTTAGGTGGAGTTATTCTGGCTCTACTTGAACTTAAAATGATGTTTTAAAGGACTTCCTGCATTGACTTTCAAATGATCTTAATCAGAGGTTCTCCCTCATGTATGTCCCTGTAGAGAGAGCATGTTTCCACCAGTAACGGGTGACGTGTGCTTAGCAGGAAAAAGACTTATACATATTTATTAAGAGTTATAGATTATTAGAGTATAATGTAATCTATGAACAATTTTTAGATTTAAGAATTAACATATTTGTTGAATCAGGAAGCTTTCTGTTATTAAAAAAATCATTTTGCTTTAAATACAATAATTTAAACGAATGACTGAAAACTTTTCACAGACCCCTGGTAGAGTGCCACTGACCCCTATTTGCCAACCTTCTCCTGCAGTTACAGCATTACATGTTCCTGGGTCTGGGGGCTAGTGTAATGTTAGTTCAGAATCTACTAGCATGGACTTACTCTGATGAGCATTAAACTCCAATATAATCTCTTTAGCCTGTTAGCGTGGCTAATGTGTTATCAGACACATTGACATACATGTGTTGCCTGCATGGACATTAAGTAGAGAGGGGGCTTCCCTTATCCCCATCTAGAACCTATGAAATGCCCCTACCGGCAGCAGATAATATAGAGAATAATAGAAAGGTAAAGCTCCACAATATGGTAAAAAAAAAAAAATCATATTAAGATTATTTTGACAGATATTCTGATATGATTCACAATTACTGGGAATGATCTTTTTTACATCACAGATTTAATTTGCACACACACACACACACACACACACACACACACACACACACACACACACACACACACACACACACACACACACACACAAACAATTAAAATCATGATGATGTGACATTTCTTGGGCTCTGTACCAAACAAACATGTTATTTCACATCTGGAGAACAAGATTTGTAGTTCAAGGCATCTCAGCAGCCATAATGCTGTTTGTCACACATTTTTCCTTTATCAAAAAAAAATACAGCTGCTGTAATTTGTATATTGCACTTATCTATATTGCAATCTGAATATTTTTTATTAACTGTGCAGCCCTGTATAAAGGTATAGGTTCATCACAGTAATAATCCATTGGTTGCACTACTGATGAACAGGAATAGTGTTCATTTAGACAGCTGTAGTTAGAAATGATTATATAAGATGGAATGAGTGCAGTTAAATAATTTTAATGACCAACATCATCAATGATATTAAACATGAATAATAATCATGCTGCCTCATGTGGACTGAAATATATTTGTACCTTAAAGTGACGATATTGAGACATTTCTTGCGTCACAATGATACCTGCAGGGGAGGGTGACTTTGAAAGTGTCATATTCATCATGATTACTGTGCAACTTTTGGCAAGTGCTCAGTTGTTGTAAAATGATCTGTTGATTGACAAGCTAACAGTGATTTTCTTTTTCCAGAAATTGTTCCTAGAGATGTAAACATGAAAGGCAAATTCATTCAGCATTTCACAGGTAAGAAAATTGCCATCAAAGACAAACAACACGAGTGCAAAGTTTAGGTCTTGATTGGGTTTCGCCGCGTTCCTCTGCAGACATAGCAAAACTATTTTATCTAGCAAACATTTTTAGAGCATACTTGGCATTTTTCCCAGGCAACTTTTCTAGCTGGAAATTCTATATTTTGCCCCTTTGAGAAAACAGCGTTCATTCCTGTAAGCCAACATACAGTATGCTTAAGTCAGAGAAAGCTTTGTGAACACTGGAACCGCTGTGGGTCAGAAGAGGGTTGCCTGACTTAGCTGTAGGGCAATGGTGCAGAGAAATAGCACATGGTCTGAAGCCGACAGGAATAAGTTGAAGGCAGTGCAAGGTTAAGCTGATTATTTGTCTCAGGACCTATGAGTAGACTTCATTATTGGTGTGAAAATCTTGAAGTTTAACTGTTGGTGCAGAAACTCTTAAGAGGTGATTATAAGTGAGGACTCAATGTCCAGTTGAACCCCGACTCCGTAATAATGGTGCACTGTTCACTTTTCTGTTTTTATTGTTTACTCACATATTCACTGTTTGCTCACGCATGCTTATACTAGCAGATTGATTAAAGAGAAAATAACAGAGCCTTTGAAATCCTTTTCATTTTGCCTGACAAGACCTTTTCCATTAAGCAGGACCAGTCAAGTTCTCGTCGGAGTGCAGAACACACTTTCATAGACTTTATCACAACACAAGGGATTGCTCAAGACCAGCATGTATGTATGCCTTCTTCCTCCCGTGTTGCTCTTTTTTATAATGTGCTCAGTGTGTGTGTGTTGTGCCATCCTTTATCATCAAACATTTTGTGATTTAAAGGCCCCAAAATGTTTTTGTATGTTTTCAATCAGCGTTGTGAATGATTTATTCCCCCATGCGCACAGTATTTGCTAAAGTTGGAACGGTTTCTGTTATGTGAGCTGAGAGGTTTCTGTTTGTGCTGTTTTAGTTTTTGCTTTTGTATTTATTCATTTATTTTTTGCTTTTTTCTTTTTGGTTTTTTTTGTGGTCTTTTTACTGTGCAGATTAGCTGAGTGCTAAAATAATAAACAATATGTAAAGATGTTTTTTTCCAAAGTTTAACTTTGATTGTTTCGTATTTACTCATGACCACTTCAGTGGTGGTTCGGATTATTTGAAGTGGGGTTGTATGAGGTCCTTATGGATTGTCAGTGTATTACTTACAGTACATGGCACTAGGCATTAGATGGCCCCTAAGAAATGTACTGCTGTAGACAGGGTCAGAAGCAAAATGAATTTTAGCCTCCTAAAAATCTAAATCAGTTTAAGTATTTAATATTAATATTAATATTAAATACGTAAATAAAATACTTAATATTTTAATATTTGCCCAGCTTTGCTTTAGGAGTTATTCTGGAGGAGTTGCTAGTCTACTTCTGCCTTGATCTGTGACTTTGTTTGTGTTTTGTGTGACTTAATTGTCTTAAAAGGATAGTTTGGATTCGCTGAAATCACACAGTAACAACAAACAAACAAACTAACAAACTAACCAATTGAGACAGAAGTAGACCAGCAACTCCTGTATTCAGCAACGTAAAATGACTTATGTGGCTTATATGATGGTAGTTTACCAGTTTACCTTGATGACGGCGAGGTTAAGTGGTGAAAATATTCTAAATATAGCGTACACTTAAACTGATATAGATTTTTTTAGATGGGCCCTTCTTTAAGTGGCTAAAATGCATTTTGCTGCTGACCCTGTCCACAGTGCTTAGCCTCCAAGCTGGTAATTGGAGGGTCCTAAACCATAGGTTGGGAACCACTGATGTTGAAGCCCCAAGAGTTCTAGCCACAGTTTGTAAACTGAAACATCAGTCCTTCTCTCTGGGATGTTTACATTTGGGAATTAAGGCGATGATGCCAAGCAGGCACCAGAGAAATGCAGATGATCCTCCATCACAGATGTGACATCTATTTAACCAGACTGTTTTTGTGCTGTCGTTAGCATCTGTGACACAGACAAGTAAGCATGAAGTCAAACTTTAAGCACTGAATAAATGCAGTGGTGGAAGAAGTAGACCTATTCAGATCCTTACAAATGCCACCAATGGTGGAAGTAACAACTTACAACTACTCAAATTACTGTTAAAATTAATGTTGCATCAAACATCAACAGTTAAAAAGTCATTAATACTCTATTTTTATTGCCAGTAGTTTTATTGTAGTTGTAGAAGTAATATTTCAGTAATGTAACAGTACTTTTAGTTCCATTTCACTACACTTTTCACCAATGGAAGATACTCCACTATAAACAAAAGTCCAGCTTACAAAACAAAAAATATTATCAGCAAAATGTACTTGAAGTATCAAAAGTAAAGGCACTCACTGCAGTAAAATGTCAACAGTCAGTATGTTACCAGTATTAGTAAAGTTTCTGCATTAATATCACTGCGTTAAAAGTCCAGCATGCAAGATTTACAGGGTTTTACTGGCAGACATTTGTATTTATACAGTGTAGGTCCTCCTACATGCAGGCTGCCATGTTTCTGCAGCAGCCCTGAATGGACAAACCAAACACGTACTCTAGATATAGCCTTTTGCATTTTTTTTGTCACAGCCACAATAGTTTCTCCTACCTGTTTGGTTCATCATATTATATAAAACCCATAGCCTATCTCTAAAACAGCAACTTTTCACGAGCTCATAAAAACAGACAATCTTGGAGACGCATCATTTCCTTGGAACAGAAAGTGTATGAAAATTTGTAATCTGAAAGTAACAACTAACTAAAGCTGTCAGACAAATGTAGAGGAGTAAAAAGTACAATACTTTACTCTGAGATGTAGCGTAGAAGTATAAAGTTGCATAAAACTGAGATACTCAAGTAAAGTGCAGTAAATGTATTGTTACATTCCACCACTGAATAAATGTCCTGCTGTGATACACAGTGGACAGTTTAAGACAGACACAGAGACACGGTGGACATGATGGCGATTGGTTCCCAATCAGGATTCATTTGTGTGTCTGCTGGATTAGGATGACGCAGAGTATTGTTGACGGCAGCATCTATGGTTCGTTTCTCATGCTAATGTTACTGATGATGTTATTAGAAAACATGAGTGATTGTGTACTTTACATGCAGAGCATAACACTGCAACTTTAAATGCTCAGTCAGGAATTTGCATATTGCAACACTTCTGACGTCAGCACTGGCTCTTGTGTCTTTTTCACTTAACATTTTTTCCCCTCTCACTTTGACACTGTTATGTATTCAGTACTAGTACGTGGTGTTATTAAAGGTCTGATGGTACGTCTATTTAAAAAAAACTGGGATATTTGCAAGTTTATAAACAGTTAAAAATACCTGACAGTATCAAAAGAATTTAAAGCTTTGAGTTTTGTAAGGACAGTGTCATGTTAACATATATTAATGGCCTTTCCCCACTGTCTTTTTCAGATTACAAAAGATGTGCAAGATTGCTAACACGATTAGCAATGAGTCCACTCTGCATGCAATCGTAGATACTGCATGTAAGTAAGTGTTTTCCTTTATTCATACACACTCTGTCCACACATGATTGTCAAAGTAAAACTGTTTAACTGTTTATTAAGATTTGCATACTACATATTCAGTGTATCTACCCACTGCTTTCAGTTCAGATCTGATTTTGAATTTCAGTATCTGCCAATACCAACACTGATACCTTAAAACATACATGCAGCTACAAAAACGACTACTTGTCTTGTATTTCAGACCTTTTTACAGGGTTCTCATTTTAAAATGTGTCAGATGGAAACATTAAAAAGTCTGATGGAGATGGATCTCTCAGCTAACTCAAATGGTTAGCAAATGTTCAGATTTTACCCACTACTCAAGAGATTACTACTGGGCTTTTTTCGTCTGGTGAATAAAGCAAATCTAGCAGCCACTTGCATGTTTGCCTTGTGTCTTTTTAGTGTTTATACATTTTTATCATTTTCTCTCAGTGAGACAAGGAATACTTGCTCTGTTGCTCATGATCAGAGTTATTCTAATGTGCCTGATGGGAAAATAAGGAAAACTAATGTGCACATAATCAGAAACATATCTGTAGTGCATCTGTTTAAAATTTTTATGCCTTGACAATATTTTATTGGTCGGTGTTGGACATATTGTAACACTTTCCTGTCAGATGCTGGTTGGTTGAAGTTGCACAAAAATGTGTGTTCATGAGTAGGAGAATGATATATTACAACCTTTGATTCATGTTGTTTAGTATATGTGGGAAATAATGTCTAGAAACACTTGGCCAAGTGTCTCCTGTCTATTCTGCTGCTCGAACATCACAGAGGTACATTAAAATCGATTTGAGAATAACTTTTACATGCTATTATTTATATGAATAAATTGTTTATTTATGTCTTGTTTATATTACATGTTTAGAACAACACTGTATGTTTGGTTTGCTCAGTTCCATACTGCTGATGCTCTTCCACTGGTTTCATTCATCATAAGAAATAGTTTACCTGGTGACTGGTGATGGTCAGTTCCTCCATTACTGCATCTGCAAATGTAACCATGGTAACTATTATTTTGATTAAGGATTAATCTAGTGATTTTTTTTTTATGATTAGTCGATTAATTGCTTAATTGTGTCTTTAAAATTTCAGATAATCATAAAACATTTCAATCAGTTTCACAGACCGGATACCAAGAAAATCAGGGATGCATGAGACTTTCCGACTCAAGATATGCACCTTTTTTACCCACTAAAAGGCAGCAAACATCCCTCTTGTACTGGAATTAACATTATTAAGCTGACTCTTATCATGATGGTCCGCTGGCAAACGCATGCAAATTACAGTGATTTTGATAGTGTACACATTCACTGTAGAAAAAAGAAGAAAACTACTATTTGAGCAGGTGGCTGTTTCTCTTGTTCTTCACAAATTCTCCCTAATGATCAGAATGAAGGCTCTCAAAGGTCAACTTAACTGTTACTGTACAATTATAAAGAGTTACAGTCTCTGCATTTAATCCACCCCAGTATTAGGAGCAGCTGGCAGCCACTGTGCAGTGCCCAACTCAACTGTTGTAAGCCATGGTCAGCGGTACTGACTCGAGAATTGACCGAGCGTGCATGTTTTCTGAGTCACAACTCAGGAAAAACTCAGTCTGTGAATGCCCCATTATTTCTGAATACAGTACAGGTTTTGGGGCAACATATGCTGCCATCAGGAACATGTCTTTTTCAGAGACATCCTAGTTTATTTCAGCAGGACAATGCCAAGACACATTCTGCATGTTACAATACTGTGGCTGCATAGTAAAAGAGTTAAGGTACTAGACTGACCTGCTGCAGCCCAGACCTGTCTCCCATTGAAACATTATGAAGCACAAAATAGAGAGACAGAGAAACAGAGACCACAGACTGTTGAGCACTTGTTGTTTACCAAAAATAGTAAAAAAAAATTAACTTTAAAACTTCAACAGTTAGTATCCTCAGTCCCCATACGCTTACTGACTGTTGTTAAAAGGTGATGTAACTCAAAACAAAAAGAAAACATTTTAGAATCAGTAATGCACACATTGAGGTGTTCTTTGTATGAATCCATTGTGATTGCCACATGCATCTTACAATAACCTCAACCAAACCAATAACCTTAAACATAGCGGTTCTCAAGACAAAGGCAGGACTCAGACTATCGTCAGTGGAGTAATTTTGGATGTAGTCAAAGTCATCCCTTTGTTAAGGTGATCTTTGATGACAGCAGGTCTGATGAATTCCTTCACTGTCTAGTCCTAAATCCAACGTGAGTAAAAGCATGTGCTCTCAGCGAATTAGCACTTAGGTCTAACTGGTGAGTGATGGCTGTGAGAGTTCATCTACACTCGTGGCCATTTCAGTTAATTTGAGTCGTTCGTGGTATAGGACTTCGGTGATGATAAAATTGAAGAGGCTGACACATCCTCAAGTATTCAGTTTCTCAAGTGAACCAGATAATCCTTTCTGCACTGTTCTGAGAAATCTGACAAACGTATATCACAATCGACGGACTATTGAAGGAGCATTAAGTGATTCATTATTTAGTCATCCTGGTCATTTCTGAATGAGCTTAGACATAACATCGAGGAATGCCAGTAATGGCCCTCTTTAGAGGCTGACCACACGACTTCCTCAGAATGGCCAAGATGTGAAGATGTGTCTTTGCCAATACTGGACAAAAGACAATTTTTCTCTAAAATGCAGCTTTAAAGTAAAAACTGATGTTTGATTCTAATCATTTTTTCCTGTTTAATTCCAGGTTCCAAAATAATGGAAGAGGGATTAATGTGTTGCCAAGGAAGTGCCTTCAAATCCACAGCAGTCGCATGAACATTGTTGTGTTTATAGTGTTTCTATTTTTGTCGTTTTTGTTGTCATTACTGAAAATGCTGATGGACATTGTTGGTTGTTTTTGAATGGATTTGCTTTTGTCTGTACCATATATTTGTAAGGAAACGTTAATTTAATATTGAATACTCCTATTTATTGAAAGGGTATGTATATAATAATTTCACAATTATTCAAAATCAGATTATTTTGGTTATAAAAGTTATATCTGATGGAGAGGAAGCTTTTTTTCCTTCTTCTCCGTATATATAAATTCCTCCTCCAGTATTGGTCTGAGAGATTTGTCATGCTCCATCATTGTCTTCATTACATTTTATTTGGCACTTGAGTGATTGCTGACAGTGAGAACATATGGAATGACATCAGTGATGATAATGCACTGCAGTATTGAACAATAAAGATTATTGAAGCACAGCCTGTTTTGCTATTATTGGAGATGAGGGGAATGAAGAAAAACATGAGTTGGCTCAGCCACACAGAGGCAGGCAGTGTGATGGGTGTGACTGCAAATGGAGCTCAAGGGAGTGGACTAGTTATTATTGAAAAAAAAAAAAACTCTTTCCATCTCTTTCTGGCCTGAACATTTTGGTTTCATTCTTCCACACCTCAATGATGCAGTTTCCTCTGTCCCTGCTCCTCTGAGCAGGTGTTACCATGACTGAATTCCCTCCCGTAACTGGAGTTTGTTGCAAAAGCTCTGGCAGATTCTTGAGGTTAATCACACACTCTGTCATAGCTGTCAGATGTCTTGGACTCCTGGACTCAACAGGATGTTGAGCAATTCAAGCTCAACAGAAGTTTACTTTCGATAAAACCAGCAAAAGCTTAGCAACCTCTTTAAGTAATCACATGTGCAAGGCATTTTCAATGTTTGCAGTTTTCTATGGAGATTATCTAAATTGCGTGGCTATAATTGAGCGTAAGTGGATAATCCAAGTTTGTTTCTATAAGAGCATCTTTTTTTGTGTTTTGGGAGGCTTGGCAAATTGCTCTGGCAAGAGTTTCTTGTCCAGTTGATAAAATGCAGTTTAAGAAGCCTAAGTGTTTCAAGCAAACGTGTTCTCGATGAATGAAGCGTGCTGCTATTACGGACCTGGAGCCTCAGCCCACTTGTTACATGTTGGAAAAAACTGTCTGATTCACAACGAACATATGTTCAACTTGACTTCCCTTCGTGCCAGACAAGAAAAGAGTCGTATGTCTTATGGAAAGATCCTGCTTGTTTGCCTTTCAGATTTCGTAAATGGAAAACAACAAACACTGTGTATGAGAATTAAAACAAGCAAAGCTGTCATTTCCTCACAGTGACTTTCTAATGGGAGATAAGGGAGTTTAAATTACTTACCCATACAATACTATACACTATAACAGCATAAAGTCCTAACAAAATAAACAGAACACAACATTCTTCTTCTTGTCATCTTATATAATCATGTACTCTACTCTGACGTGTGTCTGGGAAATAGTTACAATGATTGTCTGCTGTTTTTAGTGGGGTAGTGAAATAAATATTGAGCCGCACACAGACATCGAGATGCTGATAGACAAGGTTCTGAAGAAAACATACGCTAAGCCAAAGATTACAACAGCTCAGTTCTCACGCCAGCATGTCTCTACAGACTCAGCAGGAACATTTGTTACATTGGATCATGCATTATTCAACAAAGTTTGGCATGTTCTGAGATCGTTAAAAAAAAAAAATCATCCCTGTCAGTTCAAAAGGTTGTGAACTGAATTCCCTTTGAAAAGACCATGTTTTCGTTGGATGCACAAATCTTGCCAGTGTGATTGCGATCTTAGTCCATACAATGTGTTTATAACTTAATACGAGATCGTCTTTTTCTGAAGGGCCATAAAATGGACAACTTCCTCTCTTCCACAAATCACAGCTTCCTCAGGAACAGAGGAGCTTAGAAATTTATGCTTCTTATGCTTATACTTCCATTATTCCAGTATTGTCAAACCTGCAGAACTGTTCGCTTTCCTCTCTGGCATACTGTATCATGATTACCAGGGACAATTAATGTAAAGGGGTTAATATTTTCTGCCCGAGCTATAAAAGGATTAGGCAGCTAAAAATACAGCTTGCACCTCATGGGGACGCACAGGGGATCCCTTTCCCTCCGGCTGGGCAAAGCAGGGACACCAGGTTCTAATCTGGGGAGGATATCACTTATCCTGAGACAAACAGCACAGATTAGGAGAGGAGACAGAAGATGCACTGGGGACAGCATGTGGGAGGGCTCTAACACAATTACACACAAGCACCAAATCCCCCCTCTGATACCTCTGAGAAATGCCGGTGCGACAAATAGTAAATAGAGACCAAAGCCGGGCCATTTCCTTCCTGTCAGACTGCACTCTGTTGCACCAAAGCTCAGCAGCAGAGGAAAGAAATACCTCAATGTTTTAACCAGAAGTTAGTCACCTCCAACTGCATTGTTGTGTTCTTTAAAACTGATAGGTAAGCGTTACAGATTAGCTTTTGTTTTTTTGTCCTTTGTTCTGTACAGTGAGGCTGGGATTTGGACAGTTACACCAGTCTTGCAACAGACTTTGGACCTTTCAAGCAAACCCAAGGTCTGAGTTGATACCTGTATTACATTAACTTCCTAAATTGCATATCCTGTCTGAACTGGTTATCATGGTGATTAGGGTGAGGATCTTATTTAGGAAAAATGCCATTACAGATGAGCAGTTTCTAAGTCAGTATTCCTATTTTAGCTGAAGACAGGAAATGTGTATAGAGTGCTGCAGGGATATCATTTTTGTAGGCCCGGATGTTAGCGTTGCCTGGTTCCCTCCACAAACAGCCAGTGGGATTTGTTCATTGGATTTTGATTAATGCAGAAAATGAGCTCTGTGCCGAACAAAAGATTATCATACTGACACATTCAGCAACATAATCTTCAAAAACGAACATCACTTTTATTTTTTTGGAAGCGTAAATGCAATCGCCAGAAATAAAAAGCTAATGTTAGGCTATAAACAAACTACACTGGGGTCTTGTGACTCAACATTTCCCCCACTGAGTGAACAGCGTTCGGTGTGATGACATTTAACGTCCCCCAACGTCTGTAGCCTCATGTAGCCGCTTGTTAGCAACAGCCTTTTTTAAGATATGGAAAAGCTTAAAAAAACACAAGTGTGGTGTTTACTGCCATATTTTATGTCAAAAAACAAAACATGACAATCTCTTAGGCTCGTGTTAATCCCAGACCTTATTTCAGACAAATGATGAAAAACCCATCAAAGAAAAAAGAACCAGAAGTGCTAATATGCTAAGTAATTTTCGGGTTTTAGGACTCATCCCTGCAGCACTCTATTACACAAAGATCTCAGCTTCAAAAAAGAAAAACTATCTTTCCTTTAGGATAATAGTTCTTATATTTTCCAAGTTAGCATTGTTGCAAATTTCCCAAAAAGAACATCTTAAGATTTCTCTACAGATGTTATCAAAACTTCTAACTAACTCAAATTTCTCAGTTATGAGCCTACTGTTGTTTTATTTTTCTCCATTCTTTTAATCCCTCTGTATCATTCATTGATAACAAAACAGAGGTTACAAAGACATTAAGCGTCACAATATGAGAAAAGTTAGTATTGGTTGCTAGGCAATAGAAATAAAAGTTGGATTGAGTTTTTAGGATTTCCTAATCTGAGATAAAATAGGATGAAGTGAGATAAAATTGGATTTTTGACGTTAGTTAGGATTTGTTTCTGTAATACCAAATTGAGAAAAATCCTATCTTACACTCTTTCTCAATTTATCTCTTATTCTCTTTATCTTTTAACTTAAGACTTAAAATAAAATGGCTCCAGCACACTAAGTAAATGGATTAGCCCGATTCCTGTCTTTAATTGACTTTGAAATCATACAAGCATTTGTTATTTGATTATCCCTTTGGCCCTCACTGAAATGTTTCACGCGTCAACTATTCAGGGAAGATAACATAGCTGAACATGGCTTCTTATGACATATATCCCCCCCTCCCATCTGCAGAAGAATTTCGTGGCAAAGGTAAACACTTTAATCCAATTTCTTGGACCCCCAAGGCCTCATTTAAGCAAACCACTGTATTTATAGTGATCACAGTAGCCTTGATGGCTGTAAAAATGTTGTAGAAGGTTCATTGATTCACTCCATGTCTCATGATTAATTCATGTCTCTCCCTATGTCTTTGGTAGAATGCATAAATCCCTACATGAGTCATCAATAGTATACATTCAGATAATTCAGCCGCCATTAGGAATTTGACAGCTGAGAGATGAATGAATTGTCATCACAGTGAGCTCTTCTGCAGTGTTTGAATTGCACCAGAATAGAAATATCATGGATATGATTTACTTTGACATATTTAATAAAGAAAGCAGCTTCTATTGTTCCTTTGAGTGTTGTAGGCGTGACGTTTTGAATATGTTTTGAATATGTTTGACCCCCACTTTGCACTTTCAAGATATTATATAGTCTCCGGTCTGTGTTGCACAGGACAGTTTGACGAGAAGAGAACTGCTGCAGCTGTCTGTACGCCAGCTGCAGTGTCTTTGATCCCGTGTGCTGGAGGTGTTGGCATAGGTCTCTCCCTGCCGCCCCCTCTACATGCCCCCCTGTGTGTGTGTGCTCTGACACCTACCATGGCTAATACTAAACACACTGATTGACTGCAAGGCATCTTTCAGCTGAATCTGTTCTTTCACTCTGACACTGACATGTGACATCGTTAATTCACAGTTAGCATCGAGTTTGTTTTCTTTCTTTGGAACTAAATGTCTACGAATTACATAAATGTTCATTTATCAAATTGAGTTAAAAATAAATGCCTCAGTTCCACTTTTAGGGGAGTGATTTATACATCTGAACTGACAAGCATAGTGATGTTTCTAATAATTTACATACTGATCTATGGTTGCAACTCATGATTATTATCAGTTTCCTGGTTAATCAGTTAGTTGTATGGTCCTTGAAATGTCAGCAAATGGTTTAAAAAGGTTGATCACTGTTTCCCAAAGCCTGACGTGACGTTTTGTCCACAACCCAATGATAATCACTTTGCTGTCATACAGGACTAAACTAGAACATATTCACATTTCTGAGGCTGAAATAAGAGAATTTGGACATTTTCTTAAAAATCTGTTAACAAAAATCAATTAAAACAGTTCATTGAATGTCAAAACAGTTGCTGATTAATTTAACAGTTGAGTATGCTCTATTGAAAGGGAATTCAAGATCTTTTCTCATTAATATAATTTCTATTTGGTTAGCGGTTAAAGGCAAAACAAGGGACACAAAACAAGCATCACTGTGTGGAGACAGGAGCTGAGGTATTGAATGAGTCTATTTTCTGTTCCAGATGAGAAGGCTGGCAAAAGTGAAAATTTATCAAGGCAGTTATAAGTTTAGTGTAATATTCACTCTCTTTGACATACATACATACACAAACACCCCAGTTTGTTTACTTAATTCATCTCTTTACTAAACAGATGAGGTATAATTTGAGTGATGACAACAAATGCAATAGAACAGATCATCTCAGTTCAAGTGTGCACGTGCATTTTTGGTCATTTCAAAATCAAACTGTAATACAAGACTCATGATATGAAATTAGCATTAATCTTATACAGTATTTTAGTAATTTTCAGCATTTTCTTGATTAAAATATCACATATTCATTTCATTTCTACAACCAGGGAAATAATATTAACTTAGTGTAAAATACGGGCGACAATCTGTTACATCTGTATGTAAAAGGTACAGGCAAAAAGTAAAAGGCCACTGTGGTCAATAGTGTCTCTTGCAGCAATTTAAATTTCAGCAGCAATGTGTGTATCCCTCCTAACTTGTACATTTTATGACAAAGTATCTTATGCTTATTGCTAAACCTTTTAAATATAATTTTGTAGGCAACAGCATTTATGGCTGACATGATATGTAACACTTACAGCTGCACATATAGTGTGATAGAGAGTATCCATCCAGGCCATTATGTCATGAACACAAATGGCAGAACAACACTTAGGGCCATATCTTACACTGATCGAAAGCGCAAGTGGAAAGCGGAAGAAGAGACACAATGGATTTAATTTATTCAGGTGTGTCCAAATCCACCTTTGCTGTCTTGCGCCAGGGGTGCAGGGGTATCCTGCCCTGTCCCGTCCCTTGTGCCAGCAGCACACAGCAGGATATACCTTCAGCTGCACCTAAGCTGATTAATTCACAGGTGAGTTTAGGCCAAACATGCAATAAACCAATCAGAAAGTAATTTCTCATCACCTTTAAGAAGCAGGTGCCCCAGGAGCGCAAACTGTCAGCATGACAGTGGTTTTCTTGGGAGGAAACGAAGAGAAAAGTTTTTTAAAACGAGGAGACAGATGTCCTGATTTGAGAAGTTAAAGTGCAAGAGACCACGCAGTATATGGAGATGGCAGGACGTCTCCAAAGCAGCTTCATCTGTAAATACTTTATTTTATATTAATGTCTGCAAAAACGTAATATAATACCTGCACAGTAAATGTCATGCAGTTATGTAACTGGTTATGTTTTACACTAAAGCACCTTGAAATTGTTTTATAATTCATTATTATCATCATAATTTTTACACAGCAAGGACAAGCTCCTGAAGAAGGAGCCAGTGGGCAGTGGAGATGAGTGAGGAGCAGGGGAGCAGAGGAGAGTCTGGCTGCAAAGCTGGACCTGGCTGGACACCCACCTAAACCGGATTGAGGTGTCGCTCCAGCATCAGGCTCTGACAGAAGTACACGTATCGTTTTCTCCCCAGGTCGGACTGGTCTCGTGGTCAGATATAACGATATAAGATCATGATAATCACACAGACATAAACACTACAACTGCTCCAGCTTCATGTGACTGATCTATTAAAAATGATCTGACAGCTGTGATCCTGTCCTGTGTACACTTTGCAGGTCTACTGAAATTTATTGAGCATAATAATTCTAATAATAATTCCTGATTCCTTATTAGTAGTGAGAATATTTTTTTTTACACACACACGCTGTTTAACATCAGTGAAAGGTGTGTTATTTGATTGTGGTGATGTGTGTGCACGCCTCAGCCAAGACACACACACCTGCATGTTTTTATCTTCAATATTTACACTTTATTGCTGATAGAGAATATGTTCAAAGGACATTTTACTTATCCACACTCCTGTGTGGGGAAAAAGGCTTAAAGACATAAATAAAAGGGTTTTGTGATTGTGGAGACATATGTGTGTGCGTGTGTGTGTGTGTGCCTCAGCCAAATGTACCAGGTGCCATTTTGTGCAGGCAGACCGATTGTGCCACAGACCAGGTTTTAGCTGGTCTAAGGTGCAAGTAGTTTTTACTCCAATATACCACACTTTCATTTTGCCTTCATTTTTAGACTTTACGCCCATGGCTGCACAGACCAGGCGCTAGTTCATTTGCTATCTTGCAGATGTGACAAAAATGGCAAACAGTGCCATTCCAAGACAGCAAGTCCACTTGCACCTCAAGCACAACGCCTTTGCACCAGGTGTAAGACAGGACCCTAAGTGTCACTATGAAGAAAACTTATGGTACTTGAATAAATACATAATACTTGGATAAATATGAAGAAAACTCATGTAAACATACTGTGATCAGTTAGAGAATAGGCTCTGTGTCATTCCAATTCACAAATGCATCTTTCCACCTGAAAGAAAAAAAAAAACAGTTTTAGGCATTAACAGCTGACCCTGGTACATAAAACATGATCCTGTAGTAGCTGTCGTTACAGTGTGTATGGAATTTGATTACCAGCAATAGATGCTTCCACGTTTTATAGTTGTTTTGAGGGTCTGCAGTCATTACTGTGCATGTGCGTATACGTCTGCATTTGAAATAAAGATCCTTACCTTGTTCGGATGCAGTGCTCCAGTGGAGGAATGAGATCAGTGTCGACATCTTGGCAGCTTGGGGGCAATTTGCCAACAGCTAAAAATACAAACACTTCCTTAACATTTCCAGTTTAAGCGTACTAACAATTAGTGCAACAGCAAAATCCCTAAACACTACTCAATTAAAACCAGATCACCTCATAATCACAGAAATTTTTCCTTAATGTACATTTTTCTGACAGGTCATTGGGCTGACAGGAATGTAAGAGACATAACAATCATAAAAAGAAAAGACATGCACTGATAATGTTGGACAAGTGATGCTACATACAGACAGAGAGGCGGATCTCTTCCTGTTGATTGGCCAGACCATCGTAATAGTAGAGGTCAAACTCCAGACCTCTGTCCTGATTGGTCAACAGCTCCCTCTGCAGGCCAAACAGCACGCTGAAGTGGCTTTCACTGCACACCACCCAGATGGGGAATTGGGGAGTCTTCAGGTAAGCTCCTACCTTAGATGGAGGAAAGTAGAACACAACAGAGCAAAGAAGTCTGTTAAAAATCAGGACCTTTAAACCAAATCAGCTAAATGGAATTCAGCCATCATCACTGTTTTTGTTTTCAACATATTTAAACGGGCATCAGATTCCTGCTACCAGGATAGGTGAGGAGTAAAATCAAAACTCTGTCATTGTTGGTGTTCCAGGTTGTAAAGGTAAGGTTTGATTGGAATAACAGATTTTGCACATACATACTGGTATTTACTGTGTATGTTAATGATGTGCCAAAACCTAAAAGCTAAAAGTAGAAGTACAGATACTGGTTCAAAAAAGTACTGATTCAACTTCTTTACTCAAAGTAAAATAGTACAGGCTCTGAAATATATCGAGTATAAAAGTAATAAGTAGCTCTCTGAAGGACATTTCTACCAGCTGTTTCTGTGCAAATCCAACTGACCCTCACCTTTTCTCCAATGTCAAGTCTCCCTCTTTTGTCCATTCATCTTATGTCTTTTACAGTCTTCTTGTTACTGCTGTCGTGCACTGATGGATACACCAAGGAACCATCTTTTTATGTGTTAGTGTCTCATGCATAAGGGTTGAAATGAGTCTTAATGTTGGGAAGGCAGCGTGCAATGACAGAAAATAAAATTAATTTTAAAAGTCCCTGAAATGCATTAAAACATAAGTAACAAGCCTGTTCTGAAAATGTAAGGAGTAGAAAGAACAGCAGTATTTGTGCTTCCCACACTCACCCTGTGTTTTTTAGCGCTATCTTCTATTTCAACTTCAATTCAATAAAACATTGAAGACTTAATTAGAAATGTCAGAACAAAATCTGCTAATAATCATGGTATCCTGGGAACAAGAGTCTTAGATCAGTTTCAACACACCATGTTTCTCACCAAAAACATATCCACATGTCCAGGATTTGATTCTGGACCTTCTAGTTACAATTAACTTCATGTGGTGAAGTTAATTTGTTACTATGCTACTGCTTAAGATAAACAGAGAGCTGCCTAGTTATCCTTTCTTATGCATGCAAAAAAAGGACGTAAACATTTTCAAGCTGGATATATGTTAACTATCATGTTAAATCCCATAATAGTCTTAAGAGCATTCTTTGCTGTTGTTATGGGCACATCTGTGCTGCTGATGGCTCAGATGCGCCCATATTTACAGTGAAAGAATCCCTCCTGAGCTCTTGTGTTTTTACTTGAATGTGACGACTATCAGGTCTGTCAGCGGGAGAGTGACCCGAGAATCAGCACTGACCTTGCAGATGTTATAATGCTCAAACAAAGACAGCAGACCAACATCACAGGGGTGTTTAATCCCCTTCAGTAGAGTCATGTTGCCATTGCCTGAGTCCAACTCCATGTCATTGTCAAAGACATTAGAAACAGCTTTTCCACAGATCAATAAGTTGACCAACTCCTAGTAAACAAAAATACAAAGAAGGGATCTCAGTAACCAGAATTCATTTTATGTGTACACAGTGTGTGTTCCTGAATCAATTTCCTCAAGACTATTTTCTGTCCTTTCATTATTCATTAAAATAAAAAAAAACACACAATACCAAATGTTGTGAACCAAATTTGAACTCGCTAGTTTTGGCAAACCTGAGTGCAGTAGCCATGGGCTCCAATGAGCGTGGTGGTGGGAACATCCATATCCTCTCTTACTCTGAGGAAAAAATAAAGAAAAAGCACAATAAGCTTGACATTTTATCAGTTTGTGTGCATATAGAGTTGGAAAAGTCACAACATACTTTCCGACGGATCGAGAGAGAACAGCGGATATGGTCAGCAATAAGCATCCTAGAATCCCAGTCTCAAACTGTGGAGAAACAAGACAGATTAGAAGAAAAAGCTTGGTGATCTTTTGTATATTTGACAGGCAGATATTAACTTATTCTCTCACCTGCTCAATGTGCTGCTCCAGAAGCAACTGCAGGTCCTTGATGTTATCCACAGTGAAATATGTTATCTAAAACAAAACGTGGTTACAAAACTTACACTGAAGTGCAACTCACAGCCACCTTAAAAATTAGGTATTAACAGTACACACAGTTGAAAGACTGATGAGTTTGAGGTGTAAAGTAACAGCTATACTTTGTTTATTACACTACTGTTACACTACTACACTAAATTAAAATATAGCTATGAATCTCCTACAACAGCATTTTAGACACGGTTATATTCCACAAATTGAACTTAATAAACATTACTCATTAAAAGACTCATACTGCTGTAAACAGGTTCAGCAGCAAACCGTTAAGCCCCCTAAAAATGGCCACATAAAAAAAAAAATAGTATCATTTTATCAGTTTTAATATCAGTTAACTGTGGCTTATATTTAGAATATTTTCACTTTACCTTGCCATCAGATGCCCTTTTTTTAAGTGACTAAAATACATTTTACTGCTGACCTTGTTCACAGCAGTACATTGCTTAGCTTCTGCCCTGTGCTCCTCTCTGCTTCTCCAAAAAGGGGACGTGTGGCTCGCCACCTACTGCAAGTTATACTCTGACTATCAATAAATACTTAATATAACCCCACTCTGAAAAATCCAAACCTTTAAAATACTGTTGTCTTGATGAATTTCTGTCTGATGTGGTTAGAAAATTAGAAAAAAATGAACATAAAACTGTTTTTCAGCAGGTGCGTACGCAGTGGCATCCCTTTACCTTTTCAAGCACTCCTTCAGATCTGTAGGGCCCAACTGGGGTGAAATGACTTCTGCCTGAATTTCTGTTTAATAAATAGATTTAACAGAAACACAGACAGTTTAAATCAGTGGGTCTTGCAGGTCCTGAGAACATATACTGACAAAGCATCTGTGGTGTATGTTGCTTATATGACACTAACACACAGGACCAACTTGACCCTCAACATCTAATCCAGGTATTCACATGCAGTTGACCTCGTTAAATACTGGTAATGAGGTTCTGTGTATTGGTGAGTGTCTGGATAAAGAGGATTAAGTGGATAAAAGTATGATCTTACATGGCAATTGTGGCCTGTTTTTCCTCTCCAGCCCTCCATAGGATTTCAGCCGCAGCTAAAACAAGACACTTTCTTCTGGTGGTGTTGGAAGGTCTTAACCTCCTGAGAACAAAGTGGCATTTGAGTGAAAAGCAGGTCGTCTGGTCTAATAATACAGTTAATACCACAATTCAGAGGCCAATACTTAACAGTGGCTACAAAGCATGCCTTGATGTGAATTAATGGCTGTAAAATGCATCCAAGTGATTACAATAGGGCACACAGAGGTTACTATTATGGGCCAAAGCTCTGAATTGAAGGATCACGTACTGAAGGTCTTTATCACTGCTTTTGATGTTTTCAAACAGCAGGTTCTTTAAAACAAAGGCTTGGGTGGAGGCCAGAACTCCACAAGGACCACCCTAGAAAATGAAAACATAGAGTACATGATACCACAAATTAATAAATCATATCAACTTCAGCATTCTGGATTAAAGAATTTAAGCAGGCTGGCAGTCAAGACAACCTTTCTCTGCACAATGCCGTATCTCAGGTCATGAGTTTCTGAGAATGTGAAAGCCTGATTCCTCCACTCAACACTGAAACAATTTAATCCGGAACCAAGAAGAACTGCTTTTAATTCCTGGAGAAAACCAAAAACAGAAAACAAACAGAAAAATCAAAGGCAGGCATAGCAACTGTCCAGTGCATGTCTAAAGAAACACTGGCATAAATCACAAACCACGGCAGTGTGTTGGTCCATTGGGTGGCCAGCATAGCTGTGGTCTGTGATGCTTCTCTGAGGGGACACTTTGCATAGTTCTTGCACATCATCATCGATGTCATCTGAAAATTTATTTACATAGCCTCAGTTTTAACAACACATTACAACAGATCAAAAAAACACAAACACGATTGATAATGGGCAATTTGATATTATATCACTATTTTTATTCCTTGATATGGAAAGTGTTTTAAAGTCTGCATTACAGTAAAATGTATTTTTCTCCATTTACCAGACTTTTCTAGCTGTTGCCTTTATCCACTTAATCATTATATCCACATTACTGATGATTACTCATGATTAAATCTAATTGTGTTAAAGGACCAGTGTGTAGGATTTAGTGGCATCTAGCAGTGAGCCTGCAGATGGGAAACACCACATTTTACCCTCCCAAATACCTAGGAAATTACAGTGGCTGTGAAGCTCACGCAAAATGCAAAAGTCTGTATCTAGAATATCTGTTTGGTTTATGGGCCACTGTAGAAGCATGGCTGTTCAACATGGCATGCGGGATTCGTGCCCTCTGTGGATATAAACTGCTCATTCTAAGGTAACAAAAATATGATTCGTATTTTCAGGTGAATGCACACTAATGACAACATGCTTATGGATATTACATTCCATTTCTGTCATTTTCTGCTAATAACTTCCCTTAAATCTTACACATTGGACCTTTAATATTTTGTAAAAGCCCCAACTGTCATCCCTACAATACAGTTGCAATATCAATATCAACATAAGTAAAAAAAAAATGTTAAAAAATAATGTGATATTTGATTTTATCCATATCACCCAGCCCTAATGCTGCCTGTTTTTAAATACGCACACAGTACTTACCTAAAACCATCTCAGACACGTCCAAATCCACCACATTTGGCCTGGACTTTACTCTAAAAACATACATAATGGACATTAACTTTTGAACCAACTTCAGTACAAAAATAATTTCAACAGGATAAAAGTATGAAGTTGCCACAGACACACAACAAATGCCAGCTTATAGTTATTTACTTTTTAGTCTTCAGTATGTCTACTTGTCCCAGTTTTTCAAAGTTGTTTTCCCACTGGACTCTCTCGGGAGGACTCCATAAGTCCCGTCGTCCTCCTACGCAGTCAGCTGAGCTGATTTCAGTTAGGCTGCTTTCTAAGCTTTTTTGATGTGAGCCAGTCACTAAAAGACCATCTTTAGACTGCCTGTTTTCTTCTGCTTTTCTAAGCAATGGCTGCGGTACTTCCGGCCTTCGAGTCTGACGTTTTTTGTTTGATTCCTAAAAAGCAAAACATCAGCAATGGAACAGGGTATGATGGATATGAGGACAGAATTATGAATATAGGATCAATGGGCCTCATGCAAGAACATTTTCTATTCTCATCTTACCTTTCTCTGACTTTTTTCGTGTGATGTCAGATTCAGCAAATGCTCCTAACTTCAATAATACCATAAAGGCTACATAATTATTATCTCCACCTTGCATAAGCTGGAAGGGGATCGTGCAATCACTTTCGTGTATGCATGTGCGTGTGTATTATGTGAGTCTGAACAGACTTGTAACAGATAGTAAGCTATAACCTGACTGGTCAGTGGAGACATACACCTGTGAGGCAGTAATTCTACTTTTGACTGCTCTGTTCAATAAGACCACCAAGGGGCCACAGTTGATCAACAACTGCTTCAGTTTGAAATCTTATTTCAGCTCAGGACAACAGATGTGGGAGTCATGTTAATGTTGGCGGAACTCTGCAAATCTCCGCTGGTTGCATCTGGCAGTTGTGGGAGCATTGCAGTAGATGCTTCACCATCTGTTGTCTGACAGGGACCTGCACTCTACTGAGTGTACTCTTCTGGTTATGAAGTGTAATCTATATAGGATTTTCAAACTCAAAATTGCTTCAGAGTAATGAAATATATATTCCATTAGTGAAAAACTTAGGCTTGGACAACAGCATATTAATTGTACATGACTCCTAGGACAGGCCTGGACCAGTCTTAAATTGTGTTCCTACCTATGAGAAAATTCAAAAGACAAGAAAATTGGGGAATGCAGCAAGTTCTCCCGAATCACTAATTCAAGCTACTTAATAACAAATCCATCCATATAAGTTGTTCTTGCATGAGGCCAAATAAGATTTTAAGAAGTGCATCAGAAGTTAAATACCTGAGGTATGCTAGCTATTGGTCCAGCCATCATGCCACGTCTAATTCGATTAGTTCTGCTCCTTTGGGTGTTCTCTGTGATGGAGGTCTTTTTTTCTGGTTCTCTTCTGATAAAGCTCTCATTGTCCTGGATGGGAGCCACCAGTGGCTGGTCTTTTCGGTATCTTGTGTCACACGCCCCAAGACTTGTTTGATCATGACTGGACAATCTGTCTGGTTCAGGTGATAAAGACACATATGTAGGCTGAGAAGGGCAGATTTCATCTTTAACAGATCTGTGAAAGAGATATATCTCATGTTAGTTCAAACCAATTTTCAAAAAGTCAAAACAACACAAAATATCAAAAACATCGTGTAAAATACCTTAATTTGGTGTGTCTGCGATCCTCTGTCTTTGTGTCATTAATCTCTGTTGGTGTTCCTGCAGGAGAGTTAGGTGTTGGGCTGATGGCTTGAGCGGGCTGCAGGGGATCACTGTCATCGCTGCTGATCTTGTCATTCTTTAGGCCCTTGATATGATGCTTTACAATGATCTCCAATAATGTTTTCAGGGGAGAGTTCTGAATCTGCAATGACAGAGAAGTCAGCTATCGATTTTTTTCTTGTTATCCACCCGCACCGCAGCCATACTTACCTTATTCTTTCTGTAGAGACCCTCAATGTTGAGAATGTGCCTCAGTAGTGATCTGTTGTTGATACTGGCCTCTGTGCGTGGATGCTCTTCATCCATACAGGCAATAGTCCTCTTGAGTCCCTGTGTAGCAACACAGTGTTTTGAACTGTACTCAGTGCCCTCTTAGAGTCTGTGACTAGGAGCCATATTGACACTGCAAAGGTTTTTAACAGGTCTCGTTTGTAGTGGCTGTTATCTGTTCAGATAACTACACAAAAAAATATTTCAGATGCATGGGAAAAGAAAATCCTGCATGCTGCCCCTGCTCAGCATCACAATTCATTGGTCACACTAATGTTTTGGCCCCTCTGTTGTTGTTTAAAACACTTTTGACGAAGATCAAACAACAACATATACCTTAACTAGATAATGCTCCTCCATGTGTAGGATAATTTTTACTCCTGTATCTCTCAAGTGTCTCTCAATATCTGAAAGTCACCTGTGTGCAATCTGTTACATTGTGTTCCACATATACAAAAACAAAAGGAAAAACAGCAAGATATCAAAACACATATAAATCTATTTACAAAAATATCTCCAGAGATTACACATCTGATGAATGAAAACATTGGCTTTGCAGCTTTCATAAATCTGTTTAAGTTTTGCAATCATATTGTATCTTGAGTGTACCATAAGTAGGTCTGTGAAATCCGAGAACTTCTTAGAGAATAACAAACCATGGTATCTCATCAGTTTGCAAATTAAATATCCATAATACTTTTTTTTTTTTTTAAGTATTTCATCAATGCCACCACCTCTCTCTGGTAGAGTCACCTTCCCAATGCCCTGTAACCTAAATGATGAGATACTGTTTGAAATCATTGAAATGTACTACTACTGGGTAATACCTATCATTCAGTCCCTCCAGGATTTCAGTCTTTTTTGCAGATTATTGCGACCTAAAAATGCCTGATTTTACGACAGCTTTTCTAAAATATTGTGATGCATGTTGCATGTTTTTAGACATCTAGAACTGCGTGTGCTCTTGTCTGCCCTGGAATAAGCTGCCTTTGATTTTTAATGAATTATACAAAATCATTGCAAACTTTTTTGAAACTTTCTCTTGGTCCCACAGTTTCATTGTAACAAATGTCTTAAAAAAAACATGAGTGTTCTCAGTAACTTTACCAAAAAGGCTCACGTTTATGAATGTGATGTCTTAACAACATTGGCTAACCCACAAGGACATTTTTATCATGAAAATTACATGAGAAGTGGAACAAGGGGCTATCGTCAAAAAATGTGATGGTGGCAGGCAGCTATGACAATGTGACCGTTGCCCTACCTATTTACAAATGTTGAAGTTATACAGGGCGAGAGATTTTGCCAGTTGTGGCTGATGTGGAGGCACAAAATCTGACGAACCTCACATTTCGGTGAGTAAAAACACTTTACCATTGCTGAAGCCGGGGCTAACGCTAGGTAGCTAAGCTAACTCTGTTAACCGTTAGCAGTTCATTGAACCCGTTCATTACCTTGCGTTAACATTAGTCTAGCTGACTTACCTTTCGACTCAGATATTCCCGTACAAGGGACGAAGAAACCTCCTCTACTGACACGGACATGATGATGATGCGAACGTGTTCTGTGACGGCCTTCTTCAGACATAGATAGCGGTTAATGAAGAAGAAGCTGTTCTGATAGCCGTTAGCTAACCGTCTAGCGAACCGTAATGAGGCTGTATAGGACGTGCTGCGCCATAAAATGCACAAATGTGCACTTTGTTGACGGAGCGTGGACTGTTCAGATACCGTCCATGCGTGCTATAAATTGTTGTGACTGTGTGCTTGTGTCTTTCTGACTAGTCGTTCGCCAATGTGCGTTTCCATGGAGATGCCAGTTGTACACAAATATGGCGGCCTAGGTTTTTTTTTTAGAAGGGAACCCCAGAGCCGCTACAGATCTCGCGAGGTTGATCATTTAACCCAAGCCCTGACCTTTCCCTAGACCAACCAAGTGTTTTCCTTCTGGGCTTTTACCTATAGTTTGTTGTCACATTAAAAAAACATAAATTTGTTTGTACAACAAGCACAATGAAGAAACAAAGCCTACAAATCTCGCGAGAATTGCAAATGAAGAGTTCCCTTCTAGACACGACCCCGACGTATAAGGACTGCTCACTGGAGTTTCTGAGGACTCCAATAACAAACGACTGTAAGAAAAGATGATGATCATCAAAATATTAACTTGTTTCTTTCATATAACAAAATGACTGACAAAGTGCGACTGCCCACCACGCTACCCCTCTGACAGTGCGTGATGCAAACATGAACATGAAAATTGGGTGCTTTTTGACTGGTGTCCCCCAGGTTCTAATCACAAGGGTATTTTTTTTTTTTTTTTTTTAAAGCACCAATTAAAACTGAGGCAGGAAACAATTATAAGAAATTTATACGGATAAGCTTTGTTTTTTTTAAGTATCTTGATGGGCAGCTTAAATTTGTAATATTTTTGTTACGGTTTTACTGAAATTTCATTTGTAATTCGTGTGCACTGTATGTCCCAGTGCATCGCATGAAATGCAGTTCCACTTACACCCCTGAGATGAAATCTCCCCATGCATTCTGCTCCTGGAGCCTATCTCCTATAACCAGTCACTGGTTTGACGACATTAAGGTTTGGGTAAATACAATGATGATGGATTTGCAGGTTATATGCACTTTAAAACTTAGTTCACCCAAAGGTCAGGTCTTCCCCATGAAACAATAAAAGACAGCACAAAAATCAGTTATTTTTGTTCATTTTATTAAAACATGTTCATTTATAATATATGACAAATATTCAGGGTAGCCTATGTTTTTTCTTCATTATCAAACCATAAAACGGTTACCTACTGTGCTGCACAACCGCATTGTGACAACTGCATTGAGAGTATTACATTTAACTCAAAAAGAAGAACGAGGGTTGGTGCATGAAAAATCAACATATTAAACTTTTTTAGATGCTGCAGTTTAAAAACACTTTAAATCTGGATCTAAAGAGTTTCATTGAAAATCAGGGTGCACACTTGATTTCAAATTGTTTTGTTCCTGCGATCTGTTGTCATCAGTCCCTTCACTGTGGATTTCCAATTAAGATGTTACCTCAACATAATACCAGGCAAGTATCACAATACCACTTAGTAATATAGCAAAGAGTACAGAAAACTACATGTCGATTAATATTGATGAAGTAGTTGAGCATTAGTAGAATACCCAAGCAAGCATGTACTGATATTCCTGTATCTTGTTCTTTAAAAATAGCACACAAGGACATCTTATTTATTACATTTCAATGCTTAAAGCATGATGTTTGCCATGTATGGACCATAAAGTGTGATATTTACAACACAGTACTATGATACTTAAAAACTGCTGGTATCACAAATATCATAAGGGCCTTACAGCGAAGATAGTTTTGAGCAAGAACGAACAATAATCTCATCTGTTTTTGGCACAGGTTATCATGCTACTCTAACAGGGAGTGCAGCTTTACATTTGAGCAATACGTAAACAACATCTTGCATTTTTTTTTTGTGTTGTGTATCCCTCCCTTAGGAATGCCAAGCGTACTGCTATTTTCTTCCCTCTGCTGTTTGACCATACCACGAGGGATGAAGTTTTACAAAAGGAGTGAGAGACAACAGGGAAAGTTTCCAGAACATGGAAGGGCATCAGTAGTCATAAGCTGCAAAAAGAAACAGAACAGAAGAGCAGTTATCCACATCTGCCACATCAGCAGCCTGATTCAGTTCACAAGGAAGAGGAGCATGCGATCCACTTCGTAGAGAGGAAGGAGGTGTCATGCAGGGCGGGCATGCAATCACACCAAGGTGGTCTTACTTTCTATTGTGAGGATGCAGGTGCTCGCTGCTGTGCCTCTGCTGTTCACAGCCTTGCACATGTACTCGCCCTCATCCTCTGGGAAGGTCTCTGGCAGGTAGAGGCAGTACGTCTCTCCTCTTTCTATATACTGATAGTCCTCACAGTCCTGGAGCATCTCTCCTTCAAACCACCAGGTCACCTCCGGCTTGGGCTCCCCGGTGATCTTAACGGTGAACCGCACTGGCTCCGAGTCCACCACCGACTGATTTTTGAGGGGCTTTTTAAACCACGGAGCCCCCGACCTGGCATGATCTTCCTCGTCTTCGTAGGCTGCAGAGCCGTTGATGATGCTACCCTCGTCATCCACTTCATCCTCCCTCTTCTGCAAAGAAAAGACACAAAAATTCACAAACTGTTTCCTGTGTCAGAGCAACCTTAAAGGAGAAATATGTAAGACACTAGCACTTCAGTCCCAGCGGTGAGTGGGAGCCATAGATGGTACATTAAATAGGTTGAATTTCTACTGAATGTACAATCTATGACTGAAGCGAGTTGTTCCCCCTCAACCCCTCCCCTGACTTGAAGCTCACGCTGGTTGCCTGCAGCCTGCAGGGACATCTACACAAATGCAACATTATACTTTGACACTGACGAGCAACAAGGAGTCCTCCCCTGTAAATTGATCAGCTGTTTAGAACTGTGTTGATCGCCAATCAGTGTAAGATTAAACCTGTTATCCTGAAAACCAAAGCCCACTGCTCCAAAAACACACACTCCTGAGTTCGCGTTCAGTCACTGCCTATGTTCTGCCTGCTGGACCCCATTAGCATATTGCTCAATTTAAATTCAACTATAAACATTTACTTTACTTTAAGATTATTCATGATTTCTAACAACTCACAAACAGACACTAACTCATTCAGCATTAGCATGTTGCTCAATTTAACTGTTATGATCATCTACTTCTTCTAAAAGATTATTGATGATCTCTTCTGGCTCATGAAGAAGACACTAACTAATTCAACACACATTTGGCATTAATTTTAACTCTAATCAACATGACACGGGAAAACAAAAACAGACACTCTGAAATGGAAAGGAAATTTCCAAGGAATGCTGGCTGTAGTGTTGTTGTTGGAGAAGCCAGTATTTCGGCTTGGCATGATTACTTTCTGATGATACATCATAGTCATTTTCTGATTTTGTACAGTAAATATATTACATTTCTCCTTTAGACTAAACTCTTAATATACTCTCATGCATGAGGACTGATCTTGCATGTATGTTCATGGACATGGGAGATTTACTTTTTGGAGGGCAGCATCGATCTCTTGCTGCTCAAACTGCATCCTCTGCAGTTTCTGCTCTTCTATCCTCCTCCTCTCCTCATCTTCTCTGGCTTTGGCCATTTGTTGAAATCGGGCTCGCATATCCACCTTCTGTTTGAACGGTGACTCCTCAGCCCTCACTGGAGTTGCTTCTCTTTCCTCATCCTCCTGAAAAACAGGAATTATAATGTGTGACACTGAGAAAAAGGAGGGAACAACATGTGTTCATCATTTTAAAGCTACTACAAGAAGCTACGTTCACATGCTCCTCAGATGGGAAGTCTTAATTCCCATTTCAGTGTGCCCATGAGCTTTTAAGTCACGTGGAAAAACATGGAGGCTACTAAGGGAGGGGTCTGTGTGTAGGCCATCTGACTGGTTATCAGTGTTAACACAAATATATAACTTTTTAATTACTCCAGGGTACCACGTGTGGACGGCAACTAACAGTTACAGCCTAATACCATATCACAAATTAGTTATCAAAAAAGTTATCAACCCAACATTTACTTTGGCCAGCCATGTTTCTGCAAATATGATGTTAACAGACACCATTTCAGCAACCTGCGCAACAAATGACCTTCTGAGTTGCTGTTCTAACTTCAGGGGGTGGCCTTGACTGTTGCATAACCAATGAAAAACTCCTTGTAGAATGTTAAACTAATCAGACTTTTTCACCGTGTGTGTGTCTCTTACCTCCTGGAACCTCTCGGCTTCTCTCTCTTTAATCTCATCATCGATGGCCTTCCTCCGCGCTCTCTCCATCTCAATCTTTTTCTGAATCTCCTCTTCAGTCAGCTGCTTGATCTTCTCAAATTTGGACTTGAGGTTCTTGGCCTGGATGGAGCCGGTCCTCTTGAGCTTGGTCAGTTCTTCATACTCTTTGCTTACGACATCTGTGCTTTCATTCACTTCCTCCTGTGGGACAGAAGTCATAGCTGTGAGTGGTTACATTTGTCATTACAATAGTACATAGGAATTCAAAAGATGCATTTGGAAACAAGTGCTGTATTCTCAGGCATTGTTGGCTGAGAAAGTTATACAGTAAATGCTCATCTGTTGCGCACTGACCTCGCCCATCTCTTGTCTGAGTTGTTCAAATTCCTGCTTCTCCTGCTCCATCTTCTTTTTGCGCTCCTCTGCCTTGCGTCTCCTCTCAGCCTCCTCCTTCTCTTTCAGAAGCTCTTCAAAGTTGATCTCCAGTCTTCTAGGGTGCAGCGCTTCCTGAGATTCACTCTTCACCATCCCTTCATCATCATCCTGTACCTATACATATAAAGTACACACAGATCTCTGTTTGGGAGTGAACTAACTGGATCAAGTTTTATGTCCATGTTGTATTACAGCTGGTATTGGCTTTAGTTTATAATAGAACAAAACAGTTAATGTCTACTTACCCAACATTAAATAATAAAAAATAGCAAAAATTAAGCAGCAGCCATTCTTATTTGTGCACATTTAAAGACAACATGCATCCAAAAACAAACAAATGAAGCAAACACATCAGCTGTAGACCTTTGTGTCCTTGCAGGAAATATATATAAACATGATATGAGCAACAGTGTTCCCTCTTATTTTTCTGTAAAACATATGTACATTTGAAATTGAAAATATCTTACTGTTTCATCTCCATATGTAGAGCCTTCCTGATCCAGGCCAGGGCTCTTAAAGAAATAATTTGGACAAGGACACAGCAATGTAGGTGTACCATTTAACCCCATCAGAATGATATACAATACATGAACAAAATCTAATTAGAATACAGTTATAGATAACATTTAGACAGAATCTAAATGTTACAGGTGTGTAGATGTAATAGATGTTAGTTTGATATTTATTCGTAATTGTTTCACTAATGCTAATGTAACTGTTTGACTAATGCTAAAATTAATATTGCTACTCTTTATAATTTGTATGCATGTGCTAATATGTGTGTTTGAGCCATTCAGCATGCTGTAATGCAGGTTTCTGTGTTGCTTTAAAAAGGACAGAGCAGCAGCAGCAAATTAAGTCAAAGCCTAAGCAACAATAACTACGATTGATAAGAAAAATACACGCAGAATGAGTATAGTTTTTGCTTCTATAGACTTACCATGTTCTTGCGGGCCTCAGCAAAGAGCCTCTTCTCCTCTTCCAGTCGCCTCTTGGCCTCCTCTTCTGCCTTCTTCTGCTCCTCCTCTCTCCTCTGACGCTCCAGCTCCTCAAAACTGGCACATATCTTCCCGGGCTTACTGCCCTCCAAGTTCAGTAAGGCCATCAGCCCCTCATCATCCTCGTCTACAAGCTAAGGATGAACACAGCCGGGTAAGTCATGAGCATCATTTGCCAGTTTCATCCAAACTAACTTTTAACATGAGGCTATTTGTGGGACAACATTTGCACAAAAGACCAATAGTGAAAAGCTGTATATACTGTTTATAAACACTGTGTGTTTGTTGTATTGAATTTTTGTATTGATTTATATTTATTTAAGAGAAATATATTGACCATGCTCTTCCTGGCTTCAGCAAAAGCTCTTCTCTCCTCCACCATTCGTCGCTTGGCCTCATCCTCTGCTTTCTTGCGCTCTTCTTCTACTCTTTGCCTTTCCACCTCTTCAAAGCTCAGCCTCAGTTTTCCAGGTCGGAATTCCTCCTTGTCCTCCTGAGCCGGCTGAGCATCCTCCTCATCTTCTCCCTGACAACACGCAAAAGTTTTTTGTAAGCACGATGAAAAAAAAGAGAGTGTAAACTATCTTACAAGTATTAAGTTGTGATAACTGTTTTTAAAATGTGTTGAAGTTTTGTTTACCAATCCCAGCCTGGCCTCCTCAAAAGCTTTCTTCTCCTCCAGCAGGCGGCGTTTGGCTTCCTCTTCAGCCTGTTTCTTTCTCTGCTCCTGCCTCTCCTTCTCCAGCTCCTCAAATGTTAGCTTCAGCTTTCCAGGAGTCACCTGCACCTTCTCCGAAGGTTTCTCCTCTTCATCCTGTTTCAAAATCAGCGCGAGAATGAAGGAGACTTTGTGATGCGCAATCATTAAGGGTGCTACAAAAAGCTGAAAACAAGATCTAATTCAAGCTAAATTTTTAACAAAAATGTTTTTTTCTTCTTATTCCCACCTGTTGAATGACTGAGCGTCGCTTGGCGTCCCTGAAGGAGCGTCTGTTTTCATCGTATCGTTTCTTCTTCTCTTCCTCTGCCTTTTTCTGCAGCTCCTCCTCCCGATTCTTCTCCATGTCTTCAAAGTTCATCTTGATTTTGCCCGGAGGTCGTGAGGACTTTGCTGGAACGACCCGCACCAGGATTGTGTCATCTCCATCCTGAAAAGTGTTTGATGATAAGATTATCCAAGGAAATACAACAATGTTGTAATTTTTTTTTTTTAAGTAAACTTAACTTTTTAGAATTTACAGTGCAGCATCAAAGCTTTAAGTTTATGTAACTATGGGCTAATTTCTTGTGGAAACTTAAGAAGTTCATTCAAAGTGCTCTCTTAAGTTTATCAAACATAATATTACCATTCAGTCCCCAAATATGATTTTTTATGCAGTGCTGTTGATTAATGTTTTCAGTCTATACAAGCAGTTTCCAGTTCATCAAATGTAATAATTAGTTTTCTTAAGTAAAAATTCATGAGTAGATGTAGTAGATGACAAACTAAAGACAGCACTTTGAGTGAACTTCTAAACACAATTTGAAACAACAAATTAAACATTAGTTGAGTGAACTCAAAGAGGCTTTGAGGCAGCTTTACTTTTTCAAGTTTTCTCAACTCTTCTTTTCTTTTACGTTGCTTTTTTTAATCTTGGGTCAAGTCAGATTTGAATGAAAAATCGAATGGTGCATTGCAAATGTTTTAAAGTATTCAAAAAGCTGTCAGTATTACGATTGTCAATACAATGATCCACAAATTCTTTTTGAACATGAAAATTCCTATTTGTTTCATGGTTTGCCTTAATGGAAAAACTAGATGTACATGTTTTCTTAAGTAATGGATCTGAATAGTTTCTACTTTCTGAGCTCTTGTAGGTAGTGTGACACAATAACTACTCAGTGGTATTGTGGAGGGAAAAACAGATTCAGGTCAGTCTCAGTGCATATGCATACCCCCCCCACCCCCACCCCCCCACCCCCACACACACACACACATACACACACAGGGAGTGAGAGCATGTGGGTGGTTATGCGGGCAACTCCATTGGCCTAATGTCACCATTTGCAGTAGGTCAGAGTATGGGTGTCAGTCTTAGATAGCAGTGTCTAATTCAGTCACAGTAAGGAGGTCTGCAGCTAATTTAGCCGCTTGGAGGTGTGGGAAACAGTTGCCAGTCATATGCTGTCTACACCTGGCAGGGCTGAGAGCGTGCGTATTCCAGTTGTTTCATCAAGTCAGTGCTTCCTTATATATAAACAGGGTCATTTTAATCGTGAGACATTACTCTGTTTCTGATTAAAGATCTAAGATATTATTCTGAGTTTTTCATTTATGGGCAACAAAGACAATAGTAATAGCACAAGAAAAAAGATGGGTGTGTGAAAACCTGTTGTAAGAAAATTCCACTGAAAATCAATATATGCCTCTAATGTCAAGAGAACTAAAATAAATAATGTCTCAGAACTTTGTCTCCATTTTCTCAAAAATGAATATATAGTTCATTATATCCATGGAAGTTATTACAGATATAACATGAGCTCTACAGTTTAATTTCCAGATGCAGTTTCAAAGTGCTCTCCAACCTGCAAGTTTAATCCAATTCTGGTGGAGGAATACTAACTCCTGGTTACCAAACGGTGAAATCAGCCTAATTAATGTTTAATTTTCTCTATAAAGTTTTTAATAAGGGCTGCGCAATTAATCCAAATATTATCAAAATTGCAATATGGCCAAGTGCAGTATACAAATTATAAGAACTTTAATTTCTTGATCGAGGAAAAAAGCGTGACAAAACAGCATTATAATGAAATACTGCAGTAGGTACTGTAGTGTTGCAAAGATGCCCTGGCCTACAAATCTTCTTCTCCAGATGTGAAAAAAAAAAAAGTGTTTGTTTGGTACAGACCCAAACAAATGTCACATCGTCATGATTTTAATAATTTTATTAAATGAAATTGGAAATTGTGATGCAAAAATTATTATTTCAACTAATTGTGAATCATAATAATCACAATATGATTTTCTTGTTACCATATTGTGCAGCCCTATTTTTAATGGTACCTTTTTTCTTTTTTGCTAAGTTAAAAAGCCCCAAAATCCCCCTAAAAACTGTAGAAAACGTGACCACAGTTTCATGACCGATTAATTAAGTTGTAAAGAAAAAGCTGAATAAAATCACTACTGTTGCTGCAGTGTCCTGTATAGTTGTTGAACATGTACAGCATTGTCAACGTAATTATACGTCATTGACTTTACTAGAGCAGAATTAGGGCAAAGAAGTAGCAGGTAATAGCCTGTAATTGCCTATCTGGCACAAGAATACTTGCGTAACCATTCCCAAGAACTGCACTGTGTAAAGGTACAACAGGCCTCTGAATGATTCAAGTCGTCCTATCTGGTCTGTGTAGGTTGAAAAAATCATTAAATTTACACTGCATCACTTTCCAGACTAACACATGAAGATGAAATAAAGGCCACCTATAAACCATGAGTTCACACACTGGTCATGTCAACAACGCTACTGGTGGTTTCAGACCTACATTCAGTTTCTGCCAACTGTTTGGATCTCAAATGCCACTTAAAATAACTCATCCGAGTGGCAGCTGAGGATTACCTGAATCATTACAGATACAAGTACGTTCTCATCAGGAAGGCCACGCTGATCATGACGTGCTCTCTCACCGTACAAGGAAATCACCCCAAGTTTACTCACCTCAGCTGCTTTCTGAGCCAATTCCTTCTTTATTTTGGCTTTTTCCATGTTGTCCTGGGCTTCCCTCTTCTTCCTCTCTTCTTCCATCCTCTTCCTCTCTTCCTCTTGTCTCTGCTTTTCCATTTCTGCAAACTTCCCCTTCACACTACCTGAGGATTTCACAGAGGACAACACGAGCCTTCAGCCTGTTCTTCCTCTCAGATCCCTCTCTGAACGACCATCTTTCTCACTGTTTGCATCCATTTGCATGTCTTACCTGTGATTTTGGGGACGTAGGATTTTTCTACCTTTGCTGGCTTCACCTCTTCCTCCTCATCACTGGAAGCAAGTAGTTCTTTTATCTGTGGCGGATCAGATGGAGAGTGGTGGTGAGGTTACGGTTTAGCTGGGATCATCTCCTTTGCCACTCAGGAGCCATGCTGGTCCCAGCAAGAAAGAGGCCCTAATCCCTGCTAATAGCTGGGTCACGTGACCCGCAGGTGGACGTCTGATTGGGCCGTGGTGTTCTTGCACAGACAGGAGATGAGCATATGTGTCCAAGCCTGGCCAGCTATGGTACGGCTGTACATGGGGAGGTTGTCGTGTCTCACTTAGTATCCCTGATAATCCACTCACATTACACCGTATCACTGCGTTTATTTCACCACAGTTGGTCTCAAAGAAAAACTGCCTTCACATTGAACTCTTGATTTCTGTCACTCCCCTTTAAATTTTCCACATGTAGCCTTTGAGTCACTAAAATATTTACTTCATCCTGTCAGTATCATACACATGCACATCTTGTTTCTTATGATGGAATGTGAAAATCCAAGTAACCTTTTTTTCATGGCTTATCCCTGCATTATATAATAAAAAGTTAATGTCCTGTGCATCACTTTATACCAGAGCATCAACTAATGATTATTTTCATTATTAATTAATCTGTTGCTCTAAGGATCTAAAGTGTTTTTATTTTTTAAATTAGTTTTTATTAGCTATATACTGCTAACCCTGTACCCTTTTGTTTTTGTCCAATCAATTATTTGATTAATTGACTGACTGTTCACTTATTTCCATACATTTTCCAGTGATTGTGCCTAGTATACTTACTTGGTATGTGTTAAATCTGGGATCTGATAAACCCATGAGTGGCAATTGATGATCAGTTTTATGTACTGTGATATTCGTGACCTCGCTTTTGTTTTTATTTGTTGGATTTTCTTTTTCTGTGTATTTGATTTTTTCCTTTCTTCTTACACCAATAAATGTACAAGAAATATGCACTTGTAAATGCATTGAAGAAGAAGTTTTACAAAAATGGGATCGGTTTTACAATTTAAAATATACTTCAATTAGTTGTACACTGCTTGCTGCACAACATGCATTTAGAATAATGGCAGTCCTTTAGTGCTCCTTTAGTGCACATTAATAAGGTTAAAACTGCAATCATTTAAAAAAAGAAAAAAACGAAAACATCTCTTGAAGTGAAGCAAAGACCAAAGTTGAATATTGCATGAAATGATCATTATTGATGGGTTAATTAAAAAAAAAAAAAAAAAAAAAAACGCTGTGTGGTGTATAGAAGACAGGGAATTCTCACTCAAACTGGCAGCCTTGTCACCCCGTCATGCCTCATCATGCCATGCAGGTCACGGTTGGAGGTTAGTGGGGTTATCTGTCTTTGACCTGCTGCTTCCTGCGATTCCACTCCCTCTCCTTGACGTACTGCTCCTTCCTCTTCTCCTGCTCATCTTTGTTCCTCTGCCTGCTACGCTCCTCCCTGGCTTTCTGCATGGCCTCAAACTTGCTCGTCACATCACCCTTCTCTTTGTTCAGCTTCGGCACGTAGCTTCTGGCCACCGGCTTTCTGGATCGCATGAGTTTCTGTGGTTTGAGAGATAAGATAATTACTCAAGCGGCAGGGGCAAATGGGTTCAGTGAATGGCAATATCCAAATTATCTCACTCACCTCTTTTTTCAGTGCCAAATCAGAAATATTCTGGTCGTCATTTGTGTCAGGTTCTGCATCTTTCTTCGTTTGTTCTCCGTCCTGTGCTACACCATTAACAGCTTCTGACCTCTCATCTTTCGTCTCATTGGCTGTGTCATCCTCTTTGTGTTCCATGCCGTTCATGTGTGTCTTGTCAGTTTTACTCGCTCCATCATCATCAGGCTTTTTGTCCTCCGTGTGTGACGTCGTCTTGCTTTTATCATCAGCTGCATCGTCCTTATGAACATCATCTTCCTTGTTTTCTGCATCACTCATGTCGTGCTCTTCTTCATTGAACACATCATCCATGTCGTGGGCGACTATGGCTGCAACCTGCGCCACCTCAGTCATGTTTGTAGCACAGTGACAAGTTGACAAACAGGCTCTGTTAAAATGTTACCTGCAAAGCAAAGGAGGAAGGGCTCAGATGTTAACTGTCTTGTTGCATTAAGGCGCAATCCGCTCTAAACATCACAAAAGTTGAGTATGCGACATACATTTGACCATGTGACATAAACAATCACATTTTCATTGAATTATCCAATGCATTTCACTTTAATTATAGTAGTTATTTTATTATCTATTATGAGTATCACAATTCTCCATATCCACAGTTTGATTTGACTTTTGATTTTAAGGTCACACTTTGATTTTTGATTTAAACTTCTTCTTCTTCTTTAAACTTTGTAAAGATCACCAGATCAGGTGATTGTTTTATGCCCTGACAACTGTACTTACATTTTCAAATTCTTCTTTAAAAAGCTAAGACGCAAGTGTGATATAACTGTTAGAATTTCTTTTCCTGAATTGAAATGTAACAGCAATAAGCTAACTTATTTTACTGATCAATTGCCAATCCTGCCTTTGTTTTACGATATTGAAATTGAAAGCTCATTTTGATCAGTTTTCAATTAAATGTATGAATTGTGACACTTCTCATACCTGTGTGTGTACCTTACAAAATGTTATTAAGCTTTTCATTGATTGGCACTGCAAAAATAGAAACATAAGACTTCATTTAAATAGATGCATTTATGAAATACATTGGCAGTGTGTTTGTTATTTCACTATGAGATGTAGCATTGTCTGAATTTCTCAATGCTCGGTGTTTGCATCTTTGCATCCTTTAAACAATCAAGATGGCTGATGAGATTCATTTCTTTTAGCAAACCTATTTCTTACAACTATCTATTGATTAAATTAATCATTTTGAAAGTCTTCCAGTGATATATAGTCATATTTTTATTTTTCAGTTTATTTTTACTGGTCGACTGCTGGTCTTAATTTATTTTATTTCTTTTTTTCCAGTCTCGATAAGTTTTAACTTGTGCTTTTTTATACATTTGTCATAAGTGTGTTTATTTTACAGTATCCACACAGTTCTTGTGGCTACAACTTTTGTGGCTCACGATCTGTGTAGCACATTGTGTTTCCACCTGAAAGTTTTATTTATTTATTTTATAGTTTCTATTTTTTCATTTTAATTATTTAATATTCAGCTATGAGTTTACAGTCATTTAAAATGCTACAGTGGATCCTAAACTTTTAAAATTAATTTATGGGTCTGTGATATCAGTATGGCTTGCAACAGGCAAACTCAAACTATAAAGTTAAGGGCCAAGAAAGCTGCTCCACTGCAGTATGTGGAGAAAGAGCGCAGTGGAAGCTGGCTGACCTCTATTTATAGCCCACTTGTGGGTCCAGGACATGTGATCATGGCTATTTCTGATGAGTGATAGGCAGTTGGACGGAGCTCAAGTTGGCACCCACATGTCGCCCCACAGACCCTTGACAAAATGGCCAGACTATAAGAGAGCTAGACAACTGGATGAATGAGAGCTGTTTGGACTGTTAGTCATCCAACACTAAAACTGCTGCTGTTTATCAGTGTCCTCAAATACCTTTTCTATTCAGGTATTAAGATGAGAGTCTGACGTGATGCTGCTAATCAGGAATCTGACCATTTCAGTGTTGAATGGAAGTGGAAATGTACAATTATGTACCACAGTGGAGCTTATTTTAAAAAAACATCATCACATATTACAGTGATTTTTACATTTCTACTCAGCCTAATGTGTGACTGCTGTCTTATCTTAAAATGTGCATCCTCTCGAGACTAAAAAGTCTTATAAGCCAGAGGTTCCAAAACTTTTTCATGTCAAGGACCCCCACAATAGAGGCGCATTAGGCCATGGACCTCCAGTTTGAGAAGCTATTGTCTTAAGAAGTCCCCTTTGAGATTTTTTTAATTTATAGGTGTAGAGATAATTAAGAGTTCATAGTCAATCAGTGATCACGCTCAGCGGCCAACCATATTTCTTTCCTTGTTGTTCCAACTTCTGAAAAATGTGATAAAAGTTCAAATATTATATTCCTCCTTTTGCTTCAGGTCCCCTACAATACACTAAAAGACCCCTGTAGGTCACCAGACCCCAGTTTGGAAACCACCGTTCTAACCAACTTTAAAACACAATCTAGAATAAAAAAAAGTATGCTTCACTCATGGTTGGAAATTATTGATTGCATTTTCCATTTCAGCACGTGTGCTAATCTATTCGCAAACATACAGAACAGGGCTGAGTTTTTGAAATAGCATTTAAAATACTCATTCATAGGTCAGACAGTATATCTGAAACAAAGGCTGCTTATTGTTTCCGATCATTTTGATTCCCCTCGTCTCTCGGTCTCAGTCCTGGTAGCAGGGAGGTGAATGTCAGGAGGTTGAACTGACATCTGTTTTAGATCCACACCTGCCATTTTCACACTGCAGCCTGTGGGCCTGTTTCTGCTGTTGTGCATGCATAAACACAATTTTTCTGACTCAGAAACACAACTGCATAACATTTCACAAAAGGTTCAGTGTGGTCTGAAGGATATTCATTTTCTATTTAGGCTGAAGTCAAAAATGTAAGAAACTATATCTAATAATATATAATACATTTTCTAATCTAAAATTTGACTAAAACAGGTGAAGATTCTCTTTTGACCATATCAAAGCTGGTAAATCAACTCTCAAACCAAATAAATCCAGTCACTAGAAGAATATTTAGGTTTGGGTGGTGATGTCCTATTTCTGTACTCAGCTGGCACGAGATATCATGGCAGTGTGTGTCAGAAAAATAAGTTTGGCACATTGTTAGACAAATTAATTACGTTAGCTCATCAGAATGATTATATATCTGTTCCTGTATGTATGATCACAGTATTTGTGTCTACTCGGCTACCTGTAACTGTACACACCTGATGTACTTGATGTCTGCCTAAATTATTAAGTAAAATCAGTCTAAGTGAACTTTTATTTAAACTCACGCAGCTTTGACCTTGCTACATAATGATGAACAGACTATTTTATGGCTTTAAAGACATTCTTGTCCTAAATTGTGTATAAAACGGGAGATTACCTATTTGGCGCGTTGTCGTCCTCCTGGTTTTGATTTAAAAAAAAAAAGAAAAGAAAATCCTCTGAGTCGGTCGATATAAACCAGAAGAAGTGAATCTCAGGCCAAGCGGGACAATCCGAGATGCGACCACTCGGTGAACCACCTCGACTGGCTGCTGGTCTCCGTTTCCATAAAAGTACCGTTACTTTCTACCGGATACTGCATACCGCAGGTTCAGCTGTCGCCTCACACACACACACACACACACACACACACACACACACACACACACACACACACACTTGCGCCCACAGCCACTTCCTGATCCTTTGCAGTCGCAGCTGCATAAATACTGTTGGTAATTATGCTTAAAAATCTAAATTAATAGGGCATATTATTATGTTTCCGATGGTTAATTTGTAGTGATTTATTGACCAGATTCACTGGATTGTTATTTCAATATCAGGTTTGATATGGTTGGATATTGATTAATGAGGTTATAATGACCTGAGGGATATTTTTATGTTCTGTGATACCATTTTAATGTCTCCATAATATCTAGAACATAGACTGTGACGGTGGGTCTGTAGTTATCTGGTTTAAATTATGATTAATAGCCTGATGTAGCAATACCGCCTTCCTACAGTATTACTGTGAAATTCCTACAACACCATATGTTTGTTGTTTAGTTGTTAGTAGAGGTGCACCGAGACATCATTATCTGTATCTGTATCTGTTCTACCAATAAAATTATCTGTCCCTGCCTCACAAGTGTGTGTGATTTATGCCAGAAGTCACATTAAATCAGGGGAAATTATATTCGAGCCAAATATTCACTGGCAATCCAACTGATGTGTCTACAAAGCATCAAAATGATTTCATATTGGCATTTAGCTAAAAATGAAATATATTTCCACATTCTCATACTGTTCATTTCATCTTTCTCTTGCTCACTCTTTTATTTTTAGCTGAAGTAAGTTTTATGAACTGTCTGAACCCCACCACTTTGTTTTCCAGGGAGTTATATCAACGAGTAACAGCTGACAGGAAACACACTGTTAGCTGGATTTCTCTGTTGACCAGTGTTGGAAACATTTGGGATCATGTAAATACACAACTCAACAAAATATATAACATTCAGGATTTTTAGACATTTTAATGTAGGAAATGTCACATATTGAAGCTTTAAATTGACCTTCTAAAGCAACATGATCACTATATCAGCAGTCTTCCCAGCATGCATTGTGTGAAACTTAAAAGTTTCCTGACACCCTAGGGTGAAGCTTCTTGTTTATGATTTAAAGAAAATATGAGGAAAACTTACTAGCATTAGCACTGATTTCAGTCCCCCTTACAGTGAACATTTAATAAATTCACCGGGAGCAGTTTCACATATTTCTTCTGTGCCAGTGGTGGAATAAAGTAGGTCCAAAAGGGGCAGCTGCAGCGAGTTCTTTACATGTAACGAAGAACTAACTTTTCAGACTGAGAACATGTAAAAGGAAATCTAATTTGTTTGTGATGTTGGAGTATCAGACGTATCCATAGGAAACACACCATTAGGCTAGAGATGTATTTGCTTTTACAAGTTCATTTTACACCAGGAACAGACGGCCAAGATAAGAATAGGCACAAAAGAAATGGGACACTGCTCCGGTCAGGTCTGCTTGGGAGGCCTACTTTCTCATTATCTGCCCGTTGGCCTGTTAGAGTCAGGATTCCCAACTTATCAGTTAAGAGGGACAACAGCACACCCTTTGTTTTTCCCGCCCAACCTACAATTAGATGTTGCTGTCATTCTGCTATGCAATGACAGTTGGATCTCAAATCATCACGTCAAGAACGTTTCTTTCACAGCTCATCAGAAATTCCTATATGTCGCACATTTTAGGGAGTATGCAGTGTAACATCAACCGTAGAGTTTCTATACCTGATAGGAGTGTCTTCCTTTAAACTATACGTTGAGAAAGTGGTTCTCTTCTCTCACTGTGGGTGGATGTAAATAGAAACCATGCAGCAGACACATTTTGTCTGCCCTAATGGCTCCAGGCACAGCTGCTGACTCACTGACCAAACAGGCCTCAGGCAGAAAATCCTCCAAGTAAAGTCCCCATTCAAGTATTCTAGGAATGTTATAGAGATTTTTGAGAGGTGGCGGCACACTAAAGCCTTTATTGATCTTGCTGTTGGATACTTTTAAGCACTGCTGAAATAATATTTACACCGAAAATATTGTTTGCCACACTAGCCTTAAGCATGATTCGCTTTTAAAGTGAAGCTTGTACTTTATAGGTTAAAGGCAACTGTCGGGATAAACAGTGAATGTTACATAATTGAATCAATCAGTGTGTCTAATTGGAGGTGTTGAGGCTTTGGGGAAACCCCCGACTAGAGCCAAAGCTCCAGTAAATACAGTTCTTAGAAGTGAAATCAGAGAACCAGAGTCTGATCGGTAGAGAAAGAAATTGAAAAAATGTGGACTCCTTTGACAAAACAAAAACAACAAGGAACTACAGGGTCTTTGCTTGCAAAAATTAAAACCTTCTGGTGCACACAATTCAACAAACATGTAGAAAATCAGACTAGTTGCAATATAATACACCCATATTTTAACAATACAAAACTTGTACTTTTGTATTGTTGTGTATTCTGAATTGTACAATAGCGTACTTTTGAGAAGTATTATTTTCACAACCTTTTAAAAACACTATTAGTATAATAAGCCAAAAGTATGACTAAGCACATCCTACAGTAAGAATATATTAATGATATATTTTATATTATATTTTATATAAGCAAGACTCACAATAAATTGTTAATGTACTCAAAACACAAACAAGGTAAACTTTAACTTCATTTATCATGCATGTATATTAGTACATGCACAGCCATATACTTTGAGTCTGCTAAATATATTTGAAGTTGTTTCTTTGCACATAAATATACACTAAATACACTTCAAAATGTGCTTTTCAACATTTTTTTACAACAAAAATATGCTTGGTACAACATTATTTGTTTCAAAATAGTAAAACTGCAAGTTAACTAATCATTAACACAGTTTAAGTATACTGATGGTTAGTCTGACTGCAAGTACAAAAATGTAATATCTTAGCATATTTTATTTTTCACAAAGGAATACACTTCCAGCCAGTGTGCAAGCTCGGTGTCATTCTTCACAGCATGGAACTTCTTAGAACATGTAACTAAAGTTATACACAAATATTACATGAAGTGAAGTTGCACAGACGAGGACTGCACCTTACACACTGACAGAGATGTTTCAGAAAGTCTCTTTTTACCAAATCATTTATTTGCTTTCTGCTCAGATTAAGGCATAAATTGGGTGGAGGTCTGTTCTGTGAACTCTCAGGGCAAAGGGGCCGCGTCTGCCTCTGTTCTGAATCCTGCAGGGCATCAGAGACAACAAGGGGACAGCTTTAAATAGCACTGCAGTTGTGGCAACTAATCAACACTGTAAGGACAGCTACCCTGAGTCAGACTAGGCCTTAGCCTCAGCTGCTGCAGCTCAGCCCCGACACCCCTATGAACATTTCTGTGGTGGTATGGCCCATGCCCCCTGCTGAAGCCCTGGTAGACTGGCTCAGCAGTTCAAACCTGTATCATGAGCTGGAGGAAGGACTCACCAGTGCCAGCTGTCCACACCTCTACAGACACAGTCGGAGTTCATAATAAATATGAGACCACCACCTGCTTATCCCGTGAACAGAATACACTGATTGCACTGCACAAAATATCAACAAACCAGCCAGGATTGCAGACTTCTCATCAATTGAATCACTGTGTCACAAACATAATCAAGCTATCAGGTGAAATTATCTCTGACTCATCTCAGTCTGCTCACTAATGTGTTATGTTACCTTGCTGGAGTCAAAGGCTGAAGAAAGTCAGGAATTTAGTAGCTCTTGCAATAAAATTACACTGAGAAAAGCAGGTGGGCAATAACGCAAAACTGTCTATTCCCATCATTTGTGACACTTACCTGGACTGGAGGAAAGTCACGCCCTCTTCTGCCTTCTTGATAACAAAATTTTGTGTTTTAAATAATGTAAAATGTGTTACCAGCAAAGGCAGATAATTATGTGATTGTTGGAAAAATAACCCCACTAAAAATTACTGTGATTTACAGTAATAATATATTTACTGTAATATTCTCTCGCCAATTATAAGAATACAGCAACTTTCTGTATACACATTATACAGTAAGCATGTCTTCATTTTACAGTAATAATGCTGTGAAAATTACAGAAATTTGTTACAGTGCATCTAAGTTTCCTCCTGTTATTGTCACTGAGGTGTGCTTGTGCATTCGTGCATCTCTCACTGCCCCCTAGTGAAAACTCACAGACAAATGTCTCTGACACGATCATGACTTTGCTATTACAGTTTTATAACTATTTAATTCCATGTCCTGTTGATGCCATTACTAACAAATAAAATCTGTAAGACACTGAATGTTCAAATCAATATACTTTCAATATTTTATACTTGACTTTTATATTGTTTAAATGCAATTCAAAGTAGACTGAACAGCTGCAAAATAAATTTGACAAAAAGATAAAGCTAGGGCTACTTCTTCAATCATATAAAAACTTTTTTTTCCCTTCTGCATTTCATATATATTTATGTTGTGATTGTCAGTTCATGTCAGTGTGCCAGAACCAATTAACAAGTCAGGCGTAATGAATTTAAATCAGATGACTGATCTCTCCTGTTGTTTATGCAGGCTGTAGACTCACATGAACATGTGAAATATGACATATTGTTGGAGAAACAAACAGCAAGAGGTTGATGGGAAGCTGAGAGCTCACCCTCCTCTATGTAGTTTGTACTCTTATCACTTTGGCTCAGTATCAGAGAATGCATGTTTGAGTTCCTTCCTGATAGAGTAATATATAAACAAAACATTTCAGAGATTGCTGTTGTAGAATTTAAGTCAGTTTTAAAGCGAGTAGAAATTTAGCATTCTTGCAGTGCATTTGCTTCTAAATTGATTGTTTTAGATAGTTCTGGAAATGCTTTTGCATCTTAGCTTAATATAATTTACTTTTATACCATGTGACAGTTGTCTTGAATTGTGTTTAACAGCGTTTTTGTGCTGCCCTTTTGGCCAGATGTCTGAAACATTAAGTATTTTCTTTGTCACATTAACATCTATATATTGTTTATGCTGTAGCCCCGTGGTGTTATTGTTGAATACTTAATGAGTCTAACAAAAATATAAGTGATATCTGGATTTTTTTTCCCCTTACAGTATTATAGTTGATTTGATCTAATCAAATAATAATAAATATATACAAATATAATAAAAATAATAAAACAATGACAAAAAACATCATTTAAGTTAAGTTAAATTAGAACCTAATTCTCCCTGAAGAAGAGCAATAGCTCAAAAAATATAGCAGCATAGGAATAAAAAATAGAGTAATAAAGATAATATTTATAGGGAACAAATGCAAAAGCAGCATATGTGTGTGTGTTTGTGTGTGTATAATATATACGTGTGTGTATGTATATATATTTATATATATTTATTCGTAGGGAGCTGGTATAGACCGAATGAATTAAAGAACTCTAGTTTGTTGAATAATTCTGTAATTATAGCGACTAAGCTATTTTCTGAGGGAAAATTTGTTGCTAATGAGTAAAAACGAGTAAAAACTGAATGAGGTCTTGCCACATGATTCCCAGTGGGGGCACGGCATTCAGACATGCGCAGTACTGACAACCGATTTAAACAACTTCCTGGTCCGGGAAAATCTGACATTATCGCGATAGACAGCCTGTTCGTATGTGAATCAGCGGCAGGGGCCTGACGCTGGAATGTGAAACTACAAGTTATTTAGCCAAAACAAACATTTGACAAACCTCGGCGGACCATTTCAGAAATATCACCGCTCTCCTCGGGACTCAGCTATGGTCCGACACATGAAGGAAACTCTTAACATATGGTAAGTTTTGTAAAGCCGTCAGTGGCTAACGCTTTAGCATGGCTAGCTAGCTAATCCATCAACACCCAGGCTTGTGACAGCTGACCAGCCAACAGGACCAAGCTAAGGTTAGCATTAGCAAAGTTAGCTGGCAGGCAGTTGAAGAATTGAGTTAATCTTGTTTGAACCTTGACTTGTTGGAGAGATCGTGTTGCTGATTTAGTTGCGGGTAACATCGGACAGCCTCCGAGGAATGGTAATATTGATTTTCCTCTCATACCCTCACAGCACACCGGTTGGTTGTTTGTTTGAGTGATGCACGGAGGCTAACTGATGCTGAGAGCTAGCCTGCTAGCTAGCGTTGGTATGTCGTCGTTGCTTGGTGCAACAGTCTGGCTAAACAAACAACAACAGACTGTCAGGCACCTTGCTAACACTCGTGTGCAAATATGAATGAATACCAGTGACCCTGACTTGTTGTCTTCTCGTTCACATGTTATATTCCTGCTGTTTCGCCTTCCTTCTGGTTAATTTCAGCTCTTTTTGAAGGCTCGGGTTGACGTGCCTCATAAAGATTATTTAATTGATATGTTTCATGTAATTACTGCTGACACATTGGGTGTGTGACAGACATTGGCAGGCCATCAACAGCGTTAAGAGGATTATTGCGTGCATTCCCATGATATTTGAGTTTTGTCCTTAGTTTTGTCTATTATGTCTGCATCTTCAGGGGATGAGACGAGGTCGGTTGTTCAAGTGTTTGCAGCACCGGGCTTGTTGACTCTCTGTGTTGGCAGAGGATGGCGCAGGGAGGCTCTCAGCTCGACTACCACATCCTGCAGGACCTCAAGCAGCGTTTCCCAGAAATCCCAGAGGGGGTAGTGTCACAGTGCCTTCTGCAGGTACACACACACACACACACACACACACACACACACACACACACACGCACGCACGTTTGTACAACAGTACTTTGGTAGGAGGTTGCGTTAGTTTAAGATATCTTGCTTGCATGTTTGTATTGCCCGATTACTAACCTCTTGCTTTATCCATTATGATGTTTAGTGGATAGTAACAGTAAAATTAAGGCTGCACAATATGGTATACAAAAATAAAAATTAAAACTCATATTGTGAAACAAACAGAATATCATAATGTTCTGATCACTGGTTGAGGTCTGCATCAAACAACATGTTTTCCTGCATCTGTTGAACAAAATATGCAGGCCAGAGCATATCTGCAGCACTACAGTACTTCATTAGATTGCTGTTTTGTCCCACATTTTCCTTTATCCAAAAATTGCAGGGTTCTGCGATTTGGATATTGCATTAATTCATATTGCAATCTCAATAATATTGCAATGAATTGTGCAGCCCAGCAAGATTAGCACTGAAGCACAGCACTAGGGCTGTAGTCTGACTCACTGGATGCACATTGTGCATGCTATTGGTTTCTTGGTTTCAGTTGGCATCACGGCATCCGCTATCTATGTTGAAGATCCCGAGAAACGACCGCAACCTCTAAGCTGCAACCTACACCCTGAACTTGTCAAATTAGTGTGTGGAACATTAATGGTATGAGCCTAAACGAGATAACAGCTGTTACTTTTTATTTTGCAGTGATTTAGAAATTTTTATGCCAGAACTCACTCCCTCAATAATATTTTGCAGCAGCACCATCAGTGCATCTTGGGCTTTGCTCCACCCAAGTTGGGGTGTTTTTTTTCCCCCACTATAGCAGAATGTGCATGTGTGGAACCAGGGGTTTCTTCAGTGGTGAGTGCTGTAGAGAGAGGTCTGGCTGTGCAAGACTACTGGGGCTGGGTGTTGGCACTCAATACTTTTTAAAGGCATCAATCAACCAAAATAACCCAGTACCAGTGAGTATAGAAACTTCTCCAGTCAATCGATATATGCATTTGATCCGTTTTGTACCTAGATCTAGAAAAAAAGACTATATGGTTTTGCACGCAGCCAAATACTTCAAGCATTAATTTAATGCAACATGTGATTGACCCACTCCCACAGCAGCTGTTTATTTGTTTGTTTGTTTTACAGTAACAGGTTAGAAAAGATAGAAGTTCACAAAAATGCAAAGGCATAATATTTCCATTAGACGTAGGCAATGTAGCTGAAAATTACATCACAATAGTGACATTTCATGTCGGTAGAGATTGGTAATTCCTGATCATGTAGCTCGGACAGCCAACATGTTGTGTTCTCCAAAACATGGATGTGGCTGAGGTGGGGAAAAAAAAAGTTTGAGCGATTTTGGGCAGGAAGCTAGTCCTGCAGTTTACACACAGCTGTGTTCTGATAGGTGTCCGTCCATTTTCCTGTGTCATGGGGACAGCAGACTGAGCTTGACGTCCCTCTCCTCATCAGTGCTTTCCTGCTCCTCATCGTTTTACAGAGCAATGCAACAGCCTGGCAGACTGTAAACTTTATAGATGGTTTCTAAAAAAATCACCTAAGCCCACAATAGTAACTGTGATGGAAGTGGAGAAGGGTGATAGACAGAGGGGAAGGTGGCACGATGTCAGCCACTTCGGCCACCCCAGTGCACCATCGAGCGTGCAGGGCAGGTGACACACTGAAGTGTCTGATCTCCGTGATGCACTGGAATTTTATACCTGAATTATGGGCTGGAGAACGGACACTGATGTCTGATGTCTTCACATCCCAGATGATGAAGAAAGGCATTTAGATGTGAGGTAGGCTCAAACATGAGACTCAAATAGGTATATAGGAGTTGGTCTGGTGCTGAACTGAAACAGAAAAGGACAGAATCGTCAATTCTTTGTATTAAACAGACAAATCTGATTTGACTGACACAATTTTGAGTCAGGTACAGCCCTAATAGCTTGCTATGTTTGTATTACCCAAATTACCAACCTCTAGTGTAATTTGTTATGATGTGTATATATAATGAACAGTATGGGAGCAATATGAGCACTTAAACACTCCATGACTGTGACTGTTCTCTGTTGCTGTCTTAGAACAACAATAACCTGGATCTCTGCTGCCACCTGCTGGCTCAGGAGAGTAACAGATACCTGTATGGCGAGTTCCATCACAGTCCAGAGGAGGGACGACTGAGCCGTAACCACATGCTGCACATTAGCCTGGGCTACCCGGGCTCAGAGGCAAGCAAGGCAAATGGAGGAGCAGCAGGAGTGGGACGCTCCCTCGTCCACAGCACCAGTGACAGTCATATTGAACCCCAGCGGCCCAGCTACCCTGAGCCGCTGTCAGCCCCTGCCACCATGGCCCCCTCCCCAGGGTACAATCCTTTCTTTATGAACGATCAGAGCCGCTCGGCTAGCACTCCCACCCCTCCACCCACAATACAGGGCATGTCTCCCACATACTCCCCAATCCCACGCTACACTATGAACCCTATTACGGTCACACTGTCGCAAAGTATACCCAGTGTCCCTCAGGCTTTGCAGATCCCTCCCGGGCACTACGCTAACAGCACTAACACCACCCTGTATATTCGACCCTCGCCCTCCCAAAGCCCCCAGCCAGCGCCCTGGTCCTCCTCAGGGGCACCTGTGTATCAGCATCAGCAGTCCCCCTACAGTACTCCCACGTATGGTTCACCTTACAGCTCCCCGCAGCATCAGGTCCAGCCGCCACAACCCCAGCCGCAACCCCAGCACCAGCAATATGTCTTCCTCCCCATTAGCTCCCCTACCCTTCCCAACATTCCCTACCATCACCAGCAACAACCCCAGCAGCAGCCAGCAGTTTATCGGCCCTACCACACAAAAAGCTCCCTCAAGAACCAGATAGAGATTACCCTGGAGGGGCCCCGACCTCGCAGCAACTCCCCTGTGCACACCGCCCACCCTCAAGGAACTCTTTACATGGCCACTAGCCCTTCTCCCAGCTCCCCTTCGAGGGGCATCACTATGAGTGGACCTCCAGGTGCGGCGTCCTTCCACCCTGGCATGTATCTGCATCAGGGCCCTGCGAGGCCTCGGCCTGCCTCCTCTCCTCAGCCGGGCCAGTCGGCCTACACCTTCAAAATCAAAGTGTCCCCAGGAGGCCAGGCCCAGAGGCCCCCCAGCTCACCTCCTGTGGCCGAAGCAGAATCTCTTCTCAACATAGTAGACCAAGGGGCGCACAACGCTGCCCCTGCACCCATCCTGCCTATCTCTGCTCTACCAGGGAACGCCAGTCAGTTTCAGCAAATGCCCCGACGTTCAAGCTCAGGCTCTGATGACTATGCCTACACACAAGGTAAGAGATTCTTCTTTTTTTCCCTGTCTATTGCTCTGCATGTATGTGACTTTCTGTCACTACTGTCTTACTTTGCTGTTTCCTTATTACAGTTGACATAGGACGTTTGTTTGGGGCTGTGACTAAAGCCAGCCTTTTGCCTGAGAATAGCTGATGTCATCCTAGACGATATGACATCCTATGAGTGTTCATTAAACAACTGTTGAGAAATGTTTGTAGTCACTAATCATCTTTGAATTTCGTGATAATTTGGTGTGTTGGTAGTTAAGATGACAACCAACTGCAGCGTTCTTGGTTTGATTCCAGTTGGCTATATTTATTGCTTGTCATACATCCCATATTTCCTGCGTGTATCTAGACCATTTGTCATAAAATACAACAAAAGCTTAGTAAAAAAAAGCCTTGAATGTTCACTTTACTGGTTTTAAGGGTCACACTGTAAACCAGAACCTTAGCCTATATATTCATAAATATATTGGCAATTATTAAAGCTCTCACACCATCACAGAGATTTGGGATAACCTCCAACTTCTAATACACAATTTGTTGTGTTATGGGTGTCTCTATTGTAATCTGCAGCAGGGTTTACATTAGGTAGCATATGCTGCCACCCTCCATGTTAGTATCACTTGTCCAGCAAATGAAAATACAGGCTTGACAGCAAAAATGTCAGATGTAAAATATGGCAACTAGACCATATAAGATCTCTAACATTAAAAGAGTATATTTAGAAAATCTAAGTAGCTTACATGTGATTATTTCTATTTAGTATTGAAGTTTGTTGCACACTGGGTGTAGAGCTGAATGCAAGAATGACATTAATTGGCACGTCTGGCTAAATGGCGCTATCCACAATACTGAGTTACGTTTGGAGAGTCAATCCTGGCATGCTCAGTTAGAATTTAACCTCTGGTTTTGTTATGATAGGACAAAGAAATGAACTTATAAAACTATTTAAAATATGTGTCCACAGTTATTATATATGACTGGAACTTAGTTATCATCCAATCCCAACTTTGTTCCAACTTTTTTGAACTGTGACAAAGAAATGATAAATGATGTTGATGATGATCTTTTTGTGGTGTTTGGCTGCAATCTTGTTGACATATATTTTTTAAGACATTCTTCCCAGTCTCAAATATCATATACTCCCCAGCCCTATAAATTATGTAGGCTAGTTTGTGTGACTGCTTTGTTTCCATTTGTCCTCTTTAACTGTTTTTGTTGTCTTGTGCTGCATACTGTTAAACTGCTGATGGTCAGACTTCTCTGAAAGCCGACATGCTGCAGTTGGTCTTTTTATTTCATGATTTATCTGTTTTACTACCTTTTTAGTGTTTTTAATGAGATGTGACGTATTTATTTGTTCAGCCCCATACCTTAATGATTGTACTATACTGATATAGGTTACTAAGAGAGCACCAAAATAAGAGATAGTTTTAAAAAAATCTTTATTTTTTATTCTTAAATTTCAAGCGTTTGGTGTGTTTCCAGCTCTCTTGCTCCACCAGCGGGCCAGGATGGAGCGTTTATTGAAGGAGCTGCTGCTGGAGAAGCAGAAACTAGAGCATCTGAAGGCCGATGTCAACAATATGGAATATGACGCCCTTCAAAGACGCTTTCGACGAGTCAACTCCACGAGTCTTATACCCAGAGTAAGGACTGAACACGTACTTGGATTCACACAAATATTGTTTGCTCTTTACAATTATATGTCCCCACAAATCTTTTTCACATGCTCACAAAATGTCATGTTCAATCATAGGCTACGAAATTGAATCAGGATTCATAATATTTAAGACTGTCAATATTCCACAGTTGTAGAGGCTCAGCAGGCTGTAGCAGCTACATTGTGACTGATATTTTGGGTTTGAATCAGGCGAAAAAGGAATACATTTTAACTATAAAACAATCAAACTGCACCTAATGTAGTGGATCTAGATGCATCTAAAATGCAGTAATAATAATAATAAGATAAAATGCACTATTGTATCACCCAGAGTGATGCTTAAAGCAATTTCTTAGAAGTTTGAAAGGAGGGGCAAGGAATATTTAGTTGTCTATTTTTGTCTAATCTAACTGGGTTGTGTGTTTTCACTGGCTGCAGCCTGAAGAGATGACCCGATTGCGAAGTCTGAACAGACAGCTTCAGATTGATATCGACTGTACCCTGAAGGAGACAGATCTACTGCAGTCTAGAGGTATACATACACACACACAGGCGCCACACGCACACACATAAATGCACATTCCTACACATAAACCTTTGAAGTGTGTGTCTGATATATTTGAAAGCATTGATCTTGAAAGAGCCAAGCCCAGAAGCAGGCAGAGTTGGGTCCAAAGTGATGGATGAGGCTCCATCACGCTGCATACAGATGCAGTGGTCTGAAATGAACCGGCTGGTCTGTGACAGGACCTGGGCCGATCCGGGGTTGACCCTCATTGAGCCTGTGCTGAGTGTTTGGGTGGTACGCGGCCCCTTGGTGATTGCATAATTGATAGCAGTATTGCCTCAAAACGTCCCAATTCAGTGTATGGAATTTAGTTGCAGTGCTTCATATATTTACCAGTAGTGTTGTTTTTGGGAGCTGAAACAGTGTGACTGGCGGCAGGCTCAAGAGTGCGACCAATTAACTTGCAATCAGCCCAGTGCCACTGAACGTTTGGGCTGTGGTCTTCCTGGAAACTTCCTGGAGCATTCCACTGCTTTGTTTCAGACTTCCAAATGCCTTTTGGCAAACACTGGTGGACATGTCATTAGGGTTGCAACGGTATGAGGTATTTATGGTTTATTTATGGTATCATAACTGTCATAGAAAATATCACGGTTTTAGATATATGGTGTTGCGCTACAATTATCATTATCAGTTACAGTGATGCCTAAATGAATGAAAACAGAAGGGTATTTATTGGTTTAACAAATGCTTTATTATAATCTCACAAAATATCATGTCCTGAAACTGAAACTTTTTCTTTTTTTTAGTGGGAGTACATATATACAGTAGAATACTGTATACCCTGTATAAACATAAGCTGTTAGATAACTGTCAGTTTTTATCCTATGGTATACCATGAAACCGGTCTGTTTGATTCCTAGATGTCATGTGTGCAGGTTGCTTTAAACACTTGCTTTCTCTTTGCTAATTCACCATTAGGCTGCGAATGGTGAAGCACCTGGGTAGCAGTTGTTACATGTTCAGTGTCTCTCTTCAGAGTTTTTGAAGGCTGGTTGTTCTCACTACTGCCCTTCTTACACTCTGCATTTAGAGGATGGCCTGTTCCATCAACAAACTGCAAAATAATTTGAGTTTTCTGGTCAGCCCAAGCTTAAATATATGCTCCTAACATATGCATTGTATTTTTTTTTCCATGTTAAAATATTAAACCATGCAAGTTCATGTCTTTGTTGGCCAACAATAAAATGCATGTTAGCACACTGACATACACAAATATATTCAACTGTTCCTGTTATTTAGATATAAATGTTCCTTTAATATATCAAAATCAAAATATTTGATATCTGGGGCTTTGTCCACTCTTTTGAGAAGCCAAAATTCACAGTTGTTTTAGAGTATTGGATGGAGGGATGTTGTACAGGACTCTGAAATATGGTTTTAAATGTGGTCTTTGTTGTGACAGTTTGTGTGAGTGATCTTGGCGTACCTCTTGGAGCCCAGCTCACAAAGTGGTTTATTGAGCTTGAGAACTTTGCTTGGAGAAAATTCCATCCAGTTACAAAAATAAATCAGGAAAACAAGTTAACATCTGAGAGCCTGTAGCTGTTAGGCCTATATTTCTTTTAAGCCGACTCTAAGCAGACAATAAAATCCCATGGTGATAGTTGCGTCATAAATCTGATAGTTGTGTCGTAAATCGTACTTGGGAAAAAGCATCCCATTGGCTATCTAAACACTCAAGAAAGAGTGCACTTTAAAGAGTCTCCTGAGACAAAGTGAAGACATGCCAGAAAAATCAAGGCGCCATCTCCTGGCAGAATCCTGTAAAATAGTGAATTAGTGCTTGAATTGGCCTTTTATTGTAACATCGCTGTTCAGACCAAATTAAGCGCCGCATTAACAGAACACAAAAGGCTGTGTTGGTTGGGGCGTGTTGCTTTGGGTGCCAGTGAGATGATTAAATACAATCCTGGATGGTCAGTTTGAGTAATGAACCCATCAGTTTCAAGGCCTTTTAGATGGTAAAACTCTGCGCCACAGTTTGTAACAACTCTGGTCTAGCCAGATGGTGTTTTCTCACGTTGCTGCAGAAACTTTTTTGCTCGTTGACCTTGCATTCTGCTTTTCTTGGAGTCCTGTGTATTGCAAGTAATGAGGAGGCCGTTATTGTTGGTCTGAACATGAGAGTCTGTCAAGAGACTCAAAGAGAGTGGCTGAAAAATGATTGTATTGATTGGATCTCTGGTTGGTATGGGCACTTGTAAACAAACATTTGTATCTGGTTTCTGCTTTCCTCCACAGGGAAGTTTGACCCAAAAGCAATGAACAACTTTTATGACAATATTCAGCCCGGTCCAGTAGTGCCGCCCAAACCTGGGAAGAAAGGTGAGAGCTGTCACATGTACTCAGCAAAAATATACACATATCGCTTTTGTTTTTTCTCCTGTTTTTTTATGAGTTCAAGTAAAACATATGAGACTTCTTCTGTCCACACAAAAGGCTAATTTCTCTCAAAGTTTGGCTACAAATGTGTTGAAGTCTGTGTTAGTGAGCACTTCTCCCTTGGCAAGATAATCCATCCACCTGACAGGTGTGGCATACAGACATGCTTATTAAATAGCATGATTGTAATATGATTCATGGGTTGTAGGAGTGATCACTTGAGCATCACAATTTTTATTTTCACTGAAAAAAATATGATGTGACATTTGTTGGGATCTGTATAAAACAATGTTCATAAATCTCAATAGCAAGATTTGTAGGCCAGGTCAGGTGGATAGATAATTGCTAACTTATTTTTCATAAATCTTTTGTGTGAGTAGTAGAAATCTTAGATTTGTATTACTTAAGCCAAAGAAAAATGGAGCAAAATCAAAAGTGCTGCCGTTATATTGTTTTTTTGTGTGTTAAGTTTTCACAACATAAAAGGGAGTCATGAGGTGCATGTTTGTGCCAAGACAAGAACAAAACTAGATGTTCTGTAGGGTAAAATCATATGGTAATGCTGTTGCCAAGATACAGATTTGAGATTTAATGCATTATCATTCAGGTCATTACTCACATTACGGTGTACAAGCTTGGCTGACATTGGTCTGTGTTGATCTCCACAAAACTGTTGGCATGGAAACTAGATGAGAAACCTTGGTATTTACTGAATGTTCATGTCTATCAGCATTTATACTGAATGGTTAATGAGTACATTGAATACATGCCTCACACGTGTTGAGTGACAGCCATGGTTAATTTCGGCCCTGAGTTTAAAGACGTTTAAATTGTGGTTGCGTTATACACTTTATCACTTGAATAAAAAGCCTTTTTTCATATACCGCTTCTCTCTGTTTTTTGTTAGAATTGGAGCAGGGCCCCAAGCCAGTGCCGGGGCCCCAGAGGGACGAGGATTTCGAAGGTGCCCAGTGGAACTGTGAAAGCTGCACCTTCCTCAACCACCCTGCACTCAATCGCTGTGAACAGTGCGAGATGCCGCGCTACACCTGAGCTTAGTGCTGCGCTGTATTGCCCGCCCCTGCCCCATCCCTGGCCAATCCTTGAATAGTATAAGCCCCATCCCCTCCAAAATCTGCAGAATCTGTCTAGAGGTCTTCCCCTGTCAATCAATATATAATCCCTCTTACCTGCTGAGGAAGAGCCACTATCCCCCTCTGGCCACTCGTCCTACTCCCGTCTACTACTCCTGTGCACTTTGACCCTTGTTTCCCTTTGGCGGATGATGATTCTTGTTCAGGACAGCTGGAGACTCTGATCATGTCAAATGTATAAAAGAGGGAATGACACACTGCGACTCTGGCAGCGGGTGGGTCGGGGCTTCAGAAAGGTCAAGGCGATGGGAGGATTGAGAAGGAGGTGAAGGAGCTACGTTTTAGCTAGAGAACATTCCACGCAGAATGAGTGACTGCCCTGTTTACACACAAACTGCACCCATTCCTGAACTCAAAATGGAGGCACTTCCACTTTAATCCAGGACCTGTAACTCCCTCTGACAGTGGAACAATGAAAGCAATGGTATATACGTTCTGACTAATGCGAAATGTAGACTGTACACTGTATCTGGCTCTGTATTAGAGCTCATTTCACTGAAGAAGAACACTAAAGACACTTGCATATGAGTATATTCCTGGTACTTTTATGCATATTATACCACCCTGTATTATGTGTTCAAATGATGTTGATTTCCTGTGCAAATGCCTCAACTTGCTGTACTTAATAAAGGAGCTGATTCTATGTGACTTGACCACGATACAGCTGGCATATCTTCATAATTTGGCATTCACGGATGCTTGTTTTTCCCAAATGAACCAAGCACACCTGGTTTCCCAGTACACGTTTATTATGTCAGTAATCAAACCAGTGGGAATCAGAAACACGGCAGCAAATGGTAGTGGCATGCACACACTAACTTTAGCTAATGTTTAGGGAGTTGGAAAAGTTTTCTGACCACCTCAAATGAGGTTTGAGAAGACAGTTTTAACAGAGCAGATCAGTGCAGGTGCTTTGCCCCCACAAGTCTCACCTCTCGTGACCACACTGTCCTCCTTCAGATCTGAAACTTTCCATGTTCTCGATTGATCCCATAGTCCTCATAACACTACACATGCACAGCACATTGCACTCTGGCATCTCCTAAAGTACTTTGTCTTGAACCTTGGATGCAAAAACTACTGCAGGTATTCTGACTTTTTCAAAAACTACAATAATTTTCTGATATAATCTCCTCCTATCTGAAGCAGAAAAATCTACTATTGTGTTCTTAATGCTGCTTATTCTACTACAGGGGTTCTCAAAGTGTGACCCGCGGCCAATGGCAGCCCTCAGATTTTTTTGCATGTGACGCGAAGTGCATGCATTAAATTTTAATCATTGGTTTACTTTCATCAGCCTATATTTAATACACTACTCGACTACTGCGTCAAATTTTGCCTCCTTCACAAGCATCTGTCCAAATCTTGTTGAAAGCTACTGGTTGCATGGCAACACTTCTTACACAATATAGTGTGACGCATATCTGTGTTAAGAGCTGCACATCTGTTTACTCTGTGTCACTGCTATAGTAATGTTACCTTTGTCTACAAACTTAGTGAGTTACTTCACTTTTCACAGTTAGCTTGATACATGTTGTTAACAGTATTTACTGTTTGATTCATATAGTGTTTTTGAGTATTTTGCTAATCACCTCAGTGTCTTAAATGACCATCAACAATGTTAGCTACAGCTGGCAGTACATGCTGTACCCGCTGCTTCTCTGATGTCCGATCTCCCTCATTCTCCTCTCCCAATATTTTCACATTTAATTAATTAATTAATTTATTGTGCTAATTTATTATTTATTTATTCATTTATTTCAACCAAAGATGAACCAAGATATTTCAGGAGAGTTTTGTTTTGTTGCATTGCTCACGGTATGATTACTACAGCTGTAGGTGAAGGTAACTTTACCATAGCATTGACAGGAAGTAAACATGTAACTTGTATGTATGTATGTATGCATGTATGTATGTCAAATTACAATGTGCAAGTAGAGAACTAGTGGTACCTTGTGAGTGTCTCAGGAATTAGATTCTGTCATCAATGCTAGTGCATTATATTGGTGGGCAGTTTTGAAGTTTAATGCAGAAGTGTGATGGAAGAGCCCCCACAGAAAAAAACACTATATGGTTGAAAAAAGAAGGGTTCAAGAACAAACGGATCCACTGTCACTTCGTCAGACCTCGGAGGACAGATAAAGTGATCTACCTTTTCAGCAAACAGTTGAATTCTGTGCTCAAGGAATTTGTAATGTCAAATGCCATTATGAGTCCAATCACAAAAATCCTACAACAGGTTCAGAGGGTTTCCTGTGCTGCCGTCGATTATATGCCGACCCCTTAAACTGGCCCTCAGTCATCAAAACCCTTGAGAACCCCTGCTCTACTGAGAGCATTCCCATTTCCTACAGGGTGAGAAGATAAGGAGGCATCACATGGGGAGGTGTGTAAGCACATGCTGGATTCCTGGTGTGATCATGCAGACATGTGCACACACTTAGCAAACATGATCATTTGCCATCTTCCTTCCCACTGGTCTTCTTGCATGAATATTACTTTATAATACTTACTGCACATACTTACATATAATACAACATTTTTTTTTTATCAAAAAAGCAGGTGTAACTTGGGTTATGCTGCAGGTTTACATCAGCAGCCACTGTATACATGACACAGACTCTGTGCTATTCATTAACCAGTACATGCTCCTCTCACCAGTATGATATCATTTAGAAGGTGGCTGTGGAATGTTTTTTACTGTCTTATGTACCTTCTGTTTGTTGTGGGTATCTCTGAGCCTTTTAATAGACTCAAACAGGACAGGAGAAAATGAAGCCAGTCCTTCTGAGCTCTATGACATGCTTTCGCCCAGCTGCTGAGGAAGAAGGCTAGGCCAACTTCCAGATGCAGTGTATCTTTGAAGAAATGCAGCTGGCTGCATTTCCTTAGGTGTGCCCTGTCATCCTCAGGATATCACTTCAATAGGACATTTTCCTCCCTGGATCCATTACTTTCCTGACTGAATATCATTGGATATCATTCTTTGCCTTCTCTGCTCTGATTGGGTAATTAGTCCAGCAATTTCATCCTGGTATGGGGTCAGTGAATCCATCTGTTCCCTCCAGACTTTCTGTCCAAATCTAAGACCTACTGGAGTTCCACTTAAAGGGGACGCAGACTTAGCTGAGTGGTGTCATTCTCTCCCATGTGAAACTGTCTGGTTTGGATTTCTTTTTCAGGTTTGGTGCCAAAAAGAAAGAGCACAGTCCAGTGAATGAAGACAGTCTTTGAAACAGAAAGTTCACAGTATCAAATGCAAGAGCTCATTTCCAGTCCTGAAACTAACAGTAAGCATTTGTGTTTTCCTATTTTTCTAGTCTGTGGTTGTGCACTGTGTAACAGACAGAAAGTTCCTATTACTGAGAGGACACTGGGTGAAACAGTCTCATTTTCTCCTCTTGTTTTTCCACATTTTAGTAGTAGTCTTCGTAGTTCTTGGGGTTGAGGCAATAGAGTATGGCTCCTCCAAAAGAGAAGATGGTGGATCCCCAGGCCAGGCCGTAGCCCCAGTTAAACTCGTGGTACACCCTCAGACTGACCGACTCGATGAACTTGATGGGGAACAGGACCAAGCTGCACACTTGGAGCACCACTGCAGAGGAAAACAGCACGGAGAGAAGGTAAACATGTCAAAATAAGTAAAGTAAAAATGGTGGCTGAAATAAAATGCTGTGAGTATGTGACCAATTAGAAATGTTCAAAGCTGCAAGCCCCACCCTCAAATTCATGTGCTTTTGGAAGGTATTGATTCCTGAGCAGGACTTTCTTGGAGCTTTTCTATTGGCACTTTTGGTTGCACCGAGTCAAACTGTGCCACACTGATTTGGTTTTCCATTACCAGTTCTAATGCAGTGTGCTGTGCCAAGTTGTGCCCGAGATGGACCTACTTCTAACTGGGGCCAAAGCACACCCCACCCATCTCCCAGTGGGTTGTAGTGATGTCTCATCCACAGTTGTGAATTTCAACTTAAGTCTGTGCAGGAGAGCAGACAGAGATGTTTTTCAAAGTGTGAGTTCAGCTCTCACTACTTTCGTGGCTTCTAATTTAATCTCTATGGTTTGATGTTTAGTTTCTCTTCTGCGTTTGTACTTTCAGACATCTGCTTCTTTTTACTGTTTCATGTTTGCTTTCATCTGGATGGATGGTCATGTTAAGTTACTGCTGAAGAAAAACAAAATAACGGGACATTTACTGCAGATAATTTAAAGGAGATCAAGCGTTGATTCACTGTTTTACAGTGACCAACCAGAGCTAAGCTCGTCTTCAGTTGAAAGACACACCTTCATGTGGCCAGTCCTGTTGTAATGGGGGTGCAAATCCCTGCTGTGAGTCAAACCGAGTCAAGCCAGGCCAGCATGTGTGTATGGAAAAGGAGTATCTGGGGGCTAAAATAATGTCCCCAAATTTAATTAATGATGGCAATGTACCTAGTCCCAAAGGTTCCTATTCCCCTGTGAAAGTTACTGTGTAGGAAATGCACCTTTAGAGGGTCACTAAAATCCTATAATGACACTTGAAATAATGAAGGAATGAATAAGATTTTAGTGTCTTCAATCTATCCCCCGAAAGCCAACCTTCCATGGACTTATTTTAGAATCTGGACAGTCACTGTTTTGTATTTCTGGGCTGTCCTTCGGCTCTTCCTTGTTTTCTTTCTCTTTACGTACCTGCTGAGAACAGCATGACAGCCACAGGCTTGTAGCAGCGACTCCTGGAGCTGAAGCACAGGGAAATCAGCGCCACGAGGAAGGAGAGCAGGGTGAGGGCCGCTCCCCCCAACAGCAGGGCCAGTGTGGCGATCTGCCAGTCTGAGACAACACACACAGGGATAGAGAGGAGGAGGGAGGAAAGGCATGAAATCACACTGAGATAGAGAGTGACATAGGTAGCTAGAACGGGGTTACTCTGGAGAGCTGTGTCTGTGCTGTTGACAGGAGGCAAGGGGATGGATAGAGGAGGAGGAGGAGGAGTAAAAGAGAGAAGAGGGAGGCAGCAGAGCAGGTCACAGGCCGTATTGGTGAGCCACAGTAACACACGGGAGAAAAATGATTCCTCCCACTGAAGTTTGTGGTGAATTACCGCAGTGTAAACAAACTATTTGTGGTTCAGAGGCTGAGACGGCTCCTCGAGTGTTTTCTACGAAGCAATGGCTGATAATGTTTTGACATGAACCACTGGGAATCCGTGGCCAGTGGTAGAAGAAGAAGAATGTGAACCATGCGGTGAATAACCTCTCGAACCTAGCACAGCAGTTTCTGGCTGACAAGAAACAAACAGACACACATAGACGCACACACACACACACACACACACACACATGCACGCCTGGCTACGCCTGGATTTCGGCGCTTCAGTGATGGATCCTAATGCAGCAGAAAAGCAAAGTGGTTCTGTGAGGTGACTCAGATAATGAGTATCCCTCCCTCTTGGTTGATGCCAGCTCAGCAGCATTCTCAGCATTTCATTCAGATTTACTCCAAAAACACTCAAACTGGAAAAACTCAGGTTTCAATCTCGCTTCCTTATCCGGTGGAGAGTGGAGGCTGTGTGTTTGTCGAAGGAGGAAAAACATTACAGTAGAGATTTTTGTTTACTTTGTGCAAAAAAAAAAAGAATTTACAAAAAAGACTTAAGCAGATAAGTGTGTTTGTATGGAACCTCATTACCACCAGTGTGATAAAAAAAAAAAAAGGTCATTATAATGAGAAATTTTCCCAAAATAATGACTTCATATCTCAAAATGACAAACCTCCTCAACATGATGAATTAGTTTCAGAACATAACATAACAAGTTAGTGATTAAAATAATGAGAAACTTTCTCAAAATATTGAGATACTATCTCCAAATAATGACTCAGTATCTCAAAGTAATGGGAAATATTCTCAAAATAATTATTTTCTCAAAAAAAAAGTTACTGTCTCAAAATAATTAATTTGTATCTCAAAATAATGAGAAATATTCTCAAAATAATGAGTTTGAGTCTCACAGTAATGACTTAGTATTTTAAATGAGAAATTTTCTCCAATTAATGAGAAAAGCTTGTCAATATTTTGAGACGAGTCATTATTTTGAGGTTTGTAATTATAATGACTTAGATAATCTTTCATTTTCATCATAACGTCAGAAATGGGTTCCCATATGTTTTAGGAAAAAACAGTTTTTTTACAGACTTAATTAGCCATGGGACGTGAACTGAGACCAACTATGTTTTTGTTTAGAGATTAAAGGTCTCTTTGGTAGCTGTGCTGTGTACTCACGGAAACAGGAGGTCTATATGTAAACAGGCAGAGGATATTATGATGAGGCATTTGATTACACAGGAGGAAATAATTTTAAGTGCAGTGGCTGCAGAAAAAATAACATCAAAGCATTAAGGCGGCTCTGCATACGTGATTCAATATGACAGTGGGTGGGAGAGTTCACATTGAAAAACTTTAGAATATATTTTGTCTTATTTCAGTTAGCATATATGGCATTGTCTATTATGGAGCCCAGGAAATATAAAAAGATTAAGCATTGCCAAGAATATTTCCTCTCTATTGAGGCAGAAAATCATTAAAACATTCACCAGCGGAGAGAAAGTGACGGAACATAAGCTGCTTAAAATACAGTTCCCACTCGTGTTGGAGGGAAACTTTATTCCAGGGGCCAAGCAGCTCAAATATAAACAAACATCAACTACTTTTGACCAAATATGGTGCAGGATTTAGAGTTTAAAAATGGGCCCTGTCACCACAGGATGTTGGAAAGAGCCCACAAAAAGCAGAGCACCCTCTCCTTCCAGCCTGCAGTTTGCACAACAGCGAGGCCCCCTTGAAGACCGACCTCTTGACTTTCTGTGCCTCTGCCTCAGTGAAGAGTCCAAGTGAGCTGACCTGTAGTTGTCAAAGCCCATCGCTGGCGAGATATCTTCTCTAGGTCAGTCTGGTGCCTTCAGCCCAGCCAGTCTGCAACCGAGAGCCTTATCAGTGCACCCATGAAACAGCAGGATGCAGAGAGTCCTCTCATTTCAGATTTGGAACAGACCCTGTATACGCTGTGCAAGAAACACAGCCAGAGTCGGAGTGCTTAAAGGCTTTGACGAGCAGGAAGCGCCAAACTATTAATCTGAGCCTCGCACAATGACAGATGGAAAAGGAGATACAGTACACAAGATCCAATCTGAGCATTAATTATGGTCCCCATGTGTGCATGTCAGGGGGCTGGTGAAGTGTTGATCGAAAAAATCCTCCGGGGCCCCAATTCGGTTCCTTTGTCTGAGACAATGGTGGAAGATCTGTGTCACAGTAGAGCCTCGAGTATCTCTCTCCTGTCACACACACTCAGTCTCACTCACAGGGCAGCAAGATGGAGAAGTTTAAGAAGCAGGAAGATCTTTAACTCTTCTTCTCTTATGCCTGGTTGCATAAAACCACTTAGTCTAAGGTTTCCATTAAAAATTCATTAAAGTGTACCTTAGGAAAAAAAATAAAAATCCATAAAGATTTCCTCAGGACGTTGCAAAAGAAAACATTTAAATCTCTAAACATTTGCCCTTAGCTACTTAAGTTTCCTCATATGCATCGCTAGAACATTTTTCTTAGAAAACTTTAAGGGACCTATTACAGTGAATTAATTCATGATACATAATGGCTGAATTTATGCTGACTGAAGAAGAGGACGAGATACCAAGATGCAAGACCCGCTGGACAAAGTTAGTGATGTGCAACTTGTTAAAGAGACTAGATCTGCCTAGTTCTGCCTAGTCCCACCATACTGTGCTGTATTGCACTAGATTGACCACTGTGATTGGCTAGTTCTTGTTGCCTCAACGAAGTGTCATTGTGATTACCAGAGAGCCTTTCTAACATTTTGAAAAGGGTCTATTTTAATCATAAACCGTGATCTCTTCCTAAACCTACCCACATAGTTTTCCTGCCCAAATCTACCTGAAAACTGAAATTATATATATTTTTTTAAATGAAATAATAAATCAGCAAAATCTAAAAAAGTTAACAGTGTCATGCTAACTTAAAGAATGTGAGCAGTGACAGTTCTATGGTTTGAAAAGGAAGTGTCTATTTTCACATGTAAAACAGGTATAAATGAACCTCTAGTCTACAACAATCAGGCATGAAGACAACCTAAGAGGCTTTATGCAACACTCCTAACTGAACCTCTGAGCTTAGAGAAATATTTTGCATGAGAGACAAACTTAAGTTTGAAACTTAAGGTGGTTTATTCAACTGAGCGCTGGTTCACGACTGCAGGGTCCACAAGACACTGACTCTGTATCCAATAATGTCCTGTGACCTCCTTTAAAGAGAGGACAGTCACCCAAATACCAGATCGATGACGTATTAAATTATTAATACGTTTTTCCATCACTGCGTCTGACTAAGCTGGACTTGTTCACACTCTGGCTCCACATTCGTCCCTTCATCTCACACCGACCTGGCATTCACACACACTGCTTTTGCATGACCGTTTCACATTCCTACCTCTATGTCAGGTCTGTATCTGTTATACTTGACCTCCGACCCTCTGCTGAAGCTTGTGTGTGTGTGTGAGGGTGTGTGTGAGAGACAGAAACCATTTGTGTCTGTATATTTTGAACACTTCATAAGCGTGTAACAAGGCCATATCTCATGTCGACTTTCTAATTCACACTGCATATTATTGTGGTTTCTTGACAGACACACACACATGCAGGCCTCGCAGAACAAGCAGAAAACATCTGAGCGGCCAGCTGGTGTTTCAGACTAACAGGATTTATTTAATGCCCAGAGCATGACACTGAGGAAATATTGGGGGGGGGCTGACGGGGAGGGGGGGGTAGAAAGAAACTGATTACTGGGATTCAGATCAATAAGCCAAGCCAAGCACAAGCCCGAGGAAATGGGCAGTTTGCTGTGTGCATTTACTGTGGTATGCTGCTGCTGCTGCTGCTGCTGAGAGCTGAGAGCTGACACGGAGACTGCATGTCTTTATATGGCACCAAAGTGCACTTTGTCTGCGCTGACAGAGGAGGATCGGGGCCAGCGTGACCCACCGTTACTCATCTCTCAGACAGAAAGAAAACATTTTGTCGGACTAACAAAAACACAATTCGCCACTCAGCACACAGGAGGAGGTCAGAGGCAGCAAAAAGGGAAATATATAGCAGCACATACTCACACACACACACACACACAAAATGACGGAGTGCAGTGAGACAAACCTACATAAGCTTTACCCACATTTTACGTTTCCAGAAGAGAGTTGAGATAACTTTTAGGCTGATAAAATCCTCCTGAGACAAATTCACACAACATTAAGTATTAAAGGTTTACTATGCAGGATTAAAAAAAACCAAAACAATGTATAGTCCCAGATAAAATAATCCCTTCTCACTCCCTCTCAATCATCACATACGACCTTCTAGAAGTGTGTGGTGGTGTCTGTATCTGCTCTCTGTCTGTACCGTCTTATTTTCATCATCTAAGTCTCTCAATAAAAAAATGAACATTATAAGCTGGCCAAACATGCAAAATGAATTTCAGCACATACTGATAATAAAGTTGTATTGTATCATATTGTATCTTACAATGCCTTATTGTATTTGACGGTGTCGTATTGTATTGTGTTATGTTGTACCGTACTGTATTGTACCATGCCTTATCATGACATATTGTACTGTTTTGAATCATACCGTGTCTTATTATGTTATCTTATGTAATTAGGATACAAAAAAGGGAACTATATTCCTTTGCAGTGACAGAAAAAACATTTCAGATGCGTTTGATAAAAATGGGGATTATGAGCAACACACTTAAAATACATTTTAACATGTATTTTAAAATTAAAAAGAAAAAATGAATGATGTGCTACCATACTACTATACCTCACAAGTCTCACAACACCATTGTGATCTGAGTGAAATCTCACAGTTGCCAATTCATTATCATGTCCTCTAGTGAAAAAAAATGCTTCACTGAGTGGAAATTTCAACATTATGTTGCTTTAAATCGTCTTTAAATGAAGGGGAACAACATCAGCATATTTGGTATTTAAGACATCCAAAATAACGGAAAGTAATTAAGTTACTTTAATTATGTGATACTTGGATTAGGTCAGCGACTACATTTTTTAACGCCTAATTAGAAACTGTATTGGACTTCATTTTTACAGTGACCCTCCCAGCCATGATCGTTTCGTTTCGGCTCTTGTATTGGATTACATTAGATTTTATGGTTCTACTTTGTGTTGATGCTGTTCATCCAGTGCCCTGTTCTCACCCTCCTTCTGTTTTTTTTTTTTTTGTTTTTTTATCACTGAGTGACCGGCTGTGATGGAAATATGAAATGCTTCCAGAGGGAAAAAAAGCATTCTTGGGGATTCCATGTCAAGAAAGAAGTTTTCTTAATAGAGGAAATCAGCATTTCTGGAGTGCTTCACTTGTTTCCCTGGTTACTAATCTCCGGGCATCTGGATCTCTGGGGAGTTCTCTGTTCTGAGTTGCCCTCGCTCCTTGGCCGGTGAAGAAACCCACACAAAGGCTCATTTTGTGCGCAACAAAAGGCCAAATGAAACCCCAGCTGGACCGCTCCTGGCGAGGCAGGATTCCCACATCATTCAGCGGCGCACTGGGCAAATGTTTCAGAAACAAAGTTAACTCGTCCAGACAGACACGGTGTCTTACAAGGTGTCTTATTCATCAAACTTTGAGACTCAAGGATAAACTTTTTTTTTTTTTAATTCATGTAGTTGATTAACTCCCACTTGGATGTGCAGCTTCATTGTTCACTATCTTATTTCATGTAGAAAAGTTCTGCAGTTTAAATTAACCAAGCAATAGCTCATTATAAAGTAATTAACATTTAGCTGTCTCCTGGGTGGTGTTTTATAATTCTCACCCACAGAACAGATTGGTTCAGCAGTGCGCTGTCTGTCTGCAGGGATCCTTTGTTATCCCTCGGCGCTGAGCATCTCCCTTTCATTTGAATATGAATGTGGGTGTCTGTCTGCACCCCAAATTCTGCCATTTCAAGGCTGAAACATCCCTAAAACTACAACACCCAACTGGTTCCAAACTTCCAAAACAACATGGTGGCGCATCACCCCATCATGATCATCAGCTACAGTAAGTCTGTGCATCTCTCACCGGTGGCCAGCGTGCTGTTGCAGGACCACTCCACGGAGCTGACGGGCTTCCAGCAGGACACCCACATGGACAGGTAGTACTGGTCGTCCGCCGTGACCCAGGCCGGGCTCAGCACGGCCCCGACATCCAGGCACAGGGCGAGAAACACGCACACCAGTCCCACCAACTTCAGGGGCGTCAACGCCGACACCCGCACCTCCTCTGTGCCGCTCACGGATGAAGCCATCTCTAAAGTATCTCACTCATTAAAACAAACGCAAGAAGAAGGAGGAGAAGTGCGCCTCTCTGTTTTTTTTGTTCCACAAATCCGCAAACCGAGTCAGGCTGAAGTTGTTTGTCCCCTCCCGCTCCGTGCCCGGGCGGTGGGTAGCAGGATGGGGGAGCCAGAGTCCAGAGGACGCTGCTGCCGCTGATGGAGACCCAGCGCTCTGCGGACTGGACTGAGCTGCAGATCACTGAAATAACACCAAGCTGCACCTGCTGGGTCCTAGTGCCTAGAGCTGCACACACTCATACACAGCATCTATCTCTCCATCTGTTAGCCCTCATATCAACTGACGGAGGAGTACAAAGAAAACAGAAGTCTGTGAGATATTAATTTGAAGGTGAAAAGCCGTCTTACTTGTGCGCAGATTGATGAGACCAGGTTGTTTAACTATGCTTCTTGACAACCAATCAGATTTACACAGTCTAAGTGCTGTGGAAATTTACACAGGAAATGTTTCTTTGTAGGGATCCAATAAGCAGAAGTACTGATCGCACAAGAGTCCAGAATATAATGCAAAAAACAGCAACAAAAATTACATTTGCATCTTTATAAAACAAACAAAATATAAAGTCAAAAATAAAATTATGGAAATAAAAACATCCTCCTGCTTTCTTGTTAAATGGCTACTTCTCACTGTGACTTTGGCTGGAAAAATGTCAAACACAGGCTTGTTTCATCGACAGGCAGGCATCAAGAATAAATATACAAATAGCCGCTGATGGTCTGTTTTTCAGCATTAAATTGAGACTCCTTCATAACCAGTTAAGAACTCCTTGCAACCTTAAGTTAAAAAAAAAAAATCAGATGTTCATTTTTAAACACCCAAATAAAGACAAATCAGGTTCACAGCAGTGTTTGAACTACATAATTCTGTTTCTAAAACTAAGAGATCTAAGTTGTTCTAAAGTGGAAAAAAGAAAATCATCTCAACAAAAGGTAATAGGTTGGCAACACTTTCTTTTTTTTAATTTATTCTAAAACTTAAAGGACCACTGTGTAGGATTTAGTAGCATGTAATAGTGATGGTGCATGCTCTCCATGTACCGACACTGTAAGTCCTCTGCTGGTGCCCCACTGGTGCTACAACTGGTGCTTTTTATTTTTTTCACCCCTGTCCCTCAGACGGCCTGAGCCTGTACTGTGTACCACTGGTGTTCTGGGCATTTTTAACCGAGTGCTGCAAAGTTTTTTGTGTCCTGAGTCATGTACATCCCATGCCAGTTAAGTCAGATAATGCCAGAACAAGTTCAGTCTCCTTAAGAAATACAGGAACCCTAAATACCTCTTTAGGGTGGTGATGTCTATGACAGATTGCCTTCTTTTTTTTCTCACCTGTCCCTTTCCAGTGTGTATGAGGAATTTTGGTAACCAACAATAATTCTTATTTACAGGTTATTATATACTAATGAAAACATACTTAAGATTTATGAATATTATATTAAATTTTGTTAAATTGTGCCAACCCTCTGCCAACCTCTAAGAATTTGATTTTGATTTCAAACCCAGTCAGCTGCCTTGAAATTTTTGAGAGTACGGTAAAACAGCACTAATACAACTGTCCTTCATGCTGAAAATGCTGTTTTAGAGGTTTTAATGCTGACGCAAAAAGATACAACTTATGGAAAAAAATGCTGCCACCAAATGCAGCTGTCATGAGGCAAATCATCCAGAATTTGTCATTTTTCATCATTTAATTTACATCCAATGAACATTTGTTTTAGTGGGTTCACCATCACTGCTGACACACTACTTCTCTTTCTCTCCTCTCTTTTCAGGTAACACACACACACACACACACATACACACACACACACACACACACACACACACACACACACACACACACGCTGCTGAGGGAAGCTTACAGTGCTCGTTTTTTCCCTAATTGAACTTAGCTAATCCTCTGTCCTTAGGGAAGAATCTCAGAATTAATTCACATTGATTAACACACACATGCACACACACACACACACACGCACACACACACACACACACACACACACACACACACACACACACACACACAAACTATATAAATGCACGCACACACACTAACAAGTAATTCTTGAACCAAATGAACTTCATAGTTACTTTCAAATATTTGCCACATTACAGTAATATCTGTTAGACTCCTTTTTTTTACTTCACTGTAAGTTGAAGTAAAAAAAGTAAAAGGTTGCCGGCTGGTTGGTGGAATCACTGAAATGAAGAGAATAGTGGTCAGCTAAAGAATAAAAGATTTTAATTTCCTCAACTAAATGTACTGAATTATATTTGCATCTTTTGCATAGATTTATACTATGATTTCTATGATTGCAGTTTTGATTTGACTGTGTGTTTCTCTCTCTCTCTGTGTGTGTGTGTGTGTGTGTGTGTGTGTGTGTGTGTGTGTGTGTGTGTGTGTGTGTGTGTGTGTGTGTCTTTGAGTCACAGGAGTGTAGGTCAACTGTTCCTGGCGGCAACATCAAGATGATTAGAGACTTTAATCAGTAGAGACTTGGTGGGTATAAACACACAGACAGACAGACAGACACACACACACACACACACACACACACACACACACACACACACACACACACACACACATATACAAAATGTCATTTCTCAGACTAAAATGTTCAGATCGACTGATTGAACATTGAGTAAAAGTTTAACAATGTGGAAATACATTGATAAGTATTGCTTCCTCCTCTACTATCAATAACAGGTTGGCAGTTCACAGTTGATTAGATTATCTGAGTAAAACACTAAATTAAAGCCAGTAATTAATTGGAAAGGATTTTTTTTGTCTTCATGGCCATATGAAAATATGTGTTTATGGTTTAAAGACTACAGTAGGTTTCAGAGATTATACCTTTAACTACTCATGTTAGTGCACAGTTTAAATGGCCAATGTGAAGGCTTTAGTGGCATCTAGTGGTCAGCTTGCAGATTGCAAACACCTCATTTATGGTCTCACCCTATCCTTTTCAACATGCAGAAAAAATTACAGTGGCTGCATACTTGCAAATGGGCGTATCCAGGACCTTTTTTTTTCATTCTGGGCTACTGAACCATGGAGGTACAACATGGTTGCCTCCACAGAAGAGGGCCCATGCCCTCTGTGGATATAAAGGGTTCATTTTAAGGTAACTGTTCAAGCAGAGTAGGGATTTCTGGCACAGCGTGACTTATTTCCAAGGTGCACTGTGAAGGGAAAAACAAGTCAAGAGGTAAAACTCCAGCAACACTTGTAGTGTGGAGAACAACTTTATTCTTAGCCAACATGCTTTGGTTTTGAGAGTGAAGTTGTTCTGTATCCCATAAGTTTTACCTCTTGAGCTCTCACTCTAATTTCAGGTAAAAACATTAAAACATAATGTGCATATCAGAATCAGAATCAGAAATGGTTTAATTGCCAAGTAGGTTTTCACTTACAAGGAAGTTTCTGTTGTTAAAGCAGCAGAAACAGAAAGATAGAAAATAGAAAATAAACACGAATAAACAAAAATGGAAAAACAATGGAAACAATATTTACAAGCGTGACTGTTACGTATATAGAAAAAGAAGCCCTGCAGCTTTGTGTAAGCGTGCAAAAGATTTGACATGGATATTGACATTATATTAGTCACATTATATTAGTTACTTCGGGTGATCACAAAAACACTTGCAAAAGACAAACTATCTCAATTTCATTAAACATTTAAACCTGCTAATTTACTAATTTAACACCTTGTGTTAAGGCACTAAGATTGTTTCTTCGTTATCCTCAGTTGATGTGTTATGATTTTGCACTACATAAAGTTGTTATGTCAGTTGTAAAGATTGTGGTCAGTTTAATCAGTGCTGATCTCTGACTGTCCCTTTAACTCCGGGGAAGAGGCCGCTATACGCAAACAGAGCTGTGCGCATGCGCACGGAGCATAGCAACACTCAGGGGCAGTAACGAGAAGACGAGGGGTCGTGCATGCGCAATTTGGGGACGAAAATAGGTGAGTTGAAGTGATAAACTTTATTTCTCTACTAACATACGAAGGTAAAAGCCTTAAATATTTACCGGAGGTCCTTTTGTCATCCTTTGTTCTTGGTTATCATGGCCGTTTGGATGATCGGTCGCTCGGTAAATCGCATCCGTTGAAGGCGCACTGATCCTACAAATCATCCCCGCTTGTCAATACACGGGGCGCTAACTTATACATATTAACGCCGCTAGTACTGATGAGAAAAGACCTTTAGTAACCACAGTGAAACCTGGCTAACATTGTCGTTTCTTTCAGCCGTTGTCCTGTCTCTTTTGTGATTAGTGTAACGGGGCGGCGGCGCTTTGTTTGGGATGTTTCCGCTGCTGGTAATCTATTTCGGGCAGCTACGAGCAGGATTCCCGTAACACTTCCATGTGTAACAGTGGTCAGCAGCCGCCATTGGTCACTGTCACTTTGTCAAGGATGTCTCACAACAACGCCCTTTAACACCTAGCAGCTGAAACAATGCTCTCGTTGTTCATCAACACCTGTGCTGATATTGAAGCCTTATTTTATCCAAAACATATGGGAACATCTTTGACAAAGGGAAGTGTGGTTGTCATCTGACTGTACTGCCATTGTGTCCCGCATTAGCTCATCGTTGACTTTCCAAATCAACTTTTTTAGAGGAATTTTCCGTTAATGAGAAATGTTGGCTAACATCAGATATTCTGCTCTGTTCTGGATGGTCACAGTTCTTGAAAATGTGTTAGTCTCTCATAAGTTGTTAGAGTATCGTTGCAATTGCCATCACTACTTTTTCGACTTAGCTACTGATGAACTTCCTAGAAATTCCTTGGGGGTTAATAAAAGTCTGTCTCATCTTATCTTGTCTTAAATTTATCTTTTGAACCAGACAGATATATTGGTCTGCCGATGTTTTCCTATCACAGCTGTATTGGTCTATATCATATATGTGCTGAAATGAAAACTTTTTTTTTTTTTTACATAACATAATGCAGATTGTCTTTATGTTTTGTTTGTTTGTTTTACAGGTAGCATTTTATGTATACTGTAATAATTTTTCCTAAAGCTTCTACAAGGAACTTCGGTATTTTGGCGGTCCCAGTGCACAAAAGCAATAGTGTTGTCTCTGCCATAACCACAAAATATAACGTCAAGAATAAAATTATCTGCATAAAATCACCCCCTCCTTCTTTTTAACTGGCTAACTCATTGTGACTTGCTGGGTAACCCCTTTAATAATTTTTAATTCACTTAAAATTTAATTCAAGTTGTATAAATGTATATTTTCAATTTGTGTTTAATTATATTTAAATTTATTATAAGCACCAGCCAAAGTTTACAGTGTCAGTGACCTGATGTCATTTCAGTCAATAAAGTGTATTGTTTAATTGTGAAATACCCTGCCTCCATTATATATCTTAAAGTATTATAAGCACTTTTGAAGGATCATTGCAATATTGACATACACTGATATAAGAATTTTTTCCTCCCTATTATTGTTATCGGTATCTGCCCCAAAATCCAGTATCGGTCGGGCCATAACAGGACTCAAAGGATTCTTTAAATAACTGTTTATCTTAAGAAACAAACAAAGGAATAGGTGTAGCTAGTTTTTTGAAAGGGAGTCTTGGTTAATTATTGTGCGACTCATATCATGTATCAGCAGGTTCAAAGCTGCAAGTTAATTTGTTTTTGGTTTTCTCCAGATAAAACACCCCAAACAGATTCGCAGGAACCATGGGGAGTGGTAAGTTTACTGACACAATACTTATGCTTTTGACTCATAGCCAGAGAAATTCACGTAATGAATTTCATCAGAAACCCTTCTACAATTTCTCGTTTTTGCTTTTGTATTGAGTCTGTGTTTCAACATTGTTTGCCAAATACAAATTGGAGGTTGGAATGTGATTCTTTAGTTTTTTTTTCTGTTTTCTTTAGCACACAATTCCCATTCTGTCCTAGGACTGTTTCCCCTTTTCCTGCATTCTTTTGCCCTTTATTTTTTATTTCTTGCTTTTCAAGTCTTGTGCTGATCACATCGCTGATTTTATGAGTCACACGGCTGCCATTACTTGTTAATTTGGAAGCACATCAGACATTCCCGGGGCATGCTGTGGCAACTTGTGTGCAGCTTCTGTTTGAGAGTTTATGTTCTTATCCTGGACGTGTGAAACAGAGGGCTGCTCTGTCTTTCTAAGTTCATTCCTCCAGTTTCTCTTATGTGGCCTAGAGATGGATGCCTAAATCAAAGGAGCTTTTGTTTTTATGCAGAAATGTGGGCACTGGGCAGCGCTCGGCTCTGCTCTACAGCCTTTGTTTCAGTCCCCACCTCTCTCCCTCTCGCTTTTTTTTATGCATCTCTATCCTCTTTTCCTCCTCCTGCCTCGCTCGTCTCACTTTCAATACCCTCTCTTTACTTATATTTCCCCCCCTTTGCTTCCTCTCCCCCATGCTGTTCTGCTTACTGACTCACCCCTGCTTTCCTCTTGTTCTCTCTCATCTTCTTGTCTCCACTTGTTATTTTGATTCATGCATTTTTTTTTCTCTCACACATCTCTCAATCTAACATCCTTTCTGCGTCTCTGCTTTTGTTTCTGTCTCCCCCCTCCACTCCTCCTCGTCCCTTCTGCCTGTTTCTCAGTGTTCCTGCCGGCGGACGCAGCCCACTCTGTGCTGCGACGGCTGCGCAGGGCCAACTTCTGGCTGGAGGAGATGAAGCAAGGTAACATCCAGCGGGAGTGCCGTGAGGAGATCTGCACCTACGAGGAGGCCCGTGAGGCTTTTGAGAACGACGAGAAGACGGTGAGGGGATAAGAGACAAATGATGAAACTTAGCTTTTATAGCACCTTTCAAAACACAGTTACAAAGTGCTTTCCAATAAAAACAAAACACACCAGGAGGAAAACCAACTAAAAGCCATTAGAAGTAAACACATAAAATACAGGAGAGTAAAACTACAAAATCAACGAAAAGGCGTTTTTAAAAGACGAGACAGAGTTTGCAGCCCTGGGGCCATACAACTTCTGAGAACAAAGTGTTGCCCCAAGTGATGAAATTCTAAGAAAATTGTGATGTTTCTTTGAATTTCTCCTTAAAGTTAAGAGTAGATCTTGGTAAAGATGTGGCAACATTTATCAGTATGTGAAGAGGCTACTGCGCATATGTTTGAATGTTTAAAGTATGGCTTACAGTTTAGTCAACAGAGGGTTAGGGTTAGTGTACCTTTCACCATTGCACAGGGACCTTCACAGATGTGACTGTTACCCATGATGCCATACCATCACAGATGCTGGACTTTGAAGTTGGTTGTGGTAACAATCTGGATGGTCCTTCACCTCTTAAGCCCAGAGGTCACGACATCCATGATTTTGAAATGTGGACTTGTCAGACCACAACACACTTTTCCACTTTGTGTCAGTTCATCTCAGAAGAGATTGGCCCCAGGGAAGTAAGCAGTGTTTTTGGATGTTGTTGGTAAATGGCTGTTGCTTTATTTGGGAGACTCTTAACTTGTATTTGTAGTTGCAGTGACAAACTGTGTCCATGTAGCATCCTTTATCTTTTATCTGGGTTTAAATGCCGTGATGTTTTAACATAAAATATATTTTCTTTGTGCTACACTTCATTGAATATAGGTCAGAGAGTATTTGCAAATCATTACATTTAGTTTTTATTTATGTTTTACACAATGTTTCAACTTTTTTTTTTTAGAATTGGGGATGTACACATAGGAATAGAAAAGTAGAACACATAAAAACACCTGCCATACATTATGTATGACTGCAAGTGGCCACTCACATAAACCACTTTAATGGCATAGTTATTAGTTATATTTTTTTAGCATTAGGTGGTTTGAGTTACTCACTAGTTGTAATGTCTATAACAGGATAACAGCTGTGTCCAGACATTTCACAGTCTTCTTGTGACTTTTCAGTCAAAAACTGAACCTCAGCACATGGGGTCAGAAACACATTATTATCAACAGGATTGTTCAAAATCTTCAGTATCTTTCTTATGGTTAATTTTTGTAATTAATTCTTATGGTTGGAGATCTCTGAACATAGGACACCCAGCTGGAGTTAAAATCCACAGATCAATATTACTACTGTTAAGTAACTCATCTCATCTGCACCATGTAAAAACATCCACTGTATCCCTCCAAAGTGCTATATTGTAGAGCTCATGTGTCCAGTAATGAAATCCTACGCTGAGAGTGGTAGCTTTGTGGAATGTGGGTGTTTTTTCAGGAAGTGATGATTATCAGCAGGAAGAACAGCCGAGTGTATGCTGGAGAGGGAGGCGTATTTGTCAAACCATTGTGAAAGGGCAGAGAGCAAAGTCACGCAGATGGACATGCACAATCATGTGGTCACTTTTTTGTTCGGGTGCTGTTGTCTACCGCCTTTGTGTTGCACTAATCCAGATAAAAAGTATTCATACAGTGGACAAGGGCACAGATCTCATTACAACTTAGGACGGAACAGTGGTGAAACTCAGCCCGCTGTCTCTATTTTGATAGCAGTTTGTGATTATTATGTGACCTTTTGCTACAAGCCAAGAGAAGTGTAAAACAGGTCAGTTTTAGTCCCAACTCCTAAGTTACATGATGTGTTAAAATACCCTTTGCTCTGTGCAGTCTTTCAAGTAGACAATCTGTTGAACCAAACTCCATTCTAAAAGCTGGCATCTTATGGTAAGGCCATGTTTTTTTCACAGTAAAACATTAGTTACACCATCACTAAGACTTTTCTGATTCACTTCGATCTGCGGGCACAATCAGCACACATCATTTACTCAGTAACATCATTTAAAGGATGGCTCACTCCAAAATTAAGACATTTTTTTCCTGTTATCCATACTGTGGTTTATCCATCTAGATTGTTTTGATGTGAGTTGCAGAGTTTTGGAGATATTGGGCATAGATATGTCTGCCTTCTCTTGAATATACTAGAACTTGATGACACTCGCCTTGTGGTGCTGAAAAAAAAAAAAAAAAACATATTTGAAAAACTCAACAGCAATGTCTCTTTTCAGAAATCACGAGGCTGTTACTCAAGATAATCCACAGACCTTGTTTTGAGCAGTTTAATGCAGGAACTACTTTCTTTCCAGTTGAAAGAAAGTAGTTTAGGTAGATTCTACTGCTACTGCATAAAGAAAGTATTACTGTAAATTCTACCGTAGAAAGAAAATAGTTGTGTTGTGTTTATGTGTGCATTATATGTTGTATGTTTTTAAGTACATAATTTATATTCAGATGTAATTGATTGGGGGGAACAACTTAATGTTTTTATAAATTGGGCTGGACACGTCCCTCCGTCCCCCCTGGGATCTGTGCCCAAGACAGTGGACACTGTGTGCATTTTGAAACAATTTCATGCCAGTATGTTTACAGTGGAGCCTGCATAAATCTTATTTTGAAGAAAATGTTTTTGATCTTGTTTTGATTTTGACAACACCCGTATCTGTCTTCTGATTGGCTGCAGAGACGGTTCTGGGAGGAATATGTGCGGGAGAGCAGTCCATCTGGAGGGCTGGAGACGGTGGTTGGAGGAGTCCACTCTCTCTACCTGATCGTGCCATTACTGCTGGTTGTGCTCATCATCGCCGCCGTCGCCATCACCGTGTGGCGCTGCCACTCCCGTAAGCGCTCCCAGCGCAGCCCCAGCCTGGGACACTCGCATCACGACCACGTCCTGTCAGTGGTCTCTATGGACCATTGGGGGAGGGATTACCACCACGGTGACCGATCAGAACTCAGCGTCCACAGCAGCCCAGCTTATCCAGGCTCAGAGCTCACATCAGGGAGGGGGAGCGCTGGAGACCCACCACCGTCTTATGAGGAGGCTGTGGGCCATGCAGACGTCCAAATAGAGACAGAGCCACCGCCACAGTATGAGGACATAGTCAACACCAGCTCTACTAGTGTCAGCGGTGGCCAAGGGAAGTAAACATGTCTCTCACTACCACCCCAACAGAAGTCCTAACCTACACTAAGACCATGTTCTCATTTAGCAGTGCCACTGCTGTGGTATCACCAGCCTTCCCCATTCAACACATAAAGAAACACTATTAACTGTCTGGTCAATGGACTAATGAAATCTTTGCCAGAGCCAGCGCTGTTGAAATTTGCACTAACCTTTCATCAATGAGGCGAAGTGATAGCAGAAAGGAGCAAATGATATTGCAATACCAAAACCAACCATCACCTCTGCTGATTTTCCTCAAGTTGCATCAATGCTGCTGTCACACTGTAGCAAATCATTTAACTGAGCAGGCGAAACAAATGATGCATGTGGTGTGAAGAAAAAAAGGGTTCTGATTGCCATAACAACTATTCCAAAAGTGTATGTGAGGTTGGGCTGATGCTTTAGTGAAGGTTGGTGCCAGTTTTTTTTGACTTAATGGCCAATAGTGAATATTCTGCACTTATTTTCAATACCTCTTTGTTGTCAAGAACAGGTATTTACTATTTCCACGTAGAATTTTATATATTGCATTGGTTTGCAAAAGAAATTGCTTTGAAAGATTCTAAAACAGCATTGGCATTGGACCACAGAACAATTCCATTGAAATACAAAAAAAAAAGTTTTAATTAATGACGTTTTTTGCCAATTGAGGGCAGAAAGAATCAAAAACAAACTCAAAATCATGTCAGCCATTTCTTATGTTTAACCAGTAAGCATAGAATCATCTACTCACACATCCACACTTACTTTTTTTGTTTTAAAATGTATAACTTTTGGGACATACACACTTCGTATCCACACTACTCCAGCTTTTTGGAACCCCTAAGACAGAGACTTTCTGAAATACTGCTGACTTCATGTTAGTTGGAGAAAACTCTGGGGATGCATTCCCCCACATTTGCTGCCTGATTTGGTCTTATCAGTCACTGTGTGTCCTTCCAGCCTTGACTACCAGCTGTTAATTCAACATGAATAACGGATTACAGGCATTCCTGACCTTGTTTTTCCTGTGTTAAAGGCATAGTCTGCAACTTTTTTCTAAAAAAAAAAAAAAAAATCAATATATAGACTAATATTGTATAATCCCTTTCAATCATCTCTCATGGCTGTGTAGTGTGCAGTGATGGCTGTGTCTGTAGAGACCCTGCCTTCTGCCTGTATTACCTTGTTTTTTTCGTTGTGTTGCTGTGCTCAGGATGTTTCCCCATCCTAAAATGTTGGAATTTGACATCCTGATGCGTTTATGAACAGTTTGGACAAATCCTACTGACTCTACCATTAAGTTCAGTAACAGTTCCAACTTTTTGTCAGTCCTATCAAATAAATTTCTGGTCTTTTTGCCATAGCTGCTCTGCGTTCGTAGTAGTTTCTGCAGCTAAGCCACTAAGCACAGAGTAGAGATAATCTGCTTCCTGTTTACACTGGCACACACATGCCCAGTTTGGTTATGCGATATGTGTTTTGAGACACGGATCATTTCTGGAAGGTGCTGTAACACTCGTATAGTAGGAGATCATTTTCATTTCAAAACACCATTTTCAAACAAAAAACCATATTAGTGTGGAGCAGCACGAGCATATCACTGGAGTTTCATCCCACCAATGAGTTGTTTGCGCCCAGTTTCGTTGACTGACTATTGAGAGAAATATCTGGGTCTTTAACTCACTATAAAATGACATTTCTTCACCAGTCACTCATTTGATTCAGCTCTTTGCAACTTTGTGCTGGGACAGTAGTGGATGCTTGGCTTGTGAACTGTATATAGTAAATAAAAAGGAAGCTTTGAGATACAGCCATTTTAGTTAATGATTAGGATACAAAACTAAAATAATTAGGCTAGTCAACACTAATAGAGCTGCAGAGTTTTGTTTTGTTGATTCTCAGTGGGTTCGGCACTACGATTGCTAACTCTTCCACATTGCAATTCATTCTTTGATTTATTGCTAATATCAAAAACTGAATGCGGGTTTAAGTAGTCGAGTTGCCAAATGAATGCATCGGTCCAACTTCAGTCTACACTTGAGAATGTTTTGAATTTAAAATGCTTAAATTCAATCAGTTATAATGGGGGTGTTGAAATGTGTTTTGTGTATGTGTGTCATATGTGTGTATATTTTGGTAATGCATGCAGCTTGGTCTGTACACCTGAGGTTGGATCTGGCTCTGCACTGTTTGATTTTGGTCAGTGCTTCGCTGGCCTGTGTCCACCTCTGGGCCGTTGACAGTTGCTCACAGCCCGCTTTAACTGTGAAAAAAACCCTCCCTAACCTTTCCCCTAAAGCATATGTAACTGTTGGACGTGACTACAGAGTCTTCTGCTGTGCCACTTTCACTAATAGTACATTGAGGATTCTTCACGTAGGTTTGCAGCTACACCATAAATGTAAGTTGTGGAGTGACTTACACAGGAATGTGGGACAGAAAGCAATAGGAACAGAAACTTTGGGAAAAGTTATCAGAGTGGAGAGATTCAGTATTCAACGACACTTTGGAAAGAGTCCATGTTTAGTATGTGTAATGTACCTGTATATAAATATGTATAGTCTGTATGTGTGAAAGTAAGTTACAGTGAGATTGTTTTTTACTGCATTGGAATGCGGTGAATGCATTAGTCTAACTATTATACAGTAAGTGGTGAATACATGAAGGCACTTTGTGTTTAAGCTCAAAATGAGCTGTTTGATGGAAACTAGGACAGGTCAGCGTCACTCTCAGCCGTAACGATGTCGCTGTAATCCTCTGGACAAAAAAAAGAGCTCATACTTTATATGCAATGTTGCTGCATACACTAAAAACCAAATATATCTGTCTAATGTTCACGGATACTGATACATGTCCTGTCTACACCTCACAGACTTTGAGCACTGATTCTTCTACTTTTTTGTGAGTTGACCTGTGAACCTCAGCACTTGCTATGACCTTGAACTGAGTTGTGCTGGTCGGGGTAGCCATTTTGGTTAGGTCAGTTGTTGTACTGTTACTCGCAGAGCCCTTTTTTACAATGCCTTATCAAACAAACAAACTATTATATAACATTAAATGCAAGGGAACTTGTTATAAATCCTTGATATGTGCAGAAGCTTGAATTAATTTGTAATAAAACAAAAAATTTGCCACGTGTTTCCTTAATTTCATTCATTGTTTTGTGAATGTGATCTAGAGAGGACTTTGTTATTTTTGTGAGCATTTAAACTTGAATTTTCCACTGTTCTCCTCTATCCTGCTGGGTTCACCCAAGGATCCATCGTTTTACAAACACATGATACACTTTGTTCAGTCTCGCTAATGGATTGTAGAGATTCAAAGGTATATTAAAGGGCTAGTTCTGATTTTCTGAAGTGGGGTTGTATGAGGTACTTACCCATAGGCAGTGCATTACCTACAGTAGATGTGGTTGACACGGTCTGACTTTGGAGAAGCAGAGAGGAGAACCAGCACGGAAGCTAAGCAATGTACTGCTGTGGACAAGGGCAGCAGTAAAAGGTATTTTTCCACCTAAAAAAACGCCCACTTAAGAAAATCAAAATCAGTTTAAGCATACATTATATTTAGAACACTTACTGCTTTACGAAAAACTGCCTTTATGTAAGCTGAACATGGCTCTCTCCAAAGCCACCAGTTTCCTTTGGCAAAAACTGTAATTATATGTTGCAGAACACAGGAGTTGACCTACTGTTCCCTCGATCAGTTTGTTATTGTGTGATCAGTGTAATACACTGATTATGGGTAAGTTCATCATACAACCCCAGTTACTAAAAATCCAAACTATCCCTTTAAATGGTGAAATACATGTAAAGGTCTAAAATGTTGCACAAAAAACTGAATCTGAAGCTACAGAAATGTGGTCTTAGATTTGAGCAACTGACTCAAGTATTGAAAGAAAAAAAGAAAAAAGTACATTTTATGAGGAATGTTGGGGTCAAAGGCATTAGAACAAACAATTTATTAAAATAATCTATAAATTACTTTTATATTTCAAATGGTATTTTGTTTTATAAACACTGTTCTTTCATCAATGAGCCACCTGGCCTTTGTGATTCACATTTTTCCTCTCTGTGGAACATGATTCAAAATCCAGGTATTGTTCCTGCAGTTCAAACAGACAGTAAGTGACTCATTAACTACAAATGGACAACAGCCCACAACTTAAATGGGGCTCCAGAGGGTTCAGTCCTTTCTTATTATTTTGCTTTGATTGTTAAAAAACAACCCATTGTTGTGAGCAGATGCACTGAATCATCAAAAAACAGATTTATTAACACGTGATACCAGTAACACATACATCGGGTGGCTCAGTTTGTCCTTATTTTCCCTTTCAGTGCTTTGTTAAAGAAGAGTAGAGGAAAGGAGAGCTCTGACAGCTTCAAGTAGAGCAAGCCACATTTAGACCAGCCATAGGAAAAAAAACACAGGCAGTGTTTGACACAAACACCTCTTAAAAACGAGCACATGATCAAAGTGAGATGACCTAAAAGCTGGTCCAATGGCCACCTGTGAAGTTAGATTATTTAGCCTTCCTTTAGTTTGCCAGGCAGTAAGCAATGGCACAAGGCTCAGCTGGAAAGTTAAAAAACACAATGTCTCATTATGAGCAGTAATTAACAAAGCTGACTGGACAAAACATAGCAAACGGGAAAGAGAGAAAAGTACCAATGTTGATTAAAAAACGCTTCAGTCAAGTGCAATACAATTTCCTATTATTTTGGTAAAGACGGTGTTAACTGCAGCCCATCTTTTCAAACAGGTCACACCATTATAAAGTACAACAAAGACGCTTTCCTGGATGTTTTGTCCATATTGACATGTAAACCTGTGAACGCCGTGGTCACACCCACTCCTTGGGGTTTCGTAACACCTCCAGCATCTTGGCCTCTTGGGTACCTTTGGCAGGCTCATGCATGTACTCCCACCTGAGGATGAAGCATGAGTCCATTACCAAGCAACACAGACCAACCACTCTTTACTGCCGTACAGAGCAGGGCAGGCACCGCTTCAGATCAGTGTTATCTTACCTGGCAGTGAGGGGGAGGGACATGAGTATGCTCTCAATTCTGGAGCCGGGCGTGGCCAAACCGAACTTCACTCCTCTGTCATACACCAGGTTGAACTCAACATACCTACAACATAAACACACAAAATCTACTGTACATGTATAGCTTCGTGTGATTTATGACAGGGATTCTCAGTCTCTAATGAGTGAAGGCCCACTTCTGATTGTTTAAAAAAATATGTGGACCAATTTTTCCAAATAGATAGAAATAAAAGAAGGAATAAAAAAACATGATAAAAAGGGGTAAAGAAAATAAACTGAGCTTTGAGATGATTTCACCTCATTCAACACAGCATCACTGCCTGACATAATGAATCCAAATTTAAAGGTGCCATTGATAACACTGATAACATTTAGCCACTAGAGGTCACACTCCCCCTGCCCTCTTCTATTACATTCATTTCAGGGGTTGTCAATTTGTTGAATGAAACAAAAACATAAAACATTTCATTTGGATCCATCAACATTTTTAAATGATGAATTCAGGATTAAAAAAATATAATATATACACATATGTACACACACACACACACACACACACACACACACACACACACACACACACACACATATATATTGCAACAGAATAGAATTTAATTTAATCAAGGTTTGGAGTACAAATGAACCTGAGGTTTAGGGAGAGGTTTAAATTTAATCTTTCTTAATTTTAAACTAGTTGAAAAGTTTGGTGCAACATAATTTGAAGTTAAACCATGATAAAAAAAAAAAAAAAAGAATCCTTGCTTGTGCAACATAGTCTAACAGTGGCAAAACACATTTGTCTCTCTGATGCGTCATGATTGGTGTGCTGATATTGAAATGGTACTGGTCACTGAAATTATGCATTTTAATTTGAAGCTTTTTATTTATGTGAATTATTATGCACATTTAGATATAAAAATAACTAGCTTTGTAAAAAAAAAAAAAACAAAAAAAAAAAAACTTTCATCTATTTAGCAATACTACTGCCTCTGAGGCCCACCAGATGGCAGTCTGCTAGTCAAAAATGGTTTATGATACATAAAGTTCACACTGTCAAGATCTGCTGTGCCTAATTACAACCTTGAACAACTTGCAAACCAAGAATGTCTGGATTTTTGAATGAGAATTTATTCAAAAACTTGATGAGATATTTAGCTAATCCACCACAGTGAACATTTAGTCATCTTAATCTTTTAGTAAAAGTTATTGTTGCATGATAATTGAAGTCTTCCCAGTTGATGCATTTATGTGCTGGTGAACAGCTCTGACAGAACAGTCTTGGCTGCAGTGCATGAACCTTTGTAATGTTAAAAAGTAACTAAATCCACGTTATCGTTTGTTTGTCTTCCAGGACTGACAAACGCACACACTGACCAGTTCAAGTTAAGCTGCACTTTCAGCTGCACAACTTCAATGGGAATTAAGTAGAAGTTAACTAAAGTTCATTGAAACGGAGCCAGGCCTCATTCACTCTGGTGCAGCCTCCTTCTCCTCCTTTATCTCACCCATCCAATCACTGTCTGAGTTTCTGTCTCACCATCACACTTCTTCCCATTCATAAACTCTGTCTTTTGGTCATTCTCTGTGTTGTACTATTTCACAAAAACTCCCTGCTGGGACAGAGAGCTCTGCCAGGATCTGCTCCAGCTTTGGAGTTAACATCAAAACCTTTTCATAAATCACTCTACATCTCATCACCAATGAGTGTCAAAGTCTTTTGATTTTATTCCAGATCTACTTCAGGGAGTTTTTAACTGCTTCTGTATGAGTTTAATACTGATGCCTCTATATGACCTAAATAACCAAACAAGACCAACAGCAAGAAGACTGGCTATTCTATATGGTTATTTTTAATGCCAGCCACTGGGTTGGCATGCAGACTGGAAGAGTCTATGTTTAGATTTTCCCAGGCAAAGTGAGTAGTACCTTAGCCAGTTAAAACGAAGCAGGGTGTTATAGTTTGTGGACATGGCGGTGGATATCTACCACTTTTGTCCACAGTGACTTCTAAAATCAACAGAGTTCCTTGAAGCAGCTTTTAAGCAAACTAAATATTTATTTGGCTGAATGATATGAGTCTATGGAGAAGTCCAATTGTGGTCTTTGGCCTTTATTTAAGATCCGTTCCAATTTCAACAATCTCCTGAGTAAAATGTAGGTATTACGCATTACACACAGATCGTTTTGTGCATCTTTTACTCACCTTCCTCGTCGCACCTGCTGCCAGTCCTTCTCCTCATCAGTAAAGGAGTCGTTGAGGTGTTTGTACACGATGGGCAGGTAACAGGGCACAACAGTGCGGGCGCAGCTCTTGACAAAGCTGAATGCCTCCTCCTGGCTCGGGGAGTCCAGGTCATCAAAGAAGATCCCTCCTATACCCCGAGTCTCTCCTCTGTGCCGGATGTAGAAGTATTTGTCACACCTTGACATCAGGAGGAGTGAACAGGAAAATCACTCAGTTTACAAGTCAGCATGTCAGGTAATAGATTTAATCATGGTAACAGTGGAGAGAACGACCAACACAACAAAAACAACAAAATGTAAAAGTGAACCCAAATACATCAGCCAATAGCTGTTCCCATTTTAATAATATATGTCATATTATTTAAAAATAATCATAAATGTCAAAGTACATTTATGATAAAAAGGAATTAAAAATAAGTTAAAATGAGTGTTAAAATGTAGTCTTGTGTCTACCTATTAAATATGATGCTGATGCCAGGAGATGGTTAGCTTAGCTTAGCTTAGCAAAGACTGCTTGTCTAACTCTTGGCAAGAAAGCAAATTTATCTCCCCAAACACCTAACTATTCCTTTAAATTTAACTTCAAATTAAGGGACAGTTCAGATTATTTGAAGTGGGGTGTGAAGTGCTTACTACAGCACTACATCTACTACAGTACTTGGCTTCAGTAGAAGCAGATGGTAGTACCAGCATAGAAGCTAAGCAATGTATGTAATATTTTCACCACTTTACCATTAGACAGCCTTTTCTGAAAGGAAACCAGTGAAAACATTATAGCATATTATAGCATACACTTGATTTTTTTAGATGGGTCTTTTCAAGTGGCTAAAATAAATTTTGTTGCTGACTTTGGCCACAGCAGTATGTTGCTTATCTTCCATGCTGGCACTGCTCTCTGCTTTTTCAAGCAGCAGAGTGTTTCGACCACCATCTATTGTAGGTAATACACTGACTATTGATGAGTACCTCATGTAACCCCACTTCAAATAATCCAACTATCCCTGTAACGCAGACTTGACAAATTTTGCTTATTAGAAGCCACATCAGATAAACCACACCCATCCTTTTCGTATCCTCAGTGGTCATTCACTGGCTCAACGGTTTTTCTGCAACTGCAGCTTTTAGGAAGGAACGTCCTCTTATCGTCATCTGACAGTCTGGGTACACCCATTGTAATCCACACACACTGATACACAGAAATCAAGCTCGCAGAAGTGTACGTGCTGAGATACACACACACAAATAGTTGAAGAGTTTCACAGATGCATGACTAATCTTGAGTCAAACCTTACCATTTCTTAAAGTCACGGTAATACTGTGGGTGATGTTTGTCACAGGCCTCCTTCAGAGTGTTGTGGAAGTGAAAAGCATCTTCTTTATTAATATAAACTGGAGTCAAGTCCGTGCCTCCACCAAACCACCACTGCTTAGAGCCTGGAACACACACACACAGACACACACACACAAAGACAAGAAAGAAGGAAACAAGGGATATCATTCATTGAGGCACTCAATAGTGTCACTGACACCAAGACACAGCTGCTGACATCACGCACTCACCATCTTCCTCCTCGATTTCAAAGTATCTGTAGTTGAAGTGCACTGTGGGGATGTGGGGGTTCTTGGGGTGGATGACAGAGCTCACACCCATGGCACAAAATGGCAGCCTGCCTGAGAGAAATGCATTAAATGTTATGCATAATAGATATTACTCTGAATGTAGGTTACCAGACCTCTTGTCAACAGCTGTATGAAGCTCTAAGCCTGCATACAAACATCAGGTTTACAGAACTTACCATCTTTCCCTTTGAGGACTTTCCCTCTGCTCCTCATCTGCTTGGCGGCCTCCTCTGTCAGGTATCCAGACACCACTGACACATTGACCCCTGCCTTCTCAAACACCTTTCCATCTTGCATCACGCAGCTGATTCCTCCACCACCTATCACACACACACACACACACACACACACACACACACACACACACACACACACACACACACACAGAGTCAAAAAGGGAATAAATTCAAAAAGATCAAGAAGAGATTGGTTGCTCAGTTTCCTGGCTTTGATATTCTCTCTAAACACCTAATTCTTTACAACTCATGATATTTTTAATTTATAAAAACCTCCAAATTTACAGGTGTCTAATGTAAATAATGCAAATGTTTCTATTTTGGTATATGTGTTGTGTGTTAAAATGTCATTTATTGTATATTAAATTGATATTATATGGATAAATATCCATTATCTATAGGGTGTGTGTAGGTTTTTTTTCTACTATCTTAATTTGTTTTTGTTACTTTGTGTGTTATTTTTCTACTTATATATACTTCTATCTTCTTATGTTTAAATTACTGTGTAACACAGGAATTTCCAAATTTGGGGTCAATGAAGTAAATCCATACATACATACATACATACATACATACATACATACATACATACATCTAGTATAGTCAGGATGAATATTGTACATGAACTGCAACGATAAATCGATTAGCTGCCAACTATCAAATCATTTGCCAACTATTTTGATTTGTATATTAATTGGTTTGATTTTTTTTTTTTAAGAAAAAAAAAGTCAAAATATATATTTATATATTTTCTGGTTAATTTACTCCTCTATGACAGTAAACAGAATATCTTTGGATTGTGGCCAATACCAGATATTTGAGGTTGTCATCTTGGGTTTTGGGAGACACGATTGACATTTTTCACCATTTTAAGACCAAACAACTAATCGATTAATCAAAAAAATGATCAACGAATTAATCAACACTGAAAATAAGTTAGTTGCAGCTTTGTTTTTTATTACTGATTATTCTGCAGATCATCTTCATGACTAATCAGTTAATTGTGCAGTCTATAAAATGTCAAAAAGATTGTGAAAAATGGTCATCACAATTTCCCAGAGGCCACTGGAACATTTTGAAATATCTTCTTTTGTCCAGCCAACAATCCGAAACACAAAGACTCCTATCATAAATGACCCAAAAAAGCAGCAATTCTTTATATTTAAGAAGCTGGAAAAAGCAAATGTTTAACATTTTTGCATAAAAATGACTTAAATTATCAATCGATTGAAATTAATTTTCTTTCATTATTTTTAATTGACTGATCGCTGCAGCTCTTGTCATCGCTGTATCAAACTCTCCCTCACCTTCCTTCCTCTGCCACTGGTCCACCTTGAACGTCCCTCCGTCCACCTCCTGCAGGGCTTTGCAGAACTCGGCCTGTGTCTCCATGATCAGCATCTCCATCTTCGTCCGCATCTCACCTGTCGTCTTCTGCAGCACACTGATGTCGGTCACCGGAGGAGACATGAACCCCCGGCATCTCTCCAAGATATCCCCCTCTCGCTCCCTCTCAGCAGCGACTGGGTATATTTTAGTTGCCATTTCAGCCCGCTGGATGTGGTCAGCGTTGGCTAAAAACCCCGCTGCCGCCGCTGCTGCCGTGATTGCGGCGGCTCCACTGAGCGCGAGGGCTCTCCTTCTGGTTCGCCCGCCGGCTGCGGCTCTGCCGGCGGTCCCATGGGACATGAACCGCACGCTGGAACCTCTGGAAAACCATCTGGATCCCGGAAGCAGAGTCAGCGACGGGCTGTGTGTGGAGCATAAAGGCAAATGTGACTCTCCTGAACTAGCAAGTCCCTTTAAATGTGAAGTCAGACATCGTCTGGTTGTAGTCCGAGCCGTTCCGTTAACGGAGCAAAAAACGAAGGAGGCCATTTGTAGGAGACACCCGCTCTTCACTCAGAGCGTGGCGGCCGTTAGCAGTTATAGTATTCAAAACATTATCAGAAGTTGTGCCTACGTGCTATCAGTCGCGCTTCAAGAAGTTGCACATCGTCAGGGGGCGTTTATTTCCTCTGTGACCTAGGCACCATGGGAAATGGAGTTCCTTATCATTCGCTGGTTGAAGCTCTGAGACAAGTGAAAGCCAACAAAGAACTTCAAGACCCAGAGTGCATTGCGACTGAAAACAACCGTTGCGTTCATGTGCCTCTCATGGTTCTTAGATTGCGTTTGACAGTTAAGACGAATCCAAGTGCTTGTTTGTCACATGAGGTAAAGTAACTAAGTAACTAAACTGCAGACAGAACAATAGTTTCATCATATTTATTAAAGACAAAGTAATTTGATTAACTAATTTGTACCACTGTCCAATGGTCATGTGGCCATACATATATATATGATAATACCTCAGTTCTTTCTTCTTTAACGCTTTGTACACCTGTTTTTCGAAATAAAAATGCTGTATAATTAAAGTTGTGATTTGTGCAAACATTTAAACACAGAAGGTCATACAAGAATAACACTCGATATCTCACATATACAGCACACAATTACCCATTATATTACATTTAGGACACAATTACATGAACTGTGCTCATTAATGGGACATAAATAATAATAATAATAATAATAATAATAATAATAATAATAATAATAATAATAATAATGTGTGTGAATAATATGAATGTAATTTTGTAAACATTTATGCACTTTATTCTGATTTTTCCATTCAAAAGAATAGGTACTAGATACATGATATCTCCTGTTTTAAATGTTCCGTCCCAATCCAACAAGAGTAAGTGTACATGCGCATAGATAGAATTTTATCAAACATCACTTCTGAACAACAGTTTCTGGATATATTGTGCATGTTCAGAAATACCCAAACTCAAACACAAAAAAGGAAAAAAATAAAAAATAAGACAAACATATATCTTATTACATATTTAATCTCTTATGATACCATAACCTAACATAACCATACATAATAACACCTTGTTATTCACGGTAGAGACAGCGACAGTGCTCTTTAATTCTTTATAGTAACCATTAAAAAATTCCTACAAGATACTAGGTCTGTTTTTCTGAAGGCGCAGCTTGGATGTTTCTCTTGTTTACAGTGTGTACATGGAGATTTTATTACTTGAGAGCGAGTTTTGCTGCGCTCGTGACCCGTGTGCGCATGCGCAAGTAGTAAAGCGTGTTGTTGGTCTCTATGGCGACGGGTCTATTAAACCTTTTAGTGCTGTAGAGGGACTAGAGGCAGATTATGTCCACAGGTGTTGCTCCAGAAACTATCAGACAGTATGTGAAGCACTTAGATGGAGAGATAGTCACAAAATAGCCTGGCTGGATGTGTTTTCTCACCGCTGTTAAGTCAACAGGAACACTACGGAAGAACCTGCCGCTGGTGAGTTTAACAACAACCATACTGACTCAATTTCTAACGCTATTTACACCGACGAAGCCAAAAATTTCAATTAAAATTAATAATATTATTCTTGCAGGTGCGAATAGTGTCCTACAACTCTCCCTCTTGATTCTGTTTGTGTCCTGTTTATTTTTACAGCCTAAAGAGCCATAAAAATAAACTGGATTACAGTCTATGCATGTTAAAATCCACGATGTGGCCAACGAAGCTGGTTCTGAATCACAACAGAACCATAGCTATAGTAAACATACCCTACATGTAAGCAGATAGGGTATATATGTGACAAAAAAAGCAAGAAAAATAGTTTACTAGTAACCGTGTAGTACTGACTTCTGTCCAGCAGGTGATGACCAATTCTCAACACAAGTACAGTACAAATTGTTAGTAACCAGTATATCCACATGACATACAGTGATGTGATGATGGCTGAACAGGTTTTAATGGTGTGGAACAGTATTAGTGCTGCAATAATCCAGCAAAACCAGTAGCTCTTAAATCCGTGTGACACAAAAACTAAAGTGAATGTCTGGAATATTTTTGCTTGAATATTGATTTTTGTGATGTTTTGATCATCCAAATAGATGGAAGCTGATGACCTGGACTGTGCTCAACTGTATGTCTGCTAACATCCTCCCAAAATATCTACTTTATTTGGACTGTCATGCATAGGATAGACAAACTGTTTTAGAATAAAAAAAAATATTTGGCAGGACTCAGCATTGTTTTTCATACAGTTGTATAATTTTTGATATTGATTAACCAGCCAATTAAAGTGTTTAAAACAGTACAATATCCGTTAATTACAGTATCGGAAGTACTAAGTGCTCATCCAAGACAGTTCAGTTTTTATTGCCCTTCCTGAAATTTGACAGTGTTCAGTGACTTTTTCTGTACCAGCATTGTGTGCATTAAAGTAGAATTATCCATTTTGGGTGCAGAGGACCCTTTTTCTTTAGGTGGTATTGAAATGGATGTCGAAGTTTGTATTGTATCAAAGTTTAAAATTCTGGTTTTGTGACAGTTCTATTTTTGTGAGACCTTGTCATGGACCAAGTGTGGGTCAAGAGGATATTTTGGCTTAATGGTGGCACTAGGTTCCAAATCATCAGGAATCATCCCTTTGGGACCATGAATATTCAGAACAAATTTCTTGGTTACCTACCCTGAGCCTGAATATCACATTCCTTAAGTCCTGCTGCTAGTGTGGCAAGAATCATCACACCTGAAATTTGTCTCTGATCTTCTTCCAGTGAAGATTATGAGTGAGGTGGTTTGCACAAAGTCCCAGGAGGAATATGAGGACGACTTTGAAAAAGATCTGGACTGGCTGATCAGTGAGGAAAGCCGGAGTGAGGACCAGGCAAGTCGGACTCAGGCCTCACTGTACAAAGTGCAATTTATGACCACAATTCCAAAAAAGTTTGGACTGGGTAAAATGTAAATAAAAACAGAATTCATCTGTATTTCAGAATGAGTGTATATATACACTTTATAAAAACATAACATGTATGAGTTTGAACATTGAATATCTGTATTCAGTTGAATATTGATTGAAGAGCACATGCAAAACATCCACTTCTGTTTTTAATTACATTTTACACAGCATCTCAAATATTTTGGAATCAGTTTTGAATATAAGATCACTGGACAGACTGATTGCATCGCCTCATTCTATTTTCTGTTTCTTTTTTTTACTGTGTGAAACTATATGTGGAGTGCTGCTCTACTTTCTGCAGCCTGAGTGCCTGACTTGCTCTGTGAAAGTGTGACAGCACGTAGTGTTGAGTTACCTGAGCTGTCACATCTTTCTGTTTGCATGTGAAACCTCCTCTGATAACATACAGTTACAGTGACATACTTTCACTGTGCTGCCACCGCTGGATGCAATATTGATGAACACACTTAGACATGTCTGTTATCACACTACTACCTGTATTGACACTGCTCATCCAATTACATTCAAGCCTGATCAATGAATGCAGGGTGTGTGCCTTTCCACCCCACAGGGTCCTGATTATGTGGACATAGAAGCAGAAATTGACAAAGAGCTGGAGGAGGATGAGAAACGGCAAGAAATGAAAAGAAAACCGAAAAGCCACAAAGAGGAGAATAGAAGCAACAAAACAGAGGAGTTGGAAGAAGATGAAGAGAGGTGGCCCTCGCCTATGGAGCCTTTAGAGTACGACTCAGATGGAGACAATCCAAATAAGTCAGCGCCTGTCGTCCCACCTCCACCAGGGATGGATGACCAGACAGATGAGGAGAAGAAGTACATTCTAGAGAAGATCCATCAAGCTAATCGGGAGCTGCAGGACCAGGAGGCTCCAGACTTGACAAGGCGCAGGCGGCTGCATTTTAAAGAGAAGCTGGTGGACCTGGTGGTGCCTCCACTGCAGTTTGAGAAAGATGGCGGTGAGGTGGAAAAGGGCATCAAGGATGAGGCCCAGAATTCGGAGGCAGAGATTGAAATGTCAGGGAAGCTTTCTGAACTAAAACTTTCTCCTCGGGACGAGAGTGCAGCATCTGGGGTGAGGAGCAGCGAAGAAGCGCAGCAGAGGGTAAAGGAGGGCAGAGTCCTTGTAGAAAAAGATGGGAAGTTTGATCTGGTCAGCCTGAACGAGGTGGAGAGTCAAGGACTTCTCCCTCCTATAGCAAACAACTACAACGACTACTCCCGCTCTTCCCCTCGTCCCCAGGAGCAAACTTCAGCGAGCTCAAATAAGACCCACAGGTCATCCTCCTCTCCTCGTCCCCGTGCCAGCTCTTCAACCCTCCAGCAAGGCATCGATCAGCTCCGTGTCCCCAGACCTCCAGCTCAGCCTAGGAACAGGCCCAGCTCAGCCAGCCATGGCCAGAGAGGCGGCCAGAGGAATAGCAGCAAGCGGCGAGTGCAGTCTGCCACTGGGACACCCTGCCAGGTCACCTACACCCTCTCCCCCCAGCAGAAGGAGGTCCTGCAGAGGATCCAGGAGAGGAAGGAGAAGCTGGCCAGAGAGGTAAGAAAGAAGATGCCCCCGGTTTGGTGAAGCAGCACCTGAACTTTGTCTTTAAGGCTTATTGTTAATGACTGCTTTAATCACCCTCTTTTCCATATCAGGCAGAGCAGAGGAAACATGAGGAAGAAGAGCAGAAAAGGCAGGAGAACGAGCTGGCGTTTAAAGCCTGGTTGATGAGGAAGAGGGAGCAGTTGCAGGAGGAGAAGAGGATCCTCAGAGCCCAGGAGATGGAGAGGATGAATTCTAAGGTATGACCAGAAAGGAGCACACCAACCTAACACAGCATGGATGTACCGCAGTGTTATAATAAAGCCTTTATACAGTATTTGGATTCAGTGGTAGGACTCTAGGTGGGTTACAACAGGAATTGTTGTTTTTATTAGACAATGTTTTTTCCATTTAGTTTTTTAGTTTCATTGTCGGCAAATATCTAGTATTAACTAATACTGAAGAGTTATTTGAAGTATTTCAGGGTAATATCTGAACTGCTGTTGTTTTATTCACTTTAAGAATGTGTTCTTACAGCAGAGAGACTTGAGCGACCCAGAGGAGTCCTTCAGGCTGTGGCTTCAGAGGAAGCAGGAGCAGCAGCAGAAAGAGAAACAGCTGGAGGAGATGAAGAAGCTGGAGGAGGACAGTGGATACCTGTTACGCAGCCGGGAGGAGTGTGAACATGCCTTCAAACTGTAAGTTCACTTTTAGCTTTTCATTCACTTCAAGGCCTGGAGCGACAGAGAATATAAGTGTTAGATAACCTCATAACAGTGCATCGATATGTCTCTTGAGACTCTTGTTTTTAAATACATTCACATTTTAGTTAATGATGGGTGACAATGTGACATTTTAACATCACCATCCTCTTCCCGTCTTCAGGTGGCTGAAGCGGAAACGAGCAGAGAAGCGAGCAGAGCAGCAGGCGGCTCGAGAGCGCTCCCGCAGGTTGGTGCTGGAGGAGCGGCGTGCACGGCGCATGAGGGACCTGATGTGTACTGTCAGTGAAACCAAACCATTCAGATTCACTGAACAGCTGGCATACCGCTTCTGAACCAAACAAATCGACACGCCATTGAAATCACACGGCATCACGTCACATGACCATCATCAGAAAACAAGACTAGATTAAATTCTGTTTTGATCCAACGAATCTCTTTGTACAGTAATTTAACCACAGACTGGGCAACACAGGACTTTGTGTGGAGAAGACATAGCGTATTCTGTGTTGAGTTGTTGCTACAGTTTTGTTTTATTATTTTATTTCTGTGCTGTGTTTAAAAAAAAGTAACCGCAGTGACCTCTACTCAGTGTGTACATACCTGGGTAAATAATTCATCCAAATTCATTTAAGGAGTGATAAAATGTTTCAAGTATGTGATTTTTTTTAACTGTATTTACTTTGTGGAGTTTCAGATGCACTTTACCTTAAACTGAGCTCTTCCAAAAGGGACGGTTCAGCCCAAAATCATAAATGAATAATTTCCCAGGTTTTCAGCTGTAGAGATTTTTACCTTCTCTTCAGTTTAATGGAACTAGATGGCCCTTGGCTTGTGGTGCTCGAATTGCCAAAGCACATTTGAAAAACTCAGAAGCAACGTCGCTTTCCAGAAATTATGACCCAGCTACCTTTTTATGAGCTGTTTCATGTAGCAACTACTTTTTTCTGGCACAGAAGGAAAATAGTTCCTACATGAAGTTGCTCTCAACAAGGTTTTCATCTAGTTTGATTTTATTGGAGAGAAGACAGACATCTCTGTGGACGATAGCTTCAGAACTCAGCAACTCACACCAAAACAATCTAGATGGATAAATAGCACTACAGGTAAGAGGAGAAAGATATATTTTTGATTTTGGAATGAACTGTCCCTTTAAATACAAGAGCTAAAACATTTGTTAATGTATAGAGTGTTTGGTTACATAGATATACATTCAATTTTACAACAGATAACTTAAATAGATGAAACTATAAAGAAAAAAAATCTGTAAGAGGAAAATATTATTGGTAAATATACAGACAGAAATTTTCTTCAAAAGCATTTTTATACGATACAAAATAATGACTGATGTTTAATTTCATGCTGGACAGTGTGAAAAAAGTACAAGACTAAATATAGATATTGAATAGAATATTTTTAATTTATAGGCATGTACACATACATTTCTGTGTGCTACAGCATTTCAGAATTAAATATCAGTGAAACAAAAGTGGCCAACCTCATAAAATGACAGGAATAAGTTTCTGGTTAGCAGTTTGAATCTATCTCTAAAAACAAAAACAAAAAAAAAAAGACTCTCTTTGTATGTTTCTGTCCATTGGATTTACAGTGCACGACTCAGCCTATCATCATCTGTATCATCAACACAAATTATAAAGACATAAAAGACAGAACGAATATTTATTCCTTGAAACAGGAACGATTGACATCTTTTATGAATAAAAGTTCCTCATATTAAATGCCGACAGTTACAACAGCAGCTGTCTATTATTTAAAAAAAAAACACATAAATTAGAAGTAAACCATAAACACATACACCATGTTCTCCTGTCAGTGAACATGTAAACCAGTATTCTGCTCTGTGTGCCCAGAAAGGAGAGGAGTGATTTATCGCACCAATGACAAGAGTAAAAGTTACAGAAGAGTATTAGGGCAAGAGAAGAGAAGAAATGTTGAGTCAAAATGTTAAGAATAAAGGTGAACTATTTAAAGCAAAGTCAAAAGGTCGAGAATTAAGTTGAAATATTGAGAATAAATTTAAGAATAAAGTCAGAATATCTAAAACAAAGTCAAAATATTGAGAGTAAAACCGAAATGTTGAGAATAAAGTTGAAATGCCAAGAATAAAATCAAAACGTTGAGAATAAATTTTAATACTGTCAACATTATGACCTCATTCTCAAAATGCAAAATCTAAAAGAATTATTCCCCCTCTCGTTTTCCTCCTTTATGCCCTAGTACTCTTCTGTAAAAGTGGACAAAAGTAGTGACAGAAGACATTTTCAGTTTCAGACACGACACACAGAGAAAGACAGAGTGCATGATCATTAAAATATTCAGCATATTAGAACATATCTCTTTCTTTAAATCTTTGTATGAGTGCTATTTGAAAATCAGATACCCAGATTAGAAACACAGTGCACTGCCTACTGAAGATAATTATTACTGGCACTGAAATAAAAAAAAAAGAATAACATAATGTTAGTAATAGCATATGTAACAGTAGCATTTGTGAAGACTGAATCTATTATTTTATAACTACTGACCACTGAAATGAGGGTATTTTTTAATATCTGTACATAGTGTTTTTTGAATAAATTGAATAGGTCGAAGAACAAGAACAACTCAAAGGAAAAAAAAAAGTCATCCAGCGTTCTTCTCTTTGGCTTCTTCACAGTTCAGTGAGATAACGGGTATGAGCAGTCTTACATGAAACTCGCCATGTACAAGAGAAAAAGAATGAATTGGATTTCTTTTCTCTGTCACTGGAAGCAAAGACAAAGAAGCAAAGGTAAACTCAAGTACTGGTGTGTAGCGAAACAAAAAAATAAAGAAAGAAAAAACACAACTGACAAGACAAAAATGACAACATTATAATCTTGCACTTCAAACAGTACAAAAATAGAAATGTTCTGATCCAAAGGTCAATTCAATAAATAGTTAAAATATATAGAGGGATTTGATTGGAGGGATGGGGTGAAGCTGTTTTTCTGCTTCTACAGTTCATCTTTAGGGTTGATGTTGAGGCCCCCCTGACCCCACATGGACTGAGTATCCAACGCCTGGATCACCTCATCCGCCTGCAGCCTCTCCTGGGAGAGAAAGTCAGAATGATGAAAGATTTAGAAAGAAAACAGTGAATCTATTTATCATTTTAGAAGTTCTTATTCAAGCCTGAGCAACAACTCAAGTTAGCCAAAGCAGAAGAATTCATAAAAAGGTCATCAGAAGTGATTTTACAAGAAATAACAGCTGGCTAATTTCTCTCCAAAGAGGAAATGGAACGGTCATTATTTCTTGTGTTAGTCTGATGAATTTGGATTGGAGCTCTTCTGAGCACAATCTGAATTTTGAAAGTCGGCCTTTTATTTTAATGCCACAAATTCTCCAGTTGATCTCAAACTTACCCTACTAAAATATAGACAATTTAAAATACATTTGTAACTGTTTTAACTTATTTTTCTTTATTCTCATCTGTTTCATCCTGTTTATTTTTTAACTTGTCTGCTGTAAATGAGGGCAACCTCGATGTTTCTTTGAGTTCAAATAAAGGTTTGAGTTTTCTCATCAGTGTCCGTATCTGGAATCCATAGAATTTAATTTGAGCACAGAGTGGATCTAACACCTTTCATTTATGGAGATGAAATACTCTTCCCAGTTTATGATTTCAAAAAGATGAGCCTCAAGTATTTAAAGCTGCATTGTTTGGTAAGTTAGGATTGTAGAAGAGGAATTCTACTTTAGCTTCTTGAATTCAATATAACTGTGAATAAATTAAAAAAACATTTTTATGAAGTTGTCCCATCATTTTTTATAACGAGCGAAAAATGTCCAACTTCCCCCTCACATTATTTGGACAGAACATTTTTCAGAAAAAAAGTTTAGAACTTTGAAATGAAATAGATTATAGCACAAAATTATTTTTTAGAATTTACAAAATTTAACACTGATTTATTTTACCACTTGCCAAAGTTCTTTAACTGAGACAGTTTTTACCAGTTCTCTGAAGAGCGGGTCCAGGGTGAACCACAGAGCGACGGCACACCTCTGCCCGCTGGTGACGGCTTTCACGCCATGTGGATTCTCCCCTCCTGATGAGAAACCCACCATCCTGCCACACCGGGGCTTCACTGACGCCTGGAGAGCAACAGAGTTTCAAAATACCATTATATATTCATATTAGTAACACTTCACTATTTTATGAAAGTTGATATAACCTAATTAAGAGGTGTGTGTGTGGTTATTTTAGCCAAAGGAGAGCCATCTTACCGTAACTGTTTTGGCATCCATTTCTGTGAATATGAACTCCCCTCCATCAAAATCTCCATTTAGATATAACAGTGCACTGAAAATAGAAAAAAAGCAAGCGGGAGATCAGTCCAGACTCAACATTTATTATTTTTTATCTTAACTTATGTTGACAGTAGCAGCCTTGTACCTGTAGTCCCTGTATGTGTATGCTGGTGGCTCCTTCCAGCACTCATTGGCCTCGGGGTCCAGCAGGCAGTTGTCGGCATGGATGGGATGGCTCAGGTCGTTCCTGTGATCTTGCTGGCCTGTGAACAAACACGCAACACACAACAAGCATAAATACAAATCAATACAGCCTTTCACTATAGCTGTTTTGACTGTAATGATTAAATTACAGGAACTGAAGCTCATTCTGCAGCTAGTTTCTGAGAATGATAGTTGCAGGTACTAAATTATCAATAAAATTATAGCATGTGATGTTTCTTTCTGTGTGTGTGTGTGTGTGTGACCTGTGATGGCCGTCCGGCACACCAGATGTGTGTAGGAGAAGTGCAGGGTGGAGTTGAGCAGGAAGTACGACTCAACGATCCGTCTCGCTCGCTCACTGATCTCGTAGAACAGGCGGGCGCTCCTCATCGGCACTCTGCCCTCATAGCCGTACTGCAGGGAAGGAAAACACCGGAGAGACTGTGACATGCCGAGTCAAACAATAAATACATAAATAAACAATACAGGTAAACTGTGACACATTTTAATTCTGACTTCTCATTTTCGAAGTCAACTTTTCTCTGATTTTTGTTTAGAAAACATACAACCCTGACAACGGTTTGGATGGACACTGTTTTTGTTAATTATGCAGTAGAACTGGTTTATATTTAGTGGTTGGTGTACCTGCAGGGTTTTGAGCACAGTGGCTCCTTCAAACTTCTCATTGGGAGTGTGTGGAGACGTCCTCCCTCTGTAACCGTCTCCTGCCATGGTGACAGCCTGCAGGATAAGAAAAAAAAACTTCAAACACAGGCTCGCACACTGATTTTTACTGCTATTACGGGAAGAAACACTCATTTATCATAAGTTACGTTTTGTTTTCAAATCTGACAGTCAGGAGTAAATCAACATGATAAGATCCATGATGGTTCTTGTCATTTTAAATCACATCACTTATTTTATAGATGTTGTGTAATATCCTTACATGTGCCAGGAGTCTGAGGTCTGAACACTCCTCCTCAGTTATGACATGATCCAGCAGCACCCGCTGGGTCCCGTTCAAGGCTGCAGAATTCTGCACCAGCTGCACACCGTCATACAACAGGGGGCCACCTACACAGATCACACAGCAGCATTTAAAGAATGCAACATGTTATCTCAACCATGGTGGTCAGAGAAGATTGAATCGCAAAACACTAATGACTTCTCTCAGGAGTTTCACTCCCATTCTGCTTCGTCTCTGGCTGCAGGGAAGGTTTACCTTCTTTGAGTTGCTGTGCAGCAGAGACAGAGACGTTCTTCTTCTCTGAGATGGGAACATACTCCATCCAGCCGTCTGTACCAGAGGGAGTCCTGGGAGAACAGAGGCCAGAGGGTGTTTTTTTTGTCATTAGGAGTCAATATAATGATTTCTAAGTTGCAACTGTAAGATTTTAGCTTTTTGGAGGCAACAGAAACAAGCAGTGAACACATTTTGTTAACTTTTTCACCAATAAACACTGTAATGTTTTGTGAAAGAATACTTACTAGGTCTGGACAGCACTCAAAGTTATTCTTTAATTATTAATTTATTTTAATTTGGATAAACAAGTATCTCCATAATGATTTGATTCAATACTACTAGTACTAATAAACTTGGATTTACTGAACTGAGATTTGTTTTTAACTGTGTCACAGCCCTCTGCTTAATTTTAAATCTGGATTTTACTAATTTTAATCTACTGTTGTTGGCACAACTCAGTTTAAGTTTCACCTAGTCAGAGTCATGTTTCAAGTTAAAATTTCACTCCACTTTTAGCTCTGATATGCTCTCCACAAACTCTTGAGGGAAATATTTGGCACTTTAGCTCTTAAACGCTCAACTATCGTCACCAGCTTGTTGCTGTGTCTGTCTGCTGTTTGGTGCTGAGCAGGTAGAGCAGTACACAGCTGGATTTTAGAAGTTTATGGCTAAAAGGATTTGCTAATGGACAATGAGTTGAAATTAGCTATTAATCTCTACAGACTTAAATGGAACAGCAGAGTAGCATGATGAATGTCTACTGATTTATCACTACAAGAGACTGTTTCATACATTGTTAACTGATCCATTGTTATTACAAAAATACTGTTTATAGCCACTTTAATTTTTTAACATCTGCAGCTTAGGTAATGAGAAGACAATCTGTATTGTAATTTATTCAAGACTCTCCTTGCTGCCCCACTTATCAAAGTTTTACAGATGCAGAGATCTCTTTACCTGTTTGAGTCATCTCTTCCACCCGAGCTGCTCCAGTAATTCTACAAGAAAGACAAGAGGAAATCTATAATCTGCAAAGAAATATGAGTCACGTTTACACCACAAGTAACTGAAACTTTTAATTCCAGGAACTACTTTTGAGGGACTAAACCTCAGCCCATTGATGTCTGTTTCCAATGCGATCTAAAGACCTGAAATATGATATGATATGCTGAAACACAGTTAACAAAAAACAAACTGTTTTTTTGGCTGCAGATGTTTAAAAATGCTGGCAGAAATAAAAAAAAAACAACAATACCCCTCAAATAGTGACATTTTAGTTAAATAATGTAATTTAATTTAGACCCTGTTTACTGCAGTGGAAACTCACTGAGTTCTTCCAAAGAAAATAAGGAAAAATGGTTAAGGGGATATCTGTAATCTGCACACCAACGTGAAATATGACGTGTCACTGTGGCCAGCAGGTGTCGCTGTTGGCTGGGAGGACAGTGGTGCACGGTGGCGGTGCCAGACACCTGTTACCCTGCTCTGAGTCAGCCAGGCAGGCAGCAGGGGCACAGTAATGGTTTCCACACCCAGCAGAAGATCTGCTCTGCATCAGAGACATGTGGACTGGCTTAACGATAACTGCCCATTAAATTACCGTCTCTTTTCATTTCTGGGCACAGCAGAGAATTATAAGGCATCGGTCTGTCAATAAATACTTACAGTCTGCTTTGAGTTTAGAGTCGCACATGAAAAATGAACAAGATTTGGGATGATGCTGTTTTCTATGAACTCACCCCTTCAGTAAATTCCACACCCATGGTTTTACTGCCAATCAGAAGGAGCTCCAGTTCCTGTTTGTGCCTCCTCAGGTACCACGCAGCTTCCTACAAACGCACACACAGCAAAGGTTTATGGTAAAAAGTTTCCTGAGTTATTACAGTAAATATTAATGCATGCTTTTGCCCTCAAGAGATGTTGGTAGAAGAAAAATAACTTTTAATAGGGTTGAAAAATGCATTACATTTTTAACAGAACCATAAAATGTTCCTTTTAACTCTTTGTTAGTTTTGAACATATAGTCACAAACTCATGTTGTCCTCTTTGTTCTTGTCTATGTGCACGTCTACAAAGGAAAGCTTTCATGTTTTTGTTATACTTCTGCATTGTTTTCATGAGAACCAGAATGAATTTCTCTTTCCCTCGGTGTTCCTCGCCTCAGTGCCAGGATTAATGGAGTGCGATGGCCTCTCTCTTTCATTGTGTCCTTTCGGAGGAGCACTTTAACTGCTGTTTCCTGTCTGGAGTAAAAACCTGAATGGAAGAAAAGTCTGTCTAAAATATTACAGTAACGGTGGGTGCTGCATCTGTCAGTCAATCACAGGTCAGTATAATAATAGACCTATGAGTCTCGTTCACAAGAAGTCAGTATTTACTGACCTGTGAATGAGACTCAGCAATCAACTAGGGCCCATCTTTCTCTAGAATCAGTTACTGCATCTTTAATGGCAAACTATGCAGGGGTTTCCCAAAAAACACACTGACTCATACAATATCCTTCTAAATCATCATCCATTAGCCACCAGAAGTGTGTGAGGACGACTACACTAGCAGAGACCCATAACTCTGCATGTACCTTCTAAAGTTGTGGAAAGTATCTCAGTATCATTATTTTTTTCAATACCACATGAATAAAATAATACAATATCAATTTTCTGCAGCGGCTGCTGGTTCGACTTTCCTGTCATATTTTCAGCTGTCCTATCACAATAAAGACAAAAGCCCAAAAAATAATCTAAAAAAAAAAGGGTCCTATTTTGTGTCTTGTTGTCAAAGGCAGGCATTCAGTTGAAAAGAGTTTCTGTTTCACCAAATCTTCAGTGCCTGCTGGAGCATCCACATGTCATAATGAAACTTTATTAATTATTCCAAATGTAGGCGTTCTCATTACTTAATTACAATTTTGAAAGTAAGTATGTAGATCATATAATGTCATGTATACTTAAGTAAGAGTGAAATTTTGTACAGTACGCTGTTTGACACAAAGTGACACTGTGTGAGTACAGGTTTGTGTGTAAATGTGCTATAAAACTACATTAAGATGGTTGGAGGAGGGGCTCACAGCGGCAGTGAGTCCATGATGATGAGTGTTATGAAACTTGACCATCCAGTAGCTTTTTGTTTTTCTTGTAGTGGTTAAAAAAATAGAGGCCCCTTTTTTTCCAGCACCCTTAATACAAGCAGCCCCCCTAATTGTTCCAGAGCCTTCTGTGGGCATTCTGACATGACTTTTCCTCCTCCTCCACTGTTTCTGAAAGACCAGATTCTTTGGCAGGGAGGAAGGTCGGGCCTGGCACGGAGATCTTAGGGCTCTGTAAATGAGCTCCCCGAGGCTAAAGGCAGAGAGGACGAAGAGAGGCGATCTGTCGGCCAATGACTGTACTGTAAACTGACGGGACTGGAAAGACTTGAGGGCTAGAAAAATGTAAGCTATGAGTAGAAAAACATAAGCATGAGCGGCAACACGTCGGCTCTCAGCCTCTCTTTATCTCACACACACACATAGGCCGTGTCAACCACACACACTCGCACATTCACACAGTCCTGCTGGGAGCCTCGATCGGCTAATGAGTACCAGGCTTTCTAGGAAAAAGAGGTTGAGTCGTCGGGACTTCAACAAGGCACTGCTTGACTTTTTCCTAGCAGCTGATCAGAGTTTAGGAAGGACACATTCTCAGTGCAGAAGTGGCTGATGGGTAGCCAGACTTAACAAATCCAATTTTATCAGACATTCAGACATTAATTATGCACACTAGAGGGCAAGGAAATCGTAACGAGTCGGCCCTGGGGAAGAAATATGTTGTCGTAAACACTTTGACATAGCAAAATTTGCTTAATACTTCCAGCTGGACGGAGAACATATACAAGTGAAAAGCAAACTTTAAGAGGCGACGGCTGCCAAACTTAGAGTAGCAAGTTCATCCAAGAAATACAGCAAATGGCCGGCTGCCTGCCGTCTCCTCCTTTTCCCCTTAAATCCACACTTTTCCTCTTCAGTCTCCTTCCCTGCATGTCTTCTTCCCTCTCCTGCTCACGTTACTGTAATGCTTTTTCCACTCAACTTTCTCAGTGTTAAATTAATCGGCCAACACTTCTTCAAGTCTGGTGCCAGAATTTAAACACAAAATCTTCTTCTCACATGCGCTGCCGTTTTAGCCTCATTAAACTGGCTCTGACTTAGAAATGTTTTTAATTACCTACGGAACAAAATCTGAAAGTATATTGTTGAAAATCTGGAGCAGTTTCCGATATCATGTCTGCTTTAATTTAACTATTTAAAGCCTGGTCTACATGTTTTTAATCTGTAAATCTTTCTCTCCAAACATACCTTTAATATATCGTACTTACATTTTCATTTCTTCTTCCCTTTAATCATTTCATGTGTTTTATTGTTCTTATGGCTCTTCTACCTTTGCATATGCCTTTGTTTTTTTTAGCACTTTGTAAACCTCTGATTTTGGAAAGAGCAATCCAAATAACTGAAATTCATTATTGGAGCTCTCAAATCTCTCAAATTTTCTTCCCTATTCTAAAGTTTTGGTTCCTTCTTTCAGCCACTCTTTTGTAATGATCCAACTTTTCATTATACACATGACAAATGATCAATCCATCTTTCAAAATATCCCGATGAAAAAAAATGAAATCCATCCATCTATCCACAGAAACATCCCACCCCACAACAACAGCAGATCCTCACCTCTCTTGGCTCGCCATTGTGTCCCAGCACCTCTCTGTAGTACTCAACGTTTTCCGTAACAAACTCCTCTTCCTCGTGGAATAACAGGTAGGTCAGTGCACACTGTAGAGCCTCTTCCAGCCTGCCCACTGAAGAGAAAAACAGAAAACATGGTTTACATACAGTGTGAACACAATTAAAAGTAACCTGTGGGGTTTTTGACCTTGAGGAGCACTAAAGAGCTGTCTGCTGCAATATAGCTCACTCTGTCGATCAGTCGGTTGATAGGTCGACAAAAACTTCCCCATCCTTTGCTGGCCACAGTTTCTGCCCTAGGAGGCTGAAATTTGGCATGGAGGTCAGGTGTGTGTGAAGGTGTGTGTTTGTGTTCAATAGAGTACCAAAGTCATGCCCATTCCAGTGGACCATCATGGGATCTATCTTCAGAAAAATATGAACTGTAGTTCGTGGTGAGAGACTTTTTTTTTATCTCATGTGTGCCAGAAATTTTTGTGAATCTAAAGATAATTTTTCAAATCAGGACAGTCGCAATTTGTCACAAAACTCTTAAAGTTTAAGACTGTGATAATTAGAAAGACAACACCCAAAAGCTGCATAAGTGATATCATGATTTTGTACCTCCAAAAGCTAACGTTAGCCCCTGAAGCGACGATGGCTGTGTGTCTTTGCGCCAGACCGTAGTCACGCAACAGTTGTACTCTACTGCAGTGCTAGTGTGTTCTACAGAGCTGCGGAGCTTTCTGCTGAATGGACTGGGTGACCAGTGATTTTTTTTTGTGTGTGAGTGTGTGTGTGTGTGTGCGCGTGTGTGTGTGCATGTGGATCACGAATGACATTCCAACATCATTACCACAATGGAGCAAAAGCTGCACTCTGATTGACATAGTGGAAAAAGCACACACACACACAACCACATCATTGTCAGGATGGATGATGAAGTGAGACGACAGCAGGATGCTCCTGGAGTCTCTCTGCACTCTACACAAATGCAAACACACTTTTTCCACATATTTATTCGAACACAGATACATAAACATACACAAACACCCAACACACACCTTCTGCTCTCCACTAATTCTGCTAAGTGCACACACACACACACACACACACACAAACACATTCTTTACTGGCTTGTAAAGGCGCAGGGTTAACCAAAGACTTCCTGTCTTGGCGGAGGCGGAGGCTGAGGCAGCGTATCTGCTGCTGTCAGCTGTGTGTTCCTGGGTCAATACGAGTCTGGAGAATTGAGTTCAGTCAAACTGTAAAACGTCACTGTAGATTTATTTAGGAAACTGAAGCAGCCAAGGCACAATGAGAGGCTGCTGAGTGATGGCAAACGTCCACTGCGGCAGTGTGGTGGAGAGCCTCTGAGGAGTGTAAAACACAGCAGGACACAGAGCTGCTGGGTGTTAGAGGACTCAGATTACTGACGTGTGGTGAGTGGTGACTGACATAGATTTACAATTGTGACAGTAAAATGCTGGTCCTTAAACACGGAAAATCCTGCTGCATGTCATGCACACGAAAATATACAGTCTAATTACACTTGATATAACTAAACTTGGCTCAGTGTTGGTAGTTTTGTTTTCCATCTATAAAACATAACTGCAAACATATAAATCAAATTTACTGCTTTGATTTTGAAGTGGATAACATCCAAGTGAGTTAATGAGTCCTTACAGCAGAGGATCTTGAAGTTTTGATCTTGAAGCCAGCGTAATTCCTGAGGACTTCACAGGAAAACCCGTGAACTTGTCATAGGATTTGTGATTGGTCTGATCATGGTGTTTAACATTAAATTCCTTGAGCATCAAACTCAGCAGCAGCTGAACAGTGTATTAAATCTAGGCTATTGAAACTGGTGCATTTGTTTACAGGACACATAAGCAAACTACGGACTTAGGATTCTTTGAATATTGTTTTAATAAAGAAGACTAAAAAATACTTCCTATGTAGTTATAATGAATTTATGACAGAATTACACCATCACCGGCTTTTGTCCCCTGCAATAATACATGCATGCATTGTTTCTTGTGAATCCCTTGTGCTTGGGTGTGCAGTTTGAATCTCTCATGGAAAAGGAGGACTGCCAGTAACAATGAGGTCAACAGCACTGTATAGAGAGGAAGAACATCGTCAGTTGCTGCTGAAAAATGCCAGCCACAGATAATATTAAATATGGTGTTTCCTAAATCTTGAAAACAGAACCAAGAGGAGTGTAGTTTTCCCTCTGTCAGACCACTTGAATTAGATTATGCTGAGAGGTTATTTTTATGCAACTTTTGCCTAATAATGCCAAAAAAACTGCCTTCCCCAGTAAATTAAAGTATATTGGTCATTTGATACATGCTAAACTGTGAGCCATTTCAACCTTTACAATATAATGCAGTAGAAAAACTGACTCAATGAGACACTTTTTCTAAACTTTATGAGGCTTCCACAGACGTACAAACACACCCATCAGTGGCTGTATAGGAATCAAAGCTGGCTTTCTCAGTGTGTTTGCACAGATCCAGTGATCCACTTTTCTTTATTAGAGCCACATGCTTAGGGCTCATTAGGTATAATCTGGTGATCTCACAACCAGTCAGCACACTGTCTTTCCCAACTAGGCTTTTTTCTGGTGCCAACACCCCCGTCTAGAAGAGCTTTTCACTACTTCATCAACAACAGAAGATTTGAGGATATCCATTCATTCATTAACACACACACACACACACACACACACACCTGAGAGTTCCGACATCAGACTGGACACACCCATATAAAGGATGCCAAGACAGACACACACATGGCAGATAATGCCATTAATACTTGTGAGACAATGTGAATCTCTAAACAGGGTGCGGTCATCTGTCGATTGACTCGCTCTGTCTGCAGCTCTTTGTGCTCACCATGAGTTCTTGTACGTGCATGTGTGTGTGCATGTGTTTGGGTGTATGACCTATGGGTGTATCCACCTCCTTTGTTCATAATTACACCAAGCAGACTCATAAAGATGTCATGTTTGGGAACAGTTTTGTTGTGAACTCCTCACCCTGATAGTAGGCGAACTGAAGGTAGTCGTAGTGCAGCGGCAGGTAGTTCTCCATGGGCGAGAGGCGTCCCGGCCGCGTGGCGAGGTCTCGAACGCACTCGTGTTCACAGTGCAGCACCTGAGTGAAGTGATCTGCAACAAAATGGTGTCATATGAGTTTTCGGATCATCAACATAACTTTGAGATAGTAAACCACTTTTAAATTTGGTATTTGGTTTCTTATTTGGCACACTTGAAGCCATGGTTTAGGGACTGGAAACCAGTGATCCATCACCAATATGACCTGGGAGAAGATAGTGTGTTAAAGGTGCAATATACAACATTCAATCTCACTAGATATCAGTAATCAACTTTCTATGTAAAGACATACTGGAGTAATGGCATCCTGAGCAGAGAATGAAGTCACTCTCCCTGTTTTTGTGTTGTTATCTGAGCTTCTGTTTATCTGGGACGGCAGCATGTGCATGTTAGTCTATGTGAATCTCTCTCTGTCCTCCCTGTGTCCCCTATCAACATTGTGGCCTGGTGAGTAACTGTCTCATATTACAGCTAAAGAGTGCACTGAAATATCGATGTGAAAAAAAATTAAGGTGAGAAACAGGCAATATAACAACATAAACTTGAAATATATTTGATCAGCACTGCTGAGTTTGACTTTTTGATCTGAGATTTGTGAGTTTGTTGAGCGTGAATTGCCTTAAAAACTTGCTGTTCCCCACTTAGGTTTCAGTATTCTCAGCGGTGTTAGATACGTGACACTGGCTCTGTGTGGTCTGTTGCAAATTTAATGCACTGATGCAACATGGTCACTGTTAAAGAATGATCTCATGGTCACAGGCATTAACTCTGCTGAGCTCATCAGTGTGATATCAGCTCAGAGTTAAAGGGCCGCTCTGATTTACACGCCTGAAAACCAGCTGAGAATAATGAGTTACTTGTTAGCGTTGCAGGCGGTCTAATGGAAACCAACAGCAACTAATCTCCAGCTCAGGGCTGATATACAGACTCATTACTCTCATTTCCTTTGACTGCAGACAAACCTGTTTAGCATCAGGGCCTGAAGACTGAAGACAACAGATACTATCATGAGAAAGTGGAAAAACAACGTGAACTTCAACAAAAAAGTTAAGTAAAGTTTTATTTGGCCAATGCGTCCTAAATGATAAAATCTATGTACAAACCAGATGTTGAAAATTTCTCTCAAAGAGGTAGTTTGAACCCCCAGTTTGGAGAAGCAAAGAGGAGTACCCGCATGAAAGCTAAGCAGTGTACAGCTGTGGACAGGGTCAGCAACAAAATCTATTTTAAGAAACCACTGCTATATAAGCTAAATATCGCTCTCTCTAAACCAACCAAACTCCATAGGTAAATTCCATAATTTTACCTTGCTGGTCCACCACTGCCTCTATCAATTAGTTAAATTAATTAAATTATTAGTTAAATAACGGTAGTTGCCTGTCACAAAAGGTTGTCTGATGGCAAAGTAAAGCAGAGAAAATATTACACTTAAAAAGATACTTGATTTTTTTTAGGTGGACCTTTTTCAAGTGGCTGAAATATCTTTTGCTGTTGTCCTGTCCACAGCTGCTTAGCTTCTGTGCTCTTCTGCTTCTCCAAACTGGGCGTGTGCTGACTGCCATCTACTGTAGGTAACACACTCACTACACACAGCGCTGTATCAGATAATCTGAACTATCCCTTTAAGATGCATCAGTGTCATCCCCTGTTGTACAGTTTTGGATTCATCTAAGCATGTATTATTGGGGGGAAAAAATTGGAACAAGTTCGACTTGATGAGCTGTAACAAATCATAACAACCTGTCCAATATGATGTCGTTGCCTGTTGCTGCAAAATAGATCAAGTAAATGTTCCCTCTTTAACAGTGTGGTGCTTTAAGCTCTTTGTTGTTCCTCAGGTGGTGATGATTCCTGCTGTTTGTTGATCCTTCAGGGAAGACGGATTTCACGGGGTTCCACATATCATTTCCTTATGTTGAGTCGAGCCAGCAGAGTGGATGATTGCTTGCGCATTTGTGTGTGTGTGTGTTGACAGCATGAATGTACAGTGAGGTCACTTCTTAGCAGCTGCAGCAGCACCACTTTCCTCACCCTCAGACAGCAGAGTTTTGGTCTGTTTCAATCACTTCAAGAGTCTCAAAGGAGCAGAGATATGAGGTGTGTTAGGCCAGAATCACGCAGTGCTATAGAGGGATGTAAAAGATATTTTCTTCTGAAAATTAAACCACTACACGAAGAAGTAATTCTAGGAGATCATTTCTCTTTTATTAAACTCACGTAACAGATTATATTACTCTCAAAAGCGACATACATCTTAACCCAAATAAACACCATAATCACAGACTCTACTTCAGTGGTGCTATGGAAAATAATCCCCTGATTGTAACGAAAACAAAGCACAGCCAAAACTAATTAGCTGTCTTTTCTGTGTTTATGCAACCGAGCTGCACATATTTGAGATAAAGCACACTTGTCAGCAATTAAGCTGCGGCTACTGCACAAAACCCGCCTTGATTTCCAAAGAGAAAGGCCCGGCTCGTGTCAACAAGAGGACCACTGACCAAAGATGATGTATATGTACAACAGTGTAACTGCGTGGTTATGATTTGGTGGCGCAAGAGTTTTGCTGTAGGTACACGCATCCCTCCACATCAAACACACCTGATTCTCTGCAGGACGACCGTTAAAAGTGGGGTGTGCAGCAGCAAAAAAAAAAAAAAAAAATGCATCACTCCCTTTAGGACTTAACCACCTCTCTCACTCCCCCCCCCCATCTCTCCTCCACCTCCTCTTCCCCTTATCCTGTGTGTACAAACATGAATGCTGAGCTCTAACTGTCTTACAGTGACCTCTGTTGTTGAACTGCTCTGTCTTGTTTATGACACAGAGCAACATTTTCCCTTGTATAAGCATACTTCAGTTTTGATTTATTTCCTCAGGGTATTAGCTTGCATGTTACTCGAAATAAATAAAATAGTAAACAATTAGTTGTGTACTTTGATTAGATTTATATTACTGTTGTGTAAACATGTACAGAAAACTGTAACTGGAACCATGGACTGTTTTGCAAGGAAGCCCATTTCTGCCAATGCGATGAAACAAAAAGATCCCGTAAGTCATAATGCCTTCTCAAAATAATGTCTTAGTATTGGGCCCAGTTGATGCCCCGGTTGCATATTTTTTGACACCAACACTGATTTCTGATCATCTATAAGCCATATCAGCTGATACATGCCAATCAATTTTTGTTTTGTAATAGCAGCTGATATAGCAGAATTAAAAAATATCAAGTACTGGAATACCTTAAAAATACCCCATTTTTAAACAAAGTGCAAAATTCAAATGATCCACATAATCCTGTCATATATTTTGACCTAAGTTTTGTTCAAGTCATTACAGTTAAGTTGCTCAGAATTAGACATTGCCTGTCACCGTCTCTCTACGTCTCCTTTCTTCCACACTTTGATGACACAGTTACCGAAAACTAAAGGGAAGTGTAAATTTAATGCAGCATAGCTGGATTGTGATCTCTATGGCGAACTGGCTTTTGTCTGTTCTGTTTTTATAGCAACTGCAGACTTCTTACTCATCTTAACTCATCAGTTAAGACTGCAAGTCATCAACAATATATACAATATATAAGTCATTATTTTGAGAAAGATTATTATTTTGAGATGCTGAGTCATTATTTGTCATTATAATGACTTTGTTCCCATCACATTGGCAGAAAGTCTGAGAAGGTTTGTTATGTTTGGGTCTTAGTTGAAAGCTTTAAAAACTCAAACTGCCAAACAGACTTGCATTAACAAGCCATACTGTCAGAACTACTGTTTGTAGCATTAAAAAAAGTTTTCTTTTTTGCAACCAACATGAAAGTCTCATGTAAGAAACCATCTGAGCCAAAAAAAAAAAACCCAACATATTTTCAGCTAGAATTCCACAGAACAATAACTTTTGCAAATTGTAGTAAATGAACAGAAACATAAAAACATCCCTTAAGAACAGACAAGAAAGGGCCCTCAAAAGGCAGTAAAGAAACAAGGTCAAGTGAGGTTAAAGAGAGATGGAAAAAAGAAGAGGAGACAGAGGGCTGTCTTGTACTGAGTCAGGGGGTTTCGGGTGCACTCAGGCTGCTATCCTGGCCCTGGTTCAGGCTATTTTTCCTGGACGGACAGAGATGGTAATGGAGCATATCTACCAAATCCCACGGCTGGAACTGAACACTGTACACAGCAGCAGAGAATATCATTCAATACATCATTACTGACTAGGGCTGGGTCTGACCTCCCTTTAGTTATTTCATTTTTTAGGAGACTGTGTGTGCAATAATTCAACGTAATCATTTAGCGGAGAGTTAATGTTTCTCTGTGATCTAGTGTGGAGTTCACTAAAACATACAGTACAAGCTCAGAAGAGCCAAAATCAATATACTGATCTGGGCAGTCAGTTAGACCAGCAGGCTCTGATATGTGTGATGAGTCTTAATAGCATCATAAGTAGGGTTTAGTGACCCCAAAGGATCTGAATGTGGTAAAATGTGGCATCACCTTTAAAAGTAAGGTCAATAATCAGATAGCTTTGCCGAGTAAAACATTTTTAATGTGCGGTGAATTAAAAAGAACTGCTCCATTCTTTCTCCAGATGATTTAATAATCTGACACCCCAGTTCTGTGGTTAAACCATCCAACAATGAAAATTCCTGGACATTTGTGTGAATAAATCTTGCAAAATCTGTGTAGGGGGCCTGATGCCTATGTTCCCTGCTCTGATTTGTACCAGTGAATCTACTCTAAATCAGTTCGCAGACATTTATTTACACCTTTCTACCTCCAAGAAATATCATTCTCAGTTTCAACATGTGGAGTGCCAGGAAAAGCTTGGCGGCCAATTAAAACAAATATTGATAAAATCATTTGAAGCTTGAATGTAACCAACACTGTATTTCTTTTGTTTAAATGTTTTTGGACATTTTGGGCTCTTTTCTATGGACAGTAGATGATGTGGACAGTAGAGATGACAGGAACTGAAAATGCTATTTAAGTAAAAAAAAAAAAAAAAAAAGATCATCAGAAAATGTATTAAAATATTAAAAGTATTCATATTATATATATATAGTATAGATATATAGTTTAGATTGTTCTTATTTATGCATCAATGTAAAAGCAGGATTTTACATTTTGTTTGTAGTTAAATTTAACATTTTATTTTTAATTTTCTATAGGACTGCAACTGTTGATTTTTTTCATTATGGATTAATTTGACAATTTTCTCCATTAATTGATTGATTGGTTGGTTTATAGAAGTTAAGAAAATGCAGAGAAATGCAGTCCAAACTTATGCCTTCATAATGCTTGTTTTGTCCAATCGCCTGTCCAATTCTCAAAACTTTATGTGCAAAATTCTCAAATTGTAAAGTGACTGTCAAATAATATACAAAATAAATATTTGTTGTGGAGTAAAACGCACAATATTTCCCTCCAAATCACAAGTACTTGAATACAAGCACTTCAAATTTATACAGTACTTGAGTAAATTTTCTCAGTTACCTTCCAGCATAAGTGATGATAAAATGGTGCACGAGATTAACGGGCAGCTATTGATTGCAGCTGCATCACCAGCAGTAACGTGGGTGCTCTGCCAGATCATTGTAGTAAAAGGGTGCTGAACCAGAAGGCAACAAATCAATCTACTCTCCAGCCCTCACCTATGTCCAGTTGAGTAGTGACGTAAAATATGAGATCATGGAATAAAGTGCCCGGAGTAGAAACGCTGCTCCTTTGTGTCGAAAGGAGTCAGCTGAGGTGGAATGGGGATCTGATTAAGATGCGTCCTGGACAACTTCCTTTGGAGGTCTTCTGGGTACGTCCACTGGGAGGAGACACTGGAGTAGACCCAGAACTTGCTGGAGGGATTATTTATCTTATCTGGCCTGGGAACACCTGGGCTTGAAGGATGTTTGGAAAACGCTGCATAACCTGCTGTCACCATGACCCAACCTTCTGTCCTTTTGTCTTTTCAGGACAAACATTACAGCCTTGCCTGGATAGCAGCAAATGTTGCTACAAAACCTGTATGTACCTCCCGACACAGATCGAGAAAACTACAGTAACATGGCTGTTATCACTTATCTGCCTTTAATTCAGTGCCAACATCCATCGGTGTCGAGCCACTGCCTGGGGGATCTGATAACCTAATGAACATGAAGGGTGCAGTCTGACCTCGTCTAAGCCTCCCCAGGCTCTCTAAAAACAACAAAGTCCAGCTCAGGCTCAGGGTCACGCAGACGCATTTGGTGGAAACGTCATGATAAGTTGATAAAATGCTCTGCCAAATAAACAGTCTTACTTCCTTTCATCTTAGACTATAATGGACCTCTGAGACATTTCAGAATCAACCACGGCCAGAGGGTTCAAATCAACACAAAGTATTATTTACAAATCTACAAAAAACAAGAAGGGCTTCTCAGACGGTAGAGAAACTAAACATCCGAGCAAGATTTATTAATTTAAACAAACAGAAGATGGTCAAATTATTTCAGTTAATACCAGCACTAAAATATCACATTATGTAGCTTTGAAAACTCAGCTGATGTCACATGTCACTTAATGACTGTAACTTAATGACTGCGGGTTTTTAAATTAGTGTCAGCTATCAAATCTATTCAACATCACACACAAAAAGAGGGTGTGAACCTAAACAAGAAAGTCCTGGTTGTAATTAAAAACATACAGTGTAAATAATTAATTATTTCTGTGATGTTGTCATCAGTACAGAATATACAGTTTAAGGTTGATTATACCAATAAATCATATTCAAAATCCACATCATGTCTATGTTAATGCTGGAACATTAATGCATTATTTATTGCCTTAATATTACCCTGGCTCTTACCAATGCCCCACTTTAAACATTTACAAAGTTCAAAAAAGTTGGGACACTGTGTAAAACATAAATAAAAACAGAAAGACATGATTTGCAAATCCCTAATGATCTATATTCATTCATTCATTCATTCATTCATTCATTGTTCGTAACCGCTTATCCTTGAAGGGTCGCTGGGGGGCTGGAGTCATAAGGCGAGAGGCGGGCTTCACCCTGGACAAGTCGCCAGTTCTTTGCAGGGCTGACACATAGAGACAGACAACCATTCATGCTCACATTCACGCCTATGGACAAGTTAGAATGACCAGTTAACCTATTTAATGCATGTCTTTGGACTGTGGGAGGAAGCCGGAGTACCCGGAGAGAACCCATGTGAACACGAGGAGAACGTGCAAACTCCACAAAGAAAGGCCCAGCCGCATATTCAGTTGAATGTAATACAAAGACAAGACATTTAATGTTCAAACTTAATGTTCAAACTCATTAACTTTATTGTTTTATGTAACCACACACTATTTTTTTAATGCTACTTGAGGGTAAATGCAAGACAGATGTTCAAGTTCAAACACTGGCTCTCACCTGATATGACTTCATGGAGGCTGTAACGGTAGCGGAGGTAGTCGTAACCCTCAAACCTCTGTGGCCACTGACACAGGGCCCGGCACTCAACGTCTGCTTTATAGTACTCTACCAGAGCCGCCTCAAACAGATCCACAGCTCCTTCGTAGTCGCCGTTGTCATACAACCTCACTGCTGATGTGAAGGAGCGCTGTGATGGAGGAGAGACGGAGAATCATGAGAGAGAACATGATGAGATGAGATTTATGACCTTTGGTATTCAGCAAAGCTCTTTATGATTTGTTGGTGTATTCAAATATTTACCCTTGACATTTTTATATGAGCAAATGTTTATCAGTTTACAGTTGAAAACACGCAACCGTAAGTGAGCGTGTGGGCAGTTCATAAAAGTTTTTACAAGCCCTGTGGCGCAGATCAAGATTCCTGCAGCAGCAATGGTCATTTGTTTGGGATAAACAGAGGCAGAGGTGGGTGGATTATCAGAGCAGATGCCAGAAAGGATCGCCACTGTCTATTTCTCATGACTATTTAAAATCAGTAAGATATAATTTAGATTAAATTATGGTCCCCAAAGAAAATTTGATTTGGACTGGAATGTTGCAAATAAGTTGCTTCAAGACATAAAATGCAGAAAGTATAAAAAAAGAAAAAACTTTTACAGAGTCAGTACGAGTCCAGAGATGTTTTAAGACATACATACAAGTAGTCTGCTTTGAGTGTGTCTGATATGTCCTTCCCCCAAAAACAATATAATTTACACACCGAGGTATCTACTCCTTCATTCTTATTCAAGAATATATGAATTTTCAAAGTTTGTCAATTTCTAAAGTTTTCCTGCTGGACTACTACACTGTAAACTCTAATCTTGTGCACTGGCAACTTCCCATTTCTACATCAGAAACTCACTGTGACGTCACAAATCGAGCTTGTAGGCTCGCCCCTTAAATTCAGATTTTCAATTAGTTCAGAGTAACTTTCAGCAGATGAATTTGAAAACATCCCTCTAGTGTCAAACTCTGTACATAGATCAGTGAAGCTCAAACATCGAACTGCAGGAACAAGAATAAAAACATATTTTTCAGTGGAGGGGGACTTTGAATTCATTCAATTTTCAATTCAATTCAATTCAAACAGGCTTTATTGGCATGACCATAACAAAGTACAGTACTGCCAAAGCACATTTAAGACACAAAGTCCTTAAATTAAACACAGGCAATAAGCGATTAAACATAATGTTACAGCAACATTAAAGCGCAGGCAGGAACATGAAACTGAACATAACTGATGGATATCAGCAACAGTAAAATAATAACAGTAAACAGTTTTTGCGGAAATATTTGGTTTGGACGGGCTGCAGTTTTATGCCTTCAGTCAGAAAATGCAGCTCTGTTTCTACTTTTTTTTTTCTTTGCAGAGTTGGCAGAAGCACTCCTTTATGGGGAGCCATAATTTTTTTTGTATCTGCCCGTCTCGATGGCCAGGCTGTGGTCACTGAGCCTGTACTGAGAGTTAGAACAAAACTCTTGGTATTGCGGGGCTTTGTAGTGATAGGAGTCGGAGTCACTGCTTCTTAGATGAAGCAAATATTTGATCACTCTTCTTTGAACTTTGATGTAAAGAAGGTATTGGCTTAATTCAGCTCCACAGGCATTGTCTGTGGTTTTCCTGTGTACCTGCAATTATCTGTCATGCTTAAAGTTTTGTTGAGGTGCAGTTTTTTTGAATGACAGATTAAGGTAGTTAGATTTGTACTGAGCGTGTAGCCTGTCCCAGACGGTCACACAGGAGCTTTAACAAGCAGAGAGGGAAATGAGAGCGGGGGTGAGAAAGAAAGAGTGAAAAACTGTAAACGAATCAGCTCTCGAAGAATCAACTTGCAAGAACTCTGCAACCGCAACCACCACTGAAAGGCCTAAATGAGTTTCCAGTCATTAAACTGCAAGGACCATTAACATAAAGGCCTCTCCATATAGTGACAACAGATTTACTTTTCCCTTTAGGAAAGAAGCAAAGTAGAAAAAGTGGCTATGCGTTTAAGCAAGGATTGAAAAAAGATGGCTAAAAGACAGAAATCTGAAAGAAGATCAGAGAGAAGCATCAAAAGGGATAAAAAAGGAAAGACACAAAACAAAGTCTAATCAGAAATAAGCAAAAAGGTAACCTAGATCTACATCCTACTCGTATGTTAAGATTTCCTGGCCTACCTGGTGAGGTCGAGCTTCTCGGTCCACAAAGTGCTCCTCCTCAACGCCCTGCAGGTCTTTGTACTGCTCCAGGTTCTGACCCATCTCCACATGTTCTGGGTTGGCCTGGAAGTATGTGTGAGCTGCTGCCGCTGCCTTATCGGGCTGCTTCAACTGCAGAAAAACAGACAGAGAGAGAAGCAAGGAAAGATGTAATTAAGATAACGATAATCAAAGGCATAAATTCACCCATGTACTTCATGAAGTTAATTAAAATCAGTCATAACTGGTCAAATTAGAGAGTCTGAAAGTGCAAAAATAGGGTGTTCTCTTAGTATTCACCTCCAACACAATACTGACATGAGAAAGTATGTTTTTCTGTTCCATCACTATTTCCATCAGTATTTCCTTATGGAATGAATTTGTATAATTTGAGAACTAAAGTATTATATATAACAATAAATAGACATACAATATTCTTAGTATATACGTTTTTTTCCCATTTCTTTTCCACATGAGTTGAAATATGTGAAAGTAGATTCTCAGAATTTACACAGAAACATATGAACAGGTCTCCATTGCTAAAAACTGCCAAAAAGTCCATATGTTTCTCTGAATCTAAATAATTTTGAGTCCTTAATCTGCAGACATTCTTCTGGAGCAGCTCCCGCAGGAAGAACAGGCTACTCGCCAAAGTACAAGGGTTCATTTAAGTCTTTTCTAAAAACTTGATTCTTGGCAACTCATTTGGAATCCACTTGAAATAAATAATAATTCTGACTTTGGTTCATCTGAGCGGATTCACAGGGACGCACTGTTCCCATCGACATCCTGTCATTAAACAGAGTTGTCTTTATTACAGATGATATGATAGATGAGGTCTCTGCACTGCAAATTAACTTTATGGTTGTTTAGGCCGGGAGTAATACATAAAAAAAACACCACAGGCATCCCATCCTCTTCTTAAGAAATTTATCAAACATAAACCCATTAGAAAAAGGGACAGTTTCCTGGTGACAGATGAAGGCTAGATAAGAGTTAAACACTAAGTGGTAGGAAGTTGTTAATGAGTGATATTGATAAAGTGCAGACCATGTCCTGTGTGAATGACTTGAAGAAAAAAGGATGAAAAACAGCAGCTGTTATATATCAGTGTTGGCTGCTGGATAACTGATAAACTGACACAAAAAGAATAAGTCATTTTTACAAATTAATATAAAATAGTATCAGAAAGGTACATGAAGCAATTTACCTCCTTTAGGCTAAAGACAATATGACCAGGTCATGTTTGGGGTCAGCGCCATAAAAACATGATCAACTGTCTGTCTCTGGGGCGGCCAGTGCAGCTGTCCTGATAGCTGTCTCCGTCTCCCAGAGAGACCAAGGCCATAGGAGGATACTTCACCTTAGACCAAACAGACTCCCAACATCGATAAAGTTCACATGCTTTGAGTGCAGAGACCTCAGCCATAATATCAGCTGTCATAAAGACAGCAGTCCCTAAAGATAGGATGTGGATGGGAACAGCACGTCTCCATGAATCTGCACAGTTCTTCTGAGGCCTAATGAGGTCTGTGTTTTGTCTCCTGCTGCTTGTTTCAACACATTCAGAGTCAATAACGTTTTTGCCATTAGTATTTAACAGGAGGCTCACATCATGCCCCCAGTATATATATTTTAATAATCAAATTATTATCATGAATGTGTGTCGACTAATGGACTAATGGCCTGAACTGGCAACTACTGGCTGACTGGAAAATCTTGAATCAGGGGCATTCCTACTTATGTTTTTGGGAATTATTGATTTATCTGTCCGTTATTTTCTCTGTTAAGTGATTATGAGTTTAGTTTACTAAATTTAACAAAAAAGTACCAAATATCATTTTGCCAGAGCCTACAGTGATGTCTTAAAATGTCCCAACAATATTCAGTTTACAATAATGTGAAACAGATAAAGGCAGCAAGTCCTCATATTGGAGAAGCTGGAACCGATGAATAACCCTTGAAAAATTACTGCAATACTAAACATATTCTCAAAATAGATGCTTGTTCATTTTCTTTTGATTGATTTAAAGCTTTAAATCAGATGTTCATCTATTAGAATTTGTGAATCTGTCTGGAAATAAGACAGGAAATAGTCTATAGTCTTCTGGCACCAAGTTGTTCTTCATCATCCCAAGAACCTTAATAAAGTTCCGTCATCTATCTTTCATAGTTTATGTTGTCAGCCGTGCATTACAACTAATTTCCAGTTCCAAATGTTTTTCAAAACTAGTACAAACTTTGATTGTACCAACTTTCTTTGGTTCATACTTTTCTTCTATCAAAACAAAGGACTCCTTCTCTGTCATTACAGTTCCTACATCGGCACAGCAGAGGTGACAAAGGAAGGAAAAATAAAGTGAGAAGTCAGAGGATCCACCCCTTCACCACCATGGCCACCAGATCACACTATACGATGCTTTCCTTTAACATCAAAGGTCTGTAAACATCTCCTCTCTGACGTTACTTTAACACGGAACTGTTGTGTATCTGCAAAAAATAGACAAAGCTCAGTTCAGAGAGGAAGATCCCAGATGTCTGGTGTGAGCTAATGTCCTGTAGCTTCATTATGAAACACACGTCCTTTTGGAAAAAACTCAACCATCAGAACATGTCTGGTCCCTATCAGATAAGATCCTAATCACGCTCAAGCCTCAACATGGGTCAAGCTCGTCCTAACTGCAGCATATCCTCACAGGAACACAAACACCTTGCACAACAGCCCCTTGATGAATTCGGGTTCATGAACTCGACACAGAAATTAAAACGTAACATCAGCAAGCATGAATAATCTATAAAAAAACAGTGTTCTGCTGTTTTTGACAGTGACTGAGCTGGGTGAACAGCAGAAGAGACAGAAGAGAAGTAAAGCAGGAAACAGAAGGAGGATGACATGCTGATAAAATAGAAAACAGATACAGAGATGTGAGAGGAGACGAGGTCGGAGACAGAGTTTGCTCTCTTGGATATCTCTTGCAGCAACATGAACTCAGTCACAGTACTGCAGAGAAGTCTGACTGCATTTGTTTAAGTCCTTCATGCTCCCAACAGGTGCAAACCTAAAGCAGATCCCAGTGTTTCCAGTGTTGCACAGTGTCTGTCCTGACAGCTGAGAAGGTCAATCGGGCCTGGCTGCCAAAAACACAACTGACTGAGAGAGTCTCAACACACTCATCCCTCTGTTGTACCACTCAGCACTGGCTCATGTTTGCCAGGAAAGACATTTGTTACAACTAAAACCCTTCTATTGTATTTTTATTGTTTTCATGGGGTGAATTAGAATGATAAAGCTCAGGAATTCCCAGATTTATTCAAGATCTGGGAAATACTGTATGGAGTTCCAGAGTTGAAAAGATACAAAAACAAAGCACTTTGTGTTTTCCATGGGGGATGAATACAATTTCCACACAGTCTGCACAATAAATCATAAAACGCAGTCTGTACCACTCTGATAGAAGAAGCAGAAATTCTTTTTCCCCACAAACAACCCACTTCTTTATGAAGAATGACTCCCCTGTCAGACAGAACTGAGTCTCTTTCATGTGGCAGCAGACGAGGCAGGAGAGAAAAACCCAGCTGGAAATGCTTGGTTACCCCTGAAAGGCCAAAGACTGAGGTGGCGTCAAGTGCATTCCTGGTCAGATCACCTGGCTGGAGCCACAGACTGACTTACCCACCCACCATGACAGAAAGAGTGCTAAGGCCAGGGGAGCGGCACATTTTAGTTCCTACATTAGGTCACTTTATGCAACAACAGAAGACAGACTCTAATTAAATTTCCAATCAAGTGTTTGTGTACAGTTGTAGTTTTCTTCAAGATTTAACTTAATTTCAGTAACCACTGTCATGTCGGAGTTTCAACGAATGGTCTCACAACAATGAAAGGGCTACTATGGGGACTAATGAAGCTATAGCAAAAGTTCAGTCAGATAGACTATCCATCTTAGAAATGATACGTCAAATCCAGAGAACAGTTGTGAGAAAACAGTTGTGTGTTAAAGGCAAATCACCCCCCCAAATGCCTGGAACACATGGAAAATGTGAAGCCAATTACATGTAGCAGTAGTCGGGTTTTGATGTCTCGACCTCTTATATTGTGATAAAGTGATGACAGAAAATGAAAAGACCAACTGACAGCACTTACATGCAAAGCCAAAGTAAGTGCAACAAGTTAAAACCAGTTTACTGGCAGGCATCAGAAGAGTTATTACGAAATAAGTAGATGTAAACCACAACCAAGTTAAGTAGACTACAGTAGACTGCACACGGAGGAGACCTGAATTGTGTCTGCGACACTTGAGCACACTGTAAAACATGGTGTGCATTAAACACTGATGAAAGCATGTGGGGGGTGGATTTTTCCTCTAACTGATGGCGCAACTTCAAGTACACAACCCAGCTGTATCATGTGTCCTCTGCTGCTGCATTCCTGACGAAGCCGACCCGAGATATTTCAGGGAGAACATCCTCCGTGACAACACTATTGTCAGCTCGGCTTTTTTTAGATTTGATAATTATCTGTTGATATTACATATCTGTTGATACGGACTTCTGGAGACTAAACAGCAAAAGATCATAGCAGGTGGTGCAAAGGGGGGTTAAGGGAGGTTGGAATTGCACTCACCTGCCCCCACCTCTGCCACACTCAGCCCCTGGGGACAACCAGGCTCAGGCCAGAGGGTCAACTGGAGGATGAGTGGATTTACTCCAGCACACCATCCCAGCACAAACACAGCTGTGGTCAGCCACTGCCAGATCTGATCTACTGTCCAGAGACTAGACATCCCAAAACCTGCCTTGAACATGGGAGACTCACTGTATTTCTAACATCATGGGATTTCACTCTCAATGCTAACATCTCTCAGCGTTATAGCAATATGGTAAAATTCTGACGTTTAAATGGTTCTTTAGGAAGAACCATCACTTTTCAAAAGAAAAAAAAATCATAAATTTCCACCTAACCCTCTGTCGGAGTTATCTGGACAGTTAGGTCAGAAAAAAGACCAGATCTTCTGAGTGTTTCCATGTATGACTCACACTCGGGTGATAATGGATTTACAGTCCTATCTAACAGCACCTCTGCACACACATACACAATGGTTACTGCTACTTTATGGAGACAGATAATTCAGGATGGAGGATTTTTGGGAGTCTGAGTGCTGTATCAAACTGTCAAAAACCAACCCAAAAGGGTCCGAGCGGTGAGATTCTGAACTGAAAACACATGCTCATAAATCAAACTGAGCGGACTGAAAGAATAAAACACCCCCTCAGGATGACAGAGCAGTAATCAATCATGAGATTTAAAGTGAAATTGCCATTATACCGAATAGTGTAATGGAAAACAATACAGCCTGGAAACAGCCACGCATGGGTAAATCAAAATGACTTGTCTCTCCTGTGTCTGCCACAGAGGAGAAGATGGATACTGAGAAAGTAAGTCATTTTCTTTGAAAACATTAGTTATTGTCAGTAAACGGGCTTCTTCACTCCCTAAGAGTGGGCGGAATGAATGAAGTCAATATATTTCATCATATAGCAGATTATCTGGAAAATGAGTTGAGAAACTGTTCACTGTTAAAACAAGATGTCAGGGATGTCTGTTGGATATAAATGGCACATTCCAAGGAAACAAAAATACAAATTGTTATTTTCAGGTGATTATCCACTAATGAAAATATACTTCTGAATATTATACTCCATTTCCAACATATTCTGCCAATAAATCTTATTCACTGGATCTTTGAAGGAATTAATGGGCAGGCTAACTGGCTGCTGTATACAGTGCAGCAAAAACAGGAAACCCAGTGATCGTGTTTCCTAAAATGTTTAATTATTCCTTTACAAGGATAACTGCGTTAGAATTAATGGTATAGAAATGTCTTGACTGACAAAATGTATTATATGTACTACAGCCCTATCTCAGCCTTTCAGTAGCAGGTGTTTTGCTGGTGTTTTGCCTGGGAGAGTGTGTGTACCTGGCTGCAGAATTGCATAGTCCTTACTTAGAATTAACCAGTGTTAAAGCTGAGGTCGGTAGTTCTTGACAAAGATAGTTGATTGTTGAATGTCATATCCAGGTTGTAAAACCAAGAGGAGGAGCAGAGGTCCATTACTTGATAACATTACATTATGCTTAAAGCCTATCATGGAAGTTCTGCCTGTCCATCCATCCGTCACACATCAGGTACACCCTGCACACCCTAAACTCAGAACTGTCTTGTTGCGAGACAACAGTGCTAACCACTGCACCACCGTGCCACCAAACTTTTGCCCAATGATGGCAAAAATAAATTGCCTGCACCAGCTTTAAAGTAACACTGCTGTTTCAAACATGCTCAATTGCCTTTAACTTAAAAGTTGTGGTGATGTGGTGATGGCAGTGGAAAAACTACTGCTTTTGTCTGCATGGCCTCCAGAATCAACACAATAAGAAAGTTCCTTGTAGCTGCTTTAATTTAATTCCATTAAACTGTACAAGAATTAAGATCACAGCAATGCTAAAGCTCTGTCATTAAAAGCAAATCTTTGAACACACTCAGAAGCGTACATCTTGTACAGCATGAGTGCATTTTTCCTCTCACATGAATTTCAAAGGAGCACCTGTAGAGGTGAATAACTACCACTCAGTGTAAGCCCTCAGTTTGCCCTCCTCACTAAAGAGCAACCTGTGTTCGAGCTGCTGGACCGCCCTGCCACTCTGAGAGAAGTGCTCTTGATGTGGGCACCGAGTTGTGCCAAGGCAAACCTACATGTGCATGCCTTTCTCCTCTGGGCCTCCTGCTGGATTCACAGGTATGTAAATAGCATTGGGCTGGCGCCACATATGCAGAGGTGGTGTTGTGACAAAAAGCACGTATCCCAGTGCAACAAACAAGCCTGGAGACAGTTACACAGATGGCTTGTCAGAGGCAGAACTACCACCCAAAACATGAGAGAGGAGCTGGCAACAAGTGATGAACGAGCGGTCAGAACTGGCAACCACAGTCTGAATACTTGAGAGACAAGCTGTTATACGGCTCCCAGGAGGACAGGAAACTGTAGCGAAGACAGAGGTTAGTGTTCAGGTTAACACTGGACACAAGAACAGCTGCAGTAGATCAGAGGAAGTCCACATGCAGGGAGGATTTCAGGGTTAAAGAGTGTCCTACAGACCTCCTGGTGCAGTTCTACAGTTGACGTGCTGGTTGTATCGCTGAACAGTGTCTGAAACTCCCTTCCACCCAAATGTTCTGATGTCGGATTTGAGGGAGCTGTGTTCAATAATTTTTATAACTTCCCGAGACAAACAATCCAACATTCATATCTACTTCATGGTGTGACTGGCCATCTGGGCAGAAAGGAGAAAATACCCAGCGTTTGCAGTTCACTTTTCTAATTTGTTATATAACTACTTTTGTCACTTTTTGTGCTCACACATGAGTGCAAAACTCTAAATAAGAGGTCTTCACCCAAATCAGAGGACCCGGGTTGGGTACTTTTCTATTACCATGGATTCTGGGTCTGTTTATGTGTAATGCCTGAGTGGATCTAAAAAAGACCCACCCATGATTAGACAGCACTGATCATGCAAAATGCATGAATCTGTGGTCACTATGTGGTACAAATGACCTGCATGAATGAGTGAAGGGTCAGAAAGCAGTGCTCAGAATAACAAATTAGCAATGCTACCATTAACAGCCGTGGCAATGAACAAGAAAGCGTTATTACAGTTCAAAAGTGCAAACAATCAAAATGATCTTATCATGTCACACGCAACAAAACTGCAAAGATGATACTAAAAGAATGTAAATAAAGCTTCCGCTGAAACACAGCAGGACACAGCTGAGATGCTAGACTGCATGGAGGTGCAAACGTGGAGAAATGATTGACACATATTTTTTCAGTGTTGCAACATAGGGGCATCTGTGGCGATACCGCTATGAAATATCACCCTCTTCCATTTTACAATGTCTAGTCATACTTCTGCAGTTATTTTGGAAAGTAACTTACTTTCAAATAACAGTAACTAGTAATACGTAACACATTCCATTTGGAAAGGGACTTGCCCGACACTGTTGATGCATTACTCGAACTAGACTTTCTACTGCTTTTTATTGTCTCACTGGTACAAGGAACAATACACCCACACGATTCCAGCCATTTAAAGTCTGAACTCCAGTTACGTGCTAATTGGTCCAAAAACGCCTTCCAGCTGCAGTCAAATAACCATTTGGCCTGCTAGACCTGGACTGACCCTTCCTGGAAAGGTGCACTAAATCATTAGTGGTTACCTCCTGTACAGTATGGCCTCATACCACTTTCCATTCAACGCATTCCAACTGAAACATCTGTGAGCGTGATAAGACTGTCCTCACACAGCCAATAATGGTTCGAAGTGAAGGAGAGGGTTATGATATAGCCATTTAGGAATGCACTGCAGAGGAACTGTCACAAACAATATCCAGTGCAAACCTATCCATTACTGCAGGAGATGATGAGGAGGTGTGTTTCCATGTCATCAGACATAAACAGCAAGATGATTTATGGGCAAAAGATCTCGTCTCTTTGGCCATGTCTGTTATAACGCAAATGTAAAATGTTTTCAGCTAAACCTGGGCTTGCAAAAACTCCTGAAGGACAGGGATGGAAAGAAAATAAAACTTGTCCTTAAATCACATTGGCGTGGAGCTCTAATCTGTATGGAAAAGTAGAAAGACAATGTTGAACTGCCAAGAGCTTTTATCAATCTACTTCTGAAACTATGGACTTATAAACAAAAGGAAAGTCATCTTTGCTGCACAGCAGGGCCTTAAATATTCCAGCCATCTGTCTGAGTTTGTTTGTACCTATCCAGGGAATGTTTTAATGGGAATAATATTTACTCCTCTGTAAACACAGTAGTCATTTTTCTGACCGGACCAAGAGCAAGTTTACTGTCACTAAACCAATATTTGTGTCATGAGGTGGAGGGTTTGAGGAATTTTCGTCACTTGGTATTTACAATCCAAACAAGAAAGTGAATAACAATCTGCCTTTGGTTGGGGCAGCAAATTTATGAGAGCGGGTGTCTTTAAGGAAGACATTACAGAACCAAACATTTCAGTAGTACAACAGGAAATAAGTTTGAGTTTGAGTTTATCAACTGGATTGTGGCAGTAAATACTTTGAGTAGGGGGTTTGTTGCTTCTTGGTTGGCTGCAAGTTCATTAGAAGGGCTGGGGATTAAAACATAACTGTTGCTCTAGGATATTGCGATTGCATTTCACTCTTCATTTGTTTTACAGACCAAACAGTAATTGCATAATTGGCAGAACAAGTGATAATTAGAACGAAGGTAATTATTCGCACATCATGGAAACAGAAAGAGCATCAAAGAAAAAAGGTGATGCCTGAAGTCCATGCCACAAAGATTTAATAATGACATTGATTCGATCTCCCTTGGATCTTTGTTAGGTCAGATTTCTGAACACTAGCCTAATGAAGTGTGATTGAAACTTTGTCATTATGAGAAAAAATTATAATGAAAATCAGTCATTAGTTTCAAAGTCAGAACTGATTTCAAATGTGAATATCCAGTCTGCTTAAATATAAGTACATCTATCTGAACAGCTTATTGAATACTGACATGGAATGCACACAGTAGTCTTTATATCCATTACATTAACAATGGGGTCTTTATAGTTTCCAGCATTGTGGTCCATTTAAGTTTCAAGCCTGAGAAAACATATGGCACTTCAAACTAGAAGCTGGCAGCTGGATATGAGCATCTAGCTGGAGAGAAGATTGAGACTATTTCACAATACTTGCAAATCATTAACAAATGGGAGTAGGATTGGGATCACATTTGTCTGGCAAGGAAAGCTGCATACGCCCACAAATAGAACTTTTTATTGCCATTTAGCTGTTGTCTGAGGGAAGGTATTGGCACCAAGGCCTGGCACGAGGACCTCGCACTAGGAAAGTTGTCTAAATGGCTGATTGCCTCTCCATGAGGCGAGCGCCCCACTTCCTTCCACTCTGGATCGTTTCAAAAGCACACTGCGAGGACTTTGACTGACGATTCAAGGAACCTCGGAAATTCTTGGAAGTCTGGAAAATGGCTTACGTCTGTTTTTGAGTGTTTACACTGGAATAGCCACTACTGTAAGACAATATGTAGACCCCCAGTCCAGCCAGACTTAGGTAGGATTTGACAAGATGAGGATGAAACATTTTATTGGATACAGACTTGTACATGTGTCCACACACACCAGAACACTGGGGGTTCGAATGTGTGTTTGGACACAGGCTTGGTTGCACCAACAAGGATTCATTTTTAAACCTGATTAAATTGTGATTTAACATTAAATTATGTTGCACCAAACTGTTAAACTAGTTTAAGATTTAAACTCAAAGTCTGTTGCACTTTAAACTCCAATTTAAAATGTGCAGCAGCACTTTAAACTAACTTTAAATTTATACTTGATGAGGTTTAACTTTTAAAATGGCTGCCTTTTTTTTAGATTGATATTAAATAATCAATTCCTCAAAGGAAGTTAAGGGAAGTTTCTCTCAAGTTGATAATTCAGCCAACATTTTCTCTAAAGTGAGAAATTAGAGCTTCACAGCTGAGCCATCATGACAATATCTAATTCAGTTTTTTTTTTTGCTTTTTACCTAGCTAGCAAAACAATGTAAAATTCTTCCTAGATCACAACAGTATTAATAATACTAATTATTTTTCAATTATTTATTTATTTATTTTAATTTGGGTAACCAAACATCTCCATGTTGATTAAATTCTGTTTAATTTGATTTAAATCACTAAACTGAGATTAATTCTTAATTGTGAAACAGAGCTCTGCTTATTTTAAACCTGGATTTGTTCGTTCTAGTTTTTCTAAAGTCTAATTAGAACTAATCTTAGATTAAATTAAACTTTATTAGTGCAGCCCTGATACACAGAGGCACAGATGTATGTGTGACATTAATTGGACAGGAAAACATTACAGCCTCTACAAATTAACCTCTCCATCATGCACCCTGAAGTCTTTCGTTTCATTAACTCGGCACCTTTTATGGACAAAAAACTGCTTCATGCTTACTGTACACACCTGCCACATAATGTCTGCACTGTACACTGAAGGTGTGAAGTAGTAGCCTGATAATCTCAGCTAAATGAACCAGACAAGGGTTTGTTTTTACTCTGCTTCTAAATCAAACAACACTTTGACACAAGATCTGGACTGTAACTGTGTTGTGTTTTTGCCGTGCGAGTCAGGAAACCAGCCAGCCGGTCAAGGTGTACATTACATGCAACATGCTGTGGAAAAAAAAAAAAAAAAGGTCTGTGCGTGAGGGGAGCTTTTCCTCTCAGTGATGTCATGGGTAAAACTTGTCCACCTTCATGTCCTCCCTCCCTCTCTTCCTCGCTCTCTCCATCACACCACCTCTCTTTCTCTTCATCTGTCCGTCCTGCTGACAGCTCCACACAGTGGCCTCTTTCTGCCCGTCCTCGCTCCACCCTGGGTCGGACCGTGTTCCTCCTATAAGGTCATGTCAAAGGAATGCCTGAAAAAGCCTCACCACTGTCGCTGCTAAAAAGCCTCTTTCATTACCCCGTGAGAACACAAGAGACATGATGAGTCGGGAAGAGCCGCTACTACCTTTGCCAGCCTCCATCCATCATCTTACTTAGATATCCCTGGGAGGCAGAGAGCAGAGGCTGTACATCCAAAAGAAAACAGTGGTAGAATAATAATAACCTAAGAAAAACCTTTAAGGGAGAGTTCAGATTACTTGAAATCTATGTCAGTGTTAGGGCTGTCCCAAATGTTGTAGTTTGGGCTTCAAAGCTTTGGTAGGAATAAACAACAAATAGTCAAAGCAAAGGAGGGTGGGGGTGTGTGCGGTGCTGGACATGACTCGAACTCAGCCACACATTTGAGCTAAAGTCTGAACTGAAGGGTGAAGTTCATTCATTTGCTGCTTTGAGTAAGAGGGACGTTAGATGCCCAAATATTTCGACATCTTAACGGGGCAGTTAAAAAGTCTTTGTCATGCCTTTATCACAGGAAAGAGGTTTGGCCTGGTGAGTTACTAATAACTAACAGAAACACTGCATGCAATAATCCACCTTTTCTTCCTGTCTCTCTGTCTCTCTCTCTCACATGCTGGCTACAGCTGAGTTGTGCATCCCAGCATCGGTGTTGCTCGTGCTGCCAGTGTTTTGTCTGCTTGTGTGGAAGCTGCTGAGAGACAGTGGTCCAAGAGATGACAACAGAGGCAGCAGGGGAGAAACAAGTCTGAGCATCTGCTGTGTCCTCCATCTGTCAGCGATAGAGAGAGAGAGAGAGAGAAGCAGACTGGCACACAGCATGGAGACCTGCCCAGCAGCAACTTCGGCACGAGCTGGACGCAGGCCGACAAAACCCCAGCTGCACACGCGACACAGAGGCAACCAGCCTCTGTGTCGCGTGTGCAGCTGGGGTGCAGTGCCATATGTTTTCTCAGGGAAAATATGAATAGTCGAATACAACTAATAATTAACATCATACAACCCAACTTCAGATAGTCCGTATTAGCCCTTTAACTTTAGCTTGGTGTTGCGTGCCCGAGCTGAGTGCTGTGTGAAGCTGCTGGTTTTGATTAAGGGGAAAAATGAGTGACCATACTTGACCACAGTGGCCTGAACTCATAAATAACCTAGAAAGTGGAACAGACGCTCATGATCCAGAATCTATTAGTTATAAAAACACCATTCATGTCCATTATGAGCTAATCTGGATCAGGAAACTTGAACGGAGGTGGTTGTTGTACATCTGTAGCTCCGTCTGCCCTGTGGCTGACATCATTTGGCTGCAGAGGGAAATGACTGCTCCCATTATCCTCTCCATCTCCAGTGACAGCCCAGTTAAGCTTTGTGGGAGCTAACACTGAGAGACTACACAACCCCTTTCTCTAAGCTATCTAGAGGCCACCTGACACCACATCAGCTACTGTATCCTTAGTCAACCGTCACACTCTTTCCCATGTCTGATCTCGCTTCCTGGGCAGTTTCAGGACACACAAGGCCAGCTTTGTGTGGAAACCTCAAAAACACAAGGTGTGTATGTTTTAAGTAGTGCAGACAGGGTGGAAAATCACCTATAATGTCTTCCTCCTCCGCTGCCGCCCTCATGCCCTCCTCCCAACATGTCTCTCACGTTCCCTCTAGCCTAAAATATAGTAACACACACACACACATACACACACACATTTCTCTCAGGAACTTCTAAAAACAGCCCTGGTTAGCCGACGTCTTATTTTTGCGCTACAATCCTCTGATTTTAAACGCCGCCAGTTTCCAGTCTCATAAAGGTGCCTCTTTCAAGACTGGAAAAAAACACTCTATGACCAGTCTCTGGTCACTGAAATGTGGCTAACAGTTGTGTTTTGTCTCTTTGCCTTTGGTTGATGATGTGGTGTGTGTATCAAAGGTGTATACAGACTGGAACTGGAGCCCACACATGGGACACCGCAGATACTAGCAGTCAGGCCTCTCCTCTGCAACCTCTACTGTGTTGCAATAGATTAAAGGAATAGTTGATAACTTTGGGAAATATATTACAAACTTTTAGACTTTTTTTTTGTTGTATCACGTGCATCTGAATGAACAGATTTGCTTCTATTTTAATCAAGCTGGCTTGCATTTTACTTGAGATTAATAATTAATTGTGCTTGTACACTTCAAGTCTATTTTCTTCTGTTTTACACAAGTAACTACAGAGATGTTTTGGGCCCTGAGTGCTGCCAAATTGCAGGTGTTGCTAGATGGTAAATATGTAGCTGGAGCCAGCAGCCGGTCAGCTTATTTCAGCACAAACACCAGAAACAGGCTAGTTAGCTCTGTCCAATATCTACCATCACATCTAAAGCTTTCTAAATAACACATCTCATGTGTTTAATCTGCATGTAAACTGACATATAAATACTAGAAGTTGTGGTTTTACGGGGTTATGTGATGGACTTGAGAGATGCTGGAGGGCAGACAGAGTCAGACTCGCTGTTTCCCCGCACTTCACAGTCTTTAAGCTAAACTAAGCCAACCATCTGCTGGCTGTAGCTTTGTATGAACAGAAAGTGATCTCAAACCGTCTCATCTCAGGATGGGATTATTCTGCAGAGTCTATGTGAACCTCTGCAGACCTGCAGGATGCATACTCCTTGCAGTAGCATAGTGCCATCCCAAAGATGGAGTTTTTATCACAATGATGTAGGTTCAAGTGTCCATTTTTCAGATTAATTTTTTTTCAGATAATTACTTCTCTGAAGCAATAGACAATTTTAACAGCTGAGCCCTGCTCACAATTGAGTCGGCCAGCTGTGTGGGCGGGAACACAATACCACGGCTCCAACCACTGCACAGACTCTGGCTCCAAATGATGTCACCAACACAAGATGTCAGTTGGCTTCATTCTTGTACAGTGGGAGGAAGTGGAGACACAGTGTCCATTTTTATTTACAATCAATCAGTAGAACATAGGAAACTAAATTCCTTTATATTGCATTGAATACAGTTGCCAAATATGTTTTTTTTTTCATGTTTGTTTAACAAGATTTTGTGGTTTTGCCTGAATGATGCTGGTATGTTTGCTTATGGGCAGCCCAGAGAAGCATAATTCCAGCTTAACTTGTGGTGAAAAAGCGAATATGTGTATTTTCCAGAATGATAAACCATTCCTTCAACGTGTAACCTCAGCAGTCACTCCATCTCAGAGGAGATAACATGAGACCAAATCACTTCAGAAACTTTGTAGACCTCTCACTTTGTTTCCCCATAAAGCTCCAGAGATGAGGGGATTTCCCGTCTGAGAGAAACGTTACGAGGCACAGCACATTTGAAGGAAACATTTACGGGCTCGCCGTTCAGGGACAGGGGTCAAAGGTCACCCTCTCACAAGCGCGTGGGTGCGTTCAGCTTTTCCACTGTGCCTGTAAAGACGGGCTGGAAAATAAGAAAAGGTGAGCATGATGTGGTGTTTAAGTGTTAAACCCAGAGCAGACAAATGTTTAGTTCACACACAACAAGGTCTTCAAGGAAGCACAAAGGAGGACGTTATGGGGAACTGTGAGTAGGTGTGTGTGTGTGTGTGTGTGAGGCAGCCAGCATGTGTGTCCCTGCAGACAATGCCAGCATTCATCCAGCTACTCAGTTCTCACCCTGTCCGGCCCCCACATACCCCAGAGAAATACAAAATATATTTATTCATGTTGAAATCAGTCTGGTGTTGTAATGAGCAGCTTTTAAAAGACAAAGGGCATTACACAACACCTACAACTGTCAACTTCAGCTGAGGAAGCTTTACTGACAGCCAGTGATGGACACAAAGATCACTAATATGTAAAACTTTAGGGAAGCTAGGAAGCCATCAAACACATGTCCCCTCAGAACTATTATAAAAAAATTCAAGACCTATATTATATGGAACAAATCAGAATGTTTGTTTACAATAACATCTGGGCAGAAAGCCCCTGTGTACATAAAATTTAATGGCAGCAACATGTTTAATGTTTTATTTTTATAATGTTTAAGTGTATACCTAAAATGCATGTTTTAAGCTTTCACTAACATTCAGTTTTGAGACCTAATTTACATCTTGGGTCACAGACTTAAGGAAATGACCACTTGAGTTTACCCAAAACTAGCAGCTGACTGGTGGTGAGAAGTTTTTGTTGGGCAGAAGTGGTTCATCAAAGATGCTGACAAAGGTGGCAAAGGCAGTTTGTCATTCCGATGGTAATTTATTGCTAATGGTGAGCTGTCTGCTCAGAATGACAGGTAGCATTATGTCATTTTGTGATTTGGTTTTGTTGAGTTGTGTACTCAAATTATCCCAAAAACTTTCAATCAATGTTAAAACACAGAGAAATCTATAGGGTTAGGGTAACAGTGTGTTTCCAACAAGCTGTGAGCTGCTATAACTCTCAGGAAAACCCAAGATACGTTGGATATATCAGAGTGAGGAAGAAGTCAGAGAATATGACTAATATATAAAAACTATATATAATGTGGCTTAAACTTTGATATTGCCTCATTCATGAACACGATTTCTGCTCTGAGTCATGTCAGATAGATTTTTTTTGTTATTGTTTTAAGGGGAGAGAGAGTCATAGCTTTTAAGTTGACATAAATCTACATAAATTGTTTTTTCATGGAACTGTCCACTTAAGAGCAATTTCCCATGCCACTAAAAAATGTTAATGAGCATATCTGACAATGAGTGAGCCAGCTGCCCTGACAGCAACACCATCTGAAAGACTGTTTAACCACTGTGTGTCACAAGATTTTTTTCTGCAGATTAGTGTATGAAAGGTTGAAGTGCCCTGAAGGAGTATTTCCTGCGTCAAACTTCAAAGCCTCTCTCTCTGATGAGGTAATGGATGCACCTTTTTCTGAAGGCTAAATCAAACAATGACAGAGCACTCTTGTCCAACAGTGTCATCAAAAAATCATGCCATCAAACAATCTGCCATCCCCTGAGCCCTGGAAAAGAAATCCTCCCCAGGCATACCTCAGACAATTGTATGGAGAAGGTCAAGAAATGGCCAAGAAAGTAAGCAAAAAAACATTCGAGCCTGAGTGATTTAAGGATTACCTAAAGGAGAGAAGAATGCACCCCCTTTAGTCTCTTTCTAAAGCTGCTGGTGGTATGCGAGCTGAGACTAAGCTACCCAGATCCAAAGCAGACCAGAGAGACCAGTAGTCCTTAATATGAAGCCTGTCTCAGCCTTCCAGCATCATGTCGAGCCAGCTCAAGTTTTTTTTAATGATAAAATCGGTCCCTCGCCCATAAAATAAACCTCATCTTCCCATGCACTGAACAGATAAGTTGGTGTAGAGTTTACAGTAAGTGTGTCTTCTTTCCTCCCCGGGTGTTACATAGTTTAACTCCTCCTGCAGAGACCACCGCTACAGAGGATGCAACCGGATCCAGGGTATGCTCCCCCGAGGGGCCGAACGGTCAGGCATTCAGGGGAGGAGAAGGGGAGAGGAGCTTAGTGCTCAGCTGCAGAAGGGAGGCATGAAATGCAGACAGAGGTCGGTCATATAAACACTCTGCAGGAGGCAAAAGGCAGATTCCAGCTCAGAAAATATAAGCAGTGTGACTTTTGGCTGTACTGGTGGGAGATAAACTTGATAATTTGTTTAATTTGATTTGTTGTGTCTTACAGTTCCTTTTGCTTCCTACAGAAAAACAGATGACACCTCTTGCTCACTTTTCTGTATTTTTCTCCAATCATCCATTCTTTATGAAGAGGCCTCATTATTCAGAAACTTCTGAGTTTAGGATGACTTTTAGGACTTTCAGGATTACAGAAACATGTTTCCTAACTACATTTATCCTGTAACAGTCTTCAAAACAACTACCGAAATGGCAGCACCACTGTTGTTAAGTCTGTGTGGCAATGACAGTGAAGATGGGGAACATGAGCACCAAAATATTACGACATTGACGATTGATTTTGACTTGATTGGCGTGCTACATCTGGCTCTGTAGAGGACAGGCTTGCGAGTAGGAACGGGGCTCTGCCTGTGGTCAAATGAAATGAGACAGTTGTTGTCAAGGATACAGGGAGCAACAGTAAGGATTGCCCGCTTGCAAGTTAAATGCCAAGTAAATGTGGTAACTGTCCCAGTCAGACAAATGGTAAAAAAGAAATACTATTTCGAAAATTGATTGTTAAATAAATTTTCATGCAAAATGGTAGAAAATGCTGTTTCTCTCAAATACAGAGACTTCCTGCTTTTCTTTGTTCATTTTTATATGACACATGTATCTTTGCATTTTAGACTAACAAAACAAGACGTTTAAAAACATCATCTTGGGCTTTGGCTTTAAGAAACAGGGACAGACATGCAGTAGACATTTCTGAACACTATGGTCTTACATATTTAAGACAGCATTTAGATTTTTTTTCTGTAATGAGGACCCAGGCACCACTCAGACTTCTGCAAGTCACTGGCATTATTTTCTCTGTCGAGGAGAGAGGCATCACCAGCTGAGATTACTTAGTTTGTTTTTTATTACAGAGCATCTCTGACATCTTATTCAAGACTGACCTCCTCTGGCTTCTCATAAATCTGAAACAATAGTGGGAATGTGTCTTTGTTATGCTGTCCAATAAAGAAAACAAAACAGCAAAACAAACCCCCAAAAAGACCTGTTTCAAGCTAATGGAGAAATATAGTCTCTATTATGATGGTAAATAAATCACTGCAGTAAAGTCAGTGAGGCTGTTTAGGAATGTAAGAATGAAGACTTTGATATACAACAAGAACAAGGTGTTGGATGTAAATTGCACTGACAGGCTGGAATCTTATTGTGAATAGAACAAATTCTTGACATAGTTTAAAACCCAACTAACAACTGAGAAATGATTTAAGCTGCAACTGTAAAGGGACTTGCACAAACACACACACACACACACACACACACACACACACACACTTTTACATTTACCCGTTGGGAGATCTTGGCACAGACTCTGTGCATGTGACAACAACGATAAGTCAAATTTATTGTAAGAGCATTTTAACAGTCAAAACACACTCTGCACATAATGAGAAGAAACAGAACGTAAATAAATCTTCAGTGGATGTGTTGGGAGAAAAAGCCGACAAGACCTCATTTCAGACATTTTCGCAGTCCCTCACCACTTCCCTCAGGGGTGCTGTTTCAAAAACCGGCCACGCCGCCATGTCACGGGGTCAACGCAACACTGCATTACATCTGGATTTCACACACACTCGCTGCAAGTCAGGGTGTGTGGACACGTGTGAGAAAACCCCAAAGTTGTGAATTTGTTTGCATGTGTGAGAAGCCGTGTCTGTCAGCTGGTGTGTGAGCGAGTGGCTATAACTCTTCTACACGAGCGTGTGCACACACACGGACACGAGGTGAGTTATTTACTGCAGAGAGGCCAATTAATGACAATCTTCCCTGGTAGAGTAAAAGGGTGAAATGTGACTTAAAGAAAATTATTAAAATGCATGAAGTCAAATCAGTAACTTACTGCACAATAGTTACATTTTCACAAAACCCCAGAGTTCTGCTTATTATATGAACTTTCAATACGAGCCAAGAGAAGAACAAAACAGGTCAGTCTTAGAAGGTTCATTATCAGAAGATAAATCAGCTCAATTTGATGTTAGTTGCTGACAGTGAAATACCTCCTGCTCCTGGCAGTCTTTCAAGTGGGCAGACAACCAAACTCCTTTCTAAAATCTAGTGTTTTATGATCGGGCTACATTTTTCACAGTAAAAACTTTAATTTCACCGTCACAGAGACTCTTTTCTGATTTACTTCCATCTACAGGCACATTCGGCACACGTCGTTGTTGTTACATCAGTCACGACATTAATGAACCTGTGATGTTTGTGTTAGCACACATGTACACTACATGTATTGACTGGCCCAACATTACAGTGCTTGTTTTCACCAAACAAATGTGATGCACGTATGTGGTTCATACCACTGAGTAGGATTGATGGGGGGAGTAAACAAAACCTTCAGAAAATGTTGTGTTTATGTTTGCGTTTTTTTTTGTTTTTTTTTCAAAAGAAGGGTTGGTTTTTATTTCAAAATAATTCACTGGGGGGAGGAGACTTCGTGATTTTAGGGAAACTCTGGTGGTTTACTACTTTTTGAGGGATCTGACTTCCAAATAACGTGACCTTCTTTTCAACTTAATTGGTGGATGTAATTACGAACCACCCACGGGGTGACGGAGGTAAATCTCTTCATGGGGCTCTAAAAGTGATTTGTGCTCCGTTCATAAACACGACATGTTCCTGTTGCTGCTGTCACATTACACAAATCTAGCATTCTTGACACACAGCATGCTGACTGGAATTCATTCCAAATAAACTCTCTTCCTCTACCTCGCTCTCTCACTCACACACACACTCACACACACACACACACACACACACACACACACACACGATCACATGATATTATTATCAGGCATTATTTTAAGATCCAATAAGATCTGAAGATTTGGGAATTCAAACATGTGTCTGATGTGCGTATTTCCGTCTCTTTGTCATACCTGTAAGAGCAGATGTTCTCCACCACAGTAAAATTCAAATGATCAGTTTGTGCTTTCGGCAAAAATGTTATTTGCTCTCGGTTTTACAGACTCTGGGATAAACAAGTGTTGTGTAAAAAGTGTTTAAACAAGCAAGTCTGCGCCTGCCCACCTCTTCCTGTCTCTGCTGAGGCAGGGTCTCCCTCCTCTGCCTTCTCCTTTGATGTGACTGGCTGTAAGCGGCCGGACAGGGCTGAGGTCAGGGGTCGTGTGGGTGCCAGGCCGATGACTTAGCGGTGAGACTTCCCAGGAACCAGCATGCCGCACATTCTCAAGTGGTGATGGAGGAGCCGTGGTGTTCAGACAAGACACGCAGTGCTGGAGGCGACTGCTGTCCACCATCAGATGAAGACAACTTCAGATGTGTCAGTTCAGTGATCGTCATCGCTCCAATCAGCGTGACATTTTTTAATATGAAAAGTTTTAGCGGTCTTGCTTAGTACATCACTTCCATGTCCAGACTGATATCTCAAAAATTACAGGATGGATTAGCATGAAAGTTTGTGTAGACATACATGATGTTCAGAGGATGAATTATTTACCACCAACTCACTGTGGTGGTCCCCTTTGCTCTGGGCCACCATTAGTTTGACATCTATGAGTCCGAGTTAAACAGGAATGTAAGAAGAAAGACATTTGAGTATCGTGATATTTTATTTTGTGATACTGTAGTGAGTATCCGAACACTATATCGTGATACATTAGTTTTATTAGTGTTGTGTTTAAACCTCTGACCGCTAGATAGTAGTGCTGTTCCCTGTTCTACTCGCATTAAAAAAATAAACTTTTGTTTATTCTCAAATTTTATACATACAGTGATTTGTTCTTTAGACAATGAAGTTTTCCAGAAATTAGATTTAACATATCATCTTGCTTAAAGTATCGCAATATATTGAATCATAACATCTATATTATGGTTATGATGTATTATATCGCCAGGTTCTTGCTAATACACAGCCCTAGACTTAAATGTGTCAACAACAGGGGAATTTCAGTATGTACATGAATCTCAAGCAAGAAAGCAACCACATGTGAGGCCGTAATTAGCCTACAGTGTTAAATCTGACTCTCTATGCAACAACTTTGCTGCTGTTGCTATAAAACGCAGTCACTTTCAATTTATAATTGTAGTGTCCATCATCCATTGAAGTACTGATAACACGCTTGATGGTTGGGATGGTGGGCAAGTAATCACAGAGCCGTGGCTGTAGACTGCAGATGGCAATCATCCTGCAGTATTTGATCACTACAGATGGTAAAAATGGTAGGCACATTTGACAATAAAAACTCTTATAGCTTCATCTTGTAAGAGCTGTGAGCAGCCTGGATGTCAACTAGATAAAACTCAACTACGGACTTTATATCTTCTGTTTACTTTTTAAATGAGGCGTGTCTTACCATCTGGAAATCTGTATGCAAAAGAGATGCTATCACCAGGCCCAAAGTGTGGTTGAGTAGTGACAGTGGTACAGCCCAGTATCGCTTTGCTCCATAAAAGAGACTGTGTGTGTTGTGTTGATAACAGGGCAGGGTGGGACTGCCTGACTGCACCGTGTAATCTAGGTTGTGGTTTTGTACAACATGGATGAAACAGCAAAGAGTTGGATCCTGCTTGTAATTTGATGCTGATGTAATGTGATGCTGCGGGCTCATCTGCAAGTTCAGTCATCGGCCCGGCATAGGCAGCACTTTATGTAAAAGTTATTGCCATGAAAAGATACAGAATTGGAGGACACCACAGTCTAAATCCTACCTAAAAATAAAAACATACAATACTAGATCCATGCTAATCTCTTACAATCATAAATTCCAACCTGGCAATAATATGCTCCATGTGTTTTTCCCTCAAGGCCTTAAATATGGTTCCAGCAAGGATTTCCATCCTTCATTATGAAAAGCTGCTTCCACTTTACTTCTGCCCTCATTGTTCTTTGTTACAGGGGCAACCCTCGCATGCCTCTGCTGCTGGAGGCACTGGGACCACTCGAACTGTGGATGCAGGCTAATGGAAACCAATTGACCCCAGTTGAGTCCATTCGGGTTTTATTCCATGCCAAATTAGAGACAGAGTAAAGGTCTATGTGTCCATGATTGGGCCTGTTTGGGGAAACTCTCATAATCCACAGGAACGAAACGCAGACCTAAATTCTCGACAGTGTGATAGGCAGAAAAAAGAGGACCAGAAGGGAGAGATGGTCCAGATGTGGGCAGTATGTTTACAATCTTACACTATTTGCTTGTCTGTTGATAACATCGTTTAGATTCCATTTCCTGTTGTAGCAAATTCTGCATGACCACACACTGAGAGCCACACTATCCTTGTGTATCAATGTGTGTCTTTGTGAATAAGATAATGTAGCTTCTCCACATCCTAGACTCAACAAGTTGCATTTTCATCAGTGAGACTCAAAAAGAATGTTGTTTTGAAGTTGAGAAAAACATGCAAAAGTATGTGCAATGAAGCTAGACTGGACAGAACAAAAATAACCAGAATGAGGGTGGGGGGGGACCCTGGAGCCTATCCCAGCTAACACAGAGAGAGGCGGGGTACACCTTGGACAAGTCGGCAGTTCATCACAGGGCTGACACATAGAGACAGACAACCATTCACACTCACATTCACATCTATGGACAATTTAGAGTCATCAATTAACCTATTTTAGGGCAGTGAATGTCTCTCAAAAAACATATATATGTCTACATATGTACATATATAGAGCCCCAGACTTAGATCACCACCTGAGGCAACTATCAGAGGATAGCACAGTGGGAGATGAAAATAATCACCTCCATCTCTCTGAAAAAAATCTCATATCCTGTGGAGATAAAGCCTTGAATGTCCCTTGAGAATTACTTTTACGTAAGTGAGGCTTGACTGACTGACTTCAGGTATAATCAAGTGTCCAAATTTTTATGTTTTCTCAAACAAGTTACACGGACAAGATATATACTTTCTTATTTATATAAATGGCAAAAAGCTGCATTTTTTTTCTACATCCATCAGTTTAAATCCTTAATGCAACTGGCACCAGTCAAAGTTGAGCTTGTCAACACTGCAGAGATGGTATTATTTAAGAGAAGCAATAGTTTATAATACTGTAAACAATGGCAGTTGGGCTGAGAGATAATTAGTTTGAAGCACAACAATAAACAACGGAGAGAAAATGAGAGTAGATGTAACTGGTAATTAAAGAAACACTTCAGTTCAAAACATCTAAGCTCATTAAACAATGAAGATATTTTTACATAAGTTCATATCGACCACAAAAACTTTAAAAGAGTTTACAGCAACAGCTCAGTGAGGCTTATGCTGCATTCACACCATTCATTTCAATGTGGGTAGTGTGTTTAGGCTGAAGCAGTGGGGACATAAACATCACTGTCCTGCCTGAAATGTGTTCAGTGGCTTCATCTGGACCAGTACTGTGTAAAGGTTGTTCATTTCTTAAAAAAAAAATGTTTTTATACTAGTATTGTATCAAAGGTTAAAAATCTCGTATCGTGGAAACTCTAACCATGAATTTCTGCACATAATTTCGTAACAATCCTGTTGTTGAGATATTTCAGTCTGGACCAGAGCAGTGGACCAACTGGCCAACCGCCCTGAAGCAACACTGCTTGCATGTCTAAAAATTGATGTCTTTTTTTTAATTGTCACTCATTAAATCTTTATTGCCTTTGCTTCATGCCATGAGCAGATGGATTTTAAAATTGCAGGGTAAATATAACCAGTTTAAAAATAAACTGTAGCAAAGATTCAAAAGCTTTAATGAAAGCCTGTGTTTGAAAGCAGCTTCACTGACTGAGTGATGGACAGGCTGTGTGGCTGAAGATAGCTTTCATTTCATCCTGACACCGTCTCAACAACACAACCACTAGCAGCACCAGGCTACATTTGGAATAAGTTTCTGTGTGCATTGTTTTCCCTGACAGTGAATGACTGACAGCAGCTAAAGCCTCCGTCCATACCAGCCATCCTGAAACACTTAAAGACAGAGATATCCATCGGCATCCGTCAGTCTGCACGGCGGGGCAGCCCACCTGGCAATGGTTTCTGCCGCGGTCGCGGTGGGTCAGGAGCAATAAAATCAACACACTCTCTACTGTACGATCGAACAGCAGCCCCTTCCTCCAAACGGCACCTCAGGAAATAAAAACATGTGTGGAGATTACCTGTCGAGGTTAAACCAAAGTCACCGTGGTATCGGCTTCGATTAGACAGAAGCGGGAAGAGTTGTGTGTGGGCAGGGGGATGCATGTGTTGAGTTACTGCTTGTTGATGTGTCCCACCTGCATCGGCTTCCCTGCACCTCAGGCGGACGCTTGCTGGAGCATCTGTGTCCTCATGCATGAATGTGTGTATCTGCACGTCGTCCACCCTGCTGGGGTTGAGAGCTTACAGACTCTCCGGCCTAATTGAGCAGGGAGGTCACTGACCCTCAAAAAGGACACCCTTTATTTTTTACTCTCATTTTTTTTTGCACATTCTCCTCTTGAACATCTCTACCTCTCCTGCAATACACACAAGCAGATACAGACCAAACTGTCCCTGGTTTTCTTCTTCCAAACACCACAACACAGGTCAACAAGATATCCTCCAAGAATCTTGAACATTCAGACTCTGGCAGCTCTGAAACTCTCTGCAGCACTTAAAAACTTATTTTCAGGGCTGTGACACTGGCAGGAAACAATGCCAGCTGCTACTTAAAATAGTCACAAGAGCGCATGGCTCCTGGACTTCAGCGACTATTAAACCCTGGTGAGTATTTTGAGACATTTTGTTGGATGGATGTCACCTGGAACTACAGAGGTGAAAGGCACAAAGGTCTAAAGTTTCAGGTCTGAACTCACTGCCCTGTTAAACTACTGTGAGGAAGTGGTTTGGCAAAGCAGGACACACAGAAGGTCTGGAATTAAACATCTGTTCATTATAGGAAATCTGCTTCTCTTCTGCAGAGAAACTTTGGTTGTAGCTGGCAGACTGCGGTCGACAGAACTCCCTTAACATCTGACTTAGTTTCAACAACACCTCAATCCTGTTGATGGATTAAGCAGGAAATAAAACACAAAATAGATAAATATCTCAAAAGGTCTATAAATACCTGCACTGAAAGTACAACACAGTGAAATCTACACTAAAATCAGTGATGCACTGTAAGAAACAGTATAAAAATAGGCTCAGTAAAGCTCAAACATTTTAAATGAATCATTGTTCCATCCAGTTGTGTGGTGGAACAAAACGTCACTGATGTTGGAGACATTCTGCCATCTAGAAAGTGAGCAGAAAGTATTGGATGTAAAAAGTTAAGCCACAGTTCTTTGTTCTTGGATTATATCAAGGATCATGGATGTTATTCAGTTCCTTGAGTTTCTTGGAGGACGAATCTGGACAGTAGGACACTCTTTCCCAATCTTGGACCAGCTGCTCGAGCTGTCACGTTATCAAACAGCACAAAGAGTTTTGGTTCGGACAAAGACAGGTTTATTCAAAGGTGAGACTGTGTGCTTATTCTTCTCTTGGCAAGGACTTGTGTAAAACTGGAATTAGCGCTCTCATTTGAACAAAATCAGTGTACCAGTCCAGCACAGTCCAGCACAGACGTTTCAGATAAGACATGCACCCTCGTCTTACCCAACAACAAGCACAAGCACAATGAACATCAATGTCAGCATACTGTGTTTTACAACTATTAAATGAAAATAGCATTCTAACTCTTTAATGACCTGCAATGACTGATTCTTTTGGCCACTTGGGGGCAGCATAAACAAGTCGTCACCACAACAGTTGCTCTGTTATCTCTGTTTTGGTCTCTACCAGGTCCTGAGATATATTTACCTGAAAACAATGCTACAAGAGAGATAAGAATAAACCAAAACAGCTGATGAATGAGCTGAAACTCACTACAGAGCTCTATAAAGCCAACAGAAGCTGCAGATTCAAGTGATAATTCTCTGTAAATTCATCACTACAAGCAACCTCTTTCACATTGTCATATTTTTTCAGTTTTTTTTTTCCAGGCACACTGTTATAAAAATTCAGATTATAACTGCTGTTCAAACCGTATCCAGCAGCAGACTTAAATTTAAATATTGGTCACAAAAATCTTTCATTCATTTCATTCATTCCTCTTAAGAAAGGGTCCTTTGAAGCTGAGGTGACAACCACATGTTTACAGAATATTTCAAAAATCCTTCCTCTGAAGCCTGTCTTCGTGATTTCACCAAATTCTCAAGCTGATGAATAAATATGTGTCTCTTGAAGATTGATGCAGATTAATTTCTAAATTCCAGAGTCACAGTCTTCACACACACATGCTGATCCCAACATCCTGATCCAGACCTTAAAGGGAAGTAGGAAATGAAGAGAGGAAAATGTCTGATACTAAATTTGAACATGATTCAAACTATGAGTCAGGAGGCCCAGGAACACAGGTTTACTCATAAAACTGCAGTTTTTGGACACGAAGAAGGCAAACAAGGTGCAAACAGCCGTAACGTTGATGTTGGCGTCAAGATGTTTGTGCCTCGCTCTGTTCAACTCACATGCAATTTTGCTGTCAACTTTAACTGGATGCACAAATCCCAAAATCCCAATGATGTCAGTGAAAATCATTTAAAATTTCAGCTTCATCTTCTGCAGCATCTTTCATTATGATGACATACCCACTCTGCTACAGTGTGAAAGCACATTTTGGGTGTGACTCGACAGGAATAGAATTAATATGAGTCTTTCTAGGGAGGGAAATGCATGAAAAACTGACATGTTAACCCAAGTATGGACCAGGGAGGCCAGAGTTCACCCCACCCAGCTGTTAAACAGCTGGCCCTCTGAAACAACTGACCTATATCTATCTGTCCTCTTCCTTCTACTTCACAGGACGTAGAATTGTTAATTAGTCTTTGGAGAAGTCAGGTTCAACCGGAGTGTTGTCACCATCTCTAACTGATCAGGGTCAGGGTGGACACAAATGGGGATTAACACTGAACAAAGGTCAGGTCCTTTTTCATTGGGGTGGACTTCACTCAAAGGTACAACAGAGGAGAAATCCCCAGGGACATTTTTTTCAGATTTAGTCTGTTGAATTCACAGTTAACAAACATTAGCAGAGGTTCATAAAGTGAGGTTTATCTCATCTGGTTCGATCATTTCTAATAAAGACAGTATCTATATCGTTTCTTCCTGATTACACACTAATATACCAGGTACAAGCCAGTTGAACAACTGACAGTAAATCAAAGACATGTCTGCAGCAATTTCAAAAGGCCAAGACTTTTGAAGCTTGTGAGGCAGGAGTTGCTAAGTAAGAGGGGCCATCCACCTCTGATTATAGGGCATTGATGTTATTTTTTAAGATACTGACGTGGTGTAAATTAGCTGCAATTGGTCGACTTAATGTCAGCATTGGCCTTGCATTAGCCTTAAAACAGTCGATGGCGTGTTAAGCCATTTTCAATCCATGAAATTACGGTTTTCATAAACTTGGTAAGAAATATGAATACTAACATCGGCATCAATGTGTTCTATCACAGCATCACTGTAGTTTACAACTTAAAAAAGACTTGTAAAGAACCATTGTGTAGCATTTAGTGACATCATATCTGATCGGGTTAAACCACTTTGGACACTGGACACGAGGGGACAAATTAATCAGGAACTGTTTGAAAGCAAAGTTATGAGATGTCTCTGTTTGTCCGTTGTTTAAAGCCGTGGTTCTCAACAGGGTGTGGGGGGTTGTGCACACCAACCGGTCATGACTTGGAAAAGATGAGTTGTTACAGGACCAGTGTGTGGGATTTAGCTAGCGATGATAGTGATTATACTCTAGTGAAAACCAAGTAATGAATATTGTATCATATTTTCTCCAATAAATCCCGATAAATGTTGTACACTGGACCTTTAAGTGTGCAGTATCTCTTAAATTTGGAGGACTTGTTGGACCGACTGACCGTGTTGGACAAAGACTTGTTCAGGGTTTTATTGCGAAATTGTTCATCGTATCTTAAACCAAATTTGACCTAACCTTACCTCTGGATATGTTCATAACAATAATTTGGTCTGTACAGATGAACTTTGAATTATCAACCCTCTTATACCTTCTTGAACCATAGAGAATGGCTTGACAGCTCAGATTTTCCCTCCTCAAGAAGAAATCTTAGAGCTGTTATATTAATCTTCCATTGAAAATGCTTTTGTCCAGACCTGCGTCATCCCACACACAGCTGCTAAAGTTATAGAGAATGACTGATCCTTGTATCATTTCCCTTTAAGAATGTCAATTGAAGAACTTAATGGTTAGATTCCCTAACCTGATTAAAAACACATCAAGCACAATGTTGCCAAATGGAACCAATGTATTCAATGTGGAGTTTTAGATTAGAATAAATGGCTGCATCAATCAAATGTAAAAGTTCAGAGGGAAGAAAAGTCACTGAAAAGAGGTCTTTCCACTGAGTCAAAGCTCAGTCAGATAACAGGATGTCCCCAGGGGAGGAGAGGAAATCCCCAACAATCAGGAGGGGAAAAACCTCCCAAGACCTCCCAAAACAAAAGCTTTCTGAAGAGTTCGACCACCACCACTATTACGGCTGGAACTAGTTGGAGTTTCTGCTCAACAAGAGTGCCGTAAAAAAATAATTTAAAATGGAGACATGATGAAAAGAGCTTAAGCTTAAGAATTTTTGCTGATGTGTGCATGTGTGGGGGTGGTTCCCAAATATGTGACTCCCTACAGTAAGTGAGGACTGACCTCATTTCCTCCCTGTTCACAGCTGGCTCATACGGAGCCCCTGAGAATGAATCCAGCCATATCTTTTTCCCTTGTCTCGTCTTCCTGCCTCCATTCACCCGGGACGGAGATGTGACACGGCATCCAACCACACAACTGCTGTTTCCATTAACTTCATTAGCTGCAGACCACAGTCCACAGACACAATATTCCAATGACAGCTCTTTTGTTTGGGTTTTATTGTGGGGCCAAGATGCCAGGAATTGCTGTGATCTCTATTATGTGAGGCACTGTGAGGAAGAGTAATAGCAGGCAAAAAATGAAATAATCACAGCCATAAAACCCGAACTTCGCATTCTTCACCATCACGTCATTGGAAAAAGGGACTCACAGGATGGTTCTGATAGCCTGAGGAGGCACAGAGGCTACTGAACGCATGTGTTACTGACTGAAAACATCATAATGACATGCTTACAAAATAGGGGTAATTCCTAAAACACTAAAATTACAAAGCAAGGGGTGCCAGGTATGTGTCTAAACTTTCGCTGAACAACCCACAAAAGAAATGTACTAACATTTGCATGCCACAAGTGTTGGAATAAGCCACTTGTAAGGCGGTTAATAACACCTACTCTAGTCTTTCTAAGGCCCGCGGGATAATCGAGGATGAAGGATTGTTTTGAGTGTAAATTTCTACACTAAGCCATGACAGCTGTAAGTGGTGGGATTGCCAAAAACAAACCAGGCTGAGGACATTTCCAGACACCGTATGTAGCTTAGAGGGACAACAGAAAGCAGACCTCGAGCATTATTTTGGTATAATTCTGAGAACAGAATGAGAACACCCCCCGCATTGTCTTATTCATGGCACTTATTCAGAGGATGATATAGGAATCTTTTGCCTCAGGGCATAGATGAGAGGTTGAAGCAAAGGTGTGGGTGATTTAGAGACAGCACTGCCATGATTGAAAACACACAGTTCAGGGGTTCTTCTTCAAACGCTTCACTCTGACACTGTGATTCATAAGCAGACTTTTAACTAAGGGGACAATAACAGATCTCTACAAATATGCACAAAAGCTTCTCCATTCCTGAGCTAATACTCATAATCAGGCACTGGATATAGTGACAGAGTATCCAGTGTCATGGTTCAAACCACTTAAACAACACCAGAAGACATAGCTGAATATGAACATCAGTCAAGACTGTGGTCTCTAACATGTCCAGTATGACTACTGGCGATGTCAATAAGAACTAGACCAATAATTTGGCTAGATCGGTATATTGATTGATATCAGCCTATTAGATACTTAAATTTAGTAGTTAATCAACCTGATATTTTTCCTCTGCTTAGTTAGGTTTAGGTCCATCTAGCAGCAGGCTAAACAAAGTAGTCAAGATGTCTCCTTCACCAGCAAAACTTTCCAGCTCTTCCTTGGGGATCTCAAGGCACTCGTAGGCCAGATGAGATATGTAATCCTTCCAGCTAGTTCTGGGCCCGACCCAGTCCCTCCTCCCTGTTGGACGTGCCGGGAAAACCTCCAGAGGAAGTCATTCAGTGGGGATTGTCTATTACCTCTTTTAATGCGTCAAGCTGTGTCAAGTTGCACCCAAGATGGACCATCTCTGGAGTGGAGCCAAAGCAAGCCCAACCTGTCTCAAAGCCGGTTGCGGTAAGTCTTGTCCACCATTGCCAACCCATGACGTCCCCCCTTCTCCCTCTCAAACAAGCAAGTGTTGCAAGACTCAAGTCAAATGTGCAAGACAGGAGATAGAAAGGCACTTTTAAAAGTGTCTATGTTCAGCTCTCAGTACTTTTGTAGCTTTTAACAGAATATCTGTGGTCTGAAGTTTAGTTTCTCTTCTGTGCTGTTGTTTGTACTTTCAGGTATCTCCTTTTTTTACCATTTCATGTTTGCTTTCTGATGGATAGGAGTCGTATTTTAAGTTACTGCTGATGAAAACCAAACATTTTCTAATTTTGCTCTTTCATAATAGCTGCAGACTCATAGGTGCCTATTAGTTCTGTTTATACTACTTTCTGGAGTATGCTTGGAGGATTCACTCCACATATGCACAGTATATCAGCATCTATAGTGTCTGCATGGAAAGGTCTGCAGGTGAGTCAGCATGGTCACAATAAGTCGGGAATACACAGATGACCGCCTACGAGATTTACATCAGATGGACCCCAGGAGACCGTCACACACCTGTATACAATGAAAACATGATACCAGCTTAAGGCTGAGCCCAGCCACCCTATAAGGGAAACTAATTTCACTCCGCTTGTATCAGCAATCTCAGTCTTTCAGTTACTACACAAAACTCATGGCTGTGGGTGAGGGTTGGGAAGTAGACTGACTGGGAAATTGAGAGCTTTGTCTTCTGGATCAACTTCCTCTTCACCACCACGGTCCAGTGCAACACCCACATTAGTGCTTACGCTGCACCGATCAGCCTGTCAATCTCACACTCATTTTACTGTCACTCGTGAACAAGATCTCAAGTTAAACTCCTTTTTTGTTGCAGTAACTTACGCCAAAAGTTGAGAGGACATTGTCATGTTTGCTCATGTCATGCATTTATGTAAAAAAAATAGTATTACACTGATATATCATCATTAAATCTATCAAATATCAACACCAGTTTCAGCCTCAAATACCCGCTGCTGGTCAGGTTATAACGCTCTTTATTCTTACCCTAAAAACTGCAGAAGAGTCATCATTCAAACCCGTTCACAAATACTAAAGAGCTCCAGAGTTTGAATCATTCCATTCAGACACGTTTGATGTGAAAGTGGCACAAAGTTACGGTATGAGTAAGACGAGCGTTGATCCCAGACAGAATTTATGTTGGGAAAACTATGACTGCATGAAAATGTCATGCATCATTCATTCCACATTTAAATTCTATTGTAGCACCATCGCTAATTCACATGAGCTCATCCTTCCCTGGCGGTGATATGATGTCTGAGGCAAAACTACAGTTTGCCTTTAACACACCACACATGCAGCCTGAGCTGAGGCCTCCTACAGGCTGACGGTGCATTAAAACCTCACCGCCGTGGCCGAGCCATAAACCACAACCACGCCGTACAGTAGACATGAAGCAGCTCATGGAAAACATGAAACACGGAGGTTCGCTGTATGTATGACATGCCTACACATTGCTGCAAACCACACTGCAGCTGGCGAGTAAGAGGACATAAAGGGCTGTGTTATTGTTGGCTGTGATGGAGCCACTGTGAGTGCAGGCCCACACAAGACTTAAAGGGATAGTCTGGATTATTTGAAGTTGGGTTGTATGAGGTACTTATCGATAGTCAGTGTTGTAGACACAAGTTTGGAAAAGCAGAGAGAAGTACCAGCACAAAAGCTAAGCAATGAACTGCTGTCTGTTTTTTTGTTTTATTTGAATATTTTCACTGCTTTACCTTGCAATTAGACAGCATTCTCTGACTGTAAACCTCTGTATTATAAAGAAAATATCATTCTCTCCAAACCTACTCCTAAACTACTGTAAATAACACACTGACTATGAGTAACTCATACAAGTCCACTTCAAACAACCTGAACTATCCCTTTAAAGAGTGAGGAGGCAGAGAGGATGAAGAGGCTGCGTCATACAGAGAGCATCCTCAGTGAAATAGTTAATTAAAATACACTGTCTTTTAAAAAGGCGAACTATTTGAAAAGATCCCCTGATGAAGATGACTTGGTGTCTGTTTTTCATGACAGCTGGCCGAACTCGTGCCAGCTGTGGCCTGACATATATTAAAAACTGTCAAGATAAGGTGACATACTGCCAATAAGACGTCAGAGAAACTACAGTATGGAATTCTAATAACCCATAGCAAGATTTTCCCCACTCAAACTGTGCATAACAAAGAACAGTTGTTTACTGTCCAACATCTACATGATGTCATGAAGCAATTTCTGTACAGTATTACAATGGCCCTACTGTACAGAAAGTCATATTCCTCTCTCTAGTCCAATCAGAGTCTATATTACAGACTCTCTGGGGGAATTAACCACTCATTTCCTCAGAATGACACAGTCTACGAGATGCTGCTTTCTGCCCAAACCATGTAAAAATTCCTCTTTGATGAAGAGATGCTATTGGCCACCAAACCACAGAGCAGCAAGTCTCTCATTGGCTCTGTTTGTATCTCTGCTGCTGCTTAGAAACCAGCCCACAAGGTGAGCTCCCGCCCTGGGTTTAATTAATAAGTAGCCTTCCCTGTGAAGGAGCAGTACCAGTACAATGGCAGACATGTTCCTCGACACTGCCGCTCGGATCACACTCAACATCTTAATGAGATGTGGTTCAGTTTGTGTGAGCCGCAGTTAAAGTAAGGAATTTAGTTAATTACAGTACACAGTTTATGATTTATTTCAGCTGTGCCAGAGAACCCAAAACATCACACTCTCGCAAACATGTGCCATAAACATGTGAGATATTCTTAACACCTATAATTAACCAAAACCACTTTAACCAGCATGCGCAGCCTTATTTAGACCATTAAAAGCAAACATTTGGGCCTTATTTTACAAGAGTGTGGGGTTTGCCGGTAAAGCGACATGAAAGGAAATATCTACTAATACGTCATCTCTGCAGCCCTTCCATGGAAACCTGTTAAGCGGTAGATCTGGGAAAGTATGGCAAGTATGGTTACATGTGTTTTTTTTTTACGAGTAAATGAGTCAGATGTAATTAGACTGAAATTTGACACTACCCAATGTTCCTTTTGTCCCTCTCGTTCAGGATGAAAGTAATCCAGGTACAGGTTGGATAAAACCACTTCAAAACAAGAAAGTACTTAATATTTCTGGCATATGATGCTCATTAATGCTTCATTTAGCAAGTGACCATGTAACTTTCAAAACAACTGATTATGTTAAATCTGTTTTTGTTTTCGCATAATTGATGATATTTGTCCAAATTGTCAAACTCACCATATACCGTTTTTACACCAAAATATATAAATGATGAATATATAAATAGGAGACTGACTCTTTTCTCATTGCTAGTGTGCTGGAAAGCCAAGTCTCAACTCGTGTGCAGGAGAGCTTTTATTTTACTGTTTCATGTTTGCTTTCAGATGTATATGAGTCACGTAGATATATTGCTGCTGAAAACTCAACACTTCCCTAATTTTTGTTAAGGACTGATAATAATTGGGGTGGGGGGGGGCGTGCCTTTTTCTTTTTTGGCTTCTGAACGTGGGGCATGCCATAAAAAGTTTGGGAACCACTGTTCAAGCGGTTGCAGGCGCTCTTGTGCTGGGCTGATGCACTAAGTCAAACCAAGCATAACGTGCATGAAAAAGGGGCAAAAGAGTTGCAGAAGTTACCTACAGAGGCGACAAGTCTTAACTGCCTTTGCAAAAAAAGCAGTGAAATTTAGCGTGTCCACTCGGGAATCGGGTATGGGTCACTGCTGATTGGAGCTGGAGTTGATAAATACCTGTGACATCTGAAGACTCATTTGATCCGGAAGCGAATCCCAATTGTACACTTTACCATTGAAGACAAAAGCCAGATGTTAGTGGGTTTTAGACTTAGTTTTTTGTCCAGTGTGACAGAGGCTTTAGGGCATTTATACTTCTTGCTGACTGTCCCTCACATAAAACAGCCTTTAGCATGCAGATGTGGACTAACGAGACCTCTATCGGTCTTCTTCACCCCAACCCTTGGCATATCTTGAAAATAATGAGCAAAGAAATATAACTTCATAATAGCAGAACAAAAGTAAGACCACATTACTTTCTTCTCTCCCCGGTCTCTGACAACTTTATCTTGGTTGGCACCAAAGATAGACTAGCATGACAGATTAAACCTTCACTGATAGGCCTGTGGGGAAGTCTCACACATGATTTACATGCACAATCTTCAACAAATAAACATAACCTTAAAAACAGAAATACTGAAAATACAAGTGATTTTCAGCTGTGGACTCAATGACGGGGTGTACTTCATGTGGACTTAAAGGCATGTTCCTGACTTCTGTGTCAACCGTCCCTGTGATGCTTTCATCCCTGCTCTCCCCAACTCCTCTGAGGAAGCCAGCTAGAGCTAAGCGTGTGTCAACTATCTGTGCTAAGGAGAAGAAGCTGTTTTAACACTCATGTTTCATAGTCTGGTTAAATTTAAGAGCTCTGAGGACTCATCCACATATGTTGACAGACAGCAGGACTTATTACACAGACTTACAGATTTGTTTGTTTTACAGATGCTCTGAGTAACAGCCATGCCTGTGTACAACAGATGCATCGTTTCTGGAGATTAGAAACTCGATCAGCAGCACATGGTCTCTTTATCCACACTGCTATCTGTCTGTCACTTAGCAACACTCTTACACAATAGTGCAATCCTTTAAGATGAAGACAAAATGGTGGATGTTGCCAGCAGCATTTTGTTTGGGCGTCAGTGCCAATAAAAATAATTAACAGCTCATCATCAACTCTGAATGCAGTGGTGTAATTATTATTATAAGATAACAGTCATTCTGCCTGTCAGATAGAGTGGGCTTTACAATTGAGTCAGTGTATTTTAGTGTCAACATGTCAACATGTTAATATACTTAACATGATATCAACTGTTTACTCACTATGACTGCAACTTAGCAACAGTAAACACAGTATTACTACCCCTACCTTCAGATATAAACATTACCTCACACGAATTAATAGTGTGATAGAATAGACAACTTGGTAACTAAGTAAATATTAACACAGATCCTAAAGCTCGAAGTGTCCAAGTGTGAAAGTCATGCCTGATCAGGTCAGTCTTGATCACCTCATGAGTGGAAATGTACTGCCTTGTTTAGTACCACCCAACCAGTGCGGCATGGCTAAAAAAAACAAGCGCAACAACACAAAACCTTTCAGCAGGAAAAATTAAAGATCAGCAGATAAGATCGCAAGTGAGGAACAAGCAAATACATGTGCAAGTGGAATGTTCTTGGTGCAAAAAGAGTCAAAAGAGCCAGCTTTTAATGCCCAATTATCTATTGCATGTTGAGCAATACTGATGGATATAAAAGCAACCTGCTGTCCTTTTGTCCTCCCTGCACGCACTCCACAGCAGTGTACTGATGGCAGCAGTTCAAACTCTTTGTACTGGTCAGGACAGTCCAGGATGGCCTTGTCTTCCAGAGGACTCACATTCTGTAAATACCTCTGAGTTGGGCCTAAAGCACCCCAAGTATTTTGCTGCTAAATTAAGAGGCCTGTCAAGCCTTTTTCACTGGCCATGTGGAAATCTTACCATGCCAGACAACAATAAAAGAGGGTAATCCTGTTTCTATTAAATTCCTATGAACCAGAGCTGTCACTGCACAAAAAATGTTAATTTTCCTCCAAAAGAAAAGACACAGCTGCCCTTGTTTAAATGGCATGTTTATTAAAATCAAAATAGTTTCTTCTCATGAACGGCAGCCTCATATTTCGATAGCTGGACAAAGGACTTGTCACACAATGAAACTAAATTGCTGGGATGGATAATGGCATATTTGCTAAAACTTTGAGAAGTCTGTATTATATATTAATGTAGGGCTAAAATTTGGACTATAAGCACCTGTGCCCAGTTGCATAAACTATCTAAAGTTTCAAGCTAAGTTTGTCCTTGAAGCAAAATATCTCCCTAAACTCAGGGTTTCATTGCAGAACATTGTTAGGTTGTCTCTTTGCCTGAGTGTTTGGACTGAGGCGTCCACAGCAGTTACGGTCATAATACAGTGTGAGTGTACTTCAAATAGAGTGGTTACACTTCACTCACATCATCATCATTTATCATAATGCAACTAGACAGCATTATTGTCAGTGTTAGCTAGCTTCTCCAAAATGGACAACAAAGAGAAGAGAAATAGACAAAGGAAGACAAACTGGACAGAAGATAAGACTGTCGTTCTCCTTAGAGAATATGGAAAGCACAAGCGCATAATCCAAAGCAATCTTAACCCAGCAAAAACAAATACAGATATGAGGGAAATGACTCAGAAGAAAGTTTAAGGGCAACCGTAGCCTAAACGGTTTTATAAAACCATGCACAGTCTCCTACAGGACCGGTCAGGTGGATTTCATCGCATCCACCGGTGAATAGTGCTGGGAATCAATAACAAGTTCCAATTAACAACCGGTTCAAAATTGTCCAATCCATCGGAATCAAATGCCTCTGAGCCAATCAAATCCTTTTGTTAATGCAATCATGGCTTTGAGACAGTTGGACGCTGCAACTAAATTCGATCAATCTGTTGATTATTTTCTCAAATGATCGTTTAGTCGTTTTGTCTATAAAATGTCAGAAAATGGTGAAAAATGTTGGTCAGTATTTCTCAATACCCAGCGTGACATCCTCAAATGTTGAATACCTTTTTCAAATGAGAAAGATATTCAGTTTACTGTCATACAGGAGTAAAGAAACCAGAAAGTCATATTTAAGAAGCTGAATAGTTTCCCTGAAAAATGTCTTTCATTGATTAATTGATCAAAAGAGTTAATATATATAATTAAATAATCCATTAAAAATGTATTAATCATTGCAGGAGATAATAAAACAGTTGCATTGGCACTGTAAACCTGTGCAGACCTACTTGTCTTCCAACACAGAAATAAACAGGAGATAAAAAGATTAAAAAAACCCCATCAGACTGATAAGAAGAATAGTCTCGTTCTAAGGTAACAAAAACACAACGTTTCTTATTTTCAGGTAATTATAAACTAATGAAAACATACTTATTAACATACATTTGACCTTAAACATACAATTGGTCATAAAACACAGAAATGAAAATAAAGATGGAGTAAAACAAGCAATTTTCCTTCTTTTTGTTTGTATTTTGAAGAATCCACACTTTCCCATCTTTTTTCAATGAAAACTATTATCCACCATAACTATAACAACCAAACTCAGGGCTTTAGCAAACAGGAACCAGAGATGGAACAACAGAAGAGCTTCAAGGACAAAACAATAAATGATTGAGAACGTGCCACACCATTATACAAAGCAGACATACTCAGGATGACATCTGATACCCTGCGCATGAATACCAAACAGTCTGTGAACTTTCTACAAGTCTCTTTTTTCTAGAACTTTAGAGTGTCTCTGGCCTTGGCTGTGTCGTAATGTTTATGATTACAGCAGGAGGAAGCGTTTATTTTCCTGTATTCCTTCGTCTCCACAAGTCAGATGATTACTTCTGCATGGAGACATCGAAGAAGACTGATGCCTTCCCTCTTTATTGGGTGCATATGGTCATGGGGTAATACATCGTCCTGAAGTGGCAGCGCGGAGGTTGTTTCCTCTCAAAATCACCACAAGAGCCAAAAAGTTTACATTCTTTGTGGGGGCTCTCCCATTGGGTGACATCACAGTGCTCTGCATGCTTTACACAAACTGAACTCCCAAATCTTCACTTAAATGACTCATTACTAAATTGGCAAACGGAGATGGACATAAACACTAATCCTCAAGCAGGAGCCAACTGTAAAAAGCAGTTGTGAAATAAACTGCAACTTGGACAAGAGGTGTGAGCTGACGGCAGTCTTCAGGGATTTAACTCGGCCTTACAGAGTTTAGGATGAGCCTTTATAGCATCTTACATCATCATGAATGTCTTATGGTGTGTTTGTTACCTTAAGATATACTTTGAAAGTGAATAATCACACAGTTTCAGCTAATTTTTTGAAGACATGGGTGCACAGAAAGTGAAAGTAAACAGTGAAACATGTCCTTGACAATCAATATATACTTTTAGATTAGTCAAAAAGCATTTGACTGAAACTTGAAATACTTCACCTGGCACCACCAATTCAGGTGTTGCCAGAACTGCAAGTAAATTAAAGCTTTCAGCCTACAGTGCAGTGATGTGTAGCCTTTAGTGTTGAGTACTGATTGTGCTAAAATTAAGAATACAAAAAACTGATTCAGCACTGATTTGATAATATTCAATGCATTTCACTTTTTATTGTGCTGTAGAAGGTCTGATCTCAAGTTTTTTCTACTTATTTCAAACATTTGAACAATTATCAGAGCCTATTATTTCTAAACTGGAGCCAAATTATTTTAGGTAAAATTATTTTGCTTTATGGACAGATCGTTTCACTGGTATTAAGTGATTTTCTCCTCAAATTCAGTGTTTATTTCTTATATTTTAGCTCATCTTTTTTGCAGTGTAGAGGAGGAAGCGGGTCTCATAAAAGATTACGTACAAGAAGAATAATTTTTACTACACAGAAACCATAAAACCATGATTTGTTTGTGTATCCTGCAATTGTGGTTGATGCTTATCAGGGTTGGTGCCGCAGGGTTGTTTTTCCCTGTTTTCTCTTTGCAGCATTCAAAATGCACATGACATTCTTCAAACTGTGCTGTGAATGACTTAAGTAATTCTGGGAAGGCCAACTAACAAGCATAATGTCAATTTAACTCTGTATGTACATTAATTTAAATTTCAAATGCATTTTAACATGGCGCTTTCTGAACTTTGGTTGACTAACAGCTATTCTGAAGTTAGTTTTAAGTGTGTTAAAGTGGCTATAATTAATATTTTTATGCTGGATCAGATGTCTACTTGAATGTAAAAGTGGTTGCTTGTAGTGATAAGCCCACTGAGAACAAGAGGGTGACAAAAGCTGTAGCTTTATTGCAACTTTCATCTCATTATTTAGGTTTAACAGCTTGCAACTTTCTCTCACCCAGGTTTGAGTGATTGGATGAATATATTGGCTATCAGCGATTGGCTGAGTCCACACCAGCTGGTCTGTTTGGGTGATTTTGGGTTTTTTTTTGTTTTTTTTTTGCTAATGTAATGGTCTGAGCGAATGAGAATTGCTGCCCACTCATTCAGCAGCATTGTACACACCCACTGAGCCCAAGAACAAGTAGGAGGAAAACGCCCTGCGGAGCCACAATATTTTTACATCTAACCAAACAAGAGTTGTTGATCGTTGGGACAGTGGAAAGACGAACCAAGATGGTTTTGGTGAGTTTTATTTGTTTCTGGCGGTCAAGCTAGAATTTTGTGTGAATTAACGAGGCAATTAAGCTGGTTTTAGTTTGGTAAGACAGAAAAACTTGGATTCAGATGGTGTTTGTACTTTTCTGTTTAATAACGAAAAAAAGTGTAAGAATGTTTTGTTTATTAGACACTGTGAAGGTAAAATTGCAAACTCACATTTAAAGCTGAAACAAAGGATGCTGGGGTGCAAAATGTTTACATATCACCCAACCCTACTCTAACTGCTTTTATAGCATTGTTTGTAGCTGCAGCAGGCAGGTTTTTCAGCATAAAGACTCACTGAATAACACTTAAGAGTAGGCAGACCAAATCTGTGACTAGTTGGTGAACATAAGGAAGCATTTAGCAGCTAAAGAATCAGATATTTCCCTCAGAAGTTGGTGGAGATGAAAACAGAGCTAAAAGGAGACCGAATATTGGACTTGTATTTGCAGGGAAATCAGACTCATGACTCAAAATGCAGGATAATGTTGATCTGCAACTGCATGTATTCATAGTTTGATTACATTTCCCAGGTTTAAGCTAACAGGGTAATTAATTGCTACAATAATCAGAATTACTGATTTTCCAAGATATTAATTTCTTGCAGCCCTGCTTTGAGCTCACAGGCACTAACTCTATCAAATTTGTTTTGAACTCTTTTATTTCCTGAGCCAGAGACCTGTCAGGGATTTTCAGTCTTGAATAACTCCTTCTGTCTCACTTTTTTTTGCCCCATTAATCAGATGAGATAATCTTTAAAGCGTGCTGTAGGAGGATGACGTGGAACTGACTTCACTTCAACGTTTCACAGATGATATATTGATGTTGCTGCTCGGGGAAAGTCCTAAATTTACAGAAAAGGCTCTTTAAGGACATTTGGCTCACGTGTGAGGGGAGATCAGCACATACACACTCTCAGCTTTTCATCCTGTTTAATCACCATCTGGAAGTTGTGAGATTTAACCCGTCCACATGTATGTCGGGAGTTCAAAAGTACTTTCAGCTTTCTTAGGGGATTTATTTTAGAGAGAGGTGAATTGTTTTCTCTTAATAACTGCCTCAGTTCAATTTAAGCAGCTGGATTAATGGTGTAGCAGACTGATGCTATGAAGCAGCTCTATGAATAAAGGCCACTGTGTTTAGACAGTGAAATGACATAAATGCAACCCAAGAAAGAAAGTACTTTACCGCACATTTCGGCCTATGCTTTACTTTCTATTATTCCTGTCACACTCCTCTGATAAGGCCCGTCTCTAGCTCCTTGTGCCTGTTTAGCACTGTTATTAGCTGCAATTCACAAAGATCTGAACCAGATGTGGACACGCGGTGGGGTCAGTGTCGGCCAGAGGTCAGGTCAGCACAGGATAATGAAAACTACTTTCTCCTGTCCTCTAAATAGGTGTAATACTACCTGTTTCCCTGCGGGGAAAAACCTCCTGGGGAGAGGAGATGCTGAGATCTAACGACAAAGATAAGCAGGTCACAGAGCGGCTGGGGATAATAGTTGGAAATCCTAGCGTAACGCACTGCTAAGATGAATTATTCTTTGGCAGTCGGAGGTTAGAGGGAGGAGGAGGGTGGGTGTGCAAATTGGAAATATTACCCTTTCCTATGCCAGCTGTCAAACTTAACTTAGTGATGTGTAGCATTTGGTGGATTCAGAGAGCCGTAGTGTTGTCTTTTCATGGTGTGAAATAAAGACATCTGCACTAGAATATTCATAATAGAAGACAGGCAGAGCGTGGCTGAAGTACATCACAGGCCCGACCTCACTGAACTTTTGATGTTAAACATATTCTGATATTGAACTTTACATATTTAAGCTTCTCATACACATAAACAGGGCCACGTACAAGCACAGATTTACTACAGAGTCACCATGGGACCATCGCCCTGCAGGCTGACAACAGCGGAGTGGGCCTAGATAAACAATCAACACTGCTGATGGAATTTTACAGGAAACAGCTGTGGGGTCAAGAAGGCAAACAAGCTGCCCTCAAAATATGAATGATTCTCACTTCTGGAATACCAGAGGATTTGGCACTGGAGCCACGAATTCAAATTTGATTGACCAATCTTGTTGTGTCTGTTCCTTGTTCTTTATTTGGATCCACATTTGCTGCTTCTATGGCAGCAGTTCCTCCTCTCAACATATAAAACAAGACATACAGTATAACACATGCAAAAAGGCGTGACAAGACAAGTAAAAAAAACTAAACACCACAACACATCAAACTGTAATCCAATGTAGTTTTTAGGTTGGTTAACTACCACTGGGTTATTGTTATTGTGATTTTTTAGTAGTCTTTCAAAAGAAGTCTTTCTCAAGTCTAAAGAAGCTGTAATAAATTTGATTTGCTGTACTTCAGTTTATACTTGACCTGACACGCCAGATGGTTTGTTACACACAACCATCTGAGAAGCCTTTCTTAGAAACTGTTTGGAAACACGGGCTAACTTCAAACAGTCAGATCAACTCACCAAACCAAAGCGGGACAAGAACGAAAACATCTTTTCCATTAATTAAAGCCTGCAGTGCTGATCTTCAATGAAGAAATACTCTCCAGCTCTGATATAACTGATGCTATCACAGTATCTGCACTAACATCTTCAGGAACCGCCATTGTTGTTCAAGACCGAGTCATTTCCACGGACGCTTCTTGCGTTCGGTGCACCTGGAACCACACCCGTGGATGCCAGTAGTCCGTCTGAGGATGCTGATTGGCTCACACCACCTCTGGTGCAGACACAAACAGACAGATAGGAGCCTGGCAAGATGGAGTCTCGCATGACCTCATGATCTCGTGAATCCATCTGCCTCGCAAGGTAAGTTTTTACTAGCCCATAAAACCTACAATAATTCACATTTAAGATCCTGGAATCAAAGATTCTTTGAACTTTTTTGTTTAAAAATGATATAAACTACACAAAGATGATCAAAAATCTCACCAATTTACTTTTCGACATTCAAGTAATCGTTTAATCGGCTAATTTTTTCAGCTACAGTAAATTACATTCAATTTATTTTTATTTTTCGTGCCAAGTCAAAACAGAAGTTATCTCTTTTCATATAGGGTAGCTCTAATCTGTATTCTTTCTAACATTATTTACAGAGACCCATCAGTTCCCACCAAGTGCGAGCCTTAAGGTGACAGTAGCGATGAAAAACTTGCTTTTAACAAACAGAAACCTCGAGCAAAAACAGACTCTATAGTGGGCGGCCATCCACCTCATCCAGCCAGTGAGATTTAATTCCTTCAGTCGTAAATTCTGCGTTAAAGTGATTGTAATCTCTGTCTCATGACTGGGCATGACTCGGGAAATTTTATACCATGCCTTGTGATATCTCCTTAGAAACAGATTCTGTTTGTTTGGAGAAGAAATCATGGATTACATTGTTGCTGCAAAGCACAGAGATCTGAAAAGCAAACAGAAATAGAACAGCAGTAATCCTATATACTACATCCTGGGTACATCTATGCAGTAGAGTTAGGTTGCAGGATTGGGGAATGTCAATGTCCATAATGAAACATTGCAATGGGCAATGATATTGTTGCTCAGTCTAAAAACGTATTTGTCTCGGCACCACGTGTCCGTTACCTAGTTTTGAGACATAGCGTAATAAACAGCTGCAACAGCTTCTTTAACAACTTTATGACCTCTGCGGGGACACGGCGCCTCAAATACAGAAGCCTTTTAAATCAATGCTACAATGTTAGAGAGCTCAACGGTCGACAAGCACCTGAACCACACTGGACCATTTATGTTGATTTAACATCACAGCTCAGTTGAGTGTGGAGAATGTTGCCATGTGGCCCATAAAATCAGAACAATATCAGTTCCCTGTGCTGTGAGGGCTCTGTGGAAATGCATATGATCACATGACACCGCGCCCGGCAAATGTGTGCTTCATCAAACTGATGGAAAAAGGGCACAGGAGACATGTGACCCTGCCGTGGCTCTGAATAGGCTCCCTGCTACTGCAACCACAGCAGCCACATACCACCTCAAACATTCTGCCACACAAGACTTAATGAAATGTTATCGATTTACCAGAGGAGCTCTCAGTTCGATACACGACCGGGCACCGAAGAATAAATATTTATTAAAACTATGCAGTATACTATTAAGCTGTTGAAAGATAAAAGTAAACTTTAACTTAATACAACGCTACTAACTTGGAAAACAACATGATTTTCCAGCATTTTCCACAACAGATTAGACTTCCTGTATCCTGTGCTCCCTTTGTGGTTTCCAGCCCAAAGCCCCCACAGTTCAGCGCTGTGAGAAATGAGCTGCTGAGGACAGAAGCAACTTGAGACGTTAGCACAATTTATAGTTCATGGTTGTGCAGAACAAGCTGTGAGGTGGATACAGGACACCCTAGCAAACCTGAAGAACATTTTACTCTTTGTGTGGACTAAAAGGCCGGGTTAAATCTGTGCCAACACCTCTGTCAAAGCCAAATATGTGTTAAGTCACGGCACACTGAGATAGAATAGATTCTGCACTGGCTGCTGCCTTCATGTGAACAAACATTTTGGCAAAAAGAAAGTTAACACCACTAGTAAGTGTACAATGATCCTTTTTATCACCTCTATTTTAACAACTATGTTTAAAGTATATGACACACCCATGGGTGAATGAATAATAAACATTAAAGATCAATGTATGTTCTAGAAAAGAGCTATATAAAAGCAAGTCCAGTGACCAGGAGCGCCTGCAATGAAGCTAAGCAATGAACTGTTGTGGACAGAGTCATCGGCAGAATGTATTTTAGCCACCTATGTTTTATTTTATACTATATTTAGTAAAATTTCACTGCTTTACCTTGCTGTAAAACAGGCTTTTCCAACGGGAAACCACTGTTACACAAGCAAATATCGCTCTCTCCAAACCAACCAAACTCCATTGGCAAAATTAGGAGCTGCTGGTTTAAGGCTGCTTTGATCGGTTAGTTTGTTTGTGTTGTTGTGAAACCTGTGTTTTAAAAGGTTAGTTTGGATTCACCAAAATCACACAGTAACACAAACAAATCAACAGATCGGGGCAGAGGTAGAGCAGCAACTCACGTGTTCTGTGAGGTAAGATTTTTAAGATTTTTAAGATTTTGTCGATGTAGTCAGGTTGAGTGAGAGGCTGCGATATTTGTCTTATATAATGACGGTTTCCTGTCAGAAAAGGCTGTCTGGCAGCTCGGTAAAGCAATGAAAATATGCTGAATATAGTGTACATATAAACTTATTTTGATTTTTCTCAGACTGACTTTTTTATGTAGCTAAAATATGTTTTGCTGCTGACCCTGTCCACAGCGGGACATTGCTTAGCTACCTATTGGTACTCCTGCTACTTCTCAAAACAGGGAGCATGACACCCACCATCTACTGTAAATAAAAGACTGACTATGACTGAGTTCCTGACACAAACCCACTTTAAATAATCCAAACTATCTTTAAAGTATTTTTCTCTGATTTTTCTCTCTGAATATTAAAAACTAACTCATGCAACCATATTTCTACTTAGTTTGTGTGTTTTGCGTGGGTGTCTTGACCCGACTGTGAAATGACGATTATCAGGTCATTCGCGATTTGATGGAAAACAAAATGTGCATCTGTCTGCTGTGTAGAAGATAACATGACAGATAGAAGTGGTTTCTCTGCCTGCTCCCCTGCAGCAGCCAACAACACATAGTTCAAGTCACCAGTGAAGCTGAACAGATGCCTGGCAAACTCCTGTTTTTCCATCCCAGCCCTGATTTCTCCACTCAGACACCCAGGAGACTTTGGCCAGACTGATAATCACCAAACACAAAGAATAAAACACACGCAATCAGAATTTACAGGCACACACACACACACACACACACACACACACACACATCTGTGGTGGCAACCACTGTCTTTGCTGCATACACACATATACGTGTATCTAAATGCTGTTCTCCAGCTGGTTGGATCTGTACAGTGAATCTTGGTCCAAATCCTCCCTTCTGTGACAGGGGGTATTGTGATCCTCTTCCATAAATTGAGAGGACACTGTGGTCAGAATGCAGTCCCTGTGATAAATATCTCAATTAATCAAGAGTGAAGTTTTGGAACTTGAATCAAAAACGTTCTTGATTGGCGTCAGCTCCCGCTTCTGGCCGCTCTGCTGTTTCATTTGGCCTCAGCCACACATTCGCAGATGCCAGCGCTTGACAAAGTCACCTCCGAGCCAAGTCTGACAAACTCGCCTCCACAACCTGCCGCTGTCTCATCCCAGCCCGCAAACCGCTGCGGCGATCCTTCACCAGCCTCCTGCCTCCTCCTCTCCTGCAGCCATTTAATTGTTAATCAGGGCGAGAACAATATTGGTGTGTTACGCCACAGCGTGCCCTCACATTCCTGTGGGCCGTTATCCGCTCAAATCCAGTCATGCAGAAGGCCTTTGGCACACCCAAGTGCCACAGTGTCTGGCTGTCTGGGCAAAGCACAGAGCTGCACGCTCGGTCAGGGCAGCCAGGAGAGCAGCATGGTGGCACTCCAGGTGTGTGCAAAGGAGACGGTGGTGGTGATCATTTACATTTATTAAAGACATATCTGGTGTTATATCAGCTTACCGATCTGCTTTTTCCATTATCAAAATGATCTAAGGCAGTGACACACAAGGTAATGGTTTTCTTGGCAATTTCAAGAATGTAAGGGAGTACTTAGATTTTACCTAAACAATTTTTGTCTCAATATTTTACTGCCAAGCAAGTACAAGAAGAAAACTTACGCCTAAGAAAACACTTTCAATTCTATCATTTCTAGTTTATATGTGAGGAACAGAGAAGTGAAATAAAACTTTTCTTTGTTGTTCTTGTGCAAAAGTCTTCAGTGGTTCAGGTTCAGTGTTTTTAATATATCACAGCCATTGTCACTTAATCACTTAATGTATCAAGTGGCTACCTCTGGTAAGACATATTAACTTTGTTTTGCAGAAAGTTTAAGACACACTGATAGAAAATCAAACAAGTCATAGTCTGACATCCTAGGAAATACTCGTATTCACTTTCTTAATGTGTTAACTGTTCAATGACACACTTCAGGAGCTCTCCCATGCCACAGATGCCCGAAAGATATTGAGCAGGTTTAATATCTGGTCAGGTTGGGAACATGTCAGGAAGCCAAGCAATGAGCTACAGCCAATGAGAACAGGCATGGGCTGAGGGGAGGGAAGAAGTAGAGAAGGACAGACCAAAGAGCACCGGAGGAGCAGCCAAACAAGCCCAAATATATAAACATGAGCAAAAAGTAGTAGTAGTAGTTACTAATAACTAGCTCCACCTCCAGCAGTTACAAAAGTAGCATGAACACTGATTTTTCATTATTAATAATCTAATGTCATTTCTTGCATGTGTTTTCATGACCATTCATTCACCAGACAGACCTGTCGGGGTGTAAGGTGTGACCCCCCTGTTGCTGATCATGTAGCCTGCAAACCAACAACTTCAAGGTTCCCGATACAAAACAGAAAGTTGTGTAGCGTGAACGTTATAGTGACGGTAGACTGTATGTTTGGCTTCGAAAGTCAAGTAGTATGACACAGCTACAAAAGGGCTACAGTAAGAAAAAGTCAGTTAAAACTGGAAAGTGGCTGATGGCAAGAATATGTTTTTCTGTCATTGTTTACACAGCACAGGAAGTGAAAGAAAAATGTGATTGGTCGACACTGCTACAAGTGTTTAATGTTTCTGGCTTCATGTCGCCAGCTTCCATTAAAAATGACTTGTAGTCTGAACATACTGTTAGCTTACAGGTCAGCTTAGCTTAGCACAAAGACTGGGAACAACTAGCCTAGCTCTGTCCAAATGTAATAAAATCTACCTACCAGCACCTTTAAAGTCCAATAATCAAAGTCTAAAAATAATCGGTTGTGGTCTTATAGGAGTTTATGTTCTGGACTATTTCTTGACAGGGTGCCGTTACTTCCTGGAATCTTCTCATTACTGTGAGGTTTTCATGCATCCACTGGATACTCCGGGTCCCACAAGTATTCCTTTAAAGAATGGAACTGAACCACTTACTTGGCTTGAAGATGCTAAAACTTGCTACAGTATATTGTCGCTGCATGCCCCTTCATGCTGAGCAACTTCATGTATCACAGACTCTAAACGGACCTTTTCAATGAGTTTTCCTTTCCTCCAGTAGCATGCAACCAGCGTGATGAGAGCCAGTTTCTACTGTCATCTATTCCCACACTACTTCTTGTTCCCCTCTAAGGCTCAGAGTCACTTTGCAAAAAGGATAACCACCAAATGACCTTGTGGATACATCAAACACATAAATCTGACTTGGCTGCAACCAACCTGCATGTCAATGAGCAAATGGCAGTGTTACCGCTTGCTTTAACCAATCAAAACAAAGTACTCATTCTCACTCCGTCCTGATCCACCTATTATCAGTTGCAGATGACAATAACATCATCTGTGATTCCTCTCTAGCTCACAAACACTCTGTCCATTCAAAATCTGTTCAATTTCCACTCAGATCTTTAGTGCATCCAACATTCCTCGCTGGGGTTCAAACCGATGTGGGAGCTGGAAAACTGGAAAGACATATCCCCCACAGTGCAGCCTAACTCTGTCAATATATCTCAATAAACTGAAAAGGGAAGATGAAACAAATCACAGCAAGAATTCACCAAAGCATTGCATCACATTTACACACAGCTTACTTCTAATCACAATCAAGGCAGCAGACTTCATCTAAGGACGACTGTACTGGAACTTCCTGCTGTGTTATAATCAAACCATCGTGTTTGCAGTGGAATCGTGAATGTGTTGGATTTCGGAGAGAAAATTCCAGCGGAGGCTCACAACATCAGCAGGCTTCAGAGAATGTCCTGACCTACAGTCACCTTTTAACATCGTGGTGGGAGACACAGGGGGAAGTTCTCAAAACAAAATGACGATGGGATTCTTATTGAATTATGTGTTCCAATTCCCAAGACAAATTAACTTAATCAAGTCATGGGAACGCTGCCTCCTCCTTCTCTATTATGTCAGTGCAGTTATAAGAAAAGCCTTGTGTGTGTCAGTTCATAGTCAGGTCACATTTCTGAGTTTGTAAATGCCAACACTGATGGCTTCAAATGTCTTTAGAACTGGGATTAAACTGGGCACACAGGATGCGCACATCAACAGTGTCATTATGGAGCATCATCAACCCCCTTAATTACTAGTAATTGCTATTTCAAACTCGTCTGGGACACAGAGAATCATTATCAAACAGGGTATGTTTGTTGGCAACCTTATAAAGCAAGCTGTCAAACACACCTCATTATGCTCTGGTTATATGAGGCATAATGTATTGTGAGATGAGAGCAAATACACACACTAGATGGCATGAGTGTGTGTGTCTAACTGTCCGTTGGTACTGCATTCAGACAATGTGCAGATGGAGCATTTATCCACAGGGATTAATATAGGATTTTTGCAGAATATTTATCATTCCCAAAGCAAGAATTTCATTTTGGCAAAGAGGATGATGTTGGGAAGTCTGGGTTAGAAGAGACGACAGTGTTTGTTCGCTAGCCTCGATTTGTGGTTTAAAAAGAAGATTGTAAGATTACTTTTACATAAATGTGGCATTATCATGTTGCATCATCTTGATCTAGCTCTTCATTTAAACCACAGTGACTAAAACATTCAAGCCAAAGACCACACCAGCCTGTTTACACCTGGCATTAAATGCATCTCGGGTGTCCTTATCAGATTACACCTGTCATGGCAATGCATCTTCACGTGTCTCAAGTGATGACTTGTTCTCAATCTCATTTCTCATCTCATTTCATCATTTACATTTTTAAAGACCAAATGCCTTTTTTTTTTAACCGACAGCCCGACAGTAGTAGCCAACATGCTGGGACAAACAGACAAAAAGAAAGAATAACTTAATGTATAACATTTTCCGAATTTCCGAGAATAATTAACTATTTGTCTCTGACAACATTTTACAACTTTTCCACAGTTTACAGATTTTCTACTAACTCAACAACACATAAATGTGGGAGATTTTTTAAGGAAGTCTGGGAACTTTCTTCACAGTTGATCAAGAAGTAGCCTATAGCCTAGTTACGGTTTACCATATTTGTAAAATTTGACGTGTTTACTGTCAATAAAAATTTTGTCGTCTTTCATAAAGTGTTATAAGTGTGATAAAGTGTGAAACGGTTTGAAACGGTTTGTTCAAACAGCTGCTATTTGTTGACAGATAAGCCACACTTCAGACACAGAGTAGCCACCAGTACAGCAATGCAGCAACAAACTGATAAAAATAGCCTTTTTTAAACAGAGATCGAGTTTGTAATGACTGATTCATGAGTCACAGTACTGATGAGCTCATGCATTGCCTTCCTTACACCATGACGTCTTAAACAAGATATCTGTGAAGATTCTCATTCATCCAGGTTGGTTATCCAAGAAAGGTTGAATTGAGGGCAACTGGACTTGGTTGTAGATCCTTAAAAAAAACATTTCCAAAGGACTTTGAAGCTCTTGGATTAGAGGCGGATAAGTTTAAACAAATTTTCATTAGGATTTAATGTCCCCACGCAAAATACTTGCAGCAAGACAGTCCATCCAAGCGAAATAAAAATAAAAGTCACAGTAGCACAGGGCCTTTAATACTAACTTTGCATATGGGTATTTGTATCATATTTTGTTTTATCTGTCTTTCACTCATTGTTTAATCAAAATAAATTCAACTCAATTGAAAATCGAACCAGGAATAACGAGCCCTGCTTTGACAACTACTTACTGCTTTTGGAACAGCAGCCCTGTGAGAGCGATCAGATTACGGATACAGGCGGTGCAGATACAATCTCTTCTTTCCCCCTGGGGGCAGTTTAGGGCCTTTGATCATGACTGTATAGCGCGAGCTGCGGCCAGTGGCAGGGATCACAGGAGGCCATGAGGGTCCGGCCCAGTGGCACCTACAGTAGTCTCCCTTTAATACCAGCAGAAGGTGGCGTGTCTCTTTTTTTAGAAAAGCAAACAGACCACAACAGGAAAATAAAATATTTGCCCAGCTAAACGACGGGCGAGCTGGGGACATACAGCCCAAGTGAGGAGAACAGTTGGTGACTGTGGAGCCTCTTCGAACAGGAGCAATGGCTGCATTATGCAGGAGGAGGGTGTGTGACGCTGGAATGTTAAATACTGCAGGAATGTTATTTATTTTCACAAACACCACCAAGTACCCCCATACTGACATACGTGTGAGGATGCCCGCACACACATGCACACACACACTCACACTCACTAATGTTCAGATACTACACACACTGACGGGTCCGATGCGCTCCGCTCAGGCCTGGCCAATAGGAACGCTCCGGCTCTGCGTCTCCTTACCTGTGGTAACATCAACATCAGAGCTCTCAGCCTTGATGTGCTGCCATGTGCTCAGTTCATAAAGACGTCAACACGTGGGGAGACAGAGCAACACGAGGGGGCTGAAACAGAGATCTGCTGAAACACTCATGAGAGTTTCTGCTTTGTTGTGAGAAAAAAACATAATGTTCCACCTTTTTCTCCAACAGATGTCTGAGAAATCATATCTTTTCACTAAAGATTACCAATATTTTTACAGCTGGGCGAGGATCTGTGTGGTAGGCCGTGTCTGTGCTCATGTCTAGACAGGAGCGTGCACTTTTGAGAGGATCACATCAGCTCTTTCTCTGCTGATTCAGAAAAAAAATGGGGAAAACATTTGCCTGCAGACAGTGACAGCACCGATTAACTTCCCACCACTTCTGAGCGGTGGAAGCGGTGTGTCATCACCCTGGCATTTCTGAGCCAGTCTGCAGTCAGCAGCCGTGGAAGTCAACCGGGTCTCAGGTTCATGTGAGGAGACGGTGCCAGCTTCCCAACTGAGCTCCAACTAGGTGAAAATGTCACTCGCATGAAACTGAAAAAGTTAAAACCAGCAGCCTGGGTTAATTGTTTGTAAATACCAACATGTACAATAGTTATGCTTCAAGCCACTGAAGCTGTAAGTATCCACCCCCTCAAGTGTCCTGAAGCTGACCCTGACTGTGATGCTGGATGCACAAATCATTGGGCTTCATTCATGAATAATGTTTTCTAATTTTTCTTTCTAATATTTGTTCTCAAACAAAGCAGTAAGAGGAAAATTTTAAAAATCCAACAGCCAAAACTGTTCTTACCCTCCTGAGTATATCGATAAATTGTGTTTGATCTTAAATTGAATGCATGTGCCATATGCTCGTGCAATTAGCATGTAGAAATACCAAATAAATCCATATAAAGGAAGCAGACTGAGGTGTTGTGTGAAAAACACAAAGCAACAAGCCACAGACATCTGACAGGTGACATTACATACAGAAAAAAACAAGAATAGAAAGGAAAAGAACAGGAAGTTCTACTGAAGTACAGCAAAAAATAAATAAATAAATACATAAATAAATAAATAAATAAAAACTTTTTTAACAGACATGGATGAGTGCTTTTGACTATCATTGAAGAGGTTTCTCTGTAGACATGCAGCAGGTGCAGCCAGGTTGTGCTTCAAGTGTAATCATTCATAAATAAAATTACTTTTTCTTCATCATTATTAATATTTCACAGCATATGGCCTATGTGTGATTGAGGGCTCTCTCAAAATTTGTTTGTACCTAAGAACAAACAGATAGTAAGAAAGTATTGATGACTGCCACAAACGTTCTTAAATTTTTCATTGACACAATTCATGCATGAAGCCAATTGATTGTTGGAATCACAGATCTTACTGTACACCTGCATGTTGAATAAAGTCCTTCTAAAGCTCGAGCTCAATTCTTTCCATCTGTCGGAAGTCCAGTCTGGAACAGTCTGGGGACGTTCGAGATGTTCCTGTTGCAGTTTTTCTTCCACACAAAAAATGCAAACAAAAACCTGCAGGACTATTATACTGCTGAATAGATCAATGTGTAACAACGGGGGTTCCCAACTCTTTCTAAATAAGGAGCTTTGAATAAAAAGATCCATCAAGTGTGTGTTGTTTGTGATATTACAGACACACACACACACACACACACACACACACACACACACACACACACACACACACACACACACACACACACACACTTGCTCCTTGGGGACAAATACAGCCCACAGAGTCACATGGACTTTGTTCCCTGCTCTCTTGTTTTATGTGTCTCTTACATTGTTCCCACGCTCAACATCATACCAGCCATGAGATGGACCTCATGGGAAATGCTGTTCTTTAGCTTTGTTGTAAAGGTAGGGTGAATAACTAAGATTCATAAAGTGTAAAATGAAGAACAGTTGTAGTTTAGGAGTGCTTCAAACTGAATCTATTATCTGGCTGCAGTTTAAGTAGATCTGAGTTACAGTCTCCTCTAGCGTGCCTCTGCTGTGAGGAGAAAGAAAAAGTTGGAGCTGCTAAAACAAAAAACCCACAAACATTTATTCAAAAGTAACACCACACACAGGAGAGCCATAAAAAAAACAAAACTAAGCACGACTGTAAAAAAGACAGACTGTAGAATCAATCTGCTGCTGTGACTGGACAGCAGAGTCCTGCAAGTCTAATATCAGCAACGCAGTAGTTTTTGATGTGTGTTTGTGATGGACACAGATGCATGTGGTGCATGTTACATCACACTGCTTTATATTGCTGCTGTCGGGACTGAAAACTTCACCTTTCCATGATATTACCTTTTAAAGAAGGAGAAGATATATAACTTTAGCTTGACAGCTTTGTATTATCTGGGTTTCTGCATAGTCTCACCTATTTCATTAGCTGGTTAATATTACTGCTCAGTATTGGCTTATCACATGTTAGTATTGGCATACATGGCAGGTAGGCTAATACATTCATGTTTATTTTCCACTTATTTTACACACTTTTTGATGTATTTTTGTTCTATATATGTATTTTTTATGTATCCTTTATTGAAAGTGTAATTCCAGCTACAGGTCAACATGTTTAAAGGACCAGTCTGCAGGATTTAGTGCCATCAGTTGGTGAGTTTGCCGAGTGCAAACGCTTGGCTTCTAAGAACGGGAATCAAGAACCAGTTCCAAATTATCTGAGCCATGAGAATTGTATACCTTCGCTGATCAGTTCCTTTTATGTTTTATGTTTTTGTAATTCTTCTGCTGTACAACACACTGAAAAACAATATCTGGATCATAGCTGTCCTCTGAAAGTTTACACTATGTTACTGTAAGAGCCAAAAAACTTAAATATCAATATTGAGACATGGAAAAATCAACACTGGTTAGGTTCTACCTCTGCAGTGGAGTTTGCAGCCAACTGCTTGTAACAAACACTTCACCTACAGTTTGCCCCATATATGAGGGTGTACTGCACAGGAGTGCCCACTTTTGCACAAATATTTAAAGGCACACTATGCAGGGAACAATGTATAATTGCAAATAAAAAAGTGTCATTACTTATGACCCACCACAAGTGTGTGTTGGTGTCTGTATCTGCAGAGACCCTGCCTTCTCCCCATATTCTCTCATTATTTGGCACTCATATCGTTAGTATAACAACCTGTTAAGGGGACTGAACAATCAGCTATCTTTCTGGTGCGTTTACAGCTGCTGACTAATCCTGCATATTCTACCTTTAAGTGTACTGCTGAAGTGGAGACTGAATCCTCAGGTTCAGGAGTTTTCTACATGTGCTCTGCGCAGCTCTCCTCTCATCGTCACTCTGCATCACGTTGCTGGGTAGCAGCAGCAGTAACAGCTGACTGAGACTACAGCAGGTAAAGTGGATCAGAGCAGATCCACTTCAATGTGTGATTCCCATTCAAACCCCCCCACAAACTCCACTCCCCTCCCCCCTTACCTTCTGATAAGCCATCTGCAGATAGTTGTAGGGGATCCTCCTGTTGAAGTCCTGCACTACATCCTCGCTGACTTTATGCACAGACTGAGAGCCCACTTTCTCCTCGATGCATGTGTTCATACACGCTGCCCTGCGGAGCACCACGTCTGAGAAACGCAGGTCCGCGAAGGTCTCATCAAACGGATGCTGGTCCTGGCAGCTCAGCCGGCAGCGCACTCTGGTGCGGCGGACCTCTCTGTGGCTCCTGAGCGCTCCCTCCATGTACCGCACCACGCTCTGGTAGTCGTTGTTGTAAAACGCCTGCACCGCATTGTCGTATAACAGGTCGTAAGGCTCCAGAAAGGCTGCAGAAGAGGACAGCGCGGCGGTGAGCAGGACTACTAAGCAGACAGCAGCCGGTGAGAAGTTTCCATCCATCCTCTGGTTCCACTGGTTCTGTTCACACGGTGAGGAGCGGAGCGACACTGTCGGGCACAAACTATCAGCTCCGGCTCGTTTTACAGTCCATTTAACAGCAGCTCCTCGGACAGACACTCAGGACGGCACCGGAGAGGAGCAGGGCGGAAATAATGTTGCTTTAGTCGGGGACACACATTTTGTTATGACCCCTCTCTGGCTCCGCTAACTCCGCCCCTCCAGGAGATGAATGGACAGAAAACAATCACAGCTCCCGCTCCTTACAGGCTCCTCACAGGCTCCTGGTGCAGCAGAGAGAGAGAGAGAGAGGACCATCAGGGAGGGTCGCCCCAAATATGAACAATAATGCTCTGATTTCACTTTATGGACATTTGAATTTTAACCACAGTTGTACTTTTATTTAAAATAAGTTAAGTTGTTCTATAAAAACAAAGAAGAAACTTGAAAACTGAAGAAACTTCCAGAAAAAAGTCTGGGTTTCCACTCAAGAGACAAAAGTGACTGCAGGCATGGCTGAAAAGGAACTTTTTATTTTAAGAAAGCACCAAATACAAAAAAGAGGTCTCTTCATAAAAATTTAGTTTAGTTTAGTTTAGTTTAGTTTAGTTTAGTTTAGTTTAGTTTAGTTTAGTTTAGATGCACATACAAAAAAGACAGTAAGAATTTAAAATAAAGTTGAACATTGTGCAGGAGAGGATAATGGCTAATAAAGTTATCTCCCCTGGCTAAATATCAAAGCCATTCTTTAAAAAAAAAAAGCAAGAGCTTAAATTATGATGTGACAATTTAAAACAATCTTCATCAACCATTTAATGAGGAGACTGGAGAGAGTGACTGTAAAATGAGCTGCTGACACCATTTCACTCAGTTCAGAGCTGTAAACCAACTGGAACACATGTTTATGCCTGCAAGTAAAGTGACAGTAGTTTTTTAATCTAAACAGACTTTCTGCTGGAGTTAAATGCGTAAAATTCAAAATTTTCCTGAAAAATATTGTAAAGACTCATATAAATATAATCTGTTTCAATAATCAGTCATTAGTGGTGTAGCGGTGGCTTTATTTGCAGAGACCCTGTCCTCTGCCTGTATTTTCTCCTTTTCTCATTATTTTGCTGTGCCTGGGACGCTCGGACCAACCAAAAACATTGGTATCTGACATCCTGACATCTTTCTGGTGCATTTACAAACAGCTCAGACAAATTCTACTGATTCTACTTTTAAAGTTCAATGGATCTGTTAAACATGCTGGGTCGATGCCTGATCGTGAATGTAAGTGGAAAATTAATTTTTAATTTTCTGTCATAAAACAATTAAATTGAATGCATACACCATACAGCACGTTACACTGTTCTGTGGTATTTTAACTTAAAAAAAAAAAGTTATTGTCCAGGCTGTCTTAAATTTTTAGGTCTAATGAAGCAAGCTGAGGTCATTTTGTAAAGATTCAAACATTTCTAGTCAAATAAACTTGATATCAGTTCAGATGTGCCTGAGAAAACATGTTCAATGCACATAAGATATTACATTGTACCAACAACTTCAGTTGCACTGACAAACACTTGGAACATTTCCTATTTACTATATTTTATTAATGTAATACTACACTTCATGGTTCACTGTTTTTATTATTGCGAAAACAAGCAAACAACAGCTTATTTTAAAGTGTACAACAGACACAAAGCACATTTAAATCATAAATGTTTTCTTCACAATATAAAAAAGAAGGGTTGTAGCAGAGTTTTAACTGTCAAACTAATGTGCTGATCATTTTTGTTTAGAAACTTTATTTAATGAGTTGATTTAACTCTGTACAGTACATTCATTTAAAACTTAGATCAGAGCAAATTAAAGGAACAGACTCAGTGCAGTTTATACAGAAGACACTTACAGACATTTGCTGTCATAAACCGCACTAGACAGATGCCTAATCATGAATTTCAAATGGAAAATTAATTTTATTTTAAAGTTAAAACAATGAAATTTAGCACATATGCCACACAGCACCATATGCCGTGGTATCACATTACCACCGTGTGAAATACTCTCAATATGTTTAGGACGGTGCAAAATATTAGAGCATGTTGTTAAAGATTTGTTGAATGAATCCCATTCCCAATCCCACATGGGCTTCATGAATGAACATCTATATTACAATACCGCCCCCTACTGATGACAGCTGGCTATGAACGTTTTTGGTGCAAGTTAGATCACAACTGTTAGTAATTCAAATCTCACTGCAGAATGAATAACCAAAACACTCATGAACCTGGAGCAGATTAAAGTGTAACAGATCATCATGTCAGCCCTTTTCATGCACCATGATAAACTCTGAATCTAACATTTGGTGCAGCAACATTCAGCTTACTAGCAGATTAATCAATAATAAAAAAAACATTTATTAACACTAACCCTTTCTTTCATAATCATTCCAGTTGTCAGCTCCTCCAGTGATGTGTGATATTCTCCCCTTAAGCATATTCTTTTCCCTCTCAATCTTCTTTGCCCGTGTCGCGTTACACTGAATACAACATATGCTTAGAAATGTAAACACAGTATTTACACAACAAATTGTTTATTCTGAACTGAGGTTAAAAAAAACCCCTCATATTTATATGCTATTAATTAATAGTCTGAGACTTCACTGCCCAGCTAACCCATAACATTACCATAACATTTCCATAACCCCGGTACATTCCTGGAAGATTTCCATTACATTGCTTCCAGGTTTTGGTAACCAGAATGATAGATTTACATCAGTAAAACTTGCCTATAATGAGGAATTTTAAGGGAAGATGTTTAAAAAAAACCTTCCTGGGACACTCATCTAACATTCTCAGAACATTCTGGGAATGTATCAGTAACAGCCTGATATGAAAAAAAAAAGAAACTTGCCAGTTTAACATTTAGGAACTGTTAGGGGGAAATGTTCAATCTTTCTGGAATATTCAACAAACCTTTGCAGAACAATCTGGGGACATTATTCTAACATCTTGGAAACGTTATGCAGGGATGTTCAATAAGCGTTCACAATGAAAAAGCAAATGTTCCTAGAACAATTTGGGAACCAAAAACAGGTGGGAGGATGTTTCAGCTCTGAAACATCTGCTGCCACCTTGTGGACGTGATGTGAGCTGAGGATTAAAACATGAGAGATAAAACAGCTACCTTAAGTTTCCTCTCGCTGAGAGTCAGGCTCAGACTGCAGGTCTTTGGTGGAGTTGTGTCTGTAGCTAGAGAAAAAAAACAACATTGATTTCTACACTGAATGGTTATTTAAGAAAAGGTTCATTTAGTTGGTTTGTGTGTTGAATAAAAGCTTGAAGTGTATGTTATACAAAGCATACAGTTAACCATTTCCTGTCATAATCCTTTGTCTGTTTCCACTGCAGATATTTATTGTCTAAGCAAGGCAGGGGCTGGTGGGCCAGATGTGTCCTGGTCCTGTCAAGACAAAACAAACAAAGTGGTTTTGTTAGCAGCCAATCACTGTAAGCATGCTTCAGTTTAATACGATGTGTGATGGGCCCACTACAACCCATACACTTCAATGAGCCCAGATGCCACCAAAACAAAAGAAAACATGACCAAATACCAGTTGTTTTATCTTCTTGGATATTCTTATGTGGGCAAGTTCAGTTAAGAGTCTCCCTCTGGAGGCCTTTAAAGTTAGAAGCAGTTTCATCACCAGACTGTTTTAAAATTCAGGGCATGTGAAGTCAAATAATTGAAATAAATAAATAATAAATTGCAAGTTGCTGTTGTTATTTTTTGTTTTGTTTTTGTTCATATCTCCTGCTATTTGTAGTAAGCGTATTGTTGTGGGAAAAAGGGAGATTTCAATAAATATATTGTTTGAAAAATGATCTGCTCGTTTCATCAGGCACTTTGCACAGTTCCAGCGCCGCACAACTTCCAACATGTGATCATTTTACTTTCACTTCTTCTCAGAGTGTTCAGGAAGGTTTGACAGCAGTGGGCACCAGTGAGTCAGTCCCACAGAGACTCCTCCAGCACATTAGTGTACATCCGCTGAGAATGACAACATGCTCTCCTGTTATTTGTTGTGTTTTGACTGAGGAATGAGGTCATTTCTTCCAACAGTATGGCTACTATGGTGTTCAGAAAAACAGCCTGTCCAGGATGACTAATCTGTACATCAAATCCTTCTGTAATTAATAGGTTTAAATAATTTACATTTTTTTTATTGTTATTCATGTTCAGATTTGATTTGAAATTTATCTTTCCTGTTGTGTAGTTGCCTGTCTTTTGTATTATTCTTGTGAAATTGTGAATAATATTAATTAACTATCAATGTCTAAATCCTGGAACTAGTGTTGATCTTTGTTTATTCAGAATACAAAGCGCTAATCATTACATACACTCATCCATAAAGATTTAATACACTTGGTATTTTTCTTGCGTAAAGAGCACACAACTCTGACTCATCCCAGGTTTGTACAGAAATTTGTACTCCCCCCTTCCTGTTAATTCTCTACTCTGAGTCCGAACGTGCAACTGCCACAATAACAGACGCCAGTAAATGCAGCATTTAGTGGGTAAAATGAGAGCAGATATGAAAGGAAGGAAACTGCTTCAGCATCAGGAAAGACCTAATTACTGGGGCACTGTTGGCCTTTTAACAGGATCCACTTTGCTACAAAAACAGTTTTAATGGGATCTACACAAATTTAATCAAATTTGTTGTGGGCTGGATGTAAAATTTGATAATGAAATTGATAGTGAAACTGTACCACTAACTACAAACTAATTTAGAGGAGTCAATGTGAGACACACACACACACACACACACGTCTTCAGTGAAGTTGCTTCCTTATTGTTTTCAGTTTCCTTTAATACTAAACTTACACAGTAACAACGTACATATTTCAAGTACTGTACCTGTGAAGTATTTTGAGGTACTTGTATACAAGTATAAATTTTTCTTTAGTAACTTAATTTTATGCAACTTTGTACACTTTGTAACTTTTTATGCAACTTTGTATCTCAACTACATTCCAGAAGGGAATGTATGTTTTACTCCACAAGTTTTATTTTATAGCTTTACTTATTACTTTGTACATTCATATATGAATTAGCCCGACCTTTAATAATTTAAGTAACCCTAATCCATTAATATCAGAAATATTATTCTGAAATGGGACAATCTGCATAATGAGTACTTTTACCTTTAGCACTTTTAGCAAATTATGTTTAGATGTTAATACTTTTGTATGTTTACATTTGAAATTTGAATGCAGGACTTGTAACAGTTTATTTCTACACTGTGGTGTTACTACTTTTATGTAAGCAAATGTTCTGAGGACTTCTTCCATCACTGATGGGAATATTTACTGCTTTGAGCTGCACCAGCGGAATCAGCATGTGAGTATAAGTGTGAGTAATTTAGGTAAGAAGGAATGATTAATCCAATGTCATGTGTAGAAGTTCACAGAGAAAATATCATCATTTATCACACCATATATCACAAAATGTATGGTATAAAATGTATTAAAATAATCAAATTAATGTTGCATTACATCACAACTGTTTTTCATATGCTTAGAATGAAAACTACTTAAAGGCAGAATCAGGATTTGACCAAGTTGTTCCTGAATTCACCAGAAAGACAGCTGATTGCTGCGTCTCATTTCAAGGACGTCAAATACTTAAGTTTTGGGTTGGAAAAACTGACCGAATGCAGAAAAATAAGTGAGAGACACAGGCAGAGGGCAGGGTCTCTGCAGATACAGCCACTCCGACACACTGCTGCTCTTAAGAGATGATCGAAAGGGATTACGTTTCTGAGTCTGTACATTATTTTTTTAATGGAAAATGTTGCATATTATGTCTGTAATCATTTTGTTAGTTCCTAAATTCAATCCACTTGTATTATATAATCTGAACAAACAAATTTTTACAAAAATGCTTTGATTATATCATCACAATATGATTGTATGTCAATGATGATTTCTTGAGTTCAACACAAAAAATAATTTATTATTGTCTAGTCTTTGAATAGAATATTAAGAAATTTATTTTTACTTTCAAAATATATATACATCTTTCAGACTGCCACATAACAATAAAAACAACCAATTTACATGAAAATACAACAAGAAAATACAAAACGTTAGTCATACAATTAACATATACATACAAAAACAAATTTATATTAACAACAATGTGAAACTGAAGAGGCAAAGAGAATGATTTGTGAACCAAAGTGCAACGCAAAAGTACAGAATTTTTGCTTCCAACAGTCAAACCTTTATGTTTGCACCATAAATCTTTATTAACAAGTGTTCGTCATTGCTATTTAGGAATAGTTGTGTATAAACGGAAGTCATTTAAAATTGAATCCTGAGAAGGGATAGTTGTTACTGATAGTCAGTGTAGATAGCGCTCGTCATGCCCCAGTTTTAGAGAAGCAGCAGGAGTATTGATTTAGGAAATTCAGTAATGTACTGCTGTGGACAGTCAGCAGCAAAATGTATTTTAGTCACTTAACAAAGGCCCATCAAAAAATATCAATGCCAGTTTAAGCGTACACTATATTTAGAATATTTTCACTGCTTTACTTTGCTGTCAGATAGCCTTTTCTGACAGAAAACTGCTGTTATATAAGCCAAATATTACTCTCTCCAAACCAACCAAACTCCATTGGCGAAATCAGTAATTTCACCTTGCAAAACACGGTAGTTGCTGGTCTAACACTGCCACGATCAGTTAGATAGTTCATGTTATTGTGTGACCTCAGTGCGTTAAAGGATTATTTTGGATTCACCAAAGTCACACAATAACACAAACAAAATAATCAACAAAATAACCTAGGCAGCAACAGGTTGCCCAGCAACTCCTGTGCTCTGTGAGGTAAAATGACCAATTTTGCCAATGGAGTTTGGTTGCTCTGGAGAGAGCGATATTTGGTTCATATAACAGCAGTTTCCTGTCAGAAAAGGCTGTCTGATGGCAAGATAAAGCAGTAAAAATATTCTAAATATAGCATACACTTTAACTGATTCTGACTTTTAGGTGGCTCTTAGGTGACTGCTTCTCCAAACTGAGGGCCTGCTGAACACCATCAATTGTAGGTGATACATTGATTCTGAATAAGTAAATCATACAGACCCACTTCAAAAAATCAGAACTATCCCTTTAATTATATTTCTCTGTGGGAAAGAAAACAGCTGACAGCAGCAGACGTTGCTGCAGTGACTGATGGCACCCAAGTAACAAACAAAGATACAGTATAAGTGTTGTACTGAAACAGAAAAATCCAATAAGCTAAAAATGGGGCTCAGAGTCTTTACAGTCTGATCTGGCGTGTAATCCTGATCCTGGTTACTGTTTTGATGTTCAGTAGGTCGTATTAATCATCCTGCAGTGAGACATTTCTTCATCGTAGAAACAGAAACCTGCTCCAGTTTGTAAATTCACTGCTGGACTGACTGTACAAAGCCTCTCTTCGTCACTCCCCAGCTCTCCTCTATTAAACATAGTTGGAGTTTTGGTTGGTGGTGGGGAAGAGATGGTTTCCGCTTATGGACTCGCTCGATCTGGTCCGCGAGCATCTCCGACAGCCCAGGAAAGCACCGCCAGCCGCAGTGAGGAGGCCACCAGCCCAGCTGACGAACACCGCCTTACCAAACTCAAAGCTGCAGAGAAAAACAACAAACATTTAAATGCATATTTAACTACAGAATCAACTGTTTATGTAACCCCACAGCGTGTGGTGTGTGTGTGTGTGTGTGTACCTTTCCAGGCGATGAGACTTGTGGAAGGTATCAACAATCATCGTGACATACCAGGAAGTTATGATGAGGGTCAATAAACCTGAAGAAAGAAAGAAAGAAATCATATAGAAGTGCTCATTTAAATTGTACTTCTAAGACACTACAGTACTTCTAGTAAAAGTGCAGCGTGCAATTCCAGAGACAGATAGTGGATTTTTGAATCTCATTCCCAGGTTGTTAAATACTGACGTTTTTGGGATGACACTCAACAATGAACTACCTTATCTGTGACCTGTGATTGGACAAAATCTTTCATCTCAGACTAAATTTACTAAAGCCTGAAAAATGTAAACGTCTGGCCTCTTGGCACTTTTTTCCAAACTCTCTTTGTATGACCCATATTTTGAATCTGACTTTTAATTTTGAGTCATGTTTGTATTTTATCCCTGGTGTTTATTTTATTTTATTTACTTTTATTGACTGACTTTTAACAATTTATTTTTAAATTGTTGAAATTTCTAATCTTGCTGATTTTTTCCTTATTGCTGTCTGTTCTTCATTTCTGAATCTCGATGTGTTTGCCTCAAAAAGGTCCAGTGTGTACCAGAATATGGCACAAACAGAATATAACATTCAGAAATATGTTTTCATTACTATATAATGACCTGAGAAGAGGAATTGTTGTGTTTTTCTTATCTTAGAATGAGCAGTTTATATCTACAGAGGGTAGCAGGTCCTCCATGGAGGCTGACATGTTGAACCGCCATGTTTCTACAGTAAACCAAAACAGACAAACCAAACATTGGCTCTAGAAAGTGGCTGTTGTGTTTTGTTTTTCTTCTTTTTTTTGTGAGTTTCATGGCTACCATAAGTTCTCAGCACACTTGGAAAGGTAGGAAAGGGTACAGAAGCCTGTAATGTTACCACTAGATGTCACAAAATTCTACACACAGGTCCTTTAAAGTATTGTTTTGAATTGGTTTGGCTGGTTATTTTTAAGTTTTCAGACAGTTCTCATGTTGGTTTAAGGTGCCACGGATTAAATATTTCACATGAATGTATTAGAAATTTAATTCATAATTTTATAATCGCCTTTCTGTTAAATGTATTTTTGTTTAATCTCTCTTACAAAGGAAAAAAGGAATTAAATCTGAACGAGGACTTCCGATTGAAAGTGGCTACAAGGAACTTTCATACCATGTTGATTTTGGACGACCCTGCGGGCAAAAGCTGCCGTGTTTCGACTGCCGTAACCACAAAATGTGATGTCAAAAATATAATTATCTAAAGAAAAAATCTTCCCCTGCTCCTTTTTAATGGGCTAACGGAACTTTGTCTTGGAAAATGTAAACACAGGCTCTTCCGCTCTTTACGGTCTAAATTGTTTTATCTGATTTCAAGGAGAATCTGACCCAGTGGCAATCATTAAGAAGAAATAGCCAGTCTTCTCGTTTGTTTATGTAGGTCATATAGATACATCAGTATTAAACTGAGTCTGTTTCATAACCAGTTGCAGTTAATACAAAAAACATGAAGAGCCTGAGTGCCTGGTAATTCCTGTCATGTTCTGCTGCAACTGAACACACCTGAAACCATGAACATGATTCCTCCGACCATGGCTGTTGTGGCTTTGGACTCAGGTTTGCCATCCAAGAAGTGGGTGCACTTCATTCCAACTGTGGAGACCAACACGGCCACAGTGGAGAGGAAGATGCTGAGCAGCATCACAGCCCTGGTAGCCTGGACCTCAGCTGGAGGGGCAGAAGAGGGAATATTAGTTACGTCATGTACAGGAAACTTGTCATTGACACAGTCTGAGATTGTTGGATATGATCTTTATGTCAGAGATTGCACAGTACATGTTGACTCATTCTGTCACTAAATGCATTGCAATTTACAGTCAGGCAATACTGGATTTTCGTGGTTGTTGCTGATTTTAAGGAGTAAAAAATCCCAATATCAATATATCTGCCGATATTCGTTAAAAGTGGTTAACATTTGTGACAAAGATACATAATGGATGCAGAATATTTTACAGTTTAACAATTCAATTTATTGTCCAAAATAAAATCAGGGCACTGAAACAGTAAACTTTAACTGGCATTTTAAGAATTATAAATAACTATTAATAAGAAAACAGAAAAAGCAGCAAAATATATGTATGTCTTAAACATTAATCAAGAAAAAGAATCAAATATACATCATTTGGTTGCAAACTTTATGCATTTTTTAACTGGTACTTGAAAACACTAGCAGTTGATTAATAATTCACAATTATTAAAATAAGACACTTTTTTTCATTTTCAGTTTTCCTCAAATTCTCATTTTATCTTACCTCATCTTTTTTCACTTAAGTTTAAGTTTTGATTGGTACATTTAAAAAAAAAAAATCTTAATGGTGATTAATCAATAGATGACTAATCATTAACATGACTAATATTTAAAATGCCTATAGAGCTAATAAACAGAACAAGTTGCCTTATGTTCTTTGTTTGTTTGTTTGTTTTTTCAGTTTTCATATAAGCACACATGCCAATATCAACAGAGACTGATATAGCTGCGATGGGCCAATATCGATCAGAATCTGTTGCAATTATTTTTTTTCTGGTTTACTCTGTAGGTTTAACCTTTGATCTTGAACTAAATGCACAAAATAGTCCAAATAAAGCTGAAATAAACAATAGAATTATACAGAATATACTAGGAGAAGACTGACAGTACCTGAATTGCAAGGTGCTATACAAATAAAACTTATTAAATTCCACAAGAATAAAAAACAAACAATAAATTCCCCATATGAATATCAGACTGGCGCTCTAAGGGGTCAAACCAAAGACCTTATACAACAAAGACGCACTTCTGGTTAATTATAGTAACTTGTTTTCAGTGGAAGGTATCTCAACGACCAGTGTCTGGTTTTGAGAGGAGATGCAGCTGTGATAAAAAAAACACTTACTTGGCAGCTTCAGGAGGGACTGGTGAAGTTCACAGGTTGTTCTCTCGTTGCCGCTGCAGCTCATCCACAAGCCCTCGTAGATGCGGTGCGTCTTACCCTGACTTTGTTTCTTCCATTCAACCATGAAAGTAGCGGCCACAGTGGCAGCGAGACCGACCAGAGACAAGAGGAACCCGAGGAGCTGCAGTCCAGAGCTGGCCATGATGGTGTCCAGATAACAGCGTTCAATTAGTTAAAAACAAAAAAAAAAAAATGTGTCCAGGAAAAGAAAAAAAAAATCAAAAAAAGCGCTCAGAAGTGGTTGAAGCCAACAGTCTCTGATGTTAAACACACCTCTCTGGATAATCTCTGTCTGCTCGCAGCTTCTCAGACCGTTATATGTTCGCGCTCTGCTGCAGCCTCTATTTAAAGTCCAGAGCGCGTGACGCATGTGAGGTCCGCGCTCCACCTGCAGAGGATGATGGGAAGATGTTTTTTAGGAATTCAGGACCCGCTACATTACGGTAAATATAGACCATCTAAAAAAAAACATATGATATAAGACCACAGATGTTAGGCGGTAAGATCATTATAATCAGGGTTTCACAATTTTTAAGTAATGCGTATTGATTACATTCCATTACTTCTGGATTACCTCAGTGTCAAATATGGTGGATTTGTTTGACCTAATGTAGTGTTTTTAGAGCTGAAACTAACAATTAACCGGTTGGTTGTTTTCTCAATTAACTGATTAGTTGTTTGGTTCATGAAATGGCAAAAAAAAAATGCAGTAAATGCAGTTTACTGCCAGAGAGGAGCAAAGAAACCAGGAAATATTCATTTAATAAAATTAATTTATCACTTTAATCATTAAATAACTGAGTAATTGTTGCAGCTCTAAGTGCCTTATGCTTGTCGTTAAGTTTATTAGTTTGTCCAGCTGTTCCTTCCTTTGTTGTGTGCAATTGATTGAATGATCAATCATTCAATCAATTGCACACATTGATGTATTGAATGATTGATTTAAGACAAAAAAGTGGTGAAATTTCCACCCAATTAAGCTTTTTTTCACCAGAAGCCATGATAATGCATCGACAACTGTGTTGTTCTTTATTTTAAAACTGTAATCTTACATATAATCCCCATTTTGCTAAATGTATCTGTAATCTGATTATGTCTTTTTTTTTAACTGTAACTGTGATGGAATACAGTTACAGACTACAGTTACAATTATGTAGTCCTGTTACATGTAATCTATTACTCCCCAAGTCTGATTATATTGTGCTTTTCACTACTGCTACTGTGGGATGTGCCAGCTGTGGTTGCTATAGCAACACACTGTAGGCTACAATATATATATATTGTATATATACAATGAACTGAAAATAAACTGTTTTAAAACTATAATATGCAACACTTTCATATTAAAATGTCTGAAAACACTAGAAATATGTTCCTAATATTCTTGAGTTATGTACTTACATCCTCTATGTTTGCACCAATGTAAAAACCCAGACAAATCTGTAGTTGTATTCAAGGAAATGGTACGTTTCCTACTAGCCACAAATTGCTATAACTTCCAGGGGGGCGCCATGGTAACTAAAAAATTCCTGGGAAACAGAGGATACATCAGATACATAAGAAGGAACACTGAACATGATTAAATATAACAATAATACAATGAATATACCTGATAAAACTGATACAGTACCTCAGATGGGTGGGGTTGTCAGGGAGTTCTACAGAAAATCTGGAACGTCAGCATGCAGCAATTTGTGTCGTACCTGTATTGATTCATGGTGGAAGGTTTGGACAGTTGCAGTGTAGCTAAAGCTAATTTAGGTTATTGGCTACTGGCTAAGCTAAGTAACAAGCTACATTTATTGGCAGGCAACAACCCTTAAGCAGTGGTTTTCAGACTGGCATCCAGGGACAAACATGGGTCCTTGAGAGGGCTGTAGCAAAAGGAGCAATAGAATATTTAAATTTTTATCACAATTTTTGGAGGTCGGAACAACAAGAGACGATACAGGGCTGGCCATTTTGATTTACTGTCATTTATAGTAATCCTAGTTTGATCACTGATTGATAATGAAGACTATTGTCTCAAAATCTAAACAAACAAACAAATTATTTCCAAGTCCTCTCAAATTTGGAGACTGTGGTGTAATGTGCATCTATGGGGGCGCCCCTCATGGCTCGTCCATGTTATCAAAGTTACTTCTTTCTATTTTATGGTCAATGTTGCTGAGAGTTACTTTTAAAAGTAACTGCTATAATATATTCACTTAACTTAGTTTCACTTTAAATTTCTCCACTGCGGATTGATAGAGAACGTTTTTGCAGAATTATATAATGTTAAAACAACTTATTATGTTACAGCTTTACTAACTGAGAAAAGCGCCTTGTTAGAATTATTTCGCATTACCAAAAATGGAAACCCTTTTGAATTTCCTTTCTCATGGTTGGTTTTATTGTCCAGACAATTCAACAGAAAACTGGGTAGAGGCAGATTAAACAGCTACGTCCAAGAAAACAACAACAACGACAACAAGAAAACGACGGCTTGTTGGCATTGATCCATCATATTTCAACATGCAACTAATGAACCAGTTAGCTTCTGGAAACACACATTCAAATTCTAAAAGTGCACAGGCTTTTCAAATCATGTAGATTCATCCAACCAATGTTCTCTGTAGTTTACTCAGATAGTCAGTACCTCTGACCAGACTTCACAGATTAAAAAGCCTCTCCACCTGTGCACAAGATGATGGAGTATTGACTCGGGAGAAAGATTTGATCATGGAGAATTGGCACCCAGCTTGAGACCAGACTTGAGACAATCTGCAATTTCATTGTCCACCGAGACCACAGTCTGTCTGTCCTCCGTCTCAAATACAAAAAAAAAAGACACCCTCAGGAGTGTGAGGCGTGACAGATTCAGACAGCAGTACGTCTTGCAATGGTTTAAATGTGATAAAACTGTAGTGGTTAACAGATTGCATATTTTTAAACGTAACATATTGAGGGGGACGTGTCCCCTGCACCCTCACTGAAAGCTATGCCTGTGGAAAACCTAACTTTAAACATTTTAACCTCTTACTGTACAGTGGTGATGCATACATTTATTTACACATATTGATGAGGACATACACAGATCATTTTACCATCATTATAGGACTTGTCATGAATTCCTCCTTGGATATGACTCAGTCATTGTACGTACATGGGAGGGAATTGTCACTTATGAAACACAGCTGATTTACAAACGTGTGGGAGGACAGATTGCGGGAGATGACATCCTACCTCATGTTTACCGACTGTTTACGTGCACAGTCCTCTGGCCATGAGCCTACTGTAACAGGAAGTTTGTTTATATTTTAACAGAGGCCATATGATTTTTTTTTTTTTTTACTACTTTAATACTTGATGGGTGTTTTTTGCTTCACCAAAACCACAAGGATTAGAGCCACAGGGAAATTAGTGCACTTTTCCTGATATTGTCATTAACCACCTGTCTGCAGCCTGCAAGCATACAACAGGAATTCCTTAGGAATAAAGTTTGACCCTGGCAGACCTTTAAAGTGATATTAAACAATGGGAGTGAAATCTTAACTATTGTAAGGGAGGGATACATGGCTTGCTTTGCTGTAAAATGTTATGATGGAGGCCTATTCAGGAAAGGGTGGACACTGATCCAATCTAAAGGAGACAAATGCAGAGTGTTTACAAACTGGCATCCCCTTCTCCAAATATGGTCAAATAATTTGGTAATTGTCTGTGTAAAATGGACACTGTTTGTTCACATAAAAACGCGCTCACTGCTGTTAATTGCTGAGGAAAGGAATGACAATTGAGCATGCGAACTGAAAGACCTCCTCTTATACTGATGTTGATGCTGTTTTGCTGCTTGTTTTTGCTGCTTGTTGTTTCTCACATTTACACTAAATTCATTTTGTAATGATTGACACATGTTGCATCAAGCTCTGTTATGTTTTGTTCAGCATATTGTTCATGAATAAGAGCAGAGCAGTGGTTTACTAAACATTTGATGCCACAGATGAAAGTGAATCAAATGAGCCGTTTGGCAGCTTCCCTGAATGAAATAACTGTGATGATTAAAGTCTCGTATTGAGTCTGCATGTTTTTCCATTCACTGCAAAGTCACACTTACGCTATTGCAGGATGGAGGCAATAATAATAATATTGATAATAATGATAGGAAATGCAGTATATGTCATTTGTAGCAAATGGAAAATGCTAAATTACTGGTCCTCATGCAAACACACCATCAACTGCCCACAATGACAAATAATCAAAAATCTAAGCTGCAAATAAAAAACAAATCACATAACATTTGTACTATTCCTCGTCAACACGTCTGCGTGGGTCCTACATGTGTCCCTATGGTTAACATAATCCTTGACATATGTGTGACTTTGGGTTCTCTACAACACATGGAGGGCAAGAGAGAAAAATTGATAAGCAGTGTTTTTGTTTTTTTACATATGTTAAAATCCTGCTGCACAGCCCCAAAGCACACTTTATCCTTTCTGATTTAACTGCCTTTTCTTTTCATTTACATAATTAGAGTATGAATTCTTGAATTATGGCCAAAACCTGTTTTGTGAGGTCACAGTCGAATCCTTGAGTCCATGTGGACGTTTGTGGGCGGACAGACGGATGGACGGATTGTGATTCAGGGAAAAAGATGTCATCGAGACAGCTACATTTATACATCTGGTTGAATCATCACGATGGTGAATCTTCTTCAGCCATGTTGTGGGCATTTATATGTTCTGCAATTTGCAACCAAAATTAAATTAGGCCTTCACACTTCCCTTTCAGCTTTAAGCTGCCAAAAAAAAAAAACCCATGATCCTAAAAACAGAAATCATGTGTGAGCAAAAGGGGAAAAGGTCGCTGAGTGGGTGTGGGTGTCCAAATTAACCTCTAACATGAAGTAAGACAGTTTTTAGCTTATGATTCATGACAATGATTCTGATGCCTGATCATCAGTACATACGCCCACTCCCCATAGACAGTCATGTGGAGTCAACGTCTATGTGCCTACACACACACACACACACACACACACACACACACACACACACACACACACACAATCCACTTCTAACATCAAATGTGATTGTAAGTTTTACAGTAAAATATTAGGCCACTTATGCTTTAGAAACTGTGAACACGACATGTGGTAGTATTATACAAATCTAAAAATGATGAAATCTTACCAAATTCTTACCTCTGCACTCAGTAGTAAACATAGTAAAACCATATCAGCTGTTGTAAAGTTGGTTGGTTCACCACTGCGTGGGGTCAAATACACAAAGAGCTGCTAGTATGACTGTAGATCCTTCTAGTTACTCAGATGAAATGATCTGGCCTACGCTTGAACTTGAACACTTGACTTGAAACTTAAGCCATTCAAAAAGAGCTAAGATTATAACATATTATAAAACACTTAAATTTGGAAAAGTTGACTAACATCACTGAGGGAAAATAAAACCTTATTATGCACACAAAGGCATTCTCTGCACTGACCTTTCGAACAAAGGAGGAGTCACTTATTACAGTCTTTATCAAAAATCAGCAGGCTGAAATTGTTTCCTCTAACAAATAAATGTCTGGGTGTTAATGTGGGTATGAAAGGCCAAAAAGTGTAAATGTGGTGTTTATGAAGGTACAGTGAAGGTCGTTTTTCTCAGGAAACTGAAGTCCTTTGAGATCAGTTGTAAACTCTTATTTGTTTTCTATTAATGCTTTTTGGCCATTGCCTTGTTTTATGATGTGGTGATACAGTAACAACATGGCTTTCAGTAAAACAGGATCATTAAACTCCTAATGTCCCACAAAATCTATAGGATTATGCGCATTTGTACATTTTTTTATGGTTATGTGATTTTTTTTTACGTACAAGGGACCAAACCAGTTATCCTTCATAAATTAAGTTGTACCAACGAAGATTAATTTAATCCAATATTACTTCTAATCAGAGTTTAGCAAAGCTAGGTTTAAAAAGAGCAAATCCAGATTCAAAATGAAAACTGCATAAAACTCAGTAAAGATTATCCACAACACACTTCACACAGACACACTCCAGTTCTTAGATCCTTCTGTGAAAGTTGACTTTCTGGGAATTTGAGCATGACTTCAACACACTACAACTTTCGGTTATGGCTGATGTGTTCTTGGTTAAAAAAACAAACAAACTGTTTACAGAAAACTGACTTGATTAGCAGAACCGGGTAACGGGCACAGGTTTCTTTGAACCTCTGGTCTAATTTTCAGTAAATGTGTGTTATCATCATAATTTATGGTTTAAATTAGTTTTCCACAAGGGAAAAGGAGGTAGATCCCATCCTCTACGCCGCCTGACCTCACAAGATTTCTGAGGCAATTGTCACAGTGTGACTTCCTGCAAGTGCTGTCTAATGGTTTCCTTCGTCACACAGAAAGTCAGGGAGGAGCTACTCTACAGTGTAATCTCAGTTCTGGGAATAGATTTGAGCCATTGGACTTAATTACACCCAAATATTTATTTAGTTGAGTAACTGAGAGAAAACAAAATTGAAAGTTTTCTTTTGACAACATTTTGCCTAAAATGACTAAAGAATGTGATGTGAGTCTCCTGTTTTACACCTGAAATTACAGTTTCCCAAAGGGATGGCGGCCAGCACCTACTAATGAGTGAGTTGACAAGCTCCTCAAATACTGACTAAGCAAACACAACAGGAGCAAACCCTGAAACACAGTTTCACAACTAGCAAAGTGCTGGTGAAGATGCCTGTAAACATTGTAAAATATGTGAGGAACATGCCCTCTAGTGGCTTCTTTGAGCAGGACAACCAACAACAGCAGGCGTCACTACAGTCCCTGAGGCTCACTGCAATGTCTCTGTAGTTTATAGTTTTGATCCCAGTCATTTCTCTACACCTGATGCATAACCACAATACGGGTGCACAAAACGTACACAGCAAAGTTAGCATCAACCTGCAGGTTCGAATGCGAGTCACTTGAAGATGACCCAAAATCTTGCTGTGGAATCACGGGGAAGTTTTACGACCATGAGTTTATGATCATGTATATAATATAGGGGAGACCGGGGAGTGTTGTAACACAGAGTTAGCTCCAGGACTGTCAGTTTTACCAGTTAGAAAACACTTCCATTTCCTTTTTGAAGTGCCATATCTCTGTGAGCAATATTGTTAATTTTATAAACAAAAAGAAAGAAAGAAAAAAAGAATTTTAGGTAAGAAAATAGCATTTTTAAACATGATTTTTTGCCTAGAGTTCATTCAAACATTCAAGGGTTAAACTTACATAAATTAAAATAACAGCTTCTCTAGTTTAATCTGATGCTTTGCATGAATGCAACCCTCAAACAAATACTGTCAGTCAGGCTTTGACTGCAACTTGGATCAGATACTTTTTTATTTAAAGTTCTTTTAAATACTGCATTTATATGATCTCATTCACACTGTTACACTGGTATCATGTGATGAGGCAATTAGTGTCACACTTATTATCACTAGTGGTCTCTCTCACGCAAGGGAGGTTTGACTAGTCAAACACAGGTGTGACTTAAGACAATGGTGGCTACAGTCATGCACTGTGCGTACATTATACCGTTGCTGTTCCTGCAAAATCATGTGAAGAAGATCTGTAAGAGCGTGTCTGGTGTGGTTTCTACAAGGCAAGTGTTCTTTTTACTTTCTGTAATTTATTCTTTGTGGAATAACAGTCTCCTTGTTTTTGATGTCACTCAGGGCAGGTTTTCATAAGACTTGCTATGCAGTGAAAGCACCAGAATCATGATTAATTACAGCTGCCACTATATAAGATGTATAAAAAAAGACTAACATTTAAAGGTCCAGTGTGTAAGACTTAGGGGGATTTATCCGCAGAATATTTCAGGAAATGTTATGTGTTTTAATTTTTGTATAACCACCTGAATATAAGAACTGATGTGTTTTCATTACCTTAGACTGAGTTGTTTATAACTGCAGAGGGTAGAGTCCTGCACCCAATTGGGTACCTGACAGGTTACACACAAAAACGATGAGTGACAGGTAACAAATATATTTAAATAAATTCATCGTTGCGGGCATGGGTAAAAATGAACCAACTGTGGGCAGGCAGCAGGTGAGAATGATAGTATAACACATACAGTGCAATAATATGTTTGTTTGTTTTTTGCCCTGGAGAAATCAGAAATGAATTCTAATTGTGAAAGTCTATGACACAACCTTTGACCTTGGATCCTGCCAAACAATGAGATGTCACTGTCTGATTTGACGCAGACGAAGGCTAGCTGAGAGCTAAAACTGATGTCATGAAGGCAGAAATACCCAGCAGAGGGTTTGGGTTGTACCGTATTGTGGACAATACATCACCAAAGGCTAAGTCAGATGTTGGCGTGTTTACAGATTGCGAGAGTAATGTTATCAGTGGCTTTACTGCTTGTAAAAAGTTTTAAAAAGTATTAGCTTTTGATAGCTGCAAGCTAGGCCTCGTCATCACTATGGAAACACATCGACAGCTGCAGATTTACAGGTGCTGAGCCAGTCGAGAATACAAGTGAGTGACTGTATATGTGTGTTTAATCATGGGTGCAGGTCGGGTCACGGGACTTATATTTTGGGCGGGGGCGGATTTCACTCAGAAGTAATTGTAGGTAACAAGTCAGTTCTGGATCCTCAGCTTTGCAGGTGCTGTGTGCTATTGTCCTGTATGTAACTCATATTGATTGTGGTAAAGACAAAGACAATTTCATACGCGGTGGATTGTTAAGTTCAAACCCAACCAAACAACATTAACAACAGTTCTGTTTTATTTAAGAGTCCCAGTAAGTCACGACCGTGTGACAGTGAGCCAGCATGCACAATAACAGGACCCTGAAACTGAAAATGAAAGGCAGTCGCTGCTACTTTTTTTTTTTTTTAATTAATGTTACATCAGTGTTTTTCCATGTCAGAATGTCTTCTATGTAAAAGCTGTATTACTACCACACTTGTGCCAAGAGTAGATGACTGAAAGCCAAGCAAACTGTCCTCATGATGTGCGAAATGCTTTTGGAAGCTACACTTTAAAGTTAAATTTTATATTTGAAAGTCAGTGTAACGTCAGGGCTTCATCTTTTAACTGCAACTGTAACAGTGGATCAATATCCTAAAATAAATTCAGTAGTACTCTGTCCTTTTGTGCAAGCTTAAACAAAGCACCTGAGGATTGCCTTGGCTTGTATACAAGGGTGACTCCCTGCACAGAAGGGCCTAGGTGGTGCTACAAACCAGTCTGGTGTCATTCCTGCACCAGGCACAGCAGTGGAGCGCCGCGGGCCAAACGGCCTGCTTGATTTTAACACCTCTCGATGAGAATGTTTGCTTTTGTCCACATGCCAGCATTCAGGAGCCGCTCCAATTTAACCTTTAATAAAATGTGACAGACACTCCTCAGAGGCTGTGAGAGTGTCATTCTTCACTCGATTAGGCTCATACAGGAAGCTTTGAGCCAGCGTAAGAAATAAAAGTGCATAGACAACATGAGCATAATGCATCAGAATACACATAAAAACAAAATATGATCTCTCACATTAGTTTTTATACTACAGGGCTACCTGATATCAAGTGATTCAGATTATATATTTTGTGTAGGCTCATGTAGTCTATTCTGCAAATGCAAGGTGAATAGATTTGAGTTTCTATTTTTACAGTAAAATTTGCAGTTATATGCAGTTATTACTGACTTTAGGAAAGACAGTTTGTGGGTGAAGGTGTGGCAACTCTGCTGATGCAACCCTATCAGTGTCAGGTTAACCTGACATAAAAAGAGAGGATTAGTGTAGCTGTAAAGTGCTCAGATTAAGCATATAGGAAGTTATGTATTAGACTGCATATTCTCTAATTTTCCTAGTTCAGTTTTTCATCTGAATTTGCAACTGTCTGTAATGGTTTCCTCATATAAAAAGACAGAGCTTGGCTTCCCTCTGTGGAGGGTTGGATCAGTTTAAAGTCTGACTAAATAGTTCTCTGACCACCTCTACCGGTTTTTCTTGAAGATGCGCCTCAGGCTTCATCATGCAGGCCAAGAGCGAAAGAGGGGAAAAAAAAAAAACATGCAATGCATCAGATTAAGGATGACTTGTGCTTTTTTTTCCCTTTTTATATCAAAGGGTTTGGAATGATTTTATTTTCTGTCTTGGTAGGATTTAGATTTTGATTAAGATCTGGATAGACAGAAACCCGTCGTGTGTAGAGTGTGATTGGTAGTTTCTCCTTCTGTCTCTCTGTCTCTAATAAGTGGGTGTGTCTTCATGTCTCAACACGGCGTGCTCTAGTTGATAGGCAGCTGCACTCACCTTCTTTACCTGCCAGGTGAGAGACACGAAACAACACTCAGTCCTCAGTGAATACAGCAGATGGTCCCTCACTCTCACTCAGGCCGCTTCAGACTGGATAACATCAGCCAACCAGGACAGGTGAGTTCATTCAGTTACCTGTAAATACATTATATTCTGTCGTGTCTGAGTATTTATGCAACACTGTAAACAAGCTACCTTAGTAGTTATGATGGCGTGTCACCGAGTTCTGTTCAGTTTTCACTGAAAACACCTGTTGCAGCTGGCCTGTGCCTGGTGATCACGCTCATGAGTCGAATTTAACAAGAGACAAAAGTTTGAGCATGAACGTGAATAAATATTTGCTTGTTATAATGAGGATTGTTGTGTGTATTTTGTGATATATGAGCATATGAAGAACAGGATCAAACATGTACTACATGTTTCCCCCACCACCACCACCCTCCTCACACGTAACTAGGCTTGTACAATAAATTCTTCTTTGTGTTCACAGGATTATTGAGCAGTATTTCTGTTACCCGCTCAGCTGGAAACTTTGCCTGGGAATTTGTGTGCTGAAAAATTTCAGTCATTGTTTCTGGTCGTGTGTGTAATATGCATCCAAGGCCAAACAGATGCACCGCATTGGAGGTTTTGGATGGACTTTTGTTGGGAGACGCTTAAGAAATTGGATGTCATTGAAATTGAACTCTGCTTCTGAAAAAAATGTCTCTGTTAAAAAAAAACTTAACAGGCATCAGCACTGCAGAGCTCAGCAAAGACAGAATTTGCATCATCATTATAGAATTTGTAAATATCTTTTAAAGCAGCATTAGACACTAGAGAAGGTGATTTCTGAAGAAAATACAGGTGTGACTGCTGTTTGCTGAAAAGCTGATACTAAACTGCAATGTTGGCTTGAAAGGTTGCATAATACCAAGAATGAATGAAAGATGTGGGTATTTAATGTCTGAATGGAGTTTATAGCTGAAAGTATGAATGAGAAGTTAAGAGTTGGAAAACCTTGAAAAACAGTGAAAATTTGATAAATTTGACCGTTCAGTCATTTATTTTGAAAGGGAAAAATTTCACAGAAAACTTTGACAACCATGTCCTAATTGAGCTGAATATTTTGATGTCTAATTGACGCATCGATTTTGAAAAATATGGAACTAGTTAGGCGCCAAAAAGGCAGAATTTTTTTGGTAGAAGAACATGTATGTTCGCGAATGCTGACATCTGCATTCACACTCAATTAGAAGCTACCAGCCAAATATTGATAGACTTCAGTAACAGATTACATATAATCAGGATTACATAACCAGAAAGTGACTATAATCCACCGGGATTACAAGTAGAAAATGTGTAATTAGATTACAGTTACATTGATGAAGATTACTTGATTACATTTTCGATTATGTCTTTAAAATATGGCAATTTAAAAGTTATTTTCACGATAACCGATTCTCTATTAACTCTCAGATCTGACAAACAGGGTTTATTTATCTTGAAAATGTTTTGAGATGTTTAAAAATGAAACAAGGTATAAGTGGAACACTTTTTTTTAGTATACGGTGCAATACTTTGAATGATTTTGAAGTAATAAAATTCATCAGATACTAAAGCTACTACAGCAGTGCAACGGGACTCTCAAAGTCAAAAATCTGCCAGTGATTACGGAGATGTCTCGAGCAGTCGTTTGATTGTGACATATCCCACACTGTGGGCATGGCAGTGGTGTTACCACATGCAGGCGAAGCATCAGTATGTCAGGTATGTTGGTGAACCAGCTACACTCAGCCGTTCTCAGATGATGGGTGTAGCTCTGTACTTTTCTTCAGAGTGGCATTATTAATTAAATATGTTGACAATAAAAGGCAACCAGCCACTGACAGTAAGCACTTCACACAAGGAAATGATTGTACAATAAATACACTGAGCACATGACATCAGAGTATTGGTGTTTCGTTCTAATGTAAAATCCCAGCTAAGGACAAATGCTGCAAATGCTCTCTGTGAATATACAGTAAAAATAAAAATAAACTTCAGAAACAAACAGTACATTTACTCCAGTGCTGTACTTAAGTACAAATTTGAGGTACTTGTACATGACTCGAGTCTTTTCTTCTGAATCACAGAGAGACATGTTGTACTTTGTTACCTCATTACATTTATCCGACAATGTTGGTTACTTTACAAATTAAGATTTTTGCACCCAGAACACATGTAGAGTTTATAAAATATGATGTTTTGTTAAAAATTAAACAACCCAACAGTTTATACAAGTACAGCCAAAATTATTAGTTGGTAATTAATAGCTGAGGAGTGAAATGTGGAGAAAATCATCAGCACATTGACTACTTTTACTTTTAATACTTTAAGTAAATTTTGCTGATAATACTTACATACTTAAGTAACATTTTAAAAGCAGGACTTTTACTTGTGACAGGTTTTTTGTTTACTGTGTTGTATTAGTACTTTTACTTAAAGAAATGATCTGAATACCTCCTTACTATACTGTATATAGAACGAATTTCTTAACAGTCTTTTGAACTTGTGTAGTTAATGTGTGTACGCACAAACAGCTGGAGGTCCACAAACATGGTTAAAACAGGTTTCTTAAAACTCAGTTCCCTGTCATTTGCTGACTTGACTTGAGTGAGTATTGTCCAGCAGGTGAGTGACATGCCATGAATAGGGTTTCTGCAGGTTTCAAGTTAAATTTAATACTTTTTAAGAACATTATAAATGCAGTTTAAGACCTACTTCATGTCCACATTGGCAAAAAAGTGCAAGCACTGCATTGTTTCAATGTTGGTTTCATTTTGTAGTTGTTAAAGCTTAATCAATGCAATTTCCCCCCCCCCCAAAACACATCTAAAAGCAAGGGTGAGGTTAATGCAACTTTCTAAAAGTACTGTTAATTTCATAATCTAATCAATTTTAAGATCTGTGAAAATTGTATGTAAAACATTTTAAGGCCTACAATTCAGATTATTGGATTTTAGACTTGAACGACCTGCAGAAACCCTGTATGAAACATTCAGAACAAATGTGACATGAAACTTCGTGTCAACTCTGCCACAATTTAAAATGTAAATACCTTTTGTTGGTTTTGCCCTGCAGATTCTCTTTGGGGTCAAATGCTTCAGCAGGTCAGTGGCTGCAGGGACAGTACAGAGATGAAGTTATAAAATGTCTGTTGTGGGCAGCGTTCGTCTTTCAAACCTGTCGCACAGGTAGACAATATGTCATCTTTGTGGTTAGGTGACATTCTGGGAATAAAAGGGTGGTAAAGAAACTACTTAAAGTAGCCTCAGGGTATTTTTAAAGGTTATTCGAGGCCTCTGTTCTACTAGATGCACTCCTGTCAGTCAGTGACATAAAGGCAAAATGTGCAGGATTTTCCTAAGAAACAATGCATCAACAACTGACGAATCCTACTGATTCTACCTTTAATAAATGACTCGTATGCATAAACAGTGGAAATGCTGATACAGTTTATTACATTTTGAGATGCTATAAGTAAAAGCAACTTGTTAATTCATTTTACTTAAAAAAATTCTGTTACAGCAAGTGCCAACACATACAGCATGTGTTGATCCATGATTGGTAGATTGCATACAAGCCCTGAATTAAAGAAAATTTAAAATGTAACACTCAATGTTTGATGTAGACAGCACTCGATTCCCAAGTAATGTCTGATGCACAACATCCACAAATACACAAAGACGCATCCTCATCAGATAAATTTTGTACACTTCTTTCTTTCAATTCTCAACACGTCCACAAGGTGGTGCTCTCATCAAATAATAAATTATCAGTCCCACCTTGGTGGGTGTGGTATCTCTGCTACAACCACAGCAATTTTCAGCTTCTCCAATATTCAAGTCCCTGAAAAAAAATTACAAACATATGGCACGAATCTCATTCGGTCAACAGCACATATTATAATTCAATAACACCTGTGTGTTTGTCCTCAGCATTTCAAACACCTCACAAGAAAACTGAATTTTCTCTGAACAGGGAGGGAATCATTTTGGAAACGGATTGATAATTTCAGCAACATTTATTACAACATGAGAACTAAATGTTCACTAAAGTGAATCACTTTGTGGCCATCACAAACATTTCAATGAACTCAAATGCCTGAATGTGCTTTTCATGTTCCTTATCATCCTTATTCAATATGAACCACAAAGTCATGGATCCTGGAGCAGTAAAAAATTCTAAAATAGGTCCCTTTGAGCAGAAATAGATATTCACGTAACTGATTCCCCTCCATCCAGATGCACGTCGTCTATTGTGGGAATGTGCCTTTCCTGCAGGCAGGAAGTGATATCTGTCCCTGAACCGAAAACAAAGAGAAGAGGGCTGGAAGTGACGGCAGGAAAGTTCGGGGGAATGAAAATTAAAGAAACAATCTGAGGAAAGACCAACAAAATATTGTATAAAAATAAAATATAAGGCTCCCTTTCTCAACAAAGATACGTAATGGAATACAAGATAAAGGGCCTGAAAGGCACAGAGTCAGATCAGTGTCAGTATTAACGAATGCACACAGAAGGATTAACAAATTTACATATAAATGACTCATAAGTATTTTTCAATTGACACAAAATAATTATTGCTGTATATAAATGTAAAACAATCCATATATAAACATAAGATTCATAAATGTATTTCTAATGTACACACAAACATTTGTTTTAAATAAATTTGGAAGATATCCACAAATTTATGTAATGAAAAGTAGCTGAAATTTTCATAAAGAACATATTTGGATGACATTACATTTATATACAGACTGTTTAATCTCATTTACAAACTGCTTGTCATGTATGAACTTCACTGCACTTGGTGTAGGTGTCTGTAGCCAATCAGACGGCTTCTTCTGCTTATCCAATCACGTAAACAGATTTGAGGGTATGATTTAATGTGATCATATAACATTTGTGAAATTTCAATACATTTATCTAAAGCAAGAAATATTTCTGTTTATCGGAAATCCATTTATGAGTCATATTTCTTCATATGTGGATTTGTTTTAAATTTTTACACAATGATAAATATTTTGTGTGCACTGAAAAATATATGAAGAAAGTTATTTATATATAAACACCAACATACATTTGTGAATCATTCTGTGCGCATTCTTTAGATGCTGGATAGCGAGGCAGCCGGTCCCTCTTGTTTTTGTCAGCGTTACTCTTCTTCCTGTGCATGAAAATACACCAAACTTTGCACACAGGTCCACTCCTATGTCAAACTTCCTTAACTGGCTTTAAAAATGAATAGTCCTGATGGTGGCGCTACAGCAATGAGCTAAAATTTTAAACTTTGAAAATTCATAACAAATCATCCATATAATGCTATATTTCTTTGCAGCGTACACCAACGTATAGCCCCAGTTGAGCAGAAACTTTCACATGCTTTGAGCCGGCAGGAATTTTGACATCCATCACTCTGTTTAAAAAAAAAAAAACTGTAAAACTAATTACATCTATCACCTCCTACATTTTTCTCAGTAACTTGCATTAAAATACTTTTTACTGTAGCTGTATGCATTAAAATGTTTTACTCCAAACAGCTACTTCAAATTCTTACAAAATTCATCTCTGATGTTCAAGGTAAAAAACGACAAAATTTTGATGACATGGATGTAGCGTGATAAATTTCAAAAATATATCTCACGAACAGATTTTTTTAAACAGCTGAAATATGTCCTCATGTAAGTGATTGCAGCCTTGGTATATAAACAATCTCTAAACATCAGTTAGTCACTTCGGGATCGATCAGTCATCAAAAGAAAATTACAGTCATCCACATGTTGTCTAGATGAAGTACACAAATCCTTACGTTTTTTTCTTGGAAGCTGAATTTTTGTCAGTTGACATGCAGCTCAACAGGGTTGTGTCTTGCTCCTGCAGTCAGAGGTTCGGGTTTGCGTCTTAAGTGATGCAAAATTGATGTGCTAATGCTCACTTAAGCATTGATTATTTTTAATTTTAGAAGTTTTAAATAATTATTGGTCTGGGCAGTTCTGCTTATAGACCCTTACGTATTTGTCATTTGTCTCCTCTTTTCAGCCTTTTCCAGTTCTTCCTCTTCCTCTTAAAAATGTCCAGCCCTGACCTGTTGCTGCACAGCAGCTATAATCAATACTGAGACTGATCAGGCTCCATAGAAAAGACAATCTTGTATCTTCCATGATGGGGAACATGATTTGGTAGAACATGTTAAAAAAAAAAGAGAGAAAAGAAAAAAAAATCTCATATTTACATTTAAATTAAACAAAGAACAAATATTCAATCGCACAACGTCTGCGCTGTAAGCACAAGCATGAACACAGACAAGCAATGTACATGCATTTCATTTTGGTACTGGTTCTTCTATGGACCAGTTTTGGTTTGTAAATGACAAGCTGATATGGAATAGTGGCAGAAAAAAGATATATTGTACAGTAGTATATGAGCTACCACTTATTTTGTTCATTCACAAGGAGAAGATTATTGGCTATTTGTGGCTTTAGCCCTTTCTGACACTAAAGAGGGAGCCAGATAACTTGATATAGAGCTGAAATGCATGTACACAGTTGTACACTTTCAGTAAGCATGCACATTGAAACAGTGACACAGAATATCATCCATCCACTTTCAGTTTAACGGTGATAGGGTTTAAAAAGTGCCCCTCAACAAGCAGAAAAAGACACAGCCAATTAAATGTCCATGGATCATCACAAAGCTCCACCTCCTCTGCACTGGAACAAGGTGGTAAACATGTCGGAGCCAAAACTACCAGCATCTTGATAAAGGCTTATTATTATTATTTGTTGTTTTGTTTGAATACAGCAACAGAAAGTTTCCCTCCAGTCGTAACGCTGTGTGGCACATGGGTCGGGCCTGCGGAGCCTCGTTGCACAGACAGAACAGAAGTGCAGCATGGGTGTAGAAAGCAGCTGCCATGTTGGTATCTAAGACACTGTAGCAGCCATGTTGGAGCAGACAGGCACATCCCATGAAGACTCATGAGGAAATCTGAGATTGCATGGTTTATATCCAGCGGAGGCATTGAGCCCTTGTGACGGCACGGTCCACAGATGGGACGAACATCAGCACATGATGACCACAGCAGGTGAGGAGGCGGCTCCTCGATTTTAACAGCTAAGAATCAGGGGAGTTTATGTCACAAGGCTGAGATTTTGGCTTGTCTTGATGCTGAGTCAGTTAAAAGAAATAATAATAATAATAATAAATCACAATTTACAAATAAAAATTAAAAAAAAGGAAAACATGAGTGTGATTCCAGCACTCACAGACCCACTTCCTTAACTCTGGGCCTGACTTTGGAGGGTATTGAAAAAAAATCCCATTGTCAACTCATTCAATTGTCCCAAGGCTTTTGGTCAACAGAGTGCGAATGGTTGAAATCAAAAAGATAAATAAAAAAGAGGACGAAGGAGGACTGACAGCATGTCTGGACATGGTAGAGAGCCTGAGTCACCGCCTGTAATAGGCACCTGGAAAAGATGGAAGAGACACAGAGATCCATCAGCAGCTTGATCATCACACTGCAGTTTAAGTCGTGTTGCACATGTCGTGTTTTTTAAACTAAACTTTTCAGTTTCATCAGTTTTTCTGCTTCAAGATCCGGGATTAATTTTCACAGACTATGATAACTACTCTTCTAGCTCTGTGCATCAAGCACTGTTTACGCTTCAATAAAACAAATAACTTCCCAGAGGACCCTAGTGACCCATGAGGTTAAAGCACAAACCCCCAACCACAACATCATCAATTCATATCCTGTCTCTCTCTCTGCCCTCATTTCCAGTCATCTCTCAACTGTTAACTTCAAGTATAGTATAATGTATAAAATTAAGACAAAAAAGCCTCAAAAAACCCAGAAACTCTTCCGTACCACGGGTGTTTCTCAAGGAAAATCTACCCAATACTGTGTGTTAAATGCAAATGTAAATTTCTATGAGAATATAATTAGTTAATCAATGATAATACATATAATTGTTTGTTTTATTGTTACTTTTTAGAACATCAAAGGCAAGGTAATTTTATTTATATAGCACCATTCATACACAAGGCAATTCAAAGTGCTTTGCAAGAACATGAAAATACATTAAAATAGAAACATTAAAGGAACATTAAAATTGCGTTTGAGATCATTAAAAACAAAAGCAACAGCAGACAAATATAAAACAATAGTTACAGATTATCCTAACAATACGTTACATATCTAGTTCACTGATAAGCTGCAGTAAACAGTAATGTTTTAAGCCCTCATTTAAAGAATGAGGAATGAGGGTTTTATTTTAACACCAGCATTCAAAACAATTAGTTAAAGCCACAACTCAATAATTGAGGTAGTCATTTTTCTCTGGATTTAAACATTATAAGAAAGGTAAGTGAGTGAGGAAATGTATTTGTAGATTTCTGGCTTTAGCAAATTCTAAATCAATACTTCCTTTCGAGAATATGTGAAGTCATTCTTTTTAGACACACACAGAGTCCAAATCAAAGTTTCACTTCATGTTAGAACTAGAATTACGGTCTTGTGGTTGAATGCCTCTGCCAACCAGTCAAGCTGTAGTGTACATCCCCATCTGTCCAGACCTGTACAATAATATGCTCGATGTACTGAAGTTCTTTTTGGCAAAATTAAAGTTATCACTGTTCGACGTGTGATTCTAGTAAATTATTTCCAGAGAGAAACATGTTGTCTTCACTGAGAGGCTGAGGAGTACAGAGGACTGAACATTATGATGTCACAGAGAAGCTGACCTTTGACTTTTTGGATATAAAGTTTATCACCTCTCTATTTTATCCTATTATAAATTTATGTGAAATTTGGTTATAATTAATGTATGAATTATTGAGTTATAGTCAAAAGCATGTTTTGTGAGGTCACACTGAAGCCTCCTGTCCCCAGTGTTGAGGCATAAAAACTGAACAACAAACGTGTGTTGATATCTTAAAGAAAAATAATAAGCAATACCCTAATGTTAAAAATATGCGATTTCTAGTTAATATGCAAGGATGAAAGAAATCAATGTGGGCCTAAAACACAGGGTACATCCTTCCTTAATAAGATAGTACCTATATGTTAAGTGAATGCAGCCACCGTGTCACATAGACTTGATACCTTTGTAAGCAGGTTCAGGTCTGGTGGGAGCGCGAGGGGGGACAGGGTGGTCCGAGTAGCCATAGCCAGAGTTCACATTCTCATAGTCGTGTGTACGAGGTTGAGGAGGCCTGAGACAGTCAGACAGACACAGAGAAAAACAGAAAAAATTAATGTAATTCCTGAGGTTTAAGCATCTTGACTGGCTGGAAATATTTGGTTTTAAGCAGTCGCCCTGCAGAGTCTTGTACCTGGCAGGCTTGTTGTGGTTCCTCTGCCTCTGGTATTCATACTCATCTCGTGTTCTGGGCCGCACTACTTCCTCCGAACTTGGCTGCAAACCAACGAAAATTATAGTTCCTACAATTATGGTTCCAGTACCACAGTGGAAATACACTTTTTATATAAAAGTCACAGTCTGCAAAAATATTCCACCCTAAAGCACACATTTTGAACTAAGCACAGTTGTGGAAAATTACCCTGTAGTCTCCCTCTTGCCGCCTCCTTTCCATCGCCATCCTCTCCATGGCCAGCCTCTCTCTTTCCCTCTCCTTCTCTTTTTCCCGCTCTCTCTCACTGTCCCGCTCTCGATTCTTCTTGTACTCCCTTTTCTCTTGCTCCATCATCAGCCGGGCAATTTCCTGCCAGATTGAGACACATCAGCACTTCCAAAACCTCCATATTCTACATGATTTGATGTATGGGCAACATATCGATTGTGTTTCATGTAAATATACTGTATATTTGCATTATGAAAACACTTTTTTCACAGCATATGTGTCTATAAGAGCATTAAATAACTATAATGTCACTTGTACAGTAGTGCATTACTTTTTTCTTTACATAATTTTGGGCCAGACAGAGTTTGATTTAGACATGGCTTTATATACTCAGGGTTATATTACAGTAAGGCCAATTAAATTGGCTGAACTCAGGAAATGAAAGGCACTAAAAAGAGGACAGACAACATAAGAAAAGTTTCCAGACTTTATGCCCACTCACCTCATCCTGCGCCACTTGGGCTGCACGCACATGCGACTTGCTCGCCTGAAACCAGAAAACAATCAAAAAGTCACATTTTGCCCAGAGTGGAACAAACTGTCCCAACATTATATAACATAGGAAATGACTGAGATGGAGGCATTTCATTGTGTTTTTGACACTCAGGCTTCCAATCATTTACAGCAGAGATGTATATCGCTCACATCACGCTATTCCAGTGCTTCTTTCATACAGAATTCCCTCTAGATAGTAAAGCAGTTGGGACAGTGCAGTTGCAATGTTTGTTACACATTTTTTATTTTATATGTTTTTACAGTAAATAAATAGAAAACTAAATAACTTCCAACACACCAAGTCCGACGGTATGGAGAACTGATGTTGTACTTATTATTAGCCAACTGTCAGACTTCTGGTATCAAATTCATTATAAGCTCAATATCTGACCTGACTACACATTAAAGAATCATCCAGAAGCTGGGTGTTAACATTCAGCTCTTTCTTTACACATTTAAGTGCTTGAGGTTGGTCTTTGCTTACAGTATTTATGCATTACATATTTAAATATTAATGTCTGCACTCTAACATGCACAGTAGGACATTATGGGATCTCTCAGCAGAATTTAGCAGCTCAAGTGAAGAAGAGTTGTTACATATATAAAACATATGTACCATAAATTATGGTAAAATATCAACACAGTATCCTGTTTCTACACTTTTTTGGTTGTTTGGTTTTATTTTAATTGTTTGCACGAAACTGTTATCCTTTCATATGCAAATTAAAGTGGAAAAAATGTATAATAGGCCAATTCTCCATTCAATGCCTCTTCTGGTTTCAAGTGGTATTATTGTCTGTGCTGCTGCCAGGAAGGCAACATCACATTGGACCACTTTCCGTTTCCTCAGAGTCTAGTTATGTGAAGAAATCATCAACACCACTTTGGATATAAGAGAGAAGGAAAAAGTCTGTTCACAGAAGAGGTAAACTAACGTATTGTAATGGTGCAAATAGGTTAAGTAACGTTAGCCTATTGCTTCACATAAATGAGTAACTATAGCAGCATTTGGCATCAGAGTGGTGAAGGAAGCAACATTAGAGGAAAACATGAAGAGAAAAACTGACTCTATTCATTAATTTGGTCTATAATCAAAATTTAAAGCAAAAATCTGTCTATTTCCATCTTTAACAAAATCTATCACTTCTCTGGTGTCTTTCCTTACTTTTATTTCCTCCTCTTGCAGTTTCCTGGCCACCTCCAGGTCCTTCAGCTCCTGCTCACGGAGATCAAGCTTCGTCAGGCCCCTGGTGGCCTCGCTCAGTTCGTACTCAGTTTCTGCTACTACTGCTCCACTCCCTTTGTGCACAATACGACCTGCGGATGTCGGCACATCGATCAGTACTGCAACTGACAATCTTTTTCATTATCGAACAATCTGTTGTTTTTTATTCTATTGTTCACTATTTAAGCCATTAGAAAATTATGAAAATTGGGGCATTTTTCTTGATAAATGACAAATTTAATGATTAAAAACAAAGTGATCAACCAATCATCTACAATAAATACAATTGGAGTTGGATTAAAGCCACTGGGCACCTGAAAGGGCTGCAGTGCCTCTCCACTGGTGTTTATTGTTTAATGGTTCAAACAGCTTTGGGATAAGATAATAAACCAGCTCACCAGCCCTGAAGCCCTTTATGAATGCCAAAAATTTCACTCATCAAACTCCACGGAGCTATTCTACTACAAAATCACAGCACACATTTCACTCTCAGCATAGTGTGATAATTACTTTGCTCAGTGTAACAACCCAGCAGACAAGGCAAGAATGAGCAACAACAGCAACAGATTCAAACCTTCAAAATCACATCAGTCATCAGAAATTACTGTGAAATTGCCGTCTTCCTCAAGAGGAAATTAGTGTTTTCATTAGTGATTCCAGCGTTAGATCAACCCACCACCTGAGATTGCCACAGCAAAAAATAAAAGCAGCTCCAGCACACCACACAAACACCCCCGCAGAGCCCGGAGGGGGTCTCAGGGTGGTACCTGTCTCTTCCATGGGGTGAGTATGAAAGCGTTTCCTGCCGGGACCCTGCCCCTGTCGGGTGTCCCACAACTCTCTGGTGTCCCCTCTCCCTCCGCCGCTCCTGAGCTCATCAAACACATCTTCGGGGCCAGAGTGGACGCGCTGCCGGCCCCTGGCCCTCAGCTCCCTCTCACCATCATCCACTTCCTCCTCCCAAGATGGCCTGCCCTCCTTCGGCCAGTCCCTGCTGTGCTCTGGCTCCTCATCCAGTCCCCTCTCCCTGCTCCTGGTCCTCGCTCGTTGTCTGTCTTTGTCTTTCTGTCTCTGCTTGTCTCTCTCTCTCTGTCTGTCCTCACTCTGTCCTCTGTCTCTGGATCTTTCCCTGTCTCTCCCCCCTGCTCTTGCCCTCCTGATGTCCTGCTCCCTGTCTCTCCTCTGGTCTTTTGCCATCTGTCTCTCCCAATCCAGGTCTCTACGCCTGTCTCGGTCACGCTGCCTGTCCCTTTCTCTGTCCCAGGCCTTGTCTCTCTCTATGGGGCTGTGTGGTGGAGGTGGTCTGGCTGGTCTCTCCTTCCTCCTCACCACTCTCTCTGTGTCCTCCCACCCTGGGCCCCTAGCTCTGCTTGTCTCGGTGGGCTCATAATCTGGGTATCTGTCCCCGTGTTTGCCTCTGGAGGGCAGCAGGTGCTCTGGGTACGGATCTGCATGCCTGCTCCGCCCTCCTTCTGCCACTAGGTGGTGCTCAGGATATCTTGAGCGACTGTGGGGTGCTGCAGGGTCCTGCCTTGGGTACCTGCTCCTTTTGGGCTCTGTTGAGCTGTAATCTGGAGAGTAATCTCGATGTGAGCTCACTGGAGCGTATGCATCGTATCGACTTGGGGACGTAGATTTGTGTTTGTCCAAGTCAAGGGGTCTTCTTGCAGCTGAACAGGGCAGAGATGAAGGAGCGAGGGTGGGAGGAGGCAAGCGTGGAGAGAAGGATGAGGATGATGGTTGATGAAAACATGGAAACGTGAAAAATAACAGACAGGAATTAAAAAAAGCTAAGATGGTTAGTAAGCACCGAGTTAGACAGGACCTGTGAGGACAGTGAGGGTCAAAAGACAATGGACATGCTCCAGATGTAAAGAGTGGAGGTGTTAGCTGCACCCAAAATGTCCAGACGTGGTTAATACTGTGGACAAAATACAAATAAGGTTAAGATCAGGGCTCGAAATTTCCTTTTTCCTCAGTGTCCTGCAATGTCCCAAATTATACTTGCAACTGTCCCAGTCCTACTCCATAAAACATAATAAATATAGCTTAATAACTTTGTTTAGTAACTAACTTCACTTCATTGACTCATTTTGGTCCAACATGGGCGTTTTGCTAGTTGTTCCCTGCACGTTACTTTTGAATAATTTCATTATTCTTTTAGCCACTGGCTAAGTAAATGCAACCGTGTCTCAGATCAGTATATGGTAGAGCTGCAATGAATAATTGATTAACCAATCAACTATTAGATTTTGCTAAATGATTAGAGTAATTTCTTAAAGGAAAAAAAATCCAGAATATCTTTTGGTTGTGGACAAAACAAGACATTTGAGAATGTCATCTTGGACCAACTGAACTACTAATTGATTAATTGACAATGAAAACAATCATTAGTCGCAGCCCTACTATACGTTCATGTAAATTGACAGTGTGTAAGTGATAAGTTTCTCTTTGGACTCAACAAGACATCCTTACTTTCAAGCCCTGGTTAAGATTGTGGCAACAAGTGTTTGGAGACCTAATCAATTTTTATTTTATTAAGCCTTTATTTAACAAGGAAGAGTGATAATTTTATTTATTTTTTGAATCTCAATGGGTCCCTTCCTTGTTAAATAAATTTTGAACAAAATAAAAATTTATTAAGAAGAAGAATAGCTAAAAAGAATAGAAGAACTTCAAACACTTCAGACATTTGATTGTGACATAGCAAACAAACAATATATGCAACACACTTTAATGCTGTGTGTTGTTCGACACCAAAGCAAATAATGTAGCGTAGTAAAAGCATGAAGGGAACGCTTAAAAGAAAACCATGAACGTGATGGGGAACAGCGTGTTCTTCTAATAAATCTGTCCTGCTGGGAGTTGGCCTGTGTGACTGATCAAAGTTTGAATGAAAACAAATGAGTTGAAAGCACACTGAGGAAGTACACAGCAGAGGCCTGTGCTCTGTGTACTGAGAGTCAGCTCAATGGAATTCAGTTATCTAACCGGCTCTTTAACAACTAATCAACTTTCTACCTGCCTCCTTTTTCAGAAGTTTGAACATCAACAAAGACTGGTACCTGCTCAGAGTGACTGGGCTGGTTTAGGTGTCTGCCGTCTTCTGTCTCATCTCGCTTTTAAATACACTTTCCCATCCTTACAATCTTCAATCTACAAGACAGGTTCTGCCCCCACACTGGTTTGTGTGTAACTGTAATCCACTGGATTAAGACAAACACAGCCAGCAGCCTCTCATTTCGTGTGAGGAGCAGCCAATTACATGACCTGAAGGAAAACAACACGATTTCACATCTGTGTGAATACATGTGTGTGTGTGTGTGAGAATATGCTGAAGAAGGATATTAAAAAAATAGTGGGGTGTAGATTTAAAACACAGCACTCTGTTATGAAGAATATCCACATACAAGCACAAGACGGTGACAATTTTTGGAGCATTAAAACTAAATACTTTTGTGCACAGTGACAGTCTTGAAACCTGCATTAAATGTATCTGGTTACTTGCAGTGACGTCATTAGCTGCAGGGTAAACAGGTGCTGAATCTTTGTTCTACTGTGTGTACATTCACACTGCCACAGTTGTGTGCACACACACAGTCAGGAGGGACATTATAGGTGAGTGGTTACGTTACTTGACAGCCAATACTGCAACATAGCGAGGCTGGCAGTAGTACAAATATTCTAGTGTAAAGAGAGCAGCCAGCAAGGACGTACTGTAGCTTCATCCCAAACACCTGCCAGGTGTGACATCGTCAGAAAGAGGCAACAGGAACAGCTGTCGATACATACAGACACAACAGGACAGGTAGACTGACAGGTGGAGACACTTGTCCCGACGTGTTTGTGTCAACAAAGTGTAAACACAGACAATGGAGTCTCTAAACCCCTCCTCTGCAGCAGCTACTCTCAGTTCACAACTGCCCCCTCCCTCTGTCCTGTTTTGCATCTCATCACACACCTCCACAGAGACTAAAGGAGCGAAAAAACCTAAAGCTCCTGTTGTAAGCAGACAACAACAACCCCAAGGTCGATTTAACAGTGCCCTGACAGTGAAAGTAAATACTTTTGGGTCTTTGAAATATATGTACATTGCAGAGGATATAAAGGTATCGGGAACAGAAAAACAAAGCAGAGAGACTGACTGTTTCTTGTGTTATAATGTTAACTAAAACTTGATTTTGCTCCATTTAGGAACGATATAAGCGCTTTAGGGATGGAAATCAAGAACCTCTTGTGCTGAGAACCAGTTCCACATTGCTCGATCCATTGGAATCGTACGCTTTGAAGCTTATCAATTCAAATTTATGAAAGCTGGCATGTTGTTTTTCCCGAAGAAACACGACAACCATGCCGGTTGCAATGTCTGTACAATGATCATATCGAGTAAGGGTGGAAACACCAGCAAATATGCTTAAACATCTTTATATGCAACATGGGCCTCAATTCCACGAATGTCCCATATCTGATACTCTATGCATGAGTGCTGCCTCTTTCCTATCAAGCAGAACATCTGTTATCAAGGTTCAATATCCTCTTACAATAACATTAGAGTTACTATTTGTTCTTTGACTAAGAAAACTCAAATGAAAATGAATGCTGCAGAAATACGCTTTCATTTCATCCATTTAGATAATGTGAGACAGACTCGTTAGAGCAAGCTCTCAGGCCAGTTCAGGAATCACCGAAGAATTGGACCAATAAGCAGAATCAATAATAGCACTGGTATCAATAAAATCTTATCAACACCCATCCCTAGGGTGTCCCTATGATGTATGCTGACAGTCTGCCTCTGGAGAAGATAAAATCCAAATACAACATGGCCAGGGGTTCAGACAGGAAAACTGGGCATCAATGTGCCAGATTAGATTCAGCAGGCTGAGAAAGCTGCAGAGAAAACAGCTGAGCTTTAATGAGTCGGGAGGGAACGTTAAAAAAAGAAAAGGTGATATATACTTCCCCTTCACACTCAAAGTCACACCAATGGCTCAAGAACTCCCCAGTCAGACCTCATCACAGTGCTTTCAAATAGCTGATACATTTCAGCATCAACATTTCTCATGCTGCCAAACTGATAGTCCTTCACTCTACGTCACTATACAATTGAACCTAAATTCCTCAATGTGGTGATCACACAGGAAGCAGGATGAACCCTGACCTTGAGGTGAATCGTCTGTACGGGTTAGCTGACACAGAGCAAGAATTTACAAAACAAGTTGGAGGAGAAGATTCAAATGAGCCACTGTTTCTGTTTGAGCAGAAAGCGAACAGACCTTCAGTGGGATGAATCATGCAGTAGGGTGAATCATGAAAAGACTTGAAACGGATTCCAATACATATTGAGATTTACAGACAAAAATGTCTTAAAAATGCTTTACTTAATGCGTTCATTACCCGCTAACTGGAGATTCATTTAACATCTGAGGTTAAGCCTGGCATCAAAGCACATTTTAGCTGTGTCTTTAAACTGGAGCACAGTTAAACCCATTCAGAGTGGTGTATGCTCTTGAATGGGAGCGAAATGACAAATCATGTCTCTGTAGGAACATGTAAGCCTCTCTTCAAGGTTAATTATGAGCTTATAAACTGCATTCCAAAATCTTTGCTTCGTGTCAGCAACCATCTCCAGCACTGTGCGGCATCAAAAGACACCTTCACACCTCCAGAGCTGGAAAGAAAATCCCAGTTTCACAGAAGAAGAAGCATACCTTCTCATGTTCTTACATACACAGCTCATACAGGCAACAGACGAACATCGAGAAAGATGCATATATACACACAAACAGCCACACATTAAGATGAAGCAGTGGTGCTCTCCCCACCTCCATGATCCTCAAAATACTCCTCCTCAAAGTTTGCTTCCAGCTGCTTCTGTCTCCTCCTTTCCTCTTTCATCTCCTTCTCCTGCAGCTTACGAGCTATGGCCTACAAAAAAAACAAACAAGGCCACAGTAAACATGTTGTCCCACATGAATATGAACACGTCTCTGTTTGGACCGCTCTGTAACAAATATGTCACTTTGTTTTGAGATGTAGTTTTCTTCTTCTGCCAGTCAGTGTAGTTTCAAACATATCAGATAACAGTGGTGAGATGCATCATTCCCTCATGTTTCAAACAAGTAAGAAAGTGCTGTGGTGTCCTAACTAAAGACAATTTGTACTTTTTTTTCATAGAACTGTGGAGTAAGGCATTATATATCCAGACTGTATAAAGACTTCATGACAAAAAATCTTATTCCACTGATCATGTTAAAAAAAATAACAGAAAATAAAGCTAATTTTGAGATTTCAAAGATGGACCAATTAGCATACATGGAAAGAATTTGGATGGAAATGTCTTGATGACGATGAGAATGATTTTTTATTATCCCCAAGACATTTCTGGTCAACGATGCACAACATTTTTGAGGTCATGGTTAATACAAAATACCAAACTAGTTAAAAACTTTATTTTTGGAGAAGTTAACTTTCATTCAGGACATTTCGTCAAATATCCATTTGGTGTTCTGATAACTGCTTGTAATAAAAGCACCACGAGGCAGTGGCTGCTTCCTGATTCCACCTGATTAGAGGAACATTAGACCAATATGTGCAATAAAGGAAATATAAAATTTAAAAACAAAAGTGGCAGCACATGATGGTTGGATCAAAACTGAACCAGAGCCATTTGTGGCAGGAAAACAGACACTGACCTCTGAAATTATTATCAACAATATCATGGAAAAACATTTCTAACAACATCCTGATACTGTAGAATCAGAGTGCACTGAAATCTTTGCTCTTTATGTGGAGCATAAACATTGTGATAAAGAAAAAATACAGGTCAGGTCACTATGGTTGTCATTCCATTATTACAATGAGGAGGAAAACAAAGTGATGATTCAAGTGGAATGACCCACCCTAGACGTCAAATCATTGACGGATGAATGTAATCAACATTGTGCTTGAACGGGCAGAAATATTTCTTACTGCATCTTTCTCTTCCTGCTGTCGCTGCTGTTCTGCCTGTCGGACCAGTTGTTCCTGAATCTCCTGGGCGATCTCATTATCTTGGCGCTCGCTGAGGTCCCCAAAGGTTCATGCGTGTTCATGTATATATGGGAAGGGGTTTAGAGAACATCAAAAACATCAATGACAGATATGCAACATTTAATAGCTTCAGTATGACACAATCTCTCACAATGTTTAATCGCTAATATTTAAAATCATACGAGTAAGGATGTGGATGATGATGATGGTGATAAAGTCCAAGACACTGAAATGTTTTCCAATTTTATTTTCTTTCCTCTATCTCTGTCATACTTCATGATTTAGCATGTTTTTCAGCACTATCTGCTGATGCTTCTGTTGGCATTTTTCTGACCAACAATAGTTTTATCTCATGTTTCAATTTAAACTTCCCATGACTTTGAAATCAAAGCTATCATAGTTTACTAAAATAAAAAAAACATTTTGTTAACTGAAATAAAAAATAAAACTACTATCATTTATGAGAAAACTCCAATTGAAACAATTTTGTGTTGTTACAAAACTAACTAAAATAAAAATACACAGTAAATGCATTTAGTTTTAAACTTAACACAACATGCATGAAGAGGTATTAGAGCATATGTTTGAGTCTTGGATGTCTTCACAAAGTGTTGCATTTGTATTGTTTTACCTACTCTGAATGTCCCTAAGAAATAGCCCCATAAAATAATAATAAAAAAAACTACAGCTAAGACTTTACCTAATAACAAAACTAAAGCTAAACATTTTTAAACAATAAAAACTAAACTAAAATGGGCAAACCCACTCTGGAATCTCACTGAAACTAAACTGTTTTGATTTTTTTAAGAAATGAAATTGAACAACTAATGAAAAATACAAAACTACAATAACTGATTGACATTCAATCTCGGCTAAAACCAGACTAGATTAATTTAGCAGACTGAGACTTTTAAAGAAAATAAAGCAGATGGAGAATGAAAACGTAACACTGCCAAACTTCACAATTTTTAACCATGAAATTACAAATTCATAATGCATTATATTTGAATAAACAAACCAAGAGCTGCACAACAGTTGCGTGATCAGGAGTGAAGTTATTATCTAACATGTGCGAGAGGTTTTGTGTGTGTGTGTGTGTGTGTGTGTGTGTGTGTGTGTGTGTGTGTGTGTGTGTGTGTGTGTGTGTGTGTGTGTGTGTGTGTGTGTGTGTGTGTGTGTGTGTGTACGCTTCAGGCAGGAGCAGAAATATCTCAACCTTCAACATTTTCGTGATGTTGATCTCAACAGCTTTGACTCACTCATGTCTTCAAACAATGTGATTTTAACAAAACCATCTGCCTGGAGGGCTGGAATGCCTATGCAAAGATCATCTCTCTGTTTGCGTGTTCAGACAAACTGTACATGAGTTTAATGCCTTACTTAAAAAATAAAAAAGGCGCAGTAACAGCTTAACTACCTGACACTGCAACTACATTTGACCTGAGCAGCCGACAGCTTAGGAGGACTTAAGCTGGCAAACGTAAACAGACTGTAGTGTGCCTTCATCTGTACATAGATGATGCATTCCCCTGTCTGTGTGTGTGTGTGCGTATGTTCAGTCAAATGTCTGGGGGTGGGTGTATATGAAGTGTCATTGGCAAGTGCAGGGTGGATGGCAGCGTGAGCTCCCAGCATGTGCAGCACTGGCCTGCTTGCATATACGGTGGAGCATCTGGTCTCTCCCTGGGGGTGAGATCCCACTACTGGAGCTTTCTATGACTGTGTGGGTTTGAAACAGTGATCTCAATAAACTGTGACTCAGCTATTTTATTTTAATAAAAATTGCAGGGGGGGGCTTCTGTTGCAGCTTCTGGTCTGGACTGAAGCAGAATAAACAGAACTCTGTTTAGGAGCCGTTACTGTCCACTTTGTGGGGAAGCTGCATAACTTTGGTCGTGCGGCTGGAGCTGACCCAAACCCCTTAAAAATATAATGATACATCAGGGTTATGGAGAAGCCACACAGAAACCACAAAAACTGAACGGTCTGTTCGTGTTTTCTCCTACATGTTTGCGATGCTGGCAGCAGTTGCTGATAGTGAAGACAACAGCTATCAAACTGTAGACAGGCTTCAGGATCTTCTCACTTTCAGTAAAGCTAGACACATCTATAATTTGTGATCGAGCAAAGCCTTTACCGGAGTAAATCTCACTCTGTGTTACTCAGTAATCTACTCCTCTTCAGTAATCAGAAAAATCATCATTGCTCTCTAGCACAAACTGAATCAAACTATTTACCTGCTTCTTTCTGGTAATGAATGCTGACCTTCTCATTTAGGACATTAAAGGGTTAACTGAATGATATGTTTGGGTCATCCAAGGCAGGAGTGCTGGATCACCTCGCTGCTGAGGCATAAATCTGCTTTAGGTATAGGGTTTGGGAGTAATTAACACTAATCTAAAGCAGATGCTATCAACACATGTACACAGCTAATACTGCAGTGTATTCCAATGGCTTCTTGAGATCTTTGAGGGGTAACGGGCATTTAATTACAGAAATTAGATTAAAATACCCAAATACAGATTTATAATTCTGAACTTACAGGTAATTGCTAAATCTCATGACATGAATGAAATTAAATAAGTGCAATGAACTAATTATAGTCGATTATAAGTCAATTATATTTCTCCTCCTTGTAAGTTGGCTTCTCCAGGCGTAACAACTTTTGGATGGTTTTACTGTCGGTTTCTCCCAATGGAATTTTGCTTTGAATTTTACAACTCATTTGTGTTTCTTGTTTTGTTTGTTTGTTTTTGTTGTTCAAATGTAGGACAGGTGAACATTAACGGCACCTAGGACATAACTATTTAGTGGTCACAATCTAAAAGATTGCATGCCATGATACTACTACTACTACTACTACTACTACTACTACTACTACTAATAATAATAATAATAATAATAATAATAATAATAATAATAAACAAATTTCATTTAAGTTGATCAGATATGAAGATACAGATGTTGACCTTGTGTGTTTATGTGGAGTAGATGTGTGTAAAATTGTGGGTCTTTGTGTTGTTGATGTGGAAAGTGTATGTTGTAGATATTTAGAAATTTAAATAAAATCTTTTTACTTAGATTGCACAATTCTGCTTTGCAGAATTTCACTTTGAAATAGAGAGCTGCAGGAATGACTCCTAAAAGACAGAAATAAGTTAGCGTATATACATGTCCGGTTCCCTCATCTCTATGTGGCAAGAAGCTAAATGTCACTTGATAGATGTGAAGTCATGTGTCTGTGGTGTAGTTTGTTTATAGCCTAATGGTTTTTTTTTTACTTCTGCAAACTGCATTTACACTTAAAAAAATCATAAAAGTGACGACTATCTTGCTGAGCAAATCGTGTCACTATAACAGATCTCACTGACTTTTTGTGGAAAGAATCGGAGTGATGTTAACTTAAGGGTTGGCTTACAAAAATACTTCATCCCTGCAGCACTTAACAGACATGTATAAATGAAGTGTGTGTGTCTGACTGTTGGTGTGTTGAGAGGAACCTACAGTTCAGTGTGCTGTTTCTGGCTCTGGACTTTGGCCCTCTTATCCTCCTCTTCCTGCAGCTTCTTGGCCACCTGCAGGTCCTTCTGCACCAGGCGGTTCTTATTGATGTTGGATGCCAAGTGGCTCTCAACTGTAGACACAAACACATAAACACTGCTCTTAAAACTGTGTACACACCAACTGGAGTAGGTCAGTTGGCTGGACCGCTCTAGTGATGAGGAATTCGATGAAAGATGAGGAGCAGAGCACTGGGGAGTTTATTTACAGACATTCTTGATGTTGCTCTCTCTGAGGAGCAGTAGTATTGTTTAGATGGTCTGCAGAGAACAAGATTAACGTGGAGGACGCAGACGCTTCAGTCTCTGGTAATAACCAGAGAGCGCTCTTAGTCACTGAGAAATGAATGTTCACAGCTGAGGTGCCGTTCCAAGGTTGTGTGATGGCACGTTGTAGGCCATAACAGATGATAAATCCTGCTTGCTGACGCACTCCCGGCACTTGGTAAGCGCAGAGAGCATCACTCACTCCCTCAGCTCTGTTCACCTGCCTATCGATCTGTTTCCAGCTTTCATGTGAAAAGGACCAAATTACGTTTGGCAATTTACCCGTGACAGCCTCCATAAAGTTTCTGCTTTCTGACTGGTGGTATTGAAAGAGGAAACTGAGTCACAGCTGTGGCAAAAAGTCGAGGGGTTGACATTGATTTTAGTGGATGACGCTGATCAATTGTTAAAGTTTATGACATCGTAGAAAAAATATTTTAAGGCAAAACTGTTGTCACAGCCCAAGATAAGGCTATCACTTATCCGCTGTCACATTTTCCATTGATTCATCTTTCAAGGCAGAAACAAAAACATGACCGGACATTGTGACATTTGTTCATTCAACAAACTCAACTTGAAAAGGTCTCACATCATTCAGAAAAAGGGGAGTAAGGGTGAGAAAACTGGACTATCTGAAGCAGATCACTGTGGGGCTGTATGCTGAAACAAAGAAAACCCATTCCAGAAGTTTTCCAGAAAGACGCCAAGTGCTGACACAGCCATAAAGAAATGTTTTCCATGCAACATTTGGATGCTTCAGTGTTCTGCAGGCTCAACACTTTGAATAGAAATAAAAGCCAGCTGTGACTCCACATTAACTTGGAGTGAATTTGTTAAAAAGACCCTTTTTGGACGACCATCTGTTGTTATGATCCAGGAAAAAACGGACAGGCTACATCAACCAGCACTCTCCTCTGTGACCTGCAGGGTCAAAGGTGAAACAAACATTTTGCCAGCTCAAACCAGATCAGTTACTTTGGAGATAAATGGAGCAAAGAGAGATGAGCCTTGGTTACGGATCACTGAGGCTTTAAATGGCTAATGACTGCACAAGGCCAGGTCAGCCAAAACCAAATTAATCACAGCTAAAACTGAGCCTAATCTGCACTTAGGGTCTGGCTGGGTGACATCTGGCCTTCTTTCTTGCAGAACTTGCTGCATAATTTATCTTTCGGTGGTGACATAGAGTGACATATTTGTGGAAACAGAGAAACAAACCATTGTACAAAGAAGTGGTTATGTTTCCAAATTTAAGCATCCCTTCAAGGGATGTTAATGATTAATCATTAATCGCCATTGTAAATGTATTCAATTAAAAATGCATTAACTGAAAATGTATGTTCTATGTGCCATTTCTCCAGAGCTTATGTGAATTCTCACAGCTTGGTTTGGTCTAGAAATGACAGGAATAGTACCCCATTTGACATTTTTAGGTTTTGTTGCACCTACATCAATATCGGCATCAGCCTCCAATACTGCCTAAAAATGCTGGTATTGGTATCTGCAATGTCTTTGCACCGTTTAGATACCACATAATTTATTAACCCCATACGCCATCTTTTTTTCCCCATCATGGTGAAGTCATGATCTATGGCATTCATTCACTGTATGTTTATGTTTTACAAAGGTTTTAACCTGAGCCAGGCCATACAACAATGCAGTGCACTCACAGATGTGCAAAGTATGACACCAGCTTTAGATGGCACCATTAAGGATAGGTGAACAAGAGCAGCCAAGCGAGGGCCTTATTATTTTATTATTCTGGTCATCCTTCATGAATTGTTTCAGATTGCTAATGTGCTGCTGGAACTGTGTAGATAAGACTTGAGTTGAGAAAAAGATGTGCATTTTGTGTCTTATTATTAATGATTATTTGACATCTTAACACACTTAGACATCTTAAATAACAAACTAATTTCCTGCATTTGTCTAAAAGCGGCCACCTCTCCTGGTGCTTCCTGAATGAGTGCAGGTGATGGATATGAGAAGCCATTAGGAATTTGTGTCTGATGAAAGGAAGGCTTTGTTTTGTCTGGAACTGTTTGTTGGTGCCTCTTGGCAGAAAATGTCCTTTCAACCTCACTCAGCAGGAGGTGTCTTAACCTCCAGTGAGGGGCCAGAAGTTCCTGAGAGTATTTCTACTGAAACACTAAAACAAAAGAGAAAATCATAAGATCTCAAATTCATCTGAATGCACTTACTGCAAAAATGTGAAAAGAGGCCGGCTAATTACACACATGAGCTCCCATGAAAGCACCAGCTAATCTAATGAGGCACGCAGGGACAAACATAGCAAAGCACCAAAAGAAAAAGCACACAATATGATCTTTATAAGCACACAAACACACACAAAAATAATTTCTAACATTGTGTGACTGACTGTTGTGGCTCTTAAAAGAAATTGTTTAATTTTTCTTTTTAGCTTATAATTATGTATATTATGAATTTGTTGAATGTAAACTAATTTAGAGCTACATTTGGAACTTTTTTGAGCTCTTTAAATGAACAAATATGATTTTTAAAATGACGAGAAACTGTTAAGTGTGTGTTGGAGCCAGCCATCTCTTCAGTGCCTGCAGCATTTAATGTTGAAAAGCTGACATACTGACTGTGTCGTCTAACGTCCAGAATCAGAGCCTCTCTGTTCTGCTGCTGCAGCACACACTTATTAATGTGAACAAATCAAACCACCAGCACCAGCCCACCATCGTCTGCCTGCCACAGCCCTGCCCTGATACAGTGTTTTTGTGGCATCCTGCACCATTCACGCTGTTAAGTGTGTGGCTGTAGCAGGCTTTATGTAGGCTTAATCAGGCTGCAGCCACTGACGGCTTTATCCTGTTGGAAAAGAGGAGCGTGGCAGACTGAATACATTTTTTTTTTACTGCTGCTACGTACTGAAAACATCTTTCATAGTTTGTTCCTCTGCAAAGTAAGCATTAAGTGACCTACTGGAGGAATGTAGCAGGGCAGCTTGACAAAACCACTCCACAGTGATGTCACGGGTCTGATGCAGGAAACATTACAACAATAAATTACTTAAATGTTTAAACAGACTGTCTGGGAAAAGGTAATGGGCCTATGTGTATGAACAGGACACATCAAAGGCAGCTGAGCTCTTCACTGGGCCAGATCACGAACTTTAAAAGCAGAAAAGCAGGAGATTTCCCTGTTTGAAATAAAAGTTTTGTTCATTTCACTCATTTCAATGTGTACTTTCCAAAAACAATTTTACAGAAACAAATAGGCCTAATGTATTTGAAACCCAAACAACTTATCCTTATTCCATGAGCAAAAAATGGAGCAGGAAGAAGAAAAAGAAAATCTTATTATTACTTGCCCCTTTCTTAAGGAGTTACCCATCTCTAAAGGTGAAAACACAAAGGCAGAGAGGAACAAATTTTGAAATACTGCTAATTTGTACTTTCTTACTTTCTTGTTCCTGGAGGTTGTAGGCCAGGCAGTGGTCTTCCAGCACAGCAAAGTCTCGGCACACTGGAAAAAAAACAAAAGACAGAAACTGAAAAAGGATACTGATACAGCCTTCTATTAAAAACTCAGTGTCAACTAGTGTGTGCTAGATGACTGAAGTCAGACTTGAAATCGTTGACATGTTAGATTTCCATCTGACATTCACAGTTTCAGATGTTTCACATCCGGCCCAGCTGTCTACCCACATGCTTAAATAGACAAAAAGATTCAAAAACTGACCCGCAATCAAAGACAGCAGGCCACATTTTATGAGTTAACTAGAGCACAAATCGAGGATCAAATTTGTTGTCAATGCAACGAAAGAGAGGTTTAATGTGTAACTTTTTATGAGCTGACAAGTGTTTTATAGAAAAATTGATGGAAAGTAGCACCATACTTTTATTATAAGCATTACTACTATTTTTAATTTACAATGTATGTATGGATGATACTGTATGATACTGAGGTGAAATCAAAAGGGTTGTTTAACATAATTTCTGACCTTTTAGCACAAAATGAAACTAGGCCAAACAGTGCATTTCAGTCCCATAAAGAGTTTGGCCATCTGGCATGTGGTTTTCGTTATTTTCTGCCTGCAAGGAGATGAAGTGAAACTGAGAATGAGGAACCATGACTTGTTCTCAGCTTATAAAATCCTAAATGAAGAGGCAGAATGATGTTGTGAGAGCTTTTGAGTTTTTTTCTAAAACTTATTTAGAACTGAGAGGAACAAGTGAGAAGTAGGTTTTTACTGATAAGATCATGGTTTAAATATCTGAACTGACTGAAAAAGTGTAACAAGAAGACAAGCACAGTACATTTGAGTGTCCATCAGCAAGGCACAGACAGAGATAAATGTATCTATATTCATTTTAATCTAGTGCAGGGCACAAAAAGCAGCAGCCACCAGTAAAATGCTGGCAAGTGGATGGTATATTTCAGAAGCAAAAAAACAATGGTTATCTGGAAAATTTTGAACCATTCACTAGCCATTGGGCTAAAAAACAAACCAAAAGAACATCCTTCATCTCACAGGTTGGGTGATAAAACCTAATGCTGATGTAGTTACAATACATTATTCACATTTACAGTAGCAGAGTTTTTGACACCAATTTATTTGGCCTATCCTCTTCTCAGCTCTAAGCTTGAGGGCTAAAACTCCACATGTATGGCTTAAATCATGATTTCAACTATCACTATATCACAAATTTTAGCCAGCAAGGTTTTCCTGGAAAAATCAATATCTCACTGCTCGTTTTCCATCGTATACGGACATCTTCGCTACAAATTTAAATAACAGCAGAGTTTCCATCCACGGTTTCAGTATTAGAGATACTGCCAAAATGCTGTGAACATTCATTCAGGAAACAATCGTGCAAACTGCTGTAGGAGGGGAGATTTCCCTCATAAAACCCCAATATTATCAACACACATCCATCTGAACTGTTCTGAAAAGAGGCAGATAGCTTTTCTTTCTCTGAATATTCAGGATGCTATGGTCTTCAAATGCCAGGAAACAGATCTTAAATGTCCTCCCATCTTCTACTTTCTTACAGCCTCAGCTAATTATGGATGTGGACTTCATAGCATAGGATGCATGTACCTTATAGCATCTGCCTCTACAGTTCAGTTAACATGAATATAACTACCATCTGCTTTGCATATATTGTGAAGCACTGCAGCAGGAAACTTTTCTGCATCTGCAAAACCCATGTAAACATCACTGCATCAAATATAGAAGAATAAAATAAAGTAATGATTTTATCCTGGAAGAAGCCACACAGCCATGCACCACTCTTCTCATCGGCTCAGTTCACTTAAGACCAAAAGAAAGAATCACTTAACTTACTCAGTTACTTATTTTTCCTATTCTTGTTTTAGGTTGATAATAATTCATATACATCATACAAACCCTTTCTTTGACACTAATCTCGTATTTAACGCTCTCCTCCTCCCAGCTTTCATTACAGAGCCTCACCGCATTCAATAACCTCACACTGCCAGATTCCCAGCCCATCATCTGCTCTCACAAACATGACTTCATCCACATAAAATATTAATAAGCAGCAACAGTCTATGACTATGTGTTAGTGTGTATTAGTGAAAACAAATTATTTGCCAATATTACTGACAAGACCAAAAACGCCTGGGACTCTAGCAAAACGCTGATGCGGGGTCCAGATTGTGTAGTTGTATTAAATGGGCAGTGACTCGGTGGATGATTGGGTTCAAACAGATGCTGAGAAGAGGAGGGCAAGACCTCCACAAAGCCCCCACACTGCCTCAAAGCACTATGGGATTTGATTAACACAGAGACCATTTTTCAACCATATGCTTAATCTTCTTAGCCAAGAAACCTGAGATTAATTCTGGCTGGTATACATAAGTCGTTTTAACTACTGTAACTTATTGGGGTTTGGAGACAGTGCCTTAAAAAAAGCTTGTAAAAGTTATCAGTTTGCAAAATACAGTTTTTACCCGAGTTGGTCTGGTTTTAAAAACAACACCAGGCAACAGGTGACAGATGATTTACAGCTGCACCACCTACAGCTGCAACAATTAGTCCATTAATTGATGAGTCAATGCAAAGAAAAAGTTGCCAAGTTGATAAAAGATTGATTGTTTCAGTCATTTTTCAAGCAAAAATGCCAAACATTTGATGGTTCAAACTTCATAAATAAGTGAATTTGCTGTTTTTCTTTGTCATTTCTCATATTAAATGAAGAGTTTTGGACTGCTGGTTGGCAAAAGGAGCAATCTGAGGACATTACTTTGGACTCTGGGAAATTTTCTGGCCTAAACAAGAAAATAATCAGCAGTTTAATCAATAATGAGAATAATTATTATTTGCAGCCCTAACACTATCATTTGATCACAACAGACTGAACAGAAAATCAGCCTAACATGACAATACCATGCAAACACCACAAGAGTAAAGTCTTTGTGCTTCTTGTGCAGTAGGACAATAGGCTATAAAAGACAAGCTCAGCTCTTCTCTGTGAGTTATAGTACAGAGCGATCTCAATATTTACTATTTTCCTAACACAAGGGATGAAATTGAAACTTCTCCAGCAGCCTTCTCAGTCTTTCCCTCTGCAGACTAGCCAAGCAGTGGCGATGCACGTTCCTTCTCTCTCTGACCAGAATAACAAGCATCCTGCTGAGCAGCTGCTTCACACTAACAGGACGCGTCCTTCCCACCTGCACAGCATCCCATCCAAAATCTGCTCCAGCGTAAAAAGCCCCAGTCACCACCTGCTTCTCACCTTCACACAGTAACTGTTGTGGACAAAGTTTTGGGTGTGTATAAACCTATGTGGCAGGGGGTTGAAATTTCCAGTTTTTTAAAGAGGTTTTTTTTTTTTGGTTGCTGGTCACAAGGATCATGTTTCAAAGCAGCAACAGATTTTACAGCCAAAAGCTAAGTGTAAGTATGGCTGCAACCAAAGACTGTTTCCATTATTGATTAATCAGTTGATTATTTTCTCCACTATAACAACAAACTCCACCATCCACTTGATTTCAAACATTTTTAAAAACAATATTTTTGTGGTTATTGTTATCATTCTCGTTGTGCACAACCTTCATTTACCTACATCTTCATCTACGTATGTCTCCACAAAAGCAGCAAGATGAGTCAGTGACATAAAAGCATGAATTCTGATATGACTGTCTACACTGAGGTCACAAAGCAAAAATTAGATATGTATCTGATTTAGGAAAACATATAAAGGTGAAAAGTGGACTAAATCAGATTCTTAAATATCAGATTCCATGTCATATGTGCTGTTCACACTGCCGTGAGAAAAAAACAAAAAAACAAAAACAGATCAAGTCACATTTGAGAGAAAAAAAATCTAATTTGGGCCAATTTTGCCTGCTGTGTGAGTAGAACCCACGTGTTTTAGGATAATGTTTCAAAGCACTAACTGATTTTATAGCCAAAAGCAAAGAGTAACCAGATACATCAGATATAAAAGGGGGGTGCCGGTGGACCCTTTCAGTTCTGTCCATGCTGATTTCTTTACAAAAACAAATGCATCTTGTCCTCAGAGCTCTGGCTGAACTACATACCTCCCAACAAAGGCTCCAACTGATGATTATTTTCAAGTTAGTTAATCTGTTGATCATTTTCCCAATTAATTTTAGTTGTATGGTCCATAAAATGTCAGAGAATGGTGAAAAAAATTGATCACTGTTTCCCAAAGCTAGCATTATGTCCTCAAATGCTTTGCTTTGTCCACAATCCAAAGGTATTCAGTGTATTGTCATAGATGACCAAAGAAACCAGAAAATATTTACATCTGAGAAGCTGAAATCAGAGAAGAGAAGACATTTTTTCTTTAAAAAAAAATGACACAACTACTCGATTAATCAATTAATCGTGGCAGCTCTTGGTGTAACCAGATATGTTTTTTCTTGCTGATCACAAAGTCTTTTAGGATAATGTTTCAAAGCAGTAACAGATTTTTACAGCCAAAAGCAATATGTAACTAGGGTTGCAACTAACGATTATTTACATTATCAAATAATCTGTTGACAAAGCCAGAAAATGGTGAAAATGTTGATAACTGTTTCTCAAAGCCCAGCATGATGTTCTCAGGTCAAAGATATTCCATTTACGGGTCACAGACAACAAAAGAAACCTGAGTATACTCGCATCAGAGAATCTGGAAATGTTGTCCTAAGAAATGGCATAAAACTAGTGATCAATTAATCAATCAATCATTGCAGCTCTAAGTGTAATTGGGTATGTATGGTATGAAATTCAGAAGGAGGAGACCAGTGGACTCTTTCAATCTCTAGTCCATTCTGCTTTCATCACAAAGCAAATGCATCTTGTCCTCACATCTCTGGCTGAACTACATACCTACAACAGGCAAACACCTCCATGATGTGATCAGTGCTAAGCTTAGAGTTCTCGTACACCTACACGACCACACTATGTTCGTGCCAGATTGTGTACATCCGTTTAAATGTATGTTCTTTGACTACAAAGCATTTCACCATAACCCAAACACTTTGAGAAATATGAAGTGGGACACAATGTGCCAACCTCTTGTCTCCCTGCTAGAATCGCGTTTCTTCTTCCTACCTTGAATGGAAACAGATTTGGACTGGGATACAGAATGTGGCACGACACCTGCACTCAGGCTAAGATGTCAAATCAGTGCGGACTATCTGCCTCCAGCCTTAAGTCCACTGTGCTAGCATCAACTAGCAAGATGTGCTAACAACCATAATAATCACTACAGTGCATGAGAGTGATAAGAAACACCTGTGTTAACAATAGCCTTGCTAGGGTCACCTAGCTGTGATGCTAAACAGCTAGCTTGGTTCACATTTAGCAGGCAGGTTAAATATGTTATGAACGTTACCCTCTTTGACTCCAGGTAGTTTATTCTTGTCGATGCTAACGTTACATTCAGCCATGTTGTCAGCGATAATAAGTCAAAAAGCCGTTGACGTTGAATTACACTTCCGCGTTTCTTCCGAAGGTTAACCGCAGGCTGATTGATCGCCTTCACTCATAAACCCGATTGATGGTTCAGGTGCTGGACAGACGGCCCTTTTGATTAGTTTCGGTAGCCTCCCTCCCTCGATACGTCGCCGCTGTAATTGCCTGGCAGCTTGTCTGCTGAAGCTAGCGTGTCACAGTTTCTACGAGCGTCCCTCCTCCCTGATACCGCCAGCGTGCCAAGTCAGAAAGAGTCAAAACACAACTTCCGCTCACGGATGTCAAAATAAAAGACTTGGAACGTTGGAAATCAAAGCCCCTCAAAACTTCATAGCATTAAATATGGATTAACAAATAAATAAATAACAGATAACGCCAATGTGATGTAATTCCTAATAATAATAATAATAATCATAATAATAATAATAATAAACTGTCTAATTTTCTATCTAAACTTTCATTAAATGAAGACTTGGTATCTCAAAATTAAACATTCTCTGATATAATAAATTAGTATGTAAAAAAAATAATAATTCAGTGTTCATGTTTCTAATTATTTTGAGATATTAAATCATTATTTTGAGAGTTCCTCATTATAATGACTTACATGATATTTTTTCCATCACAGATACTAACTCTATTTTGAGAAAGTTCCTCATTGTTTTGAGAAACTAATTCATTATTTTGAAATACTAACTCAATGTTAAATTTGATAATGATTTTTCATTATTTTGAGATATTAAGTCATTTTTTTCTGTAAAGTTTCTCATTACAGTGACTTACAGGATATTTTCCCATCACAGATCATTATTTTAAAACATTACCTTAATGTTGTGATCATGTTTCTCATTATTTTGAGATTAAGTCAACACTTTAAGATATTAAGTCATTCTTTCTGGAAAGTATCTCATTATAATGACTTACAGGATATTTTCAAATCATATTGGTGTACATCAGTTGCAAAAAGATACCAGGGCAAGTTTGCTGAAGAAGGTTGTGAGATACAGGGCAATAAATGGGTAAATGGGTGAACTTTGACTTTTGATTTTGTTTTTTGTTTGTTTGTTTGAGTGAATATTATTAATATTATTTATTTGTGACATAAAATGCTCATAATACTTCCCAGATTGAAAGCAATCCAGGGACTCAAAAAATATAAGAAAAAATAAAATAAAATAAAATAAAATAAAATAGGGAGGGGATATTAAAGGCATTCTAAGTACAGGAAAAAAAGTTACGTGAAAAATAAGTACTCATATTTAAGTTTTAACATAAGGAAAAATCCCAAGATCCATTGAGTATAGAGTATTCAGAGGATACAATAATAGTTTACAGGTCCTAAAATTAGCTGCAATAACCTTTATTACGCCATAAAAATCAAGAGAAGCCAAACGACAGCCCTGTGTTCATCTTTCGATTTAATTTTGATGTCTGAATTATCACATTTCCTGTTTAATTCCTGCTAGATGTGGTTTACTTGACGCATCTCTCTCCGCAAGGTTCAGTGACTGTAGACATCTGCAGCTGCAGCCACAAGCAGTTTTCACCACGAAGCGAAAGGGAACGCACCCCCCGGACCAAATCCGTGGTCCAAATCAATAATGATGCCTCGAGGCACTGTACTGTATGCGGGCTAGAATGTCAAAACAGACAAAGTGGACTGACTGCTTGTTTGTTTTGAATGAAGACGATATGTATTTATAAGTGACAGTGTGTTACAAGCTCTCTCAGTGCTCTCCTTGTTTTCTCTCACTCTTTCTCATTTATTTACACAATCAAATACACACGTGTCATGTGATCTGACAGCAGCTGGTATTCTAATTAATCTATGTTAATATGATAGCTCCCTCTAGTGGTCAGCGTTTCAACTTGCAGGTGTTTACCACACTTACACCTGCTTAAAGTTCATTCTTTTTTCTTTTTTTTTATTGAATGGTTACATCAATAATAATAAACTGGTATTAGTGGTCCACATGCAGGCCAGTCAATAACAACATGAAGAGGTGCCTACAGACTGTGTCTAAGCTTCATGCTAAGTTAGTCTTGCTGTTAGTTTACATTGACACATTATGAGGTCAACATGGCCCTGACTTCATTCATTAGTGATGCAGTGGACTGTTGGGAGCAGATAACAGGATCAATGACTGCATGGCTTTGGCTCACACGTCACACACATTAAAAGTTCAATGTGCAAGATTTATAGGCAGAATATGCAGAACTTAAATATATTATTCATAAATATGTTTTCATTATTGTATAATCAGCTGGAAATGAGAATCATGGGAAGGCGCGGGTCCTCTTCCATGGAGTATGCCATAATGCACAGCCATGCTTCTATGGGACTCCAGAAATCTCCGGATGGGTGTGGTTTTCCAGGACGTAGCAGTGCACACTTCAGCAAAGCTCCATTATGTCTCAGTTCGTATTTTAAGTAAATGTGAGACCAGTTTATTTAATGCATGTCGAGTATGAAGGCACACAGATTATACTATTCATGTTTCCATATAATCTGTTTATTTGGTCTCACATCTATATACATGGACGTTAATGGTCTGTCTTGTAAGCCTGTTTGGGAATCTATTAATGCAAGACACTAACTTTCATTGATATTAGAATGCAGACCTCCCCTCTGGGTAGATATTTGTTGTTCAACACGATTTAGTCCATCTAAATATCAATATGTATTTTAGCACTGTTTAGCTATACATCATAATGTTCCAATGGTCAGTTTCAGGTAAATATTCATCTGAAAAGCTGCAGGGAAGTGAAAGTTGTGGTTGCAGCCGTGACAACATTAGGAGGAGTAAAAGTGCACCAGTCTTGGGATTAAGGTAAACATTAGGTTAATGAACAATTTAGGTTGTGGGTTTGCTAGCTTATCCAAAAAGTGACGAATTGAGTCAACGTGAGCCGATGAGAATGCGTAACTGGCACAAAGCACTCTGGGTGAAATACCAAGTTTTTAGGGATTCCTATGTTTCTACAGTAGTCCAGACTGAGAAACCACACACTGGCTCTAAATAGGGCCTTCAGCGTTTTTCGTGAGTTTTGCAGCCACAGTAAGTTCTACACACTTGGAAGGGGAGAGTGAAGGTGCCCACACACGATCAGTGGTAAAACTTTTCTGTGCTACCCTATGGGGAGAGGGTGCCACCACACATAAAGTGTTTCAGAACTCTGAAAAACAACATTAAACTTATACCACCAGCTTGCCAGTAAATCAGATGCAATGCAAAATATCAATGAATAGGGCTACTATCTTTGTGAACAGCCATAAGGTATGTCCAATGTTAAAGCTAGCTTAGCTGCTGTATGTTGTTTGTATTGTTTGTTTGCTAACATGACATATAGCGCTGCGCTTTGCGTCTCTGCATCCAACCTAGTCATGAGCTAAGAGCAAATTTCTGATAATTTTAAGAGAGCTTGAGGTGATGATACCACCAGATCCTACACACTGGTCTGTTAATGGAAACTTGGAACTGGTTCAATTGTTTGCAGTTGCAAAAGCATTGAATGATATTGCTGTAAGAGACAAAGTGAGGCCTCAGTGCATGGAGCTGACATTTAATTGATATGAACAATAAGAAAATTATCTCTAGTTTGTCTTTATTTGTGACAAACTGTAAACTGGTGATATGATCCCCCCAACAAACATTCTCTGGAACCTTTCAGGTTGTTCCACATTACTAGTTTAATTCTCCACCATGTCCATGAGCTGCTGTGTATTCAAAAGCTTAATGACTAAAGTGATGGATTCATGAAAGACTCTTGGATGCGAGACACCAGACGTCAACAGGCTCCTAAGTCAAATCTGAAGGGGTGCATCGTGGCGGCCCTTTTACGAGATCCTCACCAGCCAAACTGAGTCAATGCCAGCTCATTTCCCTAAAACTGCACAAGCACGATGGCTGCCCTTCTGGCAGATGTATGGGATGTGATTTCCTTGATGCACAAAATAGACCACAGCAACTTTAAGGAGGTGTTGGGTAGTCGGCTGTACCGCAGTGATGGATGTTCCTTCAGCTCCAAATCAGTCCCGAAGCCAAGATGGAAGAGCTCGTCTCCGGCTATGATGCACTTAGAGACTGAACCAATTTACTTACCCCCCCCCCCCGATGTTCCCCCAGACCAACACACTCCTGTGTACCTATTTAAGGAAACAATTAATGTAAAAGAAAAAGACTTGCAAGTGCCAAGAACATCTGATTCTGGTCTCTCATAACAACCAGCTGATTGATAACCTCCTCTCTCTGTTTGATTTGCCCATGTCAGAGTGATGTAGGGTTACTGGCTGATGTCAGATGGCCGTATTTCACTCAGACGTGCCATGTTCCACGTGAAAAGGTAGCCTATTGACGAAACCCACAATGACTAGCTATTAATTTAGTACGCAAGTGGCAGACTAGCCCCTCCTCCTGGCCTCTGGAAGGATAAATATATTGACGGGATGGACCCAAGACAGTGGATTGCTTGCCTTGCCTGAAGGACGGCACATAGAGCGGCACTAGTTCGGGACTATACAATGAGTGCTATGGATAGGGTTATAGTTGTTAACTACTGCTTAGGACTCCTGAGTTTGTTACTACTGCAAGGAGTGCTGAATGTGGAGGGCAGGAGCATATTTAACCCAGGTAAGTGTGCAAAAATTGTATTATTTAGGTCTGCACGCAATGGAAATGCTGCTGAGGATGCTGCATGCAGCTACTGCACCCCTGAAATTGGTGCCATTGCTGGTTTAATGGCCAAAATGCAACAGTTTAAAAGATGTCTCATGTTTTTTTTTTTTTATCTCTATCCTAATTTAAATTAATTTTGGCATTCCATTCCTGTTTTTATGTTCATTCTATGTCTATTTTCATGTGAATTTTGATCTTATTTTTACTATTATTACCAATTGGGTTGTATTTTCCATGTTATTTTACAATTACAATTATGGCATTCTTTCCCAGTTTTTATGTTTGTTCTGTCTTCTTCCTTATGCGAAGCACTTGGTGCACGTCATTTCTTTGCTGTATTACTTTGGGTTGTGTTTCTTGTAGGAAAGGTGCTATACAAATAAAATTTATTATTATTTTTTTCAGCAAATGGGATGGATATCACTTAATTTTTTATGGTGCTTAAAGGTGCATTTTCATTTGCTTTGTGTTTGCAGAAAACCATGTTTTTAATCCAAAAGAAGACACAGACCCCCAGACCAAGATTCTAGCACTGTTACTACACAAAAGCTTAGTTCCCATTGAAAAGGACAATCCTCTAGGTGAGAGATACAAACAAAATAGTGAAACCAATACAATTAGAATAAATATATTCTTTGCTGTGATGATGACTGATTTTTCTATCTGCAGGTGTTGAGCTGGCCAATAAACTAGCTGAATTAGAGGAGGTAAGGATATTTACAGATTCACCTTGACGCAACTTTGGAAGAAATGTGGGTTAGGAAGAAAAATCATGACTTACTACGTTGTTAGTGTACAAAACGAATGTGGGCATCATTTTTAAAAAAAAGTGTGAATCAATGCCATATAGACAGGATGCTCTGAATGAAAAGCTGTTACACAACCTCCTGAATAGAGATAATACCGAGACAACGGCAACATGTCTCACTGTGTTTAATCACTCTGATCTCTGCTTGTAGCTGCGGGCACTCAGGGACGACCTGGAGCTGGAGAGGGAGATCACAGCCAGTTTGGCAGAAGGCAAATCCATAACTAGGAAGAGGGGTGAACGTGAGTTAAATCAGTATTTCATTAACATGTATATACAAATTGATTAACACTTGCAGTTTATAATATCTGTATATCTTCATTCTACATGTAAGTCATTCTACAAGTCTTTGTCTGCTTTCGTCTGCAGCTTGCTTCTGGAAGTACTGTGTCTGACGCAGATGCAAGAGGAGGAAGACCACTGTGAAATGTTGCTGCAAAGCCCAACATAGCCTTAAGACTCAAAACACCAGTAATATGATCACACTGTATTTATCCCAGCAATATAGAGTTGTCATCAATAAACATTTAATTTCCTCTGCAGCACCGAGGTGCTCTCATGAGAGATCTAAGGACTGTGGCTGTACATCTTTAATCTGTAAATAATCAGCTACTCACTGGAAATACTTGAGGGTCAGATTATGACAAAATGTACTTGACTGCAAAGACATCTGATTATTTTAGCAGGGATTTTATTTGCTGACTGCTTATGTTTATGTCGCCCTCTTGTGGCAGAATCGGGCACAACATTTTTTGTACCACGGCCAACAAACATCACATCTGTTACTGCTGTTCATTTTACAAAATAAATACAATTCTGATGTGAATCTGTAGTTTTTGGTCTCTTTTTTTAAGGATCACCTCTGAATGGACTTTTTTTTTTTAGAGGTTCAAAAAGACATTTCTCAAAATTCCTCATTAAATAAGACAAATATAACTGACAAAATATCAGTATTATTAACCCTCATACCCACTTTTATTCTGTATTTACTTTGGATATCAAATATTTCAAACAGTATGAAAAAGTGGCCAGGTGAAGGAAAGTGGCACGTTGTGCACATCTGTGATGACAGATGAATTACTGTACAGTGAAGTTCATTTGACTGGATCTTTTGAAGGAGGGTGACAAAGCTGAGGCTTAGTCTAAACAAAGGGACAACTGTTGTGAAATGATGTGAATCACACAGAGAGTGATGAACACAGGAGGTTTCAGTAAAAGCAGACTCGATATGATTCAGAGCTGCACTCACAGCATCAAAGAAAGTGTTGACTTTGCTTTGAGCCAGTTTTCAGAGATTAGTAATGCTTGCACACAAAAATAGCCACATGCACAAGACATGTACGCATACATAAACATGGGCACTGTGCTATAGCCTAACCCATGCATAAATATCCCCAGTGTGACAAATTCATAAAGCATGCTTCTGTGTAAGAAGGCATAATAGTTTTATCAGTGAGCGCTTCAAGAGTATATGTCCAATGTTTTCATAAATAAATAAATTTTTAATTTTTAATTTTTAATTTTTAATTTTAAATGTCAAATTTTATATTTCAAATATTGAAAGGAAAGAAACAAAGAACTAATTCCATAGTACAACAGACTATTTTATAGTGATTCAAGACAAACAGGCATACATAAATAATTTTATTTTCTGTTGTCATTTTGTATTTTTCAATCATTCAGAATAATTCATTGTAAATTTGTAATTACTTGCCTATCTGTTTTAACACTATGTGCTATTCTGAAGCGGGATACTAGCTGGTAAGATATAAGATATAAAAAAAAATACCTACAATGTAAACTGATTTATTTGTAAAATTCCCCATCACATAATTATGTGAATTTGTTTAATTCTATCCCAGAAAGCTAGGCAATTTACTACTGTGGACAGGTCAGTCTCAGAACACATGAATGAAAACTTGAATGGACAGCAAAGGAGATACCTGCACATCAGTTTGGCTTGGCTGGAAAGTCCTAGACTAGACCTAGATGAAAAGATTTGCTGCTGTTTTTATTCACCTTATATATTATTATTTTTATTTCTTTATTTCTTTTTTCGCACTGTAAGCACCTTTTGTTTGAAAACTCATGTCTTAATTAAGAAGACTATTTTTTAAAGTTATGTCAACCTGTGGACTTTTTTGTGACTGTCTCGCCCAGCCAAACTGGTGTGTGTGTATCTACTTTGCTGTCCATTCTTTTTAGTTTAGATTCACCCAAGTCACAAAATAACACAAACAAACTAAATGACTGAGGCAGCAGTAGAACTGCAAGGCCTGTGTTCTGCGAGGTAAAATTACTGTTTTGGCAAAAGCAATATTTGCCTTATATATCCAGACAGAAAAAGCTATCTGATGGCAAAGTAAAGGGGTGAAAATATTCTAACATCCCATACAAAAACAAATTTTTTTGCTGACCCTGTCCACAGCACTTCATTGCTTAGTTTCCACCACCGGTGCACCTGCTGCTTCATCAAACTAGAATGTGCTCACTGCCATCAATTGAAGGCACACACTGACTATGAATAAGTATCACATTAATGCCCAAATCTGAACTATCCCTTTAATTTCATGAAACAAATGAGTTTCAATTAACTCCGTCTGAAAAATTAAGTGCCACGTTAACAGTTAAGCTTTTGTACATTGCTGACACGATTATTTTGAACAGGCATTTGCGTGAGGCATCCACACTTTTTCACTGGGCGAAGACGGATGCTTTTGTAGGCCTGTTGGAATCTAAATGTAAGCGGTGCTACATCACTGCCTGGTACTGAGTTTATCTGGGTCTGTCAGTGAGAGGCCAGGGAATCATAAACACTAGTACACCATTTTCTCTGTGTCTTCAAGTGACAGCAGTATCTTCTAACCAACATGTTGTCATCAGCTGCCCAGTTAATACAATTATTTTAATGCTCTGTCAGCCATTAGACACAAAAACCCTGAGTGACTGACTTGATATAGACGTGTGTTATATGTGTGTTATCTGTTACAGAAACTTGAGCACAGACCGAGCGGAGTCAGACCATCCTGTCAAGCTATCCCCACAGGAAATGAACCAGCATCCTCTATGTCACTCATACGACAGTACAGCAGTAAAACACACACAATAACATGTCAAGTACAGTTCTTCCATGGCCAGACTTCACAACAACAATTTCTGACATAACCCAAGCTGGAAACCCCTCAAAACTCATCAAAAACAAAGCACATCATGAAAGTTAAACTGAAGAAACCATGTAAAAGGCAATTCAAAGACTCCCCTCCTGGAGTGGCAGTAGCAAGTAATCACTTGCAAAGGCTGTAAAAGTTTGTACATGTATACACACAGACACACACACAAAGGATTACAATCCTACAATTAATGGGTCAAATATTAGTATAGACTCTACAAAATTAAGAGGTTCAGTAAAGTAGTCCAACAAATAGGTCCACCGAAATATGTCCAATGACATAAGTCATCACTAAGTCTGAAATTGTCATATTTTTCCAATGGTAGGTCAGTCAGGTAGTAATGGTCAGTGGTTGGGCAGAATCAAGGATGTGTGGAGCAGCAGAACGTATAAAATACATGTTTAAGTCAACTGCTTCTTTTAACTGCTGTAAAGTATCTTGGAGTACCTAGAAAAGTGCTTCATAAATAAAATGTAATATTATTATTACAATAATTATTATTGTTATTATTACTCGAGCATTTTTCTTAAATAGAAATTTGAGGAACTTGCCCTTTACTTGAGTATTTCCATTTTATGAAACTTCATACCTCTACTCCACTATATCTCAGAGGCAAATATTGTACTTCACTACATTTATCTGTCAGCTTTAGTTACTAGTTCCTTTTCAGATTACAATTTTTAATACCATTCTTGACCACTGAAAACCATGCACCTCCAAATTTGAATATTTTTATTTATTTATTTTAATGTTTCAGATAAACTGAAGGAATAAGTGTTCCTTTATGAGCTAAGAAACTTTTTCTGAGCTCATGAAAAGTTTATGTTTATATACGTATGCACACATAAATACATATGCTGATTAAACAACCCAGCTATGTATAAAATAATCAAAATGAGTTCAACCTTAGGTCAAATGCAACATACACATTAATGCAGCAGTAAAACATCATATATAATAGCAAAACACTGACAGGGATGTTCGTAATTAGTACTTTTACTTTTGATTCTTTGAGTAACTTTTAGGGAAAATACTTATGTAGTTTTATTTCAACATGATGTCGCATAGAACATTGGCTATTTCTGTATTGTTTATTCAATGCCTGCCAAAAAGTTAGATTCTCCTTGAAATCAAATTAAACTATGTACAACATGCAGACTGGAACATTTAATCCCAGGCAAAGTTACAGTGAGAAGTACATTAGCCAGTCAAAAATAAGCAAGAGGAGATTTTTCTTTATATCATTTTATTTTTGACATTATATTTTGTGGTTATGGCGGAGGAAATACAAGCACTTTTGTCCACTGTGCCCTCCACAATTAACACAATATGAGGGTTCCTTGTAGTAGCTTTAAGGTTTTACTTTGAATTACAGAGGAATATATTCAAACTGTGGTATTAGTACGTGTAATTAAAGCATCTGTGTACTTCTTGGGCAGGCATTTTGGTGAAGCAGAGGGCAGGGTCTCTTGATAGACAGGGTGCCCCGTTCTTCAAGACAGACTCAAAGAGAAGAGAAGAGCAACACAGAGCACAGTGACATGATCATAGCATCCAACGGACAATAATGGATTCTTATTTCAGAGGTTGGTAGAATATTTTTTTAGTTTTTCAACCCAAGTCAGGTTTGATCTTTTTTATTATTACTCTCGTTAATATTTTTGCTTTATTTGTTATTGTTGTTTGAGAACTGCAAAACTGTCAAGAATTGAATTCCAGATTTGTATTATAATCTGATTTTATTAAATTTTAGTTAAAAAAGGGTTGTAGTGAAAGTGAAATGATCAAAATATTACAGTTTTTGCCCTTATTCCAAAATGTCAATATTCCTTCCTATTAAGCTATGTCCATGGCGAAGGCTAACGAATATTCCACTAATATTCCCCTTTTAAATATAGCTGTGGATATTAGGGAAAACTGGAATGGCTGAAGGCAGTTGAGCCTTTTTACAGCCTTCCTCTTTCATTCACTCATCCACCTTCTTGAAAAGGTCAAAAAACTGTTGATGAAGCCTTTCAGAATATTTAAAAGTGAGTTCCTCCCTCTGACCAAAAATGTGGGCTTTACTTTTGTGCGTGCATCTCTACCCCAGCCTCGCAGACTGCTGTAAAAAAAAAAAAAAACTCTGGTTGAGATACACACTCTGAATGAGCTGTTCATGAACAAAGAATGACCCTAAAACCTGAAGACCAGGATATCCCATATTTCTTAATGGGAAAATGCCAAACTCAGAATAAGGGCTAATTCAGAATATCCAAAGGAATATGCTGTTAAAATGACCCGTATATTCTGAATAATGTGTGGAAATTAGTTTGCATGTAAATGTAGTAAGTGAGGCATACTGAATTTCAGACTTTCATTTGTCTTTATTTCAACTGTGCAGGCACGATGTGGATGATACTCATCCTCTTCACTCTGCCACACCTCACCTGTGACATGGTCTGCCCCAGCAGCTGCCAGTGTGCTTTTAGTGGTGCAGTCAAGTGTGTTGGCTACACCATCACCGATATACCAAAAAATCTGCCTCTCCGCACATTCCTGCTGCAAGTTGATAACACAAACATGAAGGTCATCAATCAGCAGAGCTTGGCAGACAAGGCTCTTCTGTTGCGTTTCAGTCTGACGAGGAGCCATCTACACACCATCCATCCCAGGGCCTTCCAGGTCGCTCCACAGCTCAAGTCTGTCAAGTTGTCCTCCAATGATCTCTCTACCCTTCCTGCTCGAGTCTTTAGTCCACTGACCACTCTGGAACAGCTGTACTTGGATGGGAACCAGTTGGAGATTTTATCTCCAGACATGTTTGAAGGACTTGTCAAGTTGCTTGTTATGGACCTGAGTCGGAACAAACTGACTAACCTCGCTTCAGATATTTTTGATGGACTGACTGAACTCACGTTCTTGAACCTCGGTAGGAACACCATAAAAAAGCTTCCACCAACCATCTTTCACTCCTTGACAAAACTCACCCACCTCATGCTCTATAACAACGAGCTACAGTCACTAGAAGTTGGGATGTTTGATGGACTTTTCAACCTTGAGGAGCTAAAAATACACCAAAACCAGATTACCAGCATTCCACCTCAGGTGTTCTGGCCACTGAGGAACCTGGACATCCTCACACTGTCCTCCAACCAACTTACGGCAATCCCAGAAGAGAGCTTCTACAACAAGCCCCTGCTGAAAAAGCTTACCATTTACAAAAACCCACTATTATCTCTACCAGACCAGCTAATGGGCCACATGCCTATCATGACAGAGTTTTATCTGTATGCAACTAACCTCACCACTGTTCCTGGAAATTTGTTTGCCAACATGTCTGGACTCCTGTCCCTCAACTTCCATTTAAATGAATGGCTCCATGAGTTGCCTTCAGACCTCTTCTGTTGCCTTCCTAACCTAAACAAGCTCTCTCTGAAATCCAACAGTCTTACTGACCTTCATCCTCAGCTGTTCTCCAGACTAACCAAACTGAGCATACTGGTTCTCAATGACAACAAGCTGCAGAGCCTACCAGAAGACATCTTTCAGGGCCTTGCAGAGGTTTCGTCACTTTCTTTGAATAATAACCAGCTCACAACTCTCCCAGGAGATATTTTCTTGTCAAATACAGCTTTGAAGTTTCTTAATTTGAGTGGCAACCCCTGGGACTGTACCTGTCATATCAGAGGTATTGCAAACTGGATAAAACATAATGAGCAAGTAGTTGTTGACAGGGTAGATGTGTTGTGTGAGAGTCCACAGTACCAAATGCGTCGTACCCTTGGCTCTCTGTCTGATGAGGAGTTCAATTTTTGCCATACTACAAGTGTGACAAGTTATTTTCCTACACAGACACACTTGCACGAGCCAACAAAACCATTACACACCACCTCAACTGGTGCACAAACATCAACCGCTGCTTCAACAACCACGCCACCCAAAACATCAACCACCACTCAGGAAACTACCCAGCAGGTCACAACCCAACAACCCACTCCAACTGCGAAACCATCCAGAATCCGATCGACACCTCCCGAAAACCCCACCACCACCCTGCCTAACAACGAGTGTCATCCCATTACTCATGATTCCAGTAATGGGATTACTGATACTCCATCAACTTCTTTCAAGTCACCTCCTTTCTATGACAAACTGGTGGTTGAACAGAGGTCCGAGTTTGTTCACCACAACCATCACAAGGGCTGGGTCTACGTGTGGTTTCTGCCCTCTAATACGGCCCTGGTTGGGTTCCTCATGTTCTTTCACATCCTTCTTGTGGCCACAGGCTTGTTCCTCATTCTTGCTGCCTTATATGGCCTGTATCGCCTCAACAAGATAATGGTCGGACTTAATGTTAAGCGTGCATGTACTTGAGGGTAAGAAAACATGTTATCAGGCCTGGTGCTGCACAGGAGACCAAGATAAACAGTCCTTTTCCAGAGGTTGCCGTTTATACCAGGTTTTCTTCAAGTGTTACTTTAGGACAGTCTTGGAAAATAGGACTTAAAATATTGGAGAAAAAAGCTGAAAGGTATAATTAAAATACAGTATTTAAAATTATATAATACAGTCCAGTGTATAAGCAGTATATGCGATTATAAAACATAGTTATACTCATGTAAACCAACATTTTTTTTACTAATTGTTTGTTCATAATTTTATATATAATATAGATGTAATTATATGTAATAATATATGTAACACTGCAATGATTAGTCAATCAATCAATCAATCAATCAATATTCGATCGAAAGAAATAATCTGAAACTCTTTATTTTGAAAACTGGTCATTTGTTTCAATCATTTTTACAGCAAAAATGCCAAATATTTGCTGGCTCAATCAATAGTCAGGGAAAGGTTTAGCAGATGAATTGATAATTAAAATAATGATCAACTGCAGCCTAGAATTTAAGTTTTGAGATAAATATGAAATAAAACAGCTTCTTTTGTTGTCTCCCAGTTTTAAGGATACATACCACATGTCAAAAATGCTGATGTCTACAGGTACGATTTCTGTTCTGTATTTCTTTGCTTTTATGACAGTGAAATGTACATAGATTGCAAAGTGAAGCTTCATAAAGCTAAATCAAGCCAGTGTGGTAAATAGTCATCACAATAGTAATCACAAATTGAAGAGATGACGAAATATCATGTCTTAAAAACACCATTTACTGTAACTTTTGAGTAATCGGTCAGTACGTTTCTGAATGAATCATACTATTTGCAAATGTTTTTCTTCCTTCACCATGTTAGAAGATAAGAAATGTTTGGTGGTCTGTGGAAGATTCCTGGCAGCTGCCATGATGACATTCTTCCTGCCTCTCCCTGCTTTAATTATCAGTGTTCTTTTTTTATGTTATCTGTTTACATCTAACCAGTAACTAGTCATTGTAATCTCAAGAAAAGATTAAAACGAAGACAAGTGGACTTTCAAAGACATATAAACAAGTCCAGTTGCCTTCGATTTAGAGTGCACTGTAGTTATGAGTGATCACTAATCCAAACCCTTCAGGGTTCTGAAATTGAAATTGTTGACTGTTATAAATACTTTGGAATCTGCCTGGACGCCAGATTCATTTTTAATGATCATGTTACATATATTAAGCAAACTAAATGTCAAAATTTGATTTTTTTTTTTCTAAAAATAAATATCATGTTTCTCTATGCTACTCGAAGGACTACTGTAAAATCTATAATTGCGTCAATGTTTGATTATGAGGATATTATATAGTAGAAATGAGTGTCAGTTTCTGGAAAGAGACACTTGTATTGAATTTTTCAAATGTATTTTATTTACCACTTTGATCACCACAAGCCAAATGCCATTATGTTTCATTATATTTCGAAAGACTTTAGACTTTAGCCGATATCTCACAAACTTTGTAACTCACATGTAAAGTATGTATTTTTAATTTTGGGGTGAACTGTCCCTTTAACTGAAAAATGTTTAATGTGTGTCCGTAACATACCTGTGCGTCTGTCTGTGCTAAAGCTGTAGATGTTTATTTTTGTATACAGGTCTTTCTGAAAAAGAGAATCCAATTTGAATTTTAAAAATGAATATTCACACACTGGTATTTGATAAAGGGAGTTCAGTTGTTTGTTGAGATGTGGTCATATAATTTAGTTTAATTTGAGGAGGATACAAGGCAATTTATTCATCAAAGTATATGAGAGTCCAAGGCAGTTCTGTCTTTGATGGATTGATCGGAAGTGGCTGAACAGATAACAAAAACATATAGAACAAACTCATTTGTGAAGGAGAGCTGAGGACGAATTGATGAGTCTCACAGCCTGAGGGAAGAAGCTGCTCTTCAGTCTGGTGGTACAGCAGCAGATTTCTGTATTTCCTGCCTGATAATATTATTGATGCTCGGTAGGAGTACTAGTGATGTTCTGGGTGGTTTTGATGATCCACTGTAGAGTCCCGGGCCCTGCACATCTCATGATGCCAGTTCCTGATGTTTCCAGTCAGGATGCTTTCTATTGCTCCTCTGGCAATGGAAGTTTTCCCTCTCAAGTTTCCTTAAGAAATACAGCCGTCTTTACCAGGGTGTGTGATGTCCATGATAGGTTCGTAATATTGATTCCCAGGGAACCTAAAACTGCTGACCTGACCTGAAAATCAGCAAACAGCTCCTTGGTTTTGCTGACTTTGAGCAATAGTTTGTTTTCTGTGCACTAACCTGCAAGACAGTTGATTTTTTATTTATTTTTGTATTAACATTTTATTCACATTTAGTCATGTTAAGTCACATGCACAGACTTTCTCCTTCACCCTCTGATGTAGCCAGCATAGCCGAAGTTATAGCAACTAGCTAGCAGGAAATGCTTTGTTACCTTAAATAAATTATGGATTTCTCTGTGTTTGAATAGTAATGGAAATGCTTGGGATAATGTAAGTACTCAACTCAACAAAATATATAAGATGCATATATAAGATGTCTAGTGTTATGGCATGTTGCAGCTTTAAGAAACCTCACTGCACCAATAAACCAATGTCTGACCACTATTTTCAGTGTGCTGTGCCAGGAACACTACTGCCGTAAACATCTCCTGTCTGATGCTCTTATCTGGATTTCATATATACCTTAAATGGGAATGATGGGAAGAAAAGGGAATTCCCAGAATGAATCATAACCTAGATAGTGGGAATATTACACATTCATCTCCGTAACAGCCTACAAAACAGGAAGTTCTGATTAAATCATCTTTCAGATTTCACAAGCTCAGTGAACAAAGTCACCCCTAAGAATACTCCTTGTTTTGCACAAGAGTGCCTGTAATTTCCCAAGCCTTCATTATGAAACAAAACCACAACAATGTGGACACAGTCATGATTCCCTTTATTTCAAACTTACCATTAAGTCTACAAAAAGACTAGAGAAGATGACTTGCTCTCTAATTTTATCCTAAGGTTTTTATAGAAATGTTTTGAAGAAGAACTTTTGAGTGAATTACTTAAAGTTACAGTTAAAACCAGTTGTGTTGATGATTATACACTGGACTAATATTGACATTCAACATTGTTCTAGGAGGCGAAACAATAAAGAGTTCTCGACTGCTGTACAAAAAAGCCTTCAAAGCTTTTAAACCTTCACCAAATGACAGTGGATGCCGCGAATTCCACAAGAAGTGATTGGACTTTAAAACAAACAGCAAACAAAAGAGGATGAATTGGTGAGCAGCGCCCAAGTTCATTGCTATGACAACGGGTGATTAGGCCTTTCCAGTACGCTGAGCTCACACAACAGTCGGCATACACACTCCCCCTCACACACACGCACACACACACAGACACACAGAGTGAGAGGGGGTGAGTGTGGGGAGAGGAAACCACACTGCAGGGGTCATTTCGAAAATCTGACCACAATAGAAAATATTAACAAAATATTTTTTGAACATCTGACCTTTAGGTTGTCTGTGATGAACTCATTTTATTTGATACTCAGCAGGATTTCCAGAGCACATTTGTAACTCTGGTTTTAGCAGACTACTGGCTGTAGGGTGGAGCGATAATCCTCTTACCAAAAGTCCAATAATTAACTGTTAGGTAGCATTCTGAAAATGACAAAATATAGTTTTAGCTACACATTTTGCCCAAGACAGCTAGAAAAATATCAGTGTCGTGTTTCTCTTTGTTCTTCAATACCTTTCTGCCTTCAATCTGTGAGTCTTGCCCATCAAGTTGGAACAAATTCTGTGATGTTTAGCAATTGGAAAACTCCTAAAATGTAAAAGGATGGGTAAGTATATGGGATGTACGGCAACTCAGACACTAAACTCTATTTTTCAGGTATCTAAGTTCATCTATACTTGAAAAGAGAAGGAGTTTCCAGGCTTTGCCATTTGTTTGTGTCAAACAGGGAGAAATAAAGGCAAATATACTGCTATATTACAGCTTCTTCGTCTCTATCTGCTCACCCTTGACTCACTCAAATTAGGAAACAGTACATGGACGAAATATTGTAAGAGATGCTCCACTTACAAATTATTGGTGAATACTTCACAGGCTCCTGCTCCTCCACCGAGCAGGAAAACAACAATTTAGCTCTTACGTTACAAGAAGGCTTTCTAACAAAAATTGGTACCACTTTATTTGACAGGGTGTGCATAAGTTTGTCATTACCATGCCATGACACCTGTCATGAACATGAGGGAGTCTATGAATGTTTATGACTGTTGTCATTAGGTGTCATTCAGTCAATTATTAAATTGTTTTTTTAATGCAAAGTTTTTTAGAGGTCTTTGTTATGAAAACTTGACACGATCAAACTCTAAATAATAATAATAATAAACTTTCTTATGTGGTTGGTTTTGACACCGGCCTTCATGAGATTATTATAAGGGTGTCATGAATAATTTCCTGGATTTTAACTGAAGTCATAAAGATGTCATTAAATGTTACAAGTAGGCTAACTACTGTCTGCTGTCAACTGTAGCTGGTGTTAGCGAAACAGTTTTGTCTTGGTTAATGTCAAATGACAATGACATCTCAAACAATGTCAGCTTTGCATTAAAATTACAATGTCGACCGACTGACACTTAATGACAACAATCATCAACATTCATAAAGACTGTCATGACATGATTATGACAGTGTAATCAGTTATAGGTAGCTGACATGACTGCCTGAGCAACTAATTGTAAATATGGCCAAGTGCAACATTCAAATCACTGGAATCAATAAACTGAACCAAACGTGCTTGTTTGGTTGAGTGTGCAGATCCCAGCAAAATCACCATGAATTCATGTAAAAAATTGTTAATTTTTTTCTATGAAAATTAAATGTAAAAAATACCATTCCCACTAAAATTGTGACTGTGATATCTGTCAAAATAATGATAGGTTTTTTTTTTCAGCCATAAAGTGAACAGTACTGTAACTCTTAAGAGATGGACACACTAATTACACAATGGTAACTTTTTAACTTATCACCCAGTCTGTCAAAGTATGCCCAGTTTATCAGTGATGTTCTGGTCCAATGTGGACAAATACCTGCGGAAATATCAGAAGTCAAGGTTACAGACTATAATATGGTCAGTTTGGGATTGAGAGCAGAAAAGTTCCCTTTGCTATGCAGTGAATAGCTTAATTATAATGATGGTGTCCTGCAGCAGTTCTGAGTTTCGAGTATGAATTTTGTGCATTGCACCAACTGACAGTCTACGCGTTAACTCCACCCTCACTATCTGTTTTCTGTGGTGAGGTGGTCGTTTGTATTGTTACAAAACAGATGGATTTACTTACGGCGACACAGGAATGTTAAACGCTGCACAACACTCCCTCAACCTTTTTTTCCCACTGGTTTATTGAAGAATGAACCACATTTCTGGCACCGAAGCCAAATCACACCATATTGACATGAACAGACTGAGAAAAACACTAACAAAACTCTACTTCCAAACTAATGGTATGAATATGCACATGCACAGGAGTTCATTGTGGCATTAAGCATGCTAATTAGAAAATTAATTATTTCTGCAACACTGAGCAGAGACTGAGCAGATGTTTGCAGTTTTTTTTTTTGTTTTGTTTTGTTTTTTTTTTTGACTCATCTTGCAATTTGTAACCCCTGAACAGTGCATTATAGTGTGAACGTCCATGACTGCCAAGTGACCAGACTGTGGGTTTACAAGCATACCACTGAGATCATACCAAAGATATGTGCAGCTCATACTTAAAGCTGCACACCCAAATGGGAAGGCATACAAATATACACAAAACAATTTCACAAACAAAAACATAAAACCAACTCCACTGTATTTGCTCGCCTTGTAACCCTCAACATAAATATATCTCTTTTTCCTGGGAGAAGACATGAAAAACATGTAGTTACATAGTTGAAAACATATGGATCCCCTAAGATGAAGCTCTCATACCCCTTTACATGCATTCAACGAGCACAGACACTCATAGGGTGGGGCTTCTCTCTGTTTGATCCCCCCACCACATTTAGCAAAAAATGTGTGTGAGTCTGTGTGAGTGAGAGAGAGAGGGAACGGAGGGGGCAGGGGGACAGCCAGGGGACGCTGAATGCTGCCACTAAAGCCTCGGAAAAAAGGACCCACACATTTCATGAGCTCAGGGCAAAAGCAATAATTTCTAAAAAAAAAAAAAACACTGATGAAGGGAACTGAGTAATGACAACGAGCAGGAAAATGTGATGGTGTAAGAGTTCAGTCAGTTCTGGAAACTTTCATCAGAGGATTTGTGAAGCTGAGGAGGAAGGGAGGACGCACATAAAAGATAACCACACCAGCTCACCGTCTCTTCACTCAATCGTCTGCCACTACGAGAGGTAAGTTCTGTAAAACAGCATGCTGTCCTCATTAACAGAGCGATGATTGCTATTTACCTGAAAAATATTTGTCATTGGTAATGTGGCAGGATAATATCATGGTGAGATTAATCTGAACTGAAATAAGATAAGGATAATAATCAAGTTATGTCAAGTCAAATAATTCTAAGGTACTTAAAAAAGAAACCCTTTGTGCATAATTCCACCCTTGACTTTGTTAAATAATGAGTGTATTCATGTGTAAACTACAAAACTGCCAGTACGATCTAAATTTGCACTGAATTTAGTGTATAAGTGAAATTTTCTGCTCATATATGTGGTTTATTTTGGATGAGTTTAGTCTTAACACTACGTAAGATAGTAATTAAAACCCTTTTATATAAAACATGAATTAACTTCTGTGGCTTGACTATTGGTCTCAGTACTGGCAGTACAGTCCCCCACTTTGCTAACTCAGTGTTTTCATGACAGACAAAATGCTGATCCTTCAGCTATGGTAAGAGGGGGAAAAATGAAAGCAATTAATGGTGAACTGGAAATTCCTTAGCCATTACACTGTACTGCAGACCATATCAGGTTGTCCCAGTCGAGAGCAAACAGTGGTTTTGGTCGCACTGGGACGTTATAATGTACACCAGAGAGGAAGCTTTTGCTGTCAGGTTTTGCTGAATTCATACTTGTGAGGAACCAGAAGAAGCACAAAGGCTGCACAGAAGTGATGCTTGAATGTGGCATGTGACCAAAAGCCACTAAAGCTGCTTAAATCTGTTGTTCCTGACAGTGTTTTTTTTTTTAAATGTAATGTTTTCCACTGCAACACATACAAGGGAAATGGATTCAGATAACACATTACTCAATGTATAGCTGACTGTTAGTTTTCTGGTAGTTATGTAAGATGCCTGGCTTAAATCTAAACTCTGACCTGTCATTTTCACAGCGGTATAGAAAAGGGAAGTGGTGTTTATAATCTAACCAGCAGATATTGCACCAAAAAACTTTGATAAAAAACAAATAAGAATGATGTGAAAACCAGAAAAAGAGAAAGTTTTTCACACTATTTAAAGACATTGATTGAATGTTCATATTTAGATCATCTAGATTTACAACAGACATTTTTCATCCCCTACAATGTGCAAAAAGTCTACTGTCACTTCAGACCCTCACTAAGAAAGAGCATCCAGATTTCTTGGCTGAAATCCAGTGAATTATGCCTTTGGAGAAATACCTTCACACTAATCAGTACTGTCTCTTTTTCAACAACAACTCAACAAATTATCAGAATAATTAAACAAATGTTGTGTTTATGTGACATGTTGATGTGGTATCCACACTCTAGCTAGTTAAAAAGAGGGTGAAAAGAAACAATCTGAAACTTTCAGACCAAATATAACCCAGTTTTCAACAAGAACGAGATCTTGAAATCTCAGTTGGTGCTCACTGGGTACTGGTGTTTAAAAAATTCTTACGCAGAAATACAAAGAGTAATGCTTTTTTCCATTTCTCCAAATCTTACTCCTCACTCCTGTGCTGTCATGGTTTTCACTGGCCGATTAAAGGTCCACTTGTATCGAATCATGATTTTAAAAGAAACTGTGTAGACTACATAGTATAATGCATACTTAAGTGACTAAGTAAGTAAAATGACAGACTCATAAAAGTACAAGTACTCCAATGAAATACATAATAATTACAGTGATGTGTGTTGTTGTAATGTGTTACTTCCACTTGATAACTAAAACTACGGGTTAATGTTATCAAGAGTAAAGGTATGGAGTGCTGTAAAAGAAAGAGTACTGGTAGGGTTAAGAAGAAAGCGTAACACATGTTAAAATAGCACAATAACATAACATTTTACTAACAATGAAAGCTTTATTTTCCCACTGAGAGCAGAGACCAGGCACCCCACTGCTCCAGTGAAAGCAGACACGACTACAAAATGTATCAAAAATGGGAACAGCTGTGTTGCAACAGGATGTATTTTATGATCCTCTATCTTCTGATGTGAAAACAAAAAATGAAAGAAAAAGGAAAAGAAAGAAAAAGACAAGGAGAAAAAGAAAGAAAAAGAAAACAGATCTGGTACTTCTGTTTCATGAAAATAAATCTGGTTCATTTTCCTCTGTGGCTGAGCCTATTTGAGGGACTTACAGGTTTCTTTAGAAAGTTACTTCCTTGGAGAGACTCTTTCTGCACCCTAATATACCTCAGGCACTGAGAAACTACTCATGCTTGCCAACCTTAAGTTGCAGCACTTTAAATGGATTTGTGTGGAGAAGCAGGTCATTGTCTTGGCACAGCTCTGTGTTTGGAGTCTCCTGCACCATTGCAAACAGTGAGCACAGCCTCCGCCACAGCCTCAAACATGTGCAAGCAGTCATGTTGAGAAGCTGTAGACACAACACAGAAATCATTTTGCTTGTGGCGGCAAACCTAACACTACATTCATTTAAGGCTTTACTTCTAAAATCACTCTGCAGCAAACTTGTCGAGCATATGTGAGCTCCAAAACTGCTGCTGAAGACAAATCCTGAATAAATGGTTTTAATGCCAAAAGCCTGCTAAGCATGGTGATTCACCGCCAATCCTGTTCACAATGCTGACGGGCAATGCTCCGAGCCACTGGCAACAAAGTTCAACACTGGATCAATTTATGCAAATGTCTCCGTTTTGGTTAAAAACAAGAATGCTGAGGCTGCAACATGTAGGGACTGTTACTAATTAGAGTTGCCTTCAGTATAACTGCTGTGTTATGGTGGTGATTTAAAGGGCAGAGAATCGCCCCTGGGGCTCTCTTCTCTCAGTGAGAGGACAAAAACAGACCACTGTTGGAACTTTTGAACATTAAATCTCAAAGAGTGGTGCAGTAAAGTAAAAACAGAACAAGGCTTGAATTAACAGTGCACTGATTCATTTCTCTTCATTTGCAAGAGTAGATCCTATCAAAACACAGCTGACAAGTTTTACATTTAAATTTGAACTTTACTAGAGCTGCAAACGTTTATGTTTTGTGGTAAACTTCTGTGTTTTGTCACGATTGTTTTGCGTTCCTATGCTCAGCTAGCTTTAAGACCAAAGCCCCTTTTGCATATATATGTGCTGGCCTGACTTTACTCCGTTTGACTCAGTGTGTCAGCCTGACAGGGCATGACAGGGATTTGAATCTCCGTTACAACAGGGCTATCCACTCAAAGTTGTGTCTTTCATTGGTATGCACTTGTCTTGAATGAACTGGCTTTAAAACAGTGGATAAGTATGTTTAATTTCCTATTTATCATTTATAATACTTCACAATAAAAGTTCCCCACTATTTTGTTATTTAAAAGCTTTCATTTTGAAGCAGCAAAATCAGGAAATGTGTTTTCATCAGCAGTAACAAGACTCCTATCCAGCTCAAAGCAAACATGAAACAATAAAATAAAGCATTTAAATATAAAGTACATACAGCAGTACAGGGGAGATTGATTTAAAACCAAAGAGGTTCAGTTAACAGTGTGGTAACAATGCCCTTTTTTTCTGTTCTAGGGAAATAATGGACCTGCCCCTGACCTTTCGTGTACTTCTACTTCTCTTTTGTCTCAACCCGGTTGTTGTGGCATGTCCAGAAGGATGCATATGTCAAGGAACCAAGATCCTCTGCAATGGCCTCTCCGACGTTCCCACAGATATGCCCTCATCTACCACCATCCTCTACTTCTCCAATTGCAGTATCTACTTCCTAAAACCAGAGGACCTGGCTGGTTTCGCAAATGCCCTTGGAATGTTTGTGGTTAAAGACACTGTTTTGAGGGAAGTCCGCCTGGGCACATTTGATTCCACTATAAACATTGGTGCCTTAGGCTTTACTGGCACCGAACTGCAAGATCTCCCTGAGACCTTGTTCCAAAATCTTCAAAAGCTTGAGAGTCTGACTTTGAAGGGCAACAAGCTCCTGGTGCTCCGACCTAATTGGTTTTCCCTGTTGACAGATCTGAAACTCCTGGACCTCAGTAGTAACCTTTTCACCTCTGTCCCAGTAGAAACTTTTCACCCTCTTGTTGAACTGAGGTACCTTATGCTTGCTGGAAACAATATCAGTCATCTATCGAAAGACACATTCAAGGGTCTTTCTTATCTGAAAACTTTACGGCTTAACAAAAACTCGCTACAAGAACTCCCCGCTGGCATTTTGGATGACCTTGGAAACCTGGAGGAACTCTCCCTGCATGACAATCTAATCACTCATCTCCCCCGCGATCTGTTCTCGAAGAATTTGAAACTCCAGAAGCTGTTCCTCTCCCACAACAGGCTCACATCTCTTCCTCAAGGAATCTTCTTAAATCTACCCCTCCTTTCCCAGATCTCCCTGTATGAAAACCAGCTGGAGACTCTGGGCCCTGGGGTGTTTGGGCCTATGGCCCTGCAGGACTTGTGGCTGTATGACAACAAGCTGAGCCATGTGGAGGATGATACATTCAAGAACCTGACTCAGTTGCGTCTTCTGGTGCTCAGTCGCAACCAGATCAGCTATGTATCTACTGGTGCCTTTAGAGGGTTGGAACAGCTAGGAGAGATATCACTTCACACCAATCTGCTCACAACCCTGCAAGCTGGAACCTTCCAAGGCCTGCCCAATCTGGTCAACATTTCCTTGGAGCACAACTTCATCAGCTCCCTCCCTTTGGGTTTCCTCCAGGACCTGAGACAGCTGGGACAGATAGACCTGAGAAATAACTCCCTTCCAAACCTGCCACAGAAGAGTCTAGATGCCATCACTGTAGCATCAGAAGTACTCCTGCAGCAGAACCCCTGGAGATGTGACAAAGATATTCTGCCACTTAGAGACTGGCTGAAACAGCACCCATCCAAGGTCAACCAAACTCTTGTGGTGTGTGATACACCTTCAAGTCTGAACGGTGAAGTAATTGCTCTGCTGGCAGATGAGAACTTAATGCCTGTCAGCACTACTGTGGAGCCTGTGTTGACCCCAACAGCAAAGAGGAGGAAACCCCATACCCCTCCAACCAGACGAAGCACTTCCTCACCTGCTGCCAGGACCACCCCCACCTCAGACCATGAGGAGGTCACCAGCAGTGGACAAGGGGAGAAGGGAACGGTTTCTAATGACACTTCAATCATCCTAATCATTGCTGCAGTGGTGTCAACTGTCATTATCACCACTGTCATCATCAGCTGTGTGTGCTGGAGGAGGAACAAGAGAGGCAGTGGAAACATAGGCCGCAGGAATAAGAACTCTGTGCTGTAGACCAGACCACCCGACATCTCAGAAACCCAAGAACTTTTAGGGCCAAGGGAAACTGTTCACTGATTACTGTGGTTGACATGGAAAATGTGGAGCCTAGAGTTCATCTTAGAGCCTCGAAGGCAACAGAAATTACCACTTTAGCTCCATTCAGCTGTACCAACTAGTACAGAAAAGTTCATTAGCTTTCAATTTTTAATGATGAAATTTACCAAACAGTATTCCTTTCATGTGTGCTGTAAAAAGAGAATGGACATCATATGTACTAACTATAAAAATGCCCTCGCTGTCTTGTGGGCAACCTGGACATTTTGGTGAATGTAACCTCAGATGCACTGAAACAGTGTTTTACAGTTCTTTTAGTAAAATTAAGACTGCATTCAGTATTTTCTTCAACTTCTTTTCCATTTTTCAGTACTAATACTTGCAGTTTGACAGTGGCTTTTTGTGCTAACAACAATACATTTAGTTGACAGTTTGTTTTTTTGCAAAATGGCTATCCATGAAACATCAAAAATAATTTTGACTCCACTGTAACATAATTCATCTCATGGTTTCTACACTTAACAATGCAAAATGCTACTATACATTCAATAAATGCACTACTTTTAGTGGGAGTAAGTTTATATTGTGTTAATTATTTCCTGAATTAAGTGGTAATACAACTTCATCTCCTTGAATTTAGGAAATTATTCTTGTCCTTCATACACATAGGTATTTAAACACAAATAAAGGTTAATGGTATAGTTCTGGTTTTTTAAGTGTATGAAGTACTTTTCCATAGTCAGTGTATTGCCTACAATGTACTATGGTGGTGGACACAGCCCCACAAACAGAAGAACAAACAGCAAAACATGTTTTAGCCAACTGAAAACAGCCACACTTGAAAATATCAATATAATTTTTGAGTGTACAAAATCTAAATACAGTGTACATTTAAACTGATATAGATTTTTATAGGTGGGCATTTTTTAATAGTCTTCTTCTGCCCTCGTCTACAGCACAACATTGCTTAGCCTCCTACACCAGTACTTCTACCGCTTCTACCTCATACAGCCCCACTTAAAAAATCCAAACTATTCAATTAGGAAGTAGCATGACACTGACATCCTGTCTTACATTAGATAATAAAAACCCTCAACCTTATTTGTCTCTGAAGGACAATTGGTTTGCAGCAAGACAGATGATTAAAAAAAATACATTAAACCTACATAGGGTACAACAAAGGGGAGACAGGGGAGATAAGAACTAAATGATCTGGGCTCAGGAAAACAATAGTGAGCTCAGACCTATAGCTAACCAGTATGTTTCTGATTATTTGTACCAATCCAGTTTATGGAATGTACAGAGGAAAAAAAACAGTTCAGAAACTGTAGATTTAAAATTGTGAAGGGAGGGAGGGACACCATGATTCTTTACCACAAACCTTTAGAGCTGCATTCACAACAATCTGTATTTTTTCGTGAGGCAAAGCTTTGTTGTTTGTTGTGAAACCTGCAATGGAGTGATGATGTACATTTAGCCACTTATCTAACCTCTGTCTACATTCCTCTTGATTAAATCAATTATATACAGACTGCCATCTGAAGGAAGGAAGTCAGAATGATGTTTGAAACCTTTGGCTAAAATCCAAAAAAATACACTCTTTGTTTTTCATGCAATCACAGATACCAGACAAAACAAACAAGTCACAAATGTTGTATTTAACATTGACTTCATTTGTATGCAGTGATGGCAGAAGACACTGTTTTGAAAACTATACTATAATATATAACAACATATAACATATAATAAAACTATAATATGTATAATATTGAGAATTTTGAAAACAAAGAGTTTGTGAATGTAGTTAAATATCAGTGATAAAAAGAAAATAATATATCAATTTTGTCATTTTGGAGACATACAGCAGTAACTGGCAGAAAAAATTAAAAACTGTCAGTCCTTCCTCTTATCTCAAGCTGCAGAAGTGTGTTACGCCACGCCTCACATGGGATGCAACAGACTCGAGGCCTGCTGGCCAACATCGATATATAAGATAACTAATGAGACTGAACTTGTTGGTGCGTCCTCATTGCTGTAACAACCTGTTTCATCCTGGCAAAGGAAATAAGGTAAGCAAATGTTTCTTTTGGCATTGACCGGAACAGCACATAAATTTAATGGTAATTTGAAATGATAAAGCTACTTGGTGATGTTATTAATACTTGACCACTTATACACAATGACAAGAAAGACAACAAAGTCAAAGTTCTAAACTGAATTTACCCAGTTTATAAGTTATACATCACCACTTTTTTCTTTTTACAGTCAATAATCATGTCAAGAAGAGGAATCATCATTCTCTTTCTGTCTTTACTGTTTGAGTCTTCAACACAAATCAGGGACCACCAACATGTTTTTGGTGCATCCACAACAGAAATTCCACGCATCCTGGAGTCACATATAAAAGAGGTTTTCTTTCTGGATAGCCAGATTAAAACAATCCCCAAGGATGCCTTTGTTGGAAGCCCCCAGCTTGAAAAAGTGGAATTCATGAACACTAACACGACAACTATTGAACCAGGAGCTTTTGACGGTTTGGTAAACCTCAATTATATTGAGATCTCCAACACTCCGTTAACTTCAGTGCCAGTGGGAGTCTTTAACCATCTCAGCAACCTGGAAAAGATAGTACTGAAGTCTAACAAGCTCCACAGTCTGGAAAAAGGCTTGTTTGATGGCCTGACAAACCTAAGAGAGCTCCAGTTAAATGGGAATGAGATTGAAACAATTGAAGACGGGACCTTTGATGACCTCGGCAACCTTGCAGTCCTCCATTTGGCAAGAAACAATCTCTCTGCTGTATATACCAACTGGTTCTCAAACCTAAACAAACTGCAGATACTACGACTTTACGAGAATCAACTGACCACCATTCCCGAAGATATTTTCCAGAATTTGCCAGACTTGAAGGAAATTGGCTTGGCGGGAAACAAAATAGCAGAATTATCACCAAATCTCTTTCCACATAAAAACAAACTAATTAAGCTGTATTTGGACAGCAATCTTCTGACTAGTTTACCTCAAGAAATTTTTGTTGGCTTTCCTCAGCTTAAATCACTGACCCTACACAAGAATCAACTGACTAGTCTACCACCGGTGCTTTTTGGAGAAATGCCTAAATTGACTGACTTAAGCTTCAGTCAAAACAATCTCAGCACTCTTCCTAAAGGAATCATGAGCCCTCTGAAGAAACTCAAGAAGCTAGATCTGTCTAAAAATCACTTTGTCACCTTGAATGCTGACTACTTTGAAGGCCCTGAGAAGCTCACAGAGCTGAATCTACAGAACAACAAGATAAATTCACTTCATGCAGACATGTTTGAAAAACTACAGTCACTGGCCACACTCAAGCTAGCTCACAACAACTTTCAGACACTTACTGAGGATATTTTCCAGCCTTTAACACTCCTCAGAAAACTTTACCTCAATGACAACCCCTGGAACTGTGATTGTAATCTGATAAATCTTCACCTCTGGATGAAGGCGAACTCTGACAAGATTATGTCTCCTGTGGTCTGTGAGTATCCAGAAGCTTTAAAAGGACAGGAAATACGATCATTAACAGAGGATCAATTTATTTGCCCCACCACCATCCCTCCAACCACCACTATCACAACAACACATATCCGCCAGTCTTCAAAAGATAAATATGGGATCTCTGATATTTCTTATCTAATCAACTAGGAAATGTGAATATATATGTATTTACATAGACAAAATTTAAGCTGGAATGTTGGATTGTATAAACCTGATAGAATAAGTTCAAGAAACTGTGTGAAAACTTTCTTCTGACGCCACACACAGGGTGGGAAGCTGAAATGTGGTACTGCTGTGTTTGTGCTACAAGCACTTTAGCATTGCGTGTTTTGTGTGGCAGTTATGTCTGCAGTACTAGCTGGGAAGTGCTTGAATGCTAACCCATTAGCTATACAATAGTTAATGGGTTATCAAATAAATTGTTTTAGCTTGACATATGGCCCGAAGTCCATCCACATTTTTACTTTCAGTTGTTTTTTCAGTTGCTGAATTTGCCAGTTTCTCTATGTTTATACAACTTGCAACCTGGAACATAGCAGTAACATTTGATCTTCCCGCCCTGAACATGCTGTCTGGGGAAACACTTAACATCATTCATTGCTTTATCTGATATTCATGGTCTTCAATTTGTCATTATTTGTCTATCCTGTACTCATAGCTTTATTCATTCATTCATTTATTAGTTGTTCATCGTTGTGTTCATTGCATTCATGCAAGGGTGCATTTTTCCACTCATTTATATCTTTAGTAGTAATCAGTTGTGTGTTGTGTGCTGTGTGTGTGTGTGTACTCAGTAGTTTAATAAACCTTTCACTTCTAAAGACTGTGGCTTTGTGGCTGTGTGTATGACAAATTACAATCACTGTACATGAGTAAGCAACCTCCAGAACTAAGACTGAATTAATGAATTTGCTGTCCTTTTCCCTTTTTAAGGATACATTGTACCCCAAGGTGAAGGTAAATTATTATATATCAAATTTAAAAATACATTTAACATCATAATATTAACATAAATATGAAATTCAATTCATTTGTCTGCAATGATGACAGAAGACATTGTTATTGAAAACTAATCATAATAGTCAATTTAACTGTGCAAATACTTAACTATAGGTAAGTCCAGAGTTCAAAACATTACTTAACTAAAAAAAATAACTAAATAATGATACTTATAATAAGACAAGTATTACCATTAAAGTATACTTACAGTAAAAGTACTCATTGTGCAGGAAAGTGGTCCCTGACAGTGTTTTACCACATGATGTATTTGGATAAATATCACTGATGCTCATTTTAATCACTTTATATAACACTGTTGTGTAGTTTACTCTACAGTAATTCATCATATCCTGTAAGATTATCACACATTGTAGCGTGGCTCTCCTGTGAGAACCACATATCTCTAAAAGGTCAAGAAAAAAAACATCACTGTTTTCTGCTACGTGAATTATAAAGTACAGCATTTGCCTCTGGGATGTAGTTGAGTAGAAGGATTAAGTTGAATAAAATAAAATGTAAAGTACCTCATGTAAGTCCAGTACTTGATGTAAAGTAGATGAAATTTTACTTGGTTACAACCCAACACTGGTTGCAACCCTGGACTAATCAAGAAGGAAAGTAATGGATTGACACTGAATATTGATTAAGTATTTAATTTTATTTAAACTCATTGACTGGACTAATTATCAGGTGGCAGAGCCAAAGCTCAGTGTTATGTTTTAGTATATTCTACAGTTTATATTTTCTAGAATTTCATATTTCTGTTAATATCACTGATACTGAGATACTAAATGTTTTATTGATTAAATATGTTTATTCATGCCTCAGTCTGTTCTGTATAGATCTACTCATTCTTAAATTGACAGATTGAGAAAAGTGTTTTAAATCAGAGAGGTCAGGGCTCTGCATATGTTGGCTTGTTACGGATTTCTTTATATGTTCATCTGCTGCAAACAGCACACCCCTGATGTACATGGAAGTGCCCATCTACCTGTTCAGTTTGGCTTGTGCTCAGTATGTCTCACAGAAATTGCTTTTTTTGGTTGTAAAGTAAAGTTACAATTTTTTTTGTTTCCCTCCGACGTTCTCTGGTTTCTCTGTCTCAGTCCTCAATGATTTTCTGATGGACAGATAGCTTTACTTGTTTCTAAAATAGCTAACCTCTAACTGCTGCTAACTGTAGCTGTTGTTTGCTAGATAACAAGTCATCCATGCACCTATCCGTCTAAACAGGAAGCTTGGATCACTGACTGTTGTATACTATTGAGCACACAAGCAAGAAGATGAGGCGGCACTCACAAGCAGTTGGTGTTGCCCCTTGGCAGACTTCTGGAAGCTCGCCAATCAGACAAAAGTGGGTCTTTAGGGAGGGGCCTTAAAGAGACAAGGGCTAAAACATCTTGTATTCACAAAAAGGATGAACTTAGGGACTGTATTAAGGGCCAGTATAAGATAAATACAGATGTTTTTTTCAGTATGACTAATACAAAGCTACTCTAGTGAAATTCAAGAATAAAAATAAAGAGCTGGAAAAGATCATAGGTCCCGTATAAAAACCTTCCATCTTTGCTCTTATCTCAAGCTGCAGAAGTGTGTTTACACACACAGTGACGCAACACACTGCTGGCCAACATCGATAGACAGCATAACTAATGAGACTGAACTTGTTTGTGTTTCCTCACCGCTTCAACAACCTGTTTCCTAGGACAGGAAATAACAAGGTAGGCAATTTTTTTTGCATTTTTACTGGAACAGCACATAGATTTAATGATTGCTTGACATAGCAAAGTTTTTGGGTGATGTTAGTAATACTTGACCACTCGTACATTATCACAAGAAAGACACCAAAGTCAGACATTAAACTACGATAAAAGGTGGGACATTGTATAAAATGTAAATAAAAACAAAATGCAAAAATTTGCAAAAAGTTTTTGACTTGTATTTAGTTGAATACAATACAAAGACAAGATATTTAATGTTCAAACTATTTAACTTCATTCTTTATTGTAAATATGCGCTCATTCTGAATTTGATGCCTGCAACATGTTTCGAAGCAACACCGTTGTAACATTCAGAGTGTCTTGACATATAAGCAGGGACACATCTGAAAAAGACGTTGTCTGGATGGAAGCATATGTTGCTCCAAAAACCTGTATGTACCTTTCAGAATTAATGGGGCCTCCACAGATGTGACAATTATCCATTCCATGGGCATTAACATACCCCCATACCATCACAGATGCTGGCTTTTGAAGTTAGTGCTGGTAACAATCTGGATGGTCCTTCCTCTTTTTAGCCTAGACGACATGATGTCCATGATTTTCAAGAGCAATCTGAAATGGACTTGTCAAGCCATAGTTCACATTTCCACTTTGCATCAGTCCATCTATCATCCATCAGATGAGCTTAGGCCCCAGAGGAGTCTGCAGCATTCCTGGATGTTCTTGATGTGATGTAATGCTGTTGCTTTTCATGATGAAGTCTTAACTTGCATATGTAGATATACTGACAAGTTGTGTTTACTGACAAACCTTTTCCAAAGTGTATGCAGTATCCTTTAATTATGTGGGCTTTTAATTAAGTTTTTTTAATGCAATGCTGCCTGAGCAGTCAAAGGTCATACAGCATTCACTGTTTGGGCCTTGCTCCTTACGTGCAGAGACTTCCTGAGAGTCTCTGAATCTTTTAATATCAGGGATTGTAGATGGTGCTTAAATTCTTTGCAGTTTTGTGTTTAAAAATGCTGTTATGGGGCGGCCCTATGGCTCAGTTGGTGGGGCGTGCGCGCCATGTGTTGAGGCTGGCAGTCCTCTGCAGTGGCTGCTGGTTCAATTCCCTCTCTCTCTCTACCCCCTTTCTTGTCATATCTTCAGCTGTCCTCACAATAAAGGAAAATGTTTTTTTTGCAGTTTTTTGTTTTTTTGAGCCTCAACCCATCCATGCTTGTGAACGACTGAGCCTTTTAGGGATACATCTTAAATACCCAATCATGATACTGTCACCTGATACCAGTGAACTTGTTTACCTGTAGAATGTTCCAAACAGGTGTTTTTTTCCCCACATCTACAATCTTTTGTTGCCCCTGTCCCAGCTTTTTTGAAGCATTGCAGGCATCAAAATTTGGAGTGTATATTTACAAAAAACAATAAAGTTTATCAGTTTGAACAGTAATTATCTTGTTTGTACTGTATTCATTAGAGAACAAGTCAAAAAGTATTTGCAAATCATTGCAATTTTCAATACAGCTTTTATTTACATTTTACACAATGCCTTGTGTTTGAAATTGGGGTTGTACCTTCTAAACAATGATGAATCTATGCAATTTTTATGAGTTATACATTCTTGCCTTTTTCCCTTTTTATAGCGAACAACCATGTTAAGAGGAGAAATCATTGTTCTTTTTTTGTTATTACTGTTTGAGTCTTCATTGACTGAAGACAAAAAATGTGCAGAGGACGCAAACTGCCCCCAACATGTTTTTGGTGCATCCACAACAGAAATTCCACGCGTCCTGGAGTCACATATAAAAGAGGTTTTCTTTCTGGATAGCCAGATTAAAACAATACCCAAGGATGCCTTTGTTGGAAGCCCCCAGCTTGAAAAAGTGGAATTCATGAACACTAATACGACAACTATTGAACCAGGAGCTTTTGACGGTTTGGTAAACCTCAATAATATTGAGATCTCCAACACTCCATTAACTTCAGTGCCAGTGGGAGTCTTTAACAATCTCAGCAACCTGGATAAGATGATACTGAAGTCTAACAAGCTCCACAGTCTGGAAAAAGGCTTGTTTGATGGCCTGACAAACCTAAGAGAGCTCCAGTTACATGGAAATGAGATTGAAACAATTGAAGATGGGACCTTTGATGACCTCGGCAACCTTGCAGTCCTCCATTTGGCAAGAAACAATCTCTCTGCTGTATATACCAACTGGTTCTCAAACCTAAACAAACTGCAGATACTACGACTTTACGAGAATCAACTGACCACCATTCCCGAAGATATTTTCCAGAATCTGCCAAACTTGAAGGAAATTGGCTTGGCGGGAAACAAAATAGCAGAATTATCACCAAATCTTTTTCCACATAAAAACAAACTAATTAAGCTGTATTTGGACAGTAATCTTCTGACTAGTTTACCTCAAGAATATTTTGTTGGCTTTCCTCAGCTTAAATCACTGACCCTACACAAGAATCAACTGACTAGTCTACCACCGGTGCTTTTTGGAGAAATGCCTAAATTGACTGACTTAAGCTTCAGTCAAAACAATCTCAGCACTCTTCCTAAAGGAATCATGAGCCCTCTGAAGAAACTCAAGAAGCTAGATCTGTCTAAAAATCACTTTGTCACCTTGAATGCTGACTACTTTGAAGGCCCTGAGAAGCTCATTGAGCTGAATCTACAGAACAACAAGATAAATTCACTGAATGCAGACGTGTTTGAAAAACTACAGTCACTGGCCACACTCAAGCTAGCTCACAACAACTTTCAGACACTTACCGAGGATATTTTCCAGCCTTTAACAAAACTTAAAAAACTTTACCTCAATGACAACCCCTGGAACTGTGATTGTAATCTGATAAATCTTCACCTCTGGATGAAGGCGAACTCTGACAAGATTATGTCTCCTGTGGTCTGTGAGTATCCAGAAGCTTTAAAAGGACAGGAAATACGATCATTAACAGAGGATCAATTTATTTGCCCCACCACCATCCCTCCAACCACCACTATCACAACAACAACTCCCACAACCACCACGACTACAGAACCAACCACCACCATCCTTACTACCACAGCAGCTCTTCCTACAACACTAGCCACTACCTTGCCAACCACTACACCTCCTACAACCACCACACCCACTACTACACTTCCAACCACCAAACCAACCACCACTATCCTTACTACCACAACACCAACAACCACTACTCTGCCTACAACCATACCCACAACTATAGCTACCACACTCATGACCACCATAACAACAACTGCACCAACCACTGCTTTAACAACAACTGCACCAACCACCACTTTAACAACGACTGCACCAACCACCACTTTAACAACAACTGCACCAACCACCACTTTCACAACAACTGCACCAACCACCGCTTTAACAACAACTGCACCAACCACCACTTTAACAACAACTGCACCAACCACCACTTTAACAACGACTGCACCAACCACCGCTTTAACAACAACTGCACCAACCACCACTTTAACAACGACTGCACCAACCACCACTTTAACAACAACTGCACCAACCACTGCTTTAACAACAACTGCACCAACCACGACTTTAACAACAACTGCACCAACCACCACTTTAACAACAACTGCACCAACCACCACTTTCACAACAACTGCACCAACCACCACTTTCACAACGACTGCACCAACCACCACTATAACAACGACTGCACCAACAACAACTATAACAACAACTGCACCAATGACCACAACAACAACAACAAGTACACCCGCTACCACCACTGCACTGACAACAACTATGCTCATTACCACCACCCTCAGTACTACCCAATCTACCACCACCCGGACAACACCTCCTCCAAAAACCACTCCAGTGGTCTTTGCATGTCCCATGGAGCCAGCCACTCAGGAGGCATCACCTTCCTTCACATGTCAGTACCAAAACAAAGCTCAGAGATGCAAATCTCAGATGATGATCTACACTGCACTGCTGGTGGTGGAGATCACCTGCACAATGGTGCTGGCTAAGTTCACCCTGTCTCTTTACTGCCTGCTGCAGCAGAGGGAGAGATTGTACCAGAGGGTCAAACTCACTCGCTTCTCCTACAGGAGAGAGGTCATCCTCAGGCCTCTACGAGAGGCAGAGACTCACAGACTTTAGAGATTGTCAACTTGCTTGATACTAATGATGGTAAATGAGCAGACTTTGACCTGTCAGAGCATTAAGTAAGATGTGTGACCCACCATGCCTCAACCAGAAAGCCTGGATGAATGGAAAGATGAGGGCTCTATCCAGAGCCAAGAAAGTTGCCTTTAAGTCAGATGACAAGGAAGCTTACACCAGAGCAAAATTGAAAATTGGCAACAAGGAGGCAAAGTGGATGTATCAGCAGAGACTGAAGAGAGGGTTATTAACCCTAACCCTCAACACCAGCAACACCAAAGTCAGTTATAAATGTCACAAGCTACAAAAGCAGGAGTGGCCCCATCATGTGTAAGGACATGCTGCCAGAAGGACTAAACACATTCTATGCTTGGACAGTGAATATGAGTCAAGTTGCTGGGCCTGATAAAATCACTAACTATGTACTAAATATATGCAAACGAGCTAGGAGATGTCATAACTGATGTTTTCAACATATCCTCGCTGTTGGCGCAAACTTCATTTCTTTCTATTTTGACATTTTGACAAAATTTGCAGTGTCTAGTATAAATGAGTGCCGCCCTGTAGAATTCACCCCCATTCTACTGAAGTGCGTTGAGAAACTGGTGCTCCAGCACATAACAAAAAGCATCCAAGCCAGCCTCGACCTTAAGTTTGCATTCAGAGTTAACAGATCTGCAGAGGATGCTATTTCCACTGCCATCCACTCAGTCTTCACTCACTTGGAGGAAACCTAAACCATAATGGTGTTTGTTGAATTCAGCTCAGTATTCAACACAATCTCCCCCATGAAACAGATTGGCAAACTGAACACTCTGGGCGCGAGCACCACTCTTTGCAACTGGATATTGAACTATATAGGCCCCGGCCAGTTCAAATTGGCAGTCTCATCTCCTTCACCCTAATGCTCAACTCCACGGCTCCCCAGGGCTGTAAACTCTGCCCTCTTCTGTTCACAATGTGCAGCCATGACTGCAGCCTTCAACATGGAGAAATCTCTATTGTAAAGTCTGTATATGACACCACCATCATCAGCCAGATTTCAAAACAACGATGAGAATTCCTATGAGGAGGAAATCTAGTCTTGTGTGGTGTCTCTCCCTAGTAAAGAAGGCTCAGAAACATCTGTATATCTTAAGAAAACTTAAGAAAGCAAAATTCCTGTCATATGTTCTTGTAAACTTCATTAGAGAAAAAGCAGTAGAAATGTAACACTGACATATTACCACTATGTAAAGTTGATACAACTTTAGCATTCATTTGTAGGCATGTTTATGGCTGCTGCACGAATGTAAGTTATAATATAATATAATATTCACTCCCCTTTTAGTCCTGTTTTTGGTCTCTACCAACCCACAAGGAAATGACTTTCTAGCTGCTAAATCCATTATTTTTCACCAGCTAGATGCTAACTGTGTTTACCCACTGTTTAGTGCTGAGCAGGCAGCAAAAAAGTTTGTTTGTAAAGCTTTCTCACAAAGGTGACAAAACCAATGCAATGTCGTGAAAAACACTTTAATGTACAGTAGAGCTGAGGGGGACTGCAGAAATGGGTGATAATTATCTATGGGCTTGTCACTTTCACCCACCCCTTTCATATACAAGTCATCATGTGTTCCATAACTATTAGAAAAATACTGATAAGTGCAACTAATAAAAATATTAATAAAATCTTCATAAAAGTAAGTAAAGCTATGCATCACTACAGTAATATTATCTTGTTGCTGATGACATGTTTTAGCATGTTGTACATACCTTGTAGAAAAGTTCTTTGACATACATATAAATGTAATGCATTGTAAAAAAAAGATTAAAAAACATTTTCCTGGTCATCTGTTTGTCTTGTTATGACTGAAATTCAGCACTTGGCCGTAATAGACACACTCTTACAGCAGGGGGAGCCAAAGATCCAAGAGACTTAGGTCTCTGTCTCGTTTACTGAAAACAAGAGGAGCTCAGGAAAAGAGATAGAATTGATAAACTTGTCTGCAATTTATATGACTGAATGAAATGTATGTGTTTGTTACAGCATTATTTGTTCTTCATCAATGGTTTTCTATTAAAGTAGCAATCTTATGATGTCACTTCCTTCCTTTTCAAAGATGGATCTTTACAACAAAACAAGTAAGTCTCTGGTCATAAATTCACAAAGTGGCTGAGTGAAAATCACCAAGCCAGGGTCTGGGGCTGGGATTTGTGTTTGGTAGAGGTGTCTGCCTGATAACTAAAGGTTAAATGCATTAATTAGGCCTTTTATTAGACAGTAGCACAGGAACAGAACAATAGGCCAGATTCATTAACCCAGTCTGTGTGAACATGTGTGCGTGTGTCTCTCTCTGTGTGTGCGGGATAATAACAGAATTAAAAGCTAAAATTCATCTTAATATGAACTGTTTGCTCTCTGCTCCTAAAATACAGTACAGCAAAATAATGACTATGACACCAAACAGTAACTATGAGGTTACATAAGTGCCAGCTTCAGTTTTTGGGCTGATGTTACCTACATCCCCACACTGTCTACACTTCAGACTGCCAAGGAGAGCCAGAACAATGAAAAACAATAATAATAATAAAGTAGTCATGTTAAGAGGACTTCTTTTACTTTGATCTAAGTACATTTCACAAGTATTTAATTTTAATATTATAACATTATTATAATATTCTATAATATATTAGAATATTAATATCCTAGTACTGTGAACTGCGGTAACATGAAGAAAAATGAGCACAGCATCATTGCAATTTCAGATTATTCCATCAGCTCTGGGATATATTTTTTAATGTATTTATTATAAAGAATTTCAATTTTCAATGCAAAACAAATTCTTTAAATTTTTTTCCAGTTTCTGACTGTTTAATGTATGCCAGTTTAAGTAAGGAGCATGATGTTCATTTTATAAAGCATGTTTAGTTAAAAATACAAATAAAAAAGAGAAAGAGACGAAAAGTAAGAGGATGTGGAAATATATTTCCTCAGTAATTATTATAGTTCTGATCATGTCTCATGTCTCATGTTGAGAGCACCTACAGGTGAGCTCTGCTCTCAGAGTGCATTACTGGCCAATTTTAAAAGTTTATAGTATTAATGATTTCATGTGTACTGAACCATTAATAAACTGACATGTTATAATCTTCTGTGGATCTTTAGTTTTGTTTCTTGTCTGTGGCTTTTACTTTGCTGTGCAAAGAAGAAACTCAGTAATGTGGAGACGAGATGTGAATCTCCTCCACTAGATGGCACTTCTGTATCGGATAAAAGCAGCACAAAGACTACAGAAAAAAAAAGATTTATTTAAACGTTTCACTTCTTAAAATGTTCCCAGTGGTGCTTCTCTTCACGAGCAAACTGTTGTACTGAATTACAGAGTAGGTTCCTGCTGAAATCAAGTGACACAGACAAGAGAATCTAGTTTCAAGTAAAATAAAATATGTGTTCATATTTAATCAGATGGGATCCGAACTGAGACGACTCCAGACATGGCAACTTACATAAATCCATTTGGAGGAGGCTTCTGTGATGGAAAAAATCTTATGAAGACAACAAGAATAGTGAATGAAGAGACTGAATGAGGGTAACATAACTTTGCTTTATCAGATTTACCTTGGGGCTATATGAACACACACACACACACACACACACACACACACACACACACACACACACACACACACACACACACACACACACACACACAGAGAGAGAGCTGGAGACAGAGAAGCCTTGATTACATCAGCTTTGGACCCTCTGATGCTGTAAGAGGGAAATGATAAATAAGCAGCTATATGAGAAAGGACGTTATAAAGTAAAGTTAAATGCATTTGTTAATATCAGTGTCTTAATCATATAACAAGTCTGGACCAATCACTGCAAGTACACAATCAAACCTGCCCTAAATAAAACAGCAAAAAGAAGATGATGAATAGCAGCATACTACACAACTCAGCTGAAAGACGAGGAGAAACTCAAACAGTTGTGTTGCTAAATATTTCATCCTACTCTGAACTGCAGTTAAGTGAAATGTACGGTTAGCTTTTGTTAAGTCGCCTCCTGTGATGTCGCATCACAAAGCTATTCTTGTCTCCACATGAAGTAAGCAGTCTGATGTCTTTATTATTTATCCAGGTTTGAGTGACTGGTCTATTTTAGCCCACCCTATACTTTCCAGTGTCTTCGTGATTACAAGAAATAAATAAATAAAGCAGCCGCAGGTTTGGAGAGGTTGTGATTGTCGGAAAGGGCAGACACAGTTGAAATCATCCACTCCATTACACCTGCCAGGAATAAAATTCTGAGGGAGGGCTGAATATTTATTTATTTGTTTGTTTGTTTGTTTGTTTTTTTTTAGAAAAGGAATAACATTTAAATAAGAGAATCAGCCCATAAAAATACAGATAACATGACCTCAGTCTCCTCAATAGAGCTGTAATGATTAACTGATTGATCGATAAGTTGTCAACTGATGAAGTGAAAATTGATTAATTGCTTTGAGATTTTTTCTTCAAGGAAAAAAAGACAAAATTGTTTGCAGCATCTTAAATATGATTATTTTCTGTGTTTTTTTTTTTTTTTACTTTTGCTTTACTTCTGTGACAGTAAACTGAATATCTTTGAGTTAGGAACAAAACAAGACATTTGATGACATCACTGTGGGCTTTGGGAAACACATGATCAGCAGTTCTCACCATTTTCTGACATTGTATGGACCAAACAAGTGATCGATTAATTGAGAAACAAGGTTTGCTGGAGAAACACTGTAAAAAGAGTGCCAATTATTTTTATCTGCTTTTAAAGATGCTGCTGTGAAGATAAGATTATAAATATTTAACTGGAAACATTGAATATGTATTTTCTGCAAATTAACTCCAATTTATAAGTATAACTTCACTTCTGAATCTTGAATCATGTACAATTAAATGAAACAGAGGGGAAAGTGAGGAGAACACAGATTAAATCCTTCAAGGAACACACTGTTACGGAGCCAGCAGTGAACATACATAGCAGCTTGGCCAAACCAAATAACACGCAAGGGGAAAACAAGATAGACACCGCTAATACAAGGAAAAAAATAACTAAAGCCTGATCCCCCTCTGACTTTGCGGCACAGGATTTGGTCTGATGAGCTGGCTTTAAGATTGAAGGGTACATCCCAGGTCTCTTAAATTGCATCCCTCACTTGCACCCTTTCCTTGTCTCTTAGTCCCTCACAGGGAGGATTCACGGAGAGACGCAAGGAAAGGAGAGAGGACAGGAGGAAATCTGTTTTAAGAGACATGAGATGTCCTTTCCTCTGACGTGTGAAGCAACGTCCATTTGTGATGACGGTGGCAGCTGATTACAGCTGGACCAGCTGTAATCAGCTTTAAAACTTCTGATGGAGTTTGTGTTGATATTAATAAAGACTCACAGTTCTCATCAGTGTCAGAGCAGCAGCCTGTTGCTAAAGAACAACCTGCAATCTGTATTTATACTGTGACTGTGTCCTGATCAGATGCAGAACGGGTTTATATTATTTATTCATTATTTGCATCTGTGCTTCTTGATATTCTGATAGTAAATTAATTAATGACTATGATTACTGTGTATTATGAACACTAGAAATTATTTATTAAGTGAAATCTTTCAGGAAAAATTAAAATGATGTAACAAAAAACTGGGCGCTCAGAAATGATCAGCTTCACATGTGACTGAATGAAGTGATGATAAATGATGTAAAAAGTGTTTCTCACTGACAGACGCTCCTCTCTCTGACTCAAATTAGAAGAAAAAATAATAGGCGAACTCATGAAAAGAAAAATGTTTCTAATAAATGAAGAAGGTTGTTTGCGGTGAAGTTTAGTAATGAGCAGACTGACTCTGAGTTTCATCCATCCTCCACCTGAATGAATTACTTTCACAGATTTCAGATTTCTTTACTGTGTGCTTTCCTTAATGATTAGAGAGGCTGCTACAGATGTTTCCCTGCACACATTATACACTTTCAATCAATCACTCCTTAAAGAACTGGCTTCAGTGTACTGACAGCACCAGTTATGCATTCAAAACTATGTGCATCCATCGAAACGTCCTTCCTCACTTCTAGGAAAAAAAACCATTTATATCTTGAGGTCAAGCAACAATCTAAAACTCAAGGACAAAGCTCTGAATGTGAACTGCCTGACTGAACTCTCTGCTCTGTAAACATTTCTTCAGAGAATGTTATGTTACTACTGGCAGTTTAACGTTGGATGATAAAATTTGTTTAATTCACTTTTAATTTAAACATTCCCTGGAGCACTTTCAGATTTTCCCAAAATGATGCAAAATAAAACCTCACAGCGCAGATGTGCACATACGTCTGAGATTCAGAAGCCAAAACAACACAGTTTACTTGTAAATGGGCCGGCAAGAACTGGCAACAAAAGGTTAGTTAAATCTAACAAGGTAACAGGTGACCTTGCCAGGAGGCAATGTGACTATAATGACTGGCTGGAGCTACCTGCTGACTGTGGAGTTTTATACGCTGCTCTGAAGGTTATCTACATTTAAAATGTCTTCACAGGAATGCAATTGAACCACTGTCACATGGGTTTACATTTGACAGTAAGCAGCTGACCCTCTCTGAGCCACAGAAACATACAGTGAGGCAGAGGTCAGAGGAGACTTGCTCTTAAACACCTTGAAAGGTTGCATGTTTGCTGTAGGGGTCAAACCTCTAAAAAACCTTCTTTCATCTCATAAATATGGAGGAATCCTCATTGCTACTACAATTAAATGTCAGTAGCCAAAGTAGGAAGCCGTAGGTTAATGATAATAACTTCAAAGTCGTATTTGTCTTCCCTCAATGATCCTTTCTATTGCCACACAGAAAACATGTGCTCAGTTTATCTCACCTTAACTTCCCATTTTGAAATTTAATGGCTTTACAGTTCTCCAGTTTTAGATGAGCTAAACGATCCTCCGCCAGAAGCAAAAGAACTTGTCATATCCCTTGAAGCCTCTGCTTTTAGGGAAGGATAAGCCTGCAAGTCCTGCTAATGAGCCTGAAATGGAGCTGAGGAGGTAATTGTGTGTGAAAAGGGCAATGTGCTGAAGAACATAAGAGGCCATAAAATGAGGAGGAGCCCATTACAGCCAAACTAAGACATTTCAACTGGAAAATAGTTTGCAGTAAGCAGGCGGATCTTCAGCTGGGATGGTACAGCTGATTACCTGGGGTTAATGACCAACAGAGGCCTATTATAGAGAATATGTGGAACATACGATGGAGATGAGGCTGACTGATTTTTGAGCACTCTACCTCCTATTTTTCACCGTATTTTCTTGCTTTATGAAGTCATAAGAAAAGCTGAGAGAAAACTCTTGGAGTTAATTCAGGTCTTGGTCAACTGTGGCAAAGAATAGAAATATTAAAGGGCCAGTGCGTAAGATTTTGTAGCATCTAGTGAGATTTATGGTGCTGGGAAACTCGAGCAAAACATGGAAAGCCATATCAGGAGCCAGTGTTTGGTTTGTCTGTTCTGGGCTACTGTAGAAACATAGTGGTTCAACATGGCAGACTCCACAGAACACGACCCATGACCTCTGTATATATAAAGAGCTCATTCTACAGTAACAAAAACAAAATAATTCTTATTTTCATATGATTATACACCAATAAAAACATACTTATGAATATTATACTCAATATTCGCCATATTCTGCCCATAAATCCCTCTAAATCTTACACACCGAACCTTTACTCACAGTGTTGATGCTGATGTGCATTTCTTTCTTCGCTGAAGCCGTCAAGGAAAAATGCATTTATGATAGAGAGCAACAAGTTCACAACCCTTCGTAACTACTGTCAAAAGTCATTCTGGGAAATTACGCAGCACAGACGGACGAGGCAGGTTGAGGAAAATTGCCAACAGCAAAAAATACTGACCGTACTTTAGTTACAAGATGCTCCAATCACACCGATCATCACAGTTTTATGAATCAACACTAAACTTTCAGATGGTTTTGAGTGACCTGTCTGCACAGTCGACTACCTACAATCTTCATTAATCTCACCATATAAAACTGTTGGCTGTCACTGTCAACAAACAAGTTCAGAAGCACTGACAACATGATACAGCATGGAGACAATGTGAACGGACAGCTATCAAAGAGAGACTAGACCTAGATATTTCTCTTAGAATTTGCATGACCAGTCCAGAGATTAAAAGTAGGTGAATACTGGACTTGTTTTGGAGTCTTTAGTGACCAAATGCAGCTTTAACCACTTCATCACTGTGCTGTGGGCACATAGAAAATACAACTGTAAATTCAAAGCTGCAAAATCCACATGAGCTTTCTTTGTTATTTTACATTTACTTATTTATTTTTTATCTTTACTCCCAGTCACTGCTTATTTTTGCAGATAATTTATGCTATTATTCCTGCCTTAAGCTGTCAGCGACTCTGTTGTCTCTCAGACCGACAGACGTCTTCTCTTGGCTCAGTGGACTCAGTCCTACAGCTGCCCTCCAGCCTCAAGAAACCTCCTTATGGTGCATCTGCAACCTGCTGTTGTGAACACACACATACACACGTCAACAGACACAAACAAACTGAAAAAGAAATTAATTCTGTTCTTTTTACGTTCAGAGTACTCTGCTATGTAAATGCCCTAGAAAAAATAAAAACAAAAAAACAAAAATCAGGACAATTATTTGAGCCAGAAATTAATATGGTTTCCTCAATATCTCTTTTGAGTAACAGATAAAAGCCCCTCTGGTATTTCTTGTGGTCTTGATTACAGCAGAAACAAAGAGTGCCTGGAACAAACTGTCTGATCGTGAGGACCATCAGATTTTTGAGATTACTACCTCCCTGATATTGGCAGCATTAAAATTTGACCTGTCAGGGCATCATACGTTTACTCTGTGCCACATTTCAGAAAGACACAGAACATGAACCTGGCAGCCCTTAAATCACCTTCTGGTGTCTTGCTTTGACTTTGAACCCTCTGTTTTTATCACTATCCATCATCAAGAAGCTATACAGTATATTAGGCAAGATGAAACATTTTTGTTTTCATTGATTTTTAAAAAGCAAAACCTCTCTTTGAATTCTTCATTTCTCATTTTGCAATTCTTTGCCCATATTAAAATGGGAATAAAAAGTTCATATCACAACTTAATAGAATGAAAAACACTCTGAATTTTGTGCATTTCAGTATCATGCTACCACCCAACTGCTCACACACATATATACTTCATAGGTCTTCATAAGTATAGTGAAACAGGAGCACATATGCACAAGCGGTGTCACACAGGCAGACAGCGCTGAGGGGCAGCCCTGGCCTCTGGCGCTGGAAACACGGCCGTCTTGGCTCTGGTGTCTCACGCATCCGCTCCCCAAACCCAACCTCCCACCCGAAGACTCTCCGGCATTGCCAGCTGAGTCCAATCTCTCCCTGCCAGCTGCACCCCCGCGGGCAGGCTGCAGCAGCATGGAGCCGGGGTCACCCACGACACCTTCTCTCTCACTGCTAAAAATGGAAGCTGACAGGTACCGAAACTTGTCATGCTACATGGTGGCACAGTGGACTCAGAGCAAACTAAAAATATGTTTATATTTTGAACAAAAAATTATTTGCACAAAACAGATCTACACAAAGGGCTTCGCCCCTCAGGAAATGAACAGATTACTGAATTGCAGTAACATCTTTGCAGACAGAATTTTTAAACGTTGATCGGTGAATGGCAGCTTTTGCATTTAAAGCACAAAAGTCTTTGACCTCTGAGTTAATGATATGGAATTCCTGTATCTCTGAACTCTTCAGCCAGATCACAAACATTTTGGTTATTCGATGAGATCTCTTTAATTAATGAAGAAATAAATGTAATATTGTTTCATTTCCATACACTGAGCCTCCCATGGGTCCACCTCCTACTTTGAAGACCTCTGACCTGAGTCCTCACTGAGACACACAAGAATTATGATAGGAAGGGAAAAAAAACTCCAACTATATTGAAATATTTCATCAGTCAGGGATGATGACTGTTAAAAATGTCAGACTGCTCCTCGCAAATATATCACCATGAATCCAAAAATAAAACTTTAAACTAAACATTTGAACTTTGAATCTTGAAACTTTGTAGCTGAGATGAAATATGAAATAAGATGACATTTTTCAGGCCCAGAGAGAAAATATTCCTTATTATTGCAGGTACTGTGAATCCAACTATTGACTCTCCTCATGTTTTCTTGGCTCAGAGTGCCATCAAAGTCTTGTACTGACTTATTTGGTCGATAGAAATTGGCAAAGAGGTTAGAAAGGTGAAACCACCAAGACTCCTCTTGAGAAAATGTTAAAAAAAAACAGCTAATGTGCCATTCAACGTACTGTCACATTTTAAAGTTGACAGTTATAAAATACAAATCATAGATTCATCCTTTAACTACAGTGATCTCAGCATTAGTAACTACAGTGTACGTTAGCAGTCCCTGGAGAAAATTTAGAAAAAAGGGAGTGAAAAATGTTGAGGCGCCTGAGCTGATGAGAAGATGAATCTTGGATGATACTTTGAATAACGATGCCAACGACCCAGCTGCCAAAACAAGAAGAAATAATGGCTTCAAATAATGACTTGTCAGGATTTGTATGAGCAAATGAGACAGAAATAGCTCTGCTTGAAAAAAAAAAAAAGACATGCCTATTTTTACCCTGTCCTCGTCTCCTTTGTCTAATTTTAGTCATGAATTACTCTTGCTGGCTGCCCAGGCAGAGGTCTCATCCATCTGCACAAGGGTGTTGCAAATATTAGAGGAACAACTTTGCAATGAAAATCTCTCACATCAACATTTAAACACCTGGATTCATACACACACAAATGCTCCGTCCTCAAAGTCACATCGCTTTGTTCATTTCCAGGTCAATCTGAGTCACTACTTCGGAGCAGAGATATTTTGGGATATTTTGGGCCATGATGTCACTATAAAACACACCAGTGATAATGGTGTCATTGACTTAATGAGATGTTTCACCTTCACTTCATCCTGAGTAGATGGTGAGGCATTAGCCCAGCATACGGGACACATGAGAACACTTTGCCATTCAACTTTCAGATTCATGGAAGAAGCATTTGGCTCTTAATTGGCCATTTGCAATTAGGGTGATTCTTTCTCCTCTGTTCTCCTACCCCATAGGACTGCTCTGTGGGTCAAAAACAGAGTAAAGGTTTGGGGTTTAATTAGAAGAAAATTAACTATATTGCACTTTTCAACATGACCTATAGATATGCAGCCATTCAGCAATTCTATATCAGACTCAAGACTGACTGACTGACTGGATCATTTCACACTGGGCTGCACCAGCACTGAAAGTCATTCATTTTTACAAATTAAGAAACTTAAAGATTACAACAATAATCAGAGACTTGACATTTTGAATTGAGGGGTAAATACTGAATACAGGGGCTGCTGGTATACCAATATTTTATGAAATGCAAAAATTAGGCTGGTTTCACAAAGACAGTCAGACTTCAGATAGATGTCTAAATTCATCCGTTGCACAAAGCAGTTTAGTTCTTGACTGCTAGGACTATGGCACAATGAATTCTGGGTAAATTAAGACCTTTTTCAAAGTAAAAAAAAAAAAAAAGGCTGACCGAGTGACCACATCCAGCTGCTCAGCTCCGTTTATCCCAGCAGAAAAGTCAACACTTAGAAGGACATTTTACTTGGAAAGCTTAGCGAAAATCTGATATGGAAAAAATCGCAGTGACAGTAAACAGTGTTAATCCCACAACTGAGAGGAGCATCAAAGTTGTTCAAAAGAGATATAAAAATATGGTACAAAATGCAAAGAAATCATCACTCTCTCCATCACAATGTCAACAAACCACAAATTATGAGCCATGTTTTCCTCTTTTTGTTGCTGGGTGCTACTGATCGGTTGGTGGCACTGATTGTTACTATGGTAACATGGGTCTTAAGCCTGAGTTGGGTATGATGTCTAATTTTTTTAATTGTTACAATTAGTCAGTCTTTCTTTTTTTTTTTTTTTTTTTATAAAATTATCTAACTGCAATAGAATAATCTATGATGAAAAATTTAGGCTAGTCTAAAATATCTTTGTGAAACTCCAGGTCAGTGTTAATCTAACAAGAATTTTAAATGCAGTTTTATTCTGAGTCATTTACTGAAAATTGTAGTTAGCTTTAAGGATAACTAGGTATTTTTTAACCTAGACCATCTTTCCCCATGTTGTTGTGCTTGTGTAACTAATAAGGACAACAATTCCTAAAATGGTCCAGTATGGAGGGAGAGCACTGCAGCTGGCAGAAGTGAAGCTGAGCTCCAACGTGATCCCTCTGGGCAACGGCTCACCATGAAAACACCTCCACTAAAAGAACTTGTTTTTGCCAGTGAGAGGCCCAGATTATAATAAAAGTATGTGAGAGGGAAACACATTTCACATGTTAGGACACATGTGAAAACACTGAGAAATATGTAGTACTGAATTCTAGAGTTAGACCAGTTAACTTCTGTTCATGATTTGTGTGTTCAGAATTTTTTGGGTGGATCTGAAACACAGCCCGGGTCACCCAACACTATATGAGCCCCACGACTTGACACACAAATATCACCACCTCACCCTGCCTAATGCTCAGGTGTGAATATATCTCAGCGACTCTCTGAGTCCACATCAGCCCAGCAGTTCACTTCAGCTCACTTCACTTCCAACGACCTGACACACTGACAAACATCCTGTCACCGTCCTCTGGCTCTGGTGGCTCAAAGATGTCTGGACATGTCTCATAAAGCTGCCGGAGTGATCGCCAGTGTTTCAGGCTGTTTTTAGGTCACACTGGTGTTTGACACTGAGACAGTAGAGCGGACACGCCCCCCAGCCTCTCAGGACAGAGAAAACTGCTCATTTTTTCATGATATTGAGACCTGATTTATTTATTTATTCACTCAAATTTGGCTGGGTGGTTCATAACACATGTTTCTGAGGTGTGACAAAATCAGGACACACATTTATTGTTATTATTTAAGTGTCTGACAACATCATGGAAAGAATCACTACAGAGTGACTTTATAAAAAAAAAGAGTTTAATATGTTTTGTTTAACCAGAAACAGTTTCATTGCTCTTGCCAAACTAACTAGTTTATTGCAGCAGCAGAACATAGAGTTTGGCGTCTGCGCTCTGACCTCATCACTCCTCGCAGATTATGTTTACACAGAGACACTGAGTGATGACGACATATCTTGGACCCCTGTCAGAGCCTGCAGGTGGATGCTGGGGTGGCGGTGGGGCTGAATGAGCAGGCAGAGACGCTGTTGCAGGGCAGCAATGGCATTGAGAGACAGAGGGAGAGACGGGAGGTTTTATTGGAAAGGTGTGTTTGGTGTGTACTACACAGTGTGAGGTGTGTTGCATGTGATTGAGGGATATTTCTCTGGTTATAAAAATTTCTATTATAAATAAACTTACCTTGAACTATGTGTTCAGTCATCTACAGGTTGAGAATGTGTGTACTGGCTTGTACTCTTTTATATAATTGTGTGTTTTGGTATGTTTTCTTTTCTCTGCATTATATGTAGGTGGGACAAAAGAAAATGAATGACTCAACTGATGCTGAAAGAAACATTATTAACGTGCTTAAGGATGACTGCTGTCCAAGAGATTTGCAAACTGGTTTTACAGTCCAAATATTTGCTATTTTGTTGAAACTAATAGGCACTCATTTCCAGATAACCAGCTTTGACAAACTCAGTGTATGTAACTTCCTCAGCACCAAATGGAAACCAAAGTTAGCTAGTTAGTTAGCAACTAACTAGTGGAGAGTCATAAACTAGAAGTAGGACATCTTGAAGCTAAACACAGATATTTTTCTCAGGTGTTTATATACGGTGAACCAGAGCTACACCAAGAATTTATCAATATTTGGCTTACATTTGTCAGGAGAACAGAAAAATGACTCCAAATGAATGCTAATGTCTGCAGGTAGCTGTGGGCTACACTTAACACACATAAGCCCCAACAACAGTGTGATAAGCCTGAGATGTGGTATTGGATGTGTATCTTGCTGTAAGAATGCAAGGGCTCTTTGTTGTAATTTATGAATGTGTCAATGTACCAGTGCTTCTCCTGCATATATGATACCTACATAAGAAAGCAGTTTAATACATAATAATAACAATAGTTATGTAGTGCACCAGTATTGCTCCATGCTCACTGCTAATAAAGGGCATGTTCACGAGAAGATGAAACTGTCTCACTGAGTTTAGCATAACTCAATCAAATCAAACAAAAGTATACTGTCATAACAATAATAATGACAAACTCTTTTGGCTCTTATGTAATGTCAAAAGCCTTACAGCACAACTTCATTGTTAAAAAAAAAATGATTTTAAAATGTTTTACTCGCAGTCTCTGTTTGTCTTTAGTTGCATTGGCCTCGCTTCTTTCATGTTCCAACTGAAAGCTGGATATTTTTAGATGAGAGTATCACCATTCTGTCAAATTAGACTCAAACCTTATAAGACGGCCAATGAAATCTTCCAAACAATTCAACAACAAAGTCAGATCCACTGAACCACCTTGGATAGGACAGCCAATGCATCTGATTATATCACTCTGCACCAATATCACACTTGCACACACAGAAATATGTATAACTGGAGTTAAAGTCTCTATTCTTGTGTGGCAGTCTCTCATGAGACTTGATTTCTGGAGAAATTTTAAAGCACAGGCTAATATAAGTGTGTCTTAAATTTGTAATGGCAAGGACAGCACACATTTGTGTTTATTTTTAGGAACATGAAGAAGAAGGTTGCTACAAACAAACTCAACTTTAATCCATAGAGTGAATCATCTGTCACACCAATGTGTGACTGCTGTAACACTCAGAGTTCGCCCTCTCTCAGATCTGAAGTTCTAACATTTCATATTTGCATTTAGCCTGCTCAGCAAAATATTGTACCTAAAGCTAAAGATGGAAGTGTCAACTACCTAAAAAATAGAGCGCTAAAGATGGAATCATATCAGTCTCAGAGTTGAATGATACTTAACAGGTCTCTACTCCATCTTTTATCATAATAAATCTGTGCAGAGTTTATTTGTGACAACATGACAATGACATCAACTAATTTAATGCCATTTTATCATCAGACTCTCAACCTACCAGTCTTTGTGCAACGTCAAATGTCAAACAAAGGCAGAAGTTGTTGCATCACCATCTGTAATTCTCAATTCACCATTCAAAGTCGGCACCACCTCCTAGCCTCAGTGAACAAGAGAGAGAGAGACACAGAGGGTGAATCAAGAGAGGGAGCTCCAACAACGAGAACAAAGCAGTGAATTACAGAAATAGGAAAAGTACTTTCCAGTTGTTTCACATCGGTTTCTTTCTAAAGCACAAATAAACACGGCCAAAGCCCTACACAATACCGACTTTTGGGTGAATTCAGCCAAAACTATCCTCAGTCTCCTCTGCCTGTGTGTGGGTATATGTGTGTCTCTCTCTGCAGCTCTCACAGACAAAGAGCATGGCAGAGGGATGGGGACACCAATATAACGTGGGTTCTACCTTTCCATGCAGAGTCTCAACCACAAAGCCTGCGCTCTGTATTGACTGAGGACTATACTCCCCTGCCAAACAGGCTGATTCCCAGAAAAGCAAAGCAAAATATGAGAAACTCCCCCAGCATTTTAATGTAGTGTTATTGTTCGTGGAACACTTTGCATTTATTCAGAGCCTAGCTCTGTGAAGGGGTGATTAACACCACTTTGGAAGTACGAGAGAGGAAAGAAGCATGTTCATTAATGAGGTAAATTGTTGTTACATATTTTTTTTTAATTGGATTTGGAAACAGGCAAGAGCTATTGTAATGACAAGCGCTGCATAGTAACAACATAGTTTTAATAACCTGTTGCTTTGCGCAAACAAGTCAATACAGCAGGGGTTAGCATCAGGCCATGGACAGGGGAATAGAGTTAGAAGGAAACCTTGAGAGGCAAATATTGAATGTGTTCATTAATTTAGTCTATTATAGAGAAATCACTCTTCAAGGTACGGTAACAGACTGAATAGCAAAGTGAAAACAAGGCTTATATGGAACAAATCTAAACCTGGATAGTGTTGTTTTTCTACAGCCATCACACTGTGCAATCAACATTTACTTCTTAGTGATAATAATGTGTCTTTGTCCACTTTACACTCACTCTATGAAGCCAGCTACCTGAAAGTGCAAAATGTATTTTCTATTACCTGTTTTTTTCTTTATATCTATTCTTGTTTTATTGAATGTAATGCCTTTAGGCACCTATTGCTCACCCAGAGCAATCTTGGACAAGCAATAACAGGCAGCACTAAAGACAAGGTGCCCTTTAAGGTTATACAGTTAGATGACACAGCAGCCCGGATCACAACACTCTCACTGTGAATGCACCTGTGTAGATGTGGCGAAGCGTCACCTCAGCCAGAAATCAATTGCAATCACCCTCTACTCTAGTCTCCCAGGAACTGGTTGTTCCTCCATCCTGCAGTCCCAGAAAACTCGCTGCTGTATCAGGACACAATGGTAGACTCTGAGTAAATTAGCTACAAGTTGATATTTTTAGTGATGGTGCACAGAATATAAACTTATATAAAGGTATTGTTTTGTGTAAAAAGTTCTTGTAATGATGAAGACATCCTGTTTCTTGTGTGTATTTCACAGTGCAGCTCCGTCATTGTGAAGTGATACAGCAGGGTGAGATGGAACAGCAGGTGATTTAGAGCCCAGCGTGCAGCCGTCATCAGACAGATTTACACTTTGGACAATAACAGCAAGCACATGATTTGTCTCTGTGCACAAAATTCTCTGTCAAGGTCCCAGTAAACTGAGTCTGATTGTCAGATTATCTCAGCTCTGTTTGAGGCTTCATTTCAAACGTTGCCTTAAAACATCCCACTGAGGAATGTTCCAGTTTCACCAACTTTCAAGTTAAATGAACAAACAGCCAGTGGTAAATATAATTTGGACTTGATAACAGTGCAATTTGAGTTGTATTTCTCTCTAGATTTCAGAACAACTTTCAATTTAGACTTTGAAAAGATTCAACAAGCATTTTTGCAGGAACCAAATCTATACAAAATAAGGCCACTACAACATTTTACACTCAAAATAAAAATATTGTAGTACTTCTATACATAACGCGTGTGTTACACATTAAGTTGGTGGTTTTGGAGCAGTGAACTTTTCTTTTACTCTTGAATTCCCTTTAGTGTGTTTTTATTTTTGTATGATTGATGATAATGTTGAATGAAAGCATTTGAAGCTTTCATAGGGCAATATTTTCCACTAGGCTGGAGGGGATCATGTGATCAGTTGTTTGAGTGAGTGCATGCATGCATGACTATTGTCCACAGCTAATCTGGCATACTACTGGACCAACAAGCCTGAATTTTCTTATGCAGATTTATGACTGTATGCTCAAGGATCTCCTGAGGTTGTGCTTATTCACATTTTTTTTAACTCTTAAAAAACCTATATATAACCTACACAGATTGTTGACACTTTTTCGCTCTACTCAGTGTACTTGCAGTGGAAGTGTCATCACTTGTCAGTATTGGTTTTTATCAAACATTTGGACCCTTGTTATCATAACAGATTTGCTTACACAGTCTTGGGGGAGAATGACGTCTGTGTATATATACTGTTGTATATTAGCACGGCAGAGTCTGATCAAAAACACTCAGCAGGATGCCCCTTGTTAACCTAAACCCCCTTGTTAACCTGACATCCTCCTCCCTCCACCAACTAGTAGCAGACAGAGTGCAGTGATTGATCAGACTGAGTTAGAATGTATGGCCCTGACTATGGCTCTGAAATACCATCATACCTAACTCTGCTGTGCATTGATAAATCCATGGCACTGTCTGTGGGGCTGAGGTAGCAGATGGATTTGTAATTGTGCCGTTTTCTCTCAGTCCCACTCTTCTGTCTGTTCGAGCTATAACACTCTCTTAATTTATCGACTATAAATACTCAGGGACACACTGCTGCCTGCAGTATTCCTATATTATTTCTATGATCATTGAGTAGCATCTGTGCTGCAGGAAATACAACGTCAGACCAAAACACTTCTGTAAACAAAATATTTTAGAGGACACATAATTACAGTTGTGTTGTGTAATTATCACTAATCACTGATTGCATATCTATATGTATGTCCAATATCGTGTCAAAAGTCATCTATGTGATACTTTTACTCTTGTTTCTTACAAGAAAGGGCAACTTTATTCAAATTAAAGAGAGTTTGGTAAACAGAAAGATGTTTCATTACTCACTGACTTCTGGTGCCAAATGTCAGCTCCTCAGGAAACTGTGAAGAAGTCTGATAATAAGTGTCAATGCTGACATAATGTCCTTTACACAAAGGCTCTGATAATCTGGTATACTGAACTTAAAAACCTGAAAACAAACTGAAAAGGGCCTCATTAGACTTTTCCACTTGTCTCAGTCTCATTAACTCAGTTAGTGACAGAATCAGTTAAATCAATATGCACGGTATTTAAATATATAATCTAGTTTAATGTTTTTATTAACTCAGGTACTTGTTTTACATTTGTAAACAATACTGATGTAAACAGCATGAAAAAACACAATAAAACTTTGTTTTGGTTGTTACATAATATTAGTCTGACCTGCGAGGACAGATTCAAATGATGTCTTTTCAGTTTTGCTTCTAGGATTTTTTTTGCTTTTAAAATAATAAAATGTCAGGCTTTTTAGTCTTAACATAAAAACATCAGCCTCTTTGGTTTGTGTATAATTTGTTTGTTTGTGTCATCCAACTGAGGGGGAGGATGATATGAATAATTCCCGCCTTGCTGCAAAAATGGACACATTAAAATAAAAAATCAAAGCTGTGCTAATTGACCAACTGCTTTTCAGTCTGTTGTTTCAAGAGTTGTCAACCAGTTACTCACACCAATAAACTAAACATGCACATATTAAACACTGGAATTTAACACAACATCCACTCTGTTATCTTTGAGGACACACACACACACTCATACACACACACACACACACACACACACACACTCGACCCTTCCTTCTTCCTGACATTGAGCTGACCCACGGCGAGTCATCTCAGTGCACACATCAGCGATGTTGGCCCAGCGAGGGGCCTGTCTGCTGTGTCAGGGTGCTTCCTGACTCAACCACACAATGAACGACTGCGAGCATTAAGTAGCAATATAAATGGAAATTAGTCCCTTCAATGTGGAGAAGACAGAGTGCAAGGAAACAATATATGTTTCCAGATAAGTAAGAATGATAAAGATGCTGTGGAAATGACTGTCTGGATTATTTTCTTGTCGTGAGGACATAATCCTCAGAGTGAATGCCTCATTGGAGAATTGTGTAGATATTTCTTTATTTATGTGTCTATTGTTAAAAAGTACTCTACGCTGTATTTATTTATTAAGGTTTCATTAACACTTTCTATGACACCCATGTATATAATACACTATAATGCATCATTAACACACTTATAACATGCTGTACTTACCGCAATATATAATTATGGTTATGAGCACTCATACATTTTCATAATGCTTTATACTAATGATCATAACACTTTATAAAGCATTATATAATGACTTCATGGTCAACTATCATTATACCTCATGATTGCCGGTCACTCACTAACATTTTTTAATTCTTGATTTTCACAGCTGCAATGCTTTTTATAAGGCATTACAATCACCTTCATAATGCATTATGATGTGATGAACATTTTAGTAATTATAATGTATCACAACTTGGGTTTTTTGGGTAAATATTACATTAGTGAACTAAATGTCCATCATTCAGGTGTCAAAAAGTTGTCTCAAATTGTAGTATGACCCAATTCTGTTATGACCTGTTAAACCAATGCATTAATTTGATGTTTTGTGAGCTGTTCCAGCATGTTTAGTGATTTTATTTTCACTTTACTTAAAACAGTGACCACTTACCAAAGCCACTTTCTTAAGTTTTTCTTAACCTAACCAAATAGTAATTTCATTCTTTTACTTACAGCCTGCAATGACCACTTAGAGTAACCAAAGTCATTTTATAATACAATATAACAGTGACTCTAATGCATTATAAAATGGTTATAATGCATTACAACTATTACAATTATAATGCACAATGATTCTTGCCAAAAAAGTGTTAGTTACTGACCAGCAATTATGAAGTACTATGATATTTTTCCTTATAAGTCATTATTAAATGCTTTATAATATGTTATGGTTATTGTGATAATGCAATATGTATTTTTATTAGTCCTAATAGTAATAATAACATTGCTGTACGCACAGTATAATGTGTATGTCTATAATGTATAATGCATTGTAGATGTGTGTCATAGAAAGTGATTATTTATTTATTTATTCATTTATTTATTTTTACCTGAGGTTGCTGCAAATTCACTCCATCACAGAAAGATGTTTGGAGAAGACACAAGACAAAACTCAATCACCATTATGTTTGTGGGGTTGATATCAGCTGTTTGTCTTTTTCGATGCTGTCACCAAGGTCGCCAAAGTTGAACACAGTGGCTTTGAATACAGTTTAACCCAGAATCTGTGGTTTTGCATATGCCTTATGGACTTGGAGACAGCCGCCACAGTGAGCCCCAGTAACGAGCTGAAAAAAGTTCAACCATCATCAATTCTGACAGCAGCGGCAAATAGCTGTGTGAGTTCACGGGAACGACAGACACTCTCTCTGTCCCTGCCGCTTAGCAACCACCTCCTGTCTGCAAAGTACCTTGGGACACAGAGACCCATGTAGACATTTTACTACACTTGACCAATTAAATTAACATACATTATGCAGCTTATAGTTATGTACTATAAATTTGTCATGTTTTATGTATCTGTGCTTTGTAATACATCATTATTTTGTGTTGTCTGTAAAGTCCTTTTTGAAGGGTTAATGACTTCATACAAACACAAAATCTGATTTATTTTATTATGTTGATTGCATAATTATGATAAGACACCAAAAATATGTCTCGATACAAAACAACAATTTCAATTTAATCGTCATAATTGCTCTTAACAGTTATTTATTTCTTGTACTTAAAATTACTCACTAAGACGCCCTGATCAGCTCCTCTTTATGGCGTCCTTTTTCTCTCAAGAAATAGGGGGAAATGTATTAATATTTAGTGCTCCTTCCAGTTTATTATCTTAATACACATTGTTTACTATCATGACTAATCGTCTCCCAGTAGTTTGATCAAATTTCCTGTGACAGTAACTATCCTGACGTTATAAATGTTTTTGTTGTTTTTGTTACTCAGCTGGTTGTTGTATTTTTTTCATTAGTTTCGTAGTGTTACGTGTTTTGTATTTTGTATTCATTTGTTCTCTTCAGTATGTTTTGGGACTCCCTTGAAAACAAGATGATACATTTCAGTCCTGATATATACTAAATCAACTTATTAAGACATTTCATCATCTACTCACCACTGTGTTAGAGCTAAGTGCAATTATCAAGGTCCCAAAAGATGATTTCTATTCATTATCTTATGCATACAAGTTATTATTGTGTGTAACAAGATAAAAGCTATTTTTAGGGACTACAGGGGTCTTCAGCACATCTGTTAGCTTTGTTGCGAAGGCAATTTACAACTTATCATTCTTGTTACGAATTCCCCAATCTGATACCATCGTATCAGTCTAATGATGACCAAAATCACTGGATCAGATATCGAGGGAAAAAAGTATAATTCAATAATGATGCATTTGCCTAAATTATCACATAAAGGCTTAAACTCTGAGTGAAATGCAATAAAGAGAGATGTGTCACAGTAACACAGATGAGCAGCATGTGTCACACGAACAACAACTAAAAGTGCTGTCATCATGTCAGCTGTGTGGAGTTATGAAATGTAAAACTGGAATACAATTTATGCATTTATGTAATGAACTTGGAGCATTTGAATGTTCCTGAAAACTGAAAACTGCTAAAAGTTGTATGAAAAGTTTTAAATAAAAAATAAGCAGCAGTATTGCATAACTGAGTCAGATTGTGGTCTGTGTGTGTCTGCTGTCATGGGAGGAGAATATTAGCGTGATGTTTTTTACATGACAAGGTGAAGCAAAGTGCATCCATACAAATGTATTATTCACAACTCATGTATAGTAGAAGTAATGTAAGTATATGATGACCTCTTATAAATCCAAACATAGCTTTGCACATCGAAAAACCTGAATCAGCAACATAACTGAAAACACCTGTGAGGCTATGTGGGGCCTTTAATGCATAATATTCAATAAGATGATGATGTTTTTATGCAAAATCAAAGTAACTAGTAACTATACCAGTTAAACAAATGTAGTGATTAAACTGTACAGTATTAACCTCTGAAATGTGGTAGAGGAGAAGTATGAAGTCTATGATAAATGATAATAAGTGACCATAAATGGCTCCTGGGTGTGAACGTGTCTTGCGACAGCCTGTCGACCTGTCAAGGTTGAAACCTGCCTCTCTCCCAGTGTGCACTGGGATCTGCTCCAGCTCTCTGTGACCCTGCACAGGATGAGCAGGTATAGAAACTGGATGGATGGATGTTTGCTGTGGTTTGTGTGGGGAGGGAGCATGACTCAGCGGTCAACTGCTGGGACTCGGACCGGCAGGTTAGAGGGGAACAGTCTGTTTTATCAGAGCTCTCTAACATCACATAACAATCTCACATCTCAGCTCGCCTCAACTTGCCACATTTCATTTGATGTTTGTTTATCAGACCGGGGTCGCACACATCCTCCTCCTCCTCCTCAATCAAAAAAAACACGACTTGTATTTTTCAAGACAAGCTTCTTTGAACAATGCAAAGTTTCAATAAATGTTTGCAGTTCAGCGGAAGGAATCATGCAAATGCTGCTCGCAGAATTATGCAAATCATTCATCACAGCAAGACCCAGGAACAAAGCAGGGAGAAAAAGCGATGCATATAAATAAAACAAAAGTGCTGATAGGCTGAGAGAGGTTTAGATATGAATAAAGAAAATGGCTGTGAGTGTTTATACAATACCCAACTATTCCATCAACAAAAGTCAAGAAGTATGAAATATAAAAATAGCAAGATGGTTCACAGTACAGATTATAATTGAATGTCCATGTAAGTATACATATATAAAATAACATGTGCTGTATATAGAATGTGCAGATTTAGAGATGTGTCCAGATGTGGTAACTGACTTCAAAAACAGTGCACTAGTGATATATAAATCATGCAGTGGTCCATTAGAGGCATTTAAATTTATGAGTCCTAAGAAAGCAGTGTGCTCTGCTCTCCCTTGTGCTTTGTCTCAGGTTTGTCTCAGTTTTTGTTGTTTGTTGATGCTCTTATAAAACATCTCTTCTCCAGTGACTGATTTAAATGCTGCCTCTCTCCATTTGAATCTACATCAGTGGGTAAACCTGTCCTCTAGACTCTTATCCTACCTTGCACTATTCGCACTGATGCACAACATGTCATCAAAAAACACGTCACTCTGGCTATGAGCTGATCCCCAGAGGCTGGCCAGTGAAATTATCTGATAAACCTTCTAATTTCAAAAGAAAACTCCAAACTCCTGCACACTTTAGTAAATTAATAAATATACCAGCAGTGAGCGAGACGCCGTGCAGAGTGTTTTCATTTTAATTCAAGCTGTGCTGTCCTCCAACACACCTGTCACATATGCAGGTGTGCAAAGACTTTTTCCAAGTACAAAAACAAAATACATTTTTAAACTACAGGCCATCTTCCAGCCTTGATGCCCATCAACAACCTGAGTAGTCAGCATTCACAACTACTACTACTTAGTACTCACGGGTCAGACCACATCTGTCTTCAAAACTGGTCTTCGTTTTTTTTTTTCTTTAATATGATTTTTTAGGCTTTCATTGTCTTTATTACATAGAAGCAGTTAAAGAGAATTTAATGGAATCATCCCATATTTTGTCATGATGACAAATACACAGACTCACAAAGTTTAAATAATACCAGCCATGCTGTACACTAAAGTGTTCCTTCCTGTTTAATAGTCAATAATGCATCACCATGGCAACAGCATTGCTATGTTGTGTTAAGGGACAGGTGAACTGTCCCTTTATGCAAAGTAACCAAAACATGAGGTAGAACCAGACAGAGGTTGACTGGTGCAGTTCAAATGATCTGATTCTGACTCAGATACAGAAGGTATGGCTCATGTCTAAACAGACGGCAAGCAAATTTAAAAAAAAAAAAGGCAGGCAGCCAATCCAAAATAAAAACAAAGGCAGTGTCCAAAACTGAGACAAACACTCCACAAAGGCACAAAGAAACACTAGGATGTGTGGCGTGAAGACGAATATGAACTGACACTGATACGAAGAAGCGGCAGTAGTAAATACACAAGAAACCTATTAAGGACAAGTCAAACAAATCACAACTGTGATAAAAAAAAAAAAGAAAAGAAAAAGACATGAAGTAAACAGCAGAAACAAAAGGACAGACAAGGACTTCAAAATAAAACAGGACACAACAAAAGTGAAACCCAAAACAATGACAGGCAAACTAACAAGCTTCACTATTTAGCATCATCAAATGGGATCACGGTCTTAAGACTTTACTGATCACACACGAGGAACCTGCTAGGAGCAATTTGTAAGAATACAGTACCTTTCATTTTCTGTTGCTAGTCGGGGGCATTTTGACTATGGTTCATATCCCACTATTTTAGACAGCATTGTTCAAACTACACCCATCTTAAAACTCTATTTCAGTCTGAACTACACACTTGTGTAGTGTATTGACCACTCTTGACATATAAGCACCTGCCAAAGTACTCCAACTGCTATATCTACTATAGGAGGTGTCTCCAAGACCACATTTTGTCATGATCACACACACACACACACACACACACACACACACACACACACACACACACACACACACACACACACACACACACACACACACAGAGTAAGAAAATGCCAGCCACACACCATTGCTGCAGGTAACTTTAAGTGATTGGAGTTCATTTAAATCATTTTCTAAAGTATCTTCTCTCATAATAACACTTTCAGCCTCAGGATCTGCACTCTCTTTTCTTTTGTTGTCATTGAATCAAGGAAAAAAAGAATAATTTATGAGGCAGTTTTTAGGTTGCAGCTACACGCCAGCTATTCACCCTTCACCCTCTACACTCATCTCCCTCACATTTCTTTTAGATTTCCATCTTAACAATCCCCCTGTGAGACTAATTACCTGAGTTGATTAGTAAAAAAACACAGGCTGCTGCCAGCTCGCTGACTGAGGAGCTGCACAGAGTTGGCAGAGGAGTGACAGTAATGTGACAGAGAAGTATTCAAGAGTTGATGAACTGATGCAACTACAGCCCAGACAGCCTGATGATATTAAAATTCAGCCTGAGCTCCGCAAACATTAAACCTGCAGCTAAAGCAGTGTGGTCCATGCCCATGTTGTGCACGATTGCCCTACTTCAAATTCAGCCTTTTTGAGTTGTAACTGTTTTATAAGAGTTTCTGATTGAGACACTTGTGTCACCACCAGCGGCTTCTTAAGTGGCGAAGGTTTCCTCCATCCCTGTGTGTGGGATTGCTCTCCAGAGGAAAGAAAATGCAAATGAAGCACGGCAACATCTTGAGACCTTTAAGGCAAGTGGCTGCAAGGTCACACCTGCTGCTGGTGAGTGGCCTACTTGAATTTCCATGAAGTGAACACATTACTGATGTGAGGTCAGAGAGTTTCTCACAGTTTGTACCACAAGGATAGCCTTTTTCATTTTCAGTGTGATCAGGTGGTAAACTGTACAGGCCTGTATCGAAACCAGTTGGGGCAACCGGTTTGAAACGACAGCGCAAGATTTAGTTTAGTTCATATTTGTTCCAGACACACATAAATACAAAAAAAACTAGGGAAGTATAAAACTGTGTGTGAGGTTTATGGTGAGGGAGCCATGACAGAGGAATTAAAATAGAATAATTTAAAGTAACACTTGTCATTAATATTATGAAAATCAGTTACAGATTCTGAGGATGTTATGAAGCACAGTGTCCTGGTACAGGTGACAGGTATGTTACGGTCATAAACATCCTTTCAGCAGCTAAGATTATTATTACTGTAATTGCTGTAGGAGCTTTTTTTTTTTTTTAAAAAAAAGATATTTCTTATCACAAATTCCTAAAAGTTGCAAAAGGACTCCCACACACTGTCTAACTTGCAATATATCATTTATTTGCGACGTTTCTGTACTAGACCTGATGAAGGTTATAAATAGCTACACCTTCTACAAGATTATCAATGATTTGTTACAACTCATAAACAGACATTTACTAATTCACTAAACATTAATTATTAATTTGAACTCTAATCAACCTGAAATGGGAAACTTATGACAAAAGAGGACACTGCAGCTGCAGCACTGTTGTCAAAAAAGTGAGTATTTCAACTTAATGTGTTTTCTTGATTTTGATGACATATTGTGTCCATTTTATTTTTCTCCATTAAAAATGAGTGTTTATTGTTTCTCTTTTGTAACAAGCCTACTGATTGTCATTTTATCCACATTAAAACCAATAAATACACGTAGGAACACGTGTGCTGCTTGGTGCTGGCTATAAAAACCTTCACAGATCGCAAAAATGAATCTGGTGGCAGAAAGAGGAGCCGACTGTGCCCATATGAACCATTTTTTATCTGCATAGAATAGCTCTGTGTGTGTGTATATATGTGGATGTTTGTTGTTGCTCACACACAGGAGACTTGTTCAAAATGAAGAAGAGAAAAACTGTGAACTCCCTTGGAGGCAATATAGCGGACTTGCCAGTGTTATGTAAGGCAGTGATTGCTCCTCTTAAAGGCACTGGCACCACTGTGCTGTTCCTCAACTCCTGGCTCACGTTTTGCTATTGTGGCCAAGAGATTGGATCTATTACATGTCACTAGTTTGGCTCTGACTTGAAATACTGCAAAACAATGGAGTGAATGAGCCAAATGTATCACAGATTTTCTCAGTTCTTAAGGAGAGAAGGACATTTGTTTTTAATCTCTAAGAGGCTTAACCCCCCCGCTGTGACGGGAAGAAATGTTTATAATCCCTACAGACACAAGTTTATCAAAGTTGTGGATTTAGCGATAAAACATCCTCCCAGCGCTGTCCTTCATCAGAATCATTTCAGACTAGTTTGAAAGAAAACCTGCCCCCAGATCAGTGATGTCAAATTCAGAAAATACTAGTGATTTTTTTGGGGTACCCTTTTCTCTTGATTTGTCTCATCGTTCTTAATTTCCAGTTTTTTCGAGCATGAGATTAAGCACTGGGTATATGGCTACATAGTATATGGATGTGTAGAATTGTTGAACAAATGAGTTGACCTTTCTTCCAAACCTCACCAGCCAACTGGTGAGGTTTGGTAGAAAGAAAATAGTTCATACATGAAACTGCTTACAACAAGGTCTGTGGATTATCTTGAGTAACCAGGTCATGAATCCTGGAAAGAGACACTGCTGTTTTTGTCATCTGGTTCCATTATATTGGAGAGAAGGCAGCTGATATCTCCAGAACTCTGAAGAAATCAAGAACCAAGAACCAAAAGACCCACTCAAGAGTCAGTTTGCTTGTCGTGGGCCATTGAAAACAAATTCCTGCAGCTTATGTTTTCCCTTAGGGACTCCGTAAAATACTCATATATGCTTAGCTTGGCACAGGTAGTAAATGTTGGGGGTACGTGCTTCTATTTGAACAGAATCTGATCTGATCTGATCTGTTCAGGTGCAAAAAAAAAACAGTAAAGTCAGAGCTCATCTCATGACAGTTTGCAGATATTTACTACTTAGTTAAACCTACTTTTTTATGCAATTATGTATTTATATTTATAGCACCCTGTACTTGACTTGCAGTACTTGCTTTTTTATTTTTCCTTACGTTTTTCTACTTACTTTGTTTGCCCCAAAACACCAGGACTCAAATATGAAAACCTACGTGGCAATAAAACTGATTCTGATTTTACTGGTGGAAATAATTAATTAAAATAAGTTAGTTCTGATAAAATATAAAGTATATGTTAACAACTAGAATCTTTTAAAAACTAACAAAGAACATAATGCACCCACTACAATTGTGGCTATAATATTATATTAGGTGACTTTTAATTATACTATGTAATAATAATGATAATAATGAGTTAAATCAAGAAATTTAATAGTCAACTCATCCCTCATATTCATGCCCTGCCCTTCATAGGCTTAAACCTGCTCTACATTTAATAAGCTGGCTTCAGACCCAGAAGTATAACACATGTACAATAAAGGTTTCTTTTATTATTGCACTTTGCAACAGGTTTTCTGTTGTTGTATGTAGTTTTGCCAGACCGTTATGCAACATAGTAATTTTAAATCAAAGGAGGAAAACAAGTTGATCGCAATTTCTTCCTCTAAAAACAGACACAATAATAAAGATAGAAAATAAGCCTCATTCATTTTCTACACACTGACTCTGCGAAAGTGAGTTAATTTAAAAACAAGTAGACAAGCAAGTAGATTTTCATTTGTAAAAGACTCACTGAAGCTGCGCTGGCACAGAGGATTGAGTAGTTCAACTCCAAGTCCTAATGCCTCACTTCATCGCATGAGGCAAAGGGCAATCACAGATCGCTCTGATGTCGAGTTCTGAGGTCACTAAAGGTCGCCAGTAATTGGTCACTGATGAATTAGGTGTTTTCAGATGGATAGAGACACGGTTAATCAGCATGTAATCCGGGTGTGTTTACTCCGGGAAGCAATCTAATTTTCTAACTGTGCAATAGTAGAATAAGATGTTGGTGGCATATAAATTAGCACCTGCAATGCTGAGTCACCTGGTGAGCAGATAATACAATGTACAATGACTGGACTCATTAAAATGGTGTTCTATTTATAACGTTTGAAATTTTCCAAAGGAACAGCTGTCTGCGATGTGTGCATTTTGTCTATTCAGTAAATCACACATGGCAAAGATTCTTCACAGATGAAGGAAAGTGTGTGTGAGTGTGTGACAGGAGGGGTTTAGATGTTTGTGTTTGAGTCAGCGAAGAAGAAATAGAGAAAGTAAAGTAAACACGAGTACAAAAGAGTGAGAGGAAACAAGAATCTGTCCCTGTCCCTCCAGACTGGCACCTCGTATGTTTCCTGAAAGCAGCGTGCACAAAAAATATCCCTACCTGTATACCTTCTGCTTTTCCTTCTGCTCACCTGTCACAGTGGTGACAAGACTGGGCTCACAGAGACAGAGACAGACAGCCACAGAGAGACAGACGAGACAGAGAGAGCGCTTATTTGCTGCATTGCTGGGCTTGCGCCCCATCATTTCTCCATCTCATTTAATTTATCAGATATAGCCTGGCAGAATCAGCCAACCTTGGCAGTGATTATGCTCACCTTGTCAGTCATTCTCTTAGGATGTGTCTGTGGACTCACATGAGAGTTGCAGCAATGCTGAGCGGTAAACTGCAAAGTCATTATCACAGGTGGAGCTACATATAATGTATTTAATTTGAGATGGCTGTTTTCAATAGAGAGGGCTAATTTGCAGGTGAAAATGATGCATGGTACTGATATTGTTCAGATACAGATGCATGCCAAAATAACAACCTCCGCTTTTCGAGTTTTTTTGTTTTGTTTTGACAGCTTACTCAAGATATTTTAAATGCAAGATAAAGTCATGCAGTCAAAAAATGCACAGAAGGATGAAGGCAGATCTCTCATGAGCCGCTTCTAAATAACTTTAGTGAGACAAAAAAAGGTTTATAGTGACCATTCAAACATTTGGAATCACCTGTTTTAATAATGTTTTCCTTCTTTGCTTTTATAATGGCTCTTTTAACATAGACAAAAACAGTACAATTCAGACATCAAATGTATTATTTACACCTGAAATAGCTTTAGCCCTAAAAGAAGGGTACTTAAATGATTAAAACCTTCACTAGTCATTGTCCCCACAGTGTTGCAAGGCAAGACGGAAGGTTGTTACCATTTTTCCTCCCAAATACCCTTTTGCCCTTTTGAATTTATGTTTCAGTCCAGAAAAGCATAAGTGACCCTAGATAATTACTGAACTGTCTCTGCAGTCGACTCCACGGTTAGATTAAATATGTTTAAACTATGATTTGTCAGTATTTGCAGCTGATATTCTGTGATCTAATTCCAATAGTATGAATCCTAGACTAACCTGATATTTTATTTAGACTGGGCAAAATATAGACACACACGTTAGTATGAGACAATACAATTCAACAGCACTACAAACTGCAGCCCCCAAAATAACCATAAAGTCCATAAAGACCTCAACAAAAACTGAATATTATAACATACACGTAGGGAGGATGTATTCCAGGAATGTTGTATTATACAGTACTGCATTAGTTTTAAAATTGGCAACTCGTATGTACATCACACTGCACAGAACTGTTATTCCAAAAACATTCTGTGAGCAGAAATTATTTCCAAAACTGATGGAGCGTTTAACTGTTCAGATACCATATGGTGATGTGATTAACACATGCTTACTTGCATGCTCAAGTCCCCGGTGTCAATTTGTCAGAACAGCAGCCAGCTGTTCTGTGCAAGGGGTCAGCTCAGGATTGTCTTTCCTCCACATGACACTGCACAGCTGCTGGAGGGTGCCAGAGTGGGTGACATAATGACACAGTTGGGATATGGTTTCCATCAGTGGCTATAGTGTTGAGATGCTCTTGAGGAAATGTGAATTTCCCAGCAGATCTGTTTAACAACCAATAGCAGCTGTGGATAAGTGTAGACAGACCAAAACTGTGAATATGCAGGTAATGTGGCTTAAATATCCCATCAATTTCCTCAAAAATCTTTGGAAAGAGTTGCTTTAGGCTCCAAATCAATGTGCACAATGCAAAGATTAAGAAAAAACAGGCAAATCTTTAAAAGCCTTAATTATGTAACCTATTACGTTGCCAAACATAATCATTTCCCTCAATATTTCTTCTCACAATGAACCCCTCTTACTCCATATTGTCTAGTCAACAAAGTGTTTAACGCACTGTAAGCAAGATGTGTCCACTGGTTAGGTTTGACTGTGCATTAGATTCACTTTGCAGAAAGCTTTAGGCATATTTGTTGATTTATAGCCTGACTAATGTAGATATATTTTGTCTATCCATGCGTAACATAAACTGAAATAAACTGCAATTAAATATATGCCACGCTGAGAGGTCACTGTCTGCTCAGGCCAGGATTTCTTCACACATAAGTACTGTGGCATAATGTTTTTGGAGGGTTTGGCGACTGTCTGCTATCTGCATAAGCACATCCTCAACATCAGCGATGCAGTTGATCAGACAATTCCACAACAATAGAGTAACCCGAAGCTTTTCATTTTAACAGCAATAAATAAATAGATTTTTGTGTACCAGTAATAAAAAAACCCACTTCTATTTGGTCTATTTAACTCCATTTATCAAATAGCCAGACTCATTACTACAGCCTACACCCATCTATAATACACTCTGAAATAATCAATTTGACTTTATTTCTTTGTCTTTTTCCTCCTCTGTCTTTTCCTGTATGTTGCCCATGACTTGCGGCTGACTCTGCAGGTGTAAATCTCATCAAATATTTGCGGTAATTTTTCATTGAATGGCTGGTATCTTGCACTCAGATGCTGCATTTGGATTAAAACATCCACTCATAAGGGTAGAAATGTAAGGAATGTAAATCTGATATGGAACAGTATCTTCATTAGGCTAATTAGTGCTGATGTCCTCGGTGCATGACAGATGCTTGCATTGTTGCCATGAGTGAAGGAAATGCTGTCCTGAGAACAACCCTTCCCACTCTCTCCACATCATTAGTCCCGTTTCTGAACACTTGTTCCAGTGTAATATTGACAAACGATGAGTAATGGAGTTTTGGGTGTGTTGAGTTTCGTTCTTAACTCTAAAGGGAAAAGTCAACTGAGGTCTGAACTGAGCCAGGATCATTCAGGATCAGGACTGTGAATTTTATCATGAGGGGTCAGGCTGGGTTGGTTACACTGACTAAATGGTCCTGTAAGCATGAGTAACAACTACTGAAGAGACAATTATATCTTTAAATAATTGAAGAAATTCAACAACAGAAAATCCCCCATGAAGGATTATCTCTCTCTTTGATTGAGGCGACAGTGAACAACTTAAAATTGACCAGTGAAGCATGATGAGAGATAAGGGAGCTTCACGTCGCAGCTAACAAATAGCCTGTTTACAATTTCCAAGATGGCAGTTGACAGTTTTTAAAGCCTAAAAGCATAAATTAAATCGGTGGTAGGCAACATATTTTTGGCATCATAGCAATAATAATTACTTACTGTACCTGTAAATCAAGTGGTCTAAGTAAAAACTAGATTTCTGCACCTCTGTTTTCAGGCTTCAGGAAATCCGGCCCATGATGGGAGACTGACCAATCACAGGTCATCTAAGACACCCAGCATTCCTACTGGCAATTCTATTAGTGCAGCTGTGCATGCACTTCTCTCACTTCTGTTCCAGCATTGGCAACTACTGCCTGAATTACAGAACAACTCAAAGAAGGACGACAGAATGATCAGAAAGAGAATCTTAAAGAGAGTCCAGCTTATGAGCAACAGGTTCAGCCCAGGAGTTTGTCACCTCACTCACCTACTTTTGACTTTAGCATCAGTTGCGTTCCTTCGCATCTATCACAGGAGTGTTGTGTGAGAGGACCGGGTGGAGCTGAGGTGCAGAGCTGACAGACAGCTGCTGAGAGCCGGGGAGCTTTGGGAGAAAGAGCTGGGAACAAAGTAGAGCATCCAGAGAGTCACACTGATTCTGCTACTGATGCAGACTCCTTTAGTGGCAGGAGCAGAGCTCAGAGTTTCAAAGTTTCAGACTTTTGAGATTTAAAAGCGGATTTACCTTCACCCACGCCTCTCAATCCGTCTGGAGCCAACCCCTGGAGATCTGACCTCGCTTGTCTATTTACTATACGCTAATTAGTCTCTCTGTCCATGCCTCTGTGCCTTGGACCATACGGGAGATGCTTCATCCTGTTTTTCCCCATCCATTACTAATCAGAATGTTAATTTTTCTGACCCGGCCTGCCTGCCCTGCAGGTTAACTGCAGTGCCTGGATCACTACAAGTGGGTAATTTTAGTCCTGCTTGTTCTCCAACTTCACAAATCCAAGCCAAATCATTTAAATAGCAATACACCACAGGCAGGGACACCTGGCTCTTAGGAATGGGAAATGAAATTTTTATTGTTTTCACTGATGTTCTGCCCAAAACACACCTATGATTAATTAAGAAACTAAGTACAACACCTTTGTTTATTTTGCACCCAGAGTATGTGCTGTTTAAATAGCAAACTAGAGTTGGACACGCCCTAAAAGCCCTTGCACCACTTCAGACCATACGCTATAGATGGTTTAAATTTTCTTGTCTTTGTACTTTAACCCACGCAACCTGCTCGTCTCATCCTCATCATCTCACCAAAGCAATCCATCTTTAAAAGTTGCTCCAATTGATTGAGGAGCACAAGAACAGTCTTTAATAATCCATCAATTGAGAGAGGGTGGGGAGATGTGACCCTATTTCTGGTTTTTAATGTGTGTGTGTCTGTGTGTGAGGGGAATGAGAAAATTAATGAGGCTTGCCATGGGTGAACATGTACTGCATGGGATGGCTGGAGCCAGGTGTGTAAAACATTTCAATGCTGTGCAATCATCATTCTCCCTGCTTCTATACCACCAAACTACTATACCTGTCCTCTGACAAGGTGACACTGACACGTGACAAGGTGTTAGACTGTTTGTATTTTCTCAACATTGTTTGTTTTTACACAATTAGATTAAAAGCTGCGTGACAGGAGACACTGCAATGTCACCAAGACATGTTAGACAAAAAGGTATTTAAATCAATTTAGTGGTTTAAATAGCTTTTGAAAGCACATGTCTGTCCCCGATATGTCTTGGTAGCGAAAAGCTGAATTATCAGTTGATCCAAGAAGAAATACATTTTAAGAATGTTTGATCACAATTTCCTCCCGTAGTTCTCCATCATGGATGTTTACCTGCTTGGGGGTAAAGGGGTGAAGGTGAAAGGCATGGCAAACGCACTCAACACGATGAGTGAGGAGACGTACTCCGGTCTGCTTAACATCAAACTTCATTTTAAAAAGCTTTTGAATTGAAGTTTAGACAAAGCCAGTTGTGTCACACTGCAGCAATGAACTGTCTTCCCGCCAAACCACAATGAGTCTTAAGTACCATCTTCGGGCAAAGTGCATTCTTGCCTGAAAAGATGCCAACACCGAGAGCGAGACAGGATCAAGTTGTGCTCGTCAAACTACACGGGCAGAGTGCGGCATGGAGAGAGCTGTTAACAAAGGGACAACAATTAACTAACTAATGTCCATTAACAATGTTGAACACAAGGGGATTCAAGGTGACCCGTCACACAAAACACCTTTGAGGAGAACTATTGTCACACGAATCCATGAACAGTATGACAGTGAAAAGGCAATGAAAGCACAGCAGCTGGCACAAGCTACATTTATTGCCCTGTCAGGAGACCAGTGCACATCAGCAGGGAGTCTACCATTCGGGCATATGTCCCGTGTAGCGCACATTATACTGCGACAGTCACAGTGTCTCACCAGGACAGCAGGTTTGACGGCGCTTTAGCAATTCACTTTATAGCAGAAGTTACTTGATGTGGTTGTCTGCTAATTAAGTTTGCAGTTCATTGCGGATGTTGTTGCTCATTAAGAGATTTCAATTCAGAAATCTTAACTAAGCTGATATGTAAAATAAAGTTACAAAAAAGAAAACAACTAACCAGTTTGTTATAAATTTCCTTCTTCCAACATGCATGTACTTGTTTTATCTCCCCCTCCAAATACAAGTAAACAGCGGCATTTTAAAGCGGTGACTAATCATGATTAATCACAGCCTATTTTTTAATCAGTTGGCAGCACTAGGTAATTGTTATGTTACTAATCTGATTAGGATAGCAAGCAGTGAGGCTAAATTCTGAGATGATGATCATTTTCAAATATTTTGTCCCCTCGAGAACTGTACAGCCGTGTGTTTTATATTTTCTTTGAAAATTCTGAGTCAAAACACTGTTAAATCATCATTTGTTTAGACTTGACTAATCAATGAACCACAATATAGTTGAGAATAAGTGAACAGTTTTGCATAGTGAGCTTCGATAGGAAAATGATTTATAATTTGTTTTTGACAAAGAAAGGTGGAAATTTTCAACTAACAACGATTCAAACTGACCGTACCTGCTATTATTTTTGTAAGAGCAGCTTCCAACAGTCACCTCTCAACACAGCTGAGTGTTTGAGAAAAAGCATGAACAAGCTTTGATGGTTCAGAAGAGGTCAAACCTTCAACATATAGTGCAAATTATAAAAGGCAGTTTTGGTCAAGGAATGAAAATGGGCTGTAAAATTAAGGTCAGAAATTAAAATGATATCAAGGTTTCTTACTTGTGGGTGTGTTTGAGAAGCTAGATACTGTATGATGCTATTTGAAAATGAAAAATGTAATACATAGATACAAAACCTCATAGGCATTTACTCCCGCTCCTTTGCTGCATTTCAACAACCTTGGAAACTTGTTATCACGACTCTCCCAGCAGAAAACATATTGTGTAATGACCTGTCAGCTGGGACTTCACATGTTTCAGATAACATCTTCCACACGGCTGAAATCCTATACATGAATACTTCAGTGTTTGTTCTTGACCTTGGGAAGCAACTAGCACTTGACTAAATATTCACGCCTCAAGGTTAATTTAGTAGCTGTTGAGCATTCAGCAATATTGCATGATTATCACCAACAGAACCAGTTGTCATGGAAACGTACAGTAAATGTTGACAATTTCATTTTTCTCAACACTGTGAGGCTGTGTATGTATGACATATCAGAACTGGCATGAAGCCCCTCAGCTTAAATGAAAACATGAAAAATTGACATTATTTGGTTTTCACCCGGCGACATTATGCCTGTGTGTGTGTGTGTGTGTGTGTGTGTGTCGCTGTAAGTCTATCCAGCTAATTATCCCATTGTACTGTTGTGTATTGGGAGGTCACAGAAGTGTTATTGGCACCACTGACAGGCGGCACTGAGAGATGATCACACCATCTCTGTGTCAGCCTGAGCGCCTGAATACACCGCTCCCGGTCAAAACACACACCAGGCACACAGCCAACTGTGATGGGATTTACACAGGAGGAAAAAAAAAACAACTATGTCTAATCCTTTGTGAGCCAAATGTAATCATTTTTTGTCGTGCAGGTTGAATATCAAGATATTTGTGTCACACTTGGCACAACTGTTACTTGTTTTTTTGTTCGGATCTAAATCCAGCTCAAACAGCATAATGTGGGATTATATAAGGTCGTCATATTACAATGTAATACACCTGTGAAATAATTTGATAAAATGACTGCGGCTTTAATCCTGGTTACAAATTCCTGTCATTCTCAATTTTTCTCTCTCGTATAATCCAGCTGTTTCTGTCTTCACCTCTACATCTTTATTTCTGTCATAGTTTGGATGCAGTACATGTTAATGTTTAAAGAGATAGTTCACCCAAAAATGAAAATTCAGTCAATGCCTACTCACTCCTGTGCTGATGTGAAGATGGGTGAAGATCTCAAGTTCACAAAACACTCCTGTTTCAGTTTCAGCAGAAAACAGCGTTGCAGGCAAATCCAGTACAATTTAAGTGAATGGTAACCAGTTTTAAAATGTAAAAAAAAAACACAAACATGTCTTCATACTGCTTGTGTGGTGTAATCCAAGTGTACATAAGCGGCAACATTAAAATTTAACACAAAAAGATGCAATTTACATAACTTTTTTAGCCTGAATATCAACTGTACCGTCTCTGACCAGAGTGGCGTGCATGTTTGCGAGCACACGCCTGAACACAAGCTCTCGCCCAAGCAGTGCAACGCGAAATATACGAGACAACAAAAGGGAACACTGGGTCTCTGAGATAACTTGTGAATGGTCTTCTTCACTTGCTTGGGTTTTTTTTTTTTTGCACCAAGGAAACAAGTACTAGCCAAACACAGCACATCAGGGTGGTTCTAGGTCCAACATGCTATATCTATATAAATAAATCTGCATTTTAATCTATTAGAGAGAGTTGCAAGTGTCTTAAAAATCAATGTATTATCCATCAACAGCTGGGTGACTGTTTGCAACATCTCAGAAATCCAGTCTGCACTGTGGAACTTTTGGTTTCTCATATTTTTGTTATTCTGAACAAAACTCATGTAATTCATGAATGCACTGGTGACTAGCATGCTAATAAACAAGATGCTATATGTAAAGAAGAATACGTCTACATTTTTTGTGGTAGTATTTGTCCTCATTTGTTGAAGGCTATCTATTTCCACTGTCAAAACATCCTGGACCAACATACTGAACATACAGAGATGAAACTGACACTGTCATATAATCCCTGGACAGAATGTTCATAAGAATCATTCCTCGCATATGATATATTCTTTCATATAATGTATCGACATATTCATTTAAATTCTGAATTCCTGTAACTCATGACATTTCTTTGTCCCTCAGACTTCTCTTTGTGTTATTGTTTCTTAACGTAACTGGGTTGTATTAGTCAAACTTACACAATGACGTCTGACAGCGTCCTCACTTAAGGAACTCCACGCCTACAGAAACGCTGCAGCATGTGGGAGTCTCAGTACTAACAGGAAGCCTAATTAGCATCTGTGTGAAACTCGCGTAGTTATCAACCTACCGCGACAATTAACCACCCTCAGGCTACACACAGTCTGGATCCCTCCGTCTGTCTCATCTCTCATCATATCTCCATCCCTTTGTTCTGAAGGTGTCAGATTTCTATTCATCGGTGTGAGCAAGCAGATGAGACTAGAAGAGGAGAGAGAGAGAGAGATCAGATACAGGGATGACTAACCGCTCATTGTTGTGAACAGAGAGCTTGTTCACATGTGAGCCAACCTGTTCGACACAGTAACACCAAACTGTCATCAAAGTACAAATGTGCTTCGTCTCTTTGTGGACTCATGGTGCAATAATGTTGTTGGAACAGTTAAAAAGACAGTTTGGATGTTTCATACAGCTACTGACTCATCAAGTACACTCTTACACATAAAGGTGCTATCTAGAACCATAAAGTGTTCTTCTCTTTTTTCCCATAGGAGAACCCCTTTTGATTTCTAGTAGGACCTTTTATAATGTATACCTTTTTTTGTTCTACAGAGAACCCAACAAAAAGGATTATACCTAGAACCATCTGTGAAAGGTTTCACTCCAAACTCCCTCTGAGAGGTTCTACAGAGAATGGTGTAATGATTCCACCCAGAACCGTCTCTGGGCATTCTGTCTAAAACTTTCCTACCTTCTAAGGGTGCTAACAAGAACCCAGCCAGTGCTGTGTACTGATAAGAACCCCTTTATATTTCAAGGTGCTATCTAGAAACCACCCAGGGGTTCCATTGAGAACCTTTATATATTCCACTGGTTTTATCTAGAACCCATTCTGGCAGTTCTACTGAGAACCCTTTTATAATCCAAGGGTTTTATCTTGAACACACATGGGGGTTCTACTGAGAACCATTTTATATTTGAAGGATTTTACCAAGAACACACTGGACTATAAAAGGTTTCTACTGAGAACACCTTTATCGTCCAGGGCGTCCCAGGTTCTAGATATGAAATGTTACACCTAGAACTATCTGTGAAAGGATTCACCCAGAACCCCCTATGCGAGGTTCTACAGAGAACCCTTCTACAGTGTAATGGTTCCACCCACAACCCTCTAAGAGGGTTAAATGCAAAACCTTCCCACCTTCTAAGGGGGTATCAAGAACCCTTTTATATTCCAAGGGTTTTATCTAGAAACTATCCCGGGGTTCCTACTAAGAACCCTTCTATATTATGGTACAAAGATCCATTGACAAAACAGTTCTATGAGAATTTCAACCATCCTTGAGGAACAAAAGGTGGGAGGGCGGGTTCTTTGGATGAAAAGGGTTCCTAGTAGGACCCCCAGTCTTACAAAGAACCACAGACAAACCCTTTCTTCTAAAAGGGTTTTTCAGAAGCAAATAGTTCAGTCCTTTTGGGAACCACATCTCTAAGAGTGGAGGTCAACCATCAGCTCTTCACATTCACTTTACAGGCGGCACACCAGAAGAACACACTGCATTTCTGAGCTGTAAATGAATGTACAACATGTGGCTATGGGGAAAACAAGGCCTGGTTTTATTCAAGTCAAGTTTCAGGTCAAATGCATTTACTGCATCACTGCACTTCTTTCCCGATGAAAGAGTCAACTAGGGGCTTATGTTCCGAGTGGAAACACGTGTCACCAGCCAAGTCCTGTGATGTTTTGGCCCCGACACACAAGATCTTTCTGCTCAACTAACCAACAGCCTATAAACTGGAGGTCTTGGCGTCTTTCCAGGCTTTTTTAATTAACACTTTACATAACGAACAGCCAGGGTGTTTATCAGGTGTCAGTGTCAGCGTCAACTGCCAGGGGTAGGGTAGATCAATACCTACAGTATCAATAATACAAACAGTAAGCCTTGTTTTGAATATTTAGTGTTGAATCAATAGGACTGATGGAAAAAAGGAAGAGTCTTCTTAGTGCGTACACTCTGCCTCTCTGCTGCTTTTGTGTGCATGTGCAGAGCCATCACCCTGTTATTTCAGATAATTCATACATTAAAATAAAATATTACTTACTATTAAAACTCCCTTGTGTTCTAACGTGTAGGATTAAGTAAGAAAAGAGTAAAGAGAAACAGTAAATGTCTGATAAATCACTTGGTAATGATGAAAATGTATTCAGAAGTAGCTGTAATGGCCTCATAAATCATAACATATTGCTCTCCGCTAAAGAACAGGACATTAGCCGCTTTTAATAATAAAACGTAAAATCAATATTGGGGGTTCATTCTATCCTTGAATTACTTGGTATTGGAGTGAAACCAAACTTTGTGCTATCATCCATTCCCCTGCAACTGCGCTGCTCCATCATTATGATACTCCATTGTTTCTTCATTCTAAACAGTTTATTTAGTTTGAGGTACTGTACAAGGGACTGGAGTCTATCCCAGCATGCACTGGGTGAGAGACAGGGTGCAACCTGTGCAAAAGGGCGCAACACAAAATTCTCGACCTTGTACTGCACACAGGCACAGGGGTTGCATGAACTGAATGTTTTCAATCTCACTATCTGGGAGCTGACAGTGTGTTGATGAACCACAGACTGGAGGCACTGGGGTGTGTTTGTGATCACTGCGGGTCACAGATGGATGTGCCACGACCCTGGTGCAGATGGAGTGTGTACAGCAGGATCAGGAAATCCCACGTTCAGAGAGTCGTTCATATTTGCATTGTTCATATTTGCCTGTTTAGGCTTATTTGCCTTGCTGCAGTGTTTGTGTGCTCTGGTGTCACTGCAGAAAAAGAAAAGTAACATGAAAAATGGCCACATTGTGTCTTTGTTCAGCTTTTCTCTCCATGCTCTTATAAATGCATATTCTGCAAGTTTGTTCTGTAGTAAAGGGAAAATTCTGCACTTTTCATGTGGATGTCCAATCATTGCTGATGGTAACTGTAGTCAATTGAAGCATTAAATTCAGTGTGTGCTATACTTCTCAAGAAAACTGAGTTCTCCTGCTGAGGTATCATCCAGCAGTGCCTACATATACCAGGATGCATTGCAGGGGATGCCTAGCAGTTTATCACCACTCTAGCCTTCAGGTATAATTTTGCTGGTCAAAACACAGTGTTAGGTGACAAAATTACTCATTTAGCACACGCCCTGGCTACTCAGAGAAGGAGACATTTTTGAAAATGAAATGCTATTAAATAGGCTACATCTCATTATCATAAAAAGTCTATGATAAAGGCCAGTCTGCAATCTTTGCATAGGCATTTTCTATGGGCCCTTCCCTGCATCCACAGCTTCATTCAAGTATTTTGTTTGTGCTCCTCACATGAGGGCCCCCGTACGCACAGTCCCCTCTGGTCCTCCCTGCACAGGCTGCCAATACAGACCAGTATCACAGGACTATCGCATATTCACACTCATATTTGCTTAAAGCTACTACAAGGAACTTTCAAATTTTGTTGATTTTAGAGGCTCCAGTGGACAAAAAAGTAGTGTTTGGACTGTAGTAACCTCAAAATACTAACAGCAAAAATAAAATTAGCAATAGAAAAACCTGCTTTTTTTAACTGGCTCATGTGCAGCCCACTGTAACTTTGCCTGGGTAAATGTAAATAGTCTGCATGTGAGAAATCCTTTCATCTTATTTCAAGGAGAAGCCAACCCAGTGACAGGCATTAAAAATAACTATATAGAAACTGCCAGTTCTCTTGCTTATGGTCCTATGTGCTTATGTAGGTCATATAAAGGCATCAGTATTAAATTGAGACAAACAGTTAAAAATTCCTTGTAGTAGCTTTAAACTTACCTGTCTTACCTGTAGGTAAACCATGCTGACATGGCAGGAATATGACCTGATATACTGCTTATCTAAGAGGCATGAAAACAAGTGTTGTTCAATTACAGTACAAAGCACTTTGTACTTACCACTTATATTGCTTTGCTGTCAAAATTGTTAGTGTTACATGGCCTTCTGATTGTGTTTTCTGCCAAGCTGAGAGGAACAGAGCTCACCTTTGGCATTAGCTAAAGAGGATCCTTACCAAAATACAAATAATCTCTATTGCTACAGTAATTGACCTTGCCACAAATAGTAAAGTGCATAGATAAAAGGAGAGGCACTGAGGGGTCAACATTGTTTGAAGGCGCTTGCAGCTGAGTGGGCTCGTGAATGCAACCTGCTTTTATCGGCCACCGAACAACTAAACGCAGCAGAAGCAGGCAGCTGTATTTGCATTCTAAACACTCTAACAATCAGCGGGTAGTGATATCAAAGCACTGCAGACCCCTTGATCTACTTTTGTATTCATCAAGAAAATCCTGCATTTACTGATAAATATAAATACTTCTGCATATGAATATTCCGAGTTTGGTTAATCTGGAGCAGTTGAGCTGACATACGAGCGTGTGTTTGCGTTGGAGATGAATGGGATTTCTGTGTACGCCTCTACTCATCTGAGGGAATATTTGAGAAACATGAATTATGAATCCCATGCCGTGCACAGATAACCGTGGTAATGAAGCCGGCAGAACAACTGGATAGGCTACATATTTAAAGAGGCAACTTCCTTTGTGGACATGTCATTTGGGCATTAAAGATTCAGACGTTGTGATAGCCCAACATTAGAGAGGACTGCAGGGTGAGTGGGCTGGACATGAGCATTATCTGGCCACTATTATGGGGCCAATGCTCGCAAGAAACCAGAGCTGCCGGGGCAAGGCTGACGTAAGAAGACGGCACATGTAAGCTTTACTCTGAAGTGTCCATAATACCTCTGCAGACACTTCAAAATATCCTAAATTGTTAATGATGCACATTCAGGATGCTAATGATATTCATATGCTGACTGTATTCAGCATCAGGAAATATACAGAAGCGCATATGTGGGGATTATTTATTGCCTCCAACTTCACAGCGTCTGCAAACAACCCCTTTAATCGCACTTGAAAAAGGATTGAAACGCAAACCATAAACCCTCGGCTCAGGTAGTATTAACCACAAAATATAACAGCAACTTTCAATTGCAAAATATTTCTTTTCTCCAAATTATTGTACATTCATCTGGAATTATCTGAAAAATTATTTCCCAACAGGGAAAATTCACGTGAACATCCCCGCAAGTCGGAACAACTCAGAAAAAGTAGGGATGCACCTGAATCTGAATACAATATTAGGGAAAGAACAAATAATGCCAGAGGGGCAACAGGTATGTCTTCTGTCCGAAGTTGCTTGTAATTATTTGGGAAAACATAACTTCTAAAATGTAACACAATAATGTTAAGAGTACTATTGCTCTTATCTAAGCACATTTTTACACAAGTACATAATTTTGACATTAAAATATTATTATAATATATTGCAGTATTAATATATTATGTGTAATATTGTAGTACTGTGAACTGTGGTAAGATTGACACATCAAGAAACTGCTTTGGATGCATTGTTAATAAATATTAAGTTAGAACCTTTGGCCAGTTTAATGTGACTTCGGGTAGAAACCGCATCCACTTCTGCTTCTTCCTGTTGAGTTGTTGAGGTCATATACACATAAAACATGGAGGACTTAAGTATATGTTCGGCTGATGGTAAGAAAGATTGTATTAACTTATTAATTTATCTTATTTATCATGTATTGCATATCAATTTTTGGCTCACATACAATTTGAAATATGATATTAGGTTGTAACCATTTGTTGCTGTCCATGTAGAGTGATGTAGATTAGTTAGAAAAGTTATTTATTGGCATAAACCATAATAACAAGTCAGGTAAAGAAATTTTTAATGTACTGGTGCAGCAACAAGTCAAAATCACTTTGGGCTTGGACAGCAACACCACTGGGATGCTAGACTCAGCCAAAGCATCATCCTTGACGCTGCAACAAGTGCAACAACTAGGAGTGCGCCATAAAATATCAGTCACAATATGTCGTTTATACATTTTTTGGGGATTAAAAAGAAATAATATCAAGATAATGGTATTAGTGTCTTCAGTGATATGAAAATGCTTTGGTTACAAAAGATTAGATGTACAACAAACTGCAGTATTATTGCTGAAATATATATTTAAAAAAGTGCAAGAAGACTGTAACAGACAAAAGGAGGCAATACAAGAAAGTTTCACCACCTTAAGCAGAAGCACCCAGTTGAGTACAAGGAGAGAAACAAAGATGAGAGCTTAACAGCTAATGTGAGTTCTAAACCAAAAATATTTTTCAGGATTTTGTTATAGCATGAAGAATATCTTTATCACAGACCACCCTGAATAATTGTGAAATTATTTTAGGGTCATATTGCTGATCCTTAACAAAAACAACAACTGTACCCTACCCTTCATAGCATCCATGTTGTTTCCACATAACAACTTAAAGCCCATAATCACAACACAAAGTCAGATGACTGACTTCCCAACTTGAGAAATGGGACTGTCCAAGGAGTACGTGCAGTATCAGTTTCTGTGTAATCAGACATTCCTTCTACAACGGGACACATTTCTGCACACATCTTCCAGTTTCTCTGCAACATTAGACTTACTTGATCCTTATCCTGTCTATGATACCAGGCTACAGACGTGAATCAGGCTATTATTTACCAGAGGAGAGAACAAGGCCAACGCAAGCTGTTTAATCCTCCAATACATCATGGTTAACCAAGACCATTTGTTTGATCAAACTCCAACTGGAGTCAGTTCACTACAGACACTGATAAAGAAACTGTAAACCACCCAAAGGTCCTGACTGTCATTAAACCACTGAGAGGGTGTGTCAACCTTCGGTCAGAAGAGCTCTTCGATCCACTTACAGCTTCACTCTTTGCGTTGAGCACATGTTTAAGGTAGCATTAGCTTCATTTGAAGGATCTCTGTACTGCAGGAGGATGAAGCATTTGTCTTGGGAACTGGGTTGTGGCTGGTTCAAGTCCCACTTGGACCAAGGCACAGAGTGTGGACTGGTTTAAGTGTTGGTTCCTGGTTCCTTCCAGGGCACTGCTGAGGTGACCTTGAGCAAGACACTGAACCACTAACTCCTTGGGGCACCTGATTCCAGGCAGCCTTTAGCTAAACATTTATTTGAATAGTGAATTTAGTCAGGTGGTTTCATTCAGAGACCTGATGACTATAGTAGAGCCAACTATTGTTAACTAACACTTAACATAACTTAACATTCTTAACACATTAATATGTCAGTATGATATAATGTAATGGCATTTTATCATGGAGTCATGGAGCAAAATGTTTGTTGATTAAAACTGGTGACTGTAATCTTCTGACCAGCTACCAAAGCTGTTTTGTCCCCTAAACCTGCGAACACCCTGAGACGTTTGTAAAAAAGAACCTTGTCTATTAATAATGTATGTTCTTACACTTCTACTGCCTTCAGCGTTCTTCTGACTTCCTCTCTAGTACCACCAGTTTACATTTCTGTTCTTTATTGAAACATCTCAGTAACTATTGGATGTATTGCAGTGAAATTTTGAGACATTCATCCCCCAAGGATCATCTTGTCTTGTTTGAACCAATAAAGATACAACAAAATCAAAGATTCAATAAAATTACTTGGTTAGGTTTAGGAAAAGATCATGGTTTGCATTAAAGCAAGTAATTTGCACAAGTCATGTGATGCATGTGGGCGAAAGTCCTGTTTGTTTGATCCATCCATGCACCCCCATCCACTTAATATGCACACTTTCTCGCTCTTTATACTACGCCACATAACATTTTTTTCTGAGGAAGAATTGGCGTATCACTTGCACACAAAATTGGTTTTGTTTTGTTTTTGCAGATGCACTGTCTGCAGTTTCAAAGTCTAAAGTTGGGTTAGTTGTACACAGACTGAACTGACAATGGGCAGGTTAGCATCTATGTTTAACTAACATGCTAAACATCAACATGTTAGCATCATCATAGTGAGCATGCACACATGCTGATGTGATGCATGCGGTACATGCAACATGAGAGGCACAAAGTTGGGCAAAGTGATATCATGTATAGTAAAAATACACTCTAGTAAACTACAAATATGTAAAAGTATGGACAACATTAATACAGAGTTCAGTAATGTTAGTCGTTATCACACTGTTCTTTTACCAAAAAAGCTACTCTAGTCAACTCAGGGTGAAGCAGAGGCTCATAAAGGTGTTTGTTGGAGTGTAAACTGGTACAGAGTGTCTGCCACTCTACATCATTTGACATAATTTATTTGCTCTATTAACTTTTTGTCATTCTCGTTCTCAGCTGTGTGTTCTGTTGGCTCGCTGCTAATGACTTGTCCTCCAAACAGCAGATTAGGTGTTAGCGTGGTAGTTACACCGTGTGCTAAATGAAAATAAATCACATTTTGTCTGAGGTGACCCGATGGAGCGTGTGGTTTTTCAGGTTTGTTGTAGAGAAAAAGGGAAGATGTCAACTGTTACAGAAGTACAAGAGTCAGCTCTGCGGTGCACAATTCATTCTTAGCACTGATCAAGCAGAAAGGCAGATTATTCCTGTGAATATTGCTCTGAATAACTACAGTGCTGAGGTCCCTCCGGTTACAGAACAAACAAACAACACTCCCCTCCTCTGATAGGTTTGTTTGTGACAATACACACACTTTCAGATTGCTAGGTGACACAGACTGAAGGTCAGACTCCTCTCAAGCAAACAAAGCATGATGGTGATGTCACTCCGCTCAAACAAACACACAAAAACCCAGACTGAAAAATGACTGGGATGTGGGACAGCAATTTCCATCTGATCATGAATTGAGGTACAGGATTGTGCTGACTGACACAGTCTGTGACCTGCCGCTGCAGGTTGTGCAACAACTGGCTGTCTGAAAATCACTGGTGGGAAAACGACAGTTACATGTTGAGCAGTATGTCTCACTATGTGTGACTGAATTTATTTTAGACGCAACTTTGAAGCTAGAATCGGCATGTACTCTCTGCTATGTGCTATATCATGTGGTGTGTTGTGACATGAACAGTGCAGGAGCCACCTGGCAGTGCCTCAGGGACTATTTTTCATCAAACATGAATCCTAAATTTAATTATAGGAGCAATATGTAAGAGCGTCCTAGCATTCAAAAATGAGGACTGCAGTCCAAATAGCAAATTAGAGTCATCAATGGCGTAGACCTATGTTTTAATAAGCCCATTATCCTGAAAATGAAATCCCACTGCTCTAAAAATACCTACTCTGGAGTTGGAGTTGAGCCTGTCTTGCTGCCTGTGAGACTCCATTAACAAACTACTCAATTTAACCGTTATACACATCTATTCCCTCTACAAGATTAAAGATGAGAACTTAACCAGACACAAACTAATTCGGAAAACATTTGGTATTAATTTTAACTATAATACATGTAAAACAAGGCAACCAAAAACAGTTATTTTGACAAAGGAATGAAAATGTCAAAGATGCTGGCTGTCGCGTTGTTGTCAGAGAGACAAGTATTTCAATAAGTGTTAGCATGTTTCTTTACTCACTGATGACATTATGATGGTGGTTTTAGTACAGTAAATGTATTGCATATCGCTCATTTAACTTTACTTTTGTTGGGAGTTTTCGACAAAAACAAAAGAGACAGTCCAGGGGACTACAGACAGTCTCATCAAGTAAAATAAAAAATTAAAAGAAGCTGGATCTGTGGGTCCTTTATGACCATGATTGTCCTTTGCGATCTTAGAGATCCTTATTATTCAAAGCAAGGGTATTTTTAAGGAGGCAGGTGTCTCGCACATATATAAAACTTAAAGTCTATTCCTTTGGGTTGATACAGAAGGAAATAAAGCAATGTTTTCTAAACAAATAAAGTGAGCCTGTATAAAGATGTCCTGTTTTTCCGGTATTTTTCATATTTTTTAGTGGCATGTGTCAGACAAAAAGTCAAATATTCTGAACTATTTATATCCATTCAGACTGTAGACTCTTTACTCAGCCATTTCCAGGTTATTGCATTTTTACCACCTGCTGGTAGTATTTATAGCAAATATCTGTCCTCAGTTCTGTGGTGTGTTGTTCAACTGCAGTACCTGTTTGGCAGAAGTCTTACCTGAACTATAACTGAACCAATTGTGACGTTATCAGCCAATATATGATACATGAGAAAAAAAATGGAGATTTTAATTTTTAATCTGGAAATTTGTCAGGTGACTTTGGTAGGCTATATGTCTGCTAATAATGGGCTCACCAAATGTGCCAACTGTATCTATTTTTGTTCTCATTCATAAAATTCAGGCATTACTTCGTTTGAAATAGTGTGAAGCCAGAGATCAATGTATCCTGACATTTTTGAGTTTATGATAATTTTAGACTTCAAAGACCTGTCCTGGAAGGCTATTTCAGAAATGGGCATTACCATCTGTGATACGGTTTTTAATGCTGACAGGTAATGATTTAATTATGGTGGAGCGAATGCATGTGTCATAAATACATACTTTATACTGAAAAAAGGCTGCTGTACTGGTGAAAATGTGTTTTGCACTAGAAATACCACTGCTGTTTGTGATCAAAACAAGTGCATAATTTCTTTTGATTATCATAAACTTATAATAATCATAATAAACACTCATCTGAAGTGGCACTACAAGTGTCTCTTGAGGTGTGATTCTCTCATCAAAGCAATTAAGCGAAGCCTAAGTGTCTTCATGCAAAAACAATTCACACACACTGTTGTATTCCTGCTTTCATCACTGTTGGATGAACACCTCACATCCCCAGGTTTGGCAAAGAAAACAGATTGCAAGCTCACCTATAATGAGCTGTAAAAATGAGGCTTAGAAATGTGTTCAAAATCTTTTTGATAATTTGCCATCAAGTCTGAAACAAAACAGCCCGCAGCCAACTGTAGCACACTTATACTGCCTTCAAACAGGGTTGGATTTAGCGTGTTCAGAATTCACAAGTTATGACATTTTAGCTGACGTTTTCAGAAATGGCAGAGGTCATGGAAGTTGATTTTTCAGTGGATGGTAAGTTAATATAATGTCAGTCCAATCTTGTAGATTTTCACTTTAATTTTATGATACGTCTGAGGAAACCTTGATATACGCAAAAGCATCATCTTTTTCCTTTCTTGCACTACATTACCTGCTTGCTACCTTGCAAAAGTGCTTTTGTGGCTTCAAGACATTGACAGTTGTGGGGTCCGTGCTGTTCTCGCGACTTAACCACTTGACACAGTGATGATTTGAGCATAAGGCTAGCATGTTCACAGTGACAATGCTAGTATGCTGATGTTTATCAAGTAGTTATATTGTTCACCATCTTAGCTTAGCATGTTGGAATGCTAACATTTGCTAATAAGCACGAAACACAAAGAGCCTGATGAGAATGTCATTAGTCTGTAAATATTTACTGCACTGTTGTTGTCCTTGGCACTATTGTATGTACTGTTTGTCATGTGTGTTCCACGACAACTGAAAGATCATGTATAAGCTTTTCATTATGCTACATACCTGAGTATAATGACGATTAAGCTGAATTGAACTGAAGGCCATCGACATACTGTGCACATACCTTGAGTGAATAGTATATTGAAAGACATTTTCTTGAAAGACAAAGTCATTTTCCAACATGGTCATGACACACAGTGGAGTGATGACAATTACAGAAGATGGTTATGATGTTAGTAAACTCCTTTTTTTTACATTACTTTCAGTCTGGACAAGTTCGGCACTTATACCAGCTAAATTCCAAGGCGATTCACTCAACACATTAATTCTCATTGAACTAACACGGACAACTAAGAACAAGATCATCTTTAATTTGCTGATTTCTGGTCGTATTTAGCCAGCTAGCAACATAGAAAACAGTACTGATGATCTTCATGTAATGGTATAGTTGAGTTGCTATTGGTATTGATTGTTGCTAAATAGATGTCTGATCTCTCTCTCTCTCTCTCTCTCTCTCTCTCTCTCTCTCTCTCTCTCTCTCTCCCTCTCTATCACTGGCTTTTGCAATTCTACACTGTTTAAAATGTAAGCCTCCATCAATCATGACAAATTAATCCTGCAAGTATTTTTATATTTGGGGAATAATTTATTATGTCAGCAGGAACAACTGCTCCAACAGGTGACAGTCAGGGAGCAGGAACTGCATGTAGAGAGTAGAGAGGAAAGTGAGAATTACAAATTACAGAATAAGAGGTACGAGATGCTGTGGTTTAATCAATTATAAAATACAAGCTCCTGTTTTGTTTACCTCAGGTAGGGGTATTTGACAAACTAAAGTCATTATAAGGATTTGTGCCTGCACTAACTGTGCCCCCCAACTTTCAAAGACAAAAGTTCCAGCCCTGGACCAATGGCTCCAACTCTGTTTTTTTTTTCACTCGGTTTCCTGCTCTGCATTGATGAAAACTTTTTAGTCTTTGTCTCTCTTTCAGCTGGTACACTTCAGAGACAGATAAAACATTTCAATTTGGCAGAAATAATTTGTTCGTCAGAGAACGCAGACCGTCTGGTTCCTTGTACGGAGAAGTAATTCCCCTCATCTTAACATTAATTATGTTCTCGTCGTGTCTGTCAACACAAGGAGATTGATGGCTGAGGCAGGAAGAAAAATACAGAATGACAGTCTGACGAAATCTATAAATAGACTCAGAGGCCAGCATGTACACATCTGTCGTCTCACATCACATGAGCACAAATGTGTAATTATTCATTGATAAAAACACATGGGGGGGATATGAAAGAGTGAGAACCTATTGATGCACAGTCTGGCAAATTTATGTGAACAATATATGCAGGAACACAAGGCCTAATAATCATGCTGACTTTCATGCCTGGGGGCTAGATTTGTTTTCATCTGCCGAGGGATGTAGAATATCAATACACTGCAGATGGAGAGGATTGCTGCATTCCTGCTAGTCTACAATACACAATACTATGAATTTGCTGCATAGGAACATATTCAAATAATTAATAACATTGATAGTGTGTTAATTATTGCAGAGTGTTTTTTTTTTTTCATATCCACTGAGGTCTAAATGGCCGTTTAAGTAAAGAACAAAGAATAGTTAATGGTAGAATAAGTAGGTTTTGTTAGTTGCTGTTTATAAATGGAACAGAAAGATAGTTGATTACCAAGTCCCATTTCCAGGACATCAAATACCAGGACATAGAATACATTTTGGGTTGGTAAAGCAACGCGAACACAGCAAAATAATGAGTACATAAGAAGGTATGGGTGGACGACGGGATCTCAGAGGATGTAGGTGCTGCTACATGCTTCTGGTGTGTGGTGGGTGATGACTGAGAGGGATTATTGTTGTATGAGTCTATGCATTGTATATTTTTTCTTAATACAGTAAACTCTTTGTTGCCCAAATGTTTGCTGTCAGGTGTGGACACAGGTGACAGTCTTCTGCCCTCAAGAAGTGACATGTCTTAAATAAAGAGTAAAACAGGACTGAGCGCTCTGTAAAGAGAAAAGTAGATTCACTGACATCAGATCCTTTCCCTCCTGGCAGGCAACAGCCATGAGAGTGTTGTGTGTGCAGTTACGTCACATTGAATGAATGAAGTTCACATTTTCAGTTACCCCTTGTCGCCATCTGGGGCCGCCGGCATGAGAAGTTGCTGAGCGAAGCTTTAATTCACACACTCTGTTTAGTGTTAACATGTGACATGAGTACAGTGTATACGAGGAACTGTCCAGATGGTGGTACACTGTGATCCTTTATTACTCAAATACATCTAATGAGTAGCTTCAAGGTAAGAAAGGGGTTTACCTCCATAACATATGGTGAGCTCTGGAACGCAAAGATTTTCTTTATTTAGAAAAGGTAATAAAAAAAAGTGTGAATGAACCATAACATGTTGTTATTCAGTGAGGAAAAAAGGACTAACACAGATGCGGGCCTGGATAAGTAACGCGAAAGCTGAACAGCACATTATAAGTTACATATCAAAACAAAAGTATCCTATCAACATGATGATGTGAAAATGGGCTCAGTGGTAGTGATGAACCTACAGAGGCAGCTCCCCTCAGCTTTGTACAGCTTTAGTGAGCGGTCTGGTCCGCAACTTTCTTGTTTTGGTTCACTTGCGTTGCTGTCATGGTGTCGTTATCTGCCACAACAGGCAGATATGTTCAGTGATAACACCCTACTCCACACTACCTGCTCATGACCAAACAGCAGAGTGGCAGTTAGACACTTGCTGGTGAACATAGAGGTGCATATAACAGTGAAAAAGCCAAATATTTCCCTTTGTAGTTGGTGGAGACCAAAAACAGAGCTAAAAGACAGTGAATATTGGACTAAGATGAGCCAGGTGATCATAAACTGCTCCACATGAATAATTATGTTGCTCTTTGACTGCTGGATTTGTAAATGAGCAGTGGTTTAGTTCAGCATATCAACTTAAAGTCATAATACATTAATAATGTGTTCAAAGCCTACTTCTACTGCCCCCAAGAGGCCAAAAAAAACTGCTACTGCAGATTTAAGAAGAAAATCTACTGTAATTGCTGTATAAGCTTGGATAAAGTAGTTGTTGTGTCACAAAATACTGTTCATTAAGAATAGTCATTACCAAAGACTTAAAATCCATATATCCATTAGAGTGCTACTGTCCCAACATGCATTGTCTATCACAGGACTTAAACATACTTCACATGTACATTAAACAGCAATTAAAAGTTACCACTAAGGTGTATGTCTTCAGACCCCCCGAATACATTAAAATCAAATTTTGGAGCTGTCTCAAAATTAAATGACGTATTTTCTGTTTATCTACATTGTAAATTCCACTGTTGTGTTTAAATACTGAAAGGCGAGGAGCACCACAGAAAATGTGACAGTAACAGGCAACAAGCAGCTGACATGGACAGCTGTGCAGTCTGTAATTCTTTATAATAAAAATGAATGCACATGGTTCTGATCCTTGTCTCTGTATTTGAAAAACAGAATTGATGGATCTCTTGGTTGTAAGACAGACAAATGCTTTACTCTCCTGTTTGAAGTAAAATGCTGGCTTCTTAACCTTGGCATTGCTGTGTCTGGTGAGGGCCTTATCAGGCCACTTAGGGACCAGGGGCCTCATTACTGACTTTCTAAGTCTGAAATCCTATCAGTTCAGGATGATATTTAAAATTTTTGGTATTATAGAAATCCTAACAACATCAAGGGGAAAAAAAACCATCTCATTTTAGGATATGACTTTAGCTATTACAGAAGTGTCTTAGCTGAATAATTTCCTAAATTATAAATCCTAATTTGGGAATGGCACAGATTCTGTCCTAAATTCAAAATAACTGTCAGAAATGAAAGTACCACTGTCTTGATAGGTCTGTATGGAGACAATAATGAAGACAGAGAACAATATGAACACAAAATATAACGTTAAGATGAGACTTTAAATTTCCTGGACCACATATTAACGTGTATATTGACTGACAAGAGGATTAATTCTGAATTTGATCAATGAGCTCTGTCTGTTCAGATGCTTATCATGGGTTGATAATTGGCAAGAAAACTTACCAAACTTCCCAAAAAGGTGGTGTTTCCTGTCCCTTAAGATACAATTAATCCCTCTGACTCATCAAAGCTAATTGAATGCCCGTCTTTTCTTGTCCATGCACAAGCCAGCCAGTAACAACAGAAGTGAGACAGCTGTTGTCATGAATACAAATCTTGTGTACATTTTAAACACAGGTACAGGCACGAGTTTCCAGTTCGAGTTAAGATTTCCCAAGTTAAGATACCAGGTCTGAGACAGGACAGGACATAGCCATGACTTCTGCTTCTGTAATAGAAAGATAGGATTTTTCCTATCTCCCTCAGTAATGAGGCCCCAGATTCTTTTCAAGCGAGGGGAGCGTGGGTCAAATCTTTTGTCCCAATAGCAGTTCTGCTGGGCTTACACCAGCACACCAGCGCATTACAGCTAATACTGGGTCATTGTGTCTGAGGATGCATGTCCACTTCCCCGAGGGATGTGAGCACTCTGCAAGACATGCACAATGTCACACCGTCTGCAAAAGTCCTTCCAGATCTCACTTGTGTATTGTGGACCATTATCACTCGTTAGGAATGTCAAATCTTGAAAATGTTGGTTTCAGTTACATCACGGTCTGTTGTGGTAGAAGGCAGGTGCAAGATTTCCAAGCAAGCATGAGTAATAATCTGATAATGTAGTGTGTACCTCAATATTCACATATGTCTGTGGCAGAGGTGTAGCTTGTAGTGACTCTTCGCTTGCTTTCCTGGCAGGTTTCCACTATGTATTCAATATAGCCAGATATTTTAGGCAACCACAGTTTCCTTTGCCTCCTCTCTGCATTTTGACAGGCCTTAATGTCTGTCATGTATGCTCTCTAACATTTCCATTCTCGTTGACTGTGGAATTACAAAGTGACAGTGTAGTGTGATAAGGCCCTCACATTTTGACAATGAGTTTTTCACCGTGTAATAGTCTTTTGCACTGTGTGTGATGCCAGCCACCTTTGATCAACTTCAGCACACTTTGCAGCTGCTCATCCCTCTGTGTAGCAGACTTTATCATCTACAGTTTGTGCATTTACATGACAAGCAACGTCTGTATCTGTGCTGTTTCTTTCATTTTCTGGGCTGTGTGACAATGCATTAGCAATGCCCAGTGTTTTCTCTGGTGCATACTCTGCTTTGGCATCGAACTCCATCAGGCACATCAAGAGTCGTCAACATTGCACCACATCCTTACTGTTAAATTGTGACAAAAGAGGCTTGTGGTCAGTGATAAGCCGTGATCTGTCCATGGCTAACAGGTACTCTGGGAACCTCTCACAGGGTTGTTCTCCTGATAAACATTCCTTCTTAATTTGCACATACCTGGCTCCACATCTGTTTGTTTCCTGGAATGATACACAACTGGCTTTCCAACTTTATCTGTGCATCTGAGGAACAACTCCGCCTATCCGATAACCGCTCACAACTGCTAGTTTCAGCCATCTGCCTCTGTAGGTTGCACAGAGCCGAAATGGATGAAGTGGTGAAGGCTTCTTTGAGTCGCTGGAATACTTTTTACTGTAGCTGATCCTATGTCCAAGTTGTTGATCAAACCGACTGTTGACAAGGCGGGTATGTATTTGGTCATGTAGTTAATCATGTCCAGCACTTGCTCCTGCTTGTGGTTTTTTGGGCTCCTGTAACTTGCTGATAGTATTCATTTGACCTGGGTCTGCTCTGATTCCAGTATGTGGTTCAGGAGCTGCAACTCTGGCTGTCTGGACACACAGTCTTGCTGAGTTTTTAGGCCAGCATGCATCATGCTCTCCAGTATGCACAGCAGGTGTGTGTTAAGCATAGGTATGTCTTCTCCATGTACACAGCTACCCCATCTAGTCCTTTCAGCAGTTCATGCATTTGCACTGTTATATCTCTGCAGGGATATTCATTCCAAATGGTAACAGCTTGAACCTCTCAAAAGGTAGTATAAACATAGTTAGAATGCAGTGGTACTGAATCTGCCAGAAACCTGAAGCTGAAGCTGACAGATGTGAATGTGAAGACTGTGGAACCTGACTGGCTGACAAGTGTCTTCCTCTGTAAATTAGCATCCCACTCTTGTGACGTTCAGAATTTGAAAGATTTGGGCTATTGGCTTCATGACTGTCACCACTGGTGATGTCTGTAGGCTGTGTGACTCTCTCTATCACACCCTGTTCTTCCACTCGCTGCAACTTGGACTTAAGGAAGAAGTGGTGGAAGAACTCTTTTGTGTGCTGTATGGCGCAGCTCCATTTTATGGGTGCATCTTGGCTGGGTCTTTCCCCTCAGCCTAAGTTATCTGAATGTTCTTTACAGTACAGTTATTTGTTCTGTCCATTGCTCTGCACTGCCCCAGTATTCCCAGGCAAAAGTTCTCCTTAATCTCTTCACTAGTATTATCCTTACTGGAGTCTAGCTGACTTTGAACAAGTAACATCTTTCTTCCAATGGACTTTTCCCCAGATACTAATGCTGGAATTTTGGTTGGGGGTTTATACTTATGCTACACAGTTTCCAAGGTAAGGTCGGATATGACCTGTAGTTGCCTGGAGAGCGCTTTGTCACGAATGCTGACAACCAGACTGTCTCTGAGGTGTTTGCCCTTTTTATCTCCAAAGTCACAGTTGTCACTCAACTCATAGAGGGTTCTGATGAAGGACTTCTGCACCCACTGTTGAAGGCTCGCTCTGAGGGCTGTTTGGAAGTATTCATCACATTCAGCTAACACCATGCCGTAGATGTCCTCTTTGTGACTCTACGAAAGGTGAACTTGAAAATGTTTTTGCCCCCATAGCTGTGTAAATAAGTTAACAAGAGCTAGTATGTGACGTGCTCTCAGCCAACATTGCTGACACGTGCAGCTCGGCTGCTAATTTATCTTCTATGATTTCTTATTTATTTATTCAACAGGCACGATACATGTTAGCATTATTACATTTAAGTAAAAAATGCAACCAATGCAATGAACACAGGACTTATAGCTATAGCGAATTTGCAGTCCTTGTCCCTGGTTAGCCTTTTAAATTTCAGCTCTCTGATTGGTTCATCTACTAGAATCACATCTGAATCTGAATACGCCGAAGAGCATAAATAATGCAGTGCAAATAAATATTTTTTCTATCTGTAGTTGCTCATTATTATTTGGAAGAGTCACCTCCATGATTACCCTGGCTTAGGTAAAAAAAAGGTTGCATCAATCTTAATAAATCCTTAATCAAACTTTAATGCACCAAGATTATTCCCTTCATGTGAAGGACACTTTCAGATACTTGTACATATTCACCGTAGAGTTTCTATTTCCAGTGCAAAACAGAAAACTTTTTTTTTCAGTTTCAGATTTTTTTTAATGTCCCCCAGTTGAATAGGAGGTGGTGGTGGCCTTCTCAGACAGTTCATTAAACTTAGTTTAGCTAAAAATAAAAAAGGGAGAGAGATTTTACTAAGTGTAGTATGAGGATGTGGAAATATTCAAATATATTCCAATACAGTGCATTTTTTTGTCTATTTTGTTTAGTTTTTCTTTCTTATTTATTTTAGGAATCAGTATTATTATTGTTATTATCTCCCTTTTTAAGAATAATGATAATAATATCTTATTGTATGTTTTTATCATGCATGATTTTATTCATGTAATATCTTATATACTAGTATGATGTATCTTGAAGCACGCTGATTTTATGCTTGTCATATGAAATGTGCTATATAGATATATATAAAGTGAACTTGACTTGACAATATTAAATCATTCTGATGCTTTGTAGGCACAACATTTGCAAGTTTTCTTGATTTAATGACTCCTTGTAAACCACGTCCACATCTGGCCTTATTTATTTATTACCATTCATTTACGTCTGTGTTGTGCATCCTCACAGTTGTTGCCTGTACTACTCAGCAGCCAGCCTAAGCCATATTTGATTAGCCTCCAGGTCCTCCTACTCAGGTTGTGAGTCTTACATTAACATGCCAGGGCGGTCCAGTCTCAAACTGAATTAGATATAATGGCTGGTAACGGGTCATCAATCAATACTGAACTTTGCAAGTGCGTGGCAAAAGTGGAAACTTGCAGGGATCTAGACAATAAATACAACACTTCTTTCCAATTTACAAAATTTACAGCTGTTTCAAAAAACATCTGTCATTCCTTTCACTGCATGTGAACACATGTGGCTGATGTTTATATATTTTATATAAAAAACTGTTTTCGCACACTGGTATGTGTAATTTGTTCTCTTACATAACTACCTGGAAACTATATGACTTGAATGGTTTTGGTTATATAATTGTTTCTTCCACTAATTGGACAGCTGGGAATAACAAGTAATTTGTTCATCAAATGCAAATATCACACATAACATGTCTGTGCACAGCTTTAATTAGTAAATCTTTATGGGTTGTATGTACGTTGCATAACAATATCAAAAAGACAACTGAGAGAGAAACATAAACATGTTTGAGCAAATGAAAATCCACAGAAACTGGCCAACACAGGTATATATAAAATGAATCTAAGAAGATTTAAAAATACTGAGAAGTCATTTCAAACATAGCTCCTGGCTGGGAGAGTAATATTGCTTAAATGGAAAGAAAGATTTCCTGCAACCTTCAATGTATGGATTGGAGAATATCATCTGACCTTAAAAAATGTTATGCTATATGAATGTATAGATATACTCCCCACCCTCCCCTGCCCTTTTTAAACATTTCTTTCATTTTATCTTCCTCACTTCCTCTTTCCTTACCTTATATGTGTTATTTGTGTGGATTTATCACACTAACCATTGAACTTATATTTTGATCTGTCGTATTATAAACTTGCAATGGTGCAACAGGGCATTGTGGGATGGGATTTTGTTAAACTGTTTTTCAAATTGTATTTTGTATAACCTGAAAAACGAATAAGTACTTTGAAAAAGAAAAAAAAAGCTTGCAAGGTGTTTACAAGAAGAAAGGGGAAAACATATGGTGAGATGGATAGATCAGTAGATACAACCACATTAAATCAGAATTAATGGCACGTAATGTACATTTTGGACATTTCCTGTGCGTTTTTGTGAACATGCTCTGAAGTGTGAGTGAAATGTTCTTGTGTGCCTCCTTGTGGAGCACGTCAGCACAGGAGGAGGCACCAGAGGGCTGGGTCACAGGGAGTAGTTGGCAAACAGGGAAGAGGAGCGCACTATAAGAAGAGACTGAACACAGAGGAGCGTCAAAACATTTACACCAGAGCCGAGAGAGGAGGAGAGGACAGGGGGAGACAAAGGCGAGCTGAGAGACACGCAGAGGAGGAGACGTACGTGGAAAACGGCAACACGTTCAGGATGAAGACTTAAACCGCGGTGTTTTTTTTGTTTTTTTTCCTTCAAGGTCCGATAGCCTGCTTTTTAATAACCTGAAACGGTACTTGTGACAACCCAGCGTGAGCACAGTGTGAGGGAAAGAGGTAAAAGTGCGGTCCGACGTCGCACTTCTCCTGCGCCCGGCGCGCCTCGGTGTCACCGCGCACAGAAAAATCCTGGATGAGCGCAAAGTGTGAGCAGCTTCAGCACCTGAGGAGAGGACAGCTCCGCTCCGCTCTGGACCTCCACAAACTCCGCTGTCCGCAGCTCCTCATGACCGCACTTCCAGTTTGACAACAATCTGCCTCACAAGTCTGGAAGAAGTCTGAAGAAGATCCACTGACGGAGAGATCCGCGACTGACTGTGTGCTCAATATGTACCAGGGGCATTTACAGGTAAGACGGCAGCCTTGTCTCATGAAGAGGAACTGTTTTAGTTGTGATGGAACAAATGAAGTGATGTGAACGGGGCCGAGTTCATGTCAAGGGCATTTTTTTTTACACAAGAAACGTGAGACAATCATGTTTAGTGCGAGACAAGTAGAAATTTCTGCGATCAGCTGAAAACAGAGACGTGCACGGTGTTTTTAAGAATGAAAATGTGCTCATTTTCACCTCTTACCTAACCGAGGCACGTCTGCTCTGATCAACTACAGCTGAAAAGACAGTATGGCTTAAATAAATACCAAGGAACTCTAAAAGCTTATAAAAGCATGCATTATTTCCTATATTCACTGATAAAACAGAGGAAGAAGCACTATAGCGCGCCTATTGCATATGCAGGTGCATGACAAAGGTAAACAGGAGGTGTGAGCATACAAGCAAGGCAGCCTCACACTGCTGGGAACAACAAATCATTAGTTTCTCAACATGCATGCCTATGCGCACGTGACGTCATGCATCCTGACGTTTTCACACAGCAAACTACAGTGCTGACAATATACTTTGTGTTACATCAGGAGAGGAGACTGAAACTCAACCCAGACACCAAAAGAAAGGCACAAAATGATCAAAACATGCTGGAATAATAACGAAGAGCCCGATCATGCCTCAGCTATTCTCCTCCTGCAGAAATCAGAGGACATGTTTGATGTACAATATAATCACACACTGTCTTTCAGCACAATAAGCACACAGTTCAAAACAATAATCAGTCAGTGGCTCAGATGCATGGATTGAAATAGATACTGTTGTTTGACAGAGATACTTCAGCTCCCAGACAGTTGATTATGTAATAGAAGACCACTCCTGACTCAGTACTCAGGAGCATTTAAGACCAAAATTTAATATTTCATGATATATTACTCAAGCAGTAGTGTTCATTGAAAATGCATGAAAAAAAAAAGCGGTCAGCAGTTCTTGTCTGGAGTGTGTTTGTTAAGGGTCAATGAAAAGCCTGTGATACTGAGTTATGATGCTATGTAAAAGACATTTAATCAATATTGTAGTCACAGTTTTCCATGTTTCATCCCACAATGTTTCTAATATCTCACACTTTACATGTTTCTCATCACATGCATGCAGGCCATGACATTGTGCCATGTTTAGACCATGAGTGAAACATGATACTGCTGTTTCTCAGCCATTATATGGGGCCAATTTAGCAGTAAATGTCTGGTGACACTCTATCTGACAGTACTGGATCTCTCGCCGTGACGCTCGCCTGTGTAACTGATGGATTTAGCTTTCTCCTTTCATAAGTCAAGTGTGTGTGCTTATGTGTGTGTGCATAAGAAATAAGAGCTATACCTGGGTTTGTGAGTAATACAGCCAGACCTGGAGATAATGTATTGTGCGTTGAATGGGTGGGGTTTGTTATATCATGACAGTTACAGACATATAAGAAATTTCCAAAACTTAAACCATGGAGCAAAAGCAGTATTTTATAAATGCAAATTTAGGGAAATTTCAGTTCTGCTTTCAGAACAAGGCGACTTTCTGAAATGTGTCCTGAAAGGAGAGCTTTTTCACATGTTGCATGCATTTTATTCAAGCTATAATGCCTTAAAGGGATAGTTCAGATTATTTGAAGTAGGGATGTATAAGGTTCTTATTGATTAGTCTCGCATAGCCACATCTCTCTTCACAGCGCTCAACACTGGAGTAAGGTCTGGCAACACATAAACATTCTGCTATAGGGGGAAAAACACCCTGCTTTGTTTGCTTTTCTTTAAACCACTCACAAATGTCTTGGATGTGCTAAGCCCAGGATGAAGCGATGATGCTGCTACAAAATAATGTTGAGGAGAACTTGTTGTGGTGGAACATTTGTATGTCAGGAGGTGAGCTCTGGTATTAAAATGTCTACATCACTGCAAAAGAAAAGGCAACAGCTGCTAGCTTGTTTATGTTTATATTATTAGTGTTCCAGACGCAAATTTGACATTTTCAGCATGTAGATTTAGAAGGTCGTTCTTGTTTCCCAGGGTCTTTGAAAATGTACATAGCAGGTGCTGCAATGTCGCTCAAAGCAATGACTTATACCATCAGTGTGCATCTGGTGCGTCTGATTACTTGTTGATTTTCAGCACATCACTTACAGTAGATGTTGGTCAGCACGCCCCCAGTTTGGAGAAGCATAGAGGGTCACCAGATAGGAAGCTAAACAATGCACTGCTGTGGACAGGGTCAGCAACAAAAGTTATTTTCGCCACTTAAAAAATGGTCCACCAAAAAAAAAAAAAAAAGGTTTATGCCATTTAGTATATTTTCACTGCTTTTCTTTGCCATCAGACAGGAAGTTGCTTTTATGTAAGCCCAATATGACTCTCTTCAATCCAACCAGACTACCTTGCACAACATGGGAGATGCTGGTCTGTTGCTGCCTCAATCTCTTTGTTTGTCTTACTGTGTCACTTCTGTGTGTCTTAAAGGGTTCAGATTCCAGTCATACAATAAGTCTAACAGGAAGACAGGAAGCGGCAGACCGGCATCTGTTGAACTCTACGAGGTTAAATGACTGATTTTGCCAGTGGAGTCTGTTTGGTTTAGAGAGAGTGATATTTGGTTTATAAAACAGCAGTTTTCCATCAGAAAAGGCTTCTGATGGCGAAGTAAAGTGGTGAAAATATTCTAAATATAGCATAAAGTGAAAATGATATTGATTTTTTTAGATGGGCCTTTATTAAATGGTTAAATACATCTTGCTGCTGACTCTATCCACAGCAGTACACTGCTTTGTTCAGTGCTTGGGCCCCTGTCTGCTTCTCCAAACTGGGGGCGTGTCAACCAACACTGACTGTAGATAATACACTGACCACTGATAAGTGCCTCATACAACCTAACATCAAATCTAATCTGAGATACCCCTTTAAAACTTAGTAAAACCTGACATGAATGTTGAGCATGCCCTCTAAGATTCTCATTTTTACTTAATTTGCTGTGTGTCTGAGGGCAGGCTTGGGGCATAAATCATTAAGAGAGGTTGGTCTTCATAGTTTAGAATTTTAAATGAAGCTCATACTGTACACACTTCATGATGTTACAGCGATGCCGCATCAGTCAGTCGCTCATAATCAGCTATCAGATTTCCTTCCTCATAGTAGATACATTTGTAAGTCCTTCTTTATGACACGATTGTCAGTTTGAAAGATTTGTCAGCTTATGGTGCTGCAGCTCAGGAGGCATTTTGCTGTGAGAACAAGATAAGGATGTCCCATCATTTCCTCTTCTTTCTTCATCTTATTTTTCATTTGCTGACCTTCTCATTTCTCTGTGACCTGACGCGTCTATACGGGCGGGTTGATGTGGCGGTATAATCCATGGAGCGTAAGGTATTTCCATGAGCACAGTAGCATTTTTGCATAATTGCTGTGGATCTGCTGTGCACGACGATACAATATTGGGTGGATCAAATATCTTGGCATGACTTTGACGAATGACGCCAAATCATGTCCTCATGGTTGGCATGTGTCGACTGTATGGGTAATATCCAAGTTTGGCATGACCAGTGCTGCCTGGCAGAAATATGACGCTGGACTCAATTTTTCATGCTTTTTGTATCATAAACATGTGAGTAAAGGTGTTGTCAGCATGCTACAGTAATGTTAAGGATCACTTTACTGTATCAAGTGTTGTATAAGATTGATGCTGTATAAAAGGGCAATTCAGAGGTGTGGATGTCAGCTTCATTGCTCTTTCTGTGAAGGTGCAACTGAAGATGCTGCGAGGGGAGCTGATTCAGCATGGCTGCTCATCTTTATCAAACAAGAAGAGATATTGTTTCAGTCACTGTACTGTATATTTTTGCTTTGATGTACTACATATAAGAAAGACCTTGAGTTTGTGTTCATTCATAGTCCTTCAGTCGGCACCTCCTCATAACATTTTGACATTATAGATTGCAGTGTAATTGCTGTGGTAGTTTCCTACTTGTGTATTCATGTTTACAGTGGATCTAATCACGAGAGCGTTTGTACTGTGCCTATAAAATACATCCTGGCTTAATGGAAGTGATGCTCCAAGGCCTGTGGATATTTGCTCAGTTAAGCACAACATGATTACATAATTTGATTACCATATTCCAAGTCCCCCGGGGTGAGACTTGGATGGATGCTATCGTTGATCAGAAGTAGATCGAGTCTCTTAAGATCTCACACCATCTTTTCATTAGGCTCCTGATTTGTTTATACAGTTTGGTTTGTTGGGTGAACGATTACTTGTTTAGAGGTTGTCCTCCAGCACTCTGCCAGAGTAAATAGGCCACTGATACAACATGAAAACCGCTGAGTTGTTCAGAATCGGTCGTCTCTATTTGCATTTCCTGTTTTCTGCTCTGTTTTGGTGGTGTGGATATTTGTGGCAACTGAGTGCATCTCTTTGTGTTTTCAGTTTCTCCTCAGTCAGGACTGGTGAAAACCTTTCACTGTCATTTCGGGGCTTTATTGGCATGACATTTGATTGCACAATTATGATAATGAAGACAATTGTTAAGAATGAAATAAAAAAAAAATAGCAATAGTTAATAAAATAAATAAATAATGAAATAGATAAATAAAATGAAATATTCAGCTCAACTGCTCAACAGTTCCAAAACAGCTAAATAAACTGCCTTGAAGATATATTCATTGACAGGTCCTTGAAATGCATCGCCTGAAGATTCAATAAGGTAGCTGTATGTCAGGATTGTCCACTCTGATAGAGACAGACTAATGGACCACTATTCTTTAATTTTCCGGTGTAACAACACCGATCGTTGATTGGCAAAGACAGCATCATTTCTGACCCGAGTGGCCAGAGGATTTGGGCTCCTAATTAGCTAAACAGCTATATGGATTTCTTAATTTATGCATTTAAACTGACAAAGACCTCAGAATTTGTATTGACTGCCAGGGAATTAGAGTGGTTGATTTTACACAAAAGGGGGTGGGGGCATGGCACAGGAGCGAAGTACTTGGATGGGTTGCAGACATCATGGGAAGGACATGCAAACTGCACACAGAATCAAGATATGAATCCACAAGCTTCTTGCTATGAGGTGAAAGTGCTAATCAATGCACCAGCGTTTTAATACTCAGTTAAATCAAGTTATTTCATTTTTTAAAATGTCGAAGTGATTTTACCAATTCTAAGTTAGTTAGTCCTGGGGATAAGGCAACTATTAGTCTACTTAGTAAGGGATATTGTACAATGAGCAGGTCATTATTCCAAAATAAGCCTAGAGAGGGTAATGAGGTGTGTCAGTGTCTTCAATTACCCTAAGGGGTTTATTACATTATCCTGCTTATTACACAGCTACTTACAAAATAAAATATCAATAATCTGGCTCAAAATATTAATTTAAAGATGATTTCATTGCTCCTCCAGAGTCTATGATCAGAACTGTTCTTTACAGCGATGGTCTCATTTTCAAAAACAGAAACAGACCTAAGAATGCCAATCAGAATCAAGTATTTCACAGTGCAAGAAAAATATGTAAAAAATAAACAACCACCCAAATGGAAATGAAGTGACACTAAATTCCTGTCAGATTCTTGTCACTGGAGTTCCGCTCTTAAACTGACTTCATAAACAGTCTGACACATTAGAGGAATTGTTCCAGTTTTTTTTTTCCTTAAGTATCCTCTGCTGTTTTGTTCACAGCAGGACATTGCATAGTTTCCTGCACTGGTACTCCTCTCTGCTTCTCCAAACTGGGGGCAGCCGTCATGTACTGTAAATAATACACTAACTATGGATAAGTACCTCACACACATTTCAAAGAATTCAAACTATCCATTGAAAATACTGTTAAGTCCTAATGGTTTAAAATATTCCAATGAATGCTAAAAAAAACAAAAAAACAAAAAAGCAGTTTGATGGAGGAAACCCCTTGAAGAGATCTTGCAGAATAAATAGGCAAAACAGAGCAGAGCAATCAATCAAATCAATAATCAACATACAAGTTGACAGGGCATCACAACACCAGCGGGAGTCTCTGCACTGCACACCACAATACATGCACTCATCAATCATAGCTTCACAGTCTATGAGGATGTTGTCTTGAGGATGTTGACCTCTGGTTTAAGTCTTCTAAAACTTGTCTTTTTATTCACTGTTTGATCCAGACGTCTCCCACAGTCGCGGTGGTCAGTCAGCCACAGGCATGACAAAGGGGTCCTGAACGCTTTTTCCACAGAGACCGTTTTAAAGTCTCCTTGATTTAATGAACCATGGTCTTGATTAAGAGTGATTTAATAGGCTTGACTATTTCAGGAGCCGGGATAATGAGTGAAATCAGGTGGTATCCGGCTGGAACGAAAGCTCCACAGACAGTACTGTTCTCCTTGTTGAAGACGTGTGTGGCAGGGCAGGAAACTAAATGTCTACAAGAAACACAGCCTGAAGCTGCTCAGTCACTGCTTTTTGGAGCCTAGAGTCAGGAAATTGTGAGGAAAAATGCAAAATAGAGAAAGAAAGATATTTCCACACCAAAGGATAATTAGAAGGAGAGGAGGCGAATACAAGCAGACCATTGTTTGAAAGTAAAGCTGGGAGGAAAATTATCTGTGAGGTCAAGTGTAGTGCAGGTTAATATTTTTTGTCTTCAGCTTTAACAACTTGGATTTAATTCCCAACAAAATATCAGAAATACTGTCAAGAACTCAAGAGAAATTTTCTTTTCACCCTTCTTACTCAAACACGAACAAAATCTTGATGTTTGCTTGCTGCTGAAATGTTTCAAAATGTCTTAAAATTTCAAAACTGCATGTCAATTTAATGTTCATATGGTCCTTCAAAGGAATTTAATAGTGATGTTATGAATGTTAAATGCATATTATCCAAGTCTGTGTACATGTTGGACAATTTTGTGATAATACGGTACATTCCTTTGCATGGAAATACATACTCATGCTGCACTATTTATTTGATCTTATTTATCTGAACAGCTCAGCGTGAAAATATCTATAAGAATAAATGAAAACAAATTTAAACAACTATACCAACACTGAAAATAACCTATATAATTAACACAAACATATAAAAATAAAACTAATTAAATTAGTTATTGTCATTTACAATGTTGCCCTGTTACCTTCCATTAGTGGTGTCCATATTTCTATAAAAGATTCTCTCTGTAACCTTGGTATGTATGTTTTTTTCCCGTTGCATAAATATTCATCAGAATTGTTAACCACTAAGCATAGGAGTGGGAGGAGGGTGGGGGGTTCCTGGCAGGTTTTGCAGCTGAAGTGCAGCTTTGATCTTCCTGTCAATACCACAGTGATATTCTGGTGTTGACAGGAGGTGGCAGTTATGACGGTGGCAATTTTACCAATAGAGAACAATAGAGGAAAAATTAATTTGTGCTTCTCTGACTGAAGTTGAACGTACCGTAACTGCACTCTCCTATTCAGCCAGGACTTGAGTCTCAGACATCTCAAGCTTGGCAGAGGGAGACCAGATTAAAAGATTAATATTGTGATAATTTACAGCAAAATGTAATCCATAACATCCTAGTTGTCTGCTCTGCGTTCTGTACACACAAACTGTTTGCTCATGTCTGGTCTGAAACCAGAATTATTGTTACTCTCCCTACTCTTACTACCTTTTTACAGACATTTTAGTGAATTACCCCCATCATATACATAAGCTATGTCTCTCTCTGCTCATGAATTAAGATACTAAAGTTAAAAGATACAGCGAAGTTTGCAAATCCTGTTTTTTTTATCTGGTTTCTTCAGCACTTTGTCACTGTGCTCACCCAGGTGGCTGGCAGCCATCCTGAGCCACTGGTGATAGTGGGGGGGGGGCAAACTGGGAATCTCTCCCTGTCCCTGGTCGGGTAGTTAAGGCTCTATAGAGGCCCTGAGCAGCTTGTGGAGCTCGTAAAGCGGACTAGAGGGAGACTAAGAGGGATTCAAGCATACATCAGCAGCAGTTGTACTATAAGCTGATTGAGGAAACAGGGGTTGTTGTTTTTGCCCACATAGCACAAGAATTTGGTCATTTTTCCATTCATCTGTGCTCTTCTAACACCCACCATCCATCCTTTAAAATAATTAAAAATGTGAACGTTAGGGACAGACGTGGGTGTGAATGATGACAGGAGATATGAGAGATAGGGATGAAGAGGCACACAATATTGTCATGCTCCCAATCATTTTATTTTACGTTTCTGTTCATTTTTAAGTAAATTATAATCTAATATCATCTCTAATCTGTGCCCCAGCAACATAATTTCACATGATGAATTCCTCCTGCCTGACTGAGATCAGGACCTCCTGGGTCTCCGTCATACATTGTGCTACAGTTCATTACAGTCAGATTTTGACAGTAGGAGTGTGTGTCTGCGTACAGGAGTGTGTATGAGTGTGTGTGAGAGAGAGAGAACTCACCCCTGTTTAAGACTCTAACCCAGGGTTAATATTTTTATTTAACACTGACAGAATTGAGCTGCGAGGGGATTTAAATGATGAGATTGGGCTTCCAGAGAATTTGTCCTGTCATTGTTCCCTCACAAGGCAGACAGTCTAATAAAGACTAATAAAGCTGTGGTTTTAGACTGATTACATAAAATTGTTTACATCTTCAGGGATTCATAAACTCAAAGTGAAGCATTTAAGTGTTGAAGTGAAGTGATGACAAAATATTTCTAACCACATTTTGATTTTATGGTGTCTAATCCTCACTGTTTATGAATTAAAATGTGATCTGCTATTGCCCTCTTTGTTCAGCACATCGATCTATGATTTAAGCCAAACGTCTAAAGTGTAATTGCCTTTTAATGACCTCGCACTGGTTATTATCTGATCACTGATGCTCTGCTAAAGGCTACCAGAATGCAATGGAGATTCTTTTTATAGTTGACAGAGCAAATCCATTCTGTTATTGATTATTATGGTTTGAGCCACATTACAGATTGTGTCCGACTGCCATTGATCAATTTGACTGACAAACAGACAGAGGCCTTCACAATTACAATATATTCTATTAGCTTTTGTGTTAGCTACTGTTTATGATACACAGATTGTAGGTGTCTTAAGTTTATGTAAATTAGCAGTTAAAAGAATGATATCTGATACTCTATTTAAATGGCTGGTGTGAAACAAAATGTGGAGGTGGAATTTTATGTCATGAGGGAGTTGATTTGAACAATCATGTATGAATGTTACTGAAAGACTTCAACCCCACTGTGGTATCAACATTTCTGAAACTGACTAACCAAGGTCACAGCTCTGCCGCCACACTACAGATGATAGTGATAATTAGCTTAAACATGTGATGGAGAAAAGAGTGGCAATGACAGCTAACAATATGTCCACTCAAAGCTATAATATAAGCTATTTTATAATGCATACAACTTTTATTTTTCAATATTTCCCAATTATTTTTAGAGGACATACCACATTTTGAAATTAAAATGTTTTAAAGGGATAGTTTCGATTATTTGATGTAAGGTTTTATTAAGTAATTATCAGTAATCAGTGTATTACCTACAGTAGATGGCAGTCAGCATGCCCCAAATTTGGAGAAGAAGAGAAGAGCATCAGCATGGAAGCAATGCACTGCAATCAATGTACTGCTGTGGACGAGGTCAGCAACAAAAGGCATTTTAGTCACCAAAAAGGGCCACCTAAAGAAAAAAATCTGTATCAATTTAAGGACATGCCGACTGCCATCTACTCTTGATAACACACTAACTATGGATAAATACCTCAAAAAATCCCAATTCCCCAATTATCCCTTTAACCAGCAACAAGAAAGATCACTGGTATGTAAGGGAGAAAATGTCACACCCACCCTCCCTGTAGAGGAAGTGATGTAACCACTCTACAGAGAGAAAGAGAACACCTGTTCTGTGTCCATATGGGATTTGTTGAAACTCACAAAATTACACTTTTCTACAGTGTTTTTAGTTTGAAGTTTCATTGATATGAGTTGGAGTTGCAGAACTTTTACCAGATACCAGAGATGCATTGTGGTTTAAATGTGCTGTTGTTCTGCATGAAAGATGCTTGTGTGCGTCACGCAGTACGTCAGACTTGTGTTTCTTATTTTATGCTCAATTTGTGCTTCTGAGTTTTGACAGAAATGGTGACGGAGGATAAGTGTTATAGCAGCTCACAAGCCTTGCTCAACATTATGAGTCTGAATGTCATGGGGCCGCCTCGGTCTTACACACACATGCACACACCAAATGTCAACACAGTGTAGCAGGCTTCCTCAAACAAGAAGCCTGTATCTGAGAAGGGATGTAATCAATGTGAAGCACCCAAATTCACAGCGTCACAGCTCGACATCATTCTCTCTCTTGGTGGATGTCCTCTGGGTATTTTTCCACTCCGAGTCTGTTAACACGGCAGCCCTTGCAGCCCCACATGGAGAGTCCCCTGAGCTACTGTACAAAGCCACATTCTTCCCGCCACAAAAGTAGGACAAGCCCCAGCATCTTTCTTACTGGGAGCAGAGGGCTGTGCAGAAGAATGGGTAACCCATCCATCTCTCTCGCCCAGCCCATTCATAACAGTCATTCTCCAACTGGGAATTAATTTGCTCCAGAAACCAGGCGTCTCAGTGCCGGAGTGGAGGGAGCATGTGTTTGGTCCTCGGGGGAGATGTGAGCTATCATGGATGAGAGCTGTTGGTAAACAAATATGCACTTCACAGTGGCAGATGTGAGCAGGATTTTCACCTAGATATTTAAAGGGACTGCCAAGTGGTGAGTTAGCGCTGCCCCGCCTCTGCAAATTTACAAAATACAGACTGTGCTCTATGACCATGGTTCAAATTATGGGGGAGCTCAGCTCCCCTGAAAAGGACATGAGTTCCTTTAAAAGCCTACTTTGGGACATTCTGGGAGGAGCTCTAAAATATCAGGTTCAGGTCCAATCAAAAGTTTTAGGCTGCAGTGTTCTTAGTATTTTGCCAGTTTGTGTATCTTCATTATTTCATAAGCAGTGTGTTACACTGCTGCTTGTGCAACTGCTGACCGTGTTGAAAAGCTGGGCCAATCAGTGGACCACTTCCTGCACCTTTCTCTTTTGCTTATGCACTAATGTTGCCTCTCATCTTACTCTTCTGAGAGACTCCCTCTGAACTCTCCTTGAACTGTTGTGAGGCCCTCTGGGGAGACACGCCTCACAGTTTGAAAGCCTCTGCTTAAGGGGTCTCAACTAGTATTGGATGATCACTATGAAATTTGGCACAGATATACAACACGAATAATATGAATAACTTTGGTGATCTCTTAAAGGTAGAATGTGCAGCATTGTTAATAAACACACCATTCAAAGCTGGCTCCTCCTCCTCATTAGAGCTGCTATAGCATAGCTGTAAGCCTTGATCAAACATTAGTACAGATGTTGAGAGTGACAGCTGTGGACCTGCATATAAACAGTGGACATGCACAGGCTTCTACACATGCATTAATTGAAGGGAAAGAAACGTAACGGTGAACTTCTGACAGCAAGAGGAAGAGCTTTGACTGAACAACATATAAGTTACAAAAAAAAAGAAAGAAAACTGTGTGTGACTTAATGAGAATAGGACCAAAGATGGAGAGTACAATACGTACATACAGTACATGAAACATCCTGTTTACTTTTCTAGCACATACGTAGTAAATGTGCTGGTGTTTTTCTAATAATTGGCTTAATGATTTATCTGCTTATCATTTCAGCTCTATATTTAGAAAGGTTTTTGGAAGCTTATTGAATCAGAAAACTGTCAAATTCATGTTACTTTTTGCCGTCTACTCTCATTTCTTAGACAGGACTCAATTCTGAGTTCTAATTTTTTTAAGCTCGTACAGTTTAAACAAACAGATGCACATTAATGCACGTTATGTTTGACTCTCTCCTTGTGGTTTTAAGGATAGTGAATCTACAGTAAATGAAAAATTGAGGTGAGGACACATTCATACATTAGAAGTGAGGTATATCCAAAGGCTTTTCCTACACGGGGAACACATGAAAAGCTGTTCCCGTCTTCATCATGGCTCATTCTCATCTCTGTTTTGCTGGGAGAATCTGTTTTCGCGCCTCGAGGAAGAGATACTCATCTTTTGATTTGCCGACTCCCGACATCCTGCCTCTGGATTTGAACCTAGCAACTCTATCTTCACCCTCGGCCCCGCACAATAGCTCTGCCTCTCTGAGCCAGTGATCTTGTCAGATAATTGCAGGAGAACACGCTGCAAAAAAACCCAAGGTCTGCATATTATCACAGCAATTAGTGTGTACCCACAAATACCAATTACCTCCCTCTCATGATCACCACTAATGACAATTTCAACACTCTGCGTCACAGCCTTGTACTTACAACTGAGCACTACCCGGCAGTTTACAGCAGGGAAAAGCAGAGAGAAGTCAGAATAATGAAACGTAAACTGAAGCTGCTCTAATTTCCCTTAAATTAATTTCAAGAGCTTTTTGCTGCATGAACCAATAATTTGTCTCTCCAAAGCTCTCTTTTGTAAGGCTGGAGTGGAAATAGGAATCTTTGATGTTATTTGTACGCACTGAATGACGGATGAAGTGTGGAGGATAATGAAGCTGTGGCTGGAAAATGTGGCAATTTAACATTTTATTGCAAAGACAGATGCAGAAAAAATGGGAATATGGAATTTGTTTAGTGTTTTGAGTTGGATGGATTCACAGCAGTCCTTCCTCTAAGTAAAGAAGACGAGAGGAGTCTTCATTAGACCCTTTACTAGACCCTTATTACACTTTATTAGGGTAATTAGGGATGTATTACAATAGAACTGCACTGTAAACTAAAGTGAAATAACATATTGGTGTACCTCTATAATTTTGGCCTTATCTTGCGTGATCTGGTTCACATATTGTTTTTAAATGTAGAAGTAGCAGATATGTGATTTCACTTAAGTTTACAGTACAGTCCTGTTGTGATGTGTCCCTAATTACCCTGCAAGAAGTCCAATATGGACTGTGGAACTGTGGAAAATAATACATTTTAGTTTACAGCACAGTTCTGTTGTAAAATTACCCCCTGACAAAGTCTAATAAGAGTATAAGACTCTCTAATACAGAACATATTTCCAGTTTCTGTCTGATTTGATAGAAAGTAAGGCTTTAAATGTATTATTAGTGTACTGTAAAATAAAGTACAACTGAAAGGTTAAATTATACCACTTCCCTTCAGTTGGTTCACTAAGTGTATTTCAGTGTCTATGCACCATAACTTTCTGTATGAGTTTGTCTGTTGGAAGCGGGCGAGGGTGCCTTGCATTTCTATAAATACCTATGAGACATGCAGTTAATGAATTCGCTGGCAGAAGTGGAGGCTGGGCTGCAGAGCGGAGCACAGAGAGGAGCTGGGAGTACAGATGGGATGTATGCAGAGTTCAAGGGTACACCGGCTGAGAGGTCTAAAGGCAGGAAGGTTTCGTTAGCAGAGCAGGACCGACTCTTCGCTTGGAGCACTCCCACAGGCCCCAGTCTGACTCTGTCTGCATGTTCATCTCAGCTCATGCCTGTAAGTGCGCAGGTAAAAGCTTTAAATATGTGTGTGTGCGTTTCGCAGATGCAAATAAAATACCTGCATGCTTCTGTGTGCATGTGTGCATCTGAATGCCCATGAGCATACGGGGGCTTGTTCACACAAGTGTAGGTAATGAGACAAGGCATGGACGTGTGATTCATGTTTCTCCACATGACAGGGGCTGCAGCAGTGTCCCATAGAAGAGGTCGAAGGCCCTGCTCCCCCCCGACTTCTCTACACAATGCAGGGAATGAACAACGCTTCTCGGCAGCCAAGTGAATGATGATACTGTACATACGTGTTCATATGATGACGCAAGCATCAGATCTCCTAGGGTTAATTTAGCACCTAAAATTACCTACATGTTCTATAGAGGGTATGTAGTGCATCACTTTCATGTTCCCTCAAGTGGCAAAACATCCTGCAACATGGCTGCCTTTAGTGGGGAAACTGTGAAATCGGGAGAGAATAAATTATTTTCTGCTTAAATTAACGGCAGTTGGAATCACCAGTGATCCATGGACACTGACATGTGACCAGAAATTCCTGACATTTATATGTATTTGATTTTGATGTCAGGGAAATACACACAGAGATATAAAAGCCTTGACGTTTGGCTACACTTCAGGGCAGGATTTGTTGGCCAAATTAAATCAAAGTGACAAGGACCCCAAAGGGTATCCTGGTTGTATATGGACAGGTTACTGGAGAGACATGTTCACATGCAGCAGAACTGAGGTTTGCAGTAAGGACATGCAAAACAAAAGGCTCAGTTCCACAGAATGAAAGATGCCAAACATTTAATTGGCGAGTAACTCGGTATATCATTTTTGATTTTACCAAAAGAATCCAACATACCTGACACAAAATCACCTGTATTCTGTCTGTGAATTGCAGCAATCTATTTACTTCATGTTTTTTTAGCTTTTGGTAGTCCCTAAAAAGATCGCTCTGATTTCTTGTTAAATCTATTTGTACAGTCAATCACACAACAGCTCTTTCCCATTTTAGATGATTTTGTGTTTTCATATCATTCAACGCTGCCACTCAGTAGCCCTTTACAACTCAGGGGGTATAAGCCTTCCACATTCTGTGATGTCATGTTCATAGCCTCTTTGTGGACAGAAAAATATTGAAACATGTTTCTTGCATAACTTTCGCAATTGGCTACTGGATTATGAGTTTCACACCCATGTGGATAAAAGAGAAGAAACAATAGGGCGAACAACTACCTTTAAGGGATAAACAACACGTTCTTGTTATTTGGGAACAAGATAGAGTACATATGCTGATGCCAAAGATGGGAATGCACAATGTAGATATGACAACAAAACAAAGGAACGTCTCAATACATGCTCCTGTTTGAAAAAGGTGCCTATTCCTTTCTACAACCTTCATCTCTTGTGGCGAGATGAACGTTGTTCCATTGTATCCTCCGGTTCATTCCTCTCTCAGCATAATCCATCACTGACAGAGGCAGTGAGAGTGTAGGTGTTTCTGTGGGTCTGTGACAGTGTCTGTATCCGAAGAGAGAGGCCTGTGTGTCAGTTAGAGGCCTGCTGTTGAAGGGAATGTCTAGTTCAAGCAATATAGATACCAGAGTTTGTTGCTATTTCGGGCTGTTCAAGGGTTCTATCTGTGTGTGTGTGTGTGTGTGTGTGTATGTGTGTGTGTGTGTGTGTGTGTGTGGTATGTTTCTGTCAGATCATCACACACTTTTGGAGAAAGTGATTAGATCAATAAAATTGGCTACTGTCCTATGCCTCTTTCCCCTATATGACAGTATGCATACATTCAACAGACGCTATTTAAAGTAAATCATGTCAAACCTTGGTACCACTGTTTCTCAGGCTGTCATCACAACTGACCATATTCTCACGGGACCGGTTTGTCTAGACTGGTCTCACATTTTGTTAAGTAAGCAAGATAAAAAGCAAGTAGGCAGTGTTGTACAAGCATAACAAATAGAGAAGAATATGTTTTCCCTAAAGTGCCAGAACGAGAAAGGGGCAGTAGTTCATCACTGAGATAGTATGGTAGGAAGGATGCTGATGCTATACACATTTATAAATTTGCGTGCACAATCATGGGACATACAGCTTGTCCAGAGCTAATCTTGAACACCACTGTACCCATCAGCCATTCATTCTATTTTTTGACCGCTCTGTCTTATACAGCTGTTGACAGCAAGTGATCAATAACTGCTTTGTTAGAAATCTTGTTTCAGATAGGGATAATGTAATTGGGAATCATGTTAATTTTGAGAGAACTTTGCAAATCTCTGCTGGTTGCATCTGGCGGTTGTAGTGGTATTGCTCACCATTTGTTGCCTGATGGGAATCTGAAGTCTACTGAGTGCACTCTTAAAGCTGAATTTTTGCATCTGGTTGAATGTAAACAGCAGCAACAGGATAGCAATGACAATATGCTCGACATCTTCAAATTAAAAGTTTAACATCTGTGAAATATCCATCAACTGTGACTGCGTTGTAACCATCCACCTCCTGATATATGACGACTGTGTGCTTGATCCGGGATGTTGTGGTGGAGCAGGTCTCTGTAAGATGTGGGCACAGCAGTCTCTGAGTCCCATTTCGTCCATCTCATTTTCCTGACCAGAAATGAGGCAGTAGCAGCCTTCAGTCCCAGCAGGGATAGCATGGCTCCTTATCGTGGTTCTTCTCCTCTCCACCTGGGATGGTCACACAACCTACGGCGGTGCATTCCAGTCATCTGGTTGAAAGATGCCGTGTGCATTGTTTATCATCTCAAGGACTCAACAAGAACTCTGACAGATAGTCAGCTTGGACTGTTTGCGTTTTCTCCTACATCTGATGCTGATGGAGATTGTTCAGAGCAATTTTAAGAAAGGCTCAGTCACCCTCTGCTTTCTTGTAACAGACATCTAAAAAAGCCTTTTTCACTGCAAATCTTCTTTCAAATCTTCAATCACCGCTCTCTATCACAGTCAGTGAAACAAACACAATGACTGCAGAAAATTGTGGCATATTCAGTTGAAACAAGACGGACCTTTGTCGCACATATCACAAAGTGAATGAAATACTGTGGAGAATGTAATTTAGGCACAATACATCTCAAAACCTCCATCACAGGTATCTGGGACACCTGTTCGCCCAGCTTTACCCTCACCTCAAACAACCCCCACCCATAACAACTACTCAGATGTTAGTGAGGATGTAATTCTTAGTTAATGAGAACAAACATCTGGAAACATGCAGAAACCTGTGCTAAGGTGTACAGATCCAGATTAGTAGGAGGAAAGTACACTGTCACTGACAAGGAAAGGGTACTGCATAAATCGTTTGCACACATTCCCATCTGGGAGATTCCCAGTATAACCACTGTCCTCTACTGTTGGTCATAGTGCAGTTGTATTTCACCAGATGGGAGTAAATTTCCTCACTCAGGGTCACCTTGATGAGGGTGTTTTTAGAGGTGGGGACAACTTTACTCAGGCCTCACTCATTAGTTTTAGAAACAGGGACTTTCTAATGAAAACAAAATGTTGTCTCCTCAAAGAAAGACAAGAAAATGTCAAAGTAACAAGATACACCTTTAAGACTTCAATGTATACAAAAGTGTGTGTCTGTGTGTGTTCACTCACATGTGGATGCTAGCATATATAGAGGTCCAGATTTACAAAGCAAATTGCATTTTATTGGCTTTGATTAAAAAATACTAACTTTGGTCAGCTCCACCAAAGAAAAACTTTTATATATTACTCAAAGATTAGACTTAAAATTCTGATATCATAATATTAAACGCACATTGTGTTAGTAATACATCCCGAGGCAATAAAAAAAATGAAAAGTAGATGAAGCGATAAAATAAGACAAATCAAAGTCACAAAATGTATACAAGGTACACACCGCAAAGCAACCAGATGGGAGAGGGAGAGACGTAGCAGGTGGAGGTGGAGATGGCGTTCTTATGGATGTTAAAACTCAGTAAACTCAGTCAAATGCAAACTTCAATGTCATTCACAGATGGAAACAGTCTGGAGGCGCCTACTGACATCATCACTGACCACACACTTTTCTGTGAAGACATGATTGTCCCAAGAAAAACCTTTCAAATAATAAAGTCTGGATCACAAAGAATCTGAAAAAACACTCTTAACCTGAAGAAAATAGCCTTCACCTCTGGCAACAGGATTGAGGCCAAACTCATTCAAGAAAGGCTAAATAAAGAAATAAAAGAGGCCAAAAGAGTTTATAAGGAGAAAGTGGAGAGGCTCTTCTAGGCCGGCAAAGCCAGGGACACTTGGAAAGGTGTTCTGACAATGGCTGCCCTCACAGATAACCGACCTCATGCTACCTCACACCAGAGAAATGTGTGAGGCTGCAGAGAACATGAAGAGCTTTTACTGCAGGTTTGGCAAGAACATCTTCACACAGGAGAGGAGCTGAACACGGCTGCTCCAAACCAAAGATTCTTCTAGTCAACTAGTTCAAGCCAATAGTCACCTAGTTGTCCCACGTCTGTGATAATTATTTTAAAGTGGAATCCACATATCTAACCGATGAGATCGCTCTCCTACTACTATGACCAACATGGTTAGGTACTTAACCCAAATCACATCTGATCCTGTGTTCAAGATGAATAATAGAATTATTTTAAGGCTTTTCGATAAAAGAATATACTCAAAATAACTATTTTCTGACATATTCCATACCATAATTTAAATTTTCATTTTACTGTATGTTTAACTCCTAATGTTATGCAAACATTACAAACATGATCTTTTTTTTTAGCAAAATTCTGCAGTGTATGACACAAATCTGATATATGGATTCGAGGATTTACGAATGCAGCAAATATTACACGGATTAAAATCCAATTGTAAAACGTACTGTAGATGCTGAAGTGGAGATCTGCTCCTGAAGAGTCTCTGCCTGCTGTTTCAGCTCTGGTTAATGCCCTGCAGTATAAGAAAGTGACGTGCCACAATCATGTAGGCCAGGAAAAAAAAAAACGCACCAATGCACATAATGTGCTGCACTATACATGGAAGCCTCTGGACGGATGGAAATAAACTTCCAGCAAAGACAATGAATCACAACCCACTTCTATGTCTGTTCTGCTGAAAACTCAACTGTGATTCATCTCAGTGGATGATTACCTTTGACTTTAATGTAAAGACATTAAAATATTGTGCAACAGGGTTATTTTATTTTTCTATTAAATGCACTTTTCAAATTAATCTAAGGGAGCAAAGCAAGATTCACAGTTCATTTAGAGTTGAGACAAGACTAAAAAAGGTTTATCTTGTTCCAGTTTCAAAGATAAGTGAGCTGTTGAGATAAGAGTTGCATGTCTGTGGTACTTAAAGCAGCCAGTGAAGCATTTTCTCAGGCCTGGCACCATTGTTTTGTTTCCAGCTCAACCACAGAGGAATCCATATAGTCTGAAGAAAAGGTCATAGAAAAAAACTTGGGCTCAATTGGGTGCAATCAGGCAGTGAAACATGTTTTCACTAAATAAATTCAAAATGACTTTCTGAAATTGACTGTACTACTACTCCAAAGTGGTCGTTAACCGCAGGCAGTGCATGGAGGAGGAAGATTTTTCCATGTGCAACCTCATTTTAAAGTAAAAACAATGACCATGCCAGCATGTAGTGGCACGGCAGGGAAAACGAGGAATCCTTCAAATTAGAGTGAAACTGACTCCTCTCACATCATCGTCATCATCAGGAGACCAACCTTGAGCAAAGACGACTCAAGAGCGTAACCTTTCTACTTTCAACATTTCTCTGCACATACTCCTCCTCTCCCTCACCTTGCCCAACCTCAGGAATGCTATCTCGTCAATTAAAGCCTATCCTCCAGCTATCATATACCCCAGGGTAGTTAGACAGGCTGCAACAGAAAAGGTCAGTCACAGCTGTAACAATGGTGCAGAGAGAAATAAAGACACACAGAAGATGGAAGAGTGTTGTTGTTAGGAATGATAAATGAATCTGACACAAAACGACAGCTGGTCGTTACTGTACTTACACACGGTTTTACAAACTTTTTGATCACATTTTAACCAGCTAATACACATACTGTTTCAAGCTGTACCAAATAAACTGTAATTTTTTAGTACAGATCTGTCATAATGTGTCTCTAATGAGCCTCTGATAAAGTCTAATAGGGTCTAATACTGTCCAATAAAGAACTAGTTTTTATCATAGCTAATACAAATTACTGCTGTTATATCTAACTGCAAAATCAAGTGCGACCAAATTGTTTTATATTATCACACAGAATGTTCAGACTTGGTTTACCTTTAAAGGACAAATGAATTAAACCTTTTCTGAACAACATTAAGTAAAGATAAATAGGAACAACCTAAACTTAGACAGTTAGTTTAAGGTTTCAGTGATGTTTTGTGCTAAAAAGCAAAAACTGTAATGTAATTAATTGCTCCCAAAATCAAGTTTTTTGACTACTGATTAATCAATTCACGGCCAATTTATTTATTTATTTATTCATTCATTCATATACAGTATATATATATATTGGGGTTTTTTAATGCCTTCATTGTGTTAGGACATCTGAAGATATGACAGGAGACGGGGAGAGAGAGTGAGGTCATGACATGCAGCAAAGGGCTGCTAATTATTTTTTAAAGCTACTACAACTTTCATATTGTGTTGATCTTGGTGGGCCACTGTGGACACTGCCATCAGAAACACAAAAGAAACAAACTTATCTAAATAAAACTCTCCTCCTAACATCTTGCTCACTGTATCCTTCCACGAAAAAATGTAAACACAGGCTATTTCATTTGATTTCACAGAGAATCCATCCCTGTGGCAGGCATTAAGAACAATGATATAGAAATGGCCAGTCTTCTTACAAACTTATGTAGGTCATGTAGACAGATCAGCAATAAACTGAGACAGTTAAAGTCCTTGTAGTAGCCAATAAATGTCATAAAAAAAAGAAAAAGAAAAAAAAACACTCATTGCAGTCTTTAAATAGCTTGTTTTGTCTGACCAAATGAACAAAACCCACAGATATTAAGTTTATTATAAAGAAAAAGAGCAAATATTAATATGAGTGATGTCCACAGCCATGCTAGCGGCTCTGCCAGGCTGTTTGTCAGGTAAATTTCACCATCTTAGTTTAGGATGTATGCAAGGCCACATTTACTAATCGGCACTAAATATAAAGCACAGCTGAGGCTGATGGTCAGCATATTGATTTTCAATACATATTGATTCCTAATATTTTAAATTATTTCAATGCTCATTTTGCAAAATATCGATACACCAGCACCAGCTGAGCTTTTTTCCCTCAGACAGCAACAGAAGAGGTGTTGTGAGTGGGTTGCAAAGGGGAGTTTTGGAGAGCAAGCTGATAGCAGCGTTAAATACAAGCATTTAAGCTACAGACTGTGAAATGAGATAGATATACTCTCTGTGTGACTGTGAACATACTAAACATCAACTGCTACGGCTACTCTGGCAACCATCCACAAATGTTCCTACCATGATTGAAAAAACTTCAACAAGCATCAAAATTTTGATTTACTTATTAGTTAATTGACTAATCTTTTCTACTTTTTTGCTGAAAATGTATCAAATCAGAGTGTTTGTTGCTGCATTACTTTAAAGTCTAAAGTGTCTTTTTTCAGCACAGATCCTATAACTTGTATTTGAGTACACTGCTCATTTCTCGAACTTTGTAAATCCTGCAGACAGATTGACTCCAATCCTTCTAATAACAAAATCCATTCCTCTTCATATCCATGACAAACAGCACTAAATTCAACTGAAAACTCAGAGGGATCCAGAAAGACATGCATAAAATAGATACAAACACCAGCAGGTTCCAGCTCCATCAAACCTGTTAGAACATTATTATATAGCATCCGCTTTCTTTTTTTGTTAATGTAAATCAGTCTGTTGTGCACTACAGAGGATGTGTTCATGCTTTGAAGAGTGAGATAATGCGTGGTATTTTCACTGCGCTGTTGGCAGCCTCTTTTATGGCCAACAGCTTTAACTCCTATAACAGACTGTAAGAGAAAAATCATATATTGGAACTATCAGAGATGAGATGGTTGCCTTTTCACAGCATGTTCATTATCACAGTTTGTTCCTCTCTGTATTCATTTGCTGCACTAAGTTTTCAGAAGGCAGCCAGTCAGAGCAGAGATGGAAACTCTCCAGCCTGGCAGAGGGTAAGACATGGTAACAAACTAAGCTGTATGACGTGATTACGTGCGCCACACAGCCCCTTGTGTAATCAGCACCGCTGCCCACATCTAATCTTGTGTGAAGGGCCCTCCCCATCCCACCACACCCCGGTACACACACACACACACACACACACACACACACGCATCAGCCCATTCTAGATGACCAGCAGCGAAATTCTCCTTTGATGATGAACCCCTCGGCATGGTGATTTGTGCTGGATGTCTGATATTTATATGAGGAACGTTACAACAGCAGCGTCCACCCTTCATCAGAAATAACCGCTTGAGTCTACTTGAGTGACCCCACATGAGAAAATCATACTTCTTTTCTGAACTGATGAAGCCAGCTCTCTGGGCTGATTGGTACGTCATGTGATGTCCCCAGTCTGTTATTATCAAAAGTGTTTTGCTGATGTTTAAGGGTCCAAAGTCACATCACTGAAGTTGATGAGGTAACGGCACCAAACATTCGCTGACAAAAATAAGGCCTGGTCAACACATAGAAGTGTATTTTTTTAAAATTGTGCTTTAAAACTATAATGGCAGTCTAGACGAACAATTTACACCGTTTTAGAAAAAATCCCTGTCCATATCAACACACCTCAAAACTCATATCACATGAAAATTCACCGACACTGTGTGTGCCAGTATAAACAAGAAGCAGATTATATTGATGAACCAGGGAAAAGCGACCGCTGTTCAAAGTATCCTCCCGGATAATGCTAGCTTTATTAAAACATTTTCCACAGAGACGTACCGATCAGATTCTAATATCTGAATTTGGATATCTGCTGATACCTATACCTGTGCTCTTTATTCTTGATGTTTATTATTATGATTATTATAGTTTGTGTAATGTAACTTGTGTAATAGTGTCCTCCAGTCATTGTGGGGTGCTGTAGGACTCAGGCTTGTGACATTCTCATGTGCAGCTGATAAACTGAGAGGCAGCCATCATTCGCATTTCTCATAATGCAGTGCTGAGCGTTTAAGTTTGCTATTTTATGTTTCAAAATGCAAATATTACTGTTTCTTAGTATTTGAACTTGGTGGTTTATGTTGTCATTTTTGTGCTGGTTTATCAGTACACAATGAATGAGGTGGCTAGTATGTTTCCTCACTCCAACTGTGTTGTTTCATAGTAAAAATGCAACACATTTCAGTTTTATTATTGTCAATACCTAATGAATACTACCTTTAAAGCATCAAAATGAATCCATTATTGTCCATAACATCCATGAAACAGAACGCTTGTGCACTCAAAGAAAGTTTGCCCTTTCTGTCCATGTTATCTGTGGAATTAGCTCGAGATTGTTTTATTCTGATGTGCTTTTAATTGATGTTGTTGAGTTGATGTGATGGCCATACAGACATGTTTGATGATGACTGATGCAATTTTTAGGGGTAGTCCAAAGGCATTAGCAGTTTTCTCAGAGTCGTTTTTGTACAAAGTCTTTTGCTGAGGTTGACCACACTGATTATTCAAAAGTTTTGAAAGTTTTCTCCCTACTCCCCCATTGTACAAAATAGCCCCTCTGGTAAACAAGCGCAATTACAATATAGGCTCTGACGTCAAAGAAAGGAGACAACAGTGCACTCATTACACGTTAAAAGCCAAAAACACCGGTTTCACTGTTGCCACTGGAAAGAGAGTTTTTCAAAAAGCTCAGTATCTAATGACCTAAAATGTTTTTGGGTGGATGAGAGGCAAAAAGACATAGAAAAAGCTACAGCTTCAAAAATACCTGTGTGCTTGTAGACAGGGCCTGAAAAACTGAAAAGAGCTGCTTTGGTCTTCAGTTGTAAAAATAGGAACCTAAATTGGCCACACACCTCGAAACTATTGTGAAATGTGAGATCTCCCAATCGATGGTCGGGCACACAGCCAGCCTCTGCTCCAAACTTGCGGATGTTGTACTGAGGAATCCCTGCTCTGTGCCCTCAGTGAATATCTGTTTCCATGCAGAAAACATCTGTCTCATTCCGATATCATTCATGCAAGCACCTAATAATTACAGATTACCAAGTGAACCCATGCGTCTGGTTAAAGCACTGAAAATAACAATGCTTCCCCTGTCATGCTCCTCCTCTGCTTTAGCTACTTAAGAGGAAGGAATGGCGAAGTTTGACGTTATCACTCCTTTGTACAATGAGACAGCATGTCAATGTTATGCTTTTATCATGAACTCTTTGGATTTTACTTTACGAGCATGTCAACCCGACATAATCTGGCATTGAAGGACATCTGTATGTGTGTTTGCCAAAGGGTGAGATCATAATAGATTAGCCTTATTACATGTGATGCTAATGGGCTGCCTTGCGCTGATTCATTGTTTGATGATGAATGAAACTAGTGCTATCTTGGCTTGCTGGTGCAACTGACTGCTGCTTAGTTTTAAAGGGAGTTTAGTGACAAAGAGAAACATCTCGAGGGAAGAGGCAAAAAGGCACACAGTGTCTAAATCTGCTTTAAAAGCCATCAGGACAACAGCAAATGAAACCCAGTGAGCCAGTGTGCAGAGAATTAGAAATAACTTGCCAATAAAGCTGCTGTCACTATCTCACCTTGCCACGGCTACTCTGCATGAACGGCCATGGTCTCCTCAGAAAATCTGTTTTCGTTGCATTTGGCTTAGCGCTAGCCGTAATATCAGGACATCAGTCTTCTTCTGATAAAGGGCTCAGGGGGAAAATCCAGCCTGGTCTTAGGTTTGCCAAAGATAGAGGACGTAACGCTGGCACTGCTTTTTGATGCTTGCTTTACATGCAATAAATGGCACAAGGCCACAGTGGCCCTCGATCAGAGCTTGATGTACGGTCACAAATTTCAAAAGGGATTACACGTGATTTTAAGCAGAGACCTGTAAAACATTTAATCTGAAAAGTGAGAATCTAACGAACAGTGACACATCACCTCTATGTTTTGGCTACTCGACAGATTCATGGCTGTGGCGACCCTGCGTGTTAGTAAGTGATGCCTTGCCATGTTGAGTTAGATGGCATCCTGTTCCCATTGAGATCAATGGTGCTGTGAGAGGACATTTATCTTCTGACGGATTCCTTGTGATTGTGGTGGACGGGTAATGAGCTGCCTGTGGGCGTCTCTCTCTCTTTCTGTCTTTGTCACAATTTCTCTTTATCACACACACTAATCTGGACACATACACCCTGACCCTCAAACACGCATGCACACACACACACACACACACACACACACACAAAGATCCACACGCAGACATATTGAAAGGGAAGGAATTCCTGCACATTTTAAAGTATTTCAACAATAGAGAATCATCTATAATAGCTGGCAGCTCCCATTAAAGGCATGCTCCTCTCTATGGGTCATACTTCACTTTGATAGATTTGTACTATTACAATGTGATGATCACAATAGAGGCATTAGATGGCTGACTGCACCCTTTCTTAAAATGAAATGACTTTGCATGCCTTGCAGGTACAGTGTCGTTGTGAGAACGTCCGTACAATTCATTCAGTTCATTTTGTGCAGAGAAACAAGCTATAAGTGACAAGCAGCTCTTCAGTCAAAACCCTCTAATTTTCCACTTTACAGAGGATGTGAGGTCATCCACTTCACTCAGCTGAACAACTCGCATTGACTAGACATGCTGAACTGGTCCAGGAAATGCTTTTAAAACACAGCAACCACAAATGATTTACTAAGTGCATAAAGACTTAGCTTAATGGGTCCCCTGGATGTAACTTTACAGTAAGTTTGCATACCGCCTGAGACATTTGTGTCTTCTCAAAACTTAATAATTATAAACTTACCAAGAAGAGTGAACTCAGTAGAGTGCAGATCTTTGCCAGGCAACAGATGGTGAGGCACCTACTGCAATGCCATCACAGCTGCCAGATGCAACCAACAGAGATTTGCAAAGGTTTTTGTATTGTGTTTTTGTGTGTGTGGTCTCAATTTTCTTTAATGTAAGATACATTGAAGAGTGTAATGGTATTATAACCAGGTGACCTGGGTTCACCTAATTGTTTTAAATGACTCACTTCACTTGAGTTTAAACATTTTCATTTACTTAGAATATTTTGTGATTCATCTAAAACATCACAAGAATCCAGGAGGCTTTACAACAATATAATAGATACAGAAATCTATAATTTGGAGAAACACACAAAAGCTTCTGAATAATTAATGTTGGCTATTCAAAAGTTGGAGCACAAATGTCCCAGTGGAAGTTGAGGCTATTCAGAAGGTTAATGTTTTGGCATATGGCTTATTAGATCACCCCCAGTAACTGCATTTAATTACAACAAGTAGCCCACTGTCATGTTCAATTTTACATGTGTATAACAAACCAATAAAAGAATGAAAATCAGTTCAGAATTATAGTCAGGGTGGGAAATTAACACCAACCACCATCTAAATGCATTTAAAATATTTAAGTGTGTGGTAGATTTCAGATAAAAAATAATGAATTACTAAGACTACTAATGATTATAGTCAATTTTGTAGTGAAGTCTGCATCTCTTATTTGTTTACTTGTGTACCGTGAACGGTCTAATATGGTGACCATGTGTATGCATAGTGGAGATGTTGGTGAAGCAAACAAAACTGTGGATAGTTTTATAACAGATTGGGTATGAAAATCATCTGCAGGTGCTCCAGTTTAAGACTGAAACTTTTCTATGGATGTCAGTTTTTGAGCCATGATACAGGCCAAAATGTGGCCTGAACAGCCTGTTTTTGGCCAAGCAGTTGTTGATGATTTGCAGTATAAAAGGAGTGAGGAGTCAGAAGTTGGTAGAAAACAGAGCAGTCAATAAAATAATGTTTTCAAAAATTGTGAATCATCGCATCGACGAGAGGTCTATGAGCATACAGTCATAAATATGCCCAAAAAATGTTAGGCTCAGTGAAAATCAACCAGGATGAACTGAGTATATTACTGTATATGTGAATGTGGCCACAGTCACTGTCAGCCCACGTAACTAATTTTGCTGCTCAAACATAAAACACTGCTAAAAACAGAAACCTTGTCTGACAGCAGCTTTCGAAAACCTGTAATTCATCACTTTATTGAAGTTAAAAGGGCTGCTTTTTTTCCTTTGGTGGAAATTAGTTCTATAAATATCAGGTATTTCAAAAGGGACAGTATGTCTGTGTGTGAAGAGAATGTGCGTTATAGAGAAAAATGCAAGGACGACAGAGGAAATTAAGAAAAAGAAAAATAGAGTAGCTGATGCTGGCAGTGCGAGGTGCAATTCAGCCTTGTGTTTTTTAGGTTTACCTAATAGCTTTTTAAAATGTTTGCTTAATCACTTGGATCTGTCTGAGCACTGGAAGTCCAAAGAGCTTCCTGGCTCAGTTTTACTGATAACAGTATCGGCCCAAATAGGCTCTGGTCCAGATAGTGTTCTTTAGACAAAATGCCTGACTGGAACAAACTGTCAGTTCTCTTCAAAGTAAAATAACTTACAATGCAAAGAAATGATACAGGAGGGATTTTTGTAACAGCCAAATTTTGTGTTATTGTGTCATTTCAAGTAATTACAGAAATTCTGCAATAAATCTCAAGAAAATACAAGAATCACAAGGCTCCGACCGTATTATTAAAAGCATATCATGACGGAAGAAATCCTCCATTAACGACTGATGAATGATTACTTTACTGTCATATGCTCATGTAGTCAGATCTTTTTATGATATGTTAATGGCTGCCTCTAAAGAGTATTCATTTCCTCTCACAGCATGGGTGAGCATCCTCAAACAATAAGCCATTACTGGCAGCCTATCTCGTTTGCACAGCAGGACCTCGATCCATTCCAGAGAAGGACCGGTGAACGAGGGGCAGGCAGGGTGACAGCAGGGAGGTGGGGATGGGTGTCAGGGCCTTCGGAGAGGCAGTGCACTAATCAGGGCCGGGCTGGGCAAATGTAGCATCATTACCTACACTTGACCTGCGAATGCTTGTTAATGTCTAAACACTGCCTCCTGCCTCCTGTTTATTTTGACATTTTTCCTTCCATGACATGGATCAAATGCAGCCATCTGAGTTGTATATTGGTTTAAAAGGTCTGTCAAACTGATTAGCCAAGGGAAAACTGACTTAAAAATAAGAATATTGTATTTTTAAATTATAGCTGTTGTCTCAATTTTGAAAAACTCAAATATATTTTTCCAAAAAAGAAAAGAAAAGAGAAAGAAAAAATATCCAACCAGCTGTGGGGTGATCATGCCATCTTACTTGGACACTTTTGCAGCTCTATTGAAATGCATGGCAGGTAGGTTCATGGATTGTCTGCTGGCCTTTGAGGGACTGTGACCAGTGAGCCATGAATACTGGCAAGCAGGAAATAATGGTAACACTTTATTTGAAGGTGTGTGCACTGTCATAACCATGTCATGACACGTTAATGACTGTTGTAATGTTAAAAAAAATGCTTTAACACCATCTGGATGCAGTCTTTAAAAGTCTTAATCAATAACATTCTGAATTAAACATATTTTTTGGAACTGATAATGGAAATAACTAAACACTGAACAATCTTGCTTCCCTCTCATCTCTGTTGAGAGTTGCACCTGTGCAGTACTGCCATGCTAACAATGTCAGAATCTTGCTGAGCCTGGCCGATCCAAAGATCCTGACCAGACCAGGACCAGAACACAAGACTCAGACTCTGTGACAAGACTCAGGCTGCATACAAATATTGCAAGAAGGTGATGACCTACACAAGTAGCACAACCAACATGATGCAGCATGTCACCTAGCACAATAGTGAGAAGCTGAGAAAATCGTATCGGGAAGCCAGTATCGGAAATCGTATCAAATCATGAGCTGAATGTATCGTTACATCCCTACAGGTTATGTTGTCTTTGTTAACATAACAAAGACATTACTGACTTGACTAATGTCAAGTTGTCACGACAAATCTCAATGTCAAATTTGCATTAAAAATGACACAACTGACTAAATAACATTTAATGACAACAGTCATAAATACTCCATGCTTGTGACAGGTGTCATGACAGATAAATGACACCCCTTCAAAAAAAATGTTACAGAAATAACTGACGAGCATATCAATGGGATTTTGATCAGAACTGACTGGCATGTAAGACAATGTCTATAAAAGAAGGAGTAAGAAATTGGTCGTGATCAGCAGGCTGGGAGGTTGATGGGGTGCTGATGCTTGCACATAATGACCCGGTCCCTCCTCCTCCTCCTCCTCCCAACAATTTTCTACTCCTGCAGCTGCTGTTTTCAAAGGCTTTAATTGGCCAAAGTCACTCAAGGTAACAAGGGCCTCATGGGCCTGTGTCTGGGCAACCTGATTACTGTATGTGTGTGTGTGTGTGCACTGGTTGGGTAAAGGTACCACCACTGGGGCACTGAAGTCAACAAGGGTGGCATGTAATTGCCTGTGGTGGTAGAATGACTTAAATAAGCCAACACTTTGTTCTGAATTTAATCCAGGTTCCCTGCCAGAATTCTGGTGAGAAAATTGATGTTGGGTGAAAACCTTGCCAGAACTCACACGGTTGGAAAATCCAGTGTTCTTATTTGTGGTAATACAGGTCACCCAGGTGAAGCCCCACAATGTAGAACATTATGCTTGGATGACTGACAGCGGAAAAACAATTGCTACTGGCACGACTTTATGGACGGCAATGACGGTCTGTCAATGGGATTCAAGTATCCCAGCAACTGCTGCTGGATTGTTGTCATATTTATACAGATATTAATTGTGCCATGATTTTAAGTGAAATATCTCAACAAATCCTGGATGAATTGCATGACATTTGGTTCCCTCAATCACGTCCCAGTCAGGATGAAGTTTAGTAAGTTTTGGGATCCTGGTTACTAAACTTCAGCACGCTAGCATTGTCATTATGAGCATGTTAAGTATGCTGTTGTTTAGCGAAATGCATTACAGTGTTAAATTACAGGTGTGAAGCCTCCTCAAAGCTTAACCTCTGGCCAAAATAGGTGGTCTCTGTCCAGATCAAAATGTAGCATGGCTCAGTTCATTTCTAGTCTGAAAACATTTTCTTGGATGAGTCGGACCAGTTACAGGAAAAACAACAGAACGAAACAAAATGAGATGTGGTTGCATGGAGAGAGGAGGAGAACAAATGTTTAATTGGCATTTGCTCTGACATCTTTATAAAGGGCCAACTGGAAAAAAACTTAAAGATTCTGACACTTTTCAATTACTTTTTAAGAGGATGAAAGATAAAGGAATTAAATGACAACATGCTGATGTATGCCCGTCTACAAACCAGTCAACTGCAAGTACAGGGAGACTCAGCTCACATAGGTGATGACGACAGAAGGTATGTCATGTATAGTTCTTTAGTGCATTCACATAATCGTGCTGTATTCAACAAAAACATGAGCCTTGGTTCAGACTTTCAGGTGTGAAAAGGCCTTTAGTCTTTTTTCCTTAATGTCTGTGACACTGTTCATCCCTGTCTCTTTTTCTACTCTCTCCTCCTCCCTCTCTCTCTCTCCATAAATAGCTCTGGGTCTATTTCAGTACCACAGATACTTGAGACAGAACAGACAAATGAGTGGGCCTGGATTGAATTGCAGGTATCCAAATGATAAAAGGCAATTTTCTGGTTTAAGACAACTCATTAAAAGGTCGCGATGTGAAAAATATGGTCCATGTTTTCCTGCTGTCCACATCTGAGCTGTAATTCCCTGTAGCAGACTGTACTTAACAACATCTTCGTCATGCAGCTGGACCTGCATCCCTTATTGTAGGCAGATAATTAAATCAAGACACATCTTGACGGACTGGAATAGTAATGCATGAAGAAGACAGAAAGCCGCATTTTGCAATCAAAGCACTCAGGGGCAGACAGCTGCCCAGTAGTGGTGTGTACGACAGCTCCTTACAAAGCACAATGATAAACTCATCCACAGAGAGAGAGAAAGACTCTGCAGCCGCCCAGATCTAGGACAGTTGGAGGCTCAAAGTGAGAGACGGGTCTGCTGTGAGAATGTAATGCCATTTTCCAGGCAGCCACTAGTAATCAGGTTACTGTACCCTCCTGCTCAATGCACAGAGGGGATCCTCCTCTTACTCCCATCCCTCATCATTAGCAGCTGCAGGTCGAGCTGCAAGTAGCGACACAGCTATAGTGTAAGTAATGACTTGGGCTGGCTCTGCAAGAGGGGCTCAGTGTCCTCTTTCTCCACAGTTTTTCTTAAATGGGGAGGTAATGGGGAAAGAGGAAATTGGTCACTGGGGTCTGGAGAGGGCTTTTGCTTTCCCAGGATATGAGGAGTTTTCAGAGGGGGAGTTAAAGTGAAGGCAGAGAGACAGTTCAGCCTGAGGGTGAGTGTTACCGCCCAGCCACCATTACCTGTCTTCATCCTTCAGTCACGCTCTCTCTTACCATGATGGCCACCCCTAATATCTCTCAAAGTCACTCTGAGATGTGTATGTGTGACATCTGAAAGAATGGAGGACCCGGAGTGAATTGGACATACAGATTTTATGCTGGTTTATTTTGATTTTTATTTATACAGCAGCTGGAACCTTGGCTGACTAAAACCAAAAATAGTTGCCAAATATGAGTCTTGTCTTTTTATGAAATAATAATTACTAATTTGCAATCATGTTTAGGCCTATATACTACTAATATGCAAAAAAATGAGTCCTGATTTATTTACCATTTGGTCCTGTTGATGGTGCAAGACTAAAAGTCAGGGGTTCACCAGTCATTAGAATTCAACCTCTGGGGAACACGGATATCTCTCAAAATTGTATGGCATTCTAATCTAATATTTGTTAGGACTAAGGTGGTGGAACATCAGACTGATGGTGCCATCAAAAGAGTGCTAAAAAAAAAAAAGTAGCACTTCACTCACTGGAAAAAATGTTGTCACTGAAAACAAATCAGGCAACAATCAAAGTTCAGGAAAAATATATTTTGACATATATTTATAAAAGCAATTTCTACAGGGTTGTGAATAATTAATTAAGACAGGCCTAAAATGTTCAATTTGCAAAACTATCTAAGATAAAACATAAACATGTGAGTGTGGGAAAAGCATGGGGAGTCAGCTAAAATTTGTATCCTCTGTTGTAGTTCAGTGATCTTGCCCTTTTGTCCCCTCATTCTTTTTCCTTATAGGTTAATTATAGTGAGAGATGTGCGCAGCATTTCAGTAGCAGAGAAGAAGAAGCACTTTTACAAGACCATAATCTCAGCCTCTTTTATTACCCTCCAGCTGGTGGCTGTGCTGCTGGAGGAAGAATTACAACTCAGGTTCAGCACAGACTGAACCCCTGCAGATCTTACTGGGGACTGATGAGAGAAATGGACGAGTCGGGGTCAGTTAATGGGAGTTGGGGTCATGCACCTATGTTTAAAATGGACGAGGTCAATTACAAAGACTGTGTGATGTTTTCTGATCAAAGATGTTTTTCGTTGGATACAGCAGCATGGAAGGAGTTTCATGTCAGGATGAATTCATTCATTCATTAGTTTCTTTTTGTCCTCTTGGGTCGTTTCTGTCCATCAGGGTCCTTGCGATCAGATCAGATAGATGACTTTGGCTTCTGACTCATGGCAGATGTAATCTGAGATCTTCCTGATTCTACTTGATCCAAACCAGTCTGGTTTCAGTGTAGTCAGTGACCTCTGTCACAGATCAGATGGATGACTTTCCTCCATGTTTGAGTACTGACTGAGGTAAGACAGGTTCCCAACTCAAGACACATAACTAACAGAACTGAAAGGTACAGAACTTTAAAAACAAACAAGGTAAATAATTATCATAACAATGTTTTACCTCAAACTTTGTGCTACAATCTCACAAAATCTTATTCAAATCTGTTTGTGGTTCCCAGAAAGTCTCAAACTAAGAAATAATTGTGGATCATCATTCATAATTTGCACCATGGCTGTCAAAAGGAGCAGCCTCATTACTTGACTAAAGGCGCCAGTCCATCCAGTCCATCAGAGGTGCTGATTGTCAAATAGCTTCAGTGACCCCCTCCCCTCACATCTGTCTGATGATCTGATATTCACGCTCACTTCTGCCAGCTGTGAGGAGAAGTGAAAGGAGCCAGAGTTTTCTCTTTTTCTGTTCTTGACAAAACTGTCATTTTTCAGATGAACCACCGAGGGCATCACTATGAAAGTCTTCAAGGATAGACCGTCTGAAAATGGGTGCCAGTAACCCCATATTTTAACAATATCACACACACACTCTCTCTCTCTCTCCCTCTCTCTCTCTATGACAGTCGGCATTTCTCTCTGCCTTCCAGAACAGGTTTTGATTTCCAATGGGTCAGACAACAAATCTTTTATGTTGTTATTGTTGGTATTTCCACAACAAGATTTCATTATTAAATGACAAAATACATTGTTTGTCCACACCCTTGGTCCCACCCATTTCTGATGCTGCTAGCAGAAAGTCAAAATCATTCTGTGCTTTCCAAGTTCCCCATAAATCAGATTGGTGAAATGCTGTTTATGATGTGACAGTTCTATGGTTAAGGTTTGGTTTGGGTTTAAATAACTCCTTTGTTGAGGTTGAGGGGCCTTTCTCACCCTGATGAAAATAAACACAGGTTAAGGTTATGGGATAATCTTGATCAAGCTTTGAAAAAAGCAGTGTCAGATGAAAAGTCATTTCATGGTGATCCATCCGATTTATGTCAACATTTGTTTATAAAGGCCAAAAATATGAATGTCACAGTGGCACTAGAGGAAAAGTCTGTGGAACCCCAGTGTCTAAGGACTTCATCCTCTGAGGAACATGAATGTCTCTACAAAATTTCACAGCAATCCGTTAAATAGTTGTTGAGATGTTTCGGATTTTCCAATACTGGTATTGAAATGGGAGCAATCCTACAACCTTAACTTTAGGAAAGTGTGGGCTTGTTTGCTTGTCCAGCTGGGAAAAAAAGACCAATTGACATGTGTAACTACAAGGCGATGGTCCACTGGAGCTGTGAGAATATTGACCCATGTGTGAGTCAGATGACACAAATATTTAAGTGGAGCATTATTAAGACCCAGACTTTCAACAATTCACACAAAAACACACAAAATAGAAGCGTCCCAAAAACCATTGATTGCTTAACACCACAAAATAAAATATACACACCTGTTCTTCGAGGTGTTCAAAGCAGGTGTGTTGTTTAAAATAAAACAAGCCAACACTGCATATCATTAGTCTTAGCCGACAGAGTGCACTGGGAGGCAAATTCACATGAAGAATTGCTGAATTGCTGGTATTTCACAAGTTCGCCACTTCCTCCAGTAGCTCACAGATGGCTTATGTGTTTCTGAGTCTGTAGCTACTGTACAAAGAATGATTAAGGAGAGAACTGACTCACTGATATTTGTTTCTCAGCTGAAATAGAGACTCTGCTTCACTTGCTGTTGTGTCAGGCCTCGCTGCCAGGTCATTTGGGCCTCTGGGAAATGAACAATAAACTCAATATAATAACATTGTATAAGCCAGCGCACCCTTTAGAAAGCTTTCATTAAGTACAACCATAATGCAGGGGAAGAAATAAGTATTTTACAAAATGCAATTTTGCACCTTTGATCTTATTTGTGGGCGTGCTGCAATTTTCCAAGGCAACTTATTTTAATACTTATCAAGGTGCAAACCAATGTATGCTGGCAAAACATATTCTAGTTTCTGCAGTTCTATTATTTATTCCATCCTGTCGGCAGAAAAGACCCATAGTCTTGTAAGTAAGTTGTGCGTAGCCATCGTTTACACTGGGGACATGTCCCCACCACTTTTTGAAATGGCCGATTTTGTCAACATCACTTTTTAAAAACAGAATTTGTTACAAATGTTCTAAAAAATATCTTCAACTGAGAAACAAATGACAACGTTTTGACAATTGTTTATTTGCACAATAAGAAAACATACAATGAATCCTGAATGGTTGTTTGTGGCACTAACATTTTTCTTTCTTTCTATTGTTTAAAACTGGCAGAAGGTTTTGCTGCTGAGCATGAAGAGCTGATTTTCCTCTTTCAGTTCACAGTGCACCTCTCTCCACTTAACTGATGACTTTTTTTTTTTTTCCTATATTGTTGTTGATGCTGTGGTTTGTGTTGAGTGGACCTTTTGTTCTCCTGCTGGCTGCAAACATTTTGTTTTGTCCTATTCTTGTGTCTCTATTGTTTCCCTAAAGGCTAGCCTGTTTTTTCTCAGCCTGAATTTAGTGAAATTCATGGTCCAGGTCAAGGTCTAAAATCTGCAGGGAACAGTAGCTGAAAACGAAAATATGTTGCACTTTAAATAATACTAAATTGCTCAGGGTTCATGTAAAGGAGCACAATGGATTGCAGAGGACAGTAGTTGACCCTTAAATTAAAATTTTACAAGCACTTTATTAACTTTAAAGGGCAGGTTTACTCTGATCTTCCTTTAATTTCTGACGCGTCTCATGGGTGATACAAATGAGGCACTGAGGGTGTCCCTGGCCTTGACCGTGTATTGACTGAATGCACAGTACGTGAGGCTGCAGCCGTATAGTGGCAAAGAAAGGTCAGGTTGTAGAACAACAACAGAGTGAAGGGTCCAGATGGCAGCAGGGAAAGAGTAGAGGGTGAATAAGCTTTGTTTTGTATGGAACAAATTGTAAACCTGTACAGCTACACTAGTTGTGGTATGTTGTACAGCTGCCTGATTGATGTCAGCAAGGAAGGAGCATCCCTCTTGGACTGATCCAGCACTAATCAAAGGGCTAAGACCATGGGTAATGTGATTTTTTTGGGTCTGGAATCTGTTACCTTAGATAACACACACGTCTTGTGTAATATTCCTCTTGTTACTTGCTCAACAATACAGCTGCATTGACAAGCTGCCATTCTCTCAGGTCTAAATTAATGAACTTGTCAATCAAAAAGAGCAGCAGTCTGGAAGCTGTCTCTGATGCGTAACTTGCAGCCGTTTAAAATATGTAAAATATATAAATAAATAAAAAGCAGGGACAAGTCGTTCATTTTTGGAGCTGATGGCAAGGTGACAGGAAGTAACTCCTATATACTTTAATTGCAAATTCAAGATTTTATGTGTCCTGTACCTTTAATGATTAACAGGTGACAGGAAGGCCTACAAGGTTAATTTGCTTCTGTGTTGACTATATGGTCATGGCTACTCACATGAAAACCTGTTCCCTGTCCTTGTGGCTGACATGGCCATAAAGTAAGGCTGGCTGGTTTGACCTAAACTTTATTTATTTTGAAGCACAGATGGGAACGGTATAAATGTGTCTGAGGTAAAGCACATGCACTGATATGGCAACTGCATAGTACCTATTACTGTACTAGGATGCATTTCACATAGTACAGAGGTATTTTAAGAACTTTTAATAAGCAAAACTGGAATAATGGAAAAAAATATAATAAACTTTTGTGTTGCCACCCCTTGTAACCACTGTCGTCTAACATATTTTATATCATTTATCATTTTCTGCTCATTTTCTGACTTTTTAAACCATGTGCCAATATACTGGAAAACCAAAGCTCTCTGTACGTAGTCTCACTGTTTGGCTTAGTTTGTCACATATCTTGCATGTATCTTAAAATCGCTGCACTCTCTCCCCTGCTCTGTTTCAGCTGAGACACACAAACACATATACGGAGTGAAGACATGGAGACAGTGAAGTAAAGATGCCTTGCTAGCTTGACAGTGTAGTGTTTCATTTCCAACCAAAGCAGCACAGGCGTTCACGTTTCCCCAGAGGTCATTACATTTTCAAAACAGACTTTGAGGGGAATCATTATTATTATTTTTAGTTTGCATCATTGTGCGCAAACATCAGAATTTTGGTTGGACGATAACACAGAAAAGATGATTCCTTGGTGCACCTGAGCACATCACGCATGATGAACATAACAAGACAAAAACAACAAAAAAGACATAACAATAGGAAAACGATGTTAAAGATGTAACGAGGCAAAAACAATGAAAATAAAGTAAAAGACGAAAACGTTAAAAATGAAAGAGAGAGAGACTTGACCGCAAAGAAAAGGTGATGTTCAGTTAGCTTAGCACAGAGTCAACTGGTAGAAATGTCCATAGGAGGGCTGCTTTTTCCTTTTATACTTCGCATACATTTCAGAGGATGTACTTTTTGTTTTACTTTAGTAAAGAAGTTTTTTACACAAGTATCTATACATCTATTTGAGTAAAGACTGTGTGTACTTTTCCCACCTCTGCGTTTTCCAGACAATCAGCTTGGTAAAAACAAATCCTGCCATAAATTTTGGAAATTCTTTTTTTTTTTTTTTGATGAAGCAAAGGGAAGGCTCTACCAATCAGCATATTGCAATCAAAATTCATACCGGTGTACTTTCTATACCATTTATACCGTCCACCTCTATCATAAAGAACCATCAGTGGGTTCTCCAAAAACAGGATCAGTGCTTCGAGCTGCGATGAGCTTCACTTTAGAGCTCTACAATTCAATCTCACTCCAACGTCGGCAGACATGAGGAGTAATTTAAAGAGTACAAAGAAAGAATCAATCTTCTCCTGCTAAGATGAGTGGAAGTCAAAACAAAGCCTGTTATTTGTTGCTGTGGTACCTGATAGTGGAGGCGTCTCCGGAGAATACATACAGCTTTAGGGGTGAAAAGAGGAGAGAAGAGCATGTTGAGAGAACAGTAAACACACCATAGTGAATCTGAGAGGGTTGCAAGAGTGTGTTAGCACATGCTCGTGAGTGTGAACAACATGACACTTATGCAAGTGTTGCAACAAATAAGATAAAAGTAAACAGAAGTGCAACTAAACAAAGAGAAGCCATATGGATTCCAAGAATGTTGCTTATGTCTGAGATGATATTATTATTAAACACTACAAATATGGATGAAACCAGCCTGTAATTGTTTGCTCATGAAAACAGACATCATAAGTGACAAATGCACATTTATTGACAATTTAATTAGTTTTTAATCTCATTATCCCTTCCTTACATGCCCTACATGTACTGTACCTCCAGTCAGCATATGTGCTCTATATTAGTAGCCTGAGTTACACAATATAAAAAAAATGTTAATATATGCAGTTATAATGAGAAACAGGAATGCATTATCCGCTACTCAGAGTGCTCAACCAAGCACACTAGAAACGTCAGCAAAATCCTTGTGTTTTTCTTGCCAAATCGGATTCTAGTTAATGAAATGTTCAAGTGCCAAAAGACATCTCATGTGAGTGTTCCAGCTGGGAGGGGCCCAAAGCCGTCTGTAATGAATATCACAGGCCACTTTTTACACTAATGCCCACACTTCCTGAGCCGTTTCTGTCACCAGTTCACAAGTGTTTCCAGCCAAGTAGATGCAGTGTCCAGTGTGCTCCATATTAATGATTCAAACATACATCCTCTGGTGTAGGATACCAGTTTGCCCTGGAGTCGGGCCCTTGTACAGCCCAAGTTGAAATTGACATGCTTTTTACATGCTCTGTGATCCAGTGTTAATGTTTTATGAGCGGCAGCCTGTGTTTCATGTTCATGTTTCAGCATGAGACTACAGTATCCGCAGGGATTACACACACACACACACACACACACACACACACACCACTCCTGCCCACATTGGTTGGTTAATATGAGCATCATGTTGTGGTCTGTTAGGCGGCTGGTTTTTTAATGATGTGCACCCCTGTTTCAGTTCATGTAAGTGGGAGTTTGCTTTACATTAGGGAGGTGATCTTCTTGCAGTGTCCTCCTGACCCCCTGACCACTGAACTGCAGTAACACAACGTATTACGGCCAGAGACCAAAGGTAACTGTTCCTTTGAAATGTTAACCCCTTTACAGAAGACACTGGGGTGTCACCTTATGATTCACTTCCTCTTCTCAAATTCTCCTTTAAGTACGTGTAGGCTTTGCAATATATTGTGTGTTTGGGGCTGGGCCATAAATAATACAAAAATCATTCTGACAACAGATTTTGTAATTTGTTGACTTAAAAGCTAAGGGGAAAATTCACCACTTTTTATATGGATGATCAGTCAGTATTGATGGTAAATGCAGTCCATTGCAGTAATACATTCCTCAGTGCTGCTATATTGACCGAGAAAGTTGAGTTCTCCTGTACAATCTGTTGTTGTTCTTGCATCCAGTGATGCCGCAGTGACGACACCTAACACCTGGACAACAAAATGTAGTTATTATTATATAATGCTTAACCTGCTCATCTAAAAAAAAACATTCTCAAACTGTGAAACTTCCTTGAAAGAAGAAACAAATATTCAACAATATTACTCAGTCCAGCAATTCAGCTGCTTGTTTTTATTTTAAACATTCTAGCTACATGTGACACATGCTGCTTATCTTTGTTACTTGTGACCAGTGCTGGACAAGTTACTCAGGAAGTGTAATGTTTTACTTTTTACTTATTACTCTTGTTACAACTTGGCTCAGGGTTGCAACAAAGGAGGGAGTCCACACACAATGAAGTCATAGTTCACATATTTCATTGGGAAACCCAAAGAAATAGAGTGAGGGATGGAAATTGGTAACTGTAATCCCTTATACTACTCAGTACTTATTAAAGTATTGATATTAGTAATAAATTACCGAGTAATACATTACTGCCCGACACTGATCATGAGACATCTGTCTTTATGACATGTCACTCAAAGTTTAGGTAAGCAACAACAGCTGAGGGTGATGAATCATACTAGATTATACTTTTCCACATGATATCAGATCCTGTGATTTTGCCCAGTATCAGGTCGGTACAGTTACATCAAAAGATCGAGACATCAGCTTTAATGGTCTATATTGCAGCATTAGGGAATTTATTGCTTTAACTGACTATATTTACAGTACCATCAACAGTGATTGGTAATCTACATAAAAAATGGTGAATTTTCCCTTTAAGGAAATTTGAGCTAAACAAACTCCAGCCTTGAGTCTCAAGAACAAACTGTAACACTCAACAAAGATTATTGACAAATTGTTTCCATACAATGTACTGCAAAATATCCAGAAATTATACATAACAACTCTTTTAGATACAGTTCAGATATGAGAACAACATTATCCACCAAAGAATTACTGTATGTTGAGTGTAACACAGTTGAAAATTACTGTTAGTATAATTTCAATCATATCATGCAAACCTAGAACTTTCTTATTATCATTTTCTTTGGCTTCTATATTGTTTAGAAGGCCTGTCGAAGTGTTAAATAATATGAATGTTTGTTGTCAAGCGTATAATAAATTAAGTTTAACATGTCTCATCCATTATGTCAGCTTGATTATCATTTTGGTGGCTCTTTAACCACAGATGTACAAATGTGAGCTGAGATCATAAATCTGCAATATTGCATTAAAATGTGGAATACAACACATCATATAACTGATGGAGAATAATCAACAGATGGTGATTAATATAGAAAAGTGATTAATGGAGACATTAGATAAAAACTGATGGCATTAGAAGTCTTATTTTGCTAATGGAAGAAGGTTCACATGATCAGAGAGTGGTTCTTTGCATTCATTTGTCATATTTAGTTCGGCAGCTCAGCATTCAATCAGACAATTTTGAGGGTTAGAAACTGGCTGGAATCATTCATTTGTATTATGGTGCATGCTGTTGAATTTCTTGGCAGACTTACCACAAAATTCTATTTGAACCAAAAAGGGGAAAAGAAAAAACAAATTTGATTGCTTGAGATTAATTGTTAGTTCATGTAATTCATGTTTGATGACACTAATCAAGTCTAATAAGTCATGCCTTTTCAGAGGTGTAAAATGAACAAAAAGAAGCATTAGACAAAGACACAGTCAGTGTATTATTAGTTTGCATAGGGAGATTTTTAAGTGCTTTAAATCTTAATGGATCTAAAAAAAAAAAAAAGCAGAACAACTATATTTTACTGTAAAAAGGCTTTTATTATAGGGAAAAAAGTTTCATCTGTTAATTTTCTGCCTGTTCTGAGATCAATGACATTGTTTTTGTCTCTTGTTACAAACATCCTCAGGTGTCCTGTTAAAATCCCCATTTCCTGTGAATCGGTGAATCCAAAACCATTTCAGACAGACTTATTTCCCTTTTTTTTAATGAACACACTGAGGATTATTTAATATTTTTGCTTCTAATAAAAGCATAAATAGTTATCAGTTTTTCAACACCAGACATTTGTGTGTTGTCAGTTTTGAGAGTGGTGATGGCAGCTGTCCAGGTGTTTGTTCTCACCAGACTCATAATGAACTGCACAGCACACCGCGCTGCTCCACAGTTTGTGATGTCAGCTCTACAGGGAAAGACACTTTTAAACATACCTGCTTTATAAAAAGAATTGTACTTGGTAGCTGTATGAGTGACACACAGTCCTACATTACTAAACAGATCAGTTGACAGCATGTGTCTTCTCTTTTATAACCAGTTTCAGTTAATAGCCATTAAGACAGCCATTTGATTTTTTAAAAAGAAAACAGCAGATGTTTAACACATCCGAAAGGGATTTTTTTTTTTTTTTTAATTGCAGCGTGTGAGAGTTTCCACTTCCAAATGTTTTTCCTGATGGCCTGGGGATCAAACTGGCAACCATGTTGAGTAACATCAGTACTCTTAAGCTCCAGGGTACTGCATCTTCTGCGTGCTACAGCCTTACATATCATCTGTTTTTACACTGTTTCCCCTTAAGTAGCTGTTTTATAAGAGATAAAAACATTTGCATGCCGCCCTTATCTTCCATTCAAGCTCTCGAATACTGGAAATGTCCCGACGGCTGGGCTATAATTGCATCTTCTGAATCTCCAAGTGTTATAGCCTATGATGGTTGGGTAGAAACAACAAACCCAGTATCAGTACTTTTTCCAAAAATCAAGAATCAGCTCCTTGGCTTTGCTGATGTTGTATAGTAGGTTGCTCTCTGTGCACCATCCTACAAGACTGTTGATTTCCTGTTGATATGTTGTTCAAAATCTGGCCAATGATGGTGGAGTCATCCGTGAACTTCACAGCTCACATGTATACCATATTTTTGATAGGCTTGATATGATGTACTATTTTCTCATTATCCCCACTCAGATGAATTTTATTGTACCGAATTGTTGAATGGTTAGCCACATCTGAAATCAAAAACCCTATCACCCTCATCATGAAATCAGATCCCGCCAATCATGTGCTTTGGCAGCTCAGTTATAGCGACCAGTTGCTCGGCGACGTGATTTTTAATGGTTCAAACTCAGGTGGGTTTGTGGGTGTTTGGGCAACAATAGTCTGGCGCACACACTCGACGGCCTGATGCCGTTGCACTGATTTCTGTTTAAGCTGTATTTGCTCAGCTGTCCTCAGGAGCAGCAGTCTGTAAGCCCTCAGGGACAGTTTTTCGCCATCTATCCCCATTATAAGGCATTACAGTCCTCTGCCTTTCCCAGAGTGTCACTTCATTTTCGTGAAAGCTCTGCCATGGCACATCCTCTCCATAATGAAATATAGTCAGTTGTGCTGCTGCGCTTAAATTAGGTTTACAGGGAATCAGTGGAATAATTGTGTACGTAAATCATAATAGTCTGGTGGACAGTTACTGTGGTTCATGTTTTGTTGATGAAAATGTAGTTAATTAAGTCGTGGTTAATAAATAGGAGACTGCACTGTATATAAGACTGAACTTTGTCTGATTTGCCATAGGTTACATAAAGTTGCTCAGTGCAGATATACAGTAGTTTAGTGTCTTTTTTTTCAGCAACTTCACAGTACCAGCTTGTCTGTGGGATTTTTTTTTTTTTTTTTTTTTTTTTTTTTAAATCGGTCCTATGGGCTCTATTAAGTTTAGTGTGCATCCTGCTGACATTCACAACAGAGCAAGGTTGAACTGAACAATATTTCAACATAATCTTAGAGCTTGTTGTTCTAAGCTGCTGTATGGGATACCAGAAAGTTTTCACATGAGGACACTTTAGAAGGTGCCAGGTATTATTAGCTGAAAAAACACTCAAAGTAAGAGCTCGACAGACAAGTTGAATCCAAAAGTCACACCCCTCCTTAATCCAATGAACCAACACTGAATGTACGGACATTAAACAGAGATGGTTAGAAGCAGCTCGGCTAACCTTAAGAATTCCAGTGATACATGTTCCTTCTGTATGAATAGCTGCATTTACATTGACTCTAATATTCCACTAATAATTAGAATAAAAATGCCTTATAATGCCCTCAAACTGGCCTGACCTGGCCTGATCAAAAGGAATTTGCAATCAGCTTGGGATGGATGGGGTAAACCTTTGATAGTCCATTCAATAGGAAAATAACTCTTCTAACTTCTCTGTGGTTGGACAAAATATATTCTTCCTGCGAATGTTTTGAGTGTATGTGCATGAGTACACTAGGGGATGTCAGTGAGTTTCTAGGAGGGACAGAAACATGATGATAGCAAAACAAAACTGATCTGTGACATTCTTTGGTGCATGTAAAAGCACATCTTATCAGATCAGTTTATTTAGCATCCATGTAGCAGTGATATTAATCAGAAATCAGAGTGGGTTAAATCAGGCTGAAGACATATTGTCCATGCACCCGCAGCTAATGAGAGTTGTGAAGGTGCTGAAATGAATCTGATTCTCCCACTTAATGAAAACATCATAGATTTATGGTGTTAAGCTTCTACCCACACAATAACCAAACAAATTAGTTATTCAAATGAATTAATTCAATGGTCGTTAACACATGAGCTACTCCGAGTCAACAAAATGTCAAAAAAGCTGATAAATGCTGACAAAAGGTACATAAGGGTGCTATGGCTCATGAGATATTCATTATACTGGGGATACAATCAGTGAGCTGCATGGAGAATGTGACACTGAGTTCAATCAAAACAAGCAAACAATAAAAGTTTCATTGCCTGATTTCAGTTTAATAGCTGCTGTAAATCATAACATAAAAAACAGCTGTGCGATCAACTTTTTCAATACATTTTTATGATTGGCTCATCAATTCTACAAGGCCAATCTCACCTAGGTGTGACACATGAGTAAGCTAAAGCAAACTCTAAAAAGTATTTGTCTTGGGTCTGATTCACAGCAAAAGCCTGACATGGCCTCCAGTTAGTTAAATGCTGCAGGTGCAGAAATGCAGCCACAGGGTGGCTTTCAGCAAATCGCCTGAAACCTCTTTTGTTGACTGAGGGATTTAAAGCGTCACCAAAGCTTAAATCCATACAGACTTGTCTGTCACAGTACTATGGCAGACATTCCTGACAGGCAAACACTTTTACACAGATCACCAGCTAAGTGCTGCTGTCCAAGCAATCTGTGGGTGAAAATCTGCGAAAATGAAAAGCTGATTCACTTTAAAGTAACTGAAGAGTTGAAAATAAAGTGGATGCAGAAGTAATTGGGGGGAGTATCTCCTGTATTTACAATGGATTTGTAAATATATGAATTTGAATCAAAGCAGCAACCACATAATATAATCTTACTTGTGAACAGATTAGCCATTCCATGCTGTTTTTAAATTCATAGAATATACAATGTCCCATAATGTTTTATTTGAAGATTATCTACTATTCTGCTATTTTGCAGAATTTTTGTTAGCTAATGTTAAGTCAGCCCATTCTCTTCAATTTTGCATGCAGGTGATGTCAGTTGACGCAGCATAAAGAGCAAGAAAGTCTGTAACGTTAAGCTGTTAACTGTGTCATGTGACATAACATACAACCTTTAACCCAAACCATGATGTTTTTTTAACCTATCCAAGTAGTTTTGTTGCCTAAAACTAAACAAACTGGGATATTTCACAGCCTTAAACAGGTGTTTATTTTTGTTACCATGACAATGAAGATCACCTGACTATGGGTCTGCTGTCCACAGAAATTAATGGGAAAGATTGGCATATCACCTACATGCAAAATCTGACTTATGCGTATGCACTGCATGCAATTTAGAGATGTAAAGTCATGTTACTTGTACGTATTTGAAGACAGTGGGTTTTGGTGAGCAATGTTTGCAAATGGACCATTTAAGTAACAATGAATACCTCATATTTCAAATACATAGCTTGTAAAGGAATAGTTTAACATTCTGGGAAATATGCTTATTCACCTTCTTGATGAAAGTCAGATGAAAAGATGAGAAGACTGATACCACTCTCATACCTGTATGATAAATATGAAACATATAGCCAGTATTTCCCAAAATGTTGGACTACTTTTTTTTTCAACTTTATGCAGAAATTATTTAAGATTTCAACACTGCTGATGTCAGTGTAAATGTAACCATGCTTTACTTGTTTAACTGTTTCTAGAAAACAAATTTACTAACTTTGCCTGCCTCTAGCACTAAAAATACTTTCCTATGCAACACTATGTTTGATGACAATATATGCACACAAGAGACAATTAAAAACAGACAACTTTGCGGCATCCTCCAATGCCTCTAATTAGTTCTGTGGCCTTAATTGCACTTTTGTTATGGAGAAAATAAGGTAACCAAGGAATAAAAAACTTGATTAGAGATGCGAAATAAACCCACCATGTTGTTTTTCAGGGTTATAATTATATTCATGTTAGAATAATTGCAATTAAATAAGATAATTTTGCCTGGAGCACAAAAGAACACTGCTTCATAAATGAAAGTGATCCTGAATGTGCCTTTAAACTCTTCTAGTCTTTAAGAGTTAGATCATGTCTAGTGCTCTGACATATTTATTTGGCTGGCAATGACTTAATGTCACATTTTTCAAGTCTTTATAAACCGCTCTGGGAACATGAGTGGGTACTAAAGGTATCCTCAGGAGACAAGACTTCGTGTAGAGGGCAGTTCATTTGTACTGGTACGTAAATTTCCCCCAGCTGCAGGCAGTAATTCTGGACTTGATTTGTATAAGCCATCATCGACAACAAAATCACTTGTCTTTAAGGTGACTCTGCTGCAAAGACCATCACAGTACAGGCCAATAGTTTTGGACAATGATGTACGAGCAGCTGTAAGCACAGTAAATTTTTCAAATTATTTTTCAAGACCACATCAGGCTGCAGTTTTCTGTGACATATTATGTGTGCTGCCACCACACTCCATTCATTATAAGAAGCAATCCTCATAAAGCGTGTGAAAGCCAATATACAGTGGCAGGAAATGTCACACTGACAGAAAACCTCCTCATGAGCCGCTTCAGTTGAAATGGTAGCAATAAAATTGAAGACCCATGGTAACATTTATAGGTATTAGCCTAGCTTATCCTGAGTATTAGCACTATTGGAAGTCAGTTATTGGCTTTGATATCTGGAGTCTTCAGCATCCTATAACACACCGAGCCTCAGTACAAGAGAGTCACCCACAGTGTGTGTGTGTGTGTGTGTGTGTGTGTCCATTGTGATGAAATGTGTCAGACTGCATAATTTTCTCTTCCTTTCAGTTTCCATGTGAATGCACATGTGTGTTTGTGAAGGATATCACAGTGGCCCATAATTTCCTACCAGCAAAGCCAGCAGAAATGCTAATACAGGCTCTTTTTGTGCATGTGTGTGGCTACAAGCAAACCTGCTTGCCTCACTGTGAATAGAGTGACACAGCTGAGGTTGTAGTTAAGGAGACCTGGCAGTATTCTGCAAGTCTGTTACTTGTTTCCGTTAAAAAATTCTCTTTAGGCTGCTCCCAGGCATTTGAATATTCAAATCATTAGTCACTGACCCCTGAGCTGACTGAGATACATCCGGTCGAGCATTCTTATTTCTTTCCTTTATCAGTCAGTGTACATTACAGTTACAGGACAAAACAGACAGAAGCTTACAAAAATGCAGAGAGAGCATTTCAATGAGGAATTAAGGGGAATTATAATTATATTTTTGTATTAGTTGCATATATTCTAAAAAATTCTTGTGACAACATGCGCTGGTGGTTAACTGAGAGAAGGTGAAATGAATGATCAGTAAACACGTTTTGGCTCATTTTTTAGCTGTGTCATTGTACACAGAGCAGTGCAACATCATGGCAGACTGTAAACATTACAAACCAAGTCCCAAAATCACCAATAAACTACAAAACTAACTGTGATGGAAGCGTAGAAGAGTGATAGAAACAGCGAGCAGGTGATGTGCTGTCAGCAGCCTCACCAGAGGGCACCGGTGGAGCGTACAGGCAGGTGACGCTTACTTTTTTCTTGTTTTTGCTACTGACAGGCTCAGATTGTTAATTTAAGTGTCTGACAAAATTATGGATTGTGACAGTGAGAGACCTTTATTAAGGAGTAAGATATGTTTAGTTTAGTTTAGTTTCTTGCCAAATTAATCCATCTCCGTTTGTTAAACTGTAATTTTAACAATGTCTTAGGAGGAAAGGAGCGCTCTATGTGCAGGGCAGGTAACACCGTGTGTAACTGTGTGAAAATATGTTTCACATCACAGATGACGAGGAAAGGCATTAAGATGTCACATAGGCCGGTATAGGAGTTTAGTGTGGCACACTGAACTGCAAAAAAAACCAAAAAAAACAAGACAGATCAGCCAGAACTGATTCGACTGAAAAAAAATGCCCTAAGTTATCCAGCAATTTACAAAAAAGTCACAGACTAGAGGAAACATTGCAAAAATGAACATGAATTTGTGTAGTAAAAATGTCTTTTCTGATTTCGTACCTTGTTAATATCCTCACAACCCCTCAGATTTAATCTGCAGTCCCTTGACCCTCTGTTTTAGACAATCAGTGTAAAACCATAGGCACATCTATTTTGTCCATGTCATGAGTCCAAAAATGTTACTAATAATTTCTATTTAAAGACAATGCTGTTAGAGGCTTCATAATCATTTAATTATTACATTTATTGAATGAAATAACCGAACCAAAACCTCCTCATCTTCAGGTACAGATGGAACAATGTACTTCATTCATGGAATTAAAGCAAAAATAGGTCATGTATTTCAGAAGCATTTTTTGGTATATATTTTGGTTTACATCCAGAGAGCAATCAATAAATCAAATGCTTTGACAACAAAAGAGAAAAAAATCAGGTCCTGTGGCTATTGCACGCCTGTAATAAGTCCATGATTTAAAATGATTAGCCTATACTTGCAAGTCTACCTATAGGTACCTGCCCCTGCCTGTGCACTTACTGCACATGACTGGAGTCTTCCACAAGGCACGGCAGATATACTGCTAAAGCTATAACGAGGTAGGTGCACAAGAGTGGCAGAGGCAGTGCAGCCAAAATTTACCAACCCCCTTGTTAGTAAAATGACCAAAATGCATTCCCCTTGTTAACCTGCCATTACCCCTCTCTATCCCCTAGTAGCAGACAGAGTTCAGGTCAGAGGGATTGTTTAGTATAATAAAAACTTATCCTGACTCATTGATCCATCATCCTCATCTTTACCATGGTTCTGAAACATCAGTAGCCTAACTGTGCTGTGTATCAATAAATCCACGGCATTGTAGATGACAAAACAAAGTCAATAATGAATTAGATCGCTGGTCACGAGTGAACAAAACAAACCAAGACCATCCTCCTTGTTAAAAATTAACAAATTGCCTACAGGCTGCACTCCTCTCATCAACACAGACTCAGTAGTCAGTGTGGACACTTTCAAAATCTGTCTTGCTGTTGCTGATTTATCCAATGATAATAACACTAGCTTTAATACAAGTGTGAAATAATAACTGTAGCATTTACATTTTAGTCTTTCAAAAGTTCTACCACTACCTACCAATTTCTACCACTATCTTTTTCCAATCTGAGCTGCACCATGATGGCTTTTGCACCTCTGGCCACCAACAGTGTAAAACTTAACACCTCAAATTTGCACTAGTGATTGCACTTGTGCCCATTTTTAGAAATTAGCAAGTTGGATTGTGACCTCAGAGCATCACTGCCAGCTTATTACTAAGTGAGAGGTCTGTATAAAGCTCCAGAAAGTTAGCCCCTGTTGACGGGCTCATTCCCATCACAGAGGATCTGCCTTATCGTGATTTATTTAAATACTGGCTTTGATAAATTTTCCATCTGCACAGAGGCATCCCAGCTATTGTTTGTGGCACCTCTGAAGCCAAGAGCTAATCAGGTGAGAGGCTAGGGGTCTGCCAGGAGCACAGAAATGCATCTAAACTACGCTGCTTTATCACGGCCAGATGATACAACCTGACAAACAGATTGTGCGCCAGGTTCTGACCTCGCAGTACAGCGGAGAATTTATATCATTTCCTTATTTAACATTCATACCTGAATACTGTCTGTGAGAAGAGATAAACAAATATGTGTTTTTTTTCTAAGTATGCCATTTTATCCAACTTTTTTACCTGTTTGCAATCGGTATTTTAGATACAGCTATTTTTTTTTTACTTCGGACTCAGAAACAGACCTTGGAGAGAAGTATCTTCTTGTATAAGGCGGGAGTTAAATGTCACCAGTTTAACACCATAAAATAGATCAACAGAGAGATGCCCTGATTTTGAGCAGCAGGTGTTCCCTCATGAAATCTATCTTTGAACTATGAAGAATGTGGCTCCTGTGCAGCTTCAAGTACAGCTGCCCTTATCCCTGCGCAGACACAACATAAAGCTTGTAAAGACGACATGGCAGACAATCTGTACAGTCTTGTGCTTGGTCACACAGTCCTAACCTTTAAATGAGCTTCTGCTTTACAGTTATTTGTTTAAGATCAATACAATGAAAATTTAATGGACAATTAATGCAGTGGGGAAATATCTTCCATGTTCACTATAATACAGTAAGCCACAGTACAGGAACAGGAGCCTGTGTTCACTCTTTCATAGGCAAGGTTACAGTATGAACCCTTCCCACTGAATTGTCGACGTGTGTTAAAAAATGATGGTCCCATGTCCAGCGACATGTTTTGACGCTGAAGCCTGAAAAATGTCTCTCCTGCAAACATTTAGGGTATTTCATCACTAAAGAGGTTTAGTGCACAGTTTATTTCTTTGTGTAGAAGCAATGACATGATAAATTCAGTATAGATTATTTCATTACTGTCTAGTGAATACCACAATATATGGTGCAATATAGCTGGTCTGCATTAAAAATGTAATTTTATGGCTCATTAGCCACCATGCCTTGATTGTTTGGGATGCATTACAGTACAGAACTGATTTTTAAACCTGCTTAGTTGACAGACACTGAAATTAAAAATGCATAAGAAAAAACAGGCTATTAATAGCGCAAGTGGCAGTGTGTGTTGTAATATGAGATAATACATTAATTCATTCATGTAACACACTTTCTGACCTTCATCATGTGTAAACTGCTTGATGGGGATATCACAGGTCATTTGGTCTGAAATGCTCTCACACAGGAAACGCAGGATAGTTTTTAATGGAAAGTGAATACCAGACCTTCATTAAAACCAGGTCAGGAGGAAAGCTGTGATCTTGATCAGATATGACACCTGTGCCTGAGTGACAAAAAGGCATCACTTTAACAGGCCAATGAAGCCAGCAATGTTATTTTTTCCATGTCTGAAAAGGGCTGTATAAGTTCATCCAGCTCATCCTCAAGAGTTCATCTGAATTCACCAGTACTTGTGCCAGTTGCTGCCAGTGGGGAAAACAGTAATATTGAGGAACAGGAACACTTTAGAATTTGTTGGAAACAAATATACCCAGGCCTGTTTTGTTTAACATTTTTCTTCCTCTGCGCTAGCAACAGCCGTGGCCTAAGGCATTATCGTGTCGTCCTTCTGTCCATCCATCCGTATGTCTATCTGTCCCATTTTCATGAATGCGATATCGCAGACCTTAGAGGACTTTCTACAAATTCAGCACAAACGTCCACTTGGACCCCAGGATGAACTGATTTGATTTTGGTGGTCAAGGGTTAAGGTCACTGTGACCTCACAAAACACAGTTTAAGGCCAGAATTTATGTGCTGAATATAACAAAATGTCACATAAATATCTGGCAGAACAAAAGGATGAAATTACATCTTATTTCCAACTTATCAAAGGCCAGCATCACTCTAACATAATAATAATATTCTGTAAAAACACTTTTCTGGCTATTATTTAACAGCATATTTCAGGAACAGAAGCAGAAACTATAGACATATTTCATGCTACTTAGATCTTCTCTGCTGCAGATGTGTGTGAATTTAGGGTTTTAACATCTTTGCTGCATCCATATTTGAAGATTTTTTGTCAACCACAAGCTCTTTGGTTTTGCTGATAGTGAGCAGCATCATTTGACAAAGCTCTCTATCACTCCTCTGTACTTCTCTGTAAAAATAGCATGTTTCTTACTGGGAATTATTCACCAGAATCATACATGTTAATGTAGCGATAACTTCCATCCCAGCTACACTTAATGTCTTTCATTAAAGTCATTTAGAGTTTTCACTACATATCATGAATCTGGACAGACACGGATGCAAACTGCAAGTTGACTAGTAGGCAGAGGCATAAAACTACAGAGTCATAATTCTAGATATAACAGTCTCTGACGCGTACAAAGGAGGCCATCATCAGCTTCTTAGCTCAAGGATTCATCATTGTTACTTCTTACTGTCTGTAGACGGGAACTTTGAAAACAGCAACTGAGACAGAAAGTAGAGTGGTCAATAAGACAATCTGTCGAGTCAGGCTAAAGCCTCCTTCAGCCAACAACAAACAAGCTAAAGCAAAACTGCAGTGTTTTGACTCCTCTTTATGAAGGATTTTTAAGTAATGATGCAGTTCCCTGAAACAGATACAACTTATTGCACGAGGAACAGGCTCTCTCCAGACTGAGAAAAACAACAGACTTATGTCACTACCACTGAATCCTCTGGTTTTTAACTTTGCTGTGAAATTCAGAAAGCTTGTCAATCCTCTGTGGAAATGCCTATGCAGAACAACAATATGATAAACGCGTTGTGGTAGCCGGGAGACTGTAAATGAATTTCCTGAGCCTTGAGATAAACAGCAGCATTTATGTCCTCTGCCACCAACAGCATCTAATGATTTGATTAAACTCTTTGCATAATGCTGCAGTCAATCTCATCTGCCGTGGATAATTTGTTTTTTTGATATTATCTTCCACAACAGCCCCACAGTGACCAAATCTTTAGTCAGATGCTGCTGTATTAGGGAGGGAAACTACTTAATGAAAATGTGTTTCATTCAGCTCAGACACTGAAATCAGATGTTCTTAAACAAAATAATAAAAAATTCATATTTCTGTCTTTGGCAGCCTGCACGCTTGACAAAAAGCCTTCATTCTCTTCATTTTACATAATAATCTTCTTGTCAAGGTTTCAAACAGCTGTGTTAATCTGGACAACAAAGTTGTAAAAAAGAACTAAGGCTATCAAGTTTCCCGATAGCTATCCACTGCAGTGCTGCCAAACATATCCATATTTATTCCTAAAAAAATAAGAGCCACTTTAGTAAAAGTCGACACAAAACAACACAGCAGGCCAGCCAAGAACCAAATACAAATGGTGTGCCTGGTGGAAGATATCCTCAATACTGTTGGCTCTCACAATACCTGCACATACGGCACAGAAGGAACATTTAACACTTTTTAAATTGTATCATCTTCCATTCAGAAAAACAACTAAAAACAAATGTTCAGACTTGTTTAGAGCTTTTCTGAATCATTTCTGGCTGTATGAATACTGCTCTGCTACCGTCATCGTCTTGGCAATGGGTGTTGTTCATTTATACTGAGTGAGGCTGAGATAGAGAGTGAGCGCAGGTGGCTTTTGGGACTTTATTAGGATCATTAGGCTTTCAAGGGAACTCTCCCTCAAGGCCAGGCACATGCACTTTGTGACATGATCAGTTGAGGAAATCAGTGGAAGAAATGCCTAATTCATTCTTCTGGCGAGTGGAAATGTGAAAAGCCCTAATAAGATCCAGCTAAAAGGCTTCCAGCGAGCTTCGTGCTCAGACTGAACAGGCAGCTTCACTGAGTCTACAAAATGTAGAAACTTGACTGTGATGAGCAGCACTTTTGTCTCTCTCTGGTCAGCAAATTTCATTGCAGGAAGATGAAATGTGTAGTCTCCTGTGGCAATCCTAATTCTGCGACATCTGTGTGTCCTATAATGATTAATAGTGTACAATATTATGGATCATCTGGCTGTGGGTAAAATGTGAAGTGAATGAATGTCTGAGGGTTTCTGCTGTCCAGCCTCAGCCATAAAGTCAAGGTGAAAATGATGACAATAGGCTGGAAAAATCAATTTGACCTCTTATGTAATCAATTTTTACTGTTATGTAATGTCGACTTAGCAATTATAAGATGGGCTCTGCACAGTTTTCTTCCTGGGGGGGTCTGTGGGTGGTAGACGGAGGGCAGGAAAGTTTATGTGTATATCCTCAGAACATAAGTTTTAGTATAGTGAAGGTCAAATGACAGTCTGGATACAGCTTACACTGAGATTATATCACTTCTCTCGACTATTGGTGTCAAACAGTTTATTAAGTTTGTTTGTTTGTTCCATGACCGCTGATCAACAGTATAAAGATCACTACTCAAAAAGAGCAACTTATTATTTTGCTATGACTTTATTTATGATGCACTGAGAGCAGCAGTATGGAAGACTGTGATATTTTGATCATGCAGCACGTGCAGCAGGTTGCTTTCTCAGAGAATGGTTCGAATAAAATCCAATAACTTCAACATAAAGCTTCAAAATGCAACTAACAAATTGGTGGGTGTGTTCATTTGTGGACCACAATTTTAATATTTACAGACAAAAACTATTAAAATCGTGATAGTGTGACTTTTGTTTGGGTGTCTACAAAACAAACGTGTTTTCTTACAACACAACAATATTGCTAGGCCCAGGCATCTCTACAGCACTACAGTACTTCATTAAAATTCTGTTGTGTCACACATTGTACGTTTATCAAAAAAAAAGATTGCACTTTGCCATATTGCGATTTTGATAACATTTCGCCTAAGTACAAATGTTGCTACAAGTTGTCAGAACTCCACAGGGTAGCTTTAACAAGGCAGCACACCATTCAGAGAATAGACTATTTTTTTCTCTGTTATTCTTTCATAAATTTGGTCTTCTGTGGTGTGAAGCTTCACAGATCAACTGAGCTTGACAACATGAGCACAGACTGCAGTTTACTGACACTTCATATTACTTTTCAATACTGAGGTCTGAGCCTTTAATTGCCTCTAATGTTGTGATTCCCACATGCCTAATGTAGCTTTACAATCACAACAACCAGACATTCATTATAACTGTCAGCTGCCCAGTGGACATGGACGTTCATCTGCCACACACTGTACATAATCCTTAGTAAATAATATGGTCTGTGTAATGAGCTCTGTATGATATTCTGTCATCATAAGTACTGGATAAGTACTGCTGTGGACAACCATGCTCATCACTGTCTACAGTCAACCCTCTACATTGTGCGGTGACCCTCTTTTCATTGCCATAGTCTTGTGGAAATGTCTTCAGTCGATGTTGTGTTACCGTAGCCAGCCCCATCATCATAAGGTAAAGTCTGTTCTGTAAGATGCCCCAGACGGGGGCAAAAAGCACTGAGTTGTCCAAACTGTCCTGACACAAGTCGTTGTTGATTTCACTGTTGTAGGGGAAAGACTCTAGGGCTGCAGATAAGACTGTTGCCATGGTCCTGAAGGAGATACCAAGTAAGGCGTCATCAGAAGGGAAGCCCCTCCTCACAGTGACTACCAAGGTGGGCAGAACCATTTCAGAAACTCCCCCGCCCTCCTCCCCTGCCTCCAAGTGGAGCGTCCTCCTGTGTTGATCATACTGAACAATAGCAAAGCTTTGAGTGTCCTATAACTGACCTCCACTGTCTACTAACTCATTAATTAAGCCTTATGACTGTTGTATCTAACATAGCAACAACGATTCATTTCCAGCTGCTCTATGGGGTATAAAACCCGTCCACTACATTACTACAGCTACACAAACAGTCAATAATGATCTTATGATCTATAGAGGCAGCCTCAAATTGCTGCAATTACATGTTACGTTTTATCTTTTCAAATTAGCCTCTGAAAGATTCACAGTGCTCCTCTAGTTAACATTTATTATGCATTTAGTGTGTACAGTATGGGGATTAACCAGAGGGTCACACAAATTTCCTCTCTCCCATTTCTAATCAGGACAGAAAAAACTTTCTCGTGAACTTTTTACACCTCATAAGCAGCTAATCCTCCACACAAACAGTGTATGAATGCATTTTCCAAAATGCTATGCCACACAGCATGGCATTGAGCTTTTGATTGAGCTCTCTGTGTACAAAATACTGCAGCAAATTACTGTTTACCCGCTGCTGAGCTTTCCACTTCTCTTTTGCTTTTTTAAGTGTTGTAGCTGGATGGAGCCAGCGCTCCAGATGCCAATATGAGTTTTCTTGCTCTGTGCTTGATTGCTTTTGTACAGTATGTATGTGTGCTGCTGTGTGTGTGTCCTCTTGTATATCTGTCTGTGTTTTAATAACCTGTGGCATGCTTTTATACTTGTCTGACTTTCTAATACAATGTCTAGTTTGATAAGCTGTCATACAACCAAGATAATGCTTCCACTCAAGTGGAAGGGATTCAATTATGCCTCAGGATATTTGCTGACAACTGAGGCTGAGTTCACACTGACAAGATATGACTTGTATATTTTTAAAAAATATGTAGTTCATTTTGTTGTAATGTGTAAGTCATTAATCATTGTTATCATTTAAGTTACTTAAAATGGCAAGAAAAGTAAGTGAGGAGCAATTTCAACAACAACTTTAGTTGTTTAAGGACCAATATATAATAACTGACCCTGACTAAGTCCCACCCTTTTTTCTCTGTGCTCCAATAGCAAGAAAACTAGATTTTGAAGATGGTTAAAAAATGGAGTACCTATAAAGTGGTATATATACTCACATCTTAAAAGTATCTAATATTAACCAAACACAAGCTAACTAGCTAGCTAATATACATCAATCATTAGCCAGCTACTTAGCTGGTGTTTTGCAAACATTAGCAAGCTAGTTAGCCAACATTTTGTTCACATTAGCTTACTTAAGATGTAGCCCTATATGTTGTTTTTGCAGGAGAAGGAGAAAGTTGATGGAGGTATCAGCTTTGCTCAACTGTGATTCTGGCTCAGAGCAAAAAGGGTCAGGACTTAGGATGGGTCAATTGGGTGTTGAAAAATGAGTACTACAGTCCAAATAGCAATTTAGAGTCTTAGGTTGTACTTTAAATAGGTTGAAATCCTACTTAGTGTGACATCTATGGTGGAACCCAGTAGTTTTCCCCATCATTCCTCCCCAGACTCCAGGAGGCTTGGGCAGGCTGCAGGTACACTACAGGAGCACAAGGCAAGCGCAGCACTGTAATTTGACAATGACACGTGACATTGACTCCTCCACTGTAAGTTGATCAGCTGTTCATAACAGTCCGTTGTCCGTCATTGCAAAGCTAAGCCTGGTATCCTGAAAACAAAAGCACAATGCTCCAAAAATACACACTTGGAGTTCAGTGACTGCCTGCCAGACGCCATTAACATATAGCTCAATTTAGTCGTTTTAAATCTGTTTTTCCTTCTAAAAGATTATTGATTATTTCTTACGACTTCTAAACAGACACATACTCATTTTTTGAACATCTGGTATTCATGTGAACTCTAATTAATGTGAAATGGGCAGAATAGACATTTCAAAGGAGGACACCAAGACTGTAGCATTGTTGTAAGAATTTTATAAGTTATTACAGTAAATGACAGATTTCTCCTTTAATGCCCTGGCATATATCTACTGTATGTCAGGAGAACTGCTTATTGCACACATCCCTGAAGCTTTTTCTTCTACTGCATTTACTAAATGAATGCAATAGATAATATTCCCTTAAGATGCTGCAGTTTCACAGAAATCAATATTATGGAGACAATAAGTCGACCTACCCTACCTGTTTACAGCATTTTACCACCTGCAAATATCAATACCGTCATGCTTCAGTGCCAGAATCAACTGAGAAAAACATAAACACATACATGTGGTTACTACTCTGTAACAGATTCTTACAGCACAATAATGACTGAACCATTATTCATGTCATGAAGGTTTTCAGTGAGTGCCAGTAAGGCGTTCTCCCCGGAAAAATCTTTTGGTTCACAGTAATTAGAGTAATCAGTTTCATCATGTTTCTATTATTAAACAAAGTAAACACACATGAAGACCTGCTCATGTAGAAAGAAGAACTGCACAACAAAGTCAAGACTACACAGCCACAGATTATACTAATGATGACAGTAACAGACAATAGGAATAATGACAACAAATATATCTGGCATTTATATATTGTACGGTATATATTACCATGACTAAGGTGGTCATGAATCAAATTGAACAACATTATGAATCTCTTACCAAACGACATCTTCTACTATTATTGCAATTATTCAGTAAAAACAGCTACAACTAGTGACATCTGACCAGAACCAACCAACAATCCAACAACTCAGTCATACTGTAATTAAACAGAAAAAGTTTGGGAACCACTGGTGTAGTTCATTTATAGCCTAATGTTAGCTTTTTAACTCTGATGATTGCATTGAAGTTTATCTTGCTAAACAAAACGTGTCAGTATCATGAACGCTGGCTTGCCACAGAGCTTCTTTTCTAATCCAGAATCCAATTAAAAATCCCGCTGGCTTTTTGCTGAGGGAACCAAAGTGATGCTAACTTTTAGGCTGGCCCGCAAAAATACCTCTGCAGCTCTCAGTCTCATACAGGAAATATGTTGCACTGACGTCCAAAAATAATCATTGTTAGAATTATCATTTATAAGGGTAAATCTGATCATTTATCTTGATATGGTGTTCAGGCCACACTGCATTGCCCAAACCATGGCATACAGTAATATATCAGAATCAGTTGTTTTTCCTGCATATTATGGATAATTCTTGGCCATTTAAAAACAGTGTCTTCAAAATTACATGTTTTCCAAAGAAATTAAAAGAGGCTAATTTTTTGACTGATAACAATGCACTTTTGACATTGCTTAATTGGCATCAAAAAAGTTTTATTATCCTGAGAGGCTGTAAATTATTCTTCAAGAGGAAACAGACAACTGTCTCAACAACTGTAGCTCAGTGAAATGCCACTTAGGAAATTAGAGAGAATAAAGAAGTATGTTCACTGGAGAGGTAAATTGAAACAATTTTATATTGAATTTGGGAACAGGCAAACGGTATTGTGATGATAAGCATTGCATAGTCATAACAGTTTGAGTAACATTGCTTTGCACAAACAAGTAACCACAGCAGGCATGGGGGGGGGGGGGGGGGGGGGGGTGATAGGAGGGAGTGTTAGGAGAAAATACTAGAGCACAAATTTGCTCATTAATTTAGTCTATAATAGAGACAACATTTTCCTGGGGGAAAAAAATGTGCCCAGTGGTGGGGGTGGTGTCATTACTCTGTTTCATTACACTGTGCAATCAACATTTACTTCATAATAATTTACACCAAAAAACATGTTTAATTCCACTTTAAACATACCTGAAAATAGGAACCTGCTAATAACTGCAGTACAAAACAGCAACAAACTCAGGATGCCTCCATAAAATCAAAATCTTGAAAATGCTCACTGTTCAGACCTGCTTGTTGTATGCACTACACTAAGTCTCTCATATGCAAGTAAGCACACACATCATCAAAAGCAGCTGTTGCAAGTCAGCATTGTTTTGCTAAGAGCAGCTGGTAAATATTTAATTCCTGAAGAGAGTAAAGCAAGCATCAGGAAAAAAAAACAGATTAGACTGTTTGTCTTTTGTTCTTATCTAAAGAATTGTAGATTTTCAGCTCCTCAAGTCACCTCTCTCTTGCTTCATTTAAAACCCCTTTTCAAGAAAATAAAAATAAAACTGAAATAGCTCTAGGGTCAAGCTGAACACTTGACGATGTCTCCATGTGGTCAAACACATGACTGTTGTGCTCTCCAGTGGCTGAGGCTGCAGTTTGAGAGGCATCATATCCCAGCTTGACGTCACTTAGCAAGTGGCAGAGGCTAAGTGACAGGCCATAGCTCCTCACACCACATGTCAAATCAAGTCAAGTCTGTTTGCAAAGCCCCAAATCACATACAATGTCTCAATGGACTTCAAAGAGTCAGGGGTCTCAGTTCTGCTCTCTGCAGAGATCAGGAAAACTATAAAGCAAGCCAAGCACATAAAAAATTATTATCTCACCATCTGTCTATAGCAACAAGGTGAAAACCCACAATTATTATTTTAACAGGTCTAAGCCCTCAGTGCCACTGAGGAGAACTCCTAGTAGTAAGATAAAATGTGAATATATATTTATTGGTAGCTCAGATATCCCAAACTCCAAAGAGTGAGAGTGCCACTTACTGTAAAACACATCACCATCTGCACAAAACCAAATCACGCTTCAGTGCCAACTTGAGGACTGCATTACTGTATGTAAAATAAAATAACATATTGTTGCAAACAGCATCCTGAAAGCCAGGAAGCAGCTCTTGGCGACAGCCCCTTAAAGACATTCAACATAAGGCATGGGCACTCAAAAATATGCTAAAGACAGCTGGTCTCAAGGAATGTAACAGCCACTTCACAAATGTCTAAAACTATGAACCAGCACAAAAATGACACAAAATGACAATTACCAACATAAACCACTATTTTCTAAACAGACACAAACATTAACAAAAACTAACATTTGCATTTTGTAACACAAAAAAGCAAACTACACAAACTATTCAGTCCAGCACATGGCATGATGGGAAATGCCTTGTGGATTGTATTTTGACTGGGGAATGGTTATTACATTACATTACCTTATCTGTACCAGTGATGTAATGTGAGTCTGGTAGCTTCAAACAGTATACAGTAATCCCTCAAGAGTCTTGGGCAGACAAAGGATTTTTCTAGGGGGTTTGCGACTGAAAAAGGTAAAGAACTACTACTTAAAGGATAAGGCTGGTGGTATTCTACATTCTTCTATATAGACCAAAAAAGATCAAAACAATGAATTCATTCTACCAGTACTTCCTATGTAGCCAACAGCTGAATAGCTTATTTCTGTTAGCCAGAGAGTTCAGTGGTCAGCACATCAGTGAGCCACAAATTTGCATTAGGTTACATGTTCCTTCATTACAATTAACACGCACATTGTTACAAAAGTAGCCTACCAAAACATGTCCAAATGTATATAAATCTGCAGCTAAAAATAGTCCTCAATAAATAAATGCACTTTTGACCGTTTGTGTGAGGTTTGTGAAAAGCTACACTGCCCAACTATTATGAAAAATCACTCTGCCTTTTTTTTTTACCATATATTTATGACCTGTTTGTGAAGATTAGGACTTGGGGCTGAGAAACTGGGAAGTATTCAACAAAGAACTATTGCTTTCAGTCCAGGACTGCAACAATGTGAGATTTGCACAGTACCATAATGTGTTCTATACCACAGTAGCCTATATGGTATTACATTATTGTTATTATTGTTAGCGTTTACAATTACCCTTAAATCAATGAAAGCAGAACTGTTTTTGGTTGAACAAACACTTGATTATTATTTCACAAAATGTCATGTCCTGACAAGGACTGTGATATAAGCATAACATTTTTTTTTTTTCGTAAATAATACTAATGGTAGGATTCAGTACCATAGATAAGCAAATGTAGATGGTATGATAACCATATTTTTTTTATCATGCTATACTATGAAACTGGTGTACTGTTCCAACACTATTTTAGTCTTTTCATGGGGTTTGCTGAATATTATATAACGGAGAATAATGCCAGTCTTATTCTTCTAAAGTAAAATACACAAAAGTAGAACATTTTTTCTTACCTATACTTTTTCACAATTTAATTTCCAATTTTGCAGCCTAAGGAAGAATTGTGTAAAACCACTATAATGAGTCATAAAATACCCAACTATCTGAACTCCAGTATTCAGGCCCGTGGGAGTACATGGAACAGTTTGTTACCACCCACAATAACAGCTTCAGCACAACTGTAATGAGTAAACAACCTGCTGCATTACAAAGATGATTTACAAAGACATATAAGAATCAAGAAAACACATTTTAGTATTATAAAATACCAACGCTGAAGAGTGTGATATAATTCCTGATCTGATAGTCTACATGTGATCTATACATACTGAAAGATTTTGGATGTAATATTTTTTTCAAGACAACCATCCCTAACATGGCCCCTGGATTTTATCAACCACAACCATTGTAAGATGTCTTCTTTGATATTTTTCATCCGCCTTTCCCTTTATGTAGTGTTTTCCATCCTCTCCACCTCCCCGTCCTCACCTCAACCTCCCCGCCTTCAAAGATCTGACAAGTTTAACTGGTACACTGCTCCCATAACAGCAACATCTGAGAGATCTCTTGGAGTCAAGCCCAAGCGGCACAATTAGCTGAAGTTTTCCATTACATAATTTTCTAGATTACTCCTTAAAGCACTTGTAAACAAAGTGCCAAACTGCTTTGCATAGGAGAGGAGCAAAAAGGTATAACAAGAGGGGAGCAAAGGAGGAAAAAAAGCGGTAAGGGAAAACGGTACCCTCCTTGTCGTAGTGAGAGTAATGGGCAAGCAGCTCAGAGAGCTGCTCTCTTGGGTTAAGAGTGAACCTATAATTGGCGTTTGCATGCAACCTGCTACCAAAGTGCCTGACGCATCTCCCCAGATGAATGCGGTAGATCTTCTGTCCCCATTTTCTGGATGATTAGAAGAGGAAAATGCAGAGTCTCCTCGTCTCAAAACCATTATTTAAAATTGGCCCCAATGGCAATCAGAGGAAGCGCTTTGAAGAACATCTACAACGATCATGTAGTCTGCAGTGCAGATGAAGCAGTTACCTCCATTAGGAAACTGCCAGCAGCAATGTACAGACACATCTTTGATCCCAACAGTTAACACTCAACTTTCAGGCTCAACACTGTGAAATGTGAACTTAAAAAAAACTTGAAATACAAACCAGACTGACAACTTTGGCATTATTAGATGAGACCATAATACACGGCTCAACAATAGCATTGCCCAGGGGAAGTAAAATACCATGTTGGGCAAATCTAGCAACTCACTTGTCCAATTCGGTTTCAAAGCTTTTTCTTTTTCAGGAGCTAATGATGGAAGTAGCTAGGGGGCCATCCTGCTTCCTGCAATCTCTATTGACAGCTGAACACGCGCCATACAGATCGGACATTTGCAAGAAAATAGCAGCAGGAAGAAGACAAAATTGATGAGCTTAAGTGAAAGTGAGCATTACAGTTATCCTGGAAACAGGAGCTGAGTTGGTTTTCTGAACCATGAACGCTGAAGTAAACCAAGTAATCATAAATGTTATTACCATAGCTCCACTTGTTGCTTTCTTGTTATTTGATAACCACTAACAAATAAAGTAATGTGTATAGGGGCAATTAGAAATGACTGAGACTCAGATGTTTCTATATAGTTATTCTTAATGGCTGCCACAGGGTCAGATTGTCCTTGAAATCAGATGAATCGAGCCTTTGTTTAAATTTTCCCACACTAAGTTACAGTGGTACATTAGCCAGTGGAAAAGAAGCAGGGGGAAATTTTTATTTGGATAATTCATTTTTGAGGTTTTATTTTGTGTGTATGGTGGTGGAAACGATACAGTGTTTGTCCACAGGGGCCTTCAAAATCAACAAAATATTAAAGTCCCTTGTAGTAGCTTTAATTAGCACTAAACACAACACAAAGTCATGAGGAAATTAGGAAATGTTATGTATTTTACAAATATTTGGTTATACTCAAAAGTACTGGATGAAGTTAAATTTTGAACATATTGGTGGATACTAAAACCACAAATGATGAACTCATGGTACTCTCTCAATACCAAAAAATCTAAGCTCGTCCACCATCTGGGCATCTCTAAGTGCAAACCATCCAATAGTTGTTCAACTTTGTCACTCAGAACTAAAGTTATGGATTGACAAAACAACCGAGAGGCATTTCAGTTGGTAAAGCTACAGACTTGCTGTACAAGAGATCCTGTTTTTATCAACTCTATCAACTCTAACACCACTGAGTCAATTAAGGGCCAAGCTGGTTGCAGTTTATCACAAATAATGTGCTTGTTTCACAACTTAACACCGTCATATTTTCTGAACAACGCTGCCAACTTTCAGCAGTAAATATGACTCAGCAGAGCTCTTAGCCAAGATTCTGTCAACATGTCTCATTATTCTCTAAAAACATCAAGCCTATTTAATGAATTAAATGTATCACTTGAAGATTATGAGAAGCTATAAACATCTAGCATGCTGCTCTTTTGACGGCACTGACCTTCAGTCAATCAGTCGCAACATCAGAACAGTGATTCTGCAGGGAAGGCTTCGGTCTGCATCCACAGGACATTTTCAATGCTCAAAAATATACAGAGTGGAGACATCCAAGGTCATCTATCGTTCTGGGAATGTTCAGACAGAATACCGAGGATTTATCAGTGCACCTCTATTTAATGCAGACAGTAACTCCTGGATGTCCTCAATAGATGCTTGGCAGGCATCACAAAAATTGTTATTCACTGACAGATGTTTCTCTGGTTATCATCCACTCAGCCACTGTGAGCATGTGCATTTATGAATGTCATTTACATTGTTAAGAGATTTCGCCGCTCCAGTCATAAGGTCCCATGTCTCCACTGAGTTTTTAAAGAGAACACTATATTTATACAGCTCAGCTAGTATTCGTATTGAATGGACCAGTCAGCTAAGAAGCTGTTTGGATCCGAGCTACAGCAGAAAAATGTCTTTTAGAATCGTTAAAAGAAAAAGAAGAAAAAAAAGAAAACAGAATGAAATCCTATCTTCATCTTCTATCTTCATGAGAATCTATAATGTATAATATCAGTAATGTATCATACTGAAGATTTTCATGAAATTTAAACATTATCTCTCTGTGCAGTCATGTCATATACATACTTGGGTAAGGGAGATCATTTAATGTCACAGAAACATAACGTCCTCTGCGTGAGACAACATTATTGATTAATCTGTCAGTGATTTTCACCTTTAATTGATGAGTTGTTTTGTCTATAAAATGTCAGAACAAATGGTAAAAAAAATTTGAACGTTTCCCAAAGCCCAAAATGATGTTCTGTTTTGTCCACAGCCCAAAGATATTTAGTTTATACAGATTTAAAGAAAACAGAAAATTCACATTTGAGAATCTGTGACTTAATACTAATAGCAGAATCAACTAAAAGTATTACAAATTAGTATAAATTAAAATTAAGTTAAGAATCATTTTAATGTAAACTAAGTTGTTAAAATGTCTGCACAGAAATATACACAATACCTCTCAGGGAAATTGCCTAAACAAAGGCATTGTTGCTCACCTGGATGTCACCAGACGATCCTAACTTCTGGCTTATGAGCACTTTGCCTTTAGAACAAAGGCATGCAAGATGTTAACTGAAAGAAGCAACCTCAACCAGGGAGAGAGGACTGACATGAGGTGTAGACGGAGAGAACCGCTTTCTATCAGTGTGCATGTTACAAACTAACATTTGCCTTATGTACCATGGTCTAAACATTAAAACTATGAGACTACTGTAAGAGATTTGTGTCTCTTTCCTCGTTAGAGTGTGATTACAAAATTGTCACGACATACCAGAACAGTGAGCTGGACCGCTACACCCCACACACACCACCAACAACAAACAGACACAGGCTGAAAGAGAAAAAGTGTTTTGATGTGGTAAATAATAGCAGGCTGCTGTTTTCTCCTTCTCCCTGCCTGGGTTGAGTCTGTCAGTTTAATAATGCCTACCAATGTTTGAGGTGGTATTTTAATCAAGTAGTCTTTCAGCTGAATACGGATAAAAATCATCTAATTAAAACAGCAGGAGCCATTTGAGAGGATTCATTTCTTCCATTAAAGGCCAACAGTTGAGTGGTTATTATTCAGATTTTATGACGTTTTTAAGATGAAATGTCTTTCACAACACTAACTACAGTAACTGAGTCAGTGGCGGCTCAGCCTTTACTCAGACTCAATTACACTTTTCGCGAACAAGCACAATGTAAATTGCTGAATAAATTCAACCTTTAAAAACAAGTCTACCCCTGTGTATTCTCATCCTGTGATTTGTCGCTCTAGTCCGGAATTGGGGGAAAATGCATGGGCTGGCAGCAGCAGACGATGAAATCAGGTTACTTCACACTGTGAGACTTCCCATGAACCAAAGCTTTATTCTGACACCAGAACTGCACAAACTCTAATTACCTGTGCTGGGTCAGCGTTCTTGCAGCGCAGCACAAACTCTCACTCCACAAAGTAATGACCCTTTCCTCCAGATATTATTTATGTAGTTTTTTCAAAGGATTTCTGTCTGTTGCAAAAGTTTGAGCTTTTTTTCTTTAGTGCAAAGAATAGAAAATCTTTTTTCCAAACTAGTTGTCGTCATCTCTTACATTTCTTCATTCATTCATCTCTTCGTTGGACGTCATTTTAATTGCTAAATGAAGAAACATTTTTGTTGTTAAAATATTCATGAAGCAAAATTCATAATATCGACCTCATTGTGAATTATAATTGGTTTTCTCTTTTATTGTTTTAATGTTCTTAAGAGGTTTAACAGGAAGTCAGACCTCTCTGTGTCTAATGCTGCATTCACACTGCAAGCATTCATGCTCCATTCTGATTTATTGCTCAGATCACACTTTTTTTGTTTTGCTGTTAATGCTATTTTCAAAATATGGCTCAACTCAGGTGACTCAGCTTCCAGTGTCAAGTGGTCACAGTCCTGAACTTGACCGCAAGCAGCATGCTGTCAGCTTTAATGGTTTAATTTCTAAGTTAATGTACAGTGGAAGCTAGCAAATTGGTGATCAGATAATGAAGAGAACAAGAGACAAATTTTTAATTATGGCTTTTTGTGGAGCAATGGCTGCTATTTCTGTATGGAGGTGTGTGTGTGGATACAGAGTGGGAACCAGGAGTGGTGGGACTGTGAAAGTGAATGGCTTCACAGAAACAGATTTCAACCAAAATTTTAGAATGTCATGGTCTACTTTTAACTACATCTGTCAGCACCTTGCCACAGGACACATCAGGCATAAACGTCACACGAATTTAGATTAGACTGAAATATTCCCTTATTTGGTATAATAACAACACTTTATCCAATTCAGTATCCATTTGGGCCATGGCCATTCAGAGCACCTGCCCTTCCAATGTGCCAACTGACCCTTCACTAAGGCCCATCCTCTGTTGCTAAGCCTGCCAAACTTCTACATTCTAACACTGCACTTATGCAGTGTGATAATGGTGGAAGATATAACATTGAAATTGGGGGTAATTATTGAAACATGAGGTCTTTGAATCATTAGAGACGTATACAAAAGCAGCTTCTCATTCCTAGCTTGCAACGGTGGATATTGTCAGCTAAAATAACAACTCATAAGCAGATTTTATAATATATGTTAACTCCTTGACTCAGCCAAAAAGTCCATTTTAATGTTAACATCCGACACATTTTAAAACAAAAATCCTGTGAAAGTGTAAATGTAAAGTTACCCGACAGCTGCACACATGGTATAACATTAATGCAAAAGACTGAGGCTAAAGCTAACTTACATCCAGCAAGCATTGCTCGGATGGTGAAATACAACAGGTATATCTACATGATAGATGACAGTAATATACTCATTAATGTGGGAAAAGGAAGCGCAGAGACTCGATTAGTGCAGCAGACTTGTAGACAGGTAACTTAGCCCAGCCAGACCACAGTTGTGGAAGATAGCCAGGATCGACTTATACCTGAGACAGCAAGCCAGAAAGAGATGCATTGTCGTCAGCCCACTTTGATTCTGCATCAGCCCACATCCTCCTCCTCAAAGCCCCACATAACAAATGCAACTGCAGTGGTGTCTAAGAAGTTTGTCTGAGGGTAAAGTTACTACAGCTAGTAAGTTAGCGTTAATTAGCCGGACATGCTAATGTTTGCAGCTTATGTTTGAGCAGATGGAGACAGAATTCAATCCATTCACCACATGTGTGGTCTTGTGTTTCATGTTTTTGAGAGGCTACAGAAAAGGCATCACCGTCTAGACTCATGAAACGCTGAGTATTGCTCTTCTCAGAGCTTCCTGCACACCATGTCAGCATGTAGAGAAATGGCAAGCTTGTCAGTCCTAGTTACGGTTGCTAAGCTATGATTGGACAGTTGCTGTTGGAGGTGGGGCTTAGCAAAGGGTCAATTGCTCTGCCCCAGAAAGTGCTGCTTGTAGCTTTGTCAGGAACCAACCACCAACACAAACACAGTCCTTTGAGGGCCAGCTACAGCAAAATTGTATGGTGCATAAAAAATACATAAAAATCTGAGAAAGTAACTTTTTCCTGTTTGGTCCAGAGATGTTCTGTACTACATTTAATAACAGGTGCTCAAAATTTGCTGGAGGAGTAGAAAAACAAGAGATTTGGATAAAATTTAAAATCAGTGACACAAATGGGCATGGCTTTTATGGATATATTCATCTAGACTCACACAATCCATGAAAATGTGTCAAAAAGTTACAACATAGTTAAAACCTAAGTTAAATTGTAATATAAAATGTGTTATTGTGTCAGCATCAGGCCAAATTGAACATGACTCCCGTGGGTCCTCAGCAATACACCCGCCAAGTGTAAAGTAGATCAGATGAATGGTTCTCAAGATATATGAAGGACATACAAACAGAGATTCCTTCCTTTATAGCCAGATTAGATTAGATAGCACCACCTCACACAAAAGCAGTTCAAAGTTCTTTACATAAAACTAAATAAAACAACAAAAAGCTTATAACAGAAATATAATATATATATATAAATATGGTGTGTTAATTCAAGAAAATACTTGACTGAAAAGGAAGATTTTCAGTGTGTCCAAGATCAGCAGACATCTGCTCCATTTGTTCATATAAATGCTGAATGTCATCTCACCAGACTTTAAAAACATGCCGTAGGCACATGGAGGAGATGGTCGTTTCTGTGTCAAATGTGCACCCCAGTTTGTGGCGAAAGGAAAGGTTTCCACTTCAATACTTTTACACATATTGGGTTTTAGTGAGGTCAGAAGAAAAGAAAACATACAGCAGTATGTATGCTGTATAAGGATGTAGAGCCAATGTCTTTGTTAATGCCACAGTAATGCCAAAGTATAATAGAAGATGGATGTACCATACATTTATAATTGTAAGGCCACATATAGTGTATGAAAATCCATTTCAGCATATGACAAGTTGTGTGCAGTCCATTCCTGCTTTATAATTAAACTTTTAGCACCTTCATTAAAATTCTGCTTGCGAGCAAGGCCTGGAGAGCAACAATAGCAAATGTCATGTTTCCTGGCTGCCAGCATTATATACACGCTGCACAGGCTGACAACAGTGGTGGAGGCTTACCCTTTCTATGAGACAAAACTGGTTTTCACCTCCAAATTATGAAGCATTGGTTGGCAAATTGCGGGCAGCTGCACCTGGAGTATCGAGGCTTCAGGGTACCAGTAATGAATTGGATGCAACCTATTCTACAGCTGCACTGGTAGGCCTACAAATTGGTGCATCACAGGCAAGGTGATTAGCATTTTCATGGTTTGGAAGGTGAGATAAGCAATAATGGTTAAGCAATTATTTTTTGGGACACGATCACCGGATTTCTCTCAGCCCAGCTCATCTCAGTGGTTCTCTAAATAGAAGCCATTCAGTGAGGATACATGCTCTGTAGTAACCTGGTCATCTTTCTGTAGTAATGTGATTATCTCATGTAAATGAGAGTTTCAATTACCTTAATTTTGCATAATTACCTGCATTTTTTTCTTACCTGTGCAGTAGACTTAAAAGAAGGAATGTATGACTGTAAATGCATTGTAAAGGAATGAAAGATGTTTGTAGTTGTGTCATCTTATGTCTTAACAATAGTCTTTAATAGTAAAAGCCCGATGCACATACGCATTTTCATTCATCGTGCCTGATTAGACCTCCTCTGTAGGTGCAGACTCACCAGATTTCCCCATTCATTTCTATAATGAACAGATAGATAGAGAAGTATCTGCCCCCAGCCCTGAATACAATGCGACTGAAAATGCTCTGCAGCCAGCTTGAAAGATGGGGTGGTATTAACCTCCCATTCAGGAAATATTGATTGTTTATATTTATGTCTATATTAATAGATGGAAAAAGAAAACAAGCAGCAGAAAAGGAGGCCTACTGCTTTACGGTACTACAAACAAGGACAGTGACAAAGGTTAATGACAGTAACGTTTTTGATCATTTCCTGTCTTCCATCCTGCCTTCTTTTTGCCACAACACATGACAAAACCGCCAAGGCAAATTCTGGTCAGGCCGCACCACTTATCATTCTCACTGGTCAAGGCAGTTTGTGACCTTATGTAATTTCAGTAGAGCTGGATGATTTGTTCATTTGTAACAGGGGGGATGGCCCAATGGGAGCACCCCTTCCCCCAACAAACAACTAACGCATACATGTACACCTCCCAAAGGAGATTCTTTCTATGATCCACAAGCTCTTCTGGGACTACTACTCATTTGATCATCAAGGTGACAGACAGTTCTAAAGGGTACAGGCTACAACAAAGTATAGAACTGAGTATTTGCAGTATACAGTTTAGAGAATAAAATAGGTCCAACTCGAATCCGACAGAGGGACAGGACTGAAAGAAAAAGATGCAATTACATATATATCTGCTACTTCTGCACCATGGACAGTGCCATGGATTTATCAATACACTTTGCAGTTAGGCTACATTAAGTCTACCTTTATAAATGATTAATAGGTTGGAAATACTTAATCAAGATCCAGTTGCTGCTTAACACTAATTAATGTGTTTAATAAGGCTAGTTCCTAACATTTATAACTGGCAAAAAGAATCTTTAAAATACATCACAAGTTTCTAGTGACGTACTACAATGAATCTGGTAATTCTTTATTAATTTACAGCCAAATAAAACTTTTGGACTGTTAAGAGACTTTAGCAATGGTTAAATGCTAGTAACCTAATAATTAACAAATATCTGATGATGTTTACAAGTATAAATGCTGCTGAAGGAGAGGACGGAGTGAACTCTGTAAGAAGTTAGATCTGAGGCTTAAAAGTACAGATGAATGTGGGCGAATGCGTTTGACTGTTTGGCAAAAAACAGCAGACCATTGTTGCCATTTTCATGTAATGTGGCGTAACAGCTTATTAATGATTTATAAAGTGTTGACAACCTAATTAGCAACATAATTATAGACCACTTATGAATATTTATATGGGTATTCTTATCGTAAAGTACCGACTACAATATTTCAGAGCCATGGTCAGGGCCATAGAGTCTAACTTGTACAAACGTCAGTCACATAAAGGATCAATGAGTTGGGCAGACTAGAATTTCTCTGCACTCACTCTGCTTCAAGAGGTTGGAGGAGGTTGGGGGTGGCAGGTTAACAAGGAGGACTGCATCCCCCTTCATACTGCCTGCTGGCTACGCCCAGCTTCAATCTAAGAAGAGCTCTTATCAGCCAGAAAGGAAAAACACTTATATGGGTTTGCAGGATTTTCACACCCAAGTTTGACTAAAACTGCAATTAAAAGTGGTTGCCAGCAGCTTAGCAAAAAAATTTGAACATATATAGAGGAGGAAGAGAAACTACATTCTCTCTCACCACGGAGCCTGTCCTCTCAGTCCAAAAACAGCTCTGCAGGCAACAGCCACAGCATCATCACTAAGACACTGAAAATGCCAGTTTGGTTTCAAAAATATGGTTAGGGGTTTGGGAGACATCTTCTTCTAGATCAGCTGTATGTGCATTAACCAGGTAATTACAGTGCATGTAAAAGCAATCTCCGATGTCCTGCCTTACACCGATTTCTTTCAATTACCATGTGTTGTATGTGCATGCAATCACAGAGATGTGTTTGTGGTGAGGGTGATTCTCCATCAGCCAATGAGCAAACAACAGCTGTGTTTTGATGTCTGTTAGAAAAGCTTGAAAAAGAAGTTGGCCACCACTCAAAAGTACTAATCCCCAACTAATGCAGCAATGCAGCCATATGCCAGTTGTAAAACATTACTGGAACATGTAGCCAGGAGTCAGTTTGCAAAGAGCAGGGTCTGACTCAAAATACGCAGTTTATGACTAAATGTGGTAAACAGAGTGGCAATAGGAACTTTAATTTAATGAAATATTTTATAACATATACTGTAAGATTCTCTGTGCTCCTGACATAAACGCAACCCAAGTACAAACTCTTAGAAATGTTAAAAAGACTGCAAAACCTCTAATATCTGAGTGGATAAACACACTCTGAATCACTTCAGTGTATCTATGTCAAGATGCTGTGAATAAATGATGTGCTGCAAAGGAGCACAAATGTGTGTTCCTAAAATGACACACAGACAAGATGAAACCCTTTTAGCAGTGCAGGGATGTCAGTATAGAGAGTGTGGTGTCATCTGTATCATGACCAAAGGGCTGAACTTCACTTAATGTTAACATACCAGGGACTCTTGTAGACATTATGATGCGAGTTTCATGCTCAGCGAGAGCCTGAACTGTATTTTCTGTTTGCCCTTGCAGCTGGTGAGTGAGCAACAAGAGAGCCGCCCGCTTTTAAGCCCTTCCATCGACGATTTCCTCTGCGAGACCAAGTGTGATGGGCTTTCCCGCCCAGTGACTTCTAACACAGCTGGTACAGTACAGTTATTTTTCTGTCTGCAAAACTCTGTGTCTAGCCTAAATGATGACATGCAAACATAAAGGTGACTACCAATTGCTTCAAGTAATTTTTCAATTGAAGTCATTTTTTAATTTGCCATTTAAGATGCCATTTAATCATTAAGACCATGTTAAATGATTAATACGGAACACAAACATATATCTCTTTTCTGTTGGTAAACATCATGTTTTTTTGTGGGAAGAGCTTAGGCAAAACAATTCCCTTGCAAGTTTTGTTGGCTTGTTTCTTAACATTGGCTGAAGAAAATACGAACTCTACTGAATATGTACAGTCACACACTCTCGAGGACTATAAGAATTACTTGAAAAAGTTCACATTAACAAATGGGACCAGAGAGGTGAACCTGTACATGCTCACTCGATAGACCATCTTTCTATAATTTCCATATGGTTAGGCGACTGGGCAAACAGATTGTATATATAGTCCATTGCCAGTTGGGTTTTTTTGGCCAATTTTTGACATTTTATTTTGCTAATTTAATGGTCTGCACAAGTGACAGGTCAGCGGCACAGTACACACTGGGCTGGAGGATGTGTGAGGGGAAAATGACCTGTAGCTTGCCAGACTATTTTAACATCTAACATGGTGAATTAAGGATTTATTTTGACCAAACCAGAGTTTTTGATTGTTATAACAGTGGAAAAACTGAGCAAGACAGCTTTGGAGAGCTTTACTTTGTTTCTGTCTGTCGAGTTTAAATAAAGTGTGTTTTACAGAGTTAACAAGGAGATTAAAGCTTCTCTTAGCTTAGCTTAGGTAAAAGAGAATGCAGGTGATCAGATAAAATTTGAATTTTGAGCTATTACTACATCAATTCTAGCACCCAAAAACACAGCACGATAACAAAAATAACATTCTGACTTGGTTATGTAGCCTGCTACTCAGGTGTTTCGTGTTTGCCTTCAGTTTTTCCTTTGTTTTGCCTACAGCTGACATCGTGATGCACTCGTGACGTCAGCACTAAAAAGGGTCTGTAGAGGAAAAGGTCCTTGTGTGGCTGTTAACAAGTGAGGGACTTGCCTCCTGGAAACATGTTTTATCAACCATAGCAACAGCACTGAACAGGGTATTTTTTATTCAGCTGTGCCATCTGTGTGTTTATTAAATCAACATCATACCCATGACCACCATTACTAGCAACACAAAGAGTGTATTATCTGAGGTTTATAAGCAGAACAAAAGCTCTCTAGTAACCACATAAGTTGGATGTGACAACAATAGGCCTAATGCATGGCTGCCTGCACAATAATTCACTGTATCTGAAGTACATAATTAATGTGCACTGCCATTTATGTGCTTGATTTTAAAAGGGATCATCAATGGACAATACAATACCAATTCCAATGCAGATTTTCTCTTGTCTCTTGTTTGTCAGCTAATAATTGACTGTTGTCCTCCATGCGCTTACTCTCGCTGTTGAGTTACACTGTATACTAATAGAGGATTTCAAGTAAATAATTACATTTATTTGACAATAGCCAGGTTTTCATCCAAATGTAGCACAAATTAGGACCAAATTTCCACAAAATCTGCAACACAAAATGTGAATTAATCTGCATTTCCATCTACTACATTTATACGAATATTAGTTGGGGTAGGTTGGGTGCATCAAAATAAAAATGGTACTGATTGTCTAGCCAGGTGCCATTACTGCAGATGCGCCACAAGATGATGTAATTACTAAACCTTGGTCCAAGTTAGATTTTAGTTGGAAAGTAGCTCAGTCTATCTGAACATTAACTATTTATATAAGGGCAACGTCTTGACATGAGCAGAGCACATGTGAAATTTATGTTCAGTGCCTCCCTTAGTACAATATGTGTCTTATACAATATTTATTATAACTTTTTCATTCTGCTAGGAAATAAACTAAAAATCAACTAGGTCAAAGAACACAGATAATGTTCTGATTTCAACAGATGCTAAATGCCATCTTGGTTTCCACATGGATGGAACCTTGATCACTGAGCTGTACGATCTTTTGAATGACGATTTGCAGGACCATACTGCACAGCTGACATGTGTCATCTCCAAACTGGACACTGGCAGTGCTGATTCACCCGGGCAAAGTCTGGGGGAATGTTGCGGGAAACGCTCCACCTTCTGTCTCTCAAATGCCTCCTGCTGCTTCCACTGACAGTGACGTATAGGTCTAAATATAGCTGGTCATGAATAACTTCCCAAAATGGTCAAATCCTGTCTAAAATTCGTTTTGTGTAACATTGTAAAGGTACACTGTAAAAACCAGTCACAAAGCCTTTGTGAGTTTGCTCAACTAAGGGCTAATTTATTGTGTCAATTTAGGTTAAGAAATTAATCTAAAAGGCTATCTTAACTTTGTCAAAATTAACATTTTTTTTATGACATTTGAAAAAGATTTGTAAAAAATGATAAGTTTGACAAACTTAAGACAGGACTTTGAGTGAACTTAAGTTTGTTACACTTAACATTATTCAGATCTACACATGTACTTAAGACAGCACTTTAATTGAACTAAAGAACATGTGTAGATCTGAATAATACTTAAGGTAGTATTGTGAGCCTTTGAACAAAATAGCCTTTAGTTGAATAAACAGCTTTCCAGCTGGTTGTTATGCTAGGTTTTTTCTCTCTCTCTCTTTTTATTATAGCTTATATGCCATTTAAACACAAAAGTTTTGGAAATCAAAAATGTTCTGGATAAATCCTTGTACACATGAAATCATCAGTGCCAACTGTTTGTGAAAGAGGAACATCTTGTGTTCAAACACTGCTCCTCTGTGTAGACACTTTTCATATTCTCCACATGTTCACTTGGGTTTCCTCCAGTTGCTCTGATTTCCTCCCACAGTCTAAAGACATGCAGGTGAACTGGATCTTAAGTGTGATTGTCTATCAATCTGTTTTCACACTGTGATGGACTGGAAGACTCCAGCACTAAACCAAGAAAAGAAAATCAATGATTAATGATAATTACCAGCTAAAATATGCTAATCCACATGAGATCTTCATCATGTTGTGTTCTCTCTTGCATGTAGTTTTTACTTTCGTCTGGTTTTGAGGTTGATGACTATTTTTGCCAGTTGATGTAATTTTAAAAACTCCATTATAAATTATGAATTGGTTACATGGGTATCTGGGGTTTGGAAACACACTGCTCAAATAAATGTCTACTTAAAACTACTTAATTTTTTATTTTAAGGAAGAAAATGGGAATAAGTCTGAAGCTATAAACTAAACCATGTTCTTCCCACTCTAGTTAGGATATCCATCACCACTCGTTTCTAGGTATAGGCTGAAACTAATTTATTCAAGAAGACCCTCTGATCACCACCCCCTTGCTGCATAAAATCTCCTCTCCTCAATACAAACTCAAAAAAATCTTTTTTTTTCTTTTGTCAGCACTTGGCGCTAACATGCTAGCTCAATAGTCACAGGAACTCTAAAGACACAACAGTTCTCACCTTTGAATTCTTCACAACTGATTGCTTCAGATGCCACTGATCAATCAATTTATGATCAATCACTTCTTTCTTGAGGCTTACTGTCTGCTAAATGTAAAATTGTAACCCAAAATGTTGTCCTATTAGAAAGCTTCCAATTGACCATTGGCTTCACCCTTGCCTGAAGAGCGACTGTCCAACTATAACTAGTCAAGCTTTGAATTCAAATTTCAAGTCACTGCTCTAGTAAGGACGACACTCTGTTAGAGTTTGGGGGCTCATGTCTTTTTTATTATCTTCCCAAACACAAAAGTAAAATAGCAAGTTTTAAACTATGTTTTTCTGCTATAACACAAGCTGAAAACGTTTCATAAACATCGTCATTAGCTAACGACATTATTTTGTTGGTTTAAGGGACATGTTTTTTAGTTTAGGACTGACATTGCCATTGTGTGATATTTTCTGAACTGCATAAGAGCTAGCTAACACTACAGCTCTGTCCTGCTCTACTGGATTCAAAGAAGTTCACACTCAAGCAACCTCAGCTGAACTTGCTACCCACAATAGTGCTTCATTAGTCACACTCATCAGTTTGACCTAATTCTCAAACCGTCTTCTCTTGTTTTGGTGGAACCTTTGCACGTTTGGGAGGCGAGCCCTGGTATTAAAAAGGCTAAATCCCTGCAAAAGAAAACACCTCATAAAACAGTAAAACCAAGCAGACCCGCCTTTCTGCTTAATCTAAAACCTCTGTCTTGGAAGTTACTGTTTTTCATAGCTATAGTTTGACATTGAAAACAATAACACATAGATAATCGAAGGAGCAACCTATTCTCATCCCTATTCTTCAAATAACAATGTCCTAGTATGAGCACCAAAACCCTTGTGAGTTTTTATTGCAGCACCATTGAATGTTCTGACAGGCTGCATCAAAGTGTGGTTCAGCAACCTGACTGCCTAGAACTGCAGATAGCTTCAGAGGACTGTAAAGACAGCAGCAAAAATCACTGGCACAGAGCTACCACAACCCCACAGCATTTACACCAATCACTGTAAAAGGAAAGCCCACAACATCATTAAGGACACCAGCCCCCCTAATCATGTTTGGTTCTCGCTCGTTCCATCTAAAAAACATTACTGGAGCATCCAATCGCACACCACCCGTCTGAGAAATAGTTTCTTTCCACGGGCAGTCAGGTTGCTGACCAGCTGATGCATTTTTACACCATACTTGTTGTGTATATCATGTCTAGACTTTGTGTACACACTGTGTTATGTTAAAGAAGAGTGAGCCAGAGCACAAAAATTTCATAGTATTTTTAGTGCACAACAGTTAAGTTGAACTTTTGTCACGGCACTTTGGCATCTCATACAACTGCACAAGGAACAGTTTAGGTTGTGTGGCACACAGAACCATCTATTCACTCTAATATAAACTTATTCACGGTGCTATAAGATGCTGTGAACATCCAAAATGTTCTCATCCCAGCACGTCAACAGACAATGCTGCTTTGTCATGCTCCTTGGTGTCTCATACTGTATGAGACCTTTCTGCCTTTCAAACATTTTAAACACAGGGATCAACTGAATAGGGTCAAAAGAGTTGCAAGCGGCTGGCCCCTGGCCTAAACCTGCTCAAACTGTGACGGTCAACCACATAACTTTGACAATAACATTATATGGAAATTAATAAGGTTGCTTTTCAAACTTTTTAAATTCCATATACCACTGTTGCAGGCCTAAAGTGATTCTTATGTTCTCCCGTACCCTACGTCTACGGCTTGATGCCTTTCCCTCTAAATTTTGCTGTTGATTCTCCCCATGCTACCTAGAGATGCCAAATCCAAAATAAGAAAAGTCTCGAAGGAAAATAAAGAATTTAACAGTTGTACTTTCAGATAGACAAAAATGGCTCTTTTGATAGTAAAGGCTACAGACCCCTGGTTAAGGCACAAAAAGGTAAATTAAGGCACAATAAGGGTAAATTAAGGAAACAAAAATACTTGGGTAGATTTAGGACTAAACCATGTTTGTGGTTACAATAAGTACGTCACATGATGTCACTGGAGCAACCCACAAGGCAAAAGTCACATGACAAGTCACATGATGCACATACCATCATATACATTACATATTTTAATAATGTTTTGGTTTCACATGGACACAAACCCTGGTCCTTGGGTCAAAGTCCTGTGTTTGTTTGAGCCATCCACCATGGCATCAACCATGCATGTCCGTATGAGTCGTCAAGTCAAAATTTGGTGGTAAATTGAGCAGGAAAACTGCCACTGCTGTTACTGTAAATTGTACCCTCTATGTGTTGTGCTATTGTGAAGGACTTGGTGAACTGTCCTGGCACATTTAAACACCTTTAAGGTTTTCTTGATGGCCCAGTAACACACAACAGCTCAGTAATGTGATGAGTTTGACTCTGTTGTATTAATATGTCATTCCCCCTCTCACCCCACATTTTCTGTCAGTCTGAGTTATGTTGTAAAGCTGAAAAGCTTAAGACTGTTCAAATACTCAATGGCCACATTAATTGGCCCACCATCAGTCCACTGGTCACCACAGAGCAAATCATGATCCATTAGCTAACTATCCACTATACAAGCATCCATGTTAATATATCAAGGTGAGAAGGAAAACTTATTTGTCTGAACAACTGGCTTCCCAGTCTCATCATTTCAAGAAGACTCGAGGGTGCCAAAACATTTCTGACATCATTGCCTTTTCATGAACAGCCTGGGTTTCTTTTTGATGCTGAAAACTCTTCAGGCAACCTTCCCCACGAGTGTGTCTCCCTTGATTTGTAATTGTACTTGTCATCTAAAGAGCACAAGGCATGGAAGACAAGCATACTCTCTAATTACGCAGAGATTTCAGTCAACAAATGCTCTCAGTTGGTTGTCATGAAACAGCAGTACGCCAATTATGCAGTCATGTGTCTGTAGTTTTGAGTTTGCATTGCACAAAAAAACAGTCAGGGTCCTTGAAAATGAGCAAGAAAACTTTGTAGGGTATTCAAATAACCAATGCATTAAAAGACTTTGAGGACGGAGGTTATGAACTTATCGTATCATGTGTTTGGTCTTCAATGATATAAAGAGGAAAAATGTCGCACAGAATTAGGAGACTTTGTATGCATTTCACCGTTTGCTTCTGTTGTATTTATTCATTTTCATTTACAGCAACACAACTGGAAAAACCAACCCTCTGATTTGACTCAAACCACAGCAAATCAAATTACTGAAACATAAACTAAATATGTGAAAGAAATGTGGCTGTAAATAGAGCACAGAAAAAAGCAGCAGTGGGGAAAAAGTGTGTAGTGTGGGTTTGAATGAAAGATATCTAGTAGATATAAATTCTTCTGGAAAAGACTTACTGACATACCAAGTCATACAGTGTATTAAACTAGACAAAAACTAGAAATAATATGTTCTTGATTGAACTGTAGCTATACCCTAATTAGATACCATACACAAGCCATAACAAGCCATACTTTTTATTAAACTGGACAAAACCTAGGAACAATATGTTCTTTATTACACAGTATTAGACCCTTTATCATAAATACCAGTGACTACAAATGATTCCCTCAGCTGATTAGCTTAGCTGATCAGCTAGCCTAAGCAAAGTGCATTTGCGGAGATGCTTTTAAGTTATATCACGCTTATCTGGCTACTGATACCCACAATCATTTATTTTACACCTGCCTTGCCCTTTCACAACCTAGAAACTGCAATGCTCACATGTCAATAGAGTTCACATATCAGCCTATTGTGCAGCTGCACCGACTGACTGAATATTTTTTATCTTTTGCTCAAGATAAAAAAGAAATATTGCCTTACAGGACTTTAGGCATATTATGTTCATTCACTAGCACTTGGACTGTGTGAGTGGGTGTAGGGATGAGTGAAAAATAACACAGGCATTTATGTAGCTGTAAAGGTCTTGTGTAATTTCTAATTTGAGCATAATTTGGTATAACAGTGCCCCAAATTACCTTCTGTTAAAGCCTAATAAGGGTCTAACAGTGGGAATTAATACACTCTAGTTTACAGTACAGTTCTGTTGTAATGTATGCCTAATTACCCTCTAATAAAGTCAAATAAGGATATGATAAAGGATCTAATATTGTCTAATAAAGAACATTTATTACAGATTATGGCTTGTCTTGTCGATTTAGTGTACTGGTAGCTGTATGGTGTCTAATTAGAGAATAGCTGTGCCCAATAAAGAACATATATTATTTCTAGTTTTCGTTTAATTTGATACAAAGTATGTCTGATGTCTTACGTACTATAAAATAAACTGACCAAATTACTTAGTTCATTCAAACATCTTCTTCTAAGTTCAATTAAACTTGTCATCAGCACAGTTTCAACTCTGTCACTGAGCGTGCAGCCATGAAGCTATATGAACGACAGCACAGACAAAAGTTGAGCCCCTTCACAGAAGGCTCTGTCCTTCTTTGCCGCTCTACCAACCTGAGATTGAATTACTTAATTGACCAAACTGGAGCTCCTCAAGGGGCTGCCTTATCCTTATCAAACTGTGCAGTGGGCTGTAGTATATTTAGATTCTCTGAAAAGAGCAGCAGCAAATTTTTTAGATGTCGACCCAGGAGGCAATAATACCATGACAGCTTAAGTGCCCTTGACAGCTCAACTCACCATGTCGGAAAATGTGTAGATCAAAATCAAACCTTCATGCAGTACAAAAAGTGAAACCTGTCATTCTATCTTATTACAAAAAGAAAGTGTCCGCCATTTAATAGAGTGAACAACCTTGACATAACTGCAAAATGGAAGCTCAACTATTGATATTTAAAATGACCATTCACAAGTTGAATTGATATTAAATCTCACTAAATTTCAAAGGGCTTTAAGGCAACAAAAGAAGAAAGAACAAGAGATGGAAATAGTGTTTTTCCAGCAATAAAGGGCAGTCGAAGGACCCATTTATACCTGAATATAAATATGATGTAGCAAATTTATTCAGTAACACATCATAAATGTTGGAAAACTGCATGTTTGAGTAGTCAAATTGTATTGCCAAATTACTTATAAATAAGTGCAAAGACATTCAGATGATTTTTATCAATATTGTTTCCCTTGAAAGCAAAATTCACAAAATTATCTAGACATTCAATATATATCCTATATCCTATATATCCTTCAGAAGTGAAACCTGTCTAACACAAAATCCCAGATGAGGATAATGCATTTTTATATATCACCAACAGATGTAGAAGTCATATTACTGGTGCAATCTACAGTACATTTGTCCGTTAATGTCCTTCGTGCATGTGGAAGATATGAGCCTGTTCAGTGCACATTGATGCACTGCCTCTGTGAAAAGAGGAAGCCTAAACTACTGTAATGTCCCTCACAGTTTTGTCATCAACACTGGACCTGCTGGACCTCAGTGAACCTGGCGAGAGAAGGAACAGCAAGGACAGAAAGAGTCCCCTGTCGTCCCGGGGCAACGTCCAGAAGAACTCTAACAGGAAGAAGACGGATGAGACGGAGCTGATCCAGGTGGAAGTTGAACAGACAGGACCAAGCATGAGAACCCCAGAGAGGGCGTCACTAGACTCAGGTAGAGACGGATTGTAAAACTTTGGATTTTTCACAGTCTTTTAGAAGAGCAGAGACAGTGCATTGCTAATATGCAATTTACAGGCAAAAGGGATGATAATGCAGACCAACCATCAGTTACTTGATATGCATTGAAAAGCCTGCTCCACGGAAACAGCAACATCATGGTGCACGGTGGAAGCACTTAACAACACATACACTAGAGATAATAGCCTGCATTTCTGTAGCACTAAGAACACAAAACTGTCAAATACAAAAACCTGTCACTGAATATATATTTGTTCAGATTCCTGATTATTCTTTTTTTTTTTTTTTTTTTTTTAATCTAATCGTACCTGGATTTAATTTGAAATTTGACCATTTAATTTATGCTGGAGTTCTTGTATAGTTGCTTTTATTCAGATAAAATTAAACAGCAGAGTTGTTAATTTTGTTAAAGCCACTGGAAACCCAAATCCACAGCAGTGGTAATTTAGGTCTTGCTTACATGTTAGTGAGCATCTAAAATAAATTCAAAATATTGTCACATAAGCTTTTTGTACACTTTCCTGATATTGGGTTTGAAATGATTGTGATGATGTTTGGACATTTATTAAGAAAATTAGGCAATTAATTCCATGAACCAGTCTTGTGGATGCTCAATGAGACACTCATGTCATATTTTGCTGCTTCATGCCAAACTTTCAGAAGCTTCAAGTGAAAAAAAAGTGTTTTGTAAATACATATTTATGTTTCTCAGTCAGTTAAGTTTTTCATAAAGGTATATTTTGGTATCAATCATAAAAAAAAGGTATCGTATTGGCACTAATATACAAAATTTCACACAATACCCAGGTCTACCAACATGTACTGTGAGTTGTGATACTACAGTAGATATAGTAAACTGCCATACTGGACAGCATGCAACAATGAGCTGGTAAATCATACAGTGAGTGTGAGTGAGTGTTGAACATCTAAAAAAGATTAAACATAACATTTCATCCAGTACCCTGCTTTATCTTTCCATCAACTATCTCTAGTTTCTCAAAAGCCATAAAACTCCCCCAACCCCCTACATATCAAACAACTTGGAATCCCATCATCCCCTGGAGGACTGACCTCACACATGTTCAAGATGGGCTAAAGACAGATCAAGCCAATTTACTGTACTGAAAGGGATCATCTTTAAAGACGCTAAGAGGAAATGGCCAATTAGTTTCGTATTTGCCAGTTGAAAAGGTTAAAGTCTTCAATGAGAACTAATTATGCAGAGTGAGTCAAACTACAGTACAGTGTGGTGAATAATTCATAGCAGTGAGATTGATTATAACTCTAGTGTCATTTAGCAGCAAAACTTTATGTCCTGCTTTTTTGTTTTTTTTTACTTTGGACACCCACAGCACTAATCGTCTCACTATCAGAGAGATTCCATTAGTGGTTGTAATTCAGTGTTAAAAGGTTTATTTTTAAACTAATGGAAAACAAAACTAGTTTCTTTTTTAGTGTATTTTAGTGTAATTGTTAATGGCATTGCAAAATTGAAATGCACTTTCATTTTTTGCTCTTTTCATTTGTCCAAATTAACAGATAATAGATGTCCTGAGAGGTGAAATCGTGAATCATTTGATTAAATGTGAGGGTGTTTTTGATTTAAAACAAATTAACTTAATTAGCATCCTTTGTCCTTCTTGATTTTATTATTTTATTCTTATTTTACTTCTGTCACCAGTCAATATTGGTTCCACGTTGGATAAATGGGAGGAGCTGAACCCCAACCCTGAGAGGAACGGCAACAGGAAATGGAAGCTGGAGAGACGGCGCTCTTCTAAAAATTCATCCAATGAGTTTCTGTGGTGGGTACTGTCCTGACCAGGCATTAATAGGATACTGACATTTTGTCTCAGTCCAATATTTATAGAAATGTTGGACAATTAAATGCCTCACAGTTTAAATTCTGTGCCAATACAGAAAGTAGTGTGGCCTTTATGTAGCAAAGTAGACCCTGAGGCCAAGGAAGTCAGGGTTTCTGATGAACATGTAGTGCAGACTTTCATACATGAGACAGTATTTAGCAGCTTAAGAGCCAGATATTTCCCTCTGAAGTTGGTGGAGAGTGAATATGGGAGTTTTATTTGCGGAAGGTGGGCAGAAACACAACCCTGAATAATGTTTTTCCACATCTGCTAGATGTGTGAATTAGAAACACAGCTATATGTTTATAAGGATGTCGTGTTTACAGCTTGTTGTGTTGCCCCCTGGTGGACAAAAAATTTGGGTTCTCACAAATAGCTTCTGAGCTCCCAACTATGGAGTCATGTGGCATGTGCCTCCTCCTCTCCAAGCTGCTGGTCACCTTGGTATTGCTCGTGCTGCTGGTGTTTTGTTGCACTACATCCAGCTCGAGCTGAAGCCGCGACCTCTCCTCGCTGTCAGAGAGATGATGGTCCAAGAGACAAAGGAGGCAGTGAGGTAGAGGTAGTGTGTCCAGCTTGTGCTGAAGCTGCAGCTGCTGTCTAACCCACTGATTGCACTGGGCGTGGCACGTCTGCACCATGGTTCTGATCCGTTCTTCACATGGCTGCATATCCCATCAGCAGTGTTTCAGCAGCTGAGCCTTCTGCCCACCTGGTTATGTTGACTTACTCAGATTTTGTGGATTTGGTCATCTTTCCTTGATATTTGTGCCGTTACAATGGATAAGAAGGCTAAGTAGTAAAATAGTTCATTTTTCATCTGTTTTTATGATCCCAAGTATGCATGCTGCAATTTATTTTTACAGTTGACCGGATTTCTCTATATTGTTTCTATATCTGGCTTCCTGCCTACTCGATCTGTTTGGTGCAGACTGACACAGCAGCCATCAAAAATAGTCTTGGCGCGTATTTGAAGCGGAGCAGAGCACAGACCGACTTCTGGGATGCACTAAAGCACGGGAGGTGGAATCACAGCATTCTATAGAATGGCTGCAAAGAGCAACAGTGGATGAGGTATAGCTGTAATGAGACGCAGCCGTGCCTGGTGGGATCAACCCATAAGACTGTCAGGGAGAGAGAAAGAGAGGCAGGCATGCAGCATGGAGACGCAGAACAACAAAACACTGGCAGCACAAGCGACACCAAGGTGGCCAGTGGGGAAAACATGTAAAACATGATTTTTTTCATTTTAAATACCAGTGAATAACTTCAGCATTTGATACAGCCTTACAAAAGCATTGATTGTTGTAGATTAAAAAAATGTTAACATTTAACGTAAGCATAGTTTTTGCCAAACTGCCCAATATCAGAATTCTTGTCTGGACAACGGGGTTGTTTGCATTCATGTAGAAGCGTCTGGATTTGGATTTGGGTCAGAAACAGCCCTCTTAAAGTTTCAGTGCCCTTCACAACTGGTTACTACCTGTTTAGTAGAGAAATCTTATGTTAAAGACTCAACTTGGTATGAATAAAACATTTCTGATACCTTTAAATAATAGAGTATTTCAAATGTGTGCAGATGTTAACCACCTGTCTCTCTTCTTTAGGTCCATAGACTGTAAAACCCAGTTAGAGCCATCGAATAAGAACTCTGTGGAAGTAAATACCAAAGTCGAGCCGGAGTCTGCCCTAGCATCTCAAGTAAGTGCTCAGTATGACAGGAGCAGGCAGTAATCATCATTATTGTGTGCTCTGTCTGCACTTGAAATCAACACTCTTTTGAAGTGCAAAAGCTTCACGTCTCTGTTGATGGTTAAGCCTCGGTAATAATATCATGAAATGATGAATTTAACTAGTTTATGAAGCAACTGCATGGTAATGCATGATAATGTATTAAATGTTTCTAATAAGACACCCTGTTGTGTAATTGTTTACCCCATCATTTTGTCCTAACACCTACAATTCTTCCATTTCAGCTCAACAGGCAGTATATTAGTGGAAGACATGTAAGCCTCCCTATGCATCCTTTCATACAATACTGAAAGACTTCTACATTTGCACCGGGAAAATAAAGCATCACAGCATCTCATAAAATTTGACTTAAAAGACCAAAAAGAGGAGATTGCATTGAAGCCAAAAGGCACCTTTGAGGAAATCCAGATATACTGTTGGCCTTGAGATTGTTCCTTTGTGGTGCTACGAGGTCCAAATGTCAAGCGCTTTCCTCCTGAGTTCATGTCTCTGTGTAGGTCTGCATAAGGGGTCTTGTTTCCAGACGCCATTATTAGATTAATAGCCTATGAATTATTCAGCAGCCTTACTCTGAGCCCATTAGTGCTGATCTCACCAAGCCAGCTAAACATACATCACCTTTTCAGCACTCTGATAAATAATAGATTTGGGATTAAAGATAACTGTCCGAAATGGAGGGAAGTTATTGGCAAACAAACACACTATATTTGTTTTGCTCAGGAGTTACATAATAGCTGACAGAGATACTGTAAGGAGTGGTTTTAGTTTCCTGCTTGGCAGTAACCAAACACACACACACACACACACACACACACACACACACACACACACACACACACACAATCAGAAAATGCATGCAAATAAGGGAGACGTGTTGCATGAGATTTATATATGACACAAGAAAATGGCCCAGAAATCTCAGCCTTAAGGAAAAATCCACCCTCAGATGATTGTGAAGTGTTAGATACCATCGGTCTGGAGTGGAGCCCAATACATTCCAGTGTGGCTAAGCTTGGAAGTCAGTGTTTACCATTAATTACCTAGACTGTGGAGGCCACAGCCTAATTTATTTTGTCACAGTTTCATTATGAATGGAAATTATTTTTACTCTGCTCATGACATACATATTTTTTTATCATTGTTTAGCCCAAAACAATGTTTTAGGTTGAAATGGTTCTATTTTTGCCTAAAAGCTTACATTTTTCTACAAACAATTTGAAAGGGGAAATTATAATGTGCCCTTCTACACAATTTTAGATTTGCTAAAAAATAAACCAGTTCAATACAGGTAATCATTTCTATTTAATTTCTCTGATGGCTTAAATTTATGCTCTAATTGATTTTGTGTTTTGACCAGTTGTGAACTGTGTTGAACTCATTTGTTGTGCTTTGTGGGCGCGACCTTTTGGCCGTGTCATTACCGTTCATATCTATACAACAAATGTAGCTATAATTAAAGTGATAGTTCACCCAAAAATTAATTTCACATAAATTTCACTCCATATCTACTCACCCCTGTGCTGACGTGATTGCAGGGTTGGGTGATTGGACAAATACATTGTCTATTGATGATGGGCTGAATCTAACACCAGTGTTTTTTTTTGGGCCAATTTTGGGGGCAATATTTGTCATTTTATTTTGCTAACGTAATGGTCTGCAGAGTGACAGCTGCTGCTTGGCATCGCACTCTCATCCAGTGGCACAGTACACACCCACCCACACACTTCGGACCAGGAGTGTGCTGAGCTGGTTGAAGAGTGAGAGATAAACAGCCTGCTCAGGCTCTTTGCACTTTTTTCACACGACGAATTAAGGATTTAATTTGACCAAAGCAGAGTTGGTGGTTGTGGGAAGAGTTGGCACACTAACAAAGACAGTTTTGCATTTTACATGTTTTTCTGTTGAGTTTGAATGAAGTGAATTTTCCGAGGATTTACCAAGCCAATTAAGCTTGTCTTAGTTCAGTAAAAGTTAGAAACTTGAATTTAGAAGGTGTACCGTTGCATTTCTCCATTTAAAAAGGAAAATGAGTGTGAGAATATTTCATTTCTTGACATTTTGTACGTTTATTTTGTTTATTGGATATGTACGCAGCGTGTTTAACGTAGTGAATTCGCCGCTTGCACACATCTCCCACCTGAGATCCGTGAGGATGGGAGGGGGGACGAAGATATTGACAATCACAGATTGATGGCCTGACAATGGTTGTTTGGAAATTTTTGGAAATCTCTGGATTTTTTCCACATGTTGTGGCAATGTTCATTCAGCTATAGTACTTGGATTTATTTTTGGCTTTCCAAAATTAAAAGTACAAAGGCAGAAGTGCAGGGAACGGATTGAAAGGTCTGTTTATCTCTATTAACATAAACTGGCAATGGTATCACACCCAGCTAACTAGTTTACTAGTAAAGTTACTGTTTGAAAGGTCCCTGATTCAAAACCCAACATCAGGCTGCATTGCATTCTGGTTTATTGAGTCTTGTGTTGGCAGACAAATTGGTGCGGCTGCATCTTCAACATTGACTTTCTTCCTGTGTTAAAAAATTCTGAGTCTGGAAAGAAGTCCTCTTTGTTTCTGGCACCAGAGCCTGACATCAACCTCTGAGATATTCTTGAAATTCCTTTAGGTATTAATCATATCTAAATAAATACAATCAGAACACAACAAAATGGTCAGCACCTGTTTTGTAAACAATGTTGGTGTGTTTTGGGGTGGATTTTTCCTTTAACAAGCCTACTCTTGCAGTTTTTTCACACAACACAGCAAAGACTATTATAAATGTGTTGAGATTTTCTTTTCACACTGCATGTATTTTGTTCTTGTGAATACAAAATGTAGTTACCTACAATAAATGGGTGAGGCAATTTCCATTAATACTAAGATTAAGTAACCTCAATTAATCTTGTATAATGGCAGTCTGTAGAGATGGGGATTTATAAAGGTACTGTCTGCCCTGACTGCCAAGCAGCCCTTTCTTAGGGGAAGTCACTGACTCCACACACATCCCTCAGTCTCTATAATGGATTTTTTTGCTAGCCCCGGGATACATATAATCATTGCTATTTACAGTAAATCTAGGGCCACATCACATCTGAGCATGAAAGGATATCTGAAAATCATTTACCCCTCGCAGTTAAATGTGTAGGTGTAATGTGGAATCATATAGACTATGCCACACTTTTGAAATGCAAAACCACATGTGCGTAATTGGTCGATTTTCATTTGCACAGCTGAGCAGACCAGGGCTCTATATGCAAGTTTGTAAGTGAGAGGCTATCAGCATATCCTGAGTTTGACACTGCATGTGCAGGTGCACGGGAAAGGGAGATGGTGGGGGGTGAAATTGAGAGAGGCTGGATGAGTAGCATGGCATTCAGATGAGGGGTGGGGCGAGATGCTGACAGTTGTGATTCCGCTGGCCTTCCTAAGCATGTCAGAGGCTTTGTCGAGGCAGGGATATTTACTCGTCCCTGAGAAAGCAGAGACGGCTGACCCTGCACACTCTCCCTGCCTGTCTCTCCCTCTGCTGATTGTGTGTATGTGTGTGATGTGATGTGCTATGTGGATGTGAGTGTGTACGTGTGTGTGTTTGTGATGTGTTGTGTGACTGTGCATATGTTTAATGGATTTTTCTTTGTGCATATATGTATATGTTATGAATTGTGTGTGTGTGTGTGTGTGTGTGTGTGACAGGCTCGCCTAAGCAAGGAGCAGCGGTGGGGCAGCGCCCTCCTGTCCAGACATCAGTCCCTGGAGGAGGAGTTTGAGCGAGCCAAGGCTGCTGTTGAGGTAAGCAGAGTGCTGCTTAGTACACCTCACATCTGTCACATGTCAGCTGAGAGCCATCTCCACCGCTGACTTATAATGAGATTTAACAGGAAAGACCAAGTTGGTTTTTCAATATGTAACAGCAGAACTTTGTTTCCTCGGTGAGCTGTCCTTGTCAGGTTTGTCTGGGTTTTTGAACTTCTGCTATGTTCTTCATGCTATGTTGATCATAAAAACTTTACAGTCATCAACTTGTGATCATAGCATATGTTTTTAATATTTATTAGTAAAGTAGTTTTGTTTCTTTTCCTTAGAAGAAAATAAAAACTCTAACCCTGTCATTGGTCTCCAGGTTTATTAGAAAGGGATGGCACAATCTCTCGAGTGCTTGTAGGAAAGACAGATGTAATAAAATGATAATTCTATGAACTTTAAGCCAAGAGATCTTTTTCAATATCACATTTCCAACATAATTGCCCATGTAGCCTCATAATTGTTCTAGCAATTTGAATATATCCACCTGAAGCCCTGTGGAGTTGAGTGCCATTTGAATCATACAACCCTTTTTTCTCTTTATCAAATGGTCACTATTGCGCTTCCTGTTATGCATTTGCCCCTGTGGTGCTAGCAGACAGTTTAATAGTCCATGCTAAATTCGCACACTCCAAGTTCACGGGGTGTTTGACCCAGAAAAATATTCACTACTCTCAGCTGGCTAACAATAGGAAAGTATATAGGTCAGTCATTTTACGGCCAGACATATCAGATACCACAGGAGATGGCGAAGTTGCAGTAATTAGATATGGCTTGATTCTTCACAGGACTGTGTATGGACATACTGCACATGTGTATGGGAGGTGATGGGATTTGCCAAATGACAACATGAAAAAATTACTTGAAAGCCTCCTAATGTACATCTGTGAGAAAGAATAAGCTTTGGTTTGAAGCTCAAAACAATTTTGTCTTTCATCATCATCTTCCCCAGAAAAAAGAAAATAATAACACAATTTTCTGCAACTGATATATTTATTCAAAGACTCTGGGATGACTATTTTAATACTTTTGTTGCTCATTTTATATTAGGGTACTGTATCACTAATAATGCTCAATATTTGAGAGATTTTTGTATCAGTTATTTGTGCTGTTATGGTTATTGAATATGCAACTCACTTATTCACTTAAACAACACAACAACCGTTAAATTATAGCCTACATCTCTGCCAGTATTGATGCACAACTGAGTGCTGTGTGCATGTGTTGTTGCAAACCGATTTAATCCTGCAACTTATGAGAGAAATCAATACCATAGGGAAGGGGCCTATCTGTGTGTGTGTGTGTGTGTGTGTGTGTGTGTGTGTGTGTGTGTGTGTGTGTGTGTGTGTGTGTGTGTGTGTGTGTGTGCTTGTGTGTGCATGTGTGTATACTGAAACAGTTTTGCAGTGAAAATAATAATAATGGTTGGTTGAGGTAGAAGCAACCTTCTTTAACTGCTGGGGTAATTATGGAGCTGACTTTCTCCAAATGATAGTGAGCAACTTCAGATAGAAGAAACATCAGTTTCCAGTTACTATTGAGAATTTCCATTCATGTCTAATAAGTGCTTATTTTTTTTCTTATTTGCCATAATTTTGAATACTTTTTTAGGTTTTCTTTTAGCTAAAGATATTTTTAAAAGGTTACATCACATTGGCCCAACAACAGCTACCCGAGAGCCCCAAAAAAGCAGAGATTCTGTACTGTACGGGAGTTTCCAAAACCAGGAAACTTTTTATTTTAAACTTGCATTAAACCCACTCTACCACTCAGTGGACATCTCCCTTCCCAGAAAATGGGCGTGAACCCTGCAGAGTTGAGTTACTTCAGCTTTACTGAGGGCTACACTACACTGTTACACACTGAGCTCTGTGTAATGGTCAATGAATAATAGAGCAGGGACAGGAAGACAGTGGTGAGAAAGTGAGAGGAGCAGCTGCAGAGGAGTGGACTGCTCACTTGGGGATCCCGTCCCAAAGTTAGCCATGTCACATCTTGTATAAGCCGAGAGCTGCATCCTCCCAAATAATCGCATTGCTTGAGTACATGCGTCACCCGGAGGGCAGGTAAGTGATGAGATTCTGAGATGCTCCTGGACAAGCGTCTGAGCATGGAGCATCGATTGGTAACAGTATCTTGCAAGTTCGATCGAGGCAGAGTGCTGGCCTCCAGTCTAAAGGAGCTCTTGATGCAAGTGGTCAGCCATTTTGGCTTCAGCTGCCAATGTCAAAGCCCACAATCAGATAATTTCCATTTAAGTAGCTGTGCATATGCATGCTCTTTCATACTTATAAAGACGCGGAGGTAGAAGCGACTCAGATGGCAGAGAGAACATTAAATCAGCACACTGCCTTTCTGCCAGTGCATTCAATTAGATGAAGCAGCCAAATGTAAGAAAATTAGGACCCACAGAGGGAGTAGACAAGGAATTAGGCTCCCAAATATAATCCATTTCACAAAGCTGGCAATGATGAGAAAGTGTAGGTTTTATTCTTTTATACATAAAAAAATCACTGAAAGGGGAGGATAAAGTGGCAGTGGGCCAGCTCAGCTTTGAATTCACTTATAAAGAGGCTGATAAAGAAATATTTTCTGCGTAGGTAAGTGACTGTCCATGTCACATGAGGATACCGTCAATTACTCCGAGCTGATGACAATGTAATACTGTTATTAAACAGAGAACCACTGGAACAGCTGCAGGCTAAATTGTGACTTTAGGGAACAGTGTTTTTGTGGTGAGGCATGAGAAAGCGCTCCCACAGTGGCGATAAAGAGAAGATGAAGGTGACTGTGTGGCCTCTTGTTTGATTAGAACAGCAGCAGGACAGGCTCACTTTTATCTTGCAGAAGTTTGGTCTGAGGCAGTTCGGGTTTAGTGAGAGATTGTGGCGGAGGCAGTGCAGTTGCCTGGAAGTTAGAGATGCAGGCTTGTGATCAAAAGGTCAGTGGTTTTAATCCACAGACCTCCTGGGAAAATGCGGATGGGGAAAGTAAATGAGTAAAGCTTTCACTTCCCTCAACAGCTTCCATCAGTGTGCCCGTAAGCAGACCATGAGACTCCAAACTCTTCCACTGGAGCTGCAAAGTTTCCAACATGAGCGCGAGGGTGCACATGGCATCTGCCAAGAACCCTGCAAGTCTATATTCCAATTTAACTTTATTCTCCCAAAGAGGAAATTTGCTCAGAAGTGCATACAGGGGTGAATATTAGGGCTGGGCTGATACTTATCTCCTGATTCGACACTATCACAATACTTGGCTGCAACTAATGATTATTTTTATTATCGATTAATCTTTATTTTCTCAATTAATCAATTAGTTGTTTGGTTCATTAAATGTCAGAAAGTGGTGAAAAATGTTAATCAAATGTGTTGTTTTTTTTCCACAACCGAAAGATATTCAGTTTACTGTCATAGAGGACTAAATAAAACAGAAAATAGTCATAATTGAGAAGCTGAAATAAGTTGGACATCTCCATGTAGACTCTTATATTTGTGATGAGAAAGCAGAACGAATCAACCACTAAGGGTGTAAAGTTTCACCATGATACAATATTATATTGATTCTTGGGACAATGATATATATTTGGTAATATTACCAAGCTTGCCACAATACAATTCTAATTTGATTCAGTTCAGGGGCCTGAGATCAATATCAGATGATATCATATGGTCATTTAACACAATCAGTTACATTTATGTCAACTCACAAAAACCAACTAAATGATGATTTGACAATTTCATGACTGAACTCTTTTAGACGTGTGATACAGACATGCCATGGGAATTCCAAAATAAAGATATATCTTAAAGATAATGACATAGATTGATATTTTCACTTTGCATTGATCACATTGGATTGTTGAACATCAAATCACTATATCAATCCAGATTAATGTATAATTATACATTTACCAACCACAAGATTTAAGGAAAGTAGATATTTGATTTTAAATAAATAATACAATCAAAAGCTAAACCACAATTATATTCATCTTCTGTCTGTGAACTGCCAAGGAGGTAATCTCATAAGCAATCTGTATATGTGACACATATATTTATGCAAATCATTTGGTAACCATGGTAACACATTTACCACTATTATGCAGGGATTTTCCCTGAACAATCAAAAAGGTGAAAAGGAGTTCAAACGGAGGTGTGTTGTCTTCAAATGTGTCCCTGTAAAACAGAGGTTGCCAAACGGTGGGGCAGACCTCCCTGGTGGGCACAGAGACACTGGTATTAGGGCATGGATATCCAGGGGAAAAATATAGAGTAATACTGAATTTAATAAATACAGTATGACTGATGTGGGGAAAAACAACCAAGAGCTGCTGATGCTATTATGCTTTATTTTACTACAATTATACTTGGATCTTTTTCTTGTAGTTGCTTCCTCTATCATTATCAATGATTGACAAAAAATGTGGGGTGGACGATGTGAACATCTTTTTGCCTCCGAAGGGGAGCATGACAGGAAAAGTTTGAGAACCGCTGCTGTAAAAGATGCCTCTTTTTCATTCTTTTTCTGCATTGCTCGTCAATGCTCATACTAATTTCTTAGTTATTTCTCTGTGAGATTTCTGTGTCACCAGAGAACATAAATATACATAGACCAAACTGACCACTAAATTTGTGGTCATCAGCCATAAAAGAGCAACACTTTGGCTCTATATTTTCTTATCACAGACATACATATAGTGGGTAATCACATTGTCTGCCAAAATGCATTGGTAGCACTTCTTTGTCCAGTGAAATGTATTTTATTCTACTCTGAGTGACATTATCAGGACTCCAGCTTCCTATTTTTGTCTCGCTGACCAAGGACTTGGCCTGCGCTGCAGAGCAGTGGGTGGCTCATTAACATTAAAAGGCCAGACCGGCCGTGCTCTGGAGATGAGGTGAGCTTTTGGAGGTTACTCTGTGTCACTGGTAAATAATGAGACTTTTGTAATGTAAGCCCCCTGAGCAAAGTGGATAAGTAAACCCTATTCATGTGCTTGGTTTACTCCAAAGGTTGAGTCTCAAGTTAACACATCTCAAAATGATGTAAACAGATAAGGTTAACATCCACTTGAGAAGCACCCACACACATATGGAGATTGAAGATCAAATATTTTCACTGAACATTTTACGACAGCATCTAGTTATTCAATCATTTAATGGATATTCAAACATCCCTAACAATTGACCGATTCAACAAAAGGGGTTCATTTCAGCAGTACAAACAGTGAGTAAGCGGATCATGAAAAATTAGTCACTTTACTTTCCTGAAATAGCGTGTTTGATGGTTGCCAAAAGCTTCAAAGCCTATAGCCTGCATTTCCCTTTATGCTTTTATTCATGTGCAAAACAGTCTACAGATTTTCATAACGGTGTCATTAGACTGGCAGACTTTTATAAATAAAGACTTGGTTGTGCTCTGTATTTGTGCTATATCCAAAGAAAAAGCAGGATAAAGGCCCATTTGAAAATCTAATTGAAAAAACTTAAGAATTTACCATTGCTGGGCAGCTCAGTTGGTAGAGCATTTGATTGCAGCCTGTGGCCCTTTGTTGTATTTCTTTGCCCCACTTTTTCTCCCCCCCGTCTAAAGCTGTCCTATCAAATAAAGGCTAAAAAGATCCTAAAATATCTTTTAAAAAATTCCATTGCCTACAAATGTTAATGTTTAATTTTTAGAGTATGTCTTATAAGACTTATTGTAAATGTCTCATACTACTAATTGTTATACGTATTTTTCTCATACACCATAATTACAAGAATCAAGTATGAATCAAGTAAACAGTGTGCATGTTATTTATATCTAATGTGCATGGCAAATTATTTTGACCATATAATTTTTTAGAGTTTCTGGTTTGGTTATAATATAATATAATATAATATAATATAATATAATATAATATAATATAATATAACAGTGTATATATTTCAGGATTATATACATTTCATTTGACATAAACTGACATAGATCCTTTATAAATTTACATAAACTTTTTACATCATGATTTTATTTTCCCTTTTCCAACTTTTGTGAAATAAAGTCTCAGGCAATTGTTTTGTACCACTCTTTTTTCAGAGCATCAGATTCTATGTTTTAGCTGACCAAGCAAGTATTACTCTGCAAATTACCTTCCCTGGCAGTATACATTTATTTTCACTGTATTTATTACCTCAGTCCAGCTGACTAAGAAACACTAATTGGATTCTATATATGGATATAAATATACCTTTTCCAAAAGTGTCAGCAGAGGCTCTGTGTAACCTCTGTATGTGTTGCTATGATTATCTATGTTGTCAATAATGTATTCATGAAGTAGCTAATGAATCCCCACCTCCAAGCCCCAGTTCATTTCCAAACAGTGGTGACACATTTGGCAGCAGGAAGCACTCTGGATTCAATCCATTTCACGTAACACTTCATCAGAGCTGCTGAAATTAGAATCACAGCTATGGGTTCACTCCAGTGAAACACAGGATATAAATTACCTCGCTGTATCTTCACCTTGTTCCACATAATTAAACAGTCAATGTCGGTGTAAAAAACGTCACAAAGAAATATGACTAAATATAACTTATAAATTAAAAACATAACCACATCGTTACTCATTTTCAATTGTGCAAGCAATTTGTTGTCGCCCGTGGTGCAATTAGAGGGTGGACAAGTTACACCCTGGACGGGATGCTGCAGTGTGAACACGGGCCCACGAAGCCACGAGAAATAATGAAAAAAAGTGCACTATGTTACGTAAATGAGCATAATGGCTGAACCATTCACCAGAGCATAAAGCTAAAGATTGCATGAGGCCAGGAGCAGCGCTGAGCTGTGCAGCATGACCGTTGGAACTGTTGGTCATTTCATTACCATTTTTGTAGCATTTCTTCCAACACAAACAGCGGCGGAAAATAACTATGTACATTTATTCAAGTACTGCACTTACATTAAGTATTTCGAGGTATTTGTATTATACTTAGTGTTTTTTCATATTCTGACACAGTACAAGGTTTTCTTCTTGAATTGCCATGCTTCCAATTTCAAGGTCTCTTTTTCTACCATTTCAGATGATGAGTCACACATGCCCAGAAACTCTCTTGTATCTTATTTATCATTTAACAAAAGACCACAAAAGAAAAAGAAAAAAAAAGTATGTAAAAAAAAAAAACACTTTTTCATGTCCAATACTGATCCTGACACTTCAACCTTGAATAGTCAACCGTTTTTTCCCTTTCTTAAACAACCAAGTTATTATTAATACATTTGTATGGATGCACTTTACTCGACCTTGACAAATATCATGCTCAAACTATGAAACAAATATTCTGCTCCCATCAAAGGAAGAAATATATTGTCCACAACATGAATAACTTACGCAATACTGCTGCTTCTTTTCATTAAATAAATTGCATAAATGCATAAATTGTACTTGTTTGTTTTACTTTTTTCTTTCTTGAGCTTAAAATATCTCCACACAGCTGACACATGGAGAGCACTGCTGACAGATCTCACTCATGTCTCTCTTTATGGCACGCTGCTAAATAGACAAATTCTCTCATAATCACTCACCTGTGAGAGGGAGTTAATAAATATCGTCTACATGTAAACAAATGCAATATAACTGAAACTTTACCATCACAACCAAACAATACCACATCATGATCATGTATCTAAATACATGTGCAATATGAACTTGTATGCATGTAGCCCCACCACTGCCTCCCTAGTCTTGTAATACCTCACCTAACTTTGGATTATTTCTCCAATGCAGGTTTATTTTTTTTCAACTATTTTTTTCCATCTATTTTTAGCAACAAAATCTGGGAGATTGCCTTCAGTCTTTATTGAACAAAGCATTTAGAGACTGACTTGTATGTCCATGTACCTAGTGTTGTTTTTGGCAGCCTGTTTTAATTTTAGTTTTAGTCTAGTCTTTGTGTCAAACTGTCATTTTAGTTTTTATTAGTTTTAGTCACCTTCATACTCTTTTTTGTCTAGTCAAGTTTTAGTCGACTAAAAGTCTGAGCATTTTAGTCTTATTTTAGTCAGAATAACACATGACTATTTTCGTCTAGTTTTAGTCGATGAAAACTGATGACATTTTAGTCTAGTTTTAGTCAATGAAAATTGTATTTTACTCTCTTTTTAGTATTCTAATTCTATTTAATCCAATCAGTATAGCAGGGGTATTCAACTAAAATTCAAAGAGGTCCAGTTAGAGAAAATTTCCTAAAGCAAAGGTCCAAAACATCATAATGTCTAACTTAGTAACTAAGTAAAAACACTAATACCACAATGTAAAAATACCTAAGTAAAGAATGTGAGTATTTTTTCCATCACAGCAGGTCAGTGATCAGTGAATAGTGTTTTATTTATGGCGGCCCGCCACATTAAAAACATCGACACCGAGACATGATTTTCTATTTTTTTGAGCTGCGCACCTTTTTCGGTCGTGTCTAGAAGGTAACTCTTTATTTGCACAACTCTCGCGAGTTATTTCTAGTAAAATAATCAAATTCGCGCGATCTTTCGCGGGTCTAGGGTTCCCTTCTAGACACGACCCTCTGTCTCTGTCAAACTACAGACAGCAGACTGTCTTTAAACAGCACGATGTTAAACTCTGCAGTGTTTCACACAAAGACTTTATTTGTGTGGACATCCAGGTTTGGTTTGTCACCAACTTTGTCATTTTTATTTTTTTAGTCAGTCCGAGAGGACGATGGTATCAGTGATTGATTAGTGATCAGTCTGCCCTCCTCTCCTCCCTCACCTGTTCACTCTGCTGTGAGAGGATCTGAAAGTTTCTGACAGAGAAACACAGACTCTCCTGTTTTACGTTTAGGCCTCCTTATACAGTTGTTTCGTTTTATAAGCGCATCTGGTTGGTGTCGATGTCATTAACCATCACGTTAGTTTCTGTTGTAATAAACTCGTCATTAACAAGTCTCCTCCACACGCAGCTTCTCTGCAGTTGGTCTGTGTGTTTCCTGATCAGATAAACCAGCGACGGAAACACTAGAAAAGTTGCGCCAGTTAAAATAGAAGCGTTTTTAAAATCTCTTAATAATTTATTGGTTATAAGTCCGGGTCCGTATAGGACGGCGTCTGGGTCCAGACTCGGACCGCGGTCCACCTGTTAGCGACCCCTGGTATAGACAAAACCAGATTTTTCTTTTAGTCAAACCCATTTCACAAATCAAACATGGTTATCTTATTCTTATATTGTTACCTTATAAACTTGTCGTGTTTTTCCCCGTTATTTTGTGGCCGCATTTCTCCCCATCTTTTTCCACAACACATTCCGTTTTGTTTTCCACTTGTTTGTACTCAAAGTATGATCCATGATCCCACCACAGCTGCATCTAAATAATGCCGCGAGTGGGGATTGGAAGTGACGTCGCCTGCGTCTGCGCAGTGCGACACACAGCCTAGGAAACAGAAACACTGCAAAATAATAAACGCGACTAAACATTAAAAAGTTATTTCGTCTCGTCTCGTTTTGGTCAACGAAAATGAAGAGACATTTTAGCAGGGTTTTTATTTTGTAAACCACATTTCGTCTCGTTTTTATTCGTCAACAATATTGCATTATATATTTTTATTATAGTTATCGTCACATAACCACCATTTACGTTTCGTCTCGTCTCGTTTTCGTCACGTGATAAAGGTTCGTTGACGACGATATTTCGTCATAAATTTCGTTGACGAAAGCAACACTACATGTACCTCCATGTATTTCCTTCACCTGAGGAGCTCTGATAGTACACTTCCTCACAGAGAAACTCACCTTCAGGTAATTTGTCAGCAGCCTGCAATTACCTGCCATCTCTCACCATCAGGGGCCACACTGTAACCTCCATGTCAATCACACACCTTTAAGATGCGGAGATGAGAAGGCCTTTGACACAAATACACATATATCCTTAGAGTAGATATTTGTGACCCTGCTCCCGTCTACAGTGGCACTGCACACACACTTACTGTATACAGTGCTGTCATGTACTGATGAGATTCTGGCTATAGAGGACTCAGTAAGTCACATGAGGCTGTTCTGCTCTGTTTGGCATTATTCTTCCCTGTTTGCTCTGCCTCTGACAGGAAGACAGCCAAGAATCATGGATTCAGCCAGCTGGAGAAAAAAAAAAAAAAAAAAAAAAAACCTCCACCGTGGATGAATACCAGTTTTACATGAAAAACAGACATGATGTTAATTGCATCTGTAGAGCCAATGCCGTTTGCTTGGAGCAAAGGCATAGCTCAGGAGGAACTGTGTGTACACTTTTACCACATGAGGAAGAAATGACAATGACAGAAAAAGAAGCTGTGGATCTGTAACAAATACGTCAAACTCATAGTGCCATTTCTAGTGGTGTAGAACTAGCTTTGGAGAACTGCAGGTAATGTGTATTATTAATGTACAGTGTCAGTCACCTGTTGCCTTTAAGTCGTCATACAGCTGCCCACCACTAGCCAGTGCTGCAGACCCTCTCACCCAGCAGGAATGCCCCAATGGCCTGGTACCAGATGTTGTTCTCTACAAAGTGGGACAAATGACAGCTCGTAAAACAAGTGCAGTTTGTTGTATTTTGATGGAGAAAATGAAATCAAGGATGAGTTTAGGTTGGGTCAGAATAAACCAGCTTATAACCACTCAACTGCAGCAATGTGTAACCACATTCACCAACACAGACATTAACCTGTAAGCAGAGCAGGCTGCTGCTGCTAGCACTGCTAACATTAGCCACTAATGTCACCAGCCACTAACATCAGCTCCAGGTAAACAATGTTGTTTACCCACCAAAACTGTGATCCTGTTCAAAGTGCCACATATTTTGGCATTAGTTAAAATATTATGTGGTCACAGAAAATGTAATTAACGAAATCACTGTAGTAGGAGCAGTGTTTTTTCTGACAGTGTTTAACATTATCAGTTAATAAATAGTGCTCAATTCTAACTGGGTGTTTTCTTACTGTTAAACTAGTGGACTAGTCTAAATTAAAATTTGTGTTTAATTAACAGGGAAATTAGTCACCAGGAACATCCCTAGTATAAGCTACCGACTTACAGGGCTGGACATAAATCTGTATTCTGCCTCACTGGCATTGATGTCATAATCAGAATACAACCTTTTTCTGTGTAATCACATGTCAGCTGGTTGAAAAATGTATAATCAAATTGGAAATGAGCACACATGAAAGTGTGTGGGTGATTTCAGAGATGTTTATAGGGGGGTGTGCATTCACCGAATTAAGCCCCCAAAACATTTTAGAACAACTAGAGCGCTGACTTGTTGACTTGCTCTGAGTTGGCGAGACACACTTATTCTTGGCAACATGATTGCAGTGCAATGCTTGATTGACATCACCACATCCTCTATTGCACCACTCTGCTCACTTTTGGTCAACAAGATACCAGACTCAAGGAAATAATCTCAGTGCACTTGCATTGTGCGTCCTGCACCGATACAAAAATAGAGCACTCAATCTACAGCCATGGTAGCAGCTCTGCGAGGCTGCAGTTAAACCCAAGAGTGCTTTGAGCTAAAGAGCTAATGTCAGCATGCTAAGGTGTTTACAATGGTGATACCAACATGCTTATGTTTGCAATGTTAGTTTAGTGTGTTAGCATGCTAACATTTGTTAAGCACTAAACAGCAGTACAGCTGAGGCTGATGGGGATGTCATTAGTTTTGTGGTGGATGAACCAACCAACACTGCCATTTGTAGAGCTACGCCACTAGCATGACTACACCACAATTTTGGTGCGATGTCAACCAAACCACTAGTAAAAGTTGGAAAAAGTACAAATTAAGTAAATAATCTACCGAGGAAAAGTCACCACATGGACATTTAAATCATCTCTAAAATAAAAAGATGATGGTAAAACAGGAGAGATACTGTTGTTGTTCCTGTTGAACAATTTTAGTTAAATCCCTTGATGCCGCTTTTTGAACACAGTGAAGCTGTTTCAACTCCTCTTGGCGAAGGTAAATAAGCAGACTGTTGCACTACTCAAAGTGAAAAGAGATAAAGGCACCTATGATTCTCTCTGTATCACTAAAATTCATGATGGTTCTAATTCTAGCAGGGCTCCTGAGATGGAAAAACCATGGCTGAACAGGTTTTTAGCATCTCTTTGAAAAGTACAGTTTCAGTCTTATCAGACTGGAGAGGCAGACTGGATACGTGTTAATTAAGCAGAAAGAACAGGTTGAGTCTGGCTGGAAACAAAACAACAAGGGGCTTTACTCTAAGAAAATAGAAATTGATATTCAAGAGAGGGAAAGTAAAATCTATTGTTAGTTAAGAAAGACAAGACCCAATGTAGGAATTCTGAAATATTCAATATGTCAAATTTGGCAATTAAAAAAATTGATGTATGTATTTTATTTATTAACTATACACTAATTTTCAAGTTTCATACAATGAATGCAAATGAGTTCAAGCAACTTCATCATAAATTTTGCATGCTTGTGCAGTTTGAATCTACTTTGAAATAAATTAACCTTTGGTCCAAGATTAAAAATGAAAAATCGGAGTTTCAAGTTTTTCCACAGCACTTATCCTGTGCCATCACAATAAACAATCAAACTCGAGAGCAAAATTGTATGTCTGACTCATGATTAGATTTCTTCAAGTTGCTCTTCACTCTGCTTTTACTTTTGACTGCATCTTTTCCAAACTACTCATCCAGTCTGATCTGCATTTCAGGATTTCATCTTCGTCGAGCTAACCTGATTAGTTGAACAAATAACACATGCACACAACCCTCACTTAAATCTAATCAACACTGGGTTTGAGGCAATGTACAAATTAACAATTTCTTCAATGTTCTTAAGTTATGAAATGAGGCAAACTCATCATCCAAACAACATTACTGTGATTATAACAGTTAGTGGCACAGCGGACTCTTCTGAGACTCTGTCGTTCTGTTGATTGCTGAAGCGTACAACAATGTCTGGCAGCAGTAGAGTGATGTAAAAGTTGGAAATGTGCACTGATTTCTTTTTAGCACATAATGTCTTTTCTTAATTTATTGACTTCTCTTTACTGAAATACTAAGCCAGTGTTTCTTCTTCTTTAATTTAAAAAATATCAGTCATGCCTCACTCCTAAAATAATTATACTATAATGAGTGCAATAAAAAATAAAAATGTAATTTCAACTAGACCACATTTTATAGTCAATATTCTGTCCAAAGACATGCATGCTAGGATAATTGGTGACTCGAAATTGCCCATAGGTGTGAATGTGAGTGTGAGTGGTTGTCTGTCTCTATGTGTCAGCCCTGCGATAAACTGGCGACTTGTCCAGGGTGAACCCCACCTCTCGCCCAGTGTCAGCCGGGATAGGCTCCAGCCCCCTGCAACCCTTCAGGAATAAGTGGTTACAGAAAATGAATAAATGATTTTCTTGCATTACAATACATAAAGATATCATATTTGGATGTTATGTTCACCACAAGCAAAGAATTGAGATACACTTAGACCATGTTGGTTTTTGCAGTTTAATGCAAATAGTCTCTCACATTTAATTTCTTCAATTGATTTAAAGGCTTTAGTTTTTATGAGGTATAGAAAATGGAAAGCTATTTTAGGAGGTGGATTGGCATATGAAGGTTATTCATCCATGATAACCTTCCAAGGATCTGGTCAGCTAATTGAAATGCCAACAAATAGCAGTTCAAATGTCAAGCTAATAGAGAGGTTAAAGCCCCAGTCTGACATTTTTTGACCACATAAATGTGTCCATTTATAAGGTTTTGTCTGATAAGGGCATTTCATGGATTTTTTTAACTGATTATATAAACTACAGCTCTGTTTTCCACTGCAATTTTACATATTTGTTGTAAATTCTTTAATTGCATCAGGAAACATTAACACTTTAGTTAGATTTAGTTACCATTATGTAATAATTAGCATTTTAAAAGACCTGTCAATCAATTTGAAAGAGGAAGCAGGTTCTAATCTTGTGTATTGATTTGTTGTGTTGGGATATACACATTTGTTTCCATTTGAAGTGTGCCTAGTTCCTCAGAGCTCTGCCTTGACTTGCAAATGTAATGAGTCATCAGAATTGTAAAGTCCATATGTTACATCCAGCCAGTGAGCTGGACAGACGTGACATTTCTAACTGTAGGATAATGGGAAATTACAAGAGCTGTTGTTTGACCGTGCATTAATCACTCATTCCCTTCTCTCACCCTTTCCTTCAACTCCCCATCCATTTTATTACTGTCCCCCTTCCTCCCACCGTGTCCCGCTCTCTCTCTCTCTCTGATGTCTGTAGTCAGATACCGAGTTCTGGGATAAGATGCAGGCAGAGTGGGAAGAGCTTGCTCGGAGGAACTGGCTGACGGAAAACGAGCAGGCGCAGATTCCCTCCACCGTCTCTCCACATGAGAAGGTCACTATCATTAAAATATTTCAGTCAGCATGTGCAGAAGTTTGGCTTGATGACACTGATATAGAGATATTCAGAATTGGCAGAATTGCCCGTGTAGAGTAAAGAATGCATATCTGTGTAGAGTGTGTACACTACTTTTGACTTAACAGTTTTATATAAATACACCTGACCCATGCATAACTCTCAGAGTGAAGGTTCAATAGAAAAGACACACAGTCCTCCCTATTGGGAGCTCACAGATTTGCCTGTTCCCCCTAAATTAAGGAATAGATTGGCATACATATGAATACACTTCACACACTACACATTCTCTTTCTTGCAGAGAGTTAGATAAGAAGATCAATACCACTCTCATGTCTGTAGTTTGAGCCAGGAGATGATTAGCTTAGCTTAGTATAACGACTGGAACCAGGGGGAGAAAGCTTACCGGGCTATATTCAAAGTATAAATACATGCCAACAACACCTCCCAAGTCCATTAATTAACATGTTATATCCTGTTCATTTAATCCATACACAAACAGAGATTTAAAAACAAGTTAGTGACTGAAGTCTGGTTGTTACCATGGGGATCAACGTGGGCTCTAGAAGGTCACCATATAACTCATGCAACTCATACAGTGTCTTGACTACAGTGAGCTTTAGTAGCGCTGCTAGGTGGCAGCTCTTGAATACATTAAGAACTGGATACAGTACTGAGTAGCTTGTGAAGGCCAACTTCCAGGTATAAAATTACCTTCACCGTCTAGATATGTTTCCACATCAGAGCAAGCCAGCGAAACACTGAGACCGCTAACTTTCAGTTTAGCCCCCCACTAATGTGAATGTGGAAAAAATGATTTAATCATGCAGCTCTTGAACAATTTCCAAATGGTATTTGGCCAGATGGATCCATTTCTATTAGAGAACCAAGTCATTTTGCATTGTTTATAGACAATCACAATGTAAGCTTATAGGAAGAAAGTCATTTGGGGCTGCTGTGCATCATGTGATGTTGTCATTACAAAGGCTGGCCACAAATGTGCAAAAGTCAAATGTGCTTCAGTATGTGGTGCACTCACTCAGGGCTCGGTCTAGCTGCATGCTTAACACAGTGCACAGAGATTGTGCATTGTGCATCTCTGTGGTAGGGCTGGGCAATGTGCCTTAAAAATATTATTTTGATATTCTTAAGCTATGCCATGATATGTATGATACGATATGTAACTCAATATACACATTTTCTCTAAAGTAACATACTGTAAATATTGATGATCTTATTGAATATGATGCATTGCTGTAGATTAAACTACCCAAAAGTATAAAAACTAGGGTTGGGCAGTGGAAAAAATAAAATATTGAAATATTTTTTGTCAAATACCTCACTATCGATATTGCAACAATACTGTACTGATGAGTTTTGATGCTTAACAACATAACAAAATATTAGCAAAATAAGATTTTTGATAAATAATCATTGGTAATGCGTGTATGACTAAGTGGCTCAAGGCAAATAATAGAACAGCTAGAACAGTCCGGTAACTTCAAAAAATTACATCACTTAATGTAATGCAGCCTTTAAAACAAGGAAAAGACAACTCATGCCATTTCACTATAACAATATCTAAAATCTAAGATGATATCTAGTCTCTTATCACAATGTTGATATAATATTGATATATTATATTGCCCCCCCTTCTCATCAGATCTGCAAAAAGAAGCTAAAGAGGTCTCCCAAAATGTCAAACTATTACTGCTTTAAACCTTGTTGTTAGCTGTAGACATTTCACAATTCACAGGAAATGAAAATTTAAAATCCTATAGTAAAATACTAGCTGAAGACAGAAGCCTCTGTGGTATCGATTGAATGAAAGCCTTATAGAGCTTCCTGGGTTATACACACGAGTGCTCACTGTCGTTCAAAGCCTGAAATGTACAAGGTAACAAAATCACTTTCACAAATTGCTTACTTTTTTTTTTTTAATTTATTGAATTATTAGATTTATATTGTACCATTTTCAAGTTAATACATATAGAGTATTTTGTAATAGCTTGCAATATATCCTATGTTCCATCCTATGTATATAGCATCACCACATATGATATACTGTAAAGGGATTTTGTGGGTTTCAGAGGAGAGAGCATACAGCTGAGCAGTACAACAGGTCAGCTGACCTTCTTATATAAAGAAATCAGACAAAATCAGACTTCAGGGCCTCCTGATTGATCCCAGTGCAGAGCTAGTTCTTAAAGGAAAAGCAGTTTCCAAAGTCATCGCACTCAAAAGCGGTCAACAACACACCAGGGTAATCACAGTTTGAAAATGCAAAGTTTAACATTTAAAGAGAACAGACATACCCCAGGGAGCTCAGCCCAGGTTTGATGTGAAGCAGAAAAGATCAATTCCTGCTGCTGGAGCTTTGCTTAAATATACAACTGCACAGGACAGTTGCCCTGGTTTGCATTTGCATATGGAAGAGACAAACTGACATTGTCACTGTCCCTACTTTTTTTTTGTTGTTTTCTTTTCGCTGACAGGGTTACTACTTCCACACAGATAACCCCTATAAGGACTTGCCTAACGCATTTGAAGAGGGACTAAAGAAGTCTCGAGAGGGAGACTTGCCAAACGCTGTGCTTTTGCTGGAAGCAGCTGTCTTGCAGGACCCTCATGATTCAGAGGTGAATTCATTCAGTCCACACAAGCACACACATGTTAACACACACACAGTATTTTTCCAAGTTAACTGTGCAGAGTTTTGTATTTACAGCTGGGGATGTATTTTCAAAAGGGATGAAGGCACATTTACAGCCCAGATGGCCAATAAAACTGCAGTCAAGCACCAGTCAATCCGACTAGAGTAGATGGGTTTTCAGCACAAATTTAAAGGGATAGTTTGGATTATTTGATGTGGGGTTGTATGAGGCACTTATCAATAGTCAGTGTATTACCTACAGCAGATGCCATTCGGTACAACCCTAGTTTGGAGAAGCAGAGAGGGGCACTAGTGTGTGAAGTGTGGACTATATTTAGAATGTTTTCACAGCTTCACTTTGTTATCAGACAGCCTTTTGTGATAGGGAACCACTATGATATTAGCCAATCCATACTTTCCTTTTAAACACCACAGTCGAATTATGAGATTGAGGTATTGGTAGACTAGCAATTCCTGTGTTCAGTACAGTAAAATTACTAATTACTGTATTACTGTACTAATTAAAATTACTAATTTCTCATATGGTTTGGTTGAGTTTTTAGAAAGCACTATTTGGTTTATATTTCCCTGACAGAAAAGGCTGTCTGACAGCAACGTAAAGTGGAGAAAACATCCTAGATAGAGTGTACGCTTAAAACTGATACTGATTCTTTTTCTTTTTTTGGGGTGGGTGGATGTTTTTTACGTGGCTAAAATACGCTTTTCTACTAACACTGTCCACAGCAGTTCATTGTTTAGCTTCCATGTTGGTACCCCTCTCTGCTTCTCTCAACTGGGGGCATGCTAACCACCATCTACTGTGGACAACACTTATTATCTTCAAGTACCGCATCCAACACTACATAAAATAATCCAAACTATCCCTTTAAAGCGATATCCAACCCCAGTAACTCCACCTCATGTTGAGAGAAGCTGGAGAAGAAGAATGTCCTGCTGACCACAGGCTGTGTGAAGCAGATTTAGTAGGCACTGCCCACTGGCTAGATGCTGATGCCTGTCGAGGGCAAATCATTTTTTTTCTTGTTAAAGGAGTTGTTTACTGTACCATTAATACTCAACTTCTTCATACTCCTGATGAGAATTTCCATTTGCCCAGTGAGCTGAATAATAGCTCATTCTGCAGGTTTTGCCTCTTTTCTTGTACTCTCCCCATTTCAAAAGAAGTGACCTCTTTGCAGGCTGAAAGAGCAAAGCCTTCATACAAAGTACTTTCGGAATCCCCTGGAATATACAGAAATGTGCCAGTTATTCCGAGGAGAGGATTATCCCGCGGTGTATGGAACTAATACGATTCCAAAATTCCTCCTAGGGCGCTTAGTGGCTTATTGCCCCACTGTGAAGACCTCTGAATCATTCAGAAATAATTTCGACCCTCATTTCAAAGAGTGGAACAAAAAAGCATCTACAGAGATTAGCTTTAGAACAGGTTATTAAGTGTGCCCTTACAGACACAAAATACAGAAGAGTAATCTCATAATCTCACATTTTGGATTTGGGGTTAGCTGTATCATTGTCTGCCCTCTTGTGCTGATCAAAGGTACTTTCCATTTACTTTCCATCTCACTGCTGAAGGCCAACAAAGATCAACCGCAGTGGCTCGCACACAGTCACATTCAAGGTTCATAAATTCAACAAACGTTGCTGAATAATCTATAAGATGCTTTACAGAAAATTAATCAACAACTTGGCATGTCTTTGCAAATGGAATATTTTGAGATCTTGCACTGTTGGTAGGATAAAACAAGAAATCTGAGGACATCATTTTGGGCTGTGATCTGTTGTTTTCTGTCATTTTCTAGACAAAACAATAGGCTGTACTGTGTAGTCTGAAGCTTTATTCCTAATTTTGCATTCAAAATATTTTTTTCCCTACTTGTCTAGTCCTTTCTGTTCAGTTGCAGATAATGATGGGGGTACCCTAATATTGTTTGTACTATTTGTAAAATAAGATTCCAGTGGTGGCTACATAGGATTGTCTCTGACTCGTGATTCAAACAATCCCAGTAACTCTGCAACTTGTCCAACTGTTTTGTCCAACCAACATTCCAAATCCAAATATTTTCAGTGTTTAAACAATAAATTTTGAGCTGCAATGATTAATCAATTATTAATCGATTACAAAGTTAATCACCAACTATTTTGATAATCATCAAGTGGTTTGAGTAGTTTTTCAAGAAAAGAAATTACTTGATTGTAGTTTCTTAAATGTGAATATTTTCTGGTTTCTTTACGCCTCTATGACAATGAACTGATTATCTTTTGGTTGTGGACAAAACAAGACATTTGGGGAAACAATGATCAACATTTTTCACCATTTTCTGACATTTTTAGGCAACCGACTATTGAACGAGAAAATAATCAACCAATTCAATTAATTGTTACTTGCAGCTCTCATAGTCCAGATTTATTATCTGTTAACCAACCAAGACTTCTTACTCAAATTAAATCTTCACTTTTTTAAAGAGATAATGTGGTATGTCAGAAAGTCATATCTGAGCTTTATTGAATAATAAATGGCTTCCTACTGCTCAGATGATTTAATGGAGTATCTAAGAGTATCTAAGGACAACCCTCTGAGCAAAACACTTTGCCAGTTTTTAATCATAATTGCATGCACCTCTATTTGACCTCATGAAGGTTTTACCACAGAGTCCTGAATGTTTAAATGCAATGCAGCTCCTTTGTGAAGATGTGTCTGAAACACTGTCATCACGTGCTCTGTGCTGGATCCTACTCATTACACCTGACAGACGATGCTAAGCCGCTCTAACTGTGTTTCAGCCCCTGGAGAATACCGGCTATGGAGTCCAGGTTTCCACCCTGCTGTTTACCGTTACCTATATTTTGTCTCTCTGCAGGCTTGGCAAGTATTGGGGACCACGCAGGCTGAAAATGAAAACGAGCAGGCTGCGATTGTCTCCCTCCAGAGGTAAGGACACACAAGTGCATCAGTTTGCCAATTTAAAATCAGAAATTGCTCTCAGACTTGGCAGAGCTGTCAGCTGTTACTGCTCGGGGACACCATATGTTTGCACAAGTGGGAAATGTCATGTTAAAAGATGAAGCCCAGCATATGAAAATTGCCTGAGAGGTTTCAATGAACTTTTTAGCAGCAGCAGTCTATTCAGCAAGACAACTCAAAATTCCAGCACTTTACTTTACCAAACAGTGATTGGGCAGAAATGTTCTGCGACTTTTAGTCTTAAAATAGAGACACCCCACATGGATGGTGATTGCACGGTATGAGCAGAGTCCTCAATGGGAGGTGGCCCACTTTCATTCATAACACTGCTGAAGCCAGAAATTGCACCTATCTGGGAGTGTGAACACTGACAAGTCAGCTGAAAACACAAGAGACAGCCATTCAGGAAAAAAAGCATCTTTCCATTTTTAAGCGTCACATAGATGGTCCATTCTGTGAAATAAAACACAGAATAGCTGTAATAGCTACATAAATGGAATTACAAAGGATGTGAATAATTCATTTCTCAGTTCCTTCTAGAATCTGACTTAATCCAATAGATTTGTGCATATTCTGAAACACCATTCAGATGTCATGTAGTTTGCATGGCATATACTTTAGTTTGTTTGTTATGTAATAGCTCCATCTGTGAGGGGAGAGTTTGGGTATGAAGTGAGATTAGATGTTTACCTGGCATTAGTCCTGTTGTAGCTACACTGGCAACACTTCAGTTGGCAAAGCACCATGTTATCCTGCTCTATTCCAGGTTTATTTACCACTTCACTGAAAAATGGCACATAGAATTTGGCCAAAAAAAAAAAATCATATAATATTGAAATGTTTAGCTTTTTTTAATTATGTAAAGGACTTTTGCTTAGTTTTGCTTTATTCTGTCATGGCTATTTTATGCTTTACTTTTGATGTTTTGTGTTTGTGAGCTTTGTCATCACTGCTCTCTGAAACAACGTGACTCATGTGTGGTTATTTTATGTTGTTGTTTAATGGGCAGCCAGCTCAGTTCTGTAACTATACAAACAAATCTGCCAAATGTGGGACTGTCCCTGTGAAACATCATTCCACTCGAGAAAAACGTGTATTAGTTGAATTTCTTCTGTAGTCTTACACTTTGTACCCATGGGGAAGCTAAAAATCCTGCACAAAGAACACATCCTTGGAAGTGCACAGTGGATTTAAGTGGCCTTTAACCAAAGTTTATGTAATCTTCACCTACAGCACATTAAAGTGGGGGACTGAAATAATTTGGTTTGACTCAAGATTATGAGGGTTTTAAGGAAGTTGGCGCATCGGCTGTAGCAAATCTGGCTTGAAAATTATCTTGATGAAAGCTAAATCTTGTTTTGGCCTCTTCTCCAGTCTCTTAACTAATCCAAGTTGTTCATGCAACACAGTGCTGCTCTTCTCCCCTTTGCAATTACAAAGGCCAGCGTAGATCTTAGTGGCAGCAGTCCCAATGATATAACCAGTGATGTAACTTAACACACAGAACAAACACACTTTCCATCTCTAGCTCTGGAATAAACACCAAGGCCATTTCTTTTTCCTAAATGCAAATCATCTAACCATGCTGCTGAGGGCAGCATGCAAACCTGGTCCTCTGCAGCAGCAGAGCAGGAGAGTTGCAGCTCCTCTATCCTGACCCAGAAATCATTAGCATCCTCCTGATGTTCCACTGCTTTGGCCCGTCCCAATTAATGCCTGTCAAATCTCAGATTTCCCTTTGAAGTGCACACCTTAAACCATTTCTTCTCTCCCTTGCCCGGGTCCTGTCTCCATCCAGGTGTTTGGAGCTCCACCCAAACAACCTCCCAGCCCTCATGGCTCTGGCAGTGAGCCTGACCAACACTGGTATGCGCAACGATGCCTGCGAGGCCCTACTCCGCTGGATGCGACACAATCCAAAGTACAAGCACCTGCTGAAGGGCAAGACCCACCTGATGGGATCTCCGAACTCCCAACGCAGGATGTCTCATGCTCCCAACATGGGCAGACACGAAAGGTGGAGTATTAAGACTGAACAAGCAGACTGTTCAACTTCTCTGTCAACAAAGAGTGGAGCATTTAGCTGTTTTTATGTATTCTTTAATATCTATGTATCTAAAGGTAAAGGTTAACTTGTCACATACACAATTAGACAGTGAGATTTAGTCTGTGTATTTAACCAATCCTAGCATTAGGGGCAGTGGGCTGCCACCATGCAGCGCCCAAGGACTAACTCCATTTCTAAGCCAGCAACCTGGTCAGGAGACTATCTCATTGAAGAATCGACATGCATGTTTTTAATGATGGGGGAAACCAGAGGACCCGGAGGAAACCCATGCAGGCATGGAGAGAGCATGCAAACTCCACACACACAGAAAGGCCTGAACTGGACACAACACATTCTTTCTGTGAGATTAAAGTGCTAATCACTGCTTCACCATGCCAAAAAGAATCTAAAAAAAAACAACAAAAAAACACTAATTTTTCTCCTGCAATTCCTGCAATACTCTGTGCCTAAACAGCTGTACACACCTGGAAGTTATGTATTGTTGGCCACTGGGCAAAAAAGAAATGATAAAAAAAAACTGAGAAAAAAAAGGATCACTCTCAATTTCCTAAAACCCAAGATAATATGTTTATATGCACTGTACTGTCAGAAGAACAGTCCAAAACCAAAAGATAATCTGTTTACAATGTTATAAAACAGAGAAGCAACAGAACAAGCCATAATTAAAGAATGAATTCAAAGAAAAACTCAAAGTGACTGAAGCAATCAACTGATGTCAAAATAGTTGCCAATTTATTTTCTGCTAATTGACTAATTATCATTAATTGGCTAACTGTTTCAACTCAAGTTGGTAATGCTGCAAATCAATGAGCAGGATTCATTCATGAGAATACTGGATTTTTATTAGCCTGGCATTGCCAGACTTATGCAAATGTGAATTATAGTGATAGTATTATATTAATATAATATTAATATCTGCTAGAGCAAATGAAAACATGAACTCGACAGTGCTTTGATTTGTTATTCATTTTAATTGACCAGATTAGCCATCTAGTGTAGTTATTTTATCCATTATTAGTTTCTCAACTGACTTTATTATTAGTAATAGTAGTAGTAGCAGTAGCAGCAGTAGTAGCAGTAGTAGTATTATTATCGTTTTTATTTTCATTATTATTATTATCATACCAATTCAAGCTGCAGTAAGAAAATCTGAGGAGAGGTACTTGATTGTTGAGTCTCCCAGGTCATGTTTGTGAATCAGTGATGCACAGGCAGATTTTCTAAAGCCTAAAAAAGAAGAGCCAAGAGGACAAACAGAGGTCTAGTTTTCTCTCAGACCCCCTGAATTATTAATCCGGCAATTCACCCCAAATCTAAAATACATATTATTCCCCTGGCCTGTTGTGCTATTTATCCATCTAGATTTTTCTTGTGTGAGTTGCAGAGTTTTAGAGATTTATGTCTTCTCTCCACTATAATGGGACTAAATGGCACTTTCATGAAGGAACTACTTTCTGTCTGCAGTCTAATCTATTGGGACTACTTTCTTTCTACTTGAAAGTAAGTAGTTCTGATTATCTTGGGAAAAAAATGTAGTTATGATGGAACTTTTGTCCAGTGATGCAATAAATTAACTGCCTACACCAGTTTTATCAATCAAAGAGAAATAGTCTGTAGTCATCTGTGAGTTTTAAGAGTTTTAAACACATTACATTAACACACACAACTAAATTTCAATCTTATATCTAACAGCTCAGAGTCATTGAGTTACTGACAAACATGATCTATCATGTGCTGCATGTTGCACACTCAAAAACACTATTTTTACCAGCTGTATCAGACTCTCATTTGTTTTACTTAAATTGCTATTACTGTGTCAGGGAGCAAAAACTTGTTTCAAGGTCTCTCAACCACAGATGGTTATGGTGTAATTTTACTGGCAAGACGGCGTACACAGAGCTACGTGTATCTATCTTGTCAAACCACTCTTACCACTGTAGAAGGCCTACCATCTATGTTATCTTAAAGCAGAAAAATGAGTCTGTTAGATATATCAGATTGAAATAGCCTAATTCTGCTCCCAAGGTAAAGCAGCACTTTATCAAATCATTAATTGTCTTGTCAATGTGAAGTGGCACAGGTACATCCCAATTACTGTGGTCTCTCCTCTAATCCATGCAGCATCATCCTTTTCATTTCTGTTGCTTACTCCATCACTCTCTCTCCATAAACTCCTCTCTGCAGTTCTCCTCCACTCTTTTTTTCTGTCTCTCCTAACTGTCTCCTGACCCTTTAGGAGGACATACAGTCATTGCATAGGGAGGCTTCCATGACAGGAGACAAAATGTTTAGTAGAATATAACATGGAGTCTGAACAATAAACAAGTAGGACCCAGGTTATCAATATTGTTGTCTGCAATATTAAAAAATGACCCACACAAACCAACAGAACAGAATATATCCATATCTGGACTACTGAACCTTTTATTGAAGAATAAGACCACTAATGAAGCTACACTAACTTGGTGTTAAACACAAATGCATCTCACTGGTTTGCCAGTGGAAAGTGTTTAGGCTGCACTCTACACTGCATTTCTCTGTGCTGCTTCTCTTATGTCCGATCTCCCTCTTGCTCTCCTCCTGATATTTTCACATCTAACACAGTAAATTAAGGGTTTATTTCAGCCAAACCAGAGTGGGTAATTACTGAATCAGTGGAAAAACAAAACAAGATGGTTCTGGTGAGTTTTATTTTGTTTCTGTCAAGTTGGAATGAAGTGTGTTTTAAGATGATGAAATTACTTTTTTGGTAAATGAAGTCTGATGTCATTGAGAGCAATAGTTGTTTCTGGTTAAAGTAAAAGGAACTTTCTCTTCACTAAAAAAGGTCTACCTCTGTAGGGATCCTTTCCATAATGTTGTCAGACATTTACAATAACAATCTGAGCCCTTTGATGGCAAAACAAGCATTTTTAATGGATCTGCTCTGACAGTGTGCAGTGCAACTGCCCATAAGGATTACAATTCAGCCTGTTTCACTATTGACAGCTGCAGAAGTCTCACCCAATATAGGATCAATTTCAAAGATTGTTGTCCCCATTAGTCACTCGTTTACAAAAACATAGGGAAATAATAGGGTTCAAGTTTAAAAATACAGAAGTTACCCTTTAACACAGCTGAAAGCAATAAGGGAAATGAGGCTGAAAGTACAAACAGGAACACAGGAGTCAAACTAAATTCCAAACCACAGAGATTTAGGTAGAAGCTACAAAGTACTGAGAGATTAGACCAAATTTTTATTAACTGAGATTTCTGTCTAGTCTCCAGTAAAGACACCCCACCACGGGGCGACTGTGGTCAATCCTGCTATCAAGCAGGACCACAGCAGTGTGGCTCAAAGCAGATACCCCATGCTGGCAGGCTCTAGTGATGACCTATCCAGGCCCGTGGAAAAATTCACAATTTCTATTATGTTATTATATAGTTAGTTATAGTTCTTTCCTTCTCCAGTCAGTCTGCTGTTGACAACCCAATAAAGACATAAAATGCTCCTATAATCTTAAGAACCACTGCTTTGGTTGTAGTAGAAGTGGTAATATACATAAAAACAGATGAAAAAGAGTTAAGCCACAATGTTTTCAAAGACCATACTGAACTACTTTTTTCTGTCATAACCAGTGAAAAACAAATCTGAGTACTGTACTGGCCCTTCTTTTACCCAATTCTCTGCATTTTTCCTTGCTTTTATTTTTCGCTCCTTATCTTTCCTTTTCCTCTCGTTTTCTTACACTATGTATAAATGTTGACATGCAGTACAGTGCACATCACAGCTCTGCGATCTTAAGAGCGCTCACTCAGCAGCCTTAAGTCACACTAATCCTTTTCTGTGTGTGTGTGTGTCCACAGCTCCCTGCAACCCGAGGTCAAGGAGCTCTTCTTGGAAGCAGTTCAGCACAACTCTGACAGCATCGACCCGGATTTGCAGACAGGCCTTGGGGTGCTTTACAACCTCAGTGGAGAGTTCAACAAAGCTGTGGAGGCCTTCAATACAGCCCTGTCAGTGCGGCCCGAGGTAGGAATCACACACACATATGGAAACAGATTTGGGGCGAGCTGTAGTCATACCAACACTTGTCAGAGGCAGAGATGCTGTGCAGGCACAAATAAATTCATTAGTCAAATTGAGTCTGAGTGGATTTGTTACCCTTTGTCATCACTTATAGAACAAGCATACAGGACACTGGCATATATGAAACCATGAAAAAATATAAATATCTGGAGGATTCTCATATCCTGTATATTGTGCAATATAAAACAATATTTTGGTGTCTTTAAGAATATATTTGTGTAATAACATAAAAGAGAAAGTGCCATACAGTTTGATAATGGCACTGGTGTTGTAGAGCGCCACATTCTTAAAGGGTGGGCTCACGCTAAAACTTACTGTGCAATTCAAAGAAGACCAAGTGGTATCTTATGCAGGTACTGTACATTTTCAGTATGTACTGTACAGCTGCCTGTAAACTGTGGTTGGTGAACACATGGGATGCCTTGCAGAGAGAATATGTCTGACAGCTGGTTGACTCCAGCTGGCACTCCATTGTGCCAGTGATCTAAACTCTGCACTTTTACACATATGGCTGATCAGAGGCTCATTCAGAAATTCTCAGGTGATACATTTTACAAAATTCTTTCTAGTTATTTTTGCCCAATACGAATCCAAGGATGGTGTTTCATTTGTGTATCCTATCTAGTGGACTTAGTTAATTTACATTACACATAGTAATGCAACATTTCATAGTACGATTTTGGCCAAGATTATCTCTGTATTTTATCTCAGTGATCACTGAAATAAGCAAATAGCATCACTCTAACATACTTCATTTGAAACTTTTTTTTTTAACATTTTAAATTAAACAATGAAAAAATTTAAACTTCGCCAGACTGTACACGTTCACTGTGTGTTTTTATTACCATCATTATGTAATAATTTATAATACAAACAATGGTAACTGGACTGTCACTAACACCCGTCCATTGTTTTCAGCAAAATACATAAATAAAACAACTAAGGCTGTAATGCTTAAGGGGGTGCAGCAGGGATGTGACTATATTAACAAATTAATGGTAATAACCATCCATATGTCAAATAAATTGTATGTTTCCATTAGGGTTGGGCAATATATCAATAATATAGTGACACTGTGATATGAGACTAGATATCATCTTAGATTGTGAATCGTTATATTGTGATATGACATTTGTGTTGTGTTTTGTGTTCTCCGAGTTTTAAAGGCTGCATTACAGTGATGTAATTTTCTGAACATAGAAGACAGCTGTTCTATGATTAACCTACTTCATCATTATATCCACTTTACTGATGATTACTGATGAAGTGTCAGCATGCAAACTACAATGAATGACTGAGATATTATGGCTGTTGCATTTCGTTTTAATTTGTAGCAAAAGCACAATTATATTTGTAAAAACAATAAGATAAATGATATTGGCTACCTCCTGAAGTTTGTCTGTTGGGATACTAAACTGATTTGGCAACACATTCAGTGCCTCAGATCTGCTACAACACACACACACACACACACACACACACACACACACACACACACACACACACACACACACACACACACACACACACACAAACACTCAAGCGCAAACTTGTAAAACCATGATCTGTCACACACCACATGTTCTCTTGCGAACACATACAGCCGACATGAAGCCTTCAAGCTTGTCCACATCCTTGGAGAGATGGCGCCACAATTATCAAGGGAGAGCTCATGCAAACAGATGCGGTGAAGCACGTCAAACTGTCACAGCAATATGTGAAGCAAGGAGCTGCCAAATCTGGCCTCGTGAACTCTTGACTGGCACACATACTGTACGCTCTCACTCATGATCCAGCACAAGAGTAAGGCAAGATCTAGTTCACACACACACACTTACGCAGAAAACTAAAAACAGACTTTGACGCATATTTCACGCACTTGAATGAACGCATTTACACAACAAACAAAATAAAAATGCACACACATTTACAAGCACAAACTTTTTCTCCATCTCTGCATCTCCTTCATGCAAATCAGTCTCTGTCCTCCGAGCGCTGTCCCAGGCCGGCGAGAATATTACTCACTGTTAAATCCAACCTCCCACATTTGACTTGGTAATATCTGCTCCCCTGCTGGAAAAATAGCTCTGAACACAAAGGGAGATAATTATATCCCGCTGCCAGGCTTAGCCAAAGATGAAGGACCCCTATACTGTAGCAGACCATGACCTCTGTATGTGCCTGTCTACCTGCAGGTGGGAAACAACGGCAAGGACATCCGGTGTGATGTAACTCAGCTCTCCTTAAATTACCCTTGTTAGGTTACTTCTTAGCAGGGAGCTGTGTAAAGCTCCAAACGCTTCCTTGTTATTTGTGCATCAAATGAAAAAAAACACTGCTTTGTCACGCTGTCAGTGCAGATACAAGGCAGTGTGTTGTGCAGCAGCTCAGGTTATTCAGCTCTATTTCACTTGCACTTTTCTGTTAAAGACACTGTCAGTCTGATTAAGTCTTTCAAAAGGTGGAAAGCACTTAACCCCTTAAGTCCCAAGCTTTAAATTTTGTATGCATTATTTATTTCTCCTTGCTATTTGGGATTAGAAGGACCTGATAAGTATTAAACCTAAGCACTGTCTTTTAACAGGAAAGTAGTATTTGAAAAAACAAAAAAAGCCTCATATGAGGATAATGGGTTTATTTCACAGTATAACACAATAAGGTCACCGCTGTCTAACAAAGTATAAAACTGGTTATTTCAACAACTGAACCTGGCTTTTGCAAAAACAAAATTGCAAATATGGCTACATATCTAAATGCTTTGTGATTTGCCTTTTTTATAAGCTCTATAGGAATGTCCTTTTTTCCTGAAAGAACAGATTGTCACTCCTACTGATCTGTGTGAACTGCTGCACAACATTCAGTTTGCAAGCACAGGAACACGTTACATGTCACACAATTCACATGATATTTCTGTAGGTTCTCAAAAATATGCTGTATGTTTCCTCACTCTGACACCATCATTTAGCATGAACAATTTACTATAATGTCCCAATGTCCGCAAACAAGTATTTCCTACTTGGCAGCATCCTAGCTTGTTACTATTGCTAAAATTTGTATGATATATCAAATTAAAACCTTAGGAAGCATAATACACTTTTTCCACTCTTATCTTGGCCGGAAACTGTTTTCACGGAGACCCCCGCCATCTTGGTTTTGCACTGAGTGTATTGTGCTTTGGCTACCACTAGATGGCACAAAACAGTGTCCACTAATGAAGACAACAGATCTGAACCCAAAATGTCATGTCCACAGATATAGACATAGGGTCTCAGAAAGTGATAACCAGGGTTGCATGTATGTCCATTATCAATTAATTTAACAATAATTTTGTTGAGAAATCAATTAATTTTTTGGTCCATAAAATGTCAGTAAATTGTAAAAATGTTCCCCAAAGCCCAAGGTGATGTCCTCAGATTTCACTGTCAGGAAGACTAAAGAAACCAGAAAATATTCACATTTGAGAAGCTGAAATCAGAGATTTTTTAATTTTTTTAAAAGAAATTACTCAGAACATTTAATCGATTATCAAAGTAGTTGGCAATGAATTTAACATTTATCAACTAACTGATTAATGGACTAATTGTTGCAGCGCTAAAGACAACTGAAGAGACGTTGCTGATGAGTTTTAATTAAGGCTAAAAGGAATTCTCCAGTGTGTTTACTAATTAAATACATCCAGAAATATATAGCCTATATGCAAGCCAGATGCTGGCAGCATCTTACAGCACACATCACAGTGACTTAACTAAAAACAAATCTTTCTTCTTCACCTTCTAACATTGCTCATCCCTAAACCAACCCCACCACTTGCCCTCCATCCAGGACTACTTGTTGTGGAATCGCCTGGGGGCCACGCTGGCGAATGGGGACCGGAGTGAGGAGGCGGTGGAGGCTTACACGCGAGCCCTCGAGCTGCAACCGGGGTTTATCAGGTCTCGCTACAACCTGGGCATCAGCTGTATTAACCTGGGGGCACACAGGTGAGTGACCTGGGCCTGTAGAGTGGGGCAAAGTTCCTGCACTCGTTTGAGGCAGTGGAGCAAAATTACTGTATCGTTACACTCATCACAGTCATACAGCAAACCCAGCACAGCGTAGATTTGGGAGTGATGATTATAAACTAACAGCACATTAGATACAAGCCCAACATCAGCTACTATGTGGAATCTTGTTTGTGCAGACCAGGCACCAGCTGCCTGAGTCCCTTTCCCAACAGAGCACTTCCAGCCATTGAAGAAAATATACAATCTAGTGAAGAGAGATGAATAACTCTAGACTCAGCAATCCATCTGTTATACGGCACCAGGCTATGTACTTTCAACTAAGCAGCAAAACACACAAACATTCAAATTAGGGCGGCAATTAACAATTATTTCCAGAAAAAAAGTGTAAAATGCTTATTAGAATTTCTACAGCCCAAGGTCGGTGCCAAATGTAAATATAATCATTTAACTATTACATATATATATATATATATATATATATATATATATATATATATATATATATATATATATATATATATGTATATGTATATATATATATATGACAGAGAAAGGTATCAAATCATCACGAGGCTGGAAAAAGAATGTTTGGCATTTTTGCTCGTAAAAAGACAAAATAATTGATTATTAAAATTGTTGCTTATTAATTTTCACTTGATCAACTGACTATTGTATCCCTAATTTAAAATCACAAAATCTGTGATTTGGAGCATACATCTCTTTTCATGAATTATTGTTTAGTCTGATGAGCAGATGAATCAACCTGACACACGAGATAGTTTGTTACACAGAACCATCTGGGAAGTCATCCTTAGAAGGCTCGTTCGAGATAAACTGCGCCTAGCCTGGAAAGCAGACGAGGTCAGGTGGCCACAGCAAGAGGCGGTGACAAGAAGCTGCAGTCAAGTCACACAGTTTCTAGCAGACTTCAGAGAATACATCATCCTCTGTTCTTTTATCTGCCTTGCAAACTTCACTGCACTACAGAAGACTAATATATCTCGCATTAAATATTACAGTTACACAGAAAATTTGTATTTTATACAACAAGCAGTGTTTGTTGTCAAAATTAAGAGCCGATCAGAGCCTGTCAACTCATCAGTCAGGTGGCAGCCAAGCGCTTGTAGTCGGTGGAGAGCAGCTGCTGTGCTTTGTTCCAAAAACTGTGCCTGCCTTGATCTTGCGAGGGTTATCCTGACGTCAGAGCACATTGTGATAAAGTCGGACACAAATCTAACCGACATGCATTGTACACCATTCGCCAGTGATCATTTATACACAGGCCTGACTAATCTCCAGTGCACCTACTGTTTGGAAAAGGGCAAGCACTTAAAAAAAAAAAAAACACTTGGCAGGTGACTGGATGAACAATCTGTTTATCTGGCCTAACACAGGTTAACTTCAACCAATCAGACTGAACTCTTGCTGGTTGGGAAAAGAGCGAAAACATTTTCTCCATCAAGAAAAGCATTCAGTGCCTTTCTTTGCTCTGCTTTCAATTAAGAAATTCTCTCTAGATCTGATATAACTGACCTTATCGCAGTATGTACCTCTAACCCCTTCAGGAGCTGCCATTGTTTGTTCAAGATGAGCCTCTTCCACAGACATTTCTTGCTGTAGTCACACCTAAAATCAAGCCTTCAGCTGCCAGTACTTCCTTGTAGGAAGTTGACTGGCTGCACCACTTTTGGTGCAGACACAAACCGATAACCTGAAGCCTGGCAAAATGGGATTTTGCCACTGTAGCCTGTCAAGGTAACAGATGACTGTCAGCACATGCCCATAAGCTTGGATGAATGTTGAGTGTAACAAATAATAATAAATAATAATAGAGACAAACTTGGGTGAAATGGCAAAAACATCTCAAAGAAAATATGAGGCCAACTGATATGTCCAAACATGCAACCTTAATCAATAACATGACAGACTCGAAATCAACCTGCCAGACAACAAACAAAGGAAACTAGCCACCAATAAATTAAAGCTAGTTCACATTTAGGCCTACACCAATGCAAATACCAAATACAGACCATAGAACCTAACTAGCTTATATGATCAAAAATTAGCAGCCAACAGACGCCAAGAAATAGTCAGGTCCCAACAATTAGTTACCTAACCTAAACGTCCATAGCGGCTAAGCACATAAACACCTAGGTTAGCTTCTGCACATATGTTAGACAAGACAAGAAAAAACTTACCTTGGTGAAGAGCAGCTGTGACCCTGGATATCTTACAGGTAAGTAATTAATCCTCCCGAAGAGTTGCTGTCAGGCTGGAGAAATGGACAAGAAAACGCCCGTCAGGGTTGAAGTAGCGGCTAGTAACTGACATAACTAACTGTCAACTAAATGGCGTAACTTAACTAGCTTAAGTCATCTGTTTTGACACACACATGCTTATTCCTTAGCCAGGTTAATAGGTACGTTCGAGATGAAGTGCGCCTCGCCTGGAGAGTAGACGAGATCAGGCGGCCGCAGCAGGAGGTGGAGACAAAAAGCTGCAGTCAAGTCGGACAGTTTTCAACAGACTTAGGAGAGACTAGAGGAAGAGACACGAACATCCTGTTAGATCACCTGTAGGTTACCTGTAGTCTGCAGATCATGCTCATAGCTGAAGAAATAAAGTGCGTTCTTGATCGCTAATTTAAGTTAAAATAGAAGAGATCCTCCTTTTGACGCATCTGTTCTTTTATCTGCCTTGTAAAGCACTAAACTGTTCTTTTGATAAGTCATATATATATATATATATATATATATATATATATATATATATATATATATATATATATATATATATAATCTTTATTATTATCAGACACTAAATATCTGCTTGCTGACAGATTAAAACTTCATTGCAGAACAGAAGACGGATATGTCGAGCATTAAATATTACAATTACACAGAAAATTAGTATTTTATACAACACGTGGTGTTTGTTGTCAAAGTTAAGAACCAATCAGAGCCTGTCAACTTGTCGCTCAGGTAACAGCCAGGCGTTTGCAGTCGGTGGAGGGCAGCTGCGGCGCCTGGCTCTACAAACTGCGGCCGCCTCGATCTCGTGAGGTTATCGTTGCCCACGTGTGCATGACGTCAGAGCAAGTCGGGATCAAGTCGGACACAAATCTAACCGGCATGCATTGTGCGCTGACAGCCGCTGATCGATTCTGCGCAGGCCTGGCTCATCTCGAACGCACCTAATATCTCCGTATCGACACGACGGGACCGTTAGCAGGCGAGCAACCTTAAGAAATTATATTAAAGTAATCACAGCAACATTTAAGCTAACTACAGTAGCTGGCTTATGAAATGATACAGAAGCAGTAACCGTCGCATTTAGCGAGAAGCTAGCTTATTAACTTAAGTGAAAAGGGGGGAAAAAGCCCCTTACTCACCTCCAGTGGTACCTAGTTAGCCTTGTAGATGCTGGAACTGGACAGGTTTTATCCGTCTGCCTTCAGTCAATGCAGAAAAAGTTACCAAGTGTGGTTTACATCCTACAGGTGCCTTATTGAACCTCTGGACCATTAATATGAATGATAAGGGTGTGATCTGTCCCACTCTTAACAGGTACAACACACAAACAACAAACACAAGTGGTACACTTCCTGCCCAGTCACAGTATTAAAGGGATATTTACCCAAAAATTAAAATTCAGTCATTGTCTCCTCCCCTCCTGCAAACTGAAGATCAGATTTAGTTTTTTATTCTGCAGAACACTGCTGGAGTTTCACAGCAAAATGATGTAATGATGTTACAGCATATTAACCCCTAACTTACACATCAAAATTCCTGTCTTTACAGGGCAGACATAGTAAATGTCCCTTGGCACTTTGCTTTATTCCAATCTGGCCCATCTAAAAAAGTAATACAACAGGCTTGCCCTAGGTTGAGGGAGAGAAGGGACGTGCATGAGTCCTGTAGACTACATCACTGTTTTTTGCTAATGACAGGGTGGGCACCTCTATTTGAAAATGGAAAGCCATGGAGTTTCCCCTTCAATGAATATCACATCTGTTTTAAATGCTGGTGTGACTGGGCTGTAAGAGTTTGTCTAGTTAGTCCAAATAATAATAGTGTACCATTGGTGTGTTGGGCTTGAGCTGGATCAACCTTTGCAAGTGACTGATCACCTGACTCCTGTTATTGTTGCTTCCCCAGAGAGGCGGCCAGTAACTTCCTGACTGCCTTAAGTCTTCAGAGAAAAAGCCGGAGTCGCCAACAGTCCCACCAGGTGATGTCTGGAAACATCTGGGCTGCTCTGAGGATAGCTTTATCCATGATGGACCAGCCCGAACTCTTCCAGGCTGCAAATATTGGTGATCTGGATCTTCTCATGCGGGCCTTCAACCTTGACATTTGAGGAACAGGAGGTAGAGACGATGGCATCTCCCCCTTCTTTTACTCTTCGATTTCTATCCAACAGCCAAAAGCCCAAAGTGCACACATCAGAATGGATCGAATCTGATGTTCAAGACTATAGTGTGGTTTTTATGCACGCCGAAATTAACTGCAGTCGTCAAAGTTGTTATATTTTTCGCCCAAGTACCTTGGAGCAGTTCTGAGGACAGGTTCTTCCAAGTGCTTGAAGTGACTGCTTTGTGATGGATTTGCACTGCAATTTGTGATTTCCCTGAAGAGCACAAGGACGGGCAAAGATTGTACGAGCAATGCCTTAGAGAACACATCAATTAAAAACTGACTCATCCAGTGGAACAGAGCTAAGCCAGGAGAGACAGGCAGACAGACAGTTTGAGAGTCTCACAGACGAACCCTCACATGCTGTTTGCAGAGAAAAGACGAGGTCTTGAGGAGAAAAAAGGTTTCGTTATCCAATTACTTTCAAAGACTCAAAACTGTCTCACTCTCCTGAAGGATGGATTTAGTGAGCAAATGTTAAAGACTGCACCACATGACCTGGAACTCCAAATTCTGTTCCTGGCTTGTTTTCATCCTCTTTCAATGGAGAATAATGATACTGCATGAATAAGCATTTTCATAAATGGATTCTTGTTTAAAATTAACATACTTTTAGAAGTTTTCCCTTTGCACTTCAGACAAACAGATAACTTCCTCAACCCAAGTGGAATGTGCAAGCCAGGTTGTAAAGCCTTACTCAAATGCATGCGAATATTTATTTATACTATTTTTATGGCAACACAAAAACACTAAGCCATTTTCAGACTGGTTTTGATTTCTTTAAATAACTGCCATCTTCTGAACTTGAAAGCTTTCTGAGCCGTTAATTTTTGTTTTGTTGGGTTTAGTTTTTTGGTCTTGGCTCCTAGCTTCTCTTTGTTCCCTTTATCCTGACTGGTTGGTGAAATACACACAGCAGCTGGGCAACACTGGTCTGTAAAACCTGCAGTAGTGTTGAAACTGTCTCATAAAAAAAATGTCTAAAAATAGCTGATTCATCTTAAAGGGATAGTTTGGACTTTTGAGGTATGTATTGATACCAGTGTACTGTAGATTATGGTCAACTTGCCCCCAGGGTCAAAATGTATTTTATCCATCTACAAAAGTCCCACCTAAAAATACCAATATCAGTTTAAGTGTGCACTATATTTAGAATATTTTCACTGCTGTACCTGTCAGACAGCGTTTTCAGTAGGGGAAACCACCATAATATAAGCTAAATATCAGTGTCTCAAAGCAATCACACTCGTTTGTTTGTGTTATTATGGGGCTTGGGTGTTTTAAAGGCTCAGTTAAGTCACAAAATAATGCAAGCAAACTAACCGATTGAGGCAGCAGTAGCACAGAAGCTCCTGTGTTCTCCGAGCTAAAATGACCATTTTTGCCAATGGAGTCTGGTGGCTTTGGAGAGAGTGATATTTGGCCCATATAACGGTGGTTTCCCATCAGAAAGGGCTGTCTGATGGCAAGGTAATGTGGTCTAAATATTCTAAATATAGCGCACACTTAAACTGACGTTTTTTTTAAGCGGCTAAAATACATTTTGCTGCTGACCCTGTCCACAGCAGTTCATTGCTTAGCTGCCTTCACTTTTACTCCTGCTGCTTCTCCAGACTAGAGGCATGCCGACTACCATCTACTGCAAGTAATACACATCAAAAAATCCACACTATCTCTTAACAGCTTTAGAAGCCCCCACGTTTGATGTACACATCATACTCTCATTTTCTTGACTGTATTAATTTCAATGCAGTATAATGACATTACAGATAAAAGATGTGTAGCTGCAAGCCAAGACGTCAGAGAGCTCGGGGTATTTCATAATACAGTCATTTGTATCTTTGCTGCACCTCCACTGGCAGAGAAGCTCATACATTAAATTAGATCAGTTTGCCTCAGACATCATGCATGATTTAAATATTTACGTAAGCTTGGACAAAACACCGCCTGTACCATCTCAAAACGTCATCAGTTCACATCATGATAATACAAAACATTAAAACACATGACTGTAAGGAGCCAGTTATTCCAGATAATTCACCCCAGGAACAAAGCTTTTTCTTTAAACAGCTGCTCTTGTGTCAGTGTTGCTAGTTTGAAAGTCACTCTGTGCAGTGAACACTGCGTTCCTTGCTACAGTGCAACAGAGTAAAAGATAGATAATCTGCCGTGCTGTATAGCTCAGCACCTTGGTGTTTAACAGGCATGTCCACAGTCTGGTGTGCTGTAGAAAGTAGGTTTTTATTCTCAGATCCTATGCAAAAGGTCATGTTTTATGTTGCCATTCTGAGTTGTCAGTTTGTCCCCGTCCGCCTCAGTGGACCAAAAGGAAGTGGTGATTCTGTGCTTTGAGAGAATGCTATCAGGGGAAAGCAGAGACCGGGACGAGAGCCATTCATCTTCCAAACTGTACAGCTTTGATGTCATGGTCTGTATAAGAAGAAGTGTTTCATTAGGAAACTGGGGGAGAACAAAAACAAGTGTTCTTGCTCTAGAGAGAAATGTGGTCAGTGAATTTGAAAAATACACACAGACAAACACCATCCGCCTAAATTGTAGCCTTTGTGTTTTATAACCCTGTGGTGCAGCGATACGTCTTTGACCTCAGTTGCACCCACCAAATTCATCGTCGCACATCGAGCTTTGCTATCAGATACATGTTTTATTTCGCCGCTAAGCCGCGTTTGTTCTCTGTGCAACTCCCCTCAGACGCACTTTGAGAAGAAAACTCTTTAAATGTTCATCTAGAAAATTGTAACTGTTGTTGAAGCAGTTGTACATTAATATATTATATATACCACTGGTGCTTTCAACTTAACGAACAAGATGATATTTGAGGCTGAAACAGATGAGAAGCTGCTGCAGTCAGATACTTAAAAACTGTTGGCAGAGAGTCTCAGTGGCCGAGCGTGATGTTTAATAGATCAAGGAGGCAGAGAAATCCAGTGAGACACAGCACATATGTGCATGCCACTAACAATCTGCAGCAGAGGGGGGCTGACAGTGGACTGCACAATGACCCGAAGCAGAGGTGGATGCACAAATGTAGTCACTGTCTGAGAGATTTTATTATGACAAAATAAAATAATTGGCAGTGCAGTCTTTTTACTGAATAATATGGATGATATCCAGTAGTCCATCAGTGCTGTAGTGTTGAATATTTTATTATAATTGAATTACTAAACAAGTTATTTTCAGCCATGCTACTGTAGCACCACAGCTTTGTAAAAGGGAAGTGTTGCTAAGTCAGTCCACCACTTTGGTTCAGACTGAAATATCTCTGCAACTGTTGGATGAGTTGCGATGACATTTGGTACAGATGCTCCCCAGAGGATGAATCCTATTTACTTTGGTTATTCTGACATTTCCTCTAGCGCCTTGTGTTTTTTTGCGACTACCGGATGGATTGCTTTTTAATTCAGTGCAGACATTAATCCTGAGGAGTCTCAGGATTAATTGTAATCACTTTAAAGGCATAATATGCAACATTTTTCTTAAAAAAAAAAAACAATGTCAAGACTCATGTAAATGTGTGTAGTGATGGCTGTATCTGCAGAGACGCTGCCCTCTGACTGTTTTTCCTTATTTTCTCATTATTTTGTAATGCTTGTGATGCTTTATCAACCCAAAATGTCAGTATTTGACATGCTGGGAATGAGACTCAACAATCAGATATCTTTCTGGTACGTTTCCGAAAAGCTTGGACAAATCCTACTGATTCTACCTTTAATGATCCCCTGATGTTTTGTCTAGTGCCAAATCAAATCCAAATCTAAATGTACTTTTTCTTACATGTTACATGCAGTTATGGTCAGCTGGACTTGGCTAGTGCTAATTAGCAAAAGTTAGCATGCTCACACACCCAAACACATACAAAGATGTTGACAATGGTAAACATCTGGAAAAGTAATTGTTGACTTGCTCAGAATGACTCGTGTTAATGTCTTAAGTCTTTTTTGATTTTATCAAGTCGAGTCATGAAATTTGTGACCTCAGTCTAAATCACATGAGAGTCCACACCTCTGCTCAGTAGAGCGTCTCAGTGCTGCTACCATGGCGGTAGACACTTGTTTGGATCTATGTTACAGCTGCACAGCCACATCTGTTTCAGCTGATGTTTATTTCTGTTCACATCCACCTCAGTCACTCATGGTTTATGTGTTAATGCTGCTGGCTAGAAGCGCACTGGACCAGCATGTTGAGCACGGTCCCCAAGGGTATTTTCATCTGTATCAGTTCAGAGTCTCAGCTCATCCAAGACAAACTTCTATCCCCTTTTCTGTCCATAAACCCAAACTATTTGTAATAGTTCCCTGAGAGATTATTGTGAGACATGGGAGTTATTCTTCAGGCCAGTATCCTCCATTTTTAAATATAAACACACATTCTGTCCCTAGTATGTCCTCCCAGCTGTCTTTTGTGTCAACAATGAACTGTAGAAACTGAAAACATGATGTCTGTTGAATTGTGATTTCCAAATCAACTCTAGTTTTCTTATGAGGTTGCAGGCCTTTGCTTTTTGGCATTTCAAGATACTGTAGTTGTGTTAAAAATGAGAAACTTATTTTTTTAAAGAGACCTTAAATTGCTGGCTTGAAGTCTAAACCTCTACTGCGTACATTGTACTGCAGTGTTTTGAGATAGGAAGCCTGGTGACACTTTTGTTTTTGTAGAACCTACCTACTCCTGTACCTTCTCAGGTGAACTGACCTTGCTTAATGCATGCTCCCGAGGAACAGATGGAGGGTGATTGCATGCTAGATCCTCTACAGTTATTTTTTGAATGCTATTTTCATTTGTATGCATGAAATACATGGAAGTGCTTTCTTTCTCTCCCACTAACGTATAAAAATGAAATATATCATGAAGTTTCCTTGCAATATTTCTACAATGCACTTTTAAAATCTGTAACCTTGACGAAAAGTCATGTATATATTCAGTATATATTCTACACAAGATGCTTTTTCTTGCATAGAACTAGTGTGCAGAGCTCGAGCAGAGAAATGACATACTTGAGCTTGAACACTGGCACATTGCTACAACTGGCTAATTCTAGATATGTTATGTAGAAATTTTGTAATTATGACTTCAAATTATAAATGTACTGGTATCACTTTCAATAACCCCAGCCTGTAAAGCCATCTGTCGGATGGTACTGAATGCATTTTAGTGTTGAAACTTGATGCTTAACATTAATAAATTGTTACATATATTCATAAACCTACTGTAAGCTATTAGTAGCTATTTAAAGTTACAATGTTACATACTGTAAAGCATTACAGCTTCATTAGTTCTGGTTACACATGTAAACAGATGTGAAGTTTAATGTCTTAAAAAAAAATCAAGCTCAGATTAAAAAAAGGATTTAAAGGTTCAGTGTGTAAGATTCATGGGGATTAATTGGCAGAATATGGTAGAAATGGTGAAAACTATTCAGAAGTATGTTTTAATTTGTGTATAATCACCTGAAAATGAGTACCGTTGTGTATTTGTTATCTTAGAATGAGCCATTTATATTTACAGAGGGCTCAAGTCCTCTTCAATGGAGTCTGCCCTGTTGCGCTGCCATGTTTCTACAGCAGCCAAGAACAGATAAACCAAACACCGGCTCTAGATAAAGTGTTTTGTGTCTTTTGCAGTCTGCAGTACTGCAGTATTTTGCAATCTGCAAACTCTAGATGCCACTAAATCCTACACACTGGTCCCTTAAATCAATGCTCAATACCAATTTTTACACAACTTTGCTCATAATGCTTATAGTATGACAGAGTTAATGCAGGATTCACCCAGTTGAATTCAATATCACACAGAATCCAATTTAACACTGTTTGAGTCATACCAGTCAAAGTATGAAAGATTGATGGAAAACCAGTATGGACGACATTACCTGAAATTATTTTTTATTATATCACTTTTTTTAACATCTGGCAGTAGTGACAGTGTTTGCTGCAGGTCTGATGGTGCTGAAACTCTACTGTCACAGCAGTTCCACTGTTAACACTTTATAATAACCATCATTAATAAATGGAAAACTGATGGTTAATTAAACTTAAACTTTTTTTTTCTCTCCTGAGTTCATTGCTGTTTAAGACTTTTCAAAACCTAACAAAAAAGCATTCATTATTGCTGTGAGTATGTTAATAACATTGTATAGATGTTTAGTCTTCTTAGATTAAATATAAAGTTCTCACACTCTCTAAAGCATTTATAAAATGTTATTGACGCCCTCATTGGCTGGGGTTCATGAAGGTTATCAGTACATGTCGTGTACATTTCTTTCTTCACTCCTTTAATTCAACATGTGTACAAAGGCAGTTTGTTCTGGTTTATTTATCAATGCATCAGACATGTATGAATAAAATGATATTTTGATGAATGAACTTAGAAATTATATACTTTATATACAGTAATTCATTTATTGAAATACCTACTATAATGCATATTACTCTCCCTGTATAATCACAAGGAAAGCATTAGCACCTTTGAAACGTACAATATGAAAGTAATCTTTTAAAATAAACTGTTGTTATATATTCTACGCTCCTGTGTCTTTATTTTTCTAAAGGAAAAAGTCACACTTGAACTGCAGGTTTTTTGTTTTTGTTTTTTGTGTTCATTCTCAAAGAAGTCAAGTTTCAACAAAGGTGTAGTTTATTAAATTATCCAAACCTTGTAAGTAAACAGTGCCATTGAGTATACTGTCATTACTCTATTCACATACACCTATACCTACCATATTTGGATAAACGCATACATTACAAAAGTTAACTTAAAATAATCCCTTCAGGAAATCTATGTAATGAAAACTACAGAATTGGCACAAACTTGCAAAAAGGCAACAGAGTAAAAACAGGTGAAGAACCTTTTTTGACATTTAGTTAAATGAAAAAAAGAGAAAAAAAACTCACAAAAGTACAATTGTACAATCCAAATGACTAAATGTCAACGTCTAGTGCACATGCGGACAGTGAAAAAGCTCTTTTTTTTTGTGACAAATCGAACCGTTTTGTTTTAACAACATAGAGAAAAAGAATGGAGAAGACCGAGCTGGGAGGGAAAGCTGAAACCAAAAGACAAAGAGAGACAAAAGGTGCTGAGATATAAAATGAATTGCACAGAATATCTGACGACATTTATGACTACACATCAGTGATAAAGATGACAATTTATCACCCATCCGCTGATGATGAAGAACAGAAACAGACCAGGGTTTGACAGGATACATTTGGTTTCTGACAAAAACGGGAACTTTTTATAAGAAGAATGGCGGCAACACAAGACTTGCATAGAGAGACCTTTTGCTGCATAGACAATGAACACTGCAGCAGTTCGTCAAGTAGCATCTGCTGAAGTTGAGGGGTCGAGATATGACAAAACTCAGTGAAGTCTAGGCACGGTGTTGTTAAAGGGGAGCACCGCTGAAAGAAGAAGTTACTCTGTAAAAGGGACATTTGAATTAAAGACCTCAGGGAAAGACATTCCAATGACTTTAGCAGTACCTGAGATTGCTGAAAGGCATTTTGAAGGACAATCCTTCACTATCTAGCACAGTTTTTGATATTTAATAGATATGCAGTAAAATGTGTCTCCTTTTTTTCTTTCAACCCTCTTAAGAAATGCCAATTTACTGTTTAAGGACTGTCCTGTCCTTGAATATGAGAGGTGCTGAGTGCATTTACATGTGCTTTAGTGTTCTGGGTTTGAGCTTTATCCTGTTTTAGGTTATATTTGAGACATGGCGTTTACGTGGAACATGAAAAACCTGATAATTTATCTCCCCATATACGTGATCATAACAGTATTCAAGTTTCTGATCATCTTCCTGCAACAGTATGCTGTTGAGGTGCACAGAGACGTCATTCTCTGCATCTGTTCAACCAACATTATCTGTCTCTGTATCTGTATTTGGATAGAAGATTTTTTCATTCTCATTTTTACCAGAACACTAAACACACTCAGTGACTCCAAAATCAGCTAAAGATGGAAATGTCAGTAGGGCGCTGGCTTTTTGCAGAATACTGTAACAGCCAGGCCACACTGTGTGTGTGTGTGTGTGTGTGTGTGTGTGTGTGTGTGTGTGTGTGTGTGTGTAGAGCAGAACCTGTTGGTTTTCATTTCAGTGCCAATATTAACAGGCTAAAGCGGCCACACAACCCGCGTGAGCAGTGTGGCTGCAGCCACGCTTCATCTCTGCATGACACATGCAGCTCTCTGCAAAAATACACAGTGAAAATGATCTGTTGATAATCATATCGACATCATACCAGCAACATGACACCTTTCTCTATAGTTCCAATGTCAGTTTCAGTGTTTTTCCAGTACACTCTCTTTTTTCTTTCTCTCTCTTTCTTTATCCCATTTCTCATTGCAGCTCTTTCTTCTCTTCAAAACTTTTGTGCAAACGAAGGATAGGGCTGTAGCAGCAACCACACAACAGAAACGCCGCCTGTGTGGGCACCACAGGCGTGCAAGCCGCATCAGTCCTGCGAGGTAGCTGTCATGCGCAGGTACAAGCAGGCTGCGTGGTCTGAGGATTAAAATCGAAAAGTCTGACTTTCAGCAGAACTCCCCTTTAAAATATGCACCCAAAAGTGCAACATCAAGTGACAGACAGCATGCCACGGTCACCGAACTGGAATTAAGTGTTTGTGCCGCAGAAATAACAACACTTTGTAATATGACACTGAGATGCAACAGATAAAACCAGGTTCAAGTCCAGTTCTATGGAAATAGACAGTATGACCCATAATACTGAGATGTTTCTGACAGTCAGAGGCTGTAAATTCAAAAATATTCAACAAACAAGCACATAACATCTAGGTTGAATCTGTCCAGCACATTATGAACACACTGCGTAGATAAATGAGAAGATGGGACGAGTACAGCGTCTGTGGATAATCCAGCATGAGGTTATAGTGACTAAACAGCAAAGGGCCAGTTTCTACGTTCACTGTGGTTTCTGAGTATTAAAGCTGAACAGGAGGTTTTGGTTGCAGTGAGCACCATGAAGTTATACATTCAGCACTGCAACATGTCACCATGAGAGGATGCAGCTCACTGTGCAGCTTTTATCATACAGTAGATTTGGTTGTGGTGCATACAGTATATTGCTTTTGAAGTGATGCATAACTGAATTAGCTGACCTGTAAAACGTGGCAACAGGTCAGTGAAAACATTCATTTTAACTTTTGGGTCGTAGTCTGAATCTGTCAATGTGATAAAGGAACCAAACTGGACCGGCTGCAGCTGAGAGATAAAGTTTTGCTTTCGATGCAAGTAACATAATTAATTAAATAAGTTCACTGCAGGGTTGAGGACTACATGTCCGGTGAAGACTCTTAAAGTAAACACTTCTCTGCTTATATCAGGCGTCAGTTATATGCAAAACTGTCCTCTTCATAGACTAATGGCCACTTCAAGGATTTACCAGCTCTGCAGTATTGAAATTTAAGATAGCACATTCAATTGCTTCTAGCTGGTGAATAAAAACACTTCAACTGCATCAGGTGCAAAATATGAGCTTGTTTTAGTCAAAAAGTGCTTTCAGGGAAGGAAAAATACCTCGCAAAATTTCTTATTAAAAGAGACAAACTTATCATCTGCAGGTAAAACTGGGGCAGGTTTGAGCCACTGTATTCTCAACTAAGTTAACACCTATTCATGGCCTTCCTGGTGCTCTCCTTCAGTCTGAAACTTGCATACTGTTACAGCACGTTGGTAATTTCTCTCTCTTTGTGTCCTTTCAATTTCCCGGGGATGAAAAACATTCTTTTGTATTTTAATGTAAAACTCAAAGCCACCAGCAGCACAGTAATTTCTTGTTTGTTGTTGCAGCTTCAGAGCATTTCAGGGCTGGCAGTGAAGCACTCCCATTTCAATATACATTTATAAAATGCACCACTTTGAAAATCCTGGCACAGTCGCTGAAGGCATAGAGGAGAAAGAACAATATGATTTGATATGTGACATTATTTTGTGTACAGCGCACTCCAGAAGTGGAAATTGCACACATCCCTCTGAACCTCCACTGTCGAGAAAATGTCTTTTTTTTTCTTAAACATAAACACTGAAATATACATTTAAAGCGTGACATAATAACACAAATGCACAAAAAGCACATTGCTTTCCCTTTCTGACCAGAGTTCCTGGTTGCTCACTGAATGACATCACGGTAAGGCGAGCAGCTGGTCTGAGAGGTTATTTCCATCGTTTCCGCTGTGGCTGTTATTAAAGTTGTCTGCCAGTCTTCGGGGTGAACGACTGCGGTTCTTTAAAAGGTTGCACGGTGGAGGGGTGGGGGGTGGGGGGCGGTAACTTCAGTTTAACTGCTCGACAGTCGATGGTAAAAGTAGATGTAGCCCAAGTCTTTTGGAGGCCTTTCTGACAAACACACTTTGTGGTCGTTGTAGATCACCCACCTGCAGAAAGAAAGAACATTTGTGGAAACTGCTCATTTGTATTTCACAGCAAAATGTCACTTCTTTCAAAACCGGCTGCTGTGAGGACACGAGAAATGGGTCAATTTATTTTCTCCATTCAGTCTAAAAAGATAGACCGTCACCGTCACTTTGAATAATTTATTTTCAGACTTCTGGTGGCAAAAGCTTAATAATAAACATAATAATTGAATTTGTTAAACAGCTATTGCCTGAGATGATTGATATTAGAGTAAAACACATTAAATACAGAACATTGTGACAGACATTTTTGTGACTTATTAATTCATCATTGTAATAAACAAAATGCTGTCAATTTTGTACCACAATGACCTGAATGAATGTAAAACTGTGCACAACTCACCTTCCCTCCTTCTTGATGTGACAAACATAATGTCCAGACATTGTGGATGCTCCCATGTGGCTGATGAAGGCAAACAGCTCATAACCTGAGATCAAGTCACATATGAAATATATTATAATATGATAACATACATACAGAGTATATCTGTTACACAACATCTTCAGTAGAAGGACATGTAAACACCAGGCATTTATCAGCATATTTGGCTATAAAGACTCTATTAATCTCCACACAGGTGTGGCCTGTAAGATAAAATGTCTGCAAGGACAGTTCAGAATAAGAGTTAATTAATAATTAAAAAGGATGAAAAGCCAGAATGTCTGCATTGCTAATGAGATTTTCACACAAAATGTTGCATGGTTGTTGTTTAAACGTCCCTGATATGTAAGTATGTAGATCATCATATCATGCATATGATTTGTGAGGACTGTTAAGAGTTAAAAAGCTCCTGAATCATGTTTTTTTGCCTAAAGTTGTTCTGGCAGAGAGCAGGTCAGCGCCCAGCAGCACCAGACCACACTGAGTATCAGCATCAGACTGTAACTGAGGGTCAACTGGTCTGTGAGAGTTCAGAACATCCAGGTGAAATTAAAAGAAGGAAGCAGAAAAAAACTGTTTACTCCTAATTCATGTTTACTTATTAGTCATACAGATCTTTGTGTTGTAAAATAATATGCTGGATTATCTTCTGATTACACAGTTTGCTCTAAATTGTAAAAACGTGACTTGTAATTCCACCGATCACCAACAACAGTTGATAGCCAACTGTTTAACGTATCTTTGGGTAAGGATCGATAATAAATAACATCATGACACAAAAGGCAGCTACAATGAAATCCGAGTCACTCACGTCCCGGTCCGTCTTTGACTCGCGGGCCCGACGTGTCTCTGTCTGGGGACAGTGTGGAGTCGCTGTGTGAGTTGGCGTTGGAGAAAGCGTTGTCATTGGGCTCCGTGTCAGCCATGTCGGAAAGGGCGTCACTCTCCTCCTCCTCTGGGTGGGTGAAGATCCAGTCAAGTGCTCGCTCAAGGTTATTGTTCTGAAAGAGTAAATTATACTTAAGCTCACTGAAATTCAAAACCAAAATATCTCTAATATGCCGATATTGATTTTTTGACAATTCATATGTAGATGCATAATCCACAACTTTTTTTTACTGTCAGGTTTTAGTCTGGTCAGAAAAAGGTTTTGAACATGTACTGCTGGAGGGTACCGCCCCTGGAAAAATACTCTACTGCACAGAATCTGGTGCATAAAATGTTAAATTTGTAGTCACATTATCCTAGACTAAGACCCAAATCCCACATAAATAAGGTGACCAAAGCAGCTTCTTTCATTCATTTAAGAAATACTGCAAAGGTAAGGCTGTTCCTATTCTGACAAGATGATGAAAAACTTGTATATGCATTTATTTCAAGTAGATTAGACGACTATAATGCTCTTTTCACTGGTTTGCCAAAACAATCATTGACACTGCAGAACTAAAACTAAATCAGAGCTCTGCTGCCAAGCTTTTAACTAGAACAACAAACAGTTTAAAGAGTTTCTTTTAAGAAAGTTGTATTACTTTATAAGGCTCTTTATAAGGCTCTTAATGGTTTGGGAACGTCCTATATTACAGATTCTTTGTTGTGTTAGAATTCTTCATGGCCTCTTAGATCCTCTGCTGATGGATTTTCATCTAAAAACTATCAGACAAATAAAAAACTGGCAGCGCAGCCTTTTTTTAATATGCACCAAAACTACAGAACACACTACCCAAGGCTATAAGAGATGCAAGTTCTGTTTAAACGACAATCGAAAACTTATTATTCACCATTGCCTTACACTAATTTAAATAACTTACATTTTACAAATTTTATTGACATATGCCTTGTGTTGTTAAATACTATTATATATATATATATATATATATATATATATATATATATATATATATATATATATATATATATATATATATATATATATGTTCTTAGAATACATGTTCTTTCCTTTTGCTAACTCTTTTATTGGTTATTCATGTCTTTGCTTGGTTTTAATTCTCTTGTCTTCACTTTATTGTAAAGCACTTTCAGTTACATCCCCTGTATGAAAGGTGTCATATAATCATAATAATAATGAGGACCAAAGCTGCACTTTCTTTGAAGAAAATACTAAAGAAAATATTAGCACATAGAAGACATAAAACCAGCAGATACAATTCATACAAGGACCAAAACAGGGTTGAAGATAACAAATATTCACATTCTATCTTGTTTTCTGTCTCATTCCTTCACTGTTGTATCTTCAGGTATAAAACAGGGGATGTTCAAAATGAGCAGTTGCTTATTGGGGAGGTGGCAGGCGTCCATCTGTGCTAAACTCCCCCGAGGATGTTTGCTTTTAATCCAAAATAGAGGTGTGATTAGTGGAAAATGTGAGCCTTGGTTGGTGAGTGAAGCTACCTGCTTTTTCTGTCTCTCACTGTCAGGTCATGCAGTCTCACTGAGGGTGAAAAATAAAGTTCCTCCTGCTAATTTTGGGCTAATAATAAACCAGCCGTGAGACCCCACTCTGCTTCACACCACCATCTTCCTCAAGAGGAATATGTGCTCATTTTTTTTTTCACTTCAGTTTGGTGGCTTTGGAGACAATAAACAAGGAAGCTGCTGTCTATTTCTGTGTCTTAATAACAGTCTGCGGGGCTATTTTTGCTGAGGGGCCAGTTTGAAATACGAAACATGAAACGTGAGAAACAGGGGCCATTTCAACACAGGGGAGCTAATAAAATTCGCTGCAGCTGCGAGCCCGTTGACTCACATTTAAAATCAATGTGCACTTAAAAATCATTTGTGAGCTGTGAAGATAAACCGTCTTGACAAGTCACTGAGGAAGATCCTGTTCCTGAACCTGAAAGGCTGCATTAGCGGCGGAGGTGGGACTATTTGTAAACACCATGTAGAGCAGACATCTTTAATCACTCTGACATGTAGAGCCTATTAAATTTGTAGTTTGGAAAGCAAACAAGGAGGCCAGCCAAACCTGTTTATGACTGACAGAGCTCGGTTTTCATCATCTCACCCTTTCTGCGCCCTCTTTTCAAACACCACCTCACTTCACGCCAACCAGTGATGCTTTACTGTCCGGGACCGTCTTCCTTTATCGGTGGTGTCAGGCGGTCATTGCTTTCCAGAGACACGTATCAAACTGTGTGGGTGGTTCTTTGTCCACAGATTTTCTCCTGACTGTCTTTTTTTCTCCATATGACTCTTTATTATCTCGGTGAGTCACTGACTAATGAATGAGCTCCACCTACACAAGTCTGATTTTCTATCTTTATACCTAAAACAGCTTTTAGTTCCATTCAGAGCTTCACATTCACTTAGACGTACTGAACAACCTTTTTTTTTATTGTGCCTAGAATTTTTAAAGAAACTGGGAGAAGTGCTTTAAAGTTTAAACCACCATCAGACTGGAATAATTTGCCTTGAGATGATGCAATTTAACACAGTCCCAATACAGAGTGTGAAAGTGATGCGTTGCATGAAGAGTTTTGAGACTTCTTTGCTCGTTTATCTTAAATCCACTGGTTCTTGTTTTTGATTGTATATACCTTCATTTGCATAATTACCTTCAGACTCAGTATTTTGGCTTAACGTTGTTCTGTCTGTTTGTTTTATTTCTAGTTCTTCTTGTCTGGATGAGACTTGTATGTGGTTGTGATTTGGGATGCTGGGATAGACTTCATGTGTATGTGCTTGTTGATGTTACTATGTTGATTATTTTATGACAGGATCCTTTACTATCAGAAGAACAAAAACAAAAACCAAGACAACAAAATCTGGAGCTACAAAACATATTTGAGCTTTATAGTGAAGGTAGCACAAGCTATTAATTCTAAATGATCCTATCAACATTACAATTAATACCATGTTTTGTTGCATTTATGAAATTATACATAAACCTACATTAAATAAAACATTACAATTTTGTTGGGGTGTGTTATTACTTTATTATTTACTTAGTTTTTGTTTAATCTTTGCTAATTTCTCATGTTATGTGCCTGAGTCTCTGAAAACAAGAGGTGGAATTCAAGGGGTTTGTCATTTTATTAAGTTCTGAGAATTCACTTTTGGGAATAAGCAACCCTGACTGTCCTTCTTTTAATGGTCATTCAGAACAAATCACTGTTATCAGAAGTGCAATACATCACTTTATGTTCAGCAGTGGATTTTAGTCTCAGGAGCATGAGAGGATGAAGTCGAGGTGTTTGCAGCAGCAAGTGCATTAACACATAAACTGAGGTTCATAAACAATAAATAGAGAACTTTTATAGATAATATTGAGAATTAAGACTCTTCTGAATATTCAGGTGGCAGAAACACATTACTTAAATAAAAAATCATACCTGGAAAAGAAGTCTCAGTGGCATTTATTAATACACAAAGTGCAAACAAGAGCAGAGTGGGCAGCAGACTGACCGTGGCTTTGAGTGCCTGGATGCTGTGCGCGCGGGGGAAGCCCATTGAAGTCAGGATGGCGATGCTCTCCTCAGGGGGTGAGTTGCCCAGCGGGGTGGCACCCATGGGGCTGTCACTGGTGGAGGGACCAGGATCCATCATGGAGGGCAGAGTGAGAGGCTCTGCAAAGTCTGAGACAAGAGAGAGAATAATAATGAGATGCTGTAGCGCTCTGTTTATTTTTAACCCAATCAATGAATAGATTTTTGTCTGAGGTCAAAGTTAGCAGAACCTAGACATCTATTTGTTGCTTTGTTGTGGATTTTGATGCCTTCGTCACATCGCACATAAGAGGAAACTGCTCCAAGTTATAGCTATCGGAGCCTATGAAGAAACTGTCAACACCACTTTGGAAATAAGAGAGAAGAAAGAAGTGTGTTCACTAAAGATGTAAATTTAAACTGTCACAGTTTTAAATTGGATTTGGAAACAAAAGCTAGTGCATATTAATAACATAGTTTGAGTAACATTATTGCTTCATACAAAGAAGTAACCAAACAGTGGTTGGTGCAGGAGTGGAATAGGGAGAAACCTTAGAGGAAAACATTTGGAGAAAAGGCAGGAGATTGTTCATTCATTTAGTCAGTAATGGAGACATAATTTTACCAGGAAATATTGTGTCCGGTGGCAGACAGATTTGCATAGTGAAAGTGAGACTTATAGGAACCCCATCTAAACGTTGATAGTGTCATTCTTTAGGCGTTACATTGTCCAATCAACATTTACTTCATAATGATGACTTCAAGCTAAAAAGATTTCTATTTCCACTTTAAAATGTAGGACAATTAAAATTAAAATTTGAACACAGAGAGCACAGGCCCAGGAATAAAACACACAACTGCTACATGTGAGCAGTTGTGACATGCTCAGGTCAAAGTCAGGATTCATGGTGAGTCCTAACATCTCTTTACATGTAAGTGTTTATTTCTTCAGCACTTTTTAAACAAGTTAAACTCATTTATTTTCTACATTGAAATTTTTGGGGAAGTTCATGAGTCAATATCTCTGACTAAGGATAATCTAACTTTAAACTAACTTTGGTATTTTTCAATCTGGACCCTAGCTATCCATGTTTGTGTCTAAGTGACTAATGAAGACAACAATTTTAAAAATTGGTCCAGTATTGAGGGAGAATGCTGCAGCCAGCAGAAGCAAAACTCAACTACAACATAATCACTGTAGGCAACTGTGCAGCATTAAAGTACAACCAGTAAAGGTGCTTGTTTTTGCCACTGGCAGACTCCGATTGTTATTAGTGTCTGACAGCACTATGGAAAGAATCCATACAGAGATTTTTTACTAAAGAAGAAGTTTGTCTTTCTGTTGTTTTGGAAAGATTCAAGATCCAAGATTCAACTCATACCTGTGCAACAGAGCAGAGAGGAAGGCTTTTTAAAAGTTTCTGTGTTTGGCTCTTAGTAGTTTCTAACTGAATCTCTGTGGTTTGAAGTTTAGTCTCTCTCCTGTGGCGCTGTTTCTACTTTCAGGTTTCCAAACATTTCCTGATTTTGCTGCGTCACAAAAGCGTTTAGATAGCAAAATAACAGGGGGATTCTATTGTAAGGAATTTGTATGAAATGAGTCTTATTAGTCGACGTACTCTGACTCTGCATGGTTGTGTGGAGGGATTACATTGTAGCTCACTAATACTTCTGCAGGCTGCAGTGCTCTCCCTCAATTCTGGACCAATTTCAAACTGTTGTCCTCCTTATTCTCTTAAACACCAAAACATAGGAAAGCAGGTGGAAAAATCAAAGTTACCATTTCAGGAACAAAACATCTGGAAAGGTGAAACGCTGCTGCTCACTAGAGGATCATCGCACAAAGTCAAATCAAATCAGAGAGCATCATCAAGTAAGAATAAAGTCTTTCTATTTTCCAAGTGAACTGCAAAAAATGCTGCTATACTGCTTTTCAACAGATTCAAATGAAAGTGAAGTGACCCTCAACCCAGAATCAAGGACACTCCAACTGTAATTACTCCACTGTTGGCCATAAACAGAGTCTTCATTACTGTCCTTGCCACAAATGAAAATGCGTACCACTTATCTCCCACTGCCGTCTCTATCTCAGCCTCCTTGTCTTATGTCCTTTCAATTGCCTATTGCACTGTTGTTCTTATGCAGGCAGGAAAAGGCAGAGAAATAAAAAGTAACTGAACAGCAAGTGTCTGCACATCAAGTTAAATTGGTTAATGTATCAGTTATCATAGATTTTAGCAGATTTTAACAGACTTTATTGAAGATATTCCAGTTAATAAGAACCTAGTGCTGTTCATTGAGGCTTGTTTTCAGCTTTTACCATATTCACTGAAAAATAATTCAAATAAATAAGTATAATGGAGTTGCCTTGCCCTCACAGTGCTTTGGAAATCCATTAGTTTAGCTTCATAAATGCAGCGCAAAGAAATGTTATGTGGTACTGCGTCTAACAATGATTAAGTGAAAAGTTTAGTTGTGAAAAAATAAGTCAAAGTGATGCTAATGCGAAAGTAATGAAACCAAACAAGTGTGGAGGAGGCAGAGGAAGAAGTAACCTTTGTGCAGCAGGCAGGGAAGGATCGTTTTACTGATGTTATCGAGCCTGAATGCAGCCCGTTCTGCAGATACATTAGGCTAATTTAAAAACTAACAGGCAGGGTGGCCGCTCTGATTTCACTCCATTGTAGAGGCCCTTTACAGCTAAGCAGAGAAATAAAAGTGACACGAGTCAACACCTCAAGGGAACGTCTCTCCTGCAGAGAGGCTCTACAAGAGACAAAGTCAGCTCTGACAAAGTGTCTGGTGATGATCTCACACACAGACGTGAAAGGAAAAACACCTGCAGTACACAAAGCCTGACATACAGCTCAGATTTCTCTCTGTGGAAGAACTAGAGATGTGACATGTCTCTCACTTTGAATTACCTTTGTGTTTAAAAGGTCCCACACAAATAAACCTTCCTTGGTTTTGTACACTTGCTGCTGAAATGTTTTTTGGCAGGTTTGCATTGTGCAGGAAAAAAAAGCACAACACAGGCTTTGCATGTGAGCTGAGTGGCTTGCCAAAAAACATCATGTGACTGCTTGAGTTGTAAAGCAGCAACTCATTCATTGCCTTGAACTCAATGCCCATATCTCATGCTCACCTCTTGAAGTTTGTCGACCCTTTAGCTTTTTGAAATTGTTGAAGAACTGTGGCCCCTTCAGTGCACCTGCTCTTCTAAATTATTTGTCACCAGTATTTTTGGGTTCTCACTGTTGCCTATTCAACTCTCAACACTCGTTTAACACTCACCACCCGCACCCTGCTCCTTGACGTGACTATTTTGTCTAAACTATTTTTGATCATTAGACCCCTTTGGACAGAGGCAACATATATTTTTATGGTTTTAAGGTTTCATTTGAATATTTTAGAACTGGGGCAAGAATAATATAATATATCCCTACAGGTTAATTTTATTGGACTGGACAAATCATCACGCAATGGTTGAGGGAAGTGATGCAGCAGCTTAATAGATAATTCAAGTGTTTTGAAACCGGTGCACTACTTTTACAGTTTGGGTCTAATGGCCTAAAAGGTCTATAAGGTTTTTTAAAAGCATAAAGGTCCAGTAGATTGCCTCAGCTGGCATCTGCAAAACAGGCTGCAATGTGTGCAACATAAACTCAGCAACAATACATTTTTCGGTGCAGTAACTTGTTATTCTTTCTGATTCATGTAAAACTATGGCTTTTTTACAAATACCACATAGGTGGTGCACTCACTCTCACTCTCTTTCCACACTTCTGTTCTATTGAATGCAGTGATGCTCCCTTACCAGGCTCCTCCATGTGGGCTATGATCCAGTTGAAGGCCATCTCGGGGCCCATGTTGCCTGTGTAGTAGACCGCCTTCCTGCAGGCTTCTAGCGGAAAGCCCATCTCTGCCAGCTGCATCACTGCCGCCTCGTCTATTTCTGGAGCTGGGGACACGATAAACCAATAACTAAAACATAGCAGATGCTGATTCAACACTACCGGTAAGCTTCCAGTTTACACAACCAAACAAGACTTTCGCGGCAGCTCTCTCTTTGGGCCTCATTAAACAAAGAGACCAGCAGAGAATCGGCCCTGGGGAGGTTTCACTATCGAAGGATGATTTATCAGGGAGAGAAATGAGTCTGGCTAAAACGACTAGAAACACAAAGAAAAGTAAAGTTTGTCTGGAAGCAGAGAGCAGCTGCAGCACCTGCTCAAGTATACGTAGTAAGAAGTTTAGCTCCACAACATTCATCACTATTGCTTTGTGCCAGAAATACATTTTCTATGGCTATAATTTATATAAATGTTACATATAGAGGTAAGTAACTGGAGAAGAGAAATTAAATACTCACAGTCCATGGAGCTCATGGAATTATCTGAAAGAGGAGAAGAGACTCATCTCAGGTGACGGCACACACTATCCCCGGATTTTGTGTATTTTCTTAGTTTGTACGTTTTGTCTACTTTCTGTAAGAATGTTAATTAAATTCACAGATGACAAGCAAATCAAATCTACGTTGGAATATTACATTTCCCTGCGGTGTGATAATTTGATTAGTCACAATTTATTTTAGGAATATACTCAAGATCATCTGAAATAAAGAAGTTCTTAAAAACTAGATTCTGACCAACCATAAGTTCAGATTTGTTGAAGTGGGGCTTTATGAAATGCCTATCAGTAATCAGTGTATTACCTAAAAAAAAAGCTGTATATGCTTTATGTAGAATATTTTCACTGCCTTTTTAAAAAATAAAAAATTTTTAAAAATGCAACCCCACTTCAAATAATCCAAACTGTTCCTTGAGTGAGACTGCAATTTTTTAAAGAGGAAATGAAAAATTCTTCTTCTTTTAAAATGAAAATCTCACTCATAAAACTCACCCTTGTGTACTCCAAAAGACTTGGGATAGATACTTCTGTAAAACGGACACTGAATGCTGAATCAGTTTGCTGACTTTATGACTCTTCTCTACTTGTGCTGTTGTTGCAATATCTTTGAACCACTGTCCTGTAATTGTCACTTGTGGGCACAGGGGCTGCTATTTGTCAAAAAATTATAGGGCTTACTTTATTGTGTAGTATCAATCATAACAGGGATGTCCTTTTACAGACAGGGCCAATTGAAGTTAGCTGCAAGGAGATGTCAAACTGTCAGCAAACACTTTTGGAGGGGCCTTGTTGTCACCACCTGCAGTGAGGAGACTGATGGCCCCCCACTGTTCCCAGGCACTGCAATCAAACTTGAGCAAGTCCTGCTCTGATCAAACATGCTTGATTTATATGATTAAATTAGTCTGGACAGTGAAATCTTAGCAGTGTCTGTCACCAGCACTCATCCAGTAAAGGTGCTGGGCAATAATTATCTGCAGAAAAAGTCTTTATTCTTCTTTTACTCTATGTGGACATGATGTAGTTTTTTGTTTTTGTCTTTCTGAAACACGTACTTTATGTTAGAGTTTTACCTGAGGCCATTTTTGGCTTGTATGTATTTGCAATGAAATAATGAACCAATAAAGTGGGTTACAGTTTGTTTAGTTTAACTGCTTGTTGCTCACTCATCTCTTTTATGAATAAAAATAGACCCGATGTGCATCTAAAATGAAAAATGACTGGGTCTTTCCAGTTTAATCTTGAGGGGAGGCTATCTGAGCAAAGATTTTTTTTAATTGTTTCATGCTTTAGAAAAATGGAATAACACAAAAAAAACAATACTTTTTCCCCCATTTTCTTAATGGCCTGGAATCATTGAATGAATGGATGATACACACACAGACCAATGAGAAATAATGTAGTTCAAGCAGCATACAGGAAAACACATTTGTGCGCTGCTGCTGTGTAATCAATGAGAAGCACTGAAGCCTTTTGGAGACAGAGGGGGGACCAATGATTAATCACTGCTGACGGCAGCCAGGGGATAATGGGCCAGTGGTTCATTTGCCACCGACAAAACTCATCATATAAATGTGAAATAAATAAATAAATAAATCACAAAATGTATTGAAAACAGCACATCAATTGCTCTCACCTCTTTTCATTTCACAGTTTAAACTGCATGGTTTACACACTCATACTTGTTTTAACCTCTCTGTCTATAGAAAAGAAAAAAGAAGAAAGAAGCTCTGATAGAAAATAGTGCAAAATAACTCTACAACCTCAAATTAACTGCATCAAAAACACATTTACACATGCATCGATTTCACTGCGGCCCTAAAGATAGCTGCATAACTTGTTACTGTCAGATGCAGATATGCAGTGCTGCCTAAGCAGCTAGTTTTGACGTGTGAGACTCTAAAGAGTTTTTAAATAGATTCTCTCTCCCCAAAAGCCGATTTCATGTGTTTGGAGGCCTGAGATAGCAGGTGCAGCAGCACACAGCGTTCAGTCCTGAAATATTAAGGCATACTCAGACAAACATGTTCAGACCTCAGTTTTGTCCTCTGAGTTTCCTGTCCTGAGAAGCAGCCGGCTAAACGATTGTGTAAAGCTCTCAGAAAAAAAATTCTCCTGAGTCTGTCAATGTGTGAAGCGCAGCACCGGCTGCTTGCAGATGTGACGTGTCTTTGCTCCTTGGACCCCTTTTTGTGTTTGTGTTTGGAGCTTGAGACGGTACAGAACACTTTGTGCTTCACGCCTGCTAAAATATTGAGGAGGACACTGATAACTTGATGTAGCCGAACTTTGCAAACAACGGAAGGAAGAACAGAAGGAATAAGAATTACAATCTCAGAGGAAACACAGAGGCAAACTAAAGGAGAGGCTGACAAAAAGGCTCAGGTACATGCTGAACATCTTCACTCAAGTAATATAATTTTTCAATGTATAAACAGACAAAATGTGTTAAATCAAGTTTTTTCTGGTGTTTTGTGTTATTCTATCAAGCTGAGACGGATTCCAAATTCGGTCAGCCTTCAGAGGCACCAGCAGAAGGTTCACACCATGTGTGAAGGATAATCAGCCTAATAGTCAGTGATCACTCAAAGTTAAAAAACAAAACTCTTAAAAAGCTCTCACTCACTTGACGCAAGATGTCAGATTGCAGAGACTATGGCAGTCTTTGTTTCGAGTAGGAATGTCACAATTTCACTATTAAATCAAAAATGAGCTCTCAATTTCAAGAATGAAAAGGCAGAATCTGTGATTTCAATCCGGTGTTCCTGCACACGTTGGTGGGATTTCACCAACGTCATTTTGTCTGAAATATGGCAGCAAACCGCTTGTTGAAGCTGCAGTCCAGCAGATTTAATCCCTCATTATGTGCTTTACGATGTCAGTATTTTCATTGACAGCTGCTAACTTTGGTTGATGCTGGTCAGTTTCTACCATGAATTTTTCAAAGTGCAGTAATCAAAGGTGATTATAACAGTAATTAAAATTTGAAATGTAATACTAATCATTGCGAATTTTTATCACTGTTTGTTGTAAAACTGATTATAGTTTCATCTCTAGTATTTAATACTGAGAAAACAGTCGGATGCAACAAAGTTTCAAGAAAAGTAACAAAAATACCGCTTGTGCTCTAAAACACACTCACCAGCTTCAAGTAGGTTATTCCCAGAGCCCGGGGAAGTGCATTACAAGGGGATCTCATAAAATCATTATAACTTATTAGGCTTAGCCACACTGTGAACACAACAACTTTTCAGTAATTGATTGAGCATGCCTTTCCCGCGGGATTCCATTCAATATGCCCTTAAGAGAAAACTTGGGTGGCTTTGAGCAGAACATCATATTAGAGACAATTTCACGGATCATTTGTCTCTGTCACAAAAATACCCCACACCTTCTGAAAAGGACATTAGGTAGCAGCTTCGGAAACAACACTGTGTCAGGTCACAAAGCAGCACTGCGTTACCAATCTGAAATATACTGTCTCATATGTTGAGAAGTGTCTCTAATCGTGTTTATAATTAGACTGAACAAAATATGTTTGGCTGTATCGGTGAAAACAACACAAAAATACAGGTGCTCGGGGAAAACAATGACCTTTAAAATTAATAAGAGGACTGTGAAATTGAACATGAAAGGCCAAAAAAGCCCCCAGTACTAAAGAGTGCCAGGGGTATTTGCATTCATGCATGCATGCATGCAAATACCCCTGCAGACCACTGTAGGTGAGTCATCAGAGCCTGTGCCCAGGGGATCGTTCTCACTGCATTCTGGGTGAGAAAAATGGGGCACTGTCTGATGTTAAAACAGCAGAATATATCTGAAATAGAACCAAAAGTTGGCACCAGTGTTTGTTTGCAAATATGCAGAAAGGACAAAATGTCAGATTAAAGGAACAGTTCGCCCCATATCAAAAACTGGTTTACAATATTTTACCTCTAGAGCTATTTATGTAACTAGATTGTTTTGGTGTGAGTTGCTGAGTTTTGGAGATATCAGGCATAGGTGTAGAAAGAAAATAGTTCCTACATGACACTGCTCACTACAAGGTCTGCTGAATATCTTGAGTAACTGGGTCATGATTTCAGGAAAGAGACACTGCTGTTAAGCTTTTCAAATATATTTTTTGGCACTTTGGCATCAAAAGCCAAGCGCCAGCTTGTCCCATTAGACTACAGAGAAGGCAGACATCTCTACGGCCAATATCTCAAAAACAATCTATATGGATAAAGCACTACAGATAAGAGGAAAAATATGTATTTTTGATTCTGAGGTGAGTTCTCTGTCTTGTTTTGAAGTATCACAAAAGTGTGTTGTCCCAACTGCACTCACATATTGACTTACACTGGCGCCATTTCTCCCTTAAATCTCTGTTGGTATAAAATGGACCTGTTCCGTACCTCTCGTGTCTTCAGGTAGCACGATGGGAGGCATGAGGTCAGGCAGCTCCTCTTCACCCGCCTGCAGCCCTGTGGCCCGCAGCCGGCTCAGATCCAGAAAGTCTGGAACATCTATGGCCAAGTCTGTGAAGGAAGAGATAAATATAAAACTTAACTGCCCTGAGCCTGTAGTCCCAAAAGCATCAGGGGGAAACAATAAATTTAGACTTACAATGGTAGAATAATGAGTCCAAAGCAGTACACTTTACATCTTTTTTACAGTCACACATTTATTATCTATGGGTTGTTTGTTTCTTTTAAATGTTGGCATTTTTCATTAAATGTGTTATTGTATTTTTAAGTTTAGGTGGTGCCATGCACTTATTTTTGAACACTAATCACAGTTCCTGCTGAAGTGTGAAAAGAAAAAGTGTAGAATACACTGAAAGGCACTGTTAAGAGAAGTTACATGTTGTCCCGGTTGCAGCATATGCCTCAAGCTTCTGCTAGTCGTCTCTTGGAATAATGTGACGCAGCCTGTTTTTATTTTTTTATTTTTTTTACACTTCTATTTATTTTTGTGAAAGGACAACACCAAGAAAAATGTATTAGAGAGATATGTATTAAAACATGCATATACACACACTCATCAAGAGTGTGTTTCACTCTTAATGCATGCATACAATAAAATGTAGACTCAAATTATTTTAAATAATAAATAAAAAAGAAACAATTCAGGAAAGAAACAATTATAGGCATGGGCATCCAGTGAAACCTAAAGCTCCAGCACCCCTTCACAGATGTCTACAGTTTAAGAGATGGGGCAGTTTATGATCATGAGTCCAAAACTCCAGATGTAGCCATTTGCTGTTGGACAAGAAACTTCCTTTAACAGCGGTTTCACCCACCACTGTGTGTGTCTTGTGTAGTGCAGGTTAATGGTGCCCTCTGCTGGTCAGTTGAAGCACTACAGATACTTATAAGTGAGTCAAAACATTGCTGGAGGCCAGTAGAAGACATTTTAAATCCCATTTATAAGTGAAGGGTGACAGGCAGTTACCTAGTTTCTTCGGCACCCAGTCAACCCCGAATGTGAATTTTTTGATCTGCACAATCAGATACTCGGGGAAGGAGGCGAAACGGGAAGTTCTGCAGACAAAAATGACAACAAATTTAAAAATACAAACAGTTTTATTTTAAGATGTGAGGTAATGAAAAAACATAGATTCAGAGTAGTCAGTCCAGGCCCAGGAACAGGTGGCCCTTTGCTTACTTGACTCCAGCCGACTTGGCCTGCAGCGCTGAGCTCCAGAAGTCGGGGACGTTCTCCGGCTCCGTGAAGGCCTGCAGGCAGGCGGTGAAGGGGATCCGTGCTCTCACCGGCTCAGGAGGAGCCCGCATGTTCTCCTCAGCGTCCTTCAGCTTGGCTTCGTATGCCAGGAGCTCCTCTGGTAGAATGAAAATAAAGACAAACACATTGAGCTGTGCAGATCTTTATAACACTCCATAATATTTAGACTGGGTCAGACTGACAAAGGTTGATTTAAAAAAGCAGGCTTGTTTGCTAGTTGGCTAGAAAGTTAAAAATTTTGCACAGTTTGTTTGGTAGCTAAACCTCAAGTGCAAGTTTAAAGTTAATAATGGATTACAGTTAAAAGTTTTAGGTTAAGCCATTATTTGCATTTTCATATTAATAAACTGTTTAAGGTGTTCATGTCCCATCATGTCCGGCTGACAGCCTCTGCTTCCTCTGCAAAGACTATCATCTTCACCAAGGGCACATTAGTTTATAGTAATTATAGCATTGTCACAATTAATATGGCTATATAACAATGTTAGCCTCCTCTACATAACCTTTTAATAATGTGTAATAACAGTTCACATATATAGAAGCAGTCACTTTCACTCTGAACTCCACAGCTCTCAGTCAGGACCTTCTGTGCCCTTTCAGAGGACGACCTGCTGATTGCGCCAGCAGCTGGTGCCACCTGAGCCCTGCACCATGCCAGCTGTACCGACCGCAGGCAGCTGTGGCTTCTTACTGCAGAGGGACATTTTGTGTATCTATGTGTATGCGTGCACTGGAGCTCCTTTCTTTACCTCTATTGGTGGCCGCCTCAATGGGCGCTGGCAGCTGGATGCAGTAGTCCACCCGCTGAGTGTAACGAACCCGGCGTGTCTGGCAGCACTGAACTCGCTCCTCCACCAGGAAGCGGAAGACGTCGCTTGGATTCTCTGAGCCTGCGCTGTTTCTCTGTGAACACAACACACAACATATGGGGAGGATGAGAGGCCATGAGATCAGGCACATATTTCAGTTTGATAATATAAGTATTAAATACACACCAGGCCATAAGATCACCATGGCAACGGTGAAGCATGTAAATGCTGTGGTCAGTAGTTAATTGCACGCATCATCTATGACAGAAATTCACTCATACATCAAAATTTTATTTAGTTCAACCTTAAGTCAATGTGGAAATTTGTGCCAAATTTGAAGAAATTCTGTCCAGTAGGTCCTAAAATAACCCGGGGCCAGGTGTGACTACCAAAATCTAAAACGATTCATCTTTGAGTCCAACTGGATATTTGTACCAAGTCTGAAGAAATTCTGCAGAGGCATTGTTGAGATATTGTGTTCACAAGAATGGGACACACGAACACTGGTAAACAGGCAGCCTGAGAACACAGTGCCTCCTGCCTCGGCTGGCTGGCATAGAGGCAAAAGACGGGACAGCAGAATTATTTCCTGGGTGTATAAGCATATATGTATATGAATAAAAGTTCTTTATGTGGCATGAAGGGACTACAGCTTTCATTTTTTGTGTTGTATCATGAGAAATTGCCTTGATACCTTGATGTGGTCCCACTCTGATTAAAAAAAAAGGAATTCCCTCCCACACTTAATTCCCTCACACAATACACACAATTTTCTTTGCACGTTTTATTTGTTACTCAGTTTTTATTTATCCAATTATTCTTGATTTTAATGAGTCAAATAAAATGTTAATGGCACACATTCATTCATATGTCCCATGTGTCACCCTGCGATAATGCACTGATCATCTCATATAAACTTAATTATCCTGGAGTGTTTTAGTGTCTTGTGTTCTAAACCTGATACAAATACTTTAAAGTATAAACCCTGAACATTTTTGATTTTGATTACTCAACTTGTAAACAAAATGAACTGAAACAAAGATATTTCAAAAACAGTCATACTGTTTAAGAGCTGCACAGAAGTTTCACCATAAACATGTGACACATGTCAGCCTGAGGTCTGACATGCAACTCTATCTAAAAGCTATTCTTTGCAGCGGTCTATTACAGTCTCCTGGCATGACTTCAGCACAACTGCTGTTAGTTTGACCCAGATCTCTTAATACAGTCATTTATAATGAAGATGCAGCTATTTCATTTAGGAACAGCCTCAATTAACCGTACCCTTCATAACTGAGAGTGTTACATCTTTTCAGAATCACAGACACATTAATCATCATCACGGAGCGACTCTGCGTCTTCTACGATCGGCAGGGGTCATTGAAGTTCACACTGTGTTTATTTGAAGACTGTGATGAAGGATGGCATCGTGACTTAACACACCAGTTTACACTGCAGCCTTTCCGCAACCCAGCCCTTCTATTCTCAGAGGCTACAGAAATACACAAGTTATAATTTCACCCAGGCCAAGTACGCAGGCTGACATAGACAGAGGAAAATGTTGCTGATGGTGGTGACTTAAGTTGTGTTATCTATGTCTGGATAACTAAATCAGTACCTAGTTTACAGACAGTCGTAGAGACAAGTCGACTAAAGGACGGGAGGACAGTGTGGGCCTATAGATAATAGGAATGTCTTGATTCCCCCAATCCACAATTCGATTTGACTTCTGATTTTTTTTCTAGCACTGATGTCAATACCTTTGTTAGACTATAGAGTCTTAATTTGTTAAGACCAAAAGCTCAATGGTTTTATGGCCTGATAACTGTCATTTACATTTTAAAATTCTTCTTTAAAAAGACAGAAAAGTGAGCTGTAGGCTGGCGGTAAGCTACGTGTCGTCATTTCTGAAATACGGTTTTGTGTTTTTTGCCTTCATGCACTTGCTGGACGCAGGCAAGCTGGACAGGGAAGAGAGAAAAAAGAAATACTAGGAGAATCATCATTGGTATGTCCCCGGTTTGCTGAAGCAGAAAGGAGTACCAGTATGGAAACTAAGCAATGAACTGCTGTGGACAGGGTCAGCAACAAATCATATTTTAGCCACCTAAAAGACCCATCTAAAAAAAACAGTAATATCAGTTTAAGGGTATCCTGTATTTAGAATATTTTCACTGCCTCTCCTTGCTGTCAGACAGCCTTCTCTGACTAAAAGCCGCCATCATATAAGCCAAATATCGCTCTCTCTTGCTCAACCAATATGAACTATCCTTTACAACACAGAAGTCACACAATAACACAAACAACCTAACTGATCAAGGCAGCGATATATCAGCAATTCCCATTTTCTGCAAGTAAAGAGACTGATTTCACCAATAGAATCTAGTTGAACAAAAAAAGATTTCAACCAGACTCAGACGTGCCTCAAACTTGCATTCTTTCTAATGGCCAGCAGAGGGTGATTTTTCACTTGTTGCAAACTAACTAAACTTGAACAAATATGAATCAAGATTGTATTCATACATTGCTTATTTCTCGCTTAAAATGTTGTATGAACATAAATTAGTGTATAGTTGGGCTGTAATATAAGAAAATGGCGAACAGGCAGCTGAGTCGTGGCAGATTGGCATGCGTTGTTTCTTCATTGTGCATGTTCATTGTACAAACTAATTACGTTTTATAATGTCACAATGTTGTGATAAGGATCTGTGTACGTTTAGGGACAAAAAAACAACTGGGTACGGCTAAGGAAAGGTCATGATCATGGTTAAAATGATCAGTCTTGGGAGATCAAGCGTTCACTTCTTGACATGGCCAGGTGGCCTGTTTGCGTTTCCTGATCCGGAGGTTAATACACTGTCTATCGATAAGTACCTCACACAACTCCACTTCAAAAAATCCAAACTATCCCTTTAAGGCTGGGAGAATCTGGGTGGTATGTTTTGTTAATCTTCACAACATGAGGTGGAGGAAGCGTCGGGTCCAAGTCAGGGCATGTATCATGGCTGAGGCAGAATAGAAAGCATTATCTGGCCTCCCTGTGTAACAGATATCACTGAGTTATATATATCCTGGTCGAGAAAGACACGTCAGTGCACCCCATGTGTATGTACCAACCAAGGAGACAGTGTGCTGTGTTCAGTCAAAAACAGACGCTGCTCTCCCAATCAACTGACTGTCCATGTGTGTCAGGGGTCAGACGTCACGCAGCCATTTTGTAAACTTATTATGAATTATTATTATTGGGAAAAAATCACGTTCACGGGTTTTGTGAAAGGCAGCATTCCTTTCTGTCCTGTGTTTACAGCGTTAACTTGAATTATCTGCCAGTGGATGTGTATAAAAACATTCATATGTAACGCGACACTCGAACAAGCGTGACAAATCCATCTTATGGACATTATGTAAATCGATATTCATAACATAAATCATGGTACTTGTGCCATTTGAAGTTAATCACATTTCTAGGATGAACTACAGTAAGTGTACACATTAAGACAACAAGTGATGACAACTGAGTCATTGTCATGACAACTGAGCAAACCCCATCTAGTGATGAAGACCATGACATGCGATCAAAAGCTCCGCAAAAAAGGAGTAAGAGGACCTTGTGTTAAGATAATTTGGACAAAGCAGGAGTACTATTATTTTAAAAATATCTTAGTCCATCATTTTTAAAGGTGTGGGTCAGCCTGACAGAAACTATAACATGAACTCAGCTAATTTTGTGTTCTCAAAATGATCTGAATGAAAGAAAAAAAGTCTGAGGAATCGTATGAAGAGAAAGTTTTGAAAATCATCTAAATATGACCAAAATACAGGCATTTTGTGAGATAAAGGGGTGAATATATAAAATTCTATAAAATATAAAATGGCATCAGAAAATCTGACAAATGTTTATGACTCATTAAAGTCTCTGGTGGTTCAAAGCTTTTTCTAAAAAATAACCTGGTACCACTTCTTTGCTTCCTGAAATAATAATTTAAATCAACATCAAATTATTATTTCAATATCAAGATATTTGTGACCGTCACTAATCAACAAATGTTGGCAATGATGAACATGAACTTAAACATGTTAGATTTTCAGTAAATTCATTGCAAAGATGGAAACAGGCAACACTGCAGGTCAAGGGGAAATTTTAAACTTGTGGTGGCACTACATGAAAGGTAAAGAGGTCACCAAAATCGTAAGGTGACACGAGGACTCTCTATTAACACCCAAGTGAAACTGTAATTATATATTGAGCAGTATTTGCAGAGATATTTTGTTTTGTATGTGACACAGAGACCTAGCAAGCAGCAGAGGTATCTTTAGGTATAAATATTTTTCTCATGTTGCATGCATGACCTCTCCACATAAACACACACTGCTGGCTATCGACTATATCCTGACCTGCAGCAGAGGTTTAGCGTTACTCACCTCCACCAGGTTGATCATGTGCAGGAGGAACTCGTGGGCATCTTGTTGTCTGTTAGAAGAAAACTCTGGGTGTCCTCTGCTGACCAGGGCCTTCAGCATCCGAGAGGAGATGCCTTTCTGCTGCTGCTGCAATGAGAACATCTGGGCGTCACGAACATTGACTGTGTGCGACTACTTGTCTCAGACAGAAGTATAAGACAAGACCGCAGACCACTGTTGAATATTACAGATACACACACTGAAAGCAATGCCAGGATAGACTGCCAGTACCAGGCTCTGTACAGGAGAACTACCAGTGAATCCAATGTGTCGCTTCATTTATATAGGCCAGTATCACAAAACATTTTTTTTTTACCAAGGAGTTTTACAGCAATATGAAGAACTGAATCACATAAAGTTTTTTATGGCTTCAGGAAAGAAACTTGATTTTATACCCTGAGAAGATGTTAATGGTGATAATTTTACTGTTTGATCCCAAAACAACGGTCAAACAGAATATTGCTAAGCAAGTGGTACTGGCATGTAACTGACATACACGACATCAAATACTCAACAACTCCAAATATATTTAACAAGGTCCTTATCCAGGTAGCATTAGCTGTACAACAATACACTCCATTTCACTGCACTCGAGCAATCTTAGTCCTGACGGTCTTGATAATGGCAACCTATCACTGAAAAGTGTTTATGTAGTGTACAGTACACATTAAAGCAGAGTTTGATCATTTTTTGGAAAATGTTTGTCTTCTGGTAGACAGTTAGCTGACTAGCTAGCTAGAAAAAAAAATCTGCTCCATCTAACTGAACGCTAAATAATGAAAACAGCTGGTCTGGCTCTGTTTGATGGTGACAATGTCAGTGTTTGAGCACCACTAAAGCTCATCAAAGCTGTGAAAGGCAACAATTTTTTGCCATCAATGAGCAATAATTCCATAATAACAGCATATTGTAAATCAAGTGAAAGAAAACTAGACTTCTGCACGTCCTCTTGACTCTGTTTTCAGGCTGTAAGACATCTGGCCTGTGAAGGCAGACATGAAACAAATCCTAGGTCATCTCAAACACCGGGCGTTCCTATTGACTTGTCTACAGTGAAATCCTGAATCAATGGCGGAAACTCCTGCAGGAGAAGTCGCTATAAAATGGAATTATCGGAAAGAGAATCTTAAAATTTAATGTGCAACACTGTTTGTCGGCTGAGAGCAGTTGTGAGGCAACCAGCAAGACTCCGAGAAGTAATCGTCTGTCTGTGTGCTTATGGTTGTATAATAAAACCTGGACAGACAACTCCCAATTTGTCCCAGTGGCCACTCATGTCATTGCGGAAAGAAAAAATCCCCTGTAGCCCAAAAAGCATAAGCCACCATTATAAAAGAGACATCTGTGAAGCCCTGTGAAGACATCTGAACTGCAAAAAGGTAAATTATGACTCTTTCTATTATGAATTTTTAATACACCACGTTTATATATTTGTTAAACTTCCCTAGAGCCAAGAAAAGCAATATAAAAATCTGAGTGGGAACTCATGGGAGGGGCCAGTGGGAGAAACTCTACTGTAGATATTCAGTGGGTCGAATACCCTTTGGACACTGGAAACTTTTTTATCCAATTCTTACTGGACTTAATCAGCATCATCTTTGGGTCTGGTATCACCACATTTTACAATTCATTACTCATACCAAATTCACTGTGCAACACATACATAGCAACCAGCAACTAAACAAACAACGTAAACAAAATGCTGATAATCGATTCATTATAGGCAAATCCAATGTGGAGGAATCCCTACATCACCCTGCCACACTATGCAGATCAACCTCTAGTCAAACAAAAGGTATCCCATATAATTGTTGGCAGGGGAGTAAACTAAGAAGCCATTTTAATAAGTATAAGTAATTGTACTGAGAAACATTTCCTTTATACGAACAGACCACAGCGTGCCAACCCAGGCTCCCAGTATATTCTCCCAGCTGTCAACGTGTATCCAAACCTGACTCCACCATCACGTGTGTAGGAAGTGCAGGATCACAGCTCGGCCCTATCAATTACTGTGGCTGGTCAGGCTTAAAAGAAGCTTACAGACCCAGTGCTGGGTCCCATTATGCTTTAATGGTTTTCCTCTCCCAGTTTCCCAGCAGCTGTGAACTATGTGGTTGAAAAATGGAACGATTTCACATCATGTGCTTTTGAATTAGTGAAGCAAAACACACAAAAGAAATTACCAGACAAATCAATTACTCTGTTTGGAAAGTAGGAGTTTGCAGGAAGCTCAAGACAACCATTAAGCAGAGCTAATATTAAGTAGCAATGAGGGGAATTAAAGCAAAACACAGTATTAGAGCTGTGCCTGGAGCTGTGTTCATAAACAATTTGAGTTGCACATTTGGGACCGCACCCAGCAGCTATTTTCAGACTGAAGGAAAAAAAGGTCAGAGCACAAGAAAACTTCACAATGTATCTAAAAATCATGTCCACCGTTTGTTTCGATCAACGTCTCTCCAGCTGTCACAATCACAAAACAGCTCAAGTGTATTAATAACACAGATATACTGCATTATGAAGAGTTGTTTCATGTTTGAAAACATCAAACTGACAAGCTGAAGCTCTACTTAGACAACTGTAGTAGTTTGGTCATTTTGCTACCGGTCAGTATTAACATGCTTCTGTCAGACCCAGTTTGGGAGCTGGACATACCCAGTTTAATACCTTGTATTCTTCTTTCATCACCTGTTCAATGAGCTCAGATTTCATGGGTGGTTTGGCGTACTGGCCTGAGAGCAGTCCGTGTCCCAGTTTAGCCCTGTCGGACAAAAACAAAGGCATAAACATTACAGCGAGGAGTCAGTCCGTCAGTTTTTTTTTTCTCATCTCCTTGGGGTGATTTTGTGATTTCTTGGAAGACACACCCTGAGAGTGCATGTGTCTTTACTCGTCAGAGCAAACATTAAAAAAAAAAAAAAAAAAAAAACTTCAGACAATACACCCGGGGCCTGTTTCAAGAGGCAGCTGACTTGATAACCCTGGATTTTCAGTCTCACAAAGCTGGCTCCAATTCAAATTCACCTCTGTTGCCGTAGTAACCACCCATTCAGGAACACATCACTTTTCTACCATCTGTCTTTTTGTAAATCCTTTTCTAAGTCATCACACTCCAGCAAATAGTTTGGTTCATCATCCTGCAGACAAGGTTTTTCTATTCTTTGGCGGTACATTATTTATTTGAGAAAAGTATATTTCATGACAGATTTCTTCCTTCTTTGGACCTCAGACAGCCTAAAAGAATACTTATAATTCACAATACCACATCTTAACTGCAGGGGGCAGTGGCTCAACCTGTTTCAGTACAATCAGTTTCATAAATATCAGTTTCTTTAAAAGCCTATATTGAGATTATATATTATATACCGCACTGGTTCACAAAATTGGGATATCGTCCCCACTAGTGATTACCAAAGCATCGTGGGGGGTTTCTGAGGCCTTCTTAATTTTAAGAGGTGTAAGAAAGCTTTTGTTAAAATATACAGTCTGCCTATATCGCTGCATTTCATTTGTTCCTGCGGAGAAGACTAAATAAAATAGTTCTTTTTAAAAATTACGTTATTATCATCATTTAATCTCACAGGATGAAGGCACAGTGAAGACATGACCACAAGCTCTATTCATAAAGCCTCCACTTTCTGCTGAACAGCCCTCCTGCATCAGAAAAGTACTTTGTTAAAACAACCACAGATCTAATAGACAACTGAGTGTGAGGGAGAAGGAAACAGAGAAGTCTATGTATGATTAATTTGATAAATCAAAACACTGATAAAAATTTGTCACTTAGTCAGGGATTGTTAGAAAACAAGGACCCTGAAGGAAAAAGGTTGGGAGCCAAGAACATACAGTTTATGTCTTATGTTGTTAAGTGCATATTGAGAAGTAGGAAAGTGAGATACTCAAATATCCCAAAAGGCACTGAGCCATGAGCTGATTTTAGCCATAATATCCTCCTAAAAATAAATTAGAGTTCAAGGCTGAAACAGTGAATATACTGGCTGTACAGCAGAGGAGGAAGTCTATATATGATGATCCTTTTCATCATATCTTTTTTCAAGATACCCCAAGATATACATGTTCTTTTATTTTATTTTTTATTTCACTATTATGTACCCAGGAAAGCCTGATTAAGATTTAAAATCTCCTTTTCATTACTCTCCAGGCCAAGATGCTGACTAGATTCTGTCAGGCTATCAAAGCCATAAAATGCCCCAAAATATTTATACAAAAAATAAATTAACACTATTAAACCAATTAAAAATTTTCAAAAGAATCACCAGTTATATGAAGTAAAGCAACAAATAATTGCTTGCACTGGCTGAGTGTTGTCTTTTTCTCCTGTCATGTGTGTTTGGAAAGAATCTGTGCTGATGTGGGGATGAGTGAATTTCTCCAGTTCACAAAAGTTTCAGCAGAAAACAGCATTGCAGCCAAATCCAGTACAATTCAAGTGAATGGTGACCAGTTTTAAAATGTAAAAAAATAACACAAAAAGCCTAAAAAATGTCTCCATACTGCTCATGTGGTTTAATCCAAGTGTCCGTAAGCTGCGACATTCAATATTCGTTTTAAGTACAGGATGCAAGATAATATATTCATTGAATTAGTCTAATCCTGCCTTAGTGCTTTTAAAGTAGGGCTCTTGTTTAATCAATACAGGCTCGACACATTAGGCGACAGATTTTCTCTTTATACTGACAGGGTCTATCAAATACAAAGAATGACAGGTATAAACATGTTTATCTGGCAGTGTGAAAGGTTTGTAGCTTCACATTACTGATATTCATCGCCTGTCTGACTAAGACTCTACTTACTTTTCATCATCATCATCATGGCCACAGAGCATCTGACTGGTCTGTTGCAACACACAGGCTTATATAACAAAATACACCAAGTATTTACCAGAACACATGGGGATAAAAGGGTTTTGAACCAACAAAATATGTATTAGCTTAACTTAGATTCACAGTCCAGACTTCTGCAGTGTTGTCATCAACTTCCAGCATTTTCATAACAAAGATTCACATTTGAAATTAGTTGCTCATAACAAACCCTGAACAGCTGGAAAACACCTTCACTTGTTCTGTGTTTGAATACTGCATTATGTAACACCGGAGTCACTTACATTTGAGTGGCGAAGTCCTGGCTCGGGTCGAGGGGTGAATAGTCAAATATCCTCTGAAGATTACCCACATACCTAAAGATCAAAATACATGTCACAAACACAGACACAAGACCACTGGAAACACACGTGGCAGTACTGAGAAGACACTAACACCTTCTGCTGGCAGCCATATTAGTTACTCAAAAACCCAAAGTTTACCTCCATACCTAATCCAGAGACAGACATTTAGCAAACAAAAAACAAATTATAGATTGCCATTGATTATTATAAGAAAACAAGTTGACAGAATATTGAAAACTGGCTTTTAACTTAAAGTAAATAAATCAGCATTGCAAAAAATGCCACAAGTGGGTCATATTAGGATGTCCATCGTGTCCATGTGAACTAGTTTTGTCTGTCAATGTGAATGGCATACTTTATCTTGATTTAAGTTTTAAAAATAATGACTTTTCTGCTGTGTTCAGAGTATGCTGTCAAGCTCCTATTGTTAAAATACTTAGGGTCAGAGAGACAATATTAATCAAGAAATGAAAACTAATTAAATCAAGTTGTGTTCCCCTTTGATAATGAGATTCTGTTTACACTAAAAGTAGATATATCTGACACTGGAATTAGTCAGCTTTCAGCTCGTCCGATCATGTCAATTACCGGCTGATCGATCAGTGTACTCACATCCTCTGGAAGTCTGGGATGCTGAAGAGGACCTGCATCACTGTGCTGAGGTAGCAGCTGTTGCCCAGGTTTTTGATGCCTGTGTAACCAGAACCAAACACCGCCTTCAGCTTCATGCCCGACTCCTGGATCACCTCCCACTCACTGACCCGCGGTCGGGCGTTATTGTCTGTGTGGTGACCATTTTCTGTCTGAAATGGGAGAAAGAGCTCAGTGTGAAACTGAAACTGAGAGCCAGTGTGGCTTATTCTTAGTTTGTTCACAGCTGAGACGACTCACTCTTTTCTGCATCTGTAGCATGTCTATTCCAAAGTGTGACAAGTGTTCTGATATGTGCGGGTCCAACACAGCCTCCTCCTCCTCAAAGGAGTAGACATCTGAAAGCAAAGGATCAGTTAGTCACCATGATAGGCCTAGTCTCACAATCCCACGACTGGAGATCCCCACCAATGACTGTCTGGGGATTTCTAACTATTTCTTGCTTGAATGGCAGCATTCGGCATTGAATGGTAAGACACACCTTATTGGAAAAGGTAGATGGGCACACGACTTCTGCATGTTACCAACACAATATGAAGAGCAGCCCTGAGCGCCCAATAATCACTATTTACACATAGGTACCACTTTATTAGTGGTGTCATATTTACAGATATAAGTGGGGTAAAACAGTATAATAACCTCTCAGTATGATGCTAAATACATTACATGATCATTACTAAAGAAATCTTCAAAAATGATCACAAAATTTAAATTATTATGTAATAATACGATATACTTCATAACAGATACAAGACTGTATCACAAGATGGTTGTATTGGATTGCATTATATTGTACAGGTGTACCTAATAATCTGGTGAGTCAGCGTCACCTTCAAATTATACCATTCAAACACAGTATTATAGAGTTTTACAACATGAGCCACAGTATATCCAAGGTAAGGAACAACTGACACTGATCATTAATGCAGCTTAATAACTCAGCGTCTGGATTTATGTAATATTTTAGACAGTTTTGTGTCTCAGACCTGCTCCGTCTGGTGTGATGGTGTCCAGTTTGACAGCCAGGGGGTAGTTGGTCTCTCTGTAGTGCTCCAGAGCGTGGCCGTTGCCTCCGCTCCCATCAAAGAACCACTTCCCACAGAGCACTGCTCCATCTGTCAGGTTCAGCCACAGGTTCTCTCTCATCTCGCACTTCTGACACTTCCAGCCACTGACAGCAAAGAAACAGAGACTCTTGTTACTACATTTTGCTCACAAGCAGGTGCACAAGTAATCAGATTTATGTTTGGACCGCTGACTGTGTGGATAAACAAGACAGACAGAAAGAAAATAAGTAATGCAGTCATCTGTTGTTGCAAATCTTAAAACTCATCAATCTAAATGACTGACAAAATTTCACTTGGGCATAAACAGGGACCAACTTGTGTGAGTGCTAGATGCTGAAAAGCTGAGACTAAAATGCATTTCTGGCTTTAATTTTCATGAAGAAGCAGCTGAAAGCATAAGAACAGTTGGAAAAGTTGGTAAGTGATGAAGGATGCAAAATATACACTACAGGCTGGGAGCTGAACTCCACTGCTGCCTTGAACAGTTGAATATTACTAATAATGTGTGAAAGATGTGGAATATTTTAAGGTTTGCTGAAAAGGTGAAGCTAAAATGAATTGCTGACTTTAATATGTATGAAGAAGTAGGTGAAGGGGAGACAATAGTTGGAAAAGTGGGTAAGGGATGAATGATGCAAAATATACCATATGCTGAGAGGTAAACTGCACTGATAGCTTTAATCTGGATGAAGAAGCAGTAGAAAAGTATCAATATTCCATAATATTTAATATTTTGGTGGTAATTACCACTGTGTTTTCTCAAAATGGGTTTGTACACACAAGCACTAGTACTGCATGACTTTCACAAAAGTCAGGGAAGAACAATTATTTTAATATTCTATGAGTGGAATTTAAAAAAACTTGAGAAACATCCTGTATACAATGATCAAGAGAAATCTGAGAAAAGTTATGAGGAACACATGATTAATTTCTCTACTCCAACATACTGCTATAAGAAAAACTCTGGTTCTGGCTGAACCTGCTGAAAAAAAATAATCTTTCGCTATTATTAATCTGGTTGTTTCAAGGTTGATCCATCATTCTGCAACACAGAGTTTCACAATGAAATTCAATTTGCAGTCCCTGTATATTACAAAAGAAAAAGAAATCATTTAATCACCACAGTAAGTCATGTTAATGGCTTCAGAAATGCAGCTGTTGCTACCCAGAAATTTAAAGCCGACTGTATGATGCAGTAATACAGCGTTTTATCACAGTGGCTTAGCGCCTTTCCTACCTGGGTGGGATCCTGACCCCATTATCCAGCTGTCTGAGGCTCCGGGCATGTCTGGACACCTGGATCTCCTCCTCCCAGGATTCAGGCTCCTGCTTTTTGAAAGCTGATGGTGCGTTGAGTACTGCATCACAGGCGATGGTCACCTGAATGTCAAATGAAACAGTAAAGACAGAATTAATTTCTGGAAGAGGGTGGGAGTGAGGTTAAGCTGAAAATATACCAAACTTTTTCAGGGATTAAGAACTTCTCTCTATTTTTAATGCTGCATTTGTCAGATATAAGAACTTGTTTCTACCTCTGCAGAAACATTAAACTTCCATCCATTAAACAAAGGACAGTAGTGGACATGCAACATCTATGCACTGTGACAAGACATTGTGCAGCTGTGCCATATAAAGCAACTGAACCAGCAGAGGAAGACAGGGCAGCACTATATTGCTACTGTAGTGCAGAAACAAACCATGCAAATAAAAAAAAAAAAGATGCTCAACATCACAAGTTGTACACTCACAACATTAAATGATACATGCATAAAACATTTTGAAGAATGAAAACTCATGACATGCCGAATCCAAGCCTCATTTACTGTGGAAGCTCATACTGATCTAAAAACAAACACAACCAGAGTAAAAATGTCTGCTCTGCACTCCATGCAAGCACAGGACACACAGGACCAAAAGTAATAATGGCATCTATTCAGTTTGTGCATCCAGTGGTTCCCCAGAAGCTTTTCTTAGCAAATAGTGGCCTCTGAACCAAACTTAACACCAAATCTTCAACCAAAACCTGTCCAAATGAAAACTTTTAGGTTAGCTAACAGCTACTAGAGGTTAAGTTAGGCATAGGGAAAATTCTGAGCCTCCACAAATTATATTCTTGAATGCAAAATTTATAATTTGTGACCATGAAACTCTCACTTAAACCTAAGAATGACTGAGCTGTCCATTCAGTGACAGGGGAACCACTGTGTGCACCCTCCCTGCGACGTACATGGAAACACAAAGAGCCCATGCAGCAGCAGCAGCAGCAGCAGCAACTCACTGACCAGAGCGGGCAACTCCTCAATATTTGGTAAAGGGATCTCGAAGTGGTCTGGAAAAATGACGAGCTTGGCCTCGTCCTCATATTCATAGTCCTCTCCATTAAAATCACGGTTTAGCTCTAAATCTACAGGGGAGGAATAAACATCCAATCAGCTGAGGTTAGACAGTGACGGCTGACTGACGTTTGTTCTCGGTTATTTTTGTTTTATGTTTGAGTGTGAGGTCTGTTCTTTTTTTATGTTACTGCTTCATTCATTTCGTCAATACCATAATAGTCTGAGGATGCAGATGAATCCTTGAGCAAGAAAACCATCGATGGCGTCTCTTTATACAACAGTGACAGGGTGACTTCATATGATGCTGATGACTCTTTAGCTCAGACACAATTCATGTGGAGGAGCTATATTTAGACATTTATCACACACTCTTATCATCAGCAACTTATAGAGTTACTGAAGAGCACCAAGGACGGCTTTGACTGTGCAGCTACGCCGCATTTGTTGCATTATTGATCACATTATGAAGCTAAATTATTAAAATCATGGCTTCAAGTAACAATTATTTTCATTATTGATTATTCTGTTTGGTATTTTCTTGACTAATTGTCTAGAAAATGTCGTTAGGAATGGGAATTGATGAGATTTTATTGATACAATGCCATTATTGGTCTGAATCTTTATCCACTCCCTTACTGATTCCTGAACAATTTTCAATGTGGGGATAAAAGTAGGCCAACACGGGTTTACATCATCAGCACAATGGCTTTATTATCCCTGAGTCTGAACACAGAACAGAAACAGAGTAGATAAAAGGCTCTCCTCTATGGCTCCAACAAGTTTTTTTTAGCAGAGTCGACGACGCATGAGCGTGATTGTTTTGCAATACGCAAATGTCAGGCATTGGGAATGGTTCCCAACTGGAACTCGTTCTACATTCCCATCCCTAAATTTCAGAAAACAGGGGAAAACATCCATCATACACACATAAAGCCCAATACAACATCATATTTTGTCTGACCAACTGTCCAAAAATGTCACCATAACCATCATCGTAAATTTATGCCTTTGGTTTTTGGGCTGTTTGACAAACAAAACAAGTCATTTGAACAGAAAGAAACAGCGGTGATTTAAGAGCATACAGTACGGCGCTGGCATAAGAGGTACTGCATTATTTACACAATAATATTGTGTGTGTATTATTAATATCAAATATTTCACTTTTTAAATATCAAAGTATTGTAAATACTGGTGTATCACAACAACCCTCATGCACTTTAGATATATAATTCTATTGAAGATTTTAAAAAATGACTGTTGATCAGCAAATGGATTAATAAACTAATCATTTCAGCTATAATCATAATGATATCAAGAAAAGATGTTTGTAACCTAGAGAGCCTCTTCTCTCCATATAGAGTTGTCGGTTCTCCCCTCCAGCCTAAAGTCATGGAATGACTCATGAGAAAGCGGATCAAAGGTTCTCCCTGACACTGTTGTTGTGCCCACTGGTTTCATGGTAACGTCTGACGTTACCAGCCAGCGGCCTGATTAGATCACTGGTCTGGTATGGAGATGACGGCGGAAACATACATGCCCGCTGTCATATCAAACATCCAAAATGGACGACAGTGAGAATCCTCCCAGAGAAACAAGAGTCTGACTAATTTATATCAGAGAGTCAGACGTTGGCTTGAAGGCTGACCTGAAGCACAGCAGTCAGATGGACAATAAAGTCAATTAAACTCTGAACGATAAGAAAACAGGAACATCAATTACATGGAGGCTGAGTGGAAGGAATTCCTCCCCCGCCAGGCCAGCCATGAGGGAGGGAGAGTGAGGGTGAGGGCGGGGGAGAGACACCTGGTCCTCTCCAAGCAGCGTCATAGCTGCAGTGGAAGTGTGTCAGCCTAGAAGGGAGGTTGACAGGTGGCGGCAGCTGAGAGGCCGTCGACCAACCACCCCCTCCCTACATTGAGGAGGAGGAGGAGGCCAGGCTTTGATTTAGAACAGTTACCAACCACATATACAAATAAATGGGCTATATTTGGAGCACAGGAGGAGGAGGGCTCATCATGGGAAATATCTGACGCTTTGGGTAAAGGCCGGCCGGAGGGGCAGCTGGTGGGTCACCGCAGTGTAACAAACAATAACACCAGCTTGTAATGGAGGGGGGATTCTTTTAGCTGCGAGGGGTGTTTCTGACCACCCAAATCACATTTACTTTAAAATTAAAACACTAAATAATTAAAAAAAAAAACATGTACAATGCATCCAGAGCTGCACCTTTTTTATCATCACAAGAAAGCTTCATTTTGTTTTCAGATATGACGGGAATACCAGCAGCCAAGAGGGGTTTAACACATTTATTATGATACCACATTAAAATGTTGAGGTGTTGCATATTAGTTTTTCATTCTATGCTGCTTTAGACATTTAATCTGCTACAGTATATTAATGAGAAATATTGTACTTTTAAGTCCACTACATCTATGTGACAACAATAGTTAGTATTTACTTTTCAAAATAATACATTTTAGAGGAGTAGATGAGTTGAACATCCAAAATGTAATCCCCAACCTGTTATATTCTCTATAATTTGTTGATTGTTGCGATACAAAATAAGTGATTAATGTTTAGCTTAACCTTGCTTTTGTTTGGCTTTTTGTTGTCGGGATGTATTTGAGTATTGCTGCTTATCCTGCCCGTGTGCTGCCTGTCAAAGCATTTTGTAAACTGTATTTTTAAGGGCGCAATATAAATATAGTAATATTATTCTTGATATAATGTATTGTAAAAGACTAAACCAATCATTCCCAACCCTTGTCTCATTTCAGATGTCTTTGAGTTAAAGAGACATTTCTTCCCAAAACTTTTCTGATGGTTTTGTGTAAATACATTTTCAAAAAGCAAAGATTAGATTAAATTCTGAACACTGAGAACAAATTTCTGTAGCAGAACATTGTTTTTTGTTTTTCTTTTTTTTGTGTGCTGCATTAATCACTTAACACCCCTCAGATTTATCTCGTAACTACTCAAAAACTACCGAACTAAAGTGTATATTAAGTAGATAGAAGTAGCTCTATCTCAGCCAGATACAACATCACAATGCTACTTACATGCTGGTGCATTCCTATTAATAACATAATAATATTACACATATTATATTACTATATTAGATTATATTATACATAATAATGTATTAGATTCAGAGACCAATTTTGTGCAGAACAAGTACTTCTGCTTTTGATACTTCAATTACACTGTGTGTTTCACTTAAACACACGACAAGGCATTTTAACTGGTTATGAAACGGTCTCAATTTATTACTGATGCCTCTATATGACCTACATAAACAAACAAGACCATCATAGAGAAGACTATTTCTATATACTCATTCTTAATGTCTGTCAACACAGCAAACTGAGTCTATGTTTACATTTTCCCAGGTAGAGTTACAGTGAGTTGAATCTTAGCCAGTTAAAAGGAAGCAGGAGATTTTTATTTAGATCATTTTGTTTTGGATGTGATATTTTGTGGTTATTACAGAGGAAACACTACCACTATTGCACATAGGGCTCTCCAAAATCAACACAATATCAAAGTTCCAGGGGTTTTAATCAGGGTTTTAATTCGTGATGGAGTATTTCTAGATAGTGGAATTGATTCTTAAATTAACTAAATGATCTGAGTACCTCTTCCAACACTACCCCAAACCTAACCTACCTAGAAATACTTTTCCATTTCTTCGTCTGGGTATGGCGCCTCCTGCAGCTCCTGTGGCTTTCTGTAGGAAGCAGGAAGGAAGAGATTAAACTGGATCAAAGAAACCTCATCACATTAAAAACACCTTTTAACACCTTTGATGCTTTCCTCGCTGTTAAACTCTGTTATGCTTTGCTGCGACAGAAGGTCCAGATGGTTGTCATTTTGTCAGAAATAGATGATGCATGTTTGAGGTGCCAGGTCAAATTACAAGGCAAGGGGAAAACCCCCTTCCCATGTCATGGTCAAAATTAAAGAATGACAAATGAAACCACTTTAGTTGCACAGATTGATTTGTAGACTTGGACAGACACCATTTACAGTATATTAAACCTTGTGTGTGTGGGCCCGTCTGTGCCTGCAGAGTGTGTTGTCATCTTTCTCTTATTTCTCCACTACATGCTGTCCAGAGTGGCAGAAAACTCAAATAAAACAATCAATTTTTAACAGACTGATAGGTAAATATTTTAACAAACAAATATGAAGAATTTTGTCATTAAATCCACTAAAAAGTGAATCTGCTGGCAGCAAAACAGCACAGTGCCACCGACTGGTTTCTTCTAGGCTTCAGGTGACTGCAGACTACAGACAGAAAGACAGAGAATGCTGACACACTCGAGACCAAGTGGACTCATGGGGAAAAAAAACAGCAGACACGGGAGCCTGCAGAATGCGAGCAGCTGTTTCTGGCCAGATCCAGGCATGGAAATAGCAGCTCTTTACAAAGCAGAGCTTATCTGAGGGCAATTAGAGCCAGTGAGAAAACATGGCAGCAGCTAAGACCTTTGTTGTTTACCACCAACTTTTTAAAAGACGGCTTGATTTAGTTTGTCGACTCAATAATTTATACGTACCAGGATGGACAAAATAACAGAAACACATAATGCAATCCAGTGCAACACTACCACAAACTTCAGAAGTTACCACAGAGTTGAATCAATAACACTCTGCCTCAGTATCAACAAACATGCAACAATCTTTGAAAGTATTTGTTGCAACGTTGTTGTGTTGTATTGCATGATATTGTTTGATGTTCCCTTTATATATTTTTTATTATTTAATATAAACAGATTGTTACATAAAATCTAATGTTGTTTTATAACTTTTCAGTGTTTTAATATAGCTGTAAACATGTAAATTTATGGGTGTGCATTTTAAGAATATTCGCTTGATAATCTCCAAGGGCATTTCCTGGAAAGAACCATGTAAACTGGCACTAATAATAAGGAAGATAAGAATTATCTTAGAACAAAAGCACAAAATTAACCACTGCCACGAATCTTTGCATGTCTCACAATGTCACAATACAGTGTTTTGAGAATTGACAGTATCACAGAATGTAATATTGCAGCATTCGATATCTTTGTTATTTTCTTACACCCCTAATCTAAAACCAAGTAAACCTTATTATCTCTGTATATTGCATGCTTGCCTGTAATCAAATTTAAAATTTTTGCACGTTCAATAGGAATGTTGTGTATGGACAGGTTTCACTGGAAATAAATTTTAATTAATTAATTGGAGCAGTACCAAATGAAAACTGTCTCTAATTTCCACATAACTAATTATTAATAAACCAAATTACCAGGTTATTTCTGGGAAACTTCAGAGGAAATTGCCAGGAAATGATAGTACAAATAACATAAATAAAGTGCTACCAAGAAAGCTACAAAGAGAAAAATATGAAGGTTATAGTTGTGATATGGGGCGTACAGACAGACAGACAGACAGACAGACGGACAGATAGACAGACACAGATAGAGAAACTGAAAACGCTGTCTGAAGGGCAAAACAGTCAGATCCAACAAAAGGACTAAAAATATTTTCATATTTTTCAAATTAAATGTCGATAATGAAGCATTCAAGCTCCAAGTGCATTCAGGTCTCACAATGTAATTCAATCACTGACATTCAAAACAATGGCATCATGATTTATCAGCAGTCCAGGTCATCCTTTTTATCGTTACCTTGTACTTTACAGTACAGTGCATACTTCTGCAGCATCACTAACTACAGTGGGAATTTAAACTGTAATTCAGACAGCATTAATGACACGGTCTACCAACTGAAATACACACAGGACAAGCAGCTATTTGGACATTTAAGTGTTTATTAATGTGCAGTATTTCTAGACAATTATCACACCTGCTATAAAGACACTGAAGACAGAAGACTGTTTTATCAGTCATTATCTGTTTATACAGAAGCTTCACCTTATGGTCACCCACAGGAGGAGTTATAGTTGTTAACTTAATAAACACTCATACCTTCTTACAGGTACATTATAGTGAGTTATAAACCCTTAATTAAATCTTTTTATAGTGCTTATAATTTTCATAGTATTTCCAGAGTATCTAGCTTCTGTATCGTGACATATTTCTGAGTGAATCGCGATGGGCAGGCAAGACATAATGTTGTTGAGGAATTTGATTTGAAGCTGAAAAGCAGGTGTGTCATAAGAAAAACGGAAAATCTATCATGTTGTTGCCAGCGAGCTCACTAATGAATCTGAGCTCTGTGCTGCTAAAAGTTGACAACTGATGGTGGATGGATATTACTGGTTGAAATTGAAAATGGTTAAGTAGAAGTGATCCAAGCATGTTAAATAGACATTTTTCATTTCAACATAAAATAGGAAGTCAAAATAAAGTGCTAACAATTTTTCAATTCCACCCTGCTATTTTTTGACAGTACATGTTTCGAGACTTCTGAGTGTTTTAATATTTTGTGCATAAATATATCAAAAATATAATAAAACTGGTATTTTTATATCATTGGTATATAATTCAGATCTGCCTGAAGCTGCCAAACATCAGTTTCATCATTTAAACTAAGTAGTAACGACAAAGTTTCACATTTGAGGAGTTTATATCATTGGTTGAAATCATGGCTATATTTGATTTTTCTGTACTTTTCTTGATTATTATGATATGATATTAACGTCTCATTGTCTTCGGTGCATTATTGTTTAATTGATTACAAAATCCTTTAGAAATATGATTTATTCAAACATTGTAAAATCTGTGGTGCCATTAAAAATCAGTATCCGTTAGAAACACAGCTCAGGTGTAAAACGTACCTCTTTGACGTGTCGTTTGAGGTGCATGTAAACACTCTGTCCTGTTTTGCGATAATGTCTCTCCACATGTTCTCGTCCAAAGCCCAGGAATGTGTTCATGCACACATACAGACCTCCCTCTGACTCCTGCAGACCAAAACAAACAGCGACAGTGAACAGCAGCACGAGGCGAACGACTATCAACACAACTGCACATTTAACACACTGAAAACCTTGAAATGTGCAGAAAATATATATTTTAGCATAAGCTAGGTCTTAGAATTGGTATTTTCCCTACTTTCAGAGTACTTAGGCGGAAGGTTTATAGTATATAGTGTGTATTATATAAACTCACACAAGTATTCCTTCTAATGTGCCTTTTCTCAAATAAGGCACAGAGGAAAGGCAGCATGTTAGCCTCATTAAAAGTATTTCACAGCCAAAAGACTGATAATTTCAGTAAAAGCAAATGGCTGTCATACGTACTCTGTTCTATGCTACCTGGCATCAATTACAAGAAAATGGGGAAATGCAAGTAAGAGAGATGAGTGCCAATGATTCTGCAAGCACATTTTCAAAAACTTCGCCTTGCATCTTGTCAAACGGCCAAAAATCTGTTCCACCACCCTTGCACAGAAAAAAATCTCACTTTTATCAAGAAAATCCCTGCTGCTCAAAAAGCAGTGTTTTACTGTACATCTACAGTCATATTCAACATGTTAATTTACCTAAATAATACCATAAAAAGCGGGATTGATTCCTGTCATATTGTTTTATACAAACAATTTGATAGATCAGTTTATGCTGCTGCTTTTGCAGTTAAAGAATCTGTGCATCCTGTTACATGCAGCTGCATAGAAATTTATTTCATTTACAAAGTAGAACCTCTGTGATTTTGGGGCACTGAGGACATGCAGATTTTACCTCAGTTTAAAATCACAGTAACCCTCTTCCAGATAAAACTTCAGAGTTTCTATGGACTGAAGCCCCACACATGTCGTTATTATTTTGTCACATTCAAAAGAGCAACAGTCTGACCGAATATTTAAGGTGTTTTCAACACTTCCACATGAGAACGGTCAGAGACAAAATACTTGAAGTCCCCCTTTCAAAACTAACCTACATTTGCAATCAGTGTAGGCCTTATAAACCCATGTGATAAACCTTTAAGTGGCCCAGAGTGACATATGAGCTTCAACAGTGCGAGGGTAAAAATAAACCAGTCCTCAGGCCAACATGATGAACTCCAGACAGCTGAGTCACCTTTAAAAACGGTTTCAGACAAGAAAGTTTTTTGTTTTTTTTCAGTGAAGAAGGTATTAAGAGACAAAACGTTTTTATTCATCTGTACAGGTATAAGAAAGGCTAAACTAAAAAAAAAAGTGTACGATCAAAACAATTTTAACACATGTAAATGATCGATGTTTGGCACCGCAACACTATTACTCACAGAAGAAACAGAGAATGACAACATAAATTAAAACATAGATTAAGATACGGGTCATGCGATTTTCTATGAACTCTAGTGACGCAGCAACACAAACGCAAGAAAACACAAAAGATCCCTACAGACTCAATATTGAGTATAAAAATGTGCTTTAAGTCAAAATGTGAATATCAAAATAACACCATGGATTGCATGAATTTTTGCTTGGTTATTGTAAGCTCACCACTGACAGGCTGACAGGCTGTGATATTGCATGGGTAATTATTTCATTATTTCTATGTTATTTTATAAAAATGACTCCTAATGACTGCTGCATCAAACATTCATTGTCAAAGACAATTCGTAACAAATTTTTTTGCACATGTTTAGGTCAGGTATTTAAAAGGAAGTTCATATAACCTATAGTTTCATGCACACAAGAGTGTAAGTAAGAATGACTTAATGGCTCTGACTGAACCAGATCTAACTGACATCACAGTTACAACAAAGACAAAGAACAGTTCTGACTCTTCAATCAAAAAACAAATAAACTTTAGCTTTAATTGAGAATGTCGCCAAAGAAGTCAAATTAAATGATGTGACAATCTGTTAACTACAGACATTATAGCCGATATTTGTCTGCTAATACAGGCAGATACTGATATAAATTGACACAGCTTTGGCTGATAATTTATCTGCCCAGTATTTATTGTCCATCACTAATATTCTCGTACCTTGTGTTTTTGGTACAGCTGTGGATTTTAATTGTCCTTCACATCACAAATTCAGGTTTTCAAATGCTAAACAATTTCAACAATTTCTTATTTTTAAATGAATTTGAGACACAAATTTGCAGGTTTTTGAGCATATAATGATGGACATAATGCAAGTAAGCACTACTGACACACTTTATTTCCATTTTCATGCGAATTATAAATTACTAAAAGACTGTAGCTGGGGCTGTTTGCTGTATTTCAGATAAAGACAGCTTAATTAAAAAAAAAAAAAAAAAAAAAAAGCTTACAAGACCATAAGGCGGCTGTAAAGTCACTACCGAGCGACACAAACACACACCAGCTGTTTCCCACAACCTGACATGGCTGCCAAAGCTTTTTTAAAATTAATGAAAATGTCGAGGCAGGTGTTTTTACTGGTCAAACTGGTTGACGCGGGGGGCTAATGTGGCCTGAACTGGACGCAGCGCCTCTGCCTGCACAAAGAGGGGAGGAAATCCCTCCATCCCTCCCTCTGTCTCTCTCCTGAGATGTAAACAACATTTAATTATTTATTTTCCCTCAAGTTCACGGGGGAAGGCGGCCATGGATGCACACACATACACACACACACACACACACACACACACACACAGATAAACACACACACATTAGAGCAGCTTCACGTGTGTTCATATCAGGCTGTCAGCCTTCCCGAGAGGCGAACAGTCCCAGCTCCTGTCTCGGCGTGTCTGCGTGGAGTTGGAGGACAGACAGACTCTTACCGGGGAGTCGAAGGAGAAGGCGCACTCGCTCTTGAAGACCCTGTCTCCTGTCCTGGGCACCCTGATGGTGGGCATGTACGGGACCAGCAGCTCTCCGAGGTCTGCAGCCATCTTCGCATTCCTGCTTCTCGCAGCACAGTGCTGCGGAGCCACCGGAGCAGCGCTGTCAGAGGAGAGGATGCTATTTTTAAAGCTCTCCGTCTCTACATTCCTGCAGCCGGCGGGATGTGACGCTGAAAAACATAAAAATAAAATGACACAGAGAGGGAGACGGAGCGGGAGGAGACTGTTGCTGCACAGGCTGCACGGCTATCAGGCCATGAAGGCTAATGTTGTGTCTTTTCTCTCTTCTTGCAGAAAAACAGCTCTGACCTGCGCAGATATTACACGGCTACTGTTGACTGTGTGCTGCTGACGCTCTGTGCGCGCGCACACACACACACACACACGCGCGCGCGCGCGCAGGGATGTTTTACCAGAAGGGCCCCTCCCACCTCTGAGGATGATTCATAAAGCCTCCCACACTTACTACAGCATGTTTCCCCCTCCAGGAGGAAAAGCGTGATTGTGAGGTGCGCATTGAGTTTTGTTTTATGATTGCAGGCTTAACAAGACTCCATCACTCTGTGTTCATCTATACAGGATTTTGTCATGAAAACTGTAAATATAAAAAAAAATCTCAGCAGTATTTTGCATTTATAATAAATAAATGGTCAAATGTAAAAGAAGACAGCAAAAATCCTTATTCCGTGCACCTTACGATAGATGATCAATGTTATTTCTACAACAATAAAGTCCTTTGTCCACCAGACAATTATCATCCTGTCTGCACAGCTCTGCCACCAAGTGGACATTATTAATTGCAAAAAATTACATCTGTCCTTTTGTGACCAAAACATTCCTAGTCAAGGCGTCCTGGTGGCTCAGTTTGTAGAGCGTGTGCCCCTGTCCTCACTTCAGCTGTCCATTCAATTAAAGGCATAAAGGCCCCCCAAAACATTTTAAAAAAATATCTTGTTACCAATTACAAATAATTGCTCATCAAGTTTATTTAAACAAAATACAGTCATGCAAAATGTATGTAATTAAAATAAATAATTTGTTTTTTGAAAATACCTAAATAAATTCCATACAAGCTGATATAATATTGAGATGGCCATATGGGTCTGACCTTATAGCCTCCCTTGAAAAGATGACCTCTGCTCATTATCCACATTGTAGATTTGAAGTGTCCAATCAGGATATCTTGCAGGTTAAAGGCTGCAAATTCATGGGTGCATGATGGGTGATTTAAGGTAATAAGTGGGCTATATTAATATTGCATTAATGCCAAATGTACTTTTCATCTGTTGTGTTTTAGGCTTTTCTGACCACATCTGAGTCAGACCTGGGCTTTTGTGTCTTCTGGACCCTTCAAGTTCTCAGCTGCAGTTAGTTCCTCTGATGACCCAACCTTGCTCACTCAAGAGGAGAACAGGAGCACAGGATACCAGCTGAACGGGCCGTCACAATACCAATAAAGACACTGCTGGACAAAAATATCAGAGTACATATATACTTTATTTACGCAGGAAGGGGAAAAAATGTACAAACAGTGAGATTGATCAGCATGATGTACTGATGACAGACACATCCGGATTAATTATCAGGTGATGACTTGGGGCTGTAGTCAATCAGCTCCTTGTTGAGGGTGTCCACCTGGAACCACGGGCCGTCTCCCTTCTGCCTCATGTGCCGACGCACCTCCAGCTGTGTCAGTCTGTTGATAACAAACAGGCAGCAAATTAATAAGATCATGCCTTAGAAATGAAACGAGAGCAAGTTGTGAATCCTTGTCATTCTTCAGAAAAATCCAGCCTTCCAATATGCGTATACACTGAATCTCATTAACATCCTTGTGTGATTTAACTGAGTTAGACCGAGTCCCACACAGACACCTGTCTGGAATCTAAACGTGTGACTACATTGTGTGTATCACTGATGGCTTTAGTAATGTCAATCCTGCTTTGTGTTCAGACATTTATGGACAGGACTTGTGTGGTTCCTTTAATTGCACTGTCATGGTCCCACTTTGAAACCAGTACAAAGGAGCAGATGTTGGCCCAATTACTCGCTGAATAAAGAAGGAACTTGCCGATTACTGTGGGATTTAAGCCTTGTTGAGAATGCCACACCAAATCCATTTTGGCATATTCAGATTGTATCCAGATTGATTTTAAAATATTTGGACAGAAAGAAACGACATGAAATGCACGTTAAGGTGGTCTGACTTGCGATTCCAATCTAATTTCTACAGATATATCTCAGTCTGTCTTTTGTGTCACTCACACACACACACACACACACACACACACATACACATAGTTACTGAAGCCTATGTCATTACCACCACAACCCATGCAGAAAGGTTGGTGATGTCTGGACACACAAATCTGATCTGATCACTTGAAACAGTGTGGACAGTCAGAGATCTAATTTGAGAAATAAATCTGATTTGCCTGCGGTCTGAACAAAACCTTAGTTTCATTATGGTGGAAGTTGTTGAGAGCTGAATTTCCTCAAATGATGCATCAAGAAGAAGAGCAGTTGCTACCTTGGTAGTTGCAAATGTGGATACAAATTGATTAGTAAGAGGCCAATTCTCCTTTTTCAGGTTCTACATGGTCTAACATCTAAGGCCCATTACATTAACAGTGGCTTTGACCAAAGACTGTTTGCTTCTGGTGTTATCTGTGGCACTGAGTCAAATATTAGCTGACTGAATCAAATACAGTTAAATATGTACACATATTTGGTTCATATATATTAAACTAAGTGGCATCTGTGGAGTTAAAAGAACTCAAACCTTCAAATTTATCTATTCAATTGTGTCAACATATCACTGAATTATTGGACTGATAACTTTTGGCCAAGGAAATGACTGTACTACATGAAGTAGCAAACTACTCTTTTGCTACCAGCTTAAAATGATAAAAATGAAGAAAATAAGGTGTTTTTCTAGTTGCAAAAAAAATAACTGCAGAGACCATTATTTTCTGTCACTGGTGAAGTTTACAGACAGTTAAAAACACATTTATGCTGCTGTATCACAACAACTTTCTGGCCTTCACTTCTGACAGGATTTTGGTGACAATCTATAACATAACACATTGGTACAAACACTAACCTTGCGTCTGCCTTTTCTTTCTCTATCTGGACTGCTGCCATCATCTTTTCATAGTCCTTCACTGGGGAATCGTATATGTTCCGTGCAATCCACCTGGTGATGGGGTGCTGCAATAAGACATGAGACAAGTATCTTTAATGACTACAAATTGATTTGATCCAAACAAACTATCAATGATTCTTCAGTTAAATGGTGATTGTGGTACACCCAATTCCAAATTTACTGCATGCTCGAGCCAATCCATCCATGAATCAGTTCAGATCAGTGACACACAAAATACTTCTGAAAGCACTAATGAGATAAGATTCTAGCAGCATACCTTGTAGTACTCCCAGTGCTCAGGCTCGTAGCCCTCTGGAATTTCAGCCAGCTCTGCTTCACCTTCACATCACAATCACATTCAAGTTTAATTCAAAGTAACATGTAACTTCTTTTGATTTACTCAGTAAGACGCACCTTTAATTAACCAAATGAGGCACTACAGTACACAAAAACAAGTTGAAAAAATATGCCTACTTACCCACGAAGACATTCACACCTGCGACAATTATAGCCATAGGAATGCCAGTCAGCAGGATGTAATATTGCTGGGAAGAAAAAAAAAACACGAGACAACAAAATTAAATTCTGAAAACTCTAATGTTTCACACGAGGATGTCAGCATGTCAAAAATAACTATTACTTTTATTAAAAGGTTAGCTGACATTTTATTCATGGTTTTTATTTTTTTTTTATCTATATCATAGAACTATAGGTACAGGAGTAACTGTTAGATCAGAAACTCTGCCCACTTTGAGTTTGAAGCTGGCAAGGCTCAATACTGGCTCCATTAAATGTTAGTAATCAGACCGTGTAAGCTTATTCTTTTGCTCAACTAAACTCAAGTCGTTCTGGATAGGTGCATCCTCATTTGTGAAATATAAATATGAGTACAACATGAGTATGTGCAAACATGCTCCCAAATAAGGGCCGTAATTGTCATGTTATTTACTAAGTACCTTCAATAAGTAAATTGCATCAGTTTAGAACAGTAATAGACTGTAACTCTGCAAAAGACTGTCAGTAAGGCTAAGCTTGAGTTACATTAAGAGTGAACGGGTACAGCAGGAATCCACTTTAATGTCTTGGCTATCAACACTCTACAGTTTATAAAGACTGACTGCTGCTGGCACTGCACATTACACTACTCACCAATAAGCGCAGAAATCTCCTGTCATAATAGTCGGAGGGTTTGATGATGAACATTTTCTTTCCATGACCCCAACGAACGGCCACTACAAAACAAGGAAGGGGGTGCTGTAGTGATCATTTAGTTAGAGTACAGACATTATGATACCTGACTTTTAAAGGCTGAGGTCAATATTCTGAACCTATTTGACTGTAGTATCTAATACAACTAAATCAGTACCTCATTATATCCACTAAGGCAGCACAATAAATCTAAATATTACTGAAATCTCAATATGTCCAAGGGCAAAAGTGGCTAGTTGTTTTGTTTCACTCATCAGTCAAAAAACAAAACAAAACCATGTTAATCTGTTGAATGACTGGTAAAATGTAAACATTCACAAGCCATTTAGCCAATTGACAAAAAAACAAAACAAAACATTTTGGACCCAGGCAGAGATCTTGTTCATTGGATGTAAGCAACTATGCTTGTTTGGTACAGACTAACAAATATCACATCATCATTAACATGCTCTTTTGTGGTGCAGAAAAGTTTATTAACACTAATTGTGAATCATATCACAAACGCATTATCTGTAAAAAAAAAAAATAAACACTTTACTTTTTTGCCATATCGTGCAGTCCTGAAAATTGTTTATATAAAGCAGGGATGGATAGTACGAACAAAATCACTCTTACAATTATTATCACAGCTTTATCTTGATATCATTATTTTATGATATTTACTAAGACTAATAAAATAATGTGCTAAAATGTTTAATGTGATCAATGTGTCATTCCATCACTATAAAACAACTATTACGACAGCCACCAAATATCTTTTGCTCTAATGAAAAGAAGGGCGGTTTAAGAATATCATTAGCTGACAAAGAAGACTGAGCAGCTGCCTGTAACTTTTATATTTAAGTATTAACATACTTTCTCACGTTTTGTTGACAGCAGGACAAACGTTATCAGCTAGCTAATGTTAGCATGCTTACAAGCCCCGGCGCAAGGTCATAAGAAGAGACGGCCACCATTACGGTCAAACTTCTCACTCTTCAAACGTCCAAGATGTATCTTACCTTTATCTGTCCGCGGGATTGTTCTGGTTAGTAGATTTACCGCATTATTTCCAGATTTCAGAGGACTCAGTCTGGCTGCAAAAGCAGCAGCAGACCTGAGAACACTCATTCCCACCATCGCTACTGTGGGCAGACGGCTCAACAACACGAGCTCTGATTGGTCGCTGAAAGAGTGAAGCGGAAACCGCCATATTTGATAAAGGCGGATACGTTGAGTTTTATTCTAGTTAGGTAGTATTTTTGTAAAGGTACCCTCTATAAACTCATAATATAAAGATATATATTAATACTCCAAATAAACTCGAAAAAGTTAAACAATAAAAAATATTTTTGATATCGAGAAATGCATGACGGGTAATGTGGGAAGCACTACGGAAAAGATGGCGGCGCCCTCGTCCGCAGGACGCGTCTTGACTCTTTGCAAGCAGTTTCAAAATGTCTTAAGGATATCTTCGGCGATAAATACTCAGTACTGTACTGCTAATGTAGCTAAATACCAGCCTAATCTTTACAGGTAAGAAGCTTTGAAGCGTGTAAAACATGACATATAAGCGATGATTAAGTCAACGTGCTCGTAGCTAACACTGGTGGTGGTGCTCATCATTGACAGTTTATGTAGATTGTGGAAAGGAGTCATTATCTGACGATCAAATAGCATCAGATATTACATTTATGATGACACCTGTGGACGTTTGTTGAGTCAATCCATTTTATTATAGAGTCTCAGGCCTATAATCGTTGAATATTAATATGACTGTCGTAGGTTTAAATTATTATTTTCAGATACAAGGTGGTCAATAAATGAAGCTGAAGAAGGTTGTATTCAGAGTTGGAAATTACCACCAGCCAGATGCTGGTAAAATATTAAAGTGGCTCGTAGATTTCAGACGCAAAGTAATGATTTACTATTGAGTGGCTGGAGAATTTGAACATTTTTCTGCCAGTGACTGGTAGATGTTCACATTAAAAAATAATAATTTCCAACTCTTATTTTGTTTACTGTATTTAACTTTAATCTTACTGACTGCGGCTTTCGTAGGATTGTGGTATACTTTGTCATATCTCACAGCTGCTTTATTTTGTTATTCCATATTTTCTTGACTTTGTCAATCAGTTTGTCCCTAATGGCTTCATATCGTTGTTTTCTGTCTGTTCCAATTAAAAATACCAGTGTACTGTGGTTTTGGCTGAACCCAATCAAAAGCACCAAATTCTGCCTATACAGTTTTAATAGATGGAACTATTTGATACAGTTCATGTTTTCAGTGGGTCCTGATTTTATTTTGAAGGAGACAGACACAGATTTTGCTTTACACAATATGAAAATTCACCGAAACATTCATAACTATAATATTTTTTCTTCATATGACATTATGCGATCAGTAATATTATAAGAGAGACATAAGTTAACATTTTATTATGATGATTATTTCTTACAGCAGGGGACCCCAGTCGGTGGGCCTAATGGTAGTAGGATGAGGGCTAAATACAGGATGTCATCACAGGCAGCAACTAAAACACCAATCTTACAGACCAACAGTGTAATTAAAATATATCCAGGTGATTTTCTTGGACAGATCTTTGTAAAATGAGACTTGTTTTTTTTATTTTTTATTTCCTGTAATATCAACTGGCAAGATGTCAGACCAGCCTCTGTCTGATTTACCAGAACTTCACATGCTGAAGTCAGATTTTCTTACTCTTTAAATGGTGCCACACAATAAGCCTCTTGGCTTTTTGGCTCTGGAAGCACATCTGTTGTTACTTCATGATCCTTTCTCTATTTTTTAATGTGCTATTATGTTTCTATCAATACAACAATATAATGTGTAATATTCTATTTGGTGTTGTGCAAATAAATAATCAAGCCAGAGCTAAAGTCTGTGTCTGAGTCAGAAAGGAAATGAGGAGGTAGCTAAGGAAGGAAAGGAAGAAACAAATCTTCAAATTCAACAGGTGTAACCTTAGGGAAATAGCATGTATAATGCCATGTAAGGTGGATTATTCCTTTTACATCTTGTCATGTGAATTTATTTTGCATCCACCAGGGAAAAATCTCCACTTGCTGCCCTGTCTTGGTTCAGTCTCAATAGCTCAGTGGGTCAGTGTCGAACTCTGCACACAACCATCAGCAGAAGAGGGATGGATGAGTTCTTTGACTTCCCTGAGAACTGGGGGGAGACCACTGTGAAGTCAGGTAAAACAATGATGTTATTATCTTCATTATGTTGCTGTAGCACCATAGTAGCACAGCTGCACCAACCAGGCATGATGGCAGCGTCTTACACTTGTTTGGTGTGTCTTATTTCTGTAGGTGCACCATGGACAGCCAAACAACTGAGAACAAAGAGCAATGAAGATTTACACAAACTCTGGTAAGCACTGTTGACTGATTACACTGGTGCTCCACAGTATGTAAATGTGTATCTGCTGTGTGTAAGTTTCTCTTTCTGTCTCAGGTTTGTGCTGCTAAAAGAAAAGAACATGCTGCTCACACTTGAGCAAGAAGCAAGAAGGCAAAGGGTTCAGATGCCGAGTCCAGAAAGATTAAGGAAGGTTGGTGTGATGCTCAAGATGACATCTCTGCTATTACTGTAGAGATCATGAATTACATTTAACAGACACATGGCAGGATGCAGGGTTTGTACCCGCTGTATTGTGGGTGTTGTTTGTGTTTAAACAGGACCCATGGCTCAGGTAAATCTTGCTGTGTTCTTCCTTCCAGGTGGACCGGTCGTTGATCAGACTTGAGACAGTGGTGAGCGAGAGAGAGACGGCACTGCGTCTGCTGCAGACAGGACAGGAAAAAGGTCGACCAGGAGCCTGGAGGAGGAACGTATTTGGTTATGTCTACTGGTGAGTATAAAGTTTCCATGTACCTTATGTCACACATACATATGAAGAAATGCAGCACTCAGTTAACATTAAGTTCCCTGTGGAGTTTTTGACTTGTTGCTCTGAGTGGGTCCCCCTTTTGTTTATCTCATGTATGCACACAGGGACACACATGTATGTGAGATTTCAGGTGAATCATGGCTGCATGATATTGCAGTGATAACTTTTGCATCACAGATTTCATTATTCTTTTATTTAAAAAAAAACTGCAGCTTCTGTAATTTGGATATTGCACTTGGCCATGTTATGATTTCGATAATTTTTTGATTAATTATGCAACCCTAGTTTCACACTATGCCATTGATCTACAAGTGGCAGTAATATGCCAAGATATGCTGAAAAGCATTAGAGAAGAAGAACACTGCAAGATATCAATCATTGATGTAAACAATAATGAATTTAAAATAAGGTAAATGTATATCTGTAAATGCAAAAATTGGTTTTGCAAATGTTCTATTAGGAAAAACTGTAATTAAACACTTATTACATAGCTTTTGTGAATACTTGAGCATGATTAGTCAATTGTGGCATTCTACATTCTGTTATTTCTGTATTCAATGTTTTGTGCCAAATTATTGATTTAAATAATTTCCCTGTAATAAACAGAATAAGATACAGTGAGTGGGTCACTGTAGTGAAATAAAGCCCTTCAGGGTGTCCTGCATCGGCCTGTACCTCTAACGGGCGAAGCTTTGGAAAATGATTTGTGGGAAGTGGCATCACTCATGTTCACTTGTTTTCTTTCCCTCAGGTATCGGTTCAAGGAGTACGCTATTCCTTGGTACATGAATAAAAGATACAAGCGAAAGAAGTTCTTTACACCCAACTTTGTCCAACCACACATCAGGCAAGTTATGGCACACATGCAGTAATGTGTGTTTTTGGACATAAATAATTCCTGTTCTCATTCGAAAATCTCAATGTTAATTTCTTGTTCTGTCTCGCAGGCTGCGCATAGAGAAGCATCTTCGAGAAAAGGCCAGGAAAGCCAGTTTAGAGAAGAAGTCTCAGGCCAAACTGAAGGAGAAATTCCCTCAAATGAAAGTTCCTGCATCATGATACAAACCCTCTCGACATTTTATCTGCTGAGCTGAGAAGTTTGAATCAGCTCATGTCCAGTAACTGAAGGTGGACTGAAACTGTTGTAGAGTGTATTTGTCCAGTTGTTCTTTGATCCTATAAGATAAATTATGCCACATCAACTTAAAATGTTTTGTTTTCATACTTATTAAAACACATCTCATGTACTGAGTTTTCCTTGTGATGTTTTACTAGTTTGTAAAATAATATTTAAGGTTTTGCATTTTTAACAAATTTAATTAGTTGTGGTCGAAAATGGTCACATTTTTACAAAAAAAACTGCTGCAACAACTTTTTCATAAAGTTGGATTAACTTCAGTATCAGTTTAAATATATTTTTTGGGAGAAAACATGTAAGTTACAAAACAAAACGACCATGGAGTCAGGCTTTCCTTCATATCCACCAGATTTTTTTCCAGTATGGAATGTATGTATATTGCCCCCAATTTGTGTAATAAATGGTATGAACCCCAAAACAGCTGCAACGACTTATTTAACCTAGAGCATTTTTATCAAGTTGTAATTATGATAGAGTATAGGAAGGGCCATCATATACTCCCATCATGTTCTGAGCCCCTATACACTCCAAACTTTCAGAATTTGAAAGCAGCCAAAGAAAACATGTTTCTTGGAGAAAAACTGACAGTGCTGAGCTGCATCTCAAATTAATTGGACCACTTCTCTGTGCCATATACTGTTGACCTGCTCCTCATGAAATTGACAAATGGGTCTACAGTAGGGAGGGAGGGGGTTACACATTTATCACAAATTCATTTAAGAAATCATTAAACAAAAAAGTACTTTATTTTTAAAAGACCATATGTAGCCAATGACAAGCAACATGAAAATTAAATACAGATTCGTTTGAGTTGTCACTCACACTATGAAGCACAGGCGAGAGCTGACTGGCCTTTGCCTTTGATGAGCTTACTTACTACACAAAAAAAAGAGAGAGAGAAAGGCTTATGAACAAAAGACATTCACCCCAAACTGTGAGGTCGTTCCTCCAAATACACATCACCCAAATTTTTCCTCGTCAGTATTCTGCAGAAACCTTGGGCAACATATACTGTGTTTCTCACACCGTGTTTTTCCCCAGTTTGATCAAAAACTTGACATTAGGAGCTACGTAATGATGTTTACCAAGTAACACTGTTTTAAAAGTCATAAACAGGCAGCAGGATCACACTCTTGTCAATTCCACGATAACTGCATTTTTGAAGTTTTAAGGTTTCTACAAAACACCGACAATCCTAAAGATAAGGCAACGGACTGACTGTTATGATATTAACAAAGGAACTTAAACCTCATTTTATCATAGCGACAGTTTCTGTAGATGTTTATGTCTGATTTTCACAATAAATCCTAGACAGGCAGCATACGGACAAACTCAGTTATTTTTTTTAAAAACGAGTCATACAAAATAAGAGCGATTATCCGGAGGTGTTCCTGAGTCCAGGGTCAGAGGTGAACGACTCATGATGTTAAGCTTGTGGCAGAGACAGTGACGGGGAGGAGGGTGGTAGCTGGGTGTGAAAAATCAAGGGCACTTCCTGTCCACACACTGCTTCCCTCCCTCTTCGTACTCCTGTTTGGAGATCCACATCTGCTGGAAGGTTCCCTGGGAAGAAAACAGAGAAAATTAGTTCAGTTTGAACAAATCAGAATAAAAACAAAGGGTACGACTAGTTTGGAATAAATACACACACACAACATAAAGACAAAGCTGTTCAGCTAAGTGGTACTGTGTGTTTAGAGACAGTTTTCACACAAAAATAACCATGTATATCAAGAAAAAGTTCCAATGATTTTCTTAAAAAACTACAAAAAAGCTGTTTCCGTTAGTGAAAACAAGAACGTTTCTTTAAATCCTAAGGACCCGTGGAAACCCTGTTTTAATGACGATTATTTTGTGTTTTCAATCCAAAATCTAAATCCAAAATGAGAGTGAAATTAATGCAACTTTATAATAGTAACATTAACTTAAATCAATTTTTAAGACTTGACGAAATTGTATGCAAGACACTTTAAAGCCTAAAATTCAGATTATTGGATTTTAGATCTGCAGAAAACCCCTGCACAGAGCTCCATATCTGTCAAGACACTTTTGTAATATTAATGAAACATCAGCTTATTGCAGCCAGAGTCACCAGCTCTAAAGCTTTTGCTTTAAATCCCATCAGTGTGTGAGAGACAGAGACAGTTTTAGCTGCTTTGTGTCCTTACGAGTGATGCCAGGATGGATCCTCCTATCCAGGCACTGAACCGGCGCTCCACCGTAGTGTTGTTGGCTATCAGCTTCAGCCTCATGCTCTGCAAAACACAGACAAACACGTCAAACTCCAGCAGGTAATATAGTTCTGTCCAGTGATGTATTTAAAAGACTACACCACATAATGAATTAAGCATGAAGGCATATTTATATTACGAGGTCTTTTTCAGATGATGACAAGACGCAGTGCTACGTTGAATTTGCAGTCTATCGTTAACTAAAGGCTAATTTAATGTGAATCAAAATATGTGAGGAGGTAGTGTCTTTGACTCACCGGAGGAGTTTTCTGGGAGAGTTCTCTGTTCAGTCGGTCTGTGAAGCCCTGAATGAGCGTGTTTCCTCCTGTCACCACCACACTGCCGTACAGACCCTGAGATACAAGTCAACAGTCAGTAAATCAAAATCTCTTCTTAAAGCCATACTAAGGATTTCGTAGCCAAAACTAGAGTGAAACAGTTTAACACAGAACTATATAACACATATTTTATAGGCATACCCAAATTGCCTCAACCAGCTTTGTCTACATGTAGCTCAGTGATGATTTCAGAACAAGTAAATAAACATGCAAAGCACTGTTAATAAGTGTTTGAAACTACAGGTTAGACTAAAATCCAACTTTGGTGATTCATCTACATTCCTGATGAGGCAAAAATTTATCTTCAACAAAAAGGTTTGAGTAAGACGTCTTTACCCGTTCATCATTTGAAATTCATTCCAGTTAGCAGCATCATTTAATTGGTTTAAGTTTAACTCAAGTGTCTACAAGAACAGGAAACATTTAAGCCACCAAAACAAATTCAGCCTATGTTTAAATCATCGTGATAATCACCGGTCGAATGTCAATGTCACACATTCCCACGCTGGTCGTCACCACATGACCGACTCCCAACATGGTGTTTCCAGACAGGCCCTGAAGTGATCCAAACAAACAAAACAATCAAAATAGATTTTCACTAAATTAATTTGTAGCACATAAAAAGTAAAACAACAACTTTTCATAAATGAGTTTTCCCCCACAGTTAACCTAAAGGAGCATTCACCTTGGCATTTGAGGGGTCAAACAGCCCCTCTGGGATCTTCAGCCTCTCAGCCCCAAAGTCACAGTTGTAGCCATTTGGCAGCTCATAGTGCACAGTGGGCATTTGTGCAGCAACCCTGATGAAAGCAGAGGGGGGGGGGGCTGTTAGTTTGTCATTTTGGGATAAAATTAAAAATCTGAGAGGTTAAATAAATTTTTAACCTTTCAGATGATGTTTATTTTTAGAACACAAACCTCAACAGAAGCCAAGGGTTAAAGTAAAGGATAATATGCATCAAGCTGGTTATTATTGTGAAATCAAACATGATAGGATGATAAAAACAGTGGATTTTTTTTCCATAAATGTAACACATGTGGAGGGAAAAGCCCTGGAAAACTATGGTTTTAAGACTACACAGAGACCACATAATGGCCATTTGCTGGACTGGAGTAAAACAGTCTATGTTGTGGACAGATTCATAGTAAGTTTCAACTAATGCTCTTACTGTTCATCATATGGTGAGTCCGACACCTGCAGCACGGACGCCTGGAAGTCCTGGATCACACACTGCCGGCATTCAGAGAAGAAAAGTTAAACATATTCAACAAAACTAAATACGATCAACTCATATCAGGATTTGAAGAGTTTGCTGCTTACATTACACATGTAGTTGTGCCATGAGCGGGTGACTTGAGGTAGTTTCTCCTTTTTCTTCCAGCTGGCTGGAGATCCCTCTCGCACTGCATCCTGTAATCACAAACACTGCTGTTGACATTGTCTGGTATAAAGGAAGATGAGAATAAGGACCAATAAAGACTGTGTAGGCAAATAATGTTAAAAAAAAACAGCACTGTAGTAGAGTAAGGTTAACACCTCCACACAAACATCTCACCTTTGACGCAATCATGTAAGGAGGAATTATTTCACAATTTAATTCTTGAAAAAGCTCCCTGCACTGCATGCTCATAAAGTCTCCAGCCAGGGGCGATTTGACGATTCCTGTCAGAGAGCAGAAATGACAAGTTACTCAAAGGAACACAGCACATCTCTATCATGGTTACACAATATAGCAACTACAGACTGTTTAAACCTGCTCAAGGCGATACATCGCTGGGACCACAATGAGCCCTCTTTGACATCGCCCAGATCAGCAGTCTGCTGAAACAATCTCCTCCTTTTATTTCATTGCAGCTCCAACTCAGCAGACATCATATTACTGTACAAATCAATCATATTACTGTTCTACAACATGAGTCAGTTCAGTCCTGGAATGTGATTTATTCAGACACAATTTACACAGAGACAATCAGAAGAGATAAACAAATTGAAACTTGTCCAACAGTAGTTCACAAGGGTAACAGAAGATTCTAGTAACTGCACACTTGTATAAGCAACTGGTTTGACTGGCGAAGCTGACATGCAAGTTCCAACCAGAAGATGGCACCATAAATCACAGAAGATGAGCGCATGCACATTGAGGATTTAGGACTATAATGTTTACATCAATCCTCTTGGGTTTATATGTAGATCAAATAAAAATCTGAAGGTGGATTGTTAACCTATGATAAATGATTTATGATAGCTGGTCACCTTGCTGCAGGACGTAACCATCATGCACTGGAATTGCTGTGGTGTGTGTGGCTCCGCTGTCCAGGACCAAGCCTGTAGATCGTCCATTGGCGAAGCTGAGACACTCAGAGTAAAGGAATAACATGTAAAACAGTTTAACATATAACAGATCGAGTGTTAGTTCAACAGACTTGACCTAAGAGAAGTCAAAAATTTACCAGACAGTAAAGGGACAGGACCGATGACTCATATGAGCTCATGAATCAGTAAAGGATACGCAGATAGCACAGCAGATTTGCAGAGGAAGAAGGCAGGAATGTTGTAATGTTCAAACATGAGCTCTGTTAGTTTCTCTCGTTTTGCTCGTGTGTTCCACTGCAACACAAAACAGAAAACAGACTCTTTACAACAAATTATTGTCAGCACAACACAAACTACTAGGAGGTGAGGACGACCAGCACAGGAAATAAACTCTTCACTTCAAATCCTTGACGCACAATACCCTGATTACAACTAAAACAAACGGCTTCTCCGAAAGTGACAAGCTACTATGAATAACTTAGAGGTTAATATTTTAAAAAAGACCAGGAATTTAAAATAAAAACTTTTAGAGGACTCAAATATTCCAGCATTTCACTGTTGGCTAATAAATTCAAATATGTAAATACTGTTTGGCGTTGGTATAATGACAGATTAAGCAGAACTGTCAAAAACAGATTTATCGATGCATAACGTTTCTGAATATTTGAAATGGTTTCAGTACTGATTTTCCAGCTGCACCTTCTCACTCTCTCTTCTTTCTGACAGCGAGATAACAAACACACCACTGCAGAGCCCACAAAGCCCCACCTCCTTTGACTGTGACCAGAAGTAAACTAAGATGCATTTGCCCTCAACATACAGTACTATTAACTTATTTGATTTCCAATATTAATTAGAATTAAAGTAAAGATAATTTAGTTATTTTTCAAGGACTGATCAGAAGGGGGGAAAAAATAATGTTTCTAAAATGTTCAGGTTTCTTGCTGTCATGTTGTAGCCTTTGTTAGCCGTTTATCTGTTGACAGAAATCAAAAATTTTACACTCGATCGAATTACTTATCATTATACAACAGGGCTGTATAGCAAGATTTAGATGTGGTTCCCTATTTGTTACTCATAAAAAACAACATTTAAATTATATACAGCAAATTGGTTAAAAAGATTGAAATAAATTACTAAAAAAATGAATAAAAGGAATAATTATGCCCTAAATGTTGTGCCAATTTTCCCACATGGTATCAAAAAATCATGGAGTATTGATATTTTTCAAGGTATTGTATCAACTCACCGATGCTTCTGACATGAGCACTGGATGCAGGCTGGGTTCAGACTTGAAATGCATCTTGTAGGTGTGATCCAAAATGGCCTGGAAACTGTCCCAGTCCTCAACTGTAAACAGGACAAAAGAGAAAAAATGACTGTCAAATTACTGACAATTTACTATTTTTGTGAGACAGAGAGCAAAGGACAGACAATTGTTTCTGTCGTTCAAATTCCTCATGTAGTTGTGGGCAAAAGTGTGTGGTTATTAGTGGAAACTTAAACAAGGTATACAATAATGAGGATTTCATTTTTGGTTAATATGGTGATTACTTTCATGATTAATAGTTTCATTGTTTCCTTTATAAAATGTCGAAAACTTATCACAATTTCCAAGACCCCAAAATGACATCTTCAAAGTGCTTCTTTTGTCCAGCTAACAGTCCAAAACCTAAAGACTCTTCATTTATTGTCACAAATGACAAAGAAACCAGCAAATCCTCACATTTAATTAACTGGAGCCAGAAAATACTTTTTGCTTGAAAAATGGCTGAAACAATCAATTCATTATAAAAAATAGTTGGCAACTAATTTTCTTTTAGTTGACTAATCGTTGCAGCTCTATACTTAAAAAATGTAGGCGTTTTATATGGACAAGAATCCAAATATTTTCCTCACACATGTAGATACAAGTCCTGAACACAACCATAAACCTTGAACACAAAGCAGCTCTGTTCTCGAGGTATTAACTTTTTTCTTGGCCACAGGCCTACAAAGAAAAGATCAACGTCACATAAAACGTGTATCTTTCATCATCATCACTGTCGCTGGGTCAGATGATGGAGAAAATAGAGCGATGATGAGCTTTTTTAGATAATAATTTGAGCAACAGGCACCAATGTTCCAGGTCAGCCCTCTGAGGGAGCCTGTGGTCCCACGGTGCTGTTCTGCTGCAATTAAGATTGGTGTCACACGTGTCTCTAAATAGCCTCGCAGCCAAACTCCACTGGACCAGATTCTGACGGGCGTCATCAGCTAGGTCAGTGCAACGGAGCGCTCATTTCATATCTGTAGTCGCTGATACTCAAGAGGGGACAGAAATCAAACACACCTGCAAAATGCAGCAGTTTTTACCCAGAAATTTCAGCCTTTTGCACAGAGTGGTAATGATTAGTCAATTACCCGATTGGTTAATAGACAATTTTGATAACTGACAACGTTTGAATCAATTATCAAAGATGACAGCTAGCATTCACTGGTTCCAGCTTCACCCATATGAGGCTTTTAATGTTACAGTAAATATTAAGTCACTGAGATGTATTTTATTTGTTAATGTTAGTTATTTGAAAACCTTACTAGAGCTGCAACGATTAGTTGATTAATCAATTAGTCGATCAAAAGAAAATTAGTTGCCAAGAATTTGGAAAATTGATTAATTATTTCAGTGGTTTTTCAAGCAAAAATGTCAAATATTTGCTGGTTCCAGCTTCTTAAATCTATAGATTTGCTGCTTTTCTTTGTCTTTCATTACAGTAAATGAAGAGTCTCTGGGTCTTTGACTATTGGTTGGACAAAATAAACAATTTGTGCTCTAGGAAATCATGATGAGTACTTTTTTACGGTTCTTTGACATTTTATAGACGAAACAATTAATTAATCGGCACATTAATCTATGATGAAAATAATGGTTAGTTGCAGCCCCAAACCTCACTGTGGGACCTGGGAAATTGTAATGAGCATTTTTCACTGTTTTGTTGCATTTTAGATTCTAAACAAATTAGTTACTGAAAAGATTAGTCATTAATGAAAGCAATAGCCAGGTGCTGGCTAGTTTTGGATAATAGTTACAGTAATAGTTAGATACAATTTAGTTTAAGTTAAATAAAATTGGTCAGAAGTGAGAAAAACACTGCAAAAATGACAGAAAGTAGGGCAGAAATACAAATTAGGAGATCTGAGCTTTAGACCAAAGCATGAGAAAATAATCCAAGATCCAACAGTGATTTATTTTTAGTTCAACTCAATTTCAGCACCAAGGACAGCTCTGGACAAGTGACCCACATCTGGCTTTGGATGTTTGACACGTCCACGATTTAGACAAGAACCAATCAGGATGGGGAAATATGATCACTGTCAGGCAGGCACGGGGGTAAACCCAAGACAGAGAGGGGTTTGCCTTCCATCAACACGACACTAGACGGTCTTCAAATAATCTCATTAACATTCATGATGAACAGCAGTCATCTATACGTCAGTCAGGGCTGTGACGAGTTTGTCTACAAAGTCGGCCATCAGACCAAAACAGTCTAATTATGGATATGGACCAAGAAGACGGGATTATACATATTCATTACTGAGTTTACGTCACAGACCATGACAAAAACAGGGTCATACACACACACACAACCATGAATGGTCATATGAGTTGTAAATTCTGTAAATTTCTCACAAGATTTTGAAACAGTCTGGTCAATACATTACATCTGGATTACCTGAATTCATGGCAGTTAAAAAACAAAATGCTATTTTTACAATATTGCATGAAAAAAAAAATCACACGCCATGAGTCAACACTCACTCATGCCATTCTTGAGCGGAGACATGACTTCCATGTTCTCCCTGGGTACCCTCAGCTGGTTGGTATCAATATAATAGGTGGTGCCACTCTGCTTGCCCTTGTCACCGTCTGTCTCCATCGGCGTGCTGCCATCCTCTCGGTCAAGGGTCACGCCGATCACCGTGGGAAAGTCCGCCTGAGCCGAGCAAAAAAACAAAGCAGGCCACAACACAGGTCAAGACACATTCTCACACACCCAATATCAATTGCGAGAACGAAAGTTCAATAGAACTGCTATCAGAACATCAACCCGCATACAATGAATTTAAAAAACAAAGATCCCATTTTTGTGAAACTGTGAAGGGGAAGCAATGCTCCTCTTGTCTTATACAGACAAAGATTACAACTATTATGAAATGCTCAAAAGTACCTTATTTCATTGTGCATTGGTTTGGCTTGTAATGACTAGTCCATGTTGCATAAACAATGTCTGCACACTGAAACTCAAAGCCACAGGAACTGACGTTTTCCAGTACACTTTTTTAATAGCAGTATTTTTCAAGTAGTAGGAAAAGAACAGACATTACTACATAAACAATGGCTCTGTACTCTTCAAGTGTCACAGGAAGTGATGACAGTGAGTCAACATCCACAACACCTGGACCAAGTAACTGAAGAAAGCTAAATGGAATTCAGTCATTATCAATATAATTATTTACAGCTGTGCTTTTCTTACTGTGACATGTAAGAATGTTTTCCGCCAAAAGGCCTATCTATCAATCAATCAACCTTTGTTTGTATGGCATCTTTCATACAGTTTCATTCAAAGTGCTTAACAGATGACGGACAGTAAGACAAAACAAGTGAAAACTATAAAAGAGTGAAATAAAAACGATGTACTCTTTATTTAAAATAGAGAGTAAAAACGAGGAGTAAAACTGTTGACAAAATGTATTTGAAAGCCATATTAATAATAAAGCCAAATAAAGCCTAGACTATGAGAAAAGTACATTAAAAAAGACAAAACAAATTAAACACAAAAATAAATAAAATAATTATTTTATTTTAAGTTAAATATTACATTTACGGCTGAAACAACTGGTTGACTAATCAGTTCATCTATTGGCAATCAAAGAAATCAGTTTGAAACTATTTTGGGAATCCATTAATCATTAAATTAGATTAGCATATACACTTTCTATTCCTTGTTTTTCTTAATTTCCTTGTTCTTCTTTATTGCTCGTTTTGTCATTGCTCTCTCGGTTACTGTTTGTAGTGGTTGTCTGTCTCTATCTGTTTTGAGTCTCGATACCTGTGTTAGACTGTGTTTTATTCCTTACAAGTACTGCACATTAGCTACTGCTCGAAGTCCTACATACATTGAAGCAGTTGCCTTTTTACTTAAATGCAACAATTCCTAAAACCTTAGTATCTTTGGGCTGTGGACTGCAACTTGGCAAAACGGTACATTTGAATATGTCAACATAGGATCACTGGGAACCTGTGATAGAAAGACATTTGTTACACCTGTCTTCATTTTTTTTTTCAACAAACTGATTATTAATCAATCAAAGAAAATAAGCATATGATTAAAAAAATTAAAATAATTAGCTGCAGCCTTTCAACAGCATGGTTACTATAGCACGCTTTCATAGCTACTCCCTCCGAACTGCCACACCAACTATAACCTACATCAAACATTAATGAGGTCACATGTGTGAATATGATGTACTGTGTCGGGACAACATAATTATTTTTGGAAACAAACAGGAAAGTGGGAGGATGGGGGGTGGTTGTAATAGAAATTTAGCATTATATAGCACAAAGTATGCAAGAGAACATATTCTCACCACAGATAATGACCAGCTCATATATCACTGTAGTATTTATATACGGCCAAAATTGCATAGATTAATGAGAGTATGGCCAGTCAGGGATTATCCATCTGTGACACTTCTTTTAACAAACTGATACTAATACAATCAAGTTCTCCACCTGATGAAAGCACTGATAAATCAAAAACAAGCAAGTACTCCAGAATGATCTGAACTCATTTTATGCCGTCTGTCTCCAGGGTGAGAGACAGCCCTCATTTCTTGACATTGATGTCGCCCCAGAGGGAACATGAAGATGACAGAGGAAGAAAGACACATAGTTAATCAGGTCATGAGTGATCCGCCTACCTTGGGACAGTCTTCTCCTGCGTAACCAGCTCTAACAGAGTATGAGCCAATGTCGAACACCAGAGCTCCCACCTCATCTGCAGGAACGAGAGAAAGGCTGTGAATTTGATTTAAACTGTAAATTTAACAATAATTTTCACAATGATTACAGATACAATGATATACCATATTAAGCAAACATTACAGTTATACTTGCATTTAGTGTGATTACTTGTATGTCTTTATAAGTGAATATATAGAACATCAGTACAATTTACTTCCTCCACAATTACTGTACATACTGTGAAAGATTCAACAGGAGTGTAAAGTAGGTCTCTAAAATGTCAAATACCATTTTAGCTTTTGCAATGAATTTTTCATCGAATTGAGTATGTAAAGCACAGTTCCTTAAACATATTTTTTCCTCAGCTACCTCCTCCAAAAATTCCCAACTAGATTCCTAACTAGAACTTGTCTGGCTGAGAAAATCATATCACTTTATTGTACTACAGCCTTTAAAACCAGGTAAGAACAACAGCTGCTTGTGCAATATCACAATAGAATGATATCAAAAGTCTAATAGTCGATATCTTGTCTCATATCATAATAACGATACAATTTTGATATAGTGCCCACCCCTAACATGGCATCATAATTTTTGTCATCTTTCCTGACATTACACTGAAAAGCTTTGAGTGGACATAAATGTATCTGCATGTGTTTACTGGACATATGATATCGCCTCATATTGATCACACAGTCCGAATTGAATCAAATCATATCTTAGCAGACGTTGTGATATCAGTAAATATCATATTGTTGTCCAAAGAATCAATGTAATATTGCATCGTGATGAAATTTGTGACTTACATCCCCAGTACTGGCACTGATGCCAAAGGTACAGATTCATCTGTTACAAATTCCTCTGCTGATACTTTAATTGACACGCCCTTTGCACAATATATAATACAGCTGCAATGATTTGTTAATTAATTGAATAGTTGGCAACTATTTTAATTAAAACTACAATAATCAATTTTAAGCTAATTGTTTTAAGCCCTTTTTAAGAAAAATCCAAATTGTATGATTTTAGATTCTCAAATTGTAATATTTTCTGGTCTCTTTACTGCTGTATGATAGTAAACTGACTATCTTTATGTTGTGAACAAAACAAGACATTTAAGGATGTCACCTTGGGCTCTGAGAAACAGTGATCAACACTTTTCACTGTTTTATGAGCCAAACAACTAATCAATTAATATTGAAAATGATCAACAAATTAATAGATAGTGGAAAGAATTGTTAGTTGCAACCCTAACATACAGTAACTACAGTAGCACTATGTAGCACAATGCTATAATATTGTAATAAATGTACTTAATAGCTTGCACAAGGATCCCATTGAATGTAACTGGCACAAATATTAATGGAAACTTTAAATTCTAGAGAAAAGTTACCTAGAGAGATAAACAGTCATACAAGACCTGAACACTGCCAAACACTGACACTGACAATCCTTATAAAACACGGCACAAGATGTCAACTTTCCAGCTGTGCCTTAGTGTGTAATGCCATGTTTACACTCCGAATGCACCTCTGCATGTATACCGTATATATAGGCCTATATATTCCCATATTTTTCTTACTGCATCACTTGTATATAAAGCCATTACAATTCACCAAATGTGCAACAAAAGTGCAATATCTCAGCTATCCTACTGTTTTGGATGGCTGCTCAATTTCCTTGTATTCTCTGCAACGACAATAAAGGAACTGTATTCTTTTCAGATACAATTTAAAAAGAAGTCATTTAGCTAGGGTTGAAAGTATCTATAAAGTTCTTTCTTGGTTATGTGAATGACGACAGGAAGGCAATAAAGTCATATACTTAACTTTATGTTAAATATAAGGTTTCCTCTTGAAGCTGAATCACCGCTCTGAGAAAACTATATTTAACGTTAGTCAAACTGAACGGGATGTGATCATACGTTCGGCAAGCCCACTTTCATTCATTTCCTTGCTAGCTAGCTAAGATGTGCCGGGGCTGGTAAACCTGGTGACTGCATAAACATACTAAGCTTGAGGCATTACACGACGCACTTAAAGTGTTAACAAGTTAATATAATCTCAAATGCGCAACGATTAAAAATGCTAGAAAGAATGTATCTTAATTTTACAACGGAGCTAGTTAAATGTTAGCACAGCTAGCATAGCTGGCTAACTACAAATCTTGCTAAAGCTACAGAACGGGACAACGTGGAGAACAGTTCCGTTTATTTAAAACAAAAGATCCCACTCACCGCCTCCATACACTCCGCCACTCATCGTCTAAATTATCTCAACAGTAACTTTCTTATTATAAGTTATTACAGTAGAATCACAACCGCTGAACGGTTAATCACAACAAAGAGAACCTGTTAGCATGGATCAATCTAACAAAGCAGGCGCCACCGTGCGTAGGGGCAACGGACCAATCAGAATGCAGCACAGTAGTAGTACTTCCGGCTTAGACGTGACGTAATATCAAGAATCTGCGAGTACTTCCATGCACTGGATTGGACGTGGCCCTGCGAACTTGATCTCAACGTGAGTGGAAAAACTGAACATAAGTAGTATTAACTTGATTTTCATTGTTAAAAAGTGACGTGCCGGTAATGTAAGTGCAACGTTTATCACTATAAGAAGATGTTAGCAGGTGTAAACTGTAGGACCTTGAGTCACGGTCGTTTAGACTCTGCATGATTGATCTCGACGACCATGTCACGTCGTGCTGCAAAAGTAACTACATTAAACATGCAGAATTGCAAAACTCAAATCTTTAATTATTTTTTTGGTTTACATTTAGTGATATTGTCATTGAAGTTGCCTTATTTGTGCATCATAAATAAGTTCCAGGTTCGACAGCCTCGTGGCTGTCAAAGTTGGATTACAGTAATGGCGCAAGCGCAGAGGGTGGATATGCTTGAGTAACTTGCTGTCCATAAAGATAAAATATGAGAAGAACAATGGTTGTAATGAACTTACACAACTGCAAAGGTTGTAGTTATGACCAGTATTGTTTAACTTGTGGCCTAAGAAGTAGGGAAAATTATATTTGAATGTTGAGAGCCCATGCTGACATCTTCAGATTACTGATTTTGCGTCACCAACAATACAAAACACGAAGAGAATCAGTTTCTTATCAAATAAGAGCAAGGAAAGCAGGAGATATTTACACTGTAGGACCAGGAACCAGATAATTTAGCATTCTTTTGGTTAATGAAGTGATAAATAGTTAGCAGACTATTAAATTGTTGCTGATTAGTTGTGTGTGGCACAACTAACTGATAATCGGTTAATCATTTCAGCTTAAAGTGATAGTTCATCCAAAAATTAAAATTCACTCAATATCTGCTCTCCCCTGTGCTGACATGAGGATGGGTGAAGATCTCCAGTTCACAAAACACTCCTGGAGCTTCAGCAGAAAACAGCATTGCAGCCAAATCCAGTACAATTGAAGTGAATAGTGACCAGTTTTAAAATGTAATGGTCACCGTTCACTTCGATTGTATTGGATTTGGCTGCAATGCTGTTTTCCGCTGAAGCACTAGAAGTGTTTTGTGAACTGGAGATTTTCACCCATCCTCACATCAGCACGGGGGTAAGTAAATATTGAGTGAAACTTCATTTTTGGGTGAACTTTAAATAAGACTGTCTTACACTATACTGTCACTAACAATTATTTTCATTGTCAGTTGTCATTGTCTCGATTAATTGAGTAGTTGTTTCAAGCTATACAATGTCATAAAATTGTGAATGTCGGTGTGTGTTCCAGTTTCTCAAATGTCTTGTTTTGTCCATAACCCAAAGATTTTTAGTTTTTTGTAATGGAGGACTACAGAAAATATAAACCTGGAATCAGAGAATTTTCACCCCTTCTTTTCTTAAGAAATTACTCAAGTTGATTCATTACTTATCAAAATAGTTGACCACATAATTTAATAGTTGGCAACTACTCAATTAATCATTGCAGCTTTACACTGTACATATATGTATTAAGTATTCACTCAGAAGACAAACAACACAAAGCTCCTATTTTTATACCAGCAGTCTCCAGTCAACACCTGTTCACTTTCCACATTCCTAGCAGCACATGTTTGCTGTATACTACAGTGAACACAGCACAGCTCACTCACATTTTTGAAGTTATTTATTAATTTTGGAAACAGGAGTTGACATAACTGGAGATAGAAAATATTAACCAAGCACTTGACACATTGATTCACATTAAATAGACAAAGAAAATGTTTTTTAGTTTTTATCAGGAAAGTGTCAAACATTGTTTTGTTTTTGTCCATTTTATATCATTGTAAACCAAACATCTTTGAATTTTAAACTGTCAATCGGACAAATATTTGAAGATGTTTCTTTTGGGGTTAAGGGGTCTGTGATGTAGAGCTGTCATTTTCTTATTTGAAATTCAAAATTTAGAGTATTTAAGTGTAACAGATTGTTGTTGAAAATTTACTGTCAGCTTGACCTATTGCATGCTCTATTGACCTATTAGTCAACTAAGTGAATAACATTAATGCAATGAAAATACAAGAAACTATCAAACAAAGCCCTGTCCTGTACGGACAGTGATGACACCAAAGTGTCTGAGAAGCAGTATGTGGAAGTATTTCACAGTCAAATTCATTCACACGAAATCAGTATCAGTTTTATTGCCAAGCAGGTTTTCACACATAAGGAGTTTACTGTGGTATATTGGTGCACAAGAAGTGCAAGTATTTAAGTGTCATTACTGTACTAAATACAGATACAGATTAAAGCAAGTGCTATTAGTCACAAACTACAGCATAAATAGAACATAAGAAGAACAGAAAGTGTCAACATACAAAATCTAAATGATAGAAACAATATACGAATATGACATTATTTAAATGAGTGAAGGAACTACACAAGCTTGTGCAAGAATGTGCAGGTTCACAGAATTAGTTAAGAGAATATTTGCCACATGCACAATAAAGTCAAGTGACTTAAGTGAAGTTAGGTGAATTGTATGTCATTTCAAATTCGTTGGAAATTGATTTTTGGAAAAAGAGACAGCCCTACTGTGATTTTACTAAATAAACATTTACTTGATGTACCCAACTCTGCAGCTCCAACAGAACTGGCTTGACTGATCATTGTGGTTAGATTGTTCTGTCAGTAATTTCTGATAAATGTGCTTCAACTGTTTTTGAACTTATAAAATTAATTTTTATCCTGGTTTGCTTCCAGCACTCATGCAGCGCTGCCTCACCCTGACCCTTGCCCGGCACAGCAAGTTCATATTAAGAAATAAATTTCCATCAGTCCGCTGCCAGCAGTCAGCCGCCATGTCGGGTCTCCTCATCAACCAGCCTCAGTACTCCTGGCTGAAAGAGCTGGGCCTGTCTGAGGACAACCCTGGTGTTTACAATGGGAGCTGGGGAGGCAGTGGGGAGGTCGTCACATCATACTGCCCCGCCAACAATGAGCCGATCGCCAGAGTAACCCAGGCGACTTTGGCGGAGTATGAAGAAACTGTCCAGAAGACGAGGGAGGCTTGGAAGATGTGGGCAGATATTCCAGCCCCTAAAAGAGGGGAGATTGTGAGGCAGATTGGAGATGCACTCAGAAAGAAGATTAAAGTCCTTGGGAGCCTGGTGTCTCTAGAAATGGGAAAGATCTACGTTGAGGGAGTGGGAGAGGTTCAGGAGTACGTTGACGTCTGTGATTATGCAGTCGGCCTCTCTAGAATGATTGGTGGACCCTGCCTGCCTTCAGAAAGACCAGGCCACGCCCTCATCGAACAGTGGAACCCAGTTGGTCTTGTCGGCATCATCACTGCCTTTAACTTCCCTGTGGCCGTCTATGGCTGGAACAACGCCATTGCTCTGACCTGTGGCAACGTCTGCCTCTGGAAAGGAGCGCCAACCACACCCCTAACAAGTGTTGCAGTTACCAAGATTGTGGCCGAGGTGCTGGAGCAGAACAACCTGCCCGGTGCCATCTGTTCCATGACCTGCGGAGGCGCTGACATTGGAACAGCAATGGCAAAGGATGAGCGTGTTGATCTCCTGTCCTTCACTGGGAGCACCCACGTCGGCAAGATGGTGGCCATGATGGTGCAGGAGAGGTTTGGCCGTAAGCTGCTGGAGCTCGGTGGAAATAACGCCATCATTGTGTTTGATGATGCTGACCTGAATCTTGTGGTACCCTCCGCTGTCTTTGCATCTGTTGGAACAGCTGGCCAGCGCTGCACCACCACCAGAAGGCTGATGCTGCACGAAAGCGTCCACGACGCAGTGGTTGAGAGGATCGCCAAGGCCTACAAACAAGTCCGCATTGGAGACCCCTGGGATCCCAACACCCTGTACGGCCCTTTGCACACCAAACAAGCTGTGCAGCAGTATCTGGATGCTATCGAGCAGGCCAAGCAGCAGGGTGGCACTCTAATCTGTGGAGGAAAGGTGATGGACCGCCCTGGAAACTACGTGGAGCCCACCATCATCACAGGGCTGGCCCATGATGCTCCCATCGTCCACACAGAAACCTTCGTCCCTATCCTGTACGTTCTCAAGTTCAAGTCGGAAGAGGAAGCGTTTGCCTGGAACAATGAGGTGCAGCAGGGCCTGTCCAGCAGCATCTTCACCAAAGATATGGGTCGTGTCTTCCGCTGGCTGGGGCCCAAAGGATCCGACTGTGGCATCGTGAATGTCAACATTCCTACAAGCGGAGCTGAGATTGGAGGAGCCTTCGGTGGAGAGAAACACACAGGAGGTGGAAGAGAGTCTGGCAGCGACTCATGGAAGCAGTACATGAGGCGTTCAACCTGCACAATAAACTACAGCAAGGATCTTCCTCTGGCCCAGGGAATCAAGTTTGAGTGAATCCTTCAGGTGGTTTGTTGTTAAAGTGTTCGATGAGCCCAAAAGGACAACACTAAATGATTTAGTGCTGAGTGTTGCCTTACAAATGCTAGACTTTTGTCATTGCAGTTTAGCGTTCAGAAAGGTCAGGAAGGAATTCTAACAAATTTTGGTGTAATTTTGGATCGGTTTCATTTTTCCTGTATGAAATCTGTCTATGGTTGTTGCATTAAATATTAATCCTGGTTTAGGAAAATAGTTTTGTGTGAAAGGTCAAATACTGTTCCTTCAGATGGTTGATGTGCACTTTTCTACATAGGAAGTGAGTTTGAGTGCAAGACAATTGTACTCAATACTTTATACTGTATGAAAAATAAATCCTGTGTTTATTTTGGAAGAAAAACTGGAGTGGACCTCAATGATTAATGGAGATTAAATCATTGTGAAACCAATGGCAATTCACCACAGGCTGCTTTAAAATCTTTTTTTAGTTTTCTATGATCATAAAGTACTAACGCTTCTTGAAGTAGCTCTTCACACTGGCTGCTTACATCTCCTTTACAGCATTAATATACTCTCCTTTGCATCTCGAGCACCATTTAAGAAAGACTGTTTCCAGATAATCCAACAACAATAAATAAAAGGTTTCATGCTGACATGTGGACTGTGCTGGCTTATTCTTTGTACAGAGAGGGTTATAAGAGGATACACTAGTCCCTCAAGACCAGTAAGACATGAACTGAAGCATATTCAGGCATTTTTATGATCCTTAGTTTTCCCAAGTGTCACTTAAGTATCACAAGCCACTGATTTGGGCAAAGAAAATAAAAATGCTTATGAACTGGCAAAAAGTTTTAAAATAATATATAAGGAATATAAAAAAATATTAAATATAATAGTGAAATATTTAAAAGGGTCTTTGCTTGTATCTTGGGTGAAGGCTTAATTGGGACTGCCCTATTTCTAAGATTACAACCAGTTCAGTCACCTCTGCAAGCATCCACAAAGCCTCATTTTGGTGAAAAATAATTCAAAACAGCATTGCAGTGATGTTTCTTAAGGGGCATTTTTAACTGATTATAATTGTTTAACACAATCATACAGTGAAACTGATATTTCCTGAGATGGTTATCATAAATTAAAAATTTTATACCATTGCAACCACAAGTATTATGTGTTATTTGGTAATTGATTATTCTAGCATTGTACACACTACCCTACATAACTTGTCTGAGGAATTCAAAAGTTAAATATAAAACTACACTATAGCAGACCCCTTTTATCCATATATTTATTGGCATTTTGCATTTTACACATCAATACATACAAATTGACCTTTCTCCCTCTGCCAACAACCTTCGCACAAAGCCATCCAAAAATAACATAAGTAAATGGTTATTATGTCCTAATTTGTTAAGTTTACACCCAGTTATTTTCCAGAAAAGTTCCATCATACAGTATAGCAGTCCATTAACAAATAAAGAAGCTAAAATAGAAATTGGGAGCAAATTTTAAGTACTCATTTATTGTATTTGACCCAATGGACTGAATAACTTTCACTTCAAGAGAAGAAAAAGAAATTATATTAAATTGGACTGGAGGTATAAGTAGTGCTTGAAGCCATCTAGGCACAATCCTAATGTTTCTACTGTTCCTGATAAAATTTGGCATCTTCATTAAAACAATCTAGATGGATACGATGGATAGATACGAGGAAGAATATTTATTTTTGATTTTGGGATAAACTGTCCTTTAGAGAAAAACATTATATGGTTTCTGTGACCTGATTTGTCCAGTGAAAAGACTGTCAGATACTTATTTTATATCTCTCAGTATTTCTTGTACAAGATCTACAGTCCTCATCTTGAATCCATCCTCTTTCCCTCACTTCCACTCCACTACACTCCAGCTCCCCTTTACCTTGAATACTCTTTAATATCAGAAAAAAACAAACTATATGCACAAGCAGAGCCATGTCCACATTTTAAAGGTAATTATGTGCTGTAGATCACCATGAGCCCATCCTGGAGGTCAGAATTACAACATGTTTGCTCTAAATAACAGAATTTATGTAACTTTGTTTTACAATTAAACTTTGATGTTCAACTTTAAATAAGTGTAAATCTTACACACTGGAGTGATATCCAGTCTTTTTTATCTGACCAGAATCGTGAGCTTGAGAAAGATGTGTTGGGACATTTGAATTTCTGTAACTCATCCAGTAATATCTTAAACTATAGTACTGAAGAAATAAACTCTGTCCCTTTAATAGAAATACTACTCCATCTCCCATCCTCCGTGCCCCCCATATGCTCTCCCTCCCACTCAGCAGCTCTCTGCCTCATACTCCAGCTCTGTGTCTCCGTCTCTCCATTTACTGCTCCTCCCAGCAGCATCTACACTCACTCACAGCTGAAAGGAAGAACTGAAACGACTGAGAGCTCTGTACGCCTCACAATCCATGCCATTTAGGACGTATGCAGAAAACGCCCACTTCCTCTGCTACTCATCTGCACTGGAAAAAGGTAGAAAAGCTTTAATTATTTTTCTAAATTTAGACCTTATTGGTGTGGGCCAGTGTGTCCGGTGTTTCCTCTTGATTCATTCATCTGTCATTCACTCGGAGAAAAATCACTGCCAGGGTAAATCATCTGAAATTGTATATTTTGGTAAAAAAAAATATCCATGTATTGCACAAAGAAGCACATCCTACAGTCTGGAATATTTTAATTTTAATAATGCTTGAAAATAAATCAACAACTCCGCACTAGAAGCATAATTTGATTTGAAACAGAGATGGGTGTGGAGCGAGAAACTGCAAAATTAACAGTATTTTAGCTGTGAGCTTATCAAACTGATCTGTAGTTCTGGCATCAGGGGTTGTGTTTTTTCAGGCAACCAGGAAGTCGTACCTCTGTTTTATCTCGTGTTCTGAGCCTGTGGTGTGCTAAAATGTCAAGTCCAAATAATTGAGGGCTGGTGGTAATAAATTAATGATCATCTGGTATCATAGTGTTGCAGCTGGAGCCATTTGAAAAGGGTGGCATTAGCACATCAGGGTTGTTCCTCACTTCCTTTAAATTTTTCCCCCCATGCATGCATGACTTGTGTGATTCACTTCTTTGGAAACTCAGAGCATGTTAGTTCATGCTTTATGCTGCTTTGTTGCACCCCTGGTTTACAGAAGTGTCTGGGATTCCCCTGGACTAAAGCACTCTCACTTCTTCTCTTTGCACATTTCCTCTGCAGCTTCTCCCTGAAACAAAAGCTATGAGCTTCAGGCCCACTCATTCTGCTGTTCATTAACTCCCTAATGTTCATTTTACACACTGAACAGGTGCAACTTCTAATTTTGAGAAGGCAACATTTCAGTCACAGTATAGCCTTTTTGGATATTATTCACCTTTTAAATATACTCCATATACATGTGCATGTCAGTAACAAATAAATTCTTATTTATACAAGTAGCCAAAGGATATTTTATGTTATCACCAATTATTTAATATTATCAGAAGTTATATAACAATATATCGAATATCTGATACTTTAATTTAAAAAAATGTCTCAATACTGTACCGGACTGTGGCAATATCTACCATGATGTTACATGATGGCTAATTATTTTATTATTTTATTCTATTCTATAAAAGGACCGCTACTGTTTTTGTTTTGCAGTTACATACATACATAATTCAAACATTCTTTGCCCGTGACAGTTCATGCCAATTTTTGCACATACTTAGGTCATGGCTGGCTACTTTCATTCCATTTTAATTCTATTTATTCTATTCTAAAGCACAAATAATGCAGTGGAACAGATATTTCTTATTCCCAAAGTTGCTTTTTATTAATCGGGGAAAAAATATTTCCGAAATGTAATGCAGTAACATTCAGAGTACAACTTTTTATTTTTCTCTTAGTAAATTTATACAAGTCTGTTAAGGTTTGTGTCACTACAGCAGATCATCTGTTCTCAAGCAGACTGGGCCCCCGCCCACCCCAGTATGGATCCACACACTGAATTTGGCATAGCCTTCTTTATAACGCTGAACAAACAAGAGCTTGGGACTGGCAATTTCGGAATGTACTGGCTTGCGTATCCCCAGTGGCTGGGAAACAAAAAACATTTTTGCGCAAGCACTTCTTTTTAATATTATAATATTATGATATAATATTCATATATATGTATAATATTGTAGCACTGTATACTTAAGTAGGATTAAGACATCAAGACACAAGAAAACAGCATTATTGCATTGAAGAATTTTCCCGCAAATGAAGGAGTATGCATACCCCAAAGTGGACGCCATGATAATTCTCCATTGCATGTGTGTGTGTGCTTCTGTCCTGCTGTATTTTTTTGGATAGCAACAGCAGTTGGCCTTTGCCATCAGCAAAAACCTGACTCCACAATCGGTGTTGTCGACAGTGTTACTCCAACACAACATGAGAGGCATTATCACAGAAACGATGAGGGCTCTTCACCGAGCTGCCGCTGTGACAGTCTCTCATCGGCCAAAAGCAGCACTGAGATTAGACAAGAACCTGACACAGGGAGGGACAGAGCAAACTGCTGGAAGTCACCCTCTGGACTTACACATTAGCTGAAGTGATCACTTCTGAGAACCTCTGCATAAAAGTCTCTTTTCCACCAAAATAGCTCTGGTTCTTGAACTGGTTCCATTCAAGACCACGGCGCTAACCTGATATAGGAAAATAAAAAAAAGGGGAGGGACATTATATCACTATAGAACACTCTATATTTAGAGAGCAACAGCAAATACATGAATGCTAACATTTGGAAAAATCACCAGTATGCTACTCTCTGAAGTGTCTTCTTTCATTCATTTTTATTTCTTCATGCGAGGTCTTTGGTCTGGGTTCTAGTGTGCTTCTCCATGCATCTCCCATAGACTTCAATAGAACTGGCATCAAACTCTGGCATCCAGCAGAGCAAAGACTTTTAAAATGTTATGTTATGTCCCTTACTTCCTTTTTAGTTTCCTTGGTTTTTACCAGTTTGAGAGCATAACATCTGCAATGTATTCACATCTAGACAAGGGGTATTGACAATAACCAAGAAATTTCAAAAATGAAATATTGATATCATGCAAATATTATAATACTGTGTTAATAATTCAGTGCCTCTTTAACATACTGTATGCTTTTTTAACATTTCCATTTTTTCTGTTCTTGCTTTGTCATATAAATGCAGAGATTCTCTCATTTCACCACTCCCTGAAAGCCCTACCCATGATCCCGTGTGACTTCACAATGTCATCAAACTATATCTTTTGTTATTATTTTAATGTGAGAAACCTATAGGTGCAGAATTTGCATATTGTGCATTTAAGTGCCTTTGCATTTTTTTATACACTTTTGTACAGTTACACCTGTATTATTGAAGCTTATTTTAGTGTAATTTATTTGTCAAAAAAGAGAAGAAACACACAATAAACAAAGTCTAACATTAATTTGACTAATAACACTATTTATTGTTCAAATTTTCTTTAGATATCATGATGATATTGTTATCTTAAATTCTCTTGGCCACAATAATCGTGTAGTGAAAATCTGACATTGCGACAGCCCTAATCTAGACACAGTAGCACACATACTTCAGCCTACAGGACAAGAGTGCTTATATTTACAAACTGCATTAAAATTTTCCAGTCATGGGGCAAAAAAAGACCATAATGTGTCCTTTGAAGAGATAGTTCATCAGCAGCATTTGACTCAACATGGATAATTTAAATTGGGCCAGTCAAGCCCAAGCTGTGCCAGTCAGCAAGTAAAACCCTGAAACTGTCAACATCTATTTTCCTCATCACTCACACACAGAGGGAGAAGTGGTGGCGAGCCAGACAAGGCACGCATATTTTAAGTCACTTTGCACTCTTCAAGAGGGCCCTTTTTTCAATAATCCATTATGCATAGCAGCTCTGGCTCTCCCTGGTATTTCTCCTACCTTCTTGACGTCAGTTGCCATTTGTGAGGGTTACCCTGGCAACGGCCAGCCTCCCCGGGAGATGTCTGGTGGATAAGACGGCCCTGATAAAGCCTTTTAAGGTTCTACTGTTGCTACACCTTTTAATTGCCTTTGATACAGTGGAAGTATTACATGGAGGTCGTCGGGGTGCGTCGCCACATGTGGGAAAAAAAAGGCAATGTGCAGATAAAAATAGGCATTGAGAAGCTGCTTCAGATTGACGTCCCATTATCTCCACTTGATTTGATCACCCACATATTGGGCTCATTTTTGAACAGTCCTGTGAAACTGAAATGGACATGATGGATCTATTTTTGGCCACGTTGTGCAGTACTCTTCCATTACACAAAAGACACATGTGTATGAGCCATTTCAACAATGTGCCATTGTAGTGATGAGATAATATGTAAAGACTGGATAGAGCATGCAGCTCATCGTGATGCCTCTGAACAATGTGCGGATGTAATTATGAGATAATATGAAAATATCAAATATCATCCAAGTTATTATGTAAGCCATTAAACCCTAAAGCCCCTCTGCCATGCAAACTTGTCCATGCACATTATTGATTGTTATAGTACATTCAAATTTATTATTACTGCAGGAGCCATTCTAATTTTGCATCTATACAAAACATTACACAGCAAACAGTTGGATGAATGCCTACAACGCCAACCTGTTGTTAGTTCTTAGTTGTTGTTTTTTTTTTACAGTAATAAAGAGATAGTGTGGTCCTAAGCGCTAAAACCACCTTCACATTCAAATTATTTCATTCAGCTGTCTCGCTTTACTGTACCATGAGCTCAGTTACTTGTGCACCACCCATGCTGAATTTGCACCTATGCAAAAATGTCTCATTTGTGGGAAACAACACAGTCAAGTTACTGTACACGATACACGTTCCAGGCTCCAGGAGGCTATTTATAGCCTTTCCGACATGTGTGTCTTTCTTTTTTTTTCAGACAACAGGCTATTGATGTGCTATTTTTACAGTGTCAATTTGCTCCCTCCCTCTCCTTTTGGTTGCCAAGCAATGGGCCAAGGGACCTGATTGGGCAAGGATGTGCTTTTGGACACCTTGAATGTGATTCTCTGCTGGCTAATGAATTCTGTCGAAGCAGAGAGCAGAAGAGTTGACTCCTTCTTGTGAAAATTCCCTGTAAATCGATCTCTGATGCAAAAAGAATGGTATTGTACAATTGCACAGAAAATATGCATGATTTACAACTACCTTTGAGCAATCATCAACAAATCTGTTGAGCAACTTCAGGCATGACACAACAGAAAGATTGCGATGGCAGAATAGTATCTCATTGTGCAAGTTACGGCAATAATCACTTAGGTATCATCTTTCATGATGATTTGCAGCTATACATAAAAGCATTGTTGAAGAACAAACAGTTCTGTTGGCAGTACTGGTACTGAGTAGGCTGGCTTATCTATTTTTTTTATACTGTCACACCTTCCTGACATTTTACTGGCTTTTATGGTATTATGATGATATCAGTGTAAAATGTGTGTGAAACAGCTAAACCAAAGTCTATTCCACTGCAGATTGTGCTCCTTCAACTTTATAATAGTGATGCTATTCCCGCTGTAATATAAACTGTACATTTACTTCCCAACTGACGACTTCACTGTTCACATTTTCCTCTGACCAGTGTGCATTCACATTCATTCTCTGCTGCATGCTCTACACTAGTCTGACCAGTCAGTAGTCTGCAGTATTTGCTGATTCACCTTTATCATTGGGACTAAATCTAAACTACTCCCAAGGCAAATGCATTTGTCTTTTTTACTAGTTTGCTAGTCCTGTAGCTGTACTTTTTCACCAGTAGAGAGACTCAGCGGTGGTGCGTGCTGCCAAATATTCTATATCACCTCAATACAGCATCTCCATATGAAGTTCATAGAAAAAGCAGCATCTGTATTTTTAATTGTATTGAAAATCATACTGTCTGGATTTCTTAATACTCTGGTATACCATAATACCCTGATAATGCCCAAGCCAAGCACCAAGTGTTTGGATGATAATTTCTTGTATTGTCTATGTTTAATGGTGCTGGGATTGCTGCTGGTGTAGGCCCTATAGCGGGAATGAAGTATTATTCTTTTATCTTTGTAACTATCACATCAGTGATGGCCTCCACACAGTATTGTGCACTGTCCCTGCTAAATAACTTTTTTTTTTTTCAAAAATTAAAATAAAAAAACAAAAAAACAAAAAAAACAACAACAACAACAAAAAAACAATAAAAAAGATATATATCCAATATCATTATTATTATGTGAATAGGACTATTTGATATCAGAACAGATTTGTGGTTATGATCTTGTATGCACCATCCAACTTCTCTAAATTGTAAGTGAGCATAGTCATCCTTGCCATCAATATTCTTTATTCTGCAAAATGACTGATGAGCTTTAAACAACAGACACGACATCAACTGCTTTTAGTGTTTAAATTTTAATGCTTAATACATACTTAATCTTACACATGCATTTTTATTTTTACTAATTACAGTGTTGTTTCCTGTGTTTGGTGAGCCGAAGGCAATAAAGATTTATTCTATTCTATTTAGAGTGGATTATACAGTAGCAAAGAGTTGTACTGTGCACTTATAACAAAAATCAACCACAACATATGTTTCTGCTATCATGCTTATCCTAATCCTCGTAATGTGTTTAGGGGGAAATTGGTCGGACACACCTAAACTACTGCTGTGTGTGTGAATTCAATTAGACTTAATCTGACCCCATGCCACTCCGAAAGGAAACCAAGAGCTGGGCAACTTTCATCTTCCCTCCATTGATTGTGGCTCGTGCAGAGATATGGAAAAGCCTATCCCACTGCTCCCTTTCATTGGGCCCATTAAAAATTCATCCTGTCCTAATGGAGAGAGATCCTTTTCAATGAGGCCACTGCAGGCCAACTGTGGTGTGCTGGGGTGAGACTTGGCACAGCTGTCTCCTGGCACAATCCAACCCTTACAGCTTTCAAGTTTCATTTTAGGTGTTTTTTTTTGTTTGTTTGTTTGTTTTGACGGATTTGTCTTCACTGTTCTGTACTCTAAGCTTCAATACTAAAGCATCCAAAAAAAAAAACCCAAACAAAACAGTTTTGTAGTAAATTCCACTGTCTTCATGTCACTTGGTACAATAAGATTATAATAAAACTACCATAACTAATAAGTAATTTATTAATCTGATAACTATCATTTTGATTGACAGAATAACTGTATGTTTATCATAGAAGACAAAGAAAATCAGAAAATATTTGCATTTGAAAGATAATCGATTTGATAACCGATTAATAATTCAACATTTGCTGGTTAGTTTCAGGATTTGTTACTTTTCTTTGTCATGTATGATAGTAAATGAAGAATCTTTGGGATAATTGTAAAATTGACTGGCAGATTATTTGATAATTTTGAAAAAGATCTCTGTACCCCTGAATGTGTGACAGGTGCGTTGGAGAAAGACGCAGATGAATTGATAATCGATAATGAAATAATCGTTAGTTGCAGCCCTATTTGTCAACAATCCAAAGATAAAAAAATTTACAATAATGTAAACAGAAGCATAAAAATCTTGCCATTTTTGTTTGATAAATGAGTATAATAAATGAAACTATTAATTGATTTTCTGTCAATGGAAAAATCTTTTCAGGTCTAAAGTATATGGCTATGCAAACTTAATGTACTTTATCAGGGTTTGTTTTCTTTGAATAGCTGCAATAAAACCACATTACATTTTATTGCCATACATGCTCATATAATTTGACTTACATATTTTGGACTTGGCTTTGGAAAAACTAAACATATAACTTTACAACAATGCTCAAAGGTGACAAAGAAAAGTCACAACTGGTAATTGATTACATTCATAAGGTAAACTAAAAAATACTGTACTTTCCTCACCTTCAACTTTAATACTGATACTGTAGATTCACCAGTCTGCTGGTTAATTCAGTATATTAGTATGTGAGCAAATCAAAGAGTGAAATTTCTGAACAAAAAGTGGCTTTCTAAACGTGAGGTGAAGCCTATTTGAATCACTACTACTACTACTACAAGCTTTACAGGTCTAACATTTGTTTCCTGTATCCCAATCGGTTCCTTTTTGTTGAGGGGGCTGACGGACGGTACCATTTCTCCTGGAGGGGAAGCAACCCACTTCTGACATTTTTTCAAGTATAAAGAAAATGTTATTACCGATTGTTTGGAGTATTGACTTAAATAAGAGGTGATTTGGCGAGGGTCTGATATTTCCAACATGTTATATTTGTTATTTTAAAAAATATATAAATCCATTCAAGACAACGCACCCCTCAGCGCAGGCTGTTGCCATGTTCCCACTTTCATGGGTGTGGTGATTAGCTTGCTTGGTGAAAATTTCAGCCTAATCCACCGGAGTTGGTGCTCGCTTCTGCCCCTTTAAACCGATTAAATTGTCTTAAAATTAACACGACTCCCTTTACGATTCCTCTCACAGCTGGGACCATGGTTGTCGTGTGAAAACGGATCGCTGTGACTCGGACTGGAAGGACGGACAAAACCAAAAAGCCTGTTTCAGGTAAGGACGTGTAGACTTGTCTTGATATTTTGGTGGCTTTTAGGGTATTTCCTGCTTTGCTTACGGCGGTTGTATCTTGTTTATGTTGTGGGTGACATGTAAAAATGTCCGTGAGATTGTGATACTGTCGGTGGTTTGAGCAGCAGCTCTTGACATGACTGTTCCCAGGCTACTATTGCCTCTCAATGCTGTTTTTTCCTCCAAAGCTGTATATTCACTGCTCTCCAACCAAACGCGGCCTTTTTACAGGCTGTCAAACGATTCTCAGGCGGAACTGTGAGGGTAAAATCTCTCACTTAAAGTCACATATCCATCTGTACCCGTTTCATACATCAGTTTTCTCATTTGTGGCTGCACGACACCCTGCCAAGCTTTTTTTTTTCTTTTCTATTAAATATACATGCCAGTCAGTCCGCCTTCATCCGAGCGGCAACCGGTAGCGTGACGGGGCGCGCGAGACTCAGGCAATTTGTTGCTCCTATCAGACATGTATCTGGACTAAGATCGATTCCCAAAAATGATCAACACATGTTAATTTCTGATATGTGTCTCGAGATGATGTAGCTGATGGTTTCCTGTCTTGACTGTTGTTGACAGTCAGTATATAAGTCAGGGCAGACAGTGAGTTGCTGTTGATGTACAATGTTACAGTATGAAGTTATAGTTTGAAAAAGTTGAACATGTTTTTTAATAAGATAAAATAAAAAAATATATATGCAACACAATATAAATGTACAGTTTATAAAGTAGGTATGCTGGGCAAGCAGACAACATACACTGTTCATTTAGAATAGTCACGTCAAGGGATGCACAATAAATTATTGGCTAATAATGGGAAATTTATATTTACTGCTGCAACTCAGGATTATTTTCGTAGTCGATTAATCTCAAAATTATTTTCTCGATTAATCAGTTAACTGTCAGGATTAAAGACACTACAGAATATTCATATTTTTGAAGCTGAAATCAGAGAATTTAGACTTGTTTTCTTTAAAAGTTACTCAACCCAATTAATTGATTATCAAAATAGTTGATCATTAATGTAATAATTGATTAACTGATTAATCATTGCAGGTCCATTTATATTATTATTTATTATTCTGATAATGAAGTTGTAGCCAATAAATGTGACAGATTATGTCAAAGCTTTTAATTTGAATTCTTAGACAAAATGCTCTATAAAAGTCAAAAGTTTATTTGTGACATTTTTGATAAAAAATAACTAAATAGACTTTGAAAGAATCAAAACTGTTCTTTGTTTTTGTTGTAATTGTGATGTAAGATAGATTTGGTTAGGTCAGAGCTAGGGCTGCAACTAACAATTATTTTGATTGTTGATTAATCTGTCAATTTACACGATTAATCAATGACAAATGTCAATCAGTGTTTTTCAAAGCCCAAGATGACATCCATCTATTTTGTCCACAACCCAAAGATAATCAGTTTACTGTCAGAGAGGAGTAAAGAACCTCAAACTGGTTAAATGATTAACAAAATGGTCAGATTAATTTAATAATTGACAATTAATCGATTAATCATTGCAGCTCTAGTCAGAGCTGGAATATTAAATCACCCACCTTTGTTCACAACATACTAGTCTTTCTTACCCTCAGGTGTGCATAAACTCCAGGTTTTATGAACTTCTTTGAAAAATACAAAAATGTTATCAGTTGTCTTATCAGAATCGGCCATGAGAAGAGGTAAGTACTGGTAGATATCATCTTAGATTTTGGATGTTGTTGTATCATCATATGACGTAAGTGTCTTTTACAGTAAAGTGATGTATTAAAAAAAAAAAAAAAAAAACATAACCAGGCTTTTACGTACTTAGTCATTAATGGGTATTAGTCAGTGTCCACAATACTGATGATTATATATCGAAACCTCATTGTGTAAATATTTTGCGAAAGCACTGTCATACCTACAATATTGCTGTTATAGGGATAAATATGTATATATGAGGTATTTGGTCAATGTTCATATCGCCCAGCCCTATTATAGATTTTAATATATGTGTATTTTGAATTGCTGATTGGAAAAACAACAACAAGCAGATTAAAGTTGTCAGCTTGGGTTCTGTGAAATTGTGATAGGCACATGTCTCTGTTTTCTGTCATTCATCAGCAACAGATGAATTGATAATGAAAATAATTCTTACTTGCAGGCAGCCCTACAGCAAGGAAAAGACAACATTGAAAAGGTTTCACAGTAATCTGGAATATGAAAGACAATAAACAGTCCTCCCAATAATTAAATATTCAGTATATCGATATAATGATTTATGGACTTCCATTTGAATTATGACTTTTATCTTTTTGTATTTATCCTTGATTTAACCGGGAAGGTCCCATTGAGATAGAATATTTTTTCTGCCAGGGAGTCTTGTTCAAGATTAGCACAAAAAAAACCTAAAAGGTTTCTTATAAAAGTACAGACAACAAGAAAAGAAATAACCAAAAACACAGCAGACATAATAAAGAACAAAATTTCACAAAATGATAAAATGATATATGATCATTATATAATTATTTCTTTAAATCAATGATTATGATGATGATGATCTGTTTTAAATGTATTGAGAGCCAAAAAGTGCAACACAGTTCAATGCATTGGGCATGTGTGTTGTGAAAAATTGAATCATTAATTATGAAAACTATGCATCAGTTATTATGACACTGATTTCAGTCATGCTGGCCCAGCCCTTGTGTACTGCATGTTTGAACTGTATATTTTAGAACTCATATTTGTGCAGGTGTGTGTTACCAAACCTATATGACACCTCAGAGAAACTAACCCATGGAAACGGCAAACAGCTGGAACCATTAAACACTAACAGGAAGTCTCTTAACTTTTTCATAAAAGGGTCATGGTTCACTTCATGGACTATGGATGTCATTTAGAAACCATCTTGTCCAAACATGCCCTCTCCCCTTGGTTCTTGTAGTTTTCATTAGGAATTATAGTGTGACTGCATTATGTGTAATTCTTACTGTTAGCTGTCTGGTGTAGGTGGGGGTGAAACCTGTGATCAAAGTAGGTCATACAGTCATCACACATTCATTCACTGTGTTCCTGTCTGTTCTGTGTAATAGCAAGCAAAGTCAAATGTGCCACATTTTATTTAAGCAGTTTCTTATTTGTTCTTATAGTTCATGACACACAAACGATATGATATGAACGTTTATCAGCTGACGAGAAGGAGGAATTGTGGCATCTTACCTTACTGGAATCTCACCAGGTATTTCCTCCATTCTCTGGATATTTGGAATAGTCGGTGAGTTATCTGAACAAGTTTACACCTGGCGGAGCTGCTTTGCTGCATCCACTTTTCACTTTCACGCACTAAATCCTGGTCAGGTTCCTGCTCCTGTTCAGTACGGACACTCATGGCTCCTGGAATTGACTCTTTGAAACTACAAGGGCGAGATTGTAGTCATGTGTGTGGTGTTATTTTGTGTATAGGATGTTTAACAAAATTAAAATCATCTTACATAAATTATAATTAGTATTTGTTGGATTTAAAGGGATCATTCAGATTATTTGGAGTTGGTTTGTATGAGGTATTTATCAAACTGTCATTACACCTGCACAGGGCCTACAGCCAAGATGGCTAAACTGGCAAATTTACTAAAATATTTATTAATATGCACTATCCCTGTAAATTTAAACGGTATAAATTAATAAATAGTCAGTGTATTAACTACAGTAGATGGTGATCAGAACACCCCCAGTTTGAAGAAGCAGCACAGAAGCTAAGCAATGAACTTCTCTGGACAGGGTCAGCAACAAAACATATAATAATCACTTCAAAAAGGTACACCCCCCCAAAAAATCCTTATCAATTTAAATGTATGCTGTATTCAGAATATTTTCACTGCTTTTCAGACAGCTGTTTCAGATGGGAAACGCCATTATATATATATATATATATACTAAATATCACTGTATAACAGTAATTTTAACTTGCAGAACATGGAAGTTGCTGGGTGAATCCTGCCTCGATTGGTTAGTTTGTTTCTATTATTGTGCAACTTTGGTGTTTTAAAGATTTATTTGGATTCACTGACGTCACTCAATAACACAAATAAACTAACCAATCGAAAGAGCTGTAGACCAGCATCCCCCGTATTCTGTGAAGTTAAATGACTGATTTCGCCAGCAGAGTCTGGTTGTGCAAGAGACAGTGATAATTGACTAATATATAACAGCAGAAAAGGCAGTCTGTTGGCAAGGTGAAGTGGTGAAAATATTTTAAACACATACTGATTTTTTTTTAATTCATTAATTTTCTTGGTGGGCCTTTTTTAAGTGCTAAAATTCATTTTGCTACTAATGTTGTCCATGGCAGTACATTAGTTTAGCCTAGCTTCCATGCTGGTATTCCTCTCTGCTTCTCCAAACTGGGGGCGTGTTGACCACCATCTACTGTAGGTGATGTATTTTTGCTAAGTGCCTGATATAACCTCTTCAGATAATCCAGACTATCTCGTTAAGCCTTTAAAGTGTACATTTATTACAAATTAAACACACTGCAAATTTGACAAAAGGGTCGGCCTAGACCAAGCAAAAGGACTGCAAAATGGCTAGAAAATGTGAAAAGAAAGTGTATACATTTTGAAACACCCACATTTTTAAAACTCTTATAACTTTGCACTGGAACTAAGTATGGCTGCACAGTTAATTGCAATATTATCAGAATTGTAGAATGGTCAACTGTGATACCCAAATTGCAGAACCAGAAACAAATTGCTGTTTTTTTAAAAAAAAGGAAAAAATGTGTTCAAAAAGAGTATTATAATGCAGAACTGCAGAGATGCCCTGGTCTGAAAATCTTGTTCCTCAGATAAAAGAAAACGTTTGTTTGATACAGACCCCAACAAATATCACATCTTCACATTTTTTTTCAGTAAAAGTGAAAATTGAAATGCAAAAATGATCATTTCCACTTATTGTATTGCATATCGCAATAGTAATTTCAGTCAAAATAATTCCAGTATGAGTTTTTGTACCATATTATGTAGCCCTAGAAATAAGAATACTTCTGTCCAACATTTACGGCGTAATTTACACAAATATGTCATATAATATGTATGAATATAATAAATAATAAAGTTTTACTGTAAACAGCACTGGTGCTCACAGTTGTTCAGATTTGGCTGTTCATGCCGTTAATTCTTAAACTTCCTGAGCATTTCATGTTGTTGAGCCCCTGAGGCTCTGGGTGCAGCTGCACTGCCTGTACCTCCTGCTGCTCTGTTCTACAGCATTTGTTCATGATTGAGGCAGATGTGACTGACTTTCTACTGTATGTGACCCAGAGGGAGGAGAAGGTCTCATTGACAAATTTAAAGCTACATTATGTAACATTCCAGCTGTGTATTTACATTATCCTAAATGTTTTCAACAATGGTCAAAGAGAGAAATCTGAAATTTATTCAAGCTAATGACGCGTTTCCTACTAGCCGTCAGATAGTTGGCAAACGTGACTAAGCATAACCTGAAAAAAAACTTCATACATTAACTCGTCTGAGAATATGATTTCTGCCTGAGTCACGTTTGATAGATTTTTATCTGCAATGATGGTGGTTTTAACAGTGTAGATAATGTAGATAATATACGACTTTTGTTATTGTTTTAATGTGAAAGTGACTCTTAGGTTCAGAACTCAGGCCTACATATTGTGCGTTTAATGTAAATACGAAATATGTTAATGAGTGTTATGAGACCATCATGTTTCCTTCTGAGGTGAATCTTCTCCAGGTTTGACAGATTGAAACGCTTTGATCTACTTCCTCTTTTTCTTGTTGAACATGAATTATCACTGAATCAGCAGAGTCACACGCTGAAGAGACAGTGACTCGCATAACAAATATATTGTGGTCAGGCTTTATTGTAAACTGGAGACCCCAGTGAGTGACTAACAATGACCTTACTATGGAGAAGTTAAGGAGATCTCTCTGTTTGTCTCTCTTTCTCCCTGTCTGCGAGTGGCATGTAAAAAAGAAAGTGAAAGTTTGCATTTCAGTGTCTCATAAACAGAGTTGTTTTTCCAGTCATTTTGGACCTGGATTAATGAATCATTTGTAAAGCTATGCAACAGCAGCTAATAACATGTTGGTAGCTGAACCAGATTTTTTTAACTAAATATAAAAACAAACAAAAAAAAAATGTAGACATTATTCTCATATAACTCAATATAACATATAACGATTATTTTCATTATCAAGCAATCCTGATTATTTTCTTGATTTATCAATTAATTGCATATCTTCAAATGACTCATTGGTTGAATATTGAAAAGTTCTTTTTAAATTAAACACGCTTAACTGCACTTCAGCAAAGTTTTTAGTTGTTGTTTGTGTTTACTAAAAATTTTGACACTTTCCATTTTTGCTGCAAATGTATATTGGCACCAAATATTTGTTATAGATTTCCTTGATTACTAATAATCAGCATCGGCCCTGAAAGAAACATACCAGTCAACTCCTGACGTATAAACTCTTTAGGCATTGTTGGAAAACTTTTCCAATGTAGCACAGACATGAAGTGAAATTGCACCTCTTGTTTTTGTCGACCAATGCAAACAGATGATTATGAATGTATTTGTGTCCATTTCAGGCTAACTAGCGACTGAGATTGATGTGATGTGTACTTACAACCTTAGCAGTGCAATGCAACTGCACAAAACGTGTGTGTAGCTGTATGCCTATTTCTACCTTTGTGTGTCTTTGTCTCAAACCTACGCAGTTTTACGCAGATAGCAGTTGTTTGGTCCCATTTCTGATACCCATGTCTGCTGCTGAGGCTGACCACGTTGGGTGGGCGGTTTGGTGTTTGGTTGGTGTCAGAAGGGCAGTGGCAATAATAACCTCCCATGGCCAGTCTCAGAGACTGGACTGCCGTGGTGCCAAGCAGCACTATCTACTGTAGCTGGCAGCCACATCCTAAACAATAGGCAGCTCCAACACACAGCTCTGTCTTTGTCGCCCCTGATACTGTGCCAGGCCAACTGGCTGCATGACTTCAGTCACACAACTGAAGAAAAGACACAAACACACAACTGGACTATAAATTGTTAAAGGTAAACTTTATCTAGTCCTCATGAAGAGACCATTTATGTGTGTGACAGCTTCTTCTGGCTGCGGTTAAGATGTGGTTACTGACTACAGCAGTATTGAGTGGCCTGTTTGGTTTCTAAATGACTAATATTTAGTATCCATGTGTGAACAAGATCATTCATGTGGTACTTTCACAAATCACTGCCATGACACGCCTAGAATCAGAGCTGTCAGTTTGATCCAAACTGATGGAAAAACACCCAGACTCATGATGTTTCTCAGCATCATCTTCCATCATACCTGCGTTATTTTTCCACCTCATCTCTCTTGTGTGCTCTGTTGCCTTTCACGTCACATGCCTCAGGCTGAAAACGTCAATTGAAAATATTTATCTGGGTCTAGAAGGTTATATCAGGTTTTGGTAGTCCACAAGACGCTCTGTGTGTGATGTGGCACATTTCAGAGGCATACAACATAATGTATCCATGAAAGTCGTAGAGCAACACCACATCACAGGCAAGCTGACGCTGAGAGCCTCTCTTTAGGGGGGTTGCGTCAGCCGGAGGAGAGAGTGACGTCATTCCTGGGCAGCTGAAAGCATTGCAACGCTCGCCATCCCTGATGCCTCGTTACTGTCAAAAACCTCTTTGGCTGAGACGAGAGTCCACGTTGAGCCGTCCAAGGCATCCTCCTCTCTTGTGTTAGAAAAGCAGAAACAGAATGGCCAAAAACGAATTAACCCCCAGCTTAAAAGAGTAGCCTTCCATACACTTACAGCATCTTAAAAGGTAATCTTAGCAGCATGAACTTTAAATTGTCTTGTTTTGTTTCAAAAATTATGTTTTTGTGGTGAATAAGTAACTGGTATCCAGTGGCTTCAAATCTTTCTCCAAAAATGAAGATGAAGCACAAACATCCTCCTTTTTACATGAACATGATTTCCTGTGGAGAGGAAGGGCTGGACTCGGTCTAATTGTTGAATTATAGAAAATGAAACTGAAAATTTAATCTCTTGAGGGTTAGACTTCTGGACAGCAGACTGTAAAACAGCCTGGAAAATGAGGAGGGGTTGTGGGGCACGGCCCAAACATTTCTGAGGAGTGTCTAAGTGCTTTGTGACCCACATTCAGGCTCCCCAAGGTAAAGGAAGTGGCAACTCGTGCACACACACATGCACACATGCTTGTACAAACAGATGCTCAATCTGATACACTTAACCCAGACGTATTTTTAAATAAATGCTATCAATATGTGTATACACACTGATAAACAAAAATAAAATTGCAGCACATTTACTCTTGCTCCCATTTTTCATGAGTTGAAGTGAAAAATCTGTGAACTGTGAACACATGCTTTATGTCTCAAATTTTCTTCACAAGAAGTGCTTTTGTCACTACCAGCATCTAATACTATGTAAAATTTGAAGAACTAATAATAACTAACTAATATCGCTGACCAAAAATGTACCTTCATCAGCTACTGGGGCCCACCATCTAATGTTGTCAGTCAGTTATCCATGCTGTCCCTGTCAGCAGGCAACAGCAGACGTGGTGTCTAGAAGGGAACTCCAGACCCACGAATCCAAACCATGACAAAATCTAGTCGCAAATTTTGGGTTCTCCTCTATACATGACCAGCAGACACTGAGAGTGACAGAGTGAATGCCGCCAGATGGAGGAGCATTTAAAGCGGTCACTGGATTCATCTATGGAGATGCAGGTTAAACAGCATGATTATTCCACAAGTGTGGCCACTCAAAAATGAGCAGTTTTATTTTGAAAAAAGACATTTAGTAGGTACTCAACTATGGTTATTTCACACAAGATTACAGATATGTATTACTCTGCCTCTGACTGGCTTACTCTGCTATTCTTACCCTAACCCAAATCAATCACTTCTTCTGTCTAAACCTAACCAACTCAACCATCGAAGGAAATGAATACTTGCCAGTCAGAGGCAAAGGAGGGCCGGTCACGACTTTGGAGAAAAAATGGCATCTGTAGCCCAAAGCAAAATAGCCACAGTTTAGAGCCTAATAAATTCCATTTTCAAAATAAACCTGCATGTTCTCGAGGTTTCTGCAGGTCCATAAAAAGTCTAAAACACAATCATCTGAATTTTAGGCCTTAAAAGGCTTAAAATTATTGTGACAGGTCTTAAAAATTGAATTATGAAGTGAACAGTGTATTTTGGAGGAAGAATTGTATTGATCAGACTACAATACGAAACTAACATTGAAACAATAAACAACAATGCAAACTGTGCATGTACTTTTTGCCAGTATGGATGTGAATTTAACTCCCTCCCCTCATTTTCGAGTGGCCTTTTGACCAGTTCAGTTCACACCTGTCATAATCATGTTGTTTGATGAGAATCTCTATATGCCACACCTGTAAGGTGGATGGATTATCTTGGAAAGGGAAACGTGCTCACTAACTCAAATTTTAACTATCTGAACAAAATTTGAGAGAAATAAACCTTCTGTCTGCACAGAAGAAGCCTTACTTTTTTTTTCTTTAACTCATCAAAATTGGGAGCGAGCACAAAAGTTTATATTTTTATTGAGTGTATTTCACAAATGTTTTCTTTGTCATTTGGACAAATTGTCTGATAAATCATCCAGATCTATACCCAGAATCCAACACACACACGTTCGTGGGTCTTTGGGGCGGGCCGAGCAAACAGCGCAATGCAATAACACAAAAGGCTGATTGAGTCAGAAAAGGTCAGAGCCTGGCTCAAATGGCCTTTTGAACCAGACTGGGGGTGTTTGAAGAGCCAGGCCACCCTCCAGGCCCCCACCCAGCCCCACCCTTTGCACTGCAGCACCCTCCTTTGGTCTGAACCCGTACAGGATACCCGTGTTTGTCTGATGGAAGTTCCCATCCTTCACTCTCTGTCCGCCTGTTGCACTCATAGTATTTCTGTCTCTCTGTCTTGCAGGTGTCAGCTGGTAAAGTGTGTGTGAGTGTGTGGGTGTGTGAGAGAGAGTGTGCGTGTGTGTGTGTGCGTGTGTGTGTGTGTGTGCGTGCAAGCACGTGTGTTTTCCCAGCCCAGTCAGTGTTTGGAGCGGAGTGTGGCCTGAACACATCACAGAGGGACAATGAGCGAGCTGGAACAGTTGCGGCAGGAAGCCGAGCAACTACGCAATCAGATCCGGGTACGGCAACAATTTGTGTGCACGTGTTTGTTTATGTTGACGAGTGTGTGTGTGTGTGTGTGTTGTACATGTGTTTGTACATCACACGTGTGCCACTGTCTGTTCGCTGCAAGCTGTGACTCACACAGTTTCAGATGAGACAGTGACGCACTTGGAATATAACTTGTCAATCAGTGACTTCTATTCTCGTGCAGAAATTGGAAATTGATCTATAAATGTCAGTTGCTGCTGTTTGATCATTCTTTGACTGCTGAGATATTCAGTTGCTGTGATTGGCAATAATTTACAGCATGTTTAGACAGTTTGGATGCAATTTTATTCACAAATCTCATGAATGTCTTCTTGTTACATTATTTGTGTGTGTTTGTGCAGAAATCACAAGTGTTACGTGCAGTGAAATGACTGACTGACCTGAAATTTATCACTGGTCAACATGATTATTAAGGTTTTTGTTGTGTTGCAGGATGCCAGGAAAGCCTGCAGTGACTCCACTCTGTCACAGGTAAGATTTCCTCTTCACATATAAAGTGTTCCCAGGGGTCCTTAAAAAGTCTAAAATCCAGATGAATTATAGGTCTTAAAATGTCTTAAATATGATCTTGGCAGGTTATTTTTATAAAGTTGCCTCAACCTCAGTCTCACTTTTAAATTTGTTTTTGGGAAAAATTTGTATCGATCACGTGTAACAACCATAGAACACATCCAACATGGAACCAGTGACCACTAACACAAACTATGCAGCGAGCTTCATAGTCCACCTTCAAGTGTAGAAAGGACAAGATGTCTGACATTATGTAATTTGGATTGGCAGATAAATATCATTAAGAGGTTAATTACTGTTAATTGATTAATTGATTTACTGAAATAGTTCTTAAATTGTGATCATAACGATCATTAAAAGGTCTTAAAAAGTCTTAAATGTTTCAAACCTACACAAACACTGTAAAATATTGTGTGCAATACAAATAGGGTATTTTTCCTCTGGAGTTGTACACATTTTCATTGTAGCTATCACAATATTTTGCATAAGGAGGGAATGTTCAAGAATACTCTAAATGGCCCAAATCATGGAAAATATGAAATACATTTATATCACAAGTTGAGGTTGCAGATTCACAACACAAAACACTTGACTGAGCTGACTAAATACATCTATATGTAGAATTAAGGCTGTAATATGCAACATTTCTGCATTAAAATGTCTGGAAACGTTAAGCCCACGTTATATCTTTTGTTGGGTTTTGTACTCATTATCACAAATGTTTCCAACAATGTTTGAACCCAGAAATATCCGTAACTTATTCAAGGTAATGTGTGTTTCTTGCTAGCCGCTAGTTGCTATAACTTCCAGGAAAAAATGGAATATGTCAGAGAATGAGGAAGGAAGTTCTCAAACATGATTAAACGATAGCGAGATGCCTAGCAGCAGAACTTGCGTATTACGTGTTTAGGCTTTGACCCATAATTAGTAAAACAGTCTCTTGAGTTCTGTAATAGTTTTAGCCACATGTGGACACTTCTGAAGCAGCATAAAACAATCTCACTTGTAAATATCTGCAAAAAATACAGTTGTAACAAAAATCTGTTCATTGTCTTCAGTGTAATTCAGTTAATCTAGGTAAAAGGGTCAGAACATTAGAAGTCCTGCTCAGTAAGCCATCAGCCTATCTGTATGTCCCAAACACAAATATTCCACAGACATTACACACAAATATAATCTCCACTATTATTCTTCATTGTCCATTGTTGAATGATGCTGGCTTGTTTTTGCTGCCTCAGCTAGAGTCGACTGTCCAGAGAAGTGTGTGTTTGTGGTGATAAAAGTGTGTCTGTGTGTGGGCCTCCAGTGTCACTGCTAACGCTTCTTCCTGTGTTTTGGCAGATCACAGCTGGTCTGGACTCAGTGGGCCGGATACAGATGCGGACGCGACGCACTCTTAGGGGCCACCTGGCCAAGATCTATGCAATGCACTGGGGGAGCGACTCCAGGTAGTGTAGTTCTCCTACAGACAACACCATTATTGGCTTTGAGCGGGAAATTAACCTATTCATTCCACTGGAGGTTCTTATTTTCTTCTTTTTTAATGGGCATTTCTGTAAATTGGCAGACAGGCAGATGATCTGTACTTTAAAATAATCTTTAATGTCTTTCCCCATTTCTGTTAAGTTTTGTAGAGTACTGCAGTCACACCCTCAGTCCATCTTTATTATTTTTGATGCAGTGGTTGGTGCAAATTTGGTCTTTTGTTCTGCTGCCTATGTGGTGTTGTTTTCTGCTCATTTAAGTTGCTTTTTTAGTTGTTTTCATTCAAGAGTCTGATTTTTTTTTTTAATCCACAAACAAAAATGTTAATAATTTTTACCACTGATGAGTTTTGTGATACAGAAAATATTGATCAGTGTTTCCCAAAGTTAGAGATGTTGTCCTCGAATGTCTTGTTTTGTCCAAAACCCAAAGATATTAATTTTAACGTCAGAGGGATGCAAAGAAACCAGAAAATATTCACATTTGAGAAGCAAAAATCTGAGATTTTTGTCTTTTTTTTCTTAGAAGATGACTCCCTGTAGTTCACATTAATGTCAACAGTGGCCAAGAGTCACAGCTTAAAAAGCACAGAGATAGTAATAATAATCATCACATTGAAACCCACTTTCTTTTCTAATTTTATTAAAAGTGTACAGACTTTGGAGATAATTTTTCCCCTGAGCCCTGTGTTAATTTCTGTTGCCACAAGCAGACTGTTGAATTTCTAGAGTGCCAGTTACAGCATGACAATTGTTAACACTGCAGCTGTAACTGTCAAGACCTACAGTTTACCAGCGATGGGTAATAAAGTGCCTCCCAGGGTTGATAGTCTGCAGGTTTCCATACAGGCCAAACATGGACACAAGTTCAGCCACAGTGCAGGAATTTTATAGTAAAATCACCAGCCTGCTATTGACTTAGTCTCTGTCTTGGAAAATTTACTTGAAGCTAGAATAGGTGGTTTCTTCAACAATACCATCCCTAGCTTTTCTGAAATTCTGACATTAATAGTAATTCCTAAAGCCAAAGTCATGCCATTAATTTGACTATCAATACTTAGGCGATGCAGTGTAACATAACGTCAGGTATCGGTGCCAAATTGCAACTCTCACTACAATTATAAATTAGTACAATTACCTAAAACTGTTCTCAACAGCTAGTGTCACTGTAATTAAAATATTTTCTTTCTCTGTCTTTAATATGTCTGTGTCACTCTTTATCTTTCTCTCTGTCCATCTGTCTCCCAATGCAATGCACTGGGGCAGTGACGGCAGTCCCAGGTGTGGGGCTATACTACTATCAGTACCACTACTATTGTTACTACTGCTACTACTACTACTACTAATATGACTAATACCACCATAATTGACTGTCACTACTGCCACCTCCACTACTACTGTACATCTAAGTGCTAGCACTGTTTTACGCCCTCACTATGAGCACAGTAATGACATTCACTGGGCACAGAGACAGGCAGCTACAGCTTATTTAATATTTCCTTAAAGATGCAGTTTGTAAGATCTCAACCCAAATGATTATGAAGATTTAAAATAGACCTGTGAGTAAAGTTCCTCCGTGTCCAGATTGGACTAAACCCATGGATGTAAGCATTGAGTTGTTCCGTATTGGAAACTTACAAACTGCTTTTTTAACTGTTTGCTGCAATTATGAGCACCAAGAATTATGAGTCAAGATCATATTTTTCCAGTAGCATGCATGCAGTGCACTGACCCGTATCCACAGGAAATGAGATGGGCGATGGTGTAGCCAAATAGTTCTGTTTTTCAGGAAGAGAAGAATTTTGTAGATTTCTAGAAAACCAATCACTCACCTCTGTTATGTCTAAAACCTGTTTTTTAAACTGTTTGATACCAAAGCTGAATACTTGTTTTATCTGCGACTGATGATGCGTAGGCTGTTCAGTCCTGATTATCTTGTTAAAGGTCCAGTGTGTGAGATTTATGGGGATCTGTTGTCACAATATGGCAGAAATTGACTGTAATACTTATGTATTCATTGGTGTATAATCTAATCACCTGAAAATAGGAATTGTTTGTTTTCGTTACCTTAGAAAGAGCCCTTTGTATCCACATAGGGCGCAGGTTTTCTTTAACAAAGGCCAACATGTTGCACTGTGTTGTTTCTACCAGGCTTGTGCCAATTGGTGAACTGGTCTTGTATAAATGACAAAGGAATGATTGAGATTTTCAGGATTTTTTACCTACATCGATTTTAATTAATTTACTCTCATAACTAAGATGTTATACAAATAATCTCTAGAATCTGCTAACCACCAAAAGTGGTCCAGCCAATCAGCATCCTAGGAAGGACTACTGGCAGCTACAGTCCTGGTTTTTGGTGTGAGGACCACAGGAAGCATCCATGGAAATGATGGAAAAGATTTTTTTGCTCTAGAGTTGGATCTGACTGGTTGAAGTTAGCCCAGATTAGATGTGATAGACAGATCATCCAATCACCTGCCAAGTGTTTTTTTTTTTTTTTAAGTGCTTGCCCTTTTTCAAACCGTTTCTAAGGATGACTTCCCAGATGGATCTGTGTAACAAACCATCTGGTGTGTCAGGTTAAAATTTTATAGACATAATCAAAAATTTATTCAAGTAATCCTTGACAATGTGACTATATTCTACATATACATTTTTTTTTTTCAGATGTAATCTTAGCTGATTGTAGTTACATATCTGATAACGTAATAACCCTAATTACATGTAATCCGTTACCACCCAACCCCGAGAGCTAGATGCCACCTAAACCCTACACACTGGTCCTTTAAGTGTGTGTGTGTGTGTGTGTGTTAGTGTGAATGTGTGAACCTGTGAACATGTGAATGTGTGCGCGGCACCCTCTGGGTGACCCTATAGCAGGCCAGTGTTTATTTTGTATACAGCTACTGACATTTGAGCGTGATGGCTCTCCTCTTGATTGTAGCATAGCACCATCAAACTACTTCCTGTCCCCAGAGAGATAGAAACACCCAGTCAGGATGGGAGGGGAGGGGTTCCAGCTGTTTCTGCGCGTGTACCACCTATAACTCTCTCTGTACTGACTGTTTCTACTTCATCCTCTTCTCTGTCTGTGTCTTTTTACTGTCTCTTCTCGCTGCCCCACCTCGGCCTCTTTCTAGTGCTTTCCCCACCCAGCCGACAGCAGGGACTTTTACATAACTGGATAATGAATATTAGATGGAGTGGGACATTAAAAGTGGTTTCCCTGGATGAGGAGACTTCCACCAGGAGTGGGGGGAAAAGAGGGAAGATGGAGGGAAATGGGGACGGTCGGGGAGAAGGGAGTAGGCAGCACACGCTGAATGTTATTTGACAGAGCACCTTATTATACTCACTCAGACAGTGTAGCACTGCAAGGTGGCTGCTCTCATTGCTTTTAATGATCCAACTGCATGTTCCTTAGATTATGTGGGTTTTTTAACATGACATGACTCAGTCTCATGCTGCTGTTCTGTTCTAAACTTGTTTCCAGGTTACTTGTCAGTGCCTCGCAAGATGGAAAGCTAATCATCTGGGACAGCTACACGACAAATAAGGTGAGATTATTAATAATCAATAATAGAATCTGTGATATGTACAAAACCATTAAAGTCCTTTCAGTGCCCATAGAGGTTTTCTCCCCTTTGACTTTTGGATTGGAAAGATGGTTTGACAAGCTGATATCAACTGTCCAGATGTTCCTTTTAGAGTACTGGCTGTCATTTACAGACTGGCTTTCTTCAACACAATACTGTTATGTAAATGGTGGAAACTACAACCTACCAACCAAATAGCAGCTGTGTGGTTGCGTAGATGTCTATGTATTACAAAATGAATTAATCTGTCTGTATTTTATAAAGAAATAACTCTGACTCTGTTCGTTCTCAGATGCATGCCATCCCACTGCGCTCTTCCTGGGTGATGACATGTGCCTACGCCCCCTCCGGGAACTATGTGGCCTGCGGAGGCCTGGACAACATCTGCTCCATATACAGCCTGAAGACCCGCGAGGGCAACGTGCGCGTCACCCGAGAGCTACCCGGACACACAGGTAGGCACAGGGCCAGAAATAATTCTAATACAGTTAATATCACTTGTTATCAGGGTTTTATCATAACTTTTAATACCACTGTTTAATTTAAAACCAGTTTTGTAATAAAACTAAACATCAAATGTGAAAAAGTAGGCATACTCTTTTGATTAAATCCATATACTGTCAGTTCAAATTATAAGTAAGGCAAAATGACAATAACAGAGGCATTTGGATTCAACTGTTGTTGATTTAGCCAAAAATTAAATGTAGAGGCACTATGGGGTGAGCCACCCTGTCTTATTTCTGTACTAACTAATTTTGACTTTGACAGTTAATGTTTATTGTATCCTGACCTTACAGCGGCGCTCCATCATGCCCGATTTGTCCAACACCTGTGACACATCATTTGCCTTACTGTAGTTTTAGATCAGCAGATCAGCAGGTTCCATGAGTCAAACAATGGAAAACTACACAAGCTGCTGTTATTTTCCACTGGACCTCATACAACCCTGATTCAAAAAAAAAAAAGTTGGGATGTTGTGTAAAACATAAATAAAACAGAACTTGGTAATTTGCTAATCCTTTTTGACGTATACTCCATTGAAACCAGCACAAAGACAACATATTTAATGTTTTACCTCATCAACTTTATTGATTTTTGTAAATATATGCTTATTCTGAATTTGATGCCTGCAATATGTTTCAAAAAAGTTGGGACGGAGCAACAGAAGACTGAAAATAAGGGCCACAGGTGCACCCCTTTCAGGAAAAGATATGACTCCTCGTTAAAACTTACACAAGCCAAGGATTAACAAAAAAAAATAATAATAATTTCGGCAGAGCTCTCCTCATCTGATGCTGAACCTCTGTCTCTCTCCAGGTTACTTGTCCTGCTGTCGTTTCCTGGATGACAACCAGATACTGACCAGCTCTGGAGACACCACCTGGTGAGCATCGACCCTCTGCTCCCACCTGCACAGCTTAAAGAATTTAACCTTGTTATGTGATACAAATATTGTATTGATATTCTTGTTTCAACGCTGCACAGAAGACTGAAGCTCCACCACATTATAAAAAAATGTCCAATATCCTCCTCTTACTCTCACTCAAGTATTTTGCTGATTATTCCATTGAATATTTGGATACAAAATAATGCTTTATTTAAGAGCAATCGTAAATATACAAAAGATAAAATAAAATAGATCTGTAATTGATTTCCTTTTTACTATAACGACTATCATAATAATGGCATGAATGAAGTTCATGTTTTCACAAATTGACTGCAGCATTTTATTTTCTGTGGTTATTTTATTAAGCAAAATGTAACTATCTTACTATCTCTATACTAGCCACCAAATTGATTAACTAGCCCTTACATTTAGCCAAAATTAAATAAATTCTTTTCTAGCCTTCATCTCAACTAGCAATCATGTTTTATGTTAAATGCTACCTTGTGTCTGGTCTGCTCACATGTGCACTGGATGCTTTCTGCTGAGATGCTGAGTATTGACAGTTTTTGTTTTGTTTCATCTTGAAATGGTCCCAAACTTGGCACATTCTGTCATGCCATACCCATGACCAACCAGCCATTGTCAGTCATATAGGGTCATTATTCTACTCAGGTGTGTAAAGATGCATATAGAAAAAAATGTTTGATAATAATGCCACTAAAATTGTAATAATCCACACAAATAATTAAATATTGTAATGTGGACGTTCATGTAAAATCATTTACTGTCTCACACACGACCTGCCTGTACCTTCATAATATCTCAGGGGTCACTTTTGTAATTCATACCTAACCACTAACCCCTTTCTTGCAGTGCACTGTGGGACATAGAGACAGGCCAGCAGGCTACCACCTTCACTGGCCACACAGGGGATGTGATGAGTTTGTCTCTAAGTCCCGACTACAAGACCTTTGTGTCAGGAGCCTGTGACGCCACTTCCAAGCTGTGGGACATCCGTGACGGCATGTGCAGGCAATCCTTCACCGGCCATGTGTCTGACATCAACGCCGTCACTGTGAGCACTTCAGTCACACACAAATACACACAGACAGTGCAGGGAAAAAAATGGATTGAGGACTGCTGATGGATGATGACTCGAAAAAAATTATGTCATAAAAAGTTTGAATTCTAACGTGTTTAGTGAGCAACTAATGAAATTACAATGATCTGAAGATTAGAGGCTGTGGTGCTCTGAGAAACACAGCGCCTCCAGCTCTGTACATCAAAAAAATGATCTGATGATTTAACATCAGTTTCCTTACTTCTGCTGTTTTGCCTTCTGCAGTTCTTCCCCAATGGGAATGCCTTTGGCACAGGCTCAGATGACGCCACCTGCAGGTTGTTTGACCTGCGTGCCGACCAGGAGTTGATGATGTACAGCCACGACAACATCATCTGTGGCATCACCTCCGTAGCTTTCTCCAAGAGTGGACGATTGCTCCTTGCTGGCTATGATGACTTCAACTGCAATGTCTGGGACACTCTGAAAGGCGAGCGTGCAGGTAAGACACGTCTGAAGTTGATTAATTTTTACTTTTTTGGTTTGGTTTGTTTCCTCTCTTGTACGCTCTACATGAAAGTAGCCCAAATCATATTTTTTTACATGTGGCACAATTGATGTTTTCTAGTTCAGTTACAACAGCAGAGTCTGCATGGGGTCACTTTTTTTTTTTTCATAATTTGATTTTGATTACCCAAAAATCAGTAAGCTCCTTGACAAACAATACTGCTGTCTGTATTTATGTAACGTTACATAAACAGCTGATGAAGTTTGTATCTAAAAAATGTGTGTTGTCCCTGGTGTTTTCTTATTTTCCCCACTGCAAAATGTGAGAGAAATGCACCTAAACTTAATTGTAACCTGAAAACTAGCTTGTCATGTTAAAGTAAACAATTTTATGAGAAACTGAAAACAGTGTTCAAGTCGGTGTGCAAAAACTAGAAAAACAGATGGCAGAACACCTTTACTGTACACAGAGTACAGAGTTTTAATTTGCACGTTTAGATACAAAAGCAGATGCCATCTGTAACTGTATTGTACACATATTGGAATTTGTAAATGCTAACAGTTTATGCTATTGGTAACTAATTAATGTTGTCATTATTGATTACTTTGCCAACCACTTAATTAATTGGTTAAACATTTGGTCTATAAAATGCCAGAAAATTGTGAAAAATTACCCCTTACAATTTCCCAAACGCCAAGATGACATCATCAAGCTGCTTGTTTTGTCCAACCAACTGAATATTTAGTGTTTAGTAGAGCTGCGACAAGGTTGAGGTTGATTTATTTATCATTTTACAACACAGGGCTGCAAAAGGAGATGTAAGGTGCAGTCCCCTCTATGCAGCAAAAAGTTATTTCCAGTAAAATGGGTAAATAATAATAAGACAGAAATAAAGCTATTTTACATGGAGTGGAGTGTGGATGATAAATTGAAGAGTAATCCACAACTATTTTGATGATTATTTTAATTGTTTTGGTCATAGTTCAAGCAAAAATGACAAACTTTCTCTGGTTCCAGCTTCTCAAATGAGAGACTTTGCTGCTTTTCTGTGTCATACATTATAGTTTTACTGTTTTCTAATGTTTTGTAAACCAAACAAGTAATTGAGGAAGTAATTAGCAGTTAAGCTGAACAAAAATGATCATTAGACGTCAGTCGTCAGTCGCATTAGTGCTTGAATAATTTCTTAAACAATTAATTGATTATTGTAGTTATTTTCCTGTCAGTTGACTCATCGATCAGTGGACTGGAGTTTGTTACAAAGCCAGTCTTCAACTCTGCTTTATTTTTTCTTTGACCTCCAGGTGTGCTGGCAGGCCATGACAACAGAGTTAGCTGTTTAGGGGTGACAGAAGACGGCATGGCTGTGGCCACTGGCTCCTGGGACAGTTTCCTCCGGATCTGGAACTAAACAAACCTCTTCCCTGTTGTACTCAATCACTGCCCGCCAACTTCCTCCCCGCAAACCCCACCCGATATATCCCAACTCATCCGCTGGACCAGAGGTGCAGGGTGCGCACTGTGTCAGCCGAAATCCTCTTAAATCACCCCCAGTTCTCGTCTCTTTGCTGGTGACCTGCCCACCTGTGAGAAACTCTTTCTACCTTTCAAAGTGATGTTTTTTTTTCACCCAGCTATTACACTGAGACAAAAATAAGAACCTTTCAGTAGAGTTGTCCAATCAAAAGTAAAAAAAACCAAACAAAAACAGATGAGTTGAAGGAAAAAGTAGAAGATTTTGCCCTTGTCCCAGTTCTCTAGAAGGCGATATAGAGCATCTGTTACGATTAACAAGCAAGATGAGCGTTGATGTGTAATATGTAAATGTATATATAAAGACAGTATATATGTATAGCATTATGTGTGTATATATGCAACATATATGCATATATAATGTGTATGTATATATTTTTGTAGTTAATTTCCCACCCTTGCGTTTTTTTTATGATTTAGGGGATTTTATGTTTTATTTCAAATGTACATATTCACATTACTACACAACAAAATGCCAGAAACACTTATTTTATCCTATGTGAGTACCAGACTGAGTGGCAGACAATTTTGGCGCACAAGACAAGACACAAGTATCGTAGCTTTACCTAAAAAGTCTCCTTTTAATTTTTAAAATTTCTGGTACAAGCTGATTTAGTTGAGCCCACTCATCCAGCAACGAAAGAGGACAAAACCAAATTGCAAAAATATGATTTGGCCCAGATAAAACTCACTTTCCTCATTTCTATGTTTGTATGTATGTGAATGATGGCTGTGATGGTATTTTTCTTTTCTTTTTCTTTTTTTTTTTTTAACAACACGACCCCTGGCATTCCTTTTCACAGACTTTTATTTGGAAGGAAACCATTACACTGCTGTGGTAGTGATTTCAAAACCCATATGCAGCGTTTTTAAGTTTTTAGTCTGGATTCAGCTTTCGCTCCAAAGTAGAAACCAGTGAATTTTAGGCTAAGATAAAAACTTTATTCTGCTGGAGGCCCTGCCTTGGCCTCTACTCACATGGATTGTGGTTTGAAATCATCGGATGCTCAATATCTTAAGGCCACATCCATTTCCATACAAATCAGCAGCGGTGTGACACGATCGATAACCCAATAATGGTTTGCATCGTAATATCTCCATCTCCTGTGGCCTATAGAATCTACTCTATTCCTTAATGTCGAGACAAGCTTGGCCGATGGAGAGAAGGGCATCGCGTTCCCCCCGAGCAGAGGCTGTTTTCTACCTGTGAGCCTGTAACGGTGCTGAGGCCTGCACGGACAAATGGTAGAGCGGTCAGTGTGGATATAAAAGGACCATAAAGGACAGCAGTGACTCTGAGGACCAGAAAAGAGATGAAGACGGAGAGAAAAAGATGTCTGTCAGAGCTCGCCATGTCATTTTTATCTTATATTTTTTTTTTTTTTCTTTCTAAATGAAGGATCAACGAGTCCTTTTTGTCGAGGTGTGACCTGAGTGACATGGAGCATGGAACTGAAATCATGTTAGCCACTCCAAAAAAAAATCACACCAGTGCCACCACAAGCCTGTAAAAAACGAGAAAAAAAGAAACAAAAAAAAGATTTTTTTAAAGGGTTTAACACTTGTTTTCCTCACCAAAAACATGTTATGAACTGTTAAATATTGCTAGTGAAGAAAGTACACTTGGTAGACAGAAATGTACACTTAGTAGAGAGCTAGAAACGCACTCACAAGCTGTAGTACAAAATGTAAAACCATCGAGCACATGTGACTTATTTACCCATAGAAGTGGTATTGCTCTGATTTTGAGTATTTTCTCATACACATCTTCAATTATTTTGGTTGCTCTAAAGGCTTAATTAAAAGAAAAAGAATTATTACACCTAATGTATGTGAGTTGGACCTATCCATCAGCTGTCTCAGGTGCCTATCTCTAAATATAAACATTTGACCCACACGGGCTGGAAAAAGGAGGGTGTGTGCTCCTGTGAGATGTGGCACTGTTGTGTCTCCATTCTGCCTTATGATGCCATTCACAATAGAGGGTAATATACTAGCATCGACTACAGTAATGTTTTCCTTTTTACACACTGATCAATAAGAAAGATTGCTGATTATTTTTCTTTTCCCAATAGAAGCACACTCTGATACTAGTGAACACTAAAAAGCATGCCGACCACGACCACATGCAGCTCCATACTGCTTCTTAAAGGGATAGTTTGGATTATTTGATGTGGGGTTGTATGAGGTACTTGTTGATAGTTGGTGTGTTACCTACAGTAGGTGGCAGTCTGCACACCCCCAGAACCAGAGAATCGGCATGGAAACAGTGAACTTCTGTGGCCGGGGTCAACCACAAAAGGTATTTCAGCCACTTAAGAAAGGTCTGCATTTAAAAATATAATTGAGTGTTCGGTGTCCGCTATATTTAGAATATTTTCACAGCTTTACAGCTGACAGGAAGCTGCTGTCATGTAAGATGAATATTGCTCTTTCTGCAAACCAACCAAACTCCATATGCAAAATTGGTAATTTTGCCTTGCAGAATATTGGAGTTGCTGCTCTGTAACTGCCTCAATCTGTCTGTGCTATTGTGTTACTTAAGTGAATCTAAATTATCCTTACAAAACACCAATGTTGCACAATAACAAAAACAAAGTAACAGATCGAGGCAGCGGTAGACCAACAACTCCTGTATTCTGCGAGGTGAAATTAGTGATTTGACCTATGGAGTTTGGTTGGTTTGGAGTGAGCCATATTTGGCTTATACAATGGAGGTTTCCTATCAGGAAAGTCTGCCTGACTGAAAGTTAAAGCCGTAAATATAGTGTACACTTAAACTGATACTTATATTTTTAGGTGCACCTTTTTAAGTGGCTAAAATACCTTTTGTTGCTGATTCTGTCCACAGCAGTTCAGTGTTTAGCTTCAATGCTGGTGCCTTTCTTTGCTTTTCCAAACTTGAGGTGTGCCAGTCGGCATCTACTACAACTAATATACTGACGATTTATAAATACCTCATACAACCCCACTTCAAATAATCCAAACTATCCCTTTAAAGCAAGTGTTTTACATAACTTTTTATACAATTCTGCTTTCTACTACTACCGTACAGTTTGTAGTATTTATTTAGGTTCAATCAGCTGTCAATGAAACCCCTCTAACGTGATTCTAGTGATCTTTTTCTTCTTTTCTAATGTTTTAGCTGCTTCTACCTACCTGGCTTTGCATTAATAAATCCATTTTGAGAGAATGTTAAAAATAACAGTTATAGTTTTTAGCCTGAGAATAACTTTGAGGTGTGTAGGGTGTGATATGTATTGCATATCAGTGTTGAGGCGTGTGTGGGGGGCGGGGGGGAGGGAAAGGGGGGGGTGTGATTTGCTTGTATGTGGATAACATATAGATCTATAAGTGTTACTTCCTCATTTGTGCCAATGTTATCCACAGACCCTGAGCTGTGAACTGAAAACTAGTCAATGTGACAAAAAACAACCATGTTTGCTCACTTTACTCAAGTGCCAGCCTTCTGCATATCCATCAGTTAAAGTCACATCAGTGTCTGAATTTATACCCAAGCTGTTGTCTCATCATACACTTGCTTATATCTGAAGACTTAAGGTTTTTTGTATCCCAAAGTGTTTTTAAGTTGACCGTGCATCAGACTTTCATGTGACCCCAGAAAAATATGACAATGTATTTTGAGGAATAGTTTGATATTTTGGGAAGTGATTGCTTTTTGGCGGCGAGGTTAGAAGATCGGCACCACTTTCATATTTGTCTGTTGAATATTAAGCTACGACCAGCAGCCTCTTAGCTTAGCTGAGCACAAAGACTTAAAATATAGCAGAAAATAACATTGAGAGAAATTTGTTTTAAATTTTGAAAAGTGGGAGTGTCATTATCTGACATACTGTAGTTTGTTAGTTGAACTGTAGGTTTTGGCACCTCTGTGATGGCTTCATTTTTCAGCTCCTTGACAATTTCTTGGTTGGTAGCAGTAATTGGAAACTGGCCGGCACATACCGAGCCGTTTAAATGACAAATTATCATCTTAACACATCATTTTTTTGCACGTTGAATAAGTGAGATATTATGTGTTTAATTATTGAGCTTTACAGATGATGATAGGCAGACATCAAAAGCTATCTTTTGACAGAGCCAGGCTAGCTAGCTCGTTGTGCTAAGCTAAGCTAGCTGGGTGCTAACGTTAGCCCTCTAAGTTATTTGTTAACAGACAAACATGAGTGGTGTCCTCCCTCTGCGAGAAAACAAATTTCTAGTGGTTGACTGTGCTTTTTTCATTATTAGTAATCAAATGCACTAACTCCAACACAAAACTTGATCGAAATGCCTTGTCTTATGCATGAGTTTAATTAAAGTAGAACTTTTCAGAGTTTTTAAATTAATTTATCTACATTGGTAAATAGATAAAAAATAAAGATTACAAAAATCAAAACAAAAATCAGGCCTAAACCTTTCCCAAAAAGTCAAACTATTCCAATAAACCCACCCTGTTCTTTCATTCAATTATGAGTTGTGTGAAATCTGAAAAAAAAAACAAAAAAAAAACAAAAAAAAACAAATGCACCATAGCCCTTAACAGCTGAGAAAGGGATCGTGTGTATTACTGACAGTGACATTCAGCAGGCAGCCATTTTCTCACTCTGTGTGTAATTCAGCAGTATTAGCAGCTGGAACCTGGAATAGTAACACTTCTTTTACGTGCCTGTGCAGTTCACTCATTAAGTAGTGCAGTAGACTCATTAATCAAAAAAGGTGCTTGACTTCATTTAATTTCACAATGTTGTTGTATTTACCTGAAGTTTCCTCCAGTTAATTCTCTGAGCTACACAACTGATACGGAGCTGTCGAATTGGCTCGTATTTTACAAAAATGTCAACATTTGGTACATTTACAGTGTTGTGTGAAGTACCAAACTCACAGAATCTTTGGATCATTGGCGGTATGTTTGGCAGTATTTTTGGCGATCGATGTCAGGTACCAACGTCTAACTTTATGTTCAGGCAGTATTTCAAGGACTGTATTTGCACGACACTCCAATTTAGCATCTGACTGTGAGAAGTTGTTTTTAGGTTTCTGACAAATATTAAACATAGGAGGAAAAAATGTCAACGACACCCAACACTTGATTGGTTATGTCACATGATCACCACCACAGCACCGTCACAGAATAATGCACTGTCCTTCGACTCTACAACCTACTGTTCTGACAAGTTCTTTTTGTTTTGATTTTATTTATTGTTTTATGTTTTAAGCCAGTAAAGACCAGGGACTTGGTGCCATGATAATTCTCTTACAGTGCTATTATGTGAAATTATAATCACTTGTTATGGAATAATTTTTATAGTCTTTTTCACACCAGACCTTTTTTTTGTATTTGTACAGTGGCTTGGTGATACTGATATGTTGCCATGAGTTATTGTAACCAATAAAAAGCTTCTAACCAAGAATACACAACCTGGCTGATTTTCATTTACAGAAAATTAGACTGTATAAGTGTGTAAATAAGTAGAGTATATGAATGTTTAAGCAAGGTTTTCTGGAGTGTAAAAGAAGTTTGTTTTAAAAACAAGAACAACTGAGGAGAAAATTGACCCAAAGGAGGCAAAAACTGGCTGTGTAGTTTGAGTTTCTGCTTTTGGCTCTAAATAATTTAATTTGTAAACATATTTATATATCCATTGTTTTTTGGCAGATTAGTTAGCACTGGAAAAAAATGCTGTTTTTACAGTTAATTCTGTTTCTTTGTCATTAAAATTTACAAAGACAGATTAATTAAAAAGCTGACATATGGTGTTTATTTTAAAGATAAAAGCTGAATATATATATAATGTATTTAATATTCACAGATGTTCCATTTCGTTAGAGGGATAGTTAAGTGGGGTATTATCAATATTAACTACAGTAGATGATTTAAGCCTCCTAAAATTAAAATCAATATTAGTTTAAGTGTATGCTGTATTTAGAATATTTTCATCAAACAGGAAACCGCTGTTACTAAGCCAAACATTGCTCTCTGCAAAGCCACCAGACGCCGCAGGCAAAAACTTTAATTTTATCTTGCGGCAGTTGATGGTCTACCACTGCCTCGATTGTTAAATTTCTTTGTTATTGTGTCTTTGGTGTATTCAAACTAACCCTTTAAAACAACAGTCACGCAATAACACAAACAAACAAGTTGATCAAGGCAGCAATAGCAGAGCAGCTCCAGTGTTATGGGAGGTAAAATGATGTTTTTGCTAACGAAGACTGGTGGCTTTAGAGAGAGCAGCATTTGGGTTTTATAACCGTGGAAAAGGCTATCTGACAGCAAGAAGTAAGCAAGTAGTGATAATATTCTAAATATAATGCAAACTTACAGACTTATGGACAATATGGATTTTAAACGCCTCCGAAGTTTAAGCGTCTCTTTGGAATTAACCTGTAAATAAATAAACAAACAACAAAAACCCAACAATAAACCAAAGTAATGTTTACATCCAGTGTCTTTCAAATAAAAGCACAAAAAGTCAATTTGAGATTGTGGCAGATTTTAATGCAACTGGGCAAATCTGGAGGTATTTCAACACGCATTCAAGAAAAAAAATAAAATTTTACAAGTGTAGACTGGTGCAATTGTCATTACAAGTCTAATGGGTATAAATAAAACAGTATATTATAAAATATATGAGGATTTCCAAAGCTTTTGATCTATACAGTTTGGATTCTTAGAAAATAGAACATGAACCTACAGTATGTTAAAGACATGCTTTCCCTTTCTACTCAAATTATTTCTCTCAGTGAATTTACACTAACTAGGTCCTTATAATCAGAAAAACAAATGTGTTTTCTTTTGTTATTAAATATATTTATTTTTTGTTGCTAACATACAGCAGATCATATGCCTGGACAGATACACCTACAGTCATACAGACACACAAATTTCATTTGCTCCACAAAAGTTAGTCAAAAAAAAGGCATATTCACAGTTAGAAGCACGTTAGTGTCAAAATATAGCACCCGACCGGAAGCCTTCATGCCGACCGAGATCATATCGCCACGTCGTGGAGCGTCTTTGCACATCAGGAATCCATTTGTTTCTTTTATAGGCAGTTTTGTTTTACAGTTTCACTGCAGTTTCTCAAGCACCTGAAGGGCTGAGGAGGGGGGGTGGGGTGAATACTGTAGTGTCTGGGCCTTCACACTCCTCTGTCCAGAAAATCAACTATGGATTTTAACTTCTTATTGATTAATTAGTCTACAAAATGTCAAAAAATTGACAAGTAGCCATTAAGTTAACAAAACCTGTCTTCAAACTGATTATTTGGTGTGACAAAGAACCCAAACCAAAACAAAAAAATATTACATTTTTACAAAAAGACACAAAAGAACCAGATTTTCCCATTTGAGAGGCTGCCGAAGTCATTTCATTGATTATCAAAATATCTTTTTGGTTGTTAGATCAAATCGATTTGTCTTTTCAGCGCTACCATCCACACAGAAACTGTGTTGTAGTTCAGGTGATGAGGGCTGGGTGCACTGAGGCGGCGCCTGGCTGAGGAATGATTGGCTCAAAAAGAACCAAACCAGAAGAGCGAGGAGTGGTGAAGGAGAGCCGCTCACTGCTGAGGCTGCAGGTACTGGTTTGTGAACGCCTCCAACTGTCTCTCCAGCTCCGTCGCTTTATGTCTGCAGAGGAAACAAACACACAACATGATTAAAAACCAACTTCATCCAAACTGCCTGTGAAGTAAAGCTAAATTTATTTCTAATTTCATATTGGTCTGTAACATCTAAATTCTGCAGTCACATGTATATCGTGAGTGAACAGCATGTACACTATAAGCAATAACAAATGTTTTTAAGACCAGGAAATAGCAAAATAATAACTGTTCAGACTTTTCAGACTTGCCTAAATTATGTGTTCAGCACTACACTGTTCACTTGTGTTAAAACTTTGTCTCTCGTTCATTCATTCTTTAAAGAACTAATTTGGCTTTTCCCACCCATACTTCCACATGTTTGTTGTTTTGTAACTATGTACACCTTTATATTTATCAATACTCTACTTTAAAGCTAACTGAATTTGTTCTCAAGCAGAGACGAAGTAGTAGCAATACATCATTATCAGTTATCGCTGTCTTTCCCAAACGTGACTCTTGCCTTTTGTCAGCATCACGCTCACGTAACGACCTTGTTCAGGATCTGTCCACACATTTCAAAGCATTCAACAGCAAATGAGTAGTCGAACTTTTTAGGGAGCGTTCAGTTTTCCTTTGATATGTGTGAATATTCCTAATCATTTTTTTTCCAAAACAACATGCATATCACTGTGATACAAGCATGGCAATGTGTGTGTGTGTGAGTGCAATGGCAGTGGCTGCACTCAGAGCACACATTTGCAATCAGAGGAGGGGGATTAAAGTTTAGCAGTGGCAGTAAATATACAGTTTGCCCATGAATAAACACTGCAGAAGTTGTTCAATAAATTCCTGTGTCTTATTTCTCAGCTGCTGGGTGAAGTAAAAGAATAGTCTATGGGACTGAAGCGGAGCAGAGTGAGCTACAAAATTTAGATATTAGATACATGAACATATTCAATGGCTTTTCACTGGTCACCAGTGTTGCATTTACAAGCATATTGTCAAAAAAATAAACTGGAAGTCTAAATAAAAGCCTCAGGTTACATTTACACCTGTGAAATGCAGCCGACACGCACAGTGCTGATATGACAGCTGCATAGATTAAAATCAAAGTGTTTCTGTTGTATGAGATGTACGAGTGAAAAATGCATCTGACTCTCTTGAGGTCGACATGGGGGGTAAGAAAAGCTGACAATCTACTCAGCCAGTGACAGCATCTAAGGTCGGTTAACAAGCATGTTTCTGTACACAGGCAGATTATCCTGTGAATGAAGTACTTCTTGAAGAGATAGTTCACATCTGTACTAATCTTTATAAAACACCACACAAACTAAACGATCAAGGTGGTACATCTGCATCTTGCGTGTCCTGCATGGTTAAATGTCAAATGAGTGGCTTTGGAGAGAGCGATATAATGGTTTCGGTTCTCTGTCAAAAAATGCTCTCTGATGGAAAGATCAACTGGTAGCCTACACTTAAATTGATTTTCAACGGTGGGTCATCTTTTAGGTGGCTAAAATATGCTTTTCTGCTGACTCTGTCCACAGCAGGACACTGGAAACATCATTTGTGGGTACACATATGCATAAGTACCTCATACAACTCACTTCAAAGAACCCACTCTCTTGTAACTGTGAATCTGTTAGCATCCTGCAGGGTCGTGCTGCAAGCTTGAGTTGGAAAAAACTCCAAATTCTTTGGCAGGTCTGGTAAATCTGACCAAATATGAATGAAGCATTTGATCATTTCCAGGTCTTGATATTTTTGCGGTTCCTGGAGAATCACTAGGATGCTCATTTACCCCATATTCCGAGACAGTTCTCCCTCTATTCTCTCCCACACTTCTCCACCCTTCATGTTGCCCCCAATAAGAGAAGACGCTGGACTGACCGCAGACTCTTGGACTGGCTCTGGACGGTCTCCAGCTGATCTATCTTGGCTGTCAGTTGGCGGATTTCAGCCTCCAGCTCTTTCTGCGTCTGGTCCACCTGCTGACAGAGCCGAGCAAAGGTCGTAGCCATCTCCCTGGCAACACAGAGGGCACAGCGTCTCAGTGCTTATTTATTTAGCCCCGCCACAGAGAGGAAAGCTGGGTGGGGCACAGAGGAGGGTGGAGCAGGGCGCCAACATTATGGGGAGTCAGGCTTTGTCAGAAGGTTAAATACCACTGACAGAAAAATGAGGAAGGGTGCAGAGAAATGAACATTTTGATGTCAGTATAAACATTCTGAGACTCAATAAGCTGCATGTTAAAGGATCAATCCACCCTTGTATACACTGGACATTACTTATTTATTCATTTATTTCTTTTACCTGGTTTTACTATTAAAAACAACCACAACAAAACTGATTATTGTGGTATAATGTTAAGTGTTTCAGGGTGGATTTCACCATTACTCTATCAAAGACAAAAAAAAAAATCAAAACATTATGATATCCTACATGAGCTTAATACAAAAGAATATCAAATGACATATAGAGTAATAAATCATTTATTTTACTGCCCTTACTGTAGTGATGAAAATGGCTATCATTTCTGTACACACTAAAACAGATGGACATAAAACAACCTTAAATTGATCAAAAAAGAAAACATTAGTTTGTTCTACTATCAAATGACAGAAGTGATACTGTATCAGGACTTACTGTTGGACCTGGTGGCTACAGTTCGCACTAGTAAAGCTAACGATGAGCTGCAGTTTCTCAGATGCGTAGTCCACAAACTGGCGCTTCAGGCAGCGCTCCTTTGCCTTTGTGGTCCAGGTGAGTCTCTCATACAGGTACAGCAAGCCGTACATTGAGGCCGACAGGGCGATCAACTTCCAGCCAACTGCTCTGTAAACCTTAGAAAATAAAAAAATAAATATGAAGAGAAGCTGGGTTAGCACCCTCCCAGTTAGACCAGTGTCGGAAAGACAACACTTTCAGGGATGGTTTTCAGTTTTCATGTCATAAATAGAGTCAGTAGATTTTTCTTTCCATTCAAATCTCTGTAGCCGAGATCTTTAATCCGCAAAGTTATTTCTTTTGTTGCCATGATCTACAGCACACTTAGGGCTATATAATGCAACATAATCAATTCTTAGTCTCAGTCTTTTGAGTGCAAATGAAAGTAAAAAGGAGAAATTGTTTCACAGTTTGTATCAGAACGTGACATCTAAATGTGAGACAACTCATAATATTAAGCACAGTTACCCCTGAAATACTCCCTTTCATTTAAATAAAATGATTCACACATGCACGCACGCACACACACACACACACACAATTGCTGACTAATTTAATAGTTGGCAACTAATCAATTAATAATTGCGGCTCTAATAAAAATGTGTATGTACGTTTACATGCAAGAACAATTTTGGAGAACAACATACCACTCCTCCAACGATGACAACGCTCATTGAAGTGCGGGAGGTGAGCGATGCCACGTTGGTTGCCATGGCTACCATCATGTCCTCCTGGGTCATGAGGGCTGTGTCATTGTTGGGCGGGGCTATCGTGGAGGGGGGTCCTGAGGAGGGCGTACGGGCCAGGGGCAGTGCTGGTCGAGAGGTCTGAGTGATGACGATACAGACTATGTTCACTTTACATGGTATTTATGTCAACACTGTTATTATTATTGTCATCATTATTATTGGCATTAAATGTCACAATATGAATCAAGGAAGTCCTCTGTACCTGGAAGTTTTGGTCCACCAGTCTCAGCGCTTTTTGTGCGTTAGCAGATCCCAGGAAGCGGTGGACTAATGCTGTCCAGCCTAGTGAGAACTGGAACTCAATGTTCTCCTGGAAGTTGTTGCAAAGTGTGGCGCAGTTCAGGTCGTAACTCAGGTCAAACTTCCTGCTGGGCACCAGCATGTGGACTTGGGTCTGGACCGTCGAGGGAAGCAGAGGGAGCATGCTCTCTGGAGAGTGAAAAAACATGGAGTGTGACAGTTACAAAATGGACTGGCAGAAATCAGCAGCAGTCATGGGATGATTTGTAGCCGGGTTTGTATTTAAAAAAATAAGCACTTTTACTTTTAGTACATTTTACAGCTAATATTCTTTTTTTAGGCACTAGAGGGCAGAACATAATTACACAAGATGGCAGAATCAACATCACTACATTAGCAATGTGTCTGTAAAGACAAAAAAAGGTACATTTGATTTGAATATCCCAGCTCTTTGTTATTTTTCCTTAGGGAGAGGAAAAAAAAAATCACAACACAATTTCATAACAGCACCTGAGTCCTTTTCATCAGAGGGCACATTAACACCTTTCCAACATCACTGTCACCGAGCACAGCTTGCATGCGTGCCTGACACAGTGACGCATTTGTAGCATAATGGGGCATGGGATGATGGCATTCAGAGAGGAGGGTAAATATAGCAGGGCGCTGGGTGTTGCAGACCACAGTCTGAGTGAGTGCGCAACAAGGTTTGACTCAGTTCAGCAACACTCTAATTGAATGAAAAAAAAAAACAAAAGGTGGAATGGAAATCTGGCTAAGGTCATTTTCTATGAAAACATAATTTCTTCCGTGGCCTTTTAAGCAAGGAAAGTTTGCGAGGAAATAACAACCTTAGAGAACCAATCATTAATTTTAGCTTTTAATTTCTGCTATTCTTCCATCTGTTTTTCCAACCTCTTAAACTCCACTTGGCAGACATGACTGTCTTTCAGAGTGAAGATAGTGGAATCATATGAAACCAGATGACCTAAGGCATAAATTACAACCCACTGTGTCAAGCTTGTCGGGAAGGGGAGCTCCAAGGTTAGGCTAATTTTTGACCATTTTCAAGTAGGTCCCATGACCTCTCACCTCAAGATATCTGAATGAAAATGGGTACCGAAGAGTTTCCCCTTTATAGACATATGCTAACACCATGCAGATTTTGTATGCAGTATAAATGTGTTATTTTTGCCTATTCTAGAAATGGTGTATTTGAATATTTCTGCTTACTGGGGTCCCTAGACCCCTTGATCTCACTGTATAAAATGGCCTATAGTGACCTTCACAATCACAAACTTGCAGCCTAGGGCTTTCAAAGGATGAATTGACTTTCCTCTGTATATTGACAATAATGGAATTTCTGAGTTATTTCCAGAACAGAAGTGCTCACTATCCAATCGCCCAAAAAAAAAAAAAAATGCTTTCGTTCTCAAAGAAATCTCTGTGTAGTCAATTGTATCAACCAAAAAACTTACGAGATGGGAATGGGCCTCATACACTCTAAACTTAAAAATGTTTGATAGGTGTATAAAGAAAGCACAATTATTTCACAGATTTATAACTAGAAAAACTTGAGAGCGCTGAGCTGCAGCTAAAATTAATCTTCAGGTTCCCAGCTTTAAGATGACCATACCACTTCTATGTGGCATATACTGTTGACCCGCTAACACCAAAAGACAACCCTTAAAAGACAAAAATGGGTCTGTGGTGAGGAGTGGTGGCTGTTGTTAATTACTTTGTTAGGATACTCAAGAAGAGAACTCTCAGAATCCCTCACTGATATTGTATTTTAAATTTACGTTGATCATTATGAGGTAAATAATTGGGTGTGAATAGATTTTAGGAATGCTGTGCACTACACAGTGGGACTATTTTACTCTATTTTATTTTAGAATGACAACTGAAACATTTACAATGCCACTCAGTACAATAAATTTGATATTATTCTGAGCACAGTTATGTTTGCAGTTTAATTACCTATCATATATTGCTGAGAGGACTGGACAGAGGCGTAGACAGCGTCAGAGCAGCGGTAGGCCAGGTTCTTGCCCATCCCCTCCTCCACATGAGCCAGCAGCTCCTGCCAACAGCAAGAGGAGTCAGAGGTCACATGGAAAGAAGTCAAGAGAGACCAAAGGACATATGTCACTCTGGCCTCTAGTTTAGCTCGAGCAGTATACTGGCACAGTGGCTTGATAATCAGATTGCTGACCAGGAAAGTTGTGATCACAAAGCATTAATCTGCAGCGTTACTTACAGACTTGTAAATCTTGAGGACATGTGGCGAGGGGTGGAAGTCAGCGCGGAACTCATCGACAATTACGTGGAGACGGCAGATCTCCTCTCCCATGGCACTGGATACCTGGAGTAACGATGAAATACAACCAGAGTTATCAGTCAGCTACATCACATCTGCACAGGAGCAGGCAGAACATCTGTGTCCTGCTCAAAGAACCATCAGCAGCACATCAGGGCTCAGACTGGTGCATTACACTGTAGCCTACTGTTCTTTTCTGATGAAATGGCTACATGTACATCTCAGTTATTACTTTCTGTTCACCCTTGATATAAACTTAATTTACTTTAACTAAAAACTGCACACAGCTGTAGTATCAGAAGTATTCATATCAAGCAGAAACTCTCATTTAGAGAATTAAATGACTATCTTTAGATTTGGGGGCTATTTTAAGATGTCAACTTTCATTCTAAAAAAATATGATAAGACTTTTTCATTTTCATTCCTATTTGAAGGCAACAGACACATCTGTTTTTAAATATGTCTTCTTTCATAAGACATGTTTCGTTACATTGCCAACAGAGTGAAAATAGAGTCTTGTTTTGAATGCAGTGTCCACAAATATGGTGATGTAAATTTTAGGTCCTATTGCCCAACCAAAGCAGGCAGGTCTTGTGGTGTAAAGGGTGTGTAGGGACACTTAAACAGGACATTCAACAGTTCTTTCTTGTTCTACGTTACCTTAGTTGCCACATCCTCACTGATAGCCTTGATCTTCCTCTTGATATCATCAATCAGCAGGTTGAGCTGATTCTTGACAAATTCCAGCCGGTCCATCTGATACTCTCGGTCCTCCAGAGCCGCCACTCTGAATTCCAGCCCCAACAACAGGAAATAAAGTCACCAAAAGGAAACTAGCAGCTGAACAATTAATAGTAAAAAAGAAACACACCAAGTGCACCACAGTAGAAAGTAGAATTTCTGAGAAATCCGCTGGTAGTTGTAGTATCTACTACTTTATTTATCCCTTTATTATTAAATAAAATGTCATTCATATTTATTTTCTCTAAAGTTTCATAGAGTACCACTAGAGGCCCTTCATAATGACAAAAGGAGACACTAACAGACTTCATCTCTATCAACACCCTCCCACTGACTAACTATGAGGTAAAGAACTTATGGAGGGAGATACTCACCTCTTCTCCGCCGCCTCAATGTTGATGGCGTCCATGATGCTCTTGACTTTTGCTGTGATCTGCTTGGCCCTGATAGTGTGCTGCTCAAACTTTGTTTTCACTGCTGACTGCGAGATACACTCCTGCGAGGCCATAACACACAAGTTACTGTGACAGCTATAGGGGCTGCTGCTGCTGGATAGGGTGCATGAACCTGCACGCTACCAGGGACAAACAGAGGACAAGATGGACACCTGCTGCTTTAACTTAAGAGAGGAAAAGTAAAAGAAAAACAGGTGGGAAAATGACAGCAGCAGTGTGTCTATCTTGTGTCCCACAGCCCACATAAAGTCACAGTAATGTGCTGGTGAAACCTCGGAAAAATTATAAAGAACACATCAAGTGTAAACAATCAAGAATGCAAGTGAATGAAAATAAAAAAATACTAAATCTAAAAGCAGGAATTTTGTGTCATTTTGGGATAAATTACATTATAAAGTGTGTATCTCTATTTGACAGGTGTTATTGTCCTTTGGCTGCATTTGAACAGTGCTGGAATGACTTCAGGAGTCAGAAACAAACTTAGGACTCCTCCACTATTATTAGTTCATTCAGTGTATTCAAGTTCCATAATCATCTCTCTACAAAGCAAGTTGCCTTGTTAGTGGCGGGGTCCGCCATTCTCGCACTGGATTAAAACTGCCTTCAGATACAAGTTGGATTCACAGGATGCAAGTTTGTAATTTAACGTAATTTTATCAAATAAATACTGTTCACTCTTTTAACGGCATGTCAGAGCTCTTTTAAGTTAGTGCTAATGCAAACTGAACATTTCCAGGAGGCTTTTATTGCGAAGCAACAGCAGGGAACCCAATAGCGCTTATCACAATTATTCATCAAAAATGTATCTAGAAAACAAGACAATGGCCACTTTCACCATTTTTCATCCAGAAACCGGTTTGGATGTTTGAAAGGCAGTAACAGAACAAAAGGGAGCAGCCCCAACTCACCAGCAAAGTGCCCAACTTTACTATGTCCTGCAGTTGTGTGTAAAAAGTACTCGTACTGTGTGCATTATAAAATCAAGCTGCTCACGACATGATGGAAAATCAATTATTAACTGACTTCTTCATTGGCTGTGCTGTAAACAGATACTCCGGTTACTCCTCTGTCGTATTTCAGACAAAGTAACCGCTCCCACGATTTAACTAACATCGAACCGCACTTTCTGTTACCATGGTAACCGCAGGTGTTGCAAAATCAACTATGACTGAAATCTTTAGGATTATAATGATCATTTTCTCCCACTATGGACACATTTCAATTCCTGCATGTTAAAATCAAAACATCTCAACAAGGTGCAACAAAACACATAAATACGAAGAACAAAGAAAACTCAACAATCAAAACTGTAAAGACAGAACAAAATCAACATAGAATGAAAACAAATGGATGCCCTCGCCTAAGTGAATCTAGACTTCAGCAATGAAGACGCAGGTTGATGGGAAAGGCACAGTGATTGGTCTAGAAGGCCCCGTGGCCATCAGCTTCACACTGCATGGTTGGTGGCGAAACCTAACGACTAAGTCAGATTGGAGACGTCGACTGCTCAGGTTAACTGTTACTGTTATGAGAGGGACTTGGGTTGCTTCTTGTTTTATTCCATTTCTTTCACCATGCAGTGATCTCAAACACGCTTTGACAAACATGCACACACAGGCACTTTTACCAGGCAACTGAATTTCTGTAAGTAGCATTTCTCAAATGCCTGAGGAGTTTGTGTAACTGGATAAACACAGTACGCTCTGGTTCTGGTTTGTATTTCCTGGTCTGAATAAAAGAAAAAAAAATAGCCTCTTAGAAAAGTGATTCTCTCTCCAGGTGTAACCAGCAGCAGCCTGACAACGTCAAAAATATTTGCTTAGCTGTATGATACTCCAACCGCAGTGTTTATAAGCATCCGTGTACCGTGCTGCCTTGATTTGACTTGACACTGATTTCACCTCAGAGGTCTACCTGTTGAGATGTGTTTCTAGATGCATATATATCAGTGTCAGATCACTGGTATGTCAAAAATCATTATAAAAGTGGCTTAATTTTCTTGAAAATGTATCTCTCTGTATTCAGACAGGAAATAGACTTTGCTGAAGTGGTAATAAAAATATTTGAAGATATGGAAACGACTTTGGCTCCCACACACACAGACACACACACGAACCTCAAACCTCCTCTCAAAGCTCTGGAACTCCTTCAGTCTCTCCTGGAAGCCCTCAGCCAGGGCTCCACCTGTTGGATGAAATGATCACATTGTGCGTAAATAAAAGTGCTTTTTATTATTGCAGAAATCCACAAGTTGCATCAGCACAGAGACCTTATCCTACGTCAGATGTGAAATATATAACTGTTTATTGACTTATTTCACCTTTTTAAAAAAAATCTCCTTAAGCCTTTATTATAGTTTTTGGATATTTTTTTTATAACTGTAATCACTGTTTATCATTTGCAACACATCTGTCTAATGTAATTGCTCTAATGAGGATTTTTAAACTGAATACAGATTACAACATTGTATTTTGTGTTGCTAAAATATTGAACATAAAACAACTTGAAAATTATCATAGACGCACTCTAGGACCAGTTATACAAGACAATGTTTTGTTGGTAACAATTGGATTTTTTTTTATAAAATAGATTTCTTAAATCTGTCTATGTAGAAATGAATTGGATAATGTGATTTTAACATCTAATTATTCAAAATGCTGTAGTGAAAAAACAAGAAAGTAATGACCAATGTAAGAAAAAAAACAGGACCTGTTTTAAACAACCTTTGTAAACATTTGTAACCAGATTTCTAAGTTTAGGTGGTGCACTTGATTGCAACATGAAGTCCTTCTCAGTGCCCACATATGTCAAATTCATATATCATTGATAGCTTATACATCATTTGTGGCTGACCAAACAGAGCACCCTTACCCTGATAAGTTATAAAAACAAAAAAAACAGTAAATTGAGAATGCCTGCAGTGCTCATGAACACATATGTAAAGATTCTAGTTGATAGGAATTTGGTTTGATAAACAGCAACATTGGTTGTGATATTAATCATAAAGATATGAACACTGTTTCTCCCTCCTCCACAAATTACGCATCAGAAGCTATAAAATGTGAAGCTTCACCTGTTTCGGGCATGCCCTGTGCACGCTGCATTCGGGAGTTGAGCACCTCTTTGGCGGAGACGAAGAAAATGCGGTTGGGTGCCTGATCGCGATCCACGACCTTCAGCTCCTCTACCAGGAAATTCACACAGCGGTCTGTGTGCTGCTTCCTCACCTGGAGGAAGAGGAGTCACTTAGTGTGAAAATTAGTTTGTAAAAGTACTATTTTCAATACCAAGACGGTAGTTTGGGTCAGTTAAACCAGAATTCTTTTTGACTTACCCCTAGTGGTATCTAGCCTGGCAGATAGCTCTGCTTTTATGTGCTAAGACTCCAAACTGACTTGTTTAATTCACTTTTGCAAAAGATCAAAGGCAGTAAAATGTTAAGACTGTTGACTCACATCCTCCATGTATTCTGGTTCGTTTGCTGAGGCGTCCCAGCGGTTGTTGAGGATGAAGATGTTGGGTTTTGACAGACGTTCGTTCACTTTGTGGAAAAAGTGCTTTTCCTGGAAGAGTAAAGAGAGATCAGTAAGAATAATGTTAAAGTTTGCTAAAATCTGTGAAAAAAAAAAATCTACATTTCTCGTTTTTTTCTTCAAACAACCCCATGAAATATAGGCACTCTGACTTCAGGTGAAATAATAACTTGCAAACAAACAAACATCTTCACTCTGAATGAAGAGTAGACATGCAAAATATCTTGGTTATTGACACAATAAAAATGTAAGGATGCTTAACTTCTAGTGATTCAAATTCAGCACCTACAGGAGCACTTTGAATTTGGTTTTGTCTGCTTCATTTTTACCAAGATGGCACAGTTGGTGTTGCAATATAGACAGAAATGTTCGTGGTTTGCAAACGCAGCCAGATTTCAGGCATGACACACGTTTTACTACTTGATAATTTTTCATTATTGACATAATATGCCTGGGTTCATTTCCCTTGAATAGCACAGAGGGGAAAGTGTGTTTGCTGTCCCTTTAAGAGGGGCTGCTGCTGGGTTAAGGAGCTCTGTGATTGACTGTGCCCGGCTTCACATTGCATGAATGCCTGAGCCAAGAGAAACAAGAGTGGGGCCTCTGTGGCTGGATATAAACACAAGCAGCCTCATTCTCAGCTCTGCAATCAGCTCAGCAGAGAAAACATCCACACTGACCCGTTACGTACACAAGAGTGTCTGACATAACTGAAAACTTACTTTGCTTGCTAGTATGGTGTGTTATTATGAGTTAAACTAATTTAAATGAGTGACAGCCAGTTATGATTGCAAACTCAAGTTATTTTATAACTATAAACTACAAATTAAAGCGCAGGCGTGTTCTTGTCATTAATCAATAGTTAATCCCTGATACAGACTGACAATGATGGCCAAACTGAACTACGAACATAATGCAATTTCCATAGGACACTGAGCAGACATGAGCTTCATGAGGCTCAGAGACATTACCGTGTTCATAAGTGTGGATTCAGAGTTGGCCACCAGCACAAACACATCAGCATCCAGGCAAAACTTGTCAATCCAGCTGTCCAGTTGCGATGTAACATCTGTCCCTGGACTGGGGAGTCGAAGAGAAGGTCAAGAGATCAACTGTATGACATCTATAAGATTTTTTTTCTGCACACTACTTGGACTAATCTGTGTAAATGCAATTTAATGTTCTAGAAACCATGAAATTGATGTTTACAAACTTGTCCGTGTGTTTTTAACGGATCCTGTTACCTGTCTACAAGCACCAGGTCGTCTCGGAGCAGAGCACACTTGGTCTTTGGCCAAAACACACGGACGAGACAGCCAGCGTCCAGACTCTCATCCATGTGCAGTGCATGAGCCAGCTGGTTTACAGTCTGCCAAAGAGATGTAAACATTATGGCTGTTTACAAGCAAGAATCTGGCAATATGATACATATCACAATACAGGGGTTATGATTTAACATGTTACCATACCGTAAGCAAGGTGATATATTGCTATTTTTTAAATCCAACTTTAGGAGAACTGTGATAGTATAAAGAATACAAACTGGAAGGAGCAGTTTACAGTAAAAGCCAAAATGGTCAGAATTTAACAATGAAATATTACTTTCTGTTGTTTTCTGTTGTTTTCGTTTCGATATCATGCACTGTAAATGCACTAGAAAGCTTAATGAAAAATATAAGAGGATAACAGACAGTCATAGATTAAAATTGATGAAGCTGCTTATTGTGCTGAACCAATGTCAACTTCAATCAGTTCAGTGGGTTAAAGTTAAGAGCAAGTGAAGTCTCCCACATCAGGCTGCATTTCAGACACCTGACACCACCGTGGATATCATGCATAACATGTGTCTGTTAGCATGGCTGTAGGTTCAGGTACCACTTGCTTGGTTTGGGAAATAAACACAAACCAACAGGGAAATATAATTTCTCATTAATAGCCAGTAAAACCTAAAGCAAGTACTTACTTTAGTACAGTTTCCGTTCTGCCAAACTACCAAGGTTATCGTACTGCACAAATACCCACCAGTGTTTATAACAGTTTAATTACCCTGTACATAATTACACTTAACATCACTCTACAAGCTTTTTAGGAATTTTATGAGTGCATTTCATGTAGAAAAATATACTAGTGTTTATAAAACAATTTTATGCTACCTGTAAAAGGATGAGTGCAAAGATATGAGTGTGGCTCAGTTGTCAGTGTGAGGAATAAACCTTATCAGGTTGTATCCTCAGCCATTCAAGCCACTGGAGTGCAACAAAAAACACTTCCATAAAAACAAAGGGATAAAAAAAATCTCATCATCCTGCCAGTCTGACAAAACGTGATCAAGAGATAAATGTGAGGATATCATCTCTTAGATTCCCAAACATAGTATCAGTGTAATTAGGTGACAACTGGTTGAAGGCAACAGATGGTCTGATTAGTGAACACGGATGCGTTCTGGTGTGTGCGTGTTTGTGCAAAACCATGTCCCTGTTTACTTGAGTAGAAGTACAAAGAAGTTCTCAACAGTTGAGAACAAGCTGCTCAAAGCAGATTCCATGTATTAAAATGTTAACGTTAACTTCACACTCCTTGCAAAATGCTTATTAAAATGAAATTTACCTTGATGCTTTTCTCCTCATCAGAGCCCTCTGTCTTGAGGTAGGCCTTGTCTTCATCAGTGCCCTCCACACTCAGGAAGCAGTTAGTTGTGTGGCCAATCCCGCTGGGCAACACACGGTCCCTCAGCATAGCGTTGACGACTGTGCTTTTACCATTACTGGTCCTAAAAACAAACAAAACAGTCATTGGCTGAATGCAGAACCAAATTGAACCAGAAGTTCAAGAAAGTGCAGTGGACTAATTAATTTCTGAATCAAGCCTGCGAAATGCCTGTTTTTTCTGTCACACCCACTATTGTGTTTTGAATTTAGAGTCTTTCCTATGCATCAGCACAGATGCAGAGCACTACATGGTTAAATTAACATCAGTATAAACTTAATTATGTAGAACGAGTTTGAACAATAGAAAATGAATGGGGTGGATGACAAATGTCACTTCAAGGACACTAGTCAAATGGAAAGAAAATAAAAATGAAAGCAAAACTGCCATCTGAATAACATGGGGAAGGACTATTTTAACTTACACTTCCTTGCACATCAAAATCATGTCAGTAAAAGTTGTTCTTACAGGAAAAACATTTGAGAACCACATCAGAATTCTTCACAATACAATGTAAAATTCAGATGTTTGTGTTGATGTTCTTACCTGCCGAAGAAGGCCACTTTCATGTGTCTGCGCGCCAGCACCTCCTTAATGACAGCAAGTTTGTCAGCATACGACTGAATTTCCAACTTTTGATCCTGACTCGCAATGTTCTCCAAAGCTTTGTTCCCAGAGGTTTCTGTCCCAGACACACACAGACAATACAACACTTCCTTCATGAGAGCTGACTGTGGATGATAAACATCAGGTTCATGTGATAATTTCACTTTAGCATGAAAGGACCCTGCAGCTCTTAGTGTTAGTAACTTGTTATCATAAATGATTTCTAATAAAAGATGATACAATATACTTTATAGTACCTGTGGGAAAACTGGTTGGTATTTATTCTAAATCGTTCAGGCCTTCTCTCTAGTACAGCCTGGCAGAATAGAAACATAGTTCTCTGATCCACCACACACATGCTGTGTCTGCTTAAGAAGTATAAGCTCTGCTAAAACCCCAAACTTTCCCTTGTACTTATAGGAGCAGATCTGATTGATTGGTTTATCATGTATGACTATTGAACCATGATCCCCCACTGACCTAGGGTGCAGAACCAGCTCTTCTCATACTACCTGAATTGATTGATTTATTATAAACAGATCAAACCATCTCACCTTCTACAAACTCTGACGTCTCTTTCACATAGTTCAGTAGTTGTTCAAACACATCGCTGATGGTCTTCTTGGCTACAACAAAGTGTTTCAGAGGGGAGAACTCGCCCCGAGCTGAGTCTGACCGTGTGAGTGGAGGGGCTGCAGCCATCGTGTTTAATCTAAACACACAGAGAGACAGAGGGGTCAAAAAGGGCAACCGCTGTTGTGTCAGTCGACATTAATACTACAGTTACCAGTACGATCAAGGTATCATACAGTTTAGATCAAGCTGATTCTGAGTCAAAAGTTTTGCAACTTTTTTGTCAGGTTAGCTGACACACTCTATGCAAGCAGGTGAAATCCGTTGGCTAAGTTATCTAACTGTGAATAAGGAGACAGAAGTTAGCAGTGGCATCGCTTAGCGATAACTTCGATAAATTACACAAAATGACATGAAAAAAACATATAGGCAATGGTAGACACACGTGTTTCACTGTTCCCTACTAGTTATGACTTATATGCAAAAATGTTAAACGACTGGACGCATGCGGCTGCCAATCAAGCTAACAGATTAACGTTAAGCTATGTTAGCTAACGCTACAAGCGGCAACGCGGTGATAAATTAGCATTAGCACAGCTAGCTAACCAGCGGTGTTCTTTCCTTACCACAGTCCGGAGACAGACAGTGTCCTCTTCTCATAACATAAATAGTATTGATCCGCGGCGACGGGATAGACAATCTCTTCCCTCGCTGAAAGATTACTTGCTGTCAGCCTGGCTAACCTTCTGTTTGTATCCTGAGATGGAACCAGTGTCAAAGTTGTCGCAACGGGAAAACGGCTTCCGGGACACATTTCAAAATAAATGCACCATTGACGTGGTTGCTGCGTTTCACATTGCATAATAAAGACAAGTGGTTGGATAAGATTTTAGATTAGTTAATGCTGACTGTATGTGTTTTAAATAGCTGTGGTTGTTGTATTTAAAACTAAACAGATTCACCCTTGCTTATGGTTTTAAGTACTTTTTTTTTTTTTTTTTTTTTTTTTACAACGTATATTATTTATTGGCATTTTATTATACTAATGCCAACATGTCATTCTGATCAAGGTAGTAAAAAAGTAAAAAGGTAAAAAATAAAGCTAGGTGTGAAACAAGGCATTTGGTTAACTGAAATAAAAACTAGACTAGAACATAACTAATTGAAACAACATTGTGTACTTGCAAAACTAAGTAAAATAAAGTAAAAGTATACAACAACATCTTTAATTTTAGTCTCTGTCAGTGTAGTCAAATTTGTCAACACAGCATGCATGAAGAGGCATTTGTTCATATTTAATAAGACTGGGATGTCTACATAACTGTGTGCATGATGCACTCCATCCGTGCTCCTCTAACAGACACACGGTACGGTTCTTAGCATGATCGTTATCAGTTTCACGTCCTTTCAGTTTCTTCTTTTTTAGTTTGAAATTAAAAGTATCTAACTTCCTGTTCTGTTCAGATTTACTGTCGCGAGTTTGACGCAGAATCAAACCTGCGCTCTACGACAAGGGGGCGGATACAAGTGACGAAAAGGCTGGCAGGCAGCAGCCAATCAACGGGCAAAGAATGCATCCAACCCCTGAGATCTCCTTTATTGTAGCTGATACTGGCAGTCCAGTTAATAACACCAAGGGCATAATTGATCATACAGAGAACAGATTTACTGCATAAAGAGCATGAAAAATAATATGGATGACAGTAATTACAGTAATATTGTTATAATTATGCATAATAGAATGAGAAGACAGAACTGGATGTTGGATGCTGGATGTTTTGCACACAAGCATAACTTTTATGTAGCAATGTTATAACTTTAAATGTGTTCTTTGCACTTTATACCGGGAGACTGAAAAGGATTGTACTCCACATTTCTATCTAAAAAACAGAAAAATATGCTGCAATAGAATTTTAAATATTCAGAAACCTATTTAAACATTAGGTTGCAAAAATGGTGCACATCTCGGGATAAAAACAGCTTTCAAAATATTTTTGTTTGACGACCTGGTGTGGGCAAAACATATTTTCTAAAGTTTAAACATCTTCTTTGTTTATAACTTTATTGAAATAAACCTAAAAACAAAGCTTGACCAAATTTGAGCTGCACTGGAGCAAAGCTGCAGAGCTGCATCAAGTAGTCAGTTAATCGATTAGTTGTCAACTATTAAATGAATCACCAACTATTTTGATCATTGATTAATTGTTTTGAGTTTTTTTTTTTTTTTTTTTTTTTTTAAAGAAAAAATGTCAGAATTCTCTTATTTCAACTTCTCAAAACTTCTGGTTTCTTTACTCCTCTATGACAGTAAACTGGGTTGTGGGCAAAACCAGATATTGTCACCTCAGGCTCTGGGAAACTCATTAACATTTTTCACGATTTTCTGATATTTTATGGACGAAAACACTAATTAACCATTAGTTACAGCCCCAGGAGGGTCCTGTGCAGGGCAGGGGACTGAAGTTTCTCACATGGACATTTATTATTGTGCCAGACATCTTTTAATCCAGTTAGAGAGATTTTTGTTTTTCACTCTCTCAAGACTCCATGAAAAATAATTAAATCCATAAGTTAAATTTTGAAGACACACACATTGTAAGTTGCATTAGGGAATATATGCACATACATGCACATCACGTACTACACTAATGGTACCTCGCATGGGATTTAAACGAAATCCATCATCTTCCATCATCATGTATGTGTTGCCTTTGCAAGCCCACAATAACCTCTATTCAGAAGAGCAGCCTGTGAATGGAACAATACCAGAGAGGAAACGCCTCTGTGTGTGTGTGTGTGTGTGTGTGTGTGTGTGTGTGTGTATGTGTGTGTGTGTGTGTGTGTGTGTGTGTGTGTGTGTGTGTGTGTGTGTGTGCACGCATGTGACCTTAGCGACTGTGGCAAACAGTCATCAGTCAGAGCAGCGGCCACTGAAATACCTGCACCAGGACCCCCCAGCGTCTGGTTTGGCTTTGGGATATTTGTCAGCCTTTTGTCATCTCAGAAACTTGGACTCGATATCTTTCTGTTTCTCTTTTCTTGCTGGATTTTTTTTTCTCTTATGGTTATGTGCGGATTTATGATGGAGAATTAAAATGGTGAGGAAGAAAAAGCTGCTGGTGTTTGAGTAAGTATTACAGCTGTATGTATTTACTTTGAGAGTTTGAGCCTCTGACATGAATTCAGTTCTTCTTAGAGCCTTAATAAAAATATTTAAAGGTTTAGGGACACTTCGAGGTGTCTATGACATTATTAAAGATATTTTATGAGATTTTCCTGCAGGTGTTTTGTATATATAGTAAATGTTTATAGAGCAGTATTATGTAATGTATGACAAAACAGATACATTATCCATATTGAGTTATATCAAAGTATGTTTTAATGTTAGTGGCAGCCCACCAGTGCTGATGGTGTTTTGGTTTGGTAAAATAATATGTGGCTTTCTTTTTTCAGCGTGGCTTCAGCAGCATACATTAATGATGAGATGGATATACTCATTGCTCCCCTGGGCAGATATAGATTTCATCCTACCCATGTGTAACTTTGATCCAAACTAAACTTAAGTTCCTGCATAATTAATTAAATTTTAAGAATCTTGATAATTATATTAGGTGATCCAAGGCATTTCATTTTAAAAAATCACTATTAGAAGTTGTGAAACTGGTATAAATTTGCATTTTTGGGGGGTGACGTGAAATAACCTGGGCTCAGTTATTTTTCTGTCAGCTTCCCCATTGTGTTGATGCTATTGTGGCAGCACAGGTGACACAAGAGCTGGTGTGTGTATGTATTGTCTGTGTGTGAGCTGGTGTGTATTGTCTGTGTGTCTATGTATGGGCACCCTTTACATTGAACCACCCTATCTAGCATTCTCTTTCTCTGGGAATTTAGTTTTGACTCCCGTCTTCCCACAAACTAAGTCAGAAAAACCCATAGATACATTCCATTTCTCCTTTCTTATATTCACATTCAGCGATATTTTTGTGGGATAAAAGTAGTTTTGTTGTTAGTTTTCCCTATCTGTGTTTTCTTTTCTTTTTAGAATTTGTGGAAGCATGATGTGGGATGGATAAACAACAACAAAACTCTACTGTAAGTTGACTGAAAGGTTGTTAGTATGACCTGAAATGTAACAGTGTATGTGTTATTATGATGGCCAGATGTTTATATCTCATGAGTATGAATGTGACCCTGTTGACCTCCAAAAAGGGAAACATGTGTGAGTCAGCAATCATTTCAAGAGTCTAATTACAGCTGTAGATTCTCATAAATTTGACAAGTAATCCAGCAACTCTCTACTTGCACAATGTAGCACGACATATCCTTTTCACAAGCTGATCGTCTATTAACTTCCTGTTAACACTAACACAAACGTCATGTTGAAGTTTGTCACTTCACAGTTAGCTTGGTAATATGTACCAAGCTAATTAATAGTTTTTACCATTCGTTCTGTATGTAATGTTTGTGAGCGTTAAAAAAAATAACCCCAGTGTCTTAGTTGGTAATGTTAGCTTGCTAGCTAGCATAATCATCTCCATTCACACTCGACAGAAACAAAATAAAACACACCAAAAACATCATGGCACGTCTTTTCAGTGCTCCAACAACTACCTGCTCTAGTTAAGGTGAAATAAACTTTTAATCCACCAAGGAGGGTTTGAAAATATTTTGGCTGTTACGTGCTGTTTGTCTGATGTGTGACCTGCAATTATATTTTTACATTTAACTGTAAAATTATGATTTTTTTGGTTGTTTTTTTTACCAAACTGATGATTGTTGGATCAGTGGAAATGCAAGCCAAGACTTTTATGTTGAGTTTTATTGTGCTTCTGTCGAGTTTGAATGAAGATGATGATGCTAGCTAGCTAGCTAACAGTTATCTAAAACACTGAGGTGATTAGCAGGATGAACAAATACACTACGTACAAACTGAACAGTACCATTAACAATATGTACCAAAAGTGAAAAATGAAGGAACCTCTAACTATAATTGCTAAGTTGGAGGCAAAGGTTTAACATTACTATGGCACTGACAGGAAGCAAACAGATGTGCAGCTAAAACAGATATGTGTCACACTATATTGTGCGAGGAGAGAACTGTAGCTGGTTTGAAAGGGCTTAATTGAAATGTAAGGTTTGAATTTATCAAAATTTATTTAAGTGTGAAAGGCCTGTCATATTGCATCAGATGTTTCTTACCTATAATATGAAATCATTTTATTTTCATGCATTTCCACTTTGAATTTGTTCAAGATGCTAAATATTCTATCATCTTAACATCCTTATTTTATAACCAAATGTCTCTTTTATGACAGACACACATGGACCACTTCAAGCTGTGCACACGTTTCATGAAAGCGATTAAAATATGAAATAGTTATGCACTGTATCTGTACTTCTCTGTCTCTGTGTGCAGATGGCCTCTAATGACCCTGACCTTCCTGACCCCTCTACTGGACCCCAGCCAGGTGACCTCATTGAGATCTTCAGACCGGCCTATCAGCACTGGGCTCTCTACCTGGGAGATGGTTACATCATCAACTTAACTCCTGTTGGTCAGTAGGAACCTCAAAGAGTAGAGTGTAACCACCTGAGCTGAGTTTAACATGAAGAAATGGTAGCCTAGACAACATTTTCATGAGTCTGCACATTAAAATACACTGTCTGACCTAATAGCAGGGCTATAATTACACTGAAACTTAAACTCAGTGAATAAGAAACATGCCCCTCTCAGCCAGCTGTTAAATTTGACTGTTCCACCAAGCTATAATCATTTAGACACCAGTGGTCAGATCAGATGGAGATGGATGTGAAGTACTTTGATATTTATATGCAGACTATCTTCCTGCACAAAACTACAACTCATAAAAACACCACATGGTTGTGGTTTAACAGTGGTGAAAAGCAACTAAGTAACCTATTCCTTTGTTATAGCCTCCCTCTCTTCCTGTGTTTTCTGTCCAGTTAAAGATAGAGCGCATCAGATACAACTTAATATGGTCCATAAGATGTTAAATGGCTGGGCTCTTAGTTACCTCGACAGTTACTCTTAGAAGTTAGAAAAAGTCCATAATCACAAAACCAGAGCTAGCATAGCTTACCTGAATCTCTAGATTCAAATATTCTGGTGCTACTGAGTGGAATAAATTGCTTATTGCACATTGAATGGACATTTTAATACACTGTACTTGGCAGGTTTGGAGGGTTACTTTAAAAATATATTCTCACACAGTTAATAATTACCTGTACAAAAATGTAGCTAGTAATTTAATCCAGAATTCACAATTTCATAGTCAGGTAACTGATTACTTTGTTACTTTTTTTTAAATTGTTTAGCCTAATATAAAGTTGTATGTTTGTTGTCAGGTTTAGTTTTTCCAGATATTCCTTCCTTTGTTCTTTATTTATTGATTAACTGAAGACAAAACAACTCAATTTTTTTTTCAGCAGAGGCCATGATAATAAATTGGCAACTGGTAAACTATGATTTCACTCAAGACCAGAGTGGTGCTGAGACTTGTTAAGTGCTGTAATGTGTACACACTTCACATGGTAGTATATCATTCTTTATTTTAAAACATATTTTAAAATCCCAATCCTGCTAATAATCCCCTCTTTTACTAAAAGTAATCTTACTACATCTTTTATTATCTAACTTGAATGGTTACCTTCTTTTTGTATCCAGATTACATAATGTACATGTAATCCATTACTCCTCAAGCCTGACAATTGGGTCTAGAAAAATTACATGGATGTTGAATGGCTGACTCCATCTTGTTATGGCGAGGACGATCTGATTGAACATCATGGACCATGCTATCATTTTATCACTTTTACCTATACAGATTGGACACCATTAATTCATGTCCTTGGTTCTTTTAACAAAATTAACTCAGAAAGACGCCATTATTTTCTGGACACATCTGAGACAATTAAAATAAATACAGTTATTTTACTAAAAATCTATTACAAATGAATAAACTTTATAATTTATACATGAATAAGAACAAACAAATAAATGAATATGAATAAACAAGGAAAAAAATCACGCCAAAGACAAAATCTCAAAGAACACTTATATTCATATCATATTCATATTCATATAAATTAGCCTCTATTACCAACCTAAGCAACAGAGGCTACTAGTACTAGAGGGTACTACTTCATTCATAACATTTCATTTGTAGTTGTATATTGCAATAATAATATATTGTTGTCACAAAATCCCACAGCACACAGTTACGGCACCACTGCAGAGCTTTTAGGAGCTGTTCATCTGCAATGTTTTTCCTAAATCAGGTCATAATCCTAATTACCATGACCACCAAACAGATCAGAAGTGTCAGAAACATCAGAAAGTTAGGAAGTTTCTGTAATATGATCCCACATACAAGCCCCCAAAATATTAAGGTCACACTTGTTGTATACGTCATTGGAGAAAATCTTGATTTTATGACACTGAGGCTCTCCTCTTCCTCTCCAGATGAGAGCCCGGCAGCAGCCATGTCCAGCGTGAAGTCCGTTTTCAGCCGGAAGGCAGTTGTGCGCATGCAGCTGCTGAAGGAGGTGGTGGGAAGTGACTCGTACCGTGTCAACAATAAGTACGACCACAACCACACACCCCTGCCCATCTGTGAAATCATCCAGCGAGCGCAAGTCCTCATTGGCCAGGAGGTGTCTTATGACTTGCTGGGGAGCAACTGCGAGCACTTTGTTACCCTTCTGCGCTACGGGGAGGGGGTGTCAGAGCAGGTCTCTCAATGTTTATTCTGTTTCTGTCTCATGTGTCATCAGGGCAAAACACTAACTTTTCACTCAACACACCACAGTGAATGATGAGTTTCACGTCACCACTGTCATATTACTTGTGAAGTACACTTGACAAAATTATAAACACAACAAGGTTTTTTTTGTTACCATTTTTTAGGATTTCAAGTAAAACCCATCCATCTGACAGGTGTGGCATATAGAGATACTGAATAACATCATCTGACAGGTCACAATAAAAGGACACTCTAAAATGTGCAGTTTTATCCTGAAAAAAAATTCCTGACGTTTATTTGGCACTGAACTAGCTATTTCACATAGGGCTACAGATGACATTTTTTTTTCCCAGGATGGCAAAGTCATGATCCGCTGTGCCTCTGATTGGCTTACCCTGATTTAATCTTACCATAACCAATCCAACCAACAAATAACTCTGAAGTTAACTTTATAAGGGCCTGACTTACTTTCTGGACATTTCAGGTCTGTCATTATGTGGCTGTCAGTTTAACATGGCTGACGTCTGTAGGTCTGCACACTAGCCATAGCTTAATGTAAACAATAGTGGACAAACCCCCTAACTGAAACATGAACATTGTTTGGAGTCACATCAGATTCTGGTATCAGGTATGTTTTCTTTATTGCCAACAGAAAGTGGTAGATCAGAGTTTATTCTTTCTTTTACTTGCAGTGGTTCTATCCATTTTAATTATCATGGCTTTGGCAAAATTAGATAAACCATAACTTGTCTAAACCCAATCTGTCTTTTCTGGTTGGGTTTAGGCACAGGTGTGGAGTTGGTAAAGTTATGGCTGCAGTCTGGGTGGAGATTTGGCATTTCATCCAAAATCTACGCTTTGAATGTCAAAAAACTCACCTCCATGTCCTCAAAAAGTGTCTGATGTTGCACTTTCTAGCTTCAGTTTTAGCTGCAGACAGTAGCAGCTGTGGTCAGGTTGAATCAAATAACACTGCAAAAAAAAAATTAGGAATTTAGTAGAATCAAGTGATCTTCTCTCAATAGGTTAACATAAATATTCAAGTTTTATTTGTTTGTGTTAATTAAATTTACATTTTCTAGTATTTATTTTCAGAACACTGTAGAACTTGTAAACATTAGTTTATTGAAGTCTTTTAACTTGAAATGATGAGATGACTGAATGTACTAATCAGAGTTCAGTCAACTCATTAAAATAAGCATATAAGCAGATTTCCCAGCATGCACTATTATACAGTTAAAACTCTTCTGAGACCCTTCTTTTTGATTGTTTGAAGAAATTATATATGGTGAAAACTTTTTGTGTGCCTCTGATACACTTAAAGCCACGGTTGTTTCTTTTCATAATAATGAAAATAATGAAAACACTGATGAAAGTAAATATTGAATTCAGTCCCGACCCCCGACAGAACACTCGAAATTTAATAAATTCACTGAAAGCAAATTCACATATCTTTCTGCCAGTGAGAAAACAAAGTAGCTCAACAACTAAGAAAATGTGAAAGGAAATCAAATTTGTTTGTCAGTGTGACTGAAGAGTAGAACTAGGTATTGAACTTCAAGAACATCTTCAGAGATGTGGCTCATTGTTTTTTTTTTTTTACCACCAAGTCATGAATAGCTTCTTCCTTTAAAATGAGTAATTGTGCCATAATGTGTAATGTATTTATATTTTGTTAAAATGGATTTGGTATCAATCAGGGGCCAGTATCAGCCTGACTACTGAACATGTTTTCTCAAGCACAACTGAATTAATATCAAGTCTATTTGACTATAAATGTGTCTTTTTTTTTTTAATCATTACAAAATTACCTCAACTTGTCAGTTAAGTCAGTGTCAACTTACAATATTAAGGCAGCTCGGACACAGAAATTAAAGCATGTTTTTTTTTACAGCATGCAATGGTTTTGTGAGGAGTTCTTGGGTGGGAAAAAATATCAAAACATCTGTATAACCCTCTCAAAAATCTTTGCTGTCCATTCTTATGTCATTCATATGCTTTCATAGATGCATGTGCAGTTTTGAGCTACTTCTCTTAATTTAACGTACATATTTTTGATATTTATAGCTGTTCATGAGTTGATGAACTACAATAGCATATGTTATTGTCAATCTTTTGAATTGTGCAAAACTGTAGATTGCCACAGAGATTGTGTGTGCTTTATTCTGACCTCTCCTGTTCTTTCATGGTTAATCCACAGTGCACCTCCTCTCCTCCTCTTTGTCTCCACAGGCTACACGGGCCATTGGGGCCATCAGTTTGGTGACGGCAGCAGCCAGTGCCTTCTCTGTCCTGGGACTGATCAACACCCGATCCAGAAACAGGCCTTTCTGACAGCTGGGTTCTTCACTGAAGGGTGTTATCTCCCACCATTCATGCGGCTGTGTTTGATAACAAAGGAAATAAAATATTAATAAAATGCAAATGAGTGTTCTTCTTGTTCAGTAAACTAGCCTCATAGAGTTTACAACCTAGAATCTCAAACCATGGTAGGATGGAAGCAAAGCTAATCACAGTACCACAGTACTGTAATTGTTAATACAGTAATAATCACAGTACAGTAATTATCATTACAGTAATAATCAGCATTATGTATTTTTTATCACAACACTAATTCAACTACTGTAAAAGGTATTAATTTTAATATTATAAATTAAAAATAATTACATACTGTAAACTTAAGGTACCTTTTTAATCCCAAAAATTTAATTAATTTCATCAACTAATTGAACTTTTAAATACTTAAATACATTGTGTATAAAGTGTTTTAGTTTGGCCGTTAATCAGAGTTGAAATTAATGCTGAATGTTCTCTGAGTAAGTGTCTGTTAATGAGTCATACCGTTGTGTTCAGCCTGACTATGGGTGCTTTTTTCTGTCAAAATAGTATTTTTTTCAAAGTTTTCCACTGGTGGCTGAGATGTTTCAGCCTGCAAACTCAGTCTCCCTTTTCATTCATTTAATCACCTTCTTGAAAAGCATTGCAATATTTATGCATGTACAAAAACATGTTTTAAGAATAAAAATACAAATAACGTTTCACAGTAGGTGTGTTTCTCCCTCTGATCACAAATGTGAGATTTGTGATCAGAGGACTATTTGGTATGTTTTCAGCACAGAGCAGAAGAGGTTGGGTGTCACAAACTGCTGTAAAAACAGACTAAGACTAAGGTCCATGCCAGAAGACCATCAAATCTGGTGGATCTTGGGATCTTGAGAGATTCGCCAAAGAAGAAAGGGCTGGGATTCCTCAGGAGACGTGTCTGAGACTTGTTGAAAACTACAGCAAACGACTGCAGGCTGTTATCCAGCAAAAACGATATACAATTGACTATTAGCATCAGGGGGGGGGGTAATAATTTTGAGTCTGGTAGTTTTTGTTTTTTTCTGAAATAATTTTGTTTCTGTGTGCAAAGTAAAATAATGTAAGCATCCAGAATAAAACTAAAAGGTCTTTCCCCGACATAAAAATGAACCACCAGACCAACAGCACACAAATAATCACAGCAAATATTTTTTACACTAAAGCCCCAACATGCCAAGTTGACAAAAAAAAATATGTTTGTTTTTAGCCTGACTACTCACTGTAGAGCCTTAGCTTTAGTCTTGGATTACCCCAGACAAGCCGTATGGAGACATTTTATGTTTTTTTTGGACATTTTCAGAATAACAAAATAAACCCAATCCTCAATCGTACATGATGACTACATTTTTATTTTTGGGTGAACTATCCCTTTAAGGTACAATTTTAGGTCTTTCAATCTGTTGCATTCTGTGAATCGGACAGCAGGTGGCAGCAGCAACGTCCCGTAAACACCGGGCACAAACGAACCGAAGACGAAATACTCACGTGACGTGTGACGTTGAATGTGTGCGACGGTACAGCCACACGTGTTGTTTTCATGGACGTTTGGCTGCTTTAAGTCCCGACAAAGTGTGATATTTCTGTGTTAGTGTAAAGTGTAAAACCGAAGCGACAAATATGGGGAAGAAACTCAAAGTCGGAAAAACCAGAAAAGATAAATTTTATCATCTGGCCAAAGAAACAGGTAAGACTCCTAGAAAAGATGAGAAAAGTTGAGTGTGTATGCGTGGACGTAGATTAGCATTAGCAAGTGTGTGCTAAACACATTAAAAGAAGCGTGTATGATCAGGGTATGAGAGTGTCAGCTGTCTAATCATATCTCGTCTTTTTCAGGTTATCGATCTCGTTCCTCCTTCAAACTCATCCAGCTCAACCGTAAATTTCAGTTTCTGCAGAAAGCCAGAGCTCTGATCGACCTGTGTGCTGCTCCTGGTGGATGGTGAGCTGCCTATCAATACCCGATCACATGCTGATCATTTATACATGTCGAGGGCTGAAAGTAGAGCTGCAACCATTAATTGATTATGAAATCAAGAGTCAACTATTTTGCTAATTGGTTAATTGGTTTGAGCACTTTTCTAAGAAAAATATACTTCCAATTTAAATGTGAATATTTTCTGGTTTCTTTATATCTTTATGACGGTGCCAAACATTTTATCATCCTGTGCAGATAGTATGCAGCTTTTATAGCACAAAAGTACCTGTGAAGATAAGAGGTTTAAAGGGTATGAAAATTTCATATCATAATTTGAATTGAACTTTGATGCTGAACAGTATTTACTGTTAGCTTTTCAAAGCGCTGTAATCAACAGCATTATCATGATAATTTAAGTTTTAAAACTAAATATTTATATTAATAATACTAATATTTAGGGATTTATCGTGGTTTAATGTAAATCTGATTGTTTTATCCCTAGTGAAGATAAAATCTGCTGAATAATAATTTGACAACATTGATTTCCTCTTATGTTTTACCAAAGAAAGGCAACATTACTAGATTCTGGAGTAAGGTTCGGTGTGTTGAAGTCACAAGGAGGACTGTGTTTTTATATGCTCTGCCTCGACAGACAGATGAGCGTTATGTACGATGTGGAATATAAACAGCACAATGAAAACACTCATGATTCAAAATTTGCCTACAGGTTGCAGGTGGCGTCCAAGTTTATGCCTGTATCAAGTCTCATTATTGGTGAGTGTGTCTTCATATATTTATCATGTTCATCATGCTCTGCCTCTGCTTAGGCTTTTAAATTCAGTTGCTTTGATTGCTTTGATCTCAGTGGTTGGTTTGGAGAAGCCCCTTTTTCAAATACAGTCTTATTTTAATCACTGAAATCTTGTGAGGAAAGTTTCTAAAAAAAAAAAATGTTCCCTCCTGTCAGGTGTTGACCTGGTGCCCATCAAGCCCATCCCCAACGTGGTGGCGCTGCAAGAAGACATCACCACTGAGAAATGCAGACAGGTGAGGCAGCTGCTGCAGAATTCAGTGCATCACTGAAGGAAAGGAGATGTTCGTGCCCTTGCTGCAGTGCTGCTAACGCTAATGAGCATATAATAACAAATTTAATATCCCTGCCAAAAATAAGACAGTGGAGATAGAGTTTTGTCGTGGCATTAGATAGCTGCACTGATTACCGAGGATCAGATTTCTTTGAAACTATATTATAGTTCTTAACATAGAATTATTCAGTGAGATCCTGTCTGTCCCACATGCAGGCTTTACGAAAGGAACTGCAGACTTGGAAGGTCGACGTTGTGTTAAATGACGGAGCCCCGAATGTCGGAGCCAACTGGCAATATGATGCCTTCTCACAAGGTAGGTGCCACTGAAGCAAAACTTTCAAGACATTTGGCTGAAATTTAAACAAACACTCGACTTTTATTATAAAATGAGCCCTTTCATATAGCAGGAAGCGGTGTGTTTATTATTAGGAGCCGTGTGTCCTGAACTGTTAAAGCATAAAAATTGTTTTGTTAATGAACCTTGACAGTTATTTTTGAGCTGAATTTTATACTTCTGTTAAATTTTGTTGTTGTTAGGCCATGTTTTATGTGTGTTAGTGGAGTCAATTTAAAGTAAACCTTACTGCACTTAACTGGTTATAGTTATTTATGTGTTGTTTTTTCCTTTTATGGTCAAAAACAGAAAAGAAAGGAGTGGCAGCTTCTTCTGTAACTGATGTGTTAAAGGGTCATATGATAGCCTCTCACATATTTGTGATATCAGAAAATATTGCATTGTTTTCCAAAGGATCAATATAATCTTGCATCATGATGAAACCTGTGATTTACAACCCCGAACTCTCACCTGTCTTGATGTCCCACAGTCTCACTTTGTTCCCTGCTTCACCCGCAGCTCATCTGACCCTCATGGCCCTGAAATTGGCCTGTGAGTTCCTGACCAAAGGAGGCACCTTTGTCACCAAGGTCTTCCGCTCCAAAGACTATCAGCCGCTGCTCTGGATCTTCCAGCAGTTCTTCAAGAAGGTGCAGGCCACCAAACCGCAGGCATCTAGGAACGAGTCCGCTGAGATCTTCGTCATCTGTCAGGGTCAGTGGCAGCTACACGTTACAGTCTCGTATCTGTCAGCCGCTTCTGCAGATTATATTGAACCATTTTTTTTCCCTCACTAGGCTTTATCGCCCCAGACAAAATTGACAGCAAGTTCTTTGACCCCAAACATGCGTTCAAAGAGGTGGAGGTGCAGGCCAAAACTGTGAGGGACCTGATTCCTGTCAAGAAACCAAAGGCATGTACACTGTATGATGGAATAATCAATGAGCAGTGTTTGACAGATCATTTCAAGATAACTGTTGAGTCGCAGTAAGAGCACCAAATGTGACTTTTTTATAATTTCCTGTGATTACCAGGGTAACTGTTTACACATGCTTTGCTGTTATCTGATAATCCTCAATCCTAAATATTACAGTGTTTACTGAAGAGTAAACATTCAACTCTAAATGTTGTGTGCATCACTGACCGAGCAGCTGCTCATGTGTTCCAGGCAGAGGGGTACGCCGACGGTGATCTGACGCTCTACCACAGTTTCGCAGTGACAGACTTTCTGAAAGCCGACAACGCCGTAGACTTCCTAGCAAAAGCCAGCGAGGTGAGACCCCTGCATGACTTTTACTTGTCGAAGAGGGCGGATGCTGGAAGTCTGCACATTATCTGACATTTCATAGAGTATCGTGTTAAACTTGAATTTCATCTGGACATCAGGATGTTGAAGAGTTTAAGTAAGATGTTTGGTGAATTATTCTGGAAACAAGTATTTGACATTGTTCAGGGTTTCTATGCAGTATGGAGAAGTATGGAGTTTAATTCCAGTAATTTCCAGGTAGAAGAATATGTATGAATGTGTATGAACCCTGCACATTTCTCAGTACAGTGCAGAAACATCAAGCAAAGGAAAACTTTCCGGTGTTGCCATTCTCACTCTCCCTTCTTGATTCAGATCACTTTTGATGATGAAGACCTGGAGTCTCACCCAGCTACCAGTGCTGAGATCAAGGAGTGCTGTCGTGACATCAAAGTCTTGGGCCGCAAAGAGCTCCGGTAAGTTTTCTCCATCCCAGCGCTGATGTTCGTGCATTAGTTAAATGACTCAAGCATGAATCTGTGTGTTCTTCTTTCCTCCACCGTCGTCACATCTGCAGCCAGCTGCTGAACTGGAGGTCCAAGCTGAGGAGGTACCTCGCCAAAAAACTGAGGATGGCGGCCAAACAGCTCAACCAGGAGATCAAGTAAACTTTTTAGAGCACACTTACGAAAAGCCACTGAAATATTCCCACGTTTTTGCCTGACAGAAGATTAAAAAAATCCTGTTTATCTTTTTTTCAGTTTAAGTTCTGATGAAGAATGTGGTGATTCGGACGAAGAACCAGACAAGAAGAAAGGGAAAGCGGAGGAGCAGGAGGAGGGAGAGGAGGACGAGGAGGCAGAAATGGAGAAGAAACTGGCAGAACTGAAAGCTGAGGAGGTGGCTGAGCTCAAACGGTACGACACAGGATTACTGGTGTCTTTCTTCTCTCTTTTCTGTAACTTTCTGTGACTGCTTGTTGCTTGTTTAAAGAGTTAAAGTGCTCAATTCCAAATACGATGATGGATTTCCTTCTATTTTTCTTCAGTTCTTCTTTTTCTTTTTGTTTAAATTTGTTTAATTAACACAGTCATACAGTCAGTAATAAATTTAACACTCATGACGGTATGAAGACATCACCACACAAATCAAAATACAGTTAAATAAAAATAGAAGAACCAACAGGGAAAAAATTAAAACAAAACATAAAATTGAAAGGATCTCTTCAGTAATTCAAACGAGATTTACAGTCCCAATACAATTAGTAATTGAAATACACATGATAGGTAGAGTGTAGGATATTTAGGGTTTTATTTTGTCAAACCCTTCGCTAGAGCAGTTTCATATGAGGTTTTTCTATTTTGTAATGGTTTGCAGTAACTTTTTCCAATAGAAATTGGCTTTACAGTGTATTTTCTAGATGACCTGAATGCAGATTAGTTCCTGATTGAGCTTAAAATTTAAATATTTTACCTAATAAAACAATTGCATTTATTATCTGGGACCAGTCTTTGTCCAGACCTCCCAATATAATGTTGGAAGGTGTAAATTTAGAACAAACAACAGAAAAACAAATGCATCTGGTCTTCCTCTTCCTCATTACAGAATCTACGTATGGATGATTGTTAGATAATAAACATGTTGACAGACGAGGTTGTGAATCTGATCCAGCAGCACTTTGCCGTAGCGTCTTTCCAACAGGTTGCCCTTGATTTGGTTTTAGTGGAAAAATATGACATCGCCGTTTTAGATATTTCTTAAGAAAACAGAGTTTATATGACTATCGTGCTCCATCAGGAAGAAGAGGAAGGTGCTGAAGGAGCGGAGGAAGCAGAGGGAGAGGGTGGAGCTGAAGATGGACCTGCCTGGCGTCTCCATCGCTGATACCAGCGACTCATCCATGTTCTCCCTCAGCACCATCAAGAAACAAACGGTGAAAATCACACACACAGATGCAAACATTCCTCTTGGGCTGGTAAACAGTTTGTGTACAGACAAATCTCCGTTGGGTACTTCAAGCTGTTAGCTGATCAAAGCTTAACTTGCTTTAAAAACTTCCTTTATGGATAGTACTTTATTACTGTATTTGGTATCACCTCTGTCAATGTTTCGGTGTTAATTTTGACAGCAAGTTTTGATCCGGTTTTCATCAGTCTTTTGACTAAAATGCCACTTAGTTGTTAATTATCGTAAATCTACAGTAGATTTTGTTGACTCAGATGTAGCATAATGCATTATTTAAATGTTTCTCAAGAATTTCCAAACTCATACTCCTGGAGGAAACCTCTATTAACCTGTTATTAACATTTAGTATACTGCATTTCTGCTCCTTTCTCCCATTGCATGTCTAACATAAAGTATAATAGATTTCTTTATTTTTGTGCATTCTTCTGTTACATATTTGTTTCTTATACATGAGGGCAAATTGCTAATCTATGGTTGTATTTATTTAGTAAAATGCTAATATGTATGTATTTCAGACCTGCCCTACTTAATCTTTATTTGATTATTGTCTTGTTGTCTTCAGTGAAAAAATATAGCTGATGAAAAGTGTGACAAAAATGATTAGTCATTATAAAACAGTTCCATCGGCAGAGCCAAGTTTGACGTCATTGTTTTGTCAGAAACATGCTGACATCAATAAAAGCATATGAAATATGATTATGACCTATAAGACTGTTTGGAATCGGTTCTCAATTGCCATCCCTACAACTGAAGCTTTTACTGATGCTAATTTGATGTTCCTTTCGTTTACTCCTCTCTCCATCAGGTGCTGGCTGATATATCCAAAGGGGACATGCAGGAAGCAGACAACCTGGTAGAGGGAGACGACGACCTCCACCTGTCTGACGAAGAGGATGACGATGCAGATAAAATGTCCCTGGCCTCTGACTTAGATGACGAAGACTTAGAAGATGTGGAGCAGAGACAGAAAGAGCTGGAGAGAAAAGCACCAAAGAAGAAGTTGGTAGCCGTTAAGACCACCAGAAGCCACGTGTTTAAAGATTGAAATTGTTCTCTTATTTGGTTTTTGATTATCTGCCTATTTGTGTCTGTTGTCCAGAGTAAAGTTCGCTGAAGAAGAGGAGGAGGAGGATGAAGGGCAGGGAAGTGGTTTGCTGGTGGAACTAGAAGGAAAGGATGAGAAGAAAGAACGAGAGACCAACCTGTGGTTCAGCAAGGTTTGTACATTTCTGCTCCCATAATATGATATACGTAATGCTCATTTATGCAGTCTGTTATCTGATGATTGGTCACTTGTGTCATCTTTCACATTAATACTGATACCCTGTCGTCCTTTTGCTCTGTAGGGCATCTTCTCTGAGATCGACCTGGAAGGAGACGCAGAGAGCGAGCTCCGACAGACAGAGTGGCTTCAGAACAAACAAGCAGGTAATAAAATATACAATACATAAAATTGCTTGCCAAAATGGTAATGGCTCTGCTAAATCTAGTGCTGACAAAATGTTGTGCCTTTTTTTTTTTTTTTTTTTTAGAAAAAGGCAAAAAGAGGAAAGCTGAAGAAGAGGAGGAGGAGGGTGAAGAGGAGGAGGAAGAGGAGAAGGCTGCTCCGGCAGAGGCGGGACCATCGCAGCAAGCTGAAGAGGAGAGTGACAGCGACTCAGATGACAGCAGCGATGATGAGAAGTAAAACCTCATTTATGTGGATACCTGTGTTGTTTTTGTGCAAAATATTATATAGTGGATCCAGTTTGATTCATACACTTGGTAACTAAAAGAAATAAATCAATCGATCTTTTGTTATTTGCGTCCACGTTACCATGGGAGCTGTGTTTTGAATGGCAGTCTCCCTTCCTAGGCGTGGCACAGCAAGTCCTTGTTCCTATTCAGACAGTTTCTTGTGCTCTCGTCACAAGAGACATCGAATAGAAGAAGGAACATTTGTGTTGTGAAAATGATCTGCTCTGACATTCATCACTAAATCACAGCATTAATGACTGAAAGGTTGTCACAAAATCATGACGACATGGGCTTTCATTATTTGTTGTTATACGGGGCTTCTTTTAAAACCAAAATAATAATAAAAAAAAAACTTTTTTTGCTGCTTGTTCCAGTGAGATTACCAAGATGAAGCAGGCCAAGGGGGCTGCTGGGATGTCAGGAGTGGCCGATGACGATGACTTCCAGGTTGTTCCTGTAGAAAGCACCAGTGAGTACTAGACTGTGCTAATTTTGGCAGGACTTTTGAATTAATCTTAGCCACTGAGTGAAATATTTCAGTCATAATTTTCTCACAGTTTGATGCTATTCTCATTTATTTTTCCATGAATTGTAGTCATCTAGGCTGAAAATGTGTTAGTGACACATTCTTTCATATCAGTTTTCAGACATTTATAGTGTTTATTACCTGACAAAACAGACTTTATATGTATTACTGAGGTCTTTACTGCTAAAATCAGCAGTAAATAAAATGTGTAAAGTGTGTTGTTAGGGCAGATGTGCATTTTCTAGAAAGACCTCCACTAATATTGAATTCTGTTCTAAGGTGGAATTAACATACAAAAATGTAATCGAATTATTCAACTAATATAATTGATATATTACCTTGGCAGTGAGACGCTGTGGGACTTGAGAAGTATTTCTTACAAATTGTGCCTTTATGTATATACATACTTGCTTTTTATCACCTTCTGTTACTATTTTACTACCATATTGTCATTGGTAATTTATTCAATTTATCCAGTCTCATCTCTAATAAAAAACTTTGTAACATCTGTTTTGAAAAGTGATATATAATAAAATGTATTATTAGTATAAAGTTATTGCACAAATCCTAACTTTTAGAAACTGCTGTCAAATGCATTTCTAATAGGCTCATTTAACCAAATTAAGATGGTTACAAACATCTCAAAACAAGGTTACATAAGTAACCAAGATTTTTTCTAACTTTGTGAATGTTTGTGGGTTCTGTCGTCGTCAGGTAAGAAAGCCAGGATCCTGGATGCAGAGGGTCTGGCTCTGGGCTGTCAGATCGCTACCTCTAAGAAGAGAGCCAGAGACCTGATGGACAGCTCCTTCCACAGGTAATTTACAGATTTATATATGTCATTTTTATGTATAAATAGCTAATGTTTCCTCGGGTGGAGTGACAAAAAATGGATCGTTTTTTAAAATGAAAAGTAAAATGGGAGACAACCCTCAAAGCATATGTCTGTGTCTCATTTTTGGTCATTTTTTCTATTATATTTAATTCTTAGCTGGGAGGCAGGTTGGCCAAAGTATTTTGTACACAGATTATATACGATACATCAGTTCCTGTAGTAAAAATACTAGATTTAGTTTCCTAAGAAAAGAAAAAATGTGTTGTGTAGCTGTACAGCAAGTTGATTGTGTGCTCCTGCAGGTTTGCCAGCTCCGAGGAGCCGTGGCAGGTACCGGAGTGGTTCCTGGACGATGAGATGAAACACCGGAAGAAGCCGGTGCCGGTCACCAGGGAGATGGTGGAGGAGTACAAACAAAAATGGAAGGAGATCGACGCCCGACCCATCAAACGAGTTGCAGAGGCCAAGGCCAGGAAGAAGAGGAGGGTAAGATCAGAAGAAATACAGTGGTGCAACTGCTGATGGAAAACATAAATCTGGCTTGATATCAGTACAGGTGTTAGATGAATTTTTAAAGACTGGTGTGTAGGATTTAGTGGCATCCAGCAGTGAGCTTGCAGATTACAAAAACCTTGTGCTATTCTCCCCTTCCAAGCGTGTAGGAGAACCTATGGTGGCCACAAAAGTCACGTAAAAGGCTGTATGTACAGCCCGACCCCAATGTTCCTCTTAAAGCCTGAAGCCCTGAACCCTCACAGACTTTAGCTGACGTCACCTCGTAGTGCTTGAGTGTGAGAGGCTGCAAGGGCCTGACATGGTATGAAAAGGACAGCACTTTGCGACATATCAAAGTGACACAAATACATATCAAGAACATAAAATTAAAATATTATTACAGTATTAGACAAGTACATGAAAAAAAAGGGGTACACATATGCACAAAGTCTTTGAGCGTGGATATTGAGATTGAACCATTATTTGATTTGTCGCTCTGGGCTACTGTAGAAACATGGCGGCCTCCATGAAAGAGGACCCTTGCTCTCTGTAGATATTAACAGACATAAAAATGCAACAGTTCTTATTTTCAGGTGACTGTACACCAATAAAACATACTTATCAATATTCTATTCCATTTCTGCCATATTCTGCCAATAGATGCCTGTAAATCGTACATACTGGACATTCAAAATTATCAAAAAACAAAAACGCTTCTAGTTGAAGGAATGTGTAAATCAGGCAATAGTCAAAGTATCTCTGTAGATCTTAATTTAATTAGTTTCTCTGTGACTCTTCCAGATGCTGAAGAAGATGGAGCAGGCTAAGAAGAAAGCAGAGGCAGTCGTGAACACAGTGGACATCTCTGAGAGGGAGAAGATGGCTCAGTTGAAGAGGTATGACATCACCACCGCACCTCAAATTTCAACTCCATGAAACCAAGTGAATCACTGATTTTAGCAATATTGCAATTTAAATCATTTTGGTCATCTTTTTTTTTTCTGCCGTTCTGTCAGTATCTACAAGAAAGCAGGCCTGGGGAAGGAGAAGAGAGAAGTAACATATGTTGTGACCAAAAAGGGAGCCGGTAAGAAGGTGAGACGGCCCCCCGGCATCAAGGGAGCCTTCAAAGTGGTGGACAGCCGCATGAAGAAGGACATGCGGGGGATGCAGAGAAAAGAGCAGCGCGCTAAAGGTGGAAAAGGAAAAGGAGGCAAAGGAAAAGGAAAAGGACAATCAAGGGGTGGCAAAGGAGTTAAGAGTGGTAAAGGGCGAAAATGAAGACAGATGTGAACTGGTGGCACTCTCACAGTCCTGCTTGTTAAACATTAACTGGTCTCATGTTGCAGCTTTGTGATCCATGATTCCTGCCACATTATGGGCTTCTGTATCACGTACAGAGGTGAAATATGAACTTTCCCATGGATGTCCTCTTTTGAGCAACCTTTGCTGGACATTAGAGATATGTCCTGCGGTATTTAAATGCTGGTGGTCTGTGCACATCTTTCTGAAGATGTGGATTATTTGCCTTGAAACTCCATGAATGGAGTGGTTTCACTGAACTGTAAGTCATGGTAAATCAAGTTAAACATAACAATAAATGTGTTCTCCAGAAATGTTGGTATTAATATTGTAAATATTATATACACGTTTGCAATAAATGAATTGTTCAAATGAGTTGTTCAGTTGTTCATTCAGATTTTCTTGTGATCAAAGAAATGTACCTCAGTTTTCTAGAACTTTTGATCAATTGTGCTTTGTGCTGGTAGTCGCTGGTCAGTTTTACTCAAGTAACATTTTGAACCAAGTGATTTACTTTGTGACACTGTTTTGTTTTTTTTTGTTTTTTTTTAAATCAACTTAAAATTTTCCATGAAATATCTTTTTCTCTGACCTTAGCTGAGCACTAGTTTTTGTCATTAAAAATCAGAATCAGAAATACTTTAGTGATCCTTGGAGGAAAATTTGTTAATGATACAGCTGCTCCAATCCAATAATAAAACTATATATAAGCATAAGCAAATTATAACAAACAGATACAAATTATACATATGTATATTTAATATATTTATGTAAAGATAGATATAGAAGATGGAATATAGATAAAAGAGAGAATAGTCAGAAAAATAAAAAATATTAAAAACTGAACAGTATACATAAACGTGCAGAAAAGTGGTTGCCAAGTATTAGATAACCCATAATTAAGTGTGGAATATACAATATAAATGCATAGTGGAATAGTTTAAATTATTATAATTACTGTTGGTAATTACTCTCCCATAATTAATTGTACTTCTATTCTTCTACAGAAAAACAGAAGTCTGTAAAATATTATAAACGTTATAATGTTTCTAACATTTTCGTGACTGTCTCTAAAAACTGCAATTCCCAAGTGCCTTTGCTACGTATCACCAAATCACCAAGATGTTGTAAGAAGTGTTGGTTACTAATTCAAGAATGGCTAGACAAGGGAAAAACATTTCAGAGGCAGACAAGAAGAAGTCATAACAAGCAGGCTGAGGATTGAACACAGCAAACTAAATTTAATTGGGAAGCATCCGACTGTTTTCGTGACCATAGCCAGAAAGTTTACGCAGGTGAGACAAGAAATGTTGGCGCGACTTTTTAAGGATAACGGGACTGGATGAACGACGTGACGGTGAGTGGGCGTAAACCCACAAGGTGGCAGCAGTGCAAATAATGCAACTGACCGCAAGCTGCCGATAAACTCCAAAAGAAGAAGAAGAAGAAAAAAAAAAAAAAAAAAAAAAAACTGGGTTTGTCTGTGTTGACTTCTGCAGCGCTGTTTACTACAGTGTGAGAGACGAAAGTGTGTGATATTCAGTGTATGTATCGTAGCATTCACTTGTTAGAGTATCTACAAAACCGAGTTTGAGTCGGTGGGACGGCAGTTATAGCAGCTAATGTTAGCTGTGGTTTAACCCGGTTTAGTTACCGTTATTTAACTTAAAGCTAGCTTAAATTTCCGCGAGCCGTTCTGAACTTGCTTTCACTTTCATGGGACACATTTCCGCTGGGATTCATCTACACCGGCTGGCTAACTTACCTAGCTTCAACACCGGACGGGTAGCTGGTCAAAGTAGCTTCCTGTCTCTGCCAAGATGCTCCTCATCGTGTTGGTATGCAGCCTGTCACTGGCTGCTACAGGACAGCAGGAACAAGACGACTGGATAGATCCTTATGACATGCTGAGCTACGATGCGAGCACCAAAACCATGAGGAAGCCTGCGGAGGTTGGCTGATGTTAAATAATAAATAACTTTACACGGATCAAAATGCACATACTAACACATTGCTAATGCACCGAATGGTCTAAAGCTATTTCTGTGCTCATTTCATGCCTTGAAGACAGCAAACTATCCCAATGTGCCAACCAAAAGAAGAGAGTATGTTCAGGACTCCAGCCAGACGCCGTGTGAAAGTCAAGTAGTGGATCTGCAGAAACAGGTTGATGGTTATAAGAATACATTAAAGCATTTGTTAGTTCTTCTGAGGAAACCAGTTAGAGAAATGCAATCAGATAGATGGAGAATTATTCATGGGGTGGCATGAAGGCTTTCAGGGGGTGGCAAAAGCTGTCATTTAGGATGGAAGAAACTTGTTATTATTCAGAAAAGATGATGGTGAGGAAATTTAGGCAAATGTTTTCAGCAGGATGTATAAGAGTTACAGTGCATGGCTCTAAGCTAACTTTTTCACCACCTTACCAAAATTCACTAATATCTTTCTGCAGCAGCCACACTGACAAGGCTGCCTGAAGATTTGTCTGCAGAATCAGTCATGCATCATAATTATTGTGGTTTGCTTTCATTCAGATTAAAGAACTAAACAAGAAGATGAGGTACTCGCAGCAGCCCTCATGCAATCCAGTGTTCAAGCGATTCCTAAGCCGACTCTTGAAGGAAATACAAAGAGTTGGTATGGTACGTGGTCATTTCACATGCATGATACTGTTTTTTTTCTGCCTCAAATGTTTTTTACCAAACCTCTCTTGCAATCACCATGTGGCCTACCTTTGACAAAGGTATTTGTAATATTAAGACAGGACTCTGGTACGCTCAGTGCAATACAGTAGAAAATGGGGCATTCCCTTTTTAACACACATGTCCCCTTTTCCCTCCAGCCTACAGACTCTGCAGATGTCTTCTATGATGCCAAAATCAAACTGTCCCAACAAACCATGGCAGAAATTCAGGCACTTCTGGAGGGTGAAGAAAGCTGGAGAACTGGGGCTCTGGACAATGCCCTCAGTCAGATACTGGTGGATCTCAGACCACATGACTATGAGGCCTGGAAGTGGCGCTTCGAAGACACCTTTGGTGTGGAGCTTGACACAGTATTAAAAGTAAGCTCATTTAAAATCTGAAATCCTTGTCTTAAGTTACTTCACGCAGGTGCTGCCAAAGACATAGACACTTACTTTATAGTCAGAGCTTGGTGTGTAATGATACATCGATTTGGATTGATCGAGTCAGTGTTCAGTGATTCAGTATTATTGATGGAACGTGAAAATATCGACATATATCATCATCTGTAATATATACCTTAATTTTGAAATTCCCATGGCATGTCTGTTTCACAAATATCTGGATCAATGATACAATATCTGGAAATATCGTATTCTTGTCCATAGTATTGACAATGAAACTTGTGATTTACACCCCTCGTCAGAGCTCTATCAAGAGTGTAGTATGAAGTCTCTTTTGCATGTGAGACTGGAGTCAAATGTGATAACCAATTAAATCAAATTTCTCAGATTTTTTTTTCTTCCTTTCATTTGCCATAATACTCACACAAGGACATTTTGCTGTTCAATGCTCAGTGAAGTACCTGGATTACTGACTAGTTAGACAGTTGTCTTTCTCCAGTAAACAACGTGCAATGCGATGATTGAAGTGCAATGATTATTAGAGAAACGTGAGCTAGAATTCTCTCCTGAAGAAAAACGATTTCTTGGCCATGTCTGCACATGAATCTTAATCTGTTGTGCACATTTAGGTATGTGAATATCTAAAGCCCTATTAGCACGAGACTAGTATAACTTGGGGTCCCTGTGATTCTGATAACTAAGTCTGTATTTTACTTGAATTTACTGATATCATCCCCATGACGCAGATATAATATCAGAAGCGGAGCATCTGATCTTCAGCAGCCACATTAAGGATTTAGTTTATAGAGTTGTTTTGCCCACTTTCTGCGTGTATTACCAGCATACACATACACATTTCTAACAAACCTCTGTCATCATCAATCATTTTAAACATCAATATGGCCAATCTCACGCACCACTTTTGACTGCTGTTCAACTGAGCCACAATCAGATTTTTCATACTTATTCAGTTGTCTGACATCAGAAAACTCATGTCAAAAACAAACAACCCTAAATGACCAAGATGAAATTTTACACGGGACTAATATTATCACAGGACCTCTGAGCTTGATGAAATATGAATACGAATTTTTACTAAACAAATTAAGGACATAGCTGATTGACACAGGATTAAAATCACAGACAACCTCTGCAATTATTACAAATTGCAAGATTTTCCCAAATAATACTTGTCCTGTGTCAATAGGGCTTAAGAGGAGGAAAGTGACAGTGCGTGCAAATGTATTATTGGATTACCTGTGTAGCATGATTTTTCTGAGTAACCTTTAAACATAATGCATGTCAGGCGGTCACTACTGGCTTATAAGTAGGTGAAAGGGAGGGGTGCATAAAGTGGGATTCCTATTTCACTAGTTAGGGGTCAATAAATCTGCATTCTTATCATCCAATGTATGACATGAAAATGTCCACAGGCAAAAAAAAAAAAAAAAAGATTTACCATCAATAGTGCTACATGACGAGGTGCCAGAGCAGAAATATCTGCAATAAAAAGTTGTGCCTGTTTTTATTTAAAATGAAATATAGCTTTTAATCAATACCAACAGGTGGCTCACTTCTGTAGGAGTTTTTAAAATGCTTTGGTTGTATATTTTGTGATTTTCCATCTCATGCAACCAGTCAAGTTGTACTCTGTTCTCTCTGTTTGTGTTCTAGATTGGACTGTTTGTTCTGATCAACGTGGCCATCATATGCACTCAGCTGTGGTCAAAGGTGTCCTGGTTCGTGCAGTTCGGTAGACTGTTTGCTGTCTGCTTCTTCGTCAGTATTATCTGGAACTGGTTCTATTTGTATAAGGTGAAGAAGAGCTCTCTCATTTCCCTTGTTCTTGTTTAGCTGTTATTCAGCATTTGTTTTTTTAAGAGACACCTTCCTAATACCCAATACAGTTAATGTTTTCTTTTCTTTTCTTTTTTTATTTTCAGATTGCCTTTGCTGAGCACCAAAACAACATAGCAAAAATGGATAGCGTTAATGCTAAGTGCACTGGAATAAAGAAATTTGACTGGAGTGATAGCTTGAGAGGTGAGACAGTTACAAGCGCAGCCATATATTACATTATTTTAACCTCCCTTCTAAAGACCATGTATACACACAAGACGAGACAAAGGTCAGTTTAAATAAATTAGTCCTTCGCTGCTTTTTAAAGCTGTCAACAGAGCCCACGTAATGTATGTAACACAGCTGCCTGCTGCATCTGAAAACGATGCTATGAGAGTAAACTAAAACAGTAAAGATGCCAGCTGGAAGGCTAAACAACAAGCTTAAACTCTGAATAAATTATGGTAATTCTCTGCATATTCCTCTTACGCGTTGTCACGCTGTTTTAACGTTGTCCAAAACCTTTGAAGAAAGACACATTTTTTCCACTAAACTAACTCTGTTTAGTTGTTTTCTCAGCTACCTCACTTTCTTTGGTTCTTTTCTTGCAGAGTGGTACAGAAGCACTTTTACTCTTCAAGATGATCCTTGTAGGAAATACTATGAAGTCCTCGTGGTCAACCCAATTCTACTGGTACCTCCAACCAAGGTAGGTCACTATGATATATAAAAAAACAAACAGAACAATTACTGAGTTTTCTGTTAGGAAAAATTGGTTCTGGTCCATGAGTCCTGCAAGATTTCGATGTCCTGGACAAATGAGAGAAATTCTGGTCAAGTATTGTAAAATATTATTTAACTCAAAGCAGAATTATGCCAGAATTGCATAATTTAGCGATTTTGCATCCCCAGCGTTAGAGTGCAAATGACTTATACAGTGCTGTTGTAAATGTGCAGTTGTTACGATGACATTGCTTATGATCAAAAATAGTCAGTCAACAACCTTGATAACACAGTCAAACATCAAGCAAGTGCAACAACACATGATTATAGCATGAATCTTTTAATGATATTATGGACTTAAACTGTTGGATTATTTGCCTACGCAGTTTTTTCACAAAGTGGTGAACCTCACCTCATCCATGCTTGTGAACGACTGAGCCTTTGAAGAATGTCCCCTTCATACCCAATTGTGATAATATGTCATGTTTAATTAACCTGCTCGCCTATGAAATGTTCCAAACGGGTGTTTTTTGAGCAGTAAATGTGTTGCAGGCATCAAATTTGGAACAGAAAAAATATCTGTATGTGTCTGGAAGTGTCGCATACAAAGTTACATTTTAATCCTCCGTCTGTTTTTAGGCAATCTCAGTTACCTTCACAACCTTCATCACAGAGCCGCTGAAGTACATTGGAGAGGGGATCAGTGAGTTTCTTCGAGCCCTCCTCAAAGATCTACCAGTTACCCTGCAGGTCCCAGTTCTCATAACTATTGTGGCCTGCATTATGGTAAGGATCCTAGATAGATTATCACTGATACTAATGCAAATGTATAAAATCAGACAGTGTTTCTCTATATTGGTTAATTTATTTGACTCTTCTACAGTTCTTCATCTATCTAAGTGTGCAGGGAGCCTTCGTATATGGCGTCACTGCTCCTTTTCGCCGTCGTCGAAGGGATCCACCTCCTGCACGGGTGCAGCACCACGATCGCTTCCAGGAGATCGAGGACCGGGACCACTTAGCAGGAGGGGACGCTCAACAACCTGCCCTGAGGCGCCGAGCCGATAATGGCAGATTACATAGAAACCAGGTGCGTCAGAGGAGGCCCAACAGACCCATGGACGAGCCAGCCAAGTTGGCTGTGGAGACACTACGCACTGCAGAGCCTCGCTACAGTGAGGACGAGACAGATGCTCTGTTTCGTGAGCGAGAGCAGAATCTCTCTGCTGAGTCAGATTCAGAAAACCAGCAGGAGACAGAAGAGGAGCAAGACGGAGTTAACGCTAGCAGTGCTGCTGCTGCTGGCACAGCCCAGTCGGAAACTAAACCTACTAAGCCAGTTTCGTCTCCATCAGAGACTGAACCTCTGAAAAAGAATGAAGATAAACTCAGCAGAGACAATGCAGCATCTAAACCTGAAGCAGAAGAAAGGCGGCCTTCACAAACTAATGTTCAGGTGAGTTCCAGTTAAAATACCTGAAAACTTATTACATTCAATACTAGGCAACTTTAGACACAGAAAAGTTATTAACGGTAATTAAACCTTTAAAATGCCCTGTTTTTGTTTTAATGTGTCAGCATGGCAAATGCACTAATGGGATGATGAATATTCACATGCGACTTAAATTGGTAAATAAGTAGTTTTGATTTGTCCAGTGTTTTTACCTCTGTGTTTTGATGATAGCTCTTGAGGTTGTGTTATCTGTGAGTGGATAGATTTATAGATTTTATACACACATACATATATATTAGTAACACAAGTTACGAGCACAGTGGATTTCACCCAGGCTGCCACGGTGTGTGAACTTGATGATGTCCAAAATCCTCATGACATTAGTCGTTCCATCACTAAGTTTATTCTTTTCTGTAACCAGACAGGGTTCTGTGGGTCCTTAAAGTGATAATATGCAACATTTACTTAATTTAATTAATTCATTTACTTTACTTTTGGGCCTCTGATTTTCCGTAATATACTTTATACTTTTTTTTTCTTTTGCAAGTATGGATGTGAACTAGAAAAAGTCTTGAATTTAACTTGTTGAAACCTGTAGCCAGAAATAATTGGCTTTTTTCATTTTTCCTCTTATGAGTCTAATTTTGGTTATTAATGTGGTTTTTGTGAGCAACTTATTCTTACATCTACCTTATAGAGCAGGGGTCTCAAGCCACCCCTGACATTTATTTTATTATTTTTATAAACTACTTTTCAAATACAAATGAAATAAAAACAATTATATTATTATTGTTGTATGTATGTATGTATTTCTGAGGCTTTGCATGTTGCAGTTTGCTGATATTCTATGTCCAGAAAGCAATAGCTCCCTATATGAAAAAACAGTGGCAGAGCAGATCAGGAAGTTATCAACTAATGATAATAATGATAGCGATAATAACATTTTATTTATATAGCACCTTTCATATGTAAAATGCAGCCCAAAGTGCTTCACAAAGAAGAAAAACATCAAATAAATAAGATCTAATAGGGGTACATAAAGCACTAAATCATGCAAATTCGTCATCATGGTCAAATATAAGATAAATGATATTTAAAATTTTAAAGTATTAAAGACAAGTGGCATTAATGTTCAGTTATGTAACAAAGCTAGAGTTTTCACTGCATACTGTCACTGTGGTGTTTGATGAAAGCACGGACAAAACTGACAATATTCAGCTAGCCATTTTCATCAGGCGTAAGTCAAAGTGACAGAAGAGTTGCTGAGTTTGTGTCCAGTACAGGGCTAACAAAAAAAATATAAAAATGAATGTAAACATTTCAGTCCTGCAGTAATTGAACATTGAAGTGGGCCCTTATGAGATGACAATAACATTAGTGGTTCCAAGCCAATTTGAGTTTGAGACCCCTGTTATAATTTAATTGTACTGCATATTAGTAAATTTAGTAAATGGATTATTATTTTAGCAGTGAATAGCATAAGCATCTGTCTTTCTATGATGTAATGCAAGAAAATATCAATGAAGACATTTTAGGGATGCAGGCCAGTAATAAGATCAAATCCGTAATCCATGTAATATCTTAGCAGTGTAGTGGCTAATGTTTTATTGTTTGAAATATCTATAATTCTAAATATCTTATACTTTGGTTTATGAATTTATTATTTGCTACTACAGGACGTTTTTATTTAAGCATTTTTATGTAACATGTCTCTGAACGTGAACCTTCTCACTGCAGGACCGGCAAGCGTCAGCAGAAGACAGGACTACCTCCGTCTCACCGAAACGAGTTGAAACGCTTGGCGTTCCAGTTCAGGAGTCATCTGCAATATCGGCCGAGTAGCCTCTACATTAGTCAAAGCCAGAAGATCACCAGTGTTTGGTGCTTTTTGTCGTACAGAGTACAGAAGTGATGGTGCCAAGCAGTGTTTCCAGCTAACTTTATCTGGCTGCTGTGCAGTCAGCTGTGCTTTCCTCTTCCTTATTACGTGATGATTTACATTCATCTGTATTTCCTCAGTTAAAAAGATAGAAGTGTTCAATCAGCCGCACAGCAGCCAGACAAATAGGTGTCTCTTATGTCAGAGTTTTTAGTGTCATGAAGGTGGGTCTCTTTTTTACCTGGTTAGATCACCATGGTAACACATGCAGAACTTGCATCCTGGTTGGGAGCAGATTATGTTCAGAATTTCAGACTAAATCGGCTTTAGAAGCGTCATTCTTTTACTGATTCTTTTCCTGATGATGTTCTTTAATTTAATTTAAATTTGACAAAGCAGATCATCCACACAATAAAATAATGATGAAGCAGCTACAGACTGTTTTTAAACTTGATCCTGATTTGCTTAAAAGTTCATTTTATACTGCTTATACTACAGCTCAGAACACAGATTAGAATATTGATTAGTCTCTCCTATTTATCAGGGAAAATGTTCTATCAGTAACTTTTATTTACTTTGATTTGGCCAGAAACTTAAGTAATTTCCATCTCTCCTTCATTATGGGACAGCGTGAGACGACAGCATCATGTTTAAATCTGTTCCATAACGTTTGATTCCTTAATGTACAGATGTCACATTAGAAATAAACAGCAGCATGAAGTCAGCAATTTTCGGTAATTTTCTGCCAGCATTCCCCTTGTCTTATTTGCCGTAATTCTCTTTGCTGTAATGTATGTTTTTTACGTTCTCCTTAGCTGTCCATTATAAGAACCTGTTCATCTTGACTAAAGTGGGCATCTCGCATACGGAGGAAGAGTCAAATGATGTGAAATAATGGACCGCTTAGTTGCAATGAGCACCTAATAATCTTGTTTAAATTTTGAAGTTGAAATATAAATTTTGAAATAAAATTGTTTTTTGTAATTTAAAAGGAATCCAAATGTTTCTGTATATGGGTTTTTATACTTAGCTGTTTTGAGGCTATTAAGGGTTTGTATGTAGAGGCCTTGAGATAGTGATACTGAAGTGAATTTTGCTGAGCAACAGTGCCAGTTCCTGACATTTTCTATTGTAAGGGGCAAACTGCTCGTACAAAGCATGATGGCTTTGAAGTCTTAAAGTGGAAACGGACAACTTTGACCACAGTGAATTATAGTGTTGTTTTATGACTGCTGGATGTGTGAACGGGCAACTGTTTGCTAAAAAGTTCACTACATCAACTTTATAAGGCGATCATTTGATCATGCATATGTTGTGTGTAAAGCCTATGTCACTCTGCCTAAATGGGAAAATGTGTATTTATCATTGTTTTAAGCTGTTTTACAGAGTGCTGGGAATAATACACAAAAACTACAATTACTACTGTGACCTTTGGACCCTTTTTTTTTAAGTAATTTGTATTTATCACTACAAAATTAAAATCTTGTCAAATGATTTTTGTGCTCTGTCTAGTGTGAAGTTACTCATATTGACCACTCTTTGCATTGGGATACATGTTATCTTGGACACATGATTATATTTTTATTATTATTATTTTTAATTAAAAAATGTTTAAATTCAGATTCCAGCTTCTTAAATGCCCTTGTCAGCTGACAGAAATACATTATTGTATTCTCAGTCCCCATCCCATCTACCCACACCAGTTCATTCAGTCTCTCCTAACAAAGGATTTATACCATGCCCAATCCTCTAGAAGTAATATTTTGTCTATTTTTGACCAATCAGCAGTAGCTAAATTGAGAACAATTCTTAAAGTACCCAGTCCCACCCAAAACAAAAGAAATAAAGATTCATTAGGAAATAAACAATCGGACCAGAATATCAATGATTTACTTATTTTAGCCATATTTTATTCACAAAGCTAAAATTTAAAACCCCCACCTTTTTTTAAAACATAGTTACCAAAGTGCTTCACAGAAAATAAAAAATATGAGCATCCAAAACAAAGAAACAGCAAGTAAAACAACACAATATAAAATAAGATGCAGGTAAAAAATACATACACCACAAGGACAGGAATAAAATTGGTTAAAAAAGCAGAGTGGAAAAACCAATTGACTTTGATTAGAAATCTGCAAACGCCTTCCCATAAAAGGAAGATTTTGGTAGTGGTTACTATAAGGAAATTCAACTTTATGTCAAGTCCCTTAAATTTATGAATTCCAAATGTGTGCCCCAAACCTCTGTAGACTAATTGTAAATTAATGAATGATTTTGCTTTTTTAAGTTTGGTTATTTTACATTTCATGGTATTTAATTTGTGGTTTACATTTTATTATGCTTAATTTATCCTTTATGCTTATGCTTAATGTATTTTAGTTTTAGTTTAGTTCTGTTCACTTCATCTTGGAGGATAAATCCTCGATAGTTGCTTAATAATAATAATAATTGTAATAATAAGAAGAACGATAATGATGATGTGATGATAATGGAAGTTGTGTTCATCTCCGCTATATCTCCTCCTCACCACTAGGTGTCCCCATATTTTCATCGACGACCTCAACTCGCTCACTTCCGGTCTCCGGTTGGTAACACGGGCAGCCACACACGTGAGAAAGATAATCAGCCAAAACAGACAACTGACACAAGATGGACATCACAGAGGTTCCCGTGAGTCAGGACAGCAAAGGTAAGAAAAAGAAGAACAAGAAGCCAAAGAAGAAGACGAGTGTGAGTCAGGAGGGAGGTGGAGAAGGCAGCGGAGTGGAGAAGAAGGAGCAGGAGGAGGAGGAGAAGATGAAGACCGAGCCAGCCGAAGCTGCCTTTCCCCCCACCTTCAGTGTGTCCGAAATCAAGAATAAACAGCGGAGACACTTCATGTTCATGAAGCTCAAACAGGAGAAAAGAAAGGTAAAGACAGACATATATATACATATACATCACGGAGAGCTGTCATTAGCAAGTTAAGCATAGTTAGCTAGTTTATTAGGTACACCTAGTTAAATCAGTCCAATAACAGGTGTATTTTGATAATTGATTAATAATTTCCGTCATTCAAGCAAAATTACTTTTTTTACTGTAACATTTGAATATGTTTTGGCTTTTGACAGTGGTTCAGAAAAAAAACGCTGAACTTTTCACTGTTATGTTATAGAATAAACAGTCAATCAAGTACTTAAAGTATTTTGAAGATAACTCTATCCTAAAATAATTATCAATATGCCTTCATGTTTCAGCAAAAGATGCAGCTCAAGAAAAAGAAGAAAAAAGAAAGGGAAGCTTTGGGTGACAAGGTGAGTTTTCTGTCTCTGTTTTTTTTTTTTTTTATGTTGCCATTATGAGTCACAGGCTCATTAATACTGGCCATTCGTTCCTCCCTTTATTCTGTCCTGTCTTTAATCCAGGCACCACCAAAAGAGGTCCCGAAGACGATAGAGAACCAGAGGGTGTACGACGAGACAACAGTTGACCCAGAAGATGAAGAGGTACGGACCAAGTTTGGCTGAGCTTGTTCAGACGATCTCAGGTTATATTTGTAACGAACTTGAGTTATAATTCCTGAGTTTCATCTACAGGTTGCATTTGATGAAGGAACTGACGAGTTTTCTGCCTACTTCAATGGGCTGACAAACCCAAAAGTGCTCATCACAACATCAGACAGACCAAGAGGGGTGAGTGGCTGCTGCTTGGCATAATGTGTATTTATTTTACTATTTCATCAGTTCATTGACGATGCCACACACAGTTCACACCAGCTATCAGCAAACATGCCAGAGAGGGAATGGTTTTTAGACTTTCTTCTTCTTTCAGTGACCAGTTTTTGTTTCATGTATTTTATTTTCAGTAGGTTCGCAGACATACATCAACAAATAATCTCTGACAATAACATAATATGTGTGTGTCCCAGGGTGTTGATGGACAAGTATATAAATAAAACATAAAAATTAATCAAATGCTTTTTTCTTTCTCTTGAAAAAAAAAAAAGTTTTAGTTGTTATACAGCCCTAACATTATGACGAAACAACACTGAGAAGAGACATTCCTCCAGGCTATTTTTTTTAAATTTGAAGAGTAATATGTTGTCTGTGACTCAAAATACTCACAACCCATAGAGCAGAGCATAATTGTAAATATAGAGAAAAGGTATCGGAGGAAAATTTGTTTCCCTCAAATCCTGAAACTTCTTAAACAAGTGAATATGTAAAAATACAATCATTGTTGAATATAGAAGGAAGGACTTTATTGGTCACCGACTGCATCCAGATAAATCAAGGGTTGTAGGTAAATTTGTGTCCCGCCTCTATTTAAATTACCTAGTTTGTGACATGGATCTATTTTGGTTGCGTACCGATGTATTATTGCTTTGTTTTATGTTTGTACTCTGTACCATGATGTACCATTTTTTGCAGAGGACGGTGAGGTTTTGTGAGCAGCTGGCCACAGTAATCCCAAACGCCCACGTCTACTACAGAAGAGGTTTGGCCCTGAAGAGAGTTATTCCTCAGTGCGTCGCCAGGAACTTCACGTACCTCATGGTCATCAACGAGGATCGCAAAGTGCCCAGTATCCTCAAACACAGCTGTGTGCGGAGGATGATGCACAATGCTCAAAACTGTTATCTATTCTTTATTATATTACTGTAATTTGAATGATAGATGAGAATTGTGTTTAATTAAATCCAGGTGATTTTGATACTTTTACTGAGATTTTAATCTCACCACTTTATGCAATGAAGTATGAAAATTGAAACTAAATAGGCAAACTTTGATTAGATGAGCTGTGTTTTTCTGTCTGTTCCCTTAACTGTGACTTTAAGATGGTTTGGTTCTCTGTCATCTACCCAACGGGCCGACGGCACACTTCAAGGTCAGCAGTGTTCGACTGCGGAAGGAGATGAAGGCAAGTTGATAAATCCAATCTCGCCTTGTCTTTGGTGATAATAATGGATTTGTATATCATCTTTCTAAAACTGGGTTTAGAAGAAGTTAATGTGCACGACAGATTAAAGGGACAGTTCATTCAATGATCAAAAATGCATATTTTTCCTCATACCTGTAATGCTATTTTTCCATCTAGATTGATAGTTGTGGTGTTCATGAAGTAACTATCGAACACCAACCTTGTCACTGCACAGAATGAACGAGAGGCTCGTGCTTGTGACAGCATGGGATGTAAACATTAATGTTGTCCTCCTAGGCTCAGCTGTAACGTTAGCATTGTCAGGGGTAACATGTTAAGAGTACTCAGATTACTTTTTCATTGTAATGAGCAACATGACACATTAGTTTTGCAATTCAAGTACTCAGATTAGCAGACTGTTCTTCACAATTTTACAGCAATACGACTGCAAGAGAAGCTGTTTTTGAGACAGAGGACAATAAAATCATTGAGCGTCTCAAGTTGGGTCTTGAGATGGTTGTTATGAACTAATCCCCCCGATCTTTCTTCAAGTCAGCCAGTCACTCCAACACCATGTAGAATAGTGGGCCTGAGGAGAGGCTTCTTAGCCTTAGAAGTCTCGTCAGAGGAACCGTCTATCTGGCACATGTATTTAAAATTTTCTCCTGTGTTGTAAAAAAAACCAAAAAAAACTATAGACCGTTGGTTGGGTGAGCCTACATGATTTGAAAAGCCTGTGCACTTTATAGTTTTGCATCTGTGCATGTGTTTTGAGAAGTAATAATAATAATACATTTTATTCAGTGGCACCTTTCATGACACTCATGGTCGCCTTACATCAGAACACAACAACAGCATAGATCACACATCATAAAAAGCATACAAAGTGATCTGGTTCATTAGTTGTAGGGCTGCACGATTTGTTAAAAAGGTCATTTTTGAGTAACTGAATGCAGTTTTATTATACTTGAGAGAAAGCAGACATCTCTGTGGCAATATTTCCAAAACTCTGCAGCTCACAGCAAAACAAACTAGATGGATAAATACCCTGAGAGGTAAGAGGAAAAATATGTATTTTTAATTTTGGAAAAAATTGTCCCTTTAAGCCTAGCTTATGTCTAAGAGGGAAGCTTTTTTTTTTTTTTTAACAAAAGCATGACAACAGCCTATAATTTCATCTATCGAGCCACTTCAGCTGTGTGGTCCCATCGTAACTGTAGTGTTTTGTCTTTGCAGAGACGAGGCAAAGAGCCAACTGAACATTTTCCAGAAGTGATCCTCAACAACTTCAGCACACGTCTGGGCCACAGCATCGGCAGGCTGTTTGCAGCTCTCTTCCCACAAGACCCTCAGTTTGTGGGCCGACAGGTCGCCACCTTTCACAACCAGAGAGACTTCATCTTTTTCAGATTCCACAGGTGAGTGTTTTAACTTGACCTGGACATGATGCCTTGTCATATAACCCTATTTTCTCAGGAAGATTTATTTTAAATTTAGAAGGCAAAATAAACATTTTTTTTGTATGTCTTAAGGTACATCTTCAAGAATGAGAAGAAAGTTGGTATTCAAGAGCTGGGACCTCGCTTCACCCTCAAACTCCGCTCTCTACAAAAAGGCACCTTTGACTCAAAGTTTGGAGAGTATGAGTGGGTCCTGAAGGTGAGTCTCTCAGCACTTAAACTTCTCTTTGTGATGCCAGAAGAGCTGGGATAGTTCGACTAATGGAGTTTATGTGTATAGTAATTTGTTAAGTGTCGTGCCACTTGCACAGTGTATTAATGTTACGTGTGTTACTGCCAGGTTTGTCAGCCATTCATAAATAACAGCAGTGCACTTAAGAAAAACAGGAGTCATGTCCCAGGCTATTTCTGCAAAGCTAAAATACACTGTTTTTGTTTCCAGCGCCACGAGATGGATGCTTGCAGACGGAAGTTCCAGCTTTGAATGCAAAGTAACAACCAGCTTTTGTGGTCAGACAAGGACGACATTGTCCATTATGCAAGATATTACTGCTGTTTGTGGCTCTGCACAAATGGACTTTATAGTGGATATCCAGATCCAGTGGCGTCAGTTAACACAATCTGATGTTCAACACTGATGACTGGATTCTCTATGATCACATCACTCTGAAAATGACTTCTGTAAAGCTGCATCTGCAATGATCTGTGGAGACCAGCTGTGGTCAGGAGCCTGGACTTTAACCCTCTCTCTCAGTTGAGGGACACAAGACAGGAGACGTGCAGGGACTCCACATGAATCCCAATAACCTGAAAATCTAACCTGTGAGTGTATGTTAAAGTTATAAAGGAAGATTTGCAGTTTCCATCAAATTTATGTTCACATTTTGTCTACATGTGGCCTGAAAGTAATCGTAAAGTCACTGTGAGGCTGCCCTGGCAACAGTTTGTATTACATGCAGTTAAATCCAACGGTCTTAACAGTGAATTAAGTGTGACAGTAGCCAGTGTCTGGAGATGTGTGTCTGTGGTGCAGCTGCTTTTGTATGCAACAAGACTTTCAAAATAATTATGGATGACATATTGAACATGTTTCAGGTTTCTAAATGTGTACATACTTGTTTTAATAAAAGATGTAGCCTCAAGTTTAAAATGTGGAAATATCATTTATTTACTCTCAAAATTAGGCATGAAAAATGTACAATTCAAAAGGCACGTGTGTGTGTATGTGTTGATATGGGTTAGTTACTAATAAAGCAACAAGGTTAAGACATCTATTGTGCCACATAAGCACTTGGAAATGTTTCCGTGTGAGATTTTACAAAGGCAAAAGTAAAAAAAAAAAAAAGAAACAAAACAAAATAAAAGTTAAGTTAGTTGCTTGTCCCCAAATTCCTAAACACTCCTGAGACAATTCCAGTCCACAGCACAGGTCCCGCAGTCAGGGTCCACAAGGCACCAATGTCCAAAACCTGCAGGAACATAACATACATTAGTCTCAGGGGTGTCATACCGATCCTGACACTAATATTTTAAGTGTAAATGCCTTCATTTGCTAAAAAAAGGAATAAAATGCATGATACACAAAGTCAAAGATGAAATTGATAATTATTATTATTAGTGACAAACTTATTGTGACAGTCCTTGTCTGAGCTAAAAAGCATCTTACTCAAAAGTTGCAGCAGAGCTGTACAAATCAGATTAGCTCCAGCAAGTTTAATTTAGAGTTTATGGGCTCTTTCATTACGCTTAAAAGTGAAGCATAATATCAGCTGTGTGATTTATCCAGGTGGTGCAGACAATTGTATCCATGATAAACATGTAGTACTGGTTTAAAAGCAGGTGCAAAATAAGTGAGTGCTGGAGATTCACAGGAAAACAGTGTTGCACAATCTCCCAAACAATGTAAGTGAATGGTGGCCAGTTTTCAAATGGAAAAAAGAAAACAACAAGGTAAAATGCGTCTGTACTGTTCATCTGTTCTGACCCAAATCTCCTAAATCCCCAACATACCACTGACTTGTGCACACACACCGTCACAACACACACACACCCAGTTCAGACGGTGTGTATGTGCACTTGACTCCAAGCTAAGGATCTACAGCAAAGATTTGGACTAAAAACATGGTGTAAATGACGTCTGTTAAGTCAACTTGGATTGGATTACACCAGACAAGCGGTATTGTGGCATTTTATGGTTTTTTTTTGGACTGTGTCCAATTAAGAACTGGTCACCATTCATTTTAATTATTTGGGAGATTCTGCAACGCTGTTTTCCTGTGAAACACCATCAGCTAAAAAAACAAAAAACAAAACCTAAACTTGACCTAGTTAATGACTGAATTTAAATTTCTGGTTCCCTTTAAGTGTACAATGACATTTCAAATTCCAAAATGGACAAATAGTGATAAAGTAAATAAATTGCTAGTTTGTTATCTAAATATGTAATTATAAAACCACATTTTATACTTAACTCAACACCCACAAGCTTCCAAATATCATACATGGCAGAATTACATGGAAAAGTGTAAAAAATTATGTAAGACGGTTTCCAATCAGCGCAAAGCTGACAAATCGTGATTCAGTGCCCAATGTCAACATGGACGGGTCTTATGGCAATTTAGGGATGAAATCGGGAATTTTAATGTTTAAAACTTAAGTCGAGACTAATAATATCGGGCCGTCTCTTTACGGTTCAACAGTCTAATGTTTCTCTATGTTACTGTAAATGAGATCATATAATGGTGGGTGTGATGGGTGTGATTGAAAGCAGGTGTGAAAACAGTGCTCGGGCTGAAAAGTTGTGATCTACTGAAAACCACAGCGTAAAACTGAGTTACTCACAGAGGCAGGGGTCGGTGTGTCGGTGCTATAGGAAGGAGCAGACTTTCTGCGGTCTAAACGGGTTGTTGGAGGACGACATGCCGGTGAGCAGAGGGTCCTGCTGGGCGTTCTGGAGGCAGAACTGCTGCAGGTCCGCTGCGGCCTGGGACACCTGTGGAAATACAGCCGAGCTCCGAAAAGTTAGCTACTCTTATTTTGCTAGCAGGTCTGTAACTTAAATGAAGGGCTGGTCCGTTGGGTGACACCATCGGCATTAAAACTGACAGAAAATGGCAACAAATGAAACAATACACGCCCTAAGTCGTAACGTAGCGGTCGCACCTTAACTCTGTTAATGCCAGCTTCAAGGCGTAACTGCTGAACGAGTTTCTTCATCGCTATGATGCTGGATGATCCCGACATGGTTAAGATTTTGAGGGAGTGTAGGCTTAATAACGACGAATATAAAATTGTTACAAACAATTCGTTGTTGGCAGCGTTAGCTTGCTTGCTAACTACTTCTTCCTCATCACCGAGTTTCCGGTTTTGTATGGTGGGAACCCTAGATTTGCGAAACTCTCGCGAGATTTGTTTTTATTTATTTATTAAGTATTTATTTTCATACTGATTATGTACTATAATGTGGAAATGTAGAAGTTACAGTCTGGGTGGACTTAGAACAAAAACCACTTGGTTAAACTCACAGAAAGAATCTGGGTTCTGTTAAATTGATCACTTTCGCGAGATCTTGTGCGTGTCTAGTTTCTCCTCTGGACGTGTGTAACCCTTGATTTGCGAAACTCTTGCGAGATTTGTACACGTTTTTATGATTGTGGACACTTTTCACAATAATTATGATTTATAATGTGAAAATGCTCTGGTTAATATCTCGGTAGGTTTAGGGACAAAAATAATTGGTTAGGGTTGGGAAAGATCACGGTAAAATTGATCACTCTCGCGAGATGTTCGTGAGTCTGGGGTTCCCTTCTGGGCACGACCGTGTCCGATATGGCTGCCTTCACGGGAAGTTCTTAAAGTTAGTATTTTGTATTGGACTGTTTTCACATAACCTATTTTAGATGGAAATCACAACAAATGACAATAGGTACACGCTAATGGAAGTAGTCCCGTTTTAGCTGGATATTTACTGAAATATTCACGCTTTAAATTCAGAACAATGGACGGAAAAGGCACAGTTTTGAGTCACATTATTTGTACTTCGGTTAATGTGTTTGTCAAATATTGTTTTATACACATGTATGCACTTTGATATCGACTGTTGACGTAGTTTATGTTGTTTCGTTGCTCTCAACATGGCAACGCACGGCTGAACGTTACACTTTAAAACAATCTCACGTTGAATATATTGATTACGACAATTTGTGGTGTGTCCGAACGTCGCAACACATCAACAGAAATTGCGGCCTTTAGTGGTTAAAATGCATCATCACACTGGACGCGATACACGAAAAACCTGAACATAAAACTCACTGCAATCAATATAATGTGTGGTTTTTATTACATTCATCTGTTTTTCATGCAAAAGCTATAAATAATATTAAAAATAAATTATGATGTGTCAGTAAAACCAAATTTAAACTCACGTGTCGCCTTGATTTAGGCTACTAAAACTATGACGTGATTTCCTTAGTTCAGATTATACTTAAACACAAAATTATGTAAAATAAAATAACAGAAATAAGTTTCCTTGTGTAACAGCAGCTCCATTTGCAACCGTAAAGAAGACTTTAATTATAACATTAAAAAATGCATGAAAAGAGTGAGTATACAAGCTGATAAACCTGCAGGACAGTGTCAACACTGATGACCACAGATGAAACGAGCTACTGTTTTTTTCCTGTTACAGTTGTCATCATCAGCACCAGAGCAACCACTGCTGGCACTCTCATAAAAGAAACTGCACTGGACCACTGACTGTGTTTGATTACACCAGTTTGTTACTTGGCAGTCCACGCCTTCACAGCACTAAAAAACAAGGCATCCTGCAAATAAACCTAACGGATTTCTACCCTCTGTCAGTGTGTTTCTGTGCTGCTGGACTGATAATGGAGCTGTCCTGTGAGTCAGTGAGGTATCCTGTGGACAGAAGACCAACCAGTTGTAAAGTATGAATTAATACATCAATGCAAAATGTCTTTGTGTGCAGGAATTTGAACATTTTAGAGTGAAGTAAACTGCGTGTACTTTTATTTGTATGTGTTTAGTTTGTGGAGCTCCACGTGCTGTATGTGCCAGATGACCAGTGGGATGTGAAGCTCAATAAAGTCCCTGCTGAAGCCATAGAGAGCTTCATATCTGCCGGCTTCATCAGGTGAAACTGCTGGAAATGTTTAATTTGACTCAAGACGTCAAACTCAGAAGAGGATAAGAATTTTATTTCATTGTAGTCCAGTGCTGTAGTAGTAGTATCTATTCTGTAAAAGGGTAGTTTAAAGACATGCAAATCTCAGCATTCTTGAGGTAATTATTTTGCTAAGAAAAAAAAAAAGAAAAGAACATTTCAAGGCAACTGTCTTCACTAATATTTTTAAGTTAAAGTCAAACTCAAATTCTTATATTTTGAACTGAACTAAAAAGGTTGTTGATCAATAATCTTTTGATAAACTAATTAACTCTTCTTCTCCAGATAAATTTGAGTTTACTCCAAAAGTGAATTATCTCAACAAAATATTATAGGTAAGAAGAACTTTTTTTCCCCACTTCAAAACTTGAGTTTGAGTTTGATTCAAAACTCAAAAATTTAGTGAAGGCAGTTGCCTTGAAATTCTGAGTTTTCTCTTTTGTTTTACAGTTCTGTCTGGGTTTCTCTTGTGCTGTCAAACTGCAAAAGTAGTGTGGAAACATTCAGTGTGTCATGTCATATGTTGTGTTACACTTCAGTCATCTAAAAACGTCCTTTTCATCACTGTGTTGTCAGAGTTTATCCTGACATCACCCTGAAAACTCTGAGGAGCGAGCTCGCAGCTCTTCTTGGCGCTGAGAGGAGCGTTGACAAATTCTCCTTCCTGAAATGTGTGGGGCGCAGTTTGGCACTGGTGAGAGCAGCTGGCTGTTTACTGTGATCCTCTATAGCTGGTTGTGTTTTACTGGGCAGACAGCAGAGAGAAACAATGCAGACACTTTGATTAACAGGTTCGCTATTCAAGCTGTTACACTAAAGGGTGTAAAAGTGTTTGTGTGTGTGTGAAAGACAAAGTGAGCACACAGATTTCACTGCCATGTCTCTTACAACAACTAGATTCTTTGCTTTTACAGGTCAAGAGCAAACAGGAGAGGGACCTGAAAGTGAAAACCTTCGCTCCACCGTATGTACGTACACTCCAGGTTCTGTATTTTTATTTAGCAGTTTTTTTCCACTTAAGTTGTTGAATTTTCCTTTGGTGTAACTTCATATATCACTGAAGATTAAGAAGTCAAAAAAATGTCATTTTCCTACGTTTTTAGTGATATAAAGAATCAAAAACAGGATGTCTTAAAACTCCTCCCAGACACAGCAGGTGGATAATGAATGTTGTTGCCTTAAACAAAAAACAGGGAGTCACCTCTACTTGTGTGACTATTAGTTTTAATTACATTCTCTTGGTTAAAGTTGTCACAACAGAGACATCTCAAACAATGTCAACTTACTTAACCAAATTAAAAATGACACAGCTGGCTGAGTGACACTCAGTGACAACAGTCACAATGACAAAAAAGATGCCACAAAAACACCATACATGTACCACATGACATTATGTCAACGAGAATTATTCTGGACACTGTTATGAAGGCGTTTGGCAGTGTAATAATACTTTGGCATCTTTTGTGTCATTGTGTCAGTTGTCATTGAGTGTCATTCAGCAGTTATGTCATTTTTTAATGTAGTTAAGTGAGTTGACATTGTTTGAGATGTCTCTGTTATGACAGCTTTAATGAAGACAACATATCCGGTCATAAACATGCAATGGACGGCCTAATTATAGTACACAAGGAAACTATTTAGCTTTATGGGTAAATGTTAAATTAAACTATCATTAACTATTTTGACAGTGGCTGTCATGAGTCCATCATAAGTGCTCTGCACGATCTACTGATCCTTGTTTGTCGGTAATACTTAATCCTTATGTACCAATTAATCCTCACTGATGTCTTGTTGTGACCTGTGTGCAGGCCCCACAGCCAGAGCTTTACCTGCTGCCAGCTGCTGCAGAGAACGACAGCAGCGTTTGCTCTCAGTCTCTCAGCCCAGACACCAGCAGCAGCTCCCCAGACCACCAGACCTATTACCACCCTCCCAAGACACGCAGCCTGCCAGCAGGAACAAAGGAGCCTATTAAATTTCCCCTCATTCCCCAGTGTTCCCATCAGCCACCTCCCACCCCCAGCCTGGAAGACGAGGAAGAGGAAGAGGAGGAGGAGGAGGATGACGAGGAGGAGCAGAGCTATAGTTCTTCAGAGGCAGAAAACGAAGAGGAGGGTCTCTCGTCCAACAAGTTGGAGTGGACAGAGCGGGAACGTTGCACAAGGCAGCCCCAGAATCAAAGAGCAGCACAGCCTGTTTCACAGAATACAGGTAACATTAAAGGTACAGTACTCAAACTATGTTGGTAAACAAGCTCCCTCTAGAGGAGGAATCTCAACATTTTTTTAAAAATGAAATAAATTAATTTAGAGTGATGCAATCAGAATACTACAAAATTTAGATCCCTGAAATGTATTTTAAAGCTAGAATATGTAACATTTTCTTAAGATGTCTAGAAATGCTAGACGTGTTACACATTTTGTTAAGTTGTTGACTTACTGTACATGATCCCAAATGTTCAAACCCAGAGTTATTTACTCAGGGTTGGTAGCCTTTGCTTGCTGGTTGCTATGACCTCTAGGAAAACACAGGATACCTGTGAGTTATTATAGATGCCACCTTATCATTGGACTCCTCATGTAGAAATTATTTGTAAGAAAATACAACACCGTATTTGCAAAGGTTTATTGTAGGCAACTGGACTTGCTTAGGTTCTTGAAGACATTTCGCCTCTCATCCAAGAGGCGTCACAGATATTCACTGTTTTACAACAGATCCTGTCACTCTTCTCTCCCATTTCTGCTGCCTTAATTCTGCAGGTCATTAAAAAGTCTTTAAAAATCTAAAATCCAATAATATTTATTTCAGGCCTTAAAATGTCTCAAATATAATTTTGACAGGTCTTAAATATTGACTTATGATGTTAATGCTATAAAGGAGGACTTTAGCCTCACTTTTAAATGTGTTTTGGTGGACAAAATGTAGGAATACTGATACACTGAACCAATACCCGTTAAAGCAAACTGCGAATGTACTTTTTGCCAGTATGGATGTGAAATAGGTCTTAAATTGCATTCACAATGGTCTGAGAAAATGTAACTTGTTAAAACCTGCAGAAACCCTGATATCCTCGCAGGAAAAGAATCATCACTGAAAAGCCCACAAACACAAAATGAGTTTTTATTTGTTTTAATGTGAAAAAAGTATAATGTAGCTTTTATAATATGGTCAACCTGACACATTTGCATCAGTGGTAAAGGTTTGCGGTACATTTGGCAGTCCAGACGTATTAATGACATTTTTAGCCCTTTTTGAAGTAATCTTACGTATCTCACATCAACACACTAAACTTTTCAGTTCTTACATCTACAGTTTTACAGCGGTGTGATGCTGATTCAACTCAGCTGAAGGACCTGCCAGAGAGAGAAGAAACCTCCAGAGAGAAGAAACCGCACCACAGACAGAACAGAGCGGCCAGAGATTCAGGAGTAGGCCCGTCTCTGGAGGACAGAGATTCAGGCTTCTCCCTCACAGATGGGTACTGAACACCAAGCTGAGGCAGGACTGAGGGCCACGTTTGTACTCTGCAGTGAAAATATGTACCACTGCTGATGGTTGTTCTGACACTGTGTCTGTTTGCAGGCTCGGGAAATCAAAAGAAGCACATGCACTGAAGTCCATCAGGAATAAACCAACAAGTGGTGTAATGTATAGCATTACATTTTGATAAAAGCAATGTCTTCTTCAGTTTTTAGACAAAGGCGCTGTTGAGGGATTTTCGGGATGTTTCTTGCAAGTTGTTTGGTGCAGTGATTAGTCTAGTTTCCACTGCCAGCAGGTGGTTTTAGTGTGTGAAATCTTTGAAGTGAGTAAAGAGCTGGATTACATTTAAGTCCATGAAAGTCCATTCAGAGAAAGACTCATGTTCTTGTTATTTATTGCTTGTGTTAAGGTGACAGAGAGTCCATCGACGTTGTCTCGGCCCGTTCGGTGCACCTCGCCCCCTCCAGGTCTACACTTGTCCACGGCTACTCAAACAACAACTGCCTCTCCTGTCTTTCACACAAACAGTAAGCTGTCACTTTGGGCAAATACCAAGGATTTATTAATTAACTGATTGATTGATTAAATTTATTTGATGATAAATACATATATAACACTGCACCTCAGTCATTACATACATTAAAAATCACCAAGGGTAGAAGATTTGTGTGCAGGTTATTCCACTGTATTGCTGCACTGTACAGACATGTCTTTTTGCCCATTGGGCTTTTGAATAGAACCGGTATGAAGTCTGTCAAGGAACTTTTTGTAAAGTAGCTATGATTGTCCCCTAAAAGTGAGAATTAATTAAGTACTTTGGTGCCATATTATTGACAATTTTGTAGGTGAGCAGCATCTTAATATACATGAGTCTTTTTTCCACTGTCAATCAGTTAAGCTTTTTAGAACGAGCATTATCACGATGTGTTCATAGATGGACTTTTAATATGACCCTCAATTTATTTCGAGCCTTTTGTAGTTTGTTTCTGACGTGTTGTGATAATCTGGAATACCAGGAGATGGCAGCATAATCAAAATGACTTTACTCTAGAGCTCCAGCTAAGAGTTGGGAGGTCTAGAAAAGTAAAGTGTTTCTGGGTAGAAAGTTAAATGTTAAATTAACTTTTAAAGCCACGTTTTCAGCTGATAAACATCATTCTGAAATGCAAAATAATTTACACCATCTTTAGCAGTTATATGGAACTCTCCAACTCTGATCTACTCCTCTATGGTACCACACATCCCATGATTCTTGACTCTGGACCCACGTCAGGGTCAGCTCATTATAACTAATGGAGATGCTGTAGATCCAGCATGATGATACCACAAGATTTCCCACCCACCACTTCTCTTAATGATCATCTCTTTTTTTTTTTAAAAAACACAACTGACATGGTTTGTTTTTGTTAGGAGAAGAACTGATTGAGGAAATCAAGCTGGTGAGGGAGGAGAGGAAGCAGCTGGAGTGGACGAGGCAGGAGCTGCTCAGAAAGGGGAAAGATCTGTTGGCTCAAAACAGACACCGCAGGAACCAAGGTGAGCAAAATATACTGTCAGTGAAAAGGTAAGATTTTACAAGAAATCATTACACGGATATATTGGTGTTGTAATCTGAAAATTAACAATTTAAAGTAAAAGTAAAAAGTTAAAGACTGAGGAAAAAATAAAAATGTGACTCCTATGTTTTTGGATAGCACGTGACAGTTGGAAGAAGAAATATTTTGAAACCAAGAAGGCCACAGCACCACTGGAGGAAAACCTGAGAAACTTGCGACAAGAGCTGGAGACGTTTTACAACAAACTCTTACACCAGCTCCACGCAAGAGATAACAGAGGGAAGCCAAGGCGACAGGGCAGATCTTCCATAAAGGTAAAATCAAATTTATCTTGAATTTATGTACTATATCATCTGTTTCACTTAATATCAAAAGGTCTGATTGGTCAATTACAGCATTCTAACGCCAAACGTTATTTCTCTCTGGAGGAGCAATAAAGTATTTACTTTAAAATCAATAAAATCACTTTTGCATCACCCTGTCAGGGTATATTTTATCATAATGACCTGCTCACTATACATTACCCCTTACATAGTAACTGGTTAATAGTGCGATATTATCAATGAGTATATCTGGGTACTGAAATTTATGTAACAGGATAATACATAAGGGGCCAAAATGGTAATAATATGGAAACACATTTAAAGATGTACTGAGGCAAAACTAGACAGTAATAGTATAGGACCTGCTGGCTATTACTTTGGTAATTACATGGTATTATTTAATTATTACCTTTGTATTATCAACTATTACCCCACTATTACCATGTTATTACCAAGCTGAAAAGTATGGTCCACTAAAATGGGATATATTGAGTGATATTTGGAATTGTCAATATATCTTTTTCACAGTAACCATTTGGACTTGTCGGAGGAAATAAGTGAGGATTAATATCGTGGCTGAATTCCATTTAAATGTCACATCTCATAATAGTGTGGCAAAAGTGGAACCCCTGTGCTTTCCTGCAATGTCACAATGTCTGCTGTGAAAAAGGTGTATTTAAGAACTTAATATAAGTAAAAAAAAAAAAAAAACACATCTGAAAGCTCAATGTATAAGTATAAAGGTCATGTAATTAATAATCAGTGATTAATGAGTGGAAGATTTTGACTTTCAGAATGAACTCATCATTCAGATCATGACAGAGTGTCATGAGATTGACAACCTGAAGAGGAAGGTGGAGGATGCCAAGATGAAGCTGGTGACAGAGATAAAGGTAACTGAATCCATCAAGCTGTTTCTATGACCTACAAACGTACCAATTGTAGAACAAAGGAAGATGGTTAAGAGACATATTTAGAAAAAATGTACATTTCTCTTTTCAGCATCCTACAAATATTGGTATATGTGCCAACACACGCTGGATAGTGCAATTATTCTATGATAAACTATATACTGTGAAATAAGGATATGAATAATCAATCAGCATATTTGAACAGTAATTTATGATAGAATTTTTGATTATTATTAAAAGGCTAGTTCACCCAAAACTACTACTCACCCTCCTGCAGACCATCGTGCAGACTGCAGGTCAAGTTTAGTTTTTCAGTCCACAAATCACTAGTGGAGTTTCACAGGAAAACAGCGTTACATAATCTCCCAAACAATGCAAGTGAACGTAGTAGTTTCCAAACATGCTGGAGGCTGATATCAATATTTAATTTTAAAGCTGTTATTGGCCAACACCGATGATATGCTGGTATTATCGTGCATCTCTGCTTTAAATGTTAACAAACCATGTTAGTTATTTTTTCCATGAATGTGCCATGTAGTTGAGGAAGCAGGCTGCCACAGAGCTGAGGGCGCTGAAGGCTGAGCTGGCCCAGAAGAAAAGCCAGTCTTCTCATCCTGGTCCCACAGCCTCTCTGGACTTTGGAAACACCACACGGGCCAGACCACAAGTTCAAAGCACCTCCATCTAACTCAGTAAACTGTGAAGAAGACTGTTGTTGTTGTGTGTCCCATCTTCCAAGAGAAAAACTGAAAAAATGATTATACAGTTTATATGTTGTACATTCTATATGTCTGACTATTTTGTACTTGAGTTTTGTATTTTTGTGCTGTTGCATTTTCTCCATTTTATTACTTCTTGTGCTGTTTGATGTGGTCTGATTTGTTCATAATGTCGACACTGTTGACTTCTGTCATTTCTCAGGTGCTGTAAGTTCATTGCAAAGGGAAGAAAACTAAACTGCAACTTCAGTTTTCACAGATTAATCAGAAACTGTTTTATTTATGAAAAATATAAAGTGCAAAGATTTCAGTAAGCTCAATCAAAAATTCTGTTTGTGTATGTCACCTTAAAATGACTCGTTGTAGAATCGCAGTTTTTTCAGTCGGCGCAGTGGAATGTCTGCAGACATAACTACATTCAAAGACAAGAGCAATAAAAGCCACAATAAAGTCTGAAGTGCAAGTATGCATCCCTGAACTCAGAGGGAAGTCACAGCCCATTACTGTTACAAAGGGATATATTGACTTAGCAACAAACAGTGCACTCAAGGGTGATGTAAATTTCTGCAGTAGTGTTAACCGTATCCCAGCTAGCATCCTAAGAGTGCATTCCACATCATTTCGGTCTGCTGCCTGGCGACCGGCTCATCACTGTAGTCCAAGATGTTGCCATTCCACATGCCAATGCCCCTCAAACCTTTTGATTTCACATAGTCCGCCTTGGGACAAATACTCTGTGGGTCATCATACCAAACCTGATGAATCTGTCCTTTCTGGTCCTGTGGGAGAAAAAACACATGCAGATGATAAAACAATAAAATGAGAACTGATGAGAGCACCATGTTGTGGTGTGAGGAGATTTTTAGCCCAACAAGAGGGCATTCAGCAGGAATGTTTTACTGCTGTGTGGAAGGGTTGATCTGTTTTGTTTGGGAGGCGACATTGTCTGAGTTTGGGTGGATGCCAGCACTCTAGACAAATAGCCCCTGCCTGAAATGCCCGCCTAATTTGTTTGAGTTACAATAAATTACAACAGTTGAGCTTGAACTTGGCAGAAAGACAAATGACCATCATTATTATCATATTTTGCCAAACACAGAAGTTATGTTGATGATAATAATAGTCAGGTGGAAATCAACATCTCTGTGACTTGAGTTTTTTTTTTTTTTTTGTTGTTGTTTTTGACAAGATTTTTTTAAATTTTTTTTTGCTTTCGCTGTACCTTTTTTTCTGCCTCTTTCCTGGTTAGGGTTGTTCCTGTACCAGTACTGGAAATAAATCCAATACAGAGCAACATGCTGGTATTAGAATCGGTATCAGAAAGGCAAAAAAAACGTATACATACATCTATATATATACATATATATATATGTATATACATATATATATATATATATATATATATATATATATATATATATATATATATATATATATATATATATATATATATATAAATATATATATACACACACATATATATATATATATACACATATATATATATATACACACATATATATATATACACACATATATATATATATATATATATATATGTATATAGATGTATGTATAATGGTGACCCATTTGCAGAAAGAGCAACCTCAAATCAATCAGAAGAGAAAAATCTTGAAAGATCATGAGATGGATGATGTGCAATGGCGCATGTGGTATGGAACATTTTTCTATCATATCAAGTAAAATACAGACTTTGCTTATCAGTGATCAGTGTGAATGTGCCGCACAAAACACTGACTTGGGGGTGTAATTTCCCAGGTAATACTAGTCCCACGTGCATCGGTTTGAAATTGCCTAAATTTTTAGGAAAATTAAAGTAGAATTTAGACTTAAAAACACAGAATATACCTTGTAATTGAAGTAAGGAGCCTGCTGCTCATTGTCCCAGAGTCTGCCAGTCAATGATATGTTGACCTGCTTCATGATCCATTTGTATGTTTTCTGTTTTCCAGCTGCATCGCTACAGGGGACTCCACGGAAAGGAACTTTTTCTATAGAACATATTCCCTCCTGGTAGTGGAAAAGACAAAGACAGAACAACTTACAATCTACTGCAACAACAAAAGTGTAAATAAATATTAGCAGTAGCTTGCTTTTCCTTTAATGTTTTCTAGGATGGAAAAAATAAATATTGTTGCTGCAATGTTGAGAAGGCAAAACCTAAGAATTTTACACTCTCATGCTTTTAAAACAAGATGTAACAATAAAAGAATCTTGAGTCTTAGATGAAAGTCTTGGACAATTTAAATTTTTGTCCAGAAGATGGCACCAGATGAAACGTTAAAGGATCACAATACTTAGTCATCCTGAGCCCAAATGTGTTTTTTTTTTTACTTAAAATCATAAATATAAATCTCATGGTGGCGGTAGAAAGAAGTCAGTCATTAAGATACAGTCTGGGCACCATGAATGTCTGTACCAGCTGTTGTGCCAATTCATCTAGTAGATCTTCAGACATTTCACACAATTAGTGTAAAATTTGACTTGCTGGTGATGCTTTAGGAAAGGTCAGAGAATCACAAACGTTATTTGGATTCATCCTCTGAAGACCATTTAAGTCTGTGCAAAATTTCATAGCAATTCATCTAACATGCATTGAGATATTGCCACTCCTAGTACTGTCAGAACAAAAAATCTAGAATATTCCCAGACTTTTTAATTTAAAACATCTGACAACCAACATTTTAACAGTGTAGCTTTTAAATGAACAATATCTTACCTGGGAAAGGTTGAGGCATGGATAGTCATAGCCGTACCATGGCAATCCCATCACTAGCTTCTTTGGATCGATCTTCAGATTTATATACTGCTCATAAGCTTAAAAGAAAGATAACAGGCACTTTATATGGTGGCAATGAATAGTTCTGCATTAACAAGCTAATGTATTCTCATTAATTACCAAACAAATAAAAAACAAACCATTCAGTGTTTGAGAGAGTGGAGCATTTGCCATCGCAATACAGTCGCCCAAGATCTGGCTCTGTTCATCGTAGGACATCACAAACAGCAGGTCGCAGGACTCTGCGATCGTAACGTAGTCATAGCAACGCTTGTCGATACATTTTGGTGACCAGGCAACGTCAAATGAGACCTAGAGATCAGGATGAGACAAGTATCAGTGGGATGGATCTTTGAAATGTAACACTGGAACCAGGCGGGTTAGGGAAGGCTTACGGCACTTCTTTACTTAATTTTCCTGCCTGGTTAATTCCTGTTTATTGTGTCCTTACCTGGGAACCTGGGATCTCCCTGTGGAAGGCCTCAGTGGTCTCTTTGACCAGGTTTGTCAAAGCCTGGTACTCTGGCGAGCCCTCCTCCACTGCTTGTTCGATGTCGATGTTGATCCCATCCATAAACTGACTCTTGGCCAAGTTGATCTTCTCAGTTATCCATGCTGTCCTGTTTTCTTGGTCCACAATGTAGGAGAGGGGAACGTCACCTTTTTACACCAACAAGGAAAAAGAGATATGGACATAAATGGGTCAATGAACTTGACAGCAGGAGAAAGAACTAGTGTCAAAATTGAAAATATTTGTCAGAGCTTTTCCACAGCAGCCATTCTCTAATCAAAGAAAGGACAATGGACGAACTCTACATTGGTTCATGCTGCAGTGAAAGGAGAAAATTACTCTACCTTTGAGTACGACCCGTGCTCCTTTGGAGTGAGCGTAACACATGAGTTCAGCATCATATTTTCCAAACGTGGCCACCGTCGTCACCATGCTCCAGTTGTAGGATTTCCATGTCTTTCCACCCACGTCAAACACAAAAACCTAAAAAAAACACAGACACATGACTGTAAGATTAACCACTACTATTCATACTCCATTAATGGCCCACACGTTTTTCTTTTCAGCAGTTTGTTTGTTTATTGATAAATCCTGTAGACTGTATTTTTTGTGTCAGTGTCACTTCTCTTCGTCCTACCACAAAAATTGTATCCTGAACTTTAAACTATTAGAAACAGAGAAACAGAAGCTGCAATTTTGGGATAAAGGATTTTTTTTTAACAAAATGGCATTATAATGAATTACTGCAGTGCTCCAAAGATGTTCTCTAGATATAAGAAAACATATTTGTTTGGTACAGGCCCCAACAAATGAAAACTGTGATGCAAAAATTATCAGTGAAATAATCACACATTGATTTTTTTTCACTGTATTGTGCAGCCCTAACTGTTGATTACAGCTGATTATTGAAACCATTATTTCTGGTTACTACAAACACACACTCATCTGACCAAGCATTAGGAAACAGTCATACAAACATTAGTAAATTTAATTGTGATGCAACTGTAATTAATGTTACTGAGAACACCTGTGTTTGTCAAGTTAAACTGTCTGCTGTGAGAAGAGTTTATTGGTAGTATTTGTCAACTATACAATATTAACCATTGATGATTGGACAGCTACACTTTTTTTAAATTAGCATTTTGATATGTGATTTTTTTTTAGGCAGCACGAGACAAATAACAGAAATAAAAGAGGTCAGATATGCCCAAAAAGAGGAAGCTTCATAAGCAAGAATAAACCAAACACTGACACCCTGCATGGATAAAGAGGAACAGTGGTCTCAAGCTGAAACTTACGATGGGAAGTACAGTGAGAGCCTCTGACAGTATCGCTTCTTACCATACAGCCAATACATTTATAACAGTGTACAGTGCTAATGCATCCCCTTTTTACTGTAACTTTCAAAGTCCTTTGTCATGAAATAGGTATAGATGTTTAATTTTGTCTGCACTGTTCTTAAAGTGAAAACTACCAGAGCTGCGATGATTAGCTTATTAGTCGATTGAAAGAAATCTAATTTCCAGCTAGTCTGATAATTGATTAACTGTTTCAGTCATTTTTCAAGCAAAAATGTGAAACATTTGCCTGTTCTAATTTTGTGAATGTAAAGATTTGCTGCTTGTCTTTGTGATTTATGACAGTAAATGAAGAGTTTTTGGGTTTTGGACTGTTGGTTGGACAAAACTGAAGACGTCACTTTGGGCTCTCAGACATATTGAGCATTTTTCCACAACTTTTTTTTTTTTTTTTTTTTTTTTTTACAAAAGTAATTACTAGTAGAGCTGAAACATAATTTACTGGTCAACCATTAGTCTTTTTTTTTTTTTTACATTTCACCATGTCACTTTGAGACTTAAGAAACGGTGATCAACATTTTATAGACCAAACAAGTGATCAATAAATTGAGAAAATGACCAACAGATCAATTGATGTTAAAATAATTGTTAGTTGCAGCCATAGTCTATGTAGGTTATTATAAATTTAGTTTTGCAGGTGAAGATGCCAGTTTAATGGTCAGTATCTAGTGAAAGCACAACATGTTATAGACCTCCATCATATGACCCAATTTTATTACACTCCTGACATTACAAGGTTTACAATATAATTTTCAGCACACAGCATTAACTTTCTTCCCCCTTTTCTTTTGATTTAGCTATACAAACAGCAGACATGATTTTTCAAAACTAGGAAATATTACAGTGTAGGAGATGAGGCTAGAAATTGGTGGAAGTTTAGTGAATTAGCCTGTAAAATATGCTAGTTAATTTAATATGGGACATGTTAATCAAAGTAAAATACTTCGATACTACGGGTTCAATTAAGTTTCATAATGACCCGTTCACACTAATCGCTTATTATTCAATTGGCAATTAACAAAAGCTCTACGGTGATGAACAGTGTGTTTGAAATGCTAAATTATCAGTAATGTATTGAGGATGTTAGCTAGCTAACTAACGCTAACTGCTGTAGGTGGAAGTTCAACAGCACCGTGTGTGTGTGTGTGTGTGTGTGTGTGTGTGTGTTGGTGGTGTTTTAAACAGGCTAACGTTCAATAACGTTTACTAACGTTAACTACCTCAAAGTCTCTCTCCTCCTGGATCTGTCGGCAGAGCTCCGGTCTCTCACACGGACAGACGACAGCCCTGCAGACCAGGACTGTCGACGACAAAAACAGAAGAAAAAACCAAGACATGTTTGAACCAACAACTAGTTTAAACTGAATAAAGTCAGCCCAGTCGGACTACGAACTATCAACAAATCCTGTGACCCGCATGACTTCTGTACGGAAGCTGACAGGGTACAAACTTCATCTGGTTAGCATTTTGAAGCGAGCTGTTAGTTAGCAGAAGTATAATAAGAATTCCCATCAATATAAACTTATTTAAAAAATTAGTTAAGGGGGACAAAGAGAGTTGGAAAATTTTATATTAATAATTTTGCACCGAAAATGTCGAAATGTTGAGAATCTAAAACATTTCGACTTTATTTTCAAAATGTAAAAACAACAACAAAAATGAACGAATGTAATGAAACTAAACAAATTAATCTAATGAATTTCATTGCTTTACATAAAGCCATAGACATATTTAGGTCTAATACGCTTTGAATTTTTAATTTTTGGAGTGTCGAATTTAAGTAAAACCGATTAAGTTACTACAGTACCCAGCAAGTTGTAGAATAATTATTCAGTCACTATTCAGATGATTTACTTAAAGGGACAGTTCACCCAAAAATAAAAAAATCACGTTTCCCCCCTGGCCTGCAGTGCTGTTTCTCCATTTATTTATTTTTTTGTGTGTGAGTTGCAGCGTTTTGGAGTTATTGGTCACAGAGATTTCTGGCGTCTGGCGTATAATGGGACTAAATGGCACATGTCATGTGATGCTTAAAGCGCCAAAAAATACATAAAAACCAATGTCACCTTCCAAAAATTACATCCTGGTTGCTTAAAAAAAATCCACAGACCTTGTTGTAAGCAGTTTCTTTCTGCAGTAGAATTTACTGAAATTACTTTATTTCAAATAGAGAGAGTAATTCCTATGACACTGCTCATAACAAGGTGTTTGGTTTATCTTGAGGGGGTCATGATTATTAGAAAGAGTCACTGGTTTGGAATATGGAGATCAATTGTAATATTTGATGCTTTGAACACCTCAGGACTTATGCCATTTAGTTCCATTGTGTTGGAGAGAAGACAGAAATCAATATGGCCGATATCTCCAAACCACTGCAACTCGCACCAAAATAATATAGATGGATACACAGATTTTGGGGTGAACTGTCCATTTAAGTAAAACTAGCAACATACACTGTGAAAACACTCCACTGCAGGTAAAAGTCCTGCATTCAAACTCTTATGTAGCAAAGTATTATTAGCTAAATTTATCTCCTAGCTCTAAAATTCCATAGCTGTTTCCAGCTTTGTGATAATGCATTTCCCAGTTCATCCTAAATAAATAAATAGTTAATTTATCTTGGGGCATACGATTCTCTTATTCCTTAATGGGACACTTAATCCCTCAGTTTATAAGAAAAAGTCAAAATTTGATGATACATGGTTTTGACTGGGCAGGATGGACATGAAAAAATGTAATCTGCAAAGTAATTAGTAACTAAAGTGATCAGACAAATGTAGTGAATTAAAAAGTACAATATTTGCCTCTGAGATGCAGTGGAACAGAAGGATATGTGACTAAAATGGAAACACTCAAGTAAAGTGCAGCTACCTTGAATTTGTGCTTAACTACAGTACTTGTAATATACTTAGTTACATTCCACCACACTACCATATATCATATTCAGTGCTACAGCAGTATTAGGAATAAAGGGTGTAGAACCCTTGCTCAATGATGCATGAACTGGAAGAAGTGAAGAGAGCATTTTGTTCACATTTAGACCCCAGCAGTGTGGATAATCTGTATCACTGACAGTCATTTGATCACAGGTTTAGCATTTTTAAGGTTGCCACTTTGTTTTGTATAAAACCATGTCCCTGCATGCTACTTTCCACTCATTTAAGCAACACTTCAGCATGTTGTTTTAGTTCACCTATCCAGACCATGTGGTAGCCTCCATGGCCCAATGTTGTCTCCAGTGTGGCCAAAATGCTTTAAAACATCTCTATACTATACTGAAGTGAAGGGATATTTCTCTAGAAATACCAGTGAATACATACCTTAAGTTAGCACTTTTGTCAAAGTTTGTAAAAGTTTGTAAAAGTTCAAGTTTACATAAGGTCCAAAATAGGCAAAAGTCAAAACCAGGCAGGTATAGAAAAGGTCTTTAACGCTAAGGCAAAATAGAAGTGGGGTACTGCATGCAACTGAGCTGACAGGGAAGTGTGAGTTGCAGGATCTGAAACAACAGGAGAGTTAGTACGCGGCAAGAAAAAATAAAACAGACAAGGAAAATGCTTTGCTGAAAATGTCAATATCCTCTGTACATTTCTTTGCTTTCATTACATCTCATATCTGTCTTATATGGCAAACTGTTCAGGCCTTGCTGCAGAGGAAATGATTTTAAAAGGCAGCACAATTAGTGTCCATGTGTAGTTAAACGCCACTTAAATAATTTAACTATTCTCTATTTTAAATTCTCATCCTGGCTTTACTTTTTTGCTGGAAAGCTTGTTTGTATCAAATGTGTTCGATACATTCTGAGCCTTTGCTGGCAGAACATAAATCTCTGCATGATGCAGTAATTTAAAAAAAAAAGGGGATAATGGATTTGTTTACTTGGTTTTGGTACAAGTCTGTCTTCATTTGATGATTTTGAAACATGGTGACAATTTAAGTTGAGTAAACATATGTTGGACAGTTGCCTCTGAAAAGCCCTGGAACAAATCCTGGATCAAGTTGACAAAAATTGCAGGTCATGACAAAGTGACATTTTATGGAATGACTGGAACACACCCACATGTCTCTGCAGCTGGAAACATTCTATGATAACATCCATATAATATTTTATTTGACAGTGCTTTTATCAGAATATTTTTTTAAAGTAGATTTTGTAGCAGTTTAATTTTGGGCGTTTATTAAAAAAAATAAGACCTGTTGAATATTGAGTTGAGAGGAAAAAATCAAAAACACCGTCTGCAGTACAGTGGGGAATCTTCAGTTCAATGATGACAACAGCTGTGAAGAGGAACCCCTGAATACTGAATAAAAAAAGTCTCAGAAGTCTCAGAAGAGACAGAATGTATAGTGTTTAGATTTTGCCTGCTGAAATCCCCACGTCTCCTAACGTGGATCGATGCAAAGAGCTGCACTTCCATGGCACCCAAAAATGGAAATGCACGGCTCTCAAGCCACAGAGAACAGAGAAATGCTGAATTGTTAGAGAAGGTTAGAGATTGTATGATCTGTAGACCTATACTACACATGAACTCAACCATCTTACCAGAAATATATCTCACATACAAATGACATTTTAAGACATCGCTTTGTAGTGAACTGTATGTAGGTTAAATATTTAGAGGTAAACATTATAACCGTGTCATATTGTAAAATAGCATGAATTACCATTGCATTTCACATGTTTCTCTGTCATGACAGAGAAAACATCTTTGGATTTGTAATGTCAGGCGCTTTGTGCCAGGAGAGCCAAGAGTCAGGTTAAGATAACTTGTTTTGTCAGTGACATTTTTCACTTGCGTTGTGCTCTGTTTGTCTAATCTGCATGTTCGGGGCATGGCAACACCAATGAAAAAGACAGCTGATATTTAGTTAATGATACATTTCAATGGGCACACAGTCAGCAAAAAACAGCTTTAAAAGGAAGCCTCTAGTTGCTGTTGTTCACATCCACCAGCCATGAGGGTGCTTGTACTGGCTCTTGTTGTGGCCCTTGCGGGTGAGTGTGTCTTTGTGCATTTACAACTAAATCATTTTAGATTTAACCTGAAATTAATCTTCAGAAAATGTCGCTTTTTGAGGAATGAGATAATAGCATGTTAATGTAGTTGAGCACAGGGAAGCAAATCGACACTAATATAGTGTTTTATTAGGACAAAAATAAGATAAAAACAAAATGATGAGAAAGAACTGAGAGTTAATGGAACTACACTGTAAAAAAAAATCAGACAAGTTTTATTTATCCAAGTTAAACAATAAATTTAATTTCTAATTCTAGTATTTATTTTTTAGAACTTATAAACTGAAGTTCTTCTAACTTAGTCTTTTGACTTAAAATGATAATTTGAATAAATGTACTGCAGAGTTCAAATAAACTAATTAAATTAAGTTTCTAAAGCAAAATGGTTGGCACATTAGCAGACTTACCAGCTTCCAATGTTAGATTTAAAACTGTCTCTAATGTCTCTGTGGTCTTAAGCTTACTTAACATGTTTTCTCAAGTACAACTGAATTAATATATCTTAAATAGAAAGTTTATTTGAAAAATGTTTATTGTTTTCCCTTAACTTAAAATTTTAAAGCAGTCCCACTACTGTTATTTTTCAGTGTACTACTGGACTAGCTAACAGTGTAATGTTGATATGTAACTAATGCTAGAACAGAAAATATAGACAGATTTTCTCAGATTTACTAACTGTCTTGCCAGTTGAATACATTTGGAAATACAATGGCATACAGAGTATAATGTTACCATTTTCCTTTACAGTTAATTCATTTTTTTCTTTTTCACATGAACATCAAAATAATGTGTTATTCCTGTTTTGCAGCGGGCACTCAAGTAAGCTTTGGTAAGTTGACATTCTATCACATTAAAAATGTAATTCAACTCTTTTTTAAAACTGGCATGTAAATAGAAAAAAGGATAGACGGTGGCCTGATGGCTCAGTTGGTAGAGCGTTCACCCCATGTACCGAGGCTGCAAGTCCCCTGCAGTGGTTGTGGGTTTGACTCCTGTTTGTGGCCCTTTGCTTCATTACCCAACTTTCTCTCCACCTTTCCTGTCATATAGCCACTTGTCCTGTCAATTAAAGGCAAAAAAGCTCCCAAAAAATATTTAAAAAGAAGAAAAAAGAATAGAAAATTTCAGTTTCACATTGTCAAAATTTTATCGCAATGCAAATGCTTTCTTGTCTATTATTGCAGCCCCAGAGTTTGCTATCGGAAAGACCTACGTGTACAAATATGAAGCACTTCTGCTGGGAGGCCTGCCTGAGGAGGGTCTGGCACGGGCCGGGGTGAAAATCCGTAGCAAAGTTTTGCTCAGTGCACCAGCTGCCGGCACCTTCATGCTGAAGGTAAAAACCTGTAAAATGTTCTAATAAAAATAATTTCTGATTGGGAACAAGTGAATTAGAGTACTGATTTTTCACATGGCTTTTATGTTAACAGTTCATTAAAACTGTCACTCCTCCTCACAGCTTGTCGACCCTGAACTCCTTGAGTACAGCGGCATCTGGCCGAAAGATGCTTTCATCCCTGCCACCAAACTCACCTCAGCCCTGGCTGCTCAGCTCTTGACACCCATCAAATTTGAGTATGCTAATGGTGTTGTCGGCAAGGTGTTTGCACCCGCTGGTGTCTCTGCAACTGTGCTGAACATCTACAGGGGAATCCTCAACGTCCTCCAGCTGAACATCAAGAAGACTCAGAACGTCTATGAGCTGCAAGAGGTACAAATGACTAACTTTTTCAGAGTTTCATCCTCTTGACAAAATGCTGCAACACCTAAACTAACTGTAACTTTGATTTTTGTGAATCAGCCTGGTGCGCAGGGTGTGTGCAAGACCCACTATGTCATCACTGAGGATGCAAAGGCTGAACGCATCCTGTTGACCAAGACCAAGGACCTGAGCCACTGCCAGGAGAGAATCATCAAGGACATCGGCTTGGCTTACACAGAGAGATGCGTTGAGTGTGAAGCTGTAAGTGCAATTTCCCTCTCACTTCATACTCTCTAATACACTCCTGGACACGGCTGGTGTGCTTAAATCGTGGGTCTTGTCAATGCAGAGAGGAAAGACCCTGAAGGGAGCTGCTGCTTTTAACTACGTCATGAAGCCAGCAGCCACAGGTGCTCTGATCTTGGAGGCAACTGCTACAGAGCTCATCCAGTTCTCACCTTTCAACATCCTGAACGGTGCCGCCCAGATGGAGGCTAAGTATGTGGTTCAAATAAAAAACAAGTACTATTCTCTGCACAAAGTATCACAATGCAGACTGATGAAGTGCTCATGTATACCCACAGGCAAATCCTTACCTTCCTGGAGATCGAGAAGACCCCAGTGGAGCCCATCAGAGCTGAATATCTTCACCGTGGATCCCTGCAGTACGAGTTTGGCAGCGAACTTCTCCAGACACCCATCCAGCTTTTGAGGATCAGCAATGCCGAAGCTCAGGTGCTTCATGTAATGATCAGATTTGTGTTGAAATCATCCTATAGCAACAAACTTTAACAGGGAAAATAATGTTTCCTGGCAGATTGTTGAGATCCTGCACCACCTGGTGACCAACAATGTGGCCAAGGTCCACGAAGATGCCCCTCTTAAGTTCATTGAGCTCATCCAGCTTCTGCGTGTGGCCAGACTTGAGAGTATTGAGGCCCTCTGGACTCAGTACAAAGCTAGAGCTGATTACAGGTAACTGCAGCTTTCATTCAAAGTCGATATCAGGGTCAACTTTATTTACCCAAGTGCTGAAAAGGAATAAAATACAAATAAACAGGTAATGACAAATAAGATTAAAAATGAACTGACATAATAATAAAAAGATCATGATCAAGCACAACTTGAATTGAATGCCATCAGAAAGAAGCAAGTCTTTACTTTAGATTTTTATAGAGATATATATTTGCAGATCATCAAAACAATGAAAAGGAAAATTATGTTTCTTAAAAATGATTGATGATTCAGATAAGAGCCATGAAAATTTGGCTATGGATAATTTAATAATACAATATCTCTGTTTCCCAGGCACTGGATCCTGAACGCTCTCCCTGCCATTGGTACTCATGCTGCTCTGAGATTCATCAAGGAGAAGTTCCTTGTTGGTGAGCTGACCATTGCTGAAACTGCTCAAGCCCTGCTGGCGTCCGTGCACATGGTAACATCTGACCTGGAGGCCATCAAGCTTGCAGAGGCAAGTCAACGCTAAAGGTTTTCTTGAGGACTTGTATTGAAAAGAGAATTGGCACACATAATCAATTGTTTATCCTCACCACTCCTCAGGGCCTGGCTTTGAACCACAAGATCAGAGAAAACCCTGTTCTGCGTGAGATTGTCATGCTGGGATATGGCACCCTGGTTGCTAAATACTGTGCAGAGAACCCAACTTGCCCGGCTGAGCTTGTGAGGGTACGTATCACTCGTACATGTGTTTTATATAACTCAAATTCAGGTGTAACATCAGTGACCTGAATGTTTTTCTGTTCCTCCTGCAGCCTATCCATGAGCTTGCTGTCCAGGCTCTTGCTAGAACTGAAATAGAGGAGCTCACTATCGTTCTCAAAGTTCTGGGTAATGCCGGACATCCTGCCAGTCTTAAGCCAATCTTGAAGCTCCTGCCAGGCTTTGGCAGTGCTGCTGCTGGTGTGCCACACAGAGTTCACATTGACGCTGCTCTGGCCCTGAGGAACATTGCTAAGAAGGAACCCAAGATGGTGAGAGCACATGTTCTGATTTCTTCCACGACTAAGAATGAATACAAAAAAGAAGGGTCCAATGCACTCTTCTGCCAAAAAGATAACTTTTGTGCTACCTACCAAAGAGCAGCTTCATTACATTTGTTTAAACTTCTGAGCACTCCAGACCTTTTATTTCCCAAGAGTGAATATACTTTTTTTTTTTTTTTAATTTCCAGAATCCTGATGTGTACTGACATTCATGAAATAGATGTTTGGTTGTTTCCTCTTCATTCTAACAGAATTCATGTTCATATCAATATCCACAAATCTTAATAAGAATGTTTTGGTGGGGCAAATATTATGTTCTTTTTTTGTAACGTTCTTCTTTCATTCATCTTTATGAATTAGATCCAGGACATAGCTGTTCAGCTGTTCATGGACAAGGCTCTCCACCCAGAGCTTCGTATGGTTGCTGCTATTGTGCTGTTTGAGACCAAGCTGCCCATGGGTCTGGTGACCACTCTCGCCGATGCCCTCCTGAAGGAAACCAATCTGCAGGTCGCTAGCTTTGTCTACTCTTACATGAAGGCCATGACCAAGAACACCGCCCCTGACTTCGCCTCTGTGTAAGAACTTATATAACATTTCCTTTTTGCTTTTTAAACACGCCAGCACATAGAATCTCATTTATTTTAACATTCTATATTTCAGTGCCGCTGCCTGCAACGTTGCTGTGAAGATCCTCAGCCCCAAATTCGACAGCCTGAGCTACCGCTTCAGCAGAGCTCTCTATTTTGATGCCTATCACAGTAAGCGCAAAACAGAATAATAATTTGTCCCCAGAGACTTCAGATTAAATCATGTGGTTTGACGGCTGATGTTTTTTTCCCCCTGCAGACCCCTGGATGATGGGTGCTGCTGCCAGTGCCTTCTATGTCAACGATGCTGCAACTGTTCTGCCAAGAGCCATTGTGGCCAAAGCTCGCACCTACCTGGCAGGAGCTTATGCTGATGTTCTTGAGGTATGACAATCATGTCCTACACAGTGAGTTATTAACAATATGAAATACTCTTATATATCTGGTATGTGCCTTCCTACATCTTAGGCTGCCCAGATTCCTAAGATTAGCATTAAGTGCTGTAACTGTCAGCTTTTTCTCTATGTGGCTTCAATTAGAGCCATTTTTCATGAACAAGATTAGTTAGTATGGCTTTATACACTTTGAAATAGTATATTTTTTTTGTAAAAGTTTTAAATGCACTCACCCATCAAATGGTGTTTTCTTTTTTTCTAGCTTGGAGTGAGAACTGAGGGAATCCAGGAGGCCCTTCTGAAAGTCCACCAGACTCCTGAGAACACCGACAGGATCACCAAGATGAAACAAGTTATGAAGGCTGTAAGTTTAAGGGATCATTAAAACTAATCAAAAATATTAATATTAGTGTATATTAATAAAACAATTATGGAATTTTGTACATTTTGTTGTGTTTAATGTGCTGTTTTCTTCCTTGGACAGCTTTCTGAATGGAGGGCTCATCCTGGCAGCAAGCCCCTGGCTTCCGTGTATGTGAAGTTCTTCGGACAGGAAATTGCATTTGCCAATGTTGACAAAGCCATCGTTGATCAGATTATTGAGGTACAGCAGCTTCATTTGACTGCAAAATATATATTTTTTAATTTTATGAGCCAAACACATCATGTCTTATTGCAAATTTTATGTTTACAGCTTGCCAGTGGACCAGCAATTCACAACTACGGCAGGAAGGCTTTGGATGCTCTGCTGGCTGGTTTCGCATTGCATTACGCTCAACCAATGCTGGTCGCTGAGGTTCGTCGCATCCTTCCCACTGCTGTCGGTCTGCCCATGGAGCTCAGCTTCTATACTGCTGCAGTGGCTGCTGCATCTGTTGAATGTAAGTTACTCTGGTGTAGCTTACAGGGGGTCTCCATCTGCGTTCTTTTCTGGGTTTTTCAAATGGAAACTTCCACTCAGAAGTGACATAAGTTATAGTGCTGATGCCCTCCCTTCCCCTCCTTCAACCTAGGGGGTTGAAGGAGGGGAGAAAACCTGAATTGTGCAGATTTTAATATATATGGAACACAACTGGGGAGATACAGCATGATATAAAACCTCAACAAACAATGGACCTGCCTTTAACTGTTGCTGATTTGAGAACATTATGCATACTGATAAGGAAAATATGTTGTTTTTCACAGTCCATGCCACTGTGACACCACCTCTGCCTGAGAACTTCCATGCTGCCCAGCTCCTGAAGTCTGATATCAACATGAGGGCTGCCATTACTCCAAGGTAAGACAGTTATTTCGTACTTGACAACCAATTAAGCTTTTTCTCATCAATTAACTAATTATCAAAAATTGAAAAAACACTGAAAAACAAATGTATTAAAGTCGTTTGTCCCTTACAGTGTCTCCATGCATACCTATGCTGTTATGGGAGTGAACACTGCTCTCATCCAGGCTGCCCTGTTGTCAAGAGCCAGAGTTCACACAATCGTTCCTGCCAAGATGGAAGCAAGAATTGACATGATCAAGGGCAACTTCAAGCTTCAGGTCCTGCCTGTCCAGGGCATCGATAAGATTGCATCTGCACTGTATGTGCTTCTTCTTGTCACCAAGTAACATTTATCATCATCCAGTTTTGAAATTTTGTTTTCTTAAAGCTATTTTTCTTTTCTCCGGCAGTGTTGAGACTTTTGCCATTGCAAGAAATGTGGAAGACCTCGCTGCTGCCAAAATCACACCCATGATTCCAGCTGAAGCTGCAACACAGGTGTCAAGAGAGATCTTCTCTTCAAGGATTTCTAGGATGGCATCCTCTCTGGCTGGTGGTATGGTGAGTGTGCTTCACTGGCCACCTTGGCCATCACAAACATCTACTGTGCCTTGTTGCAAATTATTAATGTGGTGACCTCTGTTGTGGTTTTACAGTCAGCATCATCTGAAATCATTCCTGTTGACCTGCCAAGGAACCTTGCCAACAAAATTAAACTCCCCAAGGCCTTTGAGAAGAAAATGTGTGCTGCAGTTGAAACCTTTGGAATCAAGGCATGCACTGAGATTGAATCTCGTAATGCTGCCTTCATCAGGGACTGCCCACTCTATGCCATTATTGGAAAACATGCTGTCTTGGTTGAAGTTGCTCCAGGTAAGTGAAATCAATTACATTAAATTATTGGTGGAAGTAATTTACAGGTTGCTATAAAGTAATCTATTTATTTATTTGGTTGCAGCTGAAGGACCAGTCATTGAAAAGATTGAAATTGAGATCCAGGTTGGAGAAAAAGCAGCAGAAAAGATCATCAAAGTGATTAACATGAGCGAGGAAGAGGAGATTCTTGAGGACAAGAACGTGCTGATGAGACTCAAGAAAATCCTGGCTCCTGGTCTGAACAACAGAACAACTTCCTCCAGCTCCAGCAGCTCTCGCTCTGTCAGCTCAAGATCAAGCATGTCCTCCTCCAGCTCCTCCTCTCGTCGCAATAGCAAGATGGTCGACATCATTGCTCCCATCAGCAAGACATCAAAGAGGCTGAGCAGCAGCTCCAGCAGGTCCTCCTCTAGCAGCAGATCAAGGCTTCTCTCAAAGAGCTCCTCCAGCAGCGCTTCAAGCAGCAGATCATCTCTGTTGTCCAGCAGCCGTTCTTCAAGTTCAAGCTCCTCCAGGTCCAGTGCTCTGTCCAAGGTGAGACAACTTTAGGGCTTCAACAAACCATTATTTCCATCGATGTAATGTGTTGATCATCACTTCAATTAAGCTGTCAAAACATTAGCTAACTGGCTATCTCACAATTAGCTTGCTATTTAGCTAGTGTTTTGGTGACATTATCTATCAGATGTAATTACTTAGCTGCCTGTTGATGTAGATTAGTTAGCATGGCAGCTAGTTTTGCTAAAGCTAACTAGCTAGCTAAGTTAGCTAGCATTGTGCTGACATTAGCTAACTTAAGATGTGACTACATATATATCACTTTTAAAGGTCCACTGGCAACATCTTTTAACTATCTTCAAAATTTTGTTTTCTTTGCAACATAGACAAGTGTAGCATAACATAACTAAATACAGGAAGCAAGAAAGAAGAAAGTTGACCAAGGTTCCAAAAGGGGTGGGACTTATGAGGGATCGAACATTGCAGTTTTAGCAGAATCAAAAAGCATGCACAGGAATTCATCTCCTCCTTTCTTTTTTATTATTGCAGCAAGAACTGTATGAGATGAAGTTTACCAAGAACCACATCCACCAGGTAATTATTTGATTGTTTCGTAAAGAAAATGAGACAGCCACAACATGTGCTTTGATCGGGCAGGCTAATAGTAGTTTTTCTTGTTCGCAGCATGCCCTCTCTACAGACCGTGTCAACAGCCAGAGCAGCGCCTACAGCTTCGAAACCATCTACAATAAGGTAGGTTGTCAGGCCAAGCCTTTTACAGTCTGTTCTATTCAGTTTTGTATAAACAAAATTGACTAAAATGCATGAACATCAATCTCTGGTTTGCACTTTAAGGCCAAGTACCTCGCTAACACCATCACTCCAGCTGTCACCATTCTCATCCGTGCCGTGAGAGCCGACCACAAGGTTCAGGGATACCAGATTGCAGCTTACGTCGACAGAGCAACCGCCAGACTGCAGGTCATTTTTGCCAACTTGGCCGAAAACGACCACTGGAGAATCTGTGCTGATGGTGTGATGCTGAGCCACCACAAGCTGATGGTAAAAACTTTAATTTGGTGACATGAGTAGTGTAAGTTGAGTACAGCTGTTACAAAATTTGCATGATGATTGAGATTTTGACAAATTAAAATTTCTCTTAGGCCAAGGTTGCCTGGGGCATTGAGTGCAAACAATACGAGACTGAGATCACAGCTGAGACTGGTATGGTGGGTCATGAGCCTGCAGTCCGTGTGAAGATGACCTGGGACAAACTTCCAAAGAGCATGAAGCACTATGCCAAGAAGTAATACCACAAACTAATAATGCAAATAAATTTTAAGACTTTATAAGATCCATTATAAATGCAATTCAGGACTTATTTAATGTCCATACTGGCAAAAACTACAGTGATTTTTAGTTACAGTGTATAAAATCCACAGCACATATGCTTTTATTGTTGGTGTAGATCAAAACACTATCAGAGGGCCACTTACAGAAATTGCAGGAGTTAACATTGTTCGTGCAGAGTGGTTTTCACTGGGACTGGACATTGATGCACAGTTTGCATTAGTCTTTATTGGTTCCATAATGGTTTTGTTGTGTAATTGTCACAATCTGATCAAGATTTTAAGGCCCAGAATTCAGATTATTGGATTTTCTTGACTTGAAAACCCTGCAGACACCCTGTTACAAAATAATGAATTTCTTCATAATTTCTTCAACTGACTTTATTGATAATATATTCAGATTTCAGGTCAGATCTCTGTCAGGCATCCCGGTTGTAGATGTATGGGAATTAATACTTTCTTCCTGTCTGCCCAGGGTCTCTAAGTACATTTCTGAGCTTGCTAAGGAAGCCGGAATAAACCTGGCAAATGTCAAGAACGTTCGCAATCAGATCAAATTGAGTGTGGCTGTTGCTTCTGAAAGGACCCTGAACATTGTGCTGAAGACACCAAAGGTGCGGTTTTATTGCCCTTTATTTACACACACAAAACATCATACTTTGCCACCCAGTTTATGTATATACACTTTTTATAACCATTTTGAATTTATTTTACAGAGGACCTTTTACAAACTTGGTGTGGGTGTCCCTGTTTCTCTGCCATTTGGAGACACTGCTGCTGAGCTGGAAGCATACCAGAGCAACTGGGCTGACAAGCTCTCCTACATGATCACCAAGGCTCATGCAGGTGAAAACATCTAAAGGAGAAGGTTTTACTGAATAAGTCAGGCTGACCAGTGAATAGCCAACTTACTGATTAATCTTGTCTTTCCACTTCAGCTCAGTGCACCATGGTGAAAGACACACTGATCACATTTAACAACAGGAAATACAAGAACGAGATGCCCCACTCTTGCTACCAGGTTTTGGCTCAGGACTGCACCCCAGAGCTGAAATTCATAGTTCTGCTGAAGAGGGACCAACAACAGGAACAGAACCAGATAAACGTGAAGATTGAAGACATGTAAAAACAACCAGTATTTATATCTAGACTGTGGAAACTGACGGACAAAATTCTGAATCTGTAAAGTGACTATAATACATGTATTTCAATTTCTTTTCAACAGTGATGTTGACATATATCCAAAGGACAGTGTTGTTATGGTGAGGGTTAATGGAGCAGAAATCCCCATCAGCAACCTGCCATATCAGCATCCCACAGGTTTTTTATTTTATTAATCTAAATTTAACTGTCATGCTAACATTATTCAATTTGTTGATAGTTAAAAATCTCATATTCATATATATATATATATTTGCACTAATTTTAGGCAAAATTCAGATCAGACAGAGAGGTGAGGGCATCGCTCTCCACGCTCCCAGCCATGGTCTTCAGGAGGTCTACTTTGATCTGAACGCACTGAAGGTGATGCGACAAACATCTTAAGATTTCGATTAAAATTTTTCTTAATCTCCATGCTGGTAATAGTGCAAACGCTGAACTGTTTGGGGTTATTTTTCAGGTTAAAGTTGTGGACTGGATGAGAGGACAGACCTGTGGACTCTGTGGAAAGGCTGACAGCGAAATTAGACAGGAGTACCGCACACCCAATGAACGCTTGACCAAGAACGCAGTCAGCTATGCTCACTCCTGGATTGTGCCTGGAAAGAGCTGCCGTGATGCCTCTGGTAATACTCACAGTATCTGCTTCACCTTTCTCCGTTAGAATATCATTTAAACTCAAGGGTGGCAGCATAAAAAGACATTGGCATGAAGATATCAGAATTTGGTTTCAGCTAAGGACTGCTGTAGGTAAAGGTGTCTGTTTAGAGTGCTTAACTTCCTTTTTCACCCTTTTGTAGAGTGTTACATGAAGCTTGAATCTGTAAAGTTGGAGAAGCAGGTGGTCCTCCATGGTCAGGAGTCCAGGTGTTACTCTGTTGAGCCTGTGCTGCGCTGCCTGCCTGGCTGCATGCCAGTCAGGACGACCACCGTCACTGTTGGCTACCACTGCCTGCCTGCCGGTAAGTCTGCAAGAAATCACAGCTGGTTTGTAAAACTGATTCATACCACATCTGTCTTGTTATCTTGTGCCTAACTGGTTCGCTTTCCTCATTTCTGCAGATTCTAACCTGAACCGTGCTGAGGGTCTAAGCAACATCTATGAGAAGAGCATTGACCTGAGGGAGACAGCAGAAGCCCACCTGGCCTGCCACTGCACTGCTCAGTGCGCTTAATCTTGTCGCCTTCAGTCATACATCGTCTTATTCTTTGTTTCATGCAAGTGTTTTTAATTACTCTGTTTGAACTGTAAATTTAAATAAATTGCAGAAGCATGTGATTTGTGTGTCGTCTAAAATTCTTTACAAATGCAGTGACTGAATAGAAATAAATCAAATTGAAAGGTCATATATACTGAGACTGCCATTCTTCTCTTAAATTTGCTACCACATACACTGGAATGACTATAAATAAATAAGAAATACTTTAAACCAGTGGACAAGAGCCCGCCCCCAACCCCACACTCTTCTTCTTTTTCTACAATCTCACTGAATGAAAATGCATCTTCAGTGACCTCTCAATCTTTGCTGGCAAAGTCACAAGACTCTAAACCAGGGTTATTCAACTTCAACACCAAGTGGGACAAACAGGAAAATCCTCTGGAGGTTTGTGGGCTACACAGAATATAATGTAACTCATAATATAATGTTAGATAAATTCTTCTGAACCCTCAGCAAAACTGACATAAAACCAACCATAATTTGATTTGTAGTGCTCTTTTGCTTATATTATATTCTTATATTATATTCTTATATTATATTCTTCCATCACAGCAATGGATGTCGTTGCACATTAAACACACCAGTTTTAACTTGTTGCACCTCACAAAGTAAAAAAAAATACTTGTCAGTCCATTCGGTCTGGGACTGGAGATTTTCACAATCAACTTTACATCTCTTCATGTTTAGTAGAGACATTTTGAAGCTTGTTAGCTTATCTTTCTTTCTCTGTAGCCCACCATCCTCGAGCGCAACACGAGGCTGGACTGAGCGAATGGCAGGTGAGCAGTGGTGGTCCTGTGGCAGCCGGTCACAACAGAGACGTACTTTAAAACGATGTAACCAATACCATACTGGTTGAAATAATGAGGGTTCAGATGTCTCAAAGTAACACAGAGATATACTGTATACCTTAGTTTTAGTTATCATATTGTCAGCCTGATTTACAGGCAGCATATTGTGGCCCATAGAAAAATTCAAGAGGGCTATATCTGGCCCATGGGCTCCTAGTTGAACAGGCCTGCTCTGCACAATCAAGTCATGAAGACAGCTTGAACGTGGTTCCATAAGATATTAAAAATCCAAAAATGGGCAGCCCCTTTCTTTTGCCTCTATATTCTACAGTAGTATCTCAATATCATTAGAACAGAATTGTAATTGTGGCTTAAATGGAGAGAGTTAAAGGAAGATATATATATATATGTACATATATATATTAAGAAATACAGGTGGAGGACTGGGTCTGTGCAGATTCAGCCACCACCAGACACTTCCAGGAGGGGTCATCAGTGATATTTAAAAAGAATTATGTGATATTAGTCTATACATTGTTTTTATTGGAAAAATGTTTCAGGTCACACCTTTAAATTCCAGAACCCCAAAATCATGAGTCACAACAGCATCCCTCATTTCTGTACATTAGACATGAAGATACAGCCAGCAGCCACTTTATCTTAAAGTCAAGGGTAAAAATGACATATTTTACTTTTTTTTATACTAGGATATAATGTGTTACAGGTTGTTTTGCCTTTGAACAGAGCCGGGCTGGTTGTTTCCAGTCTAGCAAACCAGCAGCAGGTTGTAGCTTCGTATTTGCTGTAAAGACATGAGGGTGGTTATTGATCATCTCATCTAAAGCTCAGTCACTTAGTAGTGATGATGATTAAGAGACTTGAGTAGTTAGTTTATAGCCTAGTATGAACTTTTTCCCTTTGCAAATTGCATTTAATGTTCAAAAATCATAATAGTGGTGTTCATTTGTCAAAATTGCTGAACAAATGTGCAAGTATCATAAACTTTTGTTTGCCACAAAGGACAAAGTGAAAATTGAAAAACAAAAGCACTACAGAAAAAACACCCTGAGAGTCAACTGCGGAAACAGCAGTTAAGTAAACTCTCTTCTCCCAGTCTAATATCAAATTATAGTAATGTTAAGCTGAGGTGTTAGCTTGCAGTCTCTCTGTAGTCTGTCTGTGTTGCTAAGCTAACATTAGCTGGGCGGTGCCATCTGTCTGTGTCTTGCTGTCTGTGTTCTTGACTGTGACTTTGCGCCCAACAAAAATTAAAGTAAAATACAACTATTTAGTACGTTTGAACATCAATGGGCAACGGAGTGTAGAAACTGCAGCCTTGAAATGATAACTGCATTGTGCATAAACATGTGCTTATATGCATGACATGAAACTGAACCTGTTTACTGCCCATAATATTTACAGACTCTGAGGGCTAAAACACACAAGAAGTCTAATTCTCATTTACTTAGTTTGTTTCAAGATGACACTGAGAACATAATTGAACTACAAATAGTTAACTACTTCCCGAAACTGCTGTTATGTAACTTTTCTAATTAATTTCATTCAAGTCAGCTGAATGCACCACTATAGACACCCCAGCAAGAGCCATCCTGACCCTGAACTTAAAGCTCTCCTGGCAAGCGAAATGAAACAGATGAAATAGGATCCAGGCTGGCCAAGTGACGGGAACATCTGCCTGCCACATTTTATAAAGAGACCTGCTCCACAACATCCGAGATCAAGGTGCTGCAGTTGACGGGCTTACATATTCTGACCTGAGAGCAAGCAGCATGCAGGACTCAAGCAGGATGACAGCACGTGGGCTCTGTGTGTGTGTGTGTGTGTGTGTGTGTATTGATGATGCCTCATGCACAAACATAGTCATAGCTGATGGATGTTTCCCAGATGTCAAACTTTTTATGTAAAGATGTTGACCAAACTATCATCATCTTGCTGCTACAATTTACTTTCAACCTGACAGAAATAAAAAAATGCACTACAGAATAATAATAATTAATAATAATAATAATAATAATTTCCCATGTGTAAATGTGTATATGCATACAGACAACTATATATTGTTTTATTCCAGTTTGTTTTACACTTTAGACTATTCCACTCTGTCGCTATTTAATTAAATATCTGTATCTATGTTACATGTGTATTTAGCATGAAGGAACTACAACTCTCATATCACTGTACAACCCTATGTTGTGTATTGATAATAAATTATACTTGATACCTTGATAATCTGCAAAATAAAAATATATTAATTTAGAGATTAACATTTATCAGTCTCATATTGATCTGAATATATTAAATGAGTTGTTAAGAATGCTGTTAACCCGTGATTAAAATCTTTGTTCAAAAAACAAAAAAAAACAAACAAAACAAACAAACAAACAAACAAACAAACAAAAAAACGTGCAAAATAGTTGGGATTTATAACTATATACGAATATCCAGGAAAGGTGTCACCAGCTGTGGCTCAGTGTGTAGCTCAGTAAATAACTGTACTGAAGATCCTTGATTCAAAGCTTGCTTGCTGCGACTGTTGTTTGGACAAAGTCTTTTTCACTCAATCAACAGTATTCTGTTAATTGTAATGGTGCACTTATTATTTTAAATCAACTTACTTTATAAGAATGGCAAAAGGGTTTCATTCTTGGAATTCATTTTATTTTGTGGCACTGTAAAGTCGGAAAACGCTGTGTTCAGAAGACAGTTGTTCAAAACTTGGTATTTAACCTTGGAGGAACAAATTGGCCTCTCTGTGTTGAGGCCCTACTTAACACTCAATTCAAAACAAACCAAATCTTATTTATATAGGACCAAATCATGACAGAAGTTAGCCAAGGGCAGTGGGCAGGTCTGGAACCTATTTCTGTAATGTTATTTACAGAGACCCAGCTGTTCCCACCTACAGTCAACACTAAAGCAACAATGGTGTAGAAAAACTTCCTTTTAAAAGGCAGAAACCTTGCGCAGAACCAGACTCTATGGTGGACAGTCAGTTTGATTGAGAGATAAGAGGTACATAAGACCTCTGAAATGTGTTGGAAGTAAAAGTAAGAGGATTCAGAGGTGGTGTTCCAATCCTTAAACACTTCCTGGATGAAGTGAAAACCATTCTCATCAATATTTGCTTTCTCTACATTTGAAAATTAAGTGGACTACCACACAAAATCAAACACATCTGGAGGACCTGATGCGGTCAGATGCTCCGGGAGGTGCCCGTCCGAGTGTCTTTGCAGGTGGACTACTGAAATCTACCTGCATATCAAAATTTGCTTCCTCTGCATTTGAAAATGAGGCACACAAAACTTTTAAACAAACAGGGACCTCTGCTGGCCACCACACATCTCTAGAGGGCATCATGACCTCAGATGTTCCAGATGGCACCCATTGAGGCCTCTCTGCCAGTGGACAACTGAAATGGAGTGGCTTTGGTTTTTGACTGAGACAGCCAGTCGAGTTACGTCCAGTGATTCTCTGGATCACCAGTCGCAAGCTTTTTAGCTCAACGGCACTCCCTGACTACTGCACGCTGACAGCAGAGACCCTGGTGCCCCTCCGTCCTCACTGTCCCTGGGGCTCACGTATCCTCTGGGTGAATGTAGAAATTGTACTGATGGCAGCAAGAGCACCTACTATATATACATTCACAACAAATTCAAAGCTAAATCTCAAACCTAATGAAACCACTTAAATTTCAGTAAAACCTCCAGAACTTTTTATAAATCAATATAAACATTCCAAGGTGTCCTTCCAACCCATAAACACTGGAATAAAAAATGGATGGAATAAAAAAAATGTTCCTCAACATTTGAAAATAAGGTGGACAACACATTTAAACAAACAGAGGGTGTGATGACTTCAGACGCTCCGGATGACACCCATCAGGACCTCTCTGCCGGTGGACGACTGAAATGGAGAGGCTTCAGTTGTCGACCGAGGCGGCTGGTCAGTGACGTCCAGCAACGGTCTGTGCACCGGCAGGGCGGGCACAGATCACCAGCTGCAAGCTTTTTAGCTCAATGGCAAGGCTAAAAGCAAAGCTAAATCTCTCCAGACCTCTCTCCACAGCACTCAGGGCTAAAGAAAGGACTGGCTCCACATGTCCACATTCTGCTAACAGCTGTGTTATTTTATTAACAGTCATGTGTTGATGCACAAACCTCCACTAAAGGGAAAGCTGTTGACAAATACATTAATAAACACTTATAGCTCTAGACTTTATGATAAATGGTGAGAATGGCCCAATATATAGGAGATTTTTCAGTCATTAAGAATGGTAATACCAGGCAAAAAGTCAGTTATTATCTAAATATTATTAATTTTACATCAATGATATTATAAGGGCTGTATATTTACCCTTATCATAGATTTATAGAAATAAATCAACAACAACCATGCCTTGGATAACAGTAAGTGTTAAATGATTAATTTAGTTTACATATGTGCAACTAAATGTATTTTTTTTAACATAAAATTATCATCAAGACTTTTTAGGGACATCAAATTCATAATAATTTTGCATTATAGGTTGCTGTTGAAAGGTTTAGCCTACATTGTTCAATACACGTGTTAGAACCAGTGATACAAAAGAGAAATATTTGTTAACAATCAGTATTCTGTATTAATTACTTTGCTAATAATGACAAATGGCTCTACTCTGCAGTTTCACTCTTAACAGGTGAAATGGAGAAGGTGAAGTATGGAGGTTTATTATTTTATGCTAGGAAGCATTTTCAAGAAAAAGACAGAGCCAAACTAACCCTGAAAAATTAACAAAATAAACTCTTTTGCTCAATATCTGGTAATAACATCTCCATTACACAGCTGTCAACAGAAATGACATGACATCAGTGGTCACCTTGACCACAACAAATAAAGTGAGCAAACAGCCATAGTCATGGTGCCCTCTTGTGTGACCTTTGAAACTGTTTCAACAATATGATGATGAGAAGTCACAGACATTCACAGCATTCACTGAATTCATTAATTTTACTGTTATAAATATATGGAAGACGACAATTTATCCAAAGTAATTTGTGTGGGGCATGAAAGAAATTAACTGAATCAATTTTCTCCTAAGTTAAAGATCTTGTCTTTGCTTTTCGACTTAAATTAAAAATGTGGTGTCCCATCACTCTTTGGGTTGAAGAAAATCCTAAGTCTTTTTTTTTTCTTTTAGTCTTAATTTGTCAATAAATGCATATTTGCAAATAAGAGCAACGGCCAAAAATAAAGTTGCTATTGTAAAATGAATTGTGAGACACAGCAAACATTTTGAAACGTGATGCTTAACTTTGACTTGGCATTTCAAAGAGAACAAGTTCAGGTGACCCTAACTTTTCATCCGCTGACACATGTCCCCTCGTCCTGTCCAACCTGAACCCAGGTCTGTTTGAATCTAAAACCTGATATAACCTATCTATCTAATAGGTTGTATTGATCTGACATGCCATGGGATCACCCCTTCATGGCATCCATGTTGGATTATGTCAGCAGAAATTTCCCTTTAAAAGTCAGCCTGTGACAGCAGAGATTCACAACCCCATCAGCCATGAGAGCGGTTGTGCTTGCCCTGACTCTGGCCCTTGTGGGTAAGTATGATTCTGCTTTTGCATTGGTGTGACTTTTACAAACAAAGCAGTTTGTATCAAGAGGCCTATGTGGAGGTCTTAAAACAATGTATTTGAAGTGGTAGTTTTTAAGGAAGAATTTAAAGTTAAATGTTATGGATTTTTGGTATGTCTTTTATCCAATAACTATAACTTTATCCAAGTTATCCCACTTTAATACCCTGAACAATACCCCCTGCAGTAAAAGTTTATTAAAATAGAACATATATCATTCTGCACTGCTAGTTAAGCTGAAAAACATCCTTTGTTTGAGTGTTTTTGGTTTAATCTTGAATAATATATTGAAGTGGAGGCTAACTAGTTGATGTTTCCAGTGATCCTGCTTTTAAAAGTCAGATTATAACCGGAGAGTTTATAAAGTATATATATTGTACACTGGATACTGTACATTTATGAGTGTATCTTGTCTGCTTGTGAGGCAAATGCTTTTATTTTGTTTTCTAATTTTAGGGTATTTACAGCAGAATACCATTGCACTGCATTTTCCAATGAAGTTAAAAAAAAATATCTAAAATGTTTAAATCTAGATGTAATAGTTTCACCATTTACTTGAGGCATTACTTATTTATTTTTATTTTCATTTCAGCTGGTGTACCACATAACCTTGGTAAGTTCAATTCTTCATTATAATTTTAAAGAAAGTTTCCATTTTTCCAAACAATATATGGGAACCCATAAATAATTGGATTTAAAAAAAATGCATTGCAACAATTACTAAAGCTAAAGTTACCCGAGAGAGAATTATTCTGGTCAAATCTATTTCACAATTTATGGTTCACATGATGCACATGTAACATATAAATAGTTTTGGGAATAAGGATGAATACTTCTCACTGAATAAAATGGATCTTACAGTTCCTGAGTTTGCTGCTGGTAAGACCTACGTGTACAAGTATGAGGCTTTGCTCCTGGGCGGTCTGCCCGAGGAAGGTTTGGCAAAAGCCGGCCTCAAAGTCAGCACTAAAGTTCTCATCAGTGCCGCTGCCCAGGACATGTACATGCTGAAGGTAAACATCAAAATCATGCTCAAGCAACAATCTTTTTTTACTTTTAAATGCAAACTGCCCTGAAGAAAATCATATTTTTCCACTCAAGCTTGTGGAACCTGAGCTCTTTGAGTACAGCGGAGTCTGGCCTAAGGATCCTTTAGTCCCAGCAACCAAGCTGACTACAGCCCTGGCAGCTCAGCTCATGACTCCCATCAAGTTTGAATATGCAAATGGTGTTGTTGGAAAGATGTACGCCCCTGAAGGAATCTCAACAATGGTGCTCAACATTTACAGAGGTATCCTGAATGTTCTTCAGCTCAACATCAAGAAGACACAGAATGTCTACGAGTTGCAAGAGGTTTGTCAAAGATCCTCCTGTACTGATTATAAACTTTGTTACAGGAAGCTGAAAATCCCTAGTAATCATATTCTTTTCTCGTTAGGCCGGAGCTCAGGGTGTGTGCAAGACCCTCTATGCCATCACCGAAGACGAAAAGCCAGAACGCATCCTTTTGACAAAGACCAGGGATCTGAACCATTGTCAGGAGAGAGTCATTAAGGACCTGGGGTTGGCATACACTGAGAAATGTACAAAGTGCCAGCAGGTAGGTTCAAACTGATTTTATGTCTTGTACATGTATTGAAAATGTTGCATTACTAAACAACTATTGGTCTTCACAGGATTCAAAGAACCTGAGAGGAACCACAGGATACAACTACATCCTGAAGCCTGTTGCTAGTGGCATCCTGATCCTGGAGGCAGCTGTCAACGAGCTGATCCAATTCTCACCTTTCACTGAGATGAACGGAGCTGCTCAGATGCAGACCAAGTATGTTAATACTGAGAATGTAATAATGGAAGTATTTAATAGAGCTGCATATTAACCTTTTTTTGCATTACTTTCAAGGCAATCCCTGGTCTTCCTTGAGATTCAGAGGGCCCCCATTGTACCCATCCAAGCCCAGTATCTTCACCGTGGATCTCTGAAGTATGAGTTTTCCACTGAGCTTTTACAGACACCCATTCAGCTCATCAAGATCAACAATGTCCAGGCTCAGGTATCGTTTCAGACTATTTTAAAAGATCAGTGAAGTCATGAGTTAAAATATGTGAATCTGACCTCCCTTTCAATCCTGTGTTCTTAGATTCTGGAGGTTCTGAATCATCTGGTTACCCACAATATGGAGAGAGTCCATGAGGATGCCCCTCTGAAGTTTTTGGAACTCATTCAGCTCCTCCGTGCAGCCCACTTTGAAGACCTGGAAATACTCTGGAGGCAGCACAGAACCAACCAGGCCTACAGGTGACTTAGAGTATTTGAACATTTGAATAAGACGTAAAAACATGCTGTATATATGTATATATGTATACAGGCTCACTCACTCTATTTTCATCTTTCAGACAGTGGATCTTGGATGCCATCCCTGCCATCGGAACTCCTGCTGCTCTGAAATTCATCAAGGAGAAATTCCTGATCGATGACCTGACTGTTGCTGAAGCTGCTCAGGCTTTGGTTGCATCTATTCACATGGTGACAGCAGACACTGAAGCCATCAATCTGGTTGAGGTGGGTAAATCGCAAAGTAAGTTACATTGTCGATAATAAGAATGGACATAAGGCGCATTTATGATTGTTGCTCTCTTCTAGGCCATGGCAGTCAACAGGAAAATAAAGGAAAGCCCAGTTCTGCGTGAGATCGTCCTCCTTGGCTTTGGTACCATGATTTCCAAGCACTGTGTTGAGTTGCATGTCTGCCCTGCAGAACTCATAAAGGTGATAAAATCTTGCTCTTTTCATGTTAATTTGAACTCTTCTGCACATTTCTGGATAGGAACATTTTATTTTTTCATTTCTTCCAACAGCCCATCCAGGATCTCCTTGCAGAGGCTGTTGCTAGAGGTGACACTCAGGAAATCATCCTGCTCCTGAAGGTTTTGGGTAATGCTGGCCATCCTACTAGCCTTAAGCCAATCACAAAGGTCCTGCCAATACATGGCACTGCAGCTGCATCTCTGCCCATGAGAGTCCATGCTGATGCCATCATGGCCCTGAGGAACATTGCAAAGAAGGAGCCCAGAATGGTGAATTCTCAACACCAAAGCGTATTTAAAGCCATTCTGGTTTTTACTCCATACTGAGTTTATGTTCTCTTCCAAATTAGATCCAAGACTTGGCTCTTCAGCTCTACATGGACAAGGCTCTCCACCCAGAGCTTCGTATGCTTGCATGCATCGTGCTGTTTGAGACAAGGCCTCCAATGGGTCTGGTGACAACTCTTGCCAACCTAGTGAAGACAGAGGACAATCTGCAGGTAGCAAGCTTCACTTATTCCTACATGAAGTCCCTGACCAGGAGCACCACCACTATCCATGCCCCACTGTAAGAGCACTAGTCTCATCCCCAGTCATCATCAAGTCTACCTCCTGATGTCTGATTACTAAGCTCTTTCATGTTTTCATTGCAGTGCTGCAGCTTGCAATGTCGCCGTCAAAATCTTGAACCCAAAGCTGAACAGACTGAACTTACGTTTCAGCAAAGCCATCCATGTGGACATCTATAACAGTAAGGCCAATGTTGCCTTCAAGTTACCTTAAGTTTAATTTTTTGTTTGTAGCATCAACTAACTGCATCTGTAAAAATCTTTCAGATCCTTTGATGCTCGGTGCTGCTGCCAGTGCTTTCTACATCAATGACGCTGCCACCATTCTGCCCAAATCTATTGTTGCTAAGACCAGTGCCTACCTCGCTGGAGCTGCTGCTGATGTTCTGGAGGTAAAAGGAAAAGAATGTACTTGCCCTCTGAGGTATTCAATCAATGATTTGAAAACTACATTTTTAACATGTTGAATTTTTCCTAGATTGGAGTAAGAACTGAAGGACTCCAGGAGGCTCTTCTGAAAAACCCTGCACTTGTCGACAATGCTGACAGGATAACCAAGATGAAGCGCGTCATCAAGGCTGTAAGCAAAGAAACACCAGGAAGTTGCAAATACAAAGATAGAATAGCAAACAATGGCTCATGAATAAAACACTGATAAGCTGTATTGTGTGTTTCCTATTTCCATAGCTCTCCCAGCTGAGGACTCTGCCCACCACCACACCTCTGGCCTCTGTCTATGTCAAATTCTTTGGACAAGAAATTGCCTTTGCCAACATTGACAAAGCTTTGATTGAGCAGGCCATTGCGGTATGACTGCAATGTCAACCTCAAGACAAATTTTATGACAAATAGTTTATCACATTTTTTTTGCGAGATACAATAGTCATGATAAATTCTGTCCTACAGCTCACCACTGGTCCCTCTGTTGAGACATTTGGTAAGAACATCGTCAAAGCTCTGCTGGCTGGTGCTAACCTCCACGTTGCTAAGCCTTTGCTTGCCACTGAGGTGAGACGCATCATGCCAACTGCCGCTGGTCTTCCAATGGAGCTCAGTCTGTACACTGCTGCTGTGGCTGCCGCTGCTGTTCAGTGTAAGTAAAAGCTAGAGAGCAAACTCTCAAAACCAAAAGTCTATTTATTACATTAACATTGAGAGGAAACAATGTGCTTGGGTTTAAAAAAAATCATGCGTAATATCATCTACTAGTGGAACCGAGAGGGTTAAAAGTACTATGCTAAGTGGGCTTATTTATTTTTATAGTGAAGGCCGTCACAACACCAGCTCTGCCAGAAACCTTCCATCTTGCTCACCTTCTGAAGACAGACATTCAGCTTGAGACTGAGATCAAACCAAGGTAGGCACACAGTCTGACACTGAAATTAAAAAATCTGAGCAAAATATATTGTGTTGTGTAACATACAAATGTCCTCTCCTTCTAGTATTGCTGTGAACACATTTGCTGTAATGGGAGTGAACACTGCCATTCTCCAGGCTGCCGTGCTATCAAGAGCTAAACTGAACTCCATTCTGCCTGCCAAGATCGCCGCAAGACTTGACATCAAAGAGGGACACTTTAAGATCGGAGCTCTGCCTGTTTCTGTGCCTGAGCATGTTGCTGCTGTGCAGTAAGCCTGACCTTTAAAACTCAGTCTACACTCAATATATGAAACTTCTGTCACTTGTAAGAAGTATTCATCTTCAGAGCCTGCATGATTAAGTTCTTTTTCTTTCAACAGTGTTGAGACTCTTGCTGTGGCAAGACATATCGAGGATCTTGCTGCTGCAAAAATCACCCCCATCATCCCTGACAAGGTTTTGCAGCCCATTTCAAGGGAGATTCTCAAGTCTAAGATTGCTTCATCTGCTGCTGCTAGCTGGGTAAGCTTAAAACATTTAAGATAGCTACAACAGTGTCTGCATTCACAGTACACTGAATATGCCTTTCTTTCCATAGTCAAAATCATCAGAGATCATTGACCAAGATGTGGAGCCCATAATCAAACCCAAAACAGCTCAGTTGGACAAGAAGTACTGTGTTAAAACTACTGCAATTGGACTGAAGGGCTGTCTCAAGGTTGCAACTGAAAACGCTGCTTTCATCAGGGACATTGCCCTTTACAAACTGGCTGGAAAGCACTCTATTGCTATCATTTTCAAACCAGGTAAGAATTGAGAACACAATGCCTTTTGTAGAAGCAGTGTGCACAAATCAATTATTAATGTCACTATTTAATTATGCTCTCAGTTGAAGGCGATGAAATTGAGAGATTGGAGATTGAGATTCAAGTTGGACCAAAGGCTGCAGAGAAGCTTGTAAAGCAGATCAATCTGAGCGAAGAAGAAATTGTTGAGGGAAGACCAGCCTTGATGAAGCTGAGGAAAATCCTGGTTCCTGGTCTGAGGAATGCCACCTCATCCTCCTCTAGCTCCAGCAGCTCTCGCTCAAGCCTGAGCTCCAGGTCCTCTTCCAGCTCCTCATCTCGTGTCGCTAGCAAGACCAGCAGCAGCAGCAGCAGACTGAGCTCCTCCAGATCTGTGAGCAGATCTTCCAGGTCCAGCTCCGCATCTAGCCTTGCATCACTCTTCAGTGCTAGCTCAAGCTCCAGTGCTCGTGTCTCAAAGGTAAACACCTGAAGATTGTTTTGTGACTTTGGATGGAAGAATGTGAATATATCTAAATATTACAGTATGCGTGGAAACTGACAAAAAATTTGTCTTTTGAACAGCGAGTGATTTATCGCCACAGGTTCCAGAAGAACCACAAGAAGCAGGTACATTGAGATCAAACTATGACGTGTTGTAGAGTGTGGACATGTTTTAACTTGTGTTGCAACTTTTTCATGTTGGTCTTTAATATCCATAAATTATTGTTGTAGTCTCTCACCTCTCAAGTCACCTCAGCGGCACTTTCCAAGAGCAGAAGCAGTGCATCAAGCTTTGAAGCCATCTACAGACAGGTGCATCTTAAATAATTTAAAACAATCTTCCCCAAATCTTTTCACTGGTGGGTTTGTTGGTGTACTCATTAATTAACCCTGATTGTTCCCACAGAACAAGTTCCTTGGCAATGAAGTTGCTCCTATCTTTGCCATCATCGTCCGTGCTGTCAGAGCTAATAAGAAGGTCATGGGATACGAATTGGCAGCCTACTTGGACAAACCTACCGCCAGACTTCAGATCATTCTTGCTAACTTGGCTGCCGATAGCAAGTGGAAGCTCTGTGCTGATGGAGCTCTGCTTAGCAAGCACAAAGTTACAGTGAGACACTGTCCTGCTTATATCATATACCTTAGGACATGATACAAAAAGGCTAATCAGAAAATTAGCTGCCTTATCTTCACATCTACTATTTCTCAATAGGCTAGAGTTGCCTGGGGAGCAGAATGCAAGCAGTTTGACATCACGATCACAGCCGAGACTGGTCTTGTGGGTCCAAGCCCTGCTGCTCGCCTCAGAGTGGCCTGGAACGAACTTCCCTCTGCCCTTAAACACTATGCAAAGAAGTATGAAATTTCATCTGGACTGTCTTTAGCCTATTTACATGCAATACAGGACCATGTAAAATTTCTGATGTTTGAAAATTGTTTTACAGGGTGGTTGACTACATTCCTGCTTCCATACTGGCTGGCTTGATCAAAGGAAAGGATGCAAACAGCGCCAAGCAGCTCTCTGTTACCGTGGTTGCCACGTCTGACAAGACCCTTGACTTCATTCTGAAATCACCAACAGTATGAATAATTTAGTAGTTCACCAAAAGATGAAGTTAAATTTGTTTTTACTTTTTCTAATAATTGTAAATTGTTCTGTCTACAGCTTACTGTCTATAAGCTGGCTCTGCATCTTCCCATTGCTCTCCCACTTGATGAAATCAAAGGTCTCACCCCCATGGATAGCGTTGCTGATCAAGTCCACTACCTGTTTACCAAGGCTGGTGCTGGTAATGGATTACCTTATTCTTTAATATGATATGCACTGGCAGTTATCTCTGGCTATGTGCCACAGAATAAGATATTTTTTTCCTGCATAGCTGAATGTACCTTCGTCGGAGACACATTGACCACATTCAACAACAGAAGATACCAGAACGAGAGGCCGCTGTCTTGCTACCAAGTTCTGGCACAGGATTGCACCGAAGAGCTGAAGTTCATGGTTCTGCTGAAGAAGGATCACATTGAACAGAACCACATCAATGTTAAGATTGCTGACATGTGAGTGTCCACTTAAAATGAGAGAAAGAAATTGTGGTTTTCATCCACAAGCTGACAAAACTAAATAACGTTTTCATTTTTGCACTTGTAGTGATATTGACCTGTACCCGAAGAACACCGACATGATTGTGAAGGTCAACGGAATGGAAATACCCGTCAACAACCTGCCATACCAGCATCCCACAGGTTTTTATACGCAACAATCTTATCCTCAAAATCTTGCACTGGGCTAGCAGTATGTGCTTTAATACTGCAAACTACACAGTCATGATCCCAGTATCCTAAAGCTCTTACATTATTTGCAAAAATTGGCTTAAACTAAAGGATTATAATCCTGTTTTATTCTTACAGCTAAAATTCAGATCAGGCCAAAGGGTGAAGGCATCGCTGTATATGCTCCTAGCCATGGTCTTCATGAGGTCTACTTTGACAGGAACTCATGGAAGGTAAATGCAACATTAATTATGGACAGTTTTAAGTTTTGCTTTTTGCATGAATGAATCCAGGCTGCAACATCTGAGAAAAAACATATTGCACTTTTGATAAATTTGACTGTATATTTGATGGTCTATAAAGTCTCATTTGATCTTGCCCTGCAGGTTAAAGTTGTTGACTGGATGAAGGGACAGACCTGTGGACTCTGTGGAAAGGCTGATGGGGAAGTCAAACAGGAGTACCGCACACCCAATGGACATCTGACCAAGAGCACAACCAGTTATGCTCATTCCTGGGTTCTGCCAGCTGAGAGCTGCAGAGACACCAGTGGTGAGACACAAGAATCATTTTTCATATAAATCTCTCACCCCTTAGCAAGACCTTTAAATGTATAATAATGCACTGAATCCATCAGAAGCTGACTAATCAACACCTTTCACTTACAGAGTGCCGTATGAAGCATGAATCTGTGCAGCTGGAGAGGCAGGTGAACATCCATGGCCAGGAATCCAGGTGCTTCTCTGTTGAGCCCGTGCTGCGCTGCCTGCCCGGCTGCTTCCCTGTGCAGACCACCGCCATCACTGTTGGTTTCCACTGCATGCCTGTTGGTGAGTCTGCAAGAAATCACAGTTGGTTCAAGAGACAGAGTTAGAAAAAATGGAGAGAAAAAAATCCATGTCCTAATTGCACTGCTCCTCTCACACTGCAGATTCTGTCCTGGAACAACCTGAGGCCATGTACCACAACAGTGTGGACTTGAGGGAAACAGCAGAGGCCCACCTAGCCTGCAGCTGCACAGCTCAATGTGCTTAAAACTACTTTCTCCTGTCAGTCACTTACATCATGTGTATGTTTTGAATGTGTTTAAATAAACTGCATCTCAAAATAAGTTTTTGTTTCAAGTTGTTTCAGTTATGCATACTGCAGAGCTACAATGACACATTACTTAAAGGGAAATGCTTAACTTTACGCTGAATGTCTTTTATTTCTATCATTCAGAAACAGTGTGAGAAAAAATGTGAATGCTGGTCAGACTATGTGATGGCAGGTGAAACCTGCCGGACATAATTAAAACCTGGGTGGATATTATTGATGTGACAATGGAACAGTGTGGGAGATTGATACCAATACTGTTGAATATGTAAAAGCCTCTAAATAGAAAAAAAGGAAGTCATCACTCCCAAAATAGCTGTATAGTTAGTGTACAATTTCTGCTGACTATTAAAAATATTAATTACAATGTTTGCCAATAGTGCAAGATATTTAAGCTACAAACATGCAACAGCAAGTTCAATTGTAGTCCAGAGTATGGTATGACACAAATCTGTGTTACAACCTACACTTCAGTTTACTTCCTATCAACGCTATAATAACGTTACGCTTTTACGAAGTAAAATAACAAGCAAGAACCATTGCTTGTGTGACTAAATCCTGGTACAAAAACACAGACATCATGGCTTCAGTGGTCAAGACGTCATGTATGCAACCATTGGGTATGAAGTCTTTGACGTATTATGTATCTTCAGTCTTAACACTCTGATGACAAAATGTGACTTTTAACTTGCAAAATTATGTTTTAAATTGACAAACATAACAAAAGTATTATTCATCCCTTCTTACTGACCACCACTCATATATTTTTCCAAAGTAAGATCCCATGGTGGTCCACCAGAAGGGGCGACTTCACCTCTCTATAGCGCTGACAGGAAGTAAACAGACATGCAGTTCAGAAAACGGATATACGTCACAACTGTCTAGAAGAAAGTCTAGCCACAAAAACAAATGTCAAAGCAGTTTATTACTTGTTAGTTTAATACTTACCTCATTACTAGATTGTCCTGTTGAACTGCTGCTTCACTGTATGGTTTACCTCATTGATCTCCACTTTGGTAAGTTGTCACCAATGAATGGGAGCCAACAGGTGAAGCAGTTCCACTGATCAGAAACTCAAAATTGCTTCAGATAGAGGTCAATAAACAGCAAAAGACAAGAAACTTGTGTTTCAAGAATGTATAATGAATGTTTCAACAATCTAACATTGTCTAGAATACATCATGTCACATTCCTGTGGTAAGAATTATTCTCATGTGTCAATATAAAGCCCCTAAAATAAACATGTTAATCTTAAAAAATGGTGAGAGGAATTTACATTCACATCGACATCAGAGTGGTCTATCCTCAGTGTTGAATTTTACAGCTTCCCTATTTAACTGCAACATCATACATCACCCGCTACTCATGTAATTGCAAGTTACTAGGAAGCAATGTTGTCAACCACATTTCTATACTGAGCTGTAGAAACATACTTCATATTTTATCTAGTTTCTTATTGCATTTAGTGAAACAGCAGCCTTAAATCTACATTCTAAAACATTGTTCAAGAGTACGAGAAGCTGAAAAGATGTGATATGAATGGCAACGTTTAGACTAGGTTCAACAGCGACAATCAACAAGGGCCGAGCAACATCTCATCACCAAAACATGATTGTTTGTGGCGCAGCTGCAGTGCCAAAAATATACCAGCCTCAGACTAAGGTCCTAGATATAAAATATAACTGCCCAAACAACATTTTAAGTACCACATACATAAATAAATACATTCATCACATAATCTAAAAACAAAACAGTAAGATATTAACAAAGAAACAACTGGATTACAATTTTTTTCCCAGTCACGCAGAGAGCAGAACACCAGCAGCTGCTATCTGCAAGTGCATTCACAGCTCAGGTGTGTTTCTGAAAGACCACAAATCGTCCAGAATTAAGAGACAATAACAATCGTTTTGATTCAAATGAAGAAGAGCTTTTGGCTTCATATAGAGCTGTTCTTTTCCCTTGCGAGCGTGTGGCTGCTGTGGTCTTCACCGTCGTTCCACCGTTTGTGCTGAACTGGAGTGTTCCCATTTAAAAAGATGCTTGATTCTTCTTCATGTTCAGTCTTTCTCTTTGGTTTGGTAGAGCTGGAAATCAAATTCAACAAACAGTCAGGGAAACATAATAGTATCAGCATTCATTTAGGTGCATGAACTGCAAATCAACTAATTTAAAATACTCAATAAAATAAGTAATGGAATAGATAAATTAAATAAAATGTGTAGTATATAAGTAATACAATTAATCAAGATATTTTCAATCAAAACAAATTATCAGTAAAATTTAAATTTGATTTTAACATTGAGAATGAGAAAGAATTAGAATGAATAAAGAAATGTCTCTATTATGGATAACCAATTAATCTTATAACAAGTGAACAAATAAATTGAGAAGGTGGTGGTAAATGGAATATAGTACAATGTATATTTATACTAGTGATGTCACATATTTCAATTCTAAATTGAGAATCGATCAAAATGAGCTACATCAAAAATAGATTGAAATCAAAAGCAGGACAGTCAGTTCTCGCAGTATTTATTTTTTCTCTCTTCCCCTGTCCACTCCTGCATGTTGGCAAGTGAACAAAGGATAAACAACGCAAAACAACAAAGATGACGCAGCATCGCCTCCTGGTGACCTGCAGCTGCACTTTTCTATCTTTTTAATGAGGACAGTTGTCCAGGCACAAAACCAGTCATCTGTTGATTTTTGCAAATCAGTGCTAAAACAAATGTTTAAATAAAAAATTGAATCAAATCATGATCTTAAAACTGCAAGTCAAACTGAGTCGCGGATTTGGAGATTTGTGACAACCCTATAAATTTCTATATATCTGTGTCCCACTGTTTGTTTCTTTAATTGTGGCAGGAGGTGACATACTTGACAGCCAACACTGCAGATTCTTTCCTTTCCTCCAGATTCCAGATTCCCCTCCTTCTGCTGCAATTTGTAAATTCTGTAAAGAATCCCTGTGTAAATAAAGACACTGTACCTGTTTTCTGGGATAAGGCAAAGTGTGTGATACAGGTCGGCCGTTGATGGTGATGTGAGTGGGACACCTCTGGGTGTGGGGGAGGATGTGCCAGACGGGCATTTGATGAGCCTTTCTGAAGCCGACGCTGCACTCGCCTTTGATTCAGCTGCAGAGATAACAAGAAACATTACTGAGCCTCATCAGGAAAGAGACTTATTAATACTTATAAATAAAAACAATAAGCAGGGGAAAATAATTATAATATAAACCATACTGTAACTAAATTATAAGAAAGAAAATAATAGATTATTATTATATTTAGATTATTTAGATCCTCTAAGTATCATTATAATTACTGTTCCTCAATTAATTTCAATAAACACTCACATATTAAAAAGGCACTTTTAGACTTTGACATCGGAGGTTTCTTTGAGTCAGCAAATGGACTCAAGTTTAAAAACTGATGTTTGAGCCACGTTGCTCGATCCTCCTCGAAGGCCTTCCTCTGCAAGATAAACCACATACAACTCATATCGAAAACAGTCAGACTTTAATGACAATAAAAGAAACATTTACCAGGTCTGAGATAGATGGAAAAAGGTCCCTATGACATGTAAGGGGGAGGAGGACTATTATTTTATTAACAACTTTTATTAATAGCTAGGATATACGGGATACAGTAAACTCACCTCATGGCTCAGTCTTATAGCTGCCTCAGTGAAGTTCCTCCTCTCCCTCTCAAAGATCTTTCTCTGTTCCTCTAGGGTCTTCCACTCCTCTCTGAGGCGCTCTTTCTCCTGCAGCATGTAGCAGTCGCTCAGTAGGGATGCCGTCTCCTCATCACACGGGGAGCTCAGCTGCTGCTACAAGAAAAAAAAAAAATACAGGTACACCAACGTGTATATAAACACTGCTGTATGAAAAGGGCGGGGCAGTGCAGTGAGTTTGCATCCACAACAGGGTGTTCAATGCACCATTATTTCCAATTCATGAATGTTTTGCAGCATTTTCTCAGGGGTGAATGCAACTCAGGAATAGTTAGTTTAAGCTAGAGTTTAATGGAAAAAGTCTTAAATACAGTAACAAACAAAATACAGAATATTTTTTCCAACATGTCTACAAGGTTTATATTGAAGTTCTCAGTGAACACAATGAAAAAAGAGTAAACACTGAGCTAAAGCTACACTGATAGGGGAAACTATGTTAGAGTTAAACTAATATTCAAAAGCAGAAGTTTAAAATGTAAGACTTTCCAAGCGTAACTTAAAATCCTGCTTAAAATTGATTATTTGGTTACACACACTGACTTTGACTCTCCAGGAAACTTTACGGCTAAAACTTCCAGGTAAATTCAGTCTTACCTGCAGGAGCTGCTGCTGTGTTTGAATGAAGTCTTTGCACTGCTGGATCTCCAGCTTCAGTCTGTCCATCTCCTCCTCGTGAGTCTCTCGGGAAACAGCGTCCGTGCTTTTAGTCTCGCTCATCTGAGCCAAAGACGCTGAGCAGAAACAACACAGAAAATCAAATTTTACAATTATGTTTACATCCGTCTTCTATGTATTGGTTTTAACATGAAATGTTGATCCAGTCAGGAATGTCATTGGGCAATTTCTCAGACTTCAATCTCACTTGGCACATTAATGATACAAACAGTATAACACACGAAGACTACCTTGGCTGTCCAATCTTTCAACGTGGCTCTTGAGTCGTCTCCACTGGAGGCGAATACTGTTGGTTAGCTTCTCCCGGGCGTGAACACAATACAGCTCTACACTTTCTTTACTGGAATCAAACACTTCCTCTTCCTCCTCGGAGTCAGCCTGACAATGACAATAGAAAAAAAAATGTAAAAATACTTTTCAATCTATTCGTTGCACATCTGGCCAACAATAACAGGTATGAGGATGATGATTATAAGCATTTAAAGACATTTTCGCAGTAGTTAATGGCCAGCTATTTTGATAATCGATCAATCAGTTTGAGTTTTTTAAGAAGAAAAGTAAAAATCCTCTGGTTTCAGCCTCTTAAATGTGAATATCTTCTGTTTTCTTTATTCTTCTATGACAATAAACTGAATATCTTTGGGTTGTGAGTAAAACAAGACAATTAAGGATGTCATCTTAGGCTTTGGAAAACATTGGTTAACATTTTTCACCATTTTCTGACATTTTAAAACAACAACTATTAATCAAGAAAATAATCGACGATTAATTGACTTTGAAAGTAATCATTAGTTGCAGTCCTAATTCAAAGTAATGAAATACATGTCATTAGTTAACTACTTACAAACTTAGGTTATGATAACTGCTGACTAACTGCATAGGACTCCTACAACAGGTCTGGACCACGCAGAAATTGTGTTTATGTTTGCCTAAGAGAAAACTTTTGATAGTTCTCCTTAATTAGTCCTCTCACTCCTCCTCCTCCACTTGAGAATGAGTCTGTTCATATGAGTGGTTCAACTAAGTTGTTAAAATGGAAAAGGTAGTTAAATGACCCCTGGTAACAGATCTACACTGCCTATGTTCAGTATATTAAAGATCACATATATTCAAATTGAGCAATGAAGTGAAAGTGGTGACTTGGAAAGATGCATCCGTCCTCCTGTTACTGAATGTTACAAAGGAGCCAAGAGAAAAACAAGTTGTCCTACCTGTGTGCAGTCATCTTGATGTTTGTCTCCTTTCAGTGTCAGTTTCCTTGAACTCAGAATGGACACAATGTCCTTTTTCATCTGCTGCAACACTTTCTTCAACTCTGCATTTTCCAGCAGCAGCTCCCTTTGTCGGGTGTCATAGTCGCTCAGCAGAGTCTTATACATCTCCCCCTCATGCCTTGGGATGAGAAAGACAATTTATTCATTATTATTATTTATTTATCCACTACAATCTCACATACATGACACATCAACAGAGGAAATCACTTTAAGCTACAGTAACATCAAGGAGTCCTGGAGTGAAACCATGATAGAAGCTTGTTTCTAAAATAAATCTGTGTCACCTAGAAAACTGACATGGGAGCTGATGTGCAACTTGTTTGAGGTGCAAAAGTAGGATCAATGGTATATTCTCTGATTAAACTGCTTATTTCTTTCTCTTGTGACAAAAAAAGTGAACTTACTTTGCCTCTGTCTTTTCAGTTTTCCAAAGACTTCTCTTCCCATCAGCTCTTCCAATGTTGTTTAATACATCAATGGCTGGAAGCAAGAAAGACAGATGTACAAAATCAGAGATTAAAGAGTCTCGAAGGGCACATACATTTTAATTTTGTGTGTAAAGGGCTGATATGTTTTCTACTCTACCTTGTTTCTTCTCCTTTTTGTCGACCAGAAGTTGATTCAAACGTTCCTTCAGTTTGTTAAATTCTCTTTCTTTCCTTTTCATCTCATGATTGTACTGGCTGGCCCGGCTGGCAATTATGTTCTGAAGTTTTTGCACCTGGCAGGGGGAAATAAAGCAAGTATTTACTGTTTAATTTGCCATTCTTACCCACCTGAAACAAATCACTGCCTGTGGATTAACTCAACATTGTTAGGAGCAGTAAACACAAAAAAGTACCTCTTCTTTTTCATTTTTCACACAGTTTTGCAAACTCTTCACTTTCAGCTGCAGCTGTCGTTCTCTCTCAAGGAGTCCCGTATTTTCTCTTTTCGACATTTCAAGCTGCTCCTATAATAAAAGAATAACAATGACATGTGCATTTAATATGAGAGTTAATATTTTCAGTGTTAACAAGCAATGCTTGAGGCAGTATAAGAACTGGAATTATACGACTCGATCTGCGTTCTGAGCATTTTTGAGGTTTTGAGCTTTAAAGTTTTTGCATTCCAAATAGCAAAAATGATATGTAGAACAAGTATCTTTCAAACATGAAAATGACAGACATCCTAAGTTTATTTTAAGTTCAATGTCACAATTCTATCACATTTGTGAATTGATTTTCTGAAATAGATCAAACGCAGAAAGATCATAGGAACTCCTTTTTTGTTAGAAATGATAGGATTCTATCTTGAAAATATGATACGAAGCAAAGATTTTCAAGGAACACAAACAATTTGTTTTAACAGGAAGAAAAGAAAAAGAAAGAAAAAACTATGGATAAATTAAAACTAATCTATTCAAATGTGAACTACTGACCTGAAGGCTTATTATTTATTTAATTTAAGACATTTTAAGACTTTTTAAAGAACTGCAAGAAGACAGACAATGCATGTTTCATAAAGTTTTATAAACCTTTTTTTTAAAATAAAGATTAGAAACTCAACTGTTGATTAACAGTCGAGTTAAAAACTAATACACACGTCTGAAGGACAGCAGTAGAAATGCCAGGTTCTTCTTTAAATAATTTTAGGTCTTGCTGAGGTGTTTATTTTCATAGTTACCTACCACATTAGCCAGCTAATGCTAGCTTCCTATTGTTAGCGGGCAGCTAATGGTAGTATTAACACAGTTTTGACAAAAATGTCAGTCAGAACCTTATAATTTCAAGGTGACAATTTGACATGTTATCTATATTTTTAAATCAAAACAGAGAAATAACTTGATTTAAATGCCACTGTACTTTTAGACGGGTGCTGGTGAGCTGCAGGTAATCCACATTGCTGTTGGACTTAAGCTGCTCCACTTCCATGTTTTCCAGGGTTCGTAGGCCCCTGCGGTGCAGCTGAATCAGGTCATACATGCAATTCAGCACAGCCACAACATTCATCTCTGAGCTGCTGCCCGACTCGGTCCAGACTGGTGGGAGGCCAAGAGAGGACATCTCCTGTAAAGAGGACAGCAAAGGAAGAAAATGATATGGAGCGGAAAATAGAAAGGATCATAATGTCCACGTCTTAGATCACTAAGCACGAGCATTTCCATATCAATAACTATGCTAATAATACATCAAATACACATGTAAGGGTACAAACCTGATTGATGTGCGAGAGGCATTCTTGCACGTTGTGCTCTGTGCAGAAGGTACTGTGCATGAAGGACTTTCTGCGCAGTGGCAGCGATGATTGGCTAAACTGCCTCAAGGGGGATGCTCTACATTCAACAGAGCCGCTGCAAATGTCCTTGATTTCTGGGGAAAAAATGTCTGTCAAAAATATATATGTATATACAGTGTGGCCTTTGTTATTTTGTTAATGCCTGACAAGGAAAGAAAAACACTGTATACAGTAAATGTTACAGGAATAGCATTCATTTGCCCCTTTGTAATAGTTTAACCTACTCCTAATTCACAAGGTTTGATGCAGAGCTGCAGATAAAATTATCTAGTAACCTACACAGAACTGCTGATGTCAGAACACTACAGCACTTTACTTCAGCTCATCTAACAATAGGATATTGCAAAATATTGCACAGTTTAGAGCTGAGACATGTAAAGGTGTTAATGAAGTTCTTCTTGGCTGAGTACAACAGCCAACTATTCAACATGTCTCATTCACAGAGCATATTCACTGGTCTTAAAAGATGTCAAAATTTGAACTCACCCACAGAGGACTCTGGCATTGTTGCAGTGCAGCCTTCGGGCTACGTGTCTGGATCATCTACTCCATGTGCAGGATACAGAAAAGCTCACCACAAGATCCACCTACGCACTCTGCTCCTGAAATAGAGGGTCAGATTAGCAGCATCCATTCAATACAGTTTGGATTACACAGCAAAGGAAGTAAACATGCAGTGGTGAGGGGTGGACACATGCAGCAACCCAAACAACAGTGTGACGGCATATTCACAAGAGCTGATTCAATCATCTACTGCAGCGGTGAGCTAAACAGTGATCACTTAAGTGCTCCGAGCCATCCTATAAGTGATTTAAAATCCTCTGTTAAAACATTTGTTTATTTAGAGTCTTTTACGATGCTTGTGAATGTTATATCTTGATCTTGTTGCTGTTGTTGTGGCTGTCACTGCAGGAGTATTTAACAGGTTGTAGGTTGGTACCGGCCGACATCTTATCTCAATGCTCTTATCATCAGCTGATCACACTAATCCCACACAGACAGACACGTGTGGTGACTTGTCTGCAGAACCATACAATCAGAAACACAATGAAAACAGTTTTCTTTCATTAATAGTAATATACTTTTAAAAAGTAGCCACACTATATACGCATAATATATTACTGAAAACCTTTAGTACCATGTGCATCATCCTGTGACAGCAACTGTCAGAGTAAAAGTGGAAGCTACATTTGCAACTGTATTTTACTTTCATAAGGGACATTTTCTTTCTTTCTTTTTTTTTTTTAAACTATGTTTTTGGGCTTTTCTTGCCTTTATTTGACAGGAAAGCTGAGGAGTAGACAGGAAAGGGGGGTGAAGAGAGAGGGGATGACATGCAGCAAAGGGCCACATGCGGGAGTCAAACCAGCAGCCGCTGCAGAGGACTGACAGCCTCCATACATCTACCAACTGAGTTAAACAGCTGCCCCATAAGGGACATTTTCTAAACTTTATTTCATATATATTTTAGTCATGAAAAGGCTGTGGCTCCTCATGAACTCAGAAGGAACCTACCCTTTGCTTTTAGTGATACTTAATCAGCCTGGTGGCGAGACAGATGGTAAGCCTACAGCCACGCAGCTTAACAAGCCCAGACTCTGCTTAGACTGGCTACTCAACAAGTGATAACCTTTAATTCATTAGTAAAACTTCCTTACTGTATGAAATCTCCAAAGGGAAATTTCTACATAAGCACTTACAGAAATGATTTATAGGTTTGTGTTTCATTGGAGGCATGTGTGATAAGAAAATTTGAGTGACCAGATTTTTAAGAACGAGGGGTGATGGGATCACAGCAGACAGCTCAGACTGATCTGCCTACACTCAGTCTCTAGCTAGACCTAGAAAATACTAATGCAGTCTAATAAAACAGCCCTGCAATAAACACTAGATTAATACATGTTATCATGATTAGTTTTTCTGTTTCTATTTAGTTTATTTTGTCACCCTTACTGATATAACTGGGGTGGGCAAAAAACACAGTCTCAGTCAATCACTTAGTTGTCTGGTGTATAAAATACCCAAAATGAAAATGTAGATTAGAGCACATCCAACATATCAATCAACTGATATTTTTGGCCCAATACTGGCATATCACAGCTATACCTGTCCATATTGATATATACGTTGTCTGATATGTGCCTATATGAACTTTTGTTTTTAACAGTACATAATCCTGATATTTTTATTTGTTGACTTTATACACAGCAATTTATGTAGGCCTATGTTCAACACTTTTTCTTAATTTAAGTCTAATATATACATATATATTGCTCTATTTGTGTTTTTTAAATTTATAGTTATAGTTTATTTAAGTTTACTGTTTCGGTGCCCTGATGCCATTTTGGACAATAAAGTTTATTATTAAAGTGTAAAATAGCCTGCCTCCATCACATATCTTTATCACAAGTGTTAACAACTTTTGAGGGATCATATTGCTATAATTGGTATATCATTGCCATAACAGAAATTAGAAAATACAGTATTTAACAAGCAAAACTATTTGTACATTTTTTCTTCAAACATGACACAAACTGATTATCAAAATCAAATGGTATCAGTATCAAAAGGTAAATGTTGCACCTCTACTTTCAGCACGACGGTGATGCAGTACAGCTCAACACCTACCCAGACTACAGTGACTACACTAAAATTACTCTAAAGCTTAATTAACATCTCTCTAAGACAGTTTCAATAAAAAACTGAAATATCAGCATCTCCCTCTTTGCTGTGACTGTCTTCAGAAGGTTATAAAAACACTGACCCAGGTAACCAGAAGATATTTACTACATTACCTGACGTTAACTTCTGCATGACTTCTGATAGCTAGCTAAGTATGCCAACCAAAAGCTAAATATTTCACATTATTTTAGCTAGCGTTAACACGAACTGTGCACCACATACAGACGTAAGTTAAGCTGTTGAGGCAAGACGCCGTTCACTCAACAAATCATTTTTAATCACTAATGAAACAAAACAAAGCAGAGGTTATGCAGCTCCTTCACACAGCAGTCAGTGTCAGTGCCCCCCGCCTGAAAACAATCTGACATTGAAGCCTAACGGCTGCGGCTATTTTAGCCAAACAAGTTGACCAGTTACGACAATAGACGTTTAAAATGTTTTCTTTACACAGAAGTTAGTGGGGGAAATGTTTTCTGTACTTACTTAACGTCGCAGTTACTTCACGTATTTCCCAATCGCTCCTCGTTGCTTCACGATAACAGCAGCTCCTTAATCCATGTCGGTCCAAATGACAGCACACACCACCGCACGCAAACCAAACAGCACGCTAATTGGCCGGCTCGTTGTCTAGCAACCAAACACGGCGCGATATGATTGGCCCGTGGTTGTAAGACACTTTAAGTGTTTTTAATGACAATTTTTGTTTTTAATGGACGTTTTTAAATTTGACACTTCGTTTAAAACACTCTCAGGAAGAAGAACACGTCGAATTGTTTTTAATGTTATTATTATAACCTTATATTTCTGAGTGGGTTTATTATTTTATTATGTTTCTATCTTATTTCATACTAAATCTAAGTATCTGTATATGTTGTATTTTGTGTATTAGCATGTATAAATGACCTTGAATCCTTGATTTATTTCTATTTTAATTTACTTTTCTATTCTAAATTCTTAATTTTCTGTATATACATGCTATGTGTGTAGCATGAAGGGGCTACAACTTTCATTGTGTTGTGCAACTCAGAATTGCATAATTATAAATAAATTAGTGTGTTTTTTGATAGCTTGGCTATCAAACAAGCCATGGTGAAAAACTTTCCTTTATTTCCTATTTTCTGCATTTATGGTGCTACATTTAGAAACACCATAAGTTACTTACATGTGTCAGGAGCAAGACTTAAAAAAATGGCAAATGTTTTTTTATTAATTATGATTAATTAATGCATTTAAAGTTATGCACTGCACTTCCACTATTCTGCATCTGCAATCATATAAGACAAAATAATGAATTCAAAGTAGCTTTATTGCGGTTTATATATACACTGAATACAATAACAGTACAGTAAAATAGCTCATTGCACTGCACAGTCAGCAATACCTTACAAAACTAGGCTACTACAGACAGCTATACATATTGTTATTTTACAAGACTAACGAGTTCAGCTGCCTAAGTGCTTCTATTCTGCATCAACAAGACATGCGCAATTTTGAGATTTTAAGGCAAAAATTTGGAAATCACATATAGTTTGGTTCCAAAGAAAGCAACTTGTGAACTCATTTTGAGGGAAACTGACCATTTTTTCAAGAGAGATCATGGCTGCTCATAGCAGAAAAGCACATGCAGACTAACAGCGTTAACAATGACTCAGTTTTTTAATTTGCAAAGAAGCAACACAAGTGAGCAATCGTGCAATTCTACACAATTCTGTAAAAACAAATGAAAAAAAAAGTTCTTGTTTTTCTTTCCTGCTCTGATATGTATCGTCTGCAGTGCAAAAGGCCTTTACCTGTTCAGATGCCCGTTCAAGTCAGTCAAAAATGTAAGGAGTCAGATGGAGTTTATAAAAAAATTATGAAAATTTCTGTTTACTTATCCTAAGACAGGGTTCTCTTAATTTTCAGGCAGTAAAATGAATCTCAGTGAATCTCCTTTCCTCTTAAATAAAGCTATATAGATGAGAGAAAAATAACACTGTGTGATTAAAACTCAAAATATTCTAAATTCCCTCAACTGTGGCATGTATCTCTGCATATTTTTGTACATTCTTCTCAACATGTGCAAAAAATAAATAAAAGGTGTCCATGTATTATAAAAAGAAATGTTTTGTAGATATTGTGCATTTCTAAAAATTATTATCAGAGGGATTTTGTTTGTCATCATCATCATCTGGTCACAACAATGGACCAATAATGGTAACATCTACTGGATTTGCAATTCGGCATGACATTTAATTTCATGATCAACTATCTCCTCATCCTGTCACTGTATCTGCACATTTAACTGGACACAATTACACAAAACAAAGCCTGACCAATTATTTTCACATTTTAGTCTCTGATTTAGTTACTAACTGGCACTGGGACCAGTCTGGAGTCGAGTGTTCTGAAGAGCGGATCTGTGTTATCGTCTCTCTTTGCTTCAAGCCACCATGTTGTCATGTCTCCTTTACCCTGTTGGGTTGAGAAAAATTAGACACCGTGAGACAAGAGAGTCATATTGCAAAGCATGTGTCCCTTTGAATTTTAAATAAAGCCATTAGGGTTTGATGGGGGGGCAGAGAGCAGCAGCTGGGGCCACCTCTTAGCAAGACATCACAAGTGTCAGCAGTGCAGGCAGGCCCTGTCCTCTGGGACTGAGAAGTAAACCCCTCCCCCATAATCACATAGGCACCATCCAAAAAAGAGGTCTTAGGTTGCAATGTGAATAGAAGCCATAGAACTGGATAAGAGAGCAAATACCAGACACACCCAGACTCTTTTCCCTTGAAGGGAAGTTTTAAATTTCCCATGATCTTTTCAAATCTCAGCCACATAAATCCTTTGTCTTTTTCAGTCAGTTACAACCAGTTACACCAGCTCATATGTTATTATCAATGCATCTATTTTAATTTAAAATTTTGCTTTAACAGTTAGTTCCACAACACCTGATAAATAACTTAAACTGCAACAAAGCTTATCACCCTAATTGTTTAATTCAAGAGATGCAGTTTATTAGGTGCATCTAGCCAAACCTAATTCATTATAAGACAAAAGTCCTGCAATAAATTCACATATTGTTCAGTTTTTTGTTGAAGCTTTTTTATAGAGGTGTTGATACTGTACAATCATATTGGAGAATGTGCTCTTTTGTGCTGTTGTTGTATTACACAAGGAGGTGTTTCTGCTATTTAGCTTACCCTGATCGATATCATGGAGTGGGCAAATAGAAACACCTACTGTTATTTTTGTTAGCATTTAATGCTCATCTCCAACTCTACATATCACAGCTGAAATCATGAAACACTGAAGTATATATATTAACTCTTCACTTTTCAAATGGCGAGAAGCTTCATCCAAGTGAATATAAAGAGATTTTCAAGGTTTAACACGTCTAATTCTACATTAGAAATTTATGTTTTGCATTAAGAAATTTAATCTAATTTAAGTTGTAAAAAATGCAAACGTGTTTTTATAAGTTATTTGGGTTTTTTTTCCCCCACAATATAAAGGCATTGCAAGTGGGGCTGGGCAATATTGTGATTTGAGACTACATATCAGTTTAGATTTTGGATATTGTTATATTGTGATGTGACATAAGGGTTGTCTGGTTTTAAGGGCGTCCTTATAGTAAAGAGATGTAATTTAGTATTCTAGACGTTTGCTTTATATACAGTACATTACATTCTGATAGTTCTCTTGCTAGTTATTAGTTCAGCTTAATTCTTATCAATTCTTATTGTTTGTCATTGTTTAGCATTTTTTTTTTTACATAACTAGTTTTGTTTTGTTTTGGGTATACACTGTGGGCACCTGAAATTATAGGAAAACAGGCACAGGACCAGTGTGCACCAGGGAGGGCCAAGGTTTTTGTTTCTGTTTTGTTTTGTTTTTTTAAATCAAAGCAGGAGAAGTATGCAGGAACCATGCATGACTTTGTTCCTTTTGTGTTTGCTTGTTTTGACAAATAGACACTGGTAATATAATACAATACAATTTAACAGCAGCATGAACTGAAGCCTCTAGAAAAAAAATGGACCATACAGTTGAATCACTGCACTTCTAGAACAATTTAGAAGAAACTGAACATCCTATCCTTATTGCAGGGCTGTTGTATTAGACTGCATTCATTTTAGCTAGGTAATAAACTGGTAAGTGGGTGTATATCAGCCCTGCCCAGTAAGATGTGCCTTCCAACACAATAAACGGTTCAATCACTACAGCAACCACCAGGAATGTACTGAATGCACCCCTCTCTTCAGTGGTTTCTGAAGTGGGTTCTCTCAGCACAAATTAAAGATATAGAACAGCCACAAGCAGCTCAATATACATTTGTTGCACTGGTTGTTTTGGATTTGTCATTGCAGCCAGTGTAATATCTCAATATTTGTTAACACAGGTCATATATAAACATAAAATACACTCAACAAAAATATTAATGCAGCACTGTTTTTGCTCCAATTTTGTATGAGTTGAAGTAAAAGATCTAAGACTTCTTCTGTGCATGTAAAAAGTTATTTCTCTCAAATTCTATTACAAATTTGTTAAAATCTGTTTTCTTGAGCACTTCTCCTTGGCCAAGATGATCCATCCACCTGACAGATGTGGCATATAGAGATACTGACTAAACAGCCATGATTATTGCACAGATGTGATTGGACTGATCACAATAAAAAAAATACTCTAAATTGCACAGTTTGATATTGAAAAGAGACATTTATTAGGCATTGAACTATAGCTACACATACCAGTCTTATTCTCAGGAGGATAAAGTCATGACCTGCTCTACTCTGTCTCTGACTGGCTAGCATTCATTGTTTTTGTTGACTGGGTTGGTTAGGTTTACGCATGAGGAGTGATTGGTTAGGGTTAGGGTAAGAATATCAGGGTAAAAGCCAATCAGAGAAAAAGCAGGCGAGTCATAAAAATCTGGTAATTTCTGCAGCCCTATGTAAAATAGCCATAGGTCAGTGCCTAAGTGGATTTTTATTGTGACCAGTTCAAGTCACACCTGTGCAATAAACATGCAGTTTAATCAGCATCTCTATACGGCACACCTGTCAGGTGGATGGATTATCTTGGCAAAGGAGAAGTGCTCAAGAAAACAGATTTGAACAAATAAACATGAGAGAAATCTGAGATCTTGTAGTCGTACAAGAGTGTTGCTTTTATATTTTTGTTGAGTATATATGAATATAATGTTACCTTCACATTAAGTGTTCCTCTGCATGTCAGAACGTAGCCTCTGAGTTTGTGAAGCAGGTCAGCTGTGGCTCCACTCACCTGGATCTTCAGAGCTGTGGATGCAATTATAAAGAAACACACACCATGTGATGTAACGCAGAAATATTAACAATGTGTGCTTAAAATTTATTGTAGCAATTTTATTTTATCCTATTATTTATTTATTTATTGCATCATCATCATGCACCATTATGTGCAAAATGTGTTACATTTTATTACTTTATTTCTCAGGATTGAAAACGACACAAGGTGCGGAATAGCCCATTTAAAATATAACATACAAAATCAAATTTCATCACTTGACCCATATTGTATCAAACACATCCATTAAAATTAGTGTAATGTGTAAAATAAAATATACCATTTTCATTCATGTACGTAATATAATTCACATTACATGTTTTATGTTTTTGATTTTTCGTTACATAGTCATATAATGCAGGTTTCACACAATACTTACAATATACAGTACACTTTGCATATATAGTCTAGTACCCCGTATATTATTGAATGTAAGTCATATATATATATACATGCAGTTACAAGGCTTTATGAGATCTCTAAAGCAAGTCTATAGGGCAAATTGCATAGACATGTTTTGCACATTTTACAACATATATGACCCTTATTTTTTACATAGTGACTTAAAAGCATGTTTGCAAAATGTGCAAAGCAAAGTAATGTAATGTGTACTCAGACCTCACTCTGAGATCTGGATGATTTTCCTTACAAAGGTCGTCTCTTCTCATATTTATCCTAAACCTACAATCTGACCCTTCAGTCACTGCATGCTTTTCCATTACCCCACTAGCTTGATGCAGAGGATTAGATTAACTCCACGGTGTTGTGCTGGTGAGCAAACACAGAGACAGACAGTCCTGTTTGGCACAATAACAGCAGCAACAGCACAGGCCAAACGCTAATTCTGACCGGTCATTGAAGACAGTTACAACAACACAGCAGACAGCATGTAGCACAGCTGCAGAGCTCATACAGTAAAAGTTGAAGTGAAATTAACCTGATTCTTTTTTAGACCGACTGTTCCACTTTGAGATATTAATTGGATGAAAGACAGTGTGTCTAATCCTTCATTACCTTCACTTGTTGATTCCATCCTTGATGCAGTGTTCACGGTGTCCCCAAACAGGCAGTAGCGAGGCATTTTGGTACCAACAACACCAGCCACAACAGGTCCTGGCAGAATAAACAGCAGTGATTGTAAGCAACTCTTTTGGTGGATAATATTGTGTATATATGTGTATATAATCATGATGATGCATGTGAGCTTATTTAAAGGGGACATACCCTAAATTTTAGAGTTATTTTTACCTAGGACCTACATATGTGTATAGATGAAGCAGTCAAATCAATGATTTTGAAAAATTATCAACCTGTTGAAAAAAGCCACAGAACTTAAATTGTATTATTATCACATTAAATCAGAATTGAGAGCTGATCCAATCAGAATCAGGAAAAATTCTTCTTGCCAACCCTGAAATCTGATTGGCCTGTCCAAGCACATTGTTTTCTTTTGTATGCAGGTGACTTTTAAGGTTTAGGTTGATTCACGTTATGGATCATTTTACAACACATGGTTCTAAAATGAGATGAGATGGAAGCTTTACATGATGTTGGTATGTTGGTATGGTGCCACTCTGTTGTGTTGTGATTGAGCCATTTATCTTATAAATACAAATTTTAAAGACAGGAATCTAAGATATGTAAGATACTGTTATGTTTTGATGCGAGTGTGCATACATACATACATGCTGCGCTGCATAAGCAGGGTTGAGAGGGTTACTCTAAAAAATGTATTCTAATACAAAAAAAATGTAGACTAACCTTATCCAAGTACCACAATATTAAAGTAACTTTTGGGTTACTTCAATATAAAATATGATGGAATTGTTTAGCCAAATATAATGTTTTGTGTTTACTGTCAGGTTTATTAGTTTGTCTAGTTATTCCTTCCTTTTTTGTGTGCCATTTATTGATTGATTGATTTAACAAAATAAGCGGCAAAATTTCCACACAGGGAAGTATTTTTTCACAGGAGGTTATGATGATGAATTGGCAACAGTAAAGTAAGTTAAGCTTCACATGAGTGGTGAGTGGTGCTGATTTGTTAATTTTTGTAATGTGTATCATTCTGTAGTAATATTAGTTGTAATATGGTATTCTTGAGTAATCCCCATTTTTATTAAATGTATCTGTAATCTGATTATGTCTTTTCTATGTGTAATAGTAATGGAATACATTTACCTTTTTCTAAATCCAGATTACGTAATCTCATAACACGAAAGCCATTACTGCCCAAGCCTGTGCATAAGTCAATTAGCATGCACCTGACTTTATTTTACAAGAAGTATAATTGATGCTATCACACTTTAGAGAAGTGGCTTTCAAACTGTGGGGCGAGGACCCCTGGTGGGACATTATGTGCTACTGCAGGGGGTTATGGATGACCAGGAAAAACATGGTGTGAAACACAGTTGAATGAATATGATCTATTTAGGGAAGATTATTGTTTTGTATCGTTAACATTTTTTCACCAAAATTAAATTCCTGTTTTACTGTTTCTTCATCAGTTATTGTTAAAGACTGATAAAAATTGTTAGGTGGGTGGTGCATGTAATAGCTTTTGTACTGCCTGTGAAACAATACATCTTTTAAAAAGTAATTACGATTTATGCTCGATTTACATTTAATTTTTATTAACATTTACCTTCTGACATATATATGTACAGGTAGTTACTCTCTCTATCTATTCTGCAACCTTTGACCACTGTAAATTTATAAATGTGTCCTCTGACAGCCAACTGTTATCTTAACTTCTGGGAAAATATTACAGAAAATGTTGTTTTCTTGCTGTTGTCACATTTCTGATAACTTGTGTCCTAATTGAATTACAGTAAACAGAAATTTCTGAGGCTATAAAGAAGTGTTGAGTGACTGGACTGCCCTCAAACTTCAGATTATGTGTTTTTTAAAACTGGACTGCACAGTTAGATTCTATAAACATAAAATACACTCAGCAACTTTGTATATGGTTGAATTAAACTGACAAATGTCCACAGTACCCGAGTGGATGCCGGCGCGTATCTTCAGCTGAGTGTTGGGTTTGTGAGGGATCTTGAAAGTGTGGCAGACACTGACCAGATCCAGAGCCATGCTGGCTATCTCTCCCGCATGATTGATGCCATTTTCCTGAGGGACTCCAGACACCACCATGTCTGGACGGTTGGCCATTATTCCATGAAAAGAGACAAATAAAATGTCAAATAAACATCAAAACGCACATTCAGATGTTCTTCAGACTCTTCAGTAAATCTGTTTTTTGCCTTTTAGATAATCAATTTCAGTTGCGCATCATTGTAATTGTAACTGTTTGTAATTCAAAACCAAATTTTCATCTTCACTCACAAGCATCGCCTATTGTCTCCACTTTGTAGACGTCATAATTGTCAATAATATCATCAAAGGTGGTGTAGAGCTGGTTGAGGAAATCCACCACCTGATGGGGGGTGCTGGCACCAGACAGCTGAGTGAAGCCAACAATATCACTGTCACAGGGGGGAAATACAGAGTTACTCATCTCTAATTCAACATGTAGGTAATCAAACATTGTTTGTTTTTTTAAAAAAAGTGTAAAATTACAATGCACAGAGGGGAAAATGACGAAAAAAAAATCAATCTATATGTTTCCTTGTTATTGAAACATATTTGAGTTACACTACAACTGAGCAAATATCCATTATAAATAACTTTATATAATTAATTTGTTTCACACAACACACACCTGAAGTAGACGGTGGCGTTGGAGAAGCTCTGAGCCTCTGCTGTTCGACCTTGACGAAGGTCATCAGCCACCGGTTTTGGTAACATACCTGCACAGGAATTTCATGACTTAAAATATATCAGCTGAAAAAACAGAAAAAAACTTCAGAAAAATTGATTATTTTTCTACAATAACTTGATAAAACCTGCAATATTTTCTACACAATTCATTGACAGTGATAAGATCTAGGAAGCTCTATTTCTGTGTGAATATTTGTTGGATGGACCCCCATCAGAAAATGACATTTTGTTTTGATTTTGTTTACATCTTTTATTTAATGCACTTTATTTTTTGGTTTTCTTATTTTCTTTCTTTCTTTTGTTGTCTTTGTTTATCTAGACTGTATTTGCTGAGTCCTAAATTGTGTTTTTCTTGGAAGTTATTATGCTTGTTAAATTTGCTTGCTTTGTATGTCGACGATGGGTCGGAGTGATGAAAGTGCTGCTTCTTAACCACTAGATGGCAGTGAACACATTTGCTTGTGTCTATTAACTTAACAGTAACAGCTGTGCCTTGAGCAACTTTCTATAAAGCTGCACTATGACGTACACATGTTGTAAATAATGATTGTGCACATTTTATAGTTTACTTGTCATCAGCGGTTTCCAACCTTTTTCCGTATGAAACACCTTTTCTATTACCGACAACCCTAAAGTGACATATTTTACAAAACAGCTGATAAACTGTATAATTAACCCAAATAATGAACTTGGTCACTGCAGTTATGTGTAAAATAAACAATAGATTGGTTAATTTTCAGTTGAATATTTCCTGTAATTTTTTTACATCAGAGATGAGTTTTCCTGATATTTTTAGGAACATTTTTTACAATTTTCTATCTCGTATTATGCATGGCTTTTTCATATTTAATAATCACACATATTAAATAGGCTTCTTTTTTTTTTTTTGACAAATTCAGTATTTTCTTCTCCGTGACACGTGGCCCAGGATGAGGCCGTTAAACGAAGGCTTTGTGAAAATAGATTTGTTCAGGTCTTCACCCATGTCCTCATCATATGAGATTTTTATTTATTTACTTTACTGCTAAAATAATAATTCAAACTTTAAACATGACAATTCTATGTAGTTTTCTTCATAAAGATGAATGAGAAATTGGTGTACTGTATATAGAGCCAAATCAAATTCTGCCCCTTCAGGCTTGGCCCAGTTGTAATGTTTGGCAACCCCTAGTGGGGTTCAGGACTGGACCCCCAGGTTGGGAACCAGTCCCTTACATAATGCACAACAAATCAAGTCCAGCTTGTACTAAATATATCAGTGTTGTCTCTGCAACCCCAACAAGACCAATAATATGATTCTGCTTTTGATCAATCATTAGAGCCGTGCAGTTCTCTCACATCACTCCACGCTGTTATCCATCCTGACTTACTGTATAAAAGCCGGTCTGTCTTCTGTTTCTCTTGAAGAAGATCCTGTGTTCTCTCAGCAACTATGGACTCCAGATGTTTGCTGTACTTCTCCATCTGCCAGTTCAAGATGCAACAACAACCTAGCATTTGTCTTCAAACTGCTACCATTTGGAAAATGGAGGTTTTGATCCAAATAACGTTACATAACAGTTTGTATATTTATTGTACTTTTCATGGTGGATTCAATGCATACTATATAAATTCACACCGGTGTAGCTACATGTTATTTTACTGTATATCAGCCGGTTATTACCAGGTTCATCATCATGTCCACAGGGCTGACTTTGTGTGGGTTCATCTTGTCGAGCATCTTCTTCACCTGCTCAAACGTTGGCCTCATGGTGATGTTATGAGACCAACACTTCTTAATAAGCTGTTCAGAGAAGAGAGCAACGCCTCATTCTCTAATATGTTCTTACATATGCCTATGACATATAATACTAATCAAACATTTTCATGTTTATACAACTCTAACGAGATTCACACATGTGACAGACCTCGCAGTAGTCTCCTTGATGGGGACAGTCAGTGTCTGCCTTCCCTGCTTTGAGTTCGGGCAGCGGGGGGCGCCACATGAGATCCAGCCTCACTCCCTCAGCCTGGTCCTGTTTGAGAGGACTGCTGGTTACAGAGCAAAGATCAAAAGGAGGCCGAAGGTTGTAATCTTCAGGGAAGGCTGTCATACTCACTGAAATGAGGTCAGAGCGAGTGGCAATCTCCACCAGGATCATGGAGTAGCTGAGAAGAGGAGGGGAAAGTAGAGACAGGATAGTATTTCTCAGTGCAGTTTCTATGATTCAACAGTAATGCTTTTTATATGTATGAAGATGCATGTCCATCTTCCATAACTCAATTTTTACATGCAATTTTTAAAAAAATCAATGCTGTGACACTCAAACACACCTGTAGACATCTGCTGCTGGTGTCATGTTGGAGGTGCTTCCCAGCAGGACCTCTGGGGCACAATATATACGATTTACATCCCCACAAGTGAAGCCATTACTGCCAGCCTCAAATTCCTCCTTTCTGTAGACTGTGAGCCCATAATCTGAAGCCAAACACAGAGAAATACAGAGTACAGCAACGCAGGGTGTTGTTCGATAATAATGTTGCTGCTGGTATAGGATGTGGCTGAGGAGTGCACTGATTTCCGATAAAGAGATCAGTGGTGGACTCTGAGGGGAAGGGCACAACATATATGCAGCGGGGCAGAGCACTTTACCACATTTTGTCTACTGGAAGGGCACTCTAGAGAGCACTTTTCCTTGTTTTGACAATTGGAAGAGCACTCTAGATGGCACTTTTCCTTGTTACGTAAAAACTGCAAAGGCACTCTAGTGGGAACTTAACCAAGTTTTAGACAAGGCACCTCATTTCATTATTCTGGGCACTTTTTTTTCAAACACCAAAAAGGTGCAATTGCCCTGAAACTGTGTATGTTGAGTGACTTATTACAGGTGTGTAATTACTAAAACAGAATATAACAGTGTGTATACACTCGAGTTGACAGTTGTGTCTGAGGATGATGCATTGTCACCTGAGATTTTGCACACCCAGCGGTCATCAATGACACAGTTTCTGGAGTGAAGTCTCCCATGAAACACCTTGTGCTGGTGGAGGTATGCCATCCCGCGGGCGATGTCAGTGGCAAAGGACAGTCTGCACAAGGGAAGAAACACCCCTATCTGTTTGTGTTCCAACACTGGGTCACGCCAAACAAAAACACAAAAATCTTATGGTATATGTCTCATGGCTCGCACGGCATTATGGCCTATTGAGAATTTTTTTATTTAAGTCTTTTCTCTGAATGATTGTAGCTTGATTGTTGAATTGTGGTGCAAAAATATTGAGTCTGGAAATGAGTTTGTCATCATAGCTCATCTGAAAGATTGACACCAATATCTGACATTTCCTACTAAGGCTTTATTCAGCAAAATACATTTTGTATTTCATTGCATCATGTTGACATTATACACCACAGAATCTCTCATTTAATCAGCACAAAGCACTGACTAGGCCATGGTCTTCAGCTCCTATCTGCATATCTAAACTACTTAAAAGGCTAAAATAGACAGATAAAGGGTATCACAGCCACTAACAGCAGATCTATTAATTGGCTGACTCAGGCTTTTTGAGGGTCAGAACAAAAGGGCGCCAGTGTGCTAAAAGTCATGTTGGCTATATGGTGAAACAGTTCCAGTACCTCTGGTTTAGATTAAAATTGTTTTATTATGTGACTTAAAGTGCAACAACTGCTGTGATACACCTCTATTCAACCATTTAGAGGCACATAGAGGCCAACTAATTTTCCAGCATGTAGGACAACCTATATGGCACTGCATCACATTTTCTTGTCTTGAAGTACAGTCCAGAGGACACTTCATCATGTTGTTTTTCAAGGGAAAGACACCCTTGAGGGCACTTTATCGCATTCTATCTAACACTGAGGCACAAGGGAGGGCAATCATCAAAGCCCAGCGGTGGATCTACTTCAAGTAAGAAGAAAATAAGTAAAGCAAAACAGCCAAAAAATATCAGAATATCAGCTAAATGGTCACTGTGTTAAAAAAGAATCTAAAAGTGAATTTCGTCTCACCTGAAGCCCCAGTTGATGGGGATGTCATCATTCAGCAGGACATCAGACAGGCTTCCTTTGGGGCAGTGCTCTGTGATGATGCTCACGTACGGGACCTCGATCGAACCGCCGATGAACTTGCATAGATTGGGGTGGTCAAGTTGCCTGTTAGGCAGTATGCAAAAACACATTGTGAAACAAGTATTTATTCAGTCAGTAAAATGTATTTTTCCCTGTTCCTCTGCAGGATTTTCCTCACCTAACTTCTTTCACCTCCTTCCTGATGGTTTTAGAAAGGGTGAAATGTTTATTCTGGATGAGTTTTACTGCCACCGTCTTCCCATCACTGCAACAGAGTGAACATCAGCAAGTCAGACTTAATCACCTAAATATAGAATAGAGAGGAAATTCTTCATAAAGCATAAGCATTTTGTCAGAAAAGGATTAAAATGAAATAATGAATTAATATTTATTTTTAACGGACTGACAATCAAGGCAACTAGACAATACATGAAATGAGCAAAGTAGCACAGTATCTATATAACTATTGTACTTTACATTGCATAATACTGATTATATCACTGTGCTTTTATAGGCTATATTGTATTATATTATATAGTTCTCCCTGTCTAGTATTCCCTAAATACTAAACAGTTTGGTACTATTACTGTATAGCATGTGCATGTTACATACACTGCAGACAACACAATATACTTTATTATATTATACTTAGTATTCATACCTATATGATTACCTTTTATACTACTATATAGTTCATACATCATGACTGTTGCACTACTGGGCCAGTTACATAGTCTAAGGTATTATATTTGTTTGTATATATTGTATATAGCTTTTTTAATTTCAAGTCAAAACTGCCTCCTTTTACTTCTGTTGGTTGAATGTTTCTGATTTCTGATCGTTTATATAAACTAATGATGACATTTCTCACTAGATGCCTTGCTGGATGAAGCCTTGTTTGAAGGAGGTGTTGACTGCAGTACACACGGTCACATCAGTTGTCTGACTGATGGTGGAGATGCTCTTGACGCGCTGCAGGCTGGTGGTGCTGCAGGGGCCCATGTAGCACACTCTACCTGCACACACCAGACAGACACATGGTCAGTTTGCTGGTAATTCACTAATCGATCAGAGAATTATACTGCTGAGACATAAATGTGGTAAAACTGAGGTCCATTTACGGCTTTGGAGAAAAGGTAAAAATACACAAAAGTGTCATTTTAGAATGTAATTCACATAGTAGCAACAGATATAACAAGAGATACATCAATGTGTTTTCTGACAAAACAAGCATATTCAATAGCTGTTTTAAAGTGGGAATACACAACAATATCGGCATGTCACCTGCAAAAAGAGCTGAATGGTTTAACTGTGACATAATGATGAAATTTAATTCTTTCTGTGTAATATCTTTTTGTAGACTTATTTATTATTTTACCACATCCACAACAAACAACAACAATGAAAAAAACATTGACAGAAAAACTTATGGAAAAGGCCAGTGGGCTGTCACGATAAGAGGTGGTAGAATAATATGTTATTTCCACTGCAGGAAAAAACATATGTGCATATATCAGCATTGGTCAAATTGAGTTGAAAAATATCTGCAAGAATCCAATATTGTGCATCTCTACTTTAAAATAAAATGAAATTCCTGAAGCACTCTAAAGTCATAAAAGAAAGTGCAAGTCTAGAGTTTCAATTTAAGTTAAGTTTGAAATAAATCTGTAAACAGCGTCTTGTAACAGCAGAGACATTTTACCAAATATTATGCTCTTGTAGTTGATGATCCAGCTCTCATCCCAAAACATCCTCTGTTTCTGGTACTGGAGCCACTGCAGGGAGGAAATTAAGATAAACATCAGTGCACGACACATCTCCTGTGTTTGTGTGTGTGTAAGTGTGCATGTTGCACAGACTGACCACCATGGTGAGGATGAAACCGCTGCTGAAGAGAGCGACTGGAAGCCCGATGGCCACCTTGATAGTGATGGACATCGGGCAGATGCCACAGTCTGCAGGACAGTTCAGACAGTTCTCCTCCACCTCACAGACGTCGTCCCCACACACTGAAGCACAAACACACATTTTACATTTTTGGTTTTCATCCACTGAATTCAGCAGAGGCAAAAATATGCAGTTTGTTTAAGTAGCAACGCCACAGTGTAAACATACTCTGTTACTTACTCTAATAATTAAGTACCACAGGTGAAAGTACTCATTATGCAGCCTGGCTCATTTCAGAATGATGTTTATTGTTGGGTTATAATCACTGATGCATTAATGTGGACATCACTTTAATCTTGCTGCAGGTGAAGGTGGAGATAATTTCAAATAGTTTATATACTGCTGGTTAGCTTGTGGATTTCCCCCCAGGGATCAATAAAGCCTTAATTTGTCTTATCCTATTAATACATCATAATTCATCTGGTCATTTTAACTTGTATTGATCTCAGAGTAACTGACTTTTTACTTTGACTCCCTACACTTGAACACAAATATCTGTACTGTCGATGCCTTACGTTTTTAAAACAGGCTTAAGTTAATTTTAATGCATTTGAGTGGAATTCCCCACATCAAGAGTGATTTCAACCAAAATGAACGATATGTAAAAGATGTAACAGCAAAGGAAATAAAGTTAGCAAATACCTGTAGTGGAGTCAAAGTATAAAATAGCAGAAAATGGAAAAACTCATGCTGAGTACAAGTATTTCAAAATTTTCTTTAAAGGTAAAATCAGTAGGATTTGTCTAAGCTGTTCGTAAATGCCGCAGAAAGATAGATGATTGTTGAATCTCATTCCCAGGATGACATTTTAGGTTGTTAAGTGATGATTTAAAAGGAGTATTTTTTGAGTCTATTCACTGTTCTTTGGGAAAATATTTCATATGTTACTTCTAACGACTGACTGAATTAAAATGTAACTCATGGCAGAAATCACTGAGGCTCATGATGTTCAAGACACAATTACAGACACATTAACAAATAATATTTTGCATGCAGTGGCTTGTCTACCAGTAAGTACAAAATAAAGTTTATTATTGCAGCTGAGCTGATAATGCAGCAGTGGTTTTGAAATGATAACAATTCTACATAAAGGTCACACACAACTTGACAATTACCCTAAAGTTTCTGCACAGATTCAGGATGCAAACAAGAGTGCACTCTTAGTCTATATTCCTCAGCAATTTAAAGATAGTTATGTTGTTCAAATATCTACACGACGGAGCAGCAGAGGCTTTACTCAGCTCATACTGAACTGTAGGATTCAGCAACAACAGAGGCTCTGGTATTGTGAGCAGACTGACCTTGAGCACTGACAACGAGCACTTTGGACTCCAAGGCTGCGTGCATCTGTCCTATTTTGATATGAGCGATGACTGAAGTGACTCCCACATGGATCAGCACCACCTGTATCAATTAATAAGACAGATGATTGGAGAAATCAGTGGGGTGTGAATGGGGTTGTCATCGGGAGGGGGTGGTGGGGATTATTAGTTATCCATGATCAACCACGGAGTCTAATTTGTATATGCATGCAGGGGGAGGGCAGGGGATGAAAAAGGGAGAATATGTGTGACGTATAATGTCTAATTTTTAGTGTTTTAGTTAGATTTTGATTGATATTAAAATATACGGCCTAATAAAAGAAAAAATAATAAGCCTAGCCTGGGACTTGACTATTATGAGCCTATAAAATCGTTTGTGGAAAAATAATAGTTTGTGTAAAACTAATGATTGCTAAAAGCCTAATCATTAAATAAGTGCAGGCCATACAGAAGCATTTTCTGAATGAATGAATAATAAATAAATACATAAAATAATTTTTATGCCATAACAACTTAAATAACTGATAACTTTTCATGGATCTCTTTGAGAACCCCAGTATTAAATAACAAAATATTGAAAGGCCATCCCTTGCTAAATAAAATGAAATGCATGCATGAAAAGCAGTTCTGCAAATTATTTAATTACCGTTGACTGATAATATAACTGAAAACAATATACGAAGACAACAATCCCTCAGATAACTGTATCATGAGAATACTCATAAGTTTTAAACCACAGCGATAAAATTGCATCATTCATGAATTCATATTTGTTTTTCACTCAGTTGTCTGTGCAGTACTTTTAAATTTACAGTCATTTGATAACCCACAACCCAAAGTACGGCTCACCCTTGTAATTTCCTGCTGAGAGACGAGTAATTACAACCTGCTGCCATGTTGTATCGTGACATGAGCTACAAACATAACGGATTGCACGCCTCATGAAGGATGTGTCACTTTGATCATGACTTTTATGTTTTGTCTGGGTGCAAGATGAATCCCCTTCAGACAACAAAGTTCAAACTGAACATCTGCCAGCGGACAGACCGTCAGTGAACAACTGCAGTTTAGTGAATTGTTTCAATAGAAGAGTGTGGTTTTATTTTGAGCTGTATGTTAATACATAACATGACATGCTTGCAGGTATTGACATGATATGGGGCTGTAAGAAATAAATGCTCTCCAAACCTTCTACACGTGTTAGAAATTACAGATTCTTTTGAAGCGTTTTGTTTGGGTTGGCTCACCTTTGAAGTCCAGTATTTCTGGGTCATCTTGCCTGCTTTGGATACAGTATGAGTTACTATTTTACCATCGTCAGGAATCCACGGGCCACAGATTCCACCTTGTTTCTGTGAAGAGGAAAATTACAGTTCATTCATATATTATCAGGGTTCGACGAGTTGTGTGCTCACTCACAGAGTTGATATGATGTCTGATATGTCTCTGCCTCTCTAGAAATAATATAATGAAGACAAATTTTTTTCAACTGTACTAAAATTTACTTTTATAACTATATCTTCTTACTGTAACTATAATTTTATGTCTTTCAGATGATTTCTTTTCCTTGAGGTGATGGGTAATGTTTTGGAGATCTTCAACATCTTAATTCATTCAACAACTTCACAAACAAAAGTATAATAATTTTCATTTTTTTCACAAAAGTTCCAGCTTCTTTGAAGTCATGGTGCCTTAAGAGTAAATCTGGAAGAAGCAACAAACATGACATAATATCTACAAGTACTCAAGGACTGTGTTTAAGTACAACTTTGTGGTACTTTGAGTACTTTAATTTTACACAACATTAAACTTCTACTCCATTACATCTCAAGGGAAAATATTATTATTATTATTATTATTATTATTATTATTATTATTATTATTATTATCATTATTATTATTATTATTATTATTGTTGTTGTTGTTATTGTTGTTGTTATTATACTTTTACTCTTACAGATTACAGTTTTTCATAACCTTCCTGTCATTAGATGGGAAAAAACATCCATCATAAATAGAGCCCGGCCGATATATTGGTCGTCCAATTAATGGCCCATTGGTCTATATAGATATTGGTTAACATGTTGTCCCTTATACAGCTAAATTAATTTTTTTTTGACAGAAGATGTTGCAGATTGTTTTTATTTGTTAGTTTTTATAGGCAGCATTCTGTATTTGACCCTTTATCTTAATTCAGTTTTAATATATACATAGATTTTGCTCTATTTGTGTGTTTTTTTAAATTCAAAGTTATTTATCATTATTAAATATACAGATGAGAGTTTAATATTTCTGTCTTGATATTATTTTGGACAGTAAATTTAATTGTTAAACTGTTAAAGAACCTGCCTGCTTTATATATATTTGTCACAAGTGTTAACTTCTTTTGAGGAAAAAAAAATGTATTAAAGCAGGCCTATATTTTCTATATTCTGTTTATTATATTCTGTATAAAGAAAATTGGCCAGTATATCAATGTCAGAAGTTTTTCACTACAAAATATCAGTATCAGGATCCCCACAAATCCAGTATAATAGGATTTACTTGCTTTAGTTTTCTTTTTATGAGGAGGAGAAGACAGTGACACTGTGGATTGGCTTATGTCTGGTGAGATGAAACCAGAGTTGTACGACACTCTGCTGTGTACCCACCATGAGACCGAGAGGACAGGAGTGGATGTTGGCGTGATACACGCAGCAGTTCATTTCATTGGCATTGTTCCAGTTTGCAGGGCACTCGTGTTCATGACAGAACCTCTTTGCCTCTGACGCATTACTGCAAGAAAACAAGGGTGGGTAGACAAATACATATATTAACACAACACCCATGATGCTATTTACAATGTAAGCTCAAACAAAAACCTGATGATCACCTTGCCTTTCTTACTTAGAGCTTTAAGATGGGAGCAGTTTTTAGCCTGAATTAAGGTAGACATATGCATCAGTCAGGAATAAGGAACTGATTATGTGCATTAGCTGATTAATTCTTTCTTTTTTACCAAGGACTGAACACTGTGTGAAATGTACTTACTAATAAATGTTAAGGTACAGTTCACCCTAAAATCAAAAACACATATTTGTCCTCTTAACAATAGTGCTATTTATCTATCTAGATTGTTTTGGTGTGAGTTGCCGACTTAACGAGATATGGACCGCAGAGATGTGTGCCTTCTCTCTCTCTTCTTATATAATTGGACCAGATGGCACTCGGCTCAGTGCTCAAATCGCCAAAAAATAGATTTGAAATGTGGATCTTCTTGGATGTGCATCTTCTCATGTACGAGAGGCTCATGCTGGTGACAGCGCAGGATTTAAACATTAATGGCGTCCTTGGTGGTGCTGTAACTTCCTGTCCATGAGTAGATGCACACTTCATTCTGTGCTGTGATACAGTTGACGGGTGCAGTTTGATAGAGAGAAAATAGTCCTTACATGAAGGGTCATAAATTCTAGAAAGAGACGTTCGGGTTTCCAGCTCGGTCTCATTCCTAACTTGTCAAATACAGATGTACATAGTACACCGACCTGCAGCTGTATAAGACGCATGGTCTAATCCTAAACCTGCACAAGTATTTTTTTGTGCCTGAACTTAACTAAACTGCACTCATTCCACAGCAAGAACAACTTGTTAAAAACGCAGTCTGGCCACATCAGATACAGTTGCTGAGGTATGAGACACTGCTTGCTTGTTTTGAGCACCACAAACCATCCTATTAGTGCCATCTAGCTCCATTATATACAATGGAAGGCAGACAACTCTATGGCTGATGACTCAAAAACTTGGCAACTCGCACCAAAACAATCTATCTGGATAAACTCTACAACAGACTGGAGGAAAAAATGTATTTTTGATTAGGGGGTTAACTGACCCTGATTTCTGATTTTTTTCACATTATTCCTAAAGTTGTGGTGGTGAAGAAGTATGCCACTACTCTATATATGTGTGTGTGCATGTGTGTGTGTGTGTTCTGAGCATGGCAGAAGTTTAGTATTCCAGGTGTTTATGTAACACACTCACCTGAACTGGAAAATCTTGTTCCTGACAGAGTACTCGTAGAAAGAATCTGAGGCTGTCACCGTGTACGAGACATTGAACTCTTCCCCATTGGTGACTTTCTCTGGAGGACGCTGCACCCAGGCCATCTCCAGACCTGCGTCAAGCAAACACACATGTCGCCTGAACATACACATCTACAGTGTGTACATATTTATGCAGCAACACTGTGTGCTATATTTGCACATTCTGTTGAGCCCCACCTACTAAGTCAATGTAATTGTTCATGCTGCAAATGATGTAAACATTGTCTTAGACTGCCTGAGGATCTGCAGGCAGCTGGAAGTGTCCAAATTTTTGAACGCCAACTTAAAAAAGCTTGAACTTTTCTCCTCAGTCTGACAACACTGATGCCACACTGTATCTGATACTGTGTTTGCTGCTGAATTTGTACCATTTGTACTACTAGTATTTACTTGATTTTACTGTATTTCTCTATTGTTTGTATTTTCATATGTTATATTGCTTGTTATTGTACTTGTTATTGTTATTTTACTTTACTTACTTTTATCACTAATATCTCTCATTCCTATCTTCTTATATAGATGTTTACTTTATTTGTTTTCATTTTACTTTTTGATGTTATTTATTTCTTGTTACTGTATTTATGTTTTTTATTATATTTTGATTATTATTCTATTTTTCTTTATGTTATTCAATACAGTATGTTGTGTGCTGAGTAAAATGTAAATAAAAACAGAATGCAATGATTTTCAAATACTTCTGTATTCAAATGAATACAGTGTAAAGACAAAATATTTAATGTTCAAAATTATTAATTTTATTGTTTTTTGTAAAAAAAAAAAAAAAACATATAAAAAAAATTGTGACAAGGGCAAAAAAGCCTGGGAACATTGTGGAATGAAATGAAATTTAAAAATTCCTGTTTGTAACATTCGACAGGTCAATTTGTAACAGATGACAGTGTCATGATCGGCTGCGTCCTGAAAAAGCTCAGCTGTTTACAAGCATGGACTGGGTAAGTTTCACGACTATGTCAAAAACTGTGTGGGCAAATAGTCCAACAATTAAAGAACATTTCTCAAAACAAAACACAAAACAACACAATCCATAATATCAATAAAAGATTCAGAGAATCCAGAGAAATCTCTGTATGCAAGGGGCAAGGCCAAAAACAAACACTGAATCCCTGTGACCTTTGACCCCTCAGGCGGTTACTACATAGACTCAGGAACACTTTGGAAAAATGTTGTCAGTGAACACAGTTTGTCGCTGCATCTACAAATGTATGCAGACTGGAAAAGTGTGCTGTGGTCCGACGAGTCCACATTTCATATGTGAGGAGAAGGACCATCCAGACTGTTACCGGTGTTAACCTCAAAAGCCAGCATCTATGCTGGTATGAGGGTGTGTTAGTGTCCATGGCATCATGGGTAACTGTCACATCTTCCAAGGCCCCATTAATGCTGAAAGGAACATAAAAGTTTTGGAGCAACAAATGCTGCCATCCAGACGACATCTTTTTTCAGAAACATCCCCGCTTATTTCAGCAATCCAAGACCAAGACACATTCTGCACGTGTTACAACAGCTTAGCTTCATAGTAAAAGAGTTCGAGTACTAGACTGACCTGTCTGGAGTCCAGACCTGTCATCTATTGAAAATGAATGGTGCATTATGAAGCACAAAGTACAACTGTTGAGCACCTGAAATCGTATATCAGACAAGAATGAGAAACAGTTTCACTTTCAAAACTTAATCTGGACAGTAACAACAAGTACTGTCTTCAATTACCAAACACTTACTGAGTGTTGTTAAAAGAAAAGTTGTTGTAAACAGACCTTTTCCCATTAATATATTTCCTTTGTACCGTAATTTAATAAAAGTAGAAAAGTTTTTACAAATCATTGCATTCTGGTTTAATGTAAGTTTTACACAGTGTGCCAAGTTTGGCTATATTTTGGATGTCATTGTCATCATTTTTATAACTTGTCTTTTTTGTCTATCAGGTTGTTTTTATTTCATTCTATTATGGTCTTCATTTGTTCTGTCTTATTACTGGTTCGTCAGATATCTGTTAAGCACTTTGAATTGCACTGACCTGCGGCAAATCCTCTGATTTTAAGTGATTTTAAATAAGCACACATAAATCACTCAAAACAGTGCAATAAAGCATTCACACGGACAGAGAACCAGGCCGACAAATAAACAAATAAAAACTCACCACCACAGCTGATCATGTTGTAATCATTTGGACTGTTGATTGGCCAACAGTCGTACTCTGTGTTGTCCAGATCGTGCCAGCAACTTACTCCCTGCAGGCGAGACAGGAAGGGTTTTTTATGTAAAGGCATTTTTTAATGTGTGCGAACAAATCTGAAAAGCCTAATGTGTTTAATCAGTGAGTCAGCGATGCTCATGTGAGCATGTTAATGAATTAAATACACAACTCAACCCTGTAAAGCCTTGTTGGGTCAGAGCCAAAATGATAAAGAGTCAAATCAAACCCCAGCCGACAACATCGCTACAGCAAAAGCATTGTGGTGAACAAATGAAAGTAAGAATCAAAGTCTTATCTTTTGTTAAACACTGGACACATAATGTGGTATAATTGAGGTAATCAGCCCCACAAGAAGCTGGCAAGTAACCCAGCGATACACAGAAACACCACATGCCCGCAGCAACAAGTGTTTCTGACAAGACAACAAAAGCAAGGGGGCTTCCTCAGTAATAGATAGATAATTTATTGTCCTTTGTCATCACAGCCTGTACACACGACAAACACATAAGGAACAACATAAAACAGATACAATAAACAGAACAGATACGGTAAACAAAAATTAAATACAAAAAAACAAAAACTACATGGAAATCTGAACATTATACACTCAGTTTACACACTGGTTTATGTTCTTTCCTCCGTCTAACACATTCTGAAGAAAATGCATCACCTCTGCCCTCATTTCACATCATTATGGAGCCTGTCAAGAGGTCAACCTTAAACATTGGTGGCTATTATTCCTCTCTAGGATTAAATCTGTTGCAGTGTTATATTTCCAAATCGTCGAGTATGAGAGAACTTACCAGCAGGAAACACAGGTAAAGGAACAGAGATGCTGCTGTCCGTAGAGCCATGAGGAGGTTTGCTGTTGTGGCTGGACCTGCACCGAACTGACTGACTGACTGACTGACTGAATGACTAAATCTGTGTGTTCGTCTATGTGTGTGTGTGTGTGTGTGTGTGTGTGTGTGTGTGTGTGTGTGTGTAATCTGTGTAGTCACAACTCAACAAGTACCCTTCCCCAAATGTTTTTTCTTAGTGCCCACCCTCTTCTTTGCCTCTAATTGTCCAATCAGCAGAAGAGGCTCTCAAATCACAGTTTGATCGCGCACTCCAGCTCACCTTCACTGTCCTACAGGTCAGGATCACCTGGAGGTCTCTGCTGCACCTCAACTTACCACCAGAGCACTGTTTCTACTGTTTTTAGTTCTTTGCATGATCAGACTCCGTCCATAGGCTACTGTACACTGATGGACTGCAATAAACGCAGCAAAAGTGCCCACTTGGTTGCCCCTGTGGTAGATAAAACATGATCAAGTGCCCTCTACTGTGCTCTACTAATGGAGTAAATGTGATAAAGTGCCTTCTAGGATGCCCTCTTAGTGGAGAAAAGATAATAAAGTGCTTTCCCCATAGAGAAAATGTGTAAAGGGTCCTCAAGGGTGTCTTCCCAGTGGACAAAATGTGATAAAAGGGCCTTTTAGAGCGCCCTCCCAGTCTAAAAAACATAGTAAATTGCCTTCTAGGATGCCCCTCCAGTGGAGAAAACATGATACAGAAACATATAGGCTGCCTTACGTGTAGTAATTAATAATGATTAACACCTGGGACTGGAACTGTTTCACCATAAATCCATCATGAAATCACCAAGGAGGTCCTTGATTTTTACTGTAAAGGTATGAAAAATTGTATTCTAGTAACTATGTTAAATTTGTACGTGTTTATATTTCCCACTGATTTTAGGCATATACTTTAGAACCTACAACACAGGACAGGTTTAAGCATCTCAGCTGTCATCTCCTGTTGTAAATATTGAACTTTGGTCTCATTATAACAGGTGGATGTATATGTGGTTTTAAATGTCATCTAAATACAAGCAGGCAAAAATTGGTGAAATTATGATTAAAATCAGAATAAGAATATGAAAACAAGGAACCAAGATAACAGATCTAACCAGGCACTTAATGCCAGCTTGAGGAATGACACCCAGCTGTAGTTATAACACACTGTGATCACCTGAGAATTATGTCACCACTTGGTTCAATTCAGTGATGGTGGTATTTTCCACTGAGACCACATATAAAAGCTTATGAACCATATTGTAGACTTGTACTTAACTTAACTGTAATTTATTTCAATTTTTTTTTTTAAAATGTCATTAATAGCATATGATTACCACATCTTCACCATGGCAGTGGCTATAAATAAAATAGGCTATCTTACATTTTCTTGAATACTTGGGAGATTGGGAGTTTGTCAACCTGGCCAGGATGTAGAAGGGGGTGCATGGCCTAAAAAGTGTGGGAACTGCTGATTTAGACTGTCACCTTTAACAGATCTCACAATCCCACACATTGGATAATCATGTACCCTGGAACTTTGTAGGAGAAACCAGCCAATTCTGTAAATTATACAGGATTTAACTTTGAACTTGGCCTCCATATGAGTCCTTGCCTTCATGGCACAGGGGATATTTATATAACATCATACTCCGTGTGTACCAATGAACATTTTCCATCTCTGCCTACATCTGTTTGCCCTGAGATTAAGACCAAACCAAAAGACAGCATTTCTGAGCATCTGTGAAATTTAATTGGCTTTTCAAGAATGCATAATTACAGCAGAGCTGTAGAAAAAAGCCTGCCACACCACACAGTTTACAGTTCATGTTTTTGGGAACGTAAAACCAGAGCGGCAGGCGGCAGTCACGACAGAAGGCTCTGCTGAGGACATACAGTACAGTCGCTACCATACAGCATGTTTTTAATGGAGACCACATGACTTTAATGAGGTCGAACCTCAACCTGAAACATAAACTGAACATCATTCACACCCTGAGTAGATTTCTATGAGCAAAGTGTACAGTGTTGAACCTTTTGTTCTGCTGTCAAACGATGCTGGTTGGGTTTTAGGGGATTAAATCTTGAGTGGGATTTTACTGCATAAAAGGAATATAACGTGGGATTAGGAATGTCGTAAAAGCAGGTTACCTCGAGAGTGAGGGCAAAATAAAAATGGCTGTGGGTTTGTGGTTGTGAAGAGTGAAAGGTTTTGAACAATGGACTTGCAATTCAAGCATGTCGACTTTAGTTTAAATTAGAGGGCAGGTTTGAAACTTTAACAGGATTCACTCTCTAGGGACAACAGAAACAGGGTGTATACAGTATGTGGTATTAAACAGCACACGTTGAAAATGCATAGATGCATGCAAAATGCAGTTTAGAACCTACCAAACATCCCTCTCCCTTTAGCCTACAACATTTTCCAGATGTTGATGGAAATTTTCAATATGGGGACATTTTTTGGACAGTCCAAATAGTGTCAGCTATAACTTAAACAAAAGGCAAAGATCACTATGTGTTGCGCTCAGGAACATTACTACTGGTCTCAAAGACCTGCAGGTTTAAGGACAGACTGTTTGTTGCGTGAGCTTGGTAAAAATTAGGTTCCTTTTTTTTTTTTTGAGGACTTAAGGGATGTACTTTTCACTAAAATGTCCTCTATTTATGTTGACTTCTTTTGGCTGGATGAGAAACTTGAGTTGTGCTTTTGAAAGGGAAACTTTTTTTGTAGCAGATTTTATTTGTCAAGCTTGGGAGAGAAGGCAGAGTGTTCTGTTTAAGTCCGAGCTATAAAATGGACTGCAATTTTGTATTGAAAGGAAAATGTTTGAACACTGGAACTGTAGTTGGTGTCTTATAAACCCATGAGGGTTGGGCACTTTGTGTGCTTGACACGAAAGGAAATCAATCCATCAACCAGCTAACCCAGCTAATCACATAACACTGCACTAAATTTGAATTATAACACTTTTATGTGGTTTATTTACTGACTTTGCAGTCTAATTCAGTGGAGGATCTTGTTCCTCCCACTTCTGTCTCTCCAGCTCTTTAGCTTAATGTAACTGGCTGAATGGAAACTAAAGGTCATCCACTAATTGGCCTAAGCAGAGTAAATCATCCTGAAGTGGCAGCTCTTCAGCACCAGAAATCTGGAGTGACGGTACTTCATCAGCTACTGACTGTAGTACCAGTTGAGTGTCAGGTAATTCTTTCAGGTTATTTTTGTCAGTATGATAACATCTTCGCTGCAGTGTCATCAAAGGTTTTTAGACCTCGCAGGTAGTATTATCAGTTAGTGTCAGTTATTTTCATTCAAAATTAGGAGACAGTCTGACTCAGTCAAACAGGAATTACAAGTAATCTCATGGTTTGGTTTTAACGTAGGTGCCAAGTGGGTGGTGTGTGTGCAGCATTTAAAAAAGCTACAGAAACTCTGAGGCTGAATTACATGTTAAAGCTCGAGTGTAGGAATTTTATATATAAATGAACGTCTCTTTCATTCAAATCCTTGCTAAATGTGTTTACACAGTGCTGATTAAGCCTATCACCGCCAAGTAACTCTCTCTGTATATTTCGCAGTATACTACTGTTTTTCAGATCTGGTGCTATGGCAACATTCCCACAGTGGCAGACTGCTAGTGATCTGTTTTACATCAAAAAGCAGTGATTAGTTTGCCAGAGGGGGTGCAACTACAGCGACTGAACAGGCTAAGGCATCTAGGAGTAGGAGGTTGTATCTGGATGTTACGCCAGGCCCGCAAAAGATCTTGCAAGAGAGATCAATTTAACCCAAAGCATGATTATTCCCAAATCCTAACAAAGTTTTTTTGTCCTTGAACCTAAGTAGATCTTAACCACAGCGCTGTCACATTATGAAACATTATTAGTTTATGCAACATACACAATGAAGAAACATACAAAATGCATACAAAATTGGCAAATCTAGACACAACGGTTGGAATAAAACAAATAAATCCTAAGCGTGTGTGATTTCTCTCACTGCCAAAAGGGGGAGACAAAAGTTCTGCACTGCAGGTTTAGCATGTTAACATGTTCACAATGAAAATGTTAGCATCCTGATGTCTAATAAGTGTAATATTTACCATCGTAGTTTGGAATGTTAGCATGCTAAGATTTGCTAATTGACCCATTCAAAGTCCCACCCCTTTTCGCTCAGTGCTTCAAAATGCAGAACATTGGTGATATTTCTCCTTTCCTCAGCTTGTCTATGTTGAAATATAAACCTAATTTTGTAGATGGTTAAAAGATGTTGCAGCTAATGTTAGCAAAATACTAGCTAACTAGCTAGCTAGCCAACATAAATCATTTCGCTAACATCAGCTGGCTAGTTAATTAGTATTTTACTAACATTAGCTAACGTAAGATGTCACCCTATATGTCATTTCATAGGAAAAAGGGGAAAGATGACCGAGGTACCTTGTTTGCTCAGCTGTTATTAGGCACAGACCAAAAAGATGGTGGAACTGTAGCTAATTTAAGAAAATTGAAGTAAAATAAAATAAAATTGTAAGAATAAGTTACATTCAGTATATTATTATAGATTATTTATATAAAAAATATTATTTGACCCATTTTTAGAAATTTTAGGGATTCATATTCAGACATTCCTCATAACCATGTTGTGAAAGTTAGACTCCTTTACTGTAAACTAGCTGCAAACCCTTCTGTGAAATTATGCTACTTGCCATTTCTATATCATGTCATTTCATCAACGGAAAAAAACGGACAAACTGTACATGTCATAATGTTTGACAAAGACAACATGAAACACCAAAATCTGTCATTTAAATAAATGAATTCAATTTATGATTTTAAAGTCCAACGGTGTAAAAACATAGGAATGTCCAAGAATAATCTCAGTTCAATAAAAAAAAAACAAAAAAAAAACACCACTCTCATATGTGGCATTCCTACACTCCCAAGATAAAAACTTTAATGACGTCATGTCGTTTACAGCAGGAGTGGCATAAATACTGTACAGCAGGTTGAAGAAGAGTCTTTTGAACCCTGTCAGTGATTTAGCAGTGGAGTCATCAGAGCAGTGTGAGTGTGTGTGTGTGTGTGTGTGTGTAGGTATTTACAGTCTATTCAGTCATATCCTTTTCAGGTCCTGCGAGAACTCCATGTATGCTGAACCTCCAGCAGGAATCCAGTGTGTCGCAATGATTTTACAACCCCTGTGCTGTCAGGTGAACAGCTGTTTCGTCAGAGCGTCAGCAGCCATTCAGTGAGTTGAAGCGGATGTGTTAAAACGCTACAGGGAGAACAAGTTTGCCTCCATGAGGTGCTGCAGACGGGGGTTTATCTGTTTGTTTGGGTGAACTGATAAAAGATAATACACATGACAAGAAAGGAGTTACCCTGCTACATATTCCCCAGAGGCAAACCTGCTTTACAAAAGAAAGCAGGGTGTAAACTAACTTAAAGGGATAGTTCGGGTTATTTAATGAGGGGTTGTGTGTTTGGAGAAGCAGAGAGAGAAAGCTAAGCAATGCACTGCTGTGAACAGGGTCAGTTGCAAAATATACTTTAGCCACCTAAAAAAACATCATATCAGTTTCAGTGTACGCTATATTAACAATATTTTCACCAATTTACCTTGCCATCAGACAGCCTTACTGATACTGATTTTTTTATTTAGGTGGACCTTTTTTGAGTGGCTCAAGTACCTTTTATTGCTGACCCTGTCCACAGCAGTTTGTTGCTTAGCTTGCTGGTGCCCCTCTCTGCTTCTCTGAACTCTGAGCATGCCAACCAGCATCTACTGCAGGTAATACACCGGCTAGTAGTTCATAAAACTCCACTTCAAATAATGTGAATTATCCCTTTAAAACTGATTGCAATTGCAGTTGAAATCACTTCACCTCCTCTTGACAACATCTTACAGGTCATGCAAGTGGATACATATAGTACAGCAGTTTAAAAACAGGAAATAATCATTAAAACTGTGCCCTACCCAAGGAAAAACAACAGTTTTATAGTACCTGACTCTAAACAAGTTACATTTCTTAACTAGATCATGCATTACAGTAGTGCTTCCTTAAACGCTACACGGGAGGTAAACCTACAGGATAACTCAATCTGATGGACACAAGTTTATATTAGGGAGAAAGTAGAGTCAGCCTTTGCATGAAAAATAGAAATGTACCGCTGTTGTTCTTCATACTGGATTCTTTCTTCAGCCATTGGAGAGCAGTAATATCCATGTTTTAAATAACCCACAGGAACGTGATGAGGAAGACAAAAAGAGCAGGATGAAACAGCAAGAGGAGAGTCACATTACACACGAACGGGTGTCCAAAAACTGTAAAATCCTGACAAAAACTGAAAAAGCACACCTTTGCATCCATTTGGGGAATTAGTAGTGCATTAAGGTCTCTCATCTCCATCTCTACTCTGGAGCAGCTGGCCCGCAGTCTCTCTTCCAGAAAGTACTTTTAATCTGAGGACGACGATCCCCCGAGACCAGACCTGCTTTCTCTTTCAAGTCAGCTCCATTCGTAATGTACACCCAGTCAGAGCTGGACAGAAGTTCTGGTTAATGCTTAACAAGTTCTGTTCTCAGGTCTTGAATATGCCCTGATCGTCATTTTTCGTCTCCTCTGAGGGAGGCTGACTGTTGCCCGTGTCCTGAGCAGAGCTGAGCGGTCTGGAGTTTGCCTTCGTCGACCTCTGCCGTCGCGTGCCGTTCCCAATGCAGCGCAGGAGGTTCTTGAAGGTCATCCACATCTCCTCATCCTTGTAGGAGTAGATGCAGGGATTCATGACGGAGTTGAGTACAGCCAGGAGCAGCAGCCAGCGTTTCAATTTCATGACGTTACAAGTCTTACAGTTGAGGCCGTCCAGCAGCAGAACCACCAGGCCGGGAGTCCAGCAGATCACGAAGGCGCCTTTAGGAGAAGATACAGCAAATCACACACAGTTAGATTGATGTAACTCGTATTTCTGACATGTATCTTTTTTTAATGCAAGTTAAACGCTGTCTGCACCAAGAATGATAACTATAACAATAACTATAAATAATGTGAACACCCCCACCAATTAACGGTACTGTTCTGTAAGCACTGCTGCTGAGCAAAAACCATAAGGACAGGCGTTAGGAGAATCCAACACTGTTTTGAGAGTTGTCTTTTAAAGACAACTTCTATTCATACTTTCTATGAGTAAACATGAATTTGATGGTATCTTGGCCATCGTTAAAGAAGACACCTGTGAGGCCAAACAAACTTCCGAGAACCCATCAGCACCCATCAGGCTTTTTGGCTGAAAGTCTCAGGTAAAATATTTTCTTGCAGCCTAATATAGGAGCTGTACAGTAGGTATAGCCTAAGACACCAGGTTACTTTGACAAACGACAATTAACTTAAAGTAACTGCTGCACACTACACTCTTATATCGGCTGTGAAATTTAACCGCCAGGTAGAAACAGTTATCTACTGAGAGCTGTTCAGGAGACGGACCAATATACAAAGCAGCAAATGATCACATTGACAAACCTGGAAAGTAGAGAATTTTTTGCCGTTTTTTGCTTCATAAATTAGGATGAATTAAAGTGATAACAAGGGAAGTTCCTATTGTGTTTATTTTGGAGGCCCCTGCAGACAAAAGCAGTGGTGTTTCCACTGCCATAACCACAAAATTTAACATAAAAAAAAAAAATATATATATATATATATCTAAAGCGAAATCTCCTCCTGCTTCTTTCTAAATTGATCCAGGAAAATGTAAACACAGGCTCTTCCAGTCTGTGTATACAACTAGCCAGTTATCTCACTGATGGCCTCTTTTGCTCATGTAGGTCATATAGTGGTATCACTATTGAGCAGACTGTTTTATAACCAGTTAAAAACTCATTGTTAAGAAAAATTGTTACAAACATATTCCTGTTGATTAACTAACTGAGTAATCATTTCAGGGGATGCTGAAAAACCTTTGTGGAACTGGTTGCTAGCATCAAATTCAGAATGAGTGTAGGTTTACAAAAAAAACAAAAACAGTAGCGTTCACCATTGAACATTAATATCTTGTCTTTGTAAGGCAAAAAGGATTTGGAATCTTTGCATTCTGTTTTATACCGTGTCCCTGCTTTTTTGGAATCAGGGTGGTGCAACAAGCAGACACAGGTTGGGAATACAAAGCCATTATTCTGTTAAATCCTTAATGCTGTGTGTTTGGTAAATAATATGGTAGGTCACAGGGCCACTGAAGCAGCTAATTAGGCATCTATTTCAGACATGTTTGGGCACAAAACAGAGCTACTAAGAGATTTCTGGAACAGTGGGGAAGCCACAAGCAGCAACTTGCCTACCAACAGTAATGTTGACACTACCAGCATCTCTACAGCTTCAATACATCCGCAGAACAAAAACAAGCACTGTTCTATACAGCTCTGTGTCTCACAGATACATGTGCAAGTGTTTTTTATGTTTTTCACTGCTCTGAGAGCCTGAAAGTCAGAGGGTTTGCCACATTTTACAGAGAATTTCTATTTTTACACTCCTTCCTCTTGTTGCTTTTTTTTTCCTTTTGTCTTTGATAGCCCACATGTTCAAAATAACATGAACTGAACTGACTTGGAGTGGGAGCCCATTTAATGGTCTTCCATTGGTGGTTTTTAATATATGTGAAGTTTAAAAGTGGACTTTCTTCCCCTTTAATCTCTGACAAAGACAAAAAAAAAGAAATAGGGTTTCAGGGACACACATTTCAAGCATATGCTCCTTTACTCAGTTGGTATTCATTTGATGATGGTGGATGCACTACAAGAATGAAACTGAATCAGCATAGCATAGTTTTAAGCATCACTTAACAGACAGGCCCCAACACTCTCAGATATACCACAACTGCCAGCTATTAGACTACAAGAATATTTTACCAGACTTGTGCCGGTAATAGTAAAGTACAAAAGTCATTCCTTATGCTTATTTGTTAGAGATTAAAGTAACTAAATAACTGATTAAAGTGCACATTACACGTTTATGAATTTGTTTGCCAGCACAAGCAGCCACCGGTGACAATGTCTGACTGTATCCCTCTCCAACACACTCATTCATTCTTCTTTGGGTATAACAAAGCATGTGTGGGTTCAGCGTCTGTGAACAGGTTTGTCTGGTTGAGATTTCCGCCTAAGCAGACTGCTTTTCACCTGGAACACGAGTTAACAGTTTTCTTCCTGCATGTGTCTCAAGGGACAGTTCACCCCAAAATCAAAAATACATATTTTCACCTGCAGGGCTATTTATCCATCTGCTTCTTGTTTTGGTGTGAGTCTGATATATGACCCAGCCCAGAAGGACACCTTTAATGCTTACATTCTGCACTGTCACGACCATCAGCCTCTAGTTTACGAAACTGCTCACAACAAAGTCTGTGGATTGTCTTGAGCAACCACGTCAATGTTCCTTGAAAGAGACACTGCTGTTGAGTTTTTCAAATGTACTTTTTAGCGCTTTGAACTAGGGATGTCCACAATTAGTCGCCAAAGTGATTAAACATTGCTACCCTCACTCGTCAGCACCAGAAATACAAGTTGCTTAAACTATTCATTAATTTTACCAAAGTGCAATGCCCGTTAACTGATGTGCAGCCACCTCCCAACTAACTGAGGCTGTAGCCCCAGCAGCCTCCCTCTCCCTGCACTAATGGCAGGATATTATAATCCAGCAAGGTAGAAAATGGGACAGATCATACAACCAGCTTGGTTTTGCAGTATTGTATCTAGAAAATGAAAATATGGTTGTATTTGGATGATAACCTGCAACAAGAGCAGATTGCTGGTGCTAGCACTGCTAACATTAGTTATACTGTGTGGCAGCTAGCATTAGCTGCATTTAATCAATGTCATATATGACATTGCTGTGATCCTGTTTGGTCTGAAAAGAAAATACATTTAGTGAGGATAATACATGCAATATTCCTTTAGACAATGTTGACCCTTCTTGATCAATAAACTGCTCTGGGTATTTCCTTGCTTAAAGGTAAATCATCTGAAGTGAAATTTCAGTTTAATTGACAGGGAAATAAGTTGCCAGGAACATCTCATCTTTTTATTTACATTAGATTCAAGGTAGATATCTCTACGGTTGATGTCTCTAAAACTCTGCAACTCAAACCAAAACAATCTAGATGAATAAATCGCACTACAGGTAAGAGGAAAAATATGTATTTTTGATTTTGGGGTGAACTGTCTCTTTATAATTTCTTTCCTTCTTCCTCAGGCACCACTGCCATTTTCTACACACCACCTATAACAAGAGTGGCACTTTTCTAAAATGTTTACCGGGAATTTTAGCAATGACACTTGTGCACTAAAACTTCCACAAGCTTGAGGGAACTCTGCAAAGCATGTGAAAGCAATTCACAAAGTCCTCAAGTATAGGTTCCTCTTCCTCTTCCTTTCTGTTTTTTTTTTTTCTTTCTTTTTGGATGGGTGGGGAGGAGGGGACGTTCATTGAAGGCCGGTGTGGTGTGGTATGGTGTGGTGTGGATGGTACGCCACACAGGCTGAGGAGCAGTGTCCTTGCAGGGAGAGATAATTACATAGCAGTCTGGAATAAAGTGTGTACAGAGGCAGGCGGCTCCTACGCTACAGAGAGTATTGAGCCATCTGGCCGGGCAAGCAAAGTTCCAAAAGAGACAAAGAACAATGACAGACCTTTATCCTGCTGGGCGACCGTGCAGAGTCACTACAACTACTGTATCTCATACATGTTTTTATCTGGATGAATGTATGAGGAGTGCATAAAAAGAGAAACAGAGATGAACTCATCTGACCTGCAGCAGAGCTATCAGAAGTGAATCAATCTGACCAGAAATCCCAAATTCGGTGCTATGGCAACTTACTACACACAATGTGTGTTGTACTTGCATGAGAACAAGTACTTAGCATCCTATTTTGGTGCTCCAGAAGGATATACTGTTGCAGTTCTATTGTTTCATTTTTAAAGGAAAGCACTGGGAGGGGAACAATTTAAGTCTTGTGCCTCTACTGCAAAGTATCCTGTTTCGACACCTGAACAAAGAGAGCCAGATGGGGATATCTGACTGCCTCATCTAGGATGAAAACGCATGAGAATAGAAGGAAACTTCAGACTTTTTGTGTTTCCATACACTCAGAACAGAACAGAGTTGTGCAGGTAGTAATGTGTTGCAAGTAACGTACATGAGATTTTAAAGGAACAAGTATTTTTTAATGTGCCTTTCATTTAGTATATTTTTGAGCCAGTAATCTACTTTTTATCTTTATACCATTGTTTGTCTGCTAGCTGCTGGAAGGAAAAATGAGCACCATGATGCAATTATGACGGAGCAAAACCGAGAACAAGAGGCAGCTTCTAGTGACAATTCCTGGCCAAAACCCAGTTACATGCCTCTCGAAAAACACTGAGATCTCTGCTTTTACAAACCCTAAAATTATGCAAGCACACTGACGTAAGCTGCACATACTGCAGGTGAAAATATTAGCCATGCTAGCTAGCTAATGTTGTGTTAATTTTTCATGTGTAATGTTAATCTGCGATATTATTGACATGAACTTATCTTGCACCAAGTGGTCCCTTGGGCTCAAATTTGTGTGCTTTAGAAAGCAGTTAACCTGAAGTGAGCAGAAATGCCAACTTCAGCGTCAACATTACTCTAATTGCAGCACACTTTGAAAAATATTAAAACGGAAAGAAACTTGTATTTTGAGTAATTTATTAATCGGTTACTCTACTTGAGTCTTTGTATGGGAGTAACTGTACTTCTACTTGATTACAGATTTCCAACAGTCTACGCAACACTGATTGGCCGATGAACTGAAAACATGTGTCAAACTCAAGGCCTGTGGTCCGAATCTGGCCCAGTGCCTCTTTTTGTGTGGCAATACAATTCTATGCTGCATTATGGAAGTATGGTGTCCATAAACTACATGTCACAGACTGTATTTTACCACTAAAAGCGTCTAGCTGCTAGATGTCAGTATATAACATGGCATCTCAATATCATAGCCGTTTCCAGCAGTGACACTTGAGTGATTGTAGCTAGAAACATTAATAGCAGCAGCCAAACAAAATGTCCGAGAGAAGAAGAGTTGATGCAGAGGGAAGGCAATTTAATATGAGATGGGAAAGCAAATACCTGTTTGTTTGTAATGGAAAGAAGCCAGGACGTGTTCTTCGTCTTATGTTTCTTTGTATATTTGTGCATATTTTTTTATTACTCAGTTGATTATTTTCTTGATTAATGAATTAACAGTTGTTTGGTTTAAAATGTTAGAATATCGTAAAAATGTCAATCACCCTTTTCCAAAGTCTAAGCTGACGTCCTTAAATGTCTTGTTTTACTCACAACCCGAAGATCTTCGGTTTACCGTCAGAGAGGAGAAAAGTAACCAGAAAATATTCACATTTAAGAGGCTGAAATCAGATCAATCTATTATTTTTTTTATCTTTAAAAAATGACTCAAAACTGATCAGTCAATTATAAACACTTGATTAACTGTTGCAGCTCTATCTCACTTAAGAGCTGCACCATTAATAGAGCCTTGAATGTCTGCTTGACATTATCTTTCCTCGACTTCTTCTTCCATAACTAGTTAATTATTAAATTATTACTGAACTCAATAGTAATCAAATGCAGAGGCCGTTATGTGATATGATAACAAGCAGATACATTAATGTAGTTTCCAAGCAGCCATTTGAGGACAACTGTAATGCTGATGTGGATTAAACTGTTAATCGATAAAGTTAAATCCAGCTTCTCAAGTGCTTTTTGCTTCCTTTTGCCATTTTACATGCTGTAAAATGAATATCTTTGGGTTTTTGACTGTTGGTTTTGCAGAACATGCTATTTAAAGAAGATTAATTGATTAATTGACTAGGCAACTGAAGGAAAATTATTAAATTTAAGGACTCTTAGCTGTAACTACTCAGCCACAGCTGTAGCTGACAGCACAGGACAGCAGTAAGTGTAGCTGCTCAGTCAAATTGTTGATATAATAAACAGATTAGTTGATAATGAAATAATCATTAGTTGTAGCCCTATTGAATAATGTATTTTCACATTTCATAGACTGAATGATTGATCAGTTAAGCACAAAATTACAATACAGCATATAAGATAACTGATCAGTGTTTTTTTGCCCAGTGTTTAAGCCACTGGGCAAAAAAAACAGAGAAATAAAAGAAACATTTTGGTGACTCCTCTTTTGTTTTTATCCCTGACTCCCTAAAAATCACTGATGAGCACTCAACATGTTTACTGAAAGCATAAGTGTTTGTATTATTATGCTCAAGGTTTCCTCTCTTATCAGGTTAGTATGTTCAGCAGTGACTCAGTGAACTTTGTGGACTTTGTCTCCTCTGTAAACCCTGACGAAACACACACATCTGTACACCACGACCGCTTACACCTGACTAATGCTGGTACTGTTTCTGACTCACTGTCATAAACAATGATGCACAAACATCATTTGTATTAGAGCTGCCACAATTACCCAATTAGTCAGTCAAAAGAAAACTAGTTGTAAACTATTTTGATATTCAATTGATCATTTCAGTCATTTTTTTCAAGCAACGTTTGCTGGTTCCAGCTTCTTAAATGTAAAGATGTGAAACTTTTCTTTGCCATTTATGATAGAAAATTAGGAGTTTCTTTGGGTTTGGGTTGCTGGTTTGACAGTGCAAGCTTTTTAAAGAAGATGTTCCTTTGGGCTCAAGGAAACCGTGATCTGCATTTTTCACAATTTGCTGACATTTTCTAGACTTAAGGCTGGGTTTCACCGACAGGATTACTTTTTAAATGAGATGTATCAGATGTTATCACAAAAACTTTCAAAAACTTTGAGATATGTTGCACAAAACTCTTGAACTAGATACAAATTAAGGAACCATTAAACTCACTTGCTCAGTTTGGTTTTTACTCTGAACCTAGATTAAATTTATTTCTGTTGCACCAAAACTTTAAACTCCAGCCATTGTGATTTAGTGAGACGAAACAAAACTGATGTTTTATTAACTTTTTAGCGAAGCTAACAAACAAACAACCAAAAAACAAAACAAAAAAAAACAATGTAATGTTTTGTTAAGGAAAACAGAGCTGCTAGTTAAGGAAAGTTAATAATACTGTTTTTAATACTCATAGGTCCTGATAGCGTGCAACTTTACTTTTTATTTAATTGAATTTTTACACTTGTAATTTAATTTCAGTTTCAGGATTTTTTTTTTAACCAGATTAAATCACTGTTTAACTTTAAATTGTGCAGCACAAAACTTTTAAAGCAGCTTAAAATGAAGAGATATTAAGTTCATTAACCCAATTTCCTTTTTTCTCTAAACATAAATCAAATTTATTTCTGTTGCACCAAAACTTTAAACTGTAGCCACCACAAGTAGCGAGTCTATACAATGTTTAAGCTAGATAGCATACACTGACATTTTGCCATCTTTTTAGGAAAGCTCACAGACAATATAATGTTTTATTAAGGAAAACAGAGCAGCTAGTTAACTAAAGTTAACATTTTTCTTTATAACATGTAGGTCCCGACAGCCCACACATTTATTTTTTATGAATTCATTTATTTTAACTGTAATATTTATAATTTGATTTCAATCTGCATCCCTAAACTTGGCTTTACTAAACACAGATTTGTTTTTAATTGTGCAACAGAGCTCTGATTCATTTCAAATCTGGATTTGCTCATTTTAAACCTAGTTTTGCTAAGTCTGATTAGAACTAATCTTAGATTAAATTAATTTTTGTTGGTGCAACCCAGTCTATACAGTTACCTGTGAAAATAATCCACAGATTTATCGAGAAGGAAAATAATTGTTGGTTGCAGTCCTAATTTTTGGGATCATCACCTACCAAGCACAACCATGACCGTCTTGATGAGCTTGATGGGCGTCCTCTTGCGGTTCATGGAGCCGCTGGTGTGAGGCATGAGAATGGACGTCTTTTTCTTGACGTAGGCGTAGATCCTCAAGTATATGACCACCATCACCAGGAACACCACCAGGTTGGACACGGACCAGAAGATCAGGTAGCTCCTGCTGAAGATGGGGGCCAGCTGGGAGCAGTCGCTCAGGTTGCAGATGCAGTTCCAGCCCATACTCGGCACAGCGCCCATGAAGATGGAGATGGCCCACACCAGCACAATCAGCAGGGTCACCCTCCTCTTCGTCAGGTTGCTGTGGACCTTCCAGTTCATGACGGAGATGTAGCGCTCCAGAGCTATCACCAGCAGATTAGCCAGCGAGGCTGAGAGACTGATGTCCAAAAGACCCTGACGGATGAAGTATCCTTTAACTGTCAGCTTCCGTGACACTGGGCCCGTGTTAAACATGAGGTACACGTATGCTATGCCGGCCAGGAAGTCCGAGGCGGCGAGGTTGGCGAGAAGATAGTAGAAAGGGTAGTGAAACCTTTTGTTGGTGATGACAGCAGCTATGACCATGGCGTTGGAGACCAGGATGAAGCAGCAGAAGAGAGAGCCCACCACCTGCACCAGGATGAGCTGGGTGTTGTCCCATTTATCATCAGCGCCGCTGTTGTTGTAGAAGAAGCTCATTAACTCCTTATAATTTTGACAGCTGTCGTTCTGCTTGGCCATTTTAGAGGCGACTCTGAGAAATGAGAGTGAGGAAATATTAGAAGTAGAACCATTTATCAATTATTCATCAGTTGAAGAAGAGCCGAAATGCTTAGGAGATTAATGAAGTCAGCTGACAGTAAATGCCACACATTATTTGAGGTCTTGAGGATTTTCTGGTTTTCTTGTGATAGCAAACTCAATTTCCTTTGGTTTTAGATGACATCACCTTGGTTTCTGGGAAATTAGGATTAGAAAAACTACAGTTTCCTGACATTTTTGTTGAACAAACAATAAATCTAATAATCAAGAAAGTAAGATTCATCATTCATGAAAATAATCATTATTTGATGAAAATTGAAGAATACACCATGCTAAATCAGTGCATATTACAATTACCCAGAGCCAAAAGGGACTCAAAGTGACACCTTCACCTTCAGAGCTGCAATGATTAGTTGATTATTATAGTTGATTAAACTGTGATGAGCATGTTTCACTTTTTTTTTTTTTCATTTTATGGACTAGCCTTTTAATCGATAATCATTAGTTGCAGCCCTTGACAATGCTTTTTTTGTACGACCAAATTCAAAATTAGTAAAATAAATTTAAAGAAATAAAAGAAAATGAGCAAATGTTCACATTTGTGGAGCGAAAACAAATTATTTCACATGAAACATGACTTAAAAGATGATCAAAATAGTTGCCAGTTATGCTTCCCTCGTGGTTTCAGCTGTACTCGTGTGGTTTAATCCATAACAACACATCATATTTTATGAAAGACTAGGAGTAAAGGTGTAGTAGCATGAAAAGAAAACACTGTAGTAAAGTTCAAGTCCCTCAAATTTGTACTTCAGTACTTGAGTAAATGTACTTAGCTGCATTCCACTACCAGTGATTAGACTCTGAAGTCCAAAGACAAAAACCCAATCATCTGGAGGAAGCTGCTCTGAATAAAACTTAAATCATAGAAAGCCTCTCCATTGAAGCAAAACGCTCTCTGAAGCGAGTTTTCCACCTGTACACGAATTCCTTTGAGTAAACAACACCACAGATATGCTGCGAAACAAGATTTGAACGTAATGCAGTCTAAAGTACAGTTTTCCTTCCTTTATTATGCAATTAGCCTTAATACAAGCTGTCTGACTTGGTTTAGCACAAGACAGAAAGGGGATGAGGAGGAATTCCCACAAAGAGAAGAAAGCAGAACATATATATAGAAAACAGATAAAACAACGCAAAAACAGGATATAATCCAAAAAGGAAGAACAAAGAGTTACCCCGAGGAGGAACAATGGTCCAGGTGAGTTTACCTGTGTTAAAGGGCTGTCCGTGGTGCGTCAGTAGACTGTGTGTTGCGAAATATTCCGCGCCGAGTTAATGAACATGTTTCCCCAGCAGCGGCAGCAGCAGAGTACAGACAGAGTACAGACAGGCTGCAGGAGGAGGTGACAGCAGCTCGGAGGAGGAGGAGGAGGAGGACACAAAGTGAAGTCAGAGGAGTTTAACGTCTTCACTTTGAGGCTCGAGATCGGTGACGTAGAGGGCGTGTGCCACCCAGCCAGAGGTCACGTGGGAATTCCTCCGGTTGACCGCACGAGAAGGCGAAATACTGATCCTGACAGCGAAGTGTGGGACGCGCTGATCTGTTTGTGAAGCGTTGTAGTATTTCAGTCTTCTCAAGATTAAAAGACAAATATTTTAATGGTATTTATAGTGATCCAAAACATTTAGTTCACCCGGAGAAACAGGTGTTTGCTCCCCTTTTTCTCCATTTTACTTGAGTATTTCAATTTTATGTCACTTTGTACATCTGCCTCACTAAATTTCGATGGATAATATTGTATTTATTACTCCACTATGTTTACTTGAAAGCTGCAGTACCTCCTTTCCAGATTAAAGTAATAGTTCCGGCAAAAATCAAGTATACATATTTTTCTTTTTTCATCCTCTCTTGCATATAATAATGGGACTAGAATTATTTAAGAAAGTGAAAGTAATGACTCCAGAAATCTGACTCAGATACTCATGATTTCTATGATCTATGATCTTATTTCTGTGGAACTGCATCCGCCCACAAGATCTGTATCATGATTCCTGAAAAGAGACAGCTGTTGAGTTTATCAAAAATATTGTTTGGTATTTTGAGCACCACAAGCCCAGTGCAATCTAGTTCCATCATGCAAAACTCACCCACCTCACTCCAAAACAGTCTTGATGGTTAAATGGCACTACAAGGAAAAATATGTATTACTGAAAAACACATAAGCTTAAAATGTAGAACATTAAACCAGCAGTTCTCGCATGTTTTGGCTGATGGCCTCTTACATTAAAGCAGTGGTTATGGCCCCTTATCACATTTCAGATGTCTATGAGCTTAGCAGCCGCACAAAAGACACATTTCCTGTTTAAATTTTTCACCTGCTTTCATTTCAGTAACTGTCTGATGCCCAGAGAAGAAAAAAAACACAAGTCCAAAATAACAATTTGTGTAGAGGAATTTTTCCTTTTTACTTCTTTACATTTTCTCTTCCCCTTTAATCTTCTCATGACTGATCAAATTTATCTTATGACCCTTTGGAGGAGCCCGACTCCTGGACTCAAAGACAAAGTTTTGTAAAAAGTAATTAAAACTAGCTCCACATCCAGCAGCTACAGCAGCAAAATCCATCTTAGTATTAATAAGAAAAATCACAGGGGCCATCTTTCTGCAAAATGATTTTTTTTTTCATATATTAAGTACATTTTGGGAAAATTCAGCATATGGTCAACACTGACTGGACATCCTCTGTGCTGAATTTTTCCCTTCAAGTCACATTTTCAATGTTAGAGTATTTTTGTTGTTAGTGTTGTAGTACAATAAAGTAAAGGAGTACTTCTTCTACCACAGAAAAAAGTAATTATTGTGTTCCTTAATCAGTAAGCATGAACATGGGTGGGTTTACCTCTGATGGGGTCCCAGAGCAAACATTTTTTTGTGTGTGTGTTTGAACCCCGTACAGTGTCCGTACACCCCTCTGTACAGTGTGCGCTGTTTGTCTGGCAGCTCCATTATTTACCCTGAAACACTGACACCCCACCAGTAGTCCTGTTTTCAGTGTGTTAAATTAGTTTGAGATCATTTAGGGCACCAGGAGGTCTGAGGCCCTGTGAGAACAGCTGCCTGCTCTGCTCATTTGGTGATCCAACATGTTATATCAATTCACATTTCTCTCCTGTTTCTTTTTTCCACAACTGTGCAATGCAAAATTCACAAACACACTGAGCTGGCCTGATGCACATACATGTATGAATGCCCCAAAACAGGTGAATTCCTCCTGGAATTAAAGGGAAAATTTGTCACGTTTCATGTGGATGTCAGTGACAGTAAATGTAGTCAAATTAAGCAATAAATTCATTTGTGTGCTATAATGAGTGAGAGAGCGGAGTTCTCCTGCTAATAGCTATAGGCTCGGGTGCTGATACACGGCAACATGTACACAGGCACCAGACGCTTGCAGGTACAATGCATTCTGGTACATGTATATATGGCTCCATGAGCAGGGACACTCGGTTTTCTTGGGATATGTATCAGCACTGACTGGACATCCACAGACAAAGTGCAGAGCCTGATAGTCCTTCAAGTCGAGCATTTGTTTATTTGTTTTTTTTTCTTTTGTCAGCCACTGTGCATTACAGTGTCAGGAAAACAGAAACATTTCAGTGAGGAATTATAATTAAGGGGAGTCCAGAAGATATGTTTGCCGGCTTAAAAAAATCCATGTGACAACCTGTGCTGGTGGCAACCGATGAAATGGTGAAATGTGTGGTTCGTAAACTAGTTGTGGCCCTTGTTTTTTTAGCTGAGTCATTATTGCAGTTTGCAAACTGAGACAGTGACTCAGCTAAGTCTCAAAATCACCAGAAAAACCACAGAGCTAAGTGTGATGAAGGCGGACAAGGGTGACAGAAACGAGGGCAGCGTAATGAGCTGTCAGCCACTTTAACCACCTTAGCCCACCATGGTGTGTCCAGGGCAGGTGACGCTGGGATTTTACACCTGATATATGAGAAAGTCTGATGTTTTTACATCCCAGATGATGGAGAAAGGCAATAAAAACAGTCTTAGTGGTAAAACACACTCATGTAGACTCATATAGAAATTCATTGTAGACTGAGCAGAAAAAAAGGATCATCAAATCAAATGACAAGTAGGATACAAGCCTAGAAAATCCCCAATCGTTGTCGTCTTTAATGCAGCACTCAGGCCCCTTTTCCACAAATCTGTGTGCTCTGCTTGAGGCAACACACACATATATTAACGTTTATTAGCTCACGTTGAAGAGTAACATAAGTAAGTGACGTTAACTCAAACTAAACACACAGATCTGTTAAGAAGGAAATCCTTACAGTAAATATCCTGCTCTTGTTTTTAGAGAAACATTTGAGTTGCTCTGCTCCCAGTCTGAACTTGAACTGATTATCTCGGTTTTAAATCAAACATTACTAAGATGAGGAAAATATTGCCACATAGGAAAAATACTCTACGGGGTAGCACTTCATGACGACTTGTCTCGTTAATAGTTCTCACGTAACTCACCTGTGCCTCAGGCATTTTGCCACATCTACGCTGAAAGTAGTCTAGAGATGTTAGGGATGACGTTAAAATGAAGAGTACTCTGTCTGGATGACATAAGTCTCACTATAGATAACCTCTTGAATTTGATCCAGCATGTTGTTAGGGTTCAGGGAAACATGTTCCTGTGATTTTATCAAGTTAAAAGTACAGTTAGACATTGTGCTCAAGCTTGTCTCAACATCTAAACTTGCTGACAGATTTGATGATAAACTGACTCACGCTGTAAGTTCTGGTGTAGTCACTGAAAACTCCCTCCTTACTCAATCCAAACCTAAATGGGTTATGCAAACGAGAGAAAGCTTTGCAGCAAAGAAGAAATGTTGTGCTGTAATGCTATTAATAATTTCTATCAAGTCTGCATTAGAGCTGATATAATATTGACACTGATATATTACAGCTTCAACTGCTGACTTCTGATTTGCTGTCCAACCCAGATATTGAAAGAGATGCTTAATGTGCACACTTGTGGCAAAGACAGGAAACCATAAACAAATGAAAAAATTATCTTTACTGCCATCTTTATGACAACACTTGACAAATAAATTACATCTAGCAGTGCATAATGTTGCATAGCATTTGCAGCGACAGTCAAATGCAGAAAACACTTAAATCCACTTCTTTGGCAACTAAATGCATGTGCAGACCTTAAACAGGTCCTGTAAACTTCTCTTCACAGCACCCTGAGCTCCCAGCAGATGCTGCTACGAAACCCTTTTCGTTTCCAGGTCCAATGCTTTAGCTCAAGCTCCAGTTTCACGTTTGAGGGAACTTCTTTGGTTTTTCCTATAACTCTACGCCCTTCAGGGTTTAGCAGTATGATCTTCAAGTCTGCCTCAGACCTGTGAAGTCCTGTTCCCAGATTCCTCCGCGCTGAACTGGTGGGGCAGCTATCAGCTGATCAGTATGACATCATCACTTTCGGGAACTCTGTAACGACATGACCCAGAAAGAAATGTGAGACACCCAATGTTTCATCAACACCACCTTATAAAGATAAACATGCATGGTTTCTACTTTAGGTCATTAATACGAGTAGTTATCCATATGTCTGTGTGGGGAAGCAGCAAGAGTACTGGGGTAGGAAGCCAAGCAATGTACAGCTGTCGGCAGCAAATGTATTTTAGCCAGCCATAGGAAACTCATTGTGGCTGTGTTTGCAACCTCATTCCTCCAGTCGCTACCCAAAGGTCATGACCATAGGCGAGGATCGGTGTGTAGATCAACTAGTAAAGTGAAAGCTTCCAGCTCACTTCCGTCAGCGGCCGAGCACAGTGGCCATGTTACTGCTGATGCTGCACCAATCCGCCGGACGATCTGCCCGTCAGCACACTGGTTCCTACACTGGTACTCCTTTCTGCTTTTCAAAACAAGGGGTGTGTCAACTGCCATCTACTGTAGCTAATACAACTACAATCGATCCCACTTCAAAAAACCCTCACTATCACTTTATTGTATTATATGGGGTCCTTGCATGCACACACATGGGTCACAATTATGGCATTTGTTTTCATTAGTGAAATGCATCAAAAAATGTTCAAAATTATCGAGTGTTGCAAATTGCAGCTTGCTTGTTGCAGATTTTGGCGAAATGGGCCCCTGCTTCATTATGACTCTGTGGGTGTAGTTTGATACGTTTTGACAAAGTGAGAAACAAAGCCCAGCAGTCATCAGTTTTTTTTTTATTTTAATATTGCTTAACACCGACATCACATTTTTCCAACTATCGCAGCCCGTTTCTGAGTAATTTGTTTTGAGAAGTTACATCCTACATGTTGCCAAGGTCAGAGGAATTTTTATTTAGCAGCTTCTTGTTCAGACCAGTGAGATTCCTCTAAATTCTTTAACTGTTAATGTTCAGAGAATCCCCTTCACACTCATAGTTTACTCACAGTCCATTCCTACAATTCAAACCAGCACAAGCATGCCTCTTTATTCTCTGGGCTTCCACCTGGATGAAGGGCTTGGCCCTGACTCAAAGAGAGACAGCGAAGGGATGCAGGAAGAGGTCTGGATGTCTGGTGACTGTGTGTACCCGCTCTGAGAATAAATCCCCCTAACAAGCACTTTGGAAATGATAGCCTTGTTACCACGCGTCTTGAATACGTTCTTGTGTTTGGCTGTTTACTCTCAAAAACCAAATTCAACCATTTATGTTCGTGTTACATTAAATCTGTAAACAATTAGTCGTTTCTCTTTCATCTTTTTTGATCTGCAGAACATTTTTACTGCTGGGTTGAGTTTGAGTGTCAGACTCTTTGTTTTACAAACTGCAGCAGCTGTTTGAGGATGTGAATGCATTTCACAGAGAGCAGGAAGCAGGAAGTTCAATCATTCTCTTGGAAAGCAAAAGTACTTCGTCTTTAGGTTTGACTGTATTTATTCATTGCTTCTATACACAGACTAGCACTCCCTTTGTCAAACTGCTTTCAAGCATTATATCCACTCTTTAGCTGAGCTGTTCTATTGTACTGTGTAATCACACACTATTTATGTTGCAGCAGATGAATTCAAGCCTTAGAGCAGGAGTTTCAAACTGGTGGCCATTTTTGCTCCCCTTCTCCCCTCCTTCTGGCCTGTGTCAAAAATATAATCTGGCCTGCAAAATTCTTTTATTTGATTATCTTCTTCTAGTTATAGCATACACATTTAAATTACTCTTCAGCCGAATAGGACAAATAAAAACACAGTTGTATTAAAAATACTTGTATCTGTAAATTTCTTGTTCTTTGTATTTCTGGAGTAATGCATATTCCAATTCACTGATGTGCAGAAAAGCATAGCTTGTTCAACATTCGGTTGGGTGCACTGGTAGCTCAGTTAGTCAAAGCAAAGGCCGTGGGCTCCATTCCATCTTGTTGCCCTTTGTCCTCTGAAGTACAAGCTAAAAAGGCCAGAAAATAATCTTAAAAAACCACTACCAACAACAACAATTACTCTGTGACTTCTGTGAATTTGGACTAACCACTTAAGACAAACAAGTCACACAATATCACAAACAAAATAACCGAATGAGGTAGTGGTAGACCAACAACTCCCGTGTTCTCAGAGGTAAAATTACTGATTTTGTCAGTGAAGTCTGGTTGATTTGGAGAGAGTGATATTTGTCTTTGAAGGCAAAGTAAAGGAGTGAAAATATTCTAAATAAACTGTACACTTACACCTGTCCACAACAATTAATTCCTTAGCTCCCGAGCTGGTACTCCTCTCTGCTTCTCCTGAGGGCATGCAGATCACCATCTGGTGTAGATAGTGAAGATCACAGACTATGGATAAGTACCTCATACAAACCTACTCAAAAACATGAGCTATCCCTTTAAGACATTTATCAGGTAAATATTTGTGTCATTACAGGGATCTGAATAACTGTTTCAGTGACAGTTAAAATCTTTTCCACACAAAACTCGAACCAAAGTGCACCATTTCAGCTGACAAACTTGATATATTGGTTCCAACTCATTGGTGTTAAATCCAAACGGAGGGTGACTCTTGCTTTCCAAACAATATAACTCACTGAAGCAGAAGAAGATAACAACAGGAAGAAGAGGCTAATTGTATGCAGATGAAATTTCATCCAGTGAGACATTAACATGTTTGCCGAGAACGCTGATCTAATTTTTGTGAGCACAGCGACTCGTAGAAATGAAATTTGGTCAGGTCAGAGGCTGCAAATGACTGCAATTACCAACTCTGTGTAACTTGACAACAGTACTCCTAATGACGAAATGTCAGCCCATTTCTATGCTCGGCTCCACAGAGAAGATGCTCAGTTGTCAGTCCTGCATTATTACACATTATTACCTAATGGCCCTGTAACTGAGACTAAACTTCCTTAAAATCTCAGACATCCAGAGCAGGAGAACCAGATGCCTCGGTGATAGAAAACGGCTGTGGAGCGTGCAGGACAGACCACAGAGTCAGAGTGTTAATGTCTGGTTAAAAAAAAAAAAAATTGATGGAAGAATCCTGCAAGGAAAAACTGAAACGGTGAGAAAACGCAAAGAAAACGTTTCCATCTTTCATCCATTCAGTTCTTTCCCACTGATTACATGACTCAAATTATTCTTACAGTGCGTACAAACATTTGAGGCTCTGCCTTGCAGAAAATAATGGTTTGATGGTAAACATAGCAAAATTCTATACAAATGACTACAGTAGTTGCTTTTCTGGAATAAACAACATCCTTTCGCACTCAGTCATAAAATGAACTTGTACTTTTTATGTGGCAGGATGGTGAAGGTAAGCCAAACCTGATGTTAGTTTGCAGTTAAGCCTTTTTCCTGAGTAAACGTAATTGATCCAAAGCAGGGAAAATTAATTATATATGAAACAGCTATAGAAAATGTTGGGGAATCTTTAATGCAGAACCAAAAGCTGAAGTAACACACCACAGTCTGGTGAAGTGCTGCTTTTGGTTGAGCTTTGTAACTTTTCTGTTTGATAGAAACAGACAGTTTAAGAGGGAAGCGATGACTTTTCAAAAACCACAGAGTTTTGCAGAAAAAGTAGGTTGGTTTCAATACTTAGGATGAGATTAGATTACGTGTATAGATCACCTTAATTTTATAGATAACACAGGTTATGACCAGACCAGACCTACTCAGGAAGATTAATGACTTCCGGGTGAGAGAACATTCATGAAACAGTGTACAAGAATTTAGTGGAAAGCATCTTGTCCTGTAACATGGTTGCATGGTATAGTCGCTTGGATGTCAAGTGTAAAAGAAAACAGTGAAGAGTGGTTAATATGGCCAGAAAAATCACGTGGAAATCACAGAGACAACTAAGCAGCCAGCATGTAGTGGATGCCAAAAAGAAAGCACTTGACAAAACAAGTGATTTGCTCCATCCATCGTACCCACAATTTGAACTATTTCCCTCAGGAAGGTGCTTCAGACTGCACCAAACCACTTAAAATGTCTTTTGTTTTTTTATGCAGAATTTCTGCATTTTCTTTTTTCTTTTTATTTTGTCCAACTGTCCTGTTTTGTCTCATGGACTTATTTATAACACGTGTTACTTGTGTTGAACCAAAACACAATTTTGCAAACTGTGGACAACAAAGTTATGACCTAAACTCTACGGTAGCTTAAAAAAGGATTTGGTAAAATAAAACATTTGGGTACAGACCCCAGGCGGACGGGAGAAGTCACCCCCCAACATCCGAAAAACTTTGTTGTCCCCCTCAATAAATTACTTCTGAATAAATTATGTAATTGAAAATGTATATTTGACAGAAGGCAAATCCACTTTTTAAATAATTTACACATAAATGCAACACTTTTTGGAGATTTTTATGTCCCACCTTATGCATCCTGCACAGTGGTCTCAACCAATGCAGAGCAGGCATACGGCGCTTTCCATTTTGGGTGACAACAAGTGCTGTGCTGATGCCAAATCAAAAATACTAGTGGCAACACAAGAGCAGCTGCATCACAGCAACAATTTTACAACTTTTCTTTACTTCCACAAAGAGCGAAGGAAGTAAAAGAAGAGATCTGTGGCATCAGGCCGTCCACAGTGAGGCTAAAAATGGTGGGAACCGGTCAGCCAATGCAGGGCTTAACAGTAAGGATTGCCCCCTTGCTGGGGCAAGTAAAATGCCACTTCCAGAAAGTAAATCTAGCACCTCACCGAAGCAAGTCAGGTAATTGCAAAACTGACACAGTGTGTCATGTTTGGCATGGTTTGTCAAAGGCATTATTTGATAACTGGACAGATAAGAATAAACATTAACGTTGAACCCTGCAATACAGGTATTTCTGTGACAAACACTTCATCACAGGTTATTCAATTATGTTTTACTGTGAAAAAAAAAACACTCTACCATAAAACGTCTGATTTTAGAATGTAGTTTGGTTCAACAGGAGCAGAGTGCATTTATAATGTTATAATTCACATAAATTGAGCTGAGCTACCTTCCCATAATGAACCTTGCAAACAGCATAAGGTACTACCGCTACTTCTCTCGGCTCGTCGTCAAAGGTTGTGTAATAGGTGCAATAAGTCCAGAGCTGAATTTCTCTCCCAGTGCACCAGTGTTCAAGTTGTAATGAGAAGAAATACAATTCATTATTTGGTGGTAATTAGGAAATAACTGCCACAAATGTCATCTGATTTTAAAAGGAAGATAATAAAGTGATGAAGAAAGAGATTATATGGTGTTACGACCTTCTACAAATCAAAACCACAGACCCGAGAGCCATTGCACTACACTGCACACCACATTAAAGATAACTGGAGTTAAACTTTCACCCTCGACTCACTCTGGAATCAAATAACTCTTCCTAATTAACCACCGTGCCTTGACAAAACTTTCTGGCTCACTTGGCTGAGTCTTAACTGAGTGTTGACTGTGGCCTGTTTGTTTGGGAGGCAACACAACAAAGAAGGAGCGATGGCTGAAGGGGGGTGGGGGGGTATGTAATATATGTGTGTGTGTGTGTGTGTATGGGGGGGGTTCGTCCCAGTCTACAGCCTCAGTTTCTCTGTAATCAGCCCATCACTGGGTGTGTCTGCATAGCTCCCACCACTAATTTCATTGCTCTCAGACCACGTAAGAGTGAGCCAAACCACAGTGTGGAGGAAACTCCGCTCCAGTCTGCTGCCTGCTGATGATAGAGATTGGCTCAGAGAAAAGGAATGAGGAGAAAACAGGGACGTATAGAGAAATATGATGTCTTGCTATAGCAACAAGTTGTAAGCAAAGCAAACCGAGTCCTCTACTAAGAAATGTTACTGGGTGTCTAATGTTTTTGTTTTCAGTGATTTACTTAAATAGCGACTGACTGACAGACTGATGAAGGGACACATGAACGCAACACGGTGTGATGTTTTCTGATAAGAAAGCTCAGTTTTTCTCCTCTATCTCCAACACAAAAAAGGAAACTACTTCACATCTGGTTCTTAAAACCTGCTCAAAACACCCGGCACATCTTTCTAGAGCTGTACAATTAGTTGATTAATCTATTGATCAGTTATCAGTTATTAGCTATTTCCTTTATTTTAAAAAATTATTAACCATTACAGAAACATTAAAAATAATTTTGGTAATTAACAATACTGTTACTTTAGGGCAGCTGTGGCATAAACCTTACATTGGGTGGTGGTCTAATAAATTTGTAAAGCACTGTACATTAATGCAATTTTGTAAAGAATGAAATCAAAACTCTTTGGCTTCATAAAACAAATTTGAAACTAGAGGGATAATATGAATAACTGGTGTGGTCCTTGGTGTGAAAGAAATCCTTTTTCCGCTGCTGTAAAAATCAATCAAAGAAAGAAAAGTTCACTGTCATGTGACGATCAATACAAAAGCCTAAACAAAGAAATTACTGAGCAGGTTGTCAATTTTGTGAAACTGCTGGTTGAGGAAAAAGGAAGCACACTACACTTGAGCTTGATGAGAAGTCTTGTTTGTACAGTGCAGCTTCCCGGTGTCAGTGTGTGCGTGTGCAGTAGGGCGTGTTAAACAAAAGTTACACATTATTAAAAGCATCATAACATGACTGTCATACCGCCGGCAGCAGCAGCTGAAGATGGAGTATTTGACGTGAACGTCTGTCTGACTGCTCTCCTCTGCGGCATGAAAATCTTTCTGCTCTCTCAGGAACTTCTGCAGGTCCGTCAATGGGAATCCTTCCTTCTGGTAGTTCTTTTGGTAAAAAAGGAAACAAAGGAAAAAAAAAAAAACGGTGAAAAAGAAAAACAGTCCTCAAATAAGCCTGGCATGAAATTATTTGATCAACTTCTGGTACGGACATGATCTCAATTTTAATTTTGCTGACCACAATATTGCCCATTGAGTTTTATTGTGACATCTTTGTTGCTGATATGAGATCTCAGAGATCACATCTTTAACAGTGAGGAAAGTGCTGTTCCTCATGGATTTTCTGTGACTAAAGCTTCTTACACTGTGAAAAGTTCAGAGTACCTTGATGGTCTCGTAAGCGTCGGTGATGAGGGCGATGAAGAGCGACAGCACCATGTAGATGAACAGGGAGATGAAGGAGTAGAGGTAGGCCCGACTGAAGAGCCACACCAACGTGTTTTTGTCCTTCAGCTGGGCGAAGGTGGTGAACATGTCGTCACCGTTCACCAGGGAGAACAGACACTCCGCTACACGACTCAGGCCCTCAAACTAGAGACATGGAAGAGAGAAGAGTTGTAAATGCTATAAAGAGTTAACACGGGCAGTTAGGGGAAAAAAAACAGCAGAAAAATAAGTAAGTTCATTTTAAGGGCTCACAAGTAGGTTTGCAACAAATACTTCCATTATTGATTAATAATGAATAGTAAAAAAAAAAGCTATTAAACCTGTTAATTTTTCAGTCAATAGTCAGACACACAAAACCTGAAACACAAACAAAACAAGCAAAAAAACAAAAAAAACAATGGAACTAAGGAATGTTTGACATTTTTCTTGAATAATATACAATCAATCGATCGATAATCACATTCAATATGTTCTAATAACAAGCCCAACAGCTTGGGAACCACAAGACAAGGGATGAAGCTATGAGCTACAAATTGGAAAGTGAATTCATTCAGATTACTTTTCATCATTTGACCAGTAAAATGTCACAAAATTGTTTAAAAATAAAAGGTACCTTCTAAACACCATTAGAAGGTAGAACGGTTCTAGATAGAACCGCCCAGAGTGTTCTTTTCCCACCAAATGAGCTGTGGGTCTTATTTGAGCTGTGGGTCTTATTTATTGAACCAGCCCATGTTTCCAGTTTTGCGTGGAACCATTATAGCCATGGAGGTCATCAACAGAGACCAGTTTGGTTCTCGAGGAAAAAACCTGCGATTTCTTTTGGTCCCAGCTGAGTTCTGAACCAATATATTTTTGGTGGAAGTGCTCAGAATGGTTAAAATTCGGAGTGGGAACCAGAATGGGCCAGTTCCATGTTAGTGGAAGAGGCCTAAGAAGAGGGTTCTGGGTGGAACCATTACACCATACAAGGGTTCTCTGTAGAACCTCTCACGGGGGGCGCTGGGTGGAACCTTTTAAGGTGGATTTAGTTATAACCCCTTATGTTGGGTTATAGGTAGAACCTTTATAAAACAAAAAGGTACAAAAACGGGTTCTCTGAAGAGGACAAGGTCAAGAACCCTAAACTTCTAGTCAGCATCTTTATTTTTAAAAACAAGCAAAAAAAAAAAAAACTCAATTTATTTATCATTGATCAACCATTACTATTGTTATTATTTCTGACCTGTTAACGAACCAAAAAGGTTGGGAACTACAAAACAAGTGATGCAGCCACAAACTAAAAGTCATTTCAGATTACCAATTGATAACCAATAATAGTAAATGAGACATGCAAAGTGTGTTAAAGAAAACAACCTGTACACAGTTTTAAAACAGCTGTATTGTGTCTGTGTGCTGCACGTTCTCCAAGAAGCATCTTTTGACAGCAGATTCAACCTAATTTTATGCTTTTCAGCAGCACTAGTTCAAACCTGATCTTTACAGAGATATGGTCACAAAAAAGGAGCAGGAGGTGCAGAGGACTGACAGAAGCATGAGAGTTAACAGAGGTGGAATGATAAATACAGAAAGGCAAACAAAGAGACAGATGGTTAAGAGGGAGAGCCTGAAAGGCAGGAACATTATGAAAGGACGTTCTCCAGAATGTGATAGTATCTTAATACAACATCCCACTGCGACAGTATGGATCCAGGCCACAGCACTTGAAGACGTGTGGGATGGCAAGTACAAGAACATCCTCTGTTTATTCCTTCAGTAAATACACAGAGGAGCCTGGATGGGCTGAGTGCACACGGTACAGGGGGACTCCCCCAGCTGCCGCACTGCAAATATATCGTGACCAAGAATCACTTGACTGTGGTGGTGGACACACAGGGAACTGAAACCTGTTTTACTTCAACCGTAGGGAGATCAGCGCGCAGGTCGCTTTCACTTCCACTGACTGACGGTGAAAATGCAATTAATTATGATGACAATATTACACACAGGAGAAGACTGGGGACGGTTATAACACTTCTTCTCTTAGTTACTCAGAGTCTGTTTGGAGACCAGGAGCTTTACGTTCACGTACATTACATTCACTTCAGGAAAAAACAGCTCTGTTTTTTTTTTAATCCCTTAGATCATTTTTCAAGAAAAAAAAACAAAACAAAAAAAAAAACCTCAGCTGTTTTTCTTAAATCATGAGACCGTTTTTAATTTTAAAGAAATCTTTTTTGAATTTATGAGCTATTTTTTCATGAAAAAAAAGGCTCAGTTTTCCTGAATTTATAATGTATTATTTATATGGGAGACCAGAAAAACAGAGCTATTTTTTAATTAATCATCAAATCATCTCAAACATTCAGAAAAAAAGAGTTTTTCATCCAAGTGAATTATGGCTGCAACATATTAAAACATTAAATTTCACTAATTAACTCTAGCTATCCGTCTTATCAAGTATAGCATTCTGAAAATATGGATATGTTTAACATATTTATTATAGTATTATTTAGTAATATGTATTAAATAACCACTATTGAGTTTTGTTTATGCGAAGAACACAGGCCTACCTTGAATCAAAGTGCAGATGTTACAGATGGTATTCAGTCTTTCTGTATTTCAGTTTGACGCAGGAAAATTGAACAATTTGCAATATAAAAACCTTGTATTAAACTTGTGCACTTGTATTTGAGTGAACTATTCTTTTATGTACCCAAAAATGACTTGTTTATGTTGAAAAATACTGTTGTGCGACCTGTTTTCAATATGATTCCTTAACTTAAGGACAGTTGAACATGTGCTGGTTAGACAAATTGATGTTGATACATGCTAACCACGCAGAAGTCAACAAAACAAGGATTCAAACTAAGTAAGTGGTGGAGAAAGGGTGTAACCGAGCATGTGCGGTATGAGTATCATCACATTTCTGATTGAAGAAATAAGACTTGTTGCAGCTGTCCCCTGTTGCGACCATCCCCAGTCCACCCTAATATAAACCTTCCTTGGATATGGAAGCGGGACTGCGTTTTGCAACCAGTCATGTGCTCCATTTACAATTTCTTCAACTGGAAAGCAGTAAAAAAAACAAAACAAAGCGAAAGCATTAAAATTGTATATGATTCTTCCCACACATGATTCCAGCTAAAGTCCTTGAATCATCAACATCTAATGTAAGCTGGCCTGACAGATGCACTACACATCAGTCCACAACTTATTTACAGCAGTTACTCCTCTGCAGTTTTAGATTATCAACAAGTTTCCATTTGGTCAGTGAGACATCACTTGGCCCAGGGCGGCTGATCTCAGCCTATCTCACATCTGTCCCTCTTACAGCGTGAACACAGCCTTGTTTAGACGCCTACTGCGTGCCTGGACTTCCGTAAATAATTTATCTTAACGGGCAGGGACAGCTAAACACACACATTTTTTTCCCTGATGGCACTTGTTGTCCAAGGATCTCCCTCAGATTGCAGTTAAAATATCTGTATTTTCAGAGCACAAAAAAATAATGATAATTTGCCACATTACTTTTTGTGTCTTACTGCTTATTCATTTTAGCCTGTGCAGGTTTTGCAATGATATGCAGGACCGGGATGTGCACTTCTCAGAGGCTGAATGAGCACACATCCTCTCTTTGTGTTAGACATGGACTTTCCAGTTTTAAGGGATAGATCAGATTATTTGAAGTGGGGTTGTGGAGATACTTACCCACTGTCAGTGTATTAACTGCAGCAGAGGAGTGAAATAAGTAATTTTATCTCGCAGAACACGAAAGCTGCTGGTCTGCCGCTGCCTCGATCATTGAGTTTGTTTGTGTTGTGTGACTTCTTATATTTTAAAAAGTTAGTTTGGATTCACCAAAGTCACACAATAACACAAACAAATTAACCCAATTGAGGCAGTGGTAGACCAGAAACTAGTTTTCTAGTATATTTTAATAGTCTGCAAATGACAGTAAAGGCAGAGGCACAGGCTAATAGCTTACAGTTTGAGTTTGAGTCTCCAGATACATTCTCATGTTCAATTTGTTTTTATTTTTTCACCTGTTTCCTTTGTGTGTTTGTGTCTCAATTTCTAACACACACATATATATATTATTTTAATATCTCATAGTTATATTCCTTTTCTGTAGCTGTCTCACTCATACTTGGAATATCACCTCTCTTAATGTTTTACTGTACTGTATATGCATCTTATTTTTTATACTTATGCAATCCTATTATCACACTGTTAGCATTACTTTTTATTTATTACTCCAGTAAACTTGTTTTATGGCCAATTTAAAAATCAGATTGTTTCATGGTGAGTTTAAGGTCATATAATCACAACATCCCCAGGCTGAGTTCAGCAGGGGGACCCTTGTTGTCTCTCTCCCGTTACTTCCCGTCTCCTCTACACTGTCCTCCGTCTAATAAAAAGGAAAATAAATCGCCTGATTGCAAAATACTTAAAAAATGCTGTGGGTTCAAACAGGGACAAGATTATGAGCGCCTATGTGTTAAGATATTGCGTCTCAGTGTAAGATTTAAAAAAAGGTGTTCATATACTGACACCTAGTGGTACATTCAGAGTTTTTGCAGTTTCCTCAGTTTGGAGGACATCATGTTCAAAGAGCAATTACAGTAAGTCTAATAAGTTATCGTTTTCTCCTGCTGCAAATGAAACAATACTGAGATAATCTAACCTCACCTGTATTAGTTCTTTTAAATATAGTAATCATGGTAGATAACACCTGTATTCATTAACAGTGTAAATACAATATTTCCCAGTATTAATCCCACGCTTAATCTACGCAGAGTCACTGAATGAATATTTACAGTAATCACCTTATTTTTTTGCTTACATTCAATCACAGCATGCTGTTTCAGCCAATTTAAACATGAACACGTGCATTAAACCCCTAATGCAACTTTATTCTTGAGGCCTCAGCAGTTCAGGAGAAACACATAAGAACAAAGTCAGCAAAAAGAGATTTAATAGTTCCTCTAATTTTCCTCACACCACTGAAAATAACGACCGGTGCAGTGATTCAGACCAGCAGTTGCCCCATCCCAAACTAACTTCTCTAATCTCTGATTCCAAGACCTCCACATTCTCTGCTGGCATCTCTTCACTCATGAATCGTTTTTCCTCCTCTGTGTTGTTACACAAGGAGGCTGCACTGCTAAGGGTTAATATGTGCGTATGCTTGCCACAGAAACATCAATTTGTCATGGTCAGCCATGTTTTTTGTTTAGGTTTGGCACTGGAAGTTGGAAAACCCAACTGGGAAATTCCGACCTCCGTATTTGACTGGAACGTAGCGTTACCTTCTCATGGTATGGTCCCAGGACGATCCACCCGCAGAAGGTGTAGCCGAGGTACATCATGCCAGCACAGCAGCAGAAACGCAGGACTTTGGGGAAGGCTGCTTTCATTGTTAAAATTAACACCTAGACACAAAGAAAAGTATGAAGCATGAAGCAAATGCTGAGCCACGACTGAATCGTGAAGACTAGTTGAAGACATTTGATTAGAGGCAGTGAGCGGATAAAAAAGTACATTTTAGCACCTGAAATCTGAATTGTGCATCTTAAATTTCCAATAAAAAGTAAAACATATTGATCCTAATATACTGACTTAACCGTAAAGAATCGACTGCAGTTATTCTCTGCACTGTTGGTTGGAATAACACTTTATAATGACCATCATTAATAAATAAATAGTTCACTAAATTGTAGTTACTAGTTATTTCAATGCTAACATTCAAATAATATTTCTACAGACTTTATAAACCATTTAAAAAGAACTGACAGAAAGAAAGAAGAGAAAAAAGTTTTGTAAACATTAGTTGCAGCTTAATAATGGACATCCAAATAAAGTTTAGAAATGCACTTCACAGTATTTATTAATACAGAAGCTTAGCCAGTGGTCACACGCCTCAAACTAGGACGCTGTAGGTACCCCTCCAGCTTCATTTATACATATGCAAGCTCCGTGGTCAAGTTAGCAATGATGCTATGCCTGGGTAGACTTTCAAAATAAAGGCATAAAAACTACTTGGTAGGGTTATGCAACAAACTACTTCCTTAGGTTTAGAAAACAAAACTACTTGGATTAGTTTAGGAAAAGTGCTGCATGTAAGGAGTTATAATCATCAGTTGCAACTTTATAATAGCAAATCAAATCATGCTTATAAACAGTTTACAAACTAATTATTAACTATTAACAAAGTGATGCAAACATGTGGCCCATCTTTCTGTGTAATAATTTATTAAAGATTTACAAAACATTTGTTATTATTAACAAATAAACTGTTAATAGTGAAATAATGACTAAAGTCGAATTAATAATTTACCATTTATTAATGGTGGTTATTAATATCTCATCCAGAATTTATTTTAAATATATAAATTTCCAACAACACACCCTAAAGGAGAAGAGATTTTATTTCCCAGGATGGGACCCACCCTACTCTGCCTCTGATTGGGTCATCCGGTCATGACTTGCCATCCCAGGGGAAAAAAAAAATATATTGCCTGATCTGGCTAACTGGCTTGATCAAAACTGAGAATACACTCAAAACTGAGTCCCAGGACAGGTGAGAGAAAACGGTTCAGAGACTCACATTATATTTCTGGAAGTATCCCAGATACCTGATCACACCGACCCACACCATTAATGTAGACGTTCCCAGGAAGATACTGCACACATCATAACTGGTCAGACTCTGCAGGAAAGAAGAACAAACAGAATCACAAAGATCATCAGTTTGATCATCACTCAGTGAAGCCCTGTGAGATCAGAAAATACTGAGTGTTAGATAAAGTATTTTATTGCAACAGATTGTAAACTGGGACATGTTCCGCATTTATTGTTTTATTAAGGTTTAAAGTGCATCATGACACAGGAACAGGAGAGCATAACTAATGTGTGACGTTATTCAACATTTTGCTTTTATGTTCCAAGGTTATAACACAAATTACCTCACTGAGGACAATAACAGTTTTGTAAGTATAATCTAAACCTCCCTTTACTGCAGTATTCCTGTCTGCCAACAGATTTCATGAGGAAACCGGTTGAAATATCTTGTTCCTTGCAGAGTGCCACCCCAATCAATTTGTGTGTGTGTGTGTGTGTGTGTGTGTAAGGACTCCTTAATTAAAAACTTCTTTTGTCATTTTGCTATCATTTCAGAAGTTAAAATACTTTTCGTAGCAGACAGCAGACTTGATAAAGCAGGAAAAGATCAGCTGGAATCAATAGCACTAATGATGGCTGCATTCCATTTAGGTGATCCAGTTCCAAAGCTGTTATTGTGCACGCTCACTGACGCCAATGTCAATATTGACACAGAGGTGGGAAGCAAGTAATGTAAAATACATTTACCCAAACACTATACTTCAGTAAATTCTGAGATATTTGTACTTTACTGCAGAATTTCCATTTTCTGTTACTTTATATTTTACTCAGCTACATTTCAGAGGCAAATAGTTTACGTTTTACTCCATTTATCTGAAATGTTACTTTCCACATTCAGAATAATAATACAAAATATAATCAGCAAATAAATGATGATATTACATAAAATGTATTAATCATTGTGGAATAAAGACGTATACATAAGTAAATAAGTAATTACGATAAAGTTTAGTACCTTTAACAGCTGCAACATTAAAGTAATGCAACAATAAGTAATATATAATAATGATAATCAGTACGTCAAAGCCACTATAAAGAGTTTTTAACTGGTTATGAAGCCGTCTCATTTTTTACTGACGCCTCTATATGACTTTCATAAGCAAACAAGACCATCAGTTGTTTCTGTATAGTTGTTCTTAGTGGCCGACACCAATCAGATTCTCCTTAAAATCAGATTAAACAAGCCTGCGTTTACATTTTGCCAGGCAGACTTACAGTGTGCAGTTCATTAACCAGTTAAAAGGAAGAAGGAGATCATCTTTATTTAGAGAATTCTTTTTTTTTTATGTTGTATTTTTTGGTTATTATTACAGTGGAAACACAACTGCTTTTGTCCACAGGGTCCTCAAAATCAACACAATATGAAAGTTCTTTGTAAACGCTTTAAATATATTTGAATGATAATACTTATGTACTTTTACTTCACTTAAAAATTTAACGCATGACTTTTATGTGGTATTGCTACTTTACTTACGTACAAGCTCAGAGTACCTCTTCCACCTCTGTATTTACATCTGCGCTTTTCCTGCATTAACAGGTCAAAATATTTGCTGTCTATTCAAGATGGAGTCAAACAGAAACACTGGTCCACCCATATTATCAGCCCACATTTGCCTAACTTTTCCTAATTTACTGTTTCAGTAACCTTTTAGATATTAAAGTTAAACTCTAAAATATCCTGCCTTTATTACAAATCTTTAGCCAAGTGTTTGATAATCATATTTGAGGCATCATTGCAATATCAGTCGATATATTTATATCAGATTTTTTTTTCTCCCTTATATTGTTATCGCCACTGGCCCAAAAAAAAAATCCAGTATTGGTCAGGTCCTATACTGCAAGATGCACATCAAGAGTCATCTTCAACAGCAAACTAAAAACAGAAGACCAGCAGTGATTTCCTCTAAGACAAAAGCCTAGGGAAATGTTTATTTCCACTTCTGTGAAGCTTGAGGTAAACACTTAACACCATGGCTATAAAAAGGACAGACTGCGAGGTTAAAATAAACAGATCTTTACAGTTCCTACATTTAGTCTCTTCACTCCAAAGTCCACCAGACACCGAGGCACTACCAGAATTTCATTTCTCAATTGCTTAATCAATCAGAAGATGTAGAATAAAGGGCGAGGAGGAGTCAGTGCGTACTACCCTTCTCCCTAAGACAGACGAACAGGCTTAACTTTACCTTTGCTTGTATCTCCATCTTCAGTATGGATCCCACTATGGCCAAGAGGTCGCTGACGATGACCAGCACGTACCAGCCGTTCAGAAACTCTCCCTGATCGTCCTCACACACTTTACGGTTGTAGTTCTCATGCAAGAATCTGGAGAACCTCTGAAAATACACCAAAGCAAATTCAGTCTCACACAGAAAAAGACTGAAACAACACAGTATCAGATCAGTTGATAACTAAATGTAGATTCAAGATAGAGAACATTATTGTACCAGTAACAAAATGCCTGCAGATTGTAAAGAATTCATCCATATATGCATGTGATACTGACGATACTTTGGATATTGTAAGAATTGTAATTGTATTGTAAGAATGAATTTGAATGTTTTGTGCTTATTGCGACATTTGGTTTAAAGGGATAGTTTGGATTATTTAATGTGGGGTTGTATGAGGGGCTTATCAATAGTCAGTGTATTACCAAGAGTAGGTGCCAGGTGGCACGCCCTCAGTTTGGTGCAGCACTAACACAGAAGTTAAGTAATGAACTGCTGTGGACAGGATCAGCAAAGGTACTATGGCCACTTAAACCGATATTGATTTTTTTAGATGGACCTTTTTTTTTTTTTAAGTGTGCACTATATGTAGAATATTATCACGGCTTTCCCTTGCTGTCAGACAGCCTGTTCTGATGGCAAACTGCTGTTATACAAGCCAAATATCACTCACTTCAAACCAACCAAACTCCATAGTCAAAATCAGTCATTTTTCCTCACACAACACAAGAGTTGTTGATCCACCACTGCCTCAATCGGTTAGTTTGTTTGTGTTTAGTGTGACTTTGGCATTTTAAAACAATAGCTTGGATTCACTGAAATGACACAGTAATACAAATAAACTACGAGACTGAGGCAACAGTAGACCAGCAACTACTGCATTATGGGAGGTAGAATTACTGATTTGCCTATGGAGTTTGGGTGGTTTGAAGAGTGTGATATTTGGCTGATATAATGGCTGTTTCTCATTGGAAAAGGTGGACTAAATTTAGTGTACACTTAAATTGATGCATTTTTTTTAGGTGGCCCTTTTTTAAGTGGCTAAAATACATTTTGTTGTTGACCCTACCTACAGCTTAGCTTCCATGCTGGAGCTCCTCTCTGCTTCAAACTTAGCTGGTCGGGCGTGCCGACAGGCCGACATACAACCCCACATCAAATAATCTGAACTATCCCTTTAAGAACATAAAATTGATAAAGACTGAAAAGTTCTGAACAAACAAACAAAAAAAAACAAAATAAGAAAAAATATAAACCAATGACTGGAAAAACACAAAAGACAGCCCAGAAAGAAACAACTAAAAAAACCTCTCTGTATGAGATTGTGCAGTGTGAGCAGAGACTGGACAGCTGACCTGGAGCAACCTGACAGCCAGCACGATGGAGCGGGTGCACAGCACAGCTGATGTGAGGCAGACGATAATGACGAAGCCATCGAACACCAGGAGATAGTGCGTGTTCTTCTGAGCTGAAATGGGGACAAAGTGTGAGAGGGTTTATCACTTACACTACTCCCTCACACTCATAACTGATAACTGCAAGTTTACAGGAAAACGCCTCACTTAACAGTCGACAGTAAAAGGCACATGCACTTTGGAGCCAAGCAGTATTTTTTTTAGTTTGATTGAGGGTTTGGTGCAGATGCAGTACATAAAATAAACAAGTACCTGGTCAGAAGTATTTACAAGCAACCTACCACATCATATTCCACAGTGTGAGAGTGTGTTAAATATTAAATGACACACACACACTGTATATTAATCTGCTAATTCAACTTCTTTTCCTCAGTCAGCTCAACTATTCTAAGAGTGTCTTTATATCTGCATTGGGATTTTTTTACATAATTCAAACTGTCATTGCCAAAGTCAATTCATGGCATCTTTTTTCCATATTAGTTATAATTTTCTTTGTTGTTTAAGATATAATATATTGTGATAAATATTGTATTATGGACTTTTTTTCATGGTATTATTGTCCCTTCAGTTATTGATATCATTACATCCCTGATCAAAGCTATGGAACAATAATCTAAATAAGCAATCATTAATAATATTTAAAAATGAATAATCATTTAAAACTCAATTTCAGTCTTTTATTGTACCTGGCTGAAATTTGGCTTTCAGAGGAGCAAAACCAGAGCGTGTTCAGTGACTTTTCTGTTTCAGAACTGTATACAGGTTGTAAATTTAAAAAAGAGAGAAAGAAATAATTAAAATGATTATATTTTTTGTGCCCAGGACATTTTTTCTGCTTTCCGTGGCATCAAGTATTTTTTTCATATTGGTATGTATCAGATATTAAAATTCTGGTTTCTTGACAAGTGGATCTCCTCACTCCCGTTCTGACATCTTTACATTGGCTTCTTGTCTACCAAAGAATTGATTTTAAAACACTGATGATGATTTATAAAGTTCTGAATGGTTTTGAACCAAAATACATTTCTGATCTTCTGCTGAAAGTTCAGTCCAGGACAGACAGGTCTGTTTTCTGTCCCCAAAGTCAAAATTCAACATGGAAAGGCAGCTTGCAGTTTTTATGCGCCACATAAGACTTTTGATTAATATTTCAAACTGCATTATAACCCTTACTCTCCTGTTTTATCTTCTACTTTTTATTGTATTAAAATATTTTTAGATTACTTTTATATTTTGTCTTGTTGCCATTTATATTTTATGTAGAGCATTTTGAACAGCGTTGTTGTTAAAATGTGCTGTGCTGAAATGTGAAATTCAAATAAAGTTGCCTCGACTGTGTGGGTGCTTTCTGGTACTTCATTGCAAGACAAATAAAAATATTCCTTTGAAACTTTAAACTATTACAATAATTTGTAAATATTACAAATATTGCATATACTGCATGCTAACCTCTGTCTGCAGTTTAGAACAACAAAAATGTACAAAAAACAGCTCTTAATCCCACAATCTGTCTTTTTTTTTTTTTAATTCTGTGTCTTGTTTTAAAATTGTCTTGTCTAAGTTTCTCCATTAGGTTAGACAGTTGTGCCTTACCAGTCCCAGATATCTTCCAGTCTCGACATGCAAAGCTTTCAGAGTCAATGTCCAGGAATATTTTCACCTTTCCACTGTGACAGAGGTTGTCAAATGTTATCTGGAGATAAGAAGAAAGGAAATGAGGAAATAAAATTGTCTTATCATCAAATGCTGTGCGAGTGAAACGATCACTAGAGTAACGCGTCTTTTTTGTGTGAACAGCCTTCGAAATTTTACATCCCACACTGATGGATTACACCTTCTCACATACATTTCATTCCATACTGACACCAAATGTGGCTGAAACATACCGTAACGTAGAAAGAGTAGCAGTCCGGTAACTCCCGTGAACGCACTGTCTGCAGGTTGATTCCTTTCAGCTGGAAGGTTATTTTAATGTCAACAAGCCTGAAAGCAAAATGGAGACTATTAATCTACTTTAGAGGAGGGAAAAAACTGAATGATATGTGTGCATTGATGGGTGATGTATACCTGTAAAAGTCCAGATCAAAAAACGATGTATTCTGGGTTTTCCATTGGTTTGCAGTCTTTGGATCATGTGACATACAAACTGAGAGACGGGAGATTTGAACAGAGTGAGAAAATTAACACAGAGATCTTCTTTTTACATGCAGACCTTTCAAATCAATCAATCACTCAAGCATCAAACGCAAAATTAATTTGAATTCTTGAATACATTGTGTGCTTATATTCAACTTTTGGCTGTTTCATATATGCAATCAGAAATTTATATTCATTCGAAACACAATCAGTGTATTAAGTTTGCAACAGAATCTAAAATTGCAGGTGTAGCTGGTCATAATTTAATGATATGTAACTGTGTCCTCTCACCCGTCTCCAGCTGTGCGTCTATGTCATATGCCTCCTCTGAGGGCTCCACGCTGCCCCTCTTGTAGTACTGTTTACAGATGATGAGAGGCAGCAGCTTTCCATCTTCATCCTCAGCGTAGCTGATGGGAGCCACAGAGAGCCGGCCCAACTGGCTGTACTATAAACATCAGAAGCCTCAGGTAAAACAGGTAAAACACACCTTCCCAGGGTGATTTACATTCATGTAGGGGAGAAGCTACAAAGTGTAACTGAGGAAAATGTGGCAGCCTGTTTTACAAGATAACTAAATAAACACAGAACAGTTTAAATCACACTGAGTACTTTTAAAGAAGATTAGCATTCCAGGTTTATTATATTTGGGATATGATGTTTACATGGAAAGCATGAAATGTGATTATTTGTATCCCTGTTTACACAATCATAATAAACATCATGTTCATGTTTGCGATCGTCTCTATGTTGACGTGTCCCCTTTCCTCAAGGATAAAGGCTTATCCTTTTTTCTAAGACCAAGGTTCTACACTTGAAATGACCTGAAAGTGGAGGCCATGATTAGACCTGGCTGAATTCTCTAAATGCAAAGGAAAGGTGCTCCAGTGCTTCTTCTCTTATCTCCTGAAGTATACGGTACACTAGAAAAACATTTTTAAAAGGAAAGGAGATGCCGTCCCACAATTCCTTGCAGCAGAAACATTTAAAAGAGATGCACTGTACTGGAGCCCATATTCGTTTTTTTTTTTTTTTATCTCAGTTCCAATCTTGGTTATGAAGCAATATTTATCACCGGGCTGTGCAAGTTTTAATAACCTGCATGGTGCAAAGTATGTCAAATGCGCTTTTAATAGTCTATCTTTGGTCCGTTGTAGCTTCACCACGGCAGATCCAGGTCTGGTTTCTTTGCTCTTCTATGACAGTAAACTGAATATAGTTACACTGTGGGCAAAACAAGGCATTTTGAGGACGTCACCTTGGGCTTTGAGAAACACTGACTGACGTTTTTCACAGTTTTCTGACATTTTATTGACCAAACAACTGATCGAATAATCGAGACAATAATTGTTAGCTGCAGCCCTAATACATACTGAAACCTACAACACTCACACTAACACTTACAAACAGGGCTTCCTTCAAGTCATATCAAAGATAAGTTATCCTAAATACAAATTCCAACTTGTATCTAGAGTTCATGTGGACATCAGAGTTGCAATAAAGACTCGGAAACAAGACAACTGTCCTGTAAACATTTCAGTCTTTCCCATCTCTACCTCCTATCCCACGTGTATGGACGCTGTTACTTTTCATTTTTTGACAGTAGTGGTAAAAACAAAAAAGCAGGTGGTGTAAGTGTGAGGTTGAGGACATTGAACTTGCCTGATCCATGACATAAAACAGACTGTCGTAGACGTCCTGCTGCGTGTAGACAGCAACACTGTAGTCGTCCTCGTCCACCCCACTGTAGTCCTTCAGGAAAAGGTTTTTTAGGGCAATCATGTTCTCCTCCTTGTAGGCCACCACCAGCTGGTTGTTGAGGCCAAACAGTATGAGCTGCAGAGGAAACAACAGGAAACATTCATAGAAGTGTTTGCAGTAATTCAGTAGTTCCTGTTTGGTCGTTATACTTTATGGAATATTTCTCTTAATCGTGCAATGTCCTAATGTCTTGTCTTAGTTTTTACTCAGGTCATGCAGTTCACCTGAGCTCAAATCATTACTGGACTACATTATCTGACATTTCCAATTACTCAATTTACAACACTGATTTGGACTTTGTTCTCTTAGCATTTAAAGGTCACACACAATGATGGATTTTAAAGTTTACTTTTTAGGTAAAATGTCAGTCAAGTCCTTATTGTTTTTAGTAGTTTTTCTGTTTTGTTTTTGCAGTACTTTTTCTGCTACTACTACAGAGCAACATTATTTTCTAGTGCAGCATATGCACTTGTTTCATCAGCTCTCATTTGACAAAAACAGACACTCTCAGATGTTGGGTAGTACCCAGTTTGTCTCCTCATGTAGAACTCATGCAAATATCTGGGATGTAACTATATCAAAAATTCAATACCATGATACAATATTGATTAAAATATTAAGAAAAATGACAGCTAGAAAAAATGTCCCTCATTAAATAATAAAGCTGATGTATACAGCATTTTTTCATTCACAGAAAATTCATTTAAACTTAAAGGAATAGTCCAGAGATTATCTAATGTAGAGTTGTATGAGGCACTGATTGGTAGTCAGTGTATTACCTACAGTAGAAGGCAGTCGATACACCCCCAGTTTGTAGAGGCAGAGAGAGGCAACAGTACAGAAGCAAAGCAATAAACTGCTGTGGACAGGGTCAGTAACAAAATGTGTTTTAGAGGAGCCCCGGTGGCTCTGTTGGTGGAAGGTGCGCCCAGCTATAAATCAGGGTGGATTTGAAGCTGGTTCAAATCCACCCTGAAGCCCTTGCTGCATGTTGTGCCCTCAACCGCTCCCCCTTTCTTGTCTAATCACTAATAAAGGCACAAAAGCAACTTAAAAAAGGTCCACCTAAAAAAAAGTCAATATCAATTTAAAGGTAAACTATATTTAAAATATTTCCAGCACTTTACTTTGCCACCAGACAACCTTTTCTAATGGGAAACCACATTCATATAAGCCAAATATCGATCTCTCCAAAACAACCAAACTCCATAGGCAAAACGTGTGATTTTAGTTTGCAGAACATGGGAGTTGCTTGTCTACTGCTGCCTAAATCAGCTAGTTTATCTCTGTTATTGTGTGACTTCTGCGTTTAATGGATAGTTTAGATTCACTGAAGTCACACAATAACACAAACAAACACATCAAGGAAGCAGCTGAACAGCAACTGCTGTGTTCTACAAAATAAAATTACTGAATTTACCAATAGAGTTTTGCTGCTTTGGGGACAATGATATTTGGCTGTCTGATGGCAAAGTAAAGCAGTGAACTTAAACCAAATGGCTAAAATAGCTTTTGCTGCTGGCCCTGTCCACAGCAGTACATTGCTTAACTTCCATGCTCCCTCTGCTTCTCCTGACAGGGAGTGTCTCGACCAGCATCTACTGTACATAATATACTGTTATCAATAAGTACCTCATACAACCTCACTTGAAATAATCTGAACTATCCCTTTAAACCCCACAGTACGTACTTGTGTGGTGACCATGATGATTTTCAGGATCTGCACCCCAAGCTTCCAGGGAATCTGCCGCCTGGCGCGGTACTTTTCACACGGGCTCATGAAGTAATACCTCAGGTCGTCTCTCAGGTTCTCCTCTTTGATTGCATCTTGAGTTGTGACAGAGCTGAAACAACAGTTACAGCAAAATATGACATCATGGGAAACTAAATGAAAAACGGTTTTACTTAAAACTGTCCCAATACCAATATCAGAAGTTCATCAGATACAATCTCAAACGCTGGATCATTTAAACTGCATCTACAATACAGGATGTGGGTCTGTGAGTCTGTGCACTGATCCGCTCCCTGCTGCTCCCCTGCAGAGTCCTGTATGCAAAATGTCTTTAACATGAGCCAGACCATACAACAATAATGGCCATCATCCATACAGGGTTAGTAGAATGAAGCTCTTGAACAATGTTATAATAATAGGGTTTTTTTTAAATGCAATTGGTCCTCAGTATAAAGTTCATGTATTGAAATCGGTGATGGGAAGGAAACAACGGTATCAGAAAATTTCTAATATCATCTTATCTAAGATAAAATGAGACAAAATACGAACAATCCTATAATTGTCCTACAACAGAGAAATCTGCAGGATTACATAGAAAAATAGAAAAAAAGCATTGATACCAAGCAATAAATAATGAATAAGTGAACAATACTATATAAATAAGATGAAAAATTAAAAATAGGGACAATATGTACATTATGAACCAGAAACAGATTCAACAGTTGATTTTACACCAATTGCACATGGGAAGTATTGATTTATAAACTTAACTGAAGTGAATATTTAATTGAGTTAACTTAAACTTTAAAAAAAAAAGAATAGTGAGGAAGAAAATCTGAGTTTGAGCATTTTGTTGTTTTGTGAACTTTGGGATTTTGGAGGTTTTGCTGTGAATATATTAACATTTGGGGTTTGAATTGATATTTTGTGAGGGTTTGAAGTTTTTGGAAAAGTCTTAAACATTTATTCTAATTTTGCGCTGAAATTTTGTATTTGTATCGATTTTACTGACTTGAAAGTATCGGCAGGGTGTATATTTTGATATATCTGTACCCTTTATGATGTTTGATTTAAACTTGAAAAAAAAGAAACTATGAACTAAACAAAAACATGACTGAATATCAAATGCCAGGAGACAGACCTGACAGTAAGTGAGTAAATAAAAAGTTTCTTGCATTTTCGATTAATTCCCGTAAGAAGCTTAAGGGATATTACACACATGGTGAAAAAAAACAGAAGTGAAAGCTTTTTCTCTATCTTTTTTTTTTTTTAACTTGAGTAATAGTTGTGTCTTTCAGTGCACCAGACTGACCATCTGTTACAGGAAGAACTCCATGTACTGAGCACACTGCCTGCATTCATGGTGCTACCTGGGTTTAAGTCCAAGGTTAGCTCAGTGCACTTTCAATATTTTCCCAACTGTTTGCCCACAGGCTCTTACTTCCAAAAAAACTCCTGCTGCCGCTTTCTACCGCTGCTGGAAATGATCGTCAATGAGTTTTTGTTTAATGACATATTTCACATTTATTTTAGGGGTCAGTGTGTTGTGTTTAAATACCTGTCTGGTCCTGTCAGACGTGTTGGATGACTGCAGCTGTTGTTTTAATGTCATGCTCGGTCATGTGAAAAGTTTTGGGTTAATTTAAGCGACAATATCCGGAGTCTGAGCTCAGTCTGCACGTTATATTTCATACTTCACAACTATTTAAAACAAAAATTTAAAATGTCGAAAATAAGTTTTAAACGCGAGTCATTAAAAAAAAAAAAAACAACTCACCTGATTGAATTGCTCCGGTCCAGATATCGACCCAATAATTCCATGATTGATTATCCACGTGAGCACAGCAGATGGTCGGGTTTGTGTTTGTCAGAAGGCTGTCAGACGGACAGTGGGACGCTCGAAGCAGCGCAAAGTGCTTTCTGTTGAGTTTTCTGAATCACCACGCAGCTTCAGACAGCCAATCAGGAAATGAGTTTCAGGCGGCGCACAGGTTCCCAAACTACGGTGCGGGGGCCGCCGGGGGTCACGCACGGAAGCCCATTTTCGCCAGTAAAAGAAAATAATCATAATTATCAGATATAAAGTCCTACTGATGAGATAAAAAGTCATAATTATATGATAAAAGTTGAAGTTATAAGATAAAAGTCAAAATTATGATATCGACCTTTAAATGATAAAAGTAGAAATGATAAGAAAAGTAAATGAGATTCAATTCTGATCATGAATTTTGACTTTTTATTTCATTTCATCTCATAATTTCATCTTTTTATCTTTTTTTCACAATTGATTTCACATAACATTATTTGAACTTGTAATTATGATGTTTTGTGTCACAGTTTCAACTATTTATCTCATTATTTTGACTTTTTATCTCATAATTAGTCTTCATAAGTCCATGGCAAAAAAAAGAGAGAGACTTTATCTCTAGTGTTCTTCAGTTATTGTTGAAATCACCTGAGAATGACTCTATTACAAAAGATGTAGGCTCAATTTCTTTCAATTTTTAAAAATGTTATATCTGTGTGTGTGTGTGTGTGTGTGTGTGTATGACTTTTATTTTGTTATCTTAAAAGTAGTCATATTAATCTACATTGAGAAATACTAGAATCAGCCTGGGTTACATCTAAAAAGTGTTTGTGTTTAATTGTGGAATGTAAACTCCTCCCTGTTCACTAAATTCCCAGATACACAGAAGAATACCAAGGAAATGACCTCAGTGTCCTCAGTGGCTACAGCCAGGCCTGCAATGTAACGTCACTGACATAATCCAAACCCATATTTAAGAGACAAAAACTCCCCTCAGAGGGGCTTTCTCTATCATCTGTTTGTGCATTGATATCTAAACCTCAACATCTTAATTTTTTTAGAAATGCAGCCATGACTTTGCAAAATTTGGCATTCTGTTGTAATTTCGTCCAAGCGGAATATGGAGAATTTTATAGACCAAAATCAAACACGATAAATGATGATAAAACTTTTCAAGCTCACCAGCCATTAAGAAGGATGCTCAAAGAGGGATGAAAAGCTATTCATTAAAAATAGAGCGCAGAAAACATTACAAGCATATACACATCGATAATTCCCTCAATAATAAAATAAGTTATCTGTCTCATTCCAGCTCTTTATCCTTTTCCTCATTCAGTTTCCATCCTGGTCTCAGAAAACACTCCTTGTAGACTCTGCTGCCTGTGTAAATATGCCACGTGAGCCTTTGTGTGGGTGTGAAATGTAGTGCCAAATAAACAGTAAATGTTGTCCCTGGTGATCTTAATGGTAGGTTTGGGTTCAATACAGTGTTATGAGTCAGATATGAGAATATTCTTTGGGTTGTGGCTGTTAAACATGCAGTGTTATTAGACATCAGAACCTCCTTTAGAGCGGGGTGTCTGCTGGGATGTGCCGATAGATCTGTGTTTTTAAAGATTAGAGGAAGAGGAAGATTTATTCTGCAGGAATCCAAAAGCAGGAGAATAATATAAACTAATGTCTCCAACATGTATTCCAATGCAAAGGATGGTCAATATGAGTAACGTGCACAAATGCATTAAAATACATTTTATTTCCCAGTGCTGTGACAAAATGTAATTTACATTCAAAAATTATAGTTTGAATTATTCCCAGCACACCTATAATAACCTTGGCACCATAACTACATACATGGCAGCAGTGAACAGGACACACAACCCATATATATGATCGATGTCAGTTATTGAGATTGTCTTGGACATTAGCTCTGCTTGGCATCATCACGTCCGTATTCCATATAACGAAAATCACCAAACACCGATGATCTTCCACTTTTGACCACCGAAGAAGCTGTCTGCTCAGCTCATACTGGACGTGTTTCCTGAACAGGAGCTGGAAAAGTTTCAATTTGTTCCAGTAAGGCGGAGAAGTCGCTGTCTTGTGCTGAGGCTTGCAGGTCCTGCAGTGAGGTTTACATCACAAACATATTACATCAATGTGCTTACATGTTTAAATAAAAAACATCTTGTAGCAGCAAATAATACATTCATAAACTAGAGAAGAAGATATTTATTTATGTTCTATAAGTCAAATATCACTATCTCTTGCTCAATCAGAATCCTTTGAGCAGTGATGCAACGCTGCTTAAGGTTGCATATAGGCCAAACACTGTTTTGTCATGAAAACACACACCAGTGACAAAAGTGACTTTAGATTATTAATTCTTACGTATCAGATATTAAACCTGCTTGATATCTGCCTAGGTATCAGCGAGGCACCAGTGAGTCCTTTTGTGTGAACAAAGACAGAGTCTTGGATCATCACTTTAATGCATGTGCTGAAATGTCAGTTATGAAGTACTTTTCTTATGTCTGAAGTTACCCAGTTTATTTAAAAAAGAGCTCACCTGAACATCAGTTTGTGAAGGAGGCCTTTCTGCTGTTTCAGATGTAGATGGAGATGAATCTGATCCAGTTCCTGTGTTAGCAGCGACACTGCTTGCACTCGCTCCTACTCGCTCCTCTTGTGTCTTCTGTCGGTTTTCTGAATCGGACTCAGCAGCGAGATTCTGCTCTTCCTCACTCAGCTGAGCATCTTTCTCATCCTCGCTGTTGTGAGGCTCAGCGGGACGTAGAGTCTTCACAGCCGCTTTGCCTGGCTCCTCCTTGGGTTTGTTGACATGCCTCTGACGAACCTGGCTTCCGTGCAATTGGTCATCATTGTCTTGTTGCCTCAGGATGGGTTGTGGTGCGTCCTCATCTGCTAAGTGGTCACAGTCCTCGATCTCCCGGATGTGATGCTGTGGCTCCTGCATCTGTGCAGGAGGTGGATCCCTTCTGGGGCGGCAATTTAAGTAGATGAATACCTGTAGAAGAGTGAAATAAATGCACCAGTATCAAGAAACATTGTCTGATTTTATTTATTTGCATGTGTGTCAATAATAATCTATCAAGGGTCCTCACCAAAATGCAGAGCACCACAGTCATGGAAACCACGATCCGCAGGTGAACTGGTAGATTTTTGAAGGCTTGATGAAACTTACTGATCCCCTTGCCAAAGCTCTTCAGCAGCCCTGTGATGACGGTTGTGACGGCATTCGGCTAAAGAGAGAGGGATGATAAGAATATAACTTTGAGTGTGCCGTTCCCACATTTGTAGAGAGATTCAGAACTAATACAAGTCAAATGTCAAAAGACCATGACTAAAAGTAGCCTAAATCTTGCTGTCAAACTTAACACTGCATATCGTCCCCTTCCTCTAAAAGGCAGCAGTTAAAAGCCCCAATGACAACTGCCCAGATACCCAAACTCCAGCTGAGGTGCTGTGAGAGGCTTGTATTATTTCACATCGCGGCCAACAACCCCCACCGATCTGAACAGCCACTAGTTTGCTTATCAAGAAAACAAATTACTCTCCCATTCTGACGCTTTTTTTTTCCTCACCTGTGATGTGAAAACATCACATTTTCACACAGTCACAGAAAAGTAAATGTGTGCATCCTCCTATTTTTCAACATAAAATCAGTGGACCTGCAGAGAATATTTTCTCCAGGCTGCAGCTGCTGCCGCTGTCCTACATTCTTTATGCTGTGAATTAAGGATTCATTTCAACCAAACCAGAGCTGGTGATTGTTGGAACAGTGGAAAGATGAACCAAGATGTTTTGGTGAGTTTTATTTTGTTTCGGTCAAATTTGAATGAAGCTGATGATGACGATGTTTTGCAAAAAAGGAATCTGGTGAGTTTGGCGAGAACAATAAAACAGCTTTTTCTGGCATAACAGAATGGATCTCTTTAAAAACAGGCCTCTCACTGTCAGATTCTGTCAGATACCTAATAACAATCTGAGCCTGTCAGTGACCAACACAAGCAAACAAGCAAGCATCACTTGTCCTGTGCGCTCTGGTGAAGTGATGCTGCAGAGCATCACCCTGCCCTCCGTTCCTATCACTCTTCTTCACTTAAACATTTAGTTTTGTGGCTTGTGGTGATTTAGAGACTTAGTTTGTAAACGATGCAGCTAAAAAACAAGAGCTAAAACTTGTTTACGAATCAATTAATCACCATCACGTAGATTTTTTTAGCAAGTGCGTCTGCTTATATCTATATATATAAAAATATATTTATGATTACCATTAATTCCTCATTTAAATGTTGTTCCTGTGCATTATTGTAAGCTGTGTAAGAAAAAAAAAGAATGCTGGTAAAACCTCAGTCAAGCCCCAAATTAAAATGATAATATAAATATTCCTTGATACTTTATAGAAATTTGTTCTGGACTCCTCATAAATAAAATTATACATCTATATATTATAGATGTCAGCATCTCGACAGAAAACATCCATACACATCACATCTACATAATGACTGCTGTAACAGAAATACTCACATGGTCATTCAGGGCATGAGCATGTATGGACATGGAATTAAGTCAGTCTAACTTTAGATATTTAACATCAGCCAACCTTTGCAGGTTTCCTCATGGTTTTGGTGCTCGCATCGTAGTTGAACATATCAAAAGGATTAATCCAGTCGTCTTCATCCTGCTGTCCTGAAGCAGCCAGTGACAGGCTGCATACCAACACGATGAGGAGCATCTTAGCAGAGAGAGGAGGAAACTTTGACCAGCTAAGTGTTTAAAGTAAAAGCTAGTTAGTCAGTTAGAGAGGAGGAATCCAAACAGTAAAGTGACAAACGAAAGTGAAACTACGTGCAGGTGACTAACGGAAATTTAAACTACAGTTAAGTTGCGTTAACTTAAATAATGTTAACTAAACAAGGTTCAACTACAACTAATAGTAACTGCTATGGTTTTGTAGATCTTCTGAATACGCTCAATATTACAGGCTTTCGACAACTCAGCAGCTGAAGGACTGATCTTTGGCTTCTCCCTCTTCTTCTTCGGTGTTAATTGCAACCAGATGGAGCATTATAGCCACCTACTGTTGCACTAAGGAGTCATGTTTTTTCCCCATCTGCCTAGTATCCTTAAAACATAATATCAGGTGCATCTTGTAAAGATTGCTTTTAAGTCAGTATTTATAATCCCCCTTTTTTTCAATGCAGTTTTTTCCCCCAACATTTTTTATTGAAATGTTAACAGCATGAAATAAAGCCCTTGCAGTAAATGTATGCTGTGAATTTCACAGAAACTTTCTGCATTAACACAAAACAAAAAGTAGGTCTGCGTCTGCAAGTTGCCATCAAGCCTGTCGATCATCTACCTGATCCATCAATACTATATAATACTCAAACTGATTAATTAATCATCAAAACAGTAGATATTAATGCAGCAGTAAACAGCCAATGGTATTTTTCCATAACTGTGCAATACATTTTTTGGTCGCTCGTTCATTTTCGCTATAATTATGTTTCTCTGGTTATAAACCCAACAGAAAACGCTTAGGATCCAGTAAAATGTGTTTTGAAATGATCTTAACTCTTACTTCTTCCCAGAATATTTTAACGAATATCTTATAGACAGTTTAAAGATGCAAAAGTATTTAAGGCTGCACTGGAGTCTGAATAGATTAAAACTTTGTATTGTATTATTGATTGTATTTCCTCTACCCACTGAAGAGCTGAATAATATAACCGTCCTTCTCACTGTACTGATCTGTTGTTGCTCACTTTTTCTCTCTTTTATTGTCGGAACAAAAAAGACTTAACTGGTTACAGACTCTAGTACACATCTGTCTTATTTAGTTGAGTACAAATTTACTTCTTAATAAAAAAGATATTTCAGATACAGTCATATATTTAAGTGGTGGAAAGTTGTTTAAAATATCAGTTTCTATTATATTAGTTCAATACAGATTTGTATCTTGTGCCTCTTGCAGTCGTACAGTAGATGGTGTTATTTATTGATTTATTTTTTAGGCTAAGATTGATTAAGCCCCGCCCGTTTCTCAAGTCCCGCCCACGTCAGACTCCGCCCATTGTCGCGTGCCGGAGCGAGGGGTTATTGGCTGGTTAAACTACAGAAAAGTGAATGACGGCTGGCTCGACCGCAGGGATTTAACTGTGAGGCTGCTGTCTGATTCACACTCCGGGCCAGAAGGTGGCAGTATTGGCTTGACCACAGTGAAACACAGTAGAAGCGGAGGAAAAAGAGGAAAAAGAGGGTTTGCTCGGCAGCTGTCATGCCATTTAAACCGAAGAAGAAGAAGAAGAAGAAGAAGAAGAAGAAGAAGAAGAAGAAGAAGCTGTCATGCCTTCTCCACCGCGCAAATGCGTCTTCCCTGGATGCCGGAGTCTGCAGAGCAGCAGCACGGTTACTTTATTTAAATTTCCCAAAGACGACAGAATGAGGAAACGGTGGATCGATTTTGTCAAGAGCCACATTGATGGAGAGCTGAGGATCACCACCAACACCCGCCTCTGCAGTGACCATTTCACACTCGACAGTTTCACCAACTATCATCAGATACTGTTGGGATTCATGGATGGTCCGTTGGTTCTGGTGAATGGGGCCGAACCCACCCTCTCCCTCCCCGGCCTTCATCCTCCAGTGTCGCCGACAGCAGATACTGTCGCCGGCAGTATGTGTCCGCCAAAGAGTGTGAGTTGCATTGTGGGAATTATAGTAAGTTTAGGTGATTTGGTGCTCAGTAACTCCACTAAATGATGTCGGAGGTGCAAACCCCTTATATGACTTTACATCGTTTATCCTAGTATTATTTTCATGAAATCAGATCCTCCTAGTGGTGCAAGTGGCTGCCACAGGTTTCCACAAGCTGTCACAGGGTGCCACGGGATGCTATAGGATGCCACAGTGCTCAGATACTTGCCACAAGCTGCCACAGAGTGCATCTACCTGCCACAGGGTGCCACAAGCTGCCACATGATTCCACAGAGTCCAACAACCTGCCACAGGGTGCCATAAGCTGCCACAAGTTGCCACAGAGTGCAACTACCTGCCACAGGGTGCCATAAGCTGCCACAAGTTGCCATAGAGTGCAACTACCTGCCACAGGATGTTGCCTGATGCCACAGGTTACAGAACAATATAATGAAAATCTACACATGCTGTAAGGAAGCGCTAAATGTCCTTGACTGTTTAATAATGATACTCTTGATATATAAGTGGCAGCAGAGTGACTCCTTACACTATGTGGAAGCTGGTGACACTCTGGAGGACTGTGGCACCTGAAAACCTGTTACCCTGTTGCAGCTAGTGGTACCCTGTGCCACCCTGTGGCATTCTGTGGCAGCTAGCAGCTAGTGGCACTAGGAGGATCTCTCTGTCTCTGCTGATGTTAGTACATGTTATTGACATATTAGCCTCATTCCCTGGCCTGAGTCCATCAGACAATATCCTGCTAATCCACACCTGATCTTTTATGTGCATCAATATAGTTATGACAAGAAATTGTATGGAGACCAGGATTCTACGTTTGTGGGTAATGGAAAACATGGATCAATGGTCACCAGGGGGTGTGAGATTAAAGTCAATCACCTGTCGACCTCTAACTAAACATGGGTGATTTTTCCCAAACCTTTGAGCCATGCAGGCATGTAGTTTTTAAAAGGGTCTGTGCCCGAGCATTTTTTTTTTTTTTCGCTGAGGTTAGTTGCTTATGTACATTGAGACAGAGAGAGAATGTACTTAGTTGCATTCCACCACTGTCAAATTATTTTTAGACTACTAATTTAAACTGTCATCTGTTTTCACAAAGCAGTACCTTCCAACCACAAGAGAGAGGGGCTGCCAGTGTGACGACACGCAGAAAGTCACCAGAGAAGTTGGATGTCAGATGGACCGCTCTGGGGAGAAAACAACTGTGGTCACACGACTGTCTAAAACAACACTAAGCAATACAAAGAATACAGGTATGTCTGTCATAATGAGCACTCAGGGCTGATTTGAGATCTGGTTCCTCAGACAAGAGGATGACACAGGAGTGGATTTTCACTCCTCTCCCATCCCACTCCTGCAAAAATACTCGTGTCCCATCCCAATCCCAGAAGAATAATTCCCATCCCGTCCCTGTCAATCCACAGTCCACGTGTGTCGTTAACCATGGTATATATATATTTAAAAGACTGTGTATCACTGTCCCTATACAAATATATATTTTTCCAGGTTCTCAAGCTACCGTTGCCACTAGGAGTGTTGCTGTGGGCAACGCCACATCCGAGCTTCTTCCACCCTGTTCTTCAGCTCCACTCAAGCGGAAAGCAGTACCACCTGATGACCCACCAGCAAAACGTTCTGTCCCGGAGTTTCCCAGTTTCAACTTTGCAAATCCTGATGACTCCACCTACCTCCCCGGCATGTCTGAATCGGTTGACACCACCAATGAACAGTAAGTTAATTTTGCTTGTTACAGATCTGTTAATCTGACATAATAGGAACAATGTATTCCTCAGCATATATATTACGTAAGGGATAATCAGCGAGTAGACCATGGTGTTATTTCATGTATTCTGTGTCATGTTATTTCTCTGCTAACGTCACTCACAAATAATACACTTTGTAACAACCGCTGCCTGTGGTTTTCTTTGTCAACAGAGCACCAGCCGAGCCACCGCAGGACAAGGTCAAGTACTTGGTGTACGAGGAGTGCCTGCTTGAACTTTTTAAAATCTGCCCCTCCTGCTCAAGCGTCTGCAAGGTACAGACGTTCGTAAAAGGAACATTACTTTCTGTGACCCAGAAGTGCCTCCACCAGAGTTGCTTATACACCAAAGAGTGGAGGAGTCAACCACCCGAGGGCAGCTCTCCAGCAGGGAATCTGCACCAATCAGCTGCTGTCGCGTCTCGTCCAGACTAACGAGGTTTGTAAAAATAATGAAATATTTTCCTGGTCTAAATATTTAATGTTTACATCATAGGTAACACCAATGACAATTATACAGCACATTAATACATTAAGCTCTATTGTTGTGGATTCATCAAGTTTAATAGTTAGTTATTGCTATTAAATAAGTTTTAGGTATGTAAGAAGAAATAAATTTCAGTAGATTTGTGTCAAACCCAAAATTTTGACCTCCTGGGGCGCCTAATTCTCATAGTGATGTTTGGTCAAATTTCAATGTTGAAGGATCACTGATAAGAAAGTACCAAAGGAGGGATGCTGCAGTGATCATGATGACGACTTAATCTCTCTATTCCTTATTCCTGTCTTGTTTTTGTTTTCCATAGTAATTCAGATTTGACACCAGGGTTTTCCCCACGCACCGTTGTCAGTGTCTTCCTCCAGCATGTCTGCCGGCTGCTGCTCCCGTGACCGATCTCCTGCTGAGGCTTGGGCGGTATCATTTTTATCATGTCTTCCTGACATTATACCAGGGTATAACATATTATGGCGGTATTTGTGTAAATTTATTCATTGACAAACTGGAACCTAAACTGTACATTTAATAAGAGTCTGCCCTCTGGTGGCGTGTGGTGCACACTACAATTCAGCATCCATTTATCAGTTTAATAGAAAGAGGAGTGTCTGTCTATAAGACAGCATTGAAAATCATACCACCTGGATTTCTTAATACCCTGCTATACTGTAATATCTTCATTACCACCCAAGCCTACGCCTGCCTCAGCCCATCCCTACACTACAGCCCACCAGCCTACATTAAAAAAAAAGGTAAGTTGTGACACATATACAGATATGTCTTTACTAAGTGCATTGAATGGATAATAATTGTGTACATAACAAATGTCCAGGGCTCTGCTGCGTACGCCATGCAAAAGTTTTGATAATAAAACCAAACTCGACAGCAGAATGTGTGCTCCTCTAAGTAAACTCTGACCCATGCGTTTGGACATGTTGGTGACAGGAGGAACTGGTGAGGCAGATGTTCAGGTGTTGAATTGAAGCTAGTCTGACTCCCCAGATGTACACTGCAGGTATAAGTCTGCAATTGGTCGATTGTTTCAAGTGGGATTGTGGCATCTGCTATCTATATTTTCATAGTCACAGAGGACAACCTCTGAGCTGCAGCCTACACACTGAAAATGGCAAATTAGGCCTGGGATGCTAATGGTATAAATGTAAACAAGCTAGTTAGTCAGCTGTTACCAAAACAATTGTGACTGGTTTAAAGAAATGCAAACAAGGCAGGGCGTTTTTTAGCCAAATGCGTATTGCGTGGAGCCAGACTTTTCTCCAGTGTTGAGCGCTGTGGGTAGAGTACTGGCTGTGTGAGACTAAATTGAAGCCAGATTCTAGAAATTACATGGGAGATGCATCTCACACATTTAATTTCATTTAATATCACTTGTTACTTATAGATCCAAATTATCATAATCATCCAAATCAGCAGTGTTTGTATTTGTGCTGGTCAGTAGTCAGTAGTTTTAATCATATTGTATAATACTGTGCATACATCACCTATTACAGTCTTAGTTTTCAGATTTTTTGTGTGTGAAATGAGTGAACGACTTGTGCTGTCTGGTGCACAGAGCAAACCGAGTGTGTCTGCAGCCACACACACTCTGCCTACTCCAGTTACCTCAGCCGGCACATCTTCACCTCCTACACATATGAATTGTTTAAATAGCAAAGTCTGCAAATAAAAGCCAGAGATCCACCTTTCTCACAGTCGTTACACTTCATATCCTCATTATCAGTCCTAGTTGTAATGGAGGCCAAGTTAACCAGAACGAAACTTACATTTTCAAATATGTGTCTCAGGGTGGGAGATATCACAAATTGTGTGAAGCATTGTGGTGCAAAGTGTGAAGCATCAGTCTTACTGCTGTAAACATAAATACTTTGGCAGACATTCAACTCCCTACTGCTCCTTAAACTGTTTTTTATATCTCTTCACCTCGTGTGAGAATCTTTGCACATTGGATTTTTTTCACTTTAAAGAATCACTATGTAGAAATTCTGATCCTCTGGAGGTGTATTTCTTAAACAAATATTGATATCTGGTGTCTTTGTAGAAGAACGCATCTGAAACCAAGTTGAATTTGTTTGATGCACTAAACAAAAATTTTCCTTCTCCGTTTTGGTCATGTGTTACAGAATGGGACCCCAGAAGATGACGGTTTGATTCATCAACCTGCAGTCTGCCTCAAATCATTTTGGCTGAGTGGATGGACAAGGACATGGACAACATTTTTTTTTATTTCCAGTGAATAGGCTGAGATACCCACTCATAACACATTTTCACTTTTTATTTATGACCTTAATTTTATTTTCATGTACTTTAACTGCAACACAGCAGTTATTAAAAGCTTTAATTTTAAATTGAGAGATTACATTGTAAATATGAAGATGTTTTTTTGGTTATTGTTCCTCCTCTTGGATGTTTGGCCTTTGCTGTGCAGAAAAATGTATGTTTGATGCTAAAAGGCCTTTTTATATTCATCTGCTACAGGGGGAGAGAACATGTCATGTGATTCACTTGCATTAAGCCAAAGACTGTACTTTGGCTTGTTGAACGGTGTTTTTTTCTGTCTTATTTGAGAATCAAGTGACATAATAAAGAATGTATACTAAAGCTACTACAAAGAACGTTCATATTTTGGAGGCCCTCGTGGACAAAAGCTGTGACATTTCCACCATAATAACCACAAAATATAACATAAAATCTAAAATTACGTAAACAAAAATCACCTGCTTCTTTAACGTAAAACTTTCTGTAACTTTGGCTGGGAAAAGGTAAACATAGGCTTGTGAAATCTAACGTTAAGACTAACTGCATAGAAATCATAGAAGCCAATCTTACTGAACTTACATGGGTCATATAGAGGGATCAGTGATGCCAGTTAAAACTCCTTTAAGTATTTTGAGTACATAAATAAAAGGTTGTGAGGTATTTTTACAAATTAAATCTTTTTTTCTGATCAGCAAAAGATAAAATTACAAAATACTTAAAGGTAATCAAACGTCTATTTTATTTTATATTTTGCTAAAATGCTGCCCATCTCTGTTAACTGGATGTGTTTAGTTGAGCTGCTTTTAAACTCTTGATTATAAGAAGCCTGAGCATCAGAGTTTATGATATATTGTTGGCCCCTCCTAGAAGTTTTAAGTATGATGGGGCATGTTGTTGGTGTGAACAGGAAGGTGTGGTGTCACTGGGCAAAGATCGTTCTACATTTTTTAAAAAAGCCACTTCCTGAGCTACATGTCTGTGAATCTTCCCAGACTAGTCTGACACGCATGAACTGATGAAGCTTCTTGGATGAGAGGCGAGCCACTATATTAACAAATCAAATAAAATATCAACTATTAGTGAAATTGCTCTTCTAAAAAATGTTTGCACAGTTTATTCCAATGTAATAGAAAAGTATGAAAATGATAAGTTGTGTACAGAGTGGGGAAATGACAAATTGTGGTTCTAGAATTTGTACCTGAATATTTTAATATGAAAATAAGTTTTCCTAGACTCAGATATTATATTTTTGTATATATTTTTGTACTTTTTACCCCACTTATGTACTACAGTACATCTAAAACATGATACTTGTATGTTTTGAACTTCGAACATATTACGTTGCCTTTCACACTCCTTTCTGTAATAATATTTTGTTTTTGTTGTGAATTTTACTCTGCCTCACTAGATCCTGACACTTGGCATTTAAGTTAACAGAGACATGCAAACATTTCTTGTTGGAACAGAAACAAAACGATACACAAATCTACACTCACAAGAAATGAAGAATCAATAAAAATCAAAACTACACCATAATAGAGGAATGTACTTCTGTGGACAGTGTCACTATTAGGAAAGGCTGTGAGACGGCAAGGTAAAGCAGTGCCCTTAATTACTTTAAATATTATCTTAAACATTATCTTAAATAATCTTAAATTTAAACATAAAATGCTTCGATATAGGCCTACTGTATATGTAATGGGATTATGTAATCTAAATACCAAAAAGGTAACTGTATTACATTACATGTACAGATAAAAAAAAAATCATCTTACAGATGCATTTAGTAAAAATAGGGATTATAAGTAGGATTACAATTTTAGAATGAAGAATGCTAAAACTGCCATGCACAGTGCAGACACTAATTTATTACCATTGCTTCTAGTGAAAAAACGCTTCATATTACACATTTAAATCAATCAATCGATCAATACATTGCACACTACAAAGGAAGAAATAGCTGAACAAACTAATAAACCTAACAACAAATATAAAACACAATGCAAAACTGCGACGATTAATCTAGTATTAATCAACTATTACATTAATCTGCATTTATGTTGAGGATCGATTTGAGTCATTTTTTAATTTTAAAAAAGTCAAAATTCTTTGATTTCAGTTTCTTATACATTAATATTTTCTGGTTTCTTTGCTCCTTTCTAAAAGTAAACCCATTATTTTTTAGTTCTGTGGGCATCATTTTGGTCTTTGGGAAACAATGGTCAACATTTTTTCTGACATTTTGTGGACCAAATAACTAATTGATTAATCGAGAAAACGAATTAATTGATAATGAAAATATTCGTTAAAGGATTACTGAATATTTTCTAGTTTCTTTACTCCTCTCTGACAGTTAACTGAATATTTTTGAGTTGTGGACAAAAGATATTTAAGGACACCATCTTGAGTTTTGATGAACATTTTTCACATTTTCTGATATTTTATTTTACAACTAATCGATTTATTTAGAAAATAATTGGCTGATTAATCGATGATGAAAATAATTGTTAGTTGCAGCACTAAAAACACTTTATTAGGCTGCGTCCATTTCAGCAAAGTACTTGAAAGATTGTTATCATTTCCATACATCTGAAACTTGTGACTTCCTCAGAGATAAATGGCAAGCGGCATCATCTTTTACACATGCTGCAGTCCGCGCTGCAGAGCCGATGCTTGAGGAAAGAGTCGATTCTTGTATGAGCGATGGAGATGAATGGAGATTTCGCTGATGGATATGAGCAAATTCCTTCAGCAAATCGGACGGGTAAGAATATTCAGTCAGACAGAGAGGATGTGTATTATCATCTGTCATTACTGATGTCGTATAATTTATTGTATTCACTGATTTTTCTTTGATCAGATCCCAGGAGCTCAGAAAGCAGGTTTCATAGAGCTGTCATTCTCTGTCTGGGGCTGCTCAGTCTTTTCCTTCTAGCTGGACTCGTCAGCCTCTGTGTCTACAGTGAGTCTGGTTTTCTAAGTTAACGTCAGGCTGAACTTTTCAGGGATTTTCAGCATTTTCAGGAGCATTATTCTGCACTGAAAGATGCACGTTATACCAGAATGTCTGCTTCCCATCCTGGCTTTTCTGTGATGTCTTTGTCTTGATGTTTTTCTTTTCTGTGATGTCTTTTTCATGATGAATTTATTCCCTTACTTTTTATGTTTTTAAAACGCTTTATAAATCTGTACCATGGGACAAATAAACATTGACCTCATGAAGCATTTTATTTAATATATTTCATATAAATATGGATCATACCAGCATCTCTGGCTGACCAAGAGCATTGCATTTACCAGCTCTTCAAGCAGTGCTAAAACGTGTTTGAATTCAGGTGCAGGTGGTTCAGTATCAACATATATGCTGAGAAAAGATTTATCATGTCTTTATAATATATAATTATAGCAGAGTTGAGGTTTTCAATAGATTGCACATGCAGAATGAACTTTTAACATCATTTATTTCAGACTCAGGACAGCATTCATCTGCAGACGTCTCCACTGTAAAAGGTAACCTGACTGAGCGTCTCCAGGCCAAGCTGTCCTCCGTGTCTGAAGAGAGAGATCTGCTGAATGCTAGGCTCACTGAATTGACTGAAGAGCTGGACAGGCTTCAGAGTTTGTCCAAACAGAGTGAGTGTTTGACTGTGTGGATTCTGCACAGCTGCCTCTTAACATTAAGGTCAGGACCCACCACAGCATTATGTTTTGCTTATCCTGCTCTCAGTTCTGTGTCCCAGTAACATATTTCATTGTCACAGTTTGTTTAAACATAAATGTATTGTGTATGAGGTGCATTTTCTGTTTAGAAATGTAATTTCTTTTTTATCTTATCTTTGAAATTAGAAGATTTTGCAGCTAAAATCCAGAGTTCAGAGTCCAGAGACACACTTGAAAGATTATGATCTACTTAATGATAATGCAGCTTCTTTATTCTTTGTAACCTTAAGTTATACAGGGAGAGTTCAGTGAAGGTGATGCTTTCTTTTGCAGGAACGACCTGATCATATTCACACAGTTACACACATTTACACCCGGAACCAGTACAACCACAGTTTTATCTGCAGGCCACTGAGCAGCTGTGGCGACCAGGGTTAAGGGCTTTGCTCAAGGGCACCTCAGTGATGGTCTGCATCCAGAACAACAGAAGAAAATAGGAACACACTTACCGGGCATAAATGTAGAATAGTTGTTAGAGTTGGCGATCATTTAGAGGACATAATGTTAAATCCATACAGTGTCTCTCTGTCACCGCATACTTTAGCATCTAGTTGTTTTATCCTGAAGGAACAATGAGAGAAAAGTCTTACATTTATTATCTGTGTATTGATGCATATCAAAAAAGATATAACTAGCACACACATACACTTTTACAAGTTGTCTTGGCCTTTTAAACGTTCAAAAAGCAAGATGTATACCTGGAAATCATTGTGTGTGCAGTAGATGTGCTTTGACAATATCTAGAATATGGAACTTGACAAACTGCAGCTGCTTCACCACTTCTGTTTTTTTCCCCCTCAGACACTGTTTTACTTTAAAGCTAAAAGAACTTTTTAACTGATAAAGAACAAGTCTCGGTTTAATACTGAGGCCCCTATGTGACCTACAACAGTGAGGAACTTGGCTGTTTCTACATATTATGTAACTTTGTCTAAAGGAAAAAGGAGCAACAAACAAAAACAAGTCCAATTTTTATAATTCAAAAGAGCCAAAAGAATTACAAACAGAGTTGATTAGCACAAACCAACCATCATATTGTTCATAAACTCACAGGCTCTCAAATGTGTCCCATATATTGTGTCTTTATGAAGTTTATACAGTAAGGTGAACCCAGGATTCTTGGTACAATACTATTACATGATTCTAAGCATCTTAATGAAAACTGAGACATCATCAAGACATTTCCATACATCTAGATAAGAAACTTACATTGTGTCATGCTGTCCAAAAAGCATAGGAGTCATGAGAAGAAGCAGCATGAAAGTGCTTTGCTTTGGAGTGTTAATGTCTTTTGTTTGATGCATTTGACAGAGAAAACCTGCCCTACAGGATGGAGGATGTTTAGCTGTTCCTGTTATCTCTTCTCCACCACGGCTGATTCTTGGGAACACGGCAGAGACGACTGCCGAGGCAGAGGAGCAGATCTGGTGATCATAGACAGTTATGAGAAACAGGTAGAGTGGAGTGTAGATTTTAATTGCAGTATCCTGATCCAGATCCCTGATCTCTGGGAAAGACTGATCTACAGACACTCTGCCTCCACTTTCAAACTGCTAGACTTTATCACTCCACCTGTAGATTTATTACTGGTGACAGTTACACATCATATATCATTTTCTTGCTGTATTTTTCTGTTCAGACTGAACTCTTGACATCATTTGAAATGAGGGCCCTTCCTCAGTGGTTCATTGAGATTAAATTAATTAATTCATAATAATCAAGTTACAATGATAATATGGAATATTTTTCTTTTTGTGCTATTAAAACTTTTAAGTGAATCTTGATTGATTATCCAGTTAATAGTTACAAATTGCATGTATGGCAAACTAAAATAGAAATAAGAGCTTTCTTTCTTTCACCTTGAACAGGAATTCATCACTGAAACCATCGAGGATGAAAGTTGGATTGGTTTGAGTGACAGAGACAATGAGGGCACCTGGAAATGGACTGATGGAACTCCACTGACTCTGGGGTATAAGACATAAATGTTACTCAATATCTCAGTAATTACCAGACTGAACTTAATTTTCTTGCAAGCGTAGCTGCTTTACATGGGGAAATAAACTAATTTGTTGACTTAAGTCTTTTTTTTCCCTCTCTACAAGTTAATTCACCTTCATTCATTCATTCATTCATTCATTCATTCAAAAAGCATTAAGAAATGGTGTGAAAATGAATATTCTTAATAATATCCTAGGTACTGGTGGAGTCGGCAGCCTGATAACGGTGGTGGAGATCCACGATGGGGTGAAGAAGACTGTGTATATATCAAAACTGGCAAGAGTACTGGAGCGAACTGGAATGATCTGCGGTGTGATGCCTCTTTTCGATGGATCTGTGAAAAAATGGCTTAGCATCGAATACGTTTTGAAATAATACATTTACAAACATTTTTACAAGTCATGCTTATGCAAAAGGCCTTTGATAGTGTTACTGTATGTGATATAAATAGAAAGAGATACAGTGTCTACATCGGCATGTAGCCATTTCTTTATGAGACCATCTTGTGAAACTCGAACATGACACTTGTCATCGAGACGGGTTGTGTGTGTGTCTGTGTGTGTGCATGTGTGACCAACGGGGCTGGGGCTTCTCAGCAGCTAATGTCACATACTACTGGACGAATCAGCTTACTGTTCTTTGTGCACGTTTATAACTGTATGCTCAGGGATTTCTTGTGTTTGCTGCGATTCATAGTTTTTGAAAAACCTCGGAAAAACCTTAATAAAACCTATATACTGTATAACCTGTACTGATTGCTGACTCCTCACTCCCCTCTGCAAGTCATCAACAACTGCAAGGCTAAAAGTAGACTTAAATAAGTTCTGTAACATTCAAAATTCAGCTGCGCAAGTTATCTGCCTCAAATGGTCCTGGGGACACATCACCCCCCCACCCAACAACAACTGCACTGACTCCAAGTTAAATATTGCATCTCGTACAACGAGATGCACTCAAAGATGATGCACTCAAAAATACTGACCGAAGCTGAGCAAGAATTATTCAACTTTTAATAACAAAAAGTAAATGTACAATAGGCTCACATGGTTGAATAGGTAGTCCAAACAAAAAGAAGGCAAAATCCAAAAAGGTCTAAAATAAAGCAAGGAAAAAGTCCACAACCACATCACAGAAAAAAAACAATTAAGGGCTTGGTGCTTGATTCAGATCACTACAACAAACTGGCAACTGAGAAGCAAACAGAAGCACGACTAAATACAGAGAGAAACTAATAAGAGGCACCCACCCTACCCACAATACAATCTGCTCCATCCCTGTACACTCACTCTCTCACTCAGTGTTGCGCATGAACGCGCTAAAGGAACATGCGCTAATTTTTTTTATGAATGGTGAACTGAACAAATCACTTTGCAGTTAATAAAAGTGCAATTAATGAGGCTCACGCTGTCGGTTGATTAAAAGTAGTGTGATCACAGCAGAGCGAGAGAGAGAGAGAGAGAGAGAGAGAGAGAGAGAGAGAGAGAGAGAGAGAGCAAATATGGACAGAAATGTTGACATGATGTAAAAAATTTGCATGACCATGGAGGATGTTTATGAACTAAAACTGCAGACTGGAGTCTTGTTCAAAGTGACAAACAGACTGATAAATCTGTGTTGTATTAACTATCTCATATCCTGCTTCACCTCCATCATTATTATTATTATTATTATTATTATTATTATTATCATTATTATTATTGGCATGATGTTCCTTGATTAAATCATGCAGAATACAAAAGACAGTGGTTAACATACACCAAAACGTGATGTTTAAAACTTGTTTAAAACTTACATGTTAAGCACCCAACAATTTGAACTCTGGACGTATAGTGATGTAGTCTATAAAAGTGATATCAGGTTCCAGTCAACTTTTTTGGTTTTGACAGTACGGCTACACTTTTCTTCACATTTCAATAAAGGGCTGTCCCTTCAAAGCTCACTGCGTTGAGCATCAGATGGTGGACGTGGACGTTTACATGGTTCATGGCTTGCGATCAGAGCATAGAAAGCCCTCCCAACTTTAACATCATTGGTGCATATTGCTCCTCCACCTCTTTTCATCTGACTCACTTGTCTGTTCAGATCAGCTACGCAGGTCCAACCACCATCAGAAGTCACACACCACTTGGAGTGATCAAATGAATTATTGAAGGATTCTCCAATCAGCCTTACTATGTTCACATTGTACACATGATGAGGGATGCTGTTGCTGCAGTTAGAGGGCAAATTTGGAGAATTCACCCTTCCCCAGAACCTGACATACAGATTCTGTCCCAGTTCGTTTACAATCAGGCCAGAGTAGAGATCTACAAAGAATAGAGAACAAAGCAGATACCATTAACTATGAAAATGAAGAGCAAACACTCAGGTCAAAATTTTAGAGATACATTTTTTACACATATAAGTAAAATAAAACTGCAAACAAAACAAAATGGCAGTGATAGACAGAGGACAGTTTGTTGTTTTCAGCAGTGCAGACAGCTCGTCACTGCAAGGAGAATTAACATGTAAACACGTTCCTACTTTAGCTCCTTTAAAAGACTTTTATTGTTTTGTTTTATCATCAACATAAAACACTTACCATCCCCAAAATGTGTGTATTTTGCAATGCTTGAGAATTTTTTTCCTCTCTCTGAAGTCAGCACCTTCACTCTAAACCAGGGTTTTGTCTTTGGGTAGCAGCTTCGCTGAGCAACATATTGCAGCTCATTGTGAAAGCTTGTCGGGATTACATAGTCATAAGAATAAACATGGATGTACTGGAGCTGCAAACCTGAGAATTTAGATTAAAAAAATTAATTGTATTCTCGTCTCTTCTAGCTAATAACTTTCAGAAATACAACTAAAGTAAAATGTCAATAAAACTGACATTAACCTACCTATTTCTCTAAATTGATCGTAGGAGTAAGTCACACACAGAAACATTTGAGCAAAAACAGTTCCACTGTTTGGCCAGAAGTCTTTTCTGTGATAATTTGGAAATCTTGGTGTAGAGTGTGAGAGCCAAACTCCTGTTTTTCTGTCCAGCATCACCACTCCTTCAAGATGTAAAACAGTTGAAAACAACAGAAAATTAACTTTGCTACAGTGTGATGTTTCTGACTTCAAACGTAATAAAATGGATCAATGCTGTACCCACCTTTACTGTGGCCAAATGATCGAGCAGGATCCTTAAAACGTGCAGGCTGGTCGCTATAGATCATGTATCCAAAGCCTTCAGTCTACAATGACACAACAGGAAACTTATCAATCAGTGTCCTGAATGAAACACTGAGGTGTGAAAGAGATCCTCTAATTCGGTACCTTTCTGCTGTAGAAGTCGAGAAGAGGTTTCAGGGTGTTTGCAAGAGTTCCAGATTTGCTGTTGATTTTCTTTTTGCTGCGCGTCCACCCGTTGGTGTTTTCATCCATGTACAGATACGTCAAACCATCACCATTGTTTTTGGGTAACTTGTATAAAATATACCTGATGATACAAAGATAAATGTATTGTATTATGTATTGAGCTGACACTGAGAACAGGTGAAAATATAAATTGCCACAGTTGAAAATTTCCACTAACCAGTCCACCTCGTTTCCGTTGTCATTCCTGCATTTTACATCTGAATCACAGCCTTGAAAAAGGATCCCAACACTGATGATGACTCTCATCATTGTTCTCTGAAACAATCAAACATTAAATCATGAACTACAAGAACAGGAGGAAGTCCTGCGCTCACAGATTACACACCAGCAGAGGGATTTAATATATTTTCTGAAAGGTATAGAAGGCCATCGTTTGCAATGAGACATTTGTAATTTTCTGGGTGTAAGAATCCTGACTTCCATCAGAGCTGGTCTGGTAGTTTTTCGTCTTGTTTTGACATTTTTCATCTCTTTAGGTCATTTTTGTCTTGTTGCATCTTTTACGTTGTTTTTTCCTCTTGTTATGCTGTTTTCATCTTGTTACATTTTTTTTCATCTTGTTAGTTCTTTGTCTTTTACGTTTCATCCCATGTCATTTTTATCTTGTTACATTTTTTTTGTAGTTTTTAGTGTTGTTACACCTTTTTTATTTTGTTACGTCTTTTACGTTGTTGTCTGTCTTGTAACATCTTTTTTGCTTAGTTTAATCTTTTTTTGTCTTTTAAATCACTTTTTGTCTTGTCACATCTTTTTAAAGTCTTGTTATGCATCTTCTTTTTCTGTTTGTTGTGTGTGATATGCACCGATGGTACACCAGGGAATCTTCTTTTCTGTGTTACTTTCCCGCCCATTTAAAAATCAGTCTTGATGCTGGGAAATAAATAAAAAGAATCAATAATTCCCCTCAAATGCATTAAAACTCTAGTAAAGAGCCTATTTTGAAAGTGTAAGGAGCAGACAATACAGATATTTTTGTTCAGAAGTTGTCAAAAAAACAAATACTCAAGTAAAGCACAGATACATGAAAAATCTACTAAAGCACAGTACTTGTACTTAGTTTCCACCTCTGGTAGGAACTATTTTCTTTCTACCAAAGAAAGCAGATATTTCTACGGCTGATATTCATCTATAGTGCCACCGTCAGAGGTTATGTTTTATACTGCAGTATTTCAACTCATTTTTCAACTCCAAGAATTTCACCAATGATTTTAGATGATTGTTGGTAAGTTATCAGCATTTCTATGAAAAAACTTCCTGTACCTATAAGATTAAATCGCCCAACAGTGCAAAAAACACACAAGAACATTCCTAAGAATACATCTAAAACATATAAAGCTCAACATATGTTTTCCTTTTTAACATTTTAAATTTGAATTATAATCTTTTTAATATACAGTATATAACATTTTAATGTATCATTTAACTTACATGTCCAGCCATCGTCATTTCTCTTCACAGTCAACTGTGCATCTGTTTTGCAAACCAGCTTTGGTCATATCTCACTGTTAAAAGAAACTGACACCCACAACGCTCATACTTCATTTACTTCCTTGTTCCTCGCTCATAAGCGTCATTGGAAATGATTCAATAATCTTTAGCCCAGCACCAGAATGCTGATCTGCCTGTTATAAGCTGGGGAAAATGTAAGGGGTTATCTGCCTGTTATACAACTGACTTACAGCATAGAGTCAAACTTGGGTTGAGGAAGAGGTAAAAGTGGTGCTGAACCAGGATAGATGGACAGAACTAAAATCAAAAGCTGAGGTGTGTTTTGAATTATGATTGTTGCTGCCAGTTTTGCTTCTTTCAGTAAATTTGTAGAAACAAGTGTCTCCTACAAAGTGTCTTTTAAAAAGTCAGAATAAGTATCATGTATTTATTAGTATAAAAAATATGACACATTAGAGATCGGAGAAAATTGAAATGAGTTGTTCAGCATTGACAACATGAAATAATCTAAACCCTGTGACAGAATTTGATTGTTTTAGGAAAATAAAATAGTCTAGATCAGCCAGCTCACTTTGAAATCTAAAAATCTTCTGAAGCCTAACCAAATCTAATCACAACTCTTTTCAACACACAAGACTAAGTGTACCGATGATGACAGGTACGTTCTGGTGTTAATGTGACAGATAAATGAAGAATAACATAATTTAAATCCCATGGGCTTGTTTTATTAATTTCAAACTTATAAAACTGAAACTTTAAAACCTTTTTTAACAGTTTATTTTTCATAGAAGGCCCATATCTCAGCATTTAATTCATATCTGTGAAGAAACGGAAATGTTTAGAAACGTTTAGATTATTTTTAACTTATAGAAAATCCTAAAGGATACAGTAAAGATGAAGACCTGAACACAGACTATGTTCACAGAGCCTTCACTCTCTGCTAAAAAAAACTCATCTTCTATGCAGATGGGGGAGAAAAAAAAATGAATTTGTATGTATAAGAGTTAAAAAATTACATATACAGACACCTGCAGTTACTGTGTGCATTATGATGGATGGATGGATTGACTGTACTGTTATTGTTATTGCATTGAGTATAATATGAAATGTCCATAAAACAGTTAGGGGTCATCAGTTTATTTAATGATAGAAAAGGTTTTCCTTGATGCCCAGTCTGACCACTAGGTGTCACTGTTTACCCAAAACACTGCGCACCTGATGAGATACTCATCAAGTATCATCTTCAGGAGGCATCAACTTCCCAGACATGATAATGACGATGCATACAACACCGCATTCAACAGACACAGATCTGATGCTGGTAGAGTCGATGTTTTTCCATTAATCTGATCTCTTGATAACTCAGGAAAGTTTCACAGAGATAGCTGCTTACATCCCCACTCACTCACACTGACACGCAGCTGTGCGACCACAGTCTGATTTGCAGCTGGCTGCTGGGTCAGGTCCCGTGGAGACGCTGAGGGTTATGGGACTTGCTGAAGGGCGAACCTGAGATGGTAATGAGGGAGGGGGCATTTCACCAGAGGGACCGTTGTTCCACTTTCCACACCCAGATTTATATAATTTTCCACCACTATCCCTGCTCTACTAAAGTTTAATTACATTCTGCATTCTTCTGATATTTACAAAGACGAGTCATATGATGAGAGTGAATGATAATTTTACACAAATGTGAGTCAGTGGTGGCAGAGCGTTCTCCCCATGTGTTGAGGCTGTGAGTCCTCTGCAGCGGCCGTGGGTTCAGCTCCTACCAATTGGCCTTTACTGCATGTCATTCCCCCATTCTGTCTTCCACTTTCCTGTCATATCATTAAAGGCATAAATAACCAGTAGATATAAAAAAAACTTGCCAGTGCTTCTACTCTCTTCATGGAGGAAAGCTGTCAGAAAAAATAAATACACCCCAAATTTACATTATGTTATTTAAATTTACATTTATTACAGATTTCAAATTAAAACCAAAGTAGAGGTAGGATTTACTGCGGCAAATGTTTTCATAAGTGATGATATAGTTTGCTACAAAAATGTCTAGGATCCAGAACAGGGATATTCAACTTGCAATGAAATGAAACTGATTAACAATGGTTACAAATATGTCAGTTTCGTATGACGGTATAAATGAGGCTGTTAGTAACAGAGAAGGCTGATCTTTGTATGAGGACCTTTCAGGCTGTGCAAAGTGCAGTGGGATCAAACGGTGAGGTGTGCAGGAGCAGACATCTATAAGCTGATGAGGAGCAAAAGCTACACAGAAATAAACATAATTATAATCCCATAAATGTGCGTGTTTCATACTAAAAGAGCTTAAATATCACTACCTAATGAAAGTCACTTATTTCCAAAATTTCAGCTTTGTGGCAATGCATTTTTCAGGTGATCCAGTGGCTTTATAAATGGTTTGTCTGGCTTAAGAAATGGAGAAATTGACTCAGTTTTATAAAGGAGCATTATCTCCTTAAGTTTTATCAAAATCTTCAAACCCACCAATTTTGGAGATAAGTGGTTTTCACAGGACAGCGACGCTATGCAGTTTATGGTTAGCTTATGTATGATGGAAGACGTTTCACCTGTTTAATCTTGTATAAACATTGCAAATTTTAACAAAGAATTTAGCACCAAAATGCAGTTGGAGTTATAAAATGTAGTGAAATATCTAATTTATCTGTTAATCCTTGCGCCAAGTGAATTTAGTTAATAAGTTAAGGTAATGTTAATTGAAAAAAATTAAAGAACGAAAGATGGCTTATGAGCCTTTCAATGTTTATTCATTTTATCTTTTTTAAATTACATTTTTATTGATTTTTGTTAATTAACTGGCGCCCGGCCTCCTGTCATTTTGCAAAAGTGGCACCTGGACAAAGCAAGTTGAGGATCCCTGATCTACTATCTTGTCTAGGATCCAGTTATCTATCAAAGTAGCCACTGTGTAAAATTCAAAAACTTCTTGCGTGTGTTTTATCTGAAATTGCTGGTTCATTTGATGTGTGTGTGGTGTGATGGTTGCATGTCAGCTGCTTTAACCCTAACGGGATCCACCGCTGCACTTTTATCAGTTTTATCATCCTCTCTTGTTCAACAGCTGATGTACCAGTCCACCACCTGCCGGAACGCCTTGTAAATCAAGGGGTTGAAGGAGCAGACCAACCCCCCACCACGCCACATCTGAGCCCTGTCCCTGTTCAGATCCCCCAGGCAGGTCACCTGGTCCTCGTAGACCCTGGACACGCACCACTTGGAGTGGTCGTAGTGGGACTGGAACAGGACTGATCCGGGCAGCTTGATCCTCTTGATGTTCAAGGTGTGTTTGGGCAGCGAGCAGTTGGAAGGCAGCTCGTGACCTTGTCTGTGCCACGTCTCCACCAGCAGGTCGGCATCCAGAACCTGAGCCACCCAGCCCGTGTAGATGTCTGAATGAATGACAGTCAGGGGGTTAGTCCAGCTGCATTATGACATGAAATATGACAAAAAGCACATAGTAAATACAGGCAAGCTCATTTTGCTACTAAAATGCACTAGAATAGGTTTTAAAATTCTTGACAATTTCCCAAATGATGTAAAATTTAAAGTGACAGTTTACTCCAAAAACAAAAATACATATTTTTCCTCTTACCTGTAGTGCCCTTTAATAGGGATGCACGGTATTATTTAGTACAAAATCATTTCCAAAATGTAACATTAAGAGCACAACCGTTTACTTTTTTCCAAGTACATTTTTACACAAGTGTCTTTCACACAAAATACTGTTTACTTTTTGACTCTTAAGTCCTGAATTAAAAAAAATCTAAATTGGAAAAGTTATTGCTCCCAACAGTTGGCACTAAAACCGCAAAATGTGACGAGGGTCTCAAGTAGACAAAGCCAAAAACTTCTGAAGGCCTTGGGTGGGGTGTGTTCTGGCACATCACTGTCCTGAGATGATAGTGTGTCTGCACCTGATAATGACTGACTGTGCAAAGAAGTGGAACAAATGCTCAAGAGCCTCTCCAAAAACTATCCCAACTAGACAAAAAAGTGCCTATGTTGCAACACGTTTTTACACATATATTTATTCTTTATAAAGCAGCCAAGAAGCAACTAAATGTCTAAAAATAAAATGTAAATGAGAAATATCTTACCATCCACAAAGCGTTCAGATTTGACAAAACTGACAAACTTCTCCCCTTGGATGGAAAAAAGCTGCTCCACGCTCTTATCTGAGGCCAGCGGTGGAGGTTTGGTGCCCTCACATAACTGGGCCAACTGCGGCAGGTCGGCCAGGAATGCAGCAGGTACAGAGCAATTATAGATACGTGGGTAAATGTACGCCATCTGCTTCGCTGGAGACGGAGGAGAGGGCATCACAAAGAAGAGAGAAATGAGAGAAACATTTCACTAAAAACTTTCTCCAGATATTCCCTCATCCATACAAGGTTGATGTACACAACTTACTATTAATACTAATATTATAATAACTACCATTACCATTACTTTAAAGGAGAAATATGTACTATATTTACTCTAATGAATAAAATAACCATAATATGTCATCAGAGATTAAGGAAACATTAAATTGAAATACTCGCCACTCTGTCATGAACCCTGCAGCTGTGTGTTCCCCTTGTATTGTGTTTTTGTTTGCCCATTTCAAGTTAATTAGGGTTCAAATGAATGCATGAGTAGGCGTTTGTTTGTGAGTCCTGAGAAATCATTAATAATCTTTCGGAGGAAGTATATGTTCATAACGGTTAAATTAAGCAATATGTTAATGGAGTCTGGCAGGCAGCGAGGCAGGCAGTCACTGAACTTTAACTCCGGAGTGTGTTATTTCAGAACAGTGGAACAGTGTGGGACTTGTCGTCTCTCGTTATTGTCAATTTACGATGTTGCGTGGGTCCTGCGGCCTACAGAGCTATTCCTAAAGTCTGGGGAGGAGGGAGCAGGGGGGAGACAACACACTTCAACCACAGATTGTACATTAGAAAGGATTTCAACCTATTTAATATACAATCTATGGCTCCAACTCGCTATTTGGACTGCTGTACTCATTTTTGCACATGCAACTGTTACATATCGCTCCTTCAAATCTGTATGTGAAACTTTTTTGTTAACTGTAATAAGAAAAGATTTAAAATGAGCTTGTCATATAGACAACAGCTTCAGCTATTATTATATGAGAGCAGACCCTCAAAACATCATTGTTCAAATACTTCAGGTTTGTGTAGATTTGGAGTCATGTCTGTATTTCAAACCCCACCTCCTGCTTTCTCTAAACCTCAGTTTAGTGAACCCATCCTTATGTACTGCACTTATTTCACTACAATCAGCCTCACCAATAGAAACAAGCTCCTGAAAATCACATATCCTCTACAATGATTGGTCTCCCCACCCAATCTCCCAGCCCTCACTCACTCTGCAAACACACCATAGTACACAACCCCTGCCACCCCCTCAACACATGCCTCACCCTCCTCCCCTCTGGCTGCATACAGACAACCAAATTTCCTCTGATTCTGATGACCTTACAGGACCAGATCACTGTGTAAATGTTTTCTTGTTTTCAGCAAATAGAGAATTTTGTAAGCTGAAGTCTGGGATGTGTACAGAGCGAGCCCTGTTGCATCATGAGCGTGCACTCACCTATACGGAGGAACTGTTCATACTGGTAGGTCACACAGAGAGCAGTCTGGCCATTGACTTTGCCAGAGGAGGGGTAAAGGTAGCCTCTCTCAGGGAACGATGGGAAATGGGGGATGCTGTGCGACACCCAGAAACCTTGAGAGCGGTCAAAGAGCAGTAGCCCTGCAGGATGCACACAGGCAACATTCACAGCGCACGTACAACACAGTAAACCAATGTGCATGCTCGCACGCATTCCCATCAAAGTCATGTTCAGGTGGTCAATAATCCAGAGTCAACAGCAGTTATCAGACAGATGATCTTTGCCCGTTTCTTCCCCCTAACACCAAAACCAAATTCCAAAAAACGTAGTATTGCCAATGATGAATAGCAGCCTGGAAATACATCTATCATTCAATTTCAGAGACACAAAAATGTGCACAGGTCTTTGAATGCGCCAGATTGTAGGCACACAGGTGGACAACTTAAAATAGAATGGAGGGGAACTGAAAATTTTGTCTCCAGATCTTGAAATGATTCAAACAAATGAATACAAAAACAATGCTGTGTCTAAAGTCTTTTAAATACTGTGATATTTTGTGTTGTAAAGAGTAAAATCTTTTGGAGTTTCATCAGCCTTTTAATACAACTACAATTAAAATCCATCCTAGTGGGAAATCAAAGCAAAATCCTAAAAAAAACAGTAAAAACAAAAATGAATTTTCAGAATAAACTGTACCTTTAGTGTGTCCATATCCTTTTTGGTAATCCAGGATTGGTGGTGCATCATTGTAGAGTGCGTAGACTGAACTGTTAGACTGAGGAAAATATTGTTTTATACATACAATAATTTTTTTACATTTTTAAACCTAAATATACAGCATATTATATAAAAAACTGCACTGCAAAACCAATCCAAATAGACTAGAATAGTTACAGCTGAAGAGAACTGAGGAAGAGCATCTTTAGGCGTGTCGTTCAAAAAAGCACCTATTCTTGCCACCGTTCAAGCAGCTGCCTTGTATTAAGACATCCCCTGATGATCAACGGGCGGCAAGATCTCCAGCTGTCTAGTATGGCGAGACTACAACATTATTGTGCTTTAGAGGTGCTGGTAGATGGATTTTAGTACATTTGAAAAGAGCCAGACTGAGTATTTCCCCTTCTCTCCAATTTTTATGCTAAGCTAAGCTACCAACAGGACTTGACTTTCAATTTTAAGAGCAAACATGAGAAGGGAAACAATTGTTTCTTTAAATTTTTGGCAAAAAATTAGCAAGAATATATCCAAAATGTCTAATTATTGATCCACACTCACACTTTGTTCTGTGCTTCGATGACAGCTGAGTAAGCCTGGTACTCAGCAGAAACTCTGTCAAATTTCCTGTACTTAGCTTTATGCTAGACTTGTCTATGTTAAAAACAAAACCAGATTTGAAAATGGTTAAAATATGTTGCTGAGGGACCTGTGAAGTGACGTATACAATCAGATCTTTAGTTATCTCATGCTAGCAAAATGCTAGCTGACTTAAGATGTCACTTTTACAGGTCTCCACGAGACATCTTTTAATTATCTTTTCTTTTCAATATAGACGAACACACATAGCATATCTAAGTACAGGAAACAGAAAAGCAGAAGGTTGACTGAGGTTATGATGGGCACCAAGTTTGCTCAACTCTCATAGAGAGGCACAGTCCCTCCCCTTCGCCTTGTGGATTTTGTTTGAATTGTTCCACAAATTACACATAAGATGCTTGTCAATTTAAAAGATCATTTTACGTGTCAATAAAGTTGCAATTTGTCATAAAACTTTTGAAGTATGAAACTATGAAGATGTAACATTAGCTGCCGAAGCTATGATGTTTTTGTACTGGCATGTAGTCACACAAGTAACATGTCTTGCTTGTTCTTTCGCATGCTGACTTTAAAGGGATCAGGAGTTGCTGGATAAAAGGTAAGATAAAAATGATTAAAAAATGATTTAACATAAAACTAAACTACAGCAAACTGGGATTTTTCTTGACTTCATCATAACATCATATGTGCAATTGTTGACACCATTCAAATGGGAGCAAAAAATATGTCTTTCACCATTGAGCAGCACAGAGTAAAAGGTCTGTGTCATTACCTACTTATAGCTGGGGAAGCTTGTAAATGTCCAGCTTCACTTAGTTCCCCACAGGAAACAGAAGAGTGTAAGTTCAGCAAACGGGCACCAGCATCAGCCGTGCTGAGTCTGGTTAAAGCCACAACGTTCTCTAGTTTCCTATACACAGGAATCAGTATATAAAACCCACTTAAAGAACAGTAACATAATCTCACCTTGTAGGCTTTTCCCATGTAAAGCTGGTTCAGTGTGTTCCCTATGGCTCCTTCACTGGTGTTAACCATGAATTTACTCATCTGCCAGCTCCCCACTGAGGAGTCCAGGTACATGTAGTCGACCCCACTGCCGACCTCGCCAATCTTATACCTGGGCAGCTTGTAGACGATAAACCTGCAGACGAAAGAGAGATAAGTATACTTTTTCTTCTGTATTTAGAAAAAAGGGCATCTTGGAAAACAGTCAAGAATAACTTTATAGATTTTACATTGATTTCACGCTCAAATGTAGAAACTATGCACAGTTTATTGGCTCACTCTCTAAAAGACTTGTCAATATACTGCATCAACTCACCAATCAACAGGCTCACCAGCTTCATTTCTACAGGAAATCTCAGCACTGCAGTTTGTGCAACACACGATAATAATCTGTAAGCATAAACTGAAGCGTGTGGCCATCCTGAACAAGTACTCCTGGCGAAGTGAACACAGCACAGAGCAAAAAAGGGAATTTGAAATCTTTTGCTACGTTGTGTGTTTCATGACTGAGTAACACTGAAACTGAGTACAGTGCAGACGCAAATGCAAAACAGGAAGTCATAAGATATGGTCGCATGACAGGGGAACACTGCAGGAACTGTGAGAGTTCCTAGGGGCCAATATTAAATTAGATGTTTGGCTGTTTTTCATGTTTAATCTGTGAATCATCATGCTGTGATTTCTCCAGTGAGAGTTTTTCTCTTTCAGCACTGATCCTTCAAGGTGTTGCACCTGCTTCTCAGTACAACCGCAGTCATCTTTTATTAGCAATGGGGCTGCTGATCACTGAACTGGAAACCATCTGGTCAAAACAACTCTTTCACCCAGTGAGAAAGCGGAGAAATTAAACATTGATTAAACTTGGCACTCTTGTATCTATGGCTGATTGATTAAATGAGAAGCCGATTTAGAGGGTGAGACTGAAGCAAATGAATCACTAAAACTTTAGTTGTACAGATACCAATCCAATCTTTGGTTCCACATGACTTCAAAACGAGAAAAAAAAAACACATCTGTGGATAAAGAAACAGTTAAACTGTAAATTATTTTTTAATGTTTTGATTTAACCATTAAAAACATGCAAGCATAAAATCATTTAATCAAGGGTGTATGGATGAATTAATGGAACCCTGAATAAAATCAATTTCTACTCTCCTTTTTTGAAAGGTTATTGTAAGAGTTCCATTAGGAACCCTATTCATCCAAAGAACAGCTTTTTGGTAGAAAAAGTTCTTTAATAACTGCTGAAATCCTTGAAGGTTACTACAAAAGATTTCTTGGTAGAACCCCTTGGGTAGGTTCTTGATAAAACTCATGGAATATAAAAACCGTTCTCTGTAGAAACCCTATAGTAGTTTTATATGGAACCCTTGATATATAAACAGGTTCTTGGTAGAACCCCCCATGTGGATTCTATATAAAACCTTTAGAATATAAAAAGGTTCTCAGTAGAACTGTTTCTGTTTTGTGATACAGTTTGTTGTTGCCCTTGGGGGTCAATATTTTTTTTTTATATATATTAAATATTATGTGCATATATTTTGTTATTCAAATTAAGTTTAATATGAATTTGTTTAATACATCATGTTGCATTTTTGTGTTTATTGTAGAGACTCGATACCAGCCCACCTCTTGGTATTTGAGTGCAGGTGATGCAGTAGGTTTTTACTAAATGTTGGGAACTGAAGCTGTGGTTGTTTGGAAAAGTTTTGAGTGTGCTCGATAAATTAATGTTATTTTTGAAGTGATAAAGAATTCTTGAAAGTGAGCAGGAACTGAACATCCAAATCCATTTGTGAAAAATCCATTAATATTTCTAACCCCAGACTTGATGACTTAATAGGGTGATGGGTTTTTACAAAAACCTTAAAGTGGAACTTATTTTGTAAAATGTGTTTAAATGCACAGTTACAGTGGCCTCTTTTTGTATCTTGTGTTTGCATGAACATAAGAAGTAGCAAGGTAATAAGACATGAAATAACACAGTGCCTGGCTTATATTTAACCCAGTAACTGAGTTCATTTTGGGTCATATAAGAACAACTTAGCATATCTGGGTTGAATGTTAGCAGTTGCATTAATGCTGGGGTATTTATTAAGCTTGAATTTTTGTAACAGTAAAATAGTTATATCAGTATAATATTTGAATTAGAAAAATGTAATATTGTGACATTAATGGGGTGAAAACCTGACAATGATGAGGTAATATAGTTTGATGTTTTCCAATATTATAGGCTACTAGCAGTGTAATTACATGGTATTATTTATTACCGCTTTGTTATCAAACTATTAACCACTATTACCGTGTTATTATAGAGCTGCAATCTAAAGTTATGAGTATTTATTTGCCAATACTTGAACATGCATTGTTAAAACTAAGGAATTCTATATTAAAATAACAGGATGGCAACTTTCAAACTTCTCTCAGCATTTTTACTGTAAATAAAAGCCATTTGAACTTCATGTATGAATAATCTAAGTGGGAGAATGTACGGTGAACAGGGGAGAAAAAAGAATATCCATGAGTACTGGGGTTCAGACAGCGCCACACATCTGTAACAGCATAGTCTCTGAGAAATGTATTAATCACTTTTGCAGATCTAGGATTAGCAGTTGCTCTGTCTAAATTCTGTCCAAAATCTCTCCAAATTTTCTGTAGCTGATGATTCTGCTTCTTTCAGACGTCCATCTTGCTCCTCGAGGGACCACTGTATGGTAAAATGTCACATTTTAAAGTGTCTAGAGCCTTTGTGAACATAGCTGCAGTTAATGTGTCATCCTCCTTAGCCCTGTTGTTGGATGGTTTGTTGGTTGGGGGCTTGATGGTTCATTCTTAAAATCAGTCAGTTTTTGCTATTGTTACATAACTATTAAAATAATTAAAAGGAAAAGCATCAACACTTCACATTTATGAATGTGTAACCACAAAATGTTTTTATATAGTTAGCAGTAATCATTTCAGATGTACATGTAAAAGATGGGAAGTTTCATTTGTAGTGGAGTAAGTGTACAATATTTGCCTCTAAAATGCAGCAGAGTAGAGGTAAGAAGTAGCATAAAATAAAGTTTGTACTTAAACTTGTAGTCAACAGTTCTTGACTAAACATGCCTAAATTCAAAATTTGCATAAGGTTCAGGTAGAACAGGTAGAACAGGTTGAACTTAACTTCTAGCAATCTACGTGCAAAAGTAGCACCACCCTCTCTACAAAACCTCCCCATGTCAGTAGGAGCACTTTGTGCTGGACAAGGTGCAGGGACTGAGGACAGACAGACAGACAGACAGACGGACAGACAGACGGACAGCAGGTGAAAGAGAGGAAGATACCATGGCAACAGCTTCAAATCAGGTAAGCTTTCATTATGTTACACAGAGCACAAAAAACTTTAAGATACAGAGCAAGATGTATTTTTTGAGGATACCTAAAATGATTAATCAGTGGAGTTTTTTTGGGGGGGTAAATGACCCTGGGGTCAACTGCCTGCCTGCAGAACAAACTAATGTCTCAAAAATAAATGTCTTACTCATACACTACTGTCAAACCCTGATACTGTTAACTAACAGCAAAATATCTGTCATAGCTTGAAAGATTAATTTATTGATTTATTTATTGATACAGAAAAGGCAAATGACACAACTTAACACATGCCATGAAATGTGATGTGGTGTTTCTGATAAAAAAAAAACACAAGCTCAACTTCTTTGGATGTTTGTGGATCTGTAACATTGTGTTGGCAAAGGTTCACAATAGGGCAGATAAACCTACACGGAATATTTGGTGGCAGACTAAGTTGTGGCTCTGAGGCACGGTTAATGTTGAACCCTGCTAGTAAACACACCCAAAAATCAGCAGACTCTAACAGTTAAACATGTTATCTGTTAAAGTTTAATGATAAAAAAGTGCTGCGCAAATATCCAAGAGCTCATGCACAGAGACTGAAGAAAAGAAGAGACCAAACAGAATTTTCATTAAATGAAGTCAATGCACAGTTCAAAACACCAACAAAATACACCTTTCTGGCACAAAACACTGCAACATGTCGGTTATCTGTCCCCTGTGTGTGCAGAATGTGGAGTTTGTGCGAACAGGCTACGGCAAGAACACAGTGAAGGTGCTAGTCATCAGGAGACAAGGGAGCCACCACGCCATCATCGAGCTGAAAGCTGACGTGGAGCTCACGCTCAAATCACGCAAGGATTATCTAATTGGAGACAACTCAGACATCATCCCCACCGACACCATCAAGAACACCGTCCATGCCCTGGCAAAGATCAAGGGGGTACGATGACGAGCACAGCCACACAAATTACACCACACCCTGTCTTGCTTCTGCTCACCACAATTCTTTTATCGCTCTGCTGACATCAATGTCCGTCCAGTAATGGAGGGCAGTAACTTTGTTGAAGACCCCAGTGTCGAATCTGAAAGTGATCGAGTTTTAATGAATTGTATAAGGAGAGATATTATCCACATCATTATGTTACGTCTTCATTAAAATAAACATAACTTGATTCACAATGTAAAGCTAATGAAACAGTAATACGGTTGAATTATTGTGTAAGGGATAATGAACAGCTCATTATTGCAAAATAAACCCTGACAGCGTGGTGCAGGGTTTATTTTGCAATAATGACTCACTCCCTGTACATTATCCCACCGGTTACACAGTTACTTACCAAAAAAAGATATTTGGCACACATTTATGTGACACAAATATTAATTTTAAGTTGATTTTATGGCTTTATTTCATAATAGTGACCTGATTACTGTACATTTTCCTGCTTGTTACATGGTTATGTGCCAAAAAAAAACCAATAATTTAGAACAACATATTAAATTTAAAATGATTTTAGTGATTTAACAATGATTTTATTGCTACTCCAGAGTCTATGAGTCCAGAGTTCTTCATAACAACGGTCTACTATACAGAAATAACAGACCTTAAAATGCTTTAGCTGACCAATCAGAATCATGTAATAACAATGGCATCCAATAAAGGAAGGATAATGTGCAGTGAGTGGGTCATTATTGTGAAATAAACCCCTCCAGGGCAATTTAATACCCATTGATTCGCAACGGGGTCCTGCATCACCTTGTCAGGATTTATTCATTTAACTAGGGGACTCCTAATATTGTCATTATTTGACCTGGCTTCTGTCACAACTGACCTCTGTTAGCCCACAGCTCAAACACACACACTGAACAAATAAAATCAAGGGGAAACACTATGTTCCAATTAATCTGTTAGATAACACTGTTACTCATGTTACTGAGAGTTTTTTGAGATGGTTTTACTCACAGCATGTCTGTCACTCTCACTCCTATTTTATGTTATAATTGTCTGTTCAGGTGAAGAACATCGAGCAGTTTTCGCTGGATATCTGTAATCATTTCCTGACCTCTTTCAATCATGTGCTGAGGGCCAAAGTTCACATGGAGGAGGCCCCCTGGAGAAGGCTGGAGAAGGTAAAATACACTTTTCGGTCATCAGTCCTGGACACGAGAGTTTGCCTTTTTTGCACAAAGTGGAGTGAGTCATACTAAAGCATCAGATTTTTTAGCCCATTTTAATTCCCAGGTTGTCAGATACTGAGACTTTGTCATGCTACAGACACACAAGGTAGCATTTAGCATTTGTATGAGTGTTCAACTACAATGTAAACCCATCCACATCAGATGACAGTACAAAAGTGAGAAAGTCTGTGAGAGTAGGAGGCAGAGGTGGGTTGGATGGATGGGTCAAACAAACGCAGGACTTTGACCAAAGAGGCCTGATTTTGGGTCCCTTGTGAAACCACGTGTCGCTTGACTTACTTATGTAACCTGACATGATGTAATGTACTTATTTTAACCCAAACCATGATCTCTTCCAAAACCGAAGTAAGTTTTGGTATCCAAACATAACCAACCATTTCACAACTTTAATCCCATGTTAAAAAGGCTTTTTGACAGAAACGTCTCATGCAGATGCTAAAGGGCATCTTGTGCATCTGTATGAAACACGAGGAGCATGACAACAGCTTCAGATGACCTCTGAACATAGCCACCATCAGTGACAGGTGTAGTCAGAAGTGAGCTTTGTAGCATCAGAGGCCCCTGTTAAACCACAGGCACTCAGCTCAATCAAGATTTTCAGGGGGTTTTATGGGAGTTTTTAACAAGGTTATTATAGCTAACTAAAACTAAAAACTAAAACTAGGTGTGTAAAAACAGTTAATTGAAATGTAAATAAGCAAGTGCACCATAACTTGTTTAATTATGTGAAATATCCTTTGTCAAAAAAAAAGATTTTCACCCAGTTTCTCATATGTTTTTCTTAGAATGGGGCAGAGCACGCTCATGCATTTATCTTCAGCCCAGAGGCTTGTCGCTTCTGTGATGTTGAACAGAATCTCAATGGTAAGCGCATGTTTACTTATGTCATTTTTGTGGACATTACAATACAGAATTTTCTGGAGACCATAACAACTACTTGCCTAAATCTAATCTTCCTCTTAACCACTGACCCAAAAATCTGTGTTTTTTTTGTCCCCCATGTGGACAGTATTTAAAATCATCTGCCTTTTTGGCATCAAAAAATCTCCTGGTTAAGGAAATAGAACTTCTAATAGCTCACCTCCTCCTGTAGAACCTACTATTGTACTTTAAATAGGTGCTCAGACAAAATCTGTGCAAGACACACCCCTAGTCTGTGGGTGAGATCTGTTGATTTTATCCTGTAGCAGCCTTTAAGGGGGTACTTAGATGTCAGGTTTCATCTGTGTCCTATGGAAGCCCTGAGTTGCAAGTGAGAAAAAAAGGTAATCCATTTTCTGTCTGATCTGTTTTCTGTCCTGTTTGACTTGAGAACAGTTGAAAAAACACATATTATAAGTTTGGGAGTTCAGTGTGAGGCCTGCAGTCACATGTGCGTGTGAAAATGCTCATCAGTCAGTACTCACCGTCTCTTTGCCCCTCCCAGGCATCCCTGTGGTTCACAGTGGGGTGCAGAACATGAAGGTGCTGAAAACCACCCAGTCTGGGTTTGAGGGTTTCCTCCGCGACCGCTTCACGACTCTGCAGGAGGCCAGGGACAGGTGTTTCTGCACCTCCGTCTATGCTAGGTGGCGCTACAACAAGAGTCACGATGTTGACTTTGATGCTGCATGGTAATTATCTGTTAAAGACATGAAGGAAAACACTCATTCAGTCATTCAGTGTCTTTAGTTGCAGGTATCTCCGATGGAGTCAGTAACTTTATCTGCCAGAGGGAGGCAACACAAACTAGAAGGAAAATCTCTGAGACACGCAGTGTATCAAAAATCTTTCAAGTGACTACGTTCACTGTACTTACAGGAAATGTGTGAAGGACACAATTATTGAGAAGTTTGCTGGCCCCTACGATCGTGGAGAGTACTCACCCTCTGTGCAGAAAACCCTTTATGAGACACAGGTTCTGGTCCTGGACAGAGTTCTTGAGGTACGTCCCTGTTTTAGATCACGAGATCTGTTCATAGCATCACTGCTCACTACACATAATCATGACATAAACACTAATTCTTGTTAAAAGAGAAAATAAAGCTGAAGGTATAACAGTGGCCAACTGTCTTTTAAAATACTGTGTCACTGTATGGTACAGATGAGGGAATGAATGCCTAGAAGACATTTGGGTAACATCCAATAAAACTAAATCTGAAGCTAAAGGACCATCCTATAGGATTTAGTGGAATCATGGTGGTGTAACACGGCAGCATCCATGGAAGACGACCTGCACCCTCTGTATATATAAACGTCTGGTATCAGTGAAACGAAAACATAAAAATTCGTATTTTCAGGTTAAATGGGAAAATACTTAATGTATCAAGTTTCTGTCAAAAGATCCCTGTAACTCTTACACGCTGGACCTTAAAATATTAGGTTACATGCACAAGCTCATTTAAAAAAAACCCTGAGTATAAGTATTCTGTCTTTCAGGTGGATGAAATCGAAATTATCATGCCCAACCAGCATTATTTTACCATAGACATGACGAAAATGGGTCTCGAGAACAAAGATGAAGTAAGTTCTGTCATTACGGTCAATTTTTCAAGTTGTTTAGCCATGAAAGTACTGGTTTACTGATGTGTTTTTGTCTCCTGACAGGTTCTTCTTCCCTTGGATAACCCCTCAGGCAACATCACAGGGACAGTGCGCAGGAAACAGCGAGCCAAGCTGTGAGAAAAAAAAGCTGGGATCTGCATATCAAATCAAGTTCTGAGCACAGGATAGGCCTTTAAAACATGTTTTGTCTAAATCACAACTACAACTCAAGATTTCTTAAACATGATTAAAGTTTTGATCATGTGACGTAAATATGTAAGTAAAAATGTACGACAATAAAAATCTTATGAATAAACTCATAAACTAATATTGTTCTTTGGTGAGAAAAGAGCACCATTTATTGCAAATCTTTGATTTAGATATTCAAACTCCAGTGTTATGTTGCACATAGACATTGGTCATACACACTTCAATACAGTTGTCTCTGCGACAATGCTGAAAGCACCACAGGTAGGAACATTGTAAGAATATATACACATAAATATGTTCACATGAAGAGCCTTGAGCCTAGATGATGTGGGTGTGCAGGAACAAAGAGGCTTTGGGTGGGCTCTTTTGTGTCTGGGAAAACAAAATATTCACCAGGACTCCCTAAAAACTTGGTATTTAGCCCTGGGGTGGGATCGTCACTTTTTGGTTAAGCTAGCAAAATTGTAACCTGAAAAGTTGTTTATTAAGCTCATATTTTCCTCAAGATTAAACCCAGAGACGACCTGATTTTGTACTGCTGGCACAGCTGCAACTACAGCAACATTAGACTCACCAGTAGATCAATCAACTTTTACCTGACTATTGATAAATTCTCAAATTGACCATTGCAACATTACACTGGAAAATATAACTAAATCAGGGGTGTAGTGGTAAATACAGAGGTTTCCCCTCATTTATTGAAAATGCATGCATTATTCAGTCTAGTCAGTCTACCCTGATTATCCAAGATTTTGGAATAAAACTAGCCTATACTTTGCAACTCAGCCCAACTTTTTGTCATGTACTCACCAGAACATGGTCTGAAACAGCCATGGAGCTTGCTCATGAGCTGTGCACTGCTACATCCCTCCCATCAAGATGAAATACCAAGTTTATAGGGAGTCCAGTGCTTCACTGTTACATGCTAAGGTCGATTCATGGACTCAGCTGCATAAAAACTGATTTTAGGGCAAAATAGGATGCAGCAGAATAATTTTCTGCACATATCAAAGTATTCAGGTATCACAGAACATAAACAGTTTTCAGCTATATATCATCTTATATACAAATACTTTTTTTTTTAAACCAATGTAGGTTAATTCACTTTTCACACACGCACATACACACACGTGCACATACACACACGTGCACACACACACACACACACACACACACACACACACACACACACACATCATTCTCCCCAAATTTCCTTCTTTTAAATAAAACACACAGAAAAATAAAAATACATATCTCAAGCAGCAGAAAAAATAAGAATGGCTGAAAGGGTAAACAGCTGAGTGGACTCCATGTGCAACCCATTTTTTGGGGTCCACGCTTATAAAAACATACAGCATTCAAATCTTATTAAGCTGCCAGAGGAGTCTTTGTGAAGCGGCAGCTAACCTGGGGTCACCTGACACGATGATTGTCACTGAGGTGGGCGTACTGATGGCCCGCACTGCTACGAGGCATTGGTCTTCAGGTGTTGAGTCTGCAGTGGTTTCACGTGATACTCGTAGATTTTCAGTGCCGGCCCGAGCTTTATTGACAGCCCGGTCAGGACGTCGTTGCGCGTCATCAGGAGCAGGGACTTGCCATCGATCTCCTGTCAGGCAGAGAGAGAAATATTTAACTGACAGGCTAGTTTGTTCTCATCACGTGACAAGAATTTTAAGCAGGAGATTCACTCCAACCTGATCCTGGAAAGCCGTGGCTTGCTCCTCGAACCCTGTTGCTTTGAAGTAATTGACAACGTCAGCGACCCCCCAGTTGGCAGGGTCAGGCAGCTGACCGTTCTCCACTGGGCTGTGGGGTCACAGTGAGTGGATTCATCTTAATGTGCATGTACACTCAACAGTAACAAAGGCTGAACACATTCTTTCAATAATCAATGGTACCTTTTGGTGTCAACAGAGCCATTTGCCTTGTCTTCCATGCCGGCTGTAAAAAAACAAAAAAAAATCCCCAAAAGAAACAAAGAAACAAGCAATAAATATTACAGATATTACAGCATGCAAAAACTTAAATCCCATTACCTATATTCACCTTAAATAGAAAACATTTATATATACATATATGTCCACTTACTGGCTTTTTCTGGAACTTTCAGCAAGTTGATAACTCAGCAAGTTCTATCTTTTGACGAAGACACTGAAATGCAGTTCAAAGTGCCACAAAAAGCTAGTGAGTGAACACTGACCTGAAACAATGACAGTTTGTAAGTAAAGTGTTAAAATTTGAGATAGTTTAAAAAGATAATAATAATAATTTTAGATAAATGTAGGTGTTTGTGCATCCTTTTATACACATATTATATATTTGAAATAAATAAAATAAATTAATTAAGAAACCTTTGGAGAAGCGTTGAGACAATTAACCGGTTAGTCAATCAACGGCAAACAACAGTACAACAACTTCAAACTAGAGCTGCACGATTTGGTAAAGAAAAGTCATATTTTGATTGTTTTCGACTGAAATTGTGATTGCAATATGTGATACAATTAGTGGAAATGATCAGTTTTGCATTACATTTTTATTTTTACTTGGAAAAAAAAAACAAAAACTGTTAAAATCTTGATGATGTGACGCTTATTGAGGTCTGTACCAAACAAACATATTTGCTTTCATCTGGAGAAAATTTTTAGTCCAGGTCATCCATGCAGCTCAGCAGTACCTCATTATAATGCTGTTTTCTCACATTTCCTGTTTTAAAAAACTGCAATTTGGTTCTAATTCTGCGATTTAGATATTGCACTTGGCCATATTAAGTGGTAAATACAATCAGTAAATACATACTTGTGGTGAGCAGTTTCATTTTGGAAGTATACCCGTGCTAGCAAGCTCAATGACCTTAACTGTGATGACCGCTGTCATCTAGAGGGTGATCGGTAACACCTGTGGCACCCAGTATTCCCAGGGTATATTTAAGTCTTGCTCGACTCTAATCACTCTCTGCTTCTCCACAGGGACCCCTCATCTTAGTTTAGGTTATATTGTTTTAGTTATCCTTATGGCTTGTTTTGCACTGCACCCACCACTTCTGACTCATGCATACTGCATATTGCTGAAATCACAAAATGGCCATTTACAATATCCATATCACAGACCTACAACCAAATTGCAATTTTTTTTGTAAAAGGAAAAGTGTTTGAAAAAACAGCATTATGATGAGGTACTGTAGTGCTGCAGAGATGCCCTGGCCTAAAAAGCTTGTTCTCCAGGTGAAAGAAATGCCATTATTGTTTACATCCTGCGCTGTGATGAGCAAGAGCCTCTCATGCATGACATGATGCATGCTCTCTTCTGTGTGGTGATGCAGTTGGCAGGTGTAGTTTACTAGAAAGAAAATGGTTCCTATGTGAAACTGCTCTGGAAAGAGACAATGATGTTGAGTTTAACAAAAGTAGCTTAGTGTCATCTAGTTACTCTCCAAAACTATGTCCAAAACTTGGCAACTCACATGAAAACAATCTAGCTGGATAAACAGCACTACAGAACAGAGGAAAATTGTGTATTTCTGATTTTGGGTAAAATGTCTCTAAGTTTTGGATGGTTTGTGCATCATTTTATACACACCTACATGTCATTCAGCCTTTAGAAACACGCCTGCATCTTTTATAGCACACTAGTCTGTATACTGAGTTGTTATCGGAGCTCAGACACTGTTTGGTCACAAAACATGAGTTCATGATGAATTTGACGTGTTGCAGCAGCATGCAAAAACTGTCAGTCAACTTCACTTTAAAGCTTCTTCGTCTGCGTTTATTTGTGTTTACATTGAGCCCATCCGATTTTGAATGGAAACAATAACTTAACCATAAATGGCCTCTTACTTACTGTCAGTAAGGTCGCAGTAAGTTTTCATCAGATGTTTTCTCTTTAATGGGTGGGCAGCTCAAACACCATCATTGTTTTACTTTCGCAGTCCGTCATTCACCGAATGTCTAAACTGCAATAACAGTAAAATATTACAGTTGATAAAACAGTGAAAAAAAAGAGCGTTTACAATCACAAACAACACAGCTAAAGAGCAAAGCTAATGCTAGTACTGTGTCAATAACAGTAACAGCAGGCAGACCTGCAGTGTGAAATGACGACCTGAAAACTCACGTTGTTAGCTGGATTAAAAATAGCAAAATAAGGTTACACACAACATGAAATTACCTATTTGTCACACACATGAATAAAACTAAAAGAGCACTCTAATACAACACAATATAGAAATAATGTTACGCTGTCTGGCGATAGCTGATATTAAATCGCTACCTCCTCGTATTTCGAATTAAGCTAACAGGGACACTTAGCTATGTTCGCTAATACAAAATTTAACAGTTACCTTATTTTAGATGATTCCTGCTTGACAACAACAGTTCGTCCAAGATATACACGTAGAGTGAATAACAGAAATCTATCCAATCACCGAGATACTTTACAAATAAAGAAACGGCGGTGTTAAATTGACAAAATCACGATTTAATCAAGTAAAGCCAACTAGCCCCTCTTCATCCGTTTAGCTTCCTTCGCCCACATGACAGCAGAGAATCACGGGAAGTGAAGTTTCTCCTTCTTTGACCGTTTTAACGCCGTTTGTAGTTCACGATCAGCCACCTGCTGAAGTCCGAACACACACAAGAGTAAAATACATCATGTGTGAAAGTCCATTACTGCCAATGTGGTGAAAGAAAAAAATATCCTATAGGTCATTATAATGAGAAGCTTTCTCACAATGATGACTTCCTGGGCCTGTCAAAAAATAATGCATTATTATCTCAAAATAGTGAGAAACCTTCTCAAAATTAGCTTCTTAGTATTAGTATCTGTAAATTTCGAGTTAATACTTAAAAATATTGAGTATCTAAAAAATAATGACTCACTTATGTTAAAATAATGACTTAATGTTTCACAATATTGAGTTAGTATCCCAAAATACTGAGAAACCTTTTCAAAATGAGCATCTCGAAGTAATGAGAAACTCTCAAAATAATGAGTTAGTTCATATTTTGAAACACTGAGTTAGTAATGAGTCAAAATAATGAAAAACTTTATCAAAATAATAACAATGTCAAAATGAATTACAATTTCAAAATAATAGAAAACCTCAAAATAAGGAGTTAGTATCTCAAAAATCGAGAAAGCTTTTCAAAAACATTGAGTATCTCAAAAATAATGAAAAACTTTCTCAAAATAACGGATTAGAAACCCACAATAATTACTTATTAATAATAAAAACTTATTCAAAATATTGAGTTAGTATCTCAAAATAATGAATTATACTAGGTGATTTTGACAAACTGAGTCATGTCAAAATAATGACATACTTCAGTAATTTCTTTGATGCACTAAGTAATTTTGAGAAAGTTTCTCATGATAATGACTTTGACTACAGGATCTTCTTTTTTCATCACAATGGCAGAAATGGGTTTCCATAATCATCACTTCAAATACCAACAGTTATAGTTTTTAATAAAAAGAATTTATTATAGTGACATATCCTTTGTTACATAAAATCTGCTACAGCAAAGTATATTCCCCTTGCAAACACAAGTAAATATGGGTGGGAAAAAAACGTGTCAGCCTTCTAAATGATGTGCAAAATATCCCACAAACTAAATACAGACACATTTCAGATTATTGATCCCATACTGGCATGTGACACTAGCTACGAAGAACTCATAAACTGATTTCCTTCAGTCGGTAGGAGTGTGAGGTGGCTCAGGGAAAAGTGCCATCATTTACATCAAATATGACAAACATTATTACACACATGAGGGATAGATGACACAGAAGAAGAGCTGTGGATTTCCTACACACTCTCTGGGAAGATTTACACACAGGCAGTTTGGATTGAAACATGCTGAATTTCCCAGGTGTAGTTTTCAAAATTTGTCCAAATAATTGGAAAAAAAAAATAAAAAAAAAAGATTCTGCAATTACATTCTGTGCAATCCTTCAAACTGAGAAAATAATGTTGGATCCCATTATTGAGTTAATTTCTTTAAGTAAGAAATCAAAGAAAAAATAAGTTAGATTCAAAGGCTACAATTTTAAATAGGCATGAGAGGCATCAGTGTGTATTAACTGTGGTAAATATTTTCATTTCTATAAATGTTTTACTTTTAATAAAGGGCAAATTAAAAAAAAGTGTACAAATAAATAATCCAATATATTCACTGTTTATAACACTTTCGTGAATAAAACAGTTGAGTCTGCTTTTATATACTGAGAACTATGCAGGTTTAAACATTTAAAATGTAATTTTATTAGACATCTCTAACATAAATAAGCAGTTGTGCCTTTTTAAACAAAATTAGGGCTAAATAAAATGTCACATTATGTGCTCAATATATGAAAAAAGTTCAATTCAGGCATCGCCAATATCCATATACAGTACATCAGTACCCTAAAAAACGCATTTAGTCCCCAAGGCTTTTTCACATTTGGTTGTTAAAGATTGTTGAACTTGATTAATTTGCATTTTTCCTCATCGACAAACATGAGCACCATGTCAAATAATGATCAAAACTTCAGAAGTTTTGAGGAGGTGTTAAATTGAAAGACTGTCAACAGATGCACTATTGTATGTGAAACGTAAAACTCTGATTTCCCAACAACCCAGAGTGTCTGACCTGCAGAAATGACCTCTAACTCTGTCTGCGATCACAGACGCAGGAGCAATCAGGGCTTTTCTGACATCTGGAAGTTCAATAAGTGGCCACCCCGGCCTTGTAGGTACTGAACATTTGACATGTAGATTGTATGATTACTTTTTAAATACACATGTCAACCTGTCACGCCAGTGAGGAGTTTGCGGAGGCAGGGACTATTTCAGCAGCAAGGACAGGCAACTTGTCAGATTTCGTGGGAAATGAATGGTGAAAATAAGTATTACACATGTTTAGACAATAACTTAACAGGAGTGGTTCACAATGAAACTTTTTCAAAGTCTGACTCTTGACCTTATTCCCTTTAAAAGCCTGTAACAAGACCGCAACATTTTTGTCCGTTAACATTCTCTGACTGACCTGACTCAGCCTGAGCAATTTTGCGAGGAAGAATGAGCAAATATTGCTCCATCACAGTGTACAAATTGGGTAAAGAAATGATGGCAAGAGACTACAAGCTATAGTTGAGGTAAGTATATGTTTCAACCAAGTAGTGACCAAGATGGATGAATACTTTAAGGTTATGATATATCAGTTTTCTGTTATTGTTTCATGGTTAATAATGATTTAATTTTGCCTTCATGGGATTATGCAGAGGAATATGTCACTCAGATAAAAACTGTTTCTAGTCTAATGCATCGATGTGCCAGGTTATGAAACAATTTAAAAGGTAACAAAACAAAACAACAAAAAAAGATGGGAACACTTTCAGGGAACTATTAGCTTGTTGTGACACTGCTGTACAAACGTAACAAACATGCAAAAGTAAAAATGAAAATAAAACAAATATGGCAGTTACACAATGTCTTCCGAGTGCTCTGCTGAAGCACAACTACCCTTTAAGAAACAAAAATCGAAAAGCAACCCCGAATGGATAAAATATGTCCATGTGACCAACACTGCTTTGCCTCCACGACAACAAACTCTGAAGAAAATCTAACAAACTGACCTTCCTGCTATTGACAAATGCAAATCACACATATTTGGACATACCAAAGACGAATGACCTGTTGTGTGGAGTGACGTACTCGAACCCCTTTAGTTGTCCTTCTTTGTGAAACAGAGTTGTACCTGAAAAATATATTATCATCTCATTCCATTCATTTAATACCACAACTATTCTGAGGTAAAAAGGAAATGTCCTGTGACTGGATATGGATAAAACGATGCTACGATGTGATTGATCAGTTAATACAGCACTGACAAGTTTCTGCTTTACAATAACACTTGTCACTGTTGATCAATCTCCTCAACAATCGAATGCCCAAGTGCTAAAACTCTTCAAGAAGTCATCAGTGTTACTTTTCCTTCACTAAACACCGGTTTCTTTGTTTGAATTTTGGTCATGCTCTAACAACACAAAGTGTTTGAAAATCTTATGTCTCATATATGTATACGTCTATATGCACAAATACACACTTCTAGGTCTTAAGGACACCAGAATGATGAATAATGGTTAAAGTGTTCATGATTGATGAAGCACAAACTGAACCCTAAAATACACTCAGGCGTGTAACAGACAGATAAATTCAATGTTAGAAATTCAAACAAACAAAAAAAAAAATCCCTTCTATTTTCCCAAAGCTTAAATCACAATATGTGCAATACCAGCTAATACAATCAATCACTCTTTGTGCCACTTGGAAATGGGCATAATATTAGCTTTCATGTTGCTTTTCAAATAATTATTTGAACTGAAATAAGGAGGGGGGGGCATTTAAAGGTGGCAAACATAAAAAAACAAAAGAAAAAACGATGAGAACGTGGTCTAGTATTTTTTGTGTTGCAGCACGAGGGGTGTCTGCATAATGTGCCTGTGTATAGGTTAGTGCTAACTGCACGCAGGATCATGGCAAGAAGGACCTCATTCAGCTGTGTGGAATGAAGGAACGAGGCATTTGTTTTTGAACACGTGACGGCCTCTGTTCCACCTTAACCCTCAGGAGAGTGCAAATATCCCAAAACACGTGAGTCCTGAAGGGACTCTTTGCCCACTCACTAGAACTCAGCAAACTCTTTCGCACACTTTTCTGTCTGTGAGACGTGGATGTCTTCCTCTTCGTAGTCGTCAAAGTTGCTCGTGTCTCCTGGTCCTCTGCACTTTGGCAAGAAGGGGGCTTCAACCTGAGAAAAGAGAAAAAGATAGGGATTTTCTTTTTCAGATTATTAATTTAAATCCAGGTGAAATGGCATTTCAAGAGTATCTAGTTCCATATCATGATGTATTTCAGAGTTAAACAAGGCAGGACATGACACTGAGAGGAATTTGATTTGATCATTGAAAAGTGGGCGTGTCACAGCCTGACACACCACCCTGTGGCTAGCTAACTAAACAATCTCCATGCTGCTAAAACTTATAGAATGATTGATGGGTGAATTTCATGATTTTATTGGTTGAAATTAAGATTTTGATATTGCTATGGCAATGGCTGCGTGTGTAGGATGCAGCAGTTATTTTTTTTTTTAGCTTTATTGCCGAAACACGTCATCTATGACAGAAATACACACATACACATCAGAAATTGAAGATGTGGGAGATGTGAGACGATCAATATATGTAGTCAGCATCTTTCAAACATACAGCCAGATCAGCTGGATGAGCTGCTTTGGGCGACGGCCCCAGGAAGAATGAAGGTGAGTAGATAAGAACCATGCTACAACTGGGAGGCAAGGCATGCTCCTGGATAATGTCCAGCCAGGAAAATGCAACGGACTGGGCTGTTGCACCTGAGGGGCAGACTCTACTCTGAGCTGACAGGATATAACACATAAGACTCCAGCAGGACGCAGTTAAAGTTTATGCACAATGTTCCCCAGATTTAGAGTTTTAATGTGAAGCTGTCAACCATATTATCATAACCATCATGTTTCTGCTGTTTCCATTCAATCTGTCGCAAATTTAAAAAGTGCCCTTAAGAATTACGTCCTGGGTGTATATGTATACAAAAGGGCACATAATAATACTAGTTTTAAAAAGAAAGAATTCACTGACAAACTAGTGACACACATTTGTGTGAAGCCTTGAATGGAATACTGATAAAGTTCCTTCTAGATGACATCAAGCTGTTAGAGCAGGGATTTTCAACACAAGGCCCGCAGGTCAATGGCTGCTCTCAAAAAGATTTCGTGCAGTCCCTGAATGCAACAGGAAATCCAAGCTTTATATTTAATCATCTGTTGTCCATTTCAGTACTTTCTCTTTCAATAGCCAACATTTAATACACTACTCAGCTACTGTGTCAAACGGTGCCCCCCTAACCAGTGGCAGGTTACAATACAATTTAATGATGAACACCATGATGAGACCAATAGCAAATTCTACGATAAGTTTACGGCTTTTCTTGTGCGACCCTCAATCATATTCTGGCTCCCTAAATTGGTACTCCATCATAAAAATTTTGAGAACCCCTGCTTTACAGCATTATATCTCAGAAGTATTGCAGTTTTCTATGTCTACAGACCAATCTGCCTCATATGATCATGTTATGCGGCTATAAAAACAACTTCAAATGTAAGATATAAATGTGGGACTGCATTACGGCCATAAGGCAAGAAGATTTAGTGGCATCTGCGGCAAATGATGCTGTCTCATGGTTGTCATTTTTATTAGGTTTGAGGTATATATTTAAAAAAAAATACTGGTTTATTATCTGACCCTTTTAAGAACAAGAACCACATGATGGACAGTAACAGATGTGTCACAATGTGTTTCTGGAGTCAGAAACTGTTACGCTACAATATATACCTACCTTTCTCTCGTATATGGCAATCCAGTCTGTTGTGGAGAACCACTTGTGATTTTTTATGTCATTCACACCATTCTTCAGGTTGCCAAATCTCTTTGTCAGGTCTACCTGGAGCAGGTTTCTCAGCAGATCCTTCAGGTCAGAGCTAAAGTGGGAGGGGAATCGTACCTATAGGAGTGGAAAAAAGAAAAGGGAACAACCATTTTCATCCCTTTATGCTTGGTTACAGTATGCAGAGGATGACAAGAAACAACAGGCAAGCAGAGAAATGACAGAGCATTAAAATATTTAAAGACTTTGTGCGTGACTATCTCTGCATACCTTGCCAGACACAATCTTTTCGTAGATCTGGATAGGTTGATCAGCAAAAAAGGGAGGGTAACCAGCAGCCATTTCATAGATAAGGACTCCAAGTGCCCACCAATCCACAGCTTTGTTGTAGCCCTGGAAGAGTCAGAAACAGAAAAAAATCCATCATTTTCAGCAGCTGTAGCTTGATATTTTGGTTCAACCTCAACTACACCAAACCACTTTGGTAAAGTAGAGAATTCAACGTCTGGTGATGGTAATCAGAAAGAACTGAGACATATAGAGCCGTCAGAAATAAGTGACTTGTGTCGGCTCTGAACATTTTCATCACAGGACCGGTGTATTAATATTTAGAAACACCAATTTTAACAACTACAACTACTTCCTTTATATTTAATTTCTGTTAAATATTTGGTCTCAAATCTTCAATTCAATTCAATGATGAGCTGCCACAAACAATGCAAAGATATTAGCAGGAACTACGGTTGTCAAAAATATCAAAACATCAATACTTTTTTTGATATCACATATTTAAAACAATACAATATCCCTTAATTATAGTATTGAAAGTACCAAACCTATATAAAAAACATAAAGATCTAAGTGCTCATCAGTTCAGTCTTCATTGTTCTGGCTTTTTTTTTGGCTTACAGCACAAAAACACCAGACAGTTTTCAGTGATTTTGTGTACCAGTACTGTGTGCAGGTTGTTCATTTAAAAAACAAAACAAAACAAACTTTTTTCTTTTTGTTGTAGTATTGAAAGATGTACGAAGTACTGTTTTATAAACTAGTACTGTGTTGAAGCTTAAAATTCTGTTATTGTTACTGTAGCAGACACACATCTCTGGTGATGATCTGCAGCGCTGATACTGCTACCAGATTCACTTCCTGTTTTTTGACTGAAGTCTGGTGTCTTTGCCAATTGAAACACATGGTTAGTTGAACTGAGATCAGGTGACTGACTAGGCCTGTCAAGGACAATCTACTGTTTGACAACAAAACATTTTTGTTTGTTTTGTTGACACCTTGGTTGCCTTGTCCATATGTTTAGGATCATTGTGCAGCTTGCATGCTATGTATGAAAAGAGCTATGATTCTTAGCACTTCTCTACAGATTTGAATGTGAACAGCCTTAAAGGTGAACTTCAACATTAACACCTGATCATCATTTCAGTTCGAATGTGCTTGAGCAAAGAGCAATGCTGTTTTAAAATCTCTAACTGCATTGTAATAACATGTATATGTATGGTGTTGGGTATAAAGGGTTCACCTTGCTGAGGATGATCTCTGGAGCCAGGTACTCTGGAGTTCCACACAATGTCCAGGTCCTGCCTTTTACTCTTTTGGCAAAGCCAAAGTCTGTGACCTGAAAAAAAAAACAAAAAAACAACAGAAGTGCGATAAGAAAGGTAAGTATGTAAGGGCAACATTTACATGTACTACATTTAGGCTCCCACTTTCTTTCTTAGATGTTAGCGAAAGGGAAGCTAATAGTTTAGATAAAACTCGATGACAGTTTACTTGTATATTATAAAGCTTTAGACATATTGTGTACCTGGATGTACCCATGTTGATCTATGAGCAGGTTTTCAGGCTTCAGGTCTCTGTAGATGAGGTCCAAGGAGTGAAGGTACTCAAAGGTGAGTATTATCTGAGCTGCATAAAATCTTGCATGGTGTTCACTGAAAGAAGAGAGGATGGACAGTCAGACATCAGTGCAATATGTGAACACAAGTCTCTTCATCTGTGGCCACCTTTGACTGATGCTTGTCTCAAGCTATTTCATCCAGACCACAGTGAGTAAAAGTGAAAACTGCGCTCTATTCAGCTATTAGTAGCTCACACAAAAGCAAGACACTACAGATGAACATAGTACAAAACTAATTAGTATCACCATGAATCTTTCCCAGTTGATTACTTAAATTAAAAAAACATTATTTTTGTATTATACATTTTCTGAAATTGTATGTTTAAAATGCAATTGACACATTGTCTAATTATATATCCACTATTGTATACATTCCCAGAACAGAAATCTGATCTAGAATAAACATGTAAATGATGTACTTTGGACATCCACTAGTCTGAAATGAGTTATGGAGGAAAAATAGCCCCATATCTAAAAATTGACCAATGCATGAAAAAAGAGTGTTTTTGACTGTAAGCGTCTTACATTAAAGTAAAAGGTAAAAATCTTTGTGCACTATACCTGAACCTTCCAATACGTCTGAGGTGTGAGAACATCTCTCCACCAGGGACGTACTCCATCACCATGTAGAGGTTTGAGTTGTCCTGTTAATCAAACAACTATTAAACAACTGATCACGTTTGATTATATTTGCTCTCGGGTTGGGAAAGAAAGTTCCCCAGTAAGATGTTAACTATGTAGTGGGTTGTAAGAGGTGGGTGTCAGCATGTACCTTGAAAGCGTACTCCAATCTGACGAGGAAGGGGAAGGAGACGGCCTGTAGTATTCTCTTTTCATTTAGTGTGTGTTCTATCTGCTTCAACTTCACCACCTGAAAAACAAGGCACATATACATATTAGTGTGTGTGTGTGTGCGTGCGTGTGTGTTTACATTTACATTTTTGAAATTGTCTTTCCCATTCAACTACTTGAAAATCAACTTGCACAGACTTAAAAACAAGATGATAATCTATCAGAGTGTACATCATGTTCTGTTTTATTTTCGTCATTCTTATTACTGCCACTTGTGACCGCAATTAAGTTGAAAAGTCTACCAGTGTGGTGCATTCATGAGCTGGCAGAAAGCTCTGACATACGAGACTCAGGTGTTTAACAGCGTTGCATCCATGAGCCATACTGGAGCTGAACATGTCAAAAGAGCTCACAATTTTAGTGGGAATGGTAACTTCTGCATTACTTTTTTATAAAAATTATGCGATTTTTGCTGTGGTCTGTACAAAATATACATGTTACCTTATGTCAGGAGAATATGATTCATAGGCCAGGGCATCTCTATAGCACCACAATTTGGATACTGGAATTGGCAATATTGTGACTTTGATAATATTTCAATTAACTGTTCAACTCTAAACAATATTGTCAAAAAAATCTAAGTCAGAAAACTAAAAATAAGCAAACACAGACATGACAGAGAGGAAAGTCCAAAATGCCAAAGATTCAACCAAGAGTCTCAGCACTCCAGACTGTCAGACAAGAACTCAATCCACACAGTTTCAACTGCATTGCCACACACTGATAGTAACACCTGGCCATGACACTACTGTGGTGAATTACCTACTGTTAGTTTCAAGTCTCTGCAAGCTTTGCATACTGTGCTGAAATATTCAAATGGAAAACAATGGCTCCACAAATACTCACAAACCTATAAATGTGTCACATGCTTTGGGAAATGGTCAGCAGCAATGTAAAATGTAAAAAAAAAACACAGACTAATTCTTTAAGACCTCTGTGACGGGCTAATAAAGGTTCAGCACACAACGTGTTAAGAAATCTAAAATGAAGCAAATTTAGCAGCTGTAAACTGTACAAGAGAAAGTCTTTGAGCAGTGCAGCTGAAACAGAAAGTCAGACAGGGCTACGTCTTACACCAACGGTGTGAAATTCGAAGGAACAGAGTACTGCTACATTAGCAGCTCACCGAGGACACGCTAACCTCCTCCTGCGACTCTCACATCAGTATTTAAAGATCGAAACTCTCATGTGAAGCGTCTCTGAGGTTTTCAGTGATAACATACAAGCAGTGTGCGAGAGGAAACGTTCCATTTCCTTTTATGAGATCCATTTATGTACTTAAATATTTGTCAGGCATGAAAGACTCATTTACAACACTTGTTCTTTTGAGATAAACTGTTTTCTTTACTTACTTTTTGTTTGTCCAAGATCTTCATGGCGTAGAACTGGTTTGTTTCTTTATGTTTGACAAGCATAACTCGTCCGAATGAGCCAGTGCCCAGAGTTTTGAACCTATCGAAGTCATCCAGGCCTGTTGTGCTCTGAGGAAACACAACATCAGTGAAAGTGAGACAGCAAACTGATTTCTGCTTGTAAGTTTGGTGTAATTCCAGCTCTCATAGCTGCAAATGGTAGGCATTTTGTCTCCATGTCGCAGAGTAAAAACACATAAGCTGGATGGAGATATTACAGTATTATTTTAATTATTATATGTACAATAAATGCCTCTTACTGACGCAGTACAATTACACAATCAGTAAGCAAGCATGTGAACAAGATCTGAGGCAGGAAGTCCCCAGGCGCTATCATAAAAACATGTCCACTCATCTCGTCTCATGAAAGGAAGACAGCTGAGTCCAGATTAGAGCTGCAACTAACGATAATTTTCAATGTCAGTTTATCTGTTGATGATTTTCTCCATTAATCGAATGTCAGAAAATGGTGAAAAATGTTGATCAGTGTTTCCAAAAGCCTAAGATGATGTCCTCAAATTTCTCTGTTTGCCCAAAAGAGTAAACAAACCAGAGTATATTCACATTTACGAAGCAGGAATCAGAGACTTTTTTTCTTAAAAATAACAAAAAAGACTCAAACCAATTAATTGATTGTCAAAACAGTTGGTGATTGATTAACTTAATGGTTCGTAGTTGATTAGTCATTGCAACTCTAGTCCTGACTAGGGCTGCAACTAACGATTATTCACATAGTTCATTAATCAGTCTATTACTTTCTTGATTAATCAATTAATAGTTGTTTGTTTTAAAATGACAGAAAATGGCAAAAACTGTCAATTAATGTTTCCCAAAACCTAAAATGACATCTTCAAATGTCTTGTTTTACTCAAAAATATTCAGTTTATTGTCAGTGAGGAGTAGAAAAAACAGAAAATATTGACATTTAAGAAGCTGAAACAAAAACAACAAAAAAAAACCCCCAAAAAATGATTGATGGATTATCAAACTATATGACAATTAATTTGAGAATCAATTAATAATCGATTAATCACTACAGCTCTAGTTCTGAGTGTAAAGGGAAATTAAAGTTACAACTTACCTGTGGTGGACACTCCCATTTTCTTAAAAAATCTTCTTTGGCTTTAGCTAAGAACTCTTTCACTATAAAAAGAAACAAGAGTGTGATTTCAAAATTGGCATTTTGGTACTCAGGCAGGGTCGGGTAACATGTTGAGGGAAATAATAAAACTGGGGCAGTTTAACGTGTTCAGGAAAATAAACAAAGGCAAAGTTCACATGTTCACGGAAATGCATTAAGTTCAGGCAAATGTCAAGTACTGGGGATGCAGGACTATGCTAGACAAAACAGCAAAGAACACCTCCTACAAAAAACTCAAAACCACACGTCTAAGCAAGAAATTCTAATTAATAAAGTGATGCAAAGAGCTGTCGTGGACTTTACAGAACCGGCCAATTCAAGCTATTCTGCATCCCTTTCAGGAGTAGGTGGGAGTAAACGGGAGAGGCAGTAAAAATGGATAGAGAAAAAAGACAAAATGCAGAACACAACTGAGACTACAGTGCAAGCAGTAGAAAGACAGTGCATTGTGAAAGTCACAGCAGACATGAGATGTCCAAAGTCACAGAGTCATGGCAAGTATCTGGTGTCTGGTTGGTGGTGTATTTCGTATGAATACTTGGTATAAAAGAACTGCTATAAGTGGAAGCTGTAGGTTATCAGACTATCCTGATTAACCGCAATCCTACTGATATTTAAATATAGGATAATACAGCCTGGTAGACTAAACTGCAGAATAAAGTTTGTCTCTGTGACTTAAGACAGCCCATGGAAAATATGAGCATACCAAAAGTCTCTACAGTTCACCAAGGGTTTGCAGGAACATTCACCCACATGGATGGAAATGATGGAGAAGAGAAAGAGAGGAAGAAACATTTATGAAGTGCTAAAAACAAGAACATTTGAGATTCAAGTGGATTAAATGCAACACACAACAAAATGACACTGAAGAAGACAACATAGGGAATCGCTAAAACCTTACAGAAGTTAGTTCCTTGTCATTAGTCAGTTTACTGTCTACAGTAGATGACGGTCAACACACCCCCAGTTTGGAGAAGTGGCAGAAGTACAACGGAAGCTAAGATAGAAAAGCACTGCTATTTTAGCAACATAAAAAAAAGAAAAAAGAAAAAAGTGTATGCTATATTTAGAATATGGCAAAACTGGCAAAATCTCTGGCAAAACTCTGGCAAAATCTGTAATTTTACCTTACATGACTCAACAGGAGTTGCTGGTCTACCTCTGCTTCAAACTCTTAATTTGTTTGTCTTATTGTGTGAGTTCAAACTAACTTTTCAATACACCAAATCACACAATAACACAAAATAGCTGACTGATAGAGGCGGCGGTAGACCAGCAACTCTTATGTTCTGCAACGTAAAATTACTGTTTTTGCCAATGGAGACTGGCTGATTTGGAGAGGGTGATATTTGGTTTATATAACAGCAGTTTCCTGTCAGAAAAGGCTGTCTGATGGCAAAGTAAAGCAATGAAAAATATTTTTTTTTAGAAAATATACAGTGCACACTTAAACTGATATGGATTTTTTTTTTACATGGGCCTTTGCTTGATTTCCTACACTGGGATTCCTGCTGGCGACCGCCATCTACTCCAGGTAATACACTGACTATTGATAAATGCCTAACACAATCCCATTTCAAATAATCTGCACTATCCCTTTAAACCTGATTTAATTATTCTACACTAAACAACAAGATAATTTTTGTTGGTTGGAGGATTTTTTTCTTCCAATGTCTCAGAACATCAGCTAAAACAAAAAGTCAAGGGTATTTATGTACTGTTGTTCAGTATCTTCATTAAGAAAAAAATATTTATTTACAATTAAGCAATAAGCGTATATTTATGTTCATAGTTCTGACTCTGCACAGATGGTAGTCTTCAATAGTTAGACCAAACTTTCTTTCTTACCAGTACTGGAGAGGGCTGTCACTGCCCTACACTGAACAAAATGATGTTAAACTACAAACATCCGTCTCAAAGAATATAAAACAACAGTGACTGAAAAGACATTGTAAAAAGCACACATAGACACATTTCATTCTTGAAAAACAGTGCACAAAAATGACAGGACAGAGATATTAAGATGACGTAAGCGACTGAAGCACCACAAATGGCCTGTTCTACAAAGTATTGTGCCTAAACTGCTTTTACTGATGTCTCCAGTGGATCAAGAATGTGTGCAAATATGAATCTGATGAGGAAGGGAAGGAACAACTCTAAACAATAACAGTTGTGGGCTGCTACTTCAAGTTTTAAGAACTGAACATACATAAAAAATACATAATCAAACTTATAGGGTCACCAAACCATTTAAAGATGTGTACATGTATTTTTAAGGCTTCATCTAAATCAGTTTTCTTGCGAACAAAGTAGTACAAATGCAGGCTGCGACACATCCCGCTCAAAGCGGCAGAGGATGGCCGACAAAATTTTAAGTGAAAAAGCAAAACACCAAACTTACTCATTTTATCCCACATGATGGTGTACTCAGAGATTCGTGGCACCTCACTCTCTTGTCTCTTTTGCTCTTGGCTATTCTTACATAATTTGAGAAAACGGCTGGCGAAGGACTGATCCTTTCCCTGGGCCATTTTGAGACGAATTTCTTGATATGTGAGTGTACAGGCTCACAGGCAAAGTAACCGTTTTCAGACTGAAGACCAATGAGTGACACTAGCTTCCTGTATGCAGCCAAGTGTACTGCAATGCTTGGTTAACCGCATGAAGTTACGCTTCCTGTTCAAGTGCTTCAGTTGCAGCGGCATGTCTACTGTTTCTATGTTGTGTCATTTGAAAACACTTATCGTCTCCCATGCAAATAGTGACGTTGTTTTTAAGGCACATAGTAAGCAAAGCACACATACAGGCCAGCTCTATAACATTATGACAAAACATTGCACAGCTGTGGTGCATTCATAGTGCTGATAAGGAAACTGCAGGCCTGTAACACCCACTGACTGACTTAAAGAGAAGTTATCTCCAGGTTATCGTGCTCTCTGGTGGTTAAGTTTAACAATGCATCTCTTCAACAAGCTTTCCTCTGTGCTTAAAGGGATACTTTGGATTATTGGATGTGGGGTTGTATGAGGTACTACTAATTACCCACAGCTAATGGTGGCTGTCATGCCCCCAGTTTGTAGAAGCAGACTGAGTGCCAGTGTTGGAAGCTTAGCAAAGTACCTCTGTGGACAGGGTCAGCAGCAAAATGTATTTTGGGCACCTAAAAATAAGCCCACCTAAAAAAGAAAAAATCAATATCAGTTTAAGTGTACACAATAAAAAGCCGCAAAAATTACTCAGTTGTGTACTATTAAATTAATCCTCAACTATTTTGATAATCAATTAATTGGTTTGAGGTATTTTTTATAAAAAATATCAAAATTCTATGATTCTGGCCTCTTAAATGTTAATATTTCCTGGTTTCTATAGTTCTCTATGAGAGATGAACTGAATATTTTCAGGTTGGGAACACAACAAGACATTTGAAGTCATTTTGGGATTTGGGAAACATTTATCAGCATTTTCTGGCTTTTTTATAGACCAAACAACTAATCGATTAAGTGAGAAAATGATCCACGGATTAATCAACAATAAGAATAATCATCATTTGCAGCCCTGTCACTATTATTAGAATATTTTCTCCACATTTACCTTGCTGTCAGACTGCCTTTTCCAACAGGAATCTGCCGTTATACAAGACAAATATAGCTCCCTTTCTCTTTCTCTCTCTCAACCAGACTCCTTTGGCAAAAACAGTAATTTTACCTTGCCGAGCACAGGACTTCAGCTTATCTACTGCTGTCTCAGTCAGTTGGTTGGTTTGAGTTATTGTGTGACTTTGGTGAATCCAAACTACCCCTATAAAACACTGAAGTCATAGAATAACACTAACTGACCAACGAGTTGAAGCAATATTAGACCAGCGCTCACAAGGTAATGACTGATTTTGCCAATGGAGTCTGGTTGCTTTGGAGAGAGTGGTATTTGGCTTATATAATAGCAGATTCCCATCAGATTCCCTGCTTAGCTTCCAACACCAGTATTTCTGCTATCTCTCCAATCTGGGGGCGTGCTGTCTGCCATCTACAAAAGGAAGTACAGTGACTACGGGTAAGTACCTTGTACAACTCCACATATGATGTACTGTGCTAGAAATGTAGGTTTGTTTGGAGTAACATTAGTCTGGGTTGCTCTTAATAATTAAACACCTAAAATGTAAACAGAAATCTAAATGACAAAAACAGTGTGTTAAATGTGTTTCTGTAGCTTGCTGTCTTCTACATCACATTGTTATTGTACACAATCCTCAGCCCCTCCCTGCAGAAACTACAGGTGGCTTGAGTCACAAGGCTGCAAGACTGTGTGGACTACTGCCAATCAGAAAGCAGGTCAAGATCAGTGCTCTCCAGACAGACTACTAGGCACTGGTACAGTTTAGTGGATTACCTCGGTCATTACTGACAAATGCACCATAAACACAACTGAGTGCCCTCTGGGTACTGCTTTCAAGTGATTGATGGAACACTTAAGATGGCAAAATAGCTATTCAGAGGGTTTGACTAGGAGGGGGGCTACTTTTGCTTGATGTTAAAGAATCAACACAACAGGTTAAGGTCACCATAAGAAAGTAGCGATCAAGGCATAAGATGTTACAGTAAATTTGTTAACAGCTGACTTGACACATCAGTGTTAATCAAGATAGATAGAAACTGACTCTAGTCGTTTTATGAATAAATAAAGCTATATTAGAAACCTGAAGCACTTGCTTATAACACACATTAGCCTGTTGTTGTTTTTTTTAACCACATTAAGCAGCCTTCTGGTCAACTTGTCTGTTATCAGGTACCTGTTGTTAGCAGTGACTAGGCCTTGTACTGCAGCTTTAGTAGAGACCAGTGTTTGCTGATGTTATCTTGCTCCAGGCAGCTCGTATTAGCTCTTTGGAAATTAAACATGGTGCCTTGATAACTTCAGTTCAACGTTACGGTGTGAAACATTTAGAAAGGCTCTCATTTGACAGAATGAAGGATGTTTCTTTGTTTTCACTGCTGTGGGAAACCTTCAACAGAGAGGTGAGGACCTCTCTGCCATTTGCTCATACAGGACATCGCTCCCAATTATTAGCTAGCTGCATCATCTGTGATACTGTCTCCAAGTGACATAAGCAAACAGACATCATTAGGAGGGAGCTAACACACCTAGTAAACTGCCCTACCAAAGATGGTTCTTCTCTGTCTGCAGCTCATATCCCTGTATACTGTCTGCTAACACTGGACAACAGCTGCTAAATGCTGCTCTCCACTGACTTCATGATAAGCAAGCTCACGCTGTACAACAGCTAACATAACGTTAGCGGGCTAACAGGCTAGCTAGATGGTTTTCAGGTGCTCACCGCTTTCTTGCTCGTTGCCTTTCTTGGCAGTTGCTGCGTTTCCCATCGTAGGAAGACAGGAGGGCGATGCACAGCTGGCTAGGAGCGATGATGGTGGCGGTTAGCTAACAGGGTCCTCCGTTAGCTAGCTAACAAATTTCAGCTTGTGCTAGCTGGCTGGCTAATAACAACATCAATGTCTTCTCTTCGTGGACAGAACCTCGACGTGCTCTGCTAACCGCCCTGTTGATCTTTATTTACAATGTCCTTTGTCGTTCAAGTATGCCTCCGCTGGAATGAAAACATGATCCAGACTTTTCACCTCTGCCTGCTGTCGTTTTGTGCTGCGTTCATGACATATGGGAATACCCGATACGGCTTGATGGGTGAAATGCTGCGTTCAAGTGCCAGTCGGAAATCGTAGAGACTCACGCATCATATTTTACTTATTTGATTTATTAAGTAAGAACTTTTTAAATTAATTAATTAATTAATTATTCTTGATATTGTTCTTCTTATAATAAATATATTATTGTTATTATTATTATTATTATTATTATTATTATTATTATTATTATGCTCAATAATAATAATAATAATAATAATAATAATAATAATAATAATAATAATAATAATAATAACAAACTAAAACAATTAAAAAAAAATTTTTCACACATAATAACCAAAAAACTTAATATGGCTTCCTTTGGCCTTGATAACAGCTTGTATTCTTGCTCAGTTCCAGAACTCCAGAGTCCTTTTTCTTGGTCGAATAGTCTCTGCACAGCTTTGAAGTATGCTTGGGGTCATTGTCTTGTTGGTATATGAACCCACAACCAATCAGGTTCGGTCCAGAAGGGATTCCATGATGCACTAAGATGTTGCAGTAGACGTTCTTGTTCATGATACCTTTGATTTTCACTAATTTGCCCATGTTGTTTCCACAAATGGAACCCCATACCATAATGGAATCTCCACCATGTTTCACTGTGGGTGCAATGCATCTGGCATCAAAACGTTCTCCAGCTTTTCTGCGGACATAAACACGATGATGCTGACCGAAGAGGTCAAAGTTGGACTCGTCCTTCCAGACTACCTTCTTCCAGTCATCAACAGTCCAGTGTTTTTGCTCCCTGGCAAATCTGAGGCGTTTCTGGATGTTTGCAGGCCTCAATAATGGCTTTTAGCAGCTAGTCTTCCCTTTAAGCCTTGTTTCGTCAGTCGTCTCCTTATGGCCATTCTGGAGACTTTCTCAGACTCTGATCTAGAAGCATTTATGTCTGCCTGAAGATCACCAGTGGTCTTCCTTCTGTGTCTAGTATTTAAAATCTTGAGGTGTCTGACATCTGCTTCAGTTAACTTTTGTTTCCTGCCTCTTCCTTGGTGCATTTTGTAAGTACCAGTCTCTGTAGTTGACTCCAAAGCATACTTGACCACGCTGTGAGAACACTTTATGTCTTTCCCTATTTGTCTCAGAGACCATCCAGCATCATGAAGTGCTTTAAAGCAGACTCTTTCATTTTCAGCGAGCTCTCCACATATTACCATTTTGAACAGGAATGAGGAATTTCAAACTGAATTCACCTTTTTATATCTAAATTTGAGCTGACTCACTGGGCTTCTCTGAGAAGTCAGAAATTAATCAAACATAACATTCAACCAAAAAAACAAAATTTTCTGTTCAGGAATGCAAGTAAATAACTATTCTATATTTGACATCTTAATCAAGAAATAATAACGTGCTTTGCTGTTTTTTCTGTTTTTTTGTAAAAAAGTAAATTTGAAAATTCATGGATAACAATAATAATTATATTTTAGCATGAGCATTTAAAATATCATTTTGGTTAAAGAGCTTCTACATACTGGTGTATTAATCATTAAAAATAGTGAAAAATTATTTTGGTAATTACCATTGCTATATTAATTTAGGGCAGCTGTGGCATAAACCTTACAACACACACACACACACACACACACACACACACACACACACACATACACACACACAAAGGGGGGCCTGCCCCCCAGTTTGGGAACCACTGCCATAAAAAACTAACTAGTAACTAAAACTGTCAGACAAAAGTAGTGGAGTAAAACGTACACTATTTGCCTCTGAGGTGTAGCGGAGTAGTTCAGTAGTATAAAGTTATAAAGTTGCTTAAAATGGAAATACACCAATAAAGTGAGTACATCAAACTTAAGAATACTACTTGAGTAAATGTACTTAGATACATTTCACCAGTACCAAGTACAGAAAACATAGTGTAGACTTTGGATTGTTGAAACATGGGACACCTGCAACAAATCTTATTCCTCCGATCAGAAATATGGTAGAATGGTGAAACTCATACTACACATTGTCACTTGGACCCTATCTCCTACAGGAGGACAGAAGAGGTATTCAGCATTGGCTGCTGCATATATTGAAAAAAACTTTATTTGGATGCATGAAAGTATTTTTTTCACAAGCAGTATTGTTGTCATATTTTGAATTGAATGAATTAGATCACAGCTTACTTAGTTGGAATCCTTGTTTTGACTTCTAAATGACATGTTCAGCATGTGTCAAGGTCAATGTGTCTAACCAGCACATGACATTCTGTCATGGCTGATAGGAAGGGGATGGTTGCAACAACTTGTTGCAACCATCCCCAAGCTAAGCAGCTATATCAGAATAAACAGGCCCCATAACAGTGTTTTTCAACATACACAAGGCAACGCGGGGTACATAAAAGGATAGTCCACCCAAAAACAAATGTGCATTGCCTTTTTCAACATACACAAATCATTGTACAGTAAATAAAGTTGTATTAGAATAGTTTACACACAGGAGAGTGACAAAGTGAGGTTTTGAAGCAGATGCCGTTTTGTTAAATAAATACCTGTTAACTAAAAGTTTGTTGCATTGAAACGTTTAGTTCCATTCTTCTTGTCTCACAGCAAAACAGAGAGACTGCAGAGCATCTGTAACATCTGGACATTGACTCAAGTTAGTCCTATGTTTTATGCATGAACTCACAAAACTAACTGTTAAAGTAACTGTTATTTTATAAATATAAACAAACAGACAAATAAATAAATAAAATTGTAAAAATGCAGAATACTATGTTTATTGAGACAAAAAGCAAAAGTTAATCAGTGAAATTAAATGTTTAAAAAAATGTGATTACTGTCCCTCATACTGTGAATGATATCTTATGTGTAACCATCTTTAAATGGTATGGGTAATTAGCTGACAGATGTAATTTTTGTGGATAATGATTTGGTTGGTCTAATCCAAACATCTCTGAGTAACAGAAATGCAATAAGCGTTGCAACAGTTCCGCAGTCTCCCTTAATATTATTATTTTTTTTAAATAAACGGGTTTATGCATATGTATATGTAGTTCACAAAATATAAGCAGGAAAACAAGAGTCTTTTGTGGAATTTTGAATCATATTAATTCTACGTTATTAAAGCGAGAAATAATTGAATAGCGAATGGCAAGTTTATGACCTCTGAGCGGGTCGCACCCATAATCGACAGGGTGTTCTTTAGCACCATGGTCAGCGACACAGTTGCTAGGTAGCTTCCGTGTGTTTGTATCAGCGACTTGTGGAGGAAGCGCTGCACCGAAACCTACGTTTAATAAAGACCCGAAGGTGTGCGAAATATAACTGGCAGCAGCGGTAAGACTTTTATCTTCAGTCACAACCAGTTTAGAGTTTGAAATGATATGTGCTGATTTAACAGGTACGCTCTACAGTACAGTAAACGTCACGTTGAGACCAGATTGAGAATGCAAACTTCAGCAGTTCTTCTGGGTTCCCCCCTCTCATAGCGCGAATGGTTTCGCCCATGGACTCGCTCCAGCACTCATAGCACACAAGAGGTCTTCAAGATACTGATTTTTTTTTGTGTCTGTCAACCAACGTCAGTCTTAAGTAGTAACGCCATTACATTCTATAAACACTGTTATAGTCTTGAAAATACTGTTGGGACTGGGCGGTTTCTCTGGAAAGACCCCAGTGTTAATAACGTTAATAACGTGTCGTGAATCTGTGTCGTTCGGATGAGACCAGCAGAAGAGCTGCACTGCCAGTGCCTGGAATAAATAAGGTAACGCTAACGGGCTACTTCGCTTTCGCCTCTCCATCCCTTGCTAGGTAGTGCGGCTAAGCTAACTGTAGAGTAGCCCAGGGTCATTGTGTTTCCCTTGAATTATAAGACGTTATCTCATTCAGGGACTTGTTATTTAATTTTGAAGCAACGTTGAATGAAAACGCCCTCATTCGCAGGGCAGTTTAATGTTAACGTTGCTGTAACTGTGCATTTGATGGTTGCAACTTAACGCTTATGGTAGCTCTAACTGAATAGCAACACAGATTGTTCCCCTGTTTGATCATTGCACCTGACCTGTACAAGTGGCTAGCAACCTTACGTTAGCTACTGTTTGCTAGCAACTAATAGCAATAATGCACCTGCTAAGGCTTTCTGACATAAATGTGTGAGCGCAACAATTTCCTGAAAAACCCTGATATCCAAGATATTACATGTGAGATTTAAGACCAGTTTATGCTAATCCTGAAAAGATCTGTAAAAGGGGATGGCCTGCTATCCTTCCAGTGATCTGGAAGATACCATATTGACTGCTATGCTGTGACATGCATAGGTCCCCTCGCTGCTCTTTTGATAGCATAGCATCTTAGCTCATTTTAGCTTTGCAAATACCCTTAAGAAATCTGTCTTGGCATGCAAGCTTTGGATGCTCAGAGCATGGTTAATTACATAAAGGATGTGGTGCTTGTTTGAAGAGCCATTTGATTTAGTGTAGTCTGTTTGTAGCCCAGTGTGCCACTTAGAGACCACATGCTGATAGAGCACCCTGTAGATGACCATTCCCAACAGAGCAGATGGATTACATAATAATAAAAGCATAACATATGAGTTCTGCATGGCATCCTGCCTTCTGGACATATCCCAGAGATAAGGCTATTAAGACGGATATGATATGTGTAATCTTTTACTTTCATGCAGGCTACAGTTGGCATCCTAAAGGTTTTGGATTAATACAGGATATTTGTTGCAGTATTGCACCTACAATATTTAAGTGATTAGGCTTGGTTGCTATTTGACACCTCTAAGGTGAGAAAAGACCATAAATGCAGGTTGGTTTCGTCTATTTGCACACTCCAAAGACTGGACTTTTACATTGTTTATCACATTTCCATTTTGAAAATTAAATGCAATATGTTCAACAGTTTTTGACAAAATACTGTAAGCCCTGAAGTCCTTTATAATGTGTTTAAATTCTCTTATATCTAAAGACCATTGCTCTGTTTTCTGACTGTATACAATATACTGAAACCCAGTCTTACCTGGCAAGGATTACATATGAATTTATAGCAAAGTGTCTGATTTACAGTTGAACTCATATTCAAAGGTGTTGATGATATACTTCTATACATAAAGCTGCAACAGTGCAGTGCTTTTGAACACTTTTGCACACATTGAAACAACTATCTAAGTTATTTGCCATTCTTTACCAAAAGTAAGGTCAGGCAAGATTGTAGTTAACATAAATGTTTAATAGCATTTTTAAGACAGTGACTGAATTGTACATCTGACATTTTGTATGTGTTTCTGTAGATTTTCTCCGATAAAGCTAAGCTTAACACTCAGCTGTTTGTTGGTGTATTTCAGTACCCCGTGGGCTGATGGCTCCCACACTTGTTCCTCCTCGTATCTGGAAGAAGGCACGAAGCCAGAGTTGGGTCACTGGTTCGAGCTAATTTTAGAACTGCTGGCAATTCTAAACCAACTACTTTCCTGTGAGAGAAGTCCGCAAACTCAGCTATCACTTTTCCCTGGGAAGACAATGTTGTGGTAGGGGCCAAATAGACAATGATAGAAGCAGAAACAGTTTTTACAAAAGGGATTTTGCAAGTGTACTATATGTTTTAGACCTTGAAGATGCGCAGAATTACTTTGTCATTGTGCCTTTTAAGTGTAAGAAAATATCCAGTGAAAAGGTTATACTATTTATATGACAAGAGGTCCATTTTCTAACAAAAACAAAAAAAACTCTTTTGTTTACATTTGCTTTTCAGTCAAGCATGTGTAATAGTAGGCCCACAACATGCCTCAATTCTTAGCCAGTGTCTCTGCCCTTTGAAATGGTTATACATTCCCTGAGGTCCCGGCAGTGCTGTAATGGCAAGACCGGGGATATTGCATACAGAAAAGAACTTGTGTCTGTAAATCCTGCACTTTCAGCACAATATGAAGCTAAGTGGTGATTCCCCAAGCCTCTCTATTGATTCTGTTTTTTGACGACTGCTTTCAAGTTTCATGTAAGGCAGGGAGAACATAAAACAAATCCCTCAGGGATGTACTGTTTGTTGTTGAAGGGACTGTAATAGGTGTGACACCACTTGTCATGAATAAACAGTCTACTGCTTTGGTTCAGTTTTTCCTTTGGCGCACTTCTTGTGAAAGTATTTTCGCTGTCTTTTTGGATTTGGTTTTGATATAAAAGGGGGTATCATATTTTTGAAGTGCCATTTCCTTATGATAGTTGGATAATATCTGTGTGAATATCTGTGAGTTTTGAACTAGGAACACTTTACGTCTTGACATTGTTTCACTAAATGTTTGTGATGTAGACTAAATGTTGCATACAAGATATATATGTTCTTGAGAAATATCGTACCATAACGTGACACACACACATTAACACACAAGGGGAAAACTGCATAACAATGCTCTGGAAGACAGACATGCATTTGTCATGCATTTAGAGCCTGTGAAACAGAGAGTGGTGCAGCTGAGCAGCATGAAGAGCTGACTTCTTACAATGAAGCCTTTCTGTGTGGTGTGTGGCAGAGGGGAAGTGCATGAGCTCAGCATCCATAGGAGTTCTCCCCATTCATTTCAGCTCTGTGGTGATGGCCCTCTGGCTCTCTCTGTTGGAGAAAAACTGTCATTGCATCAGAGGATTAACAGTACAGTCTAGTTTGTCGAGGGGATTTAGTTAAGATTTTGTTGTTAATACTTCACTGAGGGATTAGTGGTGATCATTCCAGCGGTAGAATGTATTGTTAAATAGAATGTATTGTTAAATAATGTAAGTAAAGTCTGAACCTAATTTTATTCAAATTTTGAGTTCCTTAAAATCAGACAAAAAGTAAACAGATGATTGATAGAAACTACAAAATGGGGAAAAAAACATCTAAGGGCACAGCTCAGAGATGCTGCAGAATAATACAGTATAGTATATATGACTGCAGTTAATGGAATAAATAGTACCTAACAGTGTTAAGCTTCTTTCATAACCATACCATTTTTTTACACATTCAACATTTGCAATAACTTTTAAATCACAATTTTCAACAACAAACATGTTTTCTTACATGGAGAACAAGACTTGTAGGCCAGAGCATCTGTGTAGCATGATAGTACTTCAGTATAATGCTGTTTATCACACATTTTTGCTTTATCCAAAAATTGCAGCTTCTGTGATTTGGATATTACACTGGGCCATATTGTGATTTCAACAATATTTTTAACAATATATTAATTGTGCACCCCTATTCCAGAGGATGGTAAAGTCCAAAAGTCATTATTAATTGAAAAATGATGGATGTAATACTTGCCAAAGTTCACAACATGTTTTTATCTAATGCAGTATTCTTCTTCAATCCATATTTGTTGATGTTTAGCCTTTGAAAAACATCATTTTCACTGTGGTAAAAAAATAATTTAAAAAATTCTGTTTTCACTTGCTGCACACAAAAGGAGGCATACCTGCATTAACAGGGTGGGTAAGCAACAATCACAGCACCGTAAATCACTCTATAAGTCACTTTATTCAAATTGTATTCAAAAGGACTCTTTTTTTAATTTCATGGTAATGACATCACAATATGTAGAGGCTTCAAATGTAAAAAAAATAACAAGTGGTATTCTACTAAGCATACATTATCTGGAGTGTCTCTTTTTAAAGTTGTTATCTTTTCCGACTGATTAGACAGGAAATCTTAAATGTACTGAAGCCATAGGAAGGATATAACATGTGACATTGGTCACTGAACTCAGTTCAAGCCTGTTTTACAACAGGATGTCCTGCTCACGTCCCTCTATCTGTCAATGATTACAGTCACTTTAATCTGTTGTCTGCTTACATTGAAGTCTCACTCTTATCATGTGAATGCAAGAAAAACTGGATCATCTTGTGGTTGATAACCACCACAAACACCAAGATAAAAAAGCAAAACACGACAGAGCCGTTTTTGCCAGTTCATCCATCATTGCAATAAATGCCTCAACTGTGACCTTATGGTGGTCAGTCAAACAAACATAGATAGAAATCTGTGTTGACATTTTACACTCAGAGGCATGAGGAAATACATTTAATCACATCATCAGATATTTGAAAACAGATTTTCTGTTTTTGAATGTGCATCTTTTTAGTTATTTTTGTAGCATGTAAGGCAAGGCCAGACAAGGCAAGTTTATTTGTATGGCAGATTTTAACATCAAGTCAATTCAAACATAAAATGCATCAAGACAAAAGCCACAGATGTGGGTTAATGAAAGGCAGAGAAAAACAGAAGGCTGCAACTAACAGTTATTTTCATTACTCATCAATCTGTTGATCATTTTCTCAATTAATTGATTAGTTGTTTGACCCATAAAATTTCAGAAAATTGTGAAAAATGCTGTCACTGTTTCCCAGAGCCCAACGTGATGTCCTCAAATGTCTTGTTCTGTCCACAACCAAAACATAATCACTTCACTGTCATAGAGGCATAAAGAAACCTAAAACATTCACATTTGAGAAGCTGAAATCAGAGTTGAGTTGGACAGAGTTGGAGATTTTTTCTTAAAAAAAAAAAAAACACTCAAAATTATTAGTCAATTATCAAAATAGTTGGAGATTAATTTAATAGCTGAAAACATATTGATTAACAGACTAATCGTACCAGCTCAGTGACTTAAAAGTTTTGAGTGCAAGTTTCACTGAAAAATATTAGCACTTTGAAATTGAAAGTAAGAAACAACGTGGGTGTTAACACTATTTAATATGGTTAATATTGGGATAAATAGCAACATTAAAACTTGTATTTAATTTAGACTGTGTACTGTTGCTGAAAACAATTAAGACACTGATACTCAGTGTTGATGAAACACAAAAAGAGCAATGAATAATTCTTTAAATTACGAAGATTAATTGTTCTGCAATACTGTGCAGAATAATTAGGAATAACATTGCAGCAATGTATTACGATTACGTATCAGTGATTACTTGCATTAGAGTATGCATGTGTGTTCTTGTTGTATGTGTGTGTGTTTGTAGGTGTTTAGTTGCTTCATATATGCCCAACCCCCTCACCCTGTTCTCCTGAGGGTTTACACGACACCAAGGTCCAGTGCTCCTCCTATAGAGACAGTGTGCCCTGGCTCCTGTACAGAGAACCAGTACACCACTGGGAGGAGGGGGCAGGTTGTCATCGGCACGGCTTGCCTCACTTTATCACTGTGACTCTTTGTTGTTGCTCTCCCTCCTCTGCACTGATCTCATTCCAGTCTCTGTCCTCCCCAGGATCAATGTCTTGTGCTTACCACAGGCAGACCAAGAGGCTGACAGTGAAGACTACTGAGTGATCAAGTAATGCGATTGGATTGTTTCCCCATTCTAATTTGTCCAGGGGATGCTGATCGAATCGATAGGATTGCTTTTCAAGTCAGCGTGTTTGCATATTTTCTGATGTGTGTACGTGTACACTAAAGATGTGTGTTTGTGTGTGTATAGTAAACCTTGGTAAATAGGAAAAGGGCTTTTCAGTGTATTCTCACCACTAGAGGCCACTGTTGATCTCTTTATGAAATACAAAAGATTCACCATAAGCCAGTGTACTGTAGATGTAGCTGGTGTGTATTACCCTGTGATTTATAGTTCTTGTGATTATATCTGTCACTATACTTCATGGACTTGATAACCTCAATTTTTGAAGTTTTTTGATCAGAATTTTCTTTTTCTTTTCAGCTATAGGAAGAGGCTGAGCAGGAAGTGATTTTGCATGCGTGCAATATCATGTATGTCATGAATCATTCCAAAAACGTTATTATAATTGTAAAGAGGAAGTCTTCGGAGGAAACTGTTCCTAAACTTTTTGGCTTATGGCACCTGAAATGGTTTCTTGCGACCTTAAGGGACCAGTGTGTAAAATTTAGTGGCATCTACCAAAGAGTGTTCAGATTGTAAGAATTGGCCTCACTCTTGTATTCCAAGTGTGTAGGAGAACCTATGGTCAGGGCTCAACAATACAGATTTCCCACTCTCCTGGGGCAAAGAAGTGAGTGGTAATAACAAACTTAAAACTATTAAAACTATTAAGCTACTTTAATTGTTACCGTAATTTGTCATGCAAAATGACAGAAAATGCTCTTTTCACTCTCTCAGATATGGAAATTTTCCACTTTTCTTTATCATATTAAACTGGATGTCTTTGGGTTTTAAAAAGACAAACTGAGCCTTTTTTTTTACCGTTTTCTGACATTTTAGTGATGATGCAGCACTAGATTCAATCTTAGTCTTTCTTATTTAATAACTGCTAATAAAACAGTATATACAGGGGCAAGTAAAAATTGGCTTTGGGCAAGTAGATTTCAGGCAAGAAGATTTCTAACCCACTTATCCAGTTGGGCAAGTGAAAAGTGAAACTCTGATGCTGGCTGCAAAACTCAGAAAAAACACAGAAGGCTGTATCTAGAGCCTCTGTTGACAACAACAGCTCATTTTAAGGAAACAGAAATTATTTTCAGGTGATTGTATATGAATGAAATCACACTTATGAATATTATGTTGCATTTCTGCTATATTCTGCCAGTAAATCCCTGTAAGTCTCACATGCTGGACCCTTAATGGGCTATTCATTTTCTTAACTTGGAAAATCATGAAATAAAGAGTTTTATGCCTGGAACCAAACACACCAACGATAAAATGAATTGTGACCAGAAAACATTTGATTCAGATTAAAAACCAGATTGGAAAACAGAATAAAAAGGCAAAGGTACACGACTCTGTACATAATTATTTTAAGAGTGAAAGAACTACTCACCCCATAAACCACAGAGAATGACAGTGCCTCTTTAATTTAAGTTTTGTCATCATTATAGGGTTTATATTGTTAACAACATTGCTGTAATATGTTGGAGTTTGTGTTGTGTGTATATAAATTATATTCAGTGCAGCACAATGGCATTATTAGTATGACATATGTTAGCTACCTAACTAGCCAGCCTGCAAGCAGAACTACCCAATCATGTGGGTGGTAAACATTTCCATGGTAAGAGGCTGTTACACTTCGATTGTGGGTAGTGTAGTGCTTCTCTGTTTATTGTGAATATAACATATTTTTCTTTAAACAAGGTTAATATCACACAGACCTGTGGCTTCTACTGGAACATATACCATTATTTCACAGTCTCATAGCTCATATTAAGTCTACACTGGATGGTTACGACATTATGACTAATTATCTAAATCCTCTGTTCAGAATATGAATGAGATCTATACTAGAATTTTATACTTTGATACAATACTTGTAGAGCCTATAAAATATACTAAGTACCTCTTTTGATACCATGGAAAAAATCCTTGGCACACAAAATAGGATATATTTATTTCTTTTTTAAAATTCACAACTTGCACACAGTGCTGGTACAGAAAAAAGTCTCCTATGCTGCAAGCCAAATTTCAGGCAGGAAAATAAAGACTAAACTGACTTGAGGTCTTAAATGAGCATGTCGATCTAATCTTTTGTCATCGCTTCAGTACTTTGGATACTATTGAGTGTTAGCATTGCATTGTTTTAAACGTGGTATTGAAAAAGTATTAGTATTAGTATTGATACTTTTGACAACTTTAGAGCCCACAGTGACAACTTGCAAACCTCACACAAAGAAGACAGACTCAACCACAGTCTGTTCTTGCTGTGAGGCAACAATGCTAACCACTGAGTCACTTAGTTGTCCCAGCCAACAAAAAATTAAATGCGACAGGACATCTCAACAATGGTGTGTTGCATCCAAAAGTGGTTTGAAGACACACTCTCAGACCACAGCCAGACAATAACAGGATTTGGCTGATGACTGGTGTTAATTTCCCACACTGTTCATAGCCCGCAGCATCCTTTTAACAAACCACTGTAAAGATGCCATCTGTTTGAATGAAGTGACCTCTCAGCCATACAGTGAAACCCAGCTGGCACAAACATGAGACACAACGAGATGCTGCAAACCCGTTACTCGACAGCCACATTAATATTTCACAGTGGTTTCATGGAATACCAATTAGTGCAGTGGACATCACATAGCTTTAGATTATTTCATTAGTAGTACTGCAATGTCAGAACTGAACAGAGTTCTCACTGGACTGGTAGGCTGAGTGTCAGGTTGACTGATGTAGCCTGTGATAGGCCTTTGTGCCGTGCTGTTTCTGCTGCTTTACATCAAAAGCATGTCCAATGCTCTCCAGTCCAGTGAGAAAATACACACCGATCCACAGCGTACTCTGTAGTCACCCTCTGAGCAGTCATCCCACTACTACTACTGTTTTGCAGCTGTAAAGTATCTTTTTTCTTCTCCTCCACAGGCATTCCTATCCATCCCTCTGTCCACCCCCCTCCCTTCCTATCTCCTCTTGGGGCTGTAAATAAGCTGGGGCTGTGTAGACCCTTGAGAGGCCTTCCCCCATCCCACTCTTCCCCCCTGCCTACTCAGACTCTGCTGCTGCTCTTTATGCTGCTGAAAAGCGCCGGGGAGATGCTCAGATGATCCATCGGGCCATCCTCAACCACATCGTCCACACTGCCCAAGACAGGGAAGACTAACTAGTGCGAGTGCGAGAGAGCCCTTGGAGGGTGCTGTGAGTACCCTGCGAGGCCCACCCGCCCGCCAAGCCTGGCAGAACGCTTGGCTTGCCCCTCCACTCCTCCAGCCCCTGAGATGCCCTCCCCTCCCAATGAAGGAGGTGAGTAAGAGAGGTCCAACTCTCTCAGGACTGACAGGGTTATTCTGTTAGATGCTGTAAACACACACAAACACACACACACGGCCACCTGCTAATATACACAGAGGTGGCAAAAGTACCCTGTTCTTTACTCTAACAGAAGTACAGATACTTGTGTAAAAAAGGACTAGTAAAAGTAGAAGTACTGATTCAACTTCTTTACTCAAGTAAAAGTAAAAAAGTACAAGCTCTGAAATGTACTCAAAGTATAAAAGTAAAAGGTGGCCCTCTGAAAAACATTTCTACCGGCTGTTTCTGTGCAAAGCTAACTGAACATCACCTATGCTCCGGTAGGTCCCCCCTCTTATGTCTGTTTCATCTTGTTATATCTTTTTTATCTTGATACGTTGTTTTTGTCCTGTTGTGTCTTTGACTGAATTTTTAGTGTTGTTATGTCTTCTCCGTCTTGTTACATGTAATACATTGTCTGTCATTTTGTCTTTTTTGTCTTTTATGAAGTTTTCTTTTTCTTTTTCATCTTGTTAATTGTATTACATTGTTTTTTATCTTTTATGTATTTCTCGCTTTTTTTTGTCTAGTTACTACTTTTTCACCTTGTTAAGTTGTTTTAAGTCATTGTTTTTTTTTTTTTGTCCTGTTATGTTTATCACATTGTTTTTCATCTTGTTGCATCTTTTTTGTCTCGTTATTGACTTTATTGTCTTGTTATGTAATTTTTGTCTTGTTACATCTGTTGTGCATGATATGCCCTAATAGATACACCAAGGAATTGTTTTCTCTATGTGTTGTCGTCCCATCCATTTAGGCTGAAATCAGTCTTGATGTTGTGAAGGCAGCGTGCATCACTCAAATGCATTAAACTAAAGTAACAGGTCTGTTTTGAAATTGCAAGGAGAAGAAAGTATAGATACTTGTGTTAAAATGTGAGGCGTAAAAAGTTGTCAGAAAAATAAATACACCAGTAAGGTACAAACACATGAAAAATCTACTAAAGTACAGTAGCAGAGTATTTGTACTTAGTTACTTCCTACCTCTGCTTATACAGCATGTACTTGCCTGCCTACTCATCAGTATTATTCTCTCCAGGATAGACCCACAGACCCACACTCTCGCTCTCTCTCTCTCTCACACACACACATACACACACACACACACAAATTATGATAAAAGGATCATGATGCATGCAGCTATAACAAACTAGACGCCTAATTCATTTACACCCTATAGCCCCATAAACAAACCCCACTAAATCCCCTGCAGAAATGGAAATGGAAAATATATTAGAGTGCTCCTGCTCTCTCACAGTCTGGAGCACAAGCTGTGACTGTATCTAGCTTTCTTATATGCTGTCTCCTCCTCCAGAGGATCAAGGAGCGTCCCCCGTGAACGGGCCATCTGTGGGCTCCTACCAGAGCAGTGGGAAGAGGAAGGTGCGCACCAAAAAGAAGAAAGGCACTATTACCGCCAATGTCGCTGGCACCAAATATGAGATTGGTACGGTAAACTATTATTAATGATATTAAAATACTTTTGAGATTACAGCAATGTCAGCAACACCTAACACTGTTCATTAAAGATTTTAGACACGATTAAAAACAGGCCTGAAAATAAGTTAAAACAGGCACATTCACTACAGAAATGTCAGTCTGCAAAGCTAAGATATCTTTTGATCAAAGAGTTCATCTTAATGGAGAAGCTAGTGTGGAGTGAAAAGCAGCTTTCTTTGAGGTGGCTGATGAAATCCTTTCATGATAAACATTATCCTAGTATTGATGTTTTTTGTTGGAACATATGCCTGAAATGGTTCAGTAGCATTGTATGTGGTTGTAGTTTCAGTTGTAGTATTGGTATAACTTCAGGCATTCCTTTTTTCTCACATATTACTTACATTGACATGCTGGATGCACTATTAACATTTAAGCTGGGAAAAGTAGGCAAAGTTCAATAATAACCTATAAAGGGTAACTTTTATTTTTCAACCTGGAGTCTATATTCCTGTGCCTTTGTGTGTAGGTGACAAATGAGCACAACAATTTGTGAAATTGGTCCGCTTTTGATGGCGATGCTGCAGCTGGCAGAAGCAAAACTGAGCTACAGCCTAATACCTTGGGCCAACTGCACTATGTCACATTAAGTCCACTAAAAGTTCTTGTTTTGCCACTGACAGACTCAGTTTGTTATTATAACTGTCTGACTACATTATTGAAAGGATCCATACAGAGATTATTTTAAGAGTAAGACATGATTTGCTTAACCACACACAGGTGTTTTATTTCTCTCACCAAAGTAACCAGATTCCTTTTGCAAGACTATCATTTTAACAGTGTTATCTTCATTCAAACTCAACAGAATCAAAATGAAACTTGCCAAAAATGTAATGGTTCCTCTTTCCACTATTCCCACAACCACCAAGTTTGGTTTGGTCCAAATAAACCCTTAATTCACAGAGTTAGGTGTGAAAATATTCTGGCTCTATAGGCCATTTCTCCCAGCTGCTTCTCTGATATCCGAGCTCCCTCTTGCTCCTCTCCATCTAAGGCTGTGAATTAATTAATAACAGTTTTGCAAAGGGAGTGTGGTTAGTGTAGCAAAAACAATAAAACAGCTGTTTGTAGTTAAACAAAGCATATCTTAATCTAAATGCACTCAAGGCATCTGACGCTTGCATTTTGAAGTGCGTCTATTGTTTTAACTGTCAGAAGATGTACTACAAGCATTATGAGGGTCATCAAACTGCCTTGACGCTCCCACTCAAACCTTGTTTCGATTTTGGAGTGTCAAATGAGGACCAAAGCTGCAGCTGTCTGTCTGTTTGTACAGAGCTGGAAGGAATGAAAAAGGCATTAACATGAGAAGTGGGTCCTGACAGGGCTGCAGCACCTAAAACCAGGTAAGGGAGAGAGAGGGAGGGACATATGTAAACTAAAGACAATTATTATTATTATTATTTTTTAACTCAAAAGCCCTTTTGTGTACTTTGAAATACTCCAAAGCCCTGTGCTAATTAATCAGAAATAATTACGAAGGAGGAGAGAAAGGCAGCAGACAGAGAGGGCGGAAGCGTGTGTGTGAAGTGTCAACATAAAATAAAAACTTTTTTCATCATGAATCTAAATGTTAATGTAGAGTTCTGTGGTTTATACACTGAAGACTGGAGTCAGAATTATATTGACACCCAGACAAACAGACCCCCTCCTCCTCCATGAAATGTTTGCCACTGGACTGCATTATTCTAAATTATAATGAACTGAGCTGTTCAGATGCTGTCTCTCCCTCTTCATCTCCTCTGTGTATGTTGCTGTCTGCTATAGTGTAAAGCATTCTCGCTGATCTAAATTGTCAGAGTGAAACTGATGTAAATTACCCTGGCTGCCATAATACAGAAACATGAATATTGTGCACCATTTAGTCTGGCCTCAAAAAAGGTGAGAATTTTTTTCCCCTCAGAGGACAATAGTTTATTAAGTAAATAAATTATTACTAATGATAGTACTAAAGAAACAGATATAGACGTATAAATAGCACCCTTTTCCCAAAATACTGCTGGTTCTGTCGTGTTGGCATTTCAAATGTGATGCCTGATCTGATGAGCTGCAGTGGGCCTTACCTCTATTTAAAAAAAGGGGTATCTCTGTAGCGTTCCTTTCTCTAAAATTGTCACACACTTATAATTACAATCAGAGCCTGTCAGTGGCAAAAACAAGCACTTTCAGGCTGGAGCCATATGTGTATTTTACATGGTGCACATCCGTAGAAATTAGTGCTGTGCATACACGAACCCATGATTGAACAGCATGCAGTATATCTCTGGCTGTAGTGGACTTAATGTGATGGTGCGTTTTAGCTCAGTTTTGCTTCTGTCCCCCAGTACTGGGCCAATTTCAAAAATTGTCGTCCCCATTAGTAACATTAGTAACACAAGAACATGGTAATAAAGATTCCAGATTAAAAAATACCAAAGTTACCCTTTAATCCTAATAAAATTCAAATGATCTGAGAAAAAACTAGGCTTCTGCTCCCTCTCTTGGCTCTTTTTTCAGGCTTTAGAAAATCTAGCCTGTGATGGGAGACTTTGGCCAATTGGAGGTCGGTAAGACAGCTGATTACTGAGTGTCACTCCCAAAACGGCAGTATTTGATGACCTGGGAATGAGACTCAATAATCAACCATCTTTCTCCAGAACCTTTAATGGACACACAGTAAAAGATTATTGGTCTTGTCTGGTAAGCTAACTTTATATCTGATATAGCTACATTGTTTATGTAGTAAAATACAGCCTCAGATTCCAATCTCTGTACACAGTGAACTGCATATTAATTTTGGATACAGCTCTCAGTGTGGCTCTGTTGGTCCCTCCAAAACACTACAAATCCAATCATACTGTCGTCTCAACAATAAAATCTAATTTGCTGTGGTGGATTGTTTGAAGGAGACTGTAGTTATTTAATGTCTTAAATTAAACCTAATAGAGTTGCTGTGCAGCCTAACAGTTCACACAGAGACAGCTCGAGCCTTACATACATACATAAATCTTTATTGAGGTAATTTAACTTGGCAGCGAGGCTTTTTTGAGAGGGGCCAAAAGAGCACAGTAAGCACTCCTCACATGTTCAGTATATTGTGTGGCAGCACAGCTCTCAGGGGTGAACTACAACCTATGAAACTAAGGAGTCAGCAGCAGCAAGTAGAAGTTGGGGGCTGGCGGGATCCTGTAGGTAGATGGGAGTCTAGCTGTGAGTCAGTTTGCTCGCTGTGACGAGACCCTCACAGTGGCCATTCTGAGGGTAGTGCAGGGGCTATTTTGAAGGGAAATTAACAGTAAGGACCAGATGGATGGCTCATTTTTGCTGTTACCTTTTTTGCAGCTGTCTTTTTTTGTTTCAGAATTGATAGTATTACAGGTAAAGGTTAAAGGTCAGGGAATATGCTGTTGGAAATTTGCTTTACACCCACTGAGAAGGGAATGTAAAGGCTGGCTGTTTGGTCAGATGTGTAAGAAAGGATTGATTATAGCTTTGCACTCTAGCTAGGTGTAAGCATAGGCCTGTTGTGTTATAAACCCTCCGTGTTCCAGTTAGCAAAACACTGTTAGCCTCCTCCAGTGTTAACCGATGGATGACGTTACATCGGAAACACCTTTTTCCCATTCAAGTGCCATCATGCAACATTAGGCAAGCCTTCTCCAGGTTTGTGAAGGCTTTCATAAAATTAATTAATACCTCTTTTCGTTAGGGCATATGAATTTTTCATTACTCACTGAATAATGAATTGTTGTCAGATTAATGTTCAAATGGACTTGCCACCTATCTCTCATACTGTGGGGTTTCCAGTGGGATTTGAATGCATTACAGACAATTAATTTATCTTTTTGAAGAGAGGCATTACGATTGGCTGCTCTGCAACCAGTCCATGAATGGTAAATATTGCTGTGGGCTTTTTGATCTATCATCTCCTGGACTCTCTCTTAATGTATGCAAAAACAGAATTTAAGCCTAGCAAAATGTCTTGCTCTCATATGTTGTTTTGTCATCATCAATATGGCTACTAAAAATCTGTGTTAACAGTTTATTTAAAAGTCCAGTCTGAAAGATTTTATGGAGATTTATTGGAAGAATATGGCATAAATTGAATAAAATATTCAGTATGTGTTCATTAGTGTTTAATCACCTGACTATAAGAATTGTTGTGTTTTTGTTACCTTAGAATGAGCTATTTATTTCTACAGAAGGTGTGGGGCCTCTTCCAGGGAGGCCAACATGTTGCACCCCCAAGTGTCTACAGTAGTCGGGTGACATGGTAGCTCAGGTGGGAGAGCATTTGCCTCATGTACTGAGCCTGAGTCCTCTGCAGCAGCTGTGGGTTTGAGTCCCACCTACAGTCTTTTGCTGCATTTCATCCTCCCTCTTTCCTATCCCCACTTAAGCTGTACTATCAAAGCCCATAAAGTATTTAAGAAAAAAAAAATTCTACAGTAGCCCAGAACCATTGACTGTAAATAAAGATGGACACCACGACACCACTTCCGTCCACTGTACAAAAATGGAGACAAAATAACCCAGAAACAGGTTCTGCTATCTTGAACTGATGATGTCATTTGGAGCCAGAGTCTGCACAGTAGTGATCAGGGATGGAGCCACTGTATCGAGGTCAAATGTCAAATGGCAGGACAGCTCAATTGCAAGCAGGTCTCAGCTTTCAATAATGATGTGAAACCCCCTCTTATAGCATCAAATAACAAATTAGAACAAAATGGATTTTAAAAAATGATCACTTGAACGTGCATTAGCAGGATAAGAACTATCTTAAATTAGAGAAACCGTCTTTGGGACAAAATGTATTTGATATCCTTTAGTTTGGGAGAGTTTATGACCTATAGTGCACTCACCAGAGGGCAATCAAGATTTTTGGGGAGCTATTTTGTTGTCTATCTTCATATACGCTACGTCAGTAGCCAGAACAGACAAACCAAACACTGGCTCTAGAGAAATCCTTTCACATTTTGGAACCCAAATGCTTGGAAGGGGCGAGTAAGATGAGGTGTTTACAATCTGCAAGCTCACTGCAGATGCCACCAAATTCTACACACTGGTCCTTTAAATGAATACATAGCTAACTCTGTTAATTAAATATCATCTAATGCGAGTGTTTTTCCCCAGTTCGTATAGTCATCAATGAGATGGACTTCATCAAGACCCGGGATGAAGACGAGACTGCCAACCTCATCTGGAATGACTCGGCCGTGCAGCATGAGAAAATCGCTGAGCTCAGGAATTATCAGGTACAGTGCATGGCTGCCATGTCAAGTCAGCACACCTTGTATGGTAGCCTAGAGGTTAGAGAAGAAAGCTTAAGAATGAGGGTGTCAGATCCAATTGCTGCAGTGAACAGGAAAATCTGGATCTTAACCTTTACAGTATGCTCCAATAAAGCCGCTCAGTGGCCAGCAGCCAGAGACCATGATACTGATTGGCTGCCAGTAGCGCTAACTGGAAATGAAAAGTCTTGAGGAGCAAATCTGAGAGAGATCATATGTGTTCAGCGGGCTTTGAAGGTAAACCGAATGTTAAAACCAAAATAACCTGCCTCTAATACTGTATTGGTAAGGTGAGGAGGGATTTACCCCAAGGATTCCTTAAAAGAAAAGGTGAAAGAGATGCCTCTGAAATTAAATAGTGCTGTGCAGCAGAAGAAAGGGATTTAAAGGATGAAATGAACATGACAGTTACTTTAACTCTCCTGTGCTCTGAGAATTTTTATTTAAATGATTTTCCTGTACAGAAAACCAAATCCCCTCCTTCGAATACTCCTTTAGCTTTAAACATGACATGGTTTTCTGCAGATTCTTTGAATTTATTAGAACACAAAGCATTATTAGATTGCTTTTACACTCTTACAGAGTGAACGAACCACAGAACCACAATGTTTCAAGGCCTTCTCCAAGCCTTTAAATATTTTGCACTTAAATGTGATTAAATCTCAATTGTAACAATTGTATTGGAAGAACAACAATTACACCCTAAATTAATCCCTGTTACCATTTATCACAGTTATTGTGGCATATACACAACGTGAGGACAACAAAGTAAGATTCAGCATTAACCATGGCCCTATGGCCTTTGGCAACAAAGAGTTGCTCAGTAAATAACGCAACAATATTATATATATTATAATAAATATTCCATGTCAGAGGCTCCCTGAGGCCACCAGTTTGATAGCAATAATGCAACCCTTCACCAGCACAATTTTACAATTTCACAAAGAAGAAAAAATGTAAAACGAAATAGAAAATAAAATTTAGGAGTGAATCAATTGAAGCAGGAGCGTAAGTGCCTACAATCAGACACATCTAAGGATGTAATGTGCTGCAGAAACAGTGCCTTCAGCAAACACCACATGACAATTAATAGAACAAGTGGATAACACAAGTGTCACAGTTAAGGAAGGCTGTGTTAAGTTGTATTAAATTGCCTTTTCTGTATTGTTTTTACATAAATTTACATTTGAGCCACCAAAAATGTACTTCGGCCACCAAATTAAGGAGTTTGATGGCCTGTAGGGCCAATGCTTAACAATATTAGCAACTATCCCTCCAAAGCCACACATATATTATTGCTGGCTAACCTCAGCAGTGAGCATGTGCCCTCTGCTTACAAAGTGGTTTGTCAATAATTAAGAAAATGAATTCCCTTTTTATAATTAAATAAATAAATAGCTGACTTTGTGACACTGCAGTTCAAATAAGAATAATTAAAACAACACAATGAAGAGTTTTTAAAGTTTCTTATTCTCATTGCCACAATACTTGTTTATTCCTTACTCACAGTTACATCAGTCTACAGGAAGTATCATATGTGCACACAGTTTTATATAAAATGGAACAGTTTTCATTAAAACTATGGCTTGTGCTTTTGAATGTTTGAACACCACCATGCCTTACAGTACAGTTTTTCTACCCATCACGTGTGGTAGCAGAGGAATAGGTAAAGGAAAAAATTAAGAAAAAAGAGATTAGAGCACATGGAAAGATGGCTGTATGTAGAGAAATTTGGAACAGATGGAGTCAGGAAAAGCCATGGAAATGGAGAAATATTCATATTAAATATAGTAAATATCAGACTGAAATAAAACAGAGCAGAAAGAAAGGAAAAAATGAAGATGGACAGAAGGCTGAATCTGCCCATTTGCTTTTCTGCAGACCCTGGGAGGTAAGAAAGAGACAGCAAATAGGATAGATGGATGGGCAGAGTGAGAGGAAACAGCAGAGCTTACATAGACACTGATGGGAAGATTGACAGGTAGACTGACAAGTTGTGAGCAGCGGGGGGTGGGGGGTCAGGTTTCAGATGTCACTGGTGATGTTGACAAGACGGGCCTAAACAACAAGGGTTGTTCTGAGCTCTGTGTACTAGTCTGAATGATCTTACCTCTGTTTGACCTCCCTGTCCTGCAGAGTGAACTTGCTGCTGCTGCTCTGAGCGTTACCCATCCATCTTCTGGCATGCTTATTTGATTAGACTGGGCACTAATGATTGATTAAATCACAAGCAAATAAGAGTATGGCTTGTTAGGACAGGGGCAGCAAGAGTTCAGCTAAATAGAGTGAATATTACAAGTACTGTAACAGCTTAACATGTAGCAATGCGGCTAATGTTTCACATGGAACTGGTGATTTGCTGTCAATTGTTTTCACTTGCTCTTGCGTGCTGCTGTGGTGTTTCATGAGATAATTTCTCAGTAGAAAAGTAGAAGTCCCTCAACAATTGGTTTTGATTTCCCCTCACAAGCCACGCCGTCTCGCGGCATTGGCATAATTGTGCAATCTCTTCCGAATCCCTAATTACGTCTGTCTCGTTTGGATAATAATCACGGGATCCTTTTACACTCTGCGTTCTTTTTCTCCCCCTCTCCTCTCTTTTTCTCCCTCTTTTAATTTTTCCTTTTTTCCGTTTAGTGATGTACTGTGAGAGTTTGCTGTCAAGTTTCAGTTCATACGAGCCTAATTAACGCCCCTGTTCAGGCTCATTTGGTCAAAGAATACAGAAAACCCAGAGTTTTTCCTGTACCCCCCACCCCCCTTTCGGCGCATTCAAAGCAATTCATTCAACTGTCACTGCAGGAGCTTGCGATGCAGAACCAATTACCTCGGCCCCTCGGAGTTGAGATTGATCGTTTTTTTTTTTTCTCGCCTCTTCCCTCCCCAACCTTTAAATAGTATAAAAAAACCCACGGTAAACTAAATAAGGGTTGAGAAAGGTCTCAGCGTCACCTTTTTGTTTTGAGTCCGTAATTGGGCATAAATGTCAGAACATTGTAAGCTCACTTCAGGTTGCTGCCTTTAATGTGCTCATTTTTATGAAGGGGTGGGGGTGGAATTGAGTGGCGTAATGGCCCTAACAACATTATTATGTCTGCCTGTCCCTCTGCAGAGAATTAACCATTTCCCTGGCATGGGCGAAATCTGCCGGAAAGACTGCCTAGCAAGAAACATGTCCAAGTAAGTTTTCTGTCTGTCTTAACAGATAAAATGACAGGACTTTGGTTCGGTTGCAGATGTGCAAAAACAGTATTTCAAAGTTTAGTGTTGAGCCAGCTGGCACTCTGTGAAGTTACAACTGGGTACACACAAGCCAAGTAAGTAGAAGACACTGCTGTGAAAGCACAAACTTATTTTAACTGTAATAAAGTACTTTATACTTTGAAAAAATACGAGTACAAGACTCCACATGAATGTAAAAGCAGGATGTAAAATTAACAGTTTTGTCCACTGGCCAAATGATGAGTGAATGTTAAATTTTGACCAAGCACACAAATTACTATTATTTTTAAGGCTGGTGAGTGAAGCAAATCTACCAGCCACTTCCTTATTATCACCAATTACCAGCATTTGGCAGGTGGTAATTTTGAGCCCTGTCTAAAAGTGTAAATTTTTGTGACTATGGCTGTTCCGTTACTAACACCAGAATAGAAAAATGCCTCCAGTACAGCCTAAAATGCAGAATCAGGTATCTGTAAGTATGCAAGTCAATGTCAATCCCACCTAATGTATGAACCCCCACATGGCGACCTGCTACTTCCCAGTAATGTCCCGTATGCCACATTTTATGGTCAGTGGACAAGAGAAACACCTGCTTCATCTCAGCATCAGATCGTGTTGCAAAGTCTGTGTTATTGCTGCCTGCTCGTGGTAAGCAGAATTTCTCTGGCGTCTGTGTCAGGAGGAGGAAGAATCCGGTAGATCCTGTAGTTCCCAGCCAGACTTTCTCAAGGAGATGCTGGCCAGAGTTTACACTAGACTTCTTTATTGATGGCCAGTATGGCTGTAAATATTCCAATATTCCAGCCATATAGAACAACTTCTGGACGTATGTTTTCTGTAGCCATATAAGCTCATTTCTTTGTCCGTTCCTCATATGGACATATAGGGAATGTGATCTTATCACAAAATAAGAGGTCAATTCAAAAATGTTTCATTCATTTTTATGTGCAGCATACAGCAATCCTCAGAGATTTACTTGGGTAATTTTTATATATACTATTTTTATTTGAGATATTTTGTATGATCCATTTGGCATATTTACCGCTGGCCATTTTAGCAGTTTATATTTTCATCTGCCAGACAACTTCATGTGACACAAGCAAAAAGCTGGCATATAGCAGCTAAGGTAAACCCTGCTGCTGGTGCTGTCTTGGTGGAGTGAAGGCAGATGCCATAAACCTGACTGACTGATCAATGGTACCATGAGTAGAAAGTGTATATATTGTACATAATCTCTGTTATTGAACTGTGACCATAGACGCTCTTATTTCAGTCTTAATGTCCTATTTGGTTTGTTTGCGTGGGGATCTGCAGTAAAAGCCGGAGCAGATCTTTTTAGTTGTCTTTCTTTTGTGATTGTGAACTGAATTGGACTGAACTATTTTAGGGTTTTGGGGAAAACAAAATGGAGTCTTTACTGAGTGGATTGACTTCTGATTTTTATTTAATGTATTGGTATCTGATTGGTGCTCTGTATCAGTCAATAAAAAAAGTTCAGGTACTGGAAAGGAAAAAAAAAATCCAGCTGTCACCTTTCACACACACCCTTTCTTTGTTTCTCCAGAATGATCAAATGCCAGCCTCAAGAGTACAGCTTCATACCCAAAACCTGGATCTTCCCCGCCGAGTACACTCAGTTCCAGAACTATGTCAAGGAGCTACGCAGAAAACGCAAGCAGAAGACCTTTATCGTCAAACCTGCCAATGGCGCCATGGGTCACGGGTAGGTGAAAGGCTAGCAATTGCCCAGACCAATCGTGACGCACTGTCTATTTGAGTGAGAGAGGGCAAGAATGAGAAGGAGAGAGTGACTGAAGCTGAGGACAGGAAGCAGGAGAGAGTGAGTGAGTGAGTGGAGGAGGAAATTAGTAGTAGAGCAAATAGAGGACAAGCACAACAAAACAAGGCAATAAGAGGTTTGTGACCCTGACACAGGTGTCTATGGAAATAGTATTATAGCTTGGACCAGATTGAGTATTTGAGCTGAGAGGGTGTGGTGAATCTCATTGTTGGCCTCATTGTCCTCGATGGTCACACTCTCCATAAATCAGAGGTTATCGCTGCCAGTGGAGGACACACACACGCTCAGACATACACATGCACACATGGTCCCTGGCAGTTACTGTAGTTCCTTCCCTGAAGGTCTCTGCATGTGATTATTGGATTCCTTTATGAGGCACCATCAGCAGACACCAGTTAGACTAGAAAATGGACCAAGATGGCTGCTGCAGGGGGGGACTCTGTCTCTCAATAGCATCTCTTTATCAAAAGATGAGCAGGCTGTGGTACCTGAATACATATTTCATACTGTTGGGTGAAAACCTATCTCATGTTGTGTTGTCACATCTGTGGTATGTTTTCACTGTTATGAAGTATTTAGAGAATCAGCACCAAACCCTGTTTTTTATTGAACTGCAAGCATGGTGACTCTTCCTCTCTACATTGACCATTTTTTTAGGTACACTTGTGGTTTCTTAAGTAATCAAATGTAAAATTCCTGCTTTGCTGACGCTCTTGCAGCCATTTCAGAGAAGTGTTGATTTGTGAGTAATTTTTGAGTCCGTAGTGAGCAGTAGTGCTGCAACTATTATTTTCATTATCAATTAAACTGCTGATATTTTAACAATTAATGGACTAATCATGTGGTCTATAAATGTCATAAAATTATGAAAAAATCCGCTTCACAACTTCCCAGAGCCCAAAGTGACTGCTTTTTCCAAAACCCAAAGACTCTTCATTTACTATCATCATTAAATCTTTACATTTCAGACGCTGAAACCAGCAAATTGGTTATAAAAATAATTGGCAACTAATTTTCTTTCGACTGATTAATTGACTTATCGTTGCAGCTCTAGTGAGAAGTGTTGTATTTGGCATTCTCTTATAATGTAGCACCAATATTCTGTTTCCCCAGTGTGTGTAAATAGGAACTGACAAAACATTTCAAACCAAAATTTACTAAAGAGACAGTGTCAGAAAAAAACGGAACATTATAAGCCTGGGTGAGCGTGGGGCTGGTATTGATTTCAAAGCTTCTTTCCTTTGGGAAGAGCCTGTTGAGCTGATTTGGTCATCTAGTAGGAAAGCTCCCTGGCTTTAGGAGGAGGTCCAGGTACCACTGACTGTCTGGGAGGAGATCCTGGGGCAGAGCCAGAACACCCTGGAGGAACGACATCTCCATCCCAAGGGGAGTTGATGTAAATTAGGAAGCTCCCTGGGGACATTTTGGCTTCTCTACTCAGTCATTTACCATCACAACACTGAAGGATAAATGGCTCAAAATGAATGGAAGCAACGATCCAGTTAATATTCCAGCAGTGTTCACCAATACCATTATCCTAAGTTTTGTCTAAAGCTGATTTTAATGTTCTGTGTGTAAGCCAGGCCAACTTATTTGGCACCCAGAACAGATTTATCTTCAGCTATGATGTGCCCTGTGTGGAGGTCAAAGATAAGTGAAAATGCCAAGTGGTTCAAGTTCAAAGATCCCAGTGTAGTTGGTTTTACAAATAATGCAGTTTCATAAGATAAAATATAAGCTAGAAGAAAGGCCAAACCAAACTTAAAATTATGATTTGGCTAAAATACAGGGTTCACTGAAAATAATTTGTTTTTGCTTTGCACATTGCACACGGCTCTCTTGAGTACTTAAAACCACTCAGATTGCTAAACATTTATTAATTATTCTTTTTGACTTCTCATTCTATGAAAATGTGATCCCTGAAATGCATATGTGAAGAAATACTTCAGAGTGCATTCATCACTGGCACCAATAGGTGGGGATATTGAAGTACAAATAGCTCAGTGTGCTTCACCTCTCCCTCTAATTCTCTTTGAATTTGTCCTTTCTGGTATAATGTGAGCATTACTTATAACTCCATGCTGCACTAAGCCCTTATTTATTAAAGAATAAAAGGCAGCAAAGGCTGAATTATTACAATACATTAAGAATATGAAAGATGATGAGTTTAGCTCGTCCACTCAACGGCGGGCGGCTCACGAGATTAGATTTTTCTGTATTTTTTGTGCATGGTGTGACGCGGCAGGAAATTAAGTTATATCTACCCCCTGTAATTTATTTTTCCGTCGGCCGACTAAATGAAGTTATTGTTTGTGTCTGAAGCGCAGCTTGTTATAAGGGAAACAAAATAAAAGCGCGTGCAGGGCTTAAAAAGGCGAGATCCCCTCCGGTGCCAAATTAAATAGGCAGGGGAGAGTGGGCCGTGATTATCTGACACCACAGCTCATCAATCATGTCGTCTTCTCCTCAGCTACTCCTCCTCGACTAACTAACACCGTTAACCCTGTCCTCATCATTCAGCTTGCTGTCTGCCTGTTAGATGGGCCCCTCACATCGTCGGTCAGGCTCTCATCAACTTCTCCCTGTTCTTTTCTGTTCAAGCACTGTGATAAGGAGGCCAAAGCGGTGCTCGTCTGTAATACGGCGGTATTTTAGTTGGCATGAGCATGAGGTGATGAGGAGTGATTAATAACTTGAAAGTAACAATAACATTATGTTAAAGCTGATCTATAAGCTCTGAAGTGAGGACAGCTGAACTAAGACCTTATTTCATCATAACGTGAAAGGCAGTAAAAGGATCCGAGTCTAGATTCACACTGTGTTTTTGCTCCATTAGCTGAGCAGGTGGATGATCAGGTTCAAGTCTAAACAACAGTGAATGCACTGTTCCCAAGACACTGTATGTTGTGCATATGGATGTTAATCATAAATCATTAATTGATTAATTGTTGCTAAGAATTTAACCAGTTAACCGGTTATTCCATTAATTAATCAATAATTAATTTGATAATCTAGAAATGGCAATAATTGCATCTCATTTGATATTGTGTTGTCTGATGGATGCATTTGTTGATTAAGGAAACTTGAACTTAAAATGAAAGTAAAAAATGATAAAGGAGCGTGCATTTTCTCTCTTATTAATTACTAATGATTAAATGATTAATGGATTGTTTTCATTACTATTGTATAGTCAGCTTCATGTAGTAAAAGTATCAGTAGTAAGAGCACAGTAGTATTGTCAGTTTCATGTAACAGTATCAGTAGTGTTGTCAGTTTTATGTAGTAAAAGTATCAGTAGTGTGTTAATTGTTAATTATTAATCAATTAATTGTTAAGAATTTACCTGATTAAAAAATGCATCAATTAATAATTAATTGATAGTCTTTAAATGGCAGTAATTGTGCCTCATTTCATATTTTTTGCCTGGCAGAGGCATTGCTGAATAAGGAAACTTACACTTGAAATTGAAATGAACAAGAAAAAAGAAGAAAAAGGAGGAGGAGGAAATGAGAAAAAAAAAATATATATATATATGTATTTCGTATCTGATTAATTATTTCTGATTAATCAGTTGTTAGCATTTTTGACGATTGTTTAAGGTAAATGCATGAAACTTGCAACCCTAGTTGTAGGTGTGATTACAGAAGCCACAAAGCAGAACCATGTTTGCCCTCTGGGGGCTCAGTGCCACGATATCTCAATACTTCAAAATATACTTTTTGAACAATCAGGTCTTTACGTCTTGGCTAAATATAGTGTTTGTGTGTGTGGTACACCTACCTACATGTGTATAATGGAGCCTTCCAGCCTGTGCATGTAAGCAATTTAGGCTAAGTCTACCTTAACTATGAGTGATGGTGATATAGGTCAGTTGTGTTGCTTGTACATAGTGGGAGATTGTTTAACCATGACCCCTCACCCTCCCTGCACACACACACCCACATACACACTCACATTCAGACATACACACTTTCACATTCACAAAGTTTTGAAATTATTGCCCCTCACCCATATGTGCACAGTCAAGTGGACGCACACAAACTAACACAGCTCATTCTGGAGTCCAGCTAGCAACGGTCTGCGTACTATAAGGTCTGAGTGCCAGTGACATGAGACCAAAGCAAATGATTTAGAGTGGAGGTTGAAACGGAGTACAATGTCTGTTCCTATTAACCTGCCCACAGCTAACAGACCCTGCTACAGCATTTGATGTACTATGCCACTCAAAGCGGAGTTGGGCTTCAGAAAATCACAATATTCTCCAGATGCTTGCAGAGTTTTGCTCAGACAAACCAGCGTTTGTCTTGTACCTGCCTGTTTTTTTGTACATTTGTTTTTCAACTGTTTTATTTAGATGAACAGAGTAACAAAATCTCTGGAATATTTGATGCCCCACAGAGCCGAACAGCTTGCCCTGCTCAAACTAGACCTGAGACATGCTGAGCGCACTCATTTACATACAATTTCAGGGAACGTTCTGTAGCAGTGGAAGGTCACATGAATACCATCAGGGCACCATGGCTCTGACCCTTTCACTCTGAAGGGCTAAACGTCTTCAATGTAAATGTAAGCGTCATTCAATGCACAGTAAGGTGCATCTCCTCCCTCTGATTGCATCCAGTGCTTCTGTAGAACATTATACGTTTTATCCATCGCTTTGAAAAACAGAAGCAGGGCAGAGTTAATCTCAGGATGTGAAGATTGAAAGTATCAGCATAAGAGACAGATGTGGCACCCCAGAAATATGCCCCAAACTTTTCCCAGTGACTTTGAAATGAAATATTGTGTTGAAACCCATAAAATCTGTATACTGTTTGGCTCAATTTTTTTGTGCTTCAACACGTATATAAGACTGTGCCAATGTCATCAGTCATGTTCACGGTCCCTGCTATGCTCCCATCTATCATTTTTTTAATTATCTTTTTTGTCTTTACTATGCCATATTTTATTATGCTGCTGACGACACCCCAATTTCCCCCCCGAGGATTAATAAAGTTTCTGTCTATCCAGGATCTCGCTTATCCGTAACTGTGAGAAGCTGCCAGCCCAGGAGCACTTTATCGTTCAGGAGTACCTGGACAAGCCCTTCCTGATGGAGGGGTACAAGTTTGACCTGCGCATCTACATCCTCGTCACTTCCTGTGACCCACTTCGCATTTTTCTCTACAATGACGGCCTGGTTCGCATGGGCACAGAGAAGTACCACGCACCCAGTGAAGCCAACTTGGTGAGTCACAGACTGTAATACTATGCTTAATAATGATAATAGTATCCTCTATTTGTGTAGCAGTTTTCAAGGCAAAGTGGCAGAGACAGAGCAATTGTGCCCCTCCCACATCGGAGGGTAAAACAGTGCATCACAATAGACAATTCAATTTACTTATATTGCATTAAGGTGCCTCTTGTCACCTTCTGTCTGCTATCTAACAACAGGTGATTTAATCAAATAGTTGTAAATAGGGATTATTGGGGTTTGCCAATATTTGATATTTAAAAATACATCCACACTGAAGGCATATTTGCGCCATGTGTGCTTAATTAAAGCACCATGTTATTGGCTTTTCATATCAGCAGAAATAATGCTATATTTCATTTTAAGGCCTTAATCTGCCAATACTGATGATGCACTGATAATATCAATATGCATCCCTTGCTGTAAATATCAAAGCATTTCACTTCTGGCCATTCAGTGGGACGATTTCTCAGAGAAGAGCAAAGTAAGAGAATACAGACCAACTGAGATAGACTTACATTATTGAGTTTGTCAATATATCCTTCCTCTCTGCTAGACAAGGGGTCCCTAAAATAATTCTTTGACATGCTAAAATGTAACATTTTTAGCTGGGTACAGGCATTTTGTTAGTGTTTCAGCCCTTGGTTGCATATTGTGACGCCAATTATTTTCCTTTCCAGTGGGTATGGCTTTCAGAGTATGATGCGTTGTGCTCTGTCTCTATACACTTGGAAACACATGGCTGTAGACACATAACAGTGTAACTAATAACAGTACATGCATCTTTATCTATGAAGCATCTGTGCACAAGGCCAGTTTGATGCGTTGTAGACAAAGACACAGCTGTTCATTGATTTATATTAGAAAGTACATACAGTACCTGGTGTGTGGCCAATCAGGTGGATCAGAAATGCACTATGGACACATAGTAGAAGTAGATTCAATAAACAATGTATTTGCAATGCACTCCCATGAACCAGAGCCACGGGCTTGTGCGGCTCAACATAATCAAATTGGACACACAAACACACAGAAGGACAGAGGTTGGGAAACACAGTGTAATCTCTGTATGATCACAAAAACATGCTAATACTTGTATACACAGTCAATAGTGCCCAAATACAGACAACTGTAAGGCTGATATTGTTCTACACACACACACACACACACACACACACACACACACACACAGGCTGTGCAGGCATACTGTATGAACACAGCTGAGCGTAAATGTCCACATGCCAGATGTCTCCTGTAATATCAAACCGCTCATATTTGCCTTGAGGTTCTGCACCTGCTGAAGCACAGTCTGTTGCTGATGATGGGATGCACACACACACATACACACACAGACACACAGTTTCCTATTGAGCATGATGCTTATCTAGAATATGAACACACGCACACATAGACAAGCTGGACCCCTCCTGTGACACAAGTGTGTATTGTCTTACCCGGTCTGTGACACATGATGGAGTGAGTCATGCCACAGAGATGGATGTTCAATCCCACAGAGAGTGACTCCCAGACAGCCATCAGAGGCTGGAGTGGCCTGCAGCCACAGCATTATTGCCATGCAGGTTAAGGACAAGGATGTATTGTCTTAAACTGTGAGGGATAGTGTTTAAAGAGGGGGATACAACAAGAATTACACAATGGACAGTTATAGTCAATCACTCATTGATGCATTTGTGGGAACTGTGTGTCTAAAAACCAAGTTTTATCATAATACAATATTATATAGATTATTTGGACAACAATCTTATATTTGCCGATATCACAAAGTCTGCCACAATAACAATTGATTAAATTTGATTTAGGTGCCTGAGATTGATATGAGACAATATCATATGCTCTTTTAAAAACATTTAAGTGTAACATTCGGCTCAATAATAGCTGTCAAGGTTCACAGACACAGACATGCCAGGGGAATTTCAAAAATAAAGGCCTGAAGATGATGATATGGATCAATGTTTTCACTTTGCATCAGTGATATTGGATCATTGATCATTTAATCAATATATCGATCCAGACTGACGGATCATTAGACCCCTAGAGGGAACTGTGGGGCACTATGGCTCTGACGCCTCTTTTCACCGCATGCTTGAGATTTTGGTGATCTATGACTGTGAGCTTGCTCTGCTGTTGCACTAATTATCAGTCAATCCCATGAGAGCATCACCCGAGAACCATTTTTAACATATAGCAAGAACAGTTCACACTGCTGTATAGGAATTACACTCATATAGCACAGTCAGCTGCACTTTACTCTTTTCTGCTGCACCATTCCTTACCATCTTTAGTCATTGCCAGGGGACTCGTTTGTGATGTTTTTGCTTTCTCCTTTATTCTTGTCTACCCATATTGCTTTGGAGAAAATGTATTACATTAAAACGTGGTATGTGCTCTATGGGGATAAAAGCATGAACACCCTTGAGGATGTTTTTTGCTGTGATGATTATCATTGCTGACAAAGATATAATTACACTAAAGAGCAACGTCACAGACACCATAGCTTTTTAAATGCAATATACAGTACACTGTATTAAAATAACATGTTATTGTATCTTCTGTAATATTACACTGCCAAAGCTTTACTTCATTGGAGTTATTTGTAACCATCAGGATTAGATTGTGGTTGTACTGGACAAGTGTCAGGTATGAATGCATCTAAGTAGGAGTAGGAAGTAGGTGAAAAGGAGTTTGATTTCTTCTTCATGAGCTCAGCAAATAAAGGAATTCAGGGGAACGAAGAGGAGAATGATTTTTATGCAACAGCAAACAAAACATGCCATCTGGTGCAAATATGATCTGCTGTTGCTATGACATTAGATTTTTAATGTTGTCAGCGCTCATGAAAAGAAGTTGTTTTACAAGTACACCACAAACCTGAAAGGGATAGTTAAGATTATTTGAAATGGTACTAATCCATAGTCAGTGCATTACTATAGAGGATGGCTTTTGGGACGCCCTCAATTTGGAGAGAACCAGCATGGAAGCTCAAAAGTGTACTGCTGTGGACGAGGTCAGCAAGAAAATGTGTTTTAGCCACCTTAAAAAAGCTCCACCTAAAAAATCGATATCAGTTTAAGTGTGCGCTAACAGACTAACAGATTGAGGCAGTAGACCAGCAATCCTGTGCTTTGTGAGGTGAAACTACTGATTTTGCCTGTTGAGTTTGGTTGACTTGGAGAGAGCAATATTTGGCATGTGTAATGCAGTTTTTCTGTCGGGTGACAGCCAAGTAAAGCAGTGAAAATATTTTACATATAGCATACACTTATTTACTATAATTGATTATGTTGATTAATTAATATAGATTTTTTTAAGTGGCTAAAGTACCTTTTGTTGCTGACTCTGTTCACAGCAGGTCATTGCTTAGCTTCTGCACTGGTTCTCCTCTCTTCCTCTCCAAACTGGGGGTGTGCAAACCACCATCTACTGGAGTTAATACATTGACTATTGATAAATACCTCATACAACTCGTTTTCCAATAATCCAAACTATCCCCTTCACCTCAGCAATCTACCATCTGGTCAAATTGGCATTATATATTCTGCACTGTATTAAAAAAAGGTATAAGTATCAGTATATTCAGTCTTTAATTGTGCTTCATTCTATCAAATCTGTGTTCCTTTGTAGTTTATTCACTGTTACCACATAAAACAAAGCTAGAAAACCTTAGAGACAGAGACAGGTGTGAACATGCATGTATAATGCTTAAAGCCACTCCCTCCCTTTTGTCTCCACAGAGCCAGCTCTACATGCATCTGACCAACTACTCAGTCAACAAACACAATGAGAACTTTGAGCGGGACGAGACAGTGGACAAAGGCAGCAAGAGGTCCATCAGCTGGTTCACAGAGTTCCTCCGCACCAACGACTACGACGTGGCCAAGTTTTGGGGAGACGTTTCGGTACGTGGGTAGTCCACCCAACCAGACACAAACACAGAAACACAGTTACATGTGGACGTATTGCGGCGGATGTGTATAGTTCTCCCACAAAAGCAAGGATGTCCGGTATGATAACAAAACACACCACAAATGGATACAACACATGCATTCAGCCGTAAGTGTAATCTGTAGGCATACACTCATATATACAAATGCTCTTGCTACTAACCAACACAGGTTGCACACAAAACATAAGTGGACCAGCGATGGTTTGATATGATTTGTTATGACAGTAATTCAGTGAGCTTCAGAGCTTTGTTTAACTCCAGGAAGAGCTCAATGAAAACACCATTCCTGGAGGGTGAGCTTTCCCTATCTGGCACTACTCCCAGTTCATCCAGACACCTTTACCTTGTTCATTTGGAAGATTCTTTTACCTCCTGTACATGATTTATTATTTTTTCATACTAAATGCATACATCCCATCATATGCTCCTTTCTTTTCTACCCATTTCTTTATCCCTTGTTCTATTAATGATCTACAAGCAATTCCAAAAAAAGTTGGGATGTTGTGTAAAACAAAGAAAAGATATTTATTGCTCAAACTGATTATCTTAATTGTTTTTTTACAATTCAAAGTGAAAGACATACCTCATCAACATCCAGAAATGCTGCAGACTTCTTTGGGGCCTGAGTCTTGGCACGGCTACCTGTCACATCTGTGAAGGCATCATCATTGCTGAAAGGCACATACCGGTTTCAGAGCAACATATGCTCAAAGGAAACACTTTTCACATCTATTAGACAAGACAGGTGCATTGGAGAGAGTAGGCCAAAAATTTGCAAAAGGACGCCACACGTTTTGGTTTTAGACTTTCATCAGGCAAACCCTGATGAAGATGTAGTACTGAAATGTCACAAATAAATGATATATTGCAAGTTAGACAGTGTGTGGGAGTCCTTTTACAACTTAAGAGCAACATATGCTGCCATCTAGACGTCTTTTTCAGGGACGTCCCTGTTTATTTCAGTGAGACAGTGCCAAGACACATCCTGCATTTGTTACAACAGCATGGCTATATAGTAAAAAAGGCTGGGTATTATGATGGCCCATCTGCAGTCCTGACCTGTCTCCCACTGAAAATGTGCGGTGCATTATGAAGCACAAAATACGACAACAGACCCCAGACTGCTGAGCCCCTGAAACTGTATATAAAGCAAGTATTTAATTTGAATAGGTTGGATTTTGTTTTGCAAATCATTGTATTCTGTTTTTATTTATGTTTTAGACAATATCTTACCTCTTGTGGAATTAGGGTTGTATTTCTATTCATGTTTTCTGTTTCATTCTTGACCTCGACTTTTTGTCCCTCTGTAGTCATTTGGGTTGTATTGTCCCTCTGCGCCTTTTCTGTGTTTTACTGTCTGTTCTCATACCTTACGCTACCAGTATCCAACCTCAAAATCAAATCCCATTGGTTATTATACTCTCCTCGAGGCAATCTTTTATTTCTTCTGTCCGTCAGCTTTCACTTTTCTTCATGCTGTTCTTCATGTTTCTTCAAGTGTCTTCTGAGACTACTGTAGGTCTTGTGACCTGTGCTTTAACTGTTCTTGTTTAGGTAATGTTTCCTTTTCTTTGTTATCCTGTCTTATCAATCTTGTGTAGTCTCTTCATGTGCTCCCTTTTGTCAAAGACTTTAAGTTTTGGTTCTTTTGTCCCTTTTTCTTTACTTGTTTCTTTTTCTCTCATCTTTCTTCTCCCTCTGTGACACACCAGAGTGTCGCCCTCTGACTCAGCCAGACCATCCTACTCTTCTCCTGCTCTCTCACCATTTTTTTTCCCTCTGCTCTTTCTTCAGAAGTTGAACCACTTTGGTGTTAGTGCTGTCCGTTCGTACTTGCACACTGTGTTTTGTTTCAACTCTGTATTTATGCTCTCCGCACACTCTCTGCTCTCCTTCTCTTTTCATCTCTCCTCTTACATTTTGTTCTCATACAGACCTAGCAGGCTGCCCTGACTCTTCCCGCCAACGGTCACGGTCAGAGAGTCAGAGAGTTTGTTTGCCAAAAGATTGTCTGTGGGGGTTAAGAATATCGTGTAGCTTTTTTTTTCATGTGAAACACTGACATCTCTTTCATATTGAGGTATTATTGATGTGTGCATGGGGCAGAGTGTCCAAGGTTTGACCAGCTTTTTTATGTGGATGTAATTTTGAGAGCAGTATCTGACTACAAATAGGCTTGTTATGGAGTCCAGGGCCAGAACGCTATACATACCCCACTCCTGCACCCCGCAGTCAGACTGGACTGAGTAAACTACAGACCAGCAGCACTGCATGAGGCTTTGCTGGTAAAGGGAAGCTTTGTACAGTATGTGTTAGAGTGAGCATGCAGTAGTCAGTACAATGAAATAGTTACATATTTTCCTCTCATATGGTACAATTAGAGCAGCAGGCTTGCCTAAAGTGTGGCCTGTGTGCCAAAGCTGGCTTCCCATTAGGTTCGATTTGGCCCACCAGATGTTTCAGAGAAAAAAATAAATCAATTAAAGGCAGACTATGCAAGTTTTCCCCCCATATACATATAAAATTGTCCCTCTCAATCTTCACCGATGACACACAAGAAATGTGTGGTGGCAGACCCCACCCTCTGCCCATACCTTCCTATTATCTCATTACTTAGCTGTGCTCTGGATAATTTTCTAACCCAAAACGTTGGTATTTGACTTCCTGGGAATGGAGTCAACAATCAACTGCATTTCTGGAATGACTGAAAAATTCTACTTATTCTACATTTAACTGAAAATATGTGTATTATAGATCATTGTTAATGTGTTTCATTTTTGTGAGGTACACATGCATTTCAATTACATAGCATCACTAATTGTTAGTAATTATTTTTCAGATTCTGAGCACTGCTGGTAGAGTGACACTTTATGCAAGAAGTCAGTTAAGGAAACTTGGAATCCTACTAGCATTATGCATTTAAAGAAATACAGAACAAAGTTTCACTTTTAGCCTTCAAAGTGAAATAGTTTGGGCACCCCCACATTAGTCCTCCTTGTCTGATCCATTATGGTCTATTGATTTTTTTTTTTGGTGGACATTCAAAAACATTAACATTGCTTAATTCTGCCTAGTTGTAGTTTAAATATCTTTTTCAGGTTTATCATACTATCAGTTGAACAGTGGAACCTACAGTTAGGAGAAAACCTCATTAACCACTAGGACATCCTAATGTCTCTACTGTGCTGAGATAGACAGAGCAGGGACACTCTTTAAACAGAGATTAAATAAATTAATTATACATGCACACGTAAAATAGCTAAAATAACGTTTATGCAGGTGATATTAAAAAAAATCAAGCGATCAAAGAGGCTTATAAAACCATTTAAACCCAACAAAACACATGCGCACATGCCAGTGTGTTAGTGGCCAGTGCTGGGGGCTCAGGATAAGGAGGGAGGTGATGGGGGCAGGGAGAAAGACACACACCAGCCAGTACGGGGGACTTCGGGCATAAACGGTGGGAGCAGGTGTTTGTGCTGGGCAGCCTATGGGTCAGACGGGTGGATGGATGGACAGATGGATGGAGGTGTGTGAGCGACAGACAGATAGAAAAGGGAGGGGGGCTGCCGCCTTATCAGGCTGGGGCCAGACCATCGTACCCCCTCTCCTGCACCCAGCAGTCAGACTGGACTGAGCAAACTGCAGGCCAGCAGCACTGCGTGGGGCTTGACTGGTGAGGGGAAGCTTTGTGCAAAGTGTGTGTGTGTGTGCATGTGTGTGTGTGTGTGTGTGTGTCAGTCAGAGTGAGCATGTTTACCCCAGCTGCACAGTGGGAGTAGACAGGCAGGTAGCAGCCAGCAAACATACGTGCAAACACACACACACACACACACACACACACACACACACACACATGGACACAGGTTGGGAGCCACTACCCACACACATGGACCACCACCAACATGTTGAAAGTCTTTGAGTGAAATTAAAAAGGTTCTGTGCCAGTAACACTTTCTGTTTCTCCTCAGTTTTTAAACTGTTTCTTGACACAGGAGAATTCAGAATCAATCTGTATTGTAGTCTTACCGACGGCTCAATACCTTTTAGGTATCAACCAAAATAATTCAGTTCCAAGGAGTATTGAAAACTTCTCCAGTAAAATGATACTTGCACTTGATCCTTTTTGTACCCAGATCAAGGAAAAAAGGCTATTTGTATGTATTTGCTTGTAGCCAATCACCACAAGTGACTGATGAAGCTGAGCTTGATACATTTGAGAGAGTTGGTAGTTTAGTGTGCCAAGGTATCACCAAATATGGCTATACTACACACTTGTTGTTTCTGATAAAAATAAGTGCATAAAATACAAAAAGATTATTTAAGGAATGCTTTCATTCACATGATGGATATCAAAAGAAAGAGAGATGTCACAATACTAGAATTTTAAACTTTAATACAATACAATTCAAAGACAGTGAGAGAAACTCCCACACATTGTCTCACTTTCTGCTGGCATATTTATTAAATATCGACGTTTCGGTCTAACCGACCTTCATCAGGTATGCTGCATACCTGAGCATACGGGCATGCCTGATGAAGGTCATTAAGACCGAAATGTCAATATTTAATAATCAGCAGAAAGCGAGACAATGTGCAGGAGTTTCTCTAATTCTCTGATTTGTATCTTCCTCCGGATGCACACGTCACACATTCAGGTGTGCAGAGATTTTCAATAAACTTTGATACAATATCAGTATTAAAAAATGATACTCAATACCTCTTTTCAATACCAATCAAAAAAGTCTGAGGCATACAAAATATGTTTTTTTCCTTTTTTTAAATTAACAACCCGCACAAAGTGGTGGCAAAGAAAAAGTAACTCATCACTACTGAGATGAGCACTTGATGATCATTTTTTTCAATACATTTGGTACTTTTGCCTGTATCAAATGTTAGTATTGTATTGTTTTTAAACTCAGTGTTGAAAAAGTATTTATACTTAAATACTTTTGATAATCTTTGAACTGAGTTTACATTGGCTGGCATATACCAGCTTTTTGCCGTTATCATGTGTAGCTGTCCAGCAGATAAAAATATCAATGGCCAAAATCCAGTGGAAATATACCATTATTTAGACACTGGCAAATATCTAAAATAAAAACAGAACAAAATGTAAGATAATTCATTATTATCGTTAACTGTGTACAGCTGAATTAAACAGTGACTTGCAAGAATGACATTAATTGCCATGTTTGACCACATTACACATGTTAATTGTAATGTTAGTTTTGCATTTTGTTTTGTTATATATGACCATGTCCCCTTTGTGTCTGGATATGGCTATTTAAAACATATGTCAACAGAAAAATCTGTCAAATGAAGTACTCTATTGGTATTGGTATCACTTTAAGGGTACTTGTATTAGTACTGGTATCGTAATTTTTTTTAAAACAATATTCAGCCCCAGTCCTACCTCTTTAAAGGGGTTCTGTAGGTTACAGGTCTAGTATGCATTTTGATTACTCCATTGTCAGACTTTATTCCTAAATCTAAAGATTCAAGCATTTTTCTGCAGTTGCAACCTGCAGTTAAAGCAGGAGTCCTAATTGCACCATTTTCAGTTTAAGAAGAACTTTAATCAGGTGTCATAAAAACTTCCACCAGTGTCTCTTTAGGATGAACGAAACTGACTGAAAAGAAAAAGTAAGGTTTGTGTTCTCTTTGTCAGCTTGGTGATTCTCTCTTTCTCTCTGTGTTTGTGTGTGTGTCCTGCCAGGAGCTTGTGGTGAAGACGTTAATAGTGGCTGAGCCCCATGTGCTGCACGCCTATCGCATGTGTCGCCCCGGCCAGCCACCAGGGAGCGACAGCGTCTGCTTTGAGGTCCTGGGCTTTGACATCATCCTGGACCGCAAACTCAAACCCTGGCTACTAGAGGTACACCTCAGTCTCTGTGTGTGTGTGTGTTTATAGATGTAAAAATGTGAGGGTGGTTTCACTTTTTCACTTAATTTCTTCTTGATATATCTGTCAGAAGTTGCATTTTCACATTTTATGGCTATGAAACTTTCCCTTTAAATGAGGTGGTAAATGCTTTTTCATCATGAATTTGGGATTTTTAAATTCAGAAGTAATTCTTATTCATTTGTAATTTGTATGTGGTTCTTATTAGAGCTGCAAGAATGAGTTGATTAACTGATTAGTTATCAGTGTAGTGAAATTCTTAGTTTGCTATGTCTCTCTACCTGGTGCCGTCAATTACTCTAGTAGAGTAATCTCTAGTAGTTTAGAATCTAAAAATCTACCAGAAACTTTAGTTTAATTTAAAAAAAGAAAGAAAGAAGGAAAAGAAAGAAGAAACTAGATCAAGATGACTGAGGCAGACAAGGTGATAAAAATATTAAATTACTATGTGCAGTTTAAGACTGTGAGTGTGTGCAGTATATAAAGTGCTATCAAAATTGTGATAAACGATTAATCGTTATGAGTAGCATCTTATGAAAAAAATGCTCATATTCTGTCATTTCAGCTTTTCAAATGTGAATATTTCGTGGTTTCTTAAATCCTCGATGACAGTAAATGGAATATCTTAGGGTTGTGGACAAAACAAGACATTTCAAGATGATAACTTGGACTTTGGGAAACGCTGATCAACATTTTTCACTGTTTTCTGACATTTTATGGACCAAACAATTAACTGATTAATCAACAATGAAAATAATTATTAGTTGCAGCCCTATATATTATGCCAAATATAACAGGGGTTTTAAATTTAAAAATATGATGAAAAATAATGAAAATACAGGAGATTTTTATAATTTTTTTTTTCTTGAGGGCGTGTGTATGTGTGTGTGTCAGTCAGGAAGAGGAGGGCTGCAGTCTGTGGAGACTCACCTGTCTATGCTGCTACTAATGTGACAGCAGCTCCTAAACTGAAGTAATGTGGCATCAGCAGGAGAGAGGGAGACGTTGGCCCACTCTGACAGAAAGCATAAACACGCACTGATTTTGCTTACACACTCTTGTCCCTGGTGCACGGAAACACACACAAACACCCACACAGTCTCAAGTATGTATTTATGCACCTCTGAACACAAGGAGAGACACATTCCCATGTAAAATGAAAGCGTCGTACACAACCACAAACACGCACGCACAATTACATGCATGTGTGCATTCATACACACCCACACATACAAATAGAACACGCAGCAGCATGTAAGACAAGACAAAGACTCCTCTTTCCTATACAAAGGCACACACACACACATGCAGGGTGTGAAAATATAGGTCAGGATGGCAGGTTGACTAGCAAGACACCCGCCTCTCATTCTCTCAGTGTCAGTCTCTCAAGTGTCAGTCATTCAGGAGGTGGATTCAATCTCAGATTCCACTCCAGGATTTCTGCCTCACCAGTCTGATGTCAGCCAGTCAGTTAAAGCGTGACCTAAATCCTTTAACCCAAAGTGGCTGCGTGCCTCTTCCCCCCCTCTTTCCCACAAATTGACTCAAGGATGGGAAATGCCTCTGGGATAATTGTTTGTTTTTCCTCCATCATGCCAACCAAAAATAAATCTTGCGATTTACAAAAGTGTTTGATTTGGAAAAAAAGAGTGACATTTTATAGTTGGTTGGTGTTTTCAGAGGAGTCATCGTGGAATTAGGGTGTTATAATTACCCTACCTGACTCTTTTTGTGTGGCTGAGCAGTTGCACTTTATGACAAAAGAAGAGAACAAGTGGATGGTGTTCCTTTTGACTGCTGGTGCACTGTGACAGTATGTGTGTAAATGTGTATGAGACATGGCAAACAGCCGTGAATGCAGTTGTTCCACTCCAGCAGTAATGATCCCCCCTGTGCTACTAGCAGCTCTCTATAACTCTCATCAATTAACATCCCACACGCACACACACACACACATACGCACACACGCACACATACAACCCTGCTTCTCTTTCACGCAACATTTACAGCAACAATCATTTATTTCCAAAATTCAACTGATTAGTCAGGGGATAGTTGCAAGCATAGAGACCCCCTCTCAAATCCTCACTGCGTACGCTGTCAAGCCTGAAAATAACTTTATTACCACTTTTTAGCCCGTCGACATTCATTCCTATTCAGCAGGGACGCAACGCACAGCCGGCCCCATCGGCTGGTTGCCACAAACGGTACCCTATGGCAAGCCCTCAGGTCCAAATTTAATTTTTCAGGAGATCACTTTGCAACATTTTGTGGCAAATTGAATCTATTTCACTCCATTTCACCATTTTTTATTTATTTATTTTTTTTTTAGTTTTGTCACCCCCCTGGGTCCCAAAACAGTAAAAATTGTGTCAGAATTCGAAACACAATCTGGGTCTACACAGGTTTGTTTTGAATTTGTGGACTTCACCTCTCAGGTTTCCTTATTGGTGTCACTGTGAATTATACGTGCCATGCCTCGTTGGGGCTTTACCCAGACCGCTGTTCCGACACTGTCTTCCTCTCTTACTCTTTAAAACGTCAAAGTTGGTTGTTGGACATGCAAACTCACCGCCAGGAAATGAAAGTTCAACCTGTGTAAACTCAAAGCCAGTCGGATACCTGAAAGCTCGATGGTATCATATATAAGAAGCTGCCAAATTACATTAGTCTTGCCCTTTGTATTTGTATTTTTGTCTTCTGTTTTCTGACTAAATGCAGGAGGCTGACTGCAGAGGGAAAAGGAACACGATTGCCTTTCACATCCTCCAATTACACCTCCAGAAAATAGACAGTTTTTTTTCTTTTTTAGACAAGGTATTCAAAATAGTGCAACTCCAAACTCCTTTGATTAGAGGACACGTTCGCCTCTGTCTTGCCAGTGCAAGAATACCTCTGCGCAAGATACAATACAGCGGCTCTTTCTAAGCAGATGAGCACAAAGAGAAATCATTGCAAATATACTGATAACGAATACAGATACTCAAGAGGAACAACCCAAGGACCAGCGCACACCTGCTAAATAGCTTGTCACAGGGGTGAAAACAGAGAAGGCAACAGTGATGCTTCTCAAACCAAGGCCAGGCATCAAACAGGCGCATTGTGCTCAGAGCAAGTATCGAAAGGGGAGAAGAGGAGGTAAAAAAGAGAGAGACAGGCTTTTGTGTGATCCTTATCTTAATTCAGTCGGGTTTTCAACACAAGTTTTACCTCCTATTGACATTCAAAACATCAGTGCTACATAGGCACACACATACACACACACACACACTTGCTCAAATGGCGTAACCCGAGACGTTCACTTTCATTAAACCAGCCCAGACAGCATCTGTGTCTCGTATAGGAAAGGCGTTTCATTGAGCCGTGATCTTCACTTCACACACACTCGAGTGCACACGCACACACAAACTCTCATACACACACACACACACACACACACACACACACACACACACACACACACACACACACACACACACACACACACACATATTGACACACACAGTCTGCTTAGACTGTGGTTTGTATTGTCAGTGCCAAGGCTTTGGCTTTAAGGGCTTCATTGAGCGTTTTCTTTGTCTTTTGAAAGCGAAAAACAAAAAACAAGAACGCAAAGGAAAACATAATCGATGCAGAAATGCAGATACGCTCAGTTTAGCTCAGGAGCCGCCTCATGACACAGGCTTTACTCATAAATTCTACTAGGAAGTGGTGCTGTCTTAAAAATTGGGGTGCGCGGGTCAAAGAGAACAGCAGGCGTTTCCAAATCCAGTGTGAGTCATAAAGAGTGCATTTACTCAATGGCAAAATATAGCAATGGGACGGCATTATCACCCCTGCATGCCCCCCACCTCTCTCAAGTTTATCCAGGGCCCATGTGCTGTAAGCCAGCATGACAAATAATGTCAACTGAAGTGAGGAAAATGGGAAAAAATATTACTCGTAGTTTGGTGGGTGATAGGCGAGGACAAGAGGAATATAAAAAACTATTTCTTAAATGCTCCGCCCCTGATATTTGAAACAGAACTCGAGAAGGAGCACAATTTATTGTTCACATGAGGTCCTGACTGGTGTCCAGGGACCCTAATGCAAGAGTGGGTGAATTGAGCCTCATTACAGGCTCTGGCTTATTTCATATTTTTTTAAGTTCTTCTCCACATGCATAGGAAAAAAAACTTCAGCTGGTCAACTCTAAATAAGAAGAAACAAGTGTTTTGTAGTGAGTGTGAATAATTAGAAACCTGCTTGGTCTGTGCTAAGCTGTCTTTCCAGTGTCAGGCTCCAGGCACCTCAAAAACTGCTCAGCCTGCTTGTTAGGGCCACGGTCAGTGTGTGTAAATTAATGTGTGTTAGTGTGTGTGTGTGTGAATTTGATTTGTGGTGTGTGTATGTTTGGTGTTTGAATTGTTGCATACTGTAGGTGATGCATGTGTGTTTGCCTGCACTATAAACACACATATGTGCGCACTGTGAAAGCCACTGCATGGAACTGAGGGTGTTTCTGTGTTTCTTGTGAATGTATCTACTCCCTTATGTGCATGAATATCTGGATGTGTGGTCGTTGTGCCTCCGGGAATAGTCCTCTGAAGTGTGTGCGTGTGTGGCTGGCCATTCTGATCTGCCTACCAAACCAACTCCAGCCCACAGCCTGTCTTTTTATCCAGCTGGAGAGGCAGGGAAGAATTCTTCTTAAAGGGGTAGTTTGGATTATTTGAAGTGGGGTTGTATGAGGTACTTATCAATAGTCACTGTACTACCTACAGTGTATTTCCTAACCTTTATATCAGTACCCTCTCCAAACCAACTAAACTCCATAGGCAAAATCAGCAATTTTACCTTCCATAACACAGGGGTTGCTGATCTAATGCTGCCCTGATCTGTAAAAAAGGCTGCAACTCTTATGTTCTGTGAAGTAAAATAGCCGATTTTTCCTATGGAGTTTGCTTGGTTTTGAGAGAGAAATATTTGAGAAAGCAGTAACAATAATTTAAATATAGCATAAACTTAAACCCATACTGATTTATTTAGGTGGGTAATTTTTAAAGGGACACTTGACACCTGTGGTGTTGTTTGTCCATCTAGATTTGAGATACCAGCCATATAGATGTCTGCCTTTTCTCAAATATAATGGGACTAGATGGCACTCAGCTTGTTGGGCTCAAAACACCAAAAAATACATTTGAAAAAAATCAACAGTAATGTATCCTTCAAGAAAACATGACCTGGTTAGTCAAGATAATCCACAGACCGTGTGGTTTGTAGTTTCATGTAGTTTCATTAGATTCTACCGCCAGAAAAAAAGTAGCATTGGTAGACGAGAAAAAAGTAGACATAAAACTGCTCACAATAAGGTCTGTGGATTATTATTATTGTTGTTTAGCTTCCATGCTTCATCAACTGTTGGTAATACACTATCAATATCTGACCATCAATAAGTGCCTCATACAACCCTCACATCAAATAAAACATAAAAAGACCAGTCCAAGTAAGAAACAAGATAAGGAGAGGAACAGGAAACTTTTTAATTCTTCAGTACGTAGATGCCATTGCACACAGGAGCTTAGGCAGCTTGATTATTGATGGCTGCAACTTAAGCACCACCTCCTCATCTGTCTCTTTGCCTTTTTCTACCCCTTCTGGATGGGGTGTGCAGAGTGATTGGCAGCTAATGAGGCGGGCACGGTTAGGTCAACTGTGGCACGGGTTTGTTTGTGTCTCGGTGTATGTGTGTGGGTCTGTGAATGGGCATTACGACAACAGACTGCAGCTGGACCACTACCCCAAGGGCGTCGATTCTTCACCCCTCTCCTCCCTCCCTTCACCCCCTCCTGCAACTTTCTGTGCTCTGTCTCCGATTGTTTCAAGATGAGTTTGGTTTGCCTGTCCATCCCTCAGAGCCAACATAATCCAGACTTCCTTTTCTTTTGAGTCCAAGTGTATACGTGTGTGCGTGTGTTTGTGTTGGGGGTGTGTTTGTGGGGAGTAATCTGCGCTGGCAAGTGTAAACAGATGCCACAATACACACATGAGCTAACAAACACACGGGTATTTTATTTTACCCTCCCACATCCGCAACACACACAAACACACGCACACACACTTCAAATGAATTACGACTGCTGAAAATACTGTTAATTTCCTGTGTGGAATAAATAGTGCCTCACACTTAAATAAGCTTTCAATTTAAATTCTGTTTCATCCATGCAGAATAAGATGAAAATTGTATGTTCTTATAGCACTTCATAAAAGTCTAAAGAGTAGCCATTTAAAGCTGTAGCTGCTTCCCTGGGAGTTTTAGAAGAAGGATTTAGAGGTTAGTCTGCCTTTCAGATATTTCCTCAGGAAATTCGAGAAGTGTTTTCTAACCCCTACAACAGCTGGGTCGAACATTATTGTGTATTCAGGGTGATTAAGGAGGAATTTACTTGCTACCTGTGCTCTCCAAATAATTTTCATCCCCTCGTGATTGAATTTTCTAGGGTGAAAAATGATAGAGGAGAATACATACAGTGTGCTTTACTCAATTATCTCTCAGAGTCTCTCCTGCACCCTTCCACCTTTCTTTCTCCTTTTTGCCTTTGATTAATCTTTGGCACTTAGTAGGATTCATTCTTATTTAAATGTACATGGATGTCGTCCTGAGCTCTGAGGGGGCGTCTTTCTCTCTGCGAACCCTAGGTGGCAGTAGCTACCTGCGAGCCGCTCTTTGGCTTATAAGAGGTTTATTAAAGAATAATTAGAATGATGTATGGGACTGTCTGTCTCTATCCACATCCATTTTCCCCCAACATGACTATTTCATGGAATAAGTATCAAATTAGGAGCGTGCAGGCCTCGTATGTGGGGCAGTTGAAAACACACCCCAACATTTAGTCATTTATCATCAGGCATGTATGGCAGCACCAGTGACTGTGTGTATGTGTGTGTGTGTTTGTGTGCATGCATGTGATTGAGAAGGAAGATATATATTGCATGTTTATGAGTGACATATGGAACTGTGGTGTGTTTGGCTGAGTGTGCAAGGAAGATATATATTCTTGCATATTTATGAGCTTAGGTGTGTTTTGTTTATACATTCTTGCATGTTTGTGTGTACGTACAGGGGAATTAGGTTTATGTGTGCAAACTATGTCCACTCTTCCCTTTTTGTGCACTTTCAAAGCACTTTTTGTGGCTGTGTCTGATTGTATCTCTGTGTTTCTAAAGAAAAAAAAAAAAAAAAAAGCAGCACTCCCTGCACCCTGCCAGCCAGCCAGTCAGGCAGGTCAGGCTGACTGGTGGCTAAGCTAAGCGCTGGCCGGCTCACTCCCAGGACCTTTACCAGCAGCTCAGCATGCTCAGCTAGAGTTTCCCCACGTCCACTAAAAACGCCACAAAAAGAACAAAACAGTGATTGATAAGACGGCTGAAACAAGAGAACGACTTAACATGGCGGCCTGTCTGTCTTTCTGTCGCTCCGCTACTCATGCTCTCTCCCTCTCTGCCTCCCTCTCTGCCTGCCTTTCTTATTCCACCATTGTGCAGCAACAAACACTCTATTCTGACAGCGGTTGAACTGTGCCGATACCCTCGAGTGTGCGGGGCTTGTCAAAGCAGTGGTTGTTTACACTCTGCCAGGAATAATAAGAGGGGGTCGTTTTTCTGAACCGATTAATCACGAGCAGCCCCTTGCACTTGTTTGACGAATATTCCAGACACAGAATAGACGTCGATGGGGGGAAGCAATTTGTTGTGGAAAGAAAGCAGCTGATTGTTGTTGATCCATTGCCGTTGCTGTGTTATTAGGATTGGTGTGACATAGAAGAGGCCACAGGCACACAAACTGTTTGATGCCCACGTTTTAAACAATGAGTTAGTCATTGTAAGGATTTTTAATGGGTTTATTCATAATTGAAATGATAATAATGAATTGTTAGACAGAGTTGGACAGAGTAATTGTTATAACACAGTATGTGAGTGAGGTGTGCAGAATGGCCTATGGCTACTTTAATAATAGTGTTATTGTTAGGGTTTGATTTTGTTATATGGCCATTACTTGAACAACACACTTCCAAGGAGGGGAGCGAACACTGTGAGACTGACCCTATGTCCAAACCAGAAAGTAAAGAGAATTTCTCACTTTGAAATTAATCAACTGTACAGAATACAGTAAAATAAAACATTTAAAAATTTTCTGGTTGCACTTCTACCTCTCTGTACTTTAAGAGCTACAATAAAGTTCAGTAGACAAGCATGTAGGGCTGGGCAATACAGTGATATTGTTTTGATATTGTAAAATGAGACATCATCTTAGATGTTTGTTATTGTTACAATGTCACATGGCATTAGTGGGGATTGTTAGGATTTTATTGATGCTGATACTTAGTGATACTCTTAATAATACTACCCACCATAATTTGATGCAGAAAATCGAGACTACATGAAAAGATGTGATTATTTTTTTGAAATAGCAAGTAAAATTGTTCCCTGAGTTGCTGCATTTAGCTGCATTTTCATCACATTTAATAAAGTTAGCTCACATTTCAACATTTTACTCCATCAGCTGTTTATGTAACATTATATAAATATTGAAAGCAATGTTGTTTGTCCAAGAGCTGATTGATATATTACTGACCAATCGGGAGCCAATAGTGGTTTAGTGTCGGTTTTTGATACTTAAGCTTACTGAAGCGTGTGTTGTCTTTTCCTTGTTTCAAGATTGCATTTAAGTAAAGTCATGGAATTTTCTGAACTTACCATACTGTTCGAGCTGTTCTATTATTTGCCTTTACACATTTAGGCATTGCAGCCACATTACTGATGGTTTTTATCAAAAATATCATAATGTTAATATTTTGTTAAAGTACCAATAGTCATCTCTATATTACTGTTGCAATATTCATATCAGGGTATTTTGTCAAAAATATGGTGATATTTGATTTTGTCCATACTGCCAAGCCCTGCAAGCATGCAGTTCAGACAATTCAAACCAAATGGATAGTTGGAAAAAAATGTAATAAGGCCACCCATGCCCCAACCACAAGCTTTATTTCGTAACTGCTTTCATAAACACTGGTTTCTTATGTGTCTCAGTCACACACCTCCAGGTGCAGAAAATAAAAGAGCTACATGTTCTGTACAGAGTCCGTTAATGGTTTGCAGCTCCTGCTCTGATCTTTGTATGTTTAATTGGATGATCAGATGAAGATAAATCCGTCCTGTGAAAAATTACACACTGATATGTTCTTCTCCTACATGCTCATTCTGCTGTTTGACCGAGTGATATTCGGGGCTGCATTGATGCGATGCCGATGCTGAAGCGAATCAAAGCACGAGTAAAAAGGAGTTTCTAATCTTTTCATCTGACATTTTTATTGAATGCGTCTTGGAGCAACCGAGGGCTCCTTTAAGACCCTGCCAGAGTCACTTAAGGAAATCAGAGTGGGGGTTTTGGGAGCCTGCAGGGGTTCATTAGGACCAGACTGGTCCAACTTCCTCTGCCAGGGAGGAAAGGGAGAACACAGAAAACACGGCGAGAGAAATGAATAAGAGAGGTAACGACCAGAGAGGGGCGAATGAGTGACCAGACAGAAAATGGGGGCGAAAGACAGCAAGAAACAGAGCGAGGGAAGGGAAAGTAGCCAGAAGAAGCATGCGACAGGCGGAGAGTAGAATGAGAGAGACGAAAGATTGAGAGGAGAGCAAAGAGAGACAGCGAGTGCCGCGATGCCAGTCTACTCTGTGACAGCTTGACACCACAAATCAAACTAAGAAATGAAGACAAGTAACGAGACAACCGTCGCCAGGATCACTGCCAGTCTGGCTGTTACCTATAGGCTACGGCGCTCTAAAGCCATACTCTTTTCATTGTGGCTGTCATATCGGGGAGTGCTCTAAATGAAAACAGACCTCTTCTCTCTTTTTCTTTTGTAGAGTTTTTTTCCTTAGGTAAGGTACTGTAGGTTGAAGTGGAGCTCTGTCCCTCTCAGCACACAGAGGGATGTATTGTAGACTTCATTCTATTGAGTGAAAGAGTTGGATAGGGTCTCTGTTCCTTTTTTCCTCTTTTTGCGCTCAGAGACATTCATCACTTACCCCCCCCCCCCCCCTTCTGATAAATGGTTGCTGTGTAGAAAAACGCACACGTGGGTGCGCGCACACACACCGATGAAGGCACGCCCATACAAACCCACATCATGTTGGTGCAGATTTAGTGGCTCACTTGTGGTATTTGTGGATCTATCCTCTGAACTAGCCGAAGAGACTCGGGCAGTCACGGCCCAGCAGGCTCAGAGAAGGTATAGAGTTGCTTCGGGTTAACAACTTGGGATAAGTTTTCTTATCCTCGTGTGCTCCTGTTCACCTCAGCTATGTACATTTCAGCACGGAAGCTTCTTAGTACAGCCATATTCATATGCTTTGTAGGAATTGTGGGTTTAGATGTCTTGCTGAAGGACAATTTTTTTAGTGGCTGTTAATGTAAGGGGAAGCTTTACTGATTCACTAAAGCCTGCCCAGATCTTTTCTTTTATCAACTGACTGAGGTTGTCAAAAGTATCATAGTATTGATACATTTTCAATACCATGTGTTTAAAAACAATACAATACTAACTAGAGTCTAACAGATACTGGAGTTTTGGGATTAAAAAAAAATCAAATATTGCTGATATTCCTCTTAAAATATCCAAAATAGAGAATAAGTACATAAACTCTAATTTTCTCCAACGATCTCTCAAATAAGGTTATCGTACATGTGTGACAAAGATATTTAAGCAGGATATTTTACTTGACTTAACATGAACTAAGAAAAAGGATCAGGTATATATAAAATGCTGCCTATAATGAATGAAAACAATCTGCATTAAGTTTTGTGAAAGAAAAAATTAATATCAGTGCACGCAGGACAACATATATACTGATACTGATATAGGGTCATTAAGATATAGGGCTGTCCAATATATTGATTGGACTAACATGTATGTGCTCATTCAAGATCTCAGTTGAGTTCAGTCTTTATTGTCCTGCCTGAAATTTAATTTTTTTTTTTTTTTCCTATTTTGTGTGCTAAGGACTTTTTTGGTTTTTACATTGATATCATTAGATGTATTGAGTATTTTTTTTAATACTCGTATTATACTGAAGTTTAAAATTTTGGTATTGTGACAACCAGGGCTCAGAAATAAGGAAAAAATAATTAACATTTTAAACTATTTTAACAGTTGTTTAATGTTTAAAGTGTTTATTTGTTTTCAGTCTCTCAGATATGGAGATTTCCTGCTTTTGTCTGTTTATTGTTGTACTGACTGTATATCATTGAGTCTTGGATAGACAAACAAAACATTTACAGACATCACCTTGGACTTTTGAGAAACTCGGATGGACATCTTTGACTGTAGTCTGACATTTTATGTTGATGTTGCAGCCCTAGATTAAACATGACAATAACTGAAGTATTTGTTAGTATTTCATAACTGTTAATAAATAAAACAAGTAGATTTCTGACCCACTTTTCCTGTGAGCAAGTGAGAAAAAACACATTAACATTGAACCCTAACAATTCTACAGCTGGCTCATGATCCAAATGGACGATCTTTCAGTAGTTACTGCTCTTTTTTTTGGGCTACCTGCCCCACGGCTGGCGACACAGTCACTGCTCTGGCTCTCTCTGCTGGAGCCTGGTTGTGATGTAAATATTATCTTACAGCAGAGTTCCCAAATCTGCCACACAGCAGTAAGCACCTTTGTGTCTGGATTAGTAATGGCTAGTTCAGAAGAGGAGAACAGAAGGAGGGATGGAGTTTCTGAGTGCTACCCCCGCAACCCTCAAGACGCTTTGTACATCTCTGTAAAGGAGCTTTTGCTCGTTTTCAGCCAAAAATCTTTATGGCTCCAAATGGCCTGATGTCGCACAGCGATCTGTTTTCTCATTGGCCGCTTTCACTATTTTTTACCCAAGTTTCTGATTGGTGGATAGAACGGAACTATAATGCGCTCTAAAACATCTGCGTTGATCCACTGCCAAAATCACAATTTGTGATTGGGTGCTATGTCACTTTTTTTTTTTTTTTTAAAGGAAGATAGTAACAGGATGAGTAATGTTTCTGACACAAATACTCACTCTGACTGCAGATTACGACTGCTGGGAACCATGAATTTCCAACTAACTATTAGCAGTGATTGATTGTAAGATCATTGATTTTCAGATACAGATGCAGCCACGTTGGGTCATGGTACAGCAGTAGCCCTAACATATATGTTTAAATAATTGATAATGAAAACTTAAAGCAGCTTGTTAAAAAATCTCTTACCCAACTCCTATATACTGCACTACACAGATATCAGGGTTCCTTCTAAATTTCATACTTTTTCCAGACTTCTCAGTTGACACCAAACCCAGACAAGTTCACTACACCACATTTTAGTCAAGCTGCAATGCTAAAATGGTCTGTTATTCAGTTTTTGTCATATATATATTTAAATGACTGTATACCTTCAATCCCTACAGTAACAGAAGAAATGTTCAATTCATGTACAATTTACCAGAGAACTAGAAAACAGAACTCAAGTCCAGTGTCCTTGCGTCATTGGATGTTATATGGAGGACAACATAAAAAATAGTTGTAAACACTGTTTATAGTTCCCACTCAATACCATTTCAAAATGCCACGTTAATCCCACATTTTTAGTCTTTACTATAAATAAGAACTGAAAATGAGTTGGAACATGTTAAATAATTGAATATTCTCATTGTCTGTGCAGCCTTGTTTATTCACTCTGTCCATGAAAATGACAATGAATACAGCCATAAAAGATTGGTTCCTGACACAGACAAGCTTAATGCTTTATTATTTGTGATGCTATGTTCTTTATATATGTAATTCAAAGATATCGCTGCATTTTCTTTCCAAAAAAAGCTATTTAAAAATCTGTGTGGTCATCACAATGTAAAGTCTGTGGGCCAAGCAGGAACTCGGGGCGGCTTTAAAAGGGGGAGACACTATTGTGCATATTAAGTGGGCCATATAACCAGGAAGTAAAGCTGGCAGCTAGGAAAGTTTGTTGGCTTACACACCAGGTGAGCAGCTGTCATTGGACTGAATGGGCACCATCTTTGCATCTAGTTCATTATAATAATGTATGGCATAGAGGCATCTCGTTGGAGTGTGCGGTCAGCCTTTCCTTGCTTTGGATGACATCAAGCTCGATCTGGCCTGTGCTTTCTCGCACAGTGATAAACATTTTGGCTGTACTTGCTGCTGTAAATGCCATGAAAACATGGATCAGTTTATTTTTTAGAAAACAGAATAAGGGCAACAATCTGGAAACAAATATTTTCCATACTCTTTTTTTATTTTCCATACTTTTCCATACTGTGTAGGAACCATGAGACATGACTGGGTGAGGTTCTGTCTAGTGATTCATTGTACAACACCTGTTAAGTCAGATATCCCTTTGTGTTGAGGGAGTTCATTCACAATTTTCACCTGTACTACTTCCATTCATCAATTTACACCTTTATTAAAGCTTTTACAAATCTAATAACATCAAAAGGTACCCATCACTGTATTGTTCCCACATTAAAAAGAAAAATAGGCTACGTCAGGAGGAGACCTGACTTATCTCAACAATCAGGGTTTATCAGCCGCAGCCAGCCTTTCGGTGGGCATCTGTTGCATTGTCATTTGAAGTCACCTCATAGGAAGACGCCATTCCAATCACGGTCGCCAGTTCATTCACCCTCCCTCTGCACTTCTCTCCATTTGCTGGTCCTTTTGTTGTCTCAAACAATCTCTTTCTCACCTTGGGAGAGAGACAGAGGGAACACAACAAAGATTAAAAGGGAAGAATTGATTTGTTGTGTCAGGTATAATAACTGATATCTGAATACCTTGCACCAGTGCCGAAAATTGTTCTGTTAAGAAAGGTAAGCTGCTCTTGAATTTTTTTCCCTGGGTGATACTGGCTTTTGTACCTCAAATCACAGGTGGCTTATTCTGTTCTCGCTCAGTTGACTCTCTCTGAGCGCTCCCCTGATTGTATATGATGGCACTGAGCTGAGTGGTTGTAATTCGCTGATGCTCACAAAGAGATTATTGGTGCCACTGGTACAGAGAGGTTTCACAGAGCCTGGCACGCTTAGGATACAGACTCATGGACCGCTTGCTGTGGTGGCTGAAAAGGGCAGGGTCACTAATCTGGTGACAGTTTAACCTACACAATCTGTTCGTATGCACACACACATCAGTGTCAGACATCAGTGTCAGGATTTATGCCAAGGCAAAGGCTAAAAGTTCCAAAGTGTCCTTGAAAGAGAATAATACCCTCCCTTACCGTCTCTTTCTCCTTTCTTCTCCTCTCCTCTTTCCTCTCCTTCTTGTGGGAACAGATCTCTTTCTTTCCAAAGATGCCCTAAATCCACTCCTGTAATTGCATAGCATTTCTGTCTGTTGAATTGAGAAGAAAGGGGGAAAAATGAGATGAAGTAGAAAAAAAAAAAAGAAAAACCCAGAATGTTCTTTGAGTGTTTCTCTCCTCTCCTTTCTGGCAGATCAATCGAGCTCCGAGCTTTGGGACCGATCAGAAGATTGATTACGACGTGAAGAAAGGGGTGCTGCTCAATGCGCTTAAACTCCTCAACATTCGGTACTGTTCTTCGCCACAATCACACACACACTCACGCACACACACGCTCATGCTTGCAGACAGACACACATCAGTTGCATTGAGGGGCCCATTAAGTTTCATGTGCACAGACAGACGAAGCTCAAGTCAAACTTTATTTTATTATTTCTTATTTATTCATGTATTTCTCTGAATGTTTAAGGAATTGATTCTTTCAGTTTTACTTATTTGGCAAGCCAGAAAACTTTTGGAATTATTTTGATTCACGGCACAATTCATCCTTTATCTTGTTTTGTTTTCAAACTGATGACACAGTGGTGACGTTAGGCTGAAACTAACAGGAGGTTTGAGCTGTGGACAAAAACAAAAATGCTGTACTTGTAAATTTGTGTGTTGGTGCTGCGGTGGATACAAAGACAGATAATGGCCAAGGTGCAAAGCTGTGCCTCTATTGTGCGCTTTGTGCACCCTTCAATCAGACACGCTGTGTGAGTGTGTGTGCGTGTGTGTGATAGGAACAGGATAACAGTTATGCTATCTGTATTTCAGAGTCTACATTGTTTACTCTTCACTGTGTATTTACATAAGCTTCTTGTGTTGCTCTTTTACTTTGCTTTGCAGGTGTATTTGTTTTTGCCTGTTAAGGTTAAATATACTGTCATGCTGTGTGGTATATTTTTTGCACATATATGGTGTGTGTGTGTGTGTTTGTCAGGCTTGGGGAGTAATGGATTACATGTAACCAGATTATGTAATTAAGGTACAACAAAAGTAAGTGTGAGGTGTGAGTGAAATTACTTGAAAAAATACATTTAAATGTGCATAATTACCATTATTAATCTAAACATGCGTAACAAAGTCAGGAATACCTGGACAGAGATTAAAGAACAATCATAAAACATTACATTAGGTTAAACAGTTTCATCATATTTGGTACTGAGGTTATCCAAAAGTACTGGAAAGTAACCAAATCAATCAAGTTACTTTAATGTTGTGATTAGATTGCTGACAAAATTTTTAACAGGTAATTAGTAATTGTATCAGAATACATATCAGAAGTAACCCTCCCCTGTGTGTTTATGTGTGTGTTTGCTAGCATGCTTTTTTGTCCCCTGGCGGAGTCCGTCCACTGATTGATCATCGTACAGCAGACCTCTGGATCTCTGCTCTCTTTTTCTCCTCCTCTCTCTGTGCTTGTCCTCCTCTTACTGCTCTAAATATAGTCTCAACTCAACTAGTAACACACACACACAAACACACACACAATGAATGGATCAATTACACACAGCACCATAGATCTCGTTTGGCCAAGTGTGGAGCGTGGTGCAGCCATCCCACATAAAAACTCACTCCATCCTCCCGCCCGGCTTCAGTCGGCACAAACAAATCTCTTATCAAAATGATTTGTTTCATGGCGGTTGTTTGCTGTGTTCCCACAGATTAAAAGGGGAGATTTGATTATTTCATGACAAATAAATCGTAGGAGGCCCCCGAAAAGCGGTGGGGAGCTCTTTCCACTGGACAAACTGCTTATGTTCATGCTGGAGTGAATGAGGGCTTTGTTCTACCTCACTCACTTTTGCCTTATATAGTAATGGCTTTGCTTCCCAAAAGGGAGGGGCTGCTGGTGTGTAGAGGTAGGGTCGGCTCTCGACTTGGCTCGCAACACCAACTGTATCAACGTAGGATCAATTCAGACCCGGCCGGGCATGGACATTGATAAACCTCAGCCCCCCAACAGCACTCAATATCCAATTTAAAGGGCCAGCGATTGACTAAAATGAATTGCCCTTTCTCTAGACTGCAATGGCCCACTTGTTCAGAATTAGCTGTCTGGTCCTGTTCATCCTGGGTTTGTCGGTTTGTTTGTGTCGCAGCTCCATCTTTTTATCTCTGCATTGTTGAATGATTTGTGAGGGATTTTCTTTTTTGTTTTGTTAACAACTACAATGATGTGATTAAAAGGCAAATTCAGGTCAGTCCAGCAATTTGGGATGCTGTCAAACTTCATCATAGTTTACATCATTCAAGAAACATTATTTCTGCCGATAACATCTGTTCTTAATCAAGTATGTAGTGATAAAATAATGTCAGTCTTGCTTATTTTTAAAGAACTATCACAGAATGTGGTCTCAAAATAGAAATGAGATAGGGAAACAAAACTTAAATGGTTTAAGACAATAGCATTTCAGTCATTGTGCATTTGTTTCTCAACAACAGCAAGGCCTTTTTAAAATTACTTTATTGCAATGATTAAAAGTTCATCATTCCAGACAATTGTTTCTTTAAGATATTGTATTTTTTAAAATTGATAAATAAACAGACAAAAGATAAATGTGTTAGCGAGGTATGTTGAGTATTAAGCCAGAGTTTTCAGTGTGACGAAGGTGGCTGTTTTTCAACCTGACTAGATTACCATGGTAATTTAAACTGAACTAACTCATTTCAGATCGGCAGTAAAGTAGCCACTCTTCAGACAGTTATTTTCCTAACAAAGTTTTTTATGAGCAACATAGATTATAAACTGAAGGAAGATGTTAAAAATGAAAAGTTGTTCAGCTGTATGTTTGTAATATCACTGAACCAAGTCATATGATGTAGAAATGTAACATAAAGTAATATAACAGCAGCACAAACTGTATGCCTCGCCCTGTCAAGGGAACCCCGGTTTGGTGATGCAGAGTTATTACGCTTAAACTTTTAACAATATATCATTCACACACTCAAAGAACAATAGAACAACTACATACCACTTTGAGTAGTACTACTATTTACTATTTAAAGATTTAGTTGTCACTTGTCATGTTAGAAATAAACGACAGCATTAATGTTCATTCTAACTCTAACTCTAAGCCTAACTGTGTTGAGCTCCCTTTGTAGTACAGGTCTCTGAAGGAAGAAGGCAAAACAAACCAAAAAACAACCAAACAAACCAAAAAATCAAAACACAAGAAAGGGGGTTGGAAGAATAGAAAAGGGTGGCACTGGGACAGGGAATAAGTGCCTATCTGCTGCAAGTCTTTACCAAGTCTGTCTTTAGTGGAGATCTTACTCAATTTTTTTATGTCATTGCTCAATGTAAAGGCTAATTTTTCCATATCCATATTTTGTTCTGTTGCTATTAGCTGTGAATTTAGTTTTGGTGGATTTAACTGTTTCCATGTACATGCAGTATATTACGGAGATGCATGTCAACAGACTTTATCTTGCCTCGTAGTTAATAGCCCAAAAATATTCACATATCAGAGGATCTTTTAAGTCAAAGATATACTTTTCTCAACCTCTTCTCAAAAGGGTATCAATACTAGGCACATAAAAAAGTTATTGTATACTTTGCTGCACCTTCTTTTCCAGAAGCTGCTCCCTGCAAGGGGGTAACATTTGCCATATTTGAACAGCAGCCAAACCTTTGGAAAAAAAATCAAAGATGCAAGCAAAAACAGAAAATATGGTCAGAGCTGAAAATGCACTGTAACATTTGTTTTCTTAGATAATGTACTTAAATGGTGCTGCACTCGTTACTGATGTCTCAAATGTGCATTGACCGTGTACTTGTTTTATGTTGATTCAGAGCCAGTGATAAGAAACGCAACCTGGCCCAGCAAAAGGCCGAGGCTCAGAGACGGCTGTACGGACACGGCTCCATGAAGAAACTCTCGGCTGCTTCCTCTGACTGGGAGAAACAACGTCACACGCTGGAGAGACGGAAAGAAGAGCTGGTAAAGCACAAACAAATTATTAAACTATTGCTTTTGGTTTAAACCTCATTATTCACTTTCGAAAAGATTTGCTGAGCAAGACTGTGCTTCACATTTATAAAGTTACACATACTCCCACCAGGGATCTGCTTAGTAAAAACACAATTCTCTCTGCTGGCAACTGACCAACTGCAGTTGAGCATCTGGGATGCTAAGCACCTGCACAAGGTGGTGCACCTTGACTGTGGTCAAGGGAGTGAAGAGCGAAACTCATTCATTTCCCCGCCCAGACTCTCTAAACCAGCCTGGGGACTAAAACAATGGCTGCACAGTCATAAGCCCCGATCATAAGTCATGAGATACCCTTTAAGCTTTTTAGACCACACCAGAATGAGCACAAATGGTGGTTCAGCTTCAGGGTCAGGTGTTCATTAGAAATGTGTGTATAGACATCATTTATTTAAACACATCAATAGCTATGGGGACTGCAAATTTTCGAACATTGAAAATGTTAACAATTGATTAATCATTAATAATTAATAAGATCCAAAAGGCAAGTCTTTATCTCATTTTCAGCAGCACATTAGTTATGTGAAACATTAATGAAACAGAATAATAGAACAATAAAACTCAGCTGCTCTTGTCTGTCAACACAAACAACAACAAATGGCTCTGTCAATGTCACTGTCATTTCTCAACTAACAAGTCAGACCAAACCAAACTGAAAGAAAACCTGCGAGCTCCAGGGAAATTGTTCACAAAACATACATTATCGGTTAACACATTTTTAATCGTTTAAATTCATTAATTGATCAATGATTAAAATCATAACATCCATCCCTAATTACATGGACAATATTTCTTCAATCCAACGCTCCGACGCTCAATAAAGTGATCTGAAGAAATGAGTGTTTACATGCCCTGAAGCATTAATCGGATATAATTTTTCTGACATAAGCAAACTGGTTCCATCCGCTGTGTAGCTTTAAAAATCTACTGGAAATAGAAGTATTCCAACATCATTTTCAAGATGACCCACATCGTATCCTGAGAACAATATTAGCATCTTGAAATCTTTTAAGGTTTCTATCAAAAAAATTGTTTGGCTACTGACCCGTTTTGTTTTGCTACCGCAATTTTTCTGTCCCTTCCAGAAACTCATCTGTGGTATGTCACCTACACCCACATAGAGACGACAAGTGCAGGAAGAATATATTTACTCCAATCAGAGAGAAACGATCGGAATAAGTGTTTACATGGTTATTACTGTCCTATGGAACGAATGATCAAACATTTACGCCTCCCGCAGTTTATCATCCCTCTCAACCTTACTGGAAATTTCTTCCAATCCAGCGGGATCAGATCAGTTCTGATTGAGGTGTTTACACGAAACACTTTTATTCTTACAGGGCTATTATTCTGATTATTTATGGAATATTAAAGTCCATATAAACACAGTTAATCAATTTTTATAGAAAAAACAAAAATGAGACATTCTTATTTTACAGTACACTTCAGTAACCAAACAAACAAGACACCAGTGTGTTCCCAATGGACTGAAACAAGAGAGGTTGAAAGCCTGAGCAGAAACTCAGTTTTACTTACTTCTTACTCTACGTCAAAAGAGTCAAAGTTTCCCGAGACAAGCATACCATTTAATTATTTTCTCTTTGAAATGAAGGAGTCAGGGGAGCTTTTCTCATATATATGGGGAAAAGTGGCAGCTACACTAGTACTTTACGCCTCCCTCCCTCTTTGATTAGCCTTTTGATCAGCCACGGCAGTAATCAGCGGGAATAAGGAAAGATGGCGCAGAGGCACTATTTTAAAAAGGGCACTACCTCATCTTTAAGTGCTGTTATGGCTGAAGTGCGAGACCAGTTTCAGGTCTATTGAAGGCACATATCGCTCAGAGCTCAATGATACTGCAGAGCCGGTGGTGGAGTGAACCCCTCCCCTGTACTTTACACCAAAGTGGCCAAAGCTCCACAATTATACCTTTGTAACATATTAATGAGACAGTAGATGGAAAAATTCCTCTTTGTTGGGTGAGACCACTTTTTCTTACCTTTCTAAACTCTCTTGCCTATTCTTTATTCTTTCTTTATTTAATAGAAAATGAGGTGGGGGTGGCAGTGACTTTCACCTGAGAGATTTCCTTTGCTTTTCTCACATTTCTAGAAAGAGCGACTGGCACAGGTCCGCAAGCAGATCTCGAGGGAGGAGCATGAAAAGCAACATCTGGGGAACTACAGGTAAGACAGAGTCAAAGAGCCGGGGAGAGGGGGCTCTACCTCCAGGAACTCAACCCGGTATACCGGTGCCAGCTCCGCTTGCATTTATGGGGTCATCTGCAGAGCGCCGAGCTCTCAGGAGAATAAATAATGCTGTTGCAGAGAGAACAAACAAAAGAGAACACCCAGTGTTTTGTGAGCGGGGGACAGAAGAATTAAGACTGAGTGAATATGTAAAATAGAAGGGGAATCAGAGGTAGTGGGTAATGGCAAGGTTCAAGTTGTTACTCCTGTGCATGATGTTACCTTTTTGGCATTTCAGAAATGCAAATGAGCATGTATACTTTGCCCGCCTGTTGCAAGCCATTCTACATCTTTTCACCCACACCTCTGTTCTCGTCTCCACATCGAGCATGTCAATTTTTAATAGTCACCTCACAGACGGAGCAGACCCAACCTCAGACCATGACTCAGCAACAACAAGTTTTGATTTGCCGCTTATGCCTTGTAAATTGTTAATGCACCTTCAACCCCTCACTTTCTTCTCCTGCCTCTGTCTCTTTATCCATCACGTACACACATATTTCCAGGTTTGATTTTGTATCTTGGACACTAGGGGTAGGAGAAAAAATTCTTAGGTATTGTGACTGTTCTTTTTTTGTTTTGTTTTTTTTACAATTCCTGTATCGATTTTTTTCATTGCTGAATCAAGTTTTTATATGTAGAAATAACTAGCGCTTGGTAAGTTAGCTCAAAGCTAACACATAATGTGAATTAATATTAGAACGCTAATGGAAATTAGCATCACAATCACAGTAATATTATCTCAAAGGAGCAATATGTAGCAATTTCATATCCAAAAATTAGGACTGCGGTCCAAATAGTGAGTTGGAGCCATAGACTCTATATTAAATAGGTTGAATCTGTAATCCCCCCCAGACTCGAGGAAGTTCAGGCAGGCTGCAGGAACACTGCAAGAGTGCTAGACAAGTGCAACATTATAATTTGACAATAACAAGTGATGATGAGACCTACACTGTAAGTTTATCAGCTGTTTATAATTGTCAGTTGTCTGTCAATGTAAAGCTGAGCCTGTTATCCTGAAAATAACAGCCCACTGCTCTGAAAATACACACTCTGGAATTGGAATTAGAAGGCTGCTTGTCTCACTGCCTGCCAGACTTCATTGATGTGTTGCTCAATTCAACTGTTATAAAAATCTACTGCTTCTAAAAGATTATTAATGATTTCTTACAACTCATAAACAGACACTCATTTGGCGAAATATTCAGGATTAATTGTAGCTCTCAAATGAAAACAGTATATTGCAGCACAGAAAGGAAATTTCAAAGGACATGGCAGCTGTAGTGTTGTTGTCAGAGAATTTACTCTTTCAGCTTAGCATTTAATGATAACTTACAGTAAATATATTGAATATGTCTCCTTTAAATGTAGCATTTTACCTCAAAAGGTATTTTATTTACTATTTTTATATGCAGTATAGAAATTATGAAATAAAACTCAGAAAGACTGACTAATATGATATGCATTGTTTATGACTCATCTGTAGTATGATTGAGTATTTGAATATGACTTAACTTTTTTCCATGGTCTAGTGTTAAAAGACAAACAAAAATCACAAAAGAATTTTATATTGAATCGTAGTACATATTGAATCAAGTGTTGTGATAGTTTCAAAGTGGAGATAAGTGCATCACCCCAACCCTACTGGACACAATTTTTTGCGCTCGCAGACAGACAGACACACGCCCACACAATTATCTCATACACACACACTTGCCCTTCTTACTGTCTCCCCGAGTGTAAGTGACTTCTTGACTCATCACTTGACTGAATGGCTAGTCAGAATGCTGATCCCAGCCCGCATGAAGTGCTGTCACCTCTTTCCTCTTTTCCGACACGCAGCCAGACAGTCAATCAGACAGGCTGAGGTCTGTCTGGAGCACCCCTAATAAAGACCTCTTAGCATTCAAATAGTGTCCCGGCGCAGCACTGGAGTCTGATTAACACACTGCTTCTCATTAGATGAGTTCGGGTAATGAACTTACTTACATTGGGCTATTAGATGAAACTTGCATCAGGTACAGACGAGCCAGGACCCTGTGGCATCGGAGGGGAACCCAGCTGGTCGATGCCATTGTTGATGTTCATTTAACATCATTTAAGCAGCTGGAATCAGGAGGCTTGAGAGACACTGTAAAACAAAGATGGTTTTAGACTGATGTAAGTGGAATATGAATATTAGTTTCCCAATTGGAAACACGTGGGAGGAAAATAAGCCCCAGCAGGAACGTTTTATTTAAAATATATTGTGGGGTCACCCTCAAATAAAATGTCCATATGTTCAGATACAGAGGGTGCCAAAGGGAGGGAGCCGTTAACACCCACTATTAAATTGTTGACCTTATGCTTTCCAGTCAGGTGATTTATGTTGCTCTTAGAGGACTGACAAGTTCTGGCTCTCTTCATATATTATCATTTCAATTCAGTTTATCTGCTTGTTATGAAGAGACTTTTTCTACATTTCTCTGAGTGTCTCTCAACAGGAGGAAAAAAAATCTGGTCCATGTAACTTAAAGATGGTAAAAAACATGGCAGTTGCAAAATCTCATATAGGATAATGCCAAGGGGAAGGAAATAAAGTGACTGGTTCATCTCAGGTCTCTCTACATTCAGTAGTTGGTTGATTTGAACTGCAGCAACTAAAGTAATGCATAGAATTGGGTCAACTTCTCAACAATATGGAAATCGTGTAGTCAGAACAGCATGTCTGCATAAAACTGTTAAATGGCAGATGGGGGGCAGTAAAAGTTTTAATGGCGAAACTGTACAATGTTAAACTTTGTTTGACATTGCACTAAAATCTACAATTCAGATGCTGGTATGTGGATAGCTTAGCAGTAATAGTTTAGTGATCAATATTTACAAGAATCTGCCTGCTATCTTGGTAATTAGGGCAGACAATTTTCCAGCTGCGTAAACATTATGTCCAACTTAAAATCTTTGTGTTTTTTAAAAAGGAGGTCTGTGCCTTAACTCTCTTTAACTTGAGCTCCCTGTTGATTCAAAAAGGCCAACTTGGGAGGAGCCTGGCTCAAAATATGTCTGTGTGAACGCCAAACTATTTTCCTGCTTTTAAACTCCACACGGGCCAGTGCGTATTTTGATTAAAACACTGTCATTGTTTTGATTTGATGACTAAAGCGATGAATTAGGGGGAGTTTGGAGATGTATTATGAGGATAACCAGGCAGGGGTTTATACATTTTCCTAATCCCCTCAGGCTGAAGATAAACACTGAGCACTGTTAAAACTAAGCAGAACTGTATGGAACGTGTGAAGAGGCACATTAGCAAAGACTGCGACAAAGTGCACATATCAGTGCATGTGTGTGTGACGCATTAATGTGTTATGCTTTGTGAAAAGACTGAAGTTTCTTAACTCAAGGTCTACATTAGTACGTCTTTCTTACTGTCTTTTCTACTTGCTCCCTCCTCCTTGATTCTTCTCCCTCGTTCCTGCCACTCACCTTTCTTTTGTCTCCATCATTTCACCCCTCTCATTGAAATACTTATAATTCTCCCCGTCTGGGTTTCTCCACCTGCTGTGCCTCGACCTCTCTATGACTCACTCCATCCACTCCTCCCTCTTCTTTTGCCAATCTCTCCATCTTTATATTCCTTTTCTTTTTCTTTCTCACCCTACTTCTCCACTCTTTTCTTCTGTCTTATTATCCATCCTTGCTCCCTCCCTCCCTCCCTCCCTCCAAATTCTGCCACTGTTCCTCCTCTCACCTCGTATCCCTCCTTTGCTCAACCCCAATTCCCCTCTTCTCTTTCCTTTTTCTCCACCCCATCACTCCCACACTTTGTCTCTGTTTCATCATTTCTTCCCTGTGCCCTCTCATCCCCTTTCTCCCTGCATTGATGACCCTCCTCCCTTCTTTCGCCTTTTCTTTCTCCTCTCCTCCCTCACTCTCCATGCCTTTCTCTCTGTGTCTCCGCGGCCTACAGACGTATTTACCCCCCAGACGACAAGCTGCTGTTGGAGAAGTATGAAAGCCTGCTCTCGGCTGCCTTTCAGACCTTCCTCGCCGGGCGAGCTGCCTCACTTCAAAAGGAAATGAATAATCCTCTGAAACGAATGAAGGCACGTACGTCAGTGGCAGACTGTCACGCACACACACGCACTCACACACACACATCATAGAAACCTGCAGAGACCCACACACAAACATATACACACAATATGCAGACACTTGTGGACATGCGCATGCCAAAGAAAAGAAACACACATGAATTTCTATTAAGATGCTGCCCACAGAGACAGAAAAGGATGCGCAAATAATGCGGAAAGTGTGCCGCAGTCCTTCGTATTTGTTAGAATGTCTGACAGAATGTCCTTCTTCTCCTCTATCTGCCTCGCTTTCCCACTGCCATTCACAACGTCTCTCCACAAATATTTATTGTGCCGTGTACATGAGCTTTTAAAAGCAAATCAAATCCCACACAACAATGTCATTTTTGTTTCTTTGCAGTTAGTCGCTCTTCAGTTTCCTCTCTGTATCTTCTTTCTGTCAAAGTCAGTTGTGAAGAGGCTTCAAAGTTGATTACAGCTGCTGTCTACTTATTTGAATACACTTTTCCGACAGGTTAATTATTTATTTTTTTGACAAAGATTCAGGGATACGCATTCGAACATACAGATGTGAATGCATGCGCACTTTCTTACACAAACTTGTGTGGCCATGTTATAAGATATGTGCATGTTTGTACACGGGTAGAAGTCATTGTATGCATATAAATGCCAAAGCCACTCTGGTATCAGGAGGAATGCAGCTTCAGCTAAACTTTGATGGTAAAGGTATCAAAAGACTTTGAAGAGAAGTTGATTTTCATACCACACAACCTTACGGGAGAGACAGAGAGAATGAAGAATAGAGAGGTATGTGGAGTGTCTAAATGGTGACGAGAGGATGAAAAAAATAGTCATGAAGTAAAAGGATGTTGAGATGCTCATGAGATAGTTGTTTTGTCACTTTTGTTTTTTGTAAAATACTTTTTGAAGTATTGTGACAGACTCCTATTATGAATACACTCTGTGAATCAGGATGACTTGAGTAGAGTACAAAAAATAAGGACAGAACAGAAAGAGGCAATTTTCTGTTTTCAAGTCTGGTTATGTATTCAAAAAGAACAAATCAATGAAACAAAAAGACACAGAAGAAAGCATTGTGGGATATTAAAATACATGCAGGGAAGAACCATTGATGAGAAGGAAAGATGCAGATGAAACACAAAAACTTAACTGCTTTTGGCAACTGAATAGTAATACTGAATACTGAATATGGATATTTCTGACAGAAGTATTGACTTTACAAATTCGTATGAAAGCAGTGTGTGGAGATGTCATATGCAACTATTGCAGCTATTGTAGAAACAAACCTACCTCAACAGCCTCTAGCCCTCCGCAGTTTGTTTTTTCATGAAGTTATTGTGTGTCCTTTCAAGAGCGGAGAATTTTCATAGAGATGTCAATCAAAGATCAGGCTGAGTCGAAACACCAGGCCGAGGTAAGTTTAATTTAGTCAACACGCAGAGATGTGGCTCTCGTTCAAAGCAGGATGGAAGATAATGAGAACAAAGGATGCTCTAGAGTTTGCTATCTAATAACATGATCATGAGTGACAATTGGACAAAGGGACAGAGAGAGAGATACTAATCTTAGCAATTTATAGTAAAGAAAGGATGTCGAATGGATGAATTTGAATTTGATATTCAGCAGAACACAACTAATGCATTTAAAGGGACAGTTCACCTCAAAATCACACAAACATATTTTTCTGCTTACCTGTAGTACATTTTATCCATGTAGATTGTTTTGGTGTGAGTTGCAGAGTATTGGAGATATTGGCTTCTTTTGAATATAATGGAACTAGATGGAACTTGACTTGTGGTGCTCAAAGCAGTGAAAAAAACCCCCTCAAATAAACAATATCTGAAAAAGTCAACAGCTACATCTCTTTCCAGAAACCATGACCTGGTTACTCAAAATAATCCACAGACCTTGTTGTGAGCAGTTTCACGTAGGACGTATTTTCTTTCCTCTGAACTACACCTGCCAACCTGCCTGTATCACTGTGCGGACGGAAGCGTGCATCTACTTGTGGATGAGAGGTTACATTTCAGCTGAGGTGTACAACATTAATGTTTATATCTTGCGCTGTCACAAGCCTCTTGTCCATGATTGATGCATGCTTCCTTCTGATCGGTGATGTGGTTGGCAGGTCTCTGGATTATCTTGAGTAACCGGGTCAGTATTTCTGAAAAGAAACATTGCTGTTGAGTTAAATGTTGTTTTTTGAGTTTTTAAACAATAATTTATTGAGATAAAAATTATTTTACATTTACAACAAAGCTGCAAGAAAGACGATTACAGACCGAAAATAGATTAATTTAATAAATGAAATTAAAATAACACCTCTGCAAAGACTCCAAATCATTTAAAGGAAAAAAATATTCCTTTATAATTCCAAACCTTTTGAAAGCAGTTTTACCGTAAATTTATATTTTAACAACACTCATGCTCTAAGTAGACTCTTAAAAACTTAGAAACAATTACACCCCTGTCCTCTACCCATTTTTTCTTTCCTACTTAAATAAATTGCCAATTTTGCTTTTGATTTCTGGAAAGAGACATTACTCGTTTTTTCAGATGTACTTTTGGCACTACACTGTAAAATCTAATAAGTTGGGTGTACAAAAAAATATGCAAATTCATTGCTAAACTTGAGATTTTCAAGTAAAAATAACAACAACAATACTTATTAATTTTGAGTCTACAGTAGTTGAACTAATTTAATTGTGAGTGCACACTAGTTTTACTAATTTGTGTATTTTAAGTTCACAATAGTTCGACTAATTGTTTGTTGTGAATGCACAAAAGTTCGACTAACTTGTTAACTTGAGTGTGCAAAACTTGTCTTTAAGAGTAAAGTCATACACCAAGAGGCAAAATGATCTGCGCAAGTATGAATGTTGAAAAAAGCAGTGCCACACAGTGGCAGAGGAAGCAGATCCTTCACCGTTCTTTTTGCTTAAAAGATGTCCACTGAAAATGTTCTAAAACAACCCAAAGAAAACTGACCATTCATGATACAATCACTTTTTATATCAGACTGTAAAATAAAAGGGCAAAAGTGGATGCCAAATCTTTCTGATTAATTAATGAACTGATTGTTTTAGCTACACTTCGTTTAGTTTATGACAAAACACTATTGCCTACTTAAAAATTAAATTTTCCCATGAAGTGTGGTGGAGTAGGCTACAAGTGGAAAGTGACAAACAGATAATAGGCTACTCATGTAAAGTGCCTCTAATTTGTGGGATACTTAAGTACAAGAGTAATGTACTTAGTTACATTTTACCACTGAAAAAAAACAACTTCTAAGCACTTGGTTTGTTTAAGTGAACTCAACTCAAGTACACTGAGTTTGGCAGCTTTTTTCGACCCCAAAGTACAAGTAGCTTATTTAAAATGAGTGTTAATAACAAGTTGATAAAGTTAGTATTTACAGTGTATAAGCACCAGTGAGTGTCATTATTTTCAAGAGAAGGCAGACATCTATATGGCCAGTGTCTCCAAAACTCGACAACTCACCCCAAAACACGATCTACATGGATAAATAGCTCTAACAGCAGAAGAAAAATGTGCACATTTTACTTTTTGGTTTGAACTGTCCCTTTAATTCAAAGATTTTTTCATCCTTTTTTAAGATTTACAAACCTATCTACTGTTCAGAAAAAAAAGATTTACTTTTCATGACAGACTTCAGATGGCTTTGTTTGTGCTCCTCTGCTTTGCTTTTGCTTGGACATAATCTAGTCTAACTGCACACATTGAATGGTGGAATTAGTTTGAGTGCTGCTGTTGCCTATTCAAGTTGTTCAAGTTGCCTCTTCAAGTACCAGCACTTGTTTTTCCTTTGTCATCCCCTATTTGCTCTGCCCTCAAAGCACAGCTTCTTTAGACTTCTTACATAATTAGCACTAGCTAATGTTGGTATTAGCTGTCTAGCACTTGACCTTTGGTACGCAGCTGTACTTGCTACATTAATATATTAACTGCACAAGTTGCATCTAGTTATGATAAACTAAAGCCTCTGACTTTGTGCATCAGTCACAGTGCTTTGGCCTTTGATCCCGTTGGATCCATAATTCATCACCTGACGTACAGTGCCTGTTTGGCTAGTTTTTCCTCTTGCAATGGGCCAGAGGTCGGTTGCCAATGTGCCATCAACATATCTGTCAAGTCTGACAGACACTGTGCCCGCAGGACTCATGTTTGCTGCCTTTGTGGCCTTCTCAGGGCCATGAATTGAAAAATGTCATGGATTGTCACACTATCAAAGAAAATAAAACGTGTGTTGTAATCCTAGTGATAACATGCTGATGCACTGCAGAGCTCCCTTCCCAGCTTCATTGCTGCGCTACAGACAAGGCAGCCACGGGTTACACTGCTTTCAGCGGGGTTTGCATCACCCTTCTCCCCACTTCCATTACAGTTAGGTTGACAGGTATGCATCACATTGTTAGTTCTGTTGTTAGTGATCTGTTTTCCCGCCTGCACAGCTGATGTTTTCCCATTCCTCCATTTTTCTCCCATGAATACTGAAAGTAAAAAATAAGAAAAATTGTTTACCAGGTGCATGCTCACCTGGCCTGTAGCGCTCTGCCACTAACATAAAATATCACAAGTACACAGACTGAAAGTATTGACAGGGAGCACATCACAGTCGGTCTGTCTGTAAGTGCTGTAAATGTACATTAAAGGTCCACTGTGTAATATTTACAGGGATTTATTAGCAGTATATGGCAGGGATTGAATATAATATTCCTAAGTATGTTTTCATTAGTGTATAATCAACTGGAAATAGTTGTGTTGTTGTTACCTCAGAATAAGCCATTTTATCTACAGAGGGCTTCAAAATTTCAGTGAGAAATATTTGAAGCACAAATATTTGGAGCTGTAATGGTGGGGGTCATTGTTGTCTTGGAGTCATTTACTCTACGTACTTTATTACTTTATTATTATTGTAATTATGAGTGTAATGACGCATGAGATAGACACGAGACAACCACTGTCTATTCCATCCCTGCCTTCAAAGTCTAAAAAGTCAACTTGACGAACAAGTGAGTAAGTGTTGAGTAGCTGCTAGCATGCAGGGAGGGACAGGCTCATGCTCATCATAGCCTTGTGCTCCTGGGACTAGGTTTGTGCATGTGGAGTAGATATGCTCCCTCGCGAGGATGCTTTTCCACTTGCTAATACTTTTCTGTGTGCTTGTGTCATATGCACACACCTGTTTTTTATGAGCCATATCCATTTCTCTCTCTTCATCAGTCTTTTGCCTCTTTTTTGGTGGAGCTGATGCAACATCTCCTTCCTCTCTTTAAAGAAAAACAAAAACAAAAGAACAACCAAGCATTTGAATACTGATTTGAATGGTGATTACAATGACAACAGTAGAAGATTCAAAGCATTTGGGTCTTGGTGAGGTGTCTCAAAATTTACTTCAAGTAATAGACAATAAACAGGAAAATAGAAAAAAAATACACCAAAGAATTGCTGATTATGTTGCACATCAGGCAAAAATAATCACTGATGCAAAGCACCTGAAAGCAGCACCTGCCCTGCAGCTCCAGTCCAACCATCGCCACCTAGAGGCAAAAAAGTAGCAGCAGCAGTTCAGAACTGCAGATTTGCACCATCTTAAGGCAACCAAAGCAAAGAGTATTACAGCTTACAGCTGATAGTTGTTATGTAAGAGTCCTTTAGAACCTGGAACATGTTGTATTTTCTGCTAAACAGTTTGTGTGGTCTATCCTCTCTACACCAAGATGATCTTCATTGCTCTGAAAAAAAATGAGGAGGGTCCTGACCAGGTTTTATTCGTCTAAAGAAATAAGCCTACTCTAAGAAGTTTTCTGCTGGCTCAGGGGTATGCTTTTTTTCTTACCATGGAGGAAATAAATTCCTAAACCAGTGGAAAGCGTCTTCTGACTACATTACCACAGAAATGGACGAGACAGGGTCATCTGTCAAACAGCCAAGAAATATGGAGTCAGAGAAGGGCATAGTAGAAGCTGCCAGCAATAGAAAAAAAATGACTGCGTTTTCAACAAAAATGGATAAAAATACAACATGAGCCTGCTCTGAAGACCTCTGGAAAGAACTACACACTTCTCTCCTTTGGTGCCAAAAAAAGTACTTTGTTTGGAATATGAGCTGACATGTACAGACATCATTGGCGATAGCAAGGTACTGTAATAGGCAGCTACATATTATGCGGGCTGACACACAAGGAGGGTATAAAGTATTTAATTCCTAAAGTGATCGTAAAAAAACATCATCTGAGCAAGTTTGGAAATACTTATTAGTGCCAGCGCAGCCAGTGATTGCTAAATAGAAGCTCTCTCCAATCTATGGAGCTACATCACTTGATGTAGACTCATAAACACTTTTACTTAAGAGAAAGTAAATAGCTTTCAGCTCATGTGTAATTTCTCTATACGTGTCAAGTTTGGTTTTCTCCCATGCTGTAAAACATGTCAAAACATCCATGTAATCTGCTTTGGTGCAATTTAGCAAGGTAATGGGCCTCCAGTGGTTTTAAAACCACTGTGGGAGGGGAAGCCTTCACCTCATGAAAGGTTATTGAGTTGGCAGACTTTTACTTTAGTAAAAATGCTTCTAATTTCTAAATAAAGTCTTTAAAGCAAGGCAAAGTACTGTTTTCTTACGACTTTTAATGATCACATTAAATAAACATAAAAATGTCTCATTTCGGTTGTTAGCTCCTCAGGACCACTTATACAAGCCATTTAGTCTATAACATGTTACAGCATCCTATCCCACCCTAATGAATGACTGCACACAATGTGGTAGTTTTTTTCAAATAGTACTGGCAGGCAGCTGCAATGTCAGGGATGAACGCTGTAGAAGACAGCTGGCACACTAATTTTCAACACATAGTCCACATTACTGAATACTGCATTTATGAAATATTTAAATATCCATATAGATAATGTGGGTTTTGAATTGATACAGCCAATTAACTCACACAGTAATGACCTGTTAAAGGTCCAGCGTGGAAGATTTACAGGGATTTATGGCAGAATGTGGCAGAAATGGAATATAATATTCATAAGTATGTTTTCATAAGTGTATAATCACCTAAGAATGAGAATCATTGTGTTTTTCTTTCCTTAAAAAGAGCAGTTTATTTACAGAGGGTGCGGATCCTCTTCCACAAGGTCGTGTTTAGAAGACAACACTTCATTTGCCAAAACTCTTGCGCATGCACACTTCAGCACGATTCAGCGAGGTAGTGCTAGATTAAGCAATGGCAGATATAGCGGAAGACACTCCTGGAGCCACTTCTAAATATTCTTGTCTACTATTAAATACTTAACTCTAAACACTTAACATGTTGTTAGACTGTACATAAAGACAAAATAAGCAATAGTTGGCTATATGACTATAAAAACAAACTAAAGAGAACAATAACAGAAATCAGTTGTAGACAGTCCTGAAGTGACAAATCAAGCTGTTGAAGGCTACTTGGCTATTTATCATTTTACAATACTGATTATATAATGAGATGCTAGCTGTACTCCTACTACTACTTCTAAACAGAAATTATGAAATTAATAAATTCAGAAAGCCTGACAGAAAGGCATGCACAATGACAAAACAGCATGTACATATCTCAAAAGAGTTTTGCAAATCTAGGGTTCCCTTCTAGACACAACCTTTCCATAGGCGCTGCCATGTTGCTCCTCCATGTTTCTATAGTAGCCCAAAATGGGCAAACAAAACAGTAGCTCTTGAGGCACTTTGGGTTTTTGGCAAATTTCACGGCTACTATAGTTTCTCCTACATGTGTGATAGGGGTCAGTGAGATGACGTGTTTACAAGCTGCAAGCTCACTGCTAGATGCCGCTAAATCCTATACAACCCTACACACTCGTCCTTTAACTCTGCTTGTAATATTTTTTATTTCTTTTACTGGTCATTTTAAAATATGAGGTCACAGTAGAGAATTTACAAGTTTACACTCCTACATGTGACACAAACCTCAAGTGTCGTGAGGTATATTAACTAAAAACAAAACTAAACTAAAAAGGCACCCAACAAAAAATGTCTGCGCCCATGCATGCATAACTTTAAGACAGAGGTACAAAGACTTCCAGAAATGGAAATATGCCACTGTGCACATACAGTATGTACACACATGCACATATTCATGCACACATTAACACAGTGAACCAGGGGCACAGTGACCTTTCCACGGACCCCAAAAAGCAGCTTGATGGCAAATCTGAGAGAAAACAATCACTTTTCATCTGTGTTTGAGCGGCAAGTGGGAGCTTTTTAGGTCCCAGACATGAAGCAACATTAATCACCTTTGCCTGCATTTCAGCTACGGCCAAATGGCCAAGGCCCCAGCATTTTGGCGGTGGCCGTGACGCCGCCTTTTCCAAATCCAGCCTCTATAACCGCTGCCAAATAGCAATGCTATGTTCAGCCAGGGCCTTTTTTTCTAACCCCCAGATAAGGCACATATGCCTGTGAAGTCAAACTTTTTCTTATTTTCTCACACCTCATTTTGACTTCAAAGTAATTAGAGATCTGAAACATCAAAGAAGTTTAATTATTCTTTATCAGTGTATCATCAAGATTTAACTACTCTATTAGACTTTGCTTACACTGCACGCTCCTTGTGTAACAAAAAGTCACCACTTTTGGCTGATCTACCTTGTGTTTTCCGTTGCGTTGTGTTGGTGTGTAGGAGGAAGACATCTTGGACCTGCTGGAGCAGTGTGAACTGGACGACGAGAAGCTGATGGGCAAATCCTCCAGGCAACGAGGCCCTAAGGTGGGTGAGAGTAGAAACCCAGAGAGAGGAGGGGGAATAAGGGCCACATGCCTCAAGGGGCCTAAGAAAAAGTGCATAGGAGAGTGTCAGAGAGAGAGTGAATGGGTGAGGGAAGGGGGAGGCAGGTAGGCAGATGCCTGGAGCTAACGCCCACAGAAAGCACATAGGACGTGATTCAGAAAAATAAAGAGGGGGGTAGCGGGTTAGGCGAGAAAGAAAAGAATCAGAAAGAGACCCAAAGAAAAGACCCAACTCCCCTAGGGGACAGCTGTCAGGCTGTCTCTCTCGGTCTCTCCGTGCTATCTTTCTTTCTGTCTATCTCCCTCTCTTTCTTTCTCTCTCTCTGTCACATACACCTATACGCCCCCTCGATTTCCCACGACAGCACATTACTCCCTCCATCACCTTGCTTCACTCCCCTCCCTTCACCTCTCCATCCCTTTTTCTCTCCTTGCACATCTACATCCATCCCTCACTCGAGGGCTAAATTGGCTGGAACACTCAAAGAGTATGTTAGGGACTCGACAGGGCAGTTCAGCGCTGCATTAGAGGGGCCTTAGCTGGAATGAGGACTTGTTCAGACGCAATCACTGTTGTCCAAATTAATTTGGACCCCGTCAGTTTCGATGTTGCTGAGCGTGCGGCGAGAGACATTGAGAGCAGGGGGAAAGAAAGAGCTGTGACGGATAGATTCACTCCTCGGGGTGCAGTGCTCACAAGCCATCTGGTGAAACTGAACCAACGAGTGTGCGAAAGCTAGAAGAGAGGAGTGAGGCAAAGGGATTAGAGACAGGATTTCGAGGGAAGGAAGCGCTGCTATGGTTTGTCATCACTGAGGAAATGTTCAGACGGAGAGGACCAGAGGTAGAAAGCAAGGAAGTGAAATGGTGGCAGGAGGCAGAGCTAGCAAGTGTCTTCTCTTTTTCCTAATTTAGTTGTTTATTTTATTGTTTCAGTCTTTTTGACTCTACCAAGGGTGCTCCAATCAGGATTTTTGTGGCAGATCACAATCACTGGTCTCTAGAAGCACTACTGGACAACACAGATCACATATTCTATTCTTTTGTTTTTGAGTAGACGTATAAAACAACTTCAACATTTTCACTGAGGTACTTAGGGACTGACTTTTGTACTAGAGTATGGCTTAACTTACTGATAACAATTTGATTTTTTATATAGAAGTTTAAAAATGTGCCTGTGTAGAAATGAATGGGATATTTTTGTGATTTTAGCATTTAAATATTGGGATAAGTAGGAAGGAGAAAAGCAAACCAACACTGGAGAGGTGCTGACCATGAAAAAATACAGGTGTGGAAGAAAACAGTTGCACACTTGTAACCACGAGGCAAAAAAGTTTTTTTCAGCCCCGTGCTCTCAGGGGTTTTACTGTTATAGCCTTAATTAATGCTGCAGCATTTTGGATTTTTTTCGTATGTCAGGGTTTTCAGTGGTCAGTTTGCGATCAGACGGTCTTTTTGGCTACAAACAAGCAGATGAAAGGTTTGGATATTAATTCAAGTTGTACTCAGTACTCAATTATGATTTTAAAAGTAGTCAAGTAGATTACATAGTAAAATGCATAAGAGTTGTTTTTGCCAACTCTTTTACAATTAAAGTACCTAGCACTAGCTCTAGAAAAGACTTTTTAGACATAAATCAGTCAATTAAATGTGCATTTACACTTAATGTGGTCACACATGGTTCGTCGACCATCTCCAGAGGTGGTTTAGCTGATTGGATCACAATCCATCTACAAGGCGTCTTGGGATACACCTTTTTTTTCTATGTGGTCAAGCACTACACAGTGGCAACCTGATTACCCAAAACACATTTTAATTCAAGGTTTAAAAGGGGTAAGTGATAGCTTTCAGAGATTTACTCGACAAACAGAAAATCTACCCACATTTAACACTTAAATGTGGGTGGAACACAAATCAAACTATTTAGAACAAATATTAGCCAATAACCTTTGGTGGCCGATCAATTGGAGCACATTTTACTCCAACCTTTCTAATTATGCTGTGCACCTCATCACATTTATTCCTCGTGGTGTCGGCCTCTTCCATCACCTTTCTCCTCAGCTCTCCATTTAGCTTGATTTCATCCAATCACTCTCACTCTGTCTGCACTCTCCCCCCTCATCTGTTCAGTGTCTGGCCTTCTCTCTTTGCCGAGCTCTCCACTGTTTATCCTCTGTCTGTTCCCATCTCCTTTTCTCTCCACACTCTTATGGTCAGTGTCCTTTTCTCTGTCTCCCTGTTCATTTCCGTTCTCCTCGTCTATTCAATGCCTCCTCTCTTTTTCTCTCTACTGTCATACTCAAGACTCACCTTGTCCTCCTCTTTATTTCTCTCCCCATCAATCTGATGTTCCCATCTTCCCTTTTATTTTCCTCTCATGTATTTAATCTCTCTCTGTCTCTGTCCTCCTCTATCACTCACCCACACAGCTACCCAGCGGTGACTGTGTAAGCCCTGTGATCACTTCCTGCCCATTAATTTGGGTGGTCTGACAGTGCTGCCCGAGCTAACCGTTGAATAACAGATGTATAAATGCTTTATTAATGCTATCAGTGTGTCCCCTTCCAGGATGTAAAAGAGACACTCAAGTTAATGAGCTCCTACTTTGAAAATGTGTTTGTGTTTTAGGGATGAAGCAGATGTACTTAGCTGAGATTAAAAAGTTTTGATTATTATCTTACAAAATTTGGGATAAAAAAATACTAATGATGAGGGTGATGACAAAAAACTATAAACACCAACACTTTTGTTTTTGCTCTCATTTTTCATGAGTTGAAATAAGATCCAATACATTTTCAAAGCACACAAAAGGCTTATTTTTCTCAAATTTTGCACAAATTTGTTTAAATCCTAAATAGAGAACACTCATTCTATTTCCAAGATAATCCATCCACTTGACAGGTTTGGCATATTAAGATACTGATTAAAAAGCATTATTATTTCACAGGTGTGACTGGAAACATCACACACTCTATAATGTGCAGTTTTATCTCAAAGCACAATGCCACAAATCAGCCACAAGTTTGGAGGGAGAATGCAATTGGCATGCTGACTGCAGGAATGTCGACCAAAGCTGTATGTGGCCATACCATACCTACCATAGGCAGTCACCCAATGTCTTTTCCAAGAAGTCAGCCGTACATCCAAACCATGACAGCCCAGTCCCTCCACATCCTGCTTCTTCACCAGCTGATGCAACACTTGGTTTGCAAAACCAAAGAATTTCTGCACAAACTGTCAGAAGCTCATTCGAGTGCTTGTTGTCCTCACTGGGGCCTTGACCTTGACCTTGACCTTGCTGAACTTTGATGCCGTCTGGCACTTTGGTGAAGTGTTCTGAATCCCAGTTTTTTTTCCCAGTGTGTATGACATTGTGTGGGTGAGCTGTTTGCTAGTGTTGTGAACAGAGTGCCCCATCGGGGCATGAGTTACGGACAGTGAAAACAGTTAATAGCAATTTGAATGCACAGAGATATGGTGATGATATCCTGAGGCCCGCTGTCGTGCCAGCCACCTGCCTCCATCACCTCATGTTGCAGCATAATAATGTACATCCCCACATTGCAGGAAGCTGTACACAATTCCTGGAATGCATAAAACATCCCAGTTTTTCCATGGCCTGCATTCTCACCAGACATGTCAGCTATTGATCATGTTTGTGATGCTCTGGATCGGAATGTATGACACCGTGTTCAAAGTCCTGCCAATATTAAACAACTTTGAACAGCCACTGAAGAGGAGTGGGCCAACATCCCACAGGCCACAATCAACAACCTGGTCAACCCTAACCAAAGGAGATGCATTGCAATTCATGAGGCAAATGGTGGACCAGATAATGAGTAGTTTTCAGTGCCTAATAATTGTCATTTTTAAAATAAAGCTGCACATTTTAGAGTGGCCTTTTACTGTGGCCAGTCCAAGGCACACCAGTGCAATAATCAGGCCGTTTAATCAGCATCTCCATATGCCACATCAATCAGGTAAATGGATTATCTTGGCAAAGGAGAAGTGCTCACTAACACAGATTTTAATAAATTTGTGAACAAAAGAGAGCAAAATAAACCTTTTGGTTACACAGAAAACGATCTGAGATAGAAGTACTTCAACCCATGAAAAATGGAAGCAAAAACAAAAGTATATTTAACATTTATATTTTTGTACACACATTTTGAATTTCACAATTCAAGAGTCACCATTGCACTTACATGACACAAGTCTTACTTACTTCATTTTAGTAGAAATACAACAGTAGGTTTATGTATGACAAGAGCAGTATCGTGTACACAGGCCCTCAGATATGTATAACATTAGATATCTGAATAAACTTTTACTTTGAATTTAACCTTTACACATTCAATCACATCCAATTAGTTCAAAGCATGAAGCAGCTCATGTTCCTTTTCATAGTTAACAACAAGGCTTATAAAGGAGTGCATGTGTAATTGTGTATCTGTGCATAATGAGACTTCAGGCAAACATACACACATGTGGGCTAGTTGTGTCACCTCCAGGTCTCCCAGTGACAGATGGTAATGGGCTGAGGGTGAGGGGAGGCTGAGCGAGGTTGACAACATCTCAGTGTCTTTATGTATAAGAGTGTGTGTGTTTATTCTTGTACTTATGTCCTTGTGAGAGGCTGTTTGACTTTTAGACCTTTGGAAGGAGGACATTTTTCCAAAATGAGGTAATTTTAGACAGTTTAGGGTTAGGAAGTGAATGCAGGGAGTGGAAGGTCCCATGAGGATAAAGAAGAAGAAGGGAAAAAGCAAACGTGTATTTTCACGTCTGTTTCGTCCGTGTATCTGTCTACTATCTATGGGTGCACATTCTGCTCTTAATTATGTGTTTGTCTTATGTTTGTGTTTGTGTTTGTCTCTGCCAGCCCTTGACTGCCATGCCAGAAAGTAGTCAGACGCCGAGACGTCAACGCCCTGACTACCTGGCTGACTTCACCAGTGGTAGCAGCGCCGATAATTCCTGCTCCTCCTCGGACGAAGAAGAGGAGGAGAGGAGGAAAGCAGGAGGAGGAGGAGGAGGAATAGGAGGAGGAGGAAGAAGTGGAGAGAAGAGGGAGAAGAAAGTTTCCTACGACCTTGGGGAGAGCAAGGAGAAGAACTTGGCGGAGCGCTCAGGTAAAGCAGCAGGATGTATAAAAGTATGTCTTTATTAGGAAGCCAGAGCGTTGGGGTTTGACAGGGACCTTGTGTCCTGCGCTCTTTCTTCTTTCTCACTTGCTTTTGTGTTTACTTTGTTGTTTGCTTGCTTGCTTTCACCTCATTTTGCTTGTTCTCGCTTCCCCCTGCCCTCTTTTATGGTTTCTCACTTTTTAAGTTTAATTAGCTTATTTGTTAAACCCCTCACCTTGTTTTCCAATCAATGGTGTCAGTGTGACACCTACACATTTTTAGGATTTCTGTTCTTGCATTTTTGTCTCCATTTACATTTTATCTGACTTGGACAGAGAACAGACAGGAGAGATAGCCAGTGTGAATGTACTGTATTTAATGATGCAATAAGGAAATTGGAATTGATCCTGTGATGCTCCAAGTACATGACATACACTCCACTCTGATACACTTTCCACACTTATACAGTTTGAAAAATATTCATAGTTGTTACAGAATATATTTCCATATACATGCACATGCACACACACTTTAAAATATTAATGCTGAGAGTTTTGAGTTTTGCTTTGATCAGTACCTACCTTGCATGCACGTACACACTCTCCAGCAGCAGCGTGGGACAGCTTGTGATGGTGTGAGCCAGCAGGTACTACATAGTCTTAATTTCGGGGACTTAAAATTTCCATCATAGTTTTCACCAACAGCATTTTTTTTCACAAAAACCAATAACTAAATAAAAAGTAATTGATGATGACAAAAACTATGACAAAATCTATTGATACTTTTGACAGCAAATAAAAATGAGACAAAAATCTTGGCAAGAGATCAGCAGAATATGATATGACTTTGGCTGCCAGCTCCCTCCTTCAGAGCTCTTCAGAGCTGCTGTCTCGGTGTGAGCGTCCTTCTGCTCTCCGTGGTCCTCACCTGACATTTTCGCTGAATATTTTCAGCTTGCACTTTCAGCTTGCGCTTAATACAGTAGTGCCAACAAAATTAAATTAAACTACAGTGATTTCAGTTCAATTTATTCAATTTAAATTTAAATATTCATAGAAATATCACATGGGCATCATGCAGAGCAGGTCTATAATACATCATATATTAAAATTTCAGAATGTACGTTTAAAAATGTACATTTAGTGTAAAATTTTATGATATTTACATGTTGCTGACTAAAACTACAATTCAGATGGGTAAAATATGACTGAAACTAAATGCCATTTTAGTCAAAAGACTACAAGTACAACTACATAATACTGGTGCTACATTACAGATGTTCAGCAGCCTGCCAGTAGTTATATACTTAATTGATGTGATGGAATGGTAGTAGATCCTTGGATTTTAATTCAAGTGTAAACAGGGTGATCATAGTCTGTGACCTGTGGGAGGCTCTTTGTCTCTAAGTTCCTAAATAAAGGAGAGTCTTAGCTTCACACACGATCTAGATACACACACAGACACACATGCCAAAGCACTGAAAGGCACTTGAGGGAAGAAAAGTGTCCTGAGCAGTACAGTTTGAGTGAATGGAAAGTGAAGAGAAGATGGAATTTGATTGAAAGAGAAAAGGAGAAGAAAAAAGACCTCTTTGGTTGTTTACCTTGAAAACACCTTGAGTTTAATGCTGAAATATTTCCTGTTTATAGTGAGAGTGATAAGTGTCAAGCATTCTCACAGATTCACATAAGTCACATACATCAACTCACTTTCAGCTCTCTGAAGTGAGAAAGAGGGCACCCTTCACAGCGGCCGACCTTGGAAAGAAAAAATTCTCCGGCTGCATTGTGGGCCGCCGGTTTTACTGCTCAATAGAGAGGACCCTTGCATGAGCTCATTCCATTTGTCACAAAAAAGGGACAAAACCATGAAAAAGCTCAACTTTTGGACTCCCTATTTGTGTGTGTGTGTGTGTGTGTGTGTGTGTGTGTGTGTGTGTGTGTGTGTGTGTGTGTGTGTGTGTGTGTGTGTGTGTGTATGCGTGTGTGCAGAGAGAGGGACAGCAACCCTGCCAAGCCCTACTCCATACCAAGCCACCAAAGAGCTGCTCGGACTAAGCCCCATAATGCTCTCATTTGGCATTGGCCAAACCTCGGAAGGTTCAGCAGGCACACACGCACACACATACACAGACTGACACATATAATCATTTGTGTGCACACTTGATGTCAGACACACACACACTGCACAAATAGAAAACACACTAATACACTGGCTGGTAGACAAACTGGAGGAGAGTCAAGGGTGATGGAGAGTGTCACTGTGGGTTTTCAGCTTCATTTTCTGTGTATTTGTGTGTGTTTTTCTACCATGTGTGTGTCTATGTGTGTGTGAGACTGCTCTTTAATCCATCCCCAAACCAGACAGGACTACTGTTTAGTTTCTGGTTTTGACTACACATGCTGCGGCCGTTAATAACATACACACACTGGGCCACTGGGCCAGTGTGCCAGAGTGTGCAGCAATGGGAGTTTTAATGCCAGACTTCATCTCTAAAGCCACCCGGCAACGGTTGGAAAGCAGAGAGGAGAGCTTGACAGTGACTGGGGCGCTGAGACAGGATCAGGGAAGAAAAGAAATTGAAGTGTGACAGTAAGTCAGTGTTCCTCCTCCTCCCGCTCACCTCCCCTCTTCCTCTCTTCTGTTTCTCTGCAGGTCGCATGCACTGGAAACCTCCAATCAAGCCTCTCAAAACCAGCCCCGCCCCCTCCGCTTCCCCAACTCTTTCCGGTCCAATCAGGCGCTCCATCTCCTGCCCTCGCTCAATTGCCTCCCTCTCGTCGCCCAGTGAGGTGCGGGCGCTGTCCAGCCGACCCTCTCCTACGGTTCCCGTGGCCACTCCTCTCGTCAGGCCGAGCTCTGCCACGCTGCGCTCTCACTCGCTGAGTCGCAGCGGCTCCGCCCACCGCGTGCCTCACAGCAACAGCCTGGGGACCATCCACTCCCACATAGTAAGAGCACACACACAACTCTTTACAATTCAGAGTGTGTCAGAAGAGATGTCAGTCACAGAGGCAGAGAGAGTATGCTAAATTCATTTTCAATAGTCAAGCTGTCATATTGCTCAACGTGGCAATCCTCTGCTGATCCACTACTCCAACTAGGTTTAAAGTAAACAATCAAGAATTACTTTCCAATTCTATTTCACCAAATGCACAAATTTACTTTGTCTGCCATCGGAGCTTTTACCTTTCCCCTTTGCTTTTCTCCTCCTGTGGCGTATATTGTATTGAATCTCTTATGCAGCTCCTTCAATACTCTATAGGCCTACTGTAGCCCACCACAATGATCTTCTATTATGTTGCCATCTGTTGCTTTCTGCCTGCCTCTTCCATTCCCCTTCCTTCTTTACAAGTACTCCGGTAACCTTTGGATACAGTGGAACAAAATGAAATGGAGCAGAATAGTTTTAACACTGAGAATAGAACTAGGTGCAAAACCTTTATATTGAAAAAGGCCATAGAGTGCACCAGTTGTATGCTTGTATTCTGACACACATGTATACAAAATGACAATTTCCCTTTTTTTCTTTTTTTTCCTTCTCATTTTTTTTTTACCCTCTTGCATTCCCTGTGGGATTCACACACGTGTGGATAAGCTGGCACAGAAAACCTCAGATTGAATATAAGTTCACCAGAGAGTGCAGTGCAATAAGAAATGGTATTTTGAAGAGGTTATTTTTATACAAAGCATGAAGCATGTTACTGATACTGCTCTGTGCTAAATGCTATGTAAAAAAAAATAATGATCTGTGACTACAACAAGTGGCAGCAAGATCATAAATTAATGAGCCTGTGAAATTAATATGCCCCCAATAATTTCAAATAATAATGACTAATAAACACAATACAGTAATAAAACATGACACCCTGCCAGCTCACTCTTTTCTAGAATTCATTTTCCAGGACTTTTCCAGTGATGATCTAGCTCAGGGACTCCCTAACTTTTCTATGGCAGGGCCCCCGGCACAGCATTAGCTTATGGTTGGGTCCCCCACTGCTTTAAAAAACATGTCTACAATACTTTGACAAATAGTGACGGGCAAGTCGACCCACAGCAGGGCCCCATGGGTTGATCCACGATACACACTCGTAGCCATTCTTACATGCAGCGTTAAATCCATACTCCATGTATGTTGCATCATACTTCAAAGTTTTACTTGGTCTGGAGTTTTTCAGATTTTTTTGCAGCTGAATTTTTGTCAGTTGGGCAACTGGTCTTCTTTTCCGTTTTTTTTTTTCCTTTTTAAAAACATGTCCATTTGCTGCAATTAACACTGGCTAACTGCTAGCTAGATACATTTCAGGTGCTGAGCAGTGTTGTGCCAGGCGCAGAGAGGTCCAGGTCAAGACTGACCGCTTATGATGTGATGAATAATGTTTTGACTGGCAATCAAGTAGACAGATGATCATGTTATACAATATTTAAAATATATTTTACAATAATACATATAATTCAGTTTTATTTTAGTTTTTCAGCACTTTGCTGAGTGCCCCCTGGAAACTCCCAAGGGGGCCTGTGTCCCCACTTTGAAAATCTGGTAGAGAGACAGGGATCACACCATACACTAATATATTCCCTCTGTAGAAGTTCCCAGCTTTACCTTGGCTTGCCATATTATCCAACTGTCTCAACAATGGCCAATACACAGTTAAAACCATTGCTCCGTGCCAAACTTAACTGAACCATTATTCAACTCTTTAAAACAAATTAAGAAGAAAGCAAGATTAATCTGTAAACCTAATAAAAACTACTACAGATACCATCCAGTAGTGACTATTATTAATATTTGAAGGATATTGTAACTTATAGCATTCAGGTTTTCAGCCACTTAAATTGTAATGTCATCCAGTTGCACGTTTTTGCAGCTTTTCCATAACATAGCCCAGAACAATCTATTAAAAATGCTCTCATCCATAAACTACCATTTAAACATTAATATAATCCTGAACATAACTAAGCTCTTTCAGATGACAGTCATCAGTTTTGTGGACCTCTGATAGATAGTCTAGTAGCTCATTCTGAGCTTAAAAAAAAAGAAAATGTTTTAATAATTTTCTAGGACCGCACAAGATTTTCCAGGACATTTTTCTTTTTCTCTCATTTTCCATGTGTTTTCCATGACTGGAAAAAAACAGTTTTTCTGGGACGTGTGGGAGCCTTGCCTGCTCACATTGTTTTGACATGTGTAACACTCATGTGTGAATACGACTCTGTACTCTCTTGTGCTGAGGTGATTTAGGAGAAGCTCCCTGAAAAACTGGGATTGATAGAATGTTCTTTGGAAAGTTAATTTGCCTTGATTGTCAGGGGAAACTATCATTAATTGATGGGTAATAATTAATAATGAAAATAATCGTTAATTGCAGCTCTTTGGGTAATTACATTTACTTCCTCCAAAACCCTGAATTGTCCTGATAACTAAATGATGGTGGTGAAGTGTACAAGTGTGATATGATACTGTAGTGTTGAATGAAACCTTTTCCCTAATATTACTGTAATATGCACTGTATTGGTTTCTTTCTATTTGTGTGTGTGTGTGTGTGTGTGTCTGTCTGTGTGTGTGTGTGTGTGTGTGTGTGTGTGTGTGTGTGTGTGTAGGGTGATCCGCTGATAAACCTGAGGAGTAAAGAGCAGGAAGCTGAACTGGTGCGTCAGACTTTGGCTGCGCTCACGGCCATGAGGATCAGGTTTCCAGGCAAAACCGAGGAAGAGGCTGAGTCTGTGCTGGATGAGGTGAGTGCACTATTTCTGTTGTATTTGTTTGTGCATTACCTTTTACAGTAAACTAATGTGTATTTGTGTGTGTATCAGAATGATTTAGAGGCTGGAAAAGTGTAAAAATGTAACAAAATAACATGAGAAAAAGACTGTGATAAACAAAGAAAAGGAAGTGCGACTACACAAGTACAAGTGTTGAAGAGAAAGCCAAACCCACCGTATTCCCAGAGCCAGGTGCGGTCACTCTGCAGCCTAACTAAATGAGACCTCCTCGCCTCCCTCCACAATAGCCTGTCCGCTCTGGCTTGGCTCCCATTGTCTTTCAAACGACCCCAGTGACAACCTGACGGTCAGTTTGCAGCCCCGTGCAATTCCCCACTGCTCCTTTGTATTAATCAGTGCCTCTTTTATTTCTGGTCAGATCATCTGTGTCCTTTCATTTGGTGTGTGTATGTGTGTTTGTACTGTTTGTCGCTGGAGTCTATGGATGAAAGTAATGTTTATTATGTATGTGCTGTTGGAAACAAGCTCCAAAATAGTTCAACAATGGCTAACACCCCCTATTTGTTGTGTTGCGGCTCATACAGAAACACAGGAGTTTAGGTTAAATACATGCATTCTCCAAACCTCTTTATTTAGTTAATGGAAATTTGAAAATAACAGAATTATCTGAAATGGATGTTGAATTTTGTCAAAGCAAGAAAAGAAAAAAAGCTCAGAAAGAGGCAGAGGCTCACCTTGACTTTACACCTGAAGCCACACATCAGCGGCACAGAAGTACTATGAAAGCGTCCATCCGTTCAATCCACACTGACTCTGACCTCCGTTACGGCCGCCACTGCCCTCAGAACCAGCTGTCCTTTCAGCACCACAGCTCCCGCGGTGCTGAAAGGACAGCAGCCAGCCAGACTGTCTTCACCAGGGTGACTAATGACAGAAATACCACCAAAACAACATTCAGTGGACAAAAAATGCTTTCAGTAAGCTATGAGAACTATACAGGAGTAAAGTAGTAGTTGTAGTAGTTGTTTATTTTAGTTTTAATGTTACATTGGAGTCAAGGTTGAAGTCCTCTCTTATGAGGCTGTTTCACTTGAAAAAGCCAGTGGGTAAAGTATCTGGCAGGTGAGTGGCCTTCAAAGGTTTTGACTCTGCAGTGTAACATGTAATAGCAACAAGTAGATGGTTGATACCATCTAAAATGAGCATTTGGTGGTAGATTTCAGCAGCACTCTGAGCCGTTAGCAGCAGGAGGCAACTATTGAATCACCAGATGCAAGCTGCTCAAGGTGGTCCTGGTGGTCTGAGAAACCCAGAAGTCTGGTAAACATCAGTTTTTGAATTTATAAGTAAGACTCATGTTTTAATGCTGTGTGAAAAATATGTAGTTGGAACCAGTCCGATCCAGTATTGGTATCAGTACTGACATACTTTCCTTATTGGATATCACATTGATCCAAAACTGATCCACATATCAATCCAGATTTGATAGTGTGATGTTTTAATTAATTATAAATATGCAATAATGTGATTTAAATCTCATAGCCAAAATGTTGTAGCATAAATGAATTAACTGGTTGTACTGAACATAAAGTCTTTACCCCACCAGAGTGTTTTGTTGGCCTAATTTTATTTATCTGCTCAGATTTTGTTGATTTGGTGCTCTTTCTCTTTTGTACTAGTACAATGGATAAGTAGGCCATGAAGTTAAATGTTCTCTTTTTTATGGTTTAGAGTCTGCATGGGGTCTTTTATTTTGAAAACTGACTGGATTCTCTATGCTGTGCGGCTGAGCACTTTAATCAGGCCTGAAAATTTGAGCCCATCGAGGCCCAGTGCTGACAAAATTCTGTCTGAAAGGGACCAAACCCGACACTCATCAGCATTATTCAGCCCGAACTCGACCACAGCCCGACATTTTTCTTAAGAAGCTTCCCTCTATGTGATGACTAAACAGTAGGAGTTTTCAGTGACATGGACAACACATGCAGGGAATTGGATGTGGAAATGACTAAATTGTGGAGGAAAAAAAAAAAAATAAATAAAAAAATAAATATAGTACACCCCAAACCCAATGTTAGCCCATGAAATGTGTAACAAATAAGGCCCGACCCGACACGACCAGAACCTGTCGGGTCCTGTCGGGTCCTGTCAGGTTCGGCCACAGATCTCAACCTCTAATGCAGTTGCAGTTGCAGTGCTGCTGGTGAAATTACAAGCATTGTCTAGAATGGCCAGGATCAGCTCTGGCAGACATGGTGCAGGTGGAACGCAATGCAGCTGTGTCCAGTGGAATCAAGTCGTGAGAGCAGTGAACAGAAACAAGTCCTGCTGTCCTGTGTAGTTCTGTAGTCAGTGCATCATCCAGAAGCTGCAATTTTTTAATATCATTGCGCAATCACAATCTGTCAGAATAATCACGGTATGATTTTTTTTTTGCCATAATGTGCCACCTTAGTTGCTAGGTAATTTTGAGACAGGAGAGAAAAAAATATTGCAGCTTGTTATCCTGTGTTAAACTGTGTACAATGATGCATCTAAAAAAAGGGATTCAAGTCACAAAATGAGAGCTGATTCAGTTGCTTCTCAGCCTAAAAATCTTAACTCACAAAATTTTGCACCCAACCATTGTAACCTTTCCAAGATAATTTGTTCCAATTGTAATTTATCCTTGGTATTGATTTGATTGTGAACATTTCATAAAATTCTGGTCAGTTAAAGGTTATGTAAGGATTAGGGTAGAGCATGTAGTTGTTATGACTGAGGTTAAGTTAGGGCAAGCCACCAAGTAATTAATGTAAGCCCATACAACATCCTCACAAGAACAGCAAAAACAGTTACTGTGTGTGCATGGCATCTGGGTGTGTCGGGGTCGTGAGAGACAATTACCACCACACCTGTACAGTTAACAAACCCTAATGAGAGCACCATGGAAACACAGATGAGCAACTGCACCTGTACTGTTCAGTCTTTGCCTCAGGAGAAAAGGAGCGTTCACTTGGCATGAAAACAATCTTTGGCAATTTATGTTTTTCGTGATTTAAAGTTGAGGTCTAATTGGGCTAATGATGTGTTTGTATCAGACTAATTGTCCCCTTTATCTTTCACTCAAAACCTACTCTTTTTGTTGCAGTTGGAGACAGTGAAAGGTGAAATGCATCAAGAGTGTTTTGTTGTGCTTTAATTGAGGGTAATCTGTGTACGTCTGAAACAAATGTGACAAATGAGCGTGCATCTTACCAGACAAGGTTCATAAGGTTCTTATTGAGAGTGAATGCTGAACAAGCAAACATGTAACTTTCTGGAAAGTAAATGAAAGTGTTCTCTGTATACCTTAGCTCTGTATCTACGAATCCTTGTGGATTGTTTTTTTGTGCATGCATGTGTGTCTGTGTGTATGTGTGTGTGAGTAAACATAAAGTTTACACTGGAGCTTCCCAGTGGGAGCACTGTTTGCAGGGGATCTAGCATGCTACGTGAGAGGTTTATGTGCACCAGTGGGGAGATGTAGACAAAGTCAACAGAGCAACAATAACAGTGCCTGTAGGTACACAGCGATGTTGGCACTAGGAGCAAGTGCATGGGAATATCCAGCACAGCTTTTGAGCATTACAACACATGCCCCAAGGATTTTTGACACACCTGCAAAACATGGGGGTTTTCTGCTAAAGAATCAAAGATCATGACACAATTTTTCTATTATCCCTGAGTTGTGCTGCTTTTAAATTCACCACACAAAAATCGATTACAGACAAACACTGTGTTGTGTAAACACCACATTTTACAAGTTCATATCATATCATACATTGTTTTAAATGTACCTTAAGTCATTTTGACATAGAAGACTCTTTATTGATTCTGTGTAACTTTATTAAATAAAATACATTAACCATAAACAGTGACAAATATTGTCTAGAAACCCTTAAAGACACTACATTTGGCATTTAAAAATATGCTCAAATTATAACATGACAAACCAAAGTCCATCAGGCACAGATGAGCATATTGACCCGCTCAATTTAACATTAAGGCCACTGCACTAAAAAAAGTCAAATGAAACTCAGCTATGGCACACAGCAGGCTTCAGATTTAAAATTCAAACACCACAGAACCAGCAGTATTTTAGGAAATGGTTACTATTTATATGCACTTATTTATTTAGTATTATTATTGTTAATAATAGTTTATTTCTTTAAAAAAAAATATTGTCCTCTGAGGGGAAAAATCCTCACCTTTATTCAGCTGAGTCTATATAATGATGAAACGATGCATGATATTCATGTTTTTGTATTAATGCAGCAGGACCATTTACATCAGTGTCACTGACAGTTTACATCAGTGAGGATGTTTTAGACAACAGCAGACAGAAAACTGCACACCGACACACACCGAGGAGATGAAGAGGAGAGACAGAGTCTGGACTCTTCATCATGACTTACAATAATGCAGCGCAGTTACAAATGATTTTTGGAGGAGACGAGTGTCTGTCAGTTTGGCCTTTGCAGCAACAGATATTTTTATCTGTAGAGTTTAGGCCACAGAACTGTACAGTAACATCAGGATTCATCATCAATAAAGTTTTTATATCGGTTGGTACTTCACACACTCACTCCCCCTCCCTCCCTCCTCTGCAGCTCGTCTCTCCTCCTTCGCAGTCATGATCGATCGTCACGAAGTAATTAAGTATTTAAAAGTAAACAACAGTAAAAAAAATCACACCACAGAAGTGTACGGTAACTTTATGATTCATGAGCATAAAAAGTTTTTTATATCAAGTCGACACATCTGTCCATATTCATACGGTTTCTCAGCTCTCTCTGCTGTGGGTCAGCCTTATTTTTACTTTTACCTGGTTTCAGGTGAAGCTGCAGGTCGATCATCACTTTATTATCTCCTTCCTCATGTACTTCTGTTTCTTTGTGTTGAACCAGTTGCCTAAACAGACAAGCCTGTTTACATTGTCGGGTGACTGGGAGGCTTCTGATTCAAACTATTGGTCAGGCCAATATAACAGAACGTGCCTTAATTGCGTGTCAGAAAAATTAGTGACATTAAAAGGAATTTGCGTTAACGCCTTAGTTATGCGCTAACTTTGACATATATGTGTGTGTGTTTGTGTGTGCGCAAGATAAAGGCTACACTATTTTTGTAAAACTGGCTTTAAATTAGTCTGATGCCCACATTGCCGAACAACTTTACTTACACTCTGAGGACCAAATAACCACACAGTGTAGCGATGTCCCTCTCACACGTACAGTGTGACTTTTGTCTAGACATTAACCAGAGGTGCTGTATGTGTGAATGCAGATGTCTGGATCAGTTAGGCTGGTCAGTAAACATATTCAACCCTCCGAGCTGCTTTGTCCAAAGTCAGCATGAGCCCATGTGTGAATAGAGCAGGTCATTGTTCAGAGTCCATTGATGTTGTGTAGCTGCTTTGTACTATTTTCTGCTAGCCTGTATATTGCTTTATTTACTTATATTTCCACACTGTGAAAGTGAAAGTGTACACTCTTCTACACTGTTCATAATTCAGTTAGAAAGTCCCAGCATCTCTCCTGCTGGGCTGAGATGTAAAGTGTACAGCCTTTGATGCTGTTGCCGTTGCACATGCATTTCTCTGATGACTCGAATCACTGACTATTAGGGGTCAGCTTGAAGGTAGGATTAATATCAGCACAAAAAGAGTCTCCATTACGGATTCTTCTCCTCCTCCTGCACACACCCAGGCATATGTACTACATGTGTGAATGGACAAACTCAGACAAAATCGAGTTCTTATGTAAAATTGGCTTTACATTGTATTTCCTCTGTTTCTTAGAATCATCTGCCAGCTGCCAAATATTGCACATGCATTGCACGTCGCAATGGTTCTGTCATGTTCAAACATGGAACTTCTCCATAATGGAGACGAATGTGTGAAAGCTAGAAACCCATTACATTAACAGATAGATGAACCCAGCAACGTTACAGATCCCATGTCTGGGCAGAAGTGTGAAAGAAAGGATGAGTGTGTGAGGGTGGAAATGAGCTCTAGACTTTATCTGTATGTTCTTAGTCTTTTTTCTGCCACATGCCATGATCTATATAGGAAATCTCTTTGGAATCTCTTTGACCAAGAGCTATCCTGAAGTTTAAAATGTGTATATTGTATGTATATTTGTATTTGTCCTTGGAAATGTCTTTTTAACTTGATCCATTGACTTTATTCTTGCACAGGACAATGCGAGACTGCCTGATAAGCATGCTATAGTAACCCTGTGTTTTGACAGAGGATTGCTGGGAAACAGCAGTGGAATCGGCTTGAAGTGTTCTTTTTGATCAAAGTGACATCTATAAAATGCTCTGAGGATGTTTTTAAATGTTTTTGCTCAGAATAGTGGTCTGTATTACAGCTAGGATTAATTTTCCCTTTTCGTCCGCAGATCCTCGACAACTGGAAATACCATAAATCAAAGGTGGCCTCCTATTGGCTAGTGAAGCTGGACTCTACTAAACAAAGGAAGGTGAGTCTTATGCTGGAATCAGATCGCACAATCTGAGCCAACCAACATTCAGCGGAATATCTGTCTAAATACACATCAATACACATCCTGAGAGATACATTTAGGAATACCTTGTCATTTCAAGCCTCTTGGATATTTGGAAGAATCTAGATCAGAACTCACTGCTTCCTATTAGATCATAACACTAACAGATAATAAGAGACAGTTATAGGATTTAAATAGCCACCGTTGGAGTCTATTGGTCTGAATGACAGCTGTCAGGCTTGGAATTAAGTCATTTTTAGGGCAAGGCCAATACTGGCCTTTGATTGATAAAGATTTATAGGGGCATTGTGGCCAAAATACAGGGCATCAAGGCCAAAACCAATGGTGCAATGACAATAAGTTATAATTACATTGTATTAAGACAAAACAATATTAGTACTAGTAGATGATAATTAGCCTGATCATCCATCATCGGTTATCAGCGCAAGCATACATTATTAAACTATAAACCATTAATCAAACCAATAACTAACCACAGTCAGCATCAGAAAACCAGATCATACTTTCGCAGTTAACTAGTGTTTCTGTAGTGGTGACACATCTAAATGTACAGACAGTTTTGGCAGTTTGAATTAAATGGAAGCACCCTGTTCTCTCTAGGGAAAATATTACATCCAACTCCCTTTAAGAAATATTAACATACGCCTTACATGTCTTTAAAACATATAGGCCTAAATCTAGACAAAAGGTGTCCCCATGTCAACAATCCTCTTGTCTTCAACATCATAGTCCATAAAGATAAGCTATATTTCTGTGCAAAAATGTCACCTCGACTCCCTACCAGCCTTCGTTGGTTGTTTAAGTGGGAGGAGACGGTGCAGTACACACCAAATTAAACAAAGACTCATGACACTGTTAACTTGCCATATATCATGTGTGCATGTGTGAGAGAGCCGTTCTTTGACTTAATTTTGTTTTTTTAAGCTGTTTCCAAAGTACCTAATTGGTTTCCTGCTATGCAGCAATATTCTAGTAAACTTTAAAACACAAGTGCATTAATACTTACTTACTTATGTACAGTCCAGTATTTAGCTGCTTGTGCTTATCTCATAACAGTAACTGTTAGCTAATATTATCTAGTGGGTTAGCTCTTGATGTTTATGTAACACGTATATTTGCAGGAGTGGGAGAAATCTTGTGCTGGTAATTATGTTCAGCGTGGTGGTGGAGACTGGGAAATTTGAGTTTTTGTATTTGGTGTAGTGTATGTAGTTTTAAATGAGGAAATACGCAACTTTCTTTTAAGAGTTCAATGGCCAGTTAAAAGCAGGCTGTTCCGAACTGGCCATGTGGGTAGTTAGTTTTTGAAGGGGCAGTGGGGGCACGCTCAGGGACATCTACAGCACTGGCCGCCATAGTATAAATCCTGCCTTGACTTTTAGGGAAAACGCTAGTGGAAATGTGGCCTTGAACTGCAGAGATTAACATGTCTTTAACTGTACAAAGAAAAGAGTTTTGAAGGTCTGGCAGGTATCTGTGAGAATCTGGGCTTTGTATTACTATTATTAACACTTTATTAGCTTGATAACAATTAGTAACAGTTAAGTTCTCAGACACTGTTGTCAGAGATGATGCTTAATTTTTAGATGTATTAATTGTAAAAGTCTTAAACATGGACCACACCTGTATAAATGACCTGTTTTTGTACTTACTGCCACACAGTCTAGACAGTCAGCCTCTATTGAATCGACATTGTTAAAACCAGTGAATATAGCAAAATGTCACCACTCCTACCTGTTTCCTCACATGCTTTTGAACAACTTTTAAAACCCGAAAAATAATCCCCCAATCAAACATCAGAATAGAAAAAACAAAAATAAGACAAGCATGAAGATCCTTCTCATGTCAGACAGGGAGAGGAAGAGATACCAAATAGGATGTAAACAAAAGAGGGGACAAGACGTGAAATGGCATCCAGTAGGCGTGTCAGTAATGATGTGATCTCTCAGCTGCCGCTTTCTGCACAACAGTGCTCGGCTGGGTTGTGGGCTGTGGTGGTGCGAGCCGATGTTTTATTTGGAGTGGAACAGCCTAATGAGCAGCAGGCAGAGGTCAGGAATGTGGCGCCCACCGCTCTGCCATCTGATTACCATACCAAAACATATCTGTGTGTGTGTTTACTCATCTATCAGTTTGTCTGAGTGTGTATGCGCGTCTCGCTCGCCTCACATTGCTGTAGGGAAATCTTGCCTCATCGCATCGCAAACACACACAGACACACACACACACACACACAGACACACACACAGTCAGAGAGGCACGTCAGTAATGAGGAGCAAGGAATCAAAGTCAAAAGGGCCACAGCGCTGCACTCTGAGCAGGGTGAAAAGAGAGAGAAAAAGGGAGGAAGAGGAGGCAGTGGGGTGGGGAGGGATGGGAAAACAAAGAAGAGAGATGGAAGGCTGGTGCAGGTATCCTCAGACCGCCTGGGAACTTCTGACACCTTCTCTCTAAGACTGACGTCGGTGCAGCAATTAGTCCTCTCCCATGCTCTTCGCTGTCTGCCCCAGTGCTTTTTGTCCTGCCACACACACGCGCAAACACACAGCTAAACTTAGGCTGTATGTGTGTGCATGCTTTAACATGCATGCAAAGATAAACCTGCTTATATGTGTGCCTGGTCTGATTACATTTTTCTGGACGTGTTTGTGCATATACTGTATGTGTTGCTTGGTTGTGTGTGTATGGGATCTGTCTGTTTATTCATGTATGCAAGCTTGCTCTCTGTTACTGAATGAATGCATTAGCCTCTGTGATTGCTAATTTTATGGTAAGATAAAAAAAAAAGAGAAAGAAATCTTACAGTTGGAACAAATGCCACCTCGCGCATATCAATTAGAAATGCTGTCACCTTTTGTCTTGCAGCATTAATTTCCTTGATTATCACATGCTTCATTTAAACCTGTGTTGTTCTCTTTTTTTCTCCTTTTCACTTTCTCTGTCACTCAGGTGTTGGATATCGTACGTACAAACGTGCGCTTGGCGCTGCAGCGGCTCTGGAGGGAGCCGGACGTAGAGAGTCTCCACCTGTACCGGCTCTTTAACCGCGTCTTCAACCGGCTGCTCTGGAGCCACGGCCAGGGCTTGTGGAACTGCTTCTCCAACACCGGGTAGGCCAGTCTGAGCAAGGCTGTAGGTTGAGGAAGTAATGGCTGCAGTATGCTTGAAACTAAGTAGTTGGTATTATTGTTGTCTGACCACGTCACAGTCCAAGCTGGGGCAAAAAGGCTCAAGAAAGTGATACCACACAATTGTAGATCGCTTGGGGATTTCTAACTGAAAGGCAGTTGCTTGAAGCACCCCTAGCATTTTTTCAAGGACACGCCTTCCTGGAAACAAGGCTCTCCTCCATTTTCCCCAATAGCAAGCACACAATGTCACAGCCCCAATATGAAGGGTCGCCCTAAAGACTTTAGATCAGTTCGGCAATGCAGGTTTTTTTTTTTTTAAACTCTCTAATTGTTTCCACCCAGTTTTAGCAACAAAAGCTGGGAAATTATACTCTCTACTGAGCAATGTGTTAAGAGACTGACTTGTGTGTCTAGCCATCACAGAGAGAGGACAGACGTGATGGATCGTATAGGGATAAGGGCACAGACTTTCAGACAGATTCTCCTCAAAGTCATTCATGCTGTTGCACTCAGTTGTAAACACAAATGTGACAGAAGTATCTAAAGATAGTTTGAGAGAAAAGTTCAAACTCTGCTTTATTTCTCACCTACACACACCTGGCCATTGAGCATTAGGTGGGAGTGATTGTCAGATTGTTGGTTTCATAAAGTCACAAAAATTGTTGCACCGATTAGGGTGGGACAAATTACACCTTTATCATTCTTATCGGTGGATAAGAATGAAGTTTGTGACCTAATTAATTCCCATCAAAGCTGTGGCCCACCTTCAACCTGAGCAGAGGTTTAATCAGCCAGAATAACTGAAAACACCTGTGTGGGTGTTCAGAGGCTTTCATACCTATAATATATCTGGACATCTGTATCACTGTTTCTTCTTTTGGAGAAAAAATTGTGTTGAGTTTGTTTAATACTGATGCAATAGCAGATTCAACAGAAAGAGCTGCACATCACTGGCAGCCACCTTGGTTGTTTATGAAAACGCTTCTCCAGCCAATAAGGTCTCAAACCTCTGTGCAGTCATAGTATCATACCTGTCCGATATTAGGTAAATGGTCGTGTTTGGCTCAACCAGATCCAGGACGGGAGGAAATCTGTCTGAACAGGAGGGAGGCCAGATGAATGTGCCAGTGCAAATAAAACATGAGCTTGCAATTTCGTCTGGTTTCCAGGCTGCTATAATGCAAGCTGGATTTGTTGTAATTGAAGACCAACGAACCAACAAAGAGCAAAGAAAAGAGACATTGGAAAGTTGCCCAGAATATCACAAAAAACACCCTGATGCTCAACTAATTCTTCTAAATCAGCAAACAAATAATCACACTGCAGGCCACTGCATGCCACTCTTTGGTGTGTGAACTATGGAGAGGTCTCTGCACTATGCCATCTCTCCATGTCCTTAAGCCCAGTATTCATCAATATATCAATTCCAGTGACAGCAGGGACAATTTGCTATTTTTATTCAGTATAACTGGGGAAGCAACAGCGGCTGAATGACAGAGAATGAGTGACAGACCGAGCAGACCCGGCTGCACTTTCCTGAAAGCTCTCGGGGATGAAAGAAACATGTTACTCTGTGGAGACAGGGTGCAAATTAAGGTCACAAATCTGGGCTGTTAATCAGGGCTTTTTCACAGGTGAGAGTAAGGAAAAGAGAGAGGAGGGATGGAAGCAGGAAGAAGGTGAATGAAGGCTTCTTAGTTCTTTTGCTTTGGTTTGTTATCAGATACTTTGAAGTTTTCATTCGAGTTTTTTTTTTCTACTTTTTTGATGCAGCAAAAAGTGACTTCCTACAAGATGAGTCACTGCAGTGACAGCCCACTTGATCATGTCCCTATAGAAACCCCCAAACAGCAGACAAGACACGCAACCACACATACACACACCAACACACAAAACTAGTGTTTTCCATCAGCGGTTCACATCGGCTTTCATAAACACGTATTTTGCTTCCGTCAAAGACAGACGACAGACACAGCGAGACATCTTCAGATGCGTGAAGTTGGTTTCCACACATTTATTTCTTCACACATTAGTGCCCTCAAACAGAGCCACACATGCAGCAGAACTCACACTTGTACACACAGACATACAACCCTGACATGCAGACAGCTGCTGTGCTGGTAGCTTTTCATCTGGGCTGTGATAAAGGTGTGACCTTCTTGAATCTCCTCCCCTCCATATTCTTTACAGTTCAGTTGTTCAGTGGTCGTGTTTCCCTCGACACAGAGGGCTCAGAGGGTGTAACTGAAGTCCACAGCTCTCCATTGTCCTCCTCCCGCACTTCCTTGGCAGTCGTAATTGAGGGAGAGTGAGGAAGGGAGTGATGAAGATGAAGGGGATGATAAGCAGAAGGAGAGAAGGGGTGACAGAGAGAAAGCGGCAAAGAGAGTGACTGAAAATGAGACATTGTATAAAGAACGGTAGAGAACAAAGTGAGAGTAGGCAGGGCTGTAGCCAGGATTTTAGAAGTACTCAGGTCATGAGTCCCAGCAGCAAGGAGGATTTGGGAGGTAACCTTCAGTCCTCAAAGATTCTTCCAGTAGAGCATTCATTTTTTTTTGTCAGACAGCTTGTATTACCATAACAGGATAAAACAGATGGCTTACAAAATGCACAGGGAGAACAATTCAATAAAAAAGGTGAATCATTAATATATATATGTATTAGCTTTTTTTCAGCTACATTTATTAAAAAGTCCTTGGGAAAACATGTACTGGTGATAGAAGGTAAAACAAGTGATTGGTAAACAAGTTTCAGCTCTCCTTTTTTTTTTTTTTTTTTGCTGGGGCATTGCACAGAGCAATGCAACAGCATGACAGGCTGTAAACTTCACAAAACGAGTCCCTAAATTAAGCCCAAATGACAAAATGAACTGTGATGTAAGCAGAGATCAGTGATATGTTGTTTTTATATCACAGATGATAATGAAAGGTATTAAAATGCAAGTCTTGCGGGTAAAACATACTCATGTGTGCTGATGATGGAATCTTGTCATTCCAAAACCTTTAGCAATTTGCTACTTTACTGTAACATTTTAAGAAATGTATTTTAAAAAAAATACAGAGGTCTTCAGTGTCCTCAATAGTAGATACAGGCCTGGTTGTAAAGGTAAAGGCCCAGGAGGATTAGCCTAGCCTAGCCTCATCTACCACCAGCACGCTGTGCCCCATGCAGCCTTTGTCTGAACACAGCCTGCCCTGATGATCCAGCTAGCTTGCTAGCCTATCGCACAGCCCCTCCCTATAACAGGCCATGGCTCCAAACATGGATGAACCCTACAGGGGGCCCCGATGTCACGCAGCTACAGAGAAGCAGTGCACCTCGAAAAGCACACTCCAAACCCAGGCTCCCCTCCCCTCGCCCCCTCTACTCCTCTCTGCCTCTTGTTTGATATTTTATCTAAGGGACTTAACAACAATCAAACGGCCTAGCAGCTATTGTGGGTGATGAATTCAACAGGCTTTGAAAACGACTTAGAGGAAGAGAATGGAAACACACACAGTTTTGAACCCTTTCAGGGGAAGCACCACCCCCCACCCCCCCACCTCCCAAGGAGTGAAAGGGGGAAGACATCAAACGTACCCCCTGGAGTTGTGTGTCTCAGTTGTTGAAGCTCTCTCACAGTCAGGGGCATGTCCGGGGTTGTAAAGGGGGTTAACTGTACTTGGATTTGTTTCATCCTTCCTCTCTGTGCGTCTGTCCGTCTTCCTGCCTGTCTGTGTGTGAGAGGGTGTGTATGTAAATGTACAGTAAAGGCCACACATTAGCGGAGGTGGCAAAAGTACACATTCTTTAGCCGTTGATTCGACTGGGCACGGCAAATCTATGCCACGGTTTTAAACCATCCTACACACAGCTGCATGTCCCACCAGCAGCATTCAGCAGCAGAGTATTTTGCTCACCTAAAAATGTTGACTTGCACAGATTATATTGATTTTGTGCTTTTTCTTTGCTCTTTGTGCTTCTTCCATTGATAAGTAGGCTACCTAGTTAAACAATTTCTTTTTTTGTTTGTTTTTGTGATCGTGAGTCTGCACTGGGTCTTTTATTTTGAAAACTGACTGGATTCTGTATGGTTTTTCTGTGTTTGATCTGCTCTGACGTGACATCTGTCAAAAATAGTTCAACAAGTTCAAAGTACTACTGTCTACTGTACCGTCTACTGTTCAACTGTCTGTTACTGTGTAAACCTAACTGAACCTCATGTCTTTTACGTTTTTTTTTTTTTTTAACAAGCCTGTTTTGAAAATGTAAGGAGTAGAAAGCGTAGATATTTGTGATGAAATGTAGGGAGTAAAATTAAAAAGTTGTCAGAATATAAACACTGAAGTACAGTATGAAGCATTTGTACTGAGTTACTTCCCACCTCAGCGCATTAGAAAACATACTTCTATGTCTATAAATGTATCTACCTTAATCTATAATATGTACATGTACTGTATAGTATGTGTGTATGTGTATATGGATGACTTCATGGTGATTCTAATCTATAACTGCCAATTCTGTGTGTTTGTGTGTGTGCGCGCGCATGTACCGTCTCATTTGCTCTCCAGATCATCGTGGGAGACCATCTTCAGTAAGAGCAGCGAGGTAGTGTCACCCCAGGAGCTGCAGTGCTGCCGCCGGCTGGTTCAGCTGTGTCGAGACTGCCTGTTGGTCGTCTACAAGTTCGTCTCAGAGTCCCGCGGCTCTTTGACCGGACTCAGCCCCGAATGGGATGACACCAGGTGAGAAGGATACCCGACCCTTTGATGTCTTCCCACTGAGCTCTTTGTTTTTGAAAGATTCTTATAGCATTCCTGCTGCAATAGATAGTTCATTATGCCGTATGGTGGCTGGATAAGATTCAAGGATATGATGGGAGTCAAGAGTCTACTGGTAGGTCTCAACAGTGCTCGGTGTTCTTGCGCGAGATGGTGAGCTCTTGCTCTGGGAAGAGCATTAACTAAATGCCTTGAAAGCAAAGGTAAACTGTTGTTAAAGGAAGCCCAGGACAGTGAGGGAGAGTTTGTACAGCAAATGTCACAGAAAACCATAAATAGATAGTTATAACACTTGTCCAACTTTACACATTCAAGTTGCAATGTGTAAGATATGGCCAGAAATTTAAAAGACATCAAATGTCAAAGACATCTATGTATTGTGCTGCAGAAATATCTAGTGAGGTTAGCATGATACCAGTTAGCCTCAGCCCATCCTGTCTATTAATACCACTTTATGCCCCTGTAGATTCTGCTGGGAGATGTATTTGAGCAATGAATTTGCAACATTCACAAGCTCTCTTAGCTTATTTTAGTATAAATGATCAACAAAATAAATCTCAAAATATCAAGATAGGAAATATTCTTTCACTTATTGTCTTTAATAAACTATACATGCCTCTGGTCCTGGTCCAGTGGCTGGAGCTTGGTTCTGTTCTGTAAATACTCTGTTGGTAAGATTCAAGTCATAGCAGGCCTTTTAGCTAGAGGTCTAACTGAGCTAACAGCAGCTAGTGGGCTAGCCAAAGACAGTTACAGTAAAGAGCATAGTTACTTAGACAGGGTTTCCCCCTGTGTACTGCAAGCTGGGCAGTAATTGGGCCAAAGCATCAGGGAATTTTATTTTCAGGGGATATAATTTTAAGATGCTTTTGTAAAAAGCAGTTACGGTGGTGCAGCTTGGTTGGGAAAGTAGATATAGTGGTTGGAAAGCTCACCAGCGATAGATTTGGTTCAAATTTTACAAGTCAAGAAAGTAGCAATTCATTTTTTGTTGATGTGAAAAACACAGAAATCCAATATTATACATTGTCTCTAGCTGTTGATTTTTTAAAGTGCGTGTTGAATAAATTACTTATTTGCAATAACACATTATGTAGTAATATTTTACAGTCAGCTTTTAGCATCAGCTTAATGTAGGCCCTATGACATCTATTATGACTTTTTTAAATTCTCAATTTCATGATTCCAGCCATTATTATGTTGTCACAAAAAACCATAGGGACCGACCTTAATGTTACCATCAGTGTATCGCTGGCCCACGCTGGGTCCCCATCAAAAGATACTGAGCCTAACAACTTTGCTCAGGCTTACTGGTGTTACTCTGGTGATATACTGCCTTCTATTTGGTTATGTTTGACAGGTGGCCATATTTTACACATGGCTTCTTTAAACTAGTGCATTATGTAATACATATGGTCATAACAGTATCAAAACACAACATGCATTACATATCAGGAGAAGGAAAATAAGCCCACCAGGATACCGAACCTGAGTTAACATTAACAGGAGAGATCCTTGGCGTTCAAAATATTTATTTTGGTGTCTTTTTCCTTTAGGTCCAGATGGAAATGGGTTAAAGCTGAGTTTTTTAAGCAGTATGAACCACAGCCTACTTATGAACTTAGCTAAAACTCCCTTTAGAAAAAAGAACTAATAACACGCTTTGACTTAAAGACAAGACAACTTTGATTTGAAAATTTCAACAGCTATCATCATTAAACCTCTCTAAGGAACATTTCCCCTCTCTCCTCCATTGAGCCTTAGAGCCATCATCTTCATCACACAACTCAGATAAAACAAACAAATAAAAAAAATCAGCCTCATTCTATTTTTAAGGTTGATCCCCGCAGGAGACAGCAGCTCAGGTTTGGAGTGAGCGAACTTTTAAAAAGCACATATGCTTTGGGCTGGCAGACAGTGAGGGAGGGGGGAGGGTGGGGGTAGAGGGAGAGGGAGAGGAGGAGTGTGCTGTTAACAGGAAATAATGGCCCACAGATTAGTGCTCAGGTTAGCCCGGGGCCCCCCGAGGCCTGCTTAATTCAATTAGAGCCCAGATGAGCCTGTGCAGCAAATGACCTTACGAGAGAGAGAGCTCCTTTTTTCCCGGGGCCTCGCTTTACATGATTCATAACTCTTGCGCATATTTTAACAGGCTATCACTTTGCGCCTACAGTATAAAAACCTCAGCTGTTGAAAAAAGTATGTAGGGTTTGTGTACAGTTGTAGAGCCACTTATGTTTGGACTTGTTGCTATTGATAGTTTTGTCTTTACTCTTGACTCAGGAATATAAATATATCACTGAACTATGTGAGGATTCAAAGATATAACTGTAATTGGATTTAATAATTCGAGCATGCACAAAATGACACACTAGTGTATCCCTATTTCTGCAGTAGGTATCCTTGAGAGTCCATTTAAGCATGCATTGGTGTGTCTCTCCTTATTTCTTCTGTGTCTATATATGTCTGTGTAAAAAAGCTTACCATTTGCTGCTGGACCAGCCTCTACCCATGGCTCCACCCCTGCTGCTGTCGCTGCCGCTTCTTCTTCCTCTTCCTCCGTCTCTTCGCCCCTCGACGCAGGTCTCTGCTCGGTTTAGTTCTGCTAAACCCTCCCCCATCTTCCAGCACCGTCCCTGTTCCCTGCTTTCTCACAGCTGTAACTAAGGCTTGGTTCCACCTGCCCAGTGATGGTTGCTTAGGCTGCACAACCAACAGTCTGGCATGGTCTCCTCTCCTGTCCCTCACTAATAGTTAATTAAGTGATGTTTGGATTGACTAATGCAGCATGAGAATTCAATATATTTCAAATTATCTGATTATGCTTGGCCAAAAACTTTTTTGACATTGTGTAAATCATAAATGAAAACAGACTGCAATGATTTGCAAAAATATTTGACATATATTTGACTAAATACAATACAAAGACAAAATATTTGTTCAAACTGATTAACTTTTTTGTTTTTTGTAAATATACACTCATTCTGAATTTGATTCCTGCAACATGTTACACAACATTTGGGTCAGGGACATGTTCACCACTGTGTTACATCACATTTTCTTTTAACAACACTAAGTAAGCATTTTGGAACTGAGGACACTAATTGTTGAAGTTTTCAAAGTGAAATTCTTTTTCATTCTTGCTTTATACACAACTTCAGGTGCTAAACAGTCTGGGGTCTCTGTTGCCATATTTTTTGCTTGATAATGCACCACAAGTTTTCAGTGGTACTCAAGCTCTTTTACTATGAAGCCAGACTGAAGTAACACATGTAGAATGTCTTGTGTTGTCTTGCTGAAATAAACAGGGACATTTCTGGACAAGATATTGTCTGGATGGCAGCATATGTTGCTCCAAAAGCTACATTTTTAAAAACACGTTGCAGACATCAAATTCAGAATTCAGAGTGTATATTTACTTTGCACTGTATTCAATTGAATACAAGTCGAAAATTATTTACAAATCATTGCTTTCTGTTTTTATTTATGTTTTACAGAATGTAGAATAGTGTAGAATTGTGATTGTATGAACAAAATTATTGTAAAGGAAGAAAATGGGAGAAGGCAGCATATTCAGACTGTTTGGAAAACTGTTTGTCAACACTGCAACCATTTGCAACCAGCTTGCTGTACATCACCAGCCAATCACACTGCTGCTACATGCTAAACTACGCCTTTCACTCAATGCTTTTCTCAAGAGCATCTTACCCCGAGTGCATTTTCAGTACAAGTGGCCTTAGTGGGAGCTGAGCGCCTGCCTCACCTGCACCGCATCAGTGCCGTGATCAATCCAAGCACTGCTCTCTTCTTGTCTCAAGAAGACAGAAAATGGCTCAGCTTTGCATTGTGTGGTTTGCAGTTTCACAACACAATCGGTTCACATCTTTCCATCAGGCATGCAGGGAACAGTCGCAACCCGCCTCCCCTTCAGATAGCTAAGAAGCAATTAGGATTATTTTCTCATTGATGCATAAGCTTTATAAGAGATGGTAAACTGTGTGTGTGAATGAGAGCGTGTGTGCGCGTGTGCATGCACATGTCATGCGACTGTTATGCAACGATCATCCGTCCCTTCTCAGTGTCTCACACTCAGCTAACCTCAAACTATTTCTCTCGAGCTGTGTCCACATCCAACTGACAAGTTAATCTGAAGGATAGGTTCACATTTTTTATGTCTGTTTTGAAAAAATACTTTACATTCAAACAGTTTTCTGGTTGTCCACACTGGCTTTGAGGACATCCTTTCCTAACACTTCTAGGGTAAGAGATGAGGGACAAAATCCAGTCTTTGTTCCCTAAAAAAAAGAATTCTTATTCTGTCTCTTCCTATTGTCTAGGGAAACACAAAGAGGGAATTTCACACTAAAAGACGAGCTTTGGAAGACATCAGCTTGATTTGCCTGTCTCAGACTGCAGACGCCATATAATGCATTGTAATGCATTTTTGCATGGAGAGAGGATTGTGGATTTTGTCTTCCATCTTGTCCATTAGAATAGTAATAACAGAGTAATAATTACTACAACCAGTAACCTTCAATGTTCATATCCGGGCAATATGTTAAAATTTCCCTCCCAGCCACTGTCAACCCAGCAACCAGAGACTGCATATATATTCACACAGGTGTGTGTAGTTTCAGCTGGAAGATATGTGCAAGTGACAAGTTTGCTATGTTCCACAAGCTCTCTTCGCTTTTTTTTGGTCTAAAATAAGTAAACAAAACAAACTCACACAATGTCAAGAAAGAAAATATTCTTACATCTATTTATGCCTCTGCCTGGTATTAAAATTTTGGATTTTTCTGTCCACCCGGTTCATGTGAATGCAATATCTCAAGAACGCCTTGAGAGAATTTCTTCAAACTTGTCACAAACATCCGCTTAGACTCAAGGGTGAATAATTAGATTTTGGTGACTAAAAGTCAAAGGTTAAGGTTACAGTGACCTAAAGTCCCTCCCTTTCTTGTGAATGTAAAATCTCTAGAACACCTTGACAGAATTTTGTTGAAGCACAAACATCCACGTGGACAAGAGGATGAACTGAGGTCAAAGGTCAAAATCACTTTGAACTCACAGAACGTGTTTTTGGCCATAGTTCAAGAATTCGTATGCTAATTCTGACAAAATTCCACACAAATGTGTAATGGGTTAAAATGATGATGTGATGATGTTTTATATCCAAACAGTCAGAGGTCAACTTCACTGCAACATCATGATGTTCAGCAAAAACATTTAAATCTCAGTCTATGCTATTCCTCTGTAAAAATAGTTTCTGAGTGAAGACACCATGTTTTTCACTGGATCACTTATTAAACTCCCTCAAAGTCACTACGTAAGTGAGTGGGCAGTAGCCATTATATATCTGTCCAGTCGCCCAGCCCTAACACATAATGGAATTGTGAGTAACATTTTGAGAAGAAAAATGTGAACCTATCCTCTACTGCAAACTTGTAAATAAATAATTTACAAGTAAAAAATAATTGGGTTCATTTTATCAAGTCAACACCAGAGAAATAGTGGGTCAAGAATTGATTCCTGTTATATGAGTTGTTTTAAATGTGAACTATCCTAATGCTCCAGCTGGGACATTTCCATTCAGCTTTTGCAGTTCAGTATGTAATCAAACGCAAAATGACTGTCTGGAAGCCCAGTCTGGCAGACATCCACATTCTGACTACTTCAGCTACTTCACGCATTGAAATCGAAGATCATATATGCAGGCAGATTTGGCTCCACACTGTCTCTTGTGCATGCACACACAGATACATAACACATACACTCACAGAGCCCTTGGTTGCCTTTGGCACACGTCAAAGTGGGTCTGTTAGACGGGGTCTTCGGGGCCTCCATTGTTGACCACACCTGCCCGCTCTTGTTCAAGCATCCTTCCTGTGTGGAGTGGCCTGATCAGGTGTGTCAACAACCTCAGGGGTCTTAGAAAAGTCCTTCAGTCTGTGTGGGCAGATGAGAGGAAGTAGCCAAATAGCTTCACTAATGACTTTCTTGTTAAGCCTGGAATTACTGTCACTACCCAAAGACAATTTTCCCATGATGACAAAAGTTTCAGATTCTATTAACTTTCATCTGTCTGAAAAGTGTGGCAGTAATTAGGGTTAATTGGGGTGTTGAGCCGAATGTGGGCTGCAGATAACCTTCAAGCCTCTTTGTACCTCTTGGTTTAGGATTGCGTCAGCTATCGCGGCAGTCTTCCCCTCCATCCTTAGTCATGGCGTTTCGTCTTGTCGGGCCTCCGCTTAATTCGCAGTGGCAGTTGCATCTCGATGGAGGACTTAAGATTAGCGTGGAAGGCCTGTCAGCAGGAACAGTGGTAGATTGTAGCTTTGCATGTAAGGAACAGAGTGGGAGAGTATCTTTCTGTCTCCCCGTCAACTGATGGATTGAAGCAAAGCACAAGTGCATGAACGAGCCTCCCCCTGGCTTTCAAGCATGCATGCTGTTGCCAAGACCTTCTTCATGATCAAAAGGAGGACGAACCTGGAAGATGCCGAATGAGGGTCCAATTAAATATAGCCTGCAGAGACAGCGGCCGCTTGGACGTGAGGAGCCCCCCGTACCCCGCCCCTTGCCACTACCACCACCGTGATTCTTTCTATGAGCAGAATATTCTCAAAGTGAATAGCAGAGGATCTCTGAAGAACACACACTCGGCCCCCAATGAATGTTCAATATTTGATTTTCTTTCCTTTTTTTCTGCCATTTCCATGCCTGGGCTTGGAGTTTTTCAGTGAAAACCTTATGGAAATGGAGGAGAGAAAGGAGAAATCGCACCACACATCCATGAGCAGAATACCAATGGACGTATAGTGAATCTTATAGAGGAAGGTGATGGAATAAGTTGCTGAAACACAAGAGATGAATCCAAGGGTGACACAGAATCATGGTATGAAATCTAGTAAATCACTTTGAGGACTGCACTTTGAGCGGTTTAAAGCAAACCAGATCCTGCCCTTCTGTTCTCTGGGGTTTGCATTTAAGGAGAAGTGCCGGACTGAGCCCTCACCAAGTCCGAAGAAGATGTGCTGGAGGGATACCTACGGCCCACTTGAAGCTGTTTCAAGGACACTCTCGTCAGACTAAATGAAGTTAATTTGAATCCCTCGTAACTCTCCTGGGTCTGGGGCTGTGTTGAAGCGGACGCCCTCAGCGACATGCGCCTTTTTTTTTTTTTTTCTTCTTCTTCTTTTCCGGTCGACTTTAGAAGAAGCCGCTCTGCTAATTTGTCCAAGAGCTATTTCACAAGGAGAGAGAGCTGTCAGAGAAAAAAAAAGTATGCTATCTCTGCACCGGCTTAAAAGAAGATATTATTTCCTCACTCTGTAATCCTCAGCCCCAGTGGCTCTCTTTTGATTAGATTGTCACATCTTAAACACTTCCACAGGGACTATTTCTTTTGACCATTGTACTCGTTTAACTAAACGAGTATTAGATGTATTTTTTATTAGCTAAAGATCCTTGCTGCAGACGTGGCAAGAAGGTCACGTAATGTACAATATCACGATATGACAAGTGTGCCGTGAAAGCCCATAAATGTAAGTCATTCTTCCAACTGATCAGTCTGGAAGAATTCAAACTTCCCCTGTCTCATGTTTTCTGAACAGTATCCCACCCCCAACATTTGCATAACCTTCAGTTAACCTTGTCCAGGATTTGATCATCTCATCTGACATTGCTCTGACAACCATATCTTACTCATTTCCAGTAACTAAGGAAGATGGGAGCAGGGTTCAGCCCCTCCTAACTCTTATCTCAACCTGACGCTGGTCTCATTCTCAGGTACTGGAACGCTGTTAGCAGGAGCTGCCTCACTGCTCTGTCTCGGTGGAAGGTGTCATAGAAAAGTCTTAGAAAGGTTCTGACGTCTATGCCTCGGAATGATAGGTGAGGACTTCACGTTCATGATACCAAAAATTTAAAGGTCAAAGTTGAAACTTAAGGTCTGCCTCTGACATTATAAGTCCCAGAATTTATTACTCTTTGAGCCGATACATAACTGCAGCACATAACCTAATTACACGACTGTAAACTGATGGCACTGTGTATATGACATTTAAGCTTAGGCACATCACACACATCTGTAGCTGCAACAATTAATCAATTAGTCAGTCAACAGAAGGTTTGTTTTCTTTTGTAATCAAATAATCACTTTAGTCATTTTTTGAGCAAAAACACCAAACATTTGCTGTTTCCAGCTCCTCAAATACAAGAATTTGATATTTTTCTTCATCTTTATTGATAGAAAACTGAATATATTTGAGTTTTGGACTGTTCAGTCAGACAAAACAAGATATTTGAAGTTGTCATCTTTGTCTGTTGGGAATTGTAACAAATATAATTTTACTATTTCCTGGCATTTTAAAGACAAAGTGATTAATTGATTAATCAGGGAAAAACTGCATATTAATCAAGAATGAAAATATTCATTAGTTGCAGCCCTACACAAAATATCCAAGATCATATGGATTTTAAGACACAGACTTTTTCTTGCTTTTCTCTCATTTTCTTATGTATATGGCATTTTAGATTTGCTACATTATGCAAACTTAAAGCTGCAAAGAATAATCAATTAGTCAACTGACAGAAAATGAATCATTTTTTATAAAATCACTTTACTTTTGAGTAGTAGTGCTTCCTGGACTCAAATTGAGTGGGTTTGAGGTCTTTTTTTGGATAAGGACACGTGTACACAAACATCACAAAAAAAAAACTCCATGGCACTCTTTTCTTTTAAAAAAACAATTAAATTGCCTTTGTCAGAGACTCAAACGAGGATGTTCTGTTTGTTTGTTAGACTCCCTAACAAAGGCTTTATGCCAAATATTAATTTTTTTGTTTAAAGGCCTAACGTGACCATGATGGGACAATGAAGGCAATTTAATTGTTTTAAAAGAGAGTGCCTTGGCATTTTTTGTAATTTTTGAATATATTTGGGTTTTGGACTGTTAGTTAGACAAAACAAGACGTGAAGATGTCACCTTCCTCTGTGGGGAACAAATATTTCTTCTTTTCTTATTTCCTGGCATTTTGTAAGTAAAGTGATTAATTTAAAATCTGCATATTAATTGAAAATAAAAAAAGAACCATTAGTTGCAGCCTTACACAAAATACTGCAAACCATGAATTTCATGATTAAAGCCACAGCCTTTTTCTTTTTCTTTTTCTCATTTTTTAAGGAGAGGGTGATGTCATAATATCTTGCAATAACCAGTCCTTTATTAAAGTTGAAATGTGCAAATGGAGACGGCCATAAATGGTAGAGTCAATATATGAAAAGTGGGCAATATGTGGTCTCAGTGCTGAGCACTAATGCCGCCCTGACCTCTAAATTGTGACCTTTGCATATCTAATCCTCTCATTATGTTCATCCTCTCCCCCTAATCCCTCCGTCCCTCGCTCTTGTCCGTCTGTCCAGGTATCTGCTGCCAGTGACCTCCCAGTTCATCATGAAGTGGCCTTCGTCCAGCTTTGGCCGCATCTCCTCGGCCGTGCCGCGCTCACGCAGCCTTTTCGCCGCCAGGATGGGCCACTTCTGAGGTCACCGTGGCAACCCTGGCTTCTGACACCTCGCCTTTTGACCTCGACACCTTCCCCTCCCTTCTGAATCTCACCCAGCCAAAACTCCGATCTCAGCAAGTCCGGTATGGATCTGACTTTGGGGGGGGCAGCTCTGGACGCCGGATGGAGCCTCAGCCTCAGCCAAATCCCCTCGTGGAAGACCAACAAAGACAGGCCGGGTGATTTGGGTTTGCTAAAGGACCTTGTTTAGATTAGTTTGGACCTGCCTGCCTCAACCAGCGGACCACCAGTACACTCGACCTCCACCTTTACCCCCAGTAACACCAGACAATGGGTTTACCCTTCTTTTCTCATTGTAATTGCTGTATTATACCTACTCACTGTACAGTTACAAGTCATGGTACTGTAAAAGAAAGGAATAACAAATACTTAACAATGCAAGGATTATTTATTTATGTACTTACTTATTTTGTAAGGTATTCCATGAATGCAGTGAATGCTGACGCAGAATGCAGATATGGAATTATATCAACAAAGCTATCCATTGTTTGAGAAAGTGGATGTAAAAAAAAAAAAACAACAAAAAGCTTATTTTTGCTGGCTGTAATTTTATTTCTGAATTTAATTTATTTCATAACTTATATCAGAAGCTTTATGTTTATTATAAATGTTTTAACAGTCACTTTATGTTCTAGTTTTTACAGACGAGCGGTGGTGCCCAGAGAACTCAACATGTTTAACTTTTGAATGCTAATGCTTCATGTTTTACCTGTGTGATATTAAGTGCAGCACTATTAATAAGCAACACGATGTTTAGAATGTCAATGTAGTAAAAAGCCAAGCCTCTTTGCCTCGTAGACAACGAGCTGACTTTGATGCCACATCGTAAAAAGAGCCAAACATAAGTCTCAGAGAGCTCAGTAATATGCACTTTGCAGTTTGTCACAGGAAGAGAAATTGGGTGCACATTAAAAGTAGTGTTTGCATGCTTAGATTTTAGCCCCTCACCCAGATGTAGAGGTTAGACAGAGGAGCTGCGTTTGGAATATACTTGAAGTTTGTGTTGTCATTAATTATTGTGTCTTTGTGTCGGCTGCACCCAGAAGAAGACACTTCACTTGTAGATCTGTCGTCTTGATGTGTTCAGGATAATAAGGATGTGTTGCATCGCTTACAGATTGTGCAGCGCGTTTGAATGACTCGGCTCATCAGCTCTAATGTACTGCAGTAACAGCGGAGATTTTCCTGGGACGAGCAGCTGCAGCCTTTTCCCCAGTGCCAGGGATATCATGGATGTGCCAATAATAAGCACGTCTACGTCATGTGTTCAGTTCAGGTTTTATTTAAGGTTAATATGTCTACTGTAGGACCTCAGTTAAATACAGTATTAAATGTTGATAGGGAGAAATGCAGTGTTATATGTTCAGTAGTTTACTCAGCTCCGTGTAGTTCCCCATGAGATGATGATACTAGACCTTTAAAGATGGTAGTCTGACTGTACACTACAGTGCAGTTCACAGCATTTTATAACATTAATTCTGACTGTGCTAAATCTGCTCAAACTGAACTCTCCCCATACACTGAACATCAAGTCACAATGCCAAATATTTTTATTTTGCCTGATTTTATTTGTGTTATTTAAGAGTAGTACTTTTTCATCGGAGGTATGAGATTTTTAATTTTACATAGCAATAAAAAGTTTAAACAAACACTTTTCCTCTTTTTGTCATTTGTTTTCTCAAGGTAGTAACCACTTTTCCCAAACTAATTTTTTAACACCGCAGGCTGTTTTCAAATTGTCAGTTTTCTCTTTATTTATCCTCGGAACAGATGAATAAGCCTCAGCTCTGGGTTAGAAAATTACAGAAAAAGAGAAGAGAGAATATATTAATGAAAGGGCAGGAACAATTTAGTCAGTATTTTATTGTAGTTAAATTAGACATAATACAGGTACTTTTTCTGTTCAGCAGTTTTGAAGTATTTGGCCAACCACGGTTTAAAGAAGTAAATACAATATAGTACACTGGTTAAGAATAAATTAAGAAGTAGCAGTACAACAGAAAAAAGGGAGTGAAGAAAGAAAATAGATGAATAAAAATAAAGTAATGTTTGTAATAATAAAGGATATATGGGGGGTGTCACTGATATTCTAGTCATCTGTATTTAATGTAGGGCTCTGTGGAGTAATGTAGAGTACTGCATAGTTTGCAAGAAGCCTTTAAAGACTTATTTAAAAAAAAAAAAGATTTAGGGGTTGGTGGACAGCTGATAATGTAGAGACAGAAAACAAGGACTTAGAGAGCCGTATCAAAATCAGGTTTATTGCCAAGAAGGTTTACGAGGAATCTGACTTGCTGATTTTGGTGCATAACAATAAACAAAGCAAATAGAGAAAAGAAAGAAAAATAAAAAGATTTTTAAAAAAGCAAGCACTGTACATCAAGAGGCATAAATAGAAAATTTACAATAAGATATGGAAAATGTGAAAAATAAGTTATTCACATGAAAGAGGTGTATACATTAAGAGGTATAAGAATATTTGAAATGTAGTAATCCAACAACTTAAGTATAGTCTCTGACTGGAACTGAACCAGATATGATGTTTAGAGGTTTAAATTGCAGTATTTGTTGATATCACAATGTCTACCACGATTTGATTCAGTTAAGCGATCAATATCAGACAATTTAACAAATTATGTAATATTCATGTTATCTCACAAAAAGCAGCTAAACTCTGACTGAACTCTTGCAAACATTTGTGACACAGACATGCGATGGGAATTTCAAAATAACAGTGTATATTAAAAATGATGATATAGATTTATGTTTGCACTTTGTATCAATTATATTGCATCATTGAATTGATATATCAATCCAGATCGATGTATTGTTGCAGCCCTAATTGTTGGCATATAGCATTTGCCTTAATCATTCAGCTACCAGCATGTTATTAAAATATTAACAGATTTATTTATTTTTTTTATTTATTAAGATTGATTGTAATATATTGCATTAATAAGGTCTGTAAGGGGTAAAGATGAGGTAAAATTCAGCACAGACAGACCCATGTTCAAAGCGTAAAATAACCTATAAACTTATAGAATTATTATTCAGGCTTTTTACAGGCTTGTGAACCTCATATTTCATTTCATGACTGCAAAAATGCCAGCAGTTACATTACAATTCAGCAAGTAGCTCCTTGATGGGACACTTTTAATATTTTTCATAGTGTTATTTTTTTTAAACAATTAATTACCTGAGATAATATCAATGGAAGAAGGAGCTGTGAAACAAATAAATAGGAAAAATCAAGCGGAACTAATTATAAACATTGAATTTAAGTGCTGCAGAACTCTAATGGGTTTGAAAACTTCCTGTCCAGCTGATATCAATTACTGGAGCAGCTCTCGGGGCGCGTGGGTCAGCATCTGAGCGATATCTCGTTTCACACCAGATGCCCCATGTGGACAGGTGACACTTCTGAACTGTCACTCGCCGCAGAAATGAGAGTGCGTACCCAGCAGCCCCTTCCTTGTTCCGTCTTGACCTGAAAGCCGCCCTGCACAGATGTGTGTATGTGTGTGCGTCTCAAAAAGAACGGATGTAGTTTTATTTAGACCTGTAACAGCAGCGTGGCATCCAGCTTCTTGCGACCTTTCCACCCCTCCATCGCTCTCTCCCTCCCTCTTTCTGTCAGCACAAGAGGTGCGGGGCGTGACCTTGAGGCTCTCCGGCCTCCCTGCCTTGGCCGCGGCAGAGCAGAGGCTGACAGTCTGGCGCTGTGACCCCGGCATGCTGTCCAAAAATATCTCCCCCAGCAACGGGGCTGCGCTGTTCCCGTCCTGACCTTTCCACTCGTCACTCTCCTCCTCGGCCCCATCAGTCGCTCCATCCCTTCCTCCCCTACCTGCACGTTCGTCCAGCCAGCTCTACAGCCAGTGTCCAGCCTTTTTTTTTTTTTTTTTTTTTAAAACCAACACCCAGATGACCCAGTTTCAGGGCCCTGAGCCGACCTCTCCTCTCGGCTTGGAGAGTAAAAAAGCGGCTGGGAGCTGTGTGAGAGGTGGATGGTTCAGATGAGATAAGGAAGCAGACAAACACAGATGGCCGAGCTTCAAAAATCTGCTCTTTTTTTTTTGCTCTTAATCCACTATTTCAAATAACATGGAGGGAAAAGAGCAGTGTGATTTGTTCTGTAATTATGAGTGAGGTGTCCAGAGGCTCGCCTGCCCTCCTTTTCCTCTCTGCTGAAGCTTTAAAAGTGGAGCCTGTAGTGGTTTGTGCGCTTTCAAATGACAAAAGTGACCTTTCTTATCAGACATATACTGCCTGTGTATGGAAAAGTGTGTGTGTGTGTGTGTGTGTGTGTGTGTGTGTGCAGATTATGTATCTCTCCTGCCTGCTGTGTGTGTAATGGCAGCATGTACTGGATTGTATATGTGTGTGTGGATAGCATGTTTCACATATGTTCACTGCTGTGTTTTATTAGTTTTTCAGGCCTCACACCCACCTGCCTCTGTGTCCTGACATTTGTGTGTGTGTGTGTGTTTTATGTGTATTCTCAAAGGCACACATTCAATGACACCCGCTGCAGTACATTATCCGTGATGCCTCGTTTACAACATGTTTGCTCTCAGCAGGGGTCCTGCCTGTAACTGACACATAAACCAACAGATAAACACATGCACACTGAGGAGCCTGGATGGTCTTCACTCAGCCTGTCCCACTGGCTGCATCACCATACACAAACACACACACACACACACACACACACACACACACACACACACACACACACACACACACACACACACACACTGATCTCTCTTTCTCTGCAACACATTTACATTTTCAGAGCAAAGTCAACTAAAAATGAACTAAATTATGTGAGTCAACATTTCAGGCAGGATGTAAAATAATTAAAATCTAATTTTGTGTGTTTATGTATTAATTCACCTGTTGGCCATATTTGATTTAAATTTTACTCTTAAGAAAGCAACATAATCAGAGGATTAGTTAATATTTAGTTTTATTTAAAAATGTAGCTTTTAGTTGAACCCAACCAACGACTAATTCATTAGTAGATCGTTATTAAAAAAAGTGGTTAGATCCTTTATCGAGCAAAAATATTATCTGGTTTCAGCTTCTCACATATGCTGGATTTTGTTTTGAGTGAATATATTTTGGTGTTGGGCTCTTCTCTTGTGCACATGGAGGGTTAGTTGCATGAAAAAAACAAATCACTACAAAGGGGTGCTGTGGTTTAAAAAATAGGCTAAATAAGAAATTTAAAGGTGTCACCTTTGGCTTTGGGAACTGGTGATGGGGATCTATTTTTCTTCATATGTTGTAGAACAGGTGCTCCAAAGTGAGGACCAGAAGCCAAAGCTGGGTCATCAATTTTGCCCAGCCAGATGTTTCTAGGGGGAAAAAAAACAAGAATTATTAGTATTTTAATTATAATATAAATAGCTGTTTATGTAGTTTTGTTTTTGTGGAGAAATGTGCTTTAACTATGTAGGATCCCTAATTCTTAATTATTTTTCATAGTCTGAACATTGCAGGGTGACTCTCATGTAAGACGTCAGTCAATTAAAGGAACTTGGGATCCTAGCAGCATTTTGCATCTAAAAATTCAATACAATACATCAGGTGTTTGCATTTGGCCGATGGCCCACCAGTAAGTTTCAATTTTAGCTCTCCAAGAGAAAAAGTGTGGGCACCCTTGTTAGAGACTAAACAATAGATCACTCATAGAGCTGAAAAAAGTAATCAACAATAAAAACATTTGTTAATTGCAGCCTAATTTGACTTTGCAGCATAACTTGGCCTCCGACACTGATCATCTTTCAAATATTCTGATTTGTTTATTCTGATAAATCAATAAGTTGACTGACAGAAAATTAATCTGCAACTATTTTAATCAGTTAAGTCAGATAGTTTTCATTTCTTCTCAGATATGAGGACTGTAACCTTTCCCATACATGATCGTAACCAGACAAGACAATTGAGTAGAGCTGCAGTGATTGGTCAATTAATCCGTAAAAAGAAAATTTACATTTTTGCATGAAAAGGGGACTGAAATGATCAGTGATCAGAATAGTTGGTAAACATTTGCTGGTTCCAGTTTCTCAAATATGATAATTTTTTTTTACTTTTCTGTTTTATTCATGATAGTAAATGAAGAGTCTCTGTGTTTTTGACTGTTGGTTGGACAAAAGAATTCTGAAGATGTTGAGACATTACTTGTAAAATGTGGTGTGCATTTTTCTGAATATTTTGACACTTTATAGACTGAACAGTTAATTGATTGATTGTTGAAATAATCAAAAGACTAATCAATAGTGATAATTGTTAGTTGCAGTCTTAAATTTTAACATCCCACCTATAAAGAGCATTTTTCAATATTATCTAATATTTAACAGACAAATTAATTAATCAATAAAACTGCAGTTTTTCTAAGTGGTGTTCTGTTTCCTCAGAGTCAGACCAAGATCCCCGAAGAAATTATCATCATTTTGAAAATAAGAAAAGAAAGAACCACGTTCTCTGAAGAGGTAAACTGAAATCACAGTTTTATATTGAATTTGGGAACAGGTAAACACTAATGTAATGATGTGCACTGCATAATAATAACTTAGTTTGAGCAACTTTATTGCATCATACAAACTACAACAGGGGTTGGCATCAGAGTGGACGTGTTGAAGTAACATTAGAAGGAACATTAAAACATTAACAAAACATTAGAAAACATGTGAACTTGTTCATTAATTTAGCCTATAAACCAAACATTATCCCAGGAAATATTGTGACAAATTTGAATAATGAAAGTGAGACTTATAGGTAACTGGTCTAAACACGGATAGATTTATTCTATAGTCACTGTACTGTACAATTAACATATATCTCATAATGATAAGTTAAAGTTAAAAAAAAGTTGTGCATTTCCACTTTAAAACAATAATGAAAAGAATAATTTGTTGCAGCCCAGTAATGTTTCAGTAAGACCTGAATAAATGATTTTATCTGATCCAAACACTGAAGGCATAATTGAAAAAACAAAACAAAACAAATTTTCCTGATGAAACAAGTCAGTTGTGAAACACACCTACAACTCATCACAACCCTGGTGACACCATTTGTCTCAGTGACTTAATTTCTAGCTTTGCGTGCACACACATACACGTGCGCACACACAAAAAGCTGGATATGGAGCTCATTCAAGGTGATGCTGTGTGTGTGTGTGTGTGTGTGTGTGTGTGTGTGTGTGTATGTGTGTTTATTCATGCAGAGGTCACTATGTTTTTGTCTTTCTTCAACAAGCACAAAAGGCTACATTAATCAACAAACTAACCAGGAAATATTGCATCCTGTGTAATGGAAAAGAATAATCTTCCATTATTTTGTTTCATGGCCAAACACACACACAAACACACACACACACACACACACACACACGCAGCAATCATTGTGCATCACTCTCCATACCCTTGGTTCGCCCTGTTTGAATTTTAATGGTAAGCTGGTGTTGGTTTGGTGTGTCTGGGCGTGCGTCCTCCAGTGTTTTCTTCTTTGATCCACCCATCAGCTACCTTGTTTTTTATTTTTTTATTTTTTGTTTTTTTACCTCTGTTTATCAGGGGGAAGGGTTGTGCTGAGCGTGCACGCTGTTCCAGCTCTGCTTTGTTTCACATTCACATATTAACACACTTTCACACCTGGGAGCTGTGCAGTGACCGCTGGCTGCTGTTGGCTGCAGAGCAGTCACATGACGTTAACTCGTTCACCTTCCCTGCCAGATTTTTACACGCACACACTCACACATTTAAATTTAAACCGCTGACCTTCTACCCATAAACCCACTCCACTAACCTTTATGGACCCGTCGGCCCCGGCTACTTCTCTGCAGAGCGGCTGAATCAGACCGCACTGCACCACTTCCAAATGTTCACCTTGGTTTCAACACTCAAGGAGTCTACTGTACTTTGTTCCAGCCACAGGGGGTTATAGATGAGCACAGTTCTGCATATGGCCATCATTCACCGCCCCGGGCTCCCCCTGAGTGTGTGTCTTGAGTGTGTGTAACAAATGGAGGCGAGCAGTAAAGGTATTAATGTGAGGGAACGAGCCCTGTGGTGGAAGTACAGCAGGAAGTCACTTTCTCTCCCATCTGGCCCTCTAACAAGATGGAGAGGAGCAGGCAGGTGTGAGCGGTGGTCTGCACCTCCGCCGGCTGGATTAGCACTTCTGATGGGAGAGAAGAAGAGAGGAGGACGCTCCTCGGCGTACGCTGTCATTCTCTCCATCCCCTCCCTCATACATCTCCTCGCCTCCTCTGTGATCACTGCTCTCTGGCCCTCTCTCTGCAGCGAGCGTGAGAGGGGAGACTCAAAATGAGAATAAATGAGGTGTGGGGAAGGCGTTCGGGCAGCGTGCCTGTTTGTGTGCATGTGTGTGTCTCTGTGTGTGTGTGTGTGTGTGTGTGTGTGCGTGTACCTGCCTTCTATCATGTTCAGATCTCTTCCTCTGCTGCAGTGTTGAGCTGTGGAGCCAAAAGACCGTCCGGGGACTCTTCATCCACTTGCCGCTGAGCGCCCCAGGGGATGGATTGAGCCTTGCAGGCTGGGATATTATCAATACAGCCCCTCCAGGCAGCCTGGGAGACAGGAGACGGAGCCACTGACTCACTCTGCCTATTAGTCTACTGCTGAGCATCGGTGTTAGGGGGGAACAGCTGGTTTGACTGGAGCCTGTGCCAAACAGTCCTCCATCTTTGCCTCATCTTCACCTGCTCAAAGTCTCTCTAACTCTCCACATGGATCTGCCTCAGACTCGCTTTTCACTTTGGCTGTGAAATTTACCTGTAAATGACCTGTCTAAGTATGACATCAAATTGAGTATGTAGTGTGTCCAAACTGCTCAGGATGTAGATTTTTTGTGTGTGATGTATACTAGATTAACAAGAATTTGTGCCATGATCTTACTACACACACCCAACCACAACACCACACATTGCATCCCTTCATCCCTTTAGCACCACACTGTAGTTTTGTGCACAATTTTTGTATGCTATTTCTTTTCAAAATTTTAGCGATGCACTGATACCAGCATGGGGTAGTGGTTCGATAGTGTGCTCGTGTGCTAGTACTAATAAAACCTTTCTGATACACCACGCCTGATACAATACCAAGCAGTTGCATCAACTCAAGCAAAGCGATAGAACTTCTAAAGAAACAACACAATGTAGAGTTGAAAGACTTGTCCTCAACATCTTCCATTAATGACTGAGGTGACCTGCTGTAAAATACTGTCCAACCTAAACTGGCAGGGGGGTAAAACTTTGGCCTGCGTCCCTCTTTGCCAGCTGTCTGTTAAACTGAAACAAACTCACAGACTGCACCTGTAGACCAGGAAGTCCCACTGGGAATAAGCTAGTTGAATGCCTCGGCTAATTAATCTGAAGACAAAGAAAAAAAAAACATCACTGCCACAAGTGTGCGACCCTCTTTTCTTGGCTGTTAGCATTTCCCAGTCCTCCTAACTGTGAGTAATAAGCAGACTACCACTTGTGAACACTTCTTTATTCTCCTGTTAATCTTCATCAAAAAAGAAGTACAGTACACCAAATAGATATATATAGATATAAATACATATTCTCAGTTTCACAGCAGAGTAAACGCTACTGCTGCACATGGCACCGCACTTATACCTGTCCCTCTTAAACAATGGCAGATAGGAACACTTAGCTCTTAGGCAAGGGGAGCATGAAGAGGCAACTTAAATACTACACATGTATATGTATAATTAAAATAATTAAACATTATATAATAAAGTGTGATAAATGATAAGGAAATAATTACCATATGTAGCAGTAAACTTAATTCTGCAAGTTTATAATAATGTTGAGGAATTATTCCTACTGAAATATACAATGCACACAGTAAACTACTCAGCTTAACAAAGAACACAAAATTAGCCTAGAAACTAGAGATGCACTGATTCCAATATTCTTGGCCGATTCCGATTTCTGATTTTTTTTTTTTTTTTTTAAGGGTCTGATCTACCGATTCTGATTTTGGCTGATTCTGATTTTCAGTCTTTCTAAGAACTATAATTAACGACATTCACAAACATTTTTGCAACTTATCTTGTAAAAATTAAGTTGGATGTTCATAATAAAATACTGACTATTAAATATTAATTAAATACTATTTTACATTTTCTCCAGAGTCCTCCAGGTTACAGCCAGGCCTTATTACATTTTTCTATTAAGATTATGAATAAGGGGAACGTGACCTCGCGAGATCATAGAATCTCGTGGGATTTCGCCAGACGCAATTTCACGTGATCACCTGTGGAAGCAGATGTAAACAAACTGGAGACAGACGCGGTGCAACAGTTTGCTGCAGTAAAACTTTGCCATGAGAAAATCAGACGCAGAAGTTAAACAAGTCTGGATGAGAAAACGTTTTAGGAGACACATCAACACAGGTTGTTTATTCTTCAGCCGAAACAGGTAAGATTTTAACTGTCTCTCTGTGAACAGCAGTCTGCTGCTGGCTAACATTAGCCTGAGGAGGTACAAAGTTTACGGGTGTTCTGCGACATTGTCAGCTGCTCTGTCTCGTTGTAGACTGTCTGTCTTCTCTTTCTTCTGTTCTTGAAATCTGTTGCTGACACCAACTTAATGCAAGCATGTGTCTGAGTGTGTAGCTGTTATCAGCGCTGTGGTGATATCATGATCAGTTTGTCTGTTGCGCGCATGACGTGACCATCGTGCAGAACACGTGTGTGACAATGACGGGCACAGAATTGGATATGTGATGCTGACCAGCCGGTGACCGGTCAGGGCCGGTCACGCTGAAAACCGTCTGGTTCCGGTCTCTGGCCGGTCGATCACTGCATCCCTACTAGTAACTTAATACAAATGACCCAAAATGTGTCATGTGTTCAGTAACCACAGTTACACTAGCAGAGGGAAATTCAAGCTCTACAGTGACTATGTTGGTATCTAGCTGGCCAGTTCACTCATAGAGCTCTCCTGTCGCCCAGTCACACAGAGCAATGAAGGCACCACAGACTTCAACCGCATCTCGCGACTGTATCTGAATAATTCTGTTAAGTTAAGAACTGCTTTAGGTAAACTTTATAAGATTACAAATCATAAACTGGTTGTATCACCCAGTGTATTTAGACCCCTTTTCTTTTGGTTCTTGTGGGCAGAGCTTAACTGGAGGCAGAAAAAAATCCTTAAACACATTAACTGACACTAGCTAGCAAGTTTTTTGGCTTCTTTTTTAACAATAGCTGAAGAAAGTCTGAATATGTACACTATGTGTGACTGTATTTTTATGTCAGTGGGCCAGATTGGCTGACCCACATATGCTCAATGGATGGGTGATCTTTCTACAATTCTCATAGGGTGGGGAGAGTGGAGTCCAAAAGAGATTAACTTCAATTCAAAGGGTGGTTGGTTGTGTTTTTCTGTTTAACAAGGAGTTCATTTTGTTTATTTGGTCACAGCTCACACGTCTCTCAGCTTTCACCTTTTGCCTCGTTTAACCATAGTTGTTTTGGTGTTTTTTGACTGGCAGTGGCAGCTGGTATGCAATAAAACTTCAGTTTTGAGCCAACAACAAATCAAGATGACATTTTAGCTTGGTTGTGTGACCTACTACTCAATGCTTGTTTCCAGTTTTTCCTTCGTTTTGCCTCCAGCTAACACCATAACATAATCGTGATGTCTAACCAAAAGGGATCTTTACAGCAGTCTACAGTACGGCAGTTTTTATCTGGATGAAACAGTCATAAAGTGCACATACACTTAAATTTATGTCTGTGGTAACAGCAACGTTTTTGTGAAACGTTTCCTGGAGCTGAATAATCACAACTGTCGCCAAAGAAGTGTTAGCAGTTTATAGAAAAACATTAATCTGGCATGACATTTATGTGTTTACAGACAATACTATAGTATTGTTTCTGATGTTTATATCAGTTCAGCATGTTTCTTTTCCTTGTTGAGGATGATTTAGAAACTAGACTGTGTTTAACATGGATAGATGGACTGGATGAGTTCTCATATTACAGGCAATAAAATAAAGCAATGATTTATCTATACATTGTTTTACCTGTTCTGTGCCTTGGATCAATCAATTAATCCTCTTTTGTTTAGTTTTTTTTAGTCACATATTGCTTGAATATACTTGAACATTCTGCTGTAAGTGCATAATTAATTCATTTAGTAGGCAGTGTGCAGTATGTGCTGATTGAGTTTGCTAGTAGTCATTATGTTAGCAAGTGATTCCAAACACACCAAAAGTCCCTGACTCTCCTCATGGATCTGCCTCAGTCTGTCTCTTCACTTTGTTTGTTTCCCTCTTCTTCAACCTCCCAATTTACAGTCCCCTCCTCTGGCCTTGCTCTGACTCTCTCACAGATCTCTCCATAATCTTCACACCATTATTCCGCTTTTTTTCTTGTTCGCTCCCCTGCCTTCGACTGTGCCAAGGTGCGCCCACACTCGCGACGTGCTGCCCACTCCTGTAATTACACGTGCCCTGCTCTTTTTAAGAGCTTTTCGTGCTTTCTGCCCAGAACTCACGTCAGTGTCACTCCTCTGAATTTTAAATCTCCATCTCCACTTTGTTTCAGAATTGTTTGATATTCCATTTGTGTAATGAGGAGGCTGACCTTGTATTTGCATTTCTGAAAATTGCAAATAGTTGAAACATCCTCGTGTTGAACGGAAGCCAAAGAACTGAACATTTCTGCGGAAAACGGTTTACTGTGATTTTTTTTTATACTCTCATTGTGAATTCACTACACTATCTACTACAAAATCTTCAACAAAACAGGCAGATTCAGATATAAATGGTCGAGCATACATATTTCAGCATGCAGTAATATATAAAATATGGACTCAATGAAGATTTGAGGGTAATAGATGCATCACTCACTGAGATACTGTCTAATGTTCAATCTCTGGTCATTTTTTAGCGTTCCCCCTCACTGCTGCCAACTACACAAATGCCAAATCATTCCCAATCTCCACTTTAACCTTGATGATTCACAGGGACAGATCTCTGGACGATCTGCTCTCAGCTCCCGCACGAAGGAAACTGGAGAACCCCCCGAACAAAAACCACAGCTCAGTCTCTGGAGCCAGCAGCCATGCTGAATCCTTCTTAGATGGCTTAAACAGCCATCGCCGTGACCTCATCTTTGTTAAAAAACAAGAGGAATTTAAAAATGGTGACCCCGCAAACCTCTTAAAAATGCATGCTTTTGTTCCCCTCCCACATCTGCAATCCCTCTTCCTTTCTGACTGTCTTTGCTTCGGCTAGTTTCATTTGATCCAGAAATCTGACGCACAAAAATATGAAGACAAAAGTTTTGCTTGAGGTCTTTCTCAAATATTGTTCATAAAATTTGCTAATCCCCGTTAGAGAGATTCTGATTAAACAGCAGGATTACACACAGGTGTGACCTGATCTGGTCACAACAAAAAGCCTCTCTAAAATGTCCACTTTTATCTAAAATAAAAATAATACATCTGTTAGGAACTGAACTATGGCTCTTTCACATAAAGTTGCAGATACCTTTTTTCCCCAAGGAAAAAGCCATGTCAAGCTCTACTCTGCCTCTGATTGGCTAGTACTTGTTGCCTTCGTTGGCTGAGTTGGTTTGGTTTAAGGGTGAGGAGCGAATGGATAGGGTTAGCTCTGGGCATCCTTCAAAATATTTTTATACCAGTATCTGTGCTTCGATACCGGTTCCTGAATGATAACTTTTTTCGCTACCAAATCCATTTTAAGCAAAAAGAAAATTAGATTAAACACACGGGAAACAGCTGTTCAAAGACCTGGTGGAAAAAAAAAAAACAATGCTCCCTGTCTCTGGGTTCAGTGTTTTTCCTGAAAGCCTCTATGACGTATAACATTAGACAGCCAATCACAAGCATTATTAGATCTTGCTATAAGCATGCTGCTGCCTTAATAGTTCACTGATGGTGATGAGATTTACTACTTATAGTAGGTGCTGAGATTTATTATAGAATGACAAGGCGTTTTTTGATACTTGGTAGTATTGTTGCAGTACCTATGATGCCAGTAAAAGTTCAGTACCCAGTCCTTGTTAGCGTAAGAATACCATGGTAAGTCATTCAGCGGCAGGACAGGGCGGGTCATGACTTTGCCCTCCTGGGAAATAAATGGTATTTGTAGCCCAATGTGAAATAGCCATAGTTCACTACCTAATAAATGTCTTTTTCAAGATCAAACTGCACATTTTTAAGTGACCTTTTATTGTGACCAGTCCAAGGCACACCTGTGCATCACGCTGTTTAATCACCATCTCTATATGGCACACCTGGCAGATGGATGGGTTATCTTGGCAAAGAGGAAGTGCTCGCTAACATGGATTTGAAAAAATTCGTGAACAAAATTTGAGAGAAACAAACCTTTTGTGTGTACAGAGGAAGTTAAACCTTTTACTTTAACACATGAAAAATGGGAGCAAAAACAAGTGTTGCATTTATGTTCTTGTTGAGTGTGTATGTCTGCAGTTGCCTTATGTGTTAGTGTGTAAATTCAGAGTATTTTGTGTGAGTCCTCTGTGTTCTCCTCTCACAGAGTAGACATGTTGTAAAGTTCTGCCTCACAGCATTTTGCTTACTTAGACTGAATGCAGGACTTTAAAAAAAAAAAAAAAAACTGGAGAGGCTAAATAGCATGGTTAGGTGAGATTAGACTTCCCAGATTTAGTGAGAGATTTGTGTGTCAGATGTGGTGTGTGTGCATTTATGTTTTGGAGTGTTTATATGTGCGTGTATGTGTGGTTGCTCGCTGTGTGTATTGTGTGTTTAGGCAAATCAGTGTTTGTGTTTCACTGGCAGTGTGGTAATTTTGCATGAAATCACTTTAGTAAATATAGCTGTTATCTTGCTCCCATTATGTCTCAGAAAGCCGGTCTTTTGAAGCTGACATTTCAAATATATACGTACCCACAGGAAGATGCGCGCCACTCAAGGTCCCTCAAACTTCTGTTTCCTTTCAGCGGCGGCAAAACTCATGTCGCAGCTGCTCAAAATACTTCTGAAGTTAAGGTGGTACATCAAAGTGGCTTATGTAAATGGATGACTAAAAAACAAACTTTCTTTCAAATGTAAGGCTGACGTTAATTAGCCTAGGTACTCAATGGGAGCAAATTGTTCTAGAGTATCTGCAGCTTTTCAGCAACTGAACAAGCTCAGTTTTCGATAATTAGTGGAGCATTCTCACAGCCTCTGAAACTGGAAATAATTGGCTTCTCAGACTGCTGGTGTGTCTGCAGCTCTCAGCTTGTACAGCTCCATCCTTGAACCCGATGCCTTTCCTTTGCTATGTTATGCCGATGTTAATTGACATTATCAATGTGAAACGGCATGTACGTCCGCCGCCTAAAGAGATCTATACAGCTACATAAAGCCTTGGAGAAACCATCCATATGAAGCATTCTTATAATTCCATCCCTGACACATACAGTATCTACTTTTGTTGTCTCTGCTCGGTGACTCTTGACTATTTCCATTTAATGTTAATTTATGCTTCTACTCACCAGGGCTGGGAGGGTTACTTTAAAAATATATTCTCATACACTTACTAACTGCCTATTAAAAATGTAGTCAGTGATGTAATCCAAGTATCACTGTATTAAAGTAATGTAACTTGATTACATTCTGGTGACAGTGTTTAGCCTAATATAGTGTTTTTAGGGCTCTAACTAACAATTATTTTTAATAATTGATTAATCAGTTGATTATTTTCTTAATTAATCGATTAGTTGTTTGGTCCATGAAATGTCAGAAAATGGTGAAAAAAAAGATGATGTTCTCAAATGTCTTGTTTTGTCCACAACCCATAGATACTCAGTGTACTGTCAGAGAGCAGTAAATAAATCAGAAAATGTCAAATTTCTGTTCAAAATGACTCAAAATGATTAAATGATTCGCAAAATAGCAGATTAATTTAATAGTTCATTAGATTAGATTAGATTAGATTAGATTAATCATTGCAGCAAACTGTTTTTGTTGGTTGTTACGTTTATTAGTTTGTCCAGCTATTCCTTCCTTTGTTGTGCATTATTTACTTATTAATTTAATGACAAAATTGCACCCAGTGAGGTATTTTTCCACTAGATGCCATGATGATGGCAAGTGTTAGTAAATCATTCTTTATTTTAAAACTGTAATTCTACTAATAATGCTCATTTTTGTTGAAATGTATCTGTAATCTGATTATGTCTTTATCTGTAACCATAATGCAATACAGGGACCTTTTCTGTATTCAGATTATGTAATCCCATTACATGTAATCCATTACTTCCCCAAGCCTGCTGCTCAGATGCATTTTTAAGGGACTGCATTTTTTACATTCACATTCATTTTAACAGTTGCAGTTACGAGTTACTTTACACATGATTTGAAATGCAAAAACCTCTGATCAGCTTGTAGAATATTAAGCTGAAATACCCAGTAGTCTATATTAAGTAATTAAAATGACTCTATCTCAACCAACTACAACATTAAAGTACTGCCAAGTGGCAACCAGGCTGAAAAACGAAGCCAACACAGAGGTGCCAAACACTGCAGTTGAATGACCTCGCGTGACTACCTGAGGCTCCAAAAGCGAGTCAATCTCCATAGACTCCTGAGTTAAAATGTCAATATTTACAATAAAAATAAACACGTTTACAGGCTGGTACACAAACAACAACAACAACAACAACAACAAAAAAACCCAGTTCTGGTCTCTGTAGCCATTTCCTTCCTTCATGACAACTGTACAGGAGGCAAATTTTTATGTAACTCACCAGTTTAAATTATAATAAGGCTTTATGTTAGTTAAACATAATTAAGGTCATGGCTGCTTTGAGTGACAGATTGGTGCTGTCACAGGTGGCGAGCTGCTAGATGGTGATGACAACAGCCGGAGTCGACCACAGTCGCCACAATGGCTCTTCAGTTGTCCGTCCTGCATCATTAACTTCTATGTGTTCTGGTGACTGACTGCAGTTCATGTGGCTCTTTAATGCTTCTGATACATTGGGTATATTTATGTTTTCTGGTGTCACAAGACTCAATATGAAATAACTTATTAAAAACATTATTAGTACTATTAAACTGCAAATATTTTATGTATAATGCGCTCACGTACTGATGTGCATACATGTAACCATGGTTGCCAAATCATTTATATAAATATGTACTTCAGTTATTGAAGTGGATTATAGGTCTCTTCCTGAACAGATCACACTCAGAAAATGTTTTTATTACAAGAATAATCACATATTGATTACTAAGACATCCTGCAGTTAGTCAGGTTGCTTTCACACCAGAAATTAACTGCACCAGTCGATTCCACTTGGAATCAGATCCTCCTTTTCAAGCGGTCTGCATCTAGTTGCTTGCACCAGGACTCGATTGACAGATTTCACACCAGGGCAAACAGGGCAAACAAGGATTTGTTTTAGCTGAATCAAACAGGCTGGGTGTGAAATTTCATTATTAACACTTCTGCACTTTTTCTTTAAGTCAGACTATGTAACTTTTCAAAGAGGAAGTAAATTATTCCTCTTACAAATGAAAAGGTTGATTCATAAACAATAAAATGCACACTTGTTCAGCTCCATTCACCGAGGGGTTATGCTGCTACAGCCTCACTTGTTCAGGTATGACCAGTAGCTTAAGGCTAAATGCTACAGAGATGTAGTAGTATCTGACTTTAGGACTTTTCTCTGCTTGTACCACCGTTACTCAATGTTTTAGCGCATATTATTGGGCTGCAATTGTCAACTGTGAGCTTGAACTCCGAACGCTGTTTAGAAAAAGTCACATAGATCCATAAATAAACATAAAGTCAAACCTTGAATGCAGGATTTTTACTATTCTTATGGTGTGGTATTACAGCTTTTACTGAAGTATAGTAAATGACCTGAATATGTCTTAACACCCACACTGAAATCTCAAAACTTTAGTTGGACTGCACACATACAGCTGAAGATTTTTGGTGGCTTTGATGACAACAATAAAACAGCTTATATAACGACGACAACCATCTATGGTAGGTAACATGCTGACCACCGAAGTACAGTAACTCATACAACACCCTTCAAAAAAAACAAAACTTTCCCTTTCAAGTCTACTCAAATAAAACTGAGCCATGAACTGTACTTTCTAAAATTTTCTAAATCTCCACATTGAAGGGTGCTCAGTACACCTATCAGTATAATTACTTTGGAGCTGATCTTTTAAACATCAACAACCAACAACACTGGAGCAGTGTGACTGATAATTACAGATGTAATGGACACAGGCTATATTTCAGCCTTCAAATGAACTGTCACACACACTGAAACTTATAATTAAGCTGATAAATTGAAAACGTTGCTGTTTTGGTAGATGCTGAATATTCCACACCAGTAATCTAGTGTACAGCTTAGTGAGAGCTGGTGCAGATGCAACACATTAAAAAGTATTAAAGGATAAGTCTGGTGACGTTCCATATTCTTCTTATTGTCAACATGAAAAACCCAAAACCAACAAAGATTTGATCCTACTAATAAGTATTTTTCTGTGTTGTCAGACTCTGATATAGATGATTCTTCTGCTGCATTGTTTTCCAAAAACTGTTAAAAAAAATCATTTAAACATTTAAATAAGCCACACTGCGACATGCTCTTTCATTACCATGAATACACAGACTAGTTTATTCTGTGTTAGTCCAACACACACTGTCCTGCTGCCTTAAAGGGATAGTTCAGATTATTTGAAGTGTAGGATGTAGGAATTCCAGTTGGCAGAAGCAAAGCAATGAACTGCAGCACCAGGTCAGCAGCAAAAGGCATTTCAGCCATTTAAAAAATGGTCCACCTAACACAAAACAAAACAAACAAAAAATCAATATCATTTTAAGTGTACCCTATATTTAGAATATTGCCACTGCTTTACTTTGCCATCAGACAGACGCCTCCTGTGGGAAATGCTAAGCTATTTAAACCAAATATCAGGCTAATCACAGGCAAAATCAGTCATTTTACCTTATTGAACACAGGAGTTGATGGTCTGCCACTTCCCTGATTGTTTAGGTAGTATGTGTTATTGTGTAAGTCAGCTAATAACACAAACAAACTAAGCAATCAAGGCAGTGGTAGACAAGCAACTCTCATGTTCTACAAGGTAAAATGACTGATTTTGCCTATAATGTTGGCTTGGAGAGAGCAATGTTTGACTTAAACAACAGCAGTTTCCTGTCAGAAAAGGCACAGTAGAAAGGTGAAAATATTCCCAATATACTATACACTTAAACTGATATTGATTTTTTTTTTAGCTGGACCTTCTTTAAGTGGCTAAATTTGTTTTGTTGCTGCCCCTGTCCACAGCAGGTCATTGCTTTGCACCCTTGCTGCTACTCCTTTCTGTTTCTCCAAACTTGGGTCACGCTGACCGTCACTGACTGGAAATAACACACTGTGGATAAGTAGCTCATACAAGCTTACATCAGATAATCTGAACTATCCCTTTAAATACTCATTAGAGCTCCCAGCGTGTATTGATCCATGGTTGAAAATTGCCTAACAAATGTGCTGTCTAAACACGTGTAAGTATTCATAACCTGTTGAAAAATTACGCTAAAAGCGCTGTCAAGTGTTTCTCTTGACACTGTTGTTTCAATTTAAAACATAAATGCTATAATGCTGTACTACATAAGTGTCCCTCAAACCGGGAGATGAGTAGGAGTTTAAATCTACTCAGTAATTCATGAATCCACGTGGATACGATACCAGGCTAATGGGTAAGCCTGTCAGAACAACTGGAGCCCGGGGCATCTGAAGTGAGCCTCTATCAGCTGTAGGTGCAGATTTCTTGCTGGAGTCCGTCACTGGAGGATGAATGACCGGATTAATAACCTATTTCTGTTCCCTTTTGTCATCGAGGAATATATGCACTTGGGCTATAGGCTCTGCAGCTCTAGGAAGTGGTCGTCCTGGTTTGCGGAGTTCGCTGCAGAACTTCACATGCAGACGACGTGACAGGAAGAAAATAAAAAAGACTGCAAAGGCGAAAATGTCAGCTTGATTTTAAAATGAGCTTTCCTTTGCTGTGCTATAATTTCAAAGGCCTCGCGCAGATGTTAACATCCCAGATCATCTGAGGTTTTCAGGGGGCTTCAAAGTCGCTGGATGGTGAAAGGCAAAAACAGAGATCCGCCTTGAACCTTGAACCGCGCTCTTCAAATGTATGCAATGGCGGATAATTAATCCCAACCCGCTTCTTTCTTTTTTATACGTGTGAATGACCAAATGCATTCAGCAGTTTCACTATTTAAGCAGGAAAAGGAAAGACTCAGAGACACATAGTTGGCTTCCTCTGACAGACAGACCGAGAGACAGATGGGGAGTAAAAGATTTTTGGGGGGGAGAAGTAAACACGCCAATACACAAGTAATAAGCATGACTAGTACCCCGATGAAGATGCCAGCACCAGACTCTGAGCATAAAACCCCACTTTGGTGTGTCATGTTTAAAAATCAAGTTGTAAATCCAAAGCCTGTGAATATCTCCATCCTCAGAAACAGAGTGAATCACTCCAAACCAGGCAATGGAAAACTTCTACCGACCTAACGGAGCTCCAACAGGCCAAATGTGAGCCGCTGTCATGGCGACGTCCCACCGTGCTGCATCCATGAGGTGACAGGATTGTGATTTTTACACCAGCTGGACGACCACTGCCATGTGTCATGTTGTGTGTTTGTGTGCGTTGACGTGTAGCATCATGTACTGAGCATGTCGCTCACCTTCCACAGTGTCAGTCAAGCTGGGAGACACGGAGGGAGTGGGAGGGACGGACAGATGAGGACGGTTTGAAAAGCTGCAGTTCAGAGTCATTAGAGGTCATTGAGGAGGTACAGCAGAGCGTTTATTACATTAATGACTAACTTTGGTCTCATCAGATCTTAAAACCACTACTTATTATTGAGTTTAAGCTAAAATTATACTTTTTGAGTCCAGTGATGAGTTTGCTGTGCCAAATATCTGGACAATAGAGCTGCACAGTATGAGCTTCCTCTGCTGTCCTGGAAACATTATTTCTCACTGAAAATCTCTGAAAAAACTTTTTTTTGTGGATAATATCCTAAATATTTCACGACACAGAAAGACAAGAGTCTCCCGGATCATTAAAATACTTCATGGTTAGATTATGGCCATCAATTTTAGATATTTCAACCTTTTTTTTTTTTGGTGAGAATCATGTTTTTTCCATCAGTCTGGCTAATGGCTCTAAATACTGCAATACCCATGAGCCTCAGCTACTGTTGCTATGAAGAAGAAGCCATTCAAAGGCATGAAATGACTAATTTCATGAATAACTGATACATTTCAGTCACAAATCTGAAATTTAATTGATTTGCACAACTACCTTCATTAGATACACCAGAAATGTTTTGAAACATATCAGTGAAACTCCATTATTCTGAATATCTCATTCAACACCATGGTGAAAAATAGAAACAATAATTCAACTCAGTTGTTATTTTTCTTTGCCACCTCTAACAAAAAAAAAAAAAAAAAAAACTTTGCTGAGCTTGTAGAACTAAAGATTGATGGGGATATTTACATAGTCTGACTCAAATCACTGTCAGGGGAGCATGTTGCCACATCTGCAAAGTGATGGAGCGCACAAGTGATTTCTGCTGCAGAACTTTGAATATAAGTAAAACTCGGAGTGCAGCAGTAGTTTAAATTTACTGACAGCGTGTTTATTGGCAGATGATGCATTCTTAACAAGAATGAGTCAGTATGATAACCTGCTACTAACAGGTATGTCCATGTTACCTTAACCTGAACACAGTGGCCTGAAGTGTCAAGCCATTACAAATGTTGTAGCAAATAGTTGGCTATACAGCACTTGAAGGTTATGTAACCCTTTAAGAACTTACTAGAACACTTGTGGGTGTATATGCTGCACCCATCAGGTCAGCAGGAATTGCATTCCTAGTACTTAGAGTAGCTACAGTACCGTAAAAAAGCAAGTACCGTCACGTTTTCAGAATTTTAGCATAGACTTCAGTACTAAAGCATTGGTTCTTGTGACATTCACATTGGATCTGAAGTGAAATTAGAGAAAATACAGAAAATGAGTGGAGAGAGAGATGGGGAATAGAATGCAACAAAGACACCCAGCTGGACCTTAACCCCAAGGCCACCAGGGCACCCCAATTTACTGCTGAAATCCAAGCCTTGAAAGTGCCAGTCATCTAACTGTCTCTGCAAAAAATGAATTATACTTTTACTTGTTGAACAATGGACCCCTAAAATCTATATACAACATTTATTTGTGCATTAAACTGTAGGAGAATCCTATCCTTTGTATTTTTTGAAGTCGAGGTTGTAGATTCTTTTCGGTGTCTCAGGAGATAGAAGTTAAATCCTTTACTACTTAGACTGAAAAAAAAACTTTCAAACACCACACAAACCTCTACGAGCTCCAGCATGGTGGAGGCATGTGACTACGATCTTGCCCGTGGCTTCATATTAGATGTGAATGTGTCTCAATGTGTGATTGTGTGTGTGCTGAATTTGCATGTACACCAGTGTGTGTGCTGTGTCACTGTATTTCTGTGTGTGAGAACAACGTGCCCTCTCAGAACAACTCAAAGTGGATGAGCCCGAGGGGCCCGTAGGGGTTGGTAAAAATAGCCCCGAGGCTGATTAGGAGCGAGGCGGCGGGGGGATTTTAAAAACCTGCTCATTACAGCACCTGTAAGGCCTCTTTAAGTAGCCCTTCTGCAGAGCCCACCTGCTCACATCTGCCAAGAGCTGTTCGCCATGCCCGTAAACTCCTTTCACGCATCCTCCAGGGGCAGGACATCACAATGCAAGACAACGACGATGGTGGGTAAAAACTATGGCCTCAATACATCCCCCAACACAAAAAGAGTAACTTTATCTATGCTAAAGTGGCATGCTGCTTGAATTTTTAATAGCATCCTCGTTTTGCTATTCTCCATTTGGAACAGGAAGGTTTTCTGTTTAACCACTGAATTAAAAACAAGCTTTATCAAATTTTAAGCCTCGATTTTCTTGTATGAAAACCACAAATGGTGCAAAGCTGGGGAAAGTTTTATGGCCAGCTGCATTGCCCACACACCTAAATGAAAAACTGACACCGTCCAGAAAAAAAAAAGACCTACTACTCCTTTAAAACAATAACACAAACAGCTCAACCATGGTTGATTAAAGTTGTCCTCTATAAAGGGTATACGAACTCCCTGAGAGCGGTGCTCGGCACCGTTATTGAGCCAGCAATCTGTGGGGTCTGAAGAGGCTACGCCCCTCTGTCAAAGTACTGCTATGAAGTCTCAGCCTGCCCTGACCCCGGTTGACTCCCATCAGCCCTCCTGCTGGGACAGTAAAACAAACGAACCCCCCATAGACAGGCTGTTTAGAAATGCGCCGTACTGAAGCCTGTCCCTGGATGCCTCTCGGAGGGAGAGACACAGGAAAAGACAGATACATTAAGAAAACAGACGGGCACTGTGATAGCTGTGAGTAAATGAAAAACAGCTTTTATCGGCGATCACAAATAGATCAAACAAGGCCTGTTAAGTTCTAAATGTTTTCATAAAACTGCGCCATGATGCCAGACAAGAGAAACCACAGAGCGGTGCGTTTCCTGTGTTTGAATTAGCCCACTTTGTAACAACAATTCATCAGTGGTTTTGCTTCTAATGTTTGGGCATCGGTTGATGTCAGCTCTGTAAGTGAAATAGTTGGATATTTGGTTCCTGGCATGAGTTTTGGCAAACAGCTGGGTTTGGATCCAGTTCAGGATGTGGTGGACTATTTGACGCTGTTGCCATGCTTTCTGGTGTTTGGCTGTTTTGTCTTTTTTCCATTTTAATTTTTCTTTTAATTACTCCAGTCCATGTGCTCATCTACATGTAGACATGCTCCCTCTGAAAGTAAGGCTGAAGTGCAGTTTAGCTTGCAGAACTCATTTGTTTATGTGGTGTTTTAACTTTAAATTGTGTTGCTCCAAACTTTTAAACTAGCATAAAATTAAATGTATCATACACGTGCATTACATTTAAACCTCTTTTACACCTCAGGTATGTTTTTATTCTAAACTTAAATTAAATTTAATCCTCTAACACCAAAACTTTAAACTCTGATTTCAAATGTGAACAAGTGTTAAGTTTAAACTAACACTTTTAAAATGGCTGCATTTTGAGATGGACTGAGCAAAACAATCAAGTTGCTCCATTAATTCAGCCGGCAAGTTTTTCTCAAAGGAGCAGAAATTAGAGGTCCTCTGCCGAGCCAACATGAGAGGGCTAACTTGGCTAACTAACGTTTTATCCAGCCAGGAAATAATGTAAGGTTTTGCAAACTTTTCAACAACATTTGCTAACAAACAAAGTGACTTTTTAACTTTTTAGTTAGTGGTAGCTAGCAAACAATCTATGATTTTTTTGCAAATGTTTTAGCGAACATTAGCTAACAAACAAAGTAACGTTTTATTAACTTTTTAATGTTAGCTGGCAAATGATGTAATGTTATATTGTTAACATTTAAATTAACATTGGCTAACAATCAATAGAAACTTTTGTTATTTTTTACCCTTTGCAACTAGCAAGCAATATGTTATATTTTTAACTTTTCAGCTAACATTAGCTAGCAAATAATGGAAAGTTTTGGTATTTTTTCTAGCTAGCTAGCAATCAATGGAACATTTTATTAAGTAACACAGAGCAGCCGAAAATTAACAGCGTCCTTTCCTGTTTACTAAGCCCCAACAGCACTCAAATTTAGTTTTTATTTATTTATTTATTTGGTAAGCAAGTATTTCAGTATTGAGTAATATATTAAATTATATTAAACTCCTAGATTTACTCTTGTTAAATCTAGGTTTGCTACAGTCTGATCAGTCTAATTTTACATTAAAATAATTTTTGTTGGTGTTATAAAGTATTTTGAATTTCTACTGCAGAGTATTAGGGCTACAATAAAGCATTTTATGTTTTGTTTTGTTTTTTTCCACGTAAAGAATTAAGTCAAATTGGTACTTCAATTTTATTCTTGACATTTCAACTTTATTCCCACATTGCAACTTTATTCTTAAGATATAATAAAAAAAAAAATCATCCTCTGATTTATTTATTTTCTTATGTCTGGCGATAATGCTAAGAGTTAAACTATCTCTCAACATTTCAACTTTATTCTTGATACTTCGACTTTATTCTCAAAATAAAATAAAAAAAAGTATTTCTTTCATTTTTACCTGGCATTAATACTTTTCTGTAAATTTCTGACTACTATCACAACTCTTAGCAGGCTCATCTGTGTGGTTTTGATGAAATGCTCTATAATTATTTGTAATGTAATGAGAAATGGACTGTGGTTTCAGTCCTGTGAAGTTATCCTGGACAGCATTAGAATGGCACATACTGTACACTTATGTCTGGGTGTAAATACACACATACGTGATTATTTTTTCCGCAGTTTCACATGTTTACAAATAGCTGTATGCATCCAGTGAAGGTCACCTGAGCGTGGTCACCCTCATCCATCTCCCGCTTTCACATTCACATACACACTCGTGACTGAAACCTGCCCAGTAAAATTACAGCCTTCTTCTCCTCGCCAGCGTCTAACCTGACGCTCCTCAATATGTACACACATATGTAGGGCACATGCATATGCACCGCCTTGCATACAAATGTCAAACACAATCTTTCCATCTTTCAATCTACTACCCATCCTTTAATCTTTTGTATTCTTTCCTTCTTGCTCCCTCACACACACTTGCTCGCTCAGGCCACAGCTGCAGGTTTTCACCTAATCCTGCTGTCCTCTCATGTTATAACAGCTCTGAACTCGAGCCCTCAGAGAGAGGGGGCTCGCCCACACCGTGTTTTCACAGACTACAGCATCTGGACCTGAGGACGTCACTCCTACGGTGTCCTGTTTGGGGTCAAGGACACATTGGAAGATCAAAAAAGATTCGACATATATCACTTGTTAAAGATAATATACTTTGCGAGAAGTGGATGCGTGAGTGATAACGTAATAAGATGTTGTGGGGGTAATAGTTCACGCTCTCTGAGGCATCTTGTAAAAGTCACACCCTCATTCTACATCTTGAGTATTAGTTCAGTTTTTATGTTCACTCTCAATAGTCTGCACTAAATGTATCAGGGATTTCTGTAGGTTTCAACAAGTTTTTTTTTTAAGGTTTTCAAGGTCTTTTTGAGACCATTATGAAAAGTCCATGTTGGTTTTGTTTTGTAGTTGTTTCAGCTTAATAAATGCAATCATCTTTTTCCTGAAGACTAAAGTTAGTATGACTTTGGAAAAATAACATTAATTTCATAATCTTTTAAGAGCTGTCAAATTCACATTTAAGACATTTCAAGGCCTAAAATTCAAATGATTGGATTTTGCACTTTTTAAGGACTAACAGAAACCCTGTGTATAAAAATTAATGAACGTATATGGCAAAATATTTGTGGCTTACAATGTGTTTTGAGCATCAAGGTCTTTATAGTTAAGTGAAAATAAAGTAAAAAATAAAACTAGCTGAAAAATCATTTTAGCCAGCCTAACTGAAATAAATACTAGTACTTTTTTATTTGCACTTCCAAAACTAAAAAACTAAAAACTAAAAAGTAATATACAATACAGGAAATGTCCTTAGTCTTTGTCATTTTTGTCAAATTTGTCAACACAACAAGCATAAGGAGGCACTGACACATGTTTTACATGTTCTGTTTGTATTACAATATCTATTCTGAATAGGACTGCAGCTAATGATTATTTTTTATTGTTGATTAATCTTTTGATTATTTTGACAATTAAGTGATTAATTGTTTAGTCTATAAAATTTCCAGAAATTGTGAAGAATGCTCATCAGACACCCAGAGCCCAAAACAGTGTCTCCAAATTGCTTCTTTTGACTCTTCATTTCCTATCATAAATGACCAAGGAAAATCAGTAGACCCTTACATTTAATAAGCTTAAGTTTTGGAAAATGTTTGTTTTAGAGAAGACTGAAACAATTAAGCAATTATCAAAATAGTTGGGAACATTTTTTTTTTCAGTTGACTGATCAATTAATCACTGCAGCTCTAATTCTGAACTTTTTCAATCCTGCTCCAGCTCCTGCTGACAAATATCCCTCATATTACACTAGAAAAAACTAAAACTAATACTGAAACAAAATAAAACAAACTAAAATTAAACATTTTAAACAATAAAAACTAATCTGAAACAAGCAAACCCAACCAGAAAACTAAATTGAATTGAAAACAAACATTTAAAAGGAAATAAAAACTAAAAACGAATGAATAATACAAAAGTACAATAAGTCCAGTTTCAAGTCCCCTGTCTCTTCCCTTTTATTCCGCCGTTTATTTTTCTTTTTTATCTCCTTATTTCATTGCCTCCTCCATCTCTCTTCCCTCCTGGATCAGAGCCCTCCTGACCCGCTTTGTCCAGAGCACACAAACATATTTTCTGTGATGTCTGCCAGCTGCCTGGCTTAGCTTGGCTCACCCCGGCTCAGCCACGGCTCCAGTTTTTCTGTTGACCACTGCTGAACCGTCCGGGACCCGCTGCAACAATCAGATGGTCCCCAGCCTTTTCCAGGCATTTCCTGGGTCACCTGAGCAGCGCGCAGCCCTCTTTCCCCGACATCCTCCCGCTCCCTGCCCCTCGCCGGCTCTTCCTGCCTGGTTTAGGAGGTCCTGAGAGGGGTCAGAGTGGCCTGGTGAGCAAGTGGGAGCCATACTGTGGATATTTATTATTTCATTTAAGTCCTCCCTTTGCTCTGGAGAGTAGAGAGGCCGCCGATGTCTAACGGAGGTTGAAGGATAGTTCACAAGGTGACCATGTGAACTGTTGAACCCCGAAGCAGGAATGGGAGTGTGTGTCTGTTTTTATATTTTGTGTGAGTGTGTGCATCTGTGAGAGTGTACTGAGTGCTCTTAAAAAGGCCCCCTGAAGAGTTTAGCAACTATGAGTTTATGTGACATGATAAATTCAGAAGAGAGCGCATGAACGAGCGGCCACACACACACCAACACAGACACACACATGGTCACAGCTGTGCGGTATGAGAGAGGGATGTGTAGTGCCTTTTAAGTAATTGCAACATTTATTTTATGTTGTTTGGCGAGAGAAACATGTACTGAAACACCTTTACACCCACTCTGTCCCCCCAGCTCCACCATGTTATTAAAGGAAAATTCCTGTTCCATAAAACTGGCGGTCTTATTTTCGTTGGTTTGGCCATGATTCCTATCTGTAATAACAGGTTTGCACTCACAAAAGAGAGCGATCAGATGATCAGCAGGTTTTAAAGATACTTATCTGTTAACAAATATACTTATTTGGCTAAAAAAACTGACATTGAACAGTGAATTGATCACCCACTTGTCTGTTGTGCACATGAATCATAGTGTAGAAAAAGAGCTTTAAAGCTCAATGTGTTGACCCACGGTTTTATGTGAAGATGCAACGTTCCAATTTGTTTCAGTTCCAATGTGATAACTGGATTTGGAAATCTACGATATTGCCACGAACTCCCGGTGCTCTTTGACTGTATACTTATGCACACGCTTAATTAAATTGGTAGCATTACACATTGCAGCAAAACATCCAACCCTCATATGGACATGACAAGTTTTTTTTTCCGTGTTTCAAGACGAAAATATTTCATAAAGACATGTTGAGTTGTCCAACTGCTCTCAGCTCACTTCGTTTAGGACCGTCTATGGTGGCGGTATGGTGGGTTCACGGTTCACCATAAGTTTTTTCAGCATAAGCTAAGTCAAACTAACTGTGTAATTACTAAATAATTTATCTGTGCTACAACATTTTGGCTATGAGATTAAATATACATTGTTAGATATTTATAACTCATAAAAATTTAAGACTATAGAATCTGGATCGGTACACTGATTGATGACAGTCAGATATCCAACTAGTGAATTATGTTAGTATCAGTATCAATATGATATTGTATCAGATAAGTCCCAACCTCAGTTTTATGAAAATTTCAGAGGAGCAAACGTGCACATTACCTAAATATGTTGTAAGGGCACAAAATTAACACCAGCCACTAGTAAAATGCTGGGAAAATATGCAAGTGGCTGGTAGATCTGCTTTAAAACAAGGCTACTGTAGTAATCTACTGAGTGGATGGTAAAATCTGAACATTCACATGCAATTTAACCAGTTGATAAAAAAGTTAATTTTGTCGCTTGTCCAGTTCTGTGTGTCAAATAAGCAGGCAGGTTGATCTAACTTTCCATCAGGAGTCGGGTTTGAAAGGAAAAAGAAAAAGTTTGTTCACATCCAAACAAGGGCCATTCAAACATCTCCAAACAACAATCGTACACGTTGGTGAAGCCTGAAGAAGCGCGTTTCCAGATTTAACTTTGACCCAGTTTTACACATGTGCAGTGAAGGGTTATTACAGACTTCACTGATGGCATGCATTCACTTTTTGTGTCACACCAAAAATAAAGTGGTCTTGATAATCAGTTTTTCTTCTTTATAATCTGACTGCTGGTGTTTTGTTTGGACAGAGTACAGTGTTGTCAAAACCTCTATTAGCCACAGCCAGAGAGATGAAAAATAAGACCAAAGTTATGAACCAAAAAGTTACAGTTTTCTCCTCCTTTAATCTCAACACATATTCAAAACCCCCTAACAAGCAGCAGTCTGTCAGAGGTTCAGTCATTACAAAGTCATGCTGTGCGGCCACACATCGTTCAAACACACAGAACTTTATTTCAAATTCTTGTCGAGTTTGCAAAGTTTCCAGAGATACCAAATATTTCAGGCTGAATTTTGGAGAAAAGTGTATTAAATGATGCACCAGACAGCTAGAATATTTGCATTTGACTAATGCTGCTGCCATTAAAGTGTCCTTTTTTCCATGTAGAAATGTATGTTCAGATTTTTTAAAATAATTTGTGAATGTGTGGGTGATTAATATGGGCTTATCTTAAGTGTATATGTCTGCATGTGTGTCAGCGTGTGTGTCCATGCATATTTTCATTGTGTGTGTATGTGTGTCTGCAGTGTAAACTGAGGTTTAACCTGTTAGGGGAAGTTTCAGTGCAGTCTGGCCAATATCAGCTTCTCCCCCAAAGCCAAATGGAGGCTGGCTGGGGAGCCGGAGCCCGACAAACCAAAGCAGCCCAGAGTCCTAACATCATTATAGGGCTGAGAGAGGCAATAAAGCCAAGTCTTGGGAGATTACCGCTGCTGCAGCCAGCGTACAAACCCATTGCTTTCTGGTTTTTGCGTGTGATCTTTTTCGTCCGGTCTTGTACGACAACATGATAGATGATTTAGTCTCGAGGCTGCATGTGAACTCATCCTGGTTTTCATCACCTGCAGAACCCTCGGATACATTTATATGTCTCTGCTTATTGCGAGAGCGTGCTACAACCTTGGGACAAAAAGAGAGGAGCTTTTGCAAGAGTGACTACAGGCTTTAATTTCAGATTGTAACATGTCAGCACTGATGTAAGCCGCCTCAGTACCGAGACGTAACAGATGAAGGTATCGCTTAGCGGAACAAGACAGGGATGGATACCATCTGCAACCAGTTGCTCTTGGGGAGGAATGAGATTAATGATTTTATGAACATGATGAATGGCTGAGATCGGTGATGACAGGCTTTGAGTGACAGGTTACAGGTGTACTGCCTCCCAATTCCCAAAACTCTTAAATTCAAACTCCGCTCCTTTCTTCTTCTAAGGAAACAAGTGCAACAGCCGTTTTTGCCCACCGCCGCCTTTTCACTCCAGCCAGCCATGACGGCGTGGCCCCGACTGAGGTTATTAGGCACTGCGCGACCCCTGACCCCTTGTAATAAACACGGTTAGCCACGTCTATGAAGTCTGGCCGTCGGTAGTCACCAGCTGAATCCCTGGGACTTTGCTGCTTGTTTGCTGCACTCAGTCTTTGCCAAGCAGAGAAACAGTTAAGCTGTCACACATCAGAGAGGACAAGTCGCAGCCTTTTGTGCAACACAGTACCAGTTGGCCTGATTGTTGAGAGGAAAAAGGAAAATCAAAGCGCTGCGAAAAACAGCTGCAGATGGGGTTAGGGTTACAAAATAAAGATGACGAGGACCAGGCCAGACTGTGGTCATTTGTGCGAGACTGACTGTCGAAGTTTTACAGCCATTACTGAGGGGCTGGTATTCAAGTTTTGACAAGACGTCACCTTTCACTAACTTTAGCCGTCGACACTGCTTCTGATCTGGAGTGGCATCAAAACTGAGGCGACGACTGAGAACACACACTGAAGCCTCATTAATGCACCCTGTCATTTCATTTATCATCGTTTCTCAATGCAAACATTCCTGTTTTGACTTCCTCTTTTGCCACTAAGTGTAACACGTCTTCATGGTCAGTTTTGAAGATTAATTGACTGGTTGTTTGATGTGATGCTTCATTTACAGAGACGTTATCTTCACTTAGGGCTGCAACTAATGAACTAATCTGCCATTAGTTTTCCTGATTAATCATGTGGTGTGTAAAATGTCAGAAAATAGTGAAAAATGCCAGTCGCAATTTCCTAAAACCAAAGTTGATGTCTTCATGTTGCTTTGTTTGTCCATCATCAGTCCAAAATCCAAAGATAAACTCGGCTTAATCTCACTCATTTTTGCTTTAAATTCGACTTTTAATTATTTATCAAAGATCAAAAATATTTGCAGGTCAAATTTGCAACTAATTAATCAAGTGAATATTTCAGCTCTACTTTTCAAATGTATTTATATTTATTTCATGCTTTGCTCTCTCATATACAATTACACAATACAATGATTGTATTCATACATATTCCGTTTTAATATATTTCACTTGTTACAAAATAATCACTAAAACTGAGACTTTTGTGTTAACTTAAATTTGATGGAAAAAGTTTCATTTGTAAATAGAGCTGCAACTAATGATTACTTTCATAGCATTAATATGCTGATTATTTTCACAATTAATCATTTAGAACTGTCAAAAAAGTTTGAAAAACTCTCGTCACAATTTCCCAGAGCCCAAAGTGGCATCTTCAAATTCCTTCTGTTGAAAAATGAGTGACACGATTAAATGATTATAAATTATCAGAGCTGCCCCCTGAAAGTTGAAGATTTGAATCATTAGTCATGGACCCAACAGTCGACTGAGATTCCTCCAGTCAAGCTTTTTTTTTTTTTTTTTTGTCAGTCAGTGCGCAAAACAATAACAAGATTAAACAGATAAAAGCTTACAAAAATGCACAGGGAGAATATTTCAATGAGGAATTAAGAGGAATCATAACTGTGGTTTTATATAAGCTGGCGAACGTTTACTTAAAAAAAAGAAAAATGTGCTGTTGGTTAACTGATGAGAGAAGGTGAAACGAGTTGTTCATAAACTAGTTGCAGTTCAGGTTTTTTCGGCTGCATCATTATACACAGAGCAAAGTCTCTAAATCACCAGAAAAACAACAAAATTAACTGTGATAGAAGAAGAGAAGAGAGATAGAAATGCAGGGCAGGTGACGTGCTGTCACACACTTTACCAGAGCACACTGGTGGAGTGCACAGGGCAGGTAACACTTACATGTGCTTATTTTTGTAACCTATAAAGATTACAGTACATTTTGTTAAACCAGAGACAGCTTTTTTTTATTGCTCTCACCAAACTCACCACACTCCCTTTGAAAACCATAATTTTAACATTGTCATTGTCAGCTTCATTAAAATTTGACAGAAACAAAATAACACTCACCAAAAAAACATCTTGGTTCGTCTTTCCACCGTTCCAACAATCACCAGCTCTGGTTTGGTCAAAATAAATCCTTAATTCACGGTGTGAAGGAGTGCAGAGTGTGGCACAGTGAAGTGGAAAAAAACACAACAAAATAAAATCATCAATCATATTCATATAGTACAGACAAATCAGTGTCGGATGAAACAATCTTACTCAGGGACAGCCCTATAAATAATTAGAGTTGGCACTTACTGTAATTTTCTCAAGACTGACTAATCGATTAATCAACTAATCACTGTAGCTCAGACTTGAAGGGCTACAGACTTGAAATAGTGTCATTGTACTGTGTATTATATCTAAAACTATGTGGACCACTGGGAACACTGTAATAAAACTGCAGTACAAATCTGAGGGACTGATTCTAATGTTTGCTCACTCATGAGAAAGCAGGGAATAGTTTTGGACAGGTTGCTAGCAAACACGCTGTGAATGCTACCACATATTCATTTGTATGGTTTCATGAAGAGCTGGAGGTTGAAGGGAGCAGAGAAAAGTCCCGGGACTGGACAGATGAAGGGATCAGCTAAAAGTGTAAAAGCTGTTCTCCTCTCCTGAGCTCCTTTACAACGGTTCTCCACACATGCTGCACTTTTTTTTCCCCTCTGAGTCAAAATGAAAGACAGCAGCGGGGAGCACACAGGGCTGAATCACGCCACTCTGTAAACGGACCTGACAACCTCTGATATGGCATCCTTTCTTTCCTCTTCCACAAAAGGTCCTCACTTTCTCCCCGCTCACTCACTCTGCCTTCGTTCCTCTTTCTGAGGCCCTGCGGCGTGCAGAGGCTGCTCGGTAGCAACTCTTTGAGACTTTCTATCTAACAAACACATACTGCAGGACGTTAAATACTTTCAAACGCACAAGATCACACTGCAGATACTGAAAAAGAAGTTTAAAGATCATCTAAGGTTGCAAGAAACATCTGCATAGAAGAAAGTCCCTCTTTACTTTTCTTTCCATCTCTCTTTCCGCATGTGTAATGACCAGCAGACAGTGAGTAATATGGCAGGGAATTACAAAGCAAATGTCCATTTCTCTTACGTGAGGAGATAAACTTGTGGAAAGTAGGACGCCAGTGATCAGAAATGCCCCCACCCACTTCTTAGGAAAAAAAAAAAGAACAAGAGGCAGCGGTCACCTTGGATACGGCGAATCTTACCCTCCAATTTTCTTTTGCAATCACACAAATACGTCTGGACACTAGTGCGCACACACCTGCAAACAAAACACACTCAAGCACAAAGACTTGCTCTAACTCAAATATACTTTCTTTCTCTCTTCTCTCACACACACACACACACACACACACACAAACAAACACCCACTGGGAGGCTTTACAGAGTGCCCGCCTCTATGTCCAACCTCGCTGTTGCGCAGAGCTCATGAAATCTGGCTGTCATGCGTCTGCTTGACAAGTATCCTTGACAAAGCAAATCCCAATCTATATGCAGTGTGGCAGGCGGGGACCTTGTCAAATGCTAATGCCAGGGACACTTTAGAGGTTGTTGCCCTCTGTGGCTATTTTTATAAACTCTATATCTCCCTGGTATTCCTGTTTGTGGAGCAGTACTGGAGCGGGCCAGCTGGTGGCGGTGTCTGCACTTGCTTCATCAATCACTCCCTTTCGCTTTCTCTCCCTCTGCCCTCTCTTCTTGTTATTCATTAAAGCGCCTCAGAATAATAAGTCCCCAAGAAACTGGGAACATGTGATGAAGTCGTAGTTAATAATGTATACGCCACCCTCCCCTCCCCCACTCCCTCCCTCCATCTTTTTATCCCCACTTCTCCCTCTGCCTCTCTTCCTTAACTCTCTCCCCATTCAGCCCCCTTCATCCACCACACAACTGCGTGCTCCACCACACTCAATGCGCCCGTGCCCTTGCAGTGAATGGGGGTAAACACGCATTAACATATTTATATCTTAAGCCCCCCATCCGAAAAAAAATTGTGACAACAACGCTGATGTAAATGGGCTCATTTGAAAGCCTTGAGAACACAACTCCTTTCACACTTCAACGCAGCTCCTTAATTATGCCATCTTAATGTGCCGGTGAACCCTAACATGGCCAAAGTCCGCTCCAGGAATGGTCACTTCATGTATGTTTTGGCTGTCGTGGTCAGATACGCGCCGAAAATTAGCTCACACAGTCACTGTTGCTCCGTCTCCCGCGGTGCTTGTGTGTCTGTGCAGAGAGATTTAGGTGCTGTGATCTGTCTGAGAGGCCCTGCTGCACTCCTCTGTGATGCTCTCTCTCAGTGACGTAACCAGCGGTGTGTTTGTGCACCACATCTCATGTTGACCGCCTCATGCAGATCTGCGAGCTCTAAATGCAACTAGAGCCAAACCAATCCAGGATTCTAGGGGAAGATGCTGATACCAACTTTAGGGAGTAAAAAAAAAAATCAAATATGTCAGCAAACATCCTTTATACAGAATATAATAAATAAAAAATATACACAGACACACATTTTTTGTAATGATCCCTGAAATGTGGCTAACAAAGATTTGTCATGGAGGCAGGATATTTTTTTCAGTTTCTTATCAGGGCAGTATTATCAGCTCGATATTGGCCACAGCTATATCGGTCTATATCTTTACTGCCATATATGTTGTCCTACATGTGCTGAAATGAATGTTTTTTTTTAACAGAACATCATACGGATTGTTTTTATTTTTTAGCTTTATATGCAGCGTTTTTATGTATATTTGATAGTTTTTCTTAATTGAAGTTTAATATATACATGTTTTGTTGTGTTTGTTTTTAGTAGTTATTTATAATTGTAATAAAATAAATAATAAATAAATAAAAATACCAGTGAAAGCTTACTGTTTTGATGCTCAGCCTTTGTAAAAACTGTAAAATATCCTGCCTTCATTACAAATCTTTGTCACTTTAGAGGGACCAATTGCAAAAATCTGTGTTTATGTATTTTGTCGATAATCTGCATATTCTATTCTGTGTTAAGAATATTGGCTGGTATATCAATTTGATTTTTTTAATCTGTAACATCAATATCGACTCCACATACATAATTATGAATAGCTATGAATTTTAAAAAACAAACAAACAAACAAAGAATTTTTTTAGCAGCCCACCCACTTCAACTTATCACAGTTAAATCAGTCTATATCAGTATCAGCATACATGTTGATATGCAGTCATATTAACTTTTTTTTAACAGAACACAATGCAGATTCTTCTCAGTCATTTATTTATTTAGTTAGTTTATAGGTAGAATTTTATCTATATTTAATCATTTTTCTTTTTGAGGTTTAATGTAGTACATGTATGTTGTATTTGTGTGTTTTTTTTAAAATAGTCATTTATTACTGTTTCAGTGCCCCGATGTCATTTTGGATTTTTTTCAAATTCATACATGTTTAGGCCTATTTAAATTAAGAATATCTGCTGATATGTTGATAGAAAAATGTTTTTACTCCCAAATATCGGCCCCAAAAACACATCATTGGTCAGACTCTAAGACTGATACCAATATAGACCGATACAGCTGCGATAGGCTAATACTATATCAGCCGGCTGATATATCAGTCGAGCTCTACATGCAACTTGAAATGAAGAAAACAAACATGGGAGGAAAATGTGTTTAAGCCATCACAGCCATCATTATTTGTCTCTTCTCCTCCCTCTTTCTCTTTTCTTCTTTTTCTCTGTGAGGAATCAAACCTGAATCCTGAAAACATCCAGATCTTAATCAGCATTCCGGCCCCGTGGATTGCGGGGGCAGACCCAGGGATTGTCCTCTGTGCCTGAGTCAGAACTCATACATATTTTGCTGATCTAATGGTGAGTGTCACTCCTTCACTATGCTGTGCTTACAGGCTCTTTCCCCACCAGCAGGCCTTAAGGGAGATGCACTTTCAGCAGGCACAAATGGGAACAATGGGGACGTCATTGTTCTGCATTGGCGGCTCAATTATTGAAGTGCAAGAATCGATAGCGTAGCTCCGGAGTATTTTTATAAGGAGCTGAGTAATGCATACTGCTCATGACACTGTCACAGGAAATGGAGGATAATACTGTGTACACTGTGGAAAAAGCAGGCTCAGGAGAATCCAAATCGATTTAATTCAATTTGGGTCAGCCTGTCTTATTTCAAGGTGGGGTTTTTTTTCACTTATGGGCAAGAAAAAGAGAATCTGGACAAAGTCTCTCTTACACTGCCGCCCGCTTCCCCCCTTTTTCCCCCCTTTTCTTCCTTTATTTGTCCTGGAAAGAAATGACTTGGGTTCCAGGATAAATTATTTATTTCCAAAATTGACTGTATCCTTCATGCTTCTCTCTCATTCTCTCTCCGTCTTTTCTGTCTCTCATAAGCTCCAGATGCAAATGTGAATGTGTCCCTTCCCTATAAATAGCAGTCGCCAGAGGGTTTCTTCCAGGAGTCAGCCACAGTTTCTCTCTGCCGCACCAAAATAACCAGGGGAGGGGAGAGAGCGTGAGAGCAACACTGTGGCAACACAGCCACCCTCACATCGAGTCAGAACACTCGATCAGCATAGAGATAAGTAACGAGAGGAGAATGAAGAGAGGCGAAAAAAAAAAAAAGTTTTGAGTGATTCGTCAGCATGATAGGCTCCTGATAGGACGCCTGCCTTATGATGCTCCCTCCTGATTGGCTGCTGCAACGTGCCCCAGTTTGGTGCGAATCTTTCCCTCACGGTTGGAGACTTGAGTTTAATGAATCTCACAACTGTCCGCGGCGTTGATAATAAGAACTTCACAATTAGCCTTTAAATGATGGTCTTGTGTATTGAAGTGTTATAAATACAGTGCCTCGCAGAGTTATTGGCACCCTGATGAGCTAAAGAGGCTCCAAAAGAGAAGCAAATTTAGAAAATTGAGAATATTGTATTCTTTTGTTCGGTTGTGATTGCTCTGTAAATTTATTTTAATTTATTTGTATTTGCACTGCGAGGACATTTTTTGCTCTGAAAAATGTGTCAATTATTGCTGCAGCGTGCAGTGTTTTGTATCTGCTGAGCGCCTCCACTGCAGCATTACTGAGTGTATTTCTCTGGGTTTTTCAGGTATACGGAGCAGGTCTGCTGTTAATGTTCATGGCTGAATACATAATGTCAGGGTGTGAGGATTCGCAGGGAGAACGTGGACGAGCAACAGCAACTGTCTGACTGTGACCAAGACAGAAATACACATGGTTTTTCTGTTGATCATGAAGAAGACATTTTTGAGTGAGAATCTGATTTTTTCAGCATTATAAACATTATAATGGCTGAAAGGGATAATGCCCTGATGTGTATCACGTTATCGCCACACTTGGTGATGCAGATCAAATCAACTGCTATAAAAACTCACAAGGAGCAATAAAAACCAAATGGTAAGAGTAAATCTCAATGTTAAATGCATAAACAGAGAGCAGTAAGATCTAGTTATGCTTGACAAAGATATTTGGGCCAAACTGATACTGTTAGGGAATATTAGGGATAAAAAAAAATCCAATATCAATACATCAGCTCATATTCTCTATACAGAATATAGAATAGAACATAAACATTTTTGCAATGTTCGCTCAAAAGTGGTTATCAAACACTACAACGAAGGTATGTAATGGAGGCAGGATATTTTACAGTTCATCATTAAACTTTACCGCCAAAAATATCGCATGAGGGCACTGAAGCAGTAAATTTTCACCATTATGTTTAAAATCATACATAATTGAGCAAAAGTACAAAAAAGTATGATAAAAGCACAAAAGTAAATAAGAGAAATGTATATATGTGCACTTGATTTAAGAAAAAAAAGCGTTCGTGTCAGGCAACATCAACATATATGCCAATACTGATACTGACCGATATCAATATTGGGCCGATAGTATCAGTTGACTGATATATCAGTCGAGGGTCTAAAAAAATATAGTGAAAAATAAAAATTAATTTGATGAAAGAATAGAAAAATCATACTTTTTTCTTTTAGAAGCTTCAATTATTGTAGCCATCTTTTTCTGAACGCTGCTCATCACAAATCAGGACTAAAATAAAATAGAATTTCCCCAAATTTCCTGAATGTAGTGACAAGATGTAACAAAAAAAAGATTAATTTTCAATTATCTTTAGTCTTTTTTTTTTTAAAGCAAAAAGTAGCAATAACTCTTGAAAACACCAATTATTACCACTATAGTTTGTTTGAGTTTTTTAATTAGATGTAAAAAATAAATACTTGCTAATGCCAATGTGTGTTTTAGCTGACAACCCAACTGGTTGTGTTTTCTGTGTGAATAAAATCCAGAAGGGCACCACTTCCACTGTCTTTCACCGCGAATATTCATAATTAAACTTCTAATCTTTGAAGAGACTTGAAAAATTAAATTCAACAGCACTCAAGTGAGAATTTAAAAGGGGATTCATTTGGTCCTTTGCCTGAAGGTTGGAGTAACGGCGATGCAGACTGTTTGATTTAACAAAAAAAAAAAAAAAAAAAAATGTGGAAGATGTGGAGGATGTGACTGAATGTGACACAAACACTCTCAATACGTGCTCGTTTCTTTCTGATCCCCTTCACTTTCATTTCAGTGGCACAACACGAGCAAACACACAAATATCACGCAGGTACACAGATGCACACACAGTCCCTGCCTCTCTGTCCTCATTAGGGAGGCTGTATTATTTCACAGCTGATTGTGAGGACTGCACAAAGTGATCCTGATGAAGTCTTTATTTTCCATCCCAGCTAACTAATCAATTTCATATTCTCTTTTCCCCAAGTCCCCCCCTCCACACACCCTCTGTCTCTCCCTGCCTCCTTCTCTCTGTCTCTCCTCCTAAAAGCCTGACACAGAGCCAGGAGTGAGACAAACACCCATGGAAATCATTTCAATAAAGTCTGCCATCATATATCCGTGGTGCTAACACTGTGATAGCAGGATTCATAGCAATTCAATTAACTAAAAAGGAACAGGATGATGGAAACGTCTCTGCCTGATAATATTCGCTTCACTCGCCAAAGCTTTGCGTCAAAAAAACCAAAGGCAAACGTGTGAGAAAACCCTGATTTTCAAGTGAAACACAAGTTATTTATGAAAATATTCATGTGGTTCTAGTTTTGGGGATCTTGCAGGCATGTGATTGCACGGGTTTATTCATACATTCAAATCTATTTTAGAGTACTCGAAAAAAAAAAAAAAGAGGTAGGGTCACTTCCACGGAATACAATTGAATGAATGAGGATGAAAAACTGGAAAAAAAAAACACCCAAGTGCACACAAAGCCATTTTTGCTCGTGTAACCAGAGCGCAGCCATGCAAGCCTAAACATTGACTATACAGCACAATCTAAATAAATGGCTGCCCCTTGTTATTTAATGTATTCATTCAAACCAACCTGAATTGCATTCCCTGCGAGTGATATCACTGTTGAAAATGCATGAACACTTGTTCACAGGCCCAACCTTTCAGAGCCTGCAGTGGCTCTTCCCTGAAGAGACTGTACTCTTGAATTGTTTAAGTCTCTCTCTGTCTCTGCCTGTCGACTATTCCCACAACATGACACAAGCATGAGACCCGTGTCGCCGAGGAGTCAAGCCGCCTGAGTCCTGAGACAATGGCCTCTAATCCAGTGGTGTTTTCAAAGCAAGATGAAGGGGCAATGGAGTGCACACAAGTGCAGATTTTAGTGGAGCAGCTAAGCTATGGTAAAATATTTGGACCCAGCAGAGCACGGATTTAGCTTCTGAAACAGCACGCTCCACTCCACTAGACGCCATTTTTAGGGTGTGTGGCTGTATGAATAAAATGTGACTTTTGTCAAATTGGGTTTGCACTCAATTCAAATATATTGCCTGTTAGGGAGAATGTAAGGAAAATCTACACAATGTGGCAGTGAAGGAGCTACAACTACTGACACACCAAGTACAAGACCTCCTGGTTTTATTAATAAATAAATGAAATATATATATAATTAATATATTGAACAAAATTACAGTCAGACTGAACATTGCTGCAAATGAATGATACAGTACTATTTTTTACTATTTTAATTAGTATATAAAGTATGTACATACAGTTATATATTTTTAAAACATTATTTTACTACTATTACTACCTACAGTTACTATAATAAAAAAACTCTAGCCTGTGAGCCACATCATAATTATGATAATTATAAAAATCATAATAATATAAATCATGATAAAAGTAATAGGGCTGGGCAATATGGACAGATCTAATTCATCAGTATCAATATAATTGGTACTGGAACAATATTGTAGGGATGACTACGTGTTTTCACAAAATATTAACACAATGCGCTATTTTAATAAATAATCATCAGTGCTGTGCATATAATAATAAGTGTGTAAAGGCTAATAATAGAACAGCTAGAACATTCTGGTAAGTTCAGAAAATTACTTCACTTTATAGTAATGTATCCTTTAACACCAGAAAAAGACAACACTAATGCCATATAATGATAATCTAATACGATGTCTGGACTCATCACAATATCAACATAATAATATCAGTATAATGACCACGCCTAAAAAATAAAAATATTTGTTTTTGTAATATCTTGTTTGTTTTCTCCTCATTCTGCAGAGAAACCAAACTGAATGAATATCTAAACCCATTTAGCCCACAGAGGCTGCTGCGTGCTCGCCGCCTGCCATTTTCAGGCCTCTGAAGCTCCATTAGTTGGCTTGGTGAGTTCGAGCCATGGAGCCTCACAGGACAGCAAATAACAGCTCAGCTGAAGGCTCTTTGAGAATGGCCGATACATTACATTTGTGGGAGAAAGCCCACCGCCGAAAAAGAATTCCTTTGTGATCGTCCACATTCATCGAAACTGAGGCTTATTCTTTCCACCCCTTTTTTTCGACTTCCGCGCCATATTTGCAAGTGATGAAAATGAGATTGTGAACTCCAAAGGATATTTCTGTTGAAGGGTGGGCGATATTTATCTCTTTGGGTCTGTTTACCTTTTTCACCAGCAGGAATATTAACAGGAATCCAACATTTAGTGCGGCAGTAATCCCGGTGATTAAGACCTGCTGACAGTTGAAGGTAAAGTTTATTGTTACTCTGGGACCCAGGGTGCGCTGCCATATTAAAAACTGGCTCTGCATGCAGAGCTGGCCGTGAAAGCAGACACAAGAGACGAGGCGAGATCAAAGGGCTGCCCAGTGAGGATCTCACCACTACAGTGGTACTGTTCAGCTGGGGAATGTGTGTTTATGTGTGTGTGTGTGAGCTCTGAGAGCAGATCCGTACTGTAATATAGACTCACAAAATAGCACTGAGAGAGCACACTCAGTAACGTAGAGGGAAATAAAAGATGTACATAAAATATGACCTTCAGTTGGTCATATTAGAGATGTTGAGAAGTGTATAAAGAATATATATATATTTAAAATAAAAAAGAAACACTGAAAAATATCAGGATTTCAGGATCTTTGTGTTCTTTGAGTACATGTTCACTGTCTACTGTATTCATTTTCTATGGTGTGTAAAAGATTAATTGTTTTAAACTTTAAAAAGTTAGCGTCTGGGCTGCTTTTTCTTGTCAAATAAAACTGTCATTAATTCTGTTGTGCTTGACAAAACATGTTCAGTAAGCTAAAGATATTAAGTTGAACCCACAACTCTTCAGTGACGCTGACAAACATTACAAATTTGATTTACTCAGTTTGAAGAGTCTGTTCTTCATTTCACACAAAGAACTTAAAGCTGCTCGGCACAAAGACAATATAAGAAACAGCTCCCAGTGAATTTATCAAAATTTAAGTGTAATTCAATACCAGCCTTCATCAAGGTTTGCATTGTTTGAATTGTGAAAACAAGCTGTCTATCTTAAAGTGTATTAGAGACACAGATCAAGTTTCCATCATATATGTTTTCTTCTCATCATAAAGAGAGTTTTAGCTCTCAAACGATGCATACTGGGAAATCTGCTAATATGTTGATCATGTTCCTTAAGAAACTTTATTTATTTATTTATTTATTTATTTTTTTTTTTTTTAAGATTATTTTTGGGCTTTTTTGCCTTCATTGAGATAGGACAGCTGAAGATAGGACAGGACAGGTAGTAGAGAGAGAGGAGATGACACGCAGCAAATGGTCCGCAGGTGGGAATCGAACCAGCGGCGATATACAGCCTCAAGAAACTAATTTAGTAGTAATTGAGCTGATTAAACTCTGTACAGTACATTCGTTCAACAGATCATTTCAGGTCAAAAGACTTCAAGTTAGATTAACTCATGTTTGAGTGTTTAAGTGCTCTGAAAAAATAGTAGAAACTTTAAGTTGAATTAACTTAAATAAAGTGTACATTTACGTTCATGACAAAATATTATTTAATTCCACTAAATTCCTGTATGATTTTTTTTTACAGCGTGTCACATTAAAGTATATTCTGATAATAAATTAAGAGGTAAATTAATTCCAGTACACAGGGACCAAAATAAGCACCAGTCAAATGCTGGTAAAGGAAGTGCTTCACTCACCAGCTAAAAAAGCAGCAGTAATCTATGTGGCTGGTAAAATTTGAACACTCACTTGGCATTTGGCTGGTGGACAAAAAAAAAAAAGGTAATTTTGCACCCTGCTTGTGCATATTGTAGCAAAACAAAAACTGTGTTGGTTACACTTGGGGGCTGACCTTCACATTGGACAAACATTAAAAAAAATCAATGAAACAAAATATAACAAAACAAGAAAAGGAAAAAAGAAACAACTGGTTTGAGGGCACAAAAACAGACCCACACTGCCATACAGTACACTCCAACTGCACTAACATTTTAAGAAAGCACAGCATCCATTTTTTGGCTCTCCCACCCAATGTCCAATCAGATGCTTAGGTTGGAAGATGAAAATGCCACTTTTCCTGCAGGCAGCCCCAGGCATGTCATTAGGAGAGGAATTTGATGCCCTGTACAAGCGCTTGGAACTATCAAGTGCAGTGAAAGTGAAAACTCATCAGTTTTTCTCCAAATTTCACCATGTCCTTGACTCAAGTACTGTTGGGAGAGGAGAGAGGAGAGACAGAGAGGGCCTATAGGATTAGGCCTTTAGGTGTCACTGTACTTTCAAGAATCCGTCCTGCCCCCTCGCACAAACACATGCACTCACACACTGTAACAAAATGGTGTCACGTCGGGGCATCTATTGTTCAAGAACGCTGGGTTTGGCTTTCAGTCTGTCGTGGCGGCACAGAGAGGGCCCTGTGCTCTACTGAGTTCCTCTCTCCGGGGACGGGTGATTAATGGCCGAAGCAACAACTTTGGAGTTGTTCACAAAATCAAATTTCTCACCGAAACGTCAATCTGAACCCCGACTTTGACTGCCATTGAGTTTTGTTGAACGCATTTTTTTTTTTTTTTTATTCGCCCAAAACTTCAATCTTATTTGTTTCTTTCTTTTTTAAAACTGCAAATGTTCCCACAACCGCAAGAAAAAACTGCAAGAGTGCCGGACAAGTAGGTTTATAAGGTGTAATTGCGACAAATTATACCAGCGTTTACTTGTAATATACCTTGTAATTCCATTCACACAGAGTAAAATGTCTTTCTGAAAAAAAGGCAGGGGGAACTAGGAAAAAACAAGAGATGAAAAGAGGCTTTTTAAAGTCTCGACATTACACATTCAACACTGCGAGAACAAAGCGGTGCCATAAATACATCCATATGCTCTCTGTTTGTGGCTACGCATATTTCTATTCAAGGAAAAACATGCGGTTTTATGCTGAAAGACTTACTATTCAGAAAATAACCTTTGTAGATGAGAAGATTTGAAACAGTTTTTTCCCTCCCTTCCTCCCTCCGTCTCCCCTTTTCTATGCTTCCTCCCTCTCTCACAGCATGATTTTACTGCTGTATCACCCCAGATAGAGATCTGCCGTCTATGCTGCGTTCAAGACTAATCAGCCCTAGCATTGTTATGTTGTTAATATTCAGACAACCCTCTGCCAAAAAAACGACAGGCATAATCACAAGGCCTGAGCAACAGCAACGACAAACACAACCCCAATGACTACAAATACCAACCGTAAACACATGCTAATAAACACAACACAGACGGTTTTGAGTCAGTGATCTGGGGGGGGGGTAGGCAGACCTAGTTAAATGAGGTCTCTCAAAAACAAATTTGTGTATTTATTTGTTAGAGCCGCTCATATCGAGGAAATGTCACCTAGAGCGGGGTTGCTGTTGTCATGGTGTCCTTCTCACCTCGTTAGGATTGGTACAGGCCACTCTTTGTGCCGCTGAGAGCAGCCTGTGAAAGCTGCAAATAGAGCTAAAGCGGTCTCACTGGGGAGCATTAAAAATATAACGAGGGGTTACGAGTTCTGGGCGGGATGGACACGCGCTTTCTGATATGGTTGATAAACAAGCAAATGTCACACATACTTTACTGAACTATATGAAGGCGGGAGAAAAACTAAACAGTTCACTTAAGTAGCATGATTCTTTTTTTTTTTAAAGATTTTTTTGATTGCTGAATTGGTTTTATACATACATGAATCGGTAGCACTTAGTCTGTTAGCCTGATGCTAGCAAATAATGGGAATTCCCATTAACACTGTTTTCAAGGACTCTTTTCATTTCGCCATCAATCTTTTTTAATTTTATTATTATTATTATTATTATTATCATTATTATTATTATTATTATTATTAATATTATTATTATTATTATTATTATTATCATTATTTGTGTAGTAGTATACACCTAAGGCTGCAGCTGAACTTTAGTGTGGAAAGCTTGTGTAGTTTGTTTAGTGTAACTTTCAACCTTCAGCCACTACGGGGCGCAGTAAGATTCTGGTTTGTGACATTCACAGCTGATAGACTGGGAGACATAATTTCCCATGATGCATTAGTAAGAGTTTAAATTTGCTATTTCATGTTGTAAATCTTAATTTTTGTTAGTGTTTGTAATGTGTTTATCATGTGTTTGTGATGTGTTTGTTTACAACATGGTGGTTTATGGAGGTTAATGTTGATAGTTGTCATTTTTGTGCTGGTGTATTGTTACATAATGAGTGAGGTATATTCCTTCACTCTAGCTGTTATCATACCATATCTACTTGGCATGCATCTATCATGCAAATGTGGCACATACATGAAAAGTGCTATTCAGTTCTCTGTTTGCACTCTGTTTGCACTGTCTAGAGTTGTGACTTCAAACAGAGAACACATGACAAACCCATGGCGTGTAATTTGGATCTGTATCACAAGTCTGTTACGTGATCAATGCCTTACATCAATATTAGGGCCTGATACCAAAACCAGATAGGATCAGGCCCATCTCCTCAATTTTTTGGTTTACTTCTTTTATATGCAGTATAGTAATGATGCAGCTGAAATAACACTCAGAGTGACTGACATATGATGTGCATTGTGTTTGGAAATACAACTCATAATACAGAAGTGTATGATTCAACTTTTTCCTATGGTTGAGTGTTAAAAAGCAAACAGAAATTGTGTTAAATGGTAATATTTAAATGCAATAGTTTAGAATTGCAATAATTATGAATTGAATACATCATGGCTGCAACTAAAGATTATTCTCTCTGTTGAACAATCTGTAGATTATTTTCTCAATTAATCAGTTAGTTGTTTGGTCTATAAAATGTCAGAAAATGGTCAAAGATGTCGATCAGTGTTTCCCAAAGCTGAAGACGACATCCTCCAATGTCTCATTTTGTCCACGATGCAAAGATATGCAGTTTACTCTCAGAGTAAAGAAACCAAAACATATTCACATTTAAGAAGCTGTGATCAGAGAATTATAATTTTTTTCTTTAAAAAATTAATCTAACCAATCAATTACCGAAGTAGTTGAAGGTTAATTTAACAGTCGATCAAGAATCAATTTATTAATTAATCACTGCGGTCATTCAAATCTGCACTCAAGTATAAAAGTAGTGTTGAATCAGGAGATAAGCAGATCCTCTCAGCCCTAGTCCTGCATGCAGCTGGCTATTCCAAAAATGTTAATTAGATGAATGAAAATTTTGTCCCCCTCCCACCTGACTTTTTATCCTCCTGACCTGTTTTTTGCATCACCACCATTGCAATGTTTTCTTTATCACAGAAAAAGCCAATGTTGTTGTGGGACAAACGGCTCTGCCTGCTGAGCTGAAACGAACACTTCTGACAAGATTCGGGTAAAGTGAGGACATTTTTCTGCTTGGGATTTTGCTTCAAAAAACATTCAGAGAAGATGGTAAGGCAGAGAGCAGAAACAGTGGTTCTCTCTCTCTCTTCCCCCCACCTCCCTCCTTTCCCCAAATGTTTTTTCTTTCTTCCTCTTTCTTCTTTCTGTTGGAAATTAGCTGGAAGACAAAGAAGCCATGTGTTGTGACATGGCATGCTTACTGTACCGGTGTGGTTGGGATTTCCGGTGCACGACCTTCCAGGCATGGCTGCACAGGTAATTAAAGCTCATTTGGATTCTTTCTACATCTCTGCTGACAGGGCGGTTTGGGGCGAGACTTTGGGAGACAAAGGTAGCTTGGCACATTTTTATGGGGTGTACAGGGCTGACGTGCCTCCAACTGAGCATGTGTGTCAGACACAGAGGAATCCAAGTGAGAAAGACTCTTAGAAAAAAAAGATGCTAACTTTAACCATGAAGGGTTCTTCGGCTCGTCCTCATAGGAGGAGCCTTTTTGGTTCCCAGCAGAACCTTTTATAATGCTTCCACCTGGAACCCTTTCAGAGTGTTCTACTTTGAACCCAGCATAAAGGGTTATACCTTGAACCATCTGGGAAAGGTTTCCCACAGAGGCTCCACAGAAAGCCTCTCTATAGTGTAATGGTTCCACCCAGAACCCTCTCTGGGGGCTCTATCCATTCTAAAGAGCATTCTATAGAGAACCTGTTATCTAGAACCCACCAAGGTGGTTCTACCAAGAAACCTTTATATATTACGGCACAAAGAACTCTTGACGAACCGTTCACGAAAAAGTTCTTCAACATTTTCACAAATCCTCAATGAAGTGATAGAAATTGTTCTAAGTAGAACCTCAGCCTTTCAAGAAGATCCTTTTTTCTAGGAGTGCAAGGATGTTGAATGAGTGTGTGTGTATTTGTATGTGTGTGAATAGAGTAGTCAGGAGAGTTTAGGGGCCAGTGTGTTCAGGCAGAGATAGGCAGCAGCCCGGACAGGAAGCTTTGTGACCTACATTGAGGCGGGAAAGGGTGATAAACGGAGAAAAGGAGTAAGAGACAGGGCTGAGCGGAGGAGAGAGTGGAAGGGGAAGGAAATGAAAAACAGCAAAAGGAGCAAGTGATAAAGACGTGAGAGATAGAGGTGAAAGAAAGAATGAGAGATGGAAGGAGGAAGGGAGGGAGGGACGGAGGGAGAGAGAAGAAATCCTAAAGACAGAAAAAGGAAGCAGGCGAAAAAGTGTTGGGTTTCAAATCCAGCGCTCCCGACAGTGGCATGCCAGATGACCTTGGGCATGTCATGCTGCCATCTGTTCCCTCTGTCTGGCCTGTCAACATACCTCTAACTCCAGTTAAAACATGACATTCCAGCTTCCTTACACACCAAGGGGCAGCCGTCGTCACCCCAAGCCGGCGAGATAGAGAGGGCGGGCGGGAGTGACAGGGAGAATCCGGCGAGGAATCATGAGACGAAACAGGAGGGGAGAAGAGAGACAGTACGGGCAAGAAAGGGAGTGACCTTTTCTCCAACAGCCTATCTTTATGAGCTGATATTGTTATCAATGTATTACTCCCTGGATGGCCACTACAGCTACAATAACGCCATTGAACCGACAGTCCATCATCATAGGACAAAGAGGGGCGCTAACACTGACATCCTATGGGGCATTGGGTTGCAACTGATTGCACTCATAAATGAGCATGGCTCTCATAAAATCATGTGGTAACTGCTTAGCGGTGCACAGGGTGATGGCTTTTGTTATCAACAGCTCGAGTACCATGCACGCAGGCTGCCTGTTTGCTGTGGCGTCTGGGCAGCCAGGTCGTGTTTTCAGATGTGAAGTTAATCATGCATTCATTGAAATGTGTTATTGCAACACGGACGATGGGAGGAGGAAGAGGGAAGCAGTTAAATTATTTCTCCAATTTTTGTTTGCATTTATTTTATTGTTTATTTCGATATGAGAATTTTTTTCCCCCCTCATTTTATTTCTTTTACTTTTTTCTGTGAGCTGTACTGTGCGCTCATTTTTTATTAAGATTTATTCTGGCAGCTGGAAGGGACAGAGCTCTGATGGGTTTCGATCTTAGCAGGGCAGCAGGGTCCCAAAGCAGCGGACGCACGTAACTATCCCATGACACAAGTTTATTGTTCTTTATACGTGCCAATAAATACTCCTTAATTGTTAATGATGTGGACAGGGTGTGTGCAGGGTGAAACCTTACGGTTGCTGTCAGAACTGAAACACCGTGTAGCAAATGTAGAAATAAACAAAAATAAATATGAAGGAATATCAAAGGGGACTTCAGGACTCTGATGTTTCTCTTCTACCCTCAGATAACTGCTCTGAGCTGAGCATTTATGACTTTCCCTTATAGCTCGACAGTGATTCATCTTCCCAAAAACTGACTGAGCTATCTATGGGCCAGAAATATGGGATATGTGAAAGGAGCAGTGTTGGAAATAACACTGAAAATCTGTGCCAAAGTACAAGTACTGTTACCTTACTGAAATATTACTCAATTACAAAAAAAACTAATGGTGTTACACAAAATTACTTAAGTAAAAGTATACAGTGTTCTTTGCAAAAGTGTTTTTTTGTCCTCGGCCCTTTCAGCCTTGTTGGTCATAAAAATGCAGATGAAAGGCCTGGATATTAACAGAGATGCACAGATCTAGTAATCAGTGGCAAAAATCACTGGATCAGATATCAGGGGAAAAGTATAATCAGATATGATCCATTAATCTAAACTATCACATAAATACTTAACTATACTTTGAGGGACATGCTGTAAAGAGAGATGTGATACAATTAACACAGTTGAGCAGCATGTGTCACATTAATAGTATCTAGAACGTGAGTGAGACCTGTCAGCAGCTCTCTGTCTCTCTCTCTCTCTTCATATCTGTTGTGTGGGGTCATTTTAAGATCAAGACAGAAAAATGAAAAGCAGCCGAGTGCAATTAATGCATTTATGCAATTTATCTAAATTTAATTTGGAATGTTTGAATGGTGTTGACTAATCATACTGCATACTGCATGTTGTGGGCTGTGTATTTCTTCCTCCATGGGAGTAGAATATTTGTTTGACAGTTTGATGTTTTTTAGATGTCTCAGTTAAGGAAAGTGTATCCATACAAATATATTATTAACAGTCTTATCTGATGATGTGGTGTCAAGTCATCCCTAGATATATATTCAAATTGACTGCCTACTTAGTTGTAAATTATCTTTTTGAAAGTAACTAAGTAGATTATACCATGTAATGCATACTTAAGCACAAGTAAAATTACAGATTTGAAAAAATGGAAATACAAGTAACCCAAAAATGACTTAAAGTTCCTGTGTGTAAGATTTACAGGGGTTTATTGGCAGAATATTGCGGAAATTGAATTTTGAAGACAGTGTTTACATTAATGTATAATCATCTGAAAAGATGTAATGTTTTCATTACCTTAGGATGAGACATTTATATCTACATAGGGCACAGATCATTTTCCACAGACACCGCCATTTTTCTAGCACTGAATGGACAAACCAAACACTGATTCTGGGTCTGTCTGTTCACATTTTGCGTTAGGTTTGCAGCCACGATAGGTTCTCCTACACACTTGGAAAAGGAGTGCAACACAAAGTGTTTTAAATCTGCAACCTCAACACCAGATGCCACAAAAATCCCACACACTGGTCTAGAGCTGCAATGATTAGTAGAATAATTGATTGAAAGAAAATTAATTACCAACTAGTTTGAAAATCTATTGATTGTTTCTGTCATTTTCCAATTGAAACATCAGACAGTTTGCTGGGTCCAACTTTTCAAATGTAAGAAATCACTGTTTTTCTTTGTCATTTATGATAAATGAATAGCCTTTGGCTTTTGAACTGCTGGTTAGTCAAAAGTAGCAAGTTGAAAATGTCACTTTGTGTTGTAGGATATTGTGGTGAGCATTTTTAACCATTTTTGGCCATTTAATTGGCTAAATGACAAATAGATTAATTGTGAAAATAATTAGCAGATTAATTGATCTGATCCTTTAATTACAGTAATTTGAGTATTTGTAATTCATTACTTCCGACCCTGGACTTGAGCTGCTTTTGTTTCTTAGATATCAAAACCTGCACCAATAGGTTTTTCAGTTTAGAAAATTCCCCAATTAATAATTTGCTTTGATGAGCCATTGCTGACTGCCTTTCCATGCCCTTAAGCAAAACTTTTCAGGGGCTGTGGAGGGACAGTCAGAGTCACACTCACCAAGAGATGGAGGGATTTAGATTTTGATGACGGGTTAATCATAACCGTGATCTACAGAAATGTGCTCCCCTACCCCAAATACATTTTGAATTTGTTGAGAGACTGAGAAGAACTCGGGGATCAAGCTACTTAATGTATTGATGGTATTAGTCCTGAGTCCTGTTAGATTAAGTCCCTCCACATCGCCCATGGCTGGGTTTGAGTGAGCAGCACTGGCCCATTAACTTCACACAGGTATTCAAAGCAACCCGCTAAATGACCACACTGCAATGAATATGGAGTGTGTTTGGACTGCTACCTTTCTTTAGGGGATTCAAACCAGAGAGAGGAAGCGAGCAGGGAAGAAGAGGCAGACAGAAAGCTGCTATTTGGGTCAAGGAAAAACCTTTCTGGCAAAAAAAAAAAAAAAATCTCTTCTACCACAAGCTACTTAAATCATTATTGAGCTCTTTTCAGGGGCAACGTTTTACTTCCACCCTTAATGTATTCGCTTTTCAGTTCCTGAGCAAAGCATCTCTGTTCACTTGCTGCTGCCAAGTGAGGTTGAGCTGACGTGCTGACGTTAAAGAACATCTTAACGGAAAGCATCGTGGGACCGTGCCAATAACCAGAAAGATAATGACACCTGTGAGAAAATTCCCCACCAATTATGAACAGAATAATTACATTTCAAGTCTGAAAAAAAATGCAGTCTCTGTAGCTTTCACATTTCCCCTCACATAACCTCATGTGCCCTGTCAAACAACAGCAGACTTCTCCTGACACTCGGGGGATTAAGGGAGGTAATTCTACAAAGACCATGCCTCGCGCTCTCCTCCTCATCCTTCACTGACTGATACGTAAGGGAAGCGGGACCCTGACCCACTCCTGACTTGGGGAAATTGCAGTGACCTCTCTGTGCTTTTGGGAGGAAGCCAGACCTGGCACACACACACACCGGGGTGCTGTGGTAGACGCTTCTGACCCCAAGGACCTTTTGCCGGCCTACCCCCTTCGGCCATTTATTCACACACACGTAGCTCCTGCTGGATGGATTGGGTTACCCCTTAGAAGCGACGGCTGCCTCTGTTTTGCATCCTCTCCCCCATTTTCATCCTGGGAGCCGAGGAATGCCCCAGTCATTAACACCAGCAGCCGGCCTGTACCGGCAGCTAAAAAGGTCTGCATTCATGAGAGCCATCCTGGAAACCAGATGTTGCTTGTGCTTTGAGAATATGTGTGAGTGTGTTTGTGTACTTGTGTATATGTGAAAGTCCAAGTGTTTAGCAGCAGCGGGGCAGGCCATGTGTGTGTGCTTGAGCCCCCAAGGCGCGAGTGGTGCACAGGTCACCTCAGAAAAAGTGGAGCTGGGGTGGGAGGATCACACACACACAGACTACTACACACTCTTGGGAAAACAGCTATGTGCATTTAACATTTTATCTGACTGGTATGAACCTTCAAAAAAGGGTTGTGGACTGGATGACCTTGCTTTGTATTTGCTTTTTTTTTTTTTTTTTTTTTCTAATACATATTAGAAAACGTATTTCTCCACTTTCCCAAGAGATATCTCGACTTGCAGATATTTGCGGTTTCATTTGCCAAAGTTTTGAGTTGTCACCCACTGAGAAACCCACTAGAAAGTACTCAACAAAAATATGAACACAACACTTGTCTTTTTGCTCCCATTTTTCATGAGTTGAAGTAAAATATCCAAGACTTCTTCTCTGCATGCAAAATGTTTATTTCCCTTTAATGTGTACATAAATTAGTCAAAATCCACCTCAGACTGGTCACAATAAAAGGTCACTCTAAAAAGTGCACTTATATTTTTAAAAAGGACATTTATTGGGCTCTAAACTATGGTTATTTCAAATAGGGATACGGATCACTTTTTTCCCCTAGGAGGACAAAGTCATAACCCGCCCTACTACCCGAAGACAACAAGTACTAGCCAATCAGAGGCAGAGCAGGGCAGGTCCTGGCTTTGCCTTCCTGGGAAAAATAAATATAACAAAATAGCCATTGTTCAGTGCCTAATAAATGTCTTTTTTTCAAGATTAAACTGCATTTGTGATCAATCTGAGGCACCTTGGACTGATCACAATTTAAAACTGTGCAGTAATCATGCTGTTTAATCAGCATCTCTATATGCCACATCTTTCATGTGGATGAATTATCTTGGTAAAGGAGAAGTGCTCACTAACAAATTTGGACAAAATCTGAGAGAAATAAACCTTTTGTGTGCACAGAAGAAGTTTGAGATCTTTTCATTCAGCTGAAGTAAAATGGGAGCAAAAACAAAAGTGCTGCATTTATATTTTTGTTGAGAGTACTTTTTTTTTAGTATTTGCTTTTTTTGTCAAATGCATATTAGAAAACATGTTTCCACACTGTCCCCAGAGGTATCCCCACTTGCAGATATTTTTGGTTTCATTTGCCAAAGTTTTGTCACCCGCTGAGAAACCCACTTGAAAATAGTTGTTGACGGTAAGGGTCTGTGGATTATATGAGGCAACCAGTACATTGTTTCTGGAAAGACACATTGTTGATGAAATTTGCAAATATAATATTTCAACAGGGTGGCGGCAGAAGTCTTGACAGCACATATCTGGAAAACCTCAGCATATTAAACCAAGCCACTCAGAGACATAAGAGGTAGGAAGGAACTAAGTACAAATACTTTGTTACTCTACTTGAGTAGAGTACTTAACAACTTTTTATTTTTATCCCCTACATTTTAGCACAAATATCTGTACTTTCTACACTTTACATAATGATTATTTTTATTTTGCACCATTGCACATTGCCCTCCAATGTCAAGACTGCTTTCAACCTAAATGGATGGGACAATAACACATAGAACAAACGATTCCTTTGTTCATCTGTCAGTGCATGTCATGCATGATTGTTGACAATGCTGTAAAAGACGCATCAAGACCAAACAGACATGAGAGGGAAATTCGACTGCAGAGTATACTTTTTTTTTTACTTTTAGTATACTTCTACTTTAATAAAGAGTGTGTATACTTTTCCCACCTCTGGTCTGCAGGTTTTGATAATGGAAAAATCTCTTGCTTGTGATTTTATTGATCTAACCCTTCTTGACTTGCTGCAAATCAGCAAACAAACATGCTTATATTTTGACTGAGTGTGAATTAAAAATCTAACACTGGCAGTCTTTGGTCTACCCATCAGACTTTTTCAATTGCCCTCCCCCAGGGTCTATAATATTTATAATTTTCAACCAATATGATTTCCCTAAATTTAGTCTGTGGGAGTCCATGAGGCAATCTTCACTGGCTAAATATCATACCTGGGAAATACAGCTGAACGTAAGTTATTAAACACACCATAGGACGCCGTGAAACACTGTCAACAGCTCTAATTAGGGAGTTTTAATTCTTGTCTTTAATTCACTTTTCCCACACAAATCCAAGACTGAAGATACCGAACGCTGCCAACTAATCTTTGCCACCCACAGAAAAACAACACCGCTGCCAGAACTAAAACAAAATGAAAATACACTGAATACGTTTCAGAGTCAATTATTTTCTTCCAGTGAGAGCCCTGCTAACACTGGGCAGAACTGTACCATTTTGAAGTGGCAATCCATTTTGGCTAAGTGATGTCATGCAGCCTGTCACGTTAGTCTGTGTGAAGCAGTGGGCCTATTCCTCATCTCAGCGGCCGCTCGCTCATGGTGGGGACAAACGACATTTCCTTCTCATTTGGAAGGAAATAACGGGGCCAGAAACTGCGCTGGCAGCCAAACAGAAACTGCGCCCAGAGCTACACTCAACCAAGGACGCCAGCCAGTCTTTGTTTGTTTTGTTTTTTTTCTTTATTTTTTTATAGTAACACTAAAAGAGCTGTGTAGATGTGCTCCGATATTACTGGGGTTATTTAATCTTTTTAAAAACGTCTCTTAGTAGTTTCAAACTGGCCACGTGCTCAACTGGGCAGTCATTCCACTGGACGCCGCAAAAACAGTAGCGATGACTTTGGTCGGGGAATAAGAAGCCCCATAGCCCATTTAGGTCGGCACAGTCACACACATATTCCCTCTATTCCAATTTTCATGACCTGCACACGGAAATCCTTACGCCAGAGACAGCTTCATTATTAGCGTGCCTTGCACAGAGCTCAATGGCAGGATATTGCATAGAGAAGCATATAACAGCCGAGCAATTTGAGTTGGGCAGCTGGGCATGCAGGTATTGTAATTTTAATTCCCTTCTCAATTCCCACGTCCCCGTACAGTGGGCTGTTGTTCTTCTCAAACGAGTTTGAGGAAACTTTTTTTTTTTTTTTTTTTTTTTTTTTAGGAAAATGCTCTGTATGCTGAAACAGTGAGGGATACAGAAGTGGGCAACTTCACATTTCGTTCTGCTCAAATTACAAACCACTTGTGGCAATCCACATTTCCACTCCACACACTTTTGTGCGTACCTTCTACAAAAACTGTCAAACCTATCACACAGTGAGAGAATAAAAGAAAAAAAAACAAATAACTGCAGAGTGTTTTTCTGCTGTGCCAAGTAAAAATAATTACCAGGCAACCAAGTTAGGTTGTCAAATATATCTAAGTATCGATACCGTTTCAATACCAGACGTAAAAAGAACAACGCAATGGTAACATCTCAGAGTACCTCACTTCAGTTTGTTCTTTATCGTCCTGCTTGGAATTTGGCTTGCAGTAAAGCCAGACAGTCCTCAGTGACTTTTTCTGTCCCAGTACTGTGCAGGTTCTTAAATAACTAAAGTAAAGACAGAGGAAAAGAAATAAACTTTTTTGCAGGGGTATCGAAACAAGTATCAAGTATTCTTTTTTATACTAGTAGCAAAGTTTAAAATTCTGGTATTGTTACAGCTCTACAACCACGCCATCATTGCACAGTGGAATTTACCACATAACTCTCACAATATATTCTAAGAAGTCTGAAGTAAGCATTACTAAAAATTGTGAGCTTTTTTTTCTTTATCTTGAGTATAATTCAAATGCATGATAGCTTCTGCTTCCATCACCACATTTGTGGAGTAAAATGCCTCCCTGTTATCCACCATCTAAATGGCCATTAGCTGGACTAACCCAATTAGCGGAACAAGATCTAACACAGCCTTCCTGTCCTTCCATCACAGGAAACAGTAGAGGTTTGCTGTATTCTGATCAAATGTATGGTGATTAATGACTGCGCTCTCACTATGTTGACAGGCTGTAACAGCTCCAAAAATCCAGCCCCACATTGGCGCTACACATATTTGTCTGTGTAACTGACACTTGAATGAGTAAATTGGGCAATAGCTCCATCACCAACCTGACTACCTATACCCAAATTTTTTCACAAATGAACAATAGGAGTGAGATGCTGTCAGGCCCACATTCCCCTCGTTGACATGCCACATCTGTGCATCGGGAATAATGACCAGGCTAAAAATATTAGAAACTCGACAGCAAATTGCTTAAAGGTCGTTTTAATTATATGGATGGGCTGTCGAGCAGTCACGCTTGACGGGAAATAGAAACAAATGATGTAATGGCTGAATGAGGAAGTAGCTTGGTGGGCACCACCACAGAGATGATATATGGAAAATCTATGAGAAATATATTCTATCCAAAATTTCTGACCTACATCCATGTGAAAGTTTGTTTTTTTTGCTAGGACTTGCTATGGGGAAAAAGGAAAGGCGAAAAGTTCTGAAGGAGTTGCTCAAATCTGAGGCAAGTGGGTGAAATGGATTAAATGCACAGCAGGAGAGCATGTCTGTGTATGTGGGTCATTTTATTGGCCTTAAACATGTTTAATTTACAATTCACTCTACTCACAACATTTGTTCACTGTAGCCGTAATGCCGTGTGAGACACTTTTTTCCATGAGTGATGATACATGCGCTTATGAACATGACTTAAAAGCTTAAATAGATTAGAGAAAGAAACACACACAGTGGTCATGTCATGTTCTTCTAAAGATAAGAGGTTGAATTGCATTACGACATGTAGCAGTACAGTAAATCCAAATAAAAAATGTCTACTATGGTGTAGATAGCAGGGGAAAACGCTGGCTGCAATAAAAGCAGAGGAGGAAAGACCGAGCAACACAGCAAGATGAACAAAAAGAAGAGGCGGAAGAGAGAAAGAGAGAAGAAAAAAGCTCTCTCTGCCTGTGAGGTGTATTTAAATTATCCCCATTTGAAAAAAAGAAAAGTTCGAGGCACTTATCAAGCCATAAATCTCCAGCCCAGGAATTAAAAAAAGTAAAAAAGAAATAACAAACACCAAACGTCATGCTGCTTTGAATGTCTGCCGTCTTTCCCCCACACCGCAGGAGTTCAAAAGAATAATAACTTTGCCCTCACTCATCACCGCCCAGAGAAGCGTTAGGGCAGCTCGTAATATTGTTTTTTTTTCCTTCTTCTTTTTTTTTTTTTTAATTAGTAACTCTAATCTGATCATTAAGGGCAGCAAAAATCAGCATAGCTATAGTACAACTGTGAACCAGGCTAGTAATTGAAGTGATGGCAGCATCGTAGTTAGAAACACTCACATCTGTCTGATGACACTTTGTGCCATCGCTCCCAGATTACGTGCTGTGACCAGAAGGCAAAAGGGACATTAATTGTGTGGAAGAGAAAATAAGTGTGACGAAGACAGAGTGCATGATTACAAGTATTCAGGATCAATATGTTGTGTTGCACAAGTGTGTTTTAGTTTAGCTGCAGGAAAAAATATATCAAAATATGTTTTGTTACGAAGGATACCTGTTCATCAAATGTATTTAAATGAAATACAAAGTACTGAAAGAAAATGTGTTTAAGTAAAGCTACAAGGAGTTTTTAACTGGTTATGAAAAATTCTCAAACGGGGACCATCAGCATGAAGACTACTTCTATATAGTTGTTCTTAATGGATCCTACCAGGTCGGATTGTCCTTGAAATCAGATGAAACAAACGTGTTTACATTTTCTCAGGAAAAGTTGTGCAGAATGACACAGTTGCCAGTTAAAAAGAAGAAGAAGAAGGAGATTTTTATTTAGATCATTTTATTTTTGATGCCATATTTTGTGGTTATTATGGCGGAAAGGCCTCCAAAATCGACAAAATACAAAAGTTCCTTGTAGCTGCTTCAAAATTCAAGCACTTTGCATTTTGTAAATGCAAAAAACTAAATTGTATACAAATGATATGATCACATTTTAGGTAGCCTCAACATGAGTCTAATTTTAACCCCCCTACACTGAAAAGATGAGCTCTACTAATTTCCTACATCACAGATTTGAAGTGAAAAATCAGGACATGTTGAGGGTGTGAAACTAAATGTTAGTGTTGACTTATTTAAGTTACATGTCACAAGTGACATCACTCATGAAATATAATGTACTTATTTTAACATAAACCAACTTTTCCCAAAACTAACCGAGCAATGCTGTTGTCTAAACCTAACCAAACTGCAGCCTTTTTGCAACGGTAACCATGTGTTTGACCTGACATGACTTATCTAACATGACTTATCATGTACTAAAGGCAGGGGTGGATTAGTCATTTTGAGGCTTAAGGCAAACACAGGCCCTCCACATCCTTTGTTCACCCCCCTTTTCCATCTTCAAATAAATTTTAAGTCATAAAAACAACTTTTATTTATGGTGGGATGTGGAGGATGAACTGGTCTGGTGGTGCGGAAGTGAATACTTCTGTATCTCTTATCAGACAGCAGCAGGATGACCAGGCTGTGGCTGGGGTGCCTTTTAGTTTCCTCTCGCTTCCTCCTGTTTTCAGCACCACAGGGGTAGCTTTGCGTCTTTTGTGTTCACCATGCTAAGCTGTCTGTTTACACGACTTGGCTTCTGTGTTTCTGAATCATTTCCACAGATGCACAGTAAGGCTATGGAACAGTCCAAGTTAGTGGAGAAGCCTTGAGACACTTATGCATTAAGCACTCCGATGTCATTTTAGCACTAGGATTAAGGATTGCTTTTCTAGAGCATGTGTGTTTGCTAATTGCACTTTTCTCTGTTGTTAAGTGTCATTCAGGGAGCTTTACAAACCATGCAATATTTGATCATATTGTGATTATATACATTTATCTTAGGGGGAATTTGTACCGAATACCAAAGTGGCTTCTGTTCTCAAGCAACTGGTCATTGGGAACATAAATTAAATACAGAGGTTCACAATGAGCATGTTGCCAGACCCGAAATACCTGACATGGCACATAATTAGCTTATACTGAGCCTTTGTTTTTTGTTTTTTTAACTTAAAATGTGACTTATTAGAGGATAAAATTACCTATTAAATGATGTACTCTATTTTAAATACAAAAATACAGGCGCTTTAAATATTTTGTTGCAAATTGCATCTAATTTTTTCTGCCCAGCAAAATACAAAAAAGATATTTTAAATACATTTAATATACATCTTTACTAATACACATTTGGCTGCAGGAGCAAAAACCGTGAAAACATGGGCTAATATTCAGGATAAAAAGGTTAAAGCCTCTGCTGGCTCTAACAAATCCAGCATCCTTACAAGAACTAAGTAAAGAAATACCAGCCAGGGAAAAATCAAAAATCCAAAAAGGAGGTTGAGTCCAGCTACAGAGGGTTAAGAGACAGTGCGAGCGATAGCCAGAAGGAAGAGGATGAAGGGTGGATGGAGGTAAAGCGGTGGAGTGGTACTGTAAGGCCGCTGATGGAGAACAGATGGAAGGAGCAGGGGGTTGTGATTAGTGCTACATGGGGACCGAGCCTCTGCGGCGCTTAGTGTCTTGTGGTAGTTGGCCCTGAGGCGGCGTCCTCACCACTCATTCCCCTCCCATGGCACTATACCGTCACTGGCCAGAGAATCCCAGCATGCCTGCCTGCTCCTCCATCCACTCAGCGCTGTGCAACACCCGAGACCATTTCTCAACATTCTCACTCTGGCATAAACAAGACGTCCCGTTGGCATGAAAAGTGTCCCTGAAGGAATTACACGCTTGGTCTCATCGTTTACATCTCCTCCATGCTGGATGAGTCTGGAATTTACTCGGAGATCGTGTTTATTATGATGCTGCGCGTTTGTCACATTATTACAGCAGATATTGCCTTTGTTTTTGCATTTTTATTTTTATTATTATTATGATTTTTTTCTCTCTTTCCACACCCGATCCAGCACTGACCCCCCTGGCAGCTTCAATTCAACCATCACTCAACACAGCACAATTTCAGCCAGAGCCTCAGCCGGCCGAATTAGGGTAACTTGAGCTGCTCCAGATTGTAATCAAAGCGAAAATAATGAGTGCAGGACAAAGGCCGGCGCTATTACTCTAGCTGGCTTAACATTTCTGCCTCTTAGTTTTTTTTCTTTTGCTCTCTTTCTGTCTCCTTCTCCTCCCTCAGAGTCTTGAGACAAACAAACAGCAGAACAGAAGGGAGAAAAAAAAGAAAAGAGGATGGAGCAAGCAAGCAAAGCTGGTAGCAACAGAATAAGACAGACAGAGAGTAAAAGCAGAGAGCGGGGCAGCAGGCCTGCACTAGCCTCCACAGCCGGGGACTTGCAAATGAACTAATCACCTGAGGGGATTCTTCTCAGCTTACTTAAACAACCAGTAAGTTAAATACACATGCTTTACAGCCATCACGGCGTACGGGTGTGTGTGTGTGCGTGTGTGTGTGCCCGTGTGTCCACATGGGTATGTGAGCATTTGTGACCTGCTGCCCAACTGACTGAGGCAAGCAGCAGGCCGTCAAAATAAGAAGGCATCTGTTCCAGCGAAACCTGGCAGAGGCAGAGACAGTTAGTGAGATGAACTGGGAGGGACGCCGGAGCCAGGGATGAGATCAGTGCACGGTGGCCCCCATTTGAGGTTTTCTGATTGTTTTCTTTTGCAATAATACAGGGAAACTAAATGATATGTGACTGCAATTTGTAAAGAAAACATGGGGCCTGCTGCAAATTAGGCATGCTGCACTACTTCCACCTCTTTTGCCATGTAAATAGAAGTGGCTTTTGGTTGTGACAAGGAGACAGAAAAAGGAAAACGTGAAGTGAAGCACTCCAATGGGTTTTCTTATTTTGTCGGTTTTGTTTATGCTTTGATTCTTGCTACTTCAAATTATGGCGGTATCACAGATTTCGAACCGTCTCTTTTCCTTTGTTCTGCACCAAGAGAATTGCAAAAGTAATTGAAGACTAAAAAGAATAAAAAAGAATAATTTAACCAGCCCAAATGTTGCCAGTGGAGTCCTATCATACATAGAGAAATCAATGTCACCTACCAATTCTGCCATCTTATCTGCATTGTGGAATTTTGTACAAAAGCTGGCAACACATCACGTCTGAATCCTTCCACTTCCCTCCACCCAGCCCTCTAGTCTTCTCTCAGAGCTCCACTCTCTGACAATACTGTGGTTACAGGCGCAGAGGCAGCTGCACAACCAACGTAAGAAATTCTGTAAATTTCACACTCTGCTGCCTGCCAAAAAACCCTGGGCCCAGATTCGGTGATTTGGCCGCTCAAGTCTCATTCCAATCTTCCCCCCGCCTGCCACCAGCAGAGGACCCTGTTCCTGCTGCATCCCTTGTTTTGGATGCAGCTCCCAGAAAACATCTTGAAGTCACCGGCTATGGGGTCACTTCAAACAAGTAGGAACAAGCTCAGATCTGTGGCACTGTGCAATCTGCATTATGCTCAGAGAAACCATGAGGAAACCAATTACAATGACTAAAGACTGAGGGGAAACTGCAGTAAAAAAAAAAAAAAAAGGAAGGAAAAACAATCAAAGCAAATCAAATCTAGAGCAAATATGAGGAGATATTCTTCTGATACTAATTAGTAATAGTTTTATCTAGGGCTGCACAATATGTAAAAAAGTCATATTGCAATAATTTTGACTGTAATGGTGACAGTGATACGATTAGTGTGAATGCTCATTTTTGCACCACAGTTTTCATTTTTATTGAAAAAAAAAAACCCTATTAAAATCATGAAATCATGTGAAATTTATCAGGGCTATACCAAATAAAAACATTTTCTTTGATCTGGGAAACAAGTTTGTAGTCAAGGGCATCTTTGCAGCACTACAGTACTTCATTATAATGTTGTTTTCTGGCTGCCTTTCTGTGATTGGGACATTGCATTTGGCCATATTGCGATTTAGATAATATTGAATTTAATTGTGCAACTCATTTACTTAGATACTTTTAAAATCAAAATTCACTACCGAGTGGGCCTACAATTGTAATTAATATTCAAACCTTTCCTGTGCATTTTTTATAGCCAAATAAGGATAAACAGGCCAATGAAACCAGAACATACAGACGAAAAAAAAAAAAAAAATGCTGCAGCAGGCACAGGTTTGGAGAGGTGACCGTGACCACAGGAGCTGCAACGATTAATTGATTAGTTGTCAACTATTAAATTAGATGCTACCTATTTTGAGAGTTCAACTGATTCATTGGGCCCATATTCACCCGATTTACCACATCCAAACTGGTCTGATATTGCCTTATATGGGGCAACAACAGTGTACCAATATTCACTTATATGAAAACTTTTTTTTTTTTTTAACAGAACAAATAACACAGAAAAAGATGCTTGAGAGGAGCTGCCCACAGGTGTAAATACTGAGAAGCTGCTTCTTGTTTTACTACCTGATCCCTAAATTGACAGTATTAAAATATTCAGCAAATGACTGATGTTTATTTAGCTATTTTTTTTTTTATTTTATTTTCTCAGTGTTCCCTTCTACAGTTGGTTGGTGTATGTATATGTTAAATTACTTAGCAGTACAAAGCGGTAAGGCTCTAATTTCAATACCCAATTAATCTGTTTGAGTAATTTATTTAGAAAAACTGTCAAAAATCTCTGATTCCAGCTCCTTAAATGTGAACATTTTCATGTTTCTTCACTCTTATGTGACAGTGAACTGAGTATCATTGAGTTTTGGTAAAAACAAGATGTCTGAGGACATCATCTTGGGCTTTGGGAAGAAATTATCAACATTTTTCACCATTTTCTGACATATTATGGATCAAATAACTAATTGATTAATTAAGAAGATAATCAACGGAATAATGGACAAAATAAACTATTGTTAGTTGCAGACCTAGTGACCATTGAGCAGAACAGCACAAGAGTTGGGACTAATTTAGACTGAACATCTGGAGAAACAGATGCATTAAACATCAATGGTTAAAAAGTAAGTAGTTTTTGAGAAAAATACTTCATACTTATTTGAGAAAACAGAACAGTAGTTCTGCTTGAGTAGATTTTCAGTCCTTTAATCCAAGACAGTGAGAGATTTTCACATACAGTATAATATAGTAGGTGCCTGATGGTGTGTCATCTGCTGGACTGCCAAGCTGCATTTTTTTCTGCTTTGTTTCTGTCTCTTGTGATGACATCTTTCTAACAGAGAAATAATGAAAATCTTTTTGCCAAGAAAAACACAGGAGCTCCCCTTTAATTCTATCTGGTCTGCATTTACTTTAGAGATGAGCTGTAGGCTGCTGACACTATCAGGGGATTGTTATGCATTTTGATGCTCCAATGCCTAGAGGGGAGCAGAGGAAATGTATTGATGGGAAATGGAGGTCCTGAGTCAAGCAATTTATAGGTCCTTCTCCTTCCCATTTGAGAGAGAAAAAAAAAGTTAAGTGAATCACAATAAGCACTGTGGTGTGCAGGGTTTCCAGCTGGCTCCCTCTGCATGCTTCTCTGAGGAGTGTTTACATCGGAGTGGATACATAGAATATATATTAACTGCATTAAATGTAATGAAAATGCATAAAAGAGCAATATAATTGTTTTAGGATTTAATGCAATTGTGTGCAATTAAATGAACAAATAAAACAGGTCAAGAAATAATTAGTGTGTCAATGAGTGTGGGCAAAAAAAAAAATGTAAGAAGGAACGGACATTTGAGGGAAAAAAGATTAACAGCTTTTTAAGTGTGTGTGTGTGTCTTCATGTACACGGTATATTTTTTGCACCCCCCACCCCCTTTTTTTTCTGGACCACTAAAGTGAAATAAATACCAAGTTTTTCCGACCAAGCTTCAGGAGTATTTGCCTTTTTACAGCATAAGCATTTTCCTACCGTACAATTTCGAAGCACAAGGAAACCACTAAACATGGCATTCCACAATTGAATTACTTCTCTATTTCCTCGTCATTGGGGAGTTAATAGCTGGTTACGTGTTACCGTTACATGTTATGTGACATATTTATTGTGCCACCAGCTGCACGACTGCAAAAAAAACACATCAGTGCTTAAAACCTGGTGGGTCGCCAAGCCATGGTTACAGCACTGTAAATTAAAGGTGAATTAAAATTTCTCCTCAACCCAAAAATAATTTTAAAGACTAAAAAAGGGCAATCTCAGCCAAATCTGAGCCGCTTTAAAATTATTAGAATGTTCTATTTTAGGGATATGTAAAAAGAAATATTTTTAAATATCTGCTACAACACCGTGTTGCCACACTGAGTGACAAACAACCATTGTGTTTTTTTGGTTTTTTTTTTGTCGGTCAATTCACAACCCTTTCATTTGGACGACTGCAGCATCTTGTAAGGGCGGCCACTGGGCTTCAATCAGGAGCTGGATTTGTTTTGCAGCATCCCAGTAATTAACTGATTGATAATTTCTGGGTTGGTTCCCCTTAATTACGGGGCTGATTGTAAATGAACATGGTGATCCAGTGAATTGGAAGAGACCTACACAATGTGAGACACCTCTTCCAGATTTCTGCCATGTCTGGTCACCGCCCACACTCTGTTGTGGCTCCGTTGAAGAAATCTTCCCTTGTGCCTGGCCCCCTTTACCACACTTGCATTATTCTCTTAGAAATACAGGCCAAGCTGGAATTTATTCTGCCATCTAAATTTAATGTTTAATTATATACCATTAAAGGTTTCAATTCAGATGTTTTAAATTCTAATTTGATTTATGTATTTAGTAGCATTATCAAGATATCCTAAAATATGTATATCACTAATGTTTTGCAGACAGGCAATGTCATTTGTATGAAAGCACAGAGTACAGAGCACAGAGAGTACATTTAAATAAAATCTATGTTTTTAAATCACTGTATAGGCTCAGCCTGTGATGGAGTGACATTGTTTCAACAGGGGGAGCCACCCTGCTGTCATGCACTGGGGTTTAACAAGACAACATGACGTTCTGTCAAACAGGTAAACATGCACAGTAGTGGGTTTCTTCCAGCCTGTTTAGAGAGGGATCGATGTTTAGCAGGTTGACTGTATACATTCAGGCACCACCGTAGGGCCGTCCTGTCTTTATGTGATCTGAAAGGAGAGCTGTTGCACATTTTTGTCTGTGCTGCATTGAATATGTTTAGATTTTTCTGCCAACATTAAAATATGAAATGAATTCCAAGCAAAAAACGAGCCTGACTGATACTGATATTAGGGATACAGAATATAATCTAAATCACAATATGGCCATGTGCAAAAACAACAAGAGAAGCTCCCAGCCAGTTGTGGTTTTTACAACCTCAGTATTAAAATAGTTACAGTACTGATGTTCATTTATGTATTGTTATTCATGTTATTTTTATTTATTCTTTATTTTGTCAGTGTTCATTTCTACAATTGGCTAAGACTGTGTATGTTAAACAATTTAACATGTTAAATAAAATATATAATATTATTTAATAAAATTATTTGTTTAAGAAAATAGCCTTCTGAGTACCTTGCATAGTCATATCAGTTCACAATCCACACTGAAAAGGTCCATTTTTATTCCACCTTACAAATTCACTGTATTGGCCACCATATTGGTAATTGTTGATTTTTTTTCCCCCTCTAAAATCTGTATCAGTCTCTGCCTCAAAAATCTGTTAGGCTCTTGTATTTACCACATCGTGTAACCCTTGTTACAAAGATATGTGAAGAGTAAACATTACTGCCCAAAATGAAACTGATATTTTAATTATTTTAAATAACATAACATAGAATAACACAAATAGAAAAAAATTTATTTATACATAATATGTTATGTTACATATTATGTTACATTATATATTATTTTATACGTAAAATGCTGCATATAAAGCTAACAAATAAAAGCAATCTGCATTATGTTCTTTTAAAAAAAAACATATTGGTGGATATCAGACAGCATATATGCTGTTACCGATACGGACCAATAACTCTTTGAGAGGCCAATATCGGGCTGATAATATGGGTTGATTATGTATCGATCAGGCTCTACAACAAATAATTACAAAGTAATGTTACATGTTAAAAATTACATAGAGATGCAGCGTTTAGTTGATTTTTCCATCCATCAAACTTTTGCTGATTCAAGCCTCTTAAACATATGCCTTGCTGTGGTTCTTTGTCATTTATGATAATAAATAAAGAGTATTTGGGTTCCAGACCATTGGTTGGACAAAGGAGTCAATATGGACTTTGGACTCTGGGAAATTGTGATGAGTGTTTTCCACAAGTTTTGGTATATTTCAGACAAAACTATTAATTATTAATTGTTGAATTAATCTGCAGATAAATCAATTATTAAAACCACTGCTTGAGCCCTGCTTTTATGTTAAATTTCCATGAAGAAACTAAATTCCAGGTGGTGAAAAAAAAAACATTAACAGATGTTGTGACAAGCTCTGAAAACTATCGCTCTGGATCATGGAACATTTTTAAGTGCTTTACATTACATGTTAACTTGGCATGTTTAAGGAGTGGCAGGACTACGAGTGATATACATTGACAAAATGGTCTGAGAAGATGGCAGGTTGTATATGAGCCAGACAGATGATTGAAGGAGTTCAAGAGTCACTCTGCCATGAGGAGGAGAGTTCTGCAGCAGCTGCAATCAAGGCCTTTATGGCGGCCATTACTCCCAGCTGATGGGGAGAGCGGAACCTCCTCATTATGGCTGCCTGACAGGGATCAAGGCCAGTAAAACCTCCACAACCTCTGAGCTACCCATGACCCAGTTGCTCACCTTCCAGTGACATCAACACGACGACGGCGAGGGGGGGGGGGGGGGGGGGGGGGGGAGACGAGGGCAGGAAAACAAAAACAAAGATGGCATTCTCCACACACTCCTCTCTGAGTGTTTCCTCTTAATCCCCATAAATGAGAAGCAGTTGTAAGGCAACTGTGTTTGTAATAGCTGGTAATAGAAATATCAATTTCAGCACTTGTGGTACTTCTGAGGTATGGGGCTTCTTTTGTCTGGGGATTGCTCCTTGGCAAAGAAGCGGTGAGCTATGCTTTGCAGGCTTTTCCCGTCTTTTTATTTCAACATCTCCTGGAAAGGTATGTGGAAAAATCTTTTGATAAACAGAGCTGAGGGGGGAAAAACTCAAATTCAGACCAGGATAGTGTACAGTGGAGCATATGTCTGCAATTCAGTTTTAAGTCCGGATGAAGTCACAATGGAGTTTTGTTTACGGTATCATCAACATTGGAGCATGCTTTGGCAATGCTTGCACCATTGCAGAACGATCACATAATTTGTTTGCATGTGAAAGTGTTTTTGTATATCTGAGTGGGGGGAAATTTTCCAAATGACTCATTGTTTATTGTCTGAAATAATGAGTCAAGAGCTCAGGAAGATTTCAGGCAACCTATACCAGGTTTATCTTTTAAGATGCAATGGTTGAGTTGAATGGAGCCAGCATGTTCCTGTAATAGAGTTTGCATGAGAGTGGCCCCAAATGCCAAAAAATTTAAGAAATTCTGAAGTTGGAAAAAAGCTTTTTCAGACAGCACAGCAGGGACAAAACACATTTACTGTAAACCTGTATCTCCTTGAGCTGCTGCCTTAATCTAAAAAAGAAAAAGGAAAAAAAACTTCCATTGCCTCTCTATTCTATGAGAGACCAAGGAGCCATCCATCACTATTTTCCACAGTGCTTTACTGCCCAAACTGCTCTCTCAACATAGAAATGAGTACTGTGGGGCTGGCCAGAGGTTTTTGGCCTCTGAAAAACTGTACACAGTGAGGTATACTCAACACCCATTACTGCAATGTTCTCAGCTGAATGGAAGCAAATATTGTTTTTATTTAAGAAATGTATCAAGATTAATGTAGGATTTTTTTCAGACTAAAATATAAACAACAGAGCTGCAACATTTAGTCCCTTAATCGATTAGTTGTCAACTATGAAACTGATGGCAAATTAGTTAATCTTTTTTTTAAAGACAGAAATCTTTAATTTCAGCTTCTCAAATGTGAATGTTTTTTGTTTATTTAGTCCTCTATGACAGAGAACTGAGTATCTTTGGGTTGTGGCTAAAAAACAACATTTGAGGATGTCACCTTAGGCTTTAGAAAAAAAGCGATCTAAATCAAAATATTTTCACAATTTTCTGACATTTTATTGACCAAACAACTAACTGAAGAATCGCAAAAATGATATATATTGAAAATAGTTGTTAATTGCAGCCCTGATAAACAATATATTTAAAATAATCAAATTCTTAATTAATTGCTTAATATAATCATCTTTGTATATTTTTAAATTCATAAATTAGTGGCCATGCTGCATTAGGAGACATGACATTTTTTCACAAGTCATTAGGTTAGGCTACATTTTACCAGCGACTTTTAAACTACACTGTACAATGCATGACTACACATTAATGCACAGCAGCAGTGATCTGTCAGTTGGAAATTATGTGATTTATTCACAGCACTCTGTGTGAAACAAAATGGATGAGATTTGATTTGAATGATAAAAGAGAGCAAATAAAACAAAACCAACAAACCCCCCAAAAAATCCCTTAATTTTGTATTCATAACATCAAATCCGACCAAACCCTCATAGGTTAAGTCTCGGTCAACATGCTCTCCTTTCAGCGTTAACAGAATCAACAGTAAATTATACATGAGAAGCAAGCTTCTACCTAACCCATTAAAAAACACCCTAACCTGCAGGTCAGGCGGCAGACAGCAATAACAGAATCTACCATCGCACCTTTCCTCGTCATGTCAGCGCAGATAATAAGGGCCTCGGCTGGGGGCACGACACGGACACATTCTGATACTGCAGCGGAACAAAAGTGGGGCCACTGAGCGTCCCTGTCAAGTGCCAAAGAATAGAAATACAGTCGTTGAATAGCCATGCAGCCAAATCCAGCACCACTGTGCCCTCAGACAATAGGTGCAGTGCTAATCCCCCTTCATGGGGTCTGCATCCCCTGTCATGCCCAGTGGTGAACCATGCTGAGACGCTGCGTTGGCGACTGACACCTCGACAAAGGCGGCGTCCCGGGCCACTGTTGGGCCTGTGTGCTCTGCACTGCTGTGCATGGAATCTGCATTGGGGGAATAAAAGAGATGAGCAACGTGTTAAACAATAAGCTGCCTGGGTGCTGAGACCCCCGTCAAGAGGCTCGGTGTGGCCACCCATCAAAAACCCTTGAGCCCGGCGTTCGAGGCTGGCAGATAGTCCAGCCCACGCCCACCCCCTCTGGCATCCACCCCTATCACTCTTACGTCTAGGTTGGGCCTGGTTGGGCCTGCTCTTCTGTCCTCTGCTCTGCTCGGGTGGATCTGACAGCTGTTACCGGGGAAGGTTATTCACTCAGCGCATCTCTCCATACACACACACAATGACCCTGTAGCCCCCGCCTGTCTAGCCAACCAGCTCTTACGCTCTGCGACCAACAGACAAGGTGGAGAAAACGAGCTGACAATGTCACTCGTCCGCCACTTGCATTTCACGCTAGATATGCGCACGAAGACGGCTCTTTTTCGCCCCCAAAATAACTGAGCTGACTGAAATACAGTGACACCGTTTGTATTTTTTTTTTTCTTTTACACATACAAGGCGTGCTTGCAGAAAATAGGTCAAACACCACGCAGATGTGGTTCAACTGAAAATGGCTGCTGAGGAGGGCGTGTTCATTGGAATGGAGGGCTGCAACGGCACTGAGCAGAGAAGGGTGGCGCTCGTACTGTACTTACAATCCAGCCCATGAGCACATTATAATATACAGCCTTCTTCAAGAGGTTAATTTCTTTTTTCCTGAACTAACAGAAAACATCTTGTTCAAATCAACGGTCAGCACACATACCATGATCAGAAGTGTTGGAACAGTTGTTGAGATGCATTAAATATAATGGATAGAACAACTATTTTCAAAATATTGCAAACAACTTTCATTAGTTTTCAGCATTTTTCAGGCTTCGCAGCTCAGTATTGGTATTTCTTTATCTTATTTTGCTGTGAGTGAATCATTTGTCCTCTGTGCCTCCTTTGTATCTGGCCATGCCTTTCAGGGAATATTGGCTAATGTCCTTTAACTTAGACCTCTCTGTTCAAACCACAAACACAGTCCTTTGCCTTCAGCCTGTTGCCCTTATAAAGATAAAAACATGCAGGGTTAGTGCTCTGTTGCTCTCCTCCTCATCTTTCTATGCGGTTTTATCTGTCATGCTACAGAATTATGCTACTAATTCAGATATTTTGTTATTTTCTATTTGTATTCTTTTCCTCGGATGGCGTTTGGTAAGGACTACCTTACCCTTCATTATCTTTAATGTATTTTATCCCAGCTCACTGGAATTGTTTCTCATGCAGTACACTTGCAGTGATCTATCCTTTGCGGAGTCTTTTACTGCCTGGTATTGAGTTTCTTGTTATTTAAAGATAAGAGAGGAGATGTATTTATGGTATGGTACAGTAGTTGATCTTCCTGTGCTGTGCTGATGTGGTGTACAGTTTGCTAATTGGAAAATAATGAGGGTAATAATGGCAAACCACTCATTAAAATTCATCTGTTGAGCCTTTTTTTTTTAGCCCAGTATTGAGCGTGAATAAAATGACAGAAAGACATTATTAGAATACTGTATTATCTCATCATATTGGCACACTTAAGCATATAAAAAAAAGCTGTTGTTGGTGTACAACCTGAATATCTATATACTTAATAAGCACGTAATAATTCCCTCAGCTGAGCCACATTGGTGCAAAACAGTTTACTATACCAGGAACACACATAATGCAGTCCTGATAATATGCAGCACACTGCTTCTGTATATTTAATGCATTCTTATGAAAAGGAATGCTATGTATGACCTGAGGATCTACATACTTAATGAGCATGTAATCATGCTTTTGACAGACCGACTTTATGAATGCAAAAGAAACATAAACTATTAAAAACCTGTTTATCTATCACTAGCACACACATACAAATGTTACATTGAAGATACATATATGTATATATGTATGTATATAAATATATATTGCATACAGAATGTAATGTGAGTAATGACTGTTTCTCTCACCAACAAAAAAACAATGCAAAAACATACACACATGCATACAGTATAGTTCAAAAACATGCATGAGCATACTTCTGCACAGTGCGCTACTTATATTGAGCATATTCATGTACACTTGGCGCAGAAATAGGACTGGAAAATATAGCTTATAAATAATATCTTGATATTTTTTGTCTATTCCACGACATATGATTTATATCTTGATAGAACCATTTACTAAATTAACCTAATGTAAATTCTAAAATAGTGCAAACATACAATGAATATGATGCATTGCTGTATTGAACTACCAAACAATATATTAAGTAGTTAAAATCACCTCAGCCTTAAACATCTATAGCAGTAAAGTAAATCATATACATTAAAGCAGCAGCAATATTAATCCAGAAACATCAGCTATTATAGTAAAACACTGATAAGGACCATTTTACTGCTGCAGAATAAGGTTTAGAATGCAGAACTTTTACTTGAGCAATATGGACAAAATCAAACATACCCTGATATCCATATAGTGGAAATATTGTAGGCATGACTATTAATACTTTATACTTTATACCAGAGATAGGACTGATTCAATATCGGTATTAGGGCCCGATATTGACGAAAGGCATTCATTAGGACTCGTGACATGATCAGCATTTCAATCCATATTCCATCAAACAAGTAACATTACACAAACTATGCAAGCTTTCCAGACTGATGTTCAGTTGCAGCCTCATACAACTACTGCTACTAATGATAACGACAATAAAAACAATGATAATCATTATCATCAAACACAAACATTAAGAAAAAAAGAGAGCTGGTATTGATATATTCAGACATCAGAATCAGATCGGTATATCTCTAAATAGAACAGCAGGGAACAGTCTAGTGAGAAACCTATATCACTTTCCTGTAATGCAGCCTTTAAAACCAGGAAAAAACAACAATATCTAGGACACCTAGTCTCATATCATGATATCGATATAATATCGATATACTGCCCAGGCCTAAGCAGTAAACAGGAATGTGTTTAGATAGAATGATGACTAATCAATATTCACAGCCATCACCGTCCCATTGTCACTACCATCATCATCAGTTTCGCCATCACCACTGATTTTTCTTAGAGAAAGAGAAACATCATTACCACAGTCAGTATCTTCAGCTCAGTCAGCTGAGCAGGCGAACCCACACACACACACACACACACACACAGTAAAAAGCCACCATATACCGTAATGCACGTACACACACAGGCATGCTTAGATAAAAACACACATAGCCTACTCTCTCAAGTGGCAGGGCCACTCTCACATTGTTCTCTCTGCCTCCATCCCTGACGGCAAAGCTGAAGCTGTACTGTCAGTTTACCTTGCCCCAGGACATCCATGGGACAGCCTATCAGCCTTCTCCCCACTGCCAAAGACATGTAGTCCTGTTTATCACCTAATTGACTCTCAGAGGAAGGCTAAGATTGACAGTGTCGCTCCCACATCACTTAAAGTCCTTTTTAGCCAAGCAAACCCTGCACGCCCTCACCTGTTAATAATACATGGCGGCAGACTTGCTTTACTGATAAGCACCGCTTCACCTTTAGTCAAATACAGCCAAGAGGAGAGTCGTTAGAAGCCAATCACGTCTTCTCATTTAAGGAGATGACTTTTTTCGGTCACTTCTGTCTCACATCTACAATCAGAAGGACTCTGAAGCGACTGCGTTTTGGAGAGGCACGGCGGGGGCAACACGTCTTGACAAACCAAAACAAGTCTGGGGGGTTTCGCTTGTTTCGTATTCCCCCCGGTTGTGATCAAATGAAGCAGCACTCATTTTGTCCAGTGTGGCAGCACAATTAGGGAGGGCTGCTGCTGCCAACAGCTGACAGAAGTGTTGAGATAACATATATTGTCGAGCGTATTTATTATGCGTTGACGGATGGGGAGACAGACTGGAGTTGTTATAACAACTCTAAACAGAAATGACGAGATTGATTGAGGCTAATTGACAGCATGAGAAAGTAGCAGAGGGTGGAAAAAAAATCAGGGTGATGTGTTTAATTTTTCCTCCCCTGCCACTTACTTGTCATCACCTGACAGGAAGCAACTTTCCCTTTTGCCGATACACGCTGTGCGTTTGACACCTTTTCCGAAAGCCCAGCCTGCCTCTCGTGATGGCAGAGGATGGGGTAAGAGGGCATCGGGTGGGAGTGCGAGCCAAGATGGCCCTTGTCCTCGTCTGTCGGAGATTATTTCGTGGGTCGCGACTGGCGTGCTGGCGGTTTGTCACGCGCCACTTGCCGTGATGTCACCGAGGCCACCCTTGCAGAACTTTGGCCAGCTGGGTGCCGTCATAGAGCCTCATCACATCTCAACTAAGCAGCCCCTGACTTTTTCAAACCCTGCAGGGCGGAGAGATATTAATAGAGCTGCATAGTTACATGATCAGTGAGGATATTGGAAAATAGTTACATTAGAGGGTCTGCTCTGAAACAGGTAAACAAATTACTGCGGGCACCTGGATAAAACCCCTGGCAGCTGTCAGGACGAGACGGAAAGAGGGAGAGTTGGCGTTTAATCAAGGTTTTAATGAATAAGAACGCTCCGCACATGCACAAGAGTGAATCACCTCCCTTTTATCACTTGTTTGATATCCCTGTACTCTTTGTCTTGGCTCCCAAGGGTCTCGGGTTGTCTTCCAAGTTAGCTACAAGCCCGCTTCTGTCCTGTGCTGTAATTCATTCAGTACCACTACAAGCACATCAAAGCCTCTTTCACTTCCCTATGATACTTGTGTTTGTCAGCGGCTGACAAAGAAAAAACAGGGTGTTTTTCATCCTGGAATTATTGTCGGGGCTGAGACGCTTTGTAGGTGCTGTCCTCACATGTCTGGAGCCCGGTGAACATATATCTCAGATCTTCAGCATGTATGCTCGTAATAGGAGCAATCTGCACACAAGAAAACTATCAAGACCTGGAGACACGACAGTCGGGGTGCCAAAAGGGTTTATTAATTCTCTTAGCCAGCTTGTTTGAGCTGTGCTTTACTTCAAACATGCACGGAGACAGAGGACTCACCTGGGGAGAAGAAAGGTTGTCTGCAGCTGAGAGAATCTGATTTTCACCCTCTTGTATCCATCTCTTTAAGCCATCACTTATTGAGGAAATCCTCCTCACTGTCCAAAGTACTTCAGCTCATTATGCGCTAATGATCTGTCCTCTTTTTCAAAGTGTCCTCTTTGATTACACAAGTACGGACGCAAACTTCTTTGTACAGAACACAGTTGAAGTACATAAGAGTTACTTTTCACATGTGGCAAAGAGCTAGCTTCTCAGTGGGCAGGAGCGCAGGAATGAAACAAAAGAACATTTTTAACAAGATGTCCACAAGAGCCACAAGATTTCCCTGTGATGGAAGTAAAATATGTAAAGATAACACACACACACATACACACACACACACACACTCACAGCTGAGGAGAGTAGCCTGACCTTGTGCAATTTCTTCTCTCAAACTTCTGATGTTGTTCACTCTGCTCCAGTAAGTTGTTAGACTGGCACGTTGAAAATTTTCCTTGTGACACTGAAGTGTGTGTGTTTCTGTGTGTGTTTGTGAGTGTGGAGGTGTGAGTGTCCGTTGGAAGGGGAGGGAGTAATCTCATTCTCCTTTTCAATCTGGTAATTAACTTGACAGCATGACAAATGGACACGATCAGCTGTCTGCCTCCATAAGACACAAATATGCCGTATTACACGCCTGTATGTGGGATTCCACTCTGCAAAAAAGACATTAGAGAATAGCTACTCAAATGGAATCAAGTTGAGTGGAGTTTTGATATTTAGAGCTGCATGTGTGTTTGAAAGAGAAAAGAGGAGAAGAAGAGACAGCACAAATAAATGTGTGTCACTAAAAACAAGAGGTGGGAAGTAACAAAGCACAAATAGTTTATATTTGTTTCTGTACTGAAGTAGAGTTTTCAAGTGTCTGTACTTTACTTGGGTGTTTATTTTTCTGATAATTTTTAATTTTATTCTCTATTTAGGCTGCACAATTAATCTGTCAATTGAAATAGCTGCCCTCTGGTGCGGACATTACAGACACATCACCAAACATGACCCACCCCAGTGATGGGGTATATAGACACAAAACACTAGATGCAACATGAAAATAATGACTTACCATTTAAATCTATGATGGGGAGACTATTGATGATAGTGACAGAAGCCATTCCTTTGGTTAGCAACTATGTTGTTAAATATTTCTGCAAAAAGAAATTCTATAGTGTGAAGTTTTTTTTTGGTTTTAAGTAACGGTTCAGATACTGTTTAGGCACCAGTATCATATAAAAGTTTTGCTTTAGCCAACATTGGAAAAAACCCAAACAATACCCAACCACTTCTACTTGAGTAAACAATATGTGTATTTTTGCCACCTCTGGTAAAAACACCTGAACAAAAATACGGTAGACAGACACACACTAAGGCAGATGTTCTTGTTTATTTGATAGCGGTCCTCTCTTTTACCTCTACACTCTGGCTCTCCTGCAGTCTGCCCCCCTGTTAGCCTAATGGCACAGAGGAGTCGACTTGTCTAAGTAGAGCCTACTGTATATCACTGCACTGTCTCTCCCCATATCTGTCCCTCCCTCCCCTCCACTCTCCCTCCATCCCTACTGCCATTAATCTATCCCTCCATCCCTCTATCTTGAATACCTGATTTGGCTGAGAGCTTTGCACTTCACTACCCTGCTGCCTGTTCCTGAGACTTAGTGCATGTGGTTCGCAGTGCACCAACTTAAAAACACATACACACACTTATTGGAGACTTATCCAATTATACACACACACATACAGTATAAAAAGAAGCTCTAAAAGCATGGGCTGACCTGTGGGGGCTTTCTGTCTGATAGCAAATATGATGTGTCTCATTGATATCCCATTTTAGGGCCTGTAGCATAAAGTAGGTCTCGGTAGGTGCTGTGTCACCTATATGGGGTGTCACAATAAAGCAGACATGACTCTAGGTAGCCAATTTAATTTAGTTATGTGCAGCTCTACAATAAAATAACACTGCATCAGAGCATCCAGAGACAGCATCTCCTGATAATGGAATGCATCAGATATCATCTTGAAAGGATATTTTTTGAGAGCATTAGAACAAAATAAATACACAAAATAATCCCTTCCTGGCAAAGCAGCCAGGCGTGCTCCGGTTTACTGATATTTACACAGTACAAAATAATAACAATGCTAATGTCAATAGAAACACAATAATGTCCCAATCAGATTACGGAGCCCGTGTGTGTATGGCGAGCAGAAAATTAAATTTGAAATTTGAGAACTTGCCTCTGTCTGTAATGTATTACGGTGGGGGCCGGGGTGGTGAAGATGGTGGTGGAGGGTGGGGGTGGAATTTAATAAACCCGCCAAAAAATTTTAAAATGCATATTGGCCCGAGATAAGGTGGAGACTGTCCTTTTTTCTAAAGTAATTATGAGATTTTATTCATTTCTGTCATTAGTCAAACTGACAGCTGGTCCCTGCAGGCTGGACTTGTCCCATTCTCTTCTCCTGCTCACCTATCTGGGAAGGAACCCCATAATGAATGTTTACAACACACAGGTAACAGAGTAAATATTGGACTCATCAATTATGGAGGGCGAGGGAGCTGGCAATCAAATCCCATGATTATTGTTACCGTCGGGGGCAACATGAGCCCTGACAGTGGCTCGTGGTCACACATGAAGCACAGTGCAAGTACGACACACCGGTATAAACACATGCACATACACACTGAGATAGATATAGACACAAAAACACACACGCGCGCCCTCTCACCTTGTCATTCTGTGGAGCTGTCTCACCCGCACCAGATAGGGCAGAAAAGGAGCTTGTTAACATTGTGTTGGGGGAAAACGGCAGAGCGATAATGGGAGAGCGAAAACAAGGGAAATGGAGAGAAAAGACATTTAAATGATACTGTTATCATCAAGGGCAGTTGCTCTCAAAGCACAGGTTGGTAAAAATTTATATGGTTTACATTTCCAAAAAGAGGTATAAATATTTATTACCTTCACTGTGCCTGGGCGAGCAATGATTACTTTCAAAATAAATGACAAACAAGGGGCTTTGGTTCCTTTGTTGATGGCGGTGCGGTCCTTTGCTGTAAAACTTAGTTAATCAACGAGCTGGAGAAAAATGGCTTGTGTTGCCATTGTTACTGACTCAGTGCGTGTGTGTGTTTTCTTTTTGCTTCATAATAGTCTAGAGGCTTCATTTGTGTGGCGCTCAAAAGAACTGCATGTCTAGGCATGGCGACTTGGACTCCCTCTCTCTAACTTTGTGCTGATGTGTGCGCCTATCGTGTTTTGACAGCACCTCTCTCCCGCTATTCCACATTTTGGACAGCAGGACCCACAGCTCGGAGACGGTAAACTGACACCATCTCCCAATTTCCCCCAAAACTCCCTCATTACAGCAAAGGATTGCTGATGGGGCTTTGAAAGCAGCCGTTGGTTCAGACAAGGTGGGGATACTCGTGCAGGCGCTCCCCTGTCTCCATTGGCTTTTTTGCTTGGTCAATTAAAATGTTCCAGCGTGAGCAAGACCTGCAGGTGCTTACTGACTCTGATAGCAACGCTATTTGTACTTTTTTGTTTTGTTTGGGGTTTTTTTTTTTGCTCCCCAAACACAATGAACATGTCTTGCAGATTGCATTTTGCAGGCTAAGTGTCCCCTAGCATCTGTTTTGGCCTGTGAAGAAAGCTGAAGGGAGTTGGGAGCGGAGCAGGTGCTGGCAGTATGTAAACCTTATCACCACGTTCCTCCACTGTTTGAGCATTGATCAGACGGCTGCTACTCTACTCGACACACAGCTGAAAACAAGAGGGGGGTCATTAACATGTAATTACACACAAACACATATCCACACATGTACACATTCACAGAAGACTACAGCAGTGGCAGCACTGCAGCATGTACTCTAAGTTTCTCTCCCAGAGGGACCAATCTATGTTTTTATGTTGAACACCTGTTACCTGCTGCTCATGTACTGCATAGTCTGAGTGGTGCACGCAAACCAGGCAAAGGAGCAAAATTACACCATTGCTTCAGGTTAATGTAACCTAAAAAAGCATGGACCACAAGATAGTCATCCAAGTTTTTGAAAAAAAGTTGCTCTGTTATGGTCAAATTTGTGAATTAACTGGAGGCACACCGTGGATGGCCATAATGACTCCATATTAGAATAGTGGTACAGCTGTGCCTCAGCCATTGAGTTTGCTAAGCTGCCAAGGGCTGGGAACACACACTCTCACACACACACTCACACACATGCATGCATAGCAAGCTAATAAATTGCCCTGACACACCCTTTGGCAGCAGCACAACCCACCACAACCACATCCCCCTCGCCCACAACCAGTCGAACTCCTAATTTAGCCGGGTTTAACAGTGAGACATAGACTCCCCCCATGAAGACTCCATTTCCAATTCAGGGAGCAAGGAGCTGGGAAGAGAAGGACTGTCACACAGCAGGGTTGGAGGATCTGGAAGTTGGATTAAACTTTTTGCACTTTTGGAAAGCTCATTTGGCCTGAAACTACTGGGAGAGGCTCCGAAAGTGGCTGGAGGATGTCACATGTGAAGGCACGCACATACAGACGTGACTAAGTGGAGAGTAAAAGCATGCAGTAGAGAGCACATATATCTGCTTTGTACCTTGGTCCATCTCCCATAATGTGAGCAAAGTGGACTTTTATACATTTGGCTTTTGTCATTTTGACAACTCTGCAAAATGGAAAAAAATTAATGGCATGCTGCACCGCTTGTAAACATTAAGAGAAACTGCCAGCCTTTCAAGACTTTTACTTCAACATGCAAGTGGCCAGATGGCTGATGTTTATCAAATTCAGAGCGGCAGTGGTGTAAAGCAGTTGCCCTCCTTATTATCACCACTGTGATATCACCACTTGAGCCAGGCATTGCTCAGTGGTCACTGGATAATTATATAGGTGTGCAGGGCAGCATCATCGCTTGTGAAGATCTACATACCTGTTCAGAAAGGCCACACTCAAGGACAGTACACATGGGTGTGTGTGTGACATAATTTTTTTTATATTGTGCATGAAAGTTTGTGTGGACATCCACAAGCCATCCAAAATTTGTGTTTGTTTTGCATGCTCTTAAGTATGTGCAAGTATTTTGCATCCTCAGCCCTATTCTTGTTGAGTTGTCATACATATCATTTTCTTTTTTGACTTTTTCTGTTGTTTAACTATGCACACTTCTGTCCACCTGCCCGTACAGAAGGTGTGACTGTATATGTGTGGTTTTTTTTAGTCTGTTTTGGAGTTATTAGACTTGTCGGATGCCACACTTAAGTCAGAAAGGGGGGTTCAGACAGTGTGGTATGCAGCAGGCACTTTGTTTTAAGCATACTCGGGCATTTACTGGGTCAGTGTGCAGTAGGGTGAAAAAAAAAGAGTCAGAAATCAAAAATGCTTGAAAAGTCTGAAAGCCATGTATTCACAAAACATTACAGGCAGAGGTCTGTTATCTTAGGCTGGATTCACACTTAAAGGTCCGGTTCCTGAATCCAACTAACGCAAGGATGATACCTTCCTTCAGTTTTACAACTGGTCAAAAGTCATGTGGTGGAAATGTCACATTTGTCTTATTGATCATACTGTCAGCAGACAAAACTAACAACAAACGGCCCAATTTCTACCTGGACATCAGACATCAGACATCACGGAGCACCGTCAGGTTCTGTTCATGTTTGGAGTTGATCTGGAGCGCATATCAACAGACTTTAGAGAACCGTATTAAATAATTGAATAATTATGTCCAAGACTATCCCTTTGATGTGGACCAGAGAGCAGTTACTTGGTCCACACCAGAGTTCGAGTCCAGTGTTCACACCAACTAAAATACACTGCACCAAGGGGGTAAACACTCTTGCGTTCTTTTGGTTCAACAGGACTAAATAAGGCTGGTGTGAGCCAGTCTTTACACGTCAGTCCAGCAGAGGGACTGACTGATTAGCCATTACATTATAAGAAGCTACAGTGGTGTGGGTATACAGATAGAGAGAAATTGGGTTACCCTGCTTTCTTTAGTCAAAAGCCAAATTAAGTGCTCATATTGACTCACATTTGCTTGTTAACCACGTGTGCATTGGAATGCAATGAATTGTTCTGGCTGCCTTTGTTGCTACACTGCTGCATTCACTATGGGGGATTCATAAAATGACTTGAAACCACAATGTGAAGCTGTGAGCTATTAGTTTTATGTTCTCTTGAGTAATTCAGTGGGTAAAGTCGAGGCGTGTGTGTGAGAATGGCAAGTGCAACTTTTGAGACCCAAAAGTCACATCATCACCAGTCTTAAGTACTACACAAACAGCGTTTACATCTGTTGACACATGGCTCTACATCTCTGATGTCACCTGGCATCATTAGAGCAGAGCGGGGCAGTGTAGTGAGAGGTATTAACCCCTGGGGATGTAAAACCGAAGTGAAACTGGTGAGGCGTGAGGCTACCCTGAACGAAGCCTGCCCGTATTGAGATTCATATCTTATTTTTCTTGGGCTCTCTATCTCTCCCTCTCTCTCACACACACATACGCTCGCACATACACTCATTGCACTTCTCCGTTTAGTATGGCGAGGTAGGGTGACTGTGCTCAGGGGGACATTTTAACTAAATTGTAAATGGCCTGGGTGCAGCTGTTCTAGTCTGAGAGAGTTAGCAAGAAAGGAGGTCACTGAATCACCCCTCATTCTTCAGCATTGACAGTCTCTGTAAGGCAGTATGGAAGACGTCCACTCTCCAGAGACTTCAGTTTTGACAGACTCATTAGAAAGCACACACACACGCGCACCACTTGTCTATAAGTTACATTTATATCCCTTCACCTCAGTGCTGGCCATGTCAATAAGAACTTAACAGAGTCATGTCAAATGTCAAGTGATAGAACTCAATTGAAGGGTTATTTGAAGGCTGACTGTGTCTTGAAAAATGGAATTACAAAGCATGAACAGACATACACATGTGTACACGTGGACACACTTACACACACACATTTTGTTCCCTTTCTTAATTTATTTGAAGTGACAGCTGGGTAAGTAACACCACCAGGAGCGTGGACACCACGATGAGATCCAGACCTCATGGGCACCATCATGTCTAATAAGTTTATCATTAATTGCAGCCTTTGGGGACATTTGTTCTTGAATTAATTAGTCTTCACCAACTCAAGGCTCAGCAAATGAGAGGAAACACAACTCATTTAGCGAGGCGTGGTGGCCTGTCTCTTATTTTATGTTGTTTCTTCACTTTACATCACTCTTCAGACATCACTGTCTGGTTCACCATCATCAATCTGCCCACTGGCTTGCCTTTATAAAAAGTCCCCAGTGAGCACAGCAGCACTGCAGGCAACGTTGTCTGACAACGTAACATAGCAGTCTTCGATTATAAGTGAATTGTTCCATCTTTCAAAAATGTCAGCCTACAAACAGAAACTAGAAGTACCGCCTTGTGGTTACATGCCGGCACCAACCAGTCAAGTTGCATTTTACAGCCACGTCTGTCCAGACTCATATATGTTGTGAATACTTTAAAGGAATTTAAGGTATTGAGGGTGTATTAAGTAAAAAGTTATGACTATCACTATGTTGGCACGAATGATTCCAGTGAATAATTTCCAGTGAGAAACTGTACAGTTTGAGCCCATGTTTGACCCAATTTTTGAGCTGCATCGCTAATTTAGAATCCGACCAAATTTCAGCTTGATCGGGTGTCGTTTGTTGTGCGGCCATCAGAGGTTTATTGCTCGGCTGTTGTCAAGCTCTCACACAGCTGAGGCAGAGCCACAGATCAATTCCCCTATGACTCTTTTCTTACAGCGTCTGCACAATGTGGCAAACAGAGTGTCTGAATTTAACATTATTAAAGGCTCTAGCACACAGAATGGCACAGATGATCAAGGTAGCATGTTTCTACCTTGTTGGTATTACTACCAACAAACAAAGTCCTAGCTGCCTTAGAGTTTTGACAATTGTCAATAGCCAGAGCGATCAACAGGGGCTGATGGGACGTTTAATTTTATATTTTACATGTACAGTGTGAGCACTCAGCTTGACGCTTAAATGAATAAAACATAAGCTTTGACTTTACATCGCAGACAGTTTACTCATACTGTAGGAGTTGGAAATAAAAAACAACATGCCCAGCTTTAGAGGCTATTTTAACAAAGAAGAACAGTGAGTTTTGTCACATGGTGCAACGACAATCACCAGAAGCTCAATATCAGAAAAAACAACGAGCCTGTGGTGGACTACACTGCTTGAAATATGGATCCTGCTGCAAAGACGCTACAACTTCTAAAAATAAATGTCATCACTTCACTTTATCCTTCTGTCCTTATTAGACACTTGTGTGAAATTTTGTCATAATTAATGTATGAATTCTTGAGATATAGCCAAAAATGTGTTTTGTGAGGTAACAGGGACTATGCTCTTGACCAACCAAATTGTTCTTGTCTCCAGTACACCCTTAGGTCCGAGTGGACATTTGTGCCAAATTGGAAGACACTCCTAAAGGAGTTCCTGAGACACTGCATTCACAAAAAAGGGAAGGATTGATGCATGGAGAGAGAGAGAGATGCATGAACAACCAGAAACTAGAAAAATAAGAAACCACTAACTCCAGCCATGTCAGTCAAATACTGAGTTTCTTTTTAATTACTCTACCATGATAACAGGAAGGAAAGACTTTGTCCCAAGTGAGATTAACTGCACAATAACACAGACACCAACTTAAAGATTGAGAGGAAGAGGAGCAATAATAAGGGCCGGTCCCATGCAGGTACCAATCAGTACAGTGGTATGCAGCCTAAAGCTGAATCCAGTCCACAGCCGGAGGAAAACACACTGCTCAGGATGGTTATGTGTACTATAGCTCAGCATACAGAAATTCACACTAACAATGCTGGGGTTTGGGCTTCAGTGTCCTGTGGGGACCCCATACCATGAAAATAAGAAATTATTCCATAAAGTGCTTAGGATAAAAGATAAGCATCAAAACACCAGATGATGTTACTTTAAGAGACATGTAACAATACAATCATATTAAAATAGTTGCTATCTGTCCATTTTTAAATATTTAAGGGACATTTTTAGTGATATCCAATCATAATAATTACTCTGTAGAGCTGCTGAGCCTATGCAGAGGTTAGCAGAGGGAGTCAACTGAATTCATAGAGGAAAAGCAGCCAGAAGTACCTCACAATCTCTCCAGCCGTTGCTTTGCTGGCCTTCAGTCCCCATTTAAGATAAATTTGTCAGGGGCTTTTAGTTGGTTTTTTAGCTGGGCTTACAATGTTTTGCTTGGAAAAACAGCAGCTGCTGCAGGCCCCCCAAAAGAGTGTCAAGTGGCACTGTGAAAAGTGAGGCTAACCAGAGACCTACTGTAGCGAGATACCTAACTGCATTTGATATCGTTTTTGTTAGGATTTGACACAATGCTAAGTACTCCCTGAGACTCTCAGGGTCCCAAGCTAAAATTTCTAGTGCTGTGCAGAATAGAGAAACTACAGAGAATCTTTCTTTGGGGGGCATTTAATCCTGACTATTATCTGAATAAGTCAGCAGTTTCAGGCTGTTTCACCCTCGGAACTGGCTAGAAGAACCACTATGACAAACCCAAAATATAGAGATAAATTGTTATGCATAAAAGTTATATGCATTTTTTACTGTATGCATATTTAGCAGGAGAGCAGAAACTTTAAACTCTGTTTAAAACAATAATAAATGTGTATTCTAAGTTTGTTACACCACAGAAACGTGTGTTATTAAGTACTCTGTCAAATATCAATGATTGCTAATTTTTTTCATGATTTTGAGAGCTTTTTTTTCAGTTTGCTCTATAATGCTGGGGCCATGCCCACTTCACTGTCTGAAATATCAAAAACCACTATGACCTGAAATACGGATGCTCCATATAACAGAATTCTCAGTCTTTTCACAAATTTTTTACTTCTTTCTAATATGTATAATGTGTTTAGAAAAACAACAGTCCAGGCTGCACTAAAAAAAAATCACAGACTTATAAAATTACTGACTATACAACCACATGATTAGGAGACAATCCCACTTGATATGGACAACCTGTGCAACCATGTGTCGTACAGGGAAGTTTGACATTTGTCCAAAAATGTTACGTCCTGACAGAGAAAAGAAAGAAAAAGAAACCCAACATGTATCACTGTGTTCAACACAGAGGAGCAGGCACATGTAAAAACAAGCCTGGCAGAAACAAGTAGTTCAAGGGGAGAATAATAATGGTGGAAAAGATGGAAAGTCAAGCAAGTCATATGTGAAAGTTTCCTTCCTCACCTCTATTCGGCACAACCACTTGGGGCGATCGCCCGCTGAATTCATGCTCGGTCAACTTTGGATCGGCAGTCACGTCCGTCCTTTAAAAACCAGCACGCCAAACATGGCTATCAGCTTTCCTTCAGCTGCTGTCTATCAATGTCATACTGGATCAACAATGCAGAACCCTTTCTGACTCTCTGCTCCCCTGCTGCACGACTACAACCCCTCCACCTCTACACCCCGTCTCTCTCTACACACGCTCAGAGTATTGTCAAGGGCAGGTTGTGAACTCAGGTGCAGTGTAGTTGACTTATTTATTTATTTGTGTAACAGGCGCACAGATCAATATGAGTATTCTGCTGCGAAATAAGGCCGGACTGTCAAGAGACAGATTAGGGCTGACACAGCTTGGTGCCGCTCAGCTACCCCTTCTCACTTGGCTTGTTGTAGGCCCACAATTGATCATGCTGTATAGTATAAGCAATAACAAAGAGAGGGTCTTTATTTTCATATCCAACTTTGGAGACACTCCAGGAATCTCTGGCATTCAATTTAAATGAGATTCAAATCAAACAGCCTTACACCTTCTACCAGTTGGCACAAAGCATGTTCCTCTGCTGTAACAATGTCGGTGTTGTCATATAGAAAGTGGAAACTGATCGAGATCGCCCACTTTGAAGGCAGCACTGTCAGCTTAACCTACGCAGACATGACAAAACGCAAATTTCTTGACACTTGAGAATGTGGTTAATTTATTTATGCTTCTGTAAGAGAAACGGCATTCTGATAAGTTCTTCACATTCTCGATACATATTCATGATTCAGTACTTCCAGACATTTTCTTGATATGAAAATGTAATGTAACAGTGGAATGCCAAAAAAAAATATAGCTTGAGCCATTAATTCCCATCTACAATGCACACTTTTTAAATCTGAGGTTCTTTCTAAAATAAACCTCTCTACATATTGCTCATTTTTTGGATGGGTTTGTGAATCTAGGGCTGGAAATGCAAAATGGCTGCAAAAATAAAACAGCAGCACTGAATTTAATTTGTCTATTGTAATCTTCCATTAATTACAAAGATTTAAAGCATTTAACTGGTTTAATCTACAAATATTTGGATAAATTTAGACCACAGTAATTGAAAGTATCAGAAACATGAAACATTGGCTGGATTCACCTTGTTTTTAGTATGCAGTTAGAGTATCATCAACAGGTAATATGAGTGAGGATTTACTGACATGATGAACATGAGACTGGAGGGTGTCTCCAATTCAGTGGTTTTATTACAGTACCTCTTACAAATAGAGCTGAACTGTGCTGAAAATAGTTACATGGCACATACATACAGAGAAAATAGATACAGCATAGTATTGAGATACTTTGCGTAGCAATATCATACTGATGTACAGATGCTTAATATCGATCTTTTATTACGTGAAATATAGCGATGGGACTGTTCAACTGTTGAACTCAAGAGATGCAATCTTCAGACATGCACAATACAGCTGGAGCGAAGAAATGTACCAGTCACCTGACCAGCTGCACTGGTTAAAACTATAAACCAGCACAAAAATGACAATTACTAACTAAAACAAACAACAATTGTATTTGGAAATATGAAATAGAAAACTTGAAGTTTTCCTTAGGGGATATCGTTTGCTGTTGGAAATAGGTAATAAATTGCAATATATCATGAGTTATTTTATTGCAATACTCATCACAAAATGTTTTAAAATTGCAATATTGCATCATGCCTCAAGTATAGCTATAACTGGGGGTGGTAAGTCGTTAAATACTCTAATGTACATGTTAGTGAAGTCAGATTATTTTTCTGTTGTAATGAGCAATGTGCAGCGTTAGTTTCACAATTCATGTATTCTGTAATTGCGTTTTCAAATAGGCACCCTGTTACCACGTTTTCGCCCCTGCAGAAAGTACTGCTGTGTGCACCTGTTACCAGAGGAGACCCCCAGGTGACCTTTTTCATTTGACACAGAGGATAGACACAGCCCATGGTGTCAGGGGACACCTAAATCATAGAGTATTTCAAGTGAGGACTCAATATGGATGTATTGAACTAATTCGTTATGAAATCTTTTATCAAGCCAATATTCAACACCTTCCAGAATAGCAGGCCTGTGGAGAAGCGTTTTAGCCTGTGAGGTCTCAGAGGAACAGCCTTTCTAAGACACATTTCCTGAAACTTCTCCTGCGATATAAAAGAGTTAACTGCAGAGAACACTGGCTGGGTGAGTCTATTTTGAAAAGCCTGTGCACTTTTACAGTTTGTATGCAGACATGTTTTGAGAAGCTAACCGGTTCATTTGTTACATGTTCAAACATGATGTACTGTATCCTACATGATCTGGTGTTTTATTGTTTTCAGCTGTGTAATACGCTTCAGCCCATTCTGCTGTTAGATCTTCAGGACAATATAACCAACATGCACAAAGTATTGCAAAGTGGTTTTCATTTTTGGTAACCCAAAAGTACTCTAATTAGTAACTTGTCTCGGTAGGTAACACTGTAATTTAACAACTTATTTTAAAATAGCAGTAATCTTGTAATGTAATGAATTACTTTTAAAAGAAGCATTCCCAAACACTGGTAATAATATCATACTGTGGGGCGTCTGGTGATTCCCAGACCTACATGCAGACACATAAAATTCAGCTATAAAGAAGTAATAAAGACATTAGTTTTCAAACCACCCCACTTTAGATTGTCTCTCATTGTCCACTTTGCAGTGAATGTCAGCCAGAGTGTTACTGTATAAATGGTTTATTGACAAGGTGATTGGGTTTTGAGACCTAAGGCGTGAGAGAAACATATGCCTCTCGTCTGGATACCGAAAAGTCACTTTGCTCTCCTTGATACCACGGGAACCCAAACACTCATATCAAAGTTTAAACTGGCAGCTGAGAATAAAGGGGCCATGACTGTGACCCCACGGCCCCTCCATCTCCCACTTTGCAGGAACACCTCTCAGTTTCATTTAGAGCGCAACTCCCATAAAATATGGGCTCCATCATCACCAAGGACGACAGGCCAATATGTTGGATGCCACTCTCATCAGAGAGAAGCACCGGAGCCTCAACAACCCATAACAATACCCTCCGAAAACAGTGAATTCTGAGGGGACGGCGTTTTAGAGGGGAGCTGACTCTCTTCAAAGCTCTTATTACACTTTTACATTAAATCTCAGCTTGAGTGTCAGATGAGTGTCCAGCCCTCTCCTGACACAGCAAGACGGTGTATAGAGAGGAATAAGAGGGGGGAGTGAGCCAGACTGCGTGATCGTCACAACAGAAGAGAAAAAAAGAGAGTTGCAACCACTGTTTTTTGTTTTTTTTTGCCAGCAGACTGGTGGCACACTCTACCATCTCCATTAAATGGTACTGCGCAGAAGAGTTACCCCTCTGGCCATTCTCGGGTGAAGGCATTCTGCCCAAGCCCTTTGCTTTGACAGGAAGGGAACAGCATGTTATTTTACACTTAATTGCAACTGTCAGCAGCTAACATCAGTTGTGAAAGAACAGTAATGTGACATGACTACAAAATAAACTCCTTTCTCCCCATGCTTTGAAGGACATCTGTAAGTTCCATTAACATACTGTATGGTAAGCAATGGAGTCGAGCAAGCGGCTGGGAGTGTAGCACCAGCACTACCACCTTTGAAAAAGACAAACAAAATATATTGCCTGCGCTGACGAGGGATGGTAGGTGCATGGAGGAGCATGTGTAGTAGTTAATGGTATGTCACTGATGGGGAGGAGAGGTCAGACCAAACAACTGCACAGGGAAGCCTCACGGTGCAACACCCCCCCACCCCCCATGCACAACAAAGCCTGGCGTATGTCATCATTTTAGAGAGTGTGGAATAAATTCACTGGTGGCCAGAATGCCCATAGCTGGGCCTGGTCAAAAGAGAAAAAAAAAAAAAACAGCCTCAGTGAATCCATAAATAAAACCTGCTGGCTGGTCTTTTTTCTCTCCTTTCATCAACTACTGTGTTATGCACATCTTGCCTTTGAAAATGAGAAACAGCAAAGTAAAAAGATGAATAAAGGAGAGTGTGGACCCAACTTATTCCCTCTGCTACTACATCATTAACTACTAGAACAGCAAACAGGGGATGAACCTTAGTTACTTCTACTGAATACTGCAAACAGAACTTACAAAGGAGCTGAATCAAAGGTTTGCCATGGAGTAAATGTGTCTGTGTCACAATATGAATACCACCACGGCATGAGGAATTATTCAAGTTAAATATTCTCTTAGCTTTTAAAGCCATTTAAGGCTTCAGTCATTATCCTTACAGGGGGTGAAGCAGAGGGCATTGCATTTCTGAACAGAACAATGGCCTCATTATTTGCCCTGATTTCCCAGGGTTCCATATTTCCTTCCTCCGATGACTCCGAGTGACAGAACCATCCGTGTCATGTGTTAAGTCAGGGATGAAGTCTTCATTTGACTGCTTAAGCATTTTAACAATGACTGTCCATCTGTGGGATTTCACTCATTAGCACATTTGCTTTCACAGAGACAGGGAGAATGTGTCGAGAGATCCTGAAGACTATAATAGAGGGAGTGTGACTTTTGTCTTGTCAAGATAGATGAAACAGCATCCCGCAAGAAAAAACACAAGTTCTTATTTCTCCAAGAGCTGCACCAGAGTAAGAACATCAAATAATAACTGTGTTTCTGTTGCTTTGCCGTAGCTTTGAAAACATTAATAATCATAAACCGTCTCATGTGAGATAAGACCTTGAAGTCCTTCAACACTGTGAAGCAAGCAGCTCACACTTTTCCTTTTTTTTTTTTTTTTTTACAAGGTATCAACATTGGTAATGCAGGACTCTCAGATTTGAGATTAAATAGGTGTTAATTGTGTTGTGGGCATTGTCAGCAACTTTTAAGATGTCAAAAACCACTCAGCTCATCCCTGCTGTATCTTCGCCTTAATTTTCTTCATTAAGGGAACAAGTGTGAGCCAACCACAACATCATCAATAGGCTTCTGGACTACCATTTTTAAGACTTGAATTTGGTAAAATGGGGGTTGCCATCTTCCTTTTTTGCAACCAGACCATGTGCAATACCGAGTGCGGAGCTGGTGGGTGATGCACTGTGACTTGGACAGTGCTTGGCTTTGGCCCATCCATTAAGCAGGAAATAAAGGCAGCCTGCCTGGTTGCAAAGTTTCTTGTATTACAACTAAACAGTACACCAAAATATGTTTCTGAATACATTTTAGGTGAGACATGGGCAATATTGCAACAGAATATTGGTACACAGTTGATCAACACTGCCGAGTTTAACAGTTTAATACTAGTTTCGGGAGGCTCCATTGGAAACCGCAAACGCAATCACCTGCTGACAAGTTTGGGGTTTTTTTACATTACAGCTTAAATGTACTCCTAAATATACTTCTGAAAACTTTTAGGTGAGAAACAGGCAATGTGTCTACTTTGACAGTTTGATCTGAGTGTCCTGAGCCCAGTGAGTTGCACTGCACAGACTCACTGAGAATGAAGGAGACTTGAAACTAATGATTGAGGCCATAAATGCAATGGGAAACTGCTTATACAGTAAATCAAATGAGAGATAGAGACAGATCGTTTTTTGTCATAAAGGTACATACAATTGTATTTTTTCTTGCAACCAGTGGAGTCGCCCTTTGTTGTCCACTTCCAAACTGGCTTCATTTTTCAGACCCAGACGCTCCATCCAGTAATTAATATGTTTCCAAGTCACAACGGACAACTCAAAGCAGTTGTCAATTATTTATTGATAGGGAAAATGTCTAAATACCTCCCTGATTGCCATCTTTGAATTGTGATTCACATGCAGCATACTAGCTATGTAGAAGTGAGACAAAGGCAACTTGTTGACAGAGCTGTAATGTTGGGCATGCAACTGGATGCCAGATGAGATGTGTGTCTGTCAGCAGCGACTGGAATCAGCTCAACAAATGTTTACCAGTATGTTATGTGACAACAAAAACCATGTCTGTAGTACACATTTCATCCAGGAGTCAATAGAAAACCACAGCACTAAGTCGGCCCAGTAAACAAGGCCATTTTACAACAGAACAGAACTCAGTTGTTGGCATTTTGCAAATCGCAACAACGGGTGACTTTTAGCTTGTGCTCCATCAGAGCTCACCTACACTTCAGTGAACTGATTTAACATGAGGTGTTCAGCACCTCTGGTTCAAAAATACAGGCCTACAGTGGATATGGCTGTGCGCCACAGCTTGCTCAGCTGCCAGTGTCTCCTAGCAACACCAACCACATTTCTTTCTCTGTGACGTCCTCAGGTTGTTTGTATTATTTACGTGGCCTTGTTGTTTCATTTGCATATAAAAAGGCAACACTCCTAACATCCTTGTCAAAAGAAATCTAGTCTGTTGAAGACGCCAGACAAAATTACAGTGTTTTTTCAAACTGAAATGTATTTATAACTTGAAATGTTTACAATAGTGCAGACAGTAATTTTAACCCTAAATGTGTGTGCTCCGAAAAGGAAAATTTAACAACTAAACTCATTAAAAACAGAAAGTTTCTCATGACTTTTAACATCAAACCAAAACATATTGGCTTGTGTATTTGCTTTTATAAGGTAGAAGGAATTAAAGTCAACAGGTTCCTCCCTATCTCAAAAAATATCTAACAATAACAACACACTGGGCATTCATGAGTAGATGCAAACCATGTCCCAGTCTTTATCTACTTTTAAATATCTTTGACTGATGAGAGGAATTATGCATATATGAACATAATTTATACATTATGACACTGATATTCTGTCCATGAAGAGATTAGTAATCCCAAACGCCATGCCTTCTGACTTTGGTGGGATGGGACTTCTGCAGACTGACACATTTACTTATACATCTCGAAGTGGGTAGGTGGATCATGATTCCTGTCTTGGTAGTTCTCTTGTTTCTCCTCCCAGAGGAGGCCATTGACTTCCACAGCAGCAGAGCCTCCTGCTGCACACGGTTACTGCAGGCCATCTGGCCTCAGTTCAAAGCCTCACAGATAGAGGAGAGTCTCTTCCAGAGGGCCTGTACTGCACAATGTGCAACAGCCATGTCTTAATATCACTAAACCCCAGCAGGACAAATGCTTCTGCAGCTCAAAGCCCAGTCAAATTATTATCCTATAAAATACCTGGTCTTACACAGTTATTTAAAGGAATGACGGATAAATTAGAGACACTTTGTTGGAAAAGTGGTAAGCAGAATTTGTGTAAACACTGAATGCAGAGGCCCACTATTTCTCAGATGAATGAGCTCCACAGAAATAATGGTAACCCATAACATGAAATGAAATTTATTGTGCGACCATGTTATTGGTCAATGAACACAGTGTGACTGATTGTAGGTTCCTCTGAGAGAAGATGGAGGGCAGCGTTGCTGGTTGACATGAACTGGCTTATAGCACGTTCACAAACAGATGTACTTCCCATTGTCTGAGGCGGCCGCACGCTGATAAGGTCTTGGATTGCACTCTAGTTCAAGTGAACCACAAAAGGCTTCCTTCCTCTGCTCTCCAACCTCCCACAGTGAAATGAAAAGACCAGTAGACGGTTGAAATACAGGGAGGAATTCTGGGAAAAGGTACAGGATGAAGAGATTCACAGTAGGTGCAGCCCTTACTTGTGAGTACGAGACAGATGCAGACATGCAGCAAGTCAAGTAAAAATATTTATTAACATCTGTCTGCTTAGAGTGCGACATGTGAACAGGATACTTAATGTTTCTTTTTAGTGTTTCTTTTTATATTTTATCAACACTTCACTGACACTGTATCAATAATACAAAATGAGAATGTAACAATATATTGAATATTGTGCCTCGACACCATACTGGACGGTGACGATAGCTACCATGATATTACCTGCTTGATTTTTTTAAAAATTATTTTCTAGAAGGACTGCTTCTGACTGCTGCATTGTTTTTGTTTTGCAATTGTACATACATAATTCATATATTAATTGCTAAAGACAATTAATTTGTACATATGTTTAGGTCATGGCTGGATAGTTTTATTTTGCTTAATTAAAGAAGGAAAGCAGAAGCATTTTAAGTTAAATTAAAAAAAAAAATATGAACAACAAATGTACACATCAGATTTATTATTTAACATTGTTTCCAGGCGTCAGTTTTCTTTGTTTTTTAATAATACGATAACTGTCGTATCATGGAGTTATCATACTATGAAAAAGTAAAAAAAAAATACAAAGATAGATAGTTTTTAATTTTCCTGGTCACTTAGTGTTTGTTGCTTCTTTGTTAAATTCAAGGTTCCTACCTTGGTTGCATTATTATCAGGGCTGCACATAATTATTATTTTTGTTACTGATTAATCTGTAGATTATTTTCTTTTTTAATAGGCCAATAATTTGCTCCATAAAATGCTAGATAACACTAAAAAATGCCAATCGCAATTTCCTGAAGTTGAAAGGCCAGAGAGTATTCAAAGATATTTACTTTTCTATTATATAAGACAAACAACCAAACAACAAAAAAACAACAACAACAAAAAAAAGAATGCAAATCCTGAAAGTTCAGAGGCATCGTATCTCTTACTCTTTTATTTAATGGGGTAGAGTTGTTATGACACCAGAATTTTTTTTAAGACATTGAACACAGTCTGGTTTGGTCTCAAATTAATGTTTAGACTATTTCTGTCTAAAGTTTTCTGTCTCAATACTATAGTTAATGGATATTGCATCATTTTTAACACACTGTCGAAAGCCTATATAAGTCTGTTGTGTGACAACCTTACAATGGGTAAAGTGAAAATACTCATGTACGGCCTTTTTCAAATAAATTGAATTGAATTTTTCACTTCCCTGCCCCCAGTAGTACTTGCACAGTCTCTTACAGTATTGACTTTAAACATGATGTATTACCCAGATGTGAGGAACATGACCTTAAATCTCCTCCTTTCCAAAAGTACTCTACCTTGGGGTTAATAAAATCTATTGTTTACATGTGAACTTGTGGTTGGACAATGCATTTCCCATACAGTCATGTTAAAGTGCATCGTGTCTCCTGGGATGGGTGTGAGTTAAATTCCTCTACAGGCCTCTACCCCTCACTCCTCTTATCATCATCATCGTCAAAAGAAAACACCTCTTTCATGGTGGTGTATGGAAAAGTCATTTTTAGGCTTCCTCCTCTCTCAGAGGTAAGCTCTGTCTGAAAGGACAGAGGCAATGACAGATCAAGATGATTTGCAACTGCAGAGTCGGTCTCATAGGCAAAACCCTCTAAATAAATGCGTTGTCGTATTAAAGGAGCAAAAAACAAGGGAAGAGGTATGTTGAGCTTCCAAACCAAATCAAAACGCACCATTCTTCTTCATCTCCTCTCCAAACAGTTTAACATTTGCAGTGCACAAACATTACGAGGAATCTAATCTTTCAGCCACCTTTCAGTGTGTTTGTGTGTGTATATATGTGTCTGCTGCCGCTCTATTAAAAGTGTCCTGCTGAGTTTCTGAGCTATGGATCAACGTTTTTACAAGCGGTTCCCTGTTTTATGAGTACTCAACCAAACCATTATTCAGTGAGAAGAGTTTTGTCAATTAAGTTTTTATTAGTCAGTTAGTCACAGAAAAACAAAGCAACCCTCAAACTCCATTCAGGAGTCGCCCCTGGTGGATAGAGCCTGGACGAAAAGTGTCAGGTTGGTTTCCCTATTCTGGAAAATCAGCTCTGCAAATGTTCAAATGCATTCAGGCCTTCAGGATACACAATATGTGTTTTAGTAAGTAACAATCAATGTATACCATGTCTGTTTTCGTTTACAAGAAAACTCGCAGAGCACTTTAAATTATGTGCAACAAGCCTACAAGACAGCTGCCTTTAAAATGACAATAACACACAGTCACTGACCACATTATTAGGTACACATTCACAGTCTAATGCAAGTCAATACAACAGCTCTCCCATAAATTCTGCATCTGCAAAGACACTATCATCGTCCTATTTGCTTAAAAGAGGAGGGCAGAATATAAAGGAGCTCCCCTCAATATAATGCAGTCCAGAACAACGACACCATGAACTATGATCTCAATGATAAAACGATGACAATGAGAGAAAAAAAAATGATCAGGGTTACAATACCTGATCCATCAAGGACAAGAAGTGCTTAAGTCCCTGTTTTAAACCACAGTATTAAATTGCAGTTGCATTTTGGTGAGCACATTTGGGTGAGATAATGCAGTCATTTTGTTTACAACTGTTTCACAGTTCTCAGATACATTTTATCTGGGAAAAGAACTTTGTTCGTGTTTCACCGTGGTCACATTAATTGTTAGTTAGGAATGTTACAGACAACTGTAAAAGATATAGAATTTTATTTGCCTGACTCTTACAACACTCTTGATATCTATCTGCCAACTTATCCTCTCATTTACAAGACAGTGCAGACACTATTACCAAAAAAGGAAGGTTGAAGCGTAGTTTTGAATGCCCGCAACTACATATCACTTTAAAGTTTATATGTTTAAGCTAAAAACTAAGCAGTTTCTAGTTATACTCTTGGGTGATATTTTACTCTTACAGTCAGGGTTAGCCTAAGTATAAGAAAGAGACTGTGTGAGATGCTTCAAACTTTGAAGACCTACTTTTCTGTACATGTTTCCTTTGAAAAGAATAAAAAGCCGTTCTACAGTTAGTAAGTTAGTGGGACGTTTTTTTTTTTTCTGGTCTAGCTGAATACCTTTATGACCTACAGCTTGCTTACTGAAAAGAAAGTCTTTAGGGAAATACTATGGGATATGGAAATTAATCTTGTATGGCAAGATGAAAACTTATTTGACAAATTACCATTGCCCTGACGTCCCTCCACTAAAGTTAAACCATTATGTTACTTTAATGAACCTTAAAAAAAACCCCTCATGGTTACAGTTAAGTGTCTACCCCTTAGCTGCTTATGAACACGACAGCCTCCCTGTGAGGCATCATTAGGGAAAATCAGTCAATACAATCCTTCTTGGAAAATAGTTTGTGGAACAGCCTCTCATACTGTTGAAGGAGTCTGTGTGAATAATAATAACTAAGTCTGGACCAGTGAACCAATTTCTGTGTGTTTAGCTCTGATGATCCTCTTGCAGGAGTCATTTAGAAGGTGTATTTAGCTGTTGTTATTGGAGAAGATAATGTTTTTCAAGCAGGAGCATGTGGAACAATCACATGTGGCGAACGTAATGCTGCTCAGATATACAAAGTCCCGTTGTGCTGTGTTACTGAAACAACACCATTAAATTCAATGAGAGGAAATGCATTTTTTTTTTTTTAAAAGAGCTCTGTGGAAAACTTTTTGGTTCCCACACATGCTCAATTTGCACAAATGGGGCATACAGCAAGCTTTTGAAAAGAGGAAATAATTGCTCAAACAAACAGAAGAAAAACATTGAAGAGCAGCAGTAACAACCAACAAGTATGTGCTTTGGTCCTTCGACCGTAAATGTATTGAAGTAGGGAGTGTGGTATCAGGCTCACCATGGCTGATTACATAGCTTAATGGTCTTGGCTTCACCTCATGTTTTACAAGCCCAAATGGTCCCAGTGGTCTGATAAATCATCGGCATATCGAGTCAGATTGCTCCAATGAACTGTTGCCATTCCCAGGTTCCTAACTAGCAGAGCAGACCATATAGCCGGCCAATATAAATAACCCCTTATCCTGTATTGGCCACATTCAAAATAGTCTTATTTTTCTTTATTTTTTGTTGAGACTTGTGAAACACAGCTCTCAGCTTGAAAATGCTGTGTCTTTTTTGCTGGAGACAAGTTCCAACAACAGCTGAATAAAAGGCAGGATGGCTCCGCTCTGAATCTTTAATAAAGCACAATACATTGCCAAGAAAACATCCAGCGCTCTACAGGTGGTCCGTGTGGAGGAATGGAGCTGTGAAAAGGTTACTGCTGACAGCTCAACACACTGCTCATTATGTGAACAGTCCTCCTGTCTGATGGCTCCTCTCATGCTAAATGTTATCAGGAAATGTAAACATTTTGCGCTGTAGGTATTCCACGTGATGTTATTTTTCCACATCGAAATGGATCGTGCAACCCAGACCCTCACCATAGTCTGTTTATGGCCTCATTTAATCATTCAAACTGCTTATATTCAGCGTTATGCATATCATTTATATTGTGACCAGATATTGCATAGGTAAAAATTAAGAATATCAGCTGCTAGAATTTCTCTCCCCCTGTTTTATTGAGGTTCCTTCTACTCCAAGCAAAAGGTTGCACAGATTTATTGGTTCGTGAGTTTGTATAGTATCAGTGGACCATGGCTGCGTTGCATTCCTGAGCCACATTTCAGGTCCACAACAGTTTAACAGTCTATTCCACAATCAAGTGCTATATATTTTCTCAGGCTTTTCACATGTTTTCAGCAACCGTGTAACATGTATAATGTGTCTTGAAGAAAAACTCTGTATATCCTTTACACAGGCTGTAAATAAAGGATACAAGAAAGCTATAACTGTTTGTCACTGGTCTTCATGCTGCTTTCTATTATTTAGCAGCTCTGTTTTCAGCCGTGGTCGTGACATTGACCGTGACACACAAAAAGAAAAGAAAAAACAACTATCAACAAAACAGAAAACTAAACTTGTCTATTGAAAATGGGAAATGAGTCAGCTGCCTTTTTTCTAGCTTGTTTACTCACATTTAAAAGCCTGCATTTAGGACTTTATTGTTATATCCCTTACAAAGTATGATATGCTGTAATTTAATATATTACACTGTTATTAAACCAAACTAAAAAAGTTATACTTTATTATTATACTTGAATATATACTTGAATATAAAGTATTTCTGTATGTAGGAATCCAATAGCTGATGAAACGTGTCATCCTTTGCAAATGGAAAATAAAATAATAAAAATAAGATGCTTGTTTATCCATTCTCTAGTAAGGACCATGACAAGTTAAAAGACCATAGATAGATAAAAGTACAAATTCAACAGGCACTCCTTATTTTGTTTCTGTACTTCACCAGACTACTGGTGCTAATTTCCATCTCTACCCCTCTGTTAAAACAAACTTTTTAACATGGACTGCTGTTTTTGAATAGCACATAGTGTTACAGCTTACAAAACTAATGTTTCATGCACTGGTGCAGTGTCACTGTGGCTTTGACATTAGAACAATGCAGATGTGACCCGTGTGTGATGGAAGCCATCCTTGCATGTGAGGAGTGAAGACACTCCTTAAACTGACAGATGGATGTGACTCTTTAAACAAACACAACTGGCCCAGTAGGACTTGTCAGGATTAAATCAACACTTTTCTTTGGCTCTTACTGAGGCAAACATTGTTGATGTCTAAATAAAAAAAAACACAACGCCTGATCCCTGCCAAAGAATCTAACACACATGACAAAATGTTAAACTTAAGACTTTGCCAAAAACTAAAATTTGTGAATGGAAAGCATGCATTATAAAATCTGATTAACACGTCATCTCCAAACTGGGATACTTTGGTTAAAGAACTGAATTTAGGCTGTTTAACCTTGAATGTGCATCTGAACTTGGGGTTCATGATTCATTCAAGAGGACATGACTTCATCATGAGGATGTGCCTGAGTTACGAGTCATCAACAAACACACTGACTCATAATCATTTTTAGAAGCACTGCTGCCACTTTCCACATGTGATGTGCTCAACTGGCATCAAAACAAGAGGACTTCTAGTTATACAGACAATACATATTAATTATCAACAGATTATGTAGTTTGGTGACTGCATTAGGCAGACTGAAAGATGTTGTAATTGTAACTTATCAACAGTTTAAACAAAATATCTAGCAAAAAAAAACTAGCCCTCTGAGCAAATATGTGCCATCTACACAAATGAAGGATGGGGAATGTGCAACAACATTTTTTGCCAACACTATAGATATCAGACAAAAGCCAGCCATTGTATTAAGTTGCTGTGAGCGGCAAATTCATCACCTCCAACAGAAGGCAGAAGATAATGTCATCTCAGAGCTTTACTGGGGGCTGCCTCTCTTCACACAGCCAGCTGCAGTACCTCTGTCTTCAAACTACTACAAAAAACATGTCTTGTGAGGTTACAGTGACCTTGACCTTTAACCTCCAAATTCTGTTCAGTTCATCCTTGACTCCCAGTGAACATCTGTGCTAAATTTGAAGAAATGCCATCGAGGCTATTTTTGAGACATTGCATTCACAAGAATGGGAATGATGGACGGACAAACGGATGACCAACAACCTGAAAATAAAAAAACACCTATCATGGTATTGAGGCACACACACACACGTCATCACTTTCCAACCGCGATGATATTTCACAATACAGGCCATCTCGCTCTGTTTGATCTTATAATGTGGATGTGAACACAGTAAAACTCTTTGTAATGAGCCACAATGGGGCCCTTGGATAGTGGAGGTATTTCCATATACAATATTTTGAATATCATTTTGTGTGGATTAGCAGCCATGCAGAACTTTTAGAGGTCACCAGTCCTTTCACTGCACACAGCTAAGGTAAGATGTGAACTTCACTGCTGGCAGCTGACTTCAAAGTGTTTTTGAAAGTCAAGGGAAGGGATTTAAAGACAACCACGATTCTGCTTCACACTCCAATAGTGTAAACATAAAGTCCCTCAGCAGAGAGCAGTATGAAATGTAAGCCTCCGTATAAGATATGTTTTATAGCTATGTGGACTAACTGAGATTGACAAGCCTTGCCTGTGGTGAATGAGAGTCTTGCATTTGTAATGATTTAGCTAGATTTAGCTGCTGCTCAGGGTTTCTTTCTATCCACACTTAGAAAGTAAACTATTTATAAAGCACAGAGCTTTGTAAAGCGAGACAAAAGAAAGAGATAAAAAATAGATAAGACGATGTGTTGAACACAGGCGCAAACAAAGCAAAAACTATAAAATTATTAATTAAAATACCAGTGAAAACAAGTGAGTTTTTAAGAACAGGAAAACATTAGTGAAATCATTGAGGCCATGAGAAATCACACTGGTGGAGGAAGCAAAGTAACATAAATTTGCAGAATGGCCAAAGGCAAAGAAAGCAGAAAATGTGCAGTCTAATTCTGAGCTCAAATCTCAGAGAATCAAGACCAATTTTAATGATATGTAATTAAGGCCTAAACAAATTTTCCCCAACGGATACGATTAATGGGGAACTTATTACAGGCTATGGCACCCAAGGGGGTAATACATTCATACTAATCTCATGGCTGTCAGCCTAGGGGCTTCATTGCAATTGAAATGCCTTCATATTAAGGGCAAGAGTAGACAGGAGGTAGAGAGTCCAGGGAGTTAAAATTAGAGGTAGGATAAATTAGCAGCACTGTTGCTTATAAAGTCAAAACAAATGATAGTCAGGAACTACACAACAACATGCAGTAGCTGCATTTTAATTAATACACCATGCAGATCTGTTTGTTGAGGGTCATTTCTGCTCTATATTGCTTCACACAAAAGCAACCACAGATGAAGACACTGATAACCGTAAGCAAAAGAAAAAAAATGCAACACATATTACAGGAAACAGTGGTGCATCTTGAGCATTTATTGCCTGTGTCTCTGTGTTTTTATTATGCATGTGGAAATGGGACTACCGGGCAAGACCATAGAAACCCAAGAACAGACAGAATTACAACATCAACCAAGGCCGGGCAGTTTAGGAGCGCTACATTCCATATAATGATTAGGTATCACCGGGGTATGACAAATCACCACTTTTGGCATTGTGGTTGCATTAATTGCTTGCACACAACCAGCTCCATTACCCCGGCTGGGCGGAGTTAAAAGCGTGCAAATAAAAAGTGCCTCTCAAATCTTTCAGTCTGCAGACAAACTGGAGACAGTGGCATTGACAAAAAAGTTAATGTCAGAAGAGGGCCAGTGATTGATGACTCCTTACCTGAAAGCTTCAAGTGTGTCTATAGCACAGAAAGATTTTTCACATGGGGAACAGACACACAGATCATAATCGGATATTGAGGCTAAATGGTTTGCATGTTTGATGTTGGGTTCGGTGGGTAAATCGAGACAGAGGCACCTCAGACAGCAACGTACAGGATCCTCAAAAGTAAATCCATTTTCATCCCAGAACAACACAATCATCTGGTCATTTAAGAAAAGCTGAAAATCCTTTTATTTATAGTTTATCACAACTTCACATTTAATAGAGATGATCATCAAATCCATATACAGTAGTGCACTGCCTCTGTTGAGTGGGTAAAATAGCAGAAAACACTTCAGTTTAATAACCCCTGAGTAAGGTAGGTCTCAAATCAAAATTGCAATAATTGGGATCAGTTTTTGTTAAGCTAGCATGAAGTCATTAAAACGTTCACTGACTACAGTGCAGGTAGTGGTTGACAAAAATATTATTTTGATGATTACTGATGAGATAAAATATATAAAAAAAAGGTGTGTTCTTGGAAAAACTGAAAGAGGAGATGATAACGCTAATAACAAACGGCAATCACTGGGGCCACGTCAATGGATGGATGCTTATTTAGCAGAGTTGCCAGTTAATTTCACTCTTTTCTCACCTCAAATAACCCAAAATAATTTTCTGTCTGTGTAACAGGGAGAAGAAGACAGCGTCCAGCAGCACATTTAGCTTGAAGGGAGAGCTCGGATTATCTGAAGTGAGGTTGTATGAGGTGCTGATCCATAGTCAGTGTATTAAGTACAGTAGATGCTGGTCAGCACGCCCCCAGTTTGGAGAAGCAGAGAGGAGTACCAGCCCTGAATCTAAGCAATGCACTGCTGTGGACAGGGTCAGCTGCAAAATATATTTAGCCTACTAAGAAAAAAAAAAAGAAAATCAATATCAGCTTACATGTATAGCATATTTAGAATATTTACACCTATTCACCTTGCCAGCAGACAGTGGAAAACCACTGTAAGTGTAAGCCAAATATTGCTCTCTCCAAAGCAATGAGACTGCCTCAGGAAAAACAGTCATTTTACCTCACAGAACACATATAGTTGCTTGAGCACCGCTGCCTCAATCAGTTAGTTTGTTTGTGTTATTGTGTGACTTTGGTAAATCTAAACTAACCTTTTATAACACTGAAGTCACACAGAAACATTACTGAGGCAGCAGTAGACCAGAAATTCCTGTGTTCAGGAGAGTAAAATGACTGTTTTTGCTTAAACAGTTTGGTTTCCTCTCTGCTTCACCAAAATCGGGGGACTATAGTGCTGTTTATCCATCTATGCTGTTTTGGTGTGAGTTGCACGGTTTTGGAGATATCGACTATATTTTCTGCTTTCTCTCCAATATAATGGGACTAAATGGCACTCAGATTGTGGTGCTCAAAGCAACAAAAAAACACATTTGAAAAACTCAACAGCAATTTCTCTTTCCAGAAATCACTAAATCTTTCTAATAGAAACAAAACTCTGCAGCTCCCACCAAAATAATTTTGATAAAAAGTACTACAGGCCAGAGGGAAAATATGTATTTTTGATTTTGGGGTGAAATGTCCTTTTAATATACAGACTATTAATAAGTACTTTAATGATCCAAACTATGTACTAGTCAAATGGTTCTGAGCATGGGGGTCCACAAATGGTGTTTTTTGTTCTTAGTTTTCTCCTAATTTTTTTTCCTTAAAAAAATCTTTTCCATTTTCAGGTCTTTGAAAATCCTTCAATAACAACATAACTCTTTAACTGGACTGCTCACACAGGGCTAAACAATAAGGGTTGCCCAGTTGCTTGGGGCAAGGAAAATGCCACATAAGGCAAGTAAATCTGGCAACTCCCTTCTTCAACTAAGTAGTACAAAAGAATTAAACTATTAAACTATTTTGTTGCTCACTTAATCACTAAAGCAATTTTTCACGCAATAAAAATGGCAGAAAAAGACGTTTTCAGTTTCCACTTCACTTCTTTTATTATTATATTAAACTGAATACCTTTTGGTTTTAGACTGTCGGAACATTTAGAGACATTTAAAAACATCACCTTGACTTTTTACAGATCTTGCAGGCCTAGATTAAATATGAGAACTATTTTAGTCTTTATTTTACTTGATAGTGGTTATCAAATAAAGACTGAGTCTGGGCAATAAGATTTCTGACCCACTTGTCTTGTCTGGCAAGTAAAAAAAAACCCATTAACACTGAATTCTGTCACAGCTCATGTCTACACTACAGTCGTCACCTTGGTTTAAGGGGTCACAAGCCAAAACTGTTCAGAATGGTCAAGTCTCTATGCTGATGTTTTAAAAACACACTAAAGGAGTGGATACTTCAAAGAATCTGTGTTTGAGTAACTATATACACGCCGGCTGTAGTTAATGGTAACTTAAAACAATAGCTCAACAGAATAAGGACCATACTAATTACAGAGCTTACAGTGTTGAATGTAACCCGGCCAATTAACCTCATGGAGATCTCCGTAAATGTTTCCTCCTGCTCAGTGAGCATCTGCACAATCCTTCCATACATCCTGTTGTTGTTTGCATTATTGTCAGAAATGCTCCGTTTCCAACACTGAGAAACACGGCCCGCATTATTAACAAACAAATTGCCCCATAGTTCCGTATGAAGGCTGGAAGAGGAGATGCATATGGTTTAGTTGGCCTCCTAAACATCAAGCTAATGGGCTAAATTGCTTTCAGATTGAATGACCAGCATTAAGTCTAGGAAGTGAAAAGAAACTGGATAGATTAGATGATGGCGGAGACGTGTATTTGAATTTGTCTGAGCCACAATTACCCATGTAATGCTGTTACACAGGTAAAACTTAGGTTGTTTACGAGGAATTGATAATGCCAACATGCAGCATACCATTCTCTTTAATGTGTGAATGCTGTTTCTGAGCTCAACAAGAGGGAATACTGGCCACGTTTTTTAAATAATAGGAAACACACTTGCGCACACACCAACATGCACACACACACAGAGTACAAAGGAATGAAAATATCTGCTGAGGGCTTCATGTATACATCAGTGTGTGTATGTGTAATCCTCTGAGAATTGCCTGTGGAGGTGGAACAACATCGGAGGCAGACCAGGATGATAATGTATATCCCCCACTTCTTGACTTGCCTTATTGCTAAAGATATAGTGAGATGAAAGCTGCAAATGTTAGACTGGACGGAGGCATCTGATTGCTGGATTTTGCTTTCCTGGATGTGACTTTTTTGTGGTAGGGGGACCTCCCGGAGCTTGACAAGGGGATCAACACCAAGGCGTCATTTTCCAGAACAAATAATGAATACGGTTCTCCAAAAGCTGTGTTACTAAAGAGTGTCCAGCAACATATGCTTTCGGTCCAGAGATTCCATACTCGCACAAGCAAAGGCATTTCCCGGACTGAGGAAAACTAGGTGATGGTATTGAGAAAAATCAAGAGGCATCCTTTGGTGGTTACACCACAATCCTCAAACAGCTTTGTCTTTGGGTGATGGGACATGCTGGTTTTTCCATCGCTAATGTGTTTTCCACAGCCTTTGTGACAGACCCAGCATCTGTGTCAAATTATGCCCACAAAAGCTAAGCAGTAGCAGTGGCGGCGGCATTGTATTTAAGACGGAGGTTTACTTGCCAAAGCACTTTGCATATTCCCATGAAGCCTGTAGAGTGAACCCTGCAGCCGATGCAAGCCCAATCAGAAAACACCTAATAACATTCACTGACAGTAATCAGAAGGATATGTTGCAATCACTGCTACGCAGCAAGAGTTCTGCTCGCAGGAAACAGCATGACGTCTAGCTATCGCACAGCAAGAAGCTCACCCTCCACTGTCAAAATCAATGCTTTTTGACTTACTTATTAATAAATATGGCCAATTAAGATGCACAAACTATTTGCCAACACTTTGAATCAAGTTGCTCTTTAGCAGTGCACGAACATTGCAGTTGTTGTGACACATCTTAACACAATGATAATCACATAATATCACTACACAATATTTAATCAATATCTAATCATTTTTATGACAACATGTTGAAGAGCATGTGTAAAGTTAAAGGGAGAGTTCACCCAAAAATAAAAAAACAAACTTTTTTTTTTTCTTTTACCTGCAGTGCTATTTATCCATCTAGTTTGATTTTGTGTGAAACTACAGGAACTATTTTCTTTAGTTCTATGGAACTACACCTGCCAATCATATGAACGCACCAGCTAGCTCAGTAGTGATAACTTTACAGCTCAGCTGAGGAGGATACCATTAATATTCACATCCCAGTCCGTCATGATCCCCAACCTTTCGTCCATGACTAGATGCACACTTCCTTTTGTGCAGTGATACAGTTGGCAGGTGTGGTTGAGCAGAAAGAAAAAACAGTTTCTCCATGAAACTGCTCACAAGAAGGTCTGTGGATCATCAAATATCATTCAAATGTATTGTTTGGTTCGCTGAGCACCACAAACCAAGTGACATCTGGTTCCATTATAGAGAGCAGGCAGTCATCTCTACGGCTGATTCTGCAGTGAACTGTCCCTTTAACGTACTGATCCATCTGCTTTTTGAAATGTTTGACTTAATCCTCAAGCTTACTGTGGGCCCAAGTTTGGGGATATCTTTGTGTGTGTGTGTTATTTGGATATTGTGAAACTTTCCTGATTTACTGTCAGTTTTTAGTTTTGTTGATAAGGTGATCAAACCATAAAACTCGGGGAAAAAAAGAGAATTGTTAGTTTTTCACTGACTCCTGGGAATGTTTGTCCCCAAGCTGTAACTTTAAACTCTGTCACTTAATATTTCCAAGCAGTGTCCCTGAGGGAATGAATGGCGATAAACAGACACAGGTACTGGCAAAGGCAGCAGCGCTTTATAAACTGCATGTCTTTCTATTCAGAGAGACAAGCTCATCTGTCTCTCACCAGATCCCTTTCGAGTGCCAACAGCAAAGAATAACAAGCAGTTAAGTATTTTCCTCTGCTTGACCCGTGACATGTGGCTCCCCGGCTGTAACGAAGGCAAAGAGGAGGGAAATCTCGAGGCTAGCACCACAGCATTGTCCTGTCAGCACACCGGCTGTCTGAGAAGTCTCTGGCTTGTCAGCTCAGACTTTGGGAGCTGATGACGTTGCCTTTACTTTAAAAGGAGATGATTTTTTCACTGTCTGGTGATCTTCTGACCCTGAGCCATGGACACAGACTTTGTTTCCTAGTCTGCCATCTACAATGTTGTTCAAAGATTTAAGCTGTGCCCACTGACTTCCAGTTTTGGTGGCATTACAATGTTTTCTTGGTCACGGTGGTATTTTTACATTACACTGTGTGTATTCTCCCACACAATTTTATTGCAGAACTTTTAAAGATGGTGTGTTCTGCTTCTATGGTTGAAAATCGTCTTGAAATAGAAATAATCAAGGCCATTGTTCGTTTGAAATGTTGCCTTACAACTCAAAAGACGATGTTCTCTATTGTACAACTGTCCTTTTTTCCCGGTTCTCTATATATGCTCTCTGTTATATTGTGTCTTTGTTATCTATAAAGCTGCTTTTATAAAGAAGCTGCGTTTACAGGGGTTGTGTTAAATTTACAACATAGCTTTTTGTGCATGAGATGGTTTTGATTACACAGCTGCCATTTTCACTCAGAATTAAAAACCCCAATTAAAGGTAAATGAAGCAAATCAGCGCTGTGTAATGTTTTTCCAATGTGTGAAATCTGTAACCACCAAAGATGGTACAACAACAAAGATTGTTATGATTTATTCTCAGGAGATAATTGTTACAGTATGTCTTATTCTTTTTTAATTTACTTATTTTGATTTATTTTGAATGGTGGAAACAATTTAATTATCTTTCCTACAAGAAACATGTGGATAGAAAAAGCATTTGGAATCAATATGCTTGATTATACGCATTTCTGGTTTTATGCTATATATTAACTGTCACAGATACTCCAAGGCATAACAAACAAATAATGCCACAGGAATTCATGACAAATACCTTAATTGTTTCAAATGGCATTGTCCAAAGACATAGTAGAAGAAGCAAAAAAAAAGTCATATGGAGCAGGGCTCAGAGTCATTATTTATGGCAGTGGGGTAAACATTTGTTTGAGAGTTTACTGAAATGGTTCTGGGAGGGTGAAATGCTCTAACATCCCACAATGCTGACTTTTAAACTGCTATTGTTATTGCAGTAAGATACTGTTCTAAGCTAAATTCATAAAAGTAGATACTATAGCGAATGCTTCTAATTAGCCTCGTGCTACCATATGCAAAAGTGTCAAACACCAGAATTGGGAAATAAAGCACCTGCAATTTTTACTTTACAATCATTTCTATTAGTAGTTAACTACAGGTCATTTTCATGAGCAATTTTCATGGTCTAATGTTAAAATAATAATAATAATAATATTGCAAAAACACACAAACATACCAAATCAGCCCTTAAGTACTGCGACAGTATCAAATAGAGAGATGAGGGTATCTTCCCAACCCTTCTGTATGACAGCATGACAGGAGTGTATGGGTCAAACCCCATCGTACCTGTTGTGCTTGAACTGAAAATGGCAAGGGCAGAAGTTTTCTGCAACCCCTGATGATGTCACAAGATGACGAATCATAAGGGCACACTGGCTACGTCATGTACTGTTGTGTCATTAGATGCCTGTAGCACACACTGGACGTGGCATACAGACAGAATAATAGTTTTTTTATAATAACAAGAATGTGTGCATCTAGGGAGTGAACATGATAAAAAAAAAAGCAGATCCATGGTGACACTGGGAAATAGGAGAGTGGCGCATCTTGACGGGGCGACATGAATCAACCTGCAAACAGAAGGCAGGCAAAATATTACAGAATTCCTCCAGATTGTAGTACTGGATAAGGAATCCACAGTCAAAATAAAGTTTGACCTAAATTCAAGATATGCAGAAGAGTTCGAATTGAAGCTTGCAGCTTCTCTACTTAGTGACTTCTAACTGGCCTGTGCAACAGCTTCCACAGCTTAGTCAGACCACTTTATTTCAGTCTTTGGTATAATTTACCCATTTCAGTGGTTGTTATTAACACTGTCTTGAACAGTCACTGAAGGCACCATTTCAAATGCTGGACAATTTATCATTAATCTCCAGGGAGAGAGTGAGAGAGGCAAATGAAACTGAAGTGAGAGACAGAGCTGGTGAGAGGTGAAAATAAGACACACAGTCTCTCTTTTTTTTTTCATTTCATTCCAGTCCATTTCACAAACATCCACATTTCAAATGTAGGGTGAAGGCAAGAGCTCAGAGTACAGCATCAATCCACAGAGCATTAGGAATGTACTCTAGATACAGAGATCATAAAAAGATGGGCAGGGGCTGGCGAGCAGCCATTGTCAGCAACAGCAGAATTCATACTGAGTGCAGCTCCATTGTTCCGAGCACACAGGGGGTGAGCCGAGGGTGACGATATGTGGATGTGGTTGTTAGTACATTGGTGCTCGTATGTGAGGGAGAGGTTGTTTCGTACATTGGTGTAATGTGGTACATTTCTGTCAGGCATCTGGAGAACACGCTATTGCCTGCTGTCATTGCTTCTTTCTGTTGCACTGGGAAGTTTTGATGCATTTTAATTCCAGTGGTTACCATGGAAATGCATGGTTTTTTTTTTTTTGGTTTTTTTTTGTCAGCCGCACTGTGAAAGGCAGGTGGATGGCAGGGACCCAAGGTGACAGTCGTTGAAACACATTCAAATGTTTCACCGACTGCCAGGGGGCAGACGCAAGGTCATAGGATTTCTATTCTTATTCTGAAGGAGTGAACCTCCCATACAACAAACAGTTGTCTTAGACGTGCCAATTTCACAATTATACACTGTCTGGCCAAAAAAAAAAAAAAAAAAAAGTCACCATCTGGATTTAACTAAGCAAATAGGTAAGAGCGTTCCACTGGATATACAGTGCAGTACATGTTTCAGCTGACAAGTTATTTGACTCTTACTGATGTAGTGAGAAGCTTCTCTTTCTTAAACATGTCAGACACCATATCCTGTGGTCATGGAAAAGATGTTACTCTGTTTCAGGAGGGCCAAATTAAGCAACGAAAACAACTAAAGAGATTGTTGAAACTACTAAAATTGAGTTAAGTTTGCTGAAATCAAATCGTAAAAAATCAACAGAACTCACAGCTATGTTTAATTGTGAAAGTAAGAGCATTTCCACACGCACGATGTGAAGAGGACTCAAGGGATTGGGACTAAACAGCTGCGTAGCCTTAAGAAAACCACTTATCAGTGAGGCTAATCAGAAAAAAGGCTTCAATTTGTGAGGGGAGCATAATGATTGGACTCCGGAGCGATGGAAAAAGGTCATGTGGTCTGATGAATCAAGATTTACCCTGTTCCAGAGCGATGGGTGCATCAGGGTAAGAAGAGAGGCGGATGAAGTGATGCTCCCATCATGCCTGGCACCTACAGTACAAGCCTGTGGGGGCAGTGTTATGATCTGGGGTTGCTTCAGTTTACTATGAGCTCTGTTAAATTCAACATGTTAACAGAGCAAGACAAGTTAATCGCAACGCTGCCTGCTAATTATTGCTTAATACTGTGATCTAACTTAGGCTGTCCGCCTGAACACAGCCAGCTATTTCATCCTATCTTTACTCGTCAGGGCTTAACGCTTATAGGCCACATTGGCTGTGCCTACCTGTGCGTGACAGTTACCTTGCGGAACTGCTGTGGCTCGCACACCTGTGGTGTCCACACGGGCGGCTCGCGCTCCTGTGGTGTCCATACAGGAAGCGTTTCTGCTGCAGCACTGCTCCTGCCAGCTCTTCATTGAGTTTGCACAAGAGTTTTGAAGAGAGGAGCGGTAACCAGACAGCAGTGTGATTTTTTTTTTGCCTTTTCCTTTTTTCCTTACCTCATTCCAAGAGGGAGAAAGAAAAAGAAAAATACAGCGCATCAGATACTTTTCGTGTCATTCCTGTTTTCATGTTTGTGACATATTCTACAGATATAGACAGAACTGGTGTGAAAAGTGTCATGTTGCTGGTATGATGTTGATATGACTGTCAGATTATTTTCACTGTTTTGTTGCTAAGCACTGTTCATGAGACCCTGAGTCTCTAGATGAAGCGTGGCTGCAGTAGTGCGTGGGGCAGGTGAGCAGCGCCGCTCATGTGGACTGTGTGGCTGCTTTAACCTGTTAATATAGGTACCGAAATAAAATAAAACCAACAGGTTCCACGATGCACACGTGCTGCTTATACAGCCTGTGTGGTCCAAGTGTAATGAACAGAGACTTTGTCACTTTTGTTCAATACTGTCTTCATTTACGTTGTCGTTAAAATTAAGTCACGATATAAAAGGACATCAATGCGTACCTATTGTCAAGTTTTGCTTTGAGAAAATTAACAATGATTCAAAACTGTATTCATGATGTTCTTTGTTCCATGGATTCATCAAGTTCACACCCTTGAGCGTTGTGCACAATGAATCATCTATATATCTTGACCAGTGAGATAAATGACCAGGTTCAAAGGTCATTGATTGTGAGGCAGGCGCATAAGGATAAAACTGCAAGGGTAGTAGAACACAAGTAATACTCAGCACCTGAAGGACAAGAACGGCAGACGCAAAGTGATCTTGGCTTTAACAGTGCACGGTTATGAAGATATGTCTCCAACAGAAGTGCGTGCTGTCTGGGAAAAAGAAAAAACATTCCTTTGGGTCCTCCAAGAGCCTAAGCTGCAGCACTGTCTCTGACGAGGAGGCAGACCTGAGTGTCAGTGCTAAATTTACAGTCTCCCTATTTCCTTTTCAGGTTTTATTTTCGAATCTGCTCCAGAATTATTGTCACCCATGTCAGCTGAGTGTTTGTTTTGGTGATGCGCCAACAGTATCCAAAAGTGTGTCTGAGAAAAATGGGGAAAGCATCACCAAGGAGGACAAAGCATAACTCCACTAAGCCTCAAGGGTCCCTCAGGCCATATTTTAAGGAGGCTAGAGGGTGAATATAGCTGTGTATACTCTGCTTGTATCTCCTATGTCTTCCACTGGTTGGAAATGGCTGACTAGATGCTAATAAGCTTGCTCTGTCATGCTTAGACTGTCAGACCTGGTGCAACTGCATGTTAAGATAAAGAGCCTACATTTGGTAATGCCAAATCCCAAAGGTCCTAGATCCCACTTGAGTTTTAGCATATGAATGAGCATAAGTAATGCAAATATATTTCCAGAAAACTTTGCCTGTCCTTTCCTCCTCGCACACTATCGGAGAAACTTCTCCCTAAACATAAATCCATCTACGTTTCAAGCTGGTGTTTCTGCCTGGAGATAGCTTTTGTTCATGGCTGGCTGGCCTTACATTTTGTGGTTGGTGATTGGCAGTGTCCAGCGGGCCAGTTCCTTGAAGACTCCCCCTGTACTGTCTAGAGGTCCTCTGCTATTGATTTCCTGCTTGCGCTCGCTGCTTGACCTGCCAATCAATGGTCAGAACAGTGGGATGTCATTGGGAGCAAGTTGACGACGTGTGATGCTTGGCAGACATGTAACTGATGGCACTGAACGAGCAAAACATATTAGGGGGAGAGCGAGAGACAGCCAGCAGACAAAGGGAGAACACACTAACCCTTGTCTTTGTTAGAAACAGAAAAAGTAAAGTTAATCTTAAATTAAAAAGCAATGAGGTGCTTACACATTGGGGAGGTGGGGAGGTGTCTCTGAAATCCAATCACTTTGGAGAGTATCACCTCACGCCAGGCGATGATTCAGTCGTGGTTATTTTCTTTTTCTGTAAAGTGCAAGCAAGTGTGACTTACTGTACTCATTCGATCCAAGTAACAAGTGATTAGCTGTGAAGAATAAATCTTCGGAGAAATTCATTTGAACTGTGAACAGTGGAGTGGAAACTATTGAGAAACATCACACCCCTAGAGTTTTGATGCGTGATTTTGGAGATGGACTCGAGGAGAGGCCCAGAATAAATAAATAACATTTTCTTCTAAGGACCACAGAGTGTGGAACTACTATTTCTAATTCAGTGATTTTGTGGCAGTGCCACTCAGAGTGCTCTTTGTGTGACAGCTGACTTCATGACACACGCTGCCAAGTAAATTCCTGTGGCAGTGATTAAAACACATGAATTCCTTCACACTCAACCACAACAATTTAAAGAAAGTTGCGGCGACCAGAGCTGGACTCTTGCTCTGAATTAAGGGGAACTCGAATCTTTGAGTTGCCGCTTTATTCTTACATTACGTCAATGTCGCCTCCAAAGTTTCCGATTCAGCAAAGCAGAACCCGCAAGTGAGGATGGATGTCAGAGTTCTATAAGAATTTCAATGCTTTGTAACCAATACTATGCATATATGTTGATACAATACAGCAGTGAAGTTAAGTTTGTAAGAATGACACCGAAGATGGGACAAAAAAAGAGACAAAACTAAGAAATGCAATATTATGCAGATATATTGGTACACTGAATACAGTAGTGAAGTTAAGTTTGTGTGAATGCTACTAATAACGGGACAAAAAGACAAAACTAAGAAATACAAATCTCTCTACATATCAGATATCTAAATTGTGCATTGTTGCGCATGAAAAATGATATACATATGATACTAAAATTATATCGTAGTGTATATAAAATGTCCTGTTTTGAAGTTTAAATTAAATTCTCTAACTGCAAATAGCATTGTAAGGCATTTTGTGATTTGCTTTTATTCCTCTTGCCCACAAGTAAATGATTCGATGTTTACATTCTCACTTGGTTGATTGCTTTAAGAAGTACATTTAAATGTATCCATAAATATGTTGAAGATCCTGAAATGTGCAATTGATATTTCAAAGTGTATCTCTCAGAACAGTTAGATATAATGAGCACTGCGAGTTACAGAATTTCTAAAGTTTTAATTGCATTGCAGAGGAAAATTGTGTATGTTATTCCTACAGGACAGCTCATGTTTCTGTTGTCAATGTGATTTTGTTTTTAGACAATTCAGTATCGTTTAAACTGTAACTGTTGTCGCTAATTACCTTCTGACATAGTTAACAGAGTTAAGCAAGAAAACATAATCAATTTTTCATCAGCTTGTTGTTGTAATGGTTGCTTCTCCCCATTAATGTGTCCCGCTGTAATCCTTATGGACCAGTCAGCATGAAATATATATCTCCATGAATACTTTAATGTTGTGCTGATGTCTGCTTCGCTGCCCACACTTGTAGAAACACCACCCTTTAAGTTAGTCAAACACAGATTTTTAACCTCCCCCGAATAAAAACAATGTTTAATAATTGCAAACACTTGACATCCAGATACTCAACTGTGTTCATTTTCTCACTGCTGAGAGATTCTTTTTCAGTCCAATAAGCACAGAAAACTTATAATAATACTCCATCCTTATGAGCAATTCCAAACTTTATTTTTCAATAACTTTGCAAGGATGGCCGAGGCAGACGTTCAGCTGATACAATGCTATTTTGTTGTCAAGGGTACTGGCGTCAGCAGAATCAAAACGTGCCGGCGGTAGACCTAGCATCAAGTTGTCTGCAAAGGAAACACTTTACCCACAGCTTCTCTGACAGTTATGAGAAACCGCCATTAGTGCATTATGCATAATTGTACATGCACTACTATCAAGTGTCAGTGAAAGACAACGGGCAGAGCGGCTCTCTGTCGACTATGGCACATTTGTTATTGTGAACCATCAGCATTTCTCTATGTAAATGGAGTTGCTACAAAGGGCCATTTTCCAATCTGCTGCCATGAAATCACTCTACCTACCTCTGGTAATGACCAACCTTGGAAGTGGATTTCCACTCAATTTATTTTCATGAAAGACAACAGTAGGTGAAATACAAATCCCTGTCCTGGATAAAGGCTTTTTATATGAAGATTCACATTTTTAATATTCTTTAATATGCGGACTATATGCACACCACCTGTCTTTATAATGATGGATTGCCTAAAATATGAAAGTAAGTGTATTTTTGTAATGCTCTTTAAGTTCAGAAACATGTATATAAAGTTTATATTTCTGTTCTGGAGTTGCATTTTATTTCAGTCAGCAGCTGTTGAACTAAATTAGACTATTTAACAACTTTGCCATGTGTCTCTTTATAGCTGCATAGCTTATTGATTGCCTGTGGAGAGTCTACACCCACGTACATGTCGCAGCCAAACACACCAACCCTTTCAGCCGCTCTCTGTTCCATATGTGTGCACATTCATAGATGGACACACACACAGACGCATGCTATGATTTATTCACACACACACACAGCAAAAATGTATGGGGTGTATGGATGACTCACCTTCAGGGTATCAAGGTCAACTTCAGGGAAAAATAAGATCTCGTAGGAATGTACTCCCTCTGCACATCTCACTGTCTTTTTGATCAGGTTTTTTTTTTTCCTGGTTGCTTTGATCAACTGCTTATCATTAGTGATTGGTCATGATGTGTACTTGACAGTCCAGTGTGTGATTAGACAAGGATAGAGAGGCATAGCAGAGCATGGAGGGCTGCGGGGCACCCTTCCCATCAAGACGTGCTCCAGTGTAATTAGACATTAGCACCCAGCAGGAAGCCTGCTAACATGAGCTGAACCCCGATTAGAATGATTATCAGAGATAATTCACTTTAATAAGTACATAACAGACCACCGGACTCACGCAAGTAGAGATAAAACTGGATGCTTTTGTAATTACTGCTTAATTGGTGCATGCAGGGCAGCTGATTTTAATGCAGGATTTTCAAAAGGCTGAAACAACCTTTGCATTTCATCAAAATTATTAGAACCCTTCATTAAAATCTTTTTACAGCTTCGCACAAAATATAATCAGGATGTTTTTTTTAAGAACGTGCTAAATCATTTTTTTAGGGCTGCAGCTAATGAATATTTTCATTATTAGTTTCTTAGTTGTTTGTTCCAAAAATGTCAGTAAATGGTAAAATATGCTGATCATTGTTTCCCAAAGCTCAAGGTGGTGTATTCAGATGTATTTTGTTCACAACTCAAAGGATATTCAGTTTGCTGTCATGGAAGACTAAAGAAACCAGAAAATATTACCATCTGAAGAGCTGAAATCAGAGAATACAGACTTTTGTTCTTAAAAAATGACTCAAGCTGATTATTCAATTATCAAAAGAGTTGGTGATTAATTTAAAAGTTGACGGCTAATTAATTATTCAATTCATTGTTGCAGATCTACAGTAAAATCTCAAATAATGTAAATATATGATGATCTTAAAGAATATGATGTCCGGTAATATGGACAAAATCTTTTGACCAAATACCTCTATTGATATTTTGACAATATTTTAGGGATGCTTTTCCAAAAAATTATTAACACAATGACATTTTTGATAAATAACTCAAAATAATTAATTGATTCTCAAAATAGTTAGTGATGAATTAAATAGTCAACAACTGACCAATTTATCAGCTAATTGTTGCAGCTCATATTTTTAAAAAAGATTTTACTTTTGCATTTTAATGTATTTTAATTGTTTAATATTAAGAGTAAAATAAAATATTGCAACTGCAACATATTTTGCACAATGCTGCTACCATAAAGGACATTTTTTAATAAAGCTATACAAAGGGAGTGAAATCCATACCCACAGAGATAAAGACTACAAATGTTATATTTTGGTGAAAGAGCATTCAGCTTGACATGGTAAAAATGCTCACGATATTATGGCAGAGTGTCTTTGTTGGAATGAAAAGAAACCTGTCTCCCCAAATGGCCACCTCAGAGATAGTGCTCTTTAATATCAGAGACAGCTAAGCGTAGCTTGAAGCTACAGACATTGACAAGCCAGGCCTGTGGGGACCAGAGGAGATAAGCGTGGCACACAGACAAACACAACACTTGACTTTTCCTGCTCGTCAGCTACTGTTGCACAGGGATTACAAAGTCAATGGCTGTTCTTCTATTTGAATACAATATCTATTTAGAAGTAAGAAAAAGAAAAACATTCCACTCCCACTAGAGTGGGATCAATCATCAACTAATTTTACTGGACTGCTCATGTGAGACGCAGTTGGGAGTCCAGGCTCCCCAGACAGGCCTTAGTGCTCTGAAACGCTGCATTAGGGTTTGCAGGCATGATTAAACTGTTTGTGTTTTACAGCACACGCCTATGTACACACACACACACACACACACACACACACACACACACACACACAGTAAAATATGAATGCTGCTAAAATATAACAGAGTACAAATAATAGGTTGGTGGCTATCTCACAAACCTTTGCAAATAATGCAAAACCATTAAAAGTTTTCAAAAGAACCGAGAATTATTTATAAGACTGCATTTGCTATTTTCAGGATTTCATGTTACTGAGGACAAAAAGAAAGTTCCAAAACAAAAAGGAGAGCTATAACAGAAAAATTCTTCACCTGCAAGGAGTTGTTCAGGATTTTCTACGTCTCCTCACAATCTATCTCTCTCACCAGAGGCAGCATCTGATAGTGCCTGTAAGGACACCTCACAATGGTTTCTCCCCAGGGGGGCTGATAATACTGCTGCCAACTTTCTTTTTGTTCCTTGCTTCTACATGTTGGGTCACGATGTCACTCTCACACTCCTATATTTGTGACTTCCCTTGGGCCCCAGACTTTCTGCTTAGAGTACCTATATCTTGCAGCAATATACAATTAATCCAATATCAATCTTGATCACAATTCTGGCTTCTCACGACTAAATGAGCATGATCGACTGTGATATTGACATTTTAAAATGTGTGCTCCGCTCATAGGAAACTCTGTTGCGTATCAAATCAAGCACTTCCCAAACTTAAAGCCAGCCACCCTATAACTGCAGCCTGTGCAAATTTTCCTGGATGTTGCGGCGACAGTCCACAGAGAGCTGCAGGGCAAAACGAAAAATAAGTGTCTGGAGCAGAAGGCGAAGAGCTAGTCTGTCAAAAGTGATCATCCATTGTTTCAGAGTATTTTGGTTTTAGGGAAAGTAATGTTAACCAAGATATATATTATATGCAAAAGAGTCCATAAGACTTGTTTCTGTGCCACAAAACAACACAGCTAACTTGAAAACCACTTGAAACTACCTGAAAAAACACTACAAACTATAGTGCAATGATTACATGACAGCCAAGAAAAATAATGTTGCTGACCTCAGTAAATTTCCAGCATCAACTTGGCCCAGGTATTGATAAAGTCTGAGGTGAGTTGAGCTGAGTTCAGCTAGGATCATGTGGTAATGTGAAGTGTTTACAGATCCAATCTTTAACAAAAAATAATCCTCAGGACCACATGCGCTGTCGGTTGAGAGACGGCAAAAGCAATACTTAGTAAACAAGTTTCAGCTCCCGTTTTTTTGCATCACTGTACACAAGCTGTAAAAGCTGAGTCTCAAAAAACTAACTGTGATGAAAGAGAAGGGTGATAGAAACCAGAGCAGCGTGATGCGCTGTCAGCCACCAGGCGCACCCATGAAGCGCACAGAGCAGTTGATGCTTGCTTGTTTGGTTGTTGTTTGTGCTCATCTTTGTCACTGACAGGCTCAGATTGTTACTGTTAGTGTCTAACAACATTATAGAAAGGATCACAAGAGTGAGACACCTCATTTTGAGAATAGGGTCTTTTGTATGATGCGTTTTGTTTAACCAGAAACAGCTGTTAAATTGTTATCGCCAAACTCACCAGACTCGTTGTGCATCATCATCAGCATTATTCAGACTCTACAGAAACAAAATAAAACTCACTAAAAACGTCTTGGTTCATCTTTTCACTGTCCAAACAATCACCAACACTTGTCTGGTCTAAATAAACCGTTAATTCGCAGCAGCTGCGGCCTCAGGAGAGAAGCTCTGTAGGTCCACTGATTTTATAACTGAACCTGAAGACGACCAACATTTTTACTTTGTTTGGCTGTGTGAAAATCTGATATTTTCACATCACAGATGATGAAGAAAGGCATTAAAATGCAAGTCTAACTAAAGAAAAGCTTAGTTAGGAATAGCCCTAAATATCCTGTAATGTGTGGTGTGCCAATATTTTCATTGTATGTGATGCAACAAAATTAGTGAGGATTTTAAACCTCCTGCAGTGAGCTCAGCTTTAGACATCTATAACAGTGATGCCATACAGTGCATCATCGTATGAATTTAGCAAAACATGAAAATGAAATTAGTGCTCTGATGACTTAATTTTGGGTAAAAAGTGTTTGTATAATTTTTATATGTTGCTTCATGGAAATGCACTGTAAATCAGGACCATATTTTGATGCATAGATTTATACATTTGCAGGAATGTAGCAACAACTAACATAGAAGAGAAAGAGGTGCGCTGTGTATTTAAATGTGAAAGTGCAATAATAATAAATCTAATAGTGTTTAAATAGTTATGATCTAAATATTGATCAAAATAATAATCATCATTTTTGCCATAACTGTGCATATTGTCTACAACATTATGGTTCTGAAATAACATTTTGAAGAAATGGAGATAGTGGACAACCGTGGCAGTTTCCACAGATGTGAAGCTCAGCTGGAGGCAGACACTTGAAAGGATTGCGTGTGCGTTTGTATATATGTGTGTGTGGGCGTATTTCATTGGGGCCATCACAATAAAATGTGAACTAAACTTGTCCGTGTGGCATTTGACTCCACAAGGTGTTTGAGAAGCTTGTCTTGCTGCATGTTACAGTGAAAATGAAATCTTTCCAGTCAATTATGCCAGCAGCAGTGAGTGCCTTGACACTTCGAGGGACTCGCAGAGTGTCTCAGACGCTGACATGGATTCCTTGCTACCTCATACACACACATATTTGAATACTGTATACACAGACACACATGAAACCATGAAATTTGCAACTCAGACACATTGGCTGATACAGAATCTGATGCAAAAACCACACAGGCCCCAGAGTTGTGTCATGTCATGCATGGAGTTAATGATTCAGTGCTGTAGCTCCATGCTTCCCATTGAGGAAAAATATACAAAAAATACTGTATACTTTACATATACACAACACATCATGGACCCTTGGTATATATTTTTTTATTAATATTTATATCTATATTCTATCTCCTAAATCAAATGTCATATATAACTATACAGTACTAAATAAATATGAAAATTGTGCTGTCTGTCTATTTCAATTAATCCTGTTTGTATTCAGATTTTGTTTTCTGTTATTTGCATTTCACAGCATTCTGTCTTCTTAATTCTTATCTGTATTCCTCGAGGTAAATGTTGCTTCACTTCGAGAGGAGATGCAACTGTTGAAAAGTTCATCTCTGGGAATAAGAAGTAACCAGAGAATAAACTGCTTTAAAAACGATCAGCAAGAAGAGATTACTTTCCATTTTGACAGCGTCTGGCGGATTAACTCGACTTTAAAACAGTCTTACGAGTTGGCTGCAAAAGTATTCAGCCTCTAAGTCTAAGAAAATGTCTTTTAGCAGTTAGACCTGTCAAACTGTGATACAACTCAATATACAATATGTGCTGGAGCATCTGTCAGTGTGAAAGGAAAAAGAGGGGGAGGTGAACAACAAGACACAACCAAAGGTGCTGCAGCTAATGATTGTTTTCATTATTGATCGATCTGTTGATTATTTTCTTGATTGATCAGAAAGCTATTCAGTTAACCATTGTAATGTCTAAAGAATGGAAAATATTCACATAGAAAAGCTGAAATCAGAGAGTTTAGACATTTTCTTCCTTTAAAAAGGATGATGAAACAATTAAGTAACTGATCATCAAAATAACTGGCAAATAATTTAATCGTTTACAACTGATTGATTAATCCTTGTAGCTCTGTAAAAAAGTATATTTATATCATGATTACTGACAGGTCAATTTGTCAATAACAACGACATGCTAAACTTTCACTTTCCTCTTCATCTCTGCAAGCAAGAAGTTTAGAGTTGGGGATTTGTTTTGTATTTTGTGTTGATAGACACTGGAAAGCTAGGCCATTATTACTGTCAGTATGTCTCTAAAGTATAAGTTCTACAAATTTGAAAAACTCTTCTCATCTTATAAAAAACTTTGGAACCCAGAAGAAGTCCTAAAGTGAGTCCTTTGTGGTTATGACTGTGCTGAAGGCCACTTTAAATACTCATTTGACATCAGAGTGGCCATATTTTATGGAATATTGTCTTGAATTTGAGAAATTAAATAGCATTCAGAATGTCTCTCTGTGACTTTTTCTACACCTCATTTCTTTCTTTCTTTTTTTTTTTTTTTTTTTGAAAACTCTCATTATTCTCTAAATGATGCAAGAGAAGTAGACCAAGTTACAGAAATCCTCTTTAATTGAAGGTTGTTGGCTTAGTAAGGGCCCCAGAATGCATTGGCAATTCCAAGAAAGGCTTCATTATTGCATTTACAGTGAGTTTAATTACCAAGACTGACTAGAGTGACACAAATCCCAGTCAACAGAGTAGAAAAAGACAAAAGACAAATTCTCTGCTGGGGAAAGCCTTAATGCACCAAAAATCTATAAGTTGACACGCTGCTAGTCCATGAAAATAATGCACCTTCTGACAACAGTTTCACAACATCACCTCATAAAACATGATATTTCCCTTGAGAGTAATAGTGGCTTCTATGATAACACATATTAATAATAATGTTTTAATAACAACAGCATTTCTTCTCTGCAATACAATAATTCAAACTACTGCCTAAATGTTCTTGTGACCTGAAAAGACAGCTGCTCCTGGAACTTAAACTTCCCCAGTGAGTTTGTTTGTTTGTTTGTTTATAGTAGATTCTTCACAGAGACATGATTGACAAACTAAAGATACAACAAGAAGAATGCATCACGTTTCCCTTCTCAGGCTGATAAAAAATAAGGATTAAAGTCCAAAAATGTCTCTAACCACTCATGTAATATTTAACATGTTCTTGTCTGCAAGAGCTTGAACTCTGTTTAAAGTCTTTTGGGGAAAGTCTAAAGTCATGCCACAGGTCTAGCAGGGCAGATTCAAGCCAACCCTTACACAATTTCTACACTGGCTCCAAAGTGAAAGCAGCCCATTAGCAGATCAGCAGCAGCAGCAGCTTCAGTCCCGCATCGGTGTCTGCAATGGATGCCTTCAGGTACAGTACTGAGTGTAGGTCACCCATGTTCTAACGTGTAAAGCTAGCCAACATTGATTAGCATTGGCTAGTAGTATAATGATGTATTCCAAGTGTATTCAGTCCTCCAAAATGTAATAATTCCAAACACAAAGTATGTCGGGTGGCTAAGATAGTCCTGCTTAGGGCATTGTGTGCCTGGTCCTATTGAGGCATAATTGGGCCAGGCCATTAATTATACACAATATTCTATAATTATTGGTAATTTGGTAGAGTATTGACATGAAATCACTTCTATATTGAGCAAAAATTAAAAACGTCTGTATGATCAAAAATGACTAATTATTACATAATTAAAACGTGACAATGAGGCATGCAGTTGCAGAAAGGCAAAGATTAAAAAAAACCTTTTTGGCGCCTCATTCTATTCTGTTCACTGAGTTTCCTATTTGGTCCAGACTGTGTTACAGATTTACTAATCAACAATTCAAGGTCTACTGTGCAGCTACACAGGACCTTTGTCACAAGTCAAGTTTTAAATTCTCTTTTTAATTAATTCTGACTCAAGTTCAAAATTAAGTCCTTATTTTTCAGCTCTGGCAAGAGCACAACTGCCAGCGAAGTAGGACAAACAAGAGCATGAAAGCATTTTTGTAATTTCTTCGGGTGTGAAAATTTCATTGAAATATGAAAGAAAAAAAAGGAAGGTGACAGAAGAAGAGGAAGGTGAAGGGCCTCTAAAAGAGCTGTTGAGGGGACGCAGTGTTCACTGACAGCAATGGAGAGAGAGAGGATGAAGTTGACAGATATTATGTCGTCCTCTCACACTCTCAAAACGTGATGTCCTCCCCAGGTGATTGGTTTGGCAGAGGAGAGATGGACGGATACAAAACGAAAAAAATTGTACGGGGCAAAGAATAGAAATTTCCGCAATGAAGCAAGAACATAAAAATTGCCAAAAAGCACATAATTCCAGTCTTCTATCAGTCTGTCACTGAGATGAAGACATGCCTCCTCTGACCCACACCCTTTATTATCCTTTGCCCAAAGTGTCAGTATCACAATAATGACTTCCAGACATGACTTAAATTCACAGTGCATATTGGCACTCATCTGCCACCGATTCCCTACATCCTTGTAAACCCTCCTCATATCCTTTCACTCACTTATTTAACCTTATGTATGTATGTCAGTGTGACAAGAAATTGACTGGTGCTGGAGAGGGCGAGTGACAGCAGTTTAATTAAAATATCAGGGCCCTTTTTTTTTTTTTTTTTTTTGGCCATGAGACTCTTCATATGGCACCTTCAGCTGTGTCACAGGGAGCAGATAGTCAGCTGCTTTATCCAGAGGCAGTCAATATGACCTGCCTATTAACAGATGGCTTTTATCCCCCACCTGGTGTAATTGTTCACTGACAGCAGCAGGTGTCCAAAATCATATTCATGTATGATCACTTAATATGTACTGAAATAACAAGCTGAAAGTTTTTTTGTTTTTTGTTTTTTCATGAAAATGGCATGGGGCAGCAGATTTTCAAATTCACTGGCAGATTGCTTTTAAGCACAAACACAGCGAGTCCATCAGTCAATCACATTCAAATGAAACTTCAGTTTGTCTCCTCATTTACAAATGATTGCATTTCATTTACTAGATACTGAGTAGCCGTGGAGGAGTTTTGGATCTAATAGTTGGAAATGGTACAATCACTGTAATGTATATCTCACTGGTTTGCTCTACTTCCCCCAACACCAAATAACATATTATATTCAATCTGTTAGGATCTAAATTGCTTTCCCAAGTAGGAGGACACATTGCTCGGGCTCTGCTAGTAGCAAGATTAACAGCGTATTCTGAATTTTGGATTTATTGATTGATTTGTTGATTCACTGTGTGAGATTACCATCTTCTTATCATTCAAAAGCGGTTTTTATTTTGACATTATTTAGTGTGATCGCACAAGCAATCTCAGAAGCCATTGGCTATCGTCTAACGATTATGTATCCTCTGGGAGTAAAGGCCAATGATTCGGAACTTCCAGTGTAGCCAACAGATATCCTGATAACTGATAACTGATATCTGGGCCAAGACTTCTTCTGTGCGCCTGTCATTGTTTACAGACAAATTAGCAACTTGAAATGCAAGAATGGAGTTGGAGGCTAATCTCTGAACAGATATCGGCATATGAACACCTAAAAGTTTTTATAAAACTAATAAAAAGCTAAATCATCATCAAAAGTTAACCAATGGGTTCTGAGACTGTATTTTGGCCAATGCATTCCTCCTCTTTTGTCCACCACACAGACTTTTTGCCTGCATGCAACCAAAGCCTGGTTCAAATGTGCTTAGTCAATACTAGTCAGACTACAAACAAACTATAAATGGAAACCAGAACACTTCCAATACCAAAACCTTGCCCACACATTCTGCATTCATATGCAGATATCTGTTTATAAAGATTACCACACAAGTAATGTGATGTGACTGAGGAACCGTCAATGTGTTTTAAAAACCTACAGTGATTTTAATTATTGATTGATCTGTTGATTTTACTGTCTGGATCATTTGTTGTTAAAATCCCAGGAAAGTAGTGAAAAATGCCCATTTTAATTTCCCAGGGCAACACGTTCAAATATCTTATTTTATCTGTCAAACTAAGGGTGTACCACGTAATTCTGTTCATGATACCATCAGTATCATCTTTAACATGATTTTAAAAATCATATCAGGATAAATGCAATATTCTGACATCATTCCGTTCCGCACAGCAGGAACCAGAATGGCCGAAAGTGAAAGTAACATTGCTATTGGTTCCACGATGGAGGAGTTAGTTCCATCAGGGGAAGCGACTTCATGAGTGTGGAAGTGGTTTGAGATGTACAGCAAAACCACAGTAATATGTAGGAAGTGCCAGAAGACTGTAACAGGAAAAGGCAGCAGTACAACAGACTTATTTCACCACCTCAAGCAGAACCACATGGCTGAATACAAGAGCTAACAATCCTGCAAGAGTAAAAGTGTTTTTCAGTATTTTTTCATATTGTCATGAATATCATTAGCGTAGTAATACCCTGAAATATTGTCATATTATTTTAGGGCCGTATCTCCAATCCCTATGTTGAACAACAACAACATATACGGCAAAGAAAAGCACCACATCCCCAAGTTTGAGTTGCAATAACTAGAAAATGCTCGGCATTCTTCCTTAAGAAATTAATAAAACATTTAGTCTATTGTCAAAATAGTTGCAGATTAATTTGCTGTCAATAGACTAATAGATCAATTGACTGTTGTTTACTGTTGATTGTTTCAGCTCTTCAGACAATAAATACCAGCATGAAGAGCTGCTTCCACCTCTGTAACTCCCACAAGTCAGCTGTGTGCAACCCTCCAGCATGAAATAGCAGAGAGCTGAAATAAACGAGTAATTGCTGTAGCAAGCTTTTAACAAGCCAAATATGTACTACATGATACAAGATATTTTTCTCGGAAACTGAAAACAAAAATGGGATAAAAATAGCAACGAAAATTGGAAAGGTTGTAGGAAAATGGGATGCCCATGTTGCTTTTGTCTGTATATGCTGGCAAATGTTTGCCAACTGATCTTGATGAGCCAATTTACCACTAAGTTAAAGCAGGATGAAAGGTTGTTTTACATTTCAAAATGTCCCCAAATGAACATATAAAAGGATGCTTAACATTTAGCTAAGTATTCATTAAAAAAAAAAAATTAAAGCTCTTTCAGCCCTCAGTTCTAATATATTGTGTAACAAAGGTGAAAGTGGGTTGCAAAATGAGAAATGACTCAAATGTTTAACATTTACAGATTGAATTTCTCCAAAGTCCAACAAGATCCAAGTGGTTTGAGAGTTTATACAGTGGACCCTGCTGTCATTTCTGTGTACCATAGCAAGACAGAGCAAATGCAGAACAAATAAAAATCAAAGTCTTCCAATTGATATGCATTGGATGTTTTCCCACTGTTCTGATAGAGATGCCTCTCCAAACAGTGGTTGGGAGATAACAGGCAGGCCGGGCTGTGTTTGCTGGAGAGGTGGAACAGCAGCAGGGGGACGGAAGGTCACCCTATTGATATGAAACTTGACAGGTCTTGTTCCTGCCATGCTTTTACTACCAAAGACAATGTAGATCAACTGAGAGAAAGATAGATACAGAGAGGGAGGAAAAGGAAAGAGAGAGACGTTGGCTCATGTGTTAGCTGCTAATGGACTGCCATGGTTGTGTATGCGTGTGTGTGGGTGGGCGCACGTGTACTTGCATCGCAGAAACGATGGGGACTTGGTCCAGGACTGATGAGATGCTTCAGGGATAATGCCAGGCGTGGAGTTGATATGTGATTTGGGAGAAGGCTTTATGCAATTTTTTACTCATTATTCTTAATCACATACTTCAGCATTTTCTTCACACTCCCCTTCCTCTCACTACCACCACACCACACCACCCACCCCCCCCCCACCGCTCCCATTCTTTCTGCCGCCTTCTCATATCCTCAGTCTGGAGGCTGACAGTGACAAATAGAGGAACACCACAGCAGTATCTCCACACGACTGGAGGGACAAATTATTACAGGTTATTTTCCTCTTCTTTTCAAAAGCCACGGTTATTCATGTGAGACAGTAGAATATACGAAGGCTTTCATTCTAAGATGCTTTATGTCAGTTTATGGATAACACATTCTTAGAGCGCATTCATTGCTCAGCGTTTCCACATGATTAGATCCGTGTATAGTATCGATTTTGTGAGCCGAGTTCTTAAGATGGCTTAATAACTTAACTAATGGCGAGTTTTACTTTCACGACACTGAATATAGTGTTTTTACGGGTTGGCGCTTAAGAAGGCGACAGGATCATGTTGAACATAGGAGCTTTATAAAGCCTAACAGTTGGTCACAAAGAGAAACAGCCAGAGGGGTTGTTGTCAAGTGACACTCAAACATTCACACTTCATGTCTGCAAGCTTTTCAAAACACTCAACATTTATACTGTATCCCTGCTTCTAAAATAATTGCTGTGTTATGAATCATTTATAATGTTTTGCATCCTGCAATTATTTTATAACTCATACAGTAGGAGAAGGGTTCAAAATGGTTGGCATCTCAAGGTTAATTCCTTTATATGAATTTTGAGGGATTGATTATAGTTCAAATTACATTCCAAGCGTTTCTATTGACCAGTTTGGTTGCTTAGATGGTCAGTTTGGTTAAAAGCATATTTCATAATTCTTTTTATTCAGTTATTCACAAAAGACTGCCCTCGGTGGGCCAGTCAGGGGTAAAGGACAAGTCTGTATTCCTAGGTGTAGGCCCCATCAGGGGAATAACTCATAAACATGTCATCTCTTCTTCAGGGAAAGCGCCGTGCAGCTGAGATGCCACGCTAGACAGGGAACTAGTGGACTGCATAATTTCCTTCGCTGCAACTGACACCTTTTCCATATGTAGGCACTAGACTGGGCTTAAGTGTGATGGCTATGCATCATTATGCCTTGGAAATGGAGGGTGCAAAAGTGCACTAGCAGTGACTGGCTTACATCTGACAGTTGGCCTTGTTTTACATTAGTCACATCAATTCAAATCCCCTCTCTCCACAGAGTTGGAGATCAAGTGCCAAAGACTTCAGTAACCCAGGGAAATAATTCATGAGTCAAAGACTACTTTGATTTTTTAAAAATGCTTTACAGCTGCTTGTGTGAAATATTGCCTTGTCAAGAATACTATCACATGCTGCAAACACAAATGTTGTATTCATGCAAAGGGGAAAAAGTCGGGTTGCCCAAATTACAACTGGATGTGGACGGCATAAGCCTCAGCTGCACATGTCTAAAATCTTGGCAAATAAAGCCATCAGCTGGGCAGCTATGGGTTGATCTGGACAAAGCTGGTTTTCCTGTTGATTAGCGAATATAAAATGTAAAACGAACAAGTAGAAGCAGCTGCTAGTGGCAGTGGAGAGAAAGGGTGTCCTGCTTTTTTGTTCAAAACAACACTATAATAATATCTTAAAGATTTTCTATCATTCATTTTTACTTGGCAAGGATGAAGGTATGCTGGGGCTGACATTTGATCCTGAGGTTTTACATTCTTTAAATGCTGACAAAACCACAGAGGAGGAAATGTCGGCTCTATCCTAAACCCATCCTTCCCCTTCATTTGCAGCTGGAACAAACACCTCTCTAATCGGACACATTTAAACCCGATTCAGTACAATTAAATTAAAATTAATTATTTACAACTTCATTAATTCCACATGATGAAAAGTCCAGCTTTACAGTGCTGAGTTTAGTAATGGCTGCAACACCTCTTCTTCACCTCTTACTATCAGCAAAAGCTGTGATCACAGTGACTTCAAGAGCCGTGAACACTGTCAATCGGAGGGTCTTATAGAGTTTTTGAATGTCTGCGTAACATTTTCATTTTCCTTGTTTTATAACTCTATAGTGAGTTATATACTCTATGTTCTATATATCAAACAGCTCCATTTTAAGCCACTTGAAGGTCAAGTATGATGAAATTTTCTTTTGTATCAGAAGAAAAAAGTAAAACTTGCTTTATAACTTCTGCAAATAAGCGAGGATACTGCTTTATTTTGAATGCCGCTGCATTTCTTGGCCCTGGCTTGCCTTCATTGGTTGTGTTGGGTTAGCTGGGTTGACTGCTTTGTGGGACAGCTGTAAACAGTGGACATCTCATAAATTCTTAATTATAAAATTCCCTGATGTTTTGTTATTTGAAGCTTTTAGTTTGAAGCAAAAAAATCATGAAATGTAGAGTTTTCCTCAGCAGTAACTTGACTCCTATGCAGATAAAAAGCAAACATGAAACAGTAAAATCAAGCTGTACCTGAAGATACAAACAGCAACACAGCAGAGAAACGAATCTTCAGACCACAGAGATTCAGTCAGAAGCTACAAAGTACAGAGAGCTGAACCTACAGAGACTTTTAAAAAACCTCTTCTCTCTCATCTCCTGCACAGACACGGGTTGAATCACACTTGTCTCAGACGGAGTAGGTGGCTAGCTTTGAGGAAACTAGTTAGCAGTTGTCATATCTCTGTCTGTCTTTGGTTTTAGATGGATTACATGAATAAATTACTCTTGCCGGGAAGCTTTTATTGTGTTTAAATAACTTGTAACATAATGAGTTGTCATCACCTGTGTGAGCGCAGTAGGAGGCAGAAAGAGAGAAGAGAGAAATAAGACTGCACATAAATTAGTTAAATAACATAAATTACTTTGTTTCTCCCAGAGGGGTGGTGGGACGGTCCCACTGGGGGGCAATGGTAGGGGAAATGTTGGTTATGTTTAGGCCCGATGGTTATGTTTATCAGAGCGGGCCAGACAGAGGTAAGGCAAGCAGTGGGATCTATAATAACGCTAGGGTCCATCCTCCGTGAGAGAAACACTCACAGGATGGTGTTTATGGGACTGTTCATTAAGCAATCTGAGATTAGTCTGAGGAGGTCTTAGTCTTTCTGTGTTTGATCACATTAATCTTTATTACCACTCATTCTTTTATATCTCCAGTGCCATTACAGATGGTAGCCATTACAAATAATGGGTGGCTACCAGTGAGCGCCTTATCAACAGCTAGGTGAACCAAGCAAAACTATAGCATTAATATGTGTGTTGACGAATAACAGTTTTCTGGTTAAGCCATTTATCTTGCTGTGAGGAATTGCCCCCAGAGATCTATTCTTTGCACAGGCTGGGGAGAACCGGCCCTTACTGGGGGAGATATAAGAGCCAATTTTTACACTGCCGCACTGAGCTGGTTTATTTCCCAGGACACAGATCTCAGACTTAACGATTGCACATTGTCCATTAGTGTGACAGAGAAGCCAGACAAGGCAATGTTAACTAAAATCTGACATGGATACTCATTCTACTGTACTTTATGCTAATATGCTGACAGGCTAACTTTTTTAGCATTGCTGTTTCAGTACTTCAGTGCAGATTTAGTAGTTAAATAATGAAATCTCTGACAACACTGGCCCCTACAATTGATCAAAGGCTGCTTAATTTTGTGCATTAATTACTGCTGAGGTAATGAAATGGCCCATCACTCTCCTCATAAACCAGTAAACAGTGGGGCAAAAGAAACCATCCTTCAGGCACAGGCGTGATTATGTAAAAGCACTGTTAATCATCAGGCCCAATGTTCCTCCCCGTTTTGTTTTCTTTCCCTCGGTTGCTTAATGTTTACCACCAGTAAGATGTTTTATTTATTAGTTTTGTCATAAAGTTCTGTTTCACATGAATCTGGCAGCTCATGCATGCAGTATGAGTGTTGAAATTAGCATCTCATTACTTGCAATAATTAGGCCAATGAAGGCCAGATGTTGAGCGTGTGATCTATGTGCAGGCAAATAGCTGGGACTAGCTTTTATTATTATCAATTAATACTATATAATAAAGTTTTACTGCTGGCATGAATTGCAGAGTCTTGATGAGTGGTATGGCAGACAGACACAAACAAGTTCACTCATGTTGTTGACTCACTATAGAATTCAGGGTTAAATGAGTGCAATGCTAATGATGTCTTATATCAGGGGGTCTATAATCTGATTTCGTATGTCAGAGGGTGACAGACTGAATTTTTTCGACCCTCTTCCACATACAGTGTCATGATGATGTTCATGGCTGCTGGGTAAGGTGATATGGATTACGCAATGAGCCATTTCTATCACGGCAAATGACTGTGTTCAGAGAAAACAAAACAGTAGCTCTATGTACCACAGCATAGAAACTTGAAAGAGAAGCACCACGCCTCTGTGAAAACGAGGGCAGTCAGAAACTCTGGGATAAATCCAAAAATCCAACAGCTGTACCTGCTGACACTTGACAGCAGGTGATGTATTAAACTGAGCATTGCCTGCTCTACTCTTAGCTCTGAATGTAGGAAGGCAGTATTAAAACTCAAGATGTCAAGGAGTTTTAACTGGTTATGAAACAGCCTAAATTTATTACAGTTGCCTCTGTGTGACCAACAACAGTAAACAAGACCATCAGCCACAAGATCAACTACATAGTTATTCTTAATGGGTCGGATTTTTAGTAAAAATCAGATGAAACAAGTGTGTGCTTACATTTTCCCAGGCAAAAGTTGCAGTGAGTAATAGGTTAGCCAGTTAAATATGACCATTTTTATTCAGATACATTTATTCTTGATATTTTTTGTTTATGGTGGATGAAATACTACAGCTTTTCTGTAAAGAGGCTTCCAAAATCAACAAAATAGAAAAGTTCCTTGTAGTAGCTTTAAAGACCACACTGAATTTATCTATAGGAGAGAGATAAATACTCAATTTGTTTCACCCAGCTCAGTTTGCAATGCTGCTATTCTTTAGAGACTCTCTGATGGATTTTGACAAATGAGAGCAATCTTCAAGCCTATGCAAGAGAATGTGTTTTGAGGATGAAATAGGGCTTTTTTTAGAGTTCAGTGTACGAGACAATATAAATTTGTCAGGCGTCACAGATTCTGTCATACATTTTATGCAGTGGTAGCCATCCTTTTCAAATCTCTGTGTACTGCGGTACTGTCATCTGGAATTCTGGAAATCAATAAGCATCGCTGCTTTATGGCATTACTGGACTTTTAAAGGACTTGTGCTTCAATATGATAAAGCATGTTGGTTTTCAGGTAAAAAGACACACATTAAAACTCATTTTATCCATTTTTATCAATTGATTTTCCAGTAAAAGTATCTGTATCATAACACAGACTAGATGACATAAACAAGATTTTATTCATATTACGCGCTCCTAATCTTGATTACAGAGAGAAACCTTAGAATATGTGGTATGAATGTCAGTGACCACACTGTAGGTTGAATAGCTTTTTACAACTCTGTCAAATGTCTGTCAATATAAAGCTGTTATCCATAAAACAAAACCCCACTGATCCAACAATACACACTCTGAAGTTGGAATTCAGTGACCACTACTTCTTATACTCAGTTAACATATTGCGCAGTTTCACTGTTAAACATCTGCTCCTTCTAAAAGATCATTATTAACAATTCTCGCTCATAAACAGACCCTCATTCGGCATCCATTTAACATAATTCAATATTACTTTCAGCTCCATGTGAAGTGAATAAATGTGAAATGAGCAGTGTGCAGAATCACAGAGGCCAAAGGAAAAACAGACGTTTGGCACCAGAATGGAAATTTCAAAGAAGAACATACTGGCTGTGGTGTTGTTGTCAGCAAAGCCAGTATTTCGGCTTACTTAGTTTCCTTAATCTCTGATGACATATCACGGTCATCTTATCATTTAACACAGTAAATATAACATATTTCTCTTTTAACTTTGGCAATGCAGTAACCACAAAAGGGAGTAACACACTGCTGCGTTCCAGCCCGTAAAGAAAGAAGTGACCTGGAGTCACTCAGACAGCGTTCAAACTTTACAAGTTGTCACGTCCCCTCCATTAAGCCATGCACATCTACCATCATCTGACGCTAAACTTGACAGATGAGGATGAAATGAAGTGTGTCAAATGCAGTTACAGTGATCTCATTCAAAATGCATTTTCCTGATAGGACTTATTTGAGTAATATATCACATCTCACTCCTTCGCTTTTCATTTGGTTGTGTTGCATCTAATATCATGTGCTGTTGACAATGGCAGCCAAACAGTGTAAAATTAATGACTGGGTTGGCATACGTCTTGAATTTGATTAGCAACAACATTAGAGTGCTTCTTTTCTCAAATGCTGCACTTGTCCTGTCTGCGGGCCGTCCCTGCGTGGTCTGTACAGTACTGACAATGGCGACTCTATTATTAAGCCAATTTGTCTAAGAATGCTGTTGTCCTTCTAACAATTTACTCTCATCATATTCAAATCAAAGTTATCATGAATGCTTAAAATGAACCCTAACTAAGGCTTTCAGTCAGTGTTGATAGCTAGTACGGAGCTATACAAACAAACCTTTGATTGCAAGGCGCATTATTTTTGAGATGCATCCAAATCTATGTCATTACATCTGCACAGAGTAATGCAATTCAAGTCCCTAATCTTCCAATTATGTAATATAAATGCAAATTCTTATGGTTAAAGTGACATTGCTCTGTCAGTGTTATACTATTATCACTGGCAGCTGTGGCGGTGGATGCTTCCAATATCCAGTGTCCTCTGGAGAAGGGATATTGGTCCCATTGCTCTGTGTGTACTTAAGAGTGGCTGAAAGGCACCTCCCAAGTCATTCAAAAAAAAGGGTGAGATTTAAAGGTCACTTTGTGCATATCACCTTTTCAAAAGCTCACATTCAACCTGTATTATTCTGCTCAATGCTTTGCTTTGCAATGGAAATCCTGCCTTTCTCTCTTAAGAAACAAACTTTTTCCTCTCTTGAGGAAACATGAATACTGCATGACATACTGGATACAGAGCACAAAATCCCAGCTTCTTTTTCCGAATATTGTATGGGCATGGTCAGCTGTGGGGGCCTCCCATGGACAATGATAGAATGATAAATACCCTCATCTAGAGAAAATGTCAATTATCAGCAGACTCAGCAGCAGTGCTGGTGGTTCTCCTGGCACGATAAAGATCTAACATTAATAAGGCATGCTTATCTCTGGGAAGACAGCCACCGATTGATTTTTGAGAGAAACCTGGAAGAAATGGAACAATAAATTATTTAAACAGAAACATATTCCACCAAAGAGAAATGTAATGAAGTACACCAAAGAAAAAAATGGCCATATGACTGCATTATATTAGAGTTCAGTGCCTGCCGGGCGTCTAATGTTTCTCATCCATCAGCTCCTGCTCCTGTGCCTCCCCTAGCTCTAAACATAACCCAAGGAACATTAATAGATACTTAGAAACATTAAATGAGACCCCGGGTCACTGCCTCTGTGTGTTGGCAACAACAAGACTTTGAACAGATTTTTAAGTTTGAGGACTTCTAATTAGTCTCCAGAGCTCCCTCTGTGTTCTTCCCCTCATCATATAATATTGGTTTGCTAAACAATAAGGCTAACCAATGGGTGCATGGGAAACTAATGAACCATTTTAAGGAAGGGGAAGGAAAATTGTCTCAAGCTGGCAACCGGTTTTGACATGTGGCTGCAAAAGGAGATGAATTTTAGAAATATGTTTTTAAAAAAAAACTATAAGTGGCCTCTAAGCACTCAAATTTTTCATGAATGTTAACTTGTTTGTGTACTTTGTTCCCCAAATACAATTCAATTTCTCTCTCTGCTGTGGATGGACACAGTCGATGTGGCAGCCATCACTAGATTGCCATTTCAAGACCAATTGTAAGCCTCTCATGAGGAGAAGCCCCAGGAAGTGTGCTGCAAGCCTGGGATCATAATGATCAAAGTGAAATGTTTGTCGACTGAAATCAATAGCATCGGGGTGCCTGGAAATTGCTATTAAAGATCCCCATCGATTGGGCAGCAGTTGTTCAGTGACTGAGCGACCGGTCTTTCAGACTTACAACAATGGTGAATGTTTCCTGAGCCAGTTGTTATCTTCTGAGGGATTACCTTGGCTGAAATGTAATCAAGCCAGAACTGTGTTTTTGGTCACTAGGTGAGGCCCTGGGTGAACTGTAATCTACAGGCATCTGAGTCACAATGACAAAAGTAAAATAGTGTGATCACAAAACAATTTGATCTGTAGAGTCAAAGGAAAAAACTAGGGATGGACAATATGGATTTTTGGTCGATACCAATTACCTTCTTTTCATGGCCTATACCATATCACGATAATTCACTTTTTTTTTTTAATTTTAAAGAGAAGTTCATATAACTTGCAGTTTATGCACACCTGAGGGTGAGAAAAGCTAAGACGAGCAAAGATGCATGATTTAATATTTCATACTGTAGCTCTGACCTAACCAAATCTAACTGACACCACTATTACAACTAAAACAAAGAACAGTTCTGACTCTTCAAATGTTCATTTACTTGCTTATTTATTCATCAAAAAGATTCAAAACAAACTTTGGCTTTAATAGAGCATTTTGCCTAAGAATTAAAACATTAATGATGATTATTTATCAAAAATCTCACTGTGTTGATATTTTGTGAAAGCACCAATAACCATCCCTACAATATAGTCACAATATAAATAGAGGTGTTTGATGGATGTTTGATTTTGTCCATATCACCCTGTATCTAAATGTGACTGACATGAATCAATTATTTAAATTTCCACAGCAAATAATGTACCTTCAAAGGGGTAACTGATGGTTATTTTCATTGTCTGACTGATTAATATGCTCATTGCTTTAGATTATTGATTTTATAGCAAATAAAAGCATCAGATTCTTACATTTTGTGAGTCTGGAAGCAGCCACTTGTTTGCATTTTTGCTGCAAAAAAATTGAAACAATTATGAATGATCAAAATATTTGCAGATTGCTTTTTGTAAATGCAATAATCATTTCCGCTCTAGTTTTAATGCCATATTACTGTTGTCAGTGAATAAGAGTCTCCTTCAGTCCTTTCAGCACTATGACTTATGACAGTTGTCAGTCATGACTCAAATGTAAAATTGGTAATGTCAGTGTGGTTCTGCATACATCAGTACGCAGAGTACATTGCAAACAGTACTAGACTTAGGGGTCCGATTCCCAGTGGGACCACTCATGCAAAGAAAAAAAAAAAGTGTATTCATTCTCGGTACTTTCAGCTCTCTGGGGAAAAATGCCCTCAAAATATGTAAAATAAAGGCTCAGTGTTTCTTTTGGAAAGTTTTGTATAATGTACAACTGAAACAGACAACTGAATAAAATATAAGCAATGCATGTCAAATTTGTTCTCTCCACATGCCGACAAATTCTTTTTTACAATTATTCTTTTAGATGTGATATCATAATCACTTAAACGGTTCAAACCTAGAGTTTTTGGTATGTCATGCTTCACTTTTCCTTAGGCAACACCAAATAAATCCGTCTACTATTTCTACCAAGTTGCTGATCTGTGCCTTAATCCGTTCCACTGCGGCGCACATATTTCTTGACTACATCTGTATGTCATCATTTAATATCCATTACATTTCCTAATAGAAAGGCATTGGCAGCTTCTTTTCCTGCCTCGCGTTGCTTCCGCTGGGCAGAAAATTGGTAAAGTTGGAAGAACTGCTCTCATCAGTGTGGAAACTTTTTCTCAACAGGGTATCTTATTTCAGTAAATCCCAGAAGTTAATGACCGCTGTGCCACAGAGGGTTGCTCTGTTTTTCACCAGATGCTAGATTTTTGGAATTCCCCAGATTCTAATGTGCACCAGAACAGCAGTTTTCCAGCTCGAGTCCCAGGCAGCATGTAGCATCTCATTAGCTCCGGTCACTGATCGAGTGTGACAGACATGAAACCTGACACATGCTGCAGACCTCCGCTATACATTTCATCTTCTTTCCCATAATGCTTGAAAAATGGCTTTCTGCATTTGTAATTATTTTTCTTCCTTGGCCCTTGCCTCAGATATGTCCTTTTATTATTATTCTTTTCTGTGTTCGTGCTTTAGCATGCTTTCAATAACTTTTTTTTTTCTCTTTGAAAAGGATGTTTTGAAATCTCACACAGATGAGAGAGTTTCAAGTCTAGCAGTTATGCCTCAAATGTAAGTGAAGACATAAGCCTCACTGGAACCATAAGATTTATGTTTATTCTGAGTGTGTCCTTGGTCTTTTGGCTTCAAAATGTGCTTAACCCGTGTGCTACGTTGCTTTGTTTTTTTTTTCTAAACGATTAATTTATGTCGAGGGACTTTTATATAGCAGTTATACTATATATGCATTACCCACAGCATTTTAAAAGCTAACATAAAATTTTAAAAAGTAGACATGCCAGTAGGGCTGCAGAATTAATTGAAGTATTATCAAAATGGCAATATGTCCAAGTGAATCATCAGGGTTTTCCCTCAATGTTTTTGAGACAAAGGTGGCAGAGGCATGGCATGCACAGTGTACACAGTGTGCTTAAGTGACAAAATCACAATTTGACAGATGAAAGTGTTCATAGGAATTTAAATCTTACAACAAGATGAATGAAAACAAAGTTTGTATCAAATGACACTCCTACATTCAGCACAGGTATCAACATAAAACACTCAGTTGCAGACTGTGCAATGTTTCTGTGCACTTTTCACTTTCATGGCTCTATTTTCTGATAAAAGACATGACAAGAATGATGAAGGAAAATAACTCAGATATAAATATTTAAATATATTAGTATATATATTTTTTCACTATTAATAAGTCAGAACAAAGTTATTTGTTTACAAATAAGCCTCCAATTTTTTTGTTGTAATTTCTACAAAGGTGGCAGCCGGTAATATTAAAGGTGAACCACCTTTAGGCAGGGAAAACTATGAATATCCAAATCACAGAAGCTATAATTTTTGGAGAAAAGTGAAAGAGCAGTATAATGAAGTACTGTAGTGCAATCTCCTGGCCAACAAATCTTGCTCTGCAAATGTGAGAAAGCACATTTGTTTGGTACAGACCCAAACATATGCCACATCCTCAATATTTTTTATAGTTTTTTCAATGAAAATTAAAATTGTGGTGCAAAAATGATCATTCCCACTAATCTTGAATCATATCGCATTCGCAATATCTGTAAGGATAATCACAATATGATATTTTTTTTAACCATATCGTGCAGCACTAATTTACATGAACATAAAACTTAAAAGAGCAGCCATGCCAGCAGAAAATGCTTATCCAGCATACAGCAGGTCCATGACAGAAATGAAATACGAACAGAAGGACTTGTAACAAGTGAAACTACTGCAGTACTTTCTGCAGGATTAACATGACACTTGCATGCACGACCGCACACACAGGCCAGAATCGCACACGCACCCGCACCCACACACAAAAGCAGACTATAATACTACAGCCAACTGGCCCTTGAGCGCCATTGCGAATGGACCGCAGAGTGGGCTCTACTTTCTCTGCTTTTTCCCTCTGCCTTCGCCCCCTCAGCACTGACAGCTGCTTCCTAACGAAGCCCACTCTCTTCCAAGCAGACCCTGTGATAATGAGGCTCTGCCCAGAACTACAGGCAACCAGGGAGCAATGTCAACAGCTCGGAGCTGACCTCCTGAACGGGCTTGCTTCCCCTCGTTCACCGAGAGAGCAAAAGCTGCACCTCATTGTTTGGGTGGAGAGCGGATCCTTGCCTCAGGGAATTGCCCATGTCCAATACTAAAACTGAGCTGAAACAGTGCAGAGGCTTCATGTGCATACATATGTGCGTATTCATGAATGTGCACACACCAGCACAGAGTACACATGTAGACAAGCATACACACACACACACACGCAGTGTAGAAGAGAATTACAAGTGATATATCCATGTCACAGAAAAGAGGATTTTAACAGTGGTAAATCTCAGTTTTACTACAAATTTAAACATACTGGAGAATCAGCAGACCTCACCTGCATAATATTTTGTATCAACAATGAATAAATCAAACCAGTGTTGGCAGAAAGGAACCAACCAGAGGCAAAAAAAAATCTTCATGGAGTAAAACCTTTTGCATTGTTTATACATACACAGAGTGACAGATAGTGTAAAATTCATCCTTCATGCATTAATTGTGCCTCTCCTGTGCAGGCTACTGCAGATTATTCCAGTTAATGTGTCTTAGGACAACCATATTTATATATTTTAACAATTCTACTTATTGGACCATTTCTTGTAACACCTAATATCTGAAAGAAGAAAGTTGAATTATTCAGTTCCTCCTGGGATAGTGCAGCTGCAGTAACACAGGCATGTAATAAAAATTGGGGACCTCCGTGGCTTCATCTGCTCATGGACTAAACATTAACAGAAAAACTCTAAACAACGCACGCCGTGTGACATATTGTAAGTATATCTATCCAATGCATCCCTTGGTGGAGAAGACCCTTTTAAAGACCAGTCTGTGTTTGCTTTGGTAGTTACACAAACCCAACATTAATCACACTGGATAAGCTCTGCAATCGACAACAGACACCCTCTGTAATGAATAAGTCAACTAATCTGCGCCAGCTTACAGACTGCGAACTAGAATAAGAGCAGCCGAGGGATAACTGCACAGAAAATGGAGTAAATAAGGATTTTCAACTCAGCAGTGTGTCTGGTGAAATGAAAGTCTCGCCAGACTCTGTGCTGCTTTAATGGAATTAATTGACTCATTCTGCGAACAAAAAGAAAATAATTCATAGAAAAGTAAGGAATCTACCAACAACAAAACCCTGTCCTGCTAAAGTTTGGTGACAGTGCATTGTTAAAAACACCACAAGTTCTGTCAATTAAACCACCAAAGACAAAATATAATCAAAACATCCTCTGCATTTTGCTGGTTGGTGCAACAATCAGATGTTAATATTACCACTATTTTTTTGGCTTTACACTCAAAGCTTCTACTAGCAGACTGTGAAACATTAAAACAGCAGTGAAACATTGTGGCTGTGTCACTGAATAACCACAGAAACAGTAGGGTCTTTAGCAAATTTAGATTATGGGAGGGGTTCCCAAACTTTTTCATGTCAACGACCCATAGATGCACAATAGACCATTGACCCGCAACTTAAGAGTATTTTCTCTTAAGGAATCCTTTCTGGGTAATCTTTAATTTTAGGTTTAAAGCCCGACTAGGATTTAGGGTTGCACAATTAATCAAAATAGCTATATGGTTACTATCCAGATCACAGAAGCTGCATTTTTTTTAAAAATAAAAACAGCATTAATTATTAAGTGCTGCTGCTGCAGAGATGTCCTACAAATCGTGTACTTCCAGGTGTAAGAAAACATGTTGGTATTATTTTGACTGATATAGCAATTGTGATATGATTTGCAATATCAGAAGGGATTCCATTTTTTACATCATTACTCTGATTTTCATTGAAAAACACTGATTATGATTACGGTGAGATTTTGTCAGAGATCTATAGCAAACAGAGATGTATTCTTAAGTCTGCAGAATATGACGTGTCAGCCAGGACATCTCTGCAGCATGACAATTGAAATTTAATTGAAAATGGAATTTTGAGACACACTTTGCCTTTAATAATGCGCCTCCATTTTCAAAATTGCAGTAGGCCATATTGTGCTTGTGATTGTTGATTAATTATCTGGTACAGACCTCCAACAAGTGTCACATAATCATGACTTTATTCTTTTTCAAATGAAAATGAAAATTGTCATTCAATAAAATGATCCTTCCCACCCATTGTAAATCATAATACAATTGCTGTAACTGTCAAGATAATCGCAACTGATTTTTTTTTTTTTTTTAGTTGTGCAGCCTACCTGAATAATTATAAATATTATAATATAATTATTTCTTTCCTTTTTGCTCCAAGTTTCAAAAAATGTGATACAATTTGAAATATTTTTTCATCTTTCTGCTGGAGATCCCCTCTAACTCACTCAAGGACTTCTGTTGCTCTTTGGATCCTAGTTTGAAAACCACTGGATTAGAACCAGAGATACTGAGTCCAAACCAGAGCCAACTAGACTGAATAGCAATGCAGTCAAGCATCATTCCATCGCAGCCAGCAGAAAACAAGTCCCACATATATCCCATATATAGCTGTCTTATTAAATCAAATATCCAACACCACAGTCAAAGACAATCATCACAAAATGTGGCAAAGCAGACAACTGCAGAACAACAGAAGCAGAGCATTGCCAGTGGTGGAAAATTTTAAAGAGAGAGATTTACTCACCATTATATCATCTGCAGATGTCCAGTAAGTTATGCTTTCAATCATTAGTGGACTTAAAGGTAAAGTCTCAGCTGCATTAACCAGGCCTTACATAACACTTCAATGTTCATTTTTTTAAGTTGTTCAATCCGTTAAAATAACATCCAGCAGTTGACTTCACTCCAACCACAACATTCTCATATCACACTCACAAATTAATGCATTTTCTTTGTTTAAAAAAAAAAAAAAAAGGGGGGACACTCTGCAGGTGAACTTGGTCTTGGTGGCAATGATCCTGGCAGAGGCAGCAGCAGGGTTGACTGGCTGCACCTGAGCGACGCTAACTAGCTGCACAGCTGTTAGCTTCTCCTCTGAACTCGGGTTATTTTCCTCACTTGTTGCGCTCAGCTGGGTTTCAGCTGTCTCCTCTGGTGCCGCAACAGTTGGGCTCTTTTGTCCTTGTTGTATTGTTTGAGTCAGTTCTTATGAAAATTAGAGGGGAAAACAACTATTTTCTAATGTCAACTACTTGCCAACTGAGGGTTAACGTTAGAGTTAAATGATGAAAAAGTCCATGATAACGTCCTCAAACGTGTTGTTTTGTACACAACTCAAAAATATTCAGTTAATTGTCAGACAGAAGCAAAGAAACCAGAAAATATTCCGTAGAGCTCAACTCAAATGCAGTTCATTAAGCCTATTACACAGAGCACAAAACGCTGAAATTCTGCATAAAAAACAAGGGTGAGGTAAGAGTAGTAGTCTTGTACAATTAGGCATGTACATTTTGGAAGGCACAGGCAACAGGCCCCTGGGCACTGATAATGTAAAAGGCCCCCAACCCTCCAGACTGGAAGAGGCACAGTGTCTAGTCATTTTGTCTCTCTCTGTGAGGCGAAATAATTAACTGATCATCAATTAATCGTTATCACCGCCATTAAGTATTTGATCGATTTTATCAATTAAGTAAAAATGAATTGATCTATCAATGTGTTTTATGAGTCACTCAACATGTTGTCTGATATTAGAGTACATGTGTTTAACATGTAGGCCTTTACATCTTTATGTGTTTCAGAGGCTATGTAATCCTTCAAAGGATACGTTGCTTTGGAAATAAAGCTCTGACTAAGGGGAACAACACATTTGGCATTATTTGGAACAAGCAAAATTTTCATGTCTTTTAATAACAATTAATCAATTAATTGATCATTAATGTTACCAATGATCGATTAAGGAAAGTGCTCACAATTTGCAACCCTTGTACCTTTGTAGCTGTTTTGGTAGTTTTATGTCTCAGTGAGTTACTTTTCTCTGTGTGTAATCCTTTTGTGTGTCTTTTCTTGTGTCTCTGTGGTATTTTTGTGCCTCATTGTTTTTCTTTGTAGTTGTCTGATTGACTTTCGTAAAGAAAGTTCACTTCAAACTGACACTCTGGCCCAGGGGCCAACTGACACCTTGAGCCCTTTGGCCTGTGCCCTGTTGGCCTGTTCAGTAATCCATCCATGCCCCTTAGTAGCCCCCACTGACACTTGGATTTGTTTACTGCGTTTGCTTACCTGTAATAAGAATGAATGGGTTTTGTAAGGCTCCTCATTTGTTCCTCCATTATGTCTGTATTGTACATTTTAAACACAAAGCAAGAGGATACTCACACAGAGAGACACATTGTACAAATAAGTCTTCTTCACAGTCATTTTTCTACAGCCATTATGAAAAATAATTTAAGCATGATTTATTTAATAATGAACCCAGCATGACCGGCAGTATTTTTCATTTGATAAAGCTGCCTTTGTCAGCTCGGCTACAGAGTTTCACTTTCAGAGTAGGCTCAGTTTGCAAATACAGGCTAAGGGACTCATCACACAGAAAGCTCCTATGTCTGCAAATACAAACAATGTTTTTATAACACCAGAGCATGGATTTTATACAGTAAGAGTGAGGGATGTTGTCTGACAATTAATGCAACATACTTTTTACTAATTTAATATTTTTGATCCTTCTGGAAAACATTCATTATCAGCACGTATATTTCATTTTCACAGCGGGGTGGGATTGTGCTGGGTGTATTCTTACCCTGGTTCATGAATGTCGAGCATCCTTTCACTGAGAAAAAGCAAAAACGGCATTCTCAAATAGGCCTCCTGAAAAAAAAAAAAAAAAAGAGTTGGAGAGGGTCTCAAAATCACATTTTCCACATACTTTTGGACTTTCAGTGTACGTATGTACTCTATCAGAGACACCAAGGGACACATTTTCCATGGAATAATTCATTATCTCAGTCTGCAGGATAACCGCCACTTCAGCGATCCTGTCTGACCCTTGCCAAGTTCACACAAATGGCCTCCACTTGCTATTAACAATGATCATAGGTCATGCTGGCCACTTCCCTTTTGGAGCAACATTAAGTCTTCTGTGGTGCAGATGGCAACACGTAAGAAGATTATGGTGGAAAGTACAGCCTTCATGGTTGCAATTCAAACAGTTTAGAAACCACTTGAATTAGTGATAAATCCTTCTGGACTGGTCTGTGAGCAGATGTGACAAGTTGAATTATTCCTTCCTTACCAGAAAGCTTTGCAGGAATCTTGAAACATATGGTGCCTTATATGCTTTCATAAATGTTATTGGAGGACGGACATTCCCAGTTGTCTCTGGATTCAGAAACACCAGCCAAGAGGTGCTTTTGTGATGCAAGGGTCCTCCCATTCATCTCCAATTATCAAAAAAAAGTTGGCAGCCAACTATGACTGTCTCATTTAATTACTAAAAGTGGAGACCTGTCTGCGGCTGTCAAGCGCCACAGAGATAGTGGTAGGCTTACTCAACCAGATTATCTGCTTTTCTGACCGCAGCTGTGCTTCATCTTGGAATACTGGGACTCCATCATCCCATTTTGTCCCTCAAATCAGTTTGAAGTATGTCTAAATATGGCACATAATTAAATCTGTGCCACATGGAAGTTCCCTCAAGCTAGGTATACCTGAGAGAGTATAGCATCAACGAGAGATCTGGGGCAGCGTGAATATGATGGTCATTCTCAGTGCAGTTTTTATAGCAATAACACTGTGAGATATTGTGTTATATTGGGCCTGCTGTGGACCTACATCTGCACTGCACAGTATGATCATTAAAGGGATAGTGCAAATTATCTGAAATGGGTTTGTATGAGGTACTTATTGATAGCCAGGGTATTCGCTACATCGGATGCCCCCAGTTTGAAGAAGTGGAGAAGGGCACCTGCACAGAAGCTAAGGAATGAAATGCTGTGAACGAGGTCAGCAACAAAAGGTATTTTAGCCACTTATAAAAGAGATCCACCTCAGAAAAATCAATATCAATTTAAGTTTAAGCTGGAGTATTATTATTATAAACTGAAGTTACACAAGCCAGGTATCGTTCTGTCAAAAGCAATCAAACTCCATAGCTGAAATTAGTAATGTTACCTCGCAGAATATGAAAGTTGCTTGCATAGGTGTATGTAGAAATTTAGATACCTCGTTGGCCACGAATATATGTCTCAGGAGGTCAAGACTCACCAGTAATCAATACAATGTGTAGTGAGAGATGCAGATTTCACTGCAAAATGGACTGTAACCCCCTTTAATTCTGAACTGATTTTCATAAAAATTTGTTACAGATATGGAAAAAATAACATGATAGTTTTGGCATAGCTTATTTGATCACCACCAGTAAATGAATTTATTTCTTTATTTTTTTATTTTATTTTTTTTTTAAGCCAGTTATAGCCGAATTTGTAGTGAAGTCTGCATGTCTCAAACACGGGAATATAAACGTCAAATCATGTATGTAGAATCTTGTTTTTTATATTTATGGTTACTTGTCTACCACAGCCTCGATCTGTATGTGTTATTGTACTTTGGTGAATCTCCTGTGTTCCTCTGTTCTGCGAGTAAAGTTAACGATTTTGCCTATGGAGTTTTGTTGGTTTGGATAGAGCGATATTTGATTTACAAGCACGGTTTCATGTTGGAAAAGGCTGCCTGACAGCAAAGTAAAGTGTTGAAAATATTCTAAATATAGTGTACAGTTAAACTGATGTAGATTTTGGACCTCTTTTAAGTGGATAAAATACCTTTTGTTACTGACCCAGTCCACAGCAGCTCATTGCTTGGCTTCCAGTTCAAATAATCTTAACAATCCCTATAATGTTACAAGACATATAAGAGAACAAGTTGACATCCTCTCAGTTCAGCTTCAAATATGAGTCTAACTAAGTCTTGTGTCTCTTTAGGAGGCAGTTTCAGAAGTTGGGCAACAGGGAAAAGTCAAAATGACATAATAGACATTACCGTGTACAGCCTAATATATCCCATGAGGAAGAAACCAGTCAGCAGGCACTAAACCCTGATTCTGAAAAAACGACCGAGGCTAACAAGGTGGAGACGCTTTGTTCTGCTGGTCAAGTAATAGTGGCAAATTTCCTGCTGCAGCTTGAACTCAGAATAGCAAAAATTTGTGGTGTATTGAGTCAGGCTAGACAATTATTACATAACCACAGGGTTCACACTTTTCTGTAGCATGCAGGCCTTGAGGGCCTTCTCATAATTTGCTCCCCTGTGTCAGTAAAGATAAAATCATACAGTATCTCGCTGCATGCTCATTGCATTCTTCCTAGTAGTGGCTACCAGTTAATATTACAGAGGAAAACCAGCTCTGCAACACAGATATTCCTCACGCAAGTCACGAAGAAAATCATACTGTACATCAACCGCAGCAAATGAGCTGACAGGTGACATTGTATAGCTTGACAGAATGAGGGAAGGCTGCTCATTTTCACAGACATCACAGTGTGTAGGACAGAATTGTGAAACTATGCATATCTGCCTCAAACAACTCTCTCTTCTGCCTGGTTTGATGTAGAGCTGCTCCACTGAGAAACAATTAGGGCTTATTTACATTAAATTCGGTGCCCTCTGTTTATCTTTTCTTGATTTACTTCATCAAAGGAACATGCGGCATGCTGTCATAATTAGTTAATAAGGTGTTTGTACCATTCATTATTTCATTAAAAACAGATTTAAATCAATTTCTTCGGCACAAATTGTTTCCCCCCATTTTTTAAAGGCCCAATGTGTAAGTTTACAGCAATCTATTGGCAGAATATGGTAGAAAGGGAATATAATATTCATAAGTACGTTTTAATTAGTAAGGGTGTCATAATTTCTATATTAAACTGTGGCACCCTTTTCACAATTTAAATGAGGTTTCAGTTTCAATAATCAAAATCAAAGGCAGATTCTCCCAGTATTTTATTTTTCTCTCCACCCCTGCCTCTGTCCGGCACATGTCCAAAGCACAAAACAACACTTCAAAGACGACACAAATTACAAATACAAATTAAGACTTGATAGTCTAAAAGAAAGTGTTCAAATAAAAAAATCCAATCAAATCATGACCTTAAAATTTAAAGCCTTAACAAACTGTGGATTTGGAGAATCTTGACACTCCTATTCATTGGTGTAGAATCACCTGAAAATAAAAATCATTGTGTTTGTGGGTCCTCTTCTGTGGAGGGTGCCATGTCGTACTGCCATGTTTCCATAGTAGCTCAAAACAGACAAACCAAACACTGGATCTAGATACACTTTTTTTGTGAGTTTTGCAGTCATTGTAGGTCACGTTTGAAAGTGAGGTGTTTGCAATCAGCAAGCTCACCTCCAGACGCCTCTAAATCCTACACACTGGTTCTTTAATGGTTGATTTTTTTTTTATTTTTTTTTTTTCAGTTTTGCTGCTTTGTACATGATAAAATAAAATGAAATTTATTACAGAAATAACTGTTATATAATTTATATATAATCTTTATGACCCCTGTAATAGTGTATCTCATCATTCACAATAACTGAAAAGTTGTTTTAGTTGTAAGTGTTAATTTAACAGAAATTTTTCCTTTTATTTCTTTACTAAATTGTGACAACATCGCAAATGAAAAATGTTGACAACAATTACAAGGAAATCTCTGTTCTATGTTCATAATTCACTATTAATTGTTTACAGATTTTTACTGCTGATTTATTAAAAAAGAGTAAAACAGAAATCTTCCGGGTGAATCATGGTGCCCAATTTCAATAGAAGTAACATATTAATATTGTGGAATAAATGTTATTATTCTCTGAAAACCAATAGTGACACATGAGTAATGACTTAAGCATTCATTTTAATATGATATGAAAGAATGTGTCAGTAACACATTCTAGATATGCTTAGATGACTAAACACAAGGTATGATTATTTCTCACTGAAATTTTTACAGCCAGGAGAAATATTCCTCAGCAAAATCCAGTATAGTATCACCATACTGTCTGAGAAAACACTGACTAAAATTAGACTAAAATTAAAACCGTGTTCCATTGATAAATCCAGACTAAAACAAAAACAAATGAATAAAATGGGAATCTAACTACAATTTTTAGCAGGTGACTAAGAATAAAAAATGTAATTTAAAGTTCTTGTCAAAGTGAACACTGGTAGCTGTGTATCGCCAGATATCTCTCTACCTGAGCAGAATAAAACATTAAAATACACATTTCCATTTGCTGGGGATGCACTGTTTGGACAAACAGGTGTGGCCCCCGAGACAAAAGGTACAACTCTGTAAAGTGAGCCGTCTATGGTTTGTCAAAGCTGACATTAAGATCATATGTGCAGCACTACTGAAGTAAGGCTGCTCGTGACCAAAACAAAGGGATTTTCATGTTTTTACCATTTCACTCCTGAAAAGCGGCAACGTATTAGTATTTTATTAAACGGCATCGCCAACAGTAGGCAATACCGTCTCTGTGATGATGGAGCATGGATGCCCATATACAGTGTGTAACATGTTGTTTACAGTTATAAGCCAACCAAGCAAACACGGTGCTTATGACAAAGAATTTAACACTCAGTGATGGGCAAACCATCAAACATGCAAACATATTCAGTAATGGCATATTTTTTTTTTTTTTACAGGGTCTCCTTGTCACAGTCCAGGCCCATTTTAATTTCCTGTCAATCACCCGCATTATTAATAAAATCTAAATTGCTTTTTCTATTTGTAGCCTCAAACCTTTGTGAGCACACAAGGATTTATCTTCAAAGTGCTGTAGCTGCATTAAAAGTCAAAATAACAGTTGAATTTTTTTTTCTTTTTTTTTTTTTTAGAGCTGGATATCCTGCTTAATTTTCATTGAAGCAGGATTTCATTTAAAGTCAAAGCCTCCTGGTGGACACAATCATTTTCAAATCTGGGACATCCCGCAGTCATGCTGAAAAGGCAGGAGATCATAAAACATTTCATGTACAATATAACTTTATCATGCTAATAATCGCCATAATCTCAATTTTGTCTGCGGGAGACTATGTTCTATTTTATTACCAAGTCTTGTCTTCAAAAGAATTTGGACTTTTGTGAAAAGTCTGTGTTTTCATGAAGTGGCATGAAGCTGGGTGTGCTGAAAGCCTGTCCGGTAAAGCTGAGCTGCAGGAGGCAAAATCTTCTCCACAGTCTCAGGCAAGCTGGATACATGTCGCCATCCTGAATGAATAATTTAATCCTCAAAGTGTACTTCAAAGCTGCTCACCAGGTGGTGAGTCTCCCAACAGCTGCCTCACAGCCCAGCAGACAGTCAAAGATCGAGCGAAATGATTTTCTCCAAATGTTCGACAAAACTGTGTCCGGATGATAACATTGTGTCGGAGTACAATCATACCTGCCAGCAGACATTCCTCTCCCCGTTCTTTTTCAGCTTCTGTTCAAGGGGACAACGGTGAAACAGTGGTTATCCTGATGAAAGGGAAAGCTTAAATTGAGGGGGAAGCTACCCACCTGAAAGATGATTCCACCTCTATCTGGCAAAAAGCTGCTTCATGGCTTCTCAAGATCAGCAGCACATTGTTTTGCTCCAACCTGATATTTTTCTGATGTCATCACTGAGGAGAAGGACACTTGAAGGCAACTCCAGCAGATTTTGGCGAGAGTTATCTGGACATCGTTTTGAATTCCAAGATGAAGGACAACTGCATTGATTTGGTCGATTTTAAATGTGAGCTTCTGAGAAATTTGTCAGTAAAAAAACAATCCACAGTGCAAGTCACCTGGCTGCTGTTCGACTGGTCATTATTGGCACTGTACAGCGACTGCTGAGCCAAAAACTGCTGAATGTTGATGATCCACCCTGACACGGCCAAAACCACAAATCCCTACAGGAGAGAATAATTTGTATTGAGCAGGGGCATTTGAAAAATAGGACTTTCTTTGTTTTGACAGATCGTAGCATGCCCTCAAACTTTAGGCAAGGCAGTACACACAGAAAACTGCTAAATATAAACCTCATTATACGCCATGCCACCGTAGCTTCATTGACACTTGAGGCATAAAGAAATGGCAGAGGTGTAGAGACGGAGCTTGCTACGGAACAAAAATGTGTCATGAATGAATGTGATGGTATCAACAGCACGCTGTAAATCAAACCATACGCTGTATTCCCACAAGATGACAGTCTGAGCCTGCCAGCTTTTTTTTTTTCTCATGAAGAACATAATGCAGCATATTTAGAGAAATTCTACATTTTATTGTGGCCAATTCAACATTTTTACGCAGCAATATGAGAGTTACTGCAATGATTCATTTATAAAATGTATATAATAATATGGAATACTGTAGTTAAGTGGATTTAATTGATGATTTCTCATTAACTTAGTATAAATATACATGTTTTATTTATTCATGTTAATTAAACTTAACATTTGTAGTGTTTACTTTCAGAATTTATAAACACGAGTTCCACTAACTTGAAATCTTTTGACTTGAAATGATAAGTTGAATGAATGTAATGTGCAGAGTTCAATCAACTCATTAAATTAAGTTTCTAAAACGTGATCCGCATATAAGCAGTCTTCCCAGCATGCAGTGTTTGAGAGTTAAAACTCCCAACACCCTTCTTTTTTAGAGTTTGAATAAAACATATACAGTATGATGTGTGTATGATTTTATGGCTAGAAGACAAAACAATCCGAGGAATAACATGGAAAGTGTTATCTCTTGTATTGGATGGACAACCGCATTATTAATTGACTATTAAATTAATCACCAGCAAATTGTTTTGACTCTATTTTTAATATAAATATCCAAACTCTCTGATTTCAGTTTCTAAAATGTAAATATTTTCTGGTTTCTTTACTCCTCTGTGATAGTGAAACAAAGATCTTCAGTCTATGGACAAAACAAGACATTTGAGGAAATCACCTTGGGCTTTAGGACACACTGAATAACATTTTTCATTTTTGCTGGCATTTTATGTACCAAACAACAAAATGATTAACAGAAAAAATAATCAACAGATTAATAGATTATGAAAATAATCATTAGTTGCAGCCCTACACTTTTAGATAAGTCATGGTTGCTTGTTTTCAGAATGATGACGAAACAAACGTTTCTTCAACTGCAACTGAATTATTGTCAAGTTTATTTCACTTGAAAAGTTTATTTGTTTTGAATCATTCCAAAATTACTGCAACTAGTCTTTTCAAATTCAGCAAACCTAAAATTTTAAGGCAACAGACACTAACTTTTTAAAAGTAAAAACAAATAGTTTATCTTTATGGTGCAACAAAGCAAAAATGTGTTAATGGGGACAAATTAAATGACTCTTCTGATGCAGCACTTAACCATGCTGATAAAGGACTGAGTGCACTTGACACTGAATATTTAGGAAGCGACAGAAATGGGATTTGGCCATGAGGCGTGAGGAGGAAAAATAACGATGAAATGAAAACTGAGTAAGGGTGATGTGTAGAAGCAAATTCATGATGCATTGAGCCATCTTTCATTTCCATTGACTTATTAAACAGAGTTACTGTGGGAGGCAAATGATGGAGCTCCCCTGGAACTCACTACATCTTCCCACTTAACAGGGAGGCAAGAGCGCAGCCAAACCCTGCAGGCTGACAACGCTCACCAAACAAATCATGGCAACACATCCACAGGCAGTCCAGAGTAAATTGTTGTATTAACCCCCAGGCAAGGGTCCCCCCTCAACAATTCAATAAGCAGAGACGCATTCCTACACATCCTAACAGAAAGCTAAGGATTTGACAGCCCACAGAGCACGGCTGGTGCCAAGCTGGGAAGGCTGTCAGTGTTATGGGTCAGTGTGTTAATTGTTTTCTGTTTCAGGACGTTTATCTTTTATGGCTTCTTCTGCTGCAGTCATCATGAAGCTTTTTTTTTTTTTTTTTTTTTTCTTGAAGAGACAAGAATTGAAGTAAACAATTGTCACCAGCCATTAGAAGTGACATCATTTTGACAATGTGCAAATAGAGCAGTTCTTTCTCCCAGAATAATCACGTACCTGGAATTATGGGTTTCAATTTGCAAGACTGTGTTGTTGTTTTTACTAACTTAAACATTATTCCATGCAGCTCCAACCGGGATTTCAACGTTGGTTTTTTAGTTGAGAAATGGTTGATCTTTGGTCTGAACCTCCAAGATCTCTTTTCAACCAGCTCAAACAGTGGCTCTCAACCTTTTCAAATCACTTCCCCCGAGAATAATCAGCAACCTCTACAAAAAATTCCATATTGCCGAATGACTGGGTGATATTTCTGCAGCTTGGTTGGAGATCGGGGCTCTGTGGGAAACACTGGTACCTTGCATTTCTCACTCCATGGCGCAGCTAATGGTGGTGTTGAAGCCATCGCTCCATAATAGTTGTTTTGTATGAAAACTAGCAAAAGTGGCTATTGCTGCTTATTTAAGCACAATTTCTTGGAACAAAAACACCACTTTTTTGTGCCTGTGTGTCTAAGAACACACATTTTGACTCTCACAATCACACTAAATAAAATCTATTCTAAGGAAAATTATACCACTGGTACAGATGATTTAATATATAACTGCTCGGATCTGCCGCTGACCGCTGCACTCAAAGTTCAAAGAATCTTGAAGGGAATCCCAGACCTGTGGAAGATCTCACAAGAATTAAATATTGGTAAAACCTTATTTCAAGACTTAGCAGTTTAAGTTTGATTCAAAACTCTAAAATCTAGTCAAGGCAGATGACTTGAAATTCTGAGTTTCCCAACTCTTTATTTTTTTTACAGTGTGGGTTTTAACTGGGAAACTTAAGTGTAGTTCCTAAGTGTCCAAAGAGACAACAGGCTGTTATTTACAACATGTAGACATTGAAAAATGTCACTGTTGCAAATCCCAGTGAAATATGACCCAAATATGAATCTTTAATCAACATCTTAGTAGTAGTAGCAGTCGCTGAAAAAACTTTCCCTGAATGTCTTTCCGTCTGTGACTGTATTCGTTCTTTTCAATGGAAAAATGCTTATTGGGATACTTCATTTTATTAATTACATCTTTTGTTCAGAAGTACAATAAAAATCATGTTTGAACCATCAACCTTCATTATTCCTAAAAGTTATTAGAAGGCAGATTGTTAAACAAAACCTTTCAAATCAAAGTCTACATAATCTTAAGTATCCTGTTGCTCCAGCCAGAGTGAGGTCTGCCTGCGTGACTCATACTTGAGGAGGAAATCTGATGGGTCAGGGGTGAAGGACACTGTCAGGAAGCGGACGCCATTATTTTGGCTTACTATAATCTCCAGATCAGATTAACTTCGGCTCAAATTAATCTAAAGTATTATGTGATCTGCAAGTCACGTCGCCCTGCCGACAGTATGTTTAAGCTATCTGATGCGGTGTACACGTTGTCCTTCTGACTGTTCACATACCCAGCGACACATGTTCTGCAGCGGGCATTGCTAATTAGGTGAAATGCGTTTGTCCGTGCAGCCTTGGTGGAGAGCTGACTACAAATGAAGCCGACTGCATCCGTTCAAAATGAATTCTGCCTGATCTCAGCACCGCCACACTCTTTTTCTCAAGAAACGCTTTGTTGATATTTGCATTCAATATCATGCCTTGGGATGACAATTCTGAGCAAACCATTCATTATGTGAAAACCCGCAGATTTTAAAACTGGAGATAAAGCATCCAATTAGCAATGTATGGTAATGTTGACATTTTAGTCTTGCATTAAGTAATGTTATTCTGCAGCTCTGCGACGTGGTAGCTCTCTAAACTCTTTCTTGGCTCCATGTCTACATAATACCTCAATTATCCATAGATAAAAACTGAGAGTCACCACAGAACGTCAACACTGTTGCACACAATGTGTGCTATAATTGATATTTGAGTCTTGCATCATTTACATAACAGGATGCAATTAAATATTTAGAAATCAGAAAAGCGCCTCATAATGGGCTTAAGGTCAGCATTGTCAGCATATCTTGCAACCAAATGAGAACATTTTGTAAACATGTTTTATTGTAGGAACCAGTGTAATAGGAAAATTAAACAAAGATAATACACATTTTGATATGTGCAAATAAACAGACTGTATATGGAGTGAAGTGAAGTCTGGTTATAGGCGGGGGGTAGACTTTTTATAGGCCTACAAAACAGCCAGTCTCAATTACATCCTCCCTCTGTATGTATCAGTTAAAAGCACCTTCTCATTGTGTTGCTGATATTTTTAGACAGCAGTAAAAATCTCTCTTAGAAAGCATTGCCACGGCTTCCAGATGACTAACAGCATCTTTTTATTTTTAAATTGCAAACGTGCACTGTTTGTCAGTTCATACAATAAAGAAGTAATTCTCACTGACAGTTTTAACCAGCCCAAACCTTCCTTGTGTTTGCGCAATTAATGTAATAAAAATGAAATATATTTGCCACTCAGACTTTACACACTGACATGCACCATTTTGTGGAATGAAATAGTCTAAAATATTTTGACAAAATGAGACTCAGCACTTGGCCTTTTGTGAGTTTTTTTTTTCCTACAGTGGCAGCACATTTTTACATCTCACTTTATTTAATAGGTTTGTTATGCTGACAATTAGTACATTTTAACTCTGCATGAAAACATTTCTGCTCTCACTAATTCTATTTAGAATTTCCATCTGATTTTGTGCCTAATGAAGATGTGAGAGCTGTGACTCCATTCAGATATGTTTCATTCAACTTGTGCCAATGGCCAGAAGGTTAAACACACGTACAATCTTATCTTTTTAATCCCAAATATCACAATGATCTGCTTATTAATTGCTTTGGTATCCTCAGTTTGTATCTACTCTTTGTTTGATTTAGATTGATGGTATAATTTTCAATCAATCGTTAATAAGCTGTTTCAAGCAGGGCAGGAATTTCATGAAGGCCATGGCCGCCGTGCCCCCTCGGTTTGGCCTTACGTCCCTCAAAAAAATTATCTGCCCCGAGGCTGCAGTGGCCTTGATACCCCGCCCACACTGCCCCGGCTGATTCCACTGTTTTCTCCTGTTGTGGTTATGGTTTTTAGACACTAGTGTCCTTTGTTGGGATTCTGATATCCTGTCGGGCAACATCAAGTGAAACACTGTGAAGATAACCAGGTGTGGGTTTGGTTTCTAGCCTGGTAATAACCGCTGGAATACCAGGTTATTTATGGCTATAGTTTGATAAACTAATGAACAAATGAGACAAGAATATCGACAAATAAAGTTATGCATTGCTTGTATAACACTATGTTTATTTGGCAGAGACAGTGGCCTAAGAAGAGTTACAAGCCTAAAGAGTATTACATCCTAATGTCTGTAACATTAATGTTAATGAACATAATGTTAGTCCCCCTGACTCTTCAAATGAGTCCAGTGACTCTAATCAGTCCAGAACTAAGTCTTCATGAACTTCTGACTCAGGAGATTATATGAATATTGGTAATTTGTCATTAGTACGAAATTATTTTGTGAAATAATCTTTTTGTAATTATTATTATTTACAGGTATTTAAAAAAAAATCAATTTCATTAATCCATTTCATATAAAACCTTTAAGTAAAATTTATTTCTGTGGACTTAAAATCATTATTTTATTTGATGACCTTGCTGCCCAGGCATTTGGTCTTTGTGCCCTCAGAAAACTGGCAACACCACAGGCCAAATGGCCTTGCCCCTAAAATATGAATTTCCAGGCCTCATTACAACTCATTAGATTAAAAAAAAGGGATGCAGTGACCTGTTGCTCTCCAAAAAGTGAGCCTGCATTTATTTGCACTGTTAAGCCTCAGATCTCATTGCTTACTTTATTTACTTTGTCTTCTCCATCAACAGCATTTATACCCGTCAGTGTGATTAGATATTTGTTAATAAGTTACTAGCATTTCAAATTAACATATAAAATGATCAGATTCATGCACTAAGACATTGGCAGTACTGTTTACCAAAAAAAATTGACAACAATTTTATTCTCAGGAGTTGTTTTGTGGAATAAATTACCTGAAGTCATAAAGGAAATAGATGGAGTGGACAGAAAATAAAAAAGAAAGAAAGTTGTGTGGGAACAGGTCAGAATCATTGTCTTATATACTGTTGAGATGTGTTGTGTTGGCAGCATCCACCCATTTTGAGTATTTATTGACTTACTGTGTTGTATGTGGTGTCTGTTATATTGTATTTAGTGTGTTTTTGATAGTATGAGCTGTCAGTTCATCACTTGCTATCCTTACTCCTGTCCATCAAGGCCCACAACGGAAAAAATAAACACACAAGCTTTCTTGTGTTATCGCTGAAAAAAAAAAAAAAAGTTCTTTATGTCTTATTGTCAAATAAAATCAATATATCAATTTTCAGCATGGTATTATCATCATTATTATCACAGTTATTGATATGACATAAGTCATTATACTTTACAATAAGGGCAGTTTTAAGTGTTGGTAAGTTAATAATGAATGGTCACATGCCTTCCACTTTACAATAAGGCTCCTTTTGCCAGTTATAAATGGTAACGTGTCATGAGTACGATCAACTAGAACAAAGCTTCCTGTGGGCGTTGCAACAATTTTGACCCCTGAGACTTCTGACCCTGAATCCCAGCCCTCTTCACTGCTTTCACCCCCGCCTGCACTGATCATCCCTGCTCTTCTGGCTCCACCCCTTAAAAACATCCTGTGCAAAGGACGCAGCAGTGAATCTGGAAGGGATGTGACAAAAACTGTAAAATGCAAATAATAAAAAATGATGCAGTAATAATAATACTGTATATAAAAGTCAAACATAAAATGGTTAAATAAATATGTTATTATATAAATTGAAGAGTAAAAAAGAAAGTTTACCATTCTTGTCCTAAATCAAGGTCTAAATCAACCTCTTGCATTTGGTGGCATCACAACAGTGATATGTGCTTGTTTTTAAACATGATGTAAACAAGCAGTCTGAAACTGGCAGCCTGGGGGTCATTTCCAGCCCCCACTCCCCTCCTTCTGGACTGCAAAATGAATAAAAAATATCATTAAAAAATATTTTGTTTTATTTCACTTTGTTTCTAGTTGTTTTGTACCAATTTAAACTACTCTTTCATATACAAATTGAAATAAGAACACAATTCGGCTCTTGACAAAAGCACAGACAAACCTGACAAGTGGTCATCCATTCATCAGGATTATTAATGACCAAGTCAAAGTGACAGAAGAGTCACTGAGTTTGTGTCCAATACACAGCTATTTACAAAAATGTATAAAAATTACTGTTTGCATTTTTTTTTTGTTAAGCCTAAGAAAATAAAAAATACATTTTCAGAAGTATTGCGCTTTCTTGTAGTACTTGAACGAAGAGAGATGACAATACCAGCAGTATCCCCAAGCCAATTTGAGTTTGAGAACCCTGATGTAAACGTTAGTGTATCGCTTCTTCTTATTCTTTTTCTGTTATATTGCTATATAGCCTGGATGCTTTGTCTGGTTCTGTGAAGTAAAGTAAAAAGTAAAACTGCCGTGTATTTATTTAACATTAAAAATTAAATATAATGACAGAAAACGCTGATGGTGAAAACCATATGCAAAGGCCGGCCACTGAATATTGTTTGGGGAAAGTTTGGCGGGGACTGGAGGCATGTGGACGCACAAACACACAAACTGCTCTCCAGTTATATCAGTAGCATTAATAGGAAGCAGTAACTGAGTCTTGCCAAATGATGAGCCCAGACTGATGTATGAAAACTGTATTAATTATTTTTTATGATTTGCAACATAATTAATAACCTAATTCTAAGCCATGTATAAGGGCAGTCTTATTGTAAAGTGGTACAAAATGGTCAAACATCGATAGAGCGCACATGCGCCTTGTCAAACCGAACTTTAGAACTCCATTCAGGCTGCTCAATTCTCATGAAGGCAGACAATTTTTCCAGGTGCTGTTTTTTTTTCCTCCTCCATCCCTTTTTTCCTCCCTTTGCTATTGAGAACCTCTTCCCCTCTTATAGACATGATCTGACAGGAAATCTTTGAGAGGCAGCGCTGTGCTAACTGCCCAGAGATTTCAACTGTCTGTTCTTGCTGGAGGAGAAGCTGAACGCTGGCCTCCTATTAGTCTAAACACATGGAGCCCCCCAATCCCCCGTCTCTCTCTCCCTCTCTTTCTATTCCTCTCTATTCCTCTCCGTCTCTCTCTCGCTACTCATCCCAGTCCTGGCGAGGGGGCTGACAGCTCTCAGCGTCCCAGCCTGTCAAAAAGGGCCTGTTATTCAGCACCCTCCCTCTGGGACAGGAGGAAAACACACACATACACATACACACACACACACACACACACACACACACACTGGCGAGAATCCGTGCACACTCACAGAACATGCTTTCACAAAGGCCTTGTACACAGCACACACCCACGCACTCTGTCTCACACACACACACATATACACACACACGCACACACAAATATTTTTCCTGTGCCCACGAAATCCTTGCACATACAAAAACTTTTGACTGCTCTTAGAGGATGTTCTGCTTGTTGTCAGCATTTCTCAAAATGTGCTGACATTTTGCATGCACTAATCAGGATCAAATGTATTATCCATACAGACACTAATTTACTGAGCTTTCGCCTCTTCCACAGCAGCGCTGACACAAATTCCTCTCTTTATGGAGTCCTCTTGTCAATCCATGTGATTGGCTGAAATTTACCAATCATTAGCTACAATTTAATAATGTCTGGTGAGTCGGAAGAGCTGACAGGTGTCCAATCAGGAGTTTGAAATGATTCCTTAGAGATTTTGAATGCTAGCTTGCAAATGAACCTGCAGGTGCCTCCACAGCTGTATTCCCAAGTCCATCACAATACTATGTGCATACTAAGGAGCAGAAATTGCTCATTGCTCAGCCTGCTGTCTTTTCCTGACAATTTGGGGGATTTTTGCAGATTTGAGCAGCAGATATATGAAATGGATATGAATATGGTCATGAAAAAACAACAACAAAAACAAAAACCCAACAAAATGCTAAGCTGTATCCACAAAAAAGAAAAGAAAAGACATAACATCCAAAAGATGATTCTTGATGCATTTCATTTAAACTTTGTGAAAGGAGAAGCACTGTTGTTAAATGCTCATGTGATTCTGTGTTGCGGAGGGATCAGCCAGCGAGACTAATTGGGAACGCTTACGATGTGTGATAAAAACAGAAAGAATTCTGTTTCATAATTTGAACAAATGGCACGATAAGCAAGCCAAAATTACACAGAGTATTTAAAGTATTTAAAGATCACTTTTCACTCTTGCAGTTCTATTAAAAACCTGTGTTTCATATTTGTTTGCCAGACAGTAAATGATTAAATTCAAGGATAATTAACCAACAAATGATAACGAATTTCAGGTATTCTCTGTTAAGTGGGAAAATAATTAAAGATATATAGAATTATCATAGGAAATCTGACAGGAATGAATTTGCTGAAAGTTTTGCTGAGATTATTCTGATAAATCTGACCTATTTCCATTTGACCCCATGAAAAAACATTATACGCAGTGTCGGGGTGTAACTTGTTACATGTAATTAAACTGCATAATAAATGTCTTCATGATCCATTACAGATACTGAAAAAAATATGTACTTGTACTGCAATTACTAATCAAAATGTTGGTGATGTCAAAGGGGTTACATCCAAACACTACAACCAGCCAACCATGTCAAAACGAGTGGCCATGCTGTCAGACAAGAAAGTTATCAAAAAGTAAACAAATGTCATAAGTTACAAGACTCTGATGAAGTAATTAAAACACTAACAATACTTATTACATGTTTAATAGGGTAACTAGTAATCTGTAAACTACTATATTTCATTTCATATGTGACTCAAGACAACAGCACACAGCATGGCTGAAATACACACAAAGGAAGGACATTCTTCAAAAAGGCACCTAGTTTAAAAAGTAACTTTTGTCTTGTAATAACAACAATTTTTTTTTAAATATAGATGGGTGGTCTAAATAAGACTTTAGTAGCCATATGATTATTATTAAAAGGTCCTTCTGGATTCTAACCAGCCCTTTAATATCTTCCAGTGACCTTATAAATCCTGGCGTTGTTCACTCTGAAGTTACAGATAGCCTGCCTGTACTTTTGGTTTTCATACAACAGATACTTTTCCAGTTTGATCTCTGGTTTGAATTCTACATAAACATCACATGATGTCATACCTCTGAGCTCACTTCAAAAGTATCCCTCCCAACACTCATTATAGAGTGCAACATTTCACATCGGTTACGATTTCCATGTCTCACTCATAGCGTAGATAAATGCATATATATATATATATATATATATATATATATATATATATATATACACACACACACGTTTTTTTTTGTTTGTTTGTTTGTTTTGTTTTTTTCCAAGTGTGAACATTTACATTCATTGGGTAATCACATCTACAACGAGCTGTTGCTATGTGGGATTTTTTTTTTCCCTTTTCATAATTCAAACCCTCAGCCCTGGAGGTGCTGTGGGGTAATCCCTGTTCAACTCTGAGGAACAAGTAATGATTGCGGCTGATCGCATGCGGTGCCACTGGAGAGCTGGCGCTCTGTGCTCCAGAAGCCTTTAAAAACCATCACAGAGCAGGGACTACTTATTACTTGATTAGCCGTACAAAACTCTCCTGCCCTCTGGAAAATAATAGCAACAGCAACAAGAAGAAAAAGAAACTTGTGTGTTCAACCTTCACTATCAAAAGTAGCTTATCAAAGTGAGACAAAAAACAAAACAAGGAGGAACAAACTTTTCTGAAATGCCAGCTAAGCACGAACACAGTTCCCTCTCTTCCCATGTGGCCCCTTTGTGAATAATTCCCCTCAAATCTGAGTAATCACAGTATTAGTGCCCTTTTTAAAAAGACTTCTCTGTCTGCTAAATAAGGAGCTCTCTTAATTTCTCTTCTCGACGCCGGCTTAATTGCGTTAAGAATTAATGGTGCATTTTCACGGCCAAGCTCACCACCAGACACCGGTTACACTGCTCTTCCTGCTGGGCCCAATGCCACACAGCGGGCCCAGAAGTGCCTGTCGAGCGCCAGCCCCGGTCTCACTCCTGCTCGGGGGTGAGAAACTTTGCGCTATACATATGCATGAATATCCCTCATATCTCCCCAAAGGCAGCTATATCTCACCATTAGTCGCTCTCAAAAGTCTTCTGCGGCGCACAGTATTGACTTCTGGAATAATTTCAGGCAATCCCAGACGTGATTTATGATGATGCACATTATCGATCACTTAAGGAGATATTTAGGTATTCAGAATAAAAAGTTATGTTCTCATTATGATGATGGCGTGAGGCGCCAAGCCAAGGGGAGAGGGGGGAAGTCACTGTACACTTTACCGGAGAGGTAATTAGCACGTCTGAGTAACAGCAGCGCTCCCCCTCTCTGCTCTCCCGCTGCTGAGGCTGGGCTTACTTGCCTTAGCGTTAGCACAAATTGTTACTGTCGCCCCACAGGTGGGAAACTAGCTCTCATCACCTCATCACCCCAGAGGATGTGAGACACAGCAACATATATTAAACCGCTATCCTCGCAGCATGCGGCTAGTGTCTTCATGAGATATTTTACTCTTTATGGAGCCCATGGGGGACACACAAATCCAATACAGCTCCCTTTTAGAGGGGCACAGGCAAAGACATGCATACAAACAACTGGGATTTAGAGTGGTTCCTCTGCCAGAGGCAAGAAAAGTGACAAGCCATTGGAGTGCTTTGGGCAAATGCATCAGCACTGGCAATGCCACGGGCTCCTAGACAATAGGAAATGAAGGAATTTACCTAATGTGAGACGGTGCATGGTTCAAGTCCTGGTGCGGTTTCATGGCAGCCATATAGACAGAGGAGGAGGTATATTCCACCACAATGGACCTCATGCAAGGGGCCGTTTTTTGCACGAATCTTCTCTTATTTTTGTTTGTATCTGTGATTTATTCTTATTTTGTTAGTACCACCTCATTTTGGGGGATTCACCAATGTTTTCTTATTTTTTCTCTTCGCTTTGGTGAGAAAAATTTACAAGTGGTCAAGAGCACTTGCACACTGAGAAAAATAAACCTTTTAAAATTATTAATAACACTGTAATTCCACTTTTTTGGTGAAAATTTATGTAGAAATAAAGCATTAAAAATCTAAATTTGGCAATACCTACTGGTATACTATCTACCTGCCTACCTAGGTATAAAATGATCTATTATAATCATATTTGGTATTTGTAATTATTTTATTAAAATCGTTTTATTATGATAATGTTGGTACTTTCCAGTTGTGTCCCCACTTTCCGTTAGCTCCCTCAGATTTTTACAAAAACATGCAATTGTGTATTTTGATTAGCATTAAGAGAACTCTAAGCAGCTTTAAAAAAATAATAAAATGGCCACTCACTACGATTGTGCTGTGAAATGAAAAATGCAACATTTTGTTAACAACTCACCATCAACTCTCTCAGATTTTCATTCAGATGGAGTTGATGTCCATATTTAAGAAAAAAATATAATCACTAGGAGGCTGGCACATTACAAGGTTATAGCCTTTGATCTTTTAAAATATATTTTCCCAGTGTAACTGAAGATTACAAATCAAAAGCCCTTCAAAAATGGTTTTGTCCCAGCTCTCAAGAATGATTGAATTAAGTGTTATAATTACAAATTAAAATCTGTAGTTATTGAATTTACCAAAAGGGACTGCTTTTGAGGGACAAACAGTTAAAGATGACAAATTTGCTCTGTATATTCAACATTTAAGGGGTTTTAGACTGTTGGCTGGATAAAACAAGTCATTTTAGAACATCTATGGAGCAGACAGTGACATAATGACATAAAAACTTATGCGACAAGTCAAAAATATATCAAATTTTATAATTTAATAAATAATATGCTTGTTAAATTTTTAAAATTAAAGTGTAAAAAGAAATATAAAGCTCTCAGCTGTTGGTAAAAACAGCCTTTATTTTTAACTTTTTCACTTCAGTTACTGTGCGTTCGTCTGCTAACACGGCTTTTAAATCATCACAACGTGTTGATTTCTCTACTGCTGCAGTTCATCTTTGTCTTACAGCTTTTTGGTGCCATCTCACCCATTCTTGGGCATGTGCAGAGGACTCGCTCACGGCACAAAATCTGTCCATATATAGTATTTCACTGGCATTAACTGCTGAATGATGAATCCCACTTGATCATAAACTGGAGGGGCGTGGCCAGTTGGCTGTTAAAACGTTTGGTGCACCTAAAGTTGACCTCTCTTATTTTTTTCTATTAACAGAAAATAGGGAACAGAGAAAATATAAGCGACAATTTCAGAGAGTGTTGCTACAAGAGGCCCAAAATCTCATTACCCCTGCTGTGTGGCCTAATTCTTCAAATGACCAGGATTCTAACAGTTTCTGCAGTTTTTTCAATCTAAAAAATCACAACTTTACACTTGAGGAAGTGTGGAGAAATCATTTTCAAAGTCAGAGAGTGTTGAAAACTTTTTTTTTTTCTTACATCTTCTTCCACCAGGCAGTTTGGCTTCAAACCAAGGATGCCATTACCCTCTTCGGGGCCTGCTGATGAGAGACACCAGACTTTGTTCGTGGCGGGGAAAAAAGAAACATGCGCAACACTTTCTAAAGCTGTTAATGTTTTATCCCATAATTCACAGGCCCGGGACTTGGGAGTATGTCTTTGTGGGAAAGCCTTGGCTGGACATGGTGGAACCAGCATCATTAGTGCCTGTCTCCCCGGGGTGGCATGTGTGGAAATTACTGCCCCAATCAATAAGCAAAGTCCAAGTGTTGAAATATTTATCCAGACAGAGCTTCATCCTTGCGGTGGACTGTCTGAGCACTCTTCCTGCACCTTAAAGGGTTATTCAGAAAGCCATGTATGGGCAAGAGTACACCTTGAAATCAATGGGGTGCCACTCACTGGCTGAGTGCTGAGTGCTACAGGAGTCCATTAATTTATTGTCGATACATGGGGCGGAAACAGCGTAGGAAGCGGAACTCCCCTTAAGGTGTACTCGAAATAGTGTGTGTCACGATATTCTAACTTTGATACAATACTTCCAAGAATATCAATACTTGATTTTGTGCCAAGAGAGGTAAACTATTTTCAAGAGGAGCAAACTCATATATGTATGAAGCCCATGTGAATCAGAGACAGAATTGGAAAACTGCACATACTATAAAAATGAAATGATGCAGAGAGGTATCTTCACTTTTTCAGATGGAAATTGGAGATCCGCATCATAATTGAAGATAAGGAGTCCAGTATGTCTTGGTGCAAATGCTTAAGCAGGCCAACTTGGAAGGAATTTGGGTGAGAATTACATTTTTTAAAACGCCAACAGTAATATTCAACTACTTAGTGTGACAATAACTCTAATCCTCTCTCTTGGAGAGGTTGTGGCTTAATAAGACACTTTTTTCCACATTTTGGGGGATTGTCCTGAATTACCAGTCTTTTGGGAGAAAGTAAAATAGGAAATAGGGGAAATTCTGAACTTTCGAACCACATCAGCTGATTCGAGGCAATGTACCTCTGAGGGCGTTGGGGAAAAACAGATTATATATTCTCAGAGCTCTTGTGTTAATGGCCCATAAAATGATTATAACAAACTGACTTGAGCCTCACCCACCTGCCTTAGACTGATGGACCCAAAGACTTAAAGGCCATGAACTGTCTGGAAAATAAAACCTTGAGACATCACCTCCAGACGCACATTTGTTTAGAATGATGGTTTTCTATTATATTGTACCTATCAACATAAACAAACTGTAAACATTTAATTGGATCATTTGAATGTGAATGTCTGACTATATGTCTTAAACTTTTCTTTAATTTAAATGCTAACAAGCATTCATTATTCTTTATTTATAATAATTAATCATTTTTACTGTATCGTATCTCATAAACAGTGGACTTTCTGTGAGTTTTGACATAGTAGTTAACATTTAATCATTGGACAGAAAAGGCAAGTGTCAAAGCAACATTTATACATTTATATAACATAGTCAGTTTTATATTACAGCACAGTATATGTACCATAAAATTGCACCCTATTTTGGGACAAAAAACCCTAACTCTAAAAAGGAAAAAGGAAATAATTTCTGCACAGTTTTATTCATATATAATGAATCCAAATCATATGTCAACAGTATTTTGATGTTAGTGTTTTAAATTAATGCTCTGTAAGAGATACAGTTTCACAGAACGTTTTAAACATTTGGGAAAAACTGAATACCAACACTACATTTCAAAATGCAAAAAGCTTTTTCCATAATTATTCAAGAGGAACATATAATCAGTCAAAAATACTATCATCTGATGGCATTAAAAAAATTGCATTACTTTTCATGTTTCAGTTCTACTTGCATAAAACAAACACAAAAATGAAATCCACTGATTTTTTTAGAATTCAAATGCATTTTTAGCAAGTTACTATCTAAAAGTTAATCATTCATGCTTATTTAGAATGTATAGTAGAAAAAAAACTGAATGGCTGCAATAAAAAGTTATTATCAACATGTCATTGCTGCCAGTCATCAACAAAAATCCAACATGGGAGGCATTGCAGGTGGCGCAGTTGTACTGGGGCCCGTGAGGTGGGAGGGGGGCCCATAGAGAGAGCGGTCCCTCCAACAATTAGTTGAGCAAAGAACAGGCCCTGGGGAGTGATGCAGATTGCTTCCTCAGAAATACGGCCGTGTTCGAAGAAGAAACCACGTTAAATTGAAAATGGTGCCATTAAGTATATATGTCCTGACAAAACAAACCCAATGCCATCAAGGTTTTTATTGATTTGTTTGGGGGTAATTTTTTTTTTGCTTTTTGTTTGGTTAGAAAAATAGAATCAATAAAAAGTATTTGTTTTTTTTATAAATAAACTATAAAACAAAATAATAATAAACTATTTAAAAGCTATTCAGTTAAATGAAAAATTTCTTATTGTCTTTGGTATTTTTGAAATAAACAGATATGCAATAATGATTCCTGGGTAATATTTATGTTGATGCTGTCCAATGTCAAACCTCTATTTGATCATGTGATTACTTTGACTTTGACCTCCCAATACAACAGCCTAAAGTAACTCATTCAACTGTATAATCCAGCACATTGTTGGTAAAACATATACTGAATATACACCTTATTGTGTTGTGTTGTGTGTGTCTGTGTGTGTGTGTGCTTTGTAAGTTGCATGCATTATGGCCTGTCATAACAGCATGCAACATAATGCATTCATGGGGCCTGTTATACCTTCTGTATGCCATTTAGTTTCAATGTGTAAAAACAAAATACAGAAATACAGTAAAAAAAAAAAGGAAGCAAAGTCCTGCTCTAATCTGTACTCGAGCATTTGTACAAAGAGCCTTGTCTTTATACTGTATTAAATGTTTTGAACATTAGGTTTTCATTTCTGGAATGCTTCGTGCAAGTATTGTAAATAACACAAGAAAAATCCATAATTTTGATATAAAGACAATCTAAACATTTGTATATAACAAATGTAATAATTACTCTGTGAAAAAAAACATGAATTGTGTTAATGGAATGGTGCACAACAGACAGATGTTGTGTTAATTGTGTTGAGGGTTTTGAAAATGTGACTACAGATTGGACAAAAGGAAACTATTATTTATTTGCTCGTGGCAATGCTATTTGTGTATGTAAAGACGTGTGAGGCTTATTGTCTTTCTGACTTTCAGTTTTAAGAAATTCTTAAAACAAAGAAAACCGCAGATTGTTTTCTTTACACTAGAGAAAGTGAAGGAGTAGGTTTCTTATTTGTCACAGAAAAAAATGTTGCTGGTGTTAATGGTGTGACAAACAAGCACAAATATTTGGAAGTAACATTTGTTGCAAAAAACATTTATGGCAACATGAATTTCAAAAATATTCACTTAGAATTTAAATTAGAAAGAAATATATAATAGAATGAGACAGACATGATTCAGATGAATACAGCCTCGTGTTAGTGAGAATATATCTATCATCTTGATCATTTAAAGAGCTTTGTCACTGCCTGTTTACATCATAAACATTGCAGGTTTATTTCTGCAAGGGCCAACACATATACAGCCGACATCATAGTGTGATTCTCTCGGCAAGACTTCCTTTGAACTCCAACACTTAGCTTGTTATCTCACTTTATCTTCCCACAGAGCATGTTACGGACGATTAAAAGCTCTATGTGATACTTGGGCTAACATCTCATTATAAGAGAGAGCCCATTTGTATTGCTTACCTCCATAGTTAGAGTCCACAAAGGATGACAGCTGACTTCCCCTCCTCAGCTTGAAGTACTCTGCTGAAACATACGCTCATTATGGAACCATAAAAAATTGCTCTCATTTGTTAATATAACATTGTCTGGACCCAGCGATGAGCTCAGGACATCGGCTGGCTGCAAAATAATGTGGCCCTTTGAGATGTGCAAGTATAAAATCATTTAGTCGCCTTCTTTTTTTTTTGTTTGTTTGTTTACCATTAGTCACTAAGAAAGCCAATGTGTCTCCATTATTTCAGGAAGATAATTGGTCAGATGATGTCTCAACAACTCTCAATAACACGTGAACCTTTTCAGACCCTTGACCTTTGTCAGCCCCGATTAATAAATTCAGCAAAATACTATTTTGCCCTATAGGAAAACATGCACTGTTGATTACTATCTTCCATTTGTCCATCCTCTTATGATGTAGGAAGTTCCAGAAATGTATTGTCCCCATAAAAACATGAAGAATGAGTTCTCTGTTCTGCAGAGTTGGGCCGTCGTGCAGAACCACAGCAGTTGCACAACTACTGCATCATTCCCCTAATGATAATCTGATCGTGTTGATAAGCTAAAGGGGAAACAGCACACTCTTAGAAATAAGGGTGGCAGAAGGGTTCTCCCTGAGGGGCTGAGGTTCTATCCAGAACTATTTGCTGCTGATGAACCCTTTTCTGAGGAAAGGGTTCGTCAAGGCTTCTTTATAAGGTTCCACCTTTTCATCCAAAGAACCCCTTCATGAGTGTATTCTAGATGAAACACTTGGAAGATAAAAAGGTTCTCAGTAAAACGTCCTGGGTGGATTCTAGACAAAATCCTTTGAATATACAAAGGTTCTCCATAGAATGCTCTGGGTGGGATCTAGATAAAGCCCTTGGAATATAAAATGATTGTCAGTAGAACCCCTTGGGGTTGGTTCTAGGTAAAACCCTTGGAATATATAAAGGTTCTGGTTAGAACCCCCAGGATAAGTTCTAGATTAAACCCTTGGGAAATAAAAAGGTACTTCGTAGAACCACCTAAGTGTATTCTAGGTAAGACTTTTGGAATATAAATTGGGTCTTGGTAGAATCACCTCGGTGGGTTCTAGAATAAACCTTTTGAACATAAAAAGTTCCTCCTGACTATGTTCTAGATAAAATTGTTGGAATATAAAAAGCTTCTCACTAAAATCCCTTCAGTAGGTTCTAACTAAAACCCTTGAAATATAAAACATTCCCAGTAGAACCTCTTGGGTTGGTTATAGATAAAACCTCTGGAATATAAAAAGGTTCTCAGCAGAACACCCTTTGTATGTTCTAGACAAAATACTTGGAATATAAAAAGGTTCTCAGTAGGACCCCTTTGTCGAGTTCTTGTTAGCACCCTCAGAAGGTGGAAAAGTTCAGGACAGACCCCAAGTGGAACCATTACAAAATGCTCTACCAGGAATCAAAAAGGGTTCGCCAATGGGTACAAGCCGAAGAACCCTTTCTGGTTCTAGTTGGCGTCTTTATCTGTTAGAGTGTAGACATTCTGGGCTTCCATAAATCTCAATACTGCCATCAGTGTTAACAGCCACCGGGGGGATATAAACTGCTGATGACGACGCTGCAGTGTGCGTGTGTGCAAACACCACTGTCACTGACAAGTGATCAGAAGACTCGTTGTCTCCGTCCATAATCATGTTGTACTCCTCATTAACTGAAAGGTCTTCATTAGCCGTGGCACTGCAGTGGTCCTAGACACAATGTTTAATTAACATTATCAGCATTTGTAATTGTCATTTGTTTGCCTTGTCGGTTTACATTTTCCATGTCGGCTGAGAAGCTGTCTTCACGTGCTCCTCCTCAGATGCCTTTTGGATACTGCGACTTTATGAAATGCACAGAAGGTCCCGGTGCTCAGCCGCTCCCCTGACCCCGTTCACACATCTGAATGAAGATGCGACAGGCATGTGGAAAAGATTTCAGAGCATGACGTCCTCCTATTAGGCTCTGTATCCTGAAGAGAAGCAATGTTAGCGAGAGCATGAATGGAAAAAGAGGTTTCTGTGGGAGGCCAGAAGAATGTGGCGCGCAGCATTCATGGAAGAGAGATGGCATCTGCAACCAATTCTGTCTGCAGCATCAGATCTCCGACAATAAATCTGCAGTGTATCTGTGATTCAGTGTCCATTTTCAGAATGTGTAGGTGTGTTGTTACACGTGTACTCTCATTTGACTGTGTAATCATGTGTGTATGCTTGCATGCACGTAATTGAACGTGTGTGTGTGCATCTGTGTTTATATTTTCATTACTTGTGCGCTTGCGAGTGAGGTGCGTATCAGTGCGATCCAGTGTGTGTGGCCGGGTTGCGGTGTGGGTATATGTGTCTGTGACTGTTCTACAATCTGTCTTTCATGGTTTAGCGTGGACGCAGTCCAAGGCGCCCAGCTGCTTTAGATCAACACTCAATCACGGTTCACCTCATCGGAGCTTAATTCTTTCTGATTCACATCGGCCTGATCTGACCACCTCAGTGTGTCCCCGCTCACAGTAACTGGCACTGTCTGGTGGAATTGGTTCCACAGGCCTCCTATATTACAAACCTTGGAAATCCTGTGCAGAGTGTTTGTGCAGGGATGCAGATGGCAAATCAGGAGCGACTGCAACATGTCCAAATCTAATGTCATCTGATGAAGCATATTAATCCAAAACACTCCACACACACACACACTTGGCCATATTTCACCTGATAATAATGTATCCTTTACAAGGCTGGGTATTGACAGATGACATGCAATTGGGATTACATAATCAGTTTTGAAAAATAAGTAACTATAAACAACCCAGATAACATTTAAAAAAAAATGTGTAATTAGATTGTAGGTAAGGATTACTCAATTACATTTTTGATAACATCTTTAAAATATGGCAATTTTAAATTTGAAATCTATAACAACTCAAGTAAAGTACATCTAACATATGGGGTTTTAGACGAATTCTTCACTTTATGACGGACCTGGCAGGAGAAAAAAAGATTGGTACTGAGTAGGGATGTGTGCTACCAAACTTTAAAAATTTTATACTATACCAGCAGTTTTTGTGACAGTTTAACAATACTAATACCAATACCGTTAATTTCTTAAATGGGCATGTGATTTTTCAAAATAATGGACATTTTTCAGAAAAAAAAAAGAAATATTATTACACTTAGGCAAATCACATGACACATTCCATCCTTTAATAAATTAATTACAAAACATATATGGGTATAATTTAAAAAAATGTGTTTACACAAACAATATGATTTAATAATAAAATAGAACAGGTAAAATAAAATGAAGAGGTTACTCAGGTTGTTGCTGGTGAATAGTAATACCACATTGCTCTACATTTCTTTTCTGCCATCTCTCAAATTTGATGCATAAGTGTGTGACTGTGCACAGCTGTGTGCTCGGTTCTCAGGTCTCGTACGTTTTAAAAAGTCATGTGACACAGGCCAACCAAATACTGTATGTCAGGCGTTATACAAAAGAACTAGAAAACGTCTGGAAGTGACGGAGCCACCCAGAAAACTGACATGTAATATGTAACTGACCACAATTCACAGAAATCCAACCCAACCCTGATAATTTATGTACAACAGAATGAATATTAATATGTGTGGGTGTTCATGCAGCTCAATGAAACACTTTGGAATAAACCTTTTTTAAAAATGAATTAATGTCTACCTCCATTGATTCACTCTCATGAGAAGGCTCACACTCCACAGGTGTGAACCAAATCTTACCTTTGTGGATGACGAAGATGCCTGATTTATGCATTTCACATTTGGCAAGAATTTGTCGAGACTGAAATGTGTGGCAGCCCGAGAAACAAGAAAGCTGCAGATAAAAAATGGATCTTCTAAAGTGAGATTCAAAAGAGGCGTTTTTCTCCAAGATGAGACGCACTCCCAGCGTCTGACACATAATACGCCGGGGCCTTGAATATTGGAGCGAAATAGGCTGAAAGCATGCTTCTTGTAAAAGACTAGAAAATGAAAACAAAAGGCATCGCTCTGTGTCTCTGTTACCATGGTGTATCTCGCTGAGCATTTGGGACTTGCTGTTGTAATATGAGGAAAAACCACAAAGTTTATTCTCTCTGTAATAAGCAAAGAGGAGCCCTCGCCAAGGTGGTGTTAGCCCCCCCCCCGCCACCAATTCCAGATGCTGAAATCCCAGAGTGAGAATGTGAGAAATGGCGAGAACGTGCAGCAGATTTATTCACTGCTGAGCTCCCTTTCTAGCATTCGATCAAAAATATTTGTGCACACCATCTCCTATTGTTGAAACAAATGAGAATTTCTACACAGGCACACGACGAATTCTTAACACTCCAAGAGATGCCTTTATCCTGCTCCTTATTTTCTCAAGCTTTTTGGTGCATGAAAGGATCACAGTAAACTGTAAAAAATATATAAATTTAGACAGAAAAAGAGAACAGCATGAAAGCTCAGGCATTAGCCTAAATACTGCTGAATTGATTTCAAATTGTTTCCAGGGTATAAGCTGGCCCAGCCACAGCAATTTGATCTGAATTTGTGTAAAGCGAGTCTCCTGTGTGCACTAGTTCTGTTAATTTGAATGTTCATTATTGGTTCATTAGTGACTTCCTGACTTTATAGCACCAATTCTTTACTACATCAGTCCTCCTCTGACAATAATTGGTAACATAACATAGACTCAGTTAGCCTCGCTCTGCATGACTTCATGCATCAGACATCAGTAGCCTGAACCATTAAGGCTTTCAAACTCAATGTGGAGCCACATTTGTGTGAACACAAAAAGTTAAGAACAAGCACTGACAGAAACTACCCAAACACACACACACATACACACATACATTCCTATACTACCAACAGTGGACTACTACGTTACACCAACCAAGTGTGGACCTCTGTTACTGGTCATTTTAAAACAACAGAAAATTACATTCTAAGAAATGTCTCATGGGCTTAGTTTAAAATCAAGAGCTTTTTCAGCATGAAAGAATAATCTGTTACATGTCATATTTTAGTCAGTCGGTATCAAGAAGTTGGTCAAAATTAAAATAAAGAAAACTGTCAATTTTGAACAAACATTCCTGCCTTCACTTAAACAATAGAAAAACATTAAGTCAGTGCAACCTGAACAATGAGCATCCCTTTAAAAGCAGAGGACAGTAATGAATTTACCCAGACTTGGTTTGCTGCCACAAGAGAAATAAGGAAGAGAAACAGGAATATCTGTTGGTAAATGCTATTTTTGCTTTGTTTTATTTGGAACAGATCGTAACTGTATCAGCACACAGTGCAAGAATTTGTTGGTGCATGACACTATAACTTGACATTATAGCTTGTCCTCAGATAATTCAGTGATTGTAACTAGAATTAGCTAGCTCATGCTAGTAGGCCCTAGTCTTCTTTATGTTTTCTTTTACAGTTGGAGGTGAATTATGTTAATTAGCACTGAAACTTTGTAGCATTTGTTGTAACACTGCAAAGGTAAGAGACTAAGTGTAATCTTAAATTGCAGTGATGATGCCGTCATGTTTCTTGATGTGTTAATCTTACTGCAGTTCACAGTACAAGACTATTCTACATATATTAATATTGTAATAAATTATAATAACATTCTGAAATTGAAATTAAGCATTTAAGTAGTCCTCTTAATGTTAATGTGTTACATTTTGGAAATATTTTTTTCTCAAATAATAACGAGCATGTTCAGGTAGATGAAATATCTGTTTACATCCGTATTAAACAACTATCTGTGATACACATGGTACAAAAATAATCATGACCACTTTGAGAATAAATTATGTCTTAGCTGCAAATCAAAAGCAACTTGACTGCATGTGCACACAACTACAATAGTAAATTTTCAAAATTTACTTGTTGTAATCGTCAGTTATATAAAAAATATTTGTAAAGTTACTATCTACAATTGCTTACACTAGCACAAATTAAATTAAATTATTCTAGCAGAATTGGGCTACTCTTGTCATGGGTTGAATTTTGGTCTGCTGGTTAGGTAGACCTATTTTGCATGCAAAACATTAATAATCTAATAATACCTATAAATTAAAATCCATATTTAAAATAAAATTATTTATACCTAAATTTTTCCAAAGTAATTTCAGATCAGCACGTGCACACACAGACACAGACTTGGGTTCATTTTGATCTGATATTTGGCTGGTTTTGTCAAACCTGGCAACCATGCACAATGTTAGCTTTTGGAACACTTTGCTGCATTAACCTGCGTATGAGTGAAGAAATCTAATTTCCCAAATGGTCTAACAACTCCTTAATTTAAATACTTATAAATTTATATATTAATAATGATTCAAATTAATAACCTCTGAGGCAGAACTGTTTACGTTTCATTTTGTGATTATAGTGGAACATTTTAAAGCATAAGTGCCTCATATTCTTTTCTCTAATATCAATTTATCATCGCCTTTAAATACATTAAAACACTTAAAATATCCAGGCTATTATCTGCATTGCTAACTGTGCACAACTTAAACATATTTCACAACCCAACAGTGGCAGATAAAATCCCAAGTTGTTTTTGCTCACAAACTTCTCTGGTTTCCCATCTGCTCCCTGGGTTAATTATGTCAGTTTCAAATATTTTGTGCTTGTTGTTGAATATTCTCCTTTAAGTGGGGGTCTACTGTGTTGAAATCCAACACCCGCCTCAGTCCTCTTTTCCTCCCCACAATGTACACATGTGCATTTGATTATCCCTCCCGCTTGGTAAGACAAGTGGAAAGGAAAAGTCAAGTCCAACTCGTACGTGTCCCATCCCGAAAATACCTCTTCTCATAACCGGACCTCCACCACAGGAAATAAGGAGCAGTCAAAGGTCAGGGGAGGAAAACGGCAAAACAACTACTGGAGCAGGATTTCTGGTGATGCTTTATGTCACAGAGACTGTGATAAGTGTTAGTTGATAGGTAATAAGGCCCTTATAAGCTGCATAAAAAATGTATATATATGTTAATAAGACTAAGTGTTAATAATAGTATGTAAAAGAGGTTTATTATTACATTATAAGAGATTTATAAGCACTGTAAGAAACCTGTTAATGATTTATAGACTGCTTGAGAATGTTAATAAAAAGCCTTATGAGCTTCTCATAGTTGTTTAGAATAGCAAACATTTAGTTTGTGTAACTAACTTACATATTATGCCATTGTTAAACCTTTACTGGATTTTTGGTGTTGCTTCTCATTCAAGTTTATTATGCACTTACTAACAGTTAAATATGTATTGTGGGGATATGTGTGAGCATATGTATCTATTAATGATAAGCTATTATTATTATTACTATTATTATTAGTTTCAGGCCTCTTACCTTTATTAGACAATGACAGACAGACAGGAAAGGGGATGAGTAAGGCTATGAATGTGCTGACTGTTAATAAGTGTATAATAAAGCATTAATTAACCTTAATAAACAGTAAATTTTAGTACCCTCAAAATGCATAGTTAACTGCTGATATATAATAAAGTGGGTTTTTTTTTAATAAAGCAACAACAAAGGCTTAGTAAAGCTTTAACAAAACAATAGGCAAGTTAAACTCTATATATGTGTTTGTAACGCTATTAAAAACAAAGGCTTCTAAGGCTCATGAGGCTTTTATCACGATTCTTACACAGTCGAAATTGTTCACCAGTTTCTTATAAGTTCTTAGAAATTTTTATCTATTTTTATGATACTAACACTTGTATAATCATATTAACACATTGATTTTAAAAAGCATCTCATTATTTATTAACTAATGCCTAGTACAGGCACCTTAATATAGTATTACTGGATTTTTTTTTCCTTTTACCACAGTGAAAAGTATTTTTGTCACTTATCCAGACTGCTAAAGTGTTCTGTATTTATAAGTGTGGCACCACACAAGATGAAAATCCAGTACATACACAGAATACAAAGGAAGCACACCAGGCTTAATATACTGTACGGTCTTGTGGACCATACTGTAAGATAATACAATGGATATCTGTCAGTGAATATGGGCACAGATTTAAACCATGTGAGATATTTCCAAAGCCAAGATATGATCTTTCAAATTGAGGCCGATGTTATTGTTTTGTCTCTATCTGATATTCATTGACTTCACATGTCAATCAACACACTTTTTCCTCGCTCTTCTCTTCCTTTGAAGGACTAGAAAAATCCAGCAATATAATCATGTTTAAACAATTTTTCGAATCACTTGGAGAACTTTAAAGCCAGTTCACAAAACAAAGGCTATTCACAGCCACTGGTCTGTAGCGTGTACACTCACAATACATACCAGATTACTCACCCTGCCTGCTTCAATGCAGGCACAATATATTCACTCCGCCTTTTCCCTCCGTGCTCTGTTCGGCAGATGCCCACACAGGGATAGGGAAAGCCATTGTATCTAATTGCAATGCTCAGGATTTTGATTACACTCTTGCCTTGAAAGCACAACACTGTAAAAGAACAATTGCTCAGAGAGCACCGAGCAGCAGGAGGTGCAATTTCAGCCCCTTCTTAATGAGAGAACATATCAAAAGGTAAAAGGGAGGAATTTATACTTTAATTCCATTTCTGAAGTAATAAAAGGCGGGGTCCTTAATTTATTAGTTTATTAAAGGTGAAACTCAACCTAGGACTATTTCTCTCTTCTTCGCGTTGTGTTTCGAAGACCCTTCCATCCTGGTCTGTTTTGCCCATATTTCTGGAATTATTAACCCCAAAGCAGACTTCCCACCGGGGTTGAGTGATGTAATGGATTAATAAGACGACTATAATGTGCAGTAGCTTCTCTGTCTCTGGGACACACTTTTCACATAAAATGGAACCAGACCTGGGAACCTACATAAAAGTTCACATGTCACATGGCTTTGCAGCCGCATCAACTGAGGCTGTTCATTACAGGAAGTTTAACTTGTTGTCAAACTGAACTCATGGAAAAGTGCTTAATGTTGTTAATTTTGTCTCTCTTTCCTGGAGTTCAGAAATTGATATAAATGAATCAGCTTTGACCCAATATTAAAATTAAGTATTTCAAATGCAGCAAATACAAAACAAACTGAAAAAACAGACTTGACATACAGTATTTAAAGAAAGTTTGAAGTGTCCTGGGTTAGGTTAGATTGCTTTGAAATGTAGTCATTTAATACAAATTATATCACATTTTTTGTAATTAGCAACATAATCCAAAAACAAAACAATGTAATCTGAATACTTTTGGATTGCTTCAAAATAAATCACTGGAAATGTTACATCTTACACTAAAAACTGGACGCAGCTGCGACAATGTGAGTTCCACAAATACTCTTTTTTTTTTCCTTTTAACCATCTCAAAACATTTTACTGCATATAAAATGCCCCTTTTGCATGGGGTTCTCTTTTGTGGAGCGGTTTTCTAAAAAGCCTATAAATTGGACACGATTTTTACGAGCTAATAGAGCATTGTTTGTCCCGAAAATAGTTTCAGAATTTTAAAATGGCCATAAATTTAAAAGATGCAATTAAAAAAAAAAGTAATCAAGTAATCCTTGACATCCATAACTTAATATCAGTGCAGATTTTTTTTCTAATGTAATCTGGGTTGATTTTAGTTGCTTAATTAATGTGTATCTCTATGTAATCTGATTACATCATTCTTATTACAGGCAATCCATTATTATCCAACTGTGGAAATGGCACATTACTGAATGGTAGAGCAATAAGTCTGCAGGCAACAAATATAACAGAATAAGCCATGAGTGCAAATAAAAACATGAAATTGAATCATCACTTGGCACCTGAATTCTGTCTTTTCTTTCACACAAATAAAGGCATTTTCACCATAAATGGCACAATTTGATCAATTAAAAAAAAAAAAAATGAAAAAAGTTTAGCATTTCCTGTGCCCTTGGAATGACTGCATATAAACCTGGTTGTGACTATTGTTATTGCTTAGTTTGCTCTTTTTTATTGTTGTTGTTATATGTGTTTTTATTCCTGCTTAGTTTTTTTTTTTAATATTTGTTTGTAAACTGTATTGTATCATTTTAGTACTGAAAACAATAAACTGATACACGAACTGGCCAATTAAATAAAATTAAATTAATTTTAACCTCATGTCCTGACCATATATTTAGATCTTTTAAATTTTACTTGGAAAACACATACAGATGTGTCATTTGAAACAGGTGACTTTCAGCGCATATCACCAAAGTCAGAGCGTCCCATGAGATTCAGTATGATAGCGCAGAGAAAACGTCAAAAAGTGTCACCGTGGAGTTCACTCTAACTGGTAATTTTTTCTTATTATTCTTATTACGTCTATCAGTCTGTGACCCTGTGTGGGAGGGCTTATTGCAGGGGTTAAATTGTCTCTGCTGACACACTCTTACGTCTTTGTTTCTGCCTTCTCAATCTAGCAATTTTGTCTAGTTGACCTTGCACGCTACAAAAAGAAGTGAAGTGCGGGTTTACAGTGAATAGAAACTGCTTCACTCTGCTGAGTGTGCCACTGACAAATGACACTAGGCCTGTATTTTAAGCGTATTTCATTGACCCTAAATGTACCTTGTCTATAAAGGAAAAGTACATGCTCCTATAAAGAAAATACATGCAACTCACTCAAGCTTTTAAAGGTTTCTCATCAAGTGCAGTTTAATATGTTTGTGTCTGACCCTGCACAGATGAAACAGCTCACTCAGAAATTGTATAACATGCATCGCTCTGCTTACACAATCTAACAAATGTAGGGGAGCAGGTGTTTTGTATTAGATATAATTTGCAAACAAATTAAATCTAACTAAATCATATTGTTGACCTTATTCAAAACAGAAATCCTGCATTTTCACAGAGTGTAAATGTTGATGAACACATTGTTACAAAAAAATTACGTAGAAATTTAGTGGAATCAACTAACATTTTCTCATTAAGCAAACAGAAATAACAAGTTTTATTTATTCAAGTGAATTAAACCTATAATTTCTTGTATTTATTTTCAGAAGACTTCAGAGCTTATTAATATGAGTTCTTCTAACTTGAAGTCTTTTGACTTGAAAGGGATAAATAATTAAATTAAGTTTCTAAAGAAACATGATCAGCATGTTAACAGACTTCCCAGCATGCATTGTCTGAGAGTTAAAACTCTCTTGAGACCCTTCTTTTTTTAATAGCTTTGAAAAAACATACATTATGACAACAATTTGCTGCATTTTTAATACACTTAAAGTGAATTGATTAAAACTGAAATAATGAAAAATTAGTGTGACTGAACTGGTCGATTGAACATGTTTTCTCAGGCACAACTGAAATAATAAAGTTTATTTGACTAGAAAAGTTTATTTGTCTTGAAACATTACAAAATTACCTCACCTTGTCTTTTCGAGTCACTTTAAAATTTTAAGGCAGCCCAGACACTCTTTAAAGATGAAACAAATATCTTATTTTTACTCTTTACTCTGTAGTGAAGCTGTAGCTATAGAATAAAAAAAAAATATTTAAAATTTGTATTATTATTAGTGTTTTAAGATTTAGTTTTTTCTTAAAACAACCCAAAAATTCTGAGTACCTACAATAATTTCCCAAACAACAACATCATACATTTTATTTTGTTGCAAAATTATTTTACAGCTGTATCATGAAATATAGAATAGAGATTTGAGATTTATAAATGATCCTTACAACAACAGGACTTTTCCTGGACATGATCAGTTTTAACTGTAAAACAAAGTTCCTATTTACAGTAGATTCACAGCTTTATTCAATCACTTAAAATTCATCCATCCATAACCAGTTAGGGTAAATACATTTATTTCTACTCAATAATAGACTTGTGAAGACATTTGATTAGAGATTTACTAAAAAGATATTAAACTGAGATACTGAGATATTGACATATATTTCACCTGGTCATCCCCGGGCTAATTAGAGTTATTTTATTTGGATAGTATGTTTAGTGTTTAACACTTTTTTTTACTTGTAGTTTCAGTAATATAACAGTACTTCTACTACATATGCTTTTTCTCAATTAAGGTTTAATATATACATATATTTTTGCTCTATTTCTGATTGTTATTCATAGCTATTTAAAATAATGTAGTGCTCTGGATATTTTGACTGTTTATTGTTAAACTGCTAAATTTCCTGTCTCTATAGCATATTTTTGTTATGCCGTTTGTTGTTTATATTCTATATTTTGTATATTGTATTCTGTTTAAAGAATGTTGTCCAATAAGAATTTTTTTACTCCTTAATCCCAGCATTGGCTCCCAAAATCCAGTATCAGCTGGGCCCCTCTTTCATATTAGCTAGTAAGCTATCTTTGTTATTCTTCTTAATTTTGTTATGACTCGGGGAAGGTTTCATGCTGTACACATGGACCTTGGAATAAAGGCCATAATGATATGTCTGTAATTAGGTAATTTTGTGCCTAACCAGCCAAGTCACTGTTGAACCTATAATCAAAATTAAGACTGCTCTCTTAGACATTATTAATATATTAATAATAAATTGGCATATGAATATATTAATTGTGTATTAATCATAGCCCCAGCCCTCATGCATCCTCCTTAAAACCTAAAGAATATTTCAGATCTATATGACACCCAGCAGCCCGTGTGGGTAGTTAAGTCATGTATTGTTGTGTGATTTATGCTGTTTGCCTCGAGTCAACAGGCTGGGAAAACAACAAACTCCGAAGGTAAACAGCGCCGATGCACCAGGGCATACTCGTCTTGATTAATGAAAGGAAGTCAGATCTCATGCAGATTAGTGCAGCGGTGGACAGCATCCTCTGTGAATATTAATTTCCCTTGAAGAGGTGTTCTCGCCCTCTCTCCTCAAACACTGCTCAATATATTGGACGAGGTCACCGGAGAAGGTCACACACAAAGTTTTCTGGCAGCTAAATTAAAGTGCTTCATTAATGGAATAAAAAAAAGGTAGCGAATCCAATCAGTGTTTAGCTGTTATTCCTTTTCCTTCATCACCCGTCTCTGTGTCTTAATGGAAGCCATTATGCTTAAGGAGACCTTGCTTTTTGAAATCAAATGACGTATTTATTCCACGATAAACAAAGGGTCTTAAAATCACTTCCTATTTTGGTTTCAGACAGTTTCTTTTCATCTATTTTTTTGTATCTTTCTCCTAATTTTTTCATTTGATGATTTTCATCATCTTGAATTTTTAATATCACCTTGATTTTTACCCTTCACTGTACTTATAAAAATAAAAAGTTAAAAGATCATCTATGAACAAAATCACAGTGATTTTCATGTGAAAGTTGCCTTTTATCTGACAACAAGTTTTCTTATTTAAAAAAAAAAAATTCTGAGATTTCACTGAATGAAAGGTACTCAACATAAATATTAAAGCAACATTCATTTTAATAAACTGAAATGAAAAGTCCAAGACTTCTTCTATGCACATAAAAAGGTGTATTTCACATGTACCTTTTTTTTTCTCCCAGGAGGGCAAAGTTATGACCTGCCCTACTTTGCCTCTGATTGGTTTACCCTGATACTCTTACCCTAACCCTAACCAATCAGTTGTCATGCCAAAACCTAACCAACCTAAACTGTCCAACCAACAAAGACAGCAAGTAGTAACCAATCAGAGCCGAGGGCGGATTTAGCCATTCTGGGGCCAAAGGCAAACACAGACCGGGGGCGCTACACATCCCTTATCCTCCATGTTTCAATCCTTGAATAAATAATAAGTAATAAAAAAATATGTTTTATTGGTAGTGGAGAGCAGAGGATGAACTGAGGATTCTCAGCCTTCAGTCTGGTGGTTCGGCAGCAGATACTTTTTTTTGTCTCGTTCACTTGTGATTTACCCATCCTGATGCCATTTTAACATATGGATTTTTAGAAAGACATAGTGAAAAGTAAAAAGCAAACAGATGAAAAAACTACTTAACCAAATTAATGAGGTGGTGTTATATGGGGCCTTTGGTAGCCTGGTGCCTGAGGCAATACATCAGACCTGTACATATGGGCACCAAAATGTCATGGCCGCATCCCCTCTTGGAGGATAGAGAAACAAAGATCTCATAATATTATAATTAATGAATTTAGTTGGATCTGTCAGCTGTCATGCTCCTTCAGTCTTCCCCCGTTCAAGTGGATCAATGAGCACAGACTGCACTTACTGCTCTCTTTTTGGGATCCCTTTCTTTTCCAGGAAGGATGGGGAACCAGAGATTGTGATGGATTCATATGATTTATTGCCGACTTCTGCCTGATGGTTAGTCACCCCTAACAGAATAGGGCAGGTCATGACTTTGCCTTCCTGGGGGAAAAAAAAAATGTGTACGTAGCCCACTGTGAAATAGCCATAATCCAGTGCCCTTTATAAATGTCCCTTTCCGAGATAAAACTGCACATTTTAGAGTGTGCTTTTATTGTGGCCAGTCCAACGCACACCTGTGCAATAATCATGCTGTTTAATCAGCATCTCTGTATGCCAGGTGGATAGTGATCTTGGCAAGGGAGAAGTGCTCACTAACACAGATTTCAACAAATTTGTGAACAAAATGTGAGAGAAATAAACCTTTTATGTGCACATGGGAAGTCTTCAACACAAAAGGGAAGCAAAACAAAAGTGTTGCATTTATATTTTCGCAGAGTGTATTTGAACACTCCTCACATCTCCACTGACAATATTTATTTACAGAGCCTTTGCGAAGGCCTTGATGAAGCTTGGCTCTTTGTTGAGGGAACAACACCGTTAGTGTTCACACTGAACAATGCTAAAAGTGACCTTGACAGCCTCAGATACAGTAGCAAACCCTCATGGTGACTGATCTGAAAAGATAGCGAGATATAAGACTTATCCAGTCCTTTCACCTGTCAGTGTTCACGAGGGAAAGGAGGAAAAGAGGCGGCTGCTGCTTCGGGGTATCGGTGACAGAGTGAGTGTGTCTGAGGAGATGGGTGAGGGAGATTAACAGCTCAGTCCATCTCTGTCACCGAGTGCCGCTGAACCTTGACACAGCTTAGAGGTATTACGAGGTCACTGAAGTAAATGACATCGTGGCACCGGGGGAGGCGGAGTCCAGGATGTATGCAGATGGCTGATGGTATCGATTGGCAGGGAAAATTATGCAATAATGCCTCAAGACACCCTGTATTCTTACCACAAGGTATCTCATTAAAGCAGAAATAAAGATCATCCTCCCTGTGGCCAAGGACTCTTGAGCATGTGCTTTTACAGTGCTTTTGTGATTTTGAAAATATACTGTAGTCTAGATTTAATGTTGCAGGCATGCTGTAATGAAAGGAACCCTCCTGAAAATCAATATCTCGTTCAGGGGCAGCAGAAAAACACATAACATGATTCAAGGCTTGTCGGTGCTGCTCAGAAATACAGGGTGAGAGTAAAAAATAAGTTTCATTGCCTTATATCGTATTTGGCATAGATGTATTCATGGAGTTGGAGAGTTAAACTTTGACTGCAGAGGAAGTTGTATTATGTGGGTTTTGCAGTGCCAGCCTTGCTCAGCTGTCTGGTTAATACTATCATCAAACACTTTTTCTTCCAAAGATGGAACACACACCATGTCTGGTGCGAATCTCTTTGTCTGTTTTGACAGAATGTTGGAGAAGTAAAAGCTAACAAAACTAACAAGCAGGTTCCTCATCAAACGGAAACCTGTGTGTGCGTGTGTGTGTGTGTGTGTGTACAGTATGTCTGCATGCTTCTGAGCAGCAACACACACCTGTGTTTGTGAAGTCATCCTCCCCACAAGGCATGTGCTGTGTTTGAGGTCTTTCTGTAGAAAAATCATCCTGCCTTTTCTGTATCAATAGCAGCTTCAATATCGTCTGCGATTAAGTTACATTTCCCACGGTTCCCGCTCAGCACAATTTTGGATAGATTAAAAAGGAACTCAGAAGGTGAACAATAAATCAAGTGCAATGCAATGACTCAGGCCTCTGTGTGCCAGAACTCGGGTGCAGAATATGAAAAATCCTAATGCGCTTGATACACAGTGAAAATAAATTCTTTTAACATAAAAAAAGTTACTAAGTAAGTTGAGTGAATCTGAAAAGACAAGTTGAGCTAATTTTGTTATGATTATTTTGTGATCAAATAAACTTGATATTAATTCAGTTGCACTTGAGAGAACATGTTCAATAAGCTTAAAGGAGAAATATATTTATTGTACTAAATCATATAAATGACCATGAAATGTCATCAGAGATTAAGGAAACATGCTAACTTGAAATATCGGTTTCTCCAATAAGAACACTACAACCAGCACATTCTTCACTGAAATTTCCAGTCCGGGCCAGAATAGCTGTTTTAGTTTGCCTGTTTCAGTGTCTGAAATCTTTCAGAGGGAGAAAATGTTTATCACTGTTACAACAATATGTTAATGGAGTCTGGCGGGCAGTTTCTGAACTCAAACTCCAGTGTGTGTTTTCAGAGCAGTGGGCTTTTACATAAGCTTCACACTGACAGACAACCGACAGTTTGATCATGTTACACTGTGCGACTTGTCGTCACTTGTCGGAGTCAAAACAGAGCGTTGTGCTCGTCTTGTGCGCCTGCTCAGTGTCTCTGCAGCTTGCCTGAGCTTCCTCGAGTGTGGGGAGGAAGGTGCGGGGAGAAACTATTCGCTTCAAACATAGATAGTATATTAAATATAGATTCAACCTATTTAATATACCCTCTATGGCTCCAATTCACTACGTGGACTGCAGTACTTTTCACATTTTTGATTGTGAAGGCCTTACATATTTCTCCTTTTAAAAAGTTGGTGAGTTGACAGGATTTGAACAAACAAGTTGAGGTATTTTGATTCAAAATGAGTAAACTTTTCTTGTTAAAGTTGATATTATTTCAGTTGTACTTGAGAAAAAGCAGAATATATTAAATTAAACCAACAACATTCATGAGCATTACAAACAGATTTGTATTCCTCTTAGATTTTCTCAGTTTGTTAAGTCAGTTTTTTCACACAAAGAACTCGCAGCTGCTGCTGCTCTTGTTGGAGGTATTTTCTTCCAGCATTAGTACAAAGAAAATATGTGAAGTTGCTCCCAGTGAAATTATTAAAATTTAAGAGCAAGATTTTAGAAAAGGAATGGTTTATTATAGTTTTTGCTATTTGTACATAAATATTAGTGTGTTTATGTGAGTTTTTAAAAATGTGGCTAAACTCGTTAAAAAGCTGATTGATCCTTTTCCCATTGCTATTTGATAAGTTCTGTCTTTTTTGTGTGCGTGTTCTGGAAAACAGAGATTCAACTCATGCGTGTAGGAGAGCAGAGAGAAAGGAGTTTTTAAAACTGTCTGTGTGTTCAGTTCTCACTCATCTGTAGTTTCTAACTGAATCTCTGTGGTTTGAAGTTTGGTTTCTTTCTCAGTCTCTGTTTGTACTTTCAGGTATCTGTTTTTTTTTATACTGTTTCACATTTGCCTGATAGGAGCTGTCTTAAGTCTTACTGCTGATGAAACCCAAAATTTCCTGATCTGGCTGGTTCATAATAAAAGCATTTAGATAACAAAATTAAATTATATCCATTGTTCAAACACTTAACTCAGGATGAGCTCGTTTCAATTAAATAAACACGTTCAATCAGGAGCAAACTGGGCTGATGCACCAAGTCAAACTGAGTCAAGCTAAGTAGCATGTGTATGAAAAAGGAGTAAAAGGTACCGATGTAGGCATCCGACGTAAGCCTTCAATGCCTCTGCCGAAAAGGGGTTAAAATTAGCGTGTCCACCTGGGCGCCATGTTTCCATCTCCGCTGATTAGAGCTGGAGCCAATAAATACTTCAACTACTGCAGAGACATTTGACCCAGGAGTAAATGCTGATTGCACTCCTGTAAAGTGTACAACTGGCAGCCAGTATTGAAAGGGGCTTTAGAGACACACAAGTTTTCATCATATATGTTTTCTACAAATTACACAGACAAGATTTTTAACTCTCAAGCAATGCATGCTGGGAAGTCTGCTAATATGCTGATCACGTTTCTTCAGAAGCTTGATGTAATGACTTGATTGAACTCAGTACAGTTCATTCATTCAACTCATCATTTCAAGCAAAGACTTCATGTTAGAAGAACTCATGGTTATAACTTCTGAAGTGTTCTGAAATTAAATACTAAAATTTAGTTTCATGTTTAATGAACTTGAAAAAATAAAAAGTGTATATTTTCATTAAGATAATGAGAAAAGGTTATTTGATTCCACTAAATTCCTGTATGACTTTTTATAGTGTTGAAATTGGTCCAACTTCACAGCCCCAACAATCGCTTACCCCCGCAGAAACAACTAAAGACACGCGTAGAAATGAAACGCTCGTTACTAGATAGCCGTTGCAGGGGTGGTAGGTGTAATGTTATTAGATAACCTGTTAGTGAGCAAGTTAGATGCTGGTCAGTCTGTCCATGGATAACAGGGGAGCAGGTGATAAGAAAATGTGTGTGTATGCATGTGTTTGTAGGAGTGTGAGTGGGTGTGTGCGTGAAACATTTATTAAAACTTTCTTAGTTATATTGTATGGAAGATGCATCGAATTCATATTTAAAAATCTCTGTAAATCCGGGAAATAAAGAGTCATAAATGAGAACTTAGGAAAGAATTGGTGAACTAAATTGGCTGGGAATATGTGTGGGTGTGTGTTTTTGTGTGACTGAGTGTGTAAGGGAGAACAATTGTGAGCGTGTGTGTCTCTCGGGCGCACAGCAGGTGACGATAAGGAACCATGACAAATACACACACTCACAACCGCTTACAATCTGAATAGTAGTCATATACTGTAGATTTCAGCCACTAGCCGGGTGCTTCCACTGGCATCCATCATTGACATAACAGGTGGCCTGGAGCTGACCAGGACAGAGTTGTGAATATCAAACTCAAATGTGTCACAAATGAGCATTGGATTTTACACTCCCCTCTGTCCAAACTCAGCGTTGGATGGACGTGTCTTTGTGCTACGAGGCTGAAACTACAATTCAGATTGATTGCAATGGGAAAGGACTCCTGGAAAGACTATTTTGCAATTCTAGGATCCCTGCAAAATACTGCGTGCAGCTGCGGAAAATCTCTGCTCCACCTCCTCCACTGGATACATTACGACCGGGCTCTCCGTCTGCACTGGGCTGGAAGATAACCGATGTTCCCCCCAGATGAAAAAACTTATTTCCTCCTAAAAGAGGTGCCATAAATATCGACTTGATTTACACTCAAATGTTCACCTGTGGCATTCTAAAGGGCATTTAGTGAGACAGACTAACAGCCCAATGAAGTGTCCATGAATCTCCCCATTTCCCCCACGGATGGAGGGGGGATGGAAATTCATGGTAAACTTTATATGGGCGCAGCAGCCATAGAGTGGCTGTATATCCAGAGCTGCCATATGACATTACACTTTCCCATATGTTTGGTGCTGTTTCTGTCTCGCGTCCCACTGCGTGCTGTACTTTTGACCTCCCCCTCCATAAAAGGCAATGTTCATGAGGAGAGCCCAGTCTGTCACACGTACAGTGGATCCATCTGGAGCCGAGCTTTGTGTGTGTTTGCTGAATATTAGTAGAATTAGAACTGAAACAATTAGTCCATTGATCCATTAGTTTGTTCACAGAAAATTAATCAGCAACTATTTTGATATTTTATTAATTATTTCTTATTCATTATTAATTATTACTGAGCCATTGTTCAAACAAACATGACTTTTCTCTATTTATATATTTGTAAATGGAATATTTTGGGGTTTTGGTCAGACAAAAAAAGAAATGTCACTAAGGAATACATCATTTCTAGATCTGGAAAATGTTGTGTGGTAATGTCATGTCATTTTGCATTTGAGACAATTATTCAGTTTATTGAGAAAATAATCAATTAATAACATTTTTTCTGTTTTATATAAGAGTAAGCGTTATATTTTGGGGAGTATATTCAGACAAAAAAGGCACACCACATTACATCATTTTTGTAACTGGGATACTGCGATAATATCAAGTCATTATCATCATTAAAATAACAGATTAATGGCTTTTTTTCCTAACTCATATAAATGTAAATGGAATAGTTGGGGGGGGTTGCTCAGACAAATATGTCACATTTGGATCTGGGAAATTTTGGTAATGTCATGTCATTTTGTACATGAAACAATAGGTTAATTGAGAAAATATTCAATTAATGCCATTTTTGTTAAGTGTACAGGTAATATTTTGGGCTTCTGGTCATACAAAAACAGATATGTCACTATGCAGTATGTTACTTTTGGACCTGCTAAATTGTGATAATGTCATGTCGTTCTGCATATGAACGACTTAATCCGTTAATTGAGAAAAAAAATCAATTAATGCCAACTTTCTCTGTTTTATATAACTGTAAACTGAATATTTTTTGGATTTAACTGGACAAAAAAAGAAAAACCTCTATGCAGTATGTCACTTTTGGATCTGTAACATTGTGATAATGTCAAGTCATTCTGCATATGAAAAAAACAATTAACACATAGTATTATCATTATTATTGACCTACATCTTATACAGCTCCCACACCACCAACAGAAATACAGCAATTTCACCACTGACATGCTTTACATTTCCCTTCCTCACTTCTGCCCTGCACAAAAATAATTTTTGTACATCTTTTTGAACTGTCTGATGGATTTACTTTGATTTCTTCCCACAGTCCATCTCACAAAATCACCCCACAAATTGCACATGCTTTTAAGATTAGTGCAAAAACAATGCTGCTTCAAATTACCTGTTTTCAATTTCCCTCATAAGTTACAACACGCCATACATTTATGTGGTGTAACATAAACATCACATGCAGTATATACATAATAAAGTAGCATGTAAATAAACAGGCAGAGTGTTTGTAAAGATGACAAAGCGGAAACTGTTGAGAAAGACTGAATGAATAAGACCAAAAATGTCAGTAGAGCAGTAATGACACTTTCAAAGTAAAATTAAAGCAAGGTTGATAAAGGTTCTTAAAAGCCTCAATTAGCAAATCAGTAGACTTGAGGAATAAATCTCCAGACTTTCAACTATTTCCTTCAACAGTTCAAACCTCTTTGTCAGTTAGATTCTTGAAGAAATCAGACAAGTCAGTATTGTACAATTATTTCTGTTGTTTCACCCTGACAATTCATTCAGGTTGGGATTCTGACAGACTACATCACTAAACCACTGTTTTGGTTGTGCATGATGTTGAAATAAGCACAGCAGGTAGTTTGGTCTGCAGTATAAAAACAGAGATACACGTCACAATAAAACAGAGTGATTGTAAACAAGCCAGTATGCACAAGTATTTATCCACACAGAAGCATTTCAGCAAACATTTCTCTACGCACCATATTTCCCAAAAAATTCTGTCGCTTCCGTATCTGCTCCAATAGTGCATAAAGCAGCTGTCTTAAAAAAGGTGTCTAACACGATACTGAGTTTTATACTGTGCAGTGCTGTGTGTCTGTGCGTGTGCATCTCCCCGTCTATTTGTCTACTGAATGTTTTGCTCTCTTCTCAGGAGACTCTGCAGACATTTGGTAGGCATATTCGCCATTAAAAAACAGGACCACAGGGGACACTAGCTAAAGATAGGTACCAGGAAACAGCCTCAGCAATCCAAAGCATATGTGGCTTGATATTCCATTTGATAAGTTCCTACATCCTGAGTTAAATTATTTCATATGCTTAGGGAACATTCAGATTTTCATGTCTGTGGAACCGAAAGGAAGATATGTGTACTGGTCATAAGCAGCACCACATGGTCTCTTTATTACATCCAGTATACTGTGGGCCAGATTTAACATTATGATCATGTTGGTACAAAAATGTAATATTCATTGACATTATGAATGCACTTTTATTTTTTATTTTGGTTTCAGGCAACAACTGTAAATCATAATGCACAAAGGCCAGAGTAGAATCTGTTTAGAATTAGTTAAAAAACTCAATTAAATGTACAGGAATTTGTCAGTCATGTTATATTTTACTGACGCACTTGGCTCAAATTCAGCTACAGCTCTTTCACTCTAAATACAGAACAGTGCATGCATTCAAACTTGTATATGCGAGTGCATTTCAGCAGCAGAAGACTATATTAAAGCAGATGTGGCTGACCTCATACGATCAGCAGGTCAACTTTCTCTGGCAGAGTCGGTCTTCTGCATATTCTCAAGAATGACGTCAAAGTGAATCTATATATAATGATTGTGAATGGCATTAAGTCAAGGGCGTCACGTGAGCTGCATTTCCAGATACACAGTCTTACTAGAGAAATAAAAGAAAACCAGTAGTTTAGCCTTAAAAGTAATAACATGTCTGCATTCAGCCTGTTCTCATAAACAATGCATCAAATATGGCAGCTCCTACACTGGGCCTAGGCCTCTGGTGCTCATAGGCTTCAGACCATAACTCTGTAGGTACTTTAGAGTTATGTTTTGATGGACCATTGCACGTAGAATAAAGAGCAGAAAAGTCCACATATGGAGGAGGGTTGGTAGGTGGATGAATGGGTCAAACAAACGCAGGGCTTTCACCCAGGAGACCAGCATTTGTGTCCCTTGTGACACCAACAGTCAATGTTCATTTCTTTTGAAGACATTACATCCTAATGTTAACTTACATATGCATGTTACATACATGACGTGACATTTTCCCTAAATCTACCCACACAGAAAGTCATGTCTAACTTGTTAAATGGATTTGACAGAACTTAATTTATTTGTGAACAATTTTCTTTTCTTTTCTTCTTTGTTTACAGCCACATTGAAAAAGGTTAACCAGCTTTCAGAGATATTACTTAAATTGGTAACACACACACGCCCTTGTCATTGTGCGTAGTTTTGGAAAATGTCATATTACGTACAAAACTTTCATTTGTAACAAATATACATAACATATGTAACTCCCGTAAGTTACATAAGTTACGTAATTAAATTAAGTTAACTTATAGTTAAGTCATACTTAATGTTGATTGACTTCAAATGGACAAGAAACCTGGTTTCACCCAGTGAAAGTATTTGTTTGACCCATATGTGGACTGTCTAGCTGATAAAGCTATGTCACTTTTGATGGTCCATCAAAACACAGCTCTAAAGGCCGCCTTAATTATTTTTTTTAAAGTTGGCCCAACATTTTTTTCAGTGGAAGTAGTTTTGTTTCGTAAACCTTACCAAGCAATTGTTGTGCCCTTATTTTCAAAGTCTACCTGGGTGTTGTGCATTTATTGTTGCTAGCTTGAATGTGGAGCCCTGCACGTGCAAAAATGACACACAGTGTCATAGTTTGAAGTCCACTGGCCAAGCTGCTCTATTTGATGAGTTGTGAGCGAGAAAATACTGCTTCATCAAACCCCAAGTGTAATGCATTTGACAGTCAAGTCAATTTAAAGTTATTAAAAAGATTGCTTTTATTCAGGCATATATGGGTACCTTAACAATATGGTAAGAAAAGTGATAGCCTGGCCTTTTAAATGAATGCAATATGAGTGTTCACAGTGAAATGACAGATTAGGTAATTGGTCCATTTCATCCAGAAATAGACATATAAGCATTTTCGGATTTGATGTCCCAATTTATAGGACGACAAAAATAAAACTGCTCTGATCTGATTATATTCCTACACTTCTGTGTTTGAATTTTGTTAGGGTTAAGGAAAGCTCATGGTTTGGGTTAAAATCAGTACTTTGTTGAGATAGGGCCCCTTTGTCATTATGGTTACAATAATAACGACTTGATTAAAGTTGAGGAATGACTGTGGTCATGGTTACAAAAAACCCCAACACTGACTGCTGGTTAGAAACTGGAAACAAACAGCCATCTCCCGTGTTACAATCTGATTGTGGGACCGAGGTCCCACATTTTGTAGAGCCATTCATCCACGCTGACACCCTCCCTCTGTGGATTTTGTGGCTCTATAATAAAGTCACACTATTTCCTCTGGACAACAGCCATATTTACTTGAGACTCTACAGGTCAAGAGGTCTGTCATTCGGGGGGATTTTCTGAAACAAGCGATGCTCTCGTTTTTGGGAGAACAGTCTCTGACTGCATGTAAGCTGTACAAATAAGAGCTTCCTGTTGTGTTATCCAGAGGTGATGGAGATTGTGGCATTTAAAAAAACTGTCCCCAAAAGTCTCTAATGGCGCTAAGGCCGCAGCATGAAGATGATTGCTATAGTCCACATTAGTTCACTGTGAAATATTGCTTGTAGGAAAGCACAGAGCGTTGTGTATGCTGTTAGATCCTGATGCAGCGTTGGAAAATTTAGCTAATTAACGGAGGTATACATGGTGTTTGACCCATGCATAATTAAGTGCAGAACATTTCTCAAATTAGAGACTGCAGGTGGAACGCACATTTCATTCTTGCAGCTGTAGTGTGATGGCTTCAGGTATTTAATCAATGCAAAGGGAAGGACCTTACACATCTCACAAGCAGCTGTGGATGACATTATTCCCAAGAATGACACATTATTGTAACTAGAACAGCTCTGTCTTAATTTAATTAAAACATGCATTGTGATATGAATTTTAACATGCACGAGATGAAAAATGTAGTACAGTAAAAGAAGGCTGAAGTAAAAGAAAGGTGTTCTTGGAGAGGCTTGTACAACTGTATTAGTGTCTCCACAAGGTAAAATATCTTTTTGCTGCTTGCACCCGTTTTCATGCCAAAACAAGTAATTGCTCTACATTGCCTGATCTGCATAAGCACAAATTCAGCTGCACCACTCCACAACTTAAGCTCATGTGGTTTCCTTTGGAGCCACAGTCCCAAACAGGTGTAAACACAACAGAATGTCTAACAAATATGTCACTAAGACTGTGCTCACAGTCGCGCCACCTTTGCATCATCACAAAATTAGAGGCTTTGCAATAACAGGTAAACAACGTTCTCGCACACAACGAGCAGGCTCACTGATCAACCTTTTATGTTGAGGAATGGCATTAGTGGCCAGTGGGGTCACACCTTAATTATCTACCCCAGGTGTAAGCCGGTGCAGGTGCAATCGCTTGCATTTGTGTGTGTGCGCATGTGTGTATGCATGACCGATGGACCTGGAGCTTGGCTGCAGCTAATGTTGCATTCTACGGGACCCATCAGCCTAGTTATTTGTGCACATTCATGACTGTATGCTGAAGGATCTCTGTGATAATACAAGAGGATGTGACTAGTTACATGTAATACACAGTTACTGGACAAAAATATGTAATTAATATACAGTTACAAATCGTGGTTGTATCCAAATATTCTTTTCAGATTGCCTGGAAATCATTTGCACTTTTAGTTTCATTCTTTTGTGGGTCCCTGATCATTTTGTTTGTGGGTTGATCATTCATTCCAAAGCTTTATTGTCAAAAAATTAACATTAATTATAATTATTACCATTGTTTACATTTGTTAAATTTCTCTTTTCTAGTGTAAGCTTAACATTTTTTTAACAACCCAACAGTGGCTTATACACCCTCATCCTAACCAAAAGAATAAAAATGATTAATTGTCAGAGTTTCAGAGGTCACAGAGGTGTGGATGACTAAGTAGCCAGTTGCAGTATTTTTGAGTGATGTGTCTTTTTAAATTGTTTTGTATATAAATTGTGATTTTAGTTAATGTGTATAAACTCACTTGGACAGCCTCAGAGCAGACAAAGCCTTGGGGAACCTCCTGTGATTTTTGTCATCCCCCTGAGGGGGCTCAGACCCCAGGTTGAGAACCAATGATCTATAACATTAAAAAGCCAGTTCTTGACAAGCATACGAGTGAAAAGAAATGCATTATGCTTTGTTTTGCTGCTTTGTTTTTATTTGCGTCAGTGTTTCTTCCTTCTCTCTCCCAGTGGAGGTCAATATACTGTACAGTACATCTCACTATTGACTCCTGTGCACCAGTACATTGTTCTGTGATAATGAGAAAGCATGAGGTGTCTCTGCACTGAGTATTAGCATTTCCATTTGAATGTGCATGCTCTCTCTCTCTCTTACACACAAACTAATTTACTCCTCCAATCCCTCACTAAGTACTGTGTCATGTATTCAAAAGTGCTTCCTCGCCTGTCTGTGCCTCAGAAGTAGAAAACATGTGTTAAGTATTTAGCATTGCCTAATGTGTAGTCATTTACATGTATGTGTGATGCTTCAACAATTACAGAGCAAAGTTCTTTGGATGTGCTGTATAATTGACACTGTATACAGTGCAAAGTTCTGCAGATGTCACCGCGGTATTGTGATTTACAGACACGCCTGCCAAGACCAGGATAGTCTGTCAAGCTCTATGGCAATTGCCAAGTGTGTAGCAAAGACATGTGTGGCTGAGGCTGGGTTTCACCACGCCGGCTGTCTGAGAAAACACTTCCAGAAAGACATTGTGAGCGTCTCAGCGTGTATACCTGCCCTATCCTGCTGCCATACCACAGTAAATGGCTATTTATCATGGCAGGGATGGATTTGACAGCCTCTACCTTCCTCTTGAATTCAGCAGCATTCACAGGCACTGCACAGGGTAAATTACGCCCTCAATTCACATGGAATCAGCCTTATGAGGGAACAACTTTTGGGTGGCAGATCGGCCTATAGGTAGCAAGACTGTCTAACAACTGAAAGGCTGTTGGCTCAATCTCTGGCACTGACAGGGGACTTTATTCCAGTCGTAGGATGACAACTGGTGGGTGGATGCTATTATACTATACATCTATGAGACTCACAAAGGCTGCCGAGATGCTTTCAAGGCAGTGAGCAACAGACTACTGCTTTACAGCTGACCCTGAGCCTCAGATTCCCTGGAGACATGAACACTTAACGATAAACATCATTAACACTTGACTGATCATTAACGATTGATTCATTTTCTTAATTTGTTTACTGGGCTCATACAATATCCCTATGTGTTTGTTTTCCAAATCTTTTATAAATTATTTACTTTTTTTGTCCGAGCTGTTCATGAATGCACCAGAAAAATTGTTGATTGTTGAGTCTCATTCGGAGGACTTCAAATACTGATGTTTTGGGTTGGTAAAGCGTCCAGAGCAGAGAAAAATACTAAGAAAATAAGGAAATACAATACAGAGAGTTGCAGGCCCCACTACACACTTCAAGTGGGTCATAAGTGATTGAAAGGGATTATGGTTGTAGGAATCTCCTTTCGCTTTTTTTTTTTTAAAGGTAAATTCTATATATTATGCCTTTAAAATAAACTGTTGCAATTTATTTCACAGAAATTAACTGTAAACTTAAGTGTTATTATTTCCCACTGTTATGCAAAAGTACATATAACACAAATCACTGCTTTGCATTACATTACATCACAATTTTGGCCTTTACTTAGTGTCCCTAATTACACTCTAATGAAATCTAATAAAGGTTTAACTGTCTAATAAAGAGCATTATTAGTACTGCAAAATAAAGTGCCACCAAATAATTAAATTAATTAATTAAATTAATATGCAAAACAAGGCAGGGAACATATGTACAAAAGTTAAAACAGAATTCAATCAGCGATGGTGAAAATGATACTGCAGTACAGCAGAAAATATGATGCATACAATATAAGAATCATAATGCTGAAAATTGTTAATTATTTTCTTAATTATGACATAATGATACAAATAAAAAGTCATAAGAGCCAAATTATTTCGATCAACTATAAATACTGTCTTAAAATTATATGTCATAATTTAATCTCTTGATTTAATTATTAATTAATGCTAAAATCCAGTAAAATATATCACTTACTGCAGATAATGTGACAGCTAATTGTTTGTCAAGACACAGCACATGTGTAGGAGGTGTAACATAAGGAGACACAAATCCATTTACTTAAAAATAATAAATAAAGGCATCATCAAATTAGTGTTAAAGCAGTTAGTGGACATGAATCCATGGAAATTCAGTGGTATCTAGAATTTTTTGTTGCTGTTAATTTTCCTACAGGTGCCATTGTTTTATTTATGGCATCCCTATGTGTTGGATTTTATTTCACCCAGTGTTTTATGCTTTTATAATTATTATGGTTTTATGTTTTTTTATGATTCTTGTGTGGGTTTGAGATGGCTTATACCTTATTTATTGTATCTTATTTTATGAGTGAGTGGTTTTACTATTTTGTCTTTTCAGTCCATTGTGAGCTCACCAAGGCAAATTCCAATCAACCACGTTGCTGTGGCAATGAAGCTGTACTGAATTGAATAGCTCAATTAAATACTGTGTGGCAGGTAAAACAGCATATTTCTAGCAAAAGTTCGGAGATGTGCAATAAAATCTTAAATCATATAATATTCCACATTCCGTATGAATCATCGGTAGTTACTGTGTCAGTCAAACTTTTAATCCCTTCAAGAATTAATCAGTCAGAGTGAACTTGAAGGATTCCTGGACCTTTAGTTCAATCAGAGCCGCAGCTAAAGATTCAGACATGTGTCCAGTGCTGGAGAGACCAGCCAGCCAGCCAGCCATGGTGCTTCCAGCCGAGGCTTTATTTGTCCTGGAGTACTGCTCTCCTTTTATTCTTTTCCTCCTCATTTCTCATTCCTCTTGCCCTACTCGCGTTGGGCTCATCCCCCAGACTTATTAGAATGGCTTTGACCTCATTATTCTGCATAGACCCAGCTGCTTTCTCCTTTTTAATATCAGCAAAAGCTACAAAGAATGAGAGGTGTGTGCATGTGTGTGTGTGTGTGTGTGTGTGTGAGAGAGAGTGTGTGAGAGTGTGTGTGTGAGTGTGTAGGAGGTGGGTATTGGTCATCAAAATGTGTCCGAGTCCCACAAGCTGTGAGTCAGATAGAAATGAGAAAAGAGGGAAGAAGAGGAGGCGCTCTGGCCATCAGGGAAGTGTGGGCAGACCTGGGGAGACATGAAGATGCAGGTGTTTGGCTGGTTTCTGTGGAGCAGGTGTGGTGTGTTTGCGCGCGCGTGTGTGTGTGTGTGTGTGTGTGTGTGTGTGCGTGTGCTGTCTGGTGTAAGGGTAATGCTAGCCAGCAAAATATTGAAATAAGCACTGACACCACTCAGATTGAGAAGAATAATTTTGACGAGGGACTGCAAATGATTACCGCATTAGAGTCTTTTCCCTCAAAAAAACAACACCTGCACACCTCCGGCTTCGCGAGCTGCATCACACACAGAGGAGATAGATGTGGAGGCCCCTGCTCCCTCTCTGCGTTTCTCGCTTTCTCTTATCACACACGCACAAATGCACAAAAAAAAAAAAAAAAACATCCTCACACACTCACACTTCGCTGCAGGTGGCCTGGAGGATGTAGAAGGAAAAACTGAAGTTGCTAATAGATTAAAAGGATCCTCGACGTAACGTTTGGTCATTACATTTTACTTTTTGTTGCCCTCTTTTGAACGTATAAATTGGAGCTCATTTGTCCTATTATGGAACTGAAAAATGTGTCTTGAATGTAAATGAAGAAAGCCATTAAGGATCAGTGAACACAGAATAGCGCGCAAAATAGCCCAAATGTAAGCACAGATATATTCTGCACACACAGATGGGATGGTTCAGAAGAGTTTTGTTTAACGGTTTACCTTCTCTGCAAACTCATCTGTTTTCTCCAGTCTGCACCTGTTTATTTTATTACTATTTATTATTAGGGTTGCAGCGGTATACTAGTATCACAGTGTACTGTGGTATGAAAATGGATCATACCTTGTACATTTGCTTATCTACAGTATTGAACTCATCCATCTTAGTGAAAAAAAACCCCTCTGTTTTCATCTTCACAGAAAACAAAGACTCATACAAAATAATTCCTCTTAATCATCATCCATGACCCACCAGAAGTGTATGTTGGTGTTTGTGTCTGTAAAGGTGCACAAAGACATTACTATTCATGTCTGTTCAACCAACAAAATGTTGTCTTTCTTTTTATCTGTATTCAAATAGAAGACCAGATGTGGGTGTGGTTTATATTGGTAATCACATTATATCAGGCAGGAACTGTATTTTCTAACCTAATTATGCAATTCTTATGGCTACAAAGTGTTAAAATTAATAAATATGGAAAAATAACTAATTATGGAATATACTTCCACATCCTCATACTGTACTTTTCATCTCTCTCTTTTAATGTTTAACAAAACAACGTTTTATGAACTGCCCCTCCACCCCCTTTAACTGGGGGGCATTGAGCAATAAGAAAGTGAAAAAATGTTTTATAAATTCAAATATTCTGTTTTGCATTGGAAATAACATCTCTTTATAGTAAAGATATATGGAAAAATATCTTTTAGTTGAAGGGAATGATCTTAAATTCAAATGATGCTGCAGTCGTGTTTCTTGATGTGTTAATCTTACTACTGTACACAGTACCATTATATTATACGTTCATATAAATATCATAATACTTAAAGTTGTGTAAAAGTGTGCTTAAAAAGTGAAAAAATTGTTATTGTTATTATATTTTGTAAATTATTTTTGTCCGAATAATAAGCATCTTTAGGTAGAAGAAATATCTGTTTACACTGCATTATTTGTGCTTTCCTAAATAATAATAATATTTGGGTCCATCCCTACTGCACACTAGAATTGCAATGGTGCAAGATTTTCACTAAGTCTCAGAAAATGTCACAGTTTATGATATTATTGTTATTATCAGTTACAGTGACCCTTAAAATGAAACAGAAGGGTTTGAAAAATTGTGTTATTATAATTTCACAGATTATGTCCTGACAGATATGAAACTAAAAATGCTTTTGTAATGACACTAATATGGTAAAATTCAATATTGTAAATAAGCAAATGCATGGTAACCATCAATTTCCATACCATGATATACCGTGAAACTGGTACCACTGCAACCCTACTGTGCCCAAGTGGGAATGTTCAGGAGAATTTTGTGTTTTGCTGCATTTTACCTTAAGCCATCTCATAATTTGTTTTCTTCACTCTGCACAGTTTATACTATTATAATTTGCTGTGGGTTTTTAGGTGTAAAACATGTAGTATGCAAATAGAAATATACACTTTTAAACATACACACATTTACTGTGATAGTGTTCTTAGACATTTAGCCTCAGTAGAATATAGGCGGATAATACACTGTAAGCCAGCAAATTCACAACAGCCTTTATCTCTCATTGACAGGAAAAAATAACGTGGAAAAATGTGGTGTTAAATATAGTTAGAAGCCCTGAGGTAATGTAGTTTAATATCCCTCAATAAAGATAGAACCTGCCTAGGTTTGTCCCCTGCTAAGCAAAACAGTGAACACCTTTCCCCGACAGCGGAGAGCTGCTGAGAACATTAATAACAGCCCTCAGTCAGTCTACGGTGCAACTTCAAACAGGATCAAGAGTCAATAACACTTGAGGTCGAAATTAAAATCAAAAACTGAGTCACAAGTTAAGAGATTCCAAAATGGGGGAATAATACAGGATGAATAATTTATCAATTTCAAATGAGAACACACTGATTCAAGGATGAACACGCAGTCCTGTCAGTGTTCGCCCTATAAATAGGCACTTTCCCCTGCTGTAGCAGCTGAGCCCATTCAAACATTATGGATATACGGCGTTCCCGGGAGAGACAGAGAGAGGTGTCACTAGATCACAACAGTAGAAACAGTGGTTACCATGTAGCGTTCGCCGTGGTACCCAGCAGTAAACATCTGTGCCATTACGGGTGTGAGCTCCAAAGGATGAGGCCTGGAAAGAATCCGAACAGGCAATTAGACAACCTCAGGCCAGCTGCTCTCCATCCCTGCAGCAGCGGGGCCTTCTTCTCTTCGAGCTAATTACATAACAAAGACAGTCTTTAATCAGGTCTTGCCTGTCCCCTCCCCTACCCCCACCCCCCCATCAGCTTCCTTCCTCCTCCTCCTCTTCTGTCCTCTATCTCCCCTTCTCATCCTCTCACAGACTGCAGTTTCATGCAATCTGTGAGATGAGCAGGACAAGAATAAGGAGAAATAGAAAAAAAAAAAAGGCCAGTGGTTAGTGGCTAGTTGGTTACAGTTAGCCTGCTGACCTCTCTCGGTTCATGAAGACCTTCACTACTGATTAATTTGAAAAAAGAAAAAAGAAAGAAAGAGAAACATGAAATCAATTGTGTGAGCTTGTTCAGACAGAACAGAGCTCTGAATATATGAGATCTGCATTGTTGGAGAGTAATTAAACTGAGTATTAAGTCTGTTTTGCAGTAGCTTGCTGGTAGTTCGACATTCACATTTGGCATTTTTGCATGGTTAACCACTGACATACTTGCCAATGCTCCTGATTTTCTGAGGAGACTCCGGTTTTTCATCACCCTCTCCTGGTTTCCTCCCAGAGTCACGATTCTCCTGTATTTCTCCCCCCTCTTTTTTTGTTATCATAATCTGTTTCTTTTTTTTTCTACAAGCAGCCTAACTGAAATACTACTCCACATTTGTACAATTTTCATTTTCTGTGTTAACCAAATTTGAAACTGGACCCAGGTAAGGCTGAATTCTGTGGCCCCATTGTGTCAGCTAATAACTGTCAGTCTCCTCCATATTTAAGGACTTGAGGTTTTCAAGTATGACTATTGAAACTTCAACCACTTTGGGGGCATAAAAGAAGTTTTGTATTTTTATTTTAGCATTGCTACTCTTCTGGCTAATGGACATTTTATACAAAAGCAAGCTTGACATTCCTACACTTTCCCATGAATAGTGGAGTGTTTTACTTTCTTGGTTGATGTATGATGTATTGCAAAAAAAGGGCTCACTTGTGAACAAGTGGGCACTTTTTTGCAATAAAGTCACTTGAGTAGCAGTTTTATTACAGAGCAGATATCAGGACAAAGGTATGATTTTCTCTGCCGTCCAGAGATATTTACAAAATGTAAGAACTTGTATTGCATTTTTTAGGGAGAGGTAAAGTGTGCACAAAAGAGCAATGACAGGTATGTCAGAGGGAGATTGGAAGGGATTTAAAAAATCATTCATTCATTCAACCTTCATTTATTTGACTTATTCTCAGAGAGATCAGTGAGGGTGAACCTCAGTTATGATGAGATTACACCGTGGAAAAGATGACTGAGGTTTGCTAGAGTAAAACAAAACAAAAAAAAAATTCTTTTAATACCTTTATAAAATCTGGTTGTAAGGCTTTACATGTTTGACCCATTTAGTCCAAAAAGTCATTTACTGTCAATCCGCTTCTATACTGTGGGGTTTTCAGAACTTAACCAGAGCCTCATGAGTCTTTTTTTATTTTTTTTACAAATGCACATCAAAATACCAAACATATTCTTCAGGATGCCTTGGCTAATAATCAACATTGGTGGAAAACTGTATCAGCAGGTCAGTCTTAGTGCTGTTTTAGTGCTTCATGAAACTCACACGTCACAGGTCTCATCACTGGGGCACTTCCAGAATAATACACCAGTGGCTGGCTTCCTGAAATCCACACTGTCTTTGACATATGTGCTTTTTCTTTCATAATATTTTGTGATAATTTCATGTCACATGTACATTTCAATTAGTTAACTTTTTTACAAATAGTTTGAACATTTCTAAGTAGCCTTAGTGAACCAAACTAAATTTCTGCCTGGGGTAGCTTCACTGTAGTTCATCATCTTCAAGTGTGAAGTAAATGGTGGCTTGCAAAGCTTGGCTTTCAAAGTAGCTTCCAACACTGAAAATCTGTTTCTTTGTGTTTTCCAACAGAAAAGGATGAAATAATCGTCTATCTGCTTTTGGTTTGTGCTGTCTTTTAATTACTTTAAACCTTGACAACAAAATTAACATGTCTTTTTTCGAACTTATCTTTAACCATGATGTTGTGTTTTGGTTGTTGGAGAAAAAAATCCTTTTGAAACATTCCCAATTTTATTTCACCTTTTGGAGTTTTTATTGGCCTCTACGTTCTAATGACACAAAATATTATATATATATACACACACACACACACACACATATATATATATATATATATATATATATATATATATATATATATATATATATATATATATATATACTTATCACTTTTAATACTTTTCTACAAAACGGACCCCTAACAATAAGGAAGTGAAGCCAATGTTAATAAAAGTCAAGTCTTTAAAATAAGTGGTCTGTTCTGCTCTGCTTCTAAATCTTTTTTGTATATTCTCAGAATAAACAGGTCAGATGTCTCTGAACATATATGTGGGTTTAATAATGATGTCTGGTGTCTCATTCATCCCACTTACTGGCAAGGGCTATTTGTTCATCCACCCACACAAATAAATGGGAGAAAATACAGGTGCAGAATAGGCTTTGAATTTGTTAAGTTTCCTTGAAGTCCTTGGCTGTTGACTCGCTGTAGATAGAATATACAAAAGAAGTTTCTAACAAGTTAATAAAATAGTCCATCTATTCGCTCATTCATCCATCGTTCAGTTCAGGGTTTTGTTAACAAAGGGGCCACTTCTGACTCGTAATGATGTTCTCATGAAACTTAACAGCGGAACAGAAAGCTGTTCTGAGATTTAAAAAAAAAAAAAACTTACAGCATCCCAGGATTTTGTCTCTTCACTTGCCTCTCCTGCACCTTGTGACCCTAAACAATGCAATTAGCACCACCTCAGCCATCTACATCATTAAAATGCTGCTTAGTATATATGATACAATATGGATATATAACACTTACAGGGGACTTTCTGCTGCCATGGTGAGTGCTTTTACATTTCATACAGTAAGTAGATTTAGTGGCTAATTCTTCTGTACCTTTGATTAAAGGCAAACTATGCAGCATTCTCTGAAGAAAGAAAACAAACAAACACACTGTGTAAAGACTCATATACACATAATTCCTTTCAATTATCACTTATGACCTGCTAGTAGAGTGTGTTTATGTCTTTATCTGCAGAGACCCTGCCCTCTGCATATATCTTCTGCTTCTGGGTTTCAGCCTGTTTGTTAATGTGAAGCCCCCAGCCAATACAGTGCGTAGGTTTTGAGGTCAGCGATCTCTAAAAATGTAGTAACCAACAATTACATTGCCTGCCCTGTCTCTTTCCTCTGCTCTCTGTCTGTGAGAGCTGCAGAAAGAGATGCACACATACACACACAGGCAGAGAAGACTTAGGACTGCTTTGGCTGTGTTCACACAAAATCCAGCATTTGTACGGAGGCATGGGCATAATTATTTGTCCTGTAGTACTTCACTGCAAACAGAAAATTTATCTCTCTGATTCAATCCTTTGTTCTCACTAACAGCGCTCCATCACTCACTAAGTTTCTCTTATTCACTGAATCAGAGAGGAAAACATGTATTTTTGTTTTGGGGCTGAAGACTTTTATTAGTGTTTCTACAGTGTGTTGCTGCTACTTAAGTAAAAAATCTGAACATTGGAAATGAGGGAAAGACTATCCCACAATCCCAACGCTAAGTCCTGAAAAAGACCTTAACCATCCTAAAGCACATACATATTGTTCACATACATTGTGTAAATTCCTGATCTCCACCAAATGGCATCAATGGGCCATCTGTATCCGAGATTATTAAACAGATTCCGACTTGCTTCTCTCCCTTTTTTGTTACAACAGAAACTCTTATCCTCTTGTGCCGTTGAGGCGCAGCCATTCTAAGTTGGGGATGAAACATCCATCACAGTTAATGTTCTTAAGGAAACTCTGGGTTATCCTAATTATCACAAACACAGACTAGCACAATTTACTCGTTTAATCAAATCGTGTGCTTTGTTTAATTAGCTGGATATGTGCACAGAGAGGGAGAGGACAGGGAGAGCCACAGAGAGGAAGAGTGAGAGAGACGGCTATGCACGTACAAACATTCTTTGCCTGAGGACAGAGGGAATTAGATAGAAAATTACCAAGCCATTGTAGAATTTGCACTCAAAGCACAAAAATTAGAGACATTTCACGAAAACTCCTGCAAAGACCAATTCAAGGTACAACTAAATCTGCTCAGCAACCAGGAGACTACACTGAACACAAAATGGTTGACACAGTCATTGAACTGCATGTTTATTTTAGAGGGTTTTTCTTTGTTTGCCGTACCCAAATAATTTCACAAATCATTTCTAAAACTGGTTAAGCTTGTATCTCACACATGCCTCTTTATCTTTGCTTTATGTGTTTTGTGCTGCCATCTGAAAATGCCCCTATCATTTAACAAACTGTTATGTTTATAATTTTCATAAAGTCACGCTAATGTCGCTGTCAGAGGTTAATTGCGTCTCAACTTTTTCATATGTAATTCACCTTGACTTTCCAGTCTTATTTGCTTTGTTTGACAAATTAAGCTCGGGAAACCGAGAAATCACGTGCTCTTTTGAAGTCAGATACAATTTTCTAAAAAAAAAGGTCCATATTCACATTAGTCCCAACATTTCTCGCTATCATAATTAGTCTGTCCTCTCAGAATCCAATATTTAACTCCCTGACCTTTGCAAATAAAACCATGCAGTCTTCATTTAGACTGATTAAAACAAAGGACAGAATCAAGACCACAGTACAACACAATAAGCCCTTCTTCATGATCTAAACTGACGCTGAAATGCAAATTCTCTAAATATGCATGTTTATAGAACATGACGAAGAATGTTTAACAAGAGCTGGTTCAATTGAAAGTTACCACATTCTTAAGAAGAAAACCTTTTATTTCTTGAATTCATTTAGAATTCAACAACTGTTAATTTTTCCATTCCAGCCAGCAAATTTGTAGATACATTATTAAACATTATAAAACGCCCACATTTTTCATGCTTTTGCATATACTGTTACTACTATGTAGGAAAAGATGGTCTTCAAATATATTCAAAGGACCTAGGCTGCATTTATTTTGCATTTATTTGAAAAACTTAATTTATTCTACACGCTACACTGTGTTGTTATATAATCAAATGTTGATACTGCACTCAGACAGCTTAATCCTAGCAGTGGTGGAAAAAAAACTATGCACTTTTACTCAAATACTTGTACCTTACTTCAGTATTTCCATTTTGTGCTACTTTATACTTCTACTCCACTACAATTCAGACAGAAATACTGTACGTCTCACTCCACAACATTTACTACTATATTATTTATACAGTTATAATTACTTTTTAACTAAAGATTTTATATTCAAAAACATTTTATTAGATTCAGTTAGTTGAAGATGGCTGATCTAGTTTGGCCCCATTTTACTGGTAACTGTTGAATCTAATCAAATTACCCAATTTTTGACTAAAAATTAAATATAAGATATAAATTCCTTTTCCTATTTTCCTTCTTTCCACTCCTACTGATCGCCTCATGACCACTAATAAAACATTAATAATACAACATTTGCAGAACAACTATGTTCAGTTTTGATTGTAATTCTGTACCTTTACTTGGCTTTAAAATGAATTACTTTTTTGTACTAGAGTACTTATACATTGTGGTACTGGTATTTAAAATCTGTGTACTTCATCCACCACTGTCTTACAGAATAGCTAATCACACTTTCATTGTTGTTAACTGTCCAGAATACCTCAGGTATAATACACAATATACACATAGTGAAATGACAGAAGTTTGCAGTAAATTACAACTTTAAAAAAACAGAAAAACAGTGGGTCAAAGCTACGAGGGCAAGTACCTAAAGTGTGTCCTTTACTCAAGTGGAAGATTGTGTTCTTTTCTCCGGGACATGAGTGCACACATGATCCACTCCTCATCCTGCACTGCAGTTCCCCCGGTCCAGCTCTCTGAATCCAACCCGCTACAGTGTCAAATGAGACCAATTACGTCTCCCACCAATCAATCGTTCCCAGCAACTGAACCAACATCAAACTCATTGATTGAGAACAAGGCTCCGGTCGACGTAAGGTGATCAACCCCTCACAACTGCTCTCAGCCACATCGATCTTTAGGCACTGCACTCTGGGCAGATAAATAGATATTGTTAGATAAAGTACAGTAGATAACACCAACTGTTAACTGGAACTTCAGACAGGTTTGACCCAACTTCAAGAAAAGTTACTTGTAGAGAGAAACAGAGGTGGGCCACTCTCAGGAAACTCTTAGGAAATAAAAGACAGGATTCAAAATATGATGTTGCTATATGTTGTTGTCGACCCACACAAAGAGAGGAACATATAGAACATAAGACAATATCTGTTGCTACACAACCTGCATTTAAAGCAGCAGAGCACATCTGAGGTTTGATTCCAGATACTTATCTGATGCTCTTTAAAATGATGCTAACATCAAGAATACATTAATCAGCAATCAAGTTTGTAGTTTTGTAGTCATAGAAACAGTGAAAACAATAACAGCAGCTTACATTATTTGCATTTTTCCATTTCTCTTCTTTTCATGCAGTTTGGGTCAATGCATAGAACATCAAACAATCAGCAGAACAGAAAACCACAAAGCAGGAAGTTGTGTTCTTACATTATCCCAAATGTTCAAATCCAGAGTTACCTGCCCAAGAACTGCATATGTAAATTAGCATTTTTGTTAACCATGGCACATTTACATCAATTATTACACACTGATGTTCATTAATATGCTCTGTCCAGGTTAAATAAATAAATCTGTATTTTTTTTTTGAAGTAATGGTTTCATTTGGTTGCCTGTCCACTTCATCAGCAATGGTGGTTCTTTAAAAGTTAAGATAACAACTCTCATGAATCCACATTATTTTATTATAACAGAAAACTACATTGTTTGTTATTGTTTTAATGCGAGAGACTCCTACTGTAGCTGCAGAAAAAAAGAGTATAAATTACAGCATTAATTACAGTATGTAATTTATAAATTACGTCATGTAATTTATGAATGAGTATAAATTGCAGTGTATTTAATTACTTATCTGATTCCCATTTTTGTAGTGTGAGTTGTTGGGAAGTGGACAGGGTGAACAGAGTGCATACAAAGTGCAGGACTTTGACACTGACAGTGATGAATTACAACTACTCACATTAGTGAAAATGATTTTTGGAGTACTTGTACTTTCACTTCTACTTTTTTGGCCAATGGAAACCATGACATATGGACAAAAGAAATGCTGCTGCAAGCACAGGTTTGGAGAGGTGACCATGATCACTGACCAGAACAGCACCAGAGTTGGGAGTAATTTATTGATTTGAATTCATGGTGATAATTCATTAGACATTAACAGTTGAAAAGTAACTAATACTCTGAGTAGTTTTTGAGAAAACTTTACTAATTTGCTTCTACTTGCATATTTTTTCAACACCGGTAGTTTTACTTGTAGTTGAGAAATATTTCAGTTATGTAAGAGTAATTCTTTTAGATTACTGTTGGGGCATTTTTGCTGTTATTTGACAGTGGCAGGTGAAGATACGACAGGAAAGAGGGTAAAGAGAGAGGGGGTGACACACAGCAAATGTGCTGCAGGTAGGAGTCGAACCTGTGGCCACTGCAGAGGAGTGACAGCGTCAGTACATGGGGCGCACACTCTATCTCTACTCAAGTAACTTGAGCAATTTGAGTAAAGATATTCAGTACTCTTTCCAGCAGTGGACATCAGAGACCAGTGCGTCCAGGATCTTGTATCCTGACTCCAGTGAATGGTTTGGTTGGAGTCAAATAGAACCCCTTTGTTTAAGGTTAGGCTAATTTTGTGATTCCAGTTGAATGTCTCATATCCAATAGCAATAAGGATAACAAGAGTGAAAGACATACATATTATGTAGCAGTTAAGATTTGTGTAAAATCGAGAAGTGTTCGATACAAAAAAAAAAAAGAAAGAAAGCGCCAGAGGAAATGAAAAGAACTACTAAAAGTTTTATATGTTAAAGCCAAAATGAGTGGAGAAGAAAAGGTGGGCGAGGGGATGTGGGAGAGATGTATACTGTATGAAAAATGTTCTCTCATTTCCTGAGCCTAATAACTTTCAAAGGAACATGAGCAGTATTGTTTTGTCATTTTCACCCAGCTCCACCGTGTGTGTTTGTTTTGTTGTTGAAGATTTATTCAATTTCTGATTGATAAGTAGATTACAGATAGCATAGGCACACACGCTTCTCCCTAAGCTGCTTACTTAGTGGATTCAGCAAGTCATCAGTTACCATGATAACAGGTCTGGTAGCTGATAGTGAAAGGGTTAACGGAGGAATTATTATGCTCACACAAACACAATAAGTAGGATACGATGCAGACTATTAAATATTATGCATGTGTATTAGAATTTCATACATCCAATAACATTTCATTGCATTGTGTAATGGTGAAATGAACCACTTTCCTGCACCTTCGATGGCAGATGATTGTATTAAATATGTCTATTGTTGCCTTCATATACTTTCTACCATCTACTTTAACAAATGTCTTGCTCCATTGCTCTTTCACTTCTTTCAAAGGTAATATTTAATAATGCACTCTGAGAATTGCCAACCTTGTCATTCAAAACAATCTCAGTGACTTTCTGCTACCAGGGTGTTTTTTTTTTTCCCTGCTTTGCGTCTGTACGGACTTAGGAAACAAATCTCTTGCCCTTGTTGCAGCTCAAGGACACACAATGCAGTGTGACCAGTATTATCAAATTGTTACAAAGACAAACCTTGAGAGCCTCAGGCTACAACTGCCTGGGAAAGTGTTTTGAATTTTTTATGAAGCGTACCTGATGCAGAGCGCTGGACTCAGTGTGATAGCGTTACAGTCACAGGCAGGTGCAGAGCAACTAAGTAGTTTTACTCGAGTACGGTGCAGTAGTTGGGTATAGATAATTGTATTTAAGTTAGAAGAAGAAGTCAGAAGCAATGTGACTTTTATGTCTAACTTACAGAGATTCATTAAGAAATTAATGTCATGTTTCTTCCAGAATAAATATATTTTAATACAGAATGTGTTTGTCTTCATGCCAATATAAGAAAAAACATTATATTTGTGGCTTGAAAATGTTTCATCTTCTCAACATATTTTGATTTCTATTTGAATAGTGCCTTTAACAAAATTATACTTGTCCTTTAAATCGACTTGCTCACATTGAGTTTCCAGTACTTTTTGCCATAATACTTGCTTTTCCTGTGTAAACTAGTGGCAGTAATGCACAACTAAATTCTTTTACTTACATTTCCCAAGGTAATCTGGTTCCTTTTAAAAAAAAAATAAACTTGTCAAACTTTACAGTGCACCCACCTTCACCTGAGTGAACAAAACAGACAGACAAGCAAGCAAAAGTAAAGGAAATAAGGGAAAAAAACAACAACAAAAAAGTATACTTAACTGCACTAAACAAACAATAACAACAAATAAATAATTTATCATGTACATTGATAAAGGCTCTAGGCCATAAATGCCCAGGTCCAAAATGTCCAGATGTCCAAATGTCCATTATTGATTACTGACATGTCCTGAGTTTTCTTTGAAACCGAGTTTCAAAGAAAAGGAGGGGCTTCATTTTTCCAAAATAAAAGTATGCATTTTTTTTGCAAAGTGTATTATGGTAATTAATATTCTGCATTTTTTTTTAGATCCAATTGAAAATCTGGCTAATTATTTAATAAATGTAAACAAGGATATATTTCATAACTTGTGAAAAAGTTCCATAGGTTGAAAAAATGCAATGTCTTGTACACAGATCAAATTGCAATGACAAAATATGTTAAATTTGTTAAAAGCTTGGCGTTACAGATGGCGGTTATCAATGAATCAAAGTAAAACATAGATTATTCATTTCATGAAAAAGGTATTCCAAGATGTAGCGATAAAAACCTTTTGTATCACTGAAATATGCACCTGAATATAATTATTTACAGCTTACTCTTGATGAATTTATGACTTATAAAACTTGAATTAAAATCTTGGCAGATTCAGTTGGGGAACATTAGGGTTTGTTGTCAACATGTTTATCTAAGATCCTATTTTACTCACTCGCAACTTTATGATGTATGTGTCTCCGCCATATTAAACTGGATCCAAAGAACGTAAAATAGCAGACTCAATACACAATAGAGCTGCACGCTGTTTTTATGTGTTTAAGCTTGCTCCTACTGTTCAGGGTGATATAGATTTGATTCCCGAATCAATAAGGCAGAAATGTGACATAAGACTGTGGAATCATTTGCATATGTCAGAAAACAGGGTCAATAATAAAGTTTCTCTTTGGAGTAAACTGCACAACTCTCCACGGGCTGAAGACAGACATGCTAATTTTGAGGAAACTGAGTTACAATATCTACATAGTGATAATCATGCAGGATGAGCCCAATTCAAACAAAGTAATTATCCGAGGAAAAATCTGAAAAAAAAACATTCAGGAGGACAACAGTTTGTGTGAATTACAAGTTCACATTTTCTTTTCTATTGTCCTGATTATGATAAGTCAAGAATATGATATTAAATGAAATTTCTGTTAATGTGTGTTCTGTTTTTATAATGCTTCTAAGTTGGCTACCTCTGTTTCTAAAGATTGGAGAGAAAAACATCATTATGTTTTATTTGTTATCATTTGTAATTCATGTTGCTCCTCTGTTTTTTTTTTATCTGTTTGTCTTGTAAACCTGTTTGGGTTGGGCACATTATTTGTGCATGACACAATCATAAAAATCAAATGAAATGTACTGTAGAAAAAAACTAATTTGCAATTATTGCTGTGCAGAATTGAAATTGGACTATGACTATGATTTGTTCATTTTGAAGTCATATTTTTTGAATATGAAATCAAGCTCACCTCCGCTGCAGTTCTTTGGAAGGACCAAATTCTAAAAACCTTTTCCAATGTTTTCTGACAGTATTTCATTTTCAAAACAAAAGACAGATTCGGTTTGGATTATCGCTTAAAACCATAGACAGCTCTAACCCCTGCTAGTGAGCACATCATTTAACATTTTAAGACACATTAAAGCAGCATTTGGAGGCCATGTGTCTATCTGAAACTGATAATGTATGTTTCATGTTGAAACAGGATGTTGGATCAGGGAGGTGGGGTAAAACATGAGGGAACAAAGTGTAACACAGTGGGACATCAGTTGAAGAAAGAAAAGTTGATTTATGTGGGAATACTGATTGTTTCTTTTTTTTTCATGTACACACACTTACACGATTTGACATAATCACTAGAGACAGACAAGATGGTTTTTAAGGAATTACTGATGAATTGTGTGTGCTATGGTGCAGAAAATTTAGCCATTTCATTTTTTTTTTTTTTTGGTTTAGATATAGGCATATTTTTTGCATTTATATGTTCCAGAGGAGCAGAGGAGACACATGGGATCAAACTGCTGGAATCTGATCTAGGGATAGTTAGGGAGCACATGTTCCTTCAGAGGTGGTAGACTGAAACATCTCTTTTAGTACGCAAGATGCCTGATATCACATCATACAGATGTGAACAATAAAGTAAACATCTGTAAGACATTTCCATGCTACAAACAGACTCTGCTCTGTTAAACCAAACAAAACCTGCAAGAACTTCCTGGCCTTTTTTTTTTTTTTTTTTTTTTTTTTTTTACCACTGACCATTATCTGTTTTAAATACACTTCCAATTGAGCCTGGAAGCTGTTAAACTGGAGTCTGGCTGATATTCAGATATTCTGGGATTGATCATAGAAGCAGCAGGCAGGTTTTCCTTTAAAACCTGCATTTAGTGGTCCACCAAGGTGGCCTGAAATGCCGCTCTCATGCATGGTAATTAGATGAAAAGGCTTGTCTGAGACTGTGATGATGACCACATTATAACAGATAAACCGGATGATACAGTCACACAAAATTGTCTGTAATGGCAGGAAGGAGAGTGTGGGACTAACAAGTATCAGATAAATGTGCAGCATTAATCCTCTGTTCAAGCTAAAGTGAACTCCTGTGTTAAAATAAGTATAATCCCCTCACATTGTGCTAAGCTTACTTTTCTGATAGATTACACCACCTTATTCTACAAAGTCACAATGGTAATGAGGAACAAAGCATGTTACATTTGTAAGGATTTTGTTTAAATTGTTGAGATATTGTCCCTATAATCTATATACTCTATAATAACTATGGGACATTATGGACGGATGCAATGTCGATAAAACATCACATGCATTCTATACTTAAGTTTATGGGTGTTCAGTAAGATTTTAGGCTTCATTCAGGTGGAAGCCTGGAGGGGTTCTTACGATGTTTGCACAATGTGTGCACAACCAGTGAACCTTGAACTTGTTTGCAGCTAATCTCACATACGACTATATACACTACTACCACTACTACTAATACTACTACTACAATAGCCATGGCCAGAGGCATTATGTTTTCAGATCATCCCATTCTTGTGACATCTCAAGAATGTCTTCAAACTCAACACAAATATCCACTTGGACTCAAGGATGAACTGATGTGACCTCACAAAACATGTTTTTGGTAACAACTTAAGAATTAATTCCCTAATAAGGATAAAAATCTATAAAATTCTTTTCGGTTTGCCTGGTAGAGATCTGCACTTTACTGAGTGTACTCTTATAGCTGTTTTTGTTTCAAACAAACAATTTAGTCCAAAGAGGATGGAAGTCAGGGTGGATGGATGGGTCAACTAAAAGTCACCTTCTGGTGGATTTTAACCACAATTCTTTCTCAGCCAAGAATAAGTACATAATTTCAAGTCCTAACAAGACAGTTTCCTTAACCTTGACCAAACCATGATCCTTCTCTGGCCTTAACCAAATTGTTTTTGAGCTTAAACCTACTGAGACCTTAACCATAGTGGTTTTAGATCAGAAAACACTTCATGATTTGTAATGGTCTTGGAGAGCACTGAAGAAATATGTTGTCCTACATGTAGAGGAGTGTACACAGACTTAGATGATGTAGTGAAGTAGAGTAGGATCATGGAAGTTGTTGTCTTCACTGTAAAAACAACTGACAAGGTGACTTCCTTCATCACTCTGATGAATCAGCACTAGAAAATGGCTACTAATGACATGCACTGTTACCTTGAATAAAACTACAAAACCTATATATATATATAAAATGTTGCTCATGAAATATAAGAATATAAGAAATCATGATTTATCTATTATTAACACCATAGTGTTGATATTAGCAACTTGCTCCACAGCCACTGGGAATACACAGGCCAGTGTGTTCTTAATTGCCGGTCGCAAGTCTGAATAAATGGGGAGGGTTTTATCAGGAAGGCCATAAATAGCTTATACCAAATCAAATATGTCGATCATCAAATCAGATTCCCATGCTGAGTTGGGCGGGGCCCAGTTTTCCAGCGAGACTCAGATGATCCACTGTGGTGACCTGAAATTGGGGAGCAGCTGAAAGAAGAAGCTGTGATTATTAACAACACTGTTTCCTCTTGTTTACTACCAGAAAAGTCCTTATTCAAATATATTCTGATAACTAACTCAGTAGCACTAGCCACCCTTTTTGTTTTTCTGGCGCCTCTCTTTGGGACAGAATTAATTGATTGTCTGGCGAGGGGCGTTTCATGCTGGAATATGAGAACCAATTAAATCTCTAGCTCTGTGGCTGAGCAAATACTGCACAATAAATTCAGATTTACCCATTCTTAGTGGAAACAACATGCTGTGCCATGTAGTCACTGTTAGCCAGAGAGTTAAATGAATTAAACTGAATGAATTTGAATAGCTGTCTCCAGGATAACAGTCACAATACTCTGAGAGGCTTTTTTGGAGAGGGGGAGTGTCAGTTCAAATGCTGCACACAGGCCTAACTGGAAAGATTTTGGTAATTAGTTAGTGAGGGGAGCCAACTGAGGCCAAATGGAGAAGTGATATGTTTATTTGACCAAGTCTGCCTGCAAGGGAGGGTTGTTAAAAATGCAATCACTTCAAGTAAAATCTGAATTTTGTCAGTGTGCACATTAGATTTTTAAGTGTTGGTGAGGAGAGAATAAAGACCTCTGTGTAGTTCACTGAATGATTTCCCTGCTGATAGTGCTTAAATATAGTCTTGACACATATGAAAATTTCTTTCCATGCCCAGAAGATGATGAGTTGAATCGAGGACACATTCGTAGCCAAGTCTGTGAGCATCATCAACGTGAAAATGCACCACTGCTGCTCAGAACGGTATAATGGCCCTTTTTGTAGATAAATAATTAAATAAATCAGTGGCTGAAGAGATAAATGAATTTGCGTGATAGGAACAATTTATCTTCACTGCTTCGCTGCACTTATTTACCAAATCTTTGCTCTTACAAAGGCCTGCAACACTGGCTTTAACAAACAAGGACATGTCAGTGTGGCTTCTGTGGCAGCCGCGGTCATCAGTCATCTCAGCTGGATTTAAATACTCCAGAGAGAGCCATACATCTGAAACGGTTCAGAGCAGAGGCTTATGGTGCCTCACACAACATGTGCTATTTATGTGCAGCGGTGGGAGTGAACTCACATCTAGCGACTGTATTTCCATTCACACAACGTTTAAACATTTCTGTCGAGAAAGTTGGAAAAACATCGTATCCAAATTACAGAGCGCAACATATTATTATGTGACTGAACCACAGATTAACTTCTATCACTCTGAAAAAAATTGGTTTCCTAACGGGACCGGCCTTTTAACACTCTCACACTCAGTTATCTAATTCATTCTGACGTATGAGGAGTGGATAATTTTACTCACTTAATCAAATGATCAGAAACAGACGCTGGAACTGGCAATTGAAACTATTCTGGCATCTGATGGAGAAATACATCCAGATGAAACAAAAGTTAGAAATGTGGACTGATTCAGATTGTTTAATACTTACTGTTCATATAGCAGCGTGGATGGAAGAGTCTTCAAATAATAATTATTTACAAGTTTTCCTGCTTCTGCACCTAAATTGAACTGCAAAGAATCAGCAAATTAATTAATTTGTTGCATATATTATTATATGCTGCATGAACCAAGTGTAGTTAAGTAAAACTCCATTACCTTCAAGTGACAGTTCACCTCCAAAACCATAAATACATATTTTCCATCTTACTTGTAGTGCTATTTATCCATCTAGATTGTTTATTTTAGTGTGAGTTACTGAAATTGTATAAAGAAGAAAATATAATGAAGGACAAAATGACAGTGACGAAAGACATCTTGAGCACCCCATTCTCATTTTATGATATGGTTTTATTTAATTATTTGATGCTATAAAAAGGACATTTCAGATCATGACAGACAGCTGAGCCCTGCTCCTGACTGAGCCGACAGGCTGTATGGGCAGGGGCTTGACATCGCGGCGCCAATCCTGATCACCACTGCACAGACTATGGCTGCAAATGATGTCGCCAGTGCAAGATAGCAGCACTTGTATCTAGCATATTTTGGCTTCATTTTAGTACAGTGAGAAGAACTGGAGATGCATCATCCACCTTTATTTACAGTCAGTGGTTGCAGAGTTTTGGAGATATCAGCTGTAGGGATGTCTGCCGTCTCTCTAATATTATGGAGTAGATGGCACTCGACTTGTGGTGCTCAATTCACCAAAAATACATTTGAAAAACTCAACAGCAATGTCTTTTTCTAGAAACCATGTCCTGGTTACTCAAGATAACCCACAGACATTGTTGTGAGCAGTTCCACAGCAGCAGAACTATCCCTGCCAACCATATCACTGCATCTACTCATGGATGAGAGAAGGCAGACATCTCTTTCTCATGTCTACAAAACTTGGGAATTCACACAAAAACAATCTAGATGAATAAATGACACTGTAGGCAAGAGGAAAACAATACGTTTTTGATTTTGGGGTGAATTGTCCCTTTAAATATTTGTGACTGAACAAGTAGATTAAGTCTGGAATAACCATCCTTAATTAACACTCCTAAATCTCTCTGCTAATCTGCTTTTTGAGGACTGTGTGGTCGTGGTTTGATGTGGCTAAAATCTAATCGGTGCACAATATGTGACATCACCTTGTTTGAAACGAGATCCACCCACTTAAAACCGGTGAGAAGCACACAGAGAAAAACTCAAATACAGAAATCTGTCATGTGATATAACTACAGCTGTTCTACCTTTGACAGAAAATGTAGTGTTCATGTAGGATCTTGTCGGTCACAGTCAGAGGCTGATTGAAAAAAAGGATTTTCAGGGTCTTTAAATATTCATTCCTTTACAGACGGGTCTTTACTGTAAAGGGATACAGTGCCTCAGTCGTCATCACAGCAGGGTCAGCTCACTGATGAGTGCCCTTGATGACACGAGTGCGTGTCCAGTGCACAACTTGAAAGGAGTACCACATGCGAGGGCGTGTTAGCCTTATCAAAGATCTATTGATCACTTTGTGTGAACATTTTTCAGCCAAGAACGGCAGCTTGCCAGCGCTTCACCTCTTCCTGCTGACAACACAACTTTAGCGGCACCACCTCTTCATAAATGGATGAAAATCTGTCTTCTTTTTTTAAACCGTTGACCAGGCTCCCTACACTCCGGACCATAAATCCTGCCTGGCTTTTCTGCACCCATTTGTTCAGAGGCCTCCCTGAAGCAGCGCTGGCAGGGGCCCCAGTCCTGGGGGTTCGATCGGCCTCTCCAGACAGATGGCCCTCGCACTGTAATGGCAAAGTTCTTAGCAGAGCCTTAAGCTTTCATCAACAAGGCCTTGACTGATGAAGACTCTCATCATTCCAGGTTAGGGGCCATTAGTCTAAGATCATTCCATTTATCTTATCCTGTAAATGTCTGCATATTTTAGCATGATGGCTTGTGTTTTCATACTTGGAAATTTTAGTGTTCTTGGCAACGGCAAATAATTTGAAAGTGAGATCATCCACCCTTACAGAATGCAGCCAAATCATCCACCTATATAGAAGCACTTACTCAGTGAAAATACGCAGCTCTCCAGTTTAAGCAACCTTTCATTTAATTTCACCACATTTTTCTTGTGTTCTTCAGGTGCAGTGCAGGTCAAAACTCAAATATAGTGTTTGATTAAAAAAGCTTTTGCTGAATTTAATGATGAAATAAAATGCAATGCAGTGTTTCTTTCCTGCACACATCAAAATGGCTTATATATGTTGCAGTGCATATTTAAGGATGTTTTCATGCCTGAAAGTCCAAACCAAGGTCCAAAACAAGGTTCATGTTTTTATTTTGTATACATTTAAACCTGTTAGTTTCGGTTGGAGGTGGGTCACAGGAGATTTCATTTGGGTTGCCAAATAAATAAAAGACTATGGAAGAACTTCTTCAAATATAAGATTTATTTTTGCAGTGTACCTTTTACAAAAATGCATTTATTTATTTTTTCTAAAGTATTTAACAAGTATATATATTTTCAGTAACATGCATCAAGATAATAAAGGTTTTAGATGCAGAAATGGCAGTTAAAATTGTCAGGAATGTTAACCTAGGCTCAAATGAACTCTTCCTGAGAATTCCCCATTGTGAATAGAGTCACGATGGTTTGTCATTTTTAAAAAAGTGGGTCACCAGAAGGCAAGTTTGGGACTGTACTCGATAACTATATTTGACATACCCATGTTCTGTCATCACCTTACGTGCGCAGCATCTCCCAATACTTGCAATTGACTGGTTTGTAGATAGATGTGAGTCTTATGGTGGCTTGCTGTCCAGTAAGTTCAATTCCTCTCCCCCTCAACCTCGTACAAAATTACTGAAAAATATTGAAATTTTTATGATTTTTTTTCCAGCTGACTCTTTATAAATGGTCATTGGACCAAATGTCAGTTAAGCATTTGGTCTTCCCTCCCTTGTTGGGTTTTCAGGTTCTGAAAACAGCCTGCCAGAACCTTCTGTAATTGGTCTGAAAGTAGCTCGAACCATCCAAAAAAAATAACAATAAAAAAACATTTTCACGCTAGAAACAAACTGAACCACGGTTAATTTTCATCTGGACTAAGACCACCTCTTTTGGTTGGACCAAAGTTCATCTGTTTGGTCGGGAACATGCTCCAGGGGAGGTTTCATGCCTGTTATTTCAGCCAGAAAGCCCAGACCAAACCAGACCAAATGAGGTAAGCAGGAAAGAGCCCGAAGATGACGTGGAACAAATCTCTGTGACAAGGATATGACATTAAATCCTGCTTGTACAAGCCGCAGTCTTCACTTTCTTACTTCCTCTTAAACTTGACATTTTTGTCACCTTGTCCACTCCAAGATGTGAAAAGGCTGACCTACTATTTTTTTTGTATTTGTGGCTTTTCCTGCACATTTGAGTCCTCTCTTATCTAGACAAAGCATATTAAAGCGAACATTAATCTTGCTGAACATCTGCAGGAGGACGGAGGCCAACAGCGTCAGGTTGAAAGGTTACATTAGTTGTTGGTTTCTGTGGAAGTGGCGAGGGAATTTGGCAGATTTTAATCAAAGTAGGCGGTGTGGTCATGTTCAGTCGTGACTTGAGTCATCTGACCTGCATATATATCTAAATTATCATTCAGCTCAGGCTTTATCTGTCAGACATGCTGGAGTTTTAGATACAGAATCTGTGCTCTGTGATATAACATCAAGGTGGGTTTGCAGCCAAGAATTACAACACAGAAAACACCACTCACATAAAAAGTAGAGTCAAAGAAGAAAGGCCTCACAATCTCATACCATGAACTCATTTAGGAAACAGAGAAGCTACGAAATCAGTGAGACTTTGGAGTTGTCACTCCAGCTCTACAACGTAATTAACCAAGGATTACAACACGAGTCAAGAGTTGATCATTGGGGGTTACGGGCTAATTTCAGTCATCGACTGATGAATATCTATCAAGATAGAGAAAGAAAACAACATGCCTCTCTTGATCATTCTGAAACTTTTGGCAGAAGTTGAAAGTCTCAGTGAAAACTGTGGACTCCTCTTAATCACAGTGTGGTTTGCTTAGGGATGCCAATGTTTACAGAGAGGAGTCTGATGAAAAACCTTTGATTGCACGATGAGCATCCACATACTCACTCTGTCGATGTTTTGGCGCTTCAAACACTATAACTCTAACTTCATATCATCAAATGAAGGTCCAAAAATAAACTCTAAACCATGAGGGATTCCTTTCTAACTGTTCTGATTAGCGGTTGACAAGCCCTGGAGCTTAAACCAAACAGCACCTTTTGTGATATGAAAATCATACTGAGCTGAGTTGGCAAGTTGTTTGTCTTCTTTTTCCTTTTTTGCCATGACATCACTGGAAAAGACACTAACAAATAAAGACTTCAGCTGAAATCTTTATTTCTAAGTTTTTTTTTGGGTGGAGATTCAGATTTTAAAATCATTAATTACCATGAAGATGAGGGGTTTGGATTAAAGAGGAGGGGACCCTAAGCACCATCTTGCAGATGTTTACTGTGGTGTTTATGCCTATATGTATTTATTTTGTTTTATATTTTCACCCTGTTCCATCCTGAATTTGATTAATCATCTGCGTTGTATTTTGTGTGTATTATGAAGGAACTACTGCATGCTGTATAAAGATAATAAAGGTCCAGTCTTCCTAAAAGTAAAATAAACAATGGTCACACATTATTTTACAGTACAATAAAAACATGTAATAAGCAATTCTTTCTTCTTTCTTCAAATTAGACAAAAACTAGAAATAGTATCATCTTCATTAGACTATATTAGATGCTTTATTTGCTCTTTCTTAGAGGATAACTGGGGAAACATTACAAAAGAACTGTACTGTAATCTAATGTGTATTATTTCCTGCTGTTAGACCTTTATTAGACTTTGTTAGAGGGTAATCAGGGACACATTGCAACAGAACTGTACTGTAAACTGAAGACCTGAATAGGCACGAATTAGCCTTTCTTAGAGAAAATAAAGTGCGACCTTCCAGCTTTTTCCAGTTGATGTACAACATTCATACTTCAAGTGATATACGGTACATTGACTGTAAATGGCCTGCTCACAAACTTTCGAGGCAGATATAAAACAGATAAATGCACAGTCTAAGTAAAAAGCAAGAAAAGGTGGCTACACATCTTAAAAAGTTGCCGCACCTCAGGGAGTGTGAAAAAAAGGGCTGCAGGCTGCACAGCGGAGCCGCAGCAGCGCTGCAGTGCTGAATCAAGAGAAACTAAACAACTTGTGCTTATTGGAGGTGAAAGTTTAGTGTGACCTGTATACAACATCACAATTACAATAATAGGCTATAAAGAAAGAGGAAACAGTGTCATTAGTTTAATTAGTCAGACCTCCCAAATTGTCACAGTCATTTTCTTTTTTAGTTGCTTGAAATAAAAACTCACAATTAGGCACATTTACAGTTTACTGCTTTTATTTTAATTTGGATTTTATTGTAGCATTTTTTTTTACATTACTAATGAATTCCTTTGTGTTTTTTTGGGTAAATGTGTTCTTTAAATTAAACTCTAAACAAATGGTGAGAGAAGAGGGAGGAGCATGTCTTAATAACTTGATGAATGACACTAATGGGTTTCATCGGTCCACCTAACTTCTACAGCATTTATTTTTATTTCTCTTTGCGCTTTTTATTGTGTACATTACATGGTACATGCATGCAAATAAACAAACAATGTACAACTGAAAGGCCATTAAAAAGGCTTAGCAATAATCCGACTCTTGAGGGAAGCAGACCTCAGGGTTAAAACACCTCATAATACCAGTGATAACTAGCCAGCGATCTATTTCCCAAGTGCACTGCTACAGCAGAGAAAACAAACAAGAAAGTAAATGAAATCTAATGTTCTAAATGTTCCTGTGTCAGGGGAAAAAAATAAACTGTTGTAACTTAAAGCTAAATGCGACCACATGTTTAAAGTACGGGAAGATATATTTACTAATAACAGCAAATATTTTTTTTATAGCATAGAGGAGTGAGACAAGCATATTTTCCAATAGTTATTAATAAATAAATACTGTGTAAACACAGTGAAATTAAATACAGACCCACTGAATAGATCCACTCATTGCAAAAAAGAAAACTCATGATCAAGGCAACTGTCTTCACTAGATTTTTGGCTTTTGACTCAAACTCATTCTTACATTCGCTGTAATCTCCTGTAGTGATAATTTACTCTTCTTCTTTGGATGAACTTGAATCTTTGAGTTTTAAAGCCCCACAAAAAATTGTCATTGAACTGTGAATCTGATTTGGATGCTTAAAAATTAAATGGTTGCATCTGAAAAAATTAAATTATTGACCATTATTCACTTTCACTTCAATGAGTTTACTTGACAATTTTTTAAAATAAACATTTTGGGAGTTTCTAAAAGTCAAAGATTTGAGTTCATCTAAAGAAATAAAGAATACTCAGTGCTCAAATAGTAAAAAACAAATTTCCTCTTTTTTTTAATAACAGTGTAAATCCTCATGTTTACATCACACTCTACCATGATGTTACTCAACCACAAGCTGTCTCAGTGTACATGCTGCTCACAACTGTATTTAGTGTTTGTGAAAATATATAATAATATGTGAAATTAAAGTAGAAATTAGACTTTTATGGGTCTATTTCCTGAAACAAGGTAGAGTCAACCTGCAGATGTAGCTGGGAACAGGAAGACATACTTGTACATTGATGCATCTTACTTTTGTTTGTGTTTTCCTTTTTTGATTGCTAGGAAAGCAAAAAAAAGAAGCTTATACAAGAAGGAATACAATTTCAGCAGGTGGACTTCTCTCTTCCCCTTTAAAAAGCAGCAGAAAGTTTCCTAATGGACCAACCAGAGAATCCAGACCAGCTACTCCTCAGAGAAAACTGTCTCTGGAAGGTGCAGCACCCCACAGCACATATGCACAGAATCCAAAATGTGCTTCCAAGGACATATTTTCTCTCTGTGTGCAGAAATGCACATCCCAACCTAAAGGAGAACTGTACTGAATCTTCAGCCTGTTTCATGTTTAGTCACATTACATGGACTACATGGACAACTCCAGAGTGTGTATTTTTGGAGCAATGGGATTTTGTTCTAAAGACTACTAGCCAATCTTTACATTGATAGACAATTGACAGAGTTATTAAAATCCATATGAGCTGGTTTATATGTTGCAAGCCATAAATAAATTGCAAATGTGTCCATTAATCGATTAACTTACAATGTAGGACTCTTCGTCACTTGTCAAGTATAATATTGTGCTTGTATAGGTTTAATGTCCCTCACAAATCGCCTGAGCTTCAAGCCTGGGGAACAAGGGGCAGGTGAACTCTCTCGAATATTTTTAAATTTTATCGTTTGCTGTCAGTGTTACATATATCTCCTTTAAGACACTTAAGAGACAAAAAATGGATTAAAGTTTGAAATTAAAATTTTATGTAGTTGTGCACTTAAATAAATAGATAAAACAAGCTAAAATTCAACATAATTCACAGTAAAGTTTCTTCCTTTTTGCACCATAAAGCTGTGATAATTGCTCTTTGCATCTGCAGGTGCTTTTGCATGAGTGCTGAAATTCCATTGTCCTGCCTTGTTTGCATGTATGCAACTTAACTGCAACTCAGCACAAGCAGTTTTGTTTACAGCCATGACAATAACAGATGCAACTGCAAAGAATGAATTTGCCCTGACAAACATGGTACTGTAAGCGTGTATGTGGTACTGTTCCTTATCACTTACATAACAAGACAGCCCTTAAAGGCATGGATCGCTGCAATATTCAAAAAGACATTATTCCTACATACATATAGTACATTTCCTCTAGCATGATGCCTGTGAGTTGCCAACTTTATGAGATATCAGCTGTAGATATGTTGCCTTCTCTCAAAATTAAACAAAAAAATGCAGTGAAAGACTCTAAGCAATGTCTCTTTACAGAAATTGTGACCTGGTTATTCAAGATAATCCACAGACCTTGTTGTGAGCAGTTTCATAGGAAGTATTTTATTTCTATACTGAACTCCACTCGTCAACCACATCACCGCACTAAAGTAGGTGTGCATCTGTTCATGGATGACAGCTTCGTGATTGTGACAATGCAGGTAAAATAAAGGAAAAAGAGTTTTAAAAAAAGACAAACTGCAATGTGATGTATGGTAAGGTTTCAGTTTTTGGAGAGGTCTGTGGTTGCACCTTTCAGTATGAAGACATGATAACTGCTCTTTACACTTGCAGGAGATTTTGCATAAGTACTGAAATTGTGCTGCACTGCCTCGTCTGCATGTATGCAACTTAAACTGCACCTGAGCACAAGCAAACGCAAAGTATGAAATTACAAGAAACATGGTCCTGCAACTGTGTATGTGGCAGCCATTTAACATTTTGCACAACAGTAAAGGCCTTAATACAACCCTTTCTGCCATTTGCACTTCTTAGTGACGAAGTACTGGTTTGTGTTTGTGTTGTGTGTTTGAGTGTGAGTGTACTGTGTGTGTTTCACCATGACCAAAGAGATAAAACATTTATCATAAATAATTAATGTGACAAAACAATTATGAAAATATCTCAAATTGAGTGAAATAGATTGTGAAATAATTTTTAATTTTCAACTTAGACAGTTGCAATCCTCAGTGGAGACAATTCAATAGCAACTGTAACAAGATATTCTTTAATGCATGAGTGCTCCTATTCTCCAAATGGAATATAAAGTGGCTCAAATGCCTGAACACACCATTTGCTGTTAGCCAAAGCAGACACTCCCACCAATACCTGCACATTTACGGGTCAGCTCCTGATTAACTTCCATCGTCATTAATGATCCCGCCATCTGAAATATCATTTCAAGACTTTGACAGTGTGCGCACCAATTTTCAACACGTTATTATGGGGACTGTCGAAACAGAAACGGCCGACTTTCACGGTTCTACCAAAGCAAATGGCACTGCGAGTCCTGTTAGACTTGTGAGGCCCAAATGACGGGGTGAGTGAAGGAAGGACTGCAGGAGAGAGTCATTATTTTTAAGCTGCTGGATTCAAGCCCAGATATTTTGAATTGGTGCCTAACAGGAGATTAGGACAAAACCTATCAAGGTCTTGTCATTTCACAGAACTTTTTATGAGGCTTCGTACTGCATGGTGAGTGAAGAGCAACTTTCACTGAGGGCTGGGTGGATGTCAGACTGGACCATATTGTGTCTTAGCATGACAAGCACCTGCCAGCATACAGATGTTACTGGCAACAGTTTAGGGTTTCAGTGTCAGCTCTTACTTGGATTTAGCACGGATTACCAAATCTGACAACTGCAAATTCCAGTTGCCCTGTCCTGAACCACAACCGTGACGTGCCATCATTAACCGCATCTCACATCATTTAGTGCTTTTTGCTTTTCAAGAAGTCTTTCTAAAACTCTGTGCTTTCAGGCACATACATCCCTCCATATGTTGAGGGGCCATTTGCTGGGATCGCCTGAGGGTTGTTAGAGAAATGCGGCCAGAACTCTCCCTTGCAGTCGGGAAAAGAGGGGTCAAATCTGTTAATGATTGGCCCACTTCGCTGGATGAGGTGTGGAACTGGCCCCGCTGCCCCCAGCACTCCCCTGTTTTTCAATACGCCATCCATCTGGCTGAATCGCTCAAAGACTTTCCACCAGGAATGTGGCTTAAACGTCTGTGAGAAACAGTGTGGATCATTGTTCAGATCTCCGCTTCACAAACCTCAACTGGAAATAATTTATTTTCTATAAATGATATAAGCTGCTCAAGATATTGTTGTGTTAATGTAAACTGCACGCACACTGTTGAAGTTTCAAACATCAAGCTACATACACACTAAAAATTATGCGTTGAAAATAAACTATTTTTTAGTTGAAGCCATTGTTACTATTATTGTGTATATTAATATTCTACATACAAAATTCATTACTAGTTTAAAAGATAATGTTGGTAACTTTTTTATTGTCATAAAACATATTTCATTCCAACTTGAGAAAAACAAAATAAAGCTCACTGAAACTGTGTTAGTCCATTAGTTCCTACTAAAGGGCGGATATTTCATGCTACAATTTGTGGGAACAATAAACATGTCCCAGCTGAAGCTACGACAGCTGGTGGGTTGGGGTGTTCATGAATCGTTCACTCTTGGCGACTTCTTCTTCTCATCACCACAAAGTCTCCTGGAACTATGTTCTCTACCCCGTTCTCCTTCTGTGTTGTCTGCCTGTTCCTCTACTGCCTGTTGTCGCAAAACTTGCCAGAGAAGTGCTGACTAAGATTACAGTATACATGGGTATAAATTAAAATATAATAGATTTGTGTATATATTTCACTTTTCCTCTGAATGTCTGAATAACTCACTAACTTTGTCACTATTCATATCTTAAATATTTTGGCATGAAAAGGAGACCTGTGGCTATAGTTGGTAGTGGATCACGCCAATGTGGGGCATAATGAGGGGGAGCATGTGATCTCGCAAAAAATGCAAATGCATTGTTTTTGTCTATATTAAGCACATTGTCACAATACGGGATCAAATTAAGCAACACTGATTACACACTGACAGACAATAGTGGTTATGTTTTAATTTTTTGATCAAAATTATTATTAGGAACAATTCGGTAATATGGTGACCCTACCCAATTATACACCCAATGCTCCAACAATCACCAGTTCTAATGGTTTGATAAAATAAACCCTTCATTCACCGTGCTATGAAATATTGGGAGAAGTGAGAAGGAGGTCAGACATCAGACAGGCAGAGTGGAGAAATCGTATGTAGAGCCAGAATATTTTATTCCATTTCCTTTACTTAAGTAAATGATTTGAATACGTCTTCACCACTTCAAGAATAGATGATTCACAGGATATTGAATAGAAAAACAAAAAAAAAAAATCTAAGACAATAAAAGTCTCTCAGATCTGTGATCCATGCAAAGTGAAAACTGCAGGCATACTGAAGCTGCACAAACAGTCCTCCCTTTGACGAGGAAAACACAGCTTTGAGTTTGATATGACTTATAATCCCTACCGTACTCCGTCCCTATTTTCAAGACAGATACACCAATATTCACACACATGGATGGATCCAGCATTGAACAAATGAGACGCAACAAAAACATGATGATTATGTTGTTTTTTTCCCCATCACGTTGAATTACATCTTTCATGCCTCCACTTCAGTTCCCAAATGTCTCCTATTCAAGTTCCTCCCCGTCAAAGTCTTAGATCCATTGCTCTTCTCATGTGTGATGGACAATGTTTACCATGGCCATGATAAACTATTTCCTCATAAACGATTTTGTCACGGCCTTCTGCTGGCTGTCATGTGGGATTCCGCCTGCAGACTAAAACAACCATAATTCACTGGCTGTATTTACCTCCTCAGAGGACAGAAGCTTGACAGATGATAAATGGCCACTGCTGACAATCATCAACACATACCGCCCTGTGTTTGCCTTGAGTATAAGTGGCGCCAGGACATGGAAATAAGACTTTGACATATCACATATGGGGAGAAGGAAAGAAAGAGAAGAAGAAAGAAGAAAACAGGAGACAAAGAGCTGGGGAGCCATGCCTCTATTAGCAACTGACTGAAATCTCTGATGTGTATATTGAGCATGTTTGTTTCTCCGTTTCCACGTGTGTTGACTGTGTAATATTTTCCTACTGCGAATGGATTGATGCTGTACATGCAGACCCAGCAGGAGAGACACACAGCTGTAAATTGAAGATGTTTTTTTCTCCCTGCTGCGTCTGTGCGGTACAGTCTTACAGCATATGAGCGCATGACTCAGAACATAACACAGTCAGGGTGATGAATGTGCGACTCCTTACAGCATATTTCTCTATAAAGACATTTTCCACATGGCCTAATGACATGTAGAAAAGTCACCTGCTGCACAGTCTGTGCAGTCTTTCATGTTTTCTCTCTTTGCATGTGTGCTTGTTGACAGTGTGCGTACAGTAACTCTTATGTGTGTGTGTGTGTGTGTGTGTGTGTGTGTGTGTGTGTGTGTGTGTGTGTGTGTGTGTGTGCGTGTGACAGCGTGGGCTGACGGTTAGAGGGACTCTCATGTAACTGAAAGCTCTCTACAAGAGTAGATGTCCATCAACTTCCATACATCCTTGAGGTTGAGGAAAAGGACCAGACTCCTCATGGTACCTCTTCACTGGCTGGAAGTGACTCAAAATAGCTTCAGCTTCAGCAAAGGCAAACAAGACGACTGCCGTGCGTGGGTAAAAACAGATTACTTTAAGTTGGAGTTGAAGTGTGTCTAACTTAAAGTACATTTAAATGTGCAAAATTACGGCTACTGGTCTAGATGTGAACACATGCATATAACAGAGGAATAAAACTTTTTTTAGGGGAAGTAATTTCACCATAGGCTATTTGCTATTGAGGTAATCCAAAAGTAATGTAACGTAATTAAGTTATTTTACTTTAATTGTGTGATGCTTGAATTAGATTACTGACATTTTAAATTTTTTAACTGGCAATTAGTAATTATAGCAGAGTACATTTTTAGTAAGTAACTATCCCAAACTTAGTTCTCAAAATTGAGAAAATTATTAATATGGTCATTGTGCTGATGGTGCATACTATTCTCCCACAGTGCAATACATCAAAATATTGCAACAAAGCCATTGTATAATTTCCTTTTAGTACACAACTGTAAATATGTTTTAACTAACTGCAAAAACAGACTGCTGTGAAGAAAGGGATGGATGTGGGACACAGTTTACTCACAACTTAGTCAGGCTGTACTGTACTGCTAACATAGGTTGACCATAGTTAGAAAAAAAACCCTCAAACTGGGACCCTTCGGTGTTGGCCTATTGCATGTTCATGCATGTGCACATGTACGCACTCGTGCATGCACTAAAGATGTTTTCATCAGGATGGGGGGCAGTTTATTTAAGCACTTAGCAAACCTTAATTGTGATGACAACCAGCACAATTTCACAGTGAATGTTGAAACTGAGACATTTTAGTGTTTTGCAGATATCTGTTGGGACAGTCCCAGAAAAACTGTATTTTTTTTCTCTCTTGAGACACAAATCACTGCTAAAGATTTCATGACTCAGAGCCATGCTGCTAGCTTGGCTATAATGAAGGCAAATAATTATCTTTGTGTCACAGTGCCTTCTAACTACATGTTTGTAACTGTACTGCAGACACAAAAAAAGCAGCATTTCTCAGCCACTGTAACTATTTTAAATGCAGTTCTACTTTATTTTAACCTTCAAATGGCTCCTTTTGGGCACAAAAACATGTGTTTTTTGTCTACCAATAAACATAGCTGTGCAACATGTTTTGAATGTACCTCCATCCCTCCCTCCATGAAACAAGAATAATTCCTAATCATCAAGCCTTTCATCCAGGTAAAGTACACCCCTGAACACAATATTAATTAGCAGCAAGGCTTTGATCTTCTTCTAACAAGGAAGTATGCTGTGAGGAGAGTTTGAAAAAAGTCTTAAAAACACCACTTTTTATGGATTGAGGTCTTTGCTATTTTTCCCAAATTTAGCAGTCTCGTCGCAGCTAATGCTTCCCTGAGTGTTGTATGTGGAGGTACTATTCTTGGTAACCTTGTCTAAAGATGTTTTGCTGCATCTCGGATAGACTGATGCGGCCTTGGATGGCATTTAGCCTGTCACTACAGAAAAAAAAGACAATTATAGTTCTCATTTAGGCAACACTAAAGCTTTTGGGGTGTCTTTGTACTGTATCCTCTTCCTTCTTCTTCCTCTATATGCCACACATTATCTATTTGTCAGAGAATTAGGAGATTAGTCATGTCAGACCTTCTTCCTTTGTGGGCTATCTGTGAATTAGACTCTGTGAAGGACGTTTTTGCCAGCCAGCGGTGAAAGGATCCTTCATGTTTGCATATATCCCCCACACACACTTTGCTTGCTAGTTGGGCACACATGGGGAGCCTACAGCTGTTCCCTACCCTCAACCCTGCCAACAATCATTACGATGGATCTGAAACCTAACACTTGGTTGCATTAGCCTTATGCAAGAAAATGCAGTCCTTGTTTATTTAAGTCTAACAAACACAGAGCCATTAACAATGGTGTGATTTTAACTTCCAAGCTTCAGAAGAAAATGCACTTCACCCACAAAATTGAACTTTTCCAGCAAATGAAACTCAATCTATCCCTTTAGACAGTTTCAATAGGGTCAAAGTCAACAGCATGACATGTGGAGGCACTTCAGCAAGAAAGTTAGTGATGCATCTCATATCCAAATAGTTTGAAAAGGGCTCTGAGGATTTAGATCACTGTCTAGATACAGTATATTTGATTTGTTCAATTTCACCCCTGTGAAAATCCAAAGAACAGGCCGTTTTCAGAATGTCAATGTTGTGTATCATAGCCATCATAATGCTTACATATCCTGCTTCAGGACTCTAAGGTCTCTTCAGAATCCCGTGCACACGGTGAAACGGATGATTCCCAGAGATATCCCGGGGATATTGGATTTCCCCGGCAGATGAAACTATTTGTGACCAATATGTCAATTTTTTCCAGTCGGCTTGCGAGAGGGCACGAGGAAGGCAGGTTCTGACATCTCTCAGCCTAAGCAGACACATGTTCTGCTGACCAGCGAAAGCTTCACGTGCAGATATGGAGAGATTGCTCTGTGGTTATTAACATCCCGCCCAGGTGACAGGGTCAGCTGCAGACTCGGATCACATTTGGAGCAAATTTAAGCGTGGCACTGCTCCCTGCCTTCAGATCCACAGCGAAAATCCACCACAGTATTTTAGACATTATGCTAATTGTGATTAATATGCATGAGATACAATTTAAAAAGACTTACTAATGAACTGAAATGCACTCTACTATCTCAGGTCACTGTTACATTCGCCAAAATTCAATTCAGTCAGGCAAGATATGAAAGATGTTCCAGATTTCATTAAGGTATTAGAATAATAATTTAAAAAATACAGACAAAAATAGCTGCCTCCAGATAAATCACCCCAAACGATAACATTTCCAGATCGATCAGCGCTGGCAGCAGCCCAGCACTCACTGAGCGTATCTACTTTTCACAAGGCATTTCTCTTCACACTGATGTATATAGGAGCAGGCAGGCAGATGCAGTCATTCTCAGTTCCTCTGTGCCACTCTCTGTTCCTCCGTCTGACTTGAGAAAAACAGGACTTATTGGCTCTGCAAATGAAATCAGTTGCTTGTGACACTAGTGTGCCTCCCAGAATTTGTTTATTGTGCCAAGTTTCATTAAATCCACCTTAAAATAAAGGGACACTTGCAGTGTGCCCTGTTTAGTCACATCACTTAAAACGGTTAAACGTTGAAAGGTGACACCTGCTTCTGAACCATTGTCGCGGTCCAGCTCTCTGTCAGCGTTAATTTTCCACAAGTCTCTCATTTGCTCTAAATCAAGACAGATCATCACCACTTTAAAATGAGTTCCTGAGCGTGCCACTATTTAGCATAGTAACATAAACATGTTTTATTCAAATGACGAGCGATAAGAGCACGGGAGGAAGCCATATTCCCCTTAGTGCCAGCAGGCAGGCACGTAGACAGATCTAGCCTCGCCGACTAAATTGTGCTTTTTTTCCTGAGAATTGGCAAGCTCTGGCTCACTAGAGGCACACTATGGTGTTGTCAATAACAATGACTGCCTGTGGCTTATTTATTTTCTTATCAGCTTTAATCAGTCTGTGTTGACAGTGACATCTGTGCTCAAGCAATATCCAACTGCTACCAGTTAAGATCCATGTACATATTTGTGTTGTTTAGTGTCATATGTCTGTAGTGTGTAATTTAACATTTGTGTGTGCAGATACAATTGACCATCTAATTTTGGGTATGGTCACATATGTTCTTAAAGAGCTTGAGTTGCACTGTGCGTGCAGAGTGTGTTTTTAGGGACGTGTCTTGACCCACAAGCACCACAAATTACAAAATTCTTACAAACTCAAAATACACAAGTATCTATGTTGTTTTGTCTTTAAATTTTGGTCTGCTATCCCCAAACACAGTCATATCAAAGCCTCTGAAAATGACCAAAAATGCATGTATGACATCAAAGTTGAGCATCCACAAAAATCTGAGCGAGAATAAATGTTCCTAACTAGACCATCTCTCCAGACTGTGTAGGCACGACAGATCACATTTTGATTGACATGTCTCTCAGGAGCACCAGCATGGAAGCTAAGCGGTGCACTGCTGTGGTCGGGGTCAGCTGCAAAAAACAACACTTCCTCATACCTGCACGACAGAATAAGTCGATTGGCAATCACTCCAAAAACAACATATATACTTGGTGGAGAGTACAGACAGTGACAGGCTTACCGGAGTTTAATTAAGTCATGTAAGTCAACTATATAATGTATGATATATAAGTCACATGACATTACACATGTGACTTATGTTGTAAAGTGGTCGCAGATTTGTTCTGTTTATTCACAAAATCTACTTGGTTAAGCTTAGGAAAAGATTACCGTACTCTTAAAGCAATACTGATACCAATAGCATATAGTATGTAAAACTTTTTTTTACACAGTGCAGCTGGCCACCCTGAAGTTTTCTTCATGCTTTATTAGGTGCTTCATCATGTTAATCATGAAATAATCCTTCCACATTTTATGCAATTAATTTTATCAGACACCACGGGTGTGTAATATAGCCATACATTCAAATTATTTGGTGGCAAAACCACACAAATAGTTATTTTTTCTAGATTTGGGTACAAAAAGGATAAAATTCAATTATTGTTTGGCTTGAGAAGCTTCGATACTACTTGGCACTGGGTTATTTCACTCAATACCTAAAAGGTATTGATACCCAGTTCTACTCACAACTTTAAAAAACTCATTGCTTACTTTTCATTTCAGACAGGACTCAAACCCCGGCCTCCCGGGTGACAGTCCTGTGCTTGTTTGAGCCATCCATCAACCCCACACTTAACCAGCACGCACATTTTTCTGGGGAGGACAAGCTGGCAAAAAAACAGATTTTGGCCAGACTCTTTGACAGAAAGAGTAATTTCACATTTCAGAACACCAGAGTTGCCGAGCTGTGCTGAGTCACGCCCAAAGACTGACCATCCCCACAGCCAACCCATGTGAGACTCAACTCATGTCACCAGAGAGAAGGTGTTTTTAAAAGTGTCTATGTGTTCAGCTCCTAGTAGCTTTTGTCGCTTCTCACTGAATCTCCGTGGTTCGAGGTATAGTTTCTTTCCTGTGTTGTTGTTTGTACTTTCAGGTATCTCCGTTAATTTTCTGTTTTATGTTTCAGTTGATAGGAGTCGTGTTCAGTTACCGCTGATGAAAGCCAAACTCATTTTGCTTCTTCATAATAAAAGCTTCTAAATAACAAAATGAGAGGGATGTCTCATTGCAAAGAATTTATATGAAATAAAATGTTTATTTGCTCCTTTACAGCCCCTCGACTGAAGCTAAGCCAAACTTCAACAGCAGTTACAAGACACACCTACAAGCAAGTAGCCCTGCTGTGATGGAGATGGAAATTCTTTGCAGTGCTGGGCTGATTTGCACAGTCAAACAAAGTCAAGCCAAGCTATGTATGTATGTGATCTGGGTATTTTAATATGTTAGTTTGGATACGATCTAACAATAATTGCTGCGGACTGAGGCAGCAATAGACTAACTTCCATTTTCTGCAAGGTAATATTTTTGTTAAAGGAGTCTGGAGTGATATAACAGCTCCATAACTCTATAAAATAACTCTATAACATATAACAGCTCCAGTTTGTTGTTGTTAAGTTGGCTCAGATTCAAAGAGGCAAATGAAGCGGGAGCCGAGAGGTTTTGATACAACTATTTGAGCAAGACGATTGTCGTCATGGATTTTTATGATTGGTTAGTGGAATAAATTTCATAGGTTTCACAATGCCAGAGCATAATCACATAATCACTCCACATTAGGAAAGTGTACAAAAACTTAAATTACAACATTTCAAATGTAATCGAAACATAATGTCAGATAGTATTCGAATGCTTACTATTGTGTACATGAGACCCCTAATTACATAGTAAAAATGCTATAGTGGATTTAGGCTTTAAACCTTGAAGCATGATTTATTAAATAAAACCATTGAGGGCTTTTTAAGCAATGTAATTTCCTGTAAAAACACTGAAGGATAAAAGGTTATTCACTTCAGATTTTATAGTTGACGACTGAGTGAGAGTTGAATAAAAAGACTCTGGCCTTTTGCCCTCTAGTCTCTAACTGAACAGATAGCTGCTGGTTTTGGACAGCTGTCTGACTGACTGCATCTCCACTGAGGAGCACATTTTTCCACTTTTCTGCCCGGCTCAACTGCCGGGTATGCCGAGAGGCGTTTGCCTGTCTGGAGAAGCGACGCCGGACTTGTGGGCAAATGTGTGTCTGTGTGTGTGTGCGTGCGTGTCTGTGTAGTGGTACGTGTATCGTCCGTGTCTACCTCTCTCACTTGCTGAAACATATCCGTCCAAATTTGACAGCGCGGGGGCAGACAGCCATGTTGCAGAATTCTGATCATTTAAATGCTCAGAGGCCTGCTTGAATAGCAGAGGTGTTAAAAAAAAAGGAAGAAAGACACAGAGAGAAAGATAGAGAGCAGCCCTCCACATGCCTCCATATCACATAAGGGACTGCCTGCCACTTTCCTGTGAAAAATAATGCTCACTTGTCAATCTTCCAAGAGCCAGTCAGATAGCCGCCAGTCCCATGGAGACCTATTGAGGTGTATGCTTTGTTTCATCTGGGGCACGCCTCAGAGGAGATCGGGAAACGTTGTAGCTAGGAATTGCCTCCAAAATATAGGGTAGGAAAAAAAGGGCACATTGATACAACCCTTGAGCTGATCTGCTATCTGGCTTCAGTATAGAGAACAAATATGTTTGATTATCTTATGATTGCAAGAAGAAGAAAAAAACAACAAATTACTGAAATCATCAATCTAATTCCCAAAACATGTACATAATTATTGAAACAGGTCATAATTGAGGTTTAGTAATCATTGAGAAGATAACATTTTGCTTTTGAGATTCTATGAAGAACATACAGCTTTTGTTATGTCAGTTTTGCAGTATGACTTTGAAAAAAGGTCAGGTTTGCAGGAAATGTCACAAAAAACAGGTTGTAGATTGTACGGGTTGGTGCAGAAATCAGGAAAATTAAAGCTATTACAAGGAACTTTCTTATTTAGTTGATTTTGGACGCTCCTGTGGACAAAAACAGTAGCATTTCCACCACAATTTAATGTCAGAAATAAAACTATCCACATAGCCTAAAAATCTCTTCTTGCTTCTTTTTAACCAGCTGATATACTGACACCAAATTCTGCCTGGGAGAATGAAAACAGACGCTTGTTTCACCTGATTCTGCAGAGAATCTGACCTGGTGGCTGACATTAAGAACAATTACACAGAAATCCTCTTCCAATTTAACTTACATAGGTCATATAGAAGCAGCAGTAATAAACTGAAACTGTTTCATACCTAAACAAGACCAAAATATTCAAGTTAAACATATATTAAGATATACATATTAAGGACATATTTGCTGAAATGTGAATAAAAATGTGATATATTGTCCATATATGTTTTGAGATTTAGAGCCGTGATTACCTGAGACCTTGTTTTTTTATGTTCCAAAAAAATTAAATAATGTCTTTTTAAATTTTTCATGCCTGAAATCTTAAAAAAACAGGATTTCATGGGAATAACTTATTTACTCATTTGCTTGAATAGAAAGAGACACAAATAAATGTGATATGCATTTGAAGTAAAGCTGGGAGCTATGCAAATTTTCATAAACTAAATGCTAAAAGGCCAGAGACAAATAGCATTTACACCCCGCAGATACTGTTGTACTTTGTATAAAATGCTATTTGAACTGCTGCTCAATAACACAATTGTCCCTGAACGTTTTTTAAAAATTTAGATTTATCACTGCCCTAATTACTTAAATTACTTTCTGATGATAAATCGACCAGCACGTGCTTATGTACACAAAGGTACTGCATTCCTCCAGAAAAAGCAATTCTCTGTAGTCCACAGCACAAACTATAAAGGTGTCAAGTGATTTATCTATGCGGCAATGCAAATAAAGAAAAACATACCCAGCAGCTTGAGGACGAGGTCTGCATATCTGTCCACACAAACATTTCCATGTCATTTTGAAATACACTTCCTATTACAGTTTCATGATGCATAGCACCGAAGCAAGCCAAAAAACCCCTTACTTGAATAACTGTGGGAAACTTTACCAGCAGAGAGGCTTATTTTTTTGTTCTAAATAAAGTTAACAGCTAATGACAATGCTCTAACAAGTCCAGAGCAGCCGTCCGTCCGTGCCTTCAGCCTACAGCGACCGTGCTGAAAGAGATTCTGTCCTAAACATCCCATGGGTCGTCTTAAATGAGCAGGTTTATATCAGTGTATCTGGCGCAGACAGAGAGGGAGAGATTGAATGTTTTGCAAATTATTCACAGGGATTATAAATCACAGCGGTGTCAGTGTTTCCAATGATGGGAGAGGATGCTTCCTCATTCCTTAATACAAATGACATGGAAAACAACAGCTGCAGCAATAAAATGCTCTGCCATAAAAAAAAAAGGATAAATAAATGTACAAAAAGGAAAAAGCCGGGGCTCATCATTAAACATGTCGGCGTGGATCTCAATGTCATCTCAATGACTTGATGCCTGTTTTATTGCTGTTCTATTTGCTTGTTTCGGTCTTGTGTAGTCAATTGTCTGATTCATTTATCCCATTCATGTCGTCTTTATGTTTGTCTTATTGGATTTTAATTGTTATTGTTTTTTCTTGTGTGTAAAGCACTTTCTCAAACTCTTCAGAGGTGGTTTTTACGTGTCTTGCAATGATGTACAGTGACTGAGGAGATTTCAGCATCTTGATATTGGTCAGTCAACAAAATGCTCTGCATTCTGTGACAGCTTCATATTTCTAGGTGTCGTGAAGTGACACATTTTAATAATGATGGTATTTTTATAAACAGCATATTCCCAGATACACTCAGAAAGACACATTGGTTTGATGGTTTACCGCAAGCTGCTGGCAGATGAAACTGAACTGCAGGCTTTATAAAGAAATTTACAGTCCTCTGCTAAAAAAAAAAAAAAAAAAAAAGAGAGAGAACGCATTGTCTAAATTAATGTCATGTTGTAAAACGTACACTGTTCTGTTAATTTGTGGTGCCCTTGCAGCCTCTCTTTAATGACAAACTAAGAGCAAACAGTGACTTTAAATTTGTTGTGGTGTTAATGTAAAATGGTTTGTTTTCCCATTCAGCACAGCCGGCTAGTTTCTGCCATTTTGCATTAAAGACAAGACAATGACACAATTTGTAGAGGGCTGCAGGTAACAAAGAGACATACAGTGTCCCGCTAATGAACATCTTCCACTGGAGTCTTGTCATTATAGAAATACCTCATATCATACCATCATAACTAACATTTAATTTTTCCATCTGTTTGAGGGGATTTTGCCTTTATTGGAAAGCTGACAGTGGACATTAGAACCACTAAGCCACTGGACATTTTTCCATGTTCGAGCAATATTTTGAATTTTGGATGAAAGGTGAACTTTTTTGAAGACCCCCCTCCTCTCAAAAATGTGTCTTTCTTCTGTTTATGTCCCCTAAAATGTCTGAGCTTGACTATACTGAGTTGTATCTGTACAAAGTTTGTCACCAGAGAGGAGTTTTCACATTCCTCTACTGTGGAGGCAGATTTCTGTGCTCTACAATCTGACATTCAGCTGTACCAAAGGAAAGGTACATAACAGATTTACAAGCCAGTCACTGTCTAATACAGAAATGCAGGAAAAGGAACCTGAAACCTCCAGTACAGAGTGGACTTGTCAGTACAGAGAGTGAGGGTTTGCATTAGTTGGCAAAGTAAAAAGCTGACATAAAACATGATAATAGAAGTTAAAGACACTGAACCATTCTGATACTTCTGCTAGTTGCCTGTTTTGGTGCAGAACAGACTCCACATGTGAGTCTGGGTTTGGCTGAGACCCAAACATAGAGTCCTGAGAAAGTTTTGGCTTTGTGGACTGTCCTCACGTACGCGTACTCTTACTCATAAAACTACTCAGATTACCTCACACCCGATACCACGTCACGAAAATTAGCAAGTAAACATCTAAAGAGGCGCCATGATGCAGAGTTCAAGGTGTTTGCTGATGCTTACCTTATTGTTTTGGACGCGCCGTCATCATCAACGCCAGACTCGCTGTCCTGGACATCATCCATTAATGAAGTCCACGTGAGAAATAAATCCACCTGTAGACCGCAGCCAGCCGCCGTCCATTAAGTCATGGCGGGTGTAAACTAGCTGATGCCTCGCCAAAGTAATCCAAAGACGAAGAAAAAACGCCGCCGCCACCAGTCTTCGTAATAAGCTGCTACAACTTCTCTTTGTGTACTTATTCTTCACCAAAACGGCCTGACAGCTCAGGACACGCAACTTCTGTCCTCGGGGTTCACAGCGGGGTCAACAAAACTGTTGCACACTCGGCACCACACTCATACCTGTCCCCCCCTAAACAATGGCAGGTAGGAACTAATTAGCTCTTTGACAAGGGGAGCGTGAAGAAGAAATATATACTTCACATAATTATCAAATATAACATCATTTATAATAGTAAACTTAATTCTGCAACTCCATAATAATGTGAAATTATAATACTGAAATTTATCACAAAATCAGTAAAGTAACTCACTACAAATAACTTAAATATGTAATGTGTGTAGTTAACTGTGGTTACACTTGTTAGCAGGAAACAGCAACAATGATTTGTTATATTTAGAAAGTGAGCATCTGATGAATATAAAACATGTTTTAAAAGTTATTGTTAGAACTTGAATGGCATTATTAAGTACTTGTATCATACTATGTATCAGCAAGTGCCCAAATGTAAGTACTTGTATTTGTACGCGGTCTGAAAAAAAAGTGGTATCAGTGCATCCCTAGTGGACACACATAACTGTTCAGTGTTTGGCTGAATTTAAGAGAGTCTGAGTCTTGAATTGTTTTCCACACACCGTCTGTACATGTATTTTCATGTACCCCCTACATCACTTCACGTACCTCTGGGAGTACATGAATCACAAGGATCCAGAATTTCTCTGTGAGGGAGAAAGATTAGATGTGCTTTCAGCCCCCCTTTTTTATTATTACTTTTTCAACTTTATATGGGAAAACCATGTTAAACAAAATATTAATCATAGCAGACTATTTTAACATGCTTCAAAATGTGTCTGAAGTGGATTAACCATGGATTTTGGGCTCCATCAGCTGAAAGTGGATGCAGACTAACGATTCGACATGTTTCCTATAATAGCCTTCATGTCAAGGACCGCTGTCCAGAAGTTGAAATACAGACTAAAGTTAAACATGAAACAAAAACTTAGTACTACAGCAGTCATGACCTTTAGTGGTCATGAAGAAAAGCGTAACCAGGATGTGTCTGTGCTTTGGGGAAAAGAAATTCAAAGAAAGACAACCATGTTTTCACTCACACATTTTTGTACCTGCTTATGTCTGTTCATGGTTTATCTACTGTTCATCCATCTCAATCCACATTGAGCCAGAAGAGTGGATAACACCTTGGACCTGTTGCTAGTCCATCGCAGGCCCAACGCCTAAGCAAGACGAACACATTCAGTGTTATAGCCACAGTCTATTGACTAATTTCACCCAGACTTCATGTCTTTAAAATATGAGTGGACACACAGGAAACTCACTTTCAATAGAAGTAATCAAACAGAGTTAACCACCGTAACCCAAGCATTTACACTTTATTTTGAATCTTCGTTCAAACCAAAACCCTGCTTTATTTTGTCAACAAATATTTAACTGCAGAAAGTACACTGTGACCTTAATCCTCAGCCTGAACGTAAAAACTCAAAGAACTAAAGTTACTGTAGGTTTTTTTCCCCCCCTGTGACAGTGGTGATGAAATGGCTAATAAATGACTGATGAGGGACGATATTCTCCAACAGTCACTGCCTCCCAAGGCGAGTGTCACCCCGTTTCTCTCTCCATTTACAGCACTTTGTCATTATGCAAGGCGGCAGCTGAGATGGTTAACTACACTAAGGCCGGGTGAGAACGTGTGGTGACTCTGGCTAATGAAGGTGAAACACAATGACACTTCATTTCCACATTAGCCTCCCCCCTTTCCTCTGTGGGCTCACAGTGACCCGATCCTCCCCGCTCATCTGTGTCCTGCGATGGCTCCAAACACAGACTCACGTGCACACACGGGTTTTTATTAATATACTGATGAGAACCGGCTAGATTCTTTATCCGTTTATTCATGCAGCCATTTGCAGCAAATACAATGTAAATAACAAGTCAGTCTTGACTTTTAACAAACAGTAGAACCTTTCAGGTTTCAGGTTGTCCTCTGACTGGCTTCTAGCACTGTTAACAGTACAATACAGATAAATACACACATAATTGAAAGTTTTTATGTCCATGTGTTGAGCCTGGACCTCTATCTCCTCTTAATACAGAGGTGAAGTCCCTCACATTCTGACATGCCCCGTGGGACCTTATTTCACAAAAAATAAGTACCATCAGTGGCAAGAGATAATAAAAATAATAATAAAGTCTCATCAAGTACCATTTAGATTTGTGTGAAACTGCTCAGTGAACTATGTCTCATACAATATATGTGCATCACCAACATGGCCATCACCTTGGCTCATTTCACTTCATACTGCTTTAGAAACAGGGAAATATATCAAGGTGAAAATCACTACAAGTCTGGCTGCAGCTGTGCAAAACTAAATGCCTTAAGATCTAGCACGTGACCAGCTCTGCAAGGTTTTGCCAAGTGATGTCACATGTGCAACTTCTGGGTGTGTAACATTTCTAAATACATACCTTTACAGTCTTACAGTTAAGCAGTTTGATGACAAACTGCAACTTTATCGACTTGCAAAATTATATTTTAAATTGACGAACAATCTATGAGTCATGTTGCAATCCATTGTACTCACAACTCAGAAAAAAAATTATCTCCGACATGAAAAAGTGCAATGGAAAGGTCATTCGAGTTGGAATTCAAAGTCAGAAACTTGGGAAAGACCCATGTAGCCTGAAATCAGCGACATGAACACACCTGACGACGGCAATGTGGCGGTGCACACAGTGAACATTAAGCAGAATTGTCTTCTTAAATTTTTACCATATGTTGTGTCTTGTGAAACGTGCTGCAAGGGGTTGCCATTTTCATTCAGTCGATTTGCAGTTGATAGAAGTCTCTGTTTCTTATGAAGTGTTTTAATCTGTTAAATCAGCTGCTGTAAATACTTGTGAAGTTCAGAGACTTGAAATAAAAACATCAGGTTCTTGCAGGCGTCGATGTTTTCCTGAGCAGACACACTGGAACACATTTAGATTGGAAGTCAGGAATACTAGTTTTAAACTATCGACTTCTGCATCTCCATATAAACCTTAAAGCATAAGGCTGGTTCTATAATCTCTTGCTACATATCCTATGAATTACTTAAACAAACAATGCAACGTCTCTCACGACTTTCAGACCTCCTCAGCCTGTCTGTGGCACTCAACCCCTGTGGCTGCTACTTGAGACATAAATATTTAAAAATAGAGCATGAATATTTACATCAATCTTTTAAAAAGACAAAATAATTTCCAACAGTATAACAGCTGGGCACTATAGTTTTTAGTTTCTCTGACAGGACTAAATAGAGCATTTGTGCTCTAGTGAGTATTTATGGCAGCAGGACAATACACTGTACGTGGGATTGACTCAATAAACTACAGTGTTCATGTTTATCGTAATGAAGGAACTTGTCACACAGTGTAACAGTGTGGGCGGCTCAGTGATGTGTCTTTAAGAGTTTTTGGACAACAAAGGACAGAGGAATAAGCTCCAATGTATCAGGCTTTGGATATATTCTTGCTAGTAGGATCAGTTCATTGTTGGTTTGGATTTTGTCATGGAGTTAACAACTATTACTCTGGCTCCTCTCACTAAACTACAGTTTAGTTACTAGTCACTAATATCTCTGTTAATGAAAGATTTATTTGACATGAAACAAGTTCATTATTCCAAACTGCTTGCCCACATTCTCATAACTGTCCGGTTTTAATTTTGATTGTGCTTCTATACATTATGAAGAGATTTTTTGTGATGTGTGTAAATAAAACTTGCTCAGGGCTGTAATATCCACACAGCCACAGGTCTATGATAACATGATTTTTTTTTTTTTTTTTAAAAAAGGAGAACATGGAGGTTTTGGACACTAAGAGGACAGAGATGGACCCAGAGGAGCTACCAATAATACATTTTGATTTAGGGTGCAGTAGCACCGCTGAGAGTGTAGCAAAAGGTAATCATTTGATGTAGAGTATAAATATGAACAAAATGAACTATTTCTCAAATTAAATGCTGTCATGGGAAAATTACAAGTTAAATGCAAAAATTAACTGAGAGAAGAGTTACTAAAGCGAGACACTAAATTGAGAATTTAATGAAAATCTAAAGCAGAATTCACACCTCTTCTACTAGGTGCTGGCTCGCATGTGACATCTTAAGGAAGGGAGATCATCAGCACGCTTTGACTTTCTACAGGTCAAAAAGCCGCCAACCACCTGAGTGACCTATATAATCTGGGACAGGTGACTCGAATCAATGAGCAGTCAACATCAACATAGAATTAGGATCAATAGAGAGATCATTCATAGCCTAAAAGGGCCTCCAGCCTACTTATGTTCCCATTGAAGGAACTAACAAACCCACAAAAACAAAATCACAAGGTGAAATCACAAAGTCGAAATGACAAAGTTGGGAAGAATTTTATTTTGAATGTTGAAAAGTGGGTATGTGTGTGTCTTGATTGATTAAGGACACACCATAGTTTGTACTGAAATATGAAAACATGCTTGGATTTTGATATAAGATACAAACAAAGGATGTTTTTTTATATGTGTATATTTATGGGCATATATTGTTAAATAGGTGCATATTATAACAGGGACCATGATCTAAAAGGGTTAAAAATAATTTTTCATTCCATCTTGACTTTAACTTTCCTTAGTTCAGAGCCAGTTTTGAGATAGAGTTAGATTGTTTTGAGAGGTGCAAAGTGAAGACATTTTGGCTGTTCCTAACTTTGCAGTTCTGAGTGTTAACACAAAATGTTCTCACTCTGTCAGTCTGAAAGTCATTAGTCATACATAAACACAGCCAACTTTGATATTAGTCATATTAGTCAGCTTGTGCATTAATCTTCCACAGTTGAGATGTTGTATATATTTATATATATTGTTACAGTGCCAGGTATTGATAATTCTCCACCCACAAAGTGTCACATTGAAATGTATAAAATAAAATACAAGAGTTTCCTATACAACAGTGAGCGAGTGCTGGTGATTCACAAACATGGAAACTTTTGTCCTGCTTGAGCCTTTTCTCGAAAGTAAATGTTCAGCATACATTTTGCACATCACAGTGAAATAAAAGGATGACATGCAGAAAAGGTTATGTGCCAAACATACTGAATCACTGAATTAGGTCTGTAATGTGTAACTTTTCTTTTAATCCACTCTGACCGTTTAAATTTTCTAGGAATGAGTTGTGGGACTGCGCTGCCACCTGCTTGCACTGTGACAAGATTAATTTCCTAATCCCTACTAATACTTTCACTTGCAAACATTTTTAAGACGGACAAGTGGCTAGCGCGCGGCACGGCTGTTCTAATATTAATTGACTGCTGTCAACTTTTTCTAAATGATGTAATGGATTCTCCAGATTGACTTGGAGCAGACTCATGATACCATGTACATGATGTTGTAAAGGCTGGGGAATTAAGCATGGAGCATATGACCCCAATTAGCACTTATCTCCATTACTCGGAGCGCTGCAATCCCGTGAGGCGGATTTTAAGCGATCATTGTCAGTCAGTATAAGACGTCAAGGAACTTTGAGAATGACACTGTCTCATGCAGTTCGTCAACTTTATCTGGAGAGATTTGGCTTACTCGTTATAAAAAGTCATTTTTGTATGCAGAGAAATGTGGTCTTACTGTGAAAGGATAAGTCAGCAGTTTCTTTGACTGGGTGGTGGCTTAATAACATTGAGTTGCTGCTGAGGGTGTTGATTAGATGCAAAGGTGAAAATCTAAAGATGCTGGAAAAACTAACAAACCAATATATATTCATGAGGTTAATTACAGGATGTGCTAAAATGATACCTTTTCATCATTGTGCCCATTGTCAAAAAGCAACTAGCACTGAAAGGTGTCAGATTATAAATCAGTGCCAATTATATAGACATTACGAGTCAACGCTTTTTCTTAGGTTGGCAGGTTTGTGCTGTTGTATTGTACGGACCACTAAAGTACACTAAATTGTTTGGAGTCTGCTGTCAGAGACTGTTTTTATTTACTGTTTGTTACCTCCACTGTGAATCAGCTTGCACTGGGTGTTAAAAGATAAAATGAGGTGTGGGGACAGCTGTTGGGTAAAGGTGAATACACAGTAAATCATAATACTGACAGTTAACTGAAGAGCAGTTTTTAGTGGCTATACCGGGGAAAAAAAAAACATGTTGGAAGAGCATCCTTTTTTATCAGTAATGTCAGGCATGAAATCATTTATATGAGTGCCACTGGTGGACTCAAGGAGGGTGGGAGAGGTGGGGTGCCACAATGCTCAAAAAAACAAAAAAAAAAAAAACAGTGCAAAAGTGCCATCTCAGATGCCCCTATGATAGATGAAACATAATAAAGTGCCCTCTAGAGTGCCCTTCCAATGAAGAAAATATAATAGATGCTCCCCAGAGTGTCCTTACAATGGACAAAACATGACAAAGTGCCCTACAGACTGCCCTTTCAATGGACAGTACATGATGAGGTGCCCTCAGAGTGACCTTCCAGTGGACAAAACATGACAAAGTGCCCTCTGAAGTGTCCTTCCACTGAACAAAAACAGGGGAAAGTGGCCTTCAGAGTGCCCTTCTGGTGGACAAAACATGATAAAGTACATCACCACTTTCAGCTGCATACAGCTAGTACCCTTTTTATTTTTGTGTCCCTTCCCTCAGTCAGCCACTTAAGAAAATAGCATATTTCATAAATTATGCTCTGATAATCAGTGTTTGCAGGGCGCATTGATGCTGCTAAAACATTCTGTCAGGAAAAATAGGGTTTTGGATCTGAGATATCGTTGATATCAATTGTAGCGCCACAGTCAAGAGATTTATTTGTTAAAAAAAAATCTAACTGAATGGCGTAGCAATTTGAACATATTTGTTGATTAAGTTAAAATTCACCACACAGAATAAAACACTAACACTTCGCTCTTTAGCTTCATTTCTTGAGCAATCTCTGATTCGTCGCAGATGTTAAATGAAGCCATTAATCAAATCATGTTTCCGTGGAAGGTGCAAAAAATTTTAAGTAAATAAAACACACTGATTGCTCACTGATTTACTATTGTGTTGCACAATCGGTGTTGTTATATCACTTTCAACCAACAAGTGGCTTGTAAACCAGTTCATGCCAAGAATCATGAACAAGATCAGCATTTCAATGCTTTATAATCACCTTGCTTATTATTCAGAGTAGTCTATCCACTGTTGATTAATGCCTCTGAGCAAATATGTACAGAGGGTCTAGTTAATCTGCAGCGCTGTTTTAATCAAGTGGACCTTTGTTTTCTCCAGCCCACCAGCCTTGCACTTTCACACGGTCATTATGTATCGATCACAGCGGAGTGAGAAATTCTGCAGAGAAGAAAATGCTGTTAGACTTGCCTGTTTTTTACCTCCTCTTTCACTCATCTGTCTCTACATCTTCCCTTCTTGCGTGCACATTCAGACTCTAGCCGTAAATCCTCTGAGCATTTTATCTTGCAGTGGCGACAGTGGGCACCCCTGTCAGCTGCCCTGACCCCAGCGGACCTCTGCCACTATCGACCAACTGACCCAGTGTACTGTTAAGGGAAAACAACATTTCCGGCAACTCCGCCGAGGTCCCTGAACAGCGAGAGAGAAACGGGCGATGTGACTGACATCGGGGTGACAAACACTTTGAACTCAGACAACAGGAAATTAATGCAAGGAGCGCAGCTCAAGGCACAGCACATCGCAGGCGGCACACTTAAACTGACACTTCTATCCAGATGACACATGTTGATACTTTGGCTGTGGCCTCAGTTCAAGTTGTGATTCTCTGCATCTGGTTGTCCTCCAGTGCTGCTGGCACACTGGCCACATAAAGAGAGACCCTACAGATCTCCGGAGCTGCCCTGTGAATACAAATGTAAATGGCTTTGCTTTTTCAAACCAGAACAAATCTCAACATGGCATCAGCGAGTCTACAAACCTAATGAAAGATGAGGACTGGCAGTTTTCGCTATGAAATTATACCCCCAAGTACAGTTAGCAGTGAACAGTCCCATCCATGCCCATCGGTCATTACATTTACACCCAAACACCTTTCAGTGTGAGCAATGATAGCATCTGCATTTTGGCCTCACTGGCCTGTGGAATTTAGGCTCTTAAAGGGATAGTTCAGATAATTTGATGCGGGACTGTTTGAGGTGCTTATTGATAGTCATTGCATTGCCTACAGCAGTAGATGCTGGTCGACATGCCCCCAGTTAGAAACTGTAGAGAGTAGCACAGAAGTTAAGCAACAGGGTCAGCAGCAAAATGTATTTAACCACTTAAAAATGTCCACCCCAAAAAAACAGTATCAGTTTAGGTGTGCACTATATTTAGACAACCTATTATGGTGGGAAAAAGCCACATATTGCTCTCTCCAACCCAACCAAACTCCTTAGGTAAAATCTGTAATTCTACCTTGCAGAACGCAAGAGATGCTGGTCTACTGCTGCCTCAATATGCTAGTTTGTTTGTGTTATTGACTTCTGTGAATCCAAACTATCCCTTTTAAACACAAAAGTCACACAATAACACAAGCTATCTAACACTTTGAGGTCGTAGTTGAGCAGCATTTTCTGTGTTCCATGGGATAAAATGGATTTTATGGACTTTGTTTGCCTTGGAGAGGGCGATATTTGGCTTCTTTGCCTGATGGCCCAGTAAAACAGTGAGAATATTCTAAATATAACACACACTTAAACTGATACTGATGATTTTAGGTTGACTTTATAAGTGGCTAAAATACATTTTGTTGCTGACCTCGTCCACAGCAGCTCATTGCTTAGTTTCCATGCTGGTGCCTCTCTGCTTCTCCAGCTGGAGGCATGTCGACTGGCATCTACTACAGGTAATACACTGACAATGGATAAGTACCTCATACAACCTTACACCAAATAATCCAAGCTACCCCTTTAACCCCGCATGCCTACTGAGCTAAAAGCTGTTCAATACCTTTAACCCCTTTGAAATGACCACCATTTTTATGAATAACTTTGTGTTTCCCAACTTGCACTGAACCAACAGAATTTGAAACACAAAAAAACATGGCCACCCTCTTTCCAAATATCTACTAAAGATCTAATTTCACTGATACGCCAGCCACAGCTGTAAGCTATAACATCAAAGTGAGTCATAATGTGGCTCCTACTTGATATCACCTTCAAGCTGAAAAGCCCCCGATGTACTCAAGACAAAACAACCATTCAACATCTGTCGGGATCCCCCTGGCTCTGCTTTAATGCAACGGTGGATGTGCAGGGAGGAAAGATTGTAGGTCCCCACAACACAGACAGCACAATGAGCATTTACCATAATGATTGCACTGCACTGTAGGCTTATGCATTGAATTACTAAGTCCAGCCAAAGTCTGTCATTAAAATGCTTCCCAGGAAGGACATCTGCAGTGGCAGCCAGACTTGTGCTGAACATAAAAGGTGAAACTAATCAATCAGGCAGCAGCTCCACCATAATCCATTACACTCAGTGTTATTGAAATACATTCAAATTAAAAGTCTATTTCCAGGGCTTCTGCTAGAACATGTAATGGGCACCATTCATAGCACTGAGTGTCAATACTATGATTATCACAAATAAGCTCAAAGCAATTTAGCCTTCTGTATTAACAGAAAAATGACTGCGAAGGCGGAAGCTCGCCTGACATTAGACCATCTGATCATTTAAATCTATTTTTGATTGCCGGAGATACGAAACCCCAGCTCAGATAACATTAATTGCTTGTCCTCCCTTTTTCAGTCAACATAATGCTTTACCCCCTTCAATATCTGCAACGTGATCCATTGAATTTAAGATGTAATTTACATGATTGGCAAGACATCTTATTGTTATTTGTGCGACATCAGGCATAAAAAGTTTAAAGAGGGAGCTTTAAAGGTCATGGCAGTAATTTCATCAGCTAAGAAATTTACTGTGGATTGATTTCAGGGTTTTCCTCTAACAATGAAACAATGGCGCAGCGCTGTCAGACTCTTCTGTAGCAGCATCCTACTACTTCTAGAGGTTTCATGGTCATATTCTTTTAAACACCATTATACTTAGGAAGACCCTCGGATTCATCTCAAGTTTGATTCAGTGTACTTTTTACTCAAGTTGACGTACAGATACTTGTGTAAAAAAGACTAAAGAAACTGATGAAAAAGTGTAGAATGAAATGTAAAAATTAAAAAAGAAGCCCTCTGAAGGGCATTTCCACCAGCTGTTTCTGTGCAAAACTAACTGAACCTCACATTTTCTCCACTTGAGCCTCCCTCTCTTAGCTGTTTCATCTTGTTACGTCTGTCCTGCATGATATGTACATGTAGAGACACCAAGGAACTGTCTTTTCTATGTGTTATTGTCCTGTCCATTCAGGGTGAAGTCATTCTCGATGTTAGGAAGGCAGCCTGCAATGATGCAAAATAAAAAATAATCATTAATTCCGCTCAAATGCATTAAGACTAAAGTATTAAGCCTGTTTTGAAAATTTAAGAAGCAGAAGGTACAGATATTTGTCTTAAAATGATGAGAATAAAAGCAAGAAGTTGTCAGTAAAGGAAGTAAAGTACAGATACCCAAAAAAATCTACTTGGTACAGGACAGTACAATAAGTGTTTGTGCTTTGTTACTTCTCATTTCTGTTGTAGTTATCTGAATCTGAATATATTATTCAGGAAAGCACAATTAATGTGAGTGAAACAGATATTTCTCCTGTCTGAAGTTGCTCATGGAAAAGCTCATGGAAAAGTCCACGCTCCATGATTATTCATAGTTTGAAAAGGTCACATCCAACTCAAGCAATAACTGATTCAATGCACAAAGATGTTCCCTTCAACTGAAGAATATCTCTGTATATTTGTATATCTTTACTATAGAGTTTCTTTTTCAAATGCAAAACAGAATCTTTTCGATTCATGAAGTATTTTTTTCAGTTTCTCATTTTTCATTATCCTCCACTTCAAGTGGCTTGAGAAAGTTCAGAAAATTTTGAATAAAAAAATGGAAAGGAAGAGATACAGACAGGTGAAAAGTACAGGATAAGAAAGAACAGAAAGAGCATAACATTGCCAATGAATATTAGGTTAGAAAATAAAACATTTGACAGATTTGACATGACCTCTAGCATAAACCACTCTTACTTCTTGCCTTTAATCCAAACACAGATCCAGTTACAAATAATGATGTCTCTGTGCACCTCTACTCCAGAGCAAAGGAACGTTCTTTATTTACAGTCATACAGTCCACGATCAGTATTTAATCCTTACTTAAAGTTGCTGGTCGTTTCTATTTCTCAAATTGGTTATTTAAATCAAATTTGCAGACTTCAGTCGGGTGTATATTTACAAATAGTCAGCCAACAAAGCGGTGCTGTGTGCTGGTGCTGCTGGCCGTGGGTGAAATAAACTGTTGATAGGAATCAAAAAAGTGCGATTGATTCCTTGAAATGCATTCTCATTTTAATAAAATGAAATCAGATTAGATCTCACAACACTTCACTCATACTATATTGAAACTGACCTGCAGTTCAGTAGACATTAAATTATACAGAATAATACTGTGTATTTCTCTCTTAGTTTATTCACATGGGTACATCTGTTGCTGTTTCACTGCTTTAGGCAGAGGTATAATTGCATTGGAGCATGTGAACTAGATGGTTATTCATTAATAATAAAAAAGGTGACCTGAACCCAAATTTTTGTAAACAATTGGAGCTGTTTGTAATTTTCAACACTTGTTGAGTCATTGCTAAATTTAAAAAGAATCTGTGCTTCTAAGAACAGTCTTTTCTGCTTCTGTGTTCTGATAACTGAGAAGTGGAGCAAGTGGAGCAAGCATTTTGGTGTCTTAACCAATTATTTGAGTAAGACAAACTACTACACAAATAGGACAATGACAACACAAAGGCAATGAGAGTAATATGACAAAGATCACAGACAAAAAAATGTTCTTGGAGATGTATGCTCGCTCACAGTTGCCGGGACCCGGTGGGACCACTTGGCCAGGATTAGCATGACAAGGTTCCTCTGCAAAGGCTCCTCTGCATCTTAATGAGAAGCTACAGTCCAACACAGACATTCATAATATATTTTATATCTTGTCTTCATAGCCTCTGTGCACCTTCGCCACCAGCAAGGAAACTCCAAATCAATATTCAGTTGCAATGCACACCTATACTCAAGGTTACAACAGTTTCCCTCTACTTATCAATTATAAACACAGTACTGGACCCACTGCCTGCTTTATGGATCCTCATTTAGGTCCCATTGCGGTTCCCAGTCAAGGGATTTCAATGAGACATGGCCACAGTCAAATCAATAGATTGTGATGCCTTAATCATCTTAAACAGAAACTGAAATGCATATTTTTGCATATAGAGTCCACCATTTACATTTCACAAATCAATTCCATTAATTTTCATTAGAATCCCATGAAGTTACTAGTGTGTTCTTCATGGAAATAAAAATATCTTTGAGCTTCAAATAATTTATGATTTGTTCCTGGAGGACTTGAGCAGGTTTTTACATGTTATTAATTCCCTTTTTTTTTTTTTTTGGCTAAAGCAAAGACAAGATGTGCTGTGCAGAGCAGGGAATATCTGGAGTTTTTTTTTTTTCCTTGATGCTTTAAATCTAGAAAGTGACCTTCAAACAAGGACTTTTCTTCTATCTCTATGGGCAGGCCAAGTGGTGGGCAATGGTTCATAGTATGAACTGTACAGCGTGGTTGCTTCCCTCACAACATCATCCCCATATGATGTCATTTTTATGAATATTTCAAGCATTACCTGCTCTTATGAAGGCTCTCAGTGCACTTGCTCAAAGTTTCTTTGATAGGAGAAATGGCCACCGGTGGATACATATTGATTATTGAACCTTTTATGTATCAGTTACACAGCAGTCTTCTTACACTTTATGTATTCTGTAGTAGAGATGCACAGACCCGTCATGATTTATATTGGTATCTGTTCCACCAACAAAATTATCGATGTCTCTATATCTTTATCAGGACAGAAGGCCGGAAAAGGGTGTGGTCTATACTGGAGGTCACGCTGAATTGGAAAAATGTATTTTACAACCTAATATTCACCGTCAATGGAATTGTTGCGCCTACAAAGTATTCGCTTATTTATGCTTTCCTAAATAATGCATTCAGATTTGGGTGCATCTTTATTCTGAAGCTGAAACAGTCATATCTTGCTATGAAGTAACTTCTGTTGTAAGTTTTTTAAAATAGCTCAAGCGCAGATATCTCAGATTACTGACCCACTCCAATTTGAGGGTTAAACTGTGTTTTCTCATATCTCTGAACCTGCTCATTACAATAACAACGGCGCCTTGGGTGTAAAGACGGAAGCAGTTACCCTTAAGAAGCAAATAGTGTAGGTGAGTGGCCATTAAGTTGTTACATGTTCCTTCTCTTCTTGCTGAATGATGAATAGAGATGCTGAAGCCGTGTGATGCCGCAGCATAATGGATTAGTTTGCATGCATACAGTTTGTGTGGTGTGAGTGGGAGTTTCATCTATATTGGCCTGCAGAAGCTTGTACACGGCAGGAGATCCCGTAGTTATTGCTCGAGGCTTCCCTCCAGCAAGTGCCAATGAGTTCATCAGACGATGTTAGATTTACTGATGAGACAAAGTCTCTCTGCCGCGAAGGAACTGAACACGACAAATGAAGAGTGCATTGCCCCTGTTTACTGGGAAACACTGTGATAACACAAACCATTACATACGGAAATTGTGTTATACTATTTATTTAAAGCTATTGGGTGTTTTTGATGTATGATGTACTGCAGACATTAGTCAGAAATCTTCCTGAAAAAATGTGTCCATAAATAATATTAGACAGAAGGGGAGAACTTAGAAGATTATTTCTGACTAATTATCTGATCTAAAAATAAAAGGCAAGTTGTGCAGGTCTGTAAATACTCTAAATACGACTAAATATTTACTGTTTTATTTCTGTCAGACAGAGCAGCCACTTACACATCATGTATCTCACAAATTAGCCAAAAATTAGGTAAAAATGTGTTTTACTCACAGGACAACTTAAATTGATTATTTTGTGTGTTTGACGACCCTGAATTGGTTGAGGAATCAATGACTTTTGTTTTTTGTGCTACAATAGCTCAGGGTTTTAGTTAGCCTATGGCTAAAATCTTATTGAGTTTTGAGATAAAAGTGCCTCCGCTAAGGGCAAGGTAAGAAACAGTATCTCTTTGAGAAAAATGGATGTCTGGGGATGAACAGATGACATGTGATGTGTGTTGTTTGTGAGTCTATTTTTCTCAGTACTTTAAGGTTCAATGTGTAAAGTTTAGGCAGATGTATTGACATAATATGGAAAATAATATTCATGAGTGGCTTTTATTAGTGTATAATCATCTGAAAATACAAATTGTGTATTCACTATCTTAGTAACTTTTATATCTACAGAGGGCGCGGGTTGTCTTCATGGACCCAGGAAGAGCACCAGGCGTTGAAGCAAATTTGACACAGTGACCTGAAAAGACTTCTCCCCCATAGACTAAAACTGTGAAAATAGCAGCTATAAAATGTAAGAACTTTGTGCATCGCAACCCCGCAAAATGGCAGACTCTATCAGAATTCAGTCCATCCAGCTCAACAACAGTTGAAAAGCCTAGAAGAGCTGCATATTTAAATCTTTTTTATCACATTCAAGATAGTGGGAGGTTAATCTGGAAGCTGCTCGGCTGAAGGACGTCTCTTCTGTTTGCTCTATGAGCTGCACAACACGGAAACAGAAGCTCTGACATTGACGTTGGCTTCATATGCCAATAAGCAGCTCTCATGAAGGAATGAACAGAGGCCCGCCTCCAACGCTGTATCCAGTCCTCTATAATACAGCTATAGTCTTCTTCTATGGAGGCTGCCATGTTGAATTACCATGTTTCTACTACAGACAAACCAAAAACTGGCTCTAGATATTGCCTTGCTTTTGTCACAGCCTCTGTTGGAAAGGGAAGGTGAGCAAACTAGCGCTGAGTTGTGTACAATCTATAACCTCACCGCTAGATACCACAAAATACCTGAAACTGATCTTTAAATAGCAGAGGAATCAGTGACTTGTTTTGTGCGCTGCAACAGCTGAAGGTTTTTAGTCAGTCTATGGCTCAAATGGCATTGAATTTTGAGATAAAAGGGCCTTCACTAAAGGCAAGGCAACAGACAGCATCTCTTTGAAAAATACAGAAGTCTGGGGATGAATAGAGGTGACATGTGATCTGTGTTGTTTTGAGAGTGTATTTTCCACAATACTTCTGCTGGAGCAACATTCATAATTAAATGGTTTGAATGGTTTAATTGCTTTAATCTTCTGAGTTACTGCAGAGGAGCCACCAAATTATTGTCTGAGAATTTTTTTGACTTTCCCCCCCCCCAAATTTATAAGTCACATCAACACAGATTTAACATATTATTAGCAAATTGGCCTATTCATAAAAACAAACAAACAAGCAAACAAAAAACAAAACATTTAATTAACATTAACAAAACACTACCCTTGAATCCTCATGCAATCATGTGAGCTAGCTAACCTTCTAAATAATGTGGCACTTTTCCATAATAGCAAACTAGTTAGCTACCTATTATTGAAACATATTGGTCAATTAGCTGTATTATTACAAGTGTACAGACGTTCTTGTGCACCACAGTGGATCATTTTGTAACTTCAAAGAGACCCTGACACAGCCACCACCCCAGAAGTTACCAAAAAGTGCAGAGGGGTTGGGTTAACGCATCTTAAATTAAACATAATACCACTGCTGCAGACCTAGCAGCTACAGGTCATTGGAAATGAGCACTGAAATAACTGAAAATATCCAATGCAATACGTAGCAGGGGGTCCTTGCTCTGTGGCTCTATCAGCTAAGGGGCGCGTAGCCTGAAAAATGTTTAAAAACCTTGGTTTATGCACTGCTATATCCACTACCTCACTGCTGCTCATTGTGTGGCTGTATTCTAGTTGAAGAAGGCAGAGGAACATGTAGGTGTTTTTAAAAATGTCATCTTGACCCCTAGAATAAAGAGATTTAATACTCACGGTCCTCCAGATGGAAGCACCTGTACCACCATAGATCCCAGAGTGCCACTGTTTTTTTGATACATTTCTATGAGTAGTAGGCGTCTATTTATTCAGTCACTTCAAAAGTGTAAAGGCATAGCGTGTGAGAGTCTATCCATTAATCTCAATGGCAATTTCTAGATCCAATCGTCCTCATGTTTTTGTTAGGATATTTCTTATTCTGATTACAAGGGCTTTTGCGGGTCTCACCTTCAAACCCAGTCATAAGAATTAGCTGTTCCCCCTTGAGGTAAATTGGAACTCTGTATACTGGCAGGGAATGGTTTATTTCATCTTTTTTTCTGAGCCAGTCGCTCTCATCCTTTTTTCATTTGAAATCCTGCATCTGGTAATTTCATAATTATGGGAGGGAATTATAACGAAGGCAGCTGGAGCTGCAGGTTAATTGGATTTTTCACCTCGACGGGACCGGATCTAAGTCGCCCATGGGCCGCAAATCTGCACATTTGAAGTTGGGGACAGGACAAAAGAGGCTGGGGGAAGAAAAGAGTGAGCAGTTAAAGGGTCCCCTTTGACTTCAAGAGTTTGGGAAGTTACTTTTGCGCTGCCAGTTACTGTTTGTGGCTTGAGAGGTTTTCCTTTGCTTGTACACAGTCGCTTTCATCCACGTTGATGGCATCTATAATTGGCACTGTTTTTTCCGTTCACAGGAGTTACTGCTGCCGTTGCTATTGCAGCCGCTATTGATAACCTCGCAGAAATCCCCAAGGGTTTGAAATGGAACTTCTTAAACTGAACTTTCAACAATAAATTAATGAAAATGGCCTCAGTCCTCGACATTTTTGAATGAAATATTTCATTATTTGGGCTGGAGGCTTATAAAATACATATAAGCATTCATTTTCTGTCTAATAATGTGGGGATGTGGAATCAAAAAGTCACAGGGTGGTGATGACATGCAGAAAATTATTATTTAATTCAAGCTAATGAATCTTGTCAAAGTTCATCTTAAACTGATGATCAGTTAAAGGAGAAATCTGTAATATATTGGCTGTAGCCTACTAAATCATAAAATGACTATGACATGTCATCAGAGGTCAAGGAAACACGCTATGTTAAAAATACTTCTCTGAAATTTCCATTCTGGCCTTCAACTTGTGTTATTGTTTGCCTGTTTCACATTTATTACAGTTAAAACTGATAACGAATGTTTGCTGAATGAGTGAAATGTCTGTTTATGAGTTAGACGACCTCATTAATAATCTTTGCGAAGGAGAAGGTGTTTATAACAGTTAAATTGGCCAATATGTAAATGGAGTCTGGCAGGCAGGAAGGCAGGCAGTCACTGAATTTACAATTTACAACTGACAGTTAGGAACAGCTGTTCAGCTTACAGTGTAAGACTCATCATTGTTTGCTATTGTCAAAGTGCAATGTGCTGGCCTTGAGCTCCTGCAGCATTTCTGCAGGAAACAAACAACAAGTTGCCTCGACCATAGACTATGTTATAAAAAGTAGAATTGCAACTACTTTCATTTAATATACTGTTTATGGCTCCATCTCACTATTTGGACTGTAATGCTCATTTTTGGATGTGCAAATTGTTCCATTTTGTTCCTTTAACATGAAAATGCTACTTATCATAGCTTTAAATGTTGTTTAAATCTATGTGATGAAAATACTGAGCACTTTTAGGAAAATTCTGATTGTTTTTTGTCTCCCACAGTGGACACGGATACACGTGGGAGACCTGCAGTGCATTCTGGGATTTGGAAAAAAAAAAAAAAACACACACACACACACACACATAGAAAGTCTTTCATCAACGAGAAAATCTCTTTCATGCAGTTGCATCACATCCTACAGAAACATCCTCCTTGGATCCTGAAAATTACCTCTGACTCAACAATCATAAATATCCATGTTTGGTCACGCATTAGTCTCATGCCTCTGTTTAGTCAACAACACATCCGTCTTTAGCAGCTTCACCTCGATTCTGCTGACAGTATTCTCTACCTTGGCTTCCAGGGGCCGGCTCGCTCCTCTGTGGGAGCAACCGAGCTCTCAGCCCCTCGGCTCCTGGCCTACTTCTGAATCAATGTTTGACAAAGGGCGAGTCTCTCCCTGAGCAAAAGACGGGGAATTAGAGAGGCTCTCGCGTGGTGAGAGGGCCACACGCAAAGCTCGAGTGCGCCCAGTCCACATTCCCCGTCAGACAAATAGGCAGTCCAAGATCATATTTCCCCGTCCTTCATAATGAAAATAAACCTGCTTACCGGCCGAGTTTATCCACGTCTAAGGTCAGCGTGTCAGGATAAACACACTGCGGTTAGAAAGAGACAGGGGTGAGGAAAGAGGTGGCAATTATTTGTTTGTCTGCATTTGAGGAGAATGAGTACTATTGCTAAGTTTTTGTGAATGTGGATTTTACAATTTAGACAGAAGCCTGCACTGTTTTTATTTCATTCATATTATCAAACAGCGGGTGAGAAGTGACTTATGTGATTTTTACTCTTAAAAAAACAACAAAGACAAACTCTCACGTTAGAATGACTTTCGACAATGAGTCTTTCTTTTAGTATATACTGCAGTGAAATCTGTGAAATTTAACACATTATTCTATACACAACAATGAAGGGTTTTTTTTCTTTGAAAGTGTGGAATGAGCCTTTGCTGGTTATTTGCTAACATGAATTAGCTATTGATGATTACTTTTGCTACATTATACATTGCAATTTCCATTTATAAAGACATTTAAATATCTGCTCTAATGTATCATAAGAGCCAGCCAATCTAATAATAGTGAGTAATAACGTCTTATAAACATCAATAATATGCTTTAGTATAACTGTGAGCCTTAACAAAAGTGCCACAACTGTACAACGTTATTAGTAATTGTATTGTATTGTTGAAATTGCAATGTTCTTTAAAAAAAATATTCCTTTTGAAAAATAATTAGAAATATTATAAATTAGAAATAACGGTAACACTTTCAATAAATGCCATGTCTACAATGTTTATAAGCACATCCATAAGATAGTATAATGCATTTATACAGCTTACAAAGCGCTTTATAAATGTTTATAACCATTACATCTTAAAACAAGGTTTATACAGAATTATTAGTAGTGGACATAATTATTAATTATTAGAAATATTGTAAGTTCAGCATTCATAATGCTTTATTCCTTCATGTAAGTCCTGGGTTACACAGCAAATTATAACTAACCATGACTTTAGTCAGTAAAATGACACAGAGAACTGCTCTAACGTGTCATAACAGTTTATAATTTCTAAATTCCTGAAATGGAATAATGTCTTATAAACATCTATAATATGCTATAGCATTACTTTGTCAGGTTCAAGTAAAGTGACAACGCTATATAATGTTGCTAGTAATTGTATGACCTTGTCCAAAAGTTTTAATTTGCAGTATTTTTTGTTTGTTTTTAATCCTTCAAAAAATTTAGAAATTTTATAATAAATTACAAAGACTGTCTATAATGCATTATGAGCACATTCATAGGATATTATAATGCATTTATACAGCTTAGTAAAGCTTTTTATAAGTGTTTATAATCATGCATGGCAAGATGCACATTATAACTACCATAAGTCTGTTATAAAGGCACATGGAGAACTGCTCTAACACTTCTTAACAGGTTTTAAATTGTAAGATTCTGAAATGGATTAATGTTGAATAACATAATAATAATAATAATAATAATGATAATTATAATAATGTAATAATGATACAATTGCTAAAAACATTATACAGTGCTGTCACTGTACTTGAAGCACACAAAGTCACACTACCAGGTATTATTAATGTTTATTTATGTTTAAGACATTATTTTATTTCAGAAACTTAGATTTTATAATATCTAGAGCAGATCTTTATGTGTGGTTATAACTGACTGAAGTTATGGTAGTTATAATGTGCCGTGTAACCAAGGACTCAGATTCAACACTTCACATTTTCAAATACACCGATCATCCAGCCAGAGACTGGAACGGGTGGACGGTTTTCAGTGTGACCGGCCAGTCAGCATCACATATCCAGTTCTGTACCAGTGTTGTATCCCTTCCGATTTTAAATTTAACTGGTTACCATCCGTGTGTATGTGTGTGTGTGTGTGTGTGTGTGTGTGTGTGTGTGTGTGTGTGTGTGTGTGTGTGTGTGTTGTGTGCAGCAGCTGTGTGTGCTCCTGTCACCAGATTCGTCACACATTCACAAACATATTTACTGGTGATTTTCAAGTCGCATCTCATATCTACTGCAGTGAAAATTATTGTATAAGCAAGCACTACATTACAGACAGCTATGAAAACACCAATTTAAGAAAATATAATATTTGCAAGATCGCGCCGTGCCGGGTTCAATCTCACCAGAGCAAAAGCAATAATGTCTCCAAGTGCAGCAACCTGCACCAGGAGCCACCCGAACTCCCACAACACTCTGTGTTAAACCTGTACTGATTAACTATGTCAGCATCCAGGTAACAATTTGTATTGGTTGATCTAAAACAACTGGTTCCCCTTGATTTATCTTAGAACATTACAGGTTTAATACAGAATGATGTGTGAGCTCAAGTGGCTCCTGGTGCAGGGCGCTGCACTTACAAACATTACTTTTGCTCTGGTGAGATCAAACCCAGCACAGTGCACAACAACAAACAAACACACACACACACACACACACACACACACACACACACACACACACACACACACACACACACACACACACTGACGGTAACCAGTTAAACTGAAAACCAGAAGGGGTACAACACCAGTAGTATTCACACACATGCTCTGCATGATGGTCACGTCATACACGCAGAGACACAGACAGTAACGTCACAGCCACACACTCAGACAGGTGCTTGTATGAAGCTGGCATTAGCGTGAAGAACAGGATGAAGAGAAGACAGTCTAGAAAAAGAAGGAGCAGAACAGCGATAAACTTTCTAAGCTCTTCAGGCTAATGTTAGCCAGCAGCAGACTGCTGTTCACAGACTGGCAGTTAAAATCTCACCTCCAGTTCTGGCTGAAGAAAAAAACAACCTGTGTTGATGAGTCTTCTCAAGCCTTCTCCCATTCAGACTCATTTAACTTCTGTTTTTCTCACTGCTAAGCTTTTCTACAGCAAACCGCCACACTGCATCAGTCTCTGATTTATTTACATCTAATTTCCAAGAAATGTGAAATCACGTTTCCTATGAGATCTTGTGAGATCGTGCTCCACTCTGGTGCATAATCTTAATATAATACACGATAAGGCCTGGCTGTAACCTGGAGCACTTTTGGAGAATGTGTAAAAGTTATTTTATAGTCATTGTTTTATCATGAATGTCCAATTCAATTTAACATTAAAGAAAAGTTACAAAAAATTGTATTCTGTCAATTATAATTCTTAAAAAGACTGAAAATTGGAATCAGCAGGTCAGGCCTATAAAAAAAAAAAATGGAAATCAGAATTGGCCAAGAAAATTGCAATCGATGCATCTTTACTTTCAAAATTGTGGTCACTTTGGCACGGTGGTATAAAACATTATAAAAGCTGAATTTATCACACATTATGTCCACTACTCAATTATACAAACACTTTATAAACTTGTTATAAGTTGTCATTCATGATCATAAACATTTTAAGTTTTAGAAATGCATTATAATGTCTAATGAATGTACTCATAATGCATTAGAGACATGAGCTTCACAGGTTTTACTAAGATGTCTAATTTATGGTGGTTATATTTTTTTTTAAAAAGGGACTTTAATAATTGCATATTCAAACTTCTGGGCTCTCATACATAGATAAAACAGCGTTTCATGTTGTACAATGCAGGATAGAAATCAATATAATTTTTTCCTCTCTCATTATTATGCACATCATTATGTCTGCCATTTTCCACAGTCAACAATCACCTCAACACTTGATTCCTAACTGACATTTAAGGGGTCTGTACAAGAGATCACAAAAAATGAACATAATTCTTCTATGACAATTTGTAGCCTCAGATAATTGCACAAAATGTCACATAATTGTGGAAAAAGTCAAAACAACACGCAGCCCACACAGCATTATGTGCACCGGCTCTGACATAAAGTGCATTTTTGCTAAGTTCTGAGTCATTTCCTTCAATGCCAAATGGTAAACAGTGCAATTTCCAGCTACCCTGCTGAGAGCTGTCACTCTGCCTCAACTGGTGTTATATTAAAATGCTTCGTAAATTAGCATTACCTGAGGCATAAACCGTACAAGAACTGACTGTGGGCTTCAGCAGCAGCAGCAGCAGACATTAATTAGAGCAAATATGTGTCATACTTGGACATATTATGTGTAATACATTTCTACAACCGCAGCCAAGTGTAACATTGACCCCTTGTTAGGTCCGTGGACGCGTTTCCACTCCCACACGGCATTACAGCCAACATCTTACCAGATTTCTGTAGTGCAGGGCTTTTTAATGGTGCCAGGACTATAGTGCTCATTCAATAATATACTAAGTGGACAATGCTGTGAACCAGTGTCATTTTCGAACCTTTATTAGTGTTACAACCACACAGAGGAACATTTACAATGCAATTTTCCTACCTGAGTTTCTCATCTTTGAATCACATGGAAAGATTTGGCTTCTCTAACACATATGGTGAAATGAGTTCTCTCTACTCTGCAGCGATGGAAGAAAAAAAGCAGAACAAAAAGCAAATAAATCCCCCAGAAAACAAATTCACCAATTTACCTCTCAAGGTGCTCGGGACTTACTTATAACCTGAGTCAAAAGTGTATTTTGTCCATATAGCAAAATAATTCAACCTGTTTTTTCTCAAATAGTACCAAAAACACAAACCATTAAAAAGCAACTGGCATTTGACAAAAAATCTCACATTTATTTTATTTGTTAAACAAGTGTTGAACTTTACATCAGTCTTAAGTGATGAGCCCCTTGGTAACATGTTTACATAGAAAACATGAGCTACAGTACAGCATGTATACCAGTGCTGGAAAATATTCACACATTTCCCATTTATTTTTTGGAAAGATTTCAATAAATAAAATGTCCAAACCCAGGAGGAAGAACTACATTTATGATAGAAACTTTATTGTCAAAAGTCGCTTTCATTTGAGCTCACCCCATCGCTCTGCCATGACCGTTAAAAAGATCTATTTCATTCATAATTACACAAAAAAACTGTGCAATGCATAAATCACTTTAACTGGGTTTTTGCATTCCCATTCTACTAAAGTAATGATGCTTTGGCAAAATCATATATTTCAAAGGGCGATATCAATGAAACTCAATAAGCAAAAAACACTGTTCACAAGTGGAAAAAAGTGATAATGCATCTTTGTAATTTGTTGAATCCTCCTTTCTTTTCATTAGCCTTTATACGTTCAAACATACTACCATGAATGAAGTGTTGGAACCATAAACACACTGTATAACATATGTGCAACTTCTACACAATAGTCTCTCAAACGTTAAATTTTGCAATTAAAAGGTTTCTTCATATTTACGTTTTCCCATGATTTTTTATTTTACACTAGCAATACAACAAAATATATATTTGAGCCATTTTCCTTGACAACAGTTCAATGTACAGTTGAGAAAATATAAGGCCAGGGGCTTGATTGCTAGTGGTTATACAATCCAAACTTCATGGTGATGGAGACTCTGGGCAGCCAGGACCTTATATTCCTTTTCTAACAGTCTGATCAGGAACATTTTACAAACAGAGTCCACGTCCTGGTCCAGGGGTGTTGTTTCGTTTACAATTAAAAAAAAAAAAAAAAACAGGCTTCAACGAGGATGTTGGGGAGTGTATGTACAACCTTTTGACCGGGAAATTGCTGATCTGATGTAGCCAGTAATGTTTTTTTTTTTTTTTTTTTATCTTTTTTAAAATTTTCGTACCTTAAATTTTCTCAATTATTCAACAGCAGCAGCACATTTAAATACATAGTTGGCTTGTCTCTTAAAATTGAAATTCGACTCTGCATTTTATGTACAGTCTCACTGAAACTCTGCACTGCCGTCGCTGTGCACCAAGTCTGTTGGTCTGCAGGTAGGGAGGGTAAGAAGAGTGGCATGTTTGGGTAGGAGGAGATGGCAATGCAGCTGGAGGAGGAGGAGGAGGAGGAGGAGGAGGAGGGTTTGTAAATGTGTATATGACGGGGCATCTAGGCTCTCTTCAAAAATAAAACAAACACTTCCCTTCCCTTCACTAGTGTGTCCTCCAGGAGGTCAGGGCTGCAGAAGGGCAGGAAGAGGTTTGGGGATGATTTAAATACATTTAAAGGCTTGTCACTAACTGCATCTGTCCTTCCCGTACATCGCCCTCAGGGATGCAGCCCTCTGTGGTGATGGGAATAATGTAACCATCGCTGCTCCCTCGGCCTATCTGGTAATAGGCTTGGAGCTGGTGACCAGCCCCTAAATTAGGCATGCTCTTGTAGTAAACGTCCTCATTCTCACTCCTCTTGGAGGGGGACAGGTCCTCCACCACCTCGGGGCTGCTCTCGGGATAAGGAGAGTCCCTCAGATTAGGCATACTAGTGTACAAGGAGTCTCTGTTTGGGGACTGCAGACTGTCGTCGGGGTTGGTGGGCGTCAGCTCGCTGACAAACGTGTCGACTCCCCCGTCCGTCCTCACCTTCTTCTGGGGCGCATACAGAAGCGAGTGAGTCCGCTGGGGGATGAGCGGCGCCTCCAGCTCCTGCTGATGGTGCAGCTCGAGGCCCACTGTGTCGCCCACATGCACCAAAGACGAAGCGTCGGCGACGATGGCGTCGTCTTCGCTGCTGCTGCCGCCTACCACCGTCACCTTCGGCGGAGCCCGCTCCGTGTGGTGGTGATGGTGGTACTGCGGGGGCTGCTGGTGGTGGGGCGGGTGGTGTAAACTGGGGTGCTGCTGCTGTTGTTGTTGGTGGCTTTTGTTACAGGCACGCAGGTTGTTGTGTACTAACTCGGAGATGATCATTTTCTCGAAGGCAGCATCGTCCAGACTGAGGCCGCAGTCTACTACCTGCACACTGTCGCCAAAGTCCCCATTGCGGAGTGAGTAGCTATTGTTAAAATTACCATTTAGCGGTAGAGTATCCATTGCACTTGTATCCCTCACCGCATTGTTCAGTGAGTGCCCTGCAAAGAGAGGAACATGTGAGGGGATTTTACATTAGTCAACACCGATAACCATCAAATAAATAAGGTTTAATGCTGTTTAGGATGCAGTTTCACATAGAAGACTCAAGTCAAATTAAGCCATGCCGTAAATCTGTTAGTTAGGCACAATCCTTACAGCATACATACAGCATGCATTATTTGCTATGAGAAATCATTTTACTTTCTCATATATACATTTTGACTTTCCCTTTTGAAAATTGCTTCATAATAAGCAGAGCATTGTGCATTTTTAGTCTGCCACAAACGTGACAAAGCAATGAAAAAGATCCCAAACAACATTAAAAAAAACAAACTGAAACAGTAATCACCATCACAACACACCGGGCAAAAAAGTAGATGTCCACAAGTATGAAGCCACAAACGGGCAAAGCTACAACACTTACAGGTTTTCTAGCAACTAAATAGGTTGGATGTGCCAAAGGGAAAGAAAAAGACAGAGATGGGAAAAGATGACATAGACAGAAAAGGGAAAGTAGTCATGTATCAACATGGGACAGCCATCTTTGTTCTCACTACAAGGGGAGCCCACAAGCAGCACTCCACCATCACCACACACAGCAGGTGAAAAGACTCACTTTGGACAACTCACATCATGTCTGTCTGCTCAGGCTATCTGGTCTAAGAGCAGCTGATGTACAAAAGAAAGTAAAATGATTTATTGTAACATGAAGAAGAATCACTCAAAAGAACAACAAAAACGTAAAGTAAAAGTCTTAACTGCAACTTAGCAAGAGCAAGGGTTCAGCAAATGAAACAAACAAGCATTAAATAGCTTTTACTTTAAAGAATTAAATGCCAACAGCTACATTTTTGTAGATTCTTTTGTTTTGTTTTTTTTTGTTTGTATTGGTACACTTTCTGTCCATTAATGGGCAGCTTGTGTACCCAAAGCTGGCAAAGGTCAGAGCTCGCCCGCAGCCCAGCACTTGGCATCCGTCACAGTGACAGTTCCCAGCGAGACCCCGGTCACTAGCAGAACAGCTCAAGAATAACACAGCCGCTGCAGAGGTCAGACGCAGTCATGTTAGGAATTTCTCAAAGCATGGAGGTCATGGAGAACGGCAGCGAAAAGGATAAATATTAGTTATGCCATGATTGAGAGAGGAGATAACAGAAAAATGTGCCTCCTCGTAGAACAACAGATGTAAAAAATTAAGATAAAGACTAATGGGATAGTTTACAGCAACGTTTGTCTTTGCCAAAAAAAAAGGGGGAGTCATTATGATTTTTGGAGGCAGGTTTAAAGTGCAGTTTTTGTAAATTAGTGGAGATGACAAGAAGGTTATAAAAAGAGAGAATAAGGTAAAATTAAACAGCTGCTACCATGACATCCATGTGTTTTTGCCTGCTAGGAGGCAATTTAGTGTCCAGACAGGTGTTGTCTGGAAAGGTGTGAGGGGAATACTACTGGACACTGAGACTGCCGAATGCCACAGAAGGACAGACACTTTGGGAGGAAAAGAAAAGAAAAAAGAAAGAAAAACAGAAAAAAAAAAGAAACCTCTCTGATAAATGCTCCTTTCTGCCAGATAAAAAAGCAACACATTTTTGGTCGGTTAAAATCACAAATTAAGCAGAAGAGAGAGAAGCAGAGTAATGGGCATTTGCGATAAAGCTGTCAGATCCGCAAGATTACTTCAAATGGCGTGAGAAATCTTTTATTTCTTTCTCGGATTGGAGTAGAATTTGGGGTGGATAATTTTGTGAACCACTTGCTCACTGAGTGTGTGTTAATGGCCTAAAGTAAACCAGTGATTGTGCCAGGGTTTTGGTTGTTTTTTAATAAGCATGCTGAAAAAAATTTACATTTGATAGGCAAAGTTAAGTTTTACTCCCATACTTGTCTCTCTGTAGGTCACTAGAGGGAAGCACAGGGGAGAAGCACAAAACATCACAAAAGATGCCATTTCATTTTCAAAATAGATAGCACACATAATCGCAGCACAGTCTAAACAGTGTGAGATACACTTAAAAGCCATGTGCAATTGAGATATAGTGATTTTCTTTAAGTTCTTATGGGTATCAGCTTTTACCAAATATATCCATACACAGACAACTTAATACAAATGGTGCATTAAGTAAATCTGTCTTAAGCAACATAGTTTTTGCAGCTGCACTTTATTTTACAGTACATTGAAAGACGTTACACGCCTTGCTTTGTATCAAATTAGACAAAACTAGGGACACATTTCACTAAAAACAGTCTAATAACAAAGTCTAATAACAGTCTAACAGTGGGAAAAAAATACACTTCAGTTTACAGGAACGTTTTGTTATAATGTGCCCCTAATTAACCCTCTAATAAAATCTAATATGGGTCTAACAGTGGGAAAATATACACTTCACATTCCTAATTTACTCTCTAAGAAAGTCTAATAATGACATGACACTGGGAAATATTACATTTTAGTTTGCAGTACAGTTTTGTTCACAAGTGTCCCTAATTATCCTCTAAAAAAAGTCTAACATAATTTCTAGTTTTTTTCTAATTTGTTACAGTGTGTTGTTTGATATGTCTTATGAGTGTACTGTAAAATAAAGTGCAACTGATTGTGCTTGCAGCTGAACACGTTTTAAGGGGAAAGATCCCTCTAAAATACACAAAAAATAACAAATCACCTGATAAATTCAGGAGCATAAATCTTAATAAGCATGCAGTTTATACTACAGCTTCAGCTCTGCACCACTGTTTACATTATCGTTGGGCAGAGCATGTAGTATCTCTTTCCCATCTTAATCATTGTGTCCTGGTCAGAGTTTGGATAAGAGAAATGTGAGAACAGAGAGCCGAACCACAAACATCTCTGTCCTACATGAAAACATGTGTGTGTTCTCACACACAGACACACACACGCATAGTGTATAATGTCTGTGCGTGAACACACACACTCACAAACACACACAATATGTACTGTATCAAGTATTTGGGAGACAATGATTGAGAAGGAAAGACGATACTGCAGAACATCCTGCTTTTCATTCTGCCTGCTGTATACTCAACTAGAGAGACAAAGAACGAGAGAAAGAAAGAGAAGAAAAGAGAAGAAAAGCCTGAATGCAGCTGAAAGTATTAAGTAAGCACACCTGGCGAGTTAAACACTGGAGCCGTGGGGGTGTTACATACGACTGTCTCAGCCAGTAAGGTGTTATAAGGGTTGTTAGTGCCTTGTGGTCGAAGAAGAGGATTTGTTAGTAGATAATTCCCGGTCATTCCTGGAGTGGCGAGACAGAAGAGGAGCAAATAAGATCGGTGCAGTAGGTCAGCTGACAGTGACTGAAAGTTGCATGGAGAAAAGAAATTAAGGACAAGTGTGTCAAGCATGTGTGTCTGTTGAGGAGTGTGGTGTCATCCAGGCTGTCTGCCAGGATATGAAAGTAGGGTGTTTATTTTGAAGTTGAAGATGCAGAGTTAAGTTTGAGAGGAGAGAGACCAGCGAGTGCACGTCCCAAAAATATGCAACTTGCAGGGTTCAGCGTTTATGAGTTTATTTTTCACTTGGCCAGTCAGGCAAGTGGGTCAGAAATCTACTTGTCCAAAGTCAATTTTTACTTGCCCCTGTACAAACGGTTTAATTTATTAGTGGTTATCAAATACCAACAGAGAACTATAATTAACTGTCATGTTTAAAGCTACTACAATGCGTTTTTAACTACTTATGAAACAGTCTCATTTTAATACTGATGTGTCTGTATGACCTACATAAGCAAATGAGACCATCCACGACAAGACTGGCTATTTCTATATAGTTATTCTTCATGTGTACCATCTGTAAAATCAAAAGAAACAAGCCTGTGTTTACATTTTCCCAGGCAAAGTTACAATAAGGAGTATGTTAGCCAGTTAAAAGGGAGAAAGAGGGGATTTTTATCTAGATAATTTTATTTTTGACATTATATTTTGTAATTATGGTGCGGAAAACACTATTGCCGTAGTAGTTTCATGTATTGGCTTTAAACTAGGGCTGCAACCTCTCTAAAATGTCAGAAAAAAGTGACAAATGTCCATCTCAGTTCCAAAAGTCATTCTGTAAATGACTTTTGTCATTACAAAGCACAAAGTCATTCAGTTTAATATGATAATAAACAGAAAGAAGCAGGAAATCTCCATATTTGAGAGGCTGAAAACAGCATGTCTGCCATTTTGCATGAGACTATATCATAACAATCAGTCGATTATACTGTAGTTTAATAGTTAAATTATTTTTTTTTTTATCACTTTATCACACAGGGTACCATTCAAGTGAGTTGCTACATTGACCAGGCCGATGTGGCATTTTACTTGCTCCGGGCAAGTAGGTAACCCTTATTGTTGAACCCTAACTTGTGCAGGCCTTCCTCACAATTAACAGCTTTAATTAATTTGTTTTGTGTGTTGCAGATCATTCATAACCCATTCATTTATAAACCAATTTTCAAGCCACTGAGCTCGTTATTGCATCCTGTCATTGGTGCTTTCCATAACTCATATTTACTTATTATTTTACACAGATATCATTTTTCAAAAATAGCACCCTGCGTCTTTGCGATTGGGAGAAGATTTCACTGTTTGATCCAGGTCCAAATATAAAGTCTCCCATAAGACAAAGAGTAGAATCCTTCCAAGTTTTCATTTCAAAATCTTTATTTAGACTCAAATTTGGCCATTCCCTTTCTTTCGGTTTCCTTTTTACCGCAGCTTGTGGTGCGTTTTAAGGATCTGAGGTATTTCTGCTGCCATTTATCACCTGTGTTAAATGCCATCTGTCATGTTGGGAAGTCTCCAGGGATGTTTTTAATGACAGGGAAGTGCTTCCAGGAGATAGAGCCCTCCTTTAGTGCAGTGACTCTACGGGGTAACTAGGCTACTACACCCCGGAGTGATCAATATCCAACCTTTACATTAACATCTCCAGGAAACGGTAGTGCAGGAAAAAAAAAAATAGTCCCTGTTTCTATATTGTTACTGATGTATCAGGGAGTCAAAATGTGCTTCGAAGCTCTGGGTGTAATGCTTCACCTTGTGGGAATTGACAGCCAAAAAAGAAAGAGTAGCAGAGAGCGGCAGCGAAAGGAGTCAGAGGAGGGAGTGAAGCTAAACTAGCTTGGTGTAAACCCTCTTTTCCCTTGCATGCTTGGAAAGCCATTTCAGAGGCAGCAGAAAGCCTAACAACACACTAAGCACTCCGGGTCAGCCAGAGTTGAACATCATCTTCTCATCATCATATTTGTGCTCAAGCTAAATAATAAATGACAGTTTTTTTTTTCCTCGCTCCCTCATAAATCCCCCTGTAAAGTAACAGAGGTCACCTTATATGCCAGGCAACAAATGGCCTCTCTCTGTGTGTTAAGATTTTCCTGAAATAAAACTTTTTTTTTTTTTTTTTTTTTTACCCTCTCATGTTTTTAGTTTTGTCTCTGTTTCCCCTGAGTCTGGGTATGAACTTTGGATGGGCAGCACTTAAATAAAAAAAAAAAAAACGCTCCTCTAGCCTTGCCCCAATTTGAGAGTGACGTTACCGGCCAGAATGACAGCGCACGGTATTTGAGGACGGATTTTTGTAATCCTTTGCTGGCAGAACAGAAAGACTAAACTAAAGGCCTAGATCTTTTTTTTTTTCCACCGTTCTGCTCTGTCTTTTCAAGCTGAAGGCATTTATTATGATTACCAGAGTGGGATCCTCAATGGCGGTGTGGGATCATTTGTAACTTGAAGGAAGTATTTTTAGCTGGATGATGAAATGTGTGCATAGGTGTGCATGTGGAGAGAAATGAGGTGTGAACTGACCTTGGTTAAGGGTGGAGGTGCTGTTGATGTCACCTGAGATAAAGGAGGACTCAGATTGCTTTCTTACGGTGTCATTCCACATTCTCCTGATACGACTCTGTCAGGTCAACAAGGGACAGTCATTAGGACTTTTAACAAGCCCGCTCACGTTTCAGATCAACTTTCATTATTTATTTTCTATGTACATACTGACTTTATCACTCCTCACGAGCCTGCTAGTACTGCAGGCAGGCAAAGGCAGTGCTAATGCTCCAAATTAATTTTATTTAACGGGACAGTTTGGATCATTTGAGGTGTGGTTGTCTGGAGTACTACTACTACCATAGTCAGTGGTCAGCACACCTAGGAGGAGCAGAGACGAATACCAGTACGGACGCTAAGCAATGCACTGTTTTGGACAGGGTCAGCAGCGAAAACTTTTTTAGCCACCTAAAATATCGCTCCAAACCAACCAAACTCCATGGACAAAACCAGTAAGTTCACCTTGCAGAACATGGGAGTTCCTTATCTACTGCTGCTTTGATTAGTTATTTAGTTAGTGTTGTTGTGTGGCCCAGTGTCTTAAAAAATGTTTGCATTCACCAAAGTCACACAATAACAGAAACAAGTTACTGAGGCAGCCCAGCAACTCCTGTGTTCTGTGAGTTTTTCCCAAAGTAGTCTTAGAGACTTTTTTAAGACTATCAGCAATAACAATCAATAACAATTTGAGGATTATTTCACATCCATATTGGCAAAATGTCAATTACTCTCTTGTTAATTAATTAATATTAATTAACCTGTTAATGAAATCTGACAATCCAAATTGTACACTTTCCACACTCACACACTACCACAATACATTCTGACCAGGCTGCATAGTTTGTATTAGTGGTTACTGGGTTCATTTTGTAATTGTTAAAACATGATAAATACAATTTTTTTTTCTCAAAAACACATTTAAAAGTGAGATGGAAAATTAATGAAATATTAATCTCACAAATATAGACCCTGCACGTAACAGCGGCTTCCCATTGGAAAATGCTGTCTCATGGCAGGGTAAAGCAGTGAAATATTCTAAATATAGCAAAACACTTCAACTAATATAGATTTTGTCGGTGGCTAAAATACATTTTAGTGCTGATCCTGTCCACAGCAATTCATGGCTTAGCTTCCTGCACTGGTACCCCCACTGATTCCCCAAATTGGGGCGTTTCGACCAACATCCACTGTAGGTGATACGCTAACTATCGACAAGTACCTCATACAATCTCACTTCAAATAATCCAATCTATCCCCTTCAGTTAACTTTTGAACGACTTCAGCTACAGTCACGAGTACCTTGACTGAGGCTGGAAGTTTAAGTATGATAGGGGTGTTTGTCTATAAGCACAGTACATCTGGAAGTATCGTCTAATAACACCTATTAGCCTTTAATAAGAAAGGGATAAAGCAAATTTCTTTTTTTTTTGTTTGCAATTTCAGCTGCTTTCCCCATAGTAAAATGTGCTTGCAATGCTCTTTGAACAGCCCAGTACTATTTCCCATGCACATGACGTTAGTGAGAAAAAAGATAAAAGCAAGTGCTAAAGGGGGCAGAACAGAAGAAAGGTACTCATGCAGTACAGCAGATGCTGCTTGTAAAATGTGCCATAGTGTCTGTGTCTCTTGATCAACCTCTGAAACTAAAATGCATGATGTGCATTTTTTTTTTTTTTTTGGTGCCATACTACAGTACATGCTCACAATAAAAGTAGACTCTCATGAGCAATTGTTTAAACTTTGGGGGTTCATAACAATGCAAATGGGCCATACAATGAGTGTGTGTTCTTGTCTGTTTTTACTGTATGAAGCTGCTGGTCTACCTGTGTACCAGAGGAGTAGCGAGCGCTGGTCCGTGTGGTGGAAGTCTTTGCAGAGCCGTGTGAGCTCTCAGTCGGCAGCCCTCCGCAGCAGTACGTGTGGCGGAAGCACTTGCTGTACTCTTTGCGGACCTGCGTGAGCAAACAGCCCAATGTTTACATACATTGTGGACTTTACATATGACTTAGCTAAGATCTTGAAGCAGGCAGTGTTTGTTCTTTATATCAGCGTGGGGTGCTCTGTGAATTCCTCATGCCGGTGCAAAGGTCCATTCACATTCAGGAGAGTTTCACCTTGAAAGAAGAATCGCTGTCTTTGAGGGCTCAGAAACTTACTTTTTTCTGGAGGAGACAATGGAAGATGAAGATAAACATTCCTTGGAAGGTGTTGAATATGGTGAAGAGGTACGCCATGACGATCGAGGCCTCGTTGATGAAGAAGAGGCCGAAGGACCACGTGAGACCCAACAGACACAGCAAAGCGAAGGCACCCATGACCCAGGATCTGAAGGACAAGGACAAAAAACAAACACAAGGAGAGGAGAAACGCTGCATGAGAGGAATTCAGTGCTCTGAAAGGATGATGAGAGGGAGTTGCAATCACCAAAACTATGAAAAACTAGGAAAAAAGCTGTAAAGAAGGTGAGAGGGAAACAATAAAATGACAAACGACACCTACGCCATCCTCATAACCCCTTTCCCCACCCCTCCATCCACACACACGCTCAGTAGGGATGCACAATATGGATTTCCTTCAGCCAATAACAGATAATTACCTGCTTCTCATGGGTGGTACCGATAAAACATTTTTGGTTTTTAAAAGGAGTTCACATAACCTGAATTTTGGGCCCAATGACTTTTTTAGAAGGGAAGGATTTGAACAAGAGGCCTGACGTTTATATTTCCTCTGTCTGACTTGTAACGTTACGAATTTAAATGTACAAAACATGCATCTTTTTATTTTTTTCTCCACTTTATTTGTATTTTGAAAAGAAACATTATGTGGAAATCCTCAGGAAGAAACAACCAACCTTTGCAATTCTACATTAGAAGTAGCTTTTTGTTTTCTTATTTCATTCAGTTTGAGTCTAAATTCCCTCTGCTTAAAGAGCCAGAATTAAAACTTTTTAAAATAAAAAGTTTCTCTGTCCTTAACAACAGGCATAGCCAATGAATGGGTTAATAGCCTGCCAATAAAATGATTATCATCTCATAAACAATTTAAACACCCATAAACGTAGTAAATTAGCAGGTTATTCAAATAAAATCACAATACTGTCTATTTTTCCATTTTTATAAACGATCAAAGGGGTTGTTAAAAGGGCGGATCTGACTCACAGGCTGCCAACTGAATAAGGCTGCTGTAGTTTATGCAGACCCGAGGATAAGAAAGGCTGAGACATAGTGAGCAAAGATGGATGATTTAATATTTCATAGCTCTGACCGAACCAAATTTGACTGACATCACCGTTACAACAAAAACAAAGCACAGTTCTGGCTCTTTAAAATGTAAATTTTTTGGATCTTATTGAGCATTTTGCCAAAGAATACGAATTAAATGCTTTCACATAATCTGTCAAAACAGATATTATCTGGGGCTGCACAAGTAATTGTAATATTATCGAAGTTGCAATAAAGCCAAGTGCAATATCCAAATTACAGAACCCTGCAATTTTTGATGAAAGAAAATTATGTGACAAAACACTATTATAATGAAGTACTGCAGTGCTGCAGAGATGTTCTGGCCTAAAAATCTTGTTCACCGGAGGTAAGAAGAAATGTTTTATATTGCGAACTCCAACAAATATCACATCACCACAATTTTAATAATCTCTTTTAAAGCAGAAATGAAAATTGTGATGCAAAAATGACCATTTCCATTAATCGTATCACATAAAGCAATCGCTATTTCAGTCAAAATGATTGCAATTTGGTTTTCGCATCACATCATGGGGCCCTAATATTATCATAGCTGATATTTATCAGCTAATAGACGCTGATACTGGTATAAACTAATATAGCTGTGATAGGCCAATATCCTCTGATAATTTATTGACTCTGATATTTATCATATATTCCTAACACTCAGCCCAAACTGAAATGTTCCTGCCCTCAAACGTGCGAGAAGAAAGCAAAACCTTGATCTGGTTTTCTGTAAATAACTTCTTATGTGTTAGAACATATAGGACAGCATAACCAGGGAGCACAGCATGTTTGAAAATAAGCTAAAAACATCATATCGTATGGTAAATGTTTATCTAGTGAGTGTGTTATCAGAGCTGAAGAAGTAGGCAGATGTGGAAAGAGTTCAAGGAAAAACAGGAGATTCCTCCCGTCGCCTCGTGTGTGAAGGTCCTGTGGAGCCTTCAGACACCAGCAGCGGTCACAGTTCAACGCTCAAACACACAACAACAACAACAACAACAACACTGGATCTCAAGATGATGGACATGGTGAAAGTGAACAGTCACAAGGACAGTGGATGAGTAGCTTTGAAGCTGGAGCTCAGGAGAGGATGAACCGGCGAAAGAAAGAAAGAAAGAAAAAGAAAAGAATAAACGAGGAGAGAGAATCAACTACAAGCTGAAGAAGAGGAGGAGACTTCTGGGCAACATGTCCTTACTTGATAAACCGTTTATTATCTTCATAGCTAGAGAGCATGATAAGCAGGAAGAGAGAAACACAATTAGATCAGAGCGCATAAGAGCGTGGGTTAGTCGGCATTTGAGTAAGATATCGTCAACTTTGATCCAAGGGAAATCATGAGAGACAATGAAATTAAGTGTCTCACAAGAACTGAGAGTTGTATGTTTTTGCTGGTGATGATTCCATTATAAAAATTCAGTGTAAAAGCATTGCAGAGCACATTGTCTGTGGTTAAATTTGCATTTATGCCACTGCAATACGTGGGTGGTGTTGTGTGGGTAAAAAAAAAAATTGTCTGAGGTATATAGTAAAAAGCTTACCCAGGCAAATCTGTATTATAGTAGCCGTCACAAACGCGATAATTACTGGTGTGGATGGCAGGACAGAGAGGAGAATGATAGCAGAAGAGAAAGGAGAGGGGCTGCGTTAACTTTGCCTTCACATGCAACATGCAATGACACTGACCAAACTTTGGCACAAAAAAAAAAAAACATAAATAAAAAGACCACAAAGAAACAGCTATTAATACACAGTGTATTTCTGCAGTATAAACAAACTTAGGAGGAATAATTTCTAACATTTCCAAGACCAATCTCACCATGTTCCACCATGTTTGGTGAATGTGTTCTGTTGTGGTTTCCTTGATAAGGGAGTAGTCTATCTCAAATAAACCATGAAGTCTAAATAAGCCCTTTTCTGCCTGTTTTTCCTGATTGCAGATTTACCACAGTGCTGTAATGTTGCACACATTCATTAAGGAAAAATGAAAAATAACAAACACTGGATGAAAATAGCAACACTGCTGCTCCCACACAGAGGGAAGTGGAAGTTGAAATACGTAAAATAATGGTGCAAACTGACACGGGGCTGTTGCTACTGCGAGCAACAAAACCATACAATCCCAAATGGAAGAGGCCCTGAAATCCAGCCTGCAGTAAACAGCAATAAATATTGTTTTCACTGAAGTGCAAAAAACCCCAAAACAAAACAATTAGTGCTTCAGAAAACATGGCTTTCCTTCCCAAAGCGAAACACGTCATAAATGTAGAGGCTGAACTAGAAGGGGGTGGTGGGGTGGTGGTGGTGGTGGTGGTGGTGGTCGGGTGGTGGCGGTTGTGTCGGGAAGGAATTTCTTCTTTTCTGGGATCTATAAAAAAAGGTTTTGACATGTTCCAGCAACAAACACACATGGTAGCTGTTACACTGTACCCCACCCTAGCAGAGCTAACAGCGCATAGTTAAGTCGCAGCCTGAGAGTGATGTGTGTCATGCCAGTGCAATTCTGCGGCTGGTGGCTTGGAGCAAAACAACAGAGGACAAAAAGATGACTGTCTGTCTGTGTAGTCATCATGAGAGCACAGTCCTGCCAAAAGTCTAATTGAAAAACTGTGTAACATTTGAAATCTCTCGAGTCAAAATAACAAAAGATGTACCATTTGATCTGGATCGTTTCAAACGCTGACTGGATAAAAAAGGTAAAACTTTTTATGACGTTAATGTCTACAACGCATTAAGATGAGTTACAGGCATACTTATAATGTAGCAACATATAATATAGTTATAAGCATTCATAAATGTCCCAATGCTTTATAAGAGTAATAATAACACATTACAAAACATTGTATTTTTTTTGGCAAGGATCATTGTGTATTATAATTCTCATAATTGTAATGCTTTATAACCATTTTATAATGCTAATACATTATAATCCATCATAATTACTAATATTATATTATTGCATTTTAATGTGATTATAATGCCTGCGCTTCATTATGTTGGACTACTGAATGTGGACATTTACATTACAGTAATGTAATGTTTTCCCCCAGAAAATTAGTTGCACTACATGACAATCGTTTTATAATAATCACATGCTTTTCATGCTTGATTGTGACTGATAATAACACATTATAAAATGATTATATGTTACAGCTATGAGAATTATAATACACAATTATTCTTGCCAAAAATGTCAGTGAGTGACCAACAATTATTAAATGTTATGATACTTGACCTTATAAGTCATTGTTAACTGCTTCCAAATCTATTATTATTATTATTATTATAAAGCATTACGAATCTTATAATACATCATAGTTGCATTATAATGCATTATAACAGTGATTACAACACATTTTAAAATGGCTATAATGTATTACAGCTATGAGAATTACAATATAGTATGATCCTTGCCTACAATGATTAAGTATTACGATACTTGGCCTTGTAAGTCATTACAAAATGCTTTATAATGTGTTATGATTATTGTTATAAAGTATTATGAATCTTTGAGGGCTTATAACTAATTTTAACTAGTTTTACATTGCTGTAAGTACTTATAAGTAAGTTTATAATGCATTATAATCACATTATAATGTATTATAACAGTGGTTATAATGAATTATAACATATTACAATGTATTACAGCTATACTGTGATTCATCCCAAAAGATTTCAGTGAACATCCAGAAATTATACATGACCTTATAAGTCATTATAATGCTTTATAACTTTATATGATATAAACCACTTTATGACTGTGTATATACATATGTATATTCTAATGCCACTTGCTGGTCCAGTACTGAGAGTGGGCTTGGAGACGCAGGAGGTAATGCATTTTCCCGTGAAACATTGTTAAGTAAAAAATAAATAAATAAATAAAAATCATTACCTCACGAGTAAAAGAGCCTTAGTTTTCCTGGGGGTAGTGGCAGAATAGCACCAGTGTTATATAGCTGATAAGCAAGAGAATGCGGGGGTTCAGCATTATGACCCTTTACTTACTTTATATTCTCCAGTCGGCTAGAGTCTGGTTTCAGGGTGGTGGAGTGCTTCACCATTTTGTACATTGTGATGACCAGGAAGATGAGATTGAGCTGTCAAAACAGAGTAATGGCAGTGTTAATACATGAAGATGTATGACTCAAGATATAGCAGACAGAGTGAGAGAAAAAAAAAACTGTTAATTTGTCTATAAGTATTAAAAGAGGAGAGCCTTCAGATCTCTGCATGTCCACAGACTAATCCAATAAACATCTATCGTTCCAGCCGGGCTCAGACGGGCCGACTGGCGCCAAATTTAGTGTCATTCTATATCAATAAGAGCATGGAAATGCATTAAAATCCATCACAGTAGAAAAAAAAGAAAGAGAAAGAAAGAGCCACACAGCAGCAGTCTGGCAAAGTCAGAAGGGAATGAAAAGTAGCAGGAGAAATAAGAGACCCTCTTGTTGTACAAAACAACTGCATATCATTTTATGCACATAGTGAAATATTATAAGGTATAACCAGCTCCAAAAGGCTTGAGGGAACATGGTATATTTTGTTCGATTCTTGCGTGTGGACAGATGAAAAGAGGGAGAGAAAGAGGGAAGAGGGAGAGGGGGAGGAGGAGGAGGGGGGTTTCTTGCTTGTTTTAATGTATTAAATCTTAAGGGAGCCAGTGGCACATATCAGGTTGAGACAAGGATACTATGTGCTGTGTTTCTGAGCGCATTTATTCGGTACCTTAAAAATCAATACCGTGATTTAGAGACACAAAGACTGGATGGGCCAGCGAGGAGCCGCTCCAAATAATTTACTTCAAAAACATTTATTCTGGGGCAAACTAGTCCCTGACACAGCATGTGCATGCACTCACACTGCAGAGTAACCAGACTGTGTTTGTACTGCAAGCCGGGCATGTATAAATAATGTCAAGGAATATCTAAGAAAACAAAATTGAAATGTGTGCCTCCAATAGTGCATATCAAAGGATCGGAGAAATGCAAAAATACAGGAGGCAAATAAATGTAGGCTACTGTATTGCTGGCATGTGAGTAACAGGAAAAATAAGATGCATCTGGAGTAAAAAAAAGCTTTTTTTCAAGGTGAGCCTTATAAACAGTGCATTTTCAGTGTTATCATGTTGCCTTTAGAGAGAGAGCAAACATAGGCAAGACACAAAGGGGAGACGCATTGCCGCTATGAAATGAATGAATGACCTTTGTGAGCTGGACTCAGACCACGACCATCCACTCTTGAGCAGAAATTCTCCGTGTTCTGGTGCATGCTGCTATCAAAAGACTGCCTGTGATCAATACATCACTCCTCCACATGCAATCAACTCATGGAGCCGCTCACAATAACCGAGGCAGTAAAAGAGGGAAAAAAAAATCCTGAATCGTGAACCTTCTTTTATATCAGAGACGGCACTGAAACTATGTTTTGTTTCGCAGCTATCAGCCATTATTTCTATCAGCCGCCTGCATGAGTCAGACAGTGGGGGGAGGGGACAAGGAGGTAGGGGGACAGGAGGGTGAGGACTTTTTTTTTTTTTTTCCCAAAACCCTTTCACACAGCCTAGAGTGGTGACATGGATCCAATGAGACAGAGGAGAGGGACACAGTACTTTAAAGTAACCTAGCAGCACGGCACATGTATCCACCCCCACCGACATGCTTTCGCAGCCCTTCCTGGGGGGATCCCCCCTTTTGCTAGGGCTGAGCCGCCCTGCCTCTATCCTTCACTCTGTCTCTCTGTCTCTGAATCATCACTGCAAGCCATGCAGAAGCAGCTCGCCACACTGGGACCGAGGAGAAAGCTTTTTTCTGAAGTGGACTGTGTGTGTACACACTGAACTCCAAATGAACTGCTGGGGATAAAATATTAAAGGTGCAGATGGAGCTGTCCAGATGATAAGAACTGCTTGCGACGTGTCATGATCCAAGAGGCCTCGTGTTGAAGCTATCTCAAGCATACTAATGGCTCCCCCCCACCACTCATTACTTCCATGTTCCCCTTTCATGGAGCTAATACCCCCCTGTGCCCAGAGACAGGGCAACCTCTGCCTGAGAACAAGGATCTAAATGCCTTCCTCCGGCTTTTGTTTTCTGTCAGTATTTAGGACCTGTTTCAGCCAGGAGCGAAAATAAAAAAAAAAACAAAAACAGGAAAAGCAAGACAAGAAGGAGAGGAAACAAAAGCATGACCACCCTAGGTCAATACCAATGTTACTTGGCACAAACATGGCTTGGGTGGAGGGTGGGGGATCCAGACATGAGCCAAAGCAGCACTGTTTTCTCTCCTTTTTCTCTTGCTCATGTGCCTTTTCTTCTCCTTTCTCTCTCCCTCATTGACAAGGACAAAGCCAATTTGTAGAGAAACCAGGGTCACGGATGGTGTAGACAAACCTTGCTCCCGCACGCTCCCCTGAGATGCCCCTTTCCACAGTACTTTGTCTTTTTTGAGTTAATTGTTGCACCAAATCAGAGGAGCAGTGTGCGATGCCATGAGCACAGTGCTGCGAAACCTCATTCCTGTCACACATTAGCTCTGCTACAATACATTAGCTCCTCACAGGGTCATGATTCTATCTCTCCGGTCATCACCGCCGGGATCCTGATCATCATTTCCACCGCAGAACGCATTTTTCATGCAAATCATAATAGAAGCAACGCACGATTGGAAAACAATGAGGGCCCAATTTAGGGAGAGGAAGCATATTCCTGTGTGGCTGACAGAGCATTTGCTGAGACAGGGAGAAATGTATGTTTGTTTTAATACAGCGTTAGCTTTTCCTCAATTATAAGCTCACACATTCAAAGCGGGTGCAGAGCCAAAAAAAAAAGAAAGAGAAAAAAAAATCAATGAAAACAAAAGAGAAACAGGCATTTCACCATTTACTGCAAGACATTTCAATCCGACACAGACCCTCAGCGCACTTCCTCCTCCATTTTTAAATGCTACATCGAGTGGCAATGTCTCTCTTTGAGAAAACTGTGAAATGCAGTCCAGTGAGCACATTCGTCTTTTATTTATTCTGTTAGGACACAGACAAAAAGCTGTACTATATCTTTACTTTGAAAGCTCCTAGCGGTCTGCCAGTGGTGCGCACAGAGACTGGCTGGAATTTGACACGGGTGCCCCCTCTCTACAGTATATTTTCAGTGTCAGTTTGATGTTCAACAGAGGTCACTGCATCTGTAGATACAGTACCGACCATTATGCTGGATAATGAACACAGTACTGAACAAATACCACCCGTCCTCCCTGCACAGCGGCAAGACAAGTTTGCAGAGCTTCCTCATCCCTCGGTGTGCACGAGGGCAAAGCAATACATGGTGTGGTGGGCTGAGAGGAAATATCCGAGGAATACCACCTGCTATTTCTTCTTTTTTTTTCTTTTTTGCACAGAGAGGCAAGACTCCCTAAGGTCTCATTCTTCTGAGCCACTCTGATGGAGCGGGAGATAATAATGTCATGACCAGTAAATAATTGCATGCCTCAATGGGACATATGTCATTACGATATGCTATATGTCCTTCACCCTGACGGTCCTTGACCAAACAGAGAGGTGCCTTTGCTTTTCTTCTTCTCCCTTGCACTGTCATCTGCTATTTACTAAAGGCAGACACACACACACACACACACACACACACACACACACACACACACACACACACACACACACACACACACACATATACACACAATGAGGCTGAAGCAGAGGAGAAGAAAAAGAGCTATAAAATCTTATTGAATGTGCTGCAAAATGGACAGTTCAAGGCCAGTTTTTAATCTTTTTTGTTGCTTTATCATAAAAAGTACAGTGGAAACTTCTTATAGTGATCACATCTGTCCAGGTCAAATTATAGAATTATACTAATTACGCAGCCACTTACTTAAAAAAATCAATAATAAGACACAAAAGTTTTAAAAAATGATATTATTGATTTTAAAATTATTTTACTGTTCCTCCAGAGTCTGTGATCACAACTACGTTTATAGCAGAGGTCTGTTATTCATCGCAACAGTCTGTTCCTCATCGCAGAGGTCTGTTATTCATACTGCAACAATGGTCTGTTCTTCATCGCAAGAACGGACCACAGAATGCTGTGACTGACCAATCAGAATCAGGTATTTAACAAATTCATACAATAAATAAATGTAAAGTAATGAAATGGACAGCTCTGCTATTTACCAAATTTTATTGACTGTACAGTAGAGCTATTTCTACCACTTTTCAAATTACTGTACAAATCAAATTACTGCACTGTGTATAATTCAAATATACTGTAATACAGTACTGCATAAAAAATATATCCTACTGTAGTTTAATTTTTCATTGAAAGAAAATTACATTTTTTCCCATTAAGTAAATAACACGGGAGTAAAGTTTTAAAAAATATATAATTACCATAGTTTTAAATTGTTTTCCATGCTTTGCCATGTATAAAACAAATTCCGAATAACTGCTGCAGTGCTGTAGCTAATGAGGATTCTCATAAAACTAAACCACTATAAGCAAATTATTTAAACAGCATTTGTATGGGAATGATTCTGTGCCAAGCTTTTTGATCCATATAAGCTGCTGATCACTCTAACCGTGATCACTAAAAGTGGTTTCCACTGCACAGAGTAACTTGAAGGCCCATTAGTCAACGCCTGTAACGTGAGACTTCACAGGAGTTGTGTAAATGCGAGGTTAAAGTACACTATCAAATCCAGATCCTTGTCAGGCAGTGAGAGGCAGGGAGAATTGTCGGATGCCTCCAAATCTGTCTTTGGCGCAAAATTAACCTGTCATCACGGGAGGAGACTGAGGAGCAAAAATCCGTCTGACTTCTCCTTCAGTTCAACCATCTCTCTTCCTTTATCTCTGTCTTTCATCTCAGCCTCTCAGTCCCTTCCTCACTCTGTCAGTCTCAGTATTCAAAGGAAAATAAAACAGCTTACCATGATGATAAAGGTGACAGGTCCTATAAAACTCCATATGAAATGATTGTCCACACTTAGCCAGCACCTGCGACAAAAGAGATGCACACTTCAGCTTGGTGGCAGCAGCACACATTACAAGATCGTTTTCACAGTTCCTGTACATTTTCCATTTCAAAATTCCAGACTCGAATTTGACAGATTTCTCGGTAGATTTTTCAGTAGACAATATCTAACATCTAGTTTTCTTTTCCCATTTGGAAGCCAACCTGGCTTGGGATTGTCAAGCCACTGCTCAGAAATCTTGCAGTTACCGATTGTAGCTGTTGTGTCCTATGCAGAGGGTTGGACGAAGCTCCACTGTCACATATCTCTGCCTAGAGTGCACGTAAACTAACTGATGCTACCTATAACCCACTTGTTCTCCCTTAACATATTAAATAACAATAAGAATAAGCCGAAACAGTTGAAAAAAGTGCAACCCTGGTTATTAACTGTGTCCATGGAACAACGATAAAGGCAGCCATAAAAGGTTTGGTTTCCTAACACAGAAGAGATCTATTTCATTGTCTTAAATACACCATTATTATACAATATATATAATTATATAAATAAACAGGGCTTTCAACAGCAATATGGTGCAGCCAACCAGTGGGGAAAAGTAGCCGGCTAGGGGGCTCCTGGAGCATGCAACACAGAGAAATTTTTTGGTGTAAAAGCCCCGATTTGGTGGCCACTGGCACATTCTGGTGCCACTAAACCATTTAATACGCTGGTATTAATTTAAGTATTGCATAGCAATGCCTTCCCAGTTAAAAAAAATACAGTGAATCATTCATTATTTTTATTTTCCCATTGTTATCCAAACCTGGAAGTTGCTAAAAAATCAAATTCCATGCTTTTCTCCCGCATAAGCACATTTAGTCTTGTCTTCATGCTCCTACTGCCAAATATTAATGGAAAGACATTAATTTTTGGTTACTTAGGCTGATGACAGTGTAATTTCTAGTCAATATTTAACTTGGAACGCTTTCAAACGCTCCTTTCACAGGTTGAACATTAATACAGATGTACAAATCAGTGGGAAGACCCCACGTAGCCCCTCTTGATAGCTGGGTCTTAGCTGAGATATGGCCATTAATCTACGTAAAAGCCTTTTTCTACACAGTGCTCCTCTCTTTAAGAGAGCATTTACAAACAAGAGGTCACAGGAGGGTCTTTAAGCAGAAAGGCTTTAATGTAGCTGCGGCCCCCCCTGAAACCACAGTGTTGAGTCTGTCAGCCACTTTCAAATGACATAAAAAATTGAACAGCTGTCCATCCCTGGCAAAAGGAGCTCAAATGTTTTTGGTGTGGTCTCCGGGGAGGCACATAAGGCGCTGGCAGAAATGATGAGGAGATTTTCTTTTCAAAAGCTGCCACACAGACACAGCAGGTAAGCCCACACAGTGGAGCATCCAGCGTGTCTGCTCTGCATTTCCTAGGATGTGTTTCAGAAAGCCTGCACTTACGCTTTGTCAGTCCCGTAGCTCCCGTAGTCGATAGCTGCGGAGACTCCGACCACGATGGCTGGGAAGAGGTAACCAGACACATAGTAGTACTTTTTCCGCGAGTATTCGCTCTCAAAGACCTCCACGAGCATGAGGTACAGCTGGACCCCCTCGAGACACATCCAGGAGAAGGAAGCCAGGAAGAAGAAGTGGAGGATCCCCGCAATGATGGCACACCCAATCTAAGATTTAGAGCATTAAAGAATATTCAAGGATAAACAAGGACATTGCAAAAAAATAAAAACTCTTGCTGTGCGTTTCAGTACCCAAACTATCATACTATTCAGTGTGCCAGAAAAAGGTTTAGTCTGTCCAAATACATGTCAATATGGCAATATGTATGTCAAATGGAGTATGCAAGAAAATACCTTTTCTGGCTACTCTGACCTTTGTGAGGAGTGTATAAACAAGAGGGTCAAAGTTCAATGCACGATATCATGAGGAAGTAGTATGTCCCGACTGTATACATCCTGCATGCAACAGCATGTACTTTAAGAGCATTTGTATACTTTTTTTGTAGTTGGAGTGCAGTGAAAATTTAAAATCAATTTAGTTCAATGGATTTTTGAGTTTGGAGCCCAACTCAAACTTATAAAAGTCTTATTAGTTAGTCATACTAACTAATACTGTTTTGTTGAGATAATTTAGTTTTTGTCTTTAGATAAAACTGAATATCTGGATTTTAGAAACACCAAAAATTGTATTTCAAAAATTGTTGAATAAACTCATTGGAGTGCATGTAATATTTTCATTTTTGAGCAACCAAATAATGACAAATTGGGTTCATAGTTCACTGTGAATATTTTGTTAAATACAGAATTTTTGTGATTCTAAGATTTGTCTGAGCTGCTTGTAAATGCACCAGAAAGATAGTTTATTGTTGCATCTCTTTGAATACAGATGTTTTGGGTTGTAAAAACATCCCAATCACAGCAAAATAATGAGGAAACAGGCAGAGGGCAGGTTGACTGCAAGCAGCCACCACCACACTCGTCATGGGTATATGAGTAATTTTTTTTAGGACAATATTGCAGATTACACCTTTAAGAGTTTGAGTTTGTTTCGAAACTCAAACATTTGGTGAAGGGAGTTGCCTTTGAATTATGAAGTTTTTTTTTTTTTTTGAATAAACAATGCAAGAACGGTTTCCATAAAAAGGGGAGATTTTTTTTTAGATTAACTTTTGGAACAAAAATGATTTAAACCTGACAGGAGGTATCTCCCTTGCACTTTCTTTATTGAAAATTGTATATCATACATCCCATCTTTTATTAAAACCCTCTGAAAAGATGACATTCACCGCTGCTGCTTCACCCGAACACATATCAGTGAAACTGCTGGAAAAAGGTAATGAATATTCATTCACCACATGGGCTCTGACTATGCACAGGTTTAACTTTCCATCAGCGCGGCAGAAATTTAAATGGCATCCGTATTGTAAGGTTAGAGATTTAATCATACAGCTCAGCATTTGAGGCTTTGATTCCCAGCTGTATGTGGGAAAAAAAAAAAAAAAAACGTTTTTGTGCTTCTAGAGATTGGAGGGAAAATGTAGGTGAAAGAAAGGCAAAAAAAAAAAAAAAATGGTATGGATGCAGGCTCTGCCATGGCAACCGTGGCTTTAAGTGAAAGAGGAAAAAAGACCTGTCAAGTGGAAGACAGGACCCCTTAGTAATCTATATTAATGGTGCTGTCCCACTCATGTCATGTCAGGGACAAGCAGAGAAGGTTAGAAACAAACAATGCTTAAAGTCTCATCCATTTCACTCTGAAAGGGCCTTTTGTTTTGTTTTGGGGGCAAGAGGAGATAAAGTGAGCGCAAATGAATCAAAACCAAATCAATAGGGTGCAATCGTTCCGGCTTACCTTGGGTTCCGTCATATCGATACCAATTAGGAATATAAACTCCGCGATGAAGAGATTTATGCACAAGTTCTTGTGGATGGTGTTGCGGTCGCTCTGCAGGCCCCGGAAGAAGCAGAAGGTGAAGATGCTGATGGTGAGGCAGACGAGGGACACCACAATCCCGACTCGAGTGATGACGGTCAGGAGCAGCTCGTGCTGTCTGTCATTAACCTGGTACACAGGCGAAACAAAAATATGTTTGTTAAAAGAAAGAAGCTTATGTGCTTTTCTTTTCCCTCTGTGAGGAAACATTTACATCTCATGTGACCTAATTAGAAGCACGAAACCTGCTTTATATAATTTATAGAATGAATGAATGTATATAACACACACACAGGCATAAATACACATTTATATTCGAATAAAGGCAGCAAACTTTGCTGTCTGCACACATTGTCCAGCTAAAATTACAGAGGAGCCGGCCTAAGCTAATACTTGGACTATCGCCTCTTTTAGTACGAAATGGAATTACGAGACAGGATGGGATGTTGCTAGCTTGTTAGAATGCTAACTTCAGTAGATATCTCTGCAACACAATACAAAGATGTCTTTGACAAAAACGTCAAACCTTTTATTTATGCACATTCTGTTGATGATCGTTAATTTTTTAATGCTTTAAACTAAAATTCTTACATATTACATAACATTAAGTCTTTACTTTTTTGGCAGTTTTTAGGAAAATGGATTCTATTTGCTGAGGTGGAGAACGTGTGTCAGACAAAGTCATAAAATTTTACAGTTAATGAAGGAAGCAGTTGATAGACTGCAACACACTGGTCATCTCTCTAAACCTCGCTGTGTATTCTTGTAAGATTGCTATTTAAAATTAGAAACCAGAATGCCTGGGGTTTGCTTAAGCGATAGAAAACAAGTCTTATACTATTTTGAAGGAAGAGGAAGGTGACATACTGAGATTTCGCGGTGTGCCATGAGGATGGCGAAGTTGGTGAGATGGCTGCAGGAGCAGGTGGTGTGTGTCTTATTGGTGTCCAGGAGTTTGCAGCCTTGGGTGGACCAGTAGCCCATCATACTCCTCTCAGAGTAATTCCAGAAGGAGCAATTGGGGTTGAAGTAGTGCTCAATCTGCAGATAACAAGAGATATGGTTAAGTGTCCAAATAATTGACTGCCTGAAATTGAAGTACATGTAGAACACAGAGGCCATTTACCCCCTACTCATACAAAGTATTTTTCCGCACTGATATGGATGAGGATTTTTCACTTCACAGCTCTTATGAAGCAATTCATATGTTGTATCTCATTTGGCACATGCTTGCCAAATCAACCGAAGCATAGTTGGGTATATGAGGCCTTAATAACAGAGAGGCATAATTGTTTGACGGCATGTCTTTGGAATTGCACAATTTCTCTGATAAAGAATGGAGTCACGCGTGGCCCTCTGGGAACTCTAGTGACAACTTTAAAAGACGAAAGATAATTGGTGCTCCAGTAATTTCATCCTAGATTGTACGGCTAATCTAGGAGTTAATTTCCCCCACTATAAAAGAAAATGGGTATCATTTATATCCCAATGTTGATTAAAGAATTAGTTTTCATTAAGAATTCACTTAGGTTCTAAAGACTCCTTTAATTTGATGTTCAATGACTTAAATAAACTGCCGACTGACCTAGCCAGACATTTACAATTCAAATTGCAGATCTCTGTCTACTCTGGATGTTCCCTCCTGGTGTTTTTAATATGACCTCTCCATTCACTCCAGCAGGGAGACTCACATTACTGTGCTTCAGGGTAAAAATCACCGGGTCATTAATGAATACACGGCTGGACTCTTTGTTGATTGAGGCGGCGATGATGTCAGAGTTGACAGCCACCGACACGTTGCGGCCGTAAGCCTCGTTGGCCATCTTGATGGTGGCGTTTTCCGCGCTGAGGAACTGGCTCAGGTTTTTGTAGAGCACAAAAACCAGCTTGGCAACTCCTGCAGGGTGAAAGACGCAGACAGATGTCAAAGGATGAGCAATAAAAAAAATTGAGCTTTGAGGAGAAGACAAACATGCACAAGAGAGAACGAAAAATATTCAATTATTTCAATATAATTCAATTTAAAATATTCAACACAGAAGCTGCAATAATGAGAGGAAGAAGTGACCTCTCATTTTTCAGCCAAAATCTTAGGGTTTTTAGAGATCAACTCCTTTGCTGGGCTCCTACACTAACACAGACCGAGTCTTTGCCTTTCCACAGAAACAACACTGGGAGCAAAAGTCCAATACACATCCTCACATTTCCCATTTTCTCACACACTGAATAAGCATTTCATCACTGTTGGAGTCTGCACAAGTATCTTGATCAAGCTTTTCCTCCTTTCTTCAGGGTTTCCATTTAAATAAAAATCTAAAAACTCAAGTTCTCAGACTTCTCACTAGATTTGTCAGACCATATTTGACATCCAAGACCACATAGGTAGATGTTTATTATGTAAATAAATGGTTTTAAAATCCAACCATTAACATGTATGTTAACACCAGAATCAGACAAATTTAATGCACAGCCTTTTATCTTTTCCCATTTGAAATCCTTCACCAGGCTTCATATTTTGTATTGTCAAGCTGGAAAACTTCCATTTACCCACTGTAACCATTCAGTCCACTAGAGCTGCAGTGAGTAATCGATTTTGATTTAATTATGCCATTAATTGATAATCCATCAGTTTAATTTAATTTTTTTTTTTTTAAAAAGACAAAACTGTCTGATTCCAGCTTCTTAAATGTGAATATTTTCAGGTTTCTGGTTTTCTCCTCTATAACAGTAAACTGAATATCTTTGGGTTGTGGACAAAACAGCACAATTGAGGACGTCATTTTGGGCTTTGGGAAACACTGATCAACATTTTTTATTATTTTCTGACATTTACGAGAGCAAACAACTGATTGATTAATTGAGGAAATAAGACAATCAACAACGAAAATAATTGTTAGTTGTTGCCCTACAGTCCATTCATCCTATGCAGAATAGTTGGACGATGTTCCACTGTCAAACATCTCAAAGAGAAAGTTAATTCACCTGTGCCTCCTACACTTCATTAGTTTCCCTTAACACATTGAAAATAAACGATACTGTATTATTGTTTTCCCCAGAACATCATGAAAAACAACTTTATATTTTAGAAAACAGAATAGGGAAATAATCTGGATATACTAATATTTTTCCTTTTCTTTTTTCCATATTTATTTCTATTTTCCATATTTTTCCATATTCATCCAGACCTAAAAATGAAAATTTTGGTACGTTTAAGAGAACCTACCATTCCGACTGTTGAGCTTGACGGTGTTGGCCGATAGCTGGATCGAGACACCGTCCATGCTGGATTGTGGAAATTTAAAATCCTGGACCTGGCCATCCGTGCTGAGTACATACACATCCAGGACTGCCAGGTGCAGAAAAGACAGAGGACGGGTTAGACAAGAGAGATTAAAAGACAAAAGACGGAAATATTGGTCATTTTAGACTCTTTGACTCTGACCTGAGGGCATATAAACGAAACAGTGGAGAATACTGATGCCACAGCTTTGTTCCTGACATTTCTACCCAAACTGAAAAGCTGGCACAGACCAAAGGACAAATCAGCGACTCAAACACTGAAGCTTTGTGACAGTGAGCTCCGCAATAAAGACGTCAATCACAAAGTGATCATTTCGCAGTGAGACTCCTACTAATATGAATAAAACAACAGTGCAGAAAGGAGAAGCCTTCCTTATTTGGTCTAACGGCAGAAGAAAATGAGAGGAGGAGGAGGAGGAGGCTGGGGATAAACAATGTACTTTTTCTGACTCCACAGCAGGCTAATGTTCACATTAATGTATAGAGTTACAAGGTCTAGACGCATACATTTATAAACTAAGCACTCGCAATCAGAGAATCCAGTCTATTTAATTGTCCGATATTCATCACGTTGTCAGTAAGCGACTCGTTAAACCTAATATGCGTTGTTTTTTTCTGTTCCCCCGAGGTTTAAACGCTTATTATGAAAACAAAGTCCTTTTTTATGTGGCGGCCTTGTTTTCCTATCACAAGAGTTCCCCTCTCAATGAATTGGAAGTAATCAAATTAACCAAGCTTGCATCAATCAAGAGCGCTTGTCATTTGCTTCCCCACAAACTCCTGCTGTACTTACTTATATGGTCTGCAGGAACTTTGACAATGGCGGGCTCCATGAGGTTGTCGGCAAGGACAAAGGCCCCTTCCTCCAAGGTATCCAGTAACATGGTGGCAGCGTGTGTCTGCTCCGTGCTGTTCATGTCGTGCCAGGACTTCAGGGCCTCCGGTCGCAGGAGGTTATCTACCGTGTCCACAATGGCCTGTGTCAAACCAGACAAACAAACAAACACGCACACAAAACAACAAGATACTTGAGTAACAAAAAATGAGTGCGTTTGCAAGCATGAAGTGGAGACATGCAGACATGAAACAGATGAAGCATCACATCTGTGAGGAGTATAATGACGAAAAAATAAAGAAGCCAAAGGGACATTTATTTTGTGATGTTAAATATGACAAGATCAATTAATTACAGACATTTACTGAGTAAGAACGGCACAATTTTTGCAACTGTATTGATCATGAAGGAGAAACTGCAGAGGGAGGGAAGAACAGGAGCGTCATTGGGGATGGTGCGGATTCAGTTTCTATTTCAAGGACGTTGCATCAGGGCAGACGCTGAGGGTCACAGTGTATTGAGCCTATCAGGTCTGTCCAGTAGCAGGATATTACGAGATGGCCTGATGAAAGTCAAAGTACCAAAAGCTGTCCTCAATTAAAGTTCTCTAATTGCAAAAGTTCAGTGTCCAGCATGGAGAAACTTTCTTTTACTTGAACTTAATTCTTATTTTGACTTTCCTCAAAATATTATTGTTTTACTGTCACTTTCCAGTGACACCAAGCTTTTGCTTTGTGACTTTATTGTCTTTTAAATGCAGTTTCTTTATGTTGTTACTATCTGTATGCTTTTTCCTTTTGTTTTTATAGTCTTTTAAATACAATTTTAATGTTTTTCTCTTACTTTTTTATTTATTTCTATGCTCCTGTAAAGCACTTTGAATTGTCCTGGGTTCTGAATGGTGCTGAATGGTGAAATACTTAAATACTTATACTCTAGGGCTGCAACTGATGATTATTTTCATTAATCGTTGTCGTGTCTAAAAGGCTGGAAGAAATAAATGTTTGACATTTTTGCTTGAAAATGACTAAAACAATTAAATCATTATCTAAATAGGTGGCAACCAATTTTCTTTCGATTGATAAATTAATCACCTCATCGTTGCACCTCTGCTCAACTGTACACTAAGTCATTAAGTCACCCTGGAAAAATCAATAAAAAAGGACAAGAGAAATCTGTGCAAAACAAATCAAAATTTGATATGTTAACTTCTTTAAATGAACACTAACAGTTTTCCATCCTCACACTTTCTGCCATCTGAGCAGCTCAGGACAGACGGAGGATAAATTGGGCAGAGGATCCAGACGACGCTGGGCTTTTCTTCAGGAAATAATCAAATCAATGTGTCTAATCAGGTAATCAATGGCGGCGATGGCTGCTGGAAAGGGTGGGGGGGGCAGCTATAGTGATGTAGCATCAAGTATGGCAGATGTCAGATACTGCTGACTCAACGATCTCCGTCCCAGATCCTCTCATGTTGTCATTAGTCAAATAAGTGCTGTCATTTACATCGATGCAGCCTCTGTAAAACTGTCGCTGCCTCTGACTTCAATTCTTAATGTTGTGACATTTAAAAAAACAAGATGATCTCACAGTTTTGGGGAGGTGGTCTGACTATATACATGTATTTTTTTCCTTCTTTCCCTCTTTTCTTTTTACGAGCTCACGGCCGTTGACTGGCTAATTAGCTCGATCCATTTTAATACCCTCCCGGAGGAGAGATCTGGATTGAGGGGGGTGACTTTGGTGGCAGGTGGAGGACACTGATCTCCCTAATGGTTGAGGGATATATATGGCCAAAATACTTTGAGGTATGAACCCAACTGGATAGCATTCAAGGAAAAAGGGAGAAAAAAGTGGTTTGACCTGTCTAACCCTATTAACCAGATAGAGTTGAAGATTTGCACCCTTAATTTATGAAACAAATGACTTCTACGACCTAAAACCTCCGTCCTTGTGAAACAAGAGCCACAATTTTTACTTAACATGTGGTGAAAGGTCAGGTGATGGTCCTTGGAAAAATAAAAGGTCTGAATAAATCATAAGCGAAGTGTTTTTGATGCAACATTCAGGAGCGTTTTGTATTGAAAGGATCTCTCATATGAAAGCAAAAAAAAAATGCAACAAAGCGGTAAATCCTTCTGCAAATGAATAATGAGAGGAATGTAAGAACAGGATGTTTGTTTGAGTCGTGGTGTTACGCATCCAGACGTGCAATCTTGAGTAAACACTTAAAACACACAAAAGGGAAAAACAGAACGAAAACCAAAATAAACCATCGCTGTCAACGCATAGAGGTGGGGAAATAAACACAGAGACACATCCATGTAAAGAAGCCACCTCAGTAAATTGGAGATGACTTCTCTTTGACTTAGAAAAAGCACTTTAGGAACGATTGTGTCTGCGTGTGAGGCAATTACTGAAAAAAAGCAGGAAGCACAGGGAGGAGGGAGTACATGACAGTGCAGAGGGTGCATGCTGCTGAACTTGGGCCGGTACAGGGCAGGTACAGTACAGTAGCACAGGAATAGAGGAGGGGACGGCAGCAAGCAGAGAGGGCAGAAGCATTGCTCCAGTACCTTCATGTATGCCCTGCATGTCCTTTCTCGTTTTTGAAGCTTTTTTATTAGAAAAGAAAAAGAACAGATAAAAAATAGAGACACATAATTTGCACAAATTCATGAGCTCTGTAGAAACAAGGCCCTGACTGAACTACTGAGTGAGGCTGGTGCACCGTCTCATGTGCAGGTGACCTGCTTACCTGGAGGTCAAAGAGGTAAAGTGCTTTAACTCACATTTATGACCCTTTCACATCACTGAAATCTCACATTATGGCCAGTCTTACAAATGTAGAAATGCTGCAATGAATACAGATCTCTGCTACATGCCAGTATCTAAAATAACATAGCTGCTTTTTTGTTTTTGTGCTGTCTCATATCCAGGGAACAAAATTAGCACCACCAGCTGACAGCTTTTCCCAAACTTGAAATTAAGAGACAGAATGCACATGACAAACAATAACAACTACTGTACATCTGACGGCATTACATTGGGGTGCTCTGTAGTCGCTTCTGCATCTGTCATTCAAAAGTATTAACTGGTCGGTGAAGAGTGGTGCGGCAAGAGAGAACTGGTACCTTACCTTGGTAACACTTTATAATAATCATCATTAATAGATGGGAAACTGATAGTTAATTAAAAGTTACTTAATAGTTATTTTACTGTTAACAAACATTCAAATAATAACGGCCATCCAGATACTGTTTATACAGCACGTTCTCCACAGGGCTCCACCGTCAATTTAGTGACCGTGCAATGTTTGGGTAGACACTGAAAGAAAAGGTACAAACACTACCCTGTTAGGTTTTGGAAAAGATCATGATTTGGATTAAAACAATTATGTTACTTACGTACATTTATAATAGACATCCAAATAATGTTTATAGATGCTTTACATCAAGAAAATGTTACAAATATCTGATCCATCTCTATATGTAATGATGAGGTTTACGAAGAAGTTGAAAAAAAAAATTAAATATATTTTAAATTTTACAGTGTGTACAACAACAAACTGGTAGTTTACAAATTTATTGACAGTGTAATTGGGATCATTTCTTATCAGCTGCCATACAATATATAATTTATAATGTAAATTATAGCATTACTAATAATTAGTAAACATAATTAGAATTTAATTGTTGTTAGCAGTAAAACTATTATTAACTAAAGTTAAATTAAGTATCAGTTTACCATTTATTGATTTTTTTTATCATAGTGTTACCTTAACAGAGCTTTTTCAAAACAGCTTTTCTGACACGAAATAGTAGAGTAAACACCATGTTACCAAGAGAGTCAGGGTGCTGCTCTTGTGCTTGTTGGTTCAGTGGAAAGCCTCTGCTACACTAAATGGAACAGGACCCTAATAGTATCATTGGTTTCCCCTACTATTTTATATCAATATGGCTGCCACTGAAAAAAATCTATTAGTGCATTAAGTTAACAAGGGAAGCATTTTTCTGTTGGATGCGTTTACCTTGTTGAAGCTCCGTCCTGCAGAATCCTTCTCGCTGGGTCTGAGCTCCTGCAGCTGAGCATCCAGGATGTCCACCAGCTGCTCCATCAGGCGCACCGAGGAGCTGACGTCCCCTGCAAAGATGGGGCCTTTGGTGTGCTTGGCTAACTCGTTGGCCAAGTTAGCTGCATTTTCACCGCTGCGGATCTGCGGGGGAGGGGATGGGGAGAGTGAATAATGTTCACAAGAATGCAAGAAGACAGACTTGGAGGGTTCTTTACAGCTCTGTTTCTGACATCAAATCACACTTGAATGAGTCCTTGAAATGCCAATTGTGAAAAGGGCGTTTAATGTTTTCTTCACGTAGGAGAAGTTGCCATGGTGGCAGTTTTTTACTGTGTGGCAAGTTAAAAAAAAACAGATACACTCAAGCTGCTTGCTGTTACATCTCTGGCACATATTATCCAGAGGGAAGAGAAAATATTGTTTCATGTAGAAAGCTTTTAACTTGGAGGCAACATACTATTATATAGAGTTTATGCTGTCATATCCCCGTCTGTGCTTTATGCTAAGCCTCTTTATAGATGCAGTTTGTCTATGTCATAATTTTCCTTAATGTATAAGCCTATAACAAAGTCCTAATTTCCAAACTTTTTTATAGCTGACAAATGCAGCTTTTGCAGTTAATCAGACCCAGCTTTATAACTGTGATTAAGTCCCATCAGTGTGAAAATCCTTTACAAGGACATGTCTCCATTATTTTGTCTACTCTTACTATGTTTTTAAGAAGCACATTCCACTCAGAGGAAAAACAATGTGACAAACCTTTTGGGCTACTTGGTTGACCCAGTGGGAGGTACAGTTGCTGAGATCAGGGCCCTTCGGGTGCCAGGTCCCATTGGAAAGGACACATAAATAAGAGGCTGTGCCTAACAGGGAAAACAAGAACAGAATAGTCAAGTTCAATCAAGTCAAATCAAATTTATTTTCCCATGAAATCCTTCACAGGGCAACAAAGGACAAAGATACAAAATAATCAGAGAAACCTGCACGCAAATAAGAAATTTACAAACATGCAAATTTAAAGCTTTTATACAAATACGAAGCCAGAGAGTATTTGTATGTGCAGACAGAACTATTAGCTCTGAAGGATATTTTATTTCTTCACTGTGCTGTTTGAATGCAAAAGACAAATTACACTGAAACTGTTAAATATAGTAACCTCCAAACATGTTAAACTCACCAATTCTGTTTATGCAAAATTATTTTCTGAAAATATTTCCAACAGCTTGCTCCTGTTTTTGCTACAAAGTGGCAACATCCCCCCCCCCGCCCCCCCGTCCTAATTAGCCCTGTGTCTGATGAACTCGGAGCGCTAACACGATTTCACACACAATCAAATGAGGGATGCACGTCCCCACGCAAGCTGCAGGAAAAACAGCTGAGCCTGCTCCTCTGCACCATGGCTGTTTCAGATTGCTAAATCATGTTTCGACCTGGAATGACACAGCTAAAACTTGACGCCATTATTAGCAGTCTTCGCTGAGCCCCCAAACACGCACAAAAACTAGTGCTCACTTTAAATAAAACTCTAGACTTTCTTAGAGGGACACATTAAAACAGAACTGTTTGTTTCTTGTTAGGCTTTAGCTGTGTTTGTTTACTGACTAATAAAAAACATATTATTTATAGTTTTTGTCTAATTTACTATAAAGTTCAGCTTGTTATGTCTTATTAGTGTAAAATAAAGTGTGACCAAAGATCCTTGTATGCATGAGTATCAGACGAATCTAACAAACTCAGGGATGTCCTCTCGGGACGCCTCGGGTCATATTGAAAACAGCGAGCACGCTGACGGCCCCGAGGTGAGAGGGAGTCCTGTTTACCTCGCGTTCCCTTGGGGCATGGTCGCTCCACGAGCATGCCCCTCTGGGTCTGAGGCCACGTTATGTCTCTTTCCTCAGTGGCCTTGCAGAAGCGCTCAGGTAAAGGGAAGGACTCGAGGGGCGGAGGGGAAGTAGTCTGTGGAATCACAGGAGGCGGCTTGGGCACTCCCCTGCTGCCCTCCTTGAGCCCTGTTGTGGTGGTAGTGTTGGCCACACCCCAGTGCGCCGTGGTTGTTGTGGTGGTGGTGGTTGTAGTTCTCTGAGGCTGCGGGGACGTGGTGACTTCTGACAGTGGTGGAGCTGTGAAGAGACAGAGGCAGAGTGTTATGTGATGGTGTGCAGCACAGTGGGGGAAACATTATCTCTTCTATCATTTATGGATTCTCAGTGGGACACATATTTGACCATAACCCATAATTTATTTATATTTATAATGTATATCTTCAACTGTGCAATATTGACCTAACAGTACAATATATTGTGCAATAACTCCACTATGCAATGTCTTTACTTACAATATTTTGTGCAATAATACTGTTACATATACTGATAAATACTGCCTTCATACTGTACACTCGAATTAATACTATTAATTATAACATTCTTGCATTTTGACACTTATTTATAGACCAATTTTGAGCTTTATTGTAAAAGTACACTACTGTTTTGTGTCTCCTTATTTCTATTTGTCTATTTTTCTTATAATTCTCTGTGGTAATATAGTTCTATTCTTGGTTGGAGCAACTGTAATGTAACCCAATTTCCCTCCAGGGATCGGTATTTCTGATCCTGACTTATCTGTCTTTATGAAAGCATGATGCAAAAATAAAAACTAAATATTAGTTTGTGGTATTGCGCTGTGCAAATAAAAATTGATTTTGACTTGAATAGTTTGACCAGCAGTTGCAGTAAGAGGTCAGCTCATTAGTGCGGCACCTCTGGGGTCCATGATGTGGACTATATCAAGCATTTCGCTAAAAATACTCTGGCAGGTATTCAAAAGTCAGCCTTCTGGTGGGCAGATGCCCTCATCTACAACTAAACCTTAATAGTTGCCCCCCCTGTAAGCAACATTCCTAATTTTTTTTCCTCAACATGTTCAACACTGTAATGCTTATACATCCAAGTATCCTGTTGTGTAAATTGCTGCTAAGTGCTTTGTGCAACAAGCGTATTTGCCTTCCCGTTGACTATGGCTTATCCAAGGCACTCAGTCTACAGTGAACAAGACAATAATTACAGTAACATCCTCCTGCCTGGCAATCATTCTTGCCTGGGAGATTTTGTGGCATGGCTGATTAAATTTCACTAGAGCAACACAGAACCTGTATGTGTAGCCTGAACATTCATTTTACAGTTGTTTCTTGCTACAACTCATACTCTGATAAAGCAGGTGTGCAGTAACTCATGCAATGCCCCAGGCAAAAACAATATGTTTCAGTCCCGGGAAAGGAGAAAATAGTGCACTCCTTACATTTAACATGAGCCACTAAGGAAAAACTATGAAGACATTTTTCATGTGATACACCAGAGAAGTGTGAGAAGCAGTAATTACATTTCATAAAAGTTGAACATGGGGGAGTTTCATAGATGAAATGTTGATAAACACTAACTATTTGATATAAATCTGCTCCACATCTCCAAGTACAAAAAGAAAGCATGACCCCCCCTCTCCCCCTTAAAAAAGTATTTGTTGGTAGAATTTAAAAAGATAAGCTATATCAATGAAAGGAGCTCTGATTGGAATGCAACGTGCATACTGAATCTAATCACATTTGAGTACTTTGATTTCCTCCATTAGGCTGCCTGTAGAGCATGCAGAGAATGTGAAGAGGTGCTGTTTCACTGCTTGAGCCGAGCACAGTCGCTCTCGGTAGTACAACTGGTGAAAACATCGAAGAGACACAGAGTCAAAGAGAGGAGGGAGTCAGAGGCACACCCTTAGAAATAAGGAGTCTAAAAGGGTTCTTCCTGAAGGGCTGCTATGCAGAACCATTTACTGCCGAACAACTGTTTTTTTTTTTTGGAGTAGGGGTTTGTCAAGGGTTCTTTATAAGACTAGGGGTTCCATTAAGAATCACTTTCGGAAGAAAGAGTTCTTCAAAGATTGTTAAAGGCATGGATATTAAAAGATCCTCAGCCTCAAATATTTAAATCTTTACCCATACTTCAAATTGTATTATTAAATGTACACCAATCTGGATAGCTCACATTTCCCATCATGCCTTACTCTGAGTAGTTTTTTAAGTTGGTGGTTACATGTTCCAAAGAGCAAAAAGTACTTTTCATAATGTTTTCCCTAGTGTGCTGGTTCAGAACATAGAACCCTTAAAAGACAAGAGGGTTATAGAAGAAACCTATAATAAAATACAAAATAATTAAGTGGTTCTTGGTAGATCCCCCGGGTGGGTCTTGTTAGCACCCTTTGAAGGTAGAAACAATAAGAAGAGAAGGAGAGAACCCCCAAAGTGGGTTCTGGGTTGTTGAGTTCTAGGTAGAACAAGCCTTTGCCACCTACATGGAACCATCGCCATTCTGGTTCAAGCACCTAACTTTGAACTGCATTTAAAACTTAACTAAAAATAAATTGGTTTGGAACCTGAAAAGTTGGTTCCCAGCTGGAACAAAAAAAAAAATAGGAGGTTCTACATGGGAACCAAAGTGGGTGTGTCATGTTCTGCAAATTGGTCTGCATTGATCAACATCTTCTTTTGATGAAATCCTTGATTACAATGGTTCTACTCAAAACCGGTGGAAATGCGGGCTGGTTCACTAGATAGCACCAAGGTTCTGAGAATCTTGAACAGAATCAGTTCAAGAACCAGAACTAATGTGGCAGAAAAGGGCCTCTACAGAGACAAGCCGAAGAACCCTATGTAGTTCTAGTTAGCACCTTTATTTCGCAGAGTGCGGGACACAGACAGAGGGAGGGGGACGGTGGAAAATGGAGGCACAGGAAGAGGACGATGACAGGAAAATTCAGAAACAATGGGGCCAGGTTGGAGAACGAGAAGACAGTTTCTGTCTTCCAGTGGATTGGACAGGAGGCAGCCAGACCCCAGGCAGCAACACCTCCATATCTATTGCCTCCATTGGATAATAGGTCTGGCTGATAGCAGAAACCCCCCCACTGACCCCCCCAACACACAATCACACACACACACACACCACTACTACTATCACCATAGGCCCCAAGGTGTGGATGAGAGGCTTCAGCACAGTTGAGCTGAAGGGAAATCTTTGAGGCTGGCTGCTACCTGTGGCGAATTAGGCTCTATTGACCAGAGGAGATGACTCTGTGTGCTCCCTCCTGGTGATGGGGGTATATAGAGCTCCATACACACAAACACACGCACACACAAGCAGGTGACATGAAGGTGTACACAGCTGACTGGCTGTTTTGACACTGAGCTGAAGGCAGATTTGGCTGGCTGGCTTCACCTCAGCCTCCTCCCTCTCTTGTCCCTCCACCCCCACCTGTATCCTTTTACTCAACACAGTGAAATTCTCGGCTGCACGGCCTGTCACAGCGGTTGAGAGACAACCTGTGCTTAGTGTCCTTTCAGCACTAGCATTTAGCTGGCTGGGAGAAATGCCCGTCTCTATTCTGCACCAATACCCTTTTATTGCCATAACTGTTGTTTTTTCATGACTCACTGAGAAGACTCACAGAGGTGAAAGCAATAGTGGAAAAAATGGCTTGCAAATTTCTGGTTAAGTTTACACTCTGCAGCTTTATCAAGAAAATGAATGCATGGCGACATAGTTTGCAAATTATTATCGTTGTTTCTTTTTAAACATCTGGGGCAGGCTTGCTTGGCAAACATCCAGAAGATTCCCAAGAAACCGTGAGGCCCTTTATAGGTTTCTCGTTTCCAAAAGTATGAAAGATGATAATGATAAGTTCCCAGTCTCCATGGGTGGGAAGTTTAGAATCCAGACAGAAATAAAATGAAAATGAATCGCCGCTCGACAGCATGATTTAAGATAAAGGGCCCGTGACCTCGGCCAATAAATCAAAGCGGCATCTGCTGTAATCCAAGCACATTCCTTTAGCATGTCAGCTAACAACTGTATCTTGTTTACACCTCTCGCTCAAGAGCGCAGCTTGTCATAGCTCGCTGGGATGTTGAGCTCCGAGCTCTAGTTACAACATGTACAAATAAATCACTTTGAAGTTTTTCGGTGCTACCTGCTATCAGCGGTGAAATTGTGGGGGTAATTAATGTTGGACTTGGTTAATACCAACTAATGGGTTTTTGGCACTCCTTAAGCGTTTCATTGGAAAGAGATTGCCCCAAAGCAAACTGGATGGCTTCAGCTTTGGGAAAGGGACCTGGGGTGGATTTGCTGAGCTGTACGAGACAGAAAAGCTGAGCTGGAATTGCTAAAAAAAAAAAAAAATGTTGCTCTCAGTGTGCAGCATCATAGAATACAACTGTACATTAAAGAGCTTCATTAACAAGGAATATTATGAAAAGGACACAAGCAAAAGGGCTAAAATAATCCTGTCAGGGGTTTCATTTCATGTTTATGATGCAAGCTAATCCTCTTTCGTGTGTGAAAAAGATGCCAATGTGAATGTAGTCTTCCCAGAGAGATTCGTGCCTAAACAATGCAGCCTCTCTGACCACTGCTGTTCATGTGTACATAGCGTGTCAGCCAGTAATCCTGCCAGCAACACAATAATCTTATTACCTTTATGCCGTAGCTCAGTTTAATTTGATCCAATGAAAGCTGTGAGGAATTAACCCATAGGTATTAAAATGGACACTCCTCTCAGGCAGTCACTCCTTCACAGAGATGTCTAAGTGGATAAGTTTATAAGCAGTCACTGTGAGGGATGGGTATTGATCTGTTAGGTAGTGCTGCAGCAGCCTTTTCTCTGCTTTTTGTGATTCATAACATGGACCAAATATTTTCTGCTTTCCACTGTGGCAACACATGCCTGACACCACTGAATACCTTCCCCATGCAATACTCCTTTGATTATGACAAAAGAAGCAAATCCCACGTTCAGGCTATATAGCGAAAACCAGGACAGGATCCTTGATTATTATGTCTCTGCTGCACTCAGCCCAAGGGGAACCTTCAATTAGCTGTCATAGAGTGTGAGCGCATTGGAGTGATATTCTCCAAAGTACCGCCAATAGTCGGGACAGACTTATTCATAACCTCTTTGTGTGATTCAACGCCCACACATTGTTACACTTATATGCATCTCAGTGGTTCCGTTATTACCACTGGGGTTATAGGTCTGGTATTTATGACAGACAATGGGACAGGGATCCAGGAGAGGAACAAGGCTCGTCACGTAAGCACTCACACACACACACACACACACACGTAGATGAGATGAGACTTTACAAAGACTCAGTAGTCATGCAGGGGTGACAAATGAAAACCGACAGCGTGTGTGTCTTTTATATTATGCTTAATGGCTTCACTTTCAGTAGGCACCGCATGGTTGTTCATCAGGGTAATGTTTCATACACATTACCAGGTGCTGTTTATCTTGTGAGGGCGGGGGAAAAGTGGTAAGGGGGCACAAACTTTGCATTTATTTCAGCTAATTTGCCACATAAAAAGTTAAAATGAATTATTAGATCTCACTTTCCCCCTCTTTTATCCCCTGTCACATCATGAAACAATCACGTGATGATGTGAAGTGATGCTGTTTAGGAAATAAGGCTCCACCATATGGTAAAAAAAATAGGGACGCACAATGCTAAAGGCCTGACATCAGTGTCGGCGGATAAAGGTTTTAAAATGAAATATTGTATTCGCCAATATTTCTGCTGAGTGAATGTGTCCATTTAGAAAATTACAGTATTTCATTTTGAAAAGCATTGTATTTTATGTCTGCATCTGCCAGTGGGCCATCATGATAAGAGAAGGCATAATAATATGTTAATTAATAACGATTTTATAAAGTGTATATTGGTGATCAGTATCAGCAATCAGAAAAACGAGTTGGAAAATTGGCAAAGATCCAATATTGCACATCGCTGGTAAAAAATCATATTGTGATTATTTTGACAGATATTTCGATTGCAGTGTGATTCACAGCTGGTGGGAAATATCATTTCTACATCGCAATTTTCATTTTCATTAAAAAAATAAATAAATTAAACCATGATGATGTTTCAGTTGTTGGGGTCTGTACCCAGCAAACACGTTTCCATAAAACTGCAGAACAAGATTTATAGGCCAGGGCATTTTTGCAGTATTACAGTATTTCATTATCATGCTGTTTTGTCACACATTTTACTTTCATTTTACTATCAAAAAACTGCAGCTTCTGTGATTTGGATATTGCACTTGGCCATACTGCGATTTTGATAATATTGCGATTAATTGTGCGGCCCTATTAGGAGATCTGCCTCTTTGTTCCCTTTTTGCGGCAGACTAACCCCATGCTTAAGATAAAAAAAACAGTGTCTTTTGAACACTGTGAAATGTGGCCTCTATGTGGTTATCACTTCCTAATGGAAGAGAAACAACAAAAGTTAACAAGTCAGTGGAACCTCAAATAATTCAAAGTCTGTTTCTGCCTTCAGACGGGGGCACACGCTCCGGCTCTGTGACGGGACCAAGAGAATCTAGCAGATGGAAAATAAACAAGCAGCCAATCAGCTTTCAAGTCACTCTCCACAGAACACAGGTTAATTGAAATAAGGTGTTGAACTGTGAAAAAACAACGTGTAAATTGTTTCCTGTGCTAATGCCGCCACTGAAACATCTCTGATTCAAACATGCAGTTCACTCAGTCCTCTCTGGATGCACCCTTCCTTGGGAGGTTCATATGGAAATGGAGCTGTTCTTGAGTATGAAACAGTGTGATGATTTATAATACGTTTGTGATGCATTTTGATATCTACCAATAATAACAATAATACACAAAGGAAATTGGATTACACGTCTTTCACTCGGCACTGCATTTGTAGCTGTGGAGGGGAACACGGCGCATGATTGCTTGTGTATCAGCAGTAAATATGAAGAAAGCTGAGTGAAAATTCGTATAATTTCCCATGAGTCATGTCCTTGTGAGGGTGGGTACAGTATACGTCCATGTCTTAGGGAACAAAACCTAATAGCTGGATTATGTTATTTACTGCTATCTCCAATATTTCTCTTTCCCACAATACAAACGCATTGATTCATATGGACACAGACAGCGTGCACTCACACACACACACACACACACACGCACACACTAGGTAGCACATAGACGCTTATAAACGCACTCATATACACCCTCACACACAGAATGACACCAAAGTATAGAGAACAGACATAGCAGCTGCCAGACTACAGTTTTTTTTTTCCTCCTTGCAGCTTTCTCTGTACAGTACGTGCCTCAAATTTCAAGTATTAACTCTAAGTGTGCCGAGCAGACTGATATTTAATGCCGCGCACACAGGAGAGTGTCAGTTTCAGAGTTGTTCAGATACAGATACACTTCCAAACAGATGCACATACATGCAAGCACGCAAACCCGATTAGAGCAACACACGCACACATCGACACAATAATCAGGCCTGTGTGAAATAAATCTCCTCAAAGGCGTGTGTCAGGGAGTGATGGGGGACCATTGTGATGTCTGAGTAATAATTCTTTTAATACGCCTTGTTTCACAGTCAGACTGTAATCAAACAAGAGACTGTGGATCCCCTTGGCTATACGGCTCAGTGTAACCATAATCACACCCCCCCTCCTCTCCCTCTTTTATGTAAAACAACTCTTTGTGACATTTTAAATCATAACCCCGGGTTTGCTGTTGCCCACATACTTGTACGCTGACAGCGAGGATCATTTGTCCAAACTGAGTACAGCAGCAGCAGCAGCACTGGTGACTACTAGCAGCTCAGGGAACATGAGAAAACATTATCTTGAGGTGTGTTTTTTGGATGAAATGTTCCACCTCGTCTGGAAACAACTGGCCCTCATGATGTTACGATGTTCAGTGCAGGAGAGGAGCGCCGGAGATCAAGATCAGATTTCAGAAGGAACAGGTGACCTCCTGGCCTCAAGTGCTGAGTTGCCTTTACTGCCACCAGACACTGGGTGGTTAGGTATTATTCCACGATGTAATATCACAGACATTGTGAACAAGACTATAAATCCCCATCATGGGATTTCCCCCCTTTTTATCACCCAGGTTAAATTCACCCCTATATCGTAACCAAGAATGAGACCAGTGGGTCACGATGTAGACAGAATAACGTTGCACTATGCCATAAAAAGGTGGTTAAAAAAGCTACATGGGAGAAATAAAGAATAGAAGCTGGCATATAGGGAGATCCTGCAGTCCAGCAGTGAAGAATGAGGCCTTTAACTAAAGATACACTCCCCAGAAGTGCCCTAATATCTCAGAAATTCTTCACAGCTTACACAGCTCAGTAAGCCGGCCAAAATTCTGGGGACACCTTTAAAGTTATAATATACTACATTTCCACATTAAAATGTCTAAAAACGCTAGGCCTAAGTTTTATGTTCTGTTGGGATTTGTACTTACATTTTTACCAAATGTTTCCACGGCGTTAACGGTGTGCTCGTCCTAGCCGTTGCTAGCTAGTTGCCATGAGCTTCTGCCTAAGCCTAAGGCAGAAGGCCTAAGGCAGAAGGCAGTGGTTACTTTAGGGATACTCAAATTTGTGGCCCACGAGCCAGAATTGACCTGCTGACCGTTTTCTTATTAACAATGAAAATAAATTGATTCACACTCAGATTTTCAGTAAACCTTCAATAATATCCCTTGACTGCGACTTACACGCGCTAAAATTTTTGATTTATCTGACTTACGGGCCTACAGTCAATCCTTGTACCAAGTTAATTAAGTTAAAAAGTTAAGTCAGTTTAGTTGAAAATTAAGAATTTCAAAGAAAGATGATTTATGGGCCTTTTAATGTTTATTCATTTCATCTGATAAATATTATTAACGTTGGTATTTTAACTGGCCCCTGTCCTCTTGCCATTTTGTAAAAGTGTTCCCCGGCAAGTTCCGTATCCCTGCTCTAGGGGATTTCTACACACATTCTGGGCAGTTCTCTTCAGCTTGTTGTGTACAGTGAGGTGTTTGATTTGGTCTGGTCCTGGCTTGTGCAGTCAGTCAACATCAGTGTGATCCTGACAATAACCAGCAGGACTTTAGGTTGACAGGAAAGAACACAAGAAAGAAGGAGAGAGAAGTGGCTTATAACAAAAACTTTCATGCAAATAGGTGGCTTACATTAGTCTCACTTCCTGCCTGTTCTAGCCAATAAGTCAATCAAAAATGTGTGCAATCACAACTTAAAAATACTTTATATTTCATGCAATTTTTTCAGTGGAATGATATCATTATAAATTGTTCCCCTGGTAGATAAATCTTCCTGAATGATGAAACTGGGTAGCATGTGATGTGCCTGATGGCCGTTTTTGTCCTGTTGTTGTGTGCGTACAGTTCTACAGAAGCCACAGCTAAGGATTTACTTAAATCCTGTCATTTAGTGCGCACTGCTTTCATTGGGCATGATTTGAACAGTCTGACCAAAGCTTTAGCCCGACTTCAGGAGAGGAGCCAAGTAGAAGCATATATGTGTGGACATGCACGCACAGAAATGCAAATATCCAGATGTAGGGCACACTTCATGGACGATCACGGAGGAGGAGGACTGAGAGTCGCTACGGAGAGTACAGGCAGAAGAAGAAGGGGAAAAGAAAAACGGAAAAAAGACAGAGGAGAAAGACAGACAGAAAGAGCTAGACTGAATCCAATAGAGAGACGAAGGAGATGAAATAAAAAGCGCAAGACAATAAGATGGAAGCAGACAGAGGAAAGAAACAACAAGAGCAAGAATATGACAGGAGGACAGAAAAACAAAAACAAAAAGGGTGATTTTCCACATCAATATCCTCTCCTCTCACACTGCTGTGTCCACTTGGGCAGCTGACAGGGGGGGGAGAGGGAGGGTGGGGTGAGGCGGTTGTTGTCAAGGCAAACAAACAAATTGGCCATTTTTAACACATCCTGATCCCTGCTCCTGCACCTCTGCTGACCATGTAGCAGACAGAAGTCTGTGCCATTTTACCTGAGCGCCTCAGATGGCTGATGTTGATGTCTAAAGTATCCACATCTCTCTCTGCGCTTTCCCTGCTTTCTCTCTAAATGTTGCCATGCACAAGTTGACCTCTATGTAAGCGCTGCAGAAGACAGGAATGAATCATAGAGGTGCTTATTAGAGAGCTGTATATTCATCAGACTATAAGAGGTAGGCTCTCTGGGGTGACTGCTAATGCATATGACTCACAAGCATCTGTAACAGCTGAGCATTTTTGCATTGTGAAGCACTTTTACAACACACAAAGTACAGGGCATTGTTTCGACCACATGCAGAGTTTTGTTAGCTAATTGGCAAGTCGCGTCAGTGAGCCATACCTTGTAATTTCCGACAAATTGGGTCATTCCTTTCCTTACGATCCCCACATGGAAATGTATAATTTGAGGATGCAGCAAAGATTGAGACTATATGCAAATGTATTGACATTTGAACAATTAAAGAGAAGGTCTTGATTTGTGTGGGTGTTAACTGCAGCGCCGGGGGCTTTTATATGGAAGTTATTCAGAATCTAATTTTGCGACAAGGGATAAATAAAAGGTTTCTGAAGCTCACCTGTGTCCCATTGAGGCAGTGAAGGCAGTCTGTTTGTGCACACTTGTAGTAAAAAATAGCTTTTGATATGCTTACTCAGTGGTTTGAGACCACGTATCAGAGCTTGGCATGAATAAACGGTCCACAGAAATGGGTGCATAATGAGATTTCTCTGGGAATACCTAATTTAAATCAATTTAATCATGTCACTTACAAGATGCGACAAAGGAATATGTCTTTTTATGAGCTCCTATATGCAAGAAGGAAAACCGGCATGCAGCCATGGTTAAATGAGTGGATTATGGCGCTGTTGGCCAAAGCCAAGAGAGAGACTTACTGACCCATTTAATGTCCACTTCCAGTGGAGCTGCATGTTGGATGTGACCCCATCCACTCCCCCATAATCCTACAAGAGATGATCTTGCCTCGACATGAGCAGTGTTATTGGACTTGACAAGAACCCAACTGTCTGCCACACAGGGTCTCAACATCACTTTGATATGATTGCGTTCCATGACGGAGAGAATCTTGCGACAAATGGAGTTGTTTGTGCTCTTGAAACACGGGGGAAAAGGGAGTGGGGCGTGCAGCGTAAAGCGGCAAATGCATACAGCATCAATCTCGCCCCCCACAATTATATAGTTGACTCATCCTCATGTTTATGCTTTAAAATTCTCTTTAAGAAGAGAAATCTGTGGTTAAATTAAAGTTTGACTTAAAAAAAAAAGTCAAACAATTAACACAGCTCTATCAGCTACATTGATGATTATCCATGCTCTGTTGAACAAACAATGCTTTCTTCATGTGCAAGTGCCAAGCTTTCACATGTTAGAGTTTCTTTTGATTTTTAGTTTTTTTAAAAAGCGCTGCTCAAAACACGTACCTTCAACTTTTAACACCACAAAAGCATTCTGATGGCTTGTTTCAGTGTCTAGTGAAGCAGGCGCTGAAACGAGCATCAAGATATCACAGAGAGGGCATCCAGTGACAGCCAGAAAAAAGTGCCATCATTTATGTGTCAACATCAGCCATGTGGGAGGACAAGTTTATTGACATCTTGATGATCATCCTGGACCATTCTGCCTTGCACTCATCGACTGCAACTCAACATACATTAGTCAGCAGCAGGGCCAGGCTCATGTCTCATTTGTCAGGAAGGGAGAACAGAGTCCTCGTTGACATTAAAATAAAGATGTGTGAATACAGAAGCCCTGAGGATCGAGTACAGTACGTCAGGTAGTGTTTGTTTCTAAACATGATCTACAGGATGGGAAATGGGCTCCTTTGGGTGCTTGGGGGGTCTGACTGTGTGAATAAACACTTGTAACGCAAGTTCCTTACACACACACATGCACACAGGTGCAACACACACAAATAATAATGCAGTCTTATTTCAAGATCCCTTTAAAGCCTCTATCAGTAATCAGTGTCCATTCAGAAAATGAATAAATCAATTGAGCGTGCAGCCTGTCTATACACAGCTTATTCCAAGAATCCATAACAGCTAAACTGAAAATAAAGGCTGCTGTGGAGGCTGTTACTTGATTTCTTAATAATCAGTTTACTGTGTATAAACACATAATGGCATGTAAAGACATGCTCCAATATATTTTTATTAGATAGCAGAAAAGGTGATATTATGACCACTTTTTCAGCAGCTGCGTGCAAACGCAAGGCGCTGCTTTAAATCAGCTCATCTGAATTCTCACTCTGAGACATTATGATTTGGACATGACTAAAATAAAGAAACACCTTTTGACTAGAGAATATTCCCCAATTGCTCTAAATTTACTTGTACTCTGTAGTATGCAAATGTTGTAAGGGCTGGCTCACCCCAAAATCAAAAATACATCTTTTTCCTCTGGCCTGTAGAGCGATATATCTATCTAGACAGTTATGGTGTGAGTTGCAGAATTCTGGAGATACCTGCTGTAGAGATGTCTGCCGTCCATCTAATATAAAGGAACTAGATGGCACTCAGCTTGTGGTGCTCAAAGTGTAAAAAAAATACGTTTAAAGAAAACTCAGAAGCAATGTCTCTTTCCAGAAATCATGACCCAGTTACTCAAGGTAATCCACAGACCTTGTTGTGAGAAGTCTCGTGTAGGAACTACTTTCTCTCTAGGTTCAGCTGGAACTACTTTCTTTCCTCAGGGGAAACCACCAGAATGAGGGGCTTCATGGAACAGTTGACTAGCTGACTATGAAAACCATGTGTTGTCACTGTGCATCATAGACGAACTGTTCATCTGTGGTCAGACATGTTAAAAAAGCAGAATTTAAGTGATTTAGAGAAGGAACAACCCCTGCTAGAAAGCAGAAAGCAGTCACTTTGTTACTGTAGTCAAACTGTATCTTCAGCTCAGACAAGCTTGCAGGGAGTCTAGTCCAATCAGACTGCAGCTTATTTATAAACAGCCTCTCAAAGCCAATCAGGGACTCTGCTATTTTACCTACTCCCATGTCGGTCCCACCTTCTTTAGTGAACCTTTTATTAATTATATTGGAGACCTTCGTGATGAGAATTGGTCCATGTTATTGTGGGATATCTCCCATGACTTTGACATCTCAAGCCAAGTGCCATTTAGTTTCATTACAGTGGACAGAAGGCAGATGTCTCTATGGCTAATAGCTCCAAAACTCTGCCACTCACAACAAAACTATCTAGATGGAAAACAGCACTACAGGTAAAAGAAAAAAAAAAAGTATTTTATTTTGGTGTGAACTGTCCCTTTAATTTAAAAAAAAGTATTTTGAAAAGTATCTGTGTTGTTGCCAGTGGAGAAACTTCAAACATGTTATTCAGAGTTGGAAAAACAAAACAAGAAAACATTTTTATCTTGCTGTCCGTGATTGAGGCAGCGTTCTCCTCAATGCCCCCTCTGCATATTAATTTTGCTTTCCAACCTGGACTGCATTCTTTGTCACAGTACAGCTCGCCTTGACTCGACTGGATTGATGCTGTTCCACCGGCTGAACCCAATTTGGCAGCCCTAGCTCATGTCCTATCAATACAAAAGTGGACGAGCAAACGCATTAATAAATATTGAGCTCTCGGATAATCTGTGGAAAAGTTGCTTGACCTCCGTGGCTCATCGCTGGCTGCGTCAAGCATTACGTGGACTTAGGACTCAGGGTGTGGAGGGGATTAGGATAATTACTGTTATTATATTCTCATTGTAAGAACTATCGCAGGCCTAGGCTAGCCTCCCCTCAGCTCTTGACAGCTAAATTAAAAACATACGCTGCTGATGTGACCCTGGATGATTGATCCCTCTCCCTTGTGTTTACTGTCTCTCCTCTCTTCAGCAGAACCTTGAATCCTTACAGTTCGCCTACAGAGTGTGAAGTATTTTTTTTAATGGCCAATGGAGATTTGGAGTTTCAGCATCACTTGGGGAATGATCTAACCTTGCCCTGGGCTAGACTTTGCACCTGTCCGGGCATGTATGTTTCCAGAACTGAAAATATATCTCTCTGTCCCTGTCTTACTCCCTCTAAAAAAAAGGGATATGCTAGCAGGGGTCCCTTGAGCCTTAGCACCAGGGACTCGGGGAACGCCTGGATGGTAAACCTCCACAAATCCCCTAGATACTGATCCCTTATGATATGGTAACTGGCTTCGAGGTGTTGTTTACCACAGAGCCCCACTCACTTCACCCCCCGAGATGCTTTCCTACACTCCAAAGCTTCCGTAACATATCTAGCACATATTAGATTCTAAATTAAAAATCAGTCAGCTGTGACACTTAATACATACATGGGGAATACCAAAGGAATATCAAAGTGCACTTGACAGCAGCTAAAATCATGATTTCAGCAATGCAATTTAACAATATTGTCTGCAGAAGAGATGATTGGGGGGTTGCATGGTTCTTACCATGTGCTGGATCAGGTGGGCCAAACTCCAGATTGTATCTCAGGATGTAAAAATTATTCCACACATAGAGCTGGTTATCTCGCGGATTGTAATCCACAGCTGCGATGTACTGGTACTGGTTGGGAAAGTGGATGTCAACGTATTCCCCACGGTTCTGTTTGGTATTGTAAATGTAATCAATCAGGCTCTTGCTGACCTCACTTTCATTGTCTTCATAGGTGGAGCGCACAACGTACAGTACTCCACAAACCATGAAGGCATTGGAGGCTGAGCGTTTATCGTAGGCCGTGTCCCAGGTAGCCTCGAAACGTAGCGTGTAGGGGTTCAACTGGCTGATCACCATCATGCCGTTGTTCTGCTCTGTGGCGTAGATCACCCACAGCCCGTTCTCGTCTACCGCAAGGTCAATGTCTGTTTTACCGCCCCACTTGTAGGGCGACGTGTCGTGGTAGTTGGCGTTATTGATGATCGCCTCGCCACTTTTGATTCGAGTCCGCAGGTCGAACTTGACGATGTTGCGGGTACGCTCCTTGTTGAAAAACACGGCACCGTCGTACACCACAAATCCGGTCCCATCCACCCGGTGGGGCAGCTTGTAGGTGACGGTTTGCCGGGCATTTTGGAAGTCGTCCAGGGAGGAATACTCAATGAGAGTGTCTGTCCTGTAAGGAGTCCAAGGCATGAAGTAGATTTTGTCGCCGGCTTGCAGTGGGTCTTTGCACCAGGCGCCGGCTTGTTGCTCCGCTTCAAATAGAAAGGAAGGATCACCGACAGCTTTCAGAGTCCCAGGACAAAGAAAAACTAGCAATGGGAGAAGAGTAGAATAAGAAACAGGACACAGGTTAACATGTGAGAAATCAAAAAACACAAAACAATATGTAACATCCATATAATCTCTAATGTCTTCATTTTGTTTTACAGGTTGTCCACGAGGAGTGGGGACAGACACACATTAATAAAGAGTGGCCAGAACACAACTAACATCTATAGCCAATATTCACAAGCAGTATAAGGATTTTGGTTTTGTGCATAGAAAGAAAAAAAGGAATAGGAAAGTTATTAAGCATAATGTTTTAATATATAAAGAAAGAAGCTTGGCCTCATAGACATTTACTGTTGGGAGTAGAACACAAATGAGGGGAAGTAGAACAGAAACAAAACTTAACGAAACAATTGGTCCTGTAAACAAAAATAAATGCAGCCAACTAAAGTCACTTGGCAACAAGACGGGAGAGGTTATGAGAGAGCAGGAGTCAGCAGAGTCTGCAAAATGTTTGTGTGTACTTTGATGTGTCTCAGTAACACCACCATTACTATGGTATATACCTGAGAGGCTTGTCATTACGAAGTGGTGCAAATGTCACAACCATTAAGATTTAAAAAACTTTTCATTACGGGTCTCTTGAGGTGTTTTGGTTGTTGCTCTGAGGCATAGGAGGCATAAGAATCAACAGAGGAAAGAGCAGCAAGTGGTCAGGTGAGAATAATGGGGAGAAGAGTGAGAAAGAGGGGAGGGGGCTCTGAGAGAAAGGGGACAGTAGAAATCAATAGCTTGAAAAAAGGGCCAAGAAACACTGTTACCATGGCATGCTATGGAAAGGGTTTGGAAGCCAGGCAATATGAGAGATTCTGCTGAGTAGCAAAAGCACCCAGGGAGAATGAGGAGAGGAAGCCCCTATGGACTGCAGCCAATACGCCCCCATTTACATCTTTTGGCTGCTTGTGTGCTGTCTTTTTTATGGCCAGCCTCACTTCCCTTGTTGCAATACACTGGCCGTTAACATTACAGTAGGGGGGGATTCTGAAGATGCGTAAGTCGGGGCCACCATGGGAAAATAGGTACTTTACAGCCAGATGCCACAAAACAAGGAGCTAGGGTTTGGATCGTGTCTGTTATTTACCTTTTTGCTCCACTTCTATTTTAAGCGTTGGAAGAGAGAATGAAAGGGGTGCAAGGGGAAAAAAAAGAGATTAATATGAATTAACTGTCATCGCTACGATTACATATGCAGAAACATGTTATGAGACATGGACAAAGACGGGTAGACCTATTTAGAGAAAGCAGGAAAGTTGTGAGAGAGATGACACACAGGCATCAGGGTCCTGTCTTAGAGAAAGGGTTTGATTAGAACATCGAGAGTTGGTTTATAGCACAGTGGTGGATGGATTTTAGATTTGACAAGCTGCCAACTGCCTGCGAGTATGTGCTATTACTAATGGCCTGACTTCTGACATTCAGAGGTAAAAGATTTTTGATTTTTGTTTGATACATAGGTGAGCAATTCTGGGAGAAGGATCTCTCCTTTTAGTTATAAAAACTATAAAAAATAACTTTCTGGGACTTGACACAATCCTGTGGATACTACCTTGAAGTAGTGGTGGAACAATTACTGAAAACCTTTACTTAAGTAAAAGTAAAAATAGCACATACCACAGTCTAAAAGTACTCCATTACAGGCAAAAGTCCTGAATTCAAAATGGTACTTGAGTACAAGTACAAGCATTATCAGTTATGTGTACTTCATGTATCAAAAGTAAAAGTATTCATTATGCAGAATGGCAACTTTACAAGTGTTATGGTACCACAGAATATTGTATTCTTCTGTCTTTATCACTAACAAATACATGTAAGAATATTTTAATATTGTAGTTCATCAATGTGGTGCTAATTTTACCATATAATACTTTGTATATCACCATAAAAAAGTAAATATATATATATATAGTATCATGTACATTTATAATTACACATGTAGTGAAGTAAAAGTATAAAGTAGCATTAAAGTGAAATACAGTACAGTGACATTTATTGCCTCATTTTATTTATGTTTACTGTAATTTCACTCAGCATGACTCTGGTTTTGTTGACAAGCCAAACCAAGCTGCTTTCAAACTGCTGTTTGTTTTAATCCACCCACCACCATAAACCAAACCCAGTTACATGGAAAAGAAAGTGTTTCTTTTTCAAAAAGACAAAAGCTTAATATAAAGTAGAATATATTTCCTTGCTAGATCTTTGAAATAGATTTGAATACAATAAAAGTGGCAATTTTTATCATTCTAGAGAACGAAACACCTGACTTAAACCACAGACTGTACATAAAGTCGTGGACGTAGCCACTCACTGGTTTGTAAAGTAACATTTTGAAGCCTTGAGTTTGGCATTATGGCCGTCCCCATCATGGATTTTTGAAACCATATTTGGACACTGTTGCATTTCAACTCCGACTGAGGTCACTATGAACTACTTGATAATCACAAGATAACACTCCTTGCTTTATCAGCTATTTTACTTTAAAAACGAATTGAAATTAGTGGATGAGACCATAAACTCATTCCAAAAACTTTTACTGAGGTAATAAATCAAGTGAAAAGTACATTAATTTCCTCATAAGCTTACATACATCAAACATCTCCTTGCAACCAGTGGAGTCACCCCCTGCAGGCCATTAGAAAGAACGCAGGTTTAAGGCACTTCCACATTAGCTTCACTTTTCAGACCAAAAAGCTACGTCCACATTTTATTATACAGTCTATGACTAACATGAACAAAAGTCCCTGTGTAACCCGCTAATCTTACTTCGCTACTTTTAAAATTATGAAGCCATATGTACACAGAAAAAACAAACTAATTGTGGCCTTATCAAGGCAGCAGGTAATCAGTGTAATTCACTGGAGCAAAAATACATTAATATAGCTTATGTGCACTCACTGTTGAAACATATTTAATTCCACAGTACAGCACTGCACTTAATTTGTTGAGTTACTTTGTGCCTCCAAATCACGTCTGCAATAAATTAGCCAACATGGGCACATTCAAAGACACTCTGAAGGCAACTGTGCTAAGAAACATTACCCAGTCCATTAATCTGAGATGTCAAAATGAGACTGATTTATAAAACATCACAAGATTTAAAAGTTAAAAAAAGAGTACCAGCTTATTTTTAACTGCAACAACAAGACTGACAATTATTTATGACCAGTTAAGAAAAAATCTTCAGAAGAGACGTTCCTCGGGTTAGTCTGAGGCCAAGGTCAGACCAGACGACTGTTCAAGCCTGGAGTGGGTTGTAGTGGGGTCCTCAACCAAAGGAGGAATATAATATTTTAACTTTTATCATATTTTTTGGAAGTTGGAAAATAAGGGAGGAAAGAGCGTTGGCCACTTTGATTGATTGTAATTCAAAATTCCTAGTTTGATCACTTTGCTTGACTTTATTATGTTCAAACCTACACATTAAAAAAATTTACCCAGAGTTAAGACATTCCTTAAGACAAAATCCTCTCATAATGGTGTCAGTGGTCTAATGTACATCTATTATTGTCAGAGTCATTTACATGAAAAAGTTTGAGAACCACTGAGCTCAACAATCAGTCTACTTGCTGTTTAATTAGCACGTTGTTGACAAAATGTGAGGGAATTAAGATGAGCATCACAGAAAAATGTCATTCAATGAAACTCAGGAAAAATATGATTATAAAGAAATTCTCAATCACTTCTTATTATGTGGTATTGAAATGTGCACAAATTCAACGGAGAAATGTAGTTTATCTCATTTCATTGTTTTGAAACTTCTTTGACTTAAAAAGCAATTTCTACCAGCACTGATTCAGGCACATTCCTATTTGATGCAATCTAATTTCAGATCTATTCTTTCAACAATATAGTAACTGTTTACTGGTGGAGATGTTAATCTTCAAGTACAGACTGCTTGTGTCAGTTCTTTTGTCCTTCATCTACACTTGCATTAGTTTTTGGCTGTGTCTTTCTCAGATTTCAGTCTCAAGTGAATTCACAAAACAAAGCCTCAACCACAGAAGGCCTGCAAGAATGAGCGTTCAAATACTAATTGTAGACATTTTGGGCCAGTTTGCACCGTGGAATAATGTGAGCAATCACAAATTAGGTTTCCCTTGAATCCTGCAACCCTCCGGCTCCAATTAGCGCAGGTTGATATCAGAATTTGAATCGGTTATAATTGTTGAGTCTGACCTAGGCTTCAGTGGTTAAAAAAAAGCAGTGGAAACTAGAGATTCAGAGGGATCCGTAAATGAATGCACGCCGGTCTGGAGAAGAAATTTAAATGTGCTGCAGCTAACTAAGAGATCAAACATGGACAGGAAGCAAACAAATTACAAATTACAAAAAACTGTGGAGTTCTCAGAAGCTGCCTCAGCCACATAAAAACAGAGCAGAGCAAGGAGAAGAGGACAGAGAAAAGATGGCGAGAAGGAAACCTGGAAGGAAAAGGAGAACACATGACGGAAGACCTGATGACGTTAGTAGAAATGTAAAAATAGAAATAGCAATCAGTGTGATCAGAAATCGGTCAGTGGATGAAGAGAGTGAGTCAGATAGCCGGGGAGGTTTCCTGCAGATTGCACAGGGGGAAGGGAAGAGAGTCAGTCACTTTTAATATAGCAACATTAAAAACAAACAAACAAACATGAGACACATCCCCACCCACACTAACCCCAAACACCCTAAACTTTCTCTAAAAGACATTACAGACTTTCTAGGAATTTTTTGCTCTCTATGACTTATCACTAATCACATTATAATGACTATTAATAATTACTGTTAATAATCAGGCGTTCCATCCTGATATGGATGGATGTCTGCTGTCAACCGCAGACTCGGTTAGTGGCTTCAGTGTTTAATCTAAATTAAAGCATCATGTAAACTACACTGAATAAATAAAAACACAAGAAAAACACCAAAGGGGCCCCCAAAAAATCATGCTGTTACAGCTTAACTTCAATTTTCATAATCTGGCCATCACTGTCACACGGGGCAGGGGGTTTACTGGCATTAAAATGTGATGAAAAATGAAAACATTAGCATTGAGGACTGTTTATGCCCACTGGCACAACTCTACAGTTTTGCAAGGGCAGAATGGAAATGGCAACTTTTTTTCTTTTTTGGTTCGGCATTTCAGAATAGCTTGCACAGTGCAGTCTTATTAAATAAAAATGTCTTGGCTTTTATGTTGCCTGATTCAAGCAATTACCAGAGCCAATTCAGAGGGCAATTCAGTGCCAGGTGAAGGCAAATTTTACATCCTTGGCTGGAACATGAAGATAATGTTGCTAATGAGGGCAGCTCATGACAAGAAACCAAATTATGAAGCCAAAAGGATGAAAATGGTGGAAATGCAGGCAACTTGTTGCAAAAAGCCACTTGCACAGAAGTGAAAAAATCCAAAATTGCTTGTGTGATTATGCAAATGCTTAGACAATAGAATGAATTAATTTGATAGCACACTACATTCAGTCAGTGACAGAGACAGAAAACAACTGTTTATAATATTATGTTATTAAACTGCTGGCTGTATTTCATGGGACAGACTTTAAGGGGCAGGAGTTACAAGTCAAAATGAGGACACTGTCTGTGGTCCCGCTGTTGATCAGCTTAATGGGGATTTAATACATTTTCTTGCAAAACAACTTCTCAAGTCTTGTATCTGAGCAAATCCAGGGGATCCTAAGCTCCTGAATCACTGCAATGTTTTAATCACAAATCTTGGTATTTGGCATATGATCTATTCCATTGGAAAACTAGAAAACTGGAGTAAGGTATTTGCTATCCCATCTGAAAACTGCTGTGAGGGTTTGCTCTGGTGAGGAAAAGCTCAGTAAATCTTCCCCTATGATTGCCTTTCTCTGCGTTAGTCTGACTCTACAAAATGATCTGGGGTATATGGATTTTATTTTGGGGGGGAAGAGGAAACAGAGGGCTGGTAAGAGGGAAGAAACATAACACAGAACTCGGCTGCAAAGCACAATCTAGCACAGTTTACAACAGGGCTTGAGTGGGAAAGGCTGGAGTGGGCTTGTGTGGACTGGATCAGACTGGGAGAACACTAAGCACTTACCGGGGCAGTTGCGATAGGATACATTCTGTGTTCTTGGTCCTATTCTGGTTGGGCATGGACCTTGAGAAGCAAAAAGATGGGGCTACAGACATGCAAGTTTGAAACTGCATAGAGTAAAGTGGATTTTTCTGTTCGACAGACTTTGCCAGGACTTAGAGTCCTTGGGCAGAAGTTTATTTTTCACCACACTACGGCAGTCTCGGCTGTTTCCTTGGTGCAAGAAGGAGGCAAAAGACAATCATAACAGTGGGTGGACATGAGTGCACCTTGAGGCTAATCCTACTATTAAGGTTTGAGGTAACACAGCAAGACATAGGATCGATACTTCACTTAACTATGAGGCAAGTGGAAAAAAAAAACAAAAAAAGCAAGAAAACAAGCAGTTAGGCGTTTAGGGGAAAAGCTACAGGATTTGGGTCTGCTCAATAAGGTGGACTCAAATACTCATTATTGCTTATTCCATTTTTAATTACAGGTCCTCAAAGCCTTGGAGAGGTTAACCTTTAAGTTGTAATGAGTTTCACCACCTAATGATGTTCACTAATGCATTCTGATTCAACACTAAGGGGAGCAGCATGGATAGGTATACCGGTAATGAGCCATGTAGGAAAAAGGTGTTATATAAAATATATATATTACAGAAATATAAAAATGCAGCGTAGAATAAAGATGCATTATTTGGAGCTAAATTTCTCTTTTCGGTCGATACAAAACAGACATCGGTGTACAAAATACTCATTTAAATCTACAAGAGCTGCCAAATCTTGCCATCACTCCCACTCTAATTATTTCATTTCCACCTGATTAGTGATTCTGGCAATTCATCTGAATCTTTGTCATTAATCAGTTTGTAAAGGTTACATGGGGGAATTTCCCTCACAAATTGCAAATGAACGTGGCAGCTTAAAGGACAAAGGGCAATCTAAAGATTGTTTGGGAGCTGAATGGCGATGAATATTTTAGCATCTGAGGAGCGGGCAAAATGTTAACACTATCTCTTCTGATGAAATATTACCTTGTTGACTTACGAGTGGAGCCATTCTGTTGAGTTACATAATGAAACATCTGTTAACGTATTTCCAACACCTGTTGTATGGATGTATATTAAGCCATCAAGGTGAGCTGTGTTTTGCGCCTGATAGACTTCTCCCTACAAGACTTGAGTAATGAAACACTCGCTTGCCATCACAGAGAGTCAGCATGACTTCCTTCCCCTGCCCTCCCTCTATTGTGCTACCTCATAACCAGGCTCGTCGATCCGCTGGAAACACGGCGAGCACATCAATAATAAAGGCAGTACAGAAGAGGACCAAAGGGTTTTACAGGTCATATTTCATGAAAAGTTCATGGTGTGACACAGATGGAAGAAGAGACAGAGGAAAAAAGGGTGCTGGAAGGTGTTGCACATGAACAGAGCAGACTGTCTGGACAAGGCAGGAGGAAGAAATGGGACAGGATGTGGTGTGACACAGAGGGGACAGAGACAAGGGGCAGAAAGGAAGAGAGGAAACTGAGAGGATGGGAGGGTGGGGGAGGAAGAGGGGGAGAGGAGGGGAGGGGAGGAGGGAGAGTTTTCAATTCATGACACAAGGGTCATACTTACTGTAGGGCACACACTCATACTGGACCTCCAGGTACTTGTAGGTCCCCGGGCAGGGGTCAGGGAAGACATCTGAACCCGTGATCACGATACACTGGGTCCGATTGTTGCATCTGATGGGAGAAAAAAAAAGAGCGAGATAGAAACACGTTTAGGAACAATAACCTTTATCCTTAAATACATTCATGCTAGGCTTCTCAAGCAAAGGAAATCGTCAAAGGCAGGGGGTTTCCTAACGGTTTCAGCTTGAGACCCAAAGGGGAATCTTAGTCTCTCCTCGGGACAAAAATATATCATGAATTGTAGGGCTGCAACTAATGATTCATTTTCATTATCGATAATCTGTCAGTCAATTTCTTGATTAACTGGTGTGCTGTTTGTCCCATAAAATGCAAGAAAATGATGTTTCCCAAAGCCGAGGGTGATGTCCTCAAACGTCTTGTTTTGTCCACAACCCAAATATATTTTGTTTACTCTCATAAAGGACTAGAAAATATTTACACTTGAGGAGCTGAAATCTGAAAATTTAGATTTTTTTAAATTTAAAAATAGACTCAAAATGATTAATCAGTCATCGCAATAATTGACGGCTAATTTCATGGTTGACAACTAATCAATTAATCGACTAATTGTTGCAGCTCTAATAAAATGTCACAACAATGTTAAGCATTCTCATTTAAATTGGATGCAAGAAATGTTGAGTTGTTTTACCAGTGAAATAAAATATCTTTAACGGGACAAATGGGAGCAGATCAAAACGAGACTTCGTACTGAATTAATGTAGTGATGGCACGCATTTCCTGGAGTGAGTAGTTTAATAAATTTACTTTTTACATACAAAAATACAAATGTTACAAATGTTATGTTCTGTCAGAACATGGTGGTTTATGTTGGTAGTAGTTTTGTGGTAGTTTACAGTTTAGACCGGTAGTGACGTGGTTGTTACATTTCTTGACCTCAGCTATATTTTGCCACTGTGTTTTAAAGTTCTCGTCCAAATCCACAATTCGATTTGACTTTTAATTTTAGGGTCACATTTCGGTTTGACTTTTGATTTCACTTTGTTTTTCTCAGCACTGACTAGATAACTGTATTCAGTGGACAGCAAGGGTCAATCAAAGAAATTCAATACATCACTGACTCTGGCAGTGTCAAGTCGAAACATGCAGCTACAGGCTCCTGCTCAGCTATGCTGCATCCTCTTTGAAGTGTTTTTTTTTTTTTTTTTTTGGTCACATGCCAAACACACTCATTAAAGAGTTAACGTTGCTGAGAACTACTTCCTTTCTCTCATTCCACGTTGAGCCTAAGTTTGGGAATCACTGGCAAATCCTAAATATTAAAGCAAGTGGAGCACAAAAAAAAGCAATAATAAATATTCTTAACTCATCTTCAGGCTGGTGAATATTCAGATCCTCCAACAAAGATGTTAATGGAGTCAGCGAAAAGAATGGTGAGCTGCTGTTACCACCACGCAGCATCGCTATTTAGTCTATTAGCAATAAATTCAGGGCCAGCTCCATTGCTTTTTACTCTGCACTCGCCTACTGGGTCTTCTCTGCTACACGTATGGCGGCAAAGAGGTCCCTTTGTGCGCTGCACCATTCTGTATGTCTTTTTCAAGAGCTTGGATAATCTGTCTGACTTTGTATAGGCCAACTGAAAGAATCCAAAAGGCTCTGCAGCGTTTTTATCATGCAATATTACCTGCCTAGTCAATAACTGGCCAACTGTGTATTACATTCCCGGTTTTCTGAATGAATCTCACAGCTACACACTGCTTGGCACTCCTTCTGTTCTTTAACTTTGTCCCTGCTAGTCGTGATAATATCAAATCCCTACTGTGTGTATGTGTGTGTGTGTGTGTGTGTGTGTGTGTGTGTGTGTGTGGTGTTATACATGTACCTGCTCCTGTACAATTGGAATAAAATTTGGAATTAAATAAAATGTAGATAAACAGCACCAATCAATGCACCAAATATATGTGGAAGCAGATAAAGCCTTATTCACACTGGACTACAATTGCACGGGGACCTCATGCAATTTTGGAATTTACCCCCTACATCTGTGTATCGTGGGGCGCATTTGCCCGGGATAAACAAAGTCTGTGTGTTTCACTCAAATGTCCCGACTTATTGATTTGAGTTTGCTCCTTCTCTGAATGGGTCTACATGCTGAGTAGCTAGATGAGGCCCTCGAATTTGCACCCAAAATGCCATCAAAGGTCTCACTAATGATTTCTACTGGAGCCTCCATAATTCTCCACCCAGAAGAGCAAAAAAATACCAAAATACTCATCAAGGCATCACTTGTCTAAAAATTAAAAAGAAAAACTATCAGAGTGAGTTCTGTGTTTAGAAAAATGTGTGTAATTTATGGTACATTTTTTAGACATACGATTAAGAACAGAGACAAGTTCTATACGTCTATGTCAAAACAGAATAATAGAACTACGGCTAAATATAAGCTTGGTTATCAGTAACATCAGCTTTAAAAAGAAACTAAGAACAGCAGTTATTAAGACAGAAATTGGTTTAAGCTACATAGTGTTGTGCAGTTCTTTATTTACAGTTGTTTATGCCTATCTTACAATTTTATTATTTGCTTTTATGGCTGCAATTAACAGTTATTTTCATTATCTATTAATTTTCTTGAATAATTGATTAGCATTTGGTCCATAAAAATTAGTTACAAAGTTTACTGCCATAGAGGAGTTATAAAATTTGAGAAGGTCAAATCAGAGAATTTTTTATTAAGAAATGACTCACAACGATTAATCAATTATTAATATAGTTGGCGATTCATTTGCTGATTAGTTGTAGCACTATTTGTTTTAATGATTTACTGTTGAGGTGACATTATAAATGAGAGAGACTTACTGTTTTCCTATTTTTTATTCGTTTTGTTTAGCTGATGGTGTTGACTATCCATAACGTGATGTTTTAATATTTTGTCTTTTCGTGTATTTGTGTGGAGCCCAAGAGGAGTAGTGATAAAAAACTAACAGGGAACCTAAATAAATAAAAATAATTTAAAAATCACATGGAATACCTAAGCTTATACTCTGGATATAAAATTTGTTTTCTTACAAAAACAAAATCATGTTTAGGTATCATATATATGTGTGTGTGTGTGTGTGTGTGTGTACATTCTGTTTTTCATTTCACCAGCCTTTCTCAGCAGTGTCAAAAGTTAATTTTGGTCGCTGCCTTTAACATCTGGAGAGCAGACATTCTAATTGAGCCTGTGCTGTGTTCTGAGGCCAGGGGAATTGCAGGTGACCACCCTTTTGCTGTACTGAAATCATGATAATGACATCAATACCCCGAGCAAGCCGTCTCTGCAACCAGAGGGACTTAAAATTCTACTGGCAGGGCGAGGAGCCAGATCAATAACTCTGTTCTGCTGATTTAGCAGGGACCAGAGATAATATTTGTTTCTTCTTATCACAGACCAGTGCGCCCATTTACAGCAGATCATTGGAAAATGTATTACTGGTAGCATTGTATTGTGCTTTGGGTTTTGCCTTTGTTTTGGGCTGCTGAGGTAATCACTGCTCTGTGTCCAAATGTTATTAATATAATATTAGGCAGCCCAGTGGAACAGTGGAGACTTGCTTACTGTCGAGGTGCATGGCATTGACACAGGGGGCTGGAAATTGGCGCTATTTAGGTTTCAGATTGAGAACAACCACATTTTTAGCTGCATACCATGAATGCATGCAGGGTATTATATGGTTTACAGCACAGAAAAATTATTCGGGAACTTAAACAAACGGCTCCTGTGTTCATATAAAAAAAACCCTCTAAATCACAATAACGGCGGGGAACAGAATTAGCCACGACTTTTTTCTTTTTTTTTCTCAAGCACAAAGGCAATTCATCTCCCTCTTCCTCCTGTTCTATTTCTCCCAATCAGCATGTATGCCAATTAAAAGAGTTCACACATTTTTTTTTTCAACAGAGAGCACTTTCACCAAAAGAAATAAAAAGGGATTTTGTGGCTTTTGGCAATGTTAAAGCATTATATCATATCACAGAGCCATAATAACACATATTTGTGTCTGTGTGTGTGCATCTGTGTGTTTAGTGAAGGTCTCAAGGGGAATTTCACTTTATTAATGACCTTCACGTGTGATAACAGATGAGAATATCAGCATATTGTATTTGTTTTTATGGAAATGAATCACTGTTTTGGAATTAAAACATGCACCTCATGCTGGGCCCATAATACGCCGCTTGTTTTCGTGGGTAATATTTCATGACTCTGCAGCGCTTTCCATATATTATATGGTCACTTTGATGATTCTGTCCCCTCTGCTCATGCATAAGCATATCATGCAGGAGCAATATAAATTACAGTGCTTTATCTAACAGATTCCAATGAGACCGGGAAATGAATGCCTGCTTTATATTAGGCATATGAAACAGAATGATATCAAAAAATAAAATTCATGACACTAATGAGACATAGACCTGCCATCGTTTCTCAGGCAAATGTATTAAACAACAGAACGTAAGCACCAGAGAGGAAAAAAACTCATATTTCTTTTGAAACAATGTTGACATAAGTGTTGATAGCTCTTTCTGATATATTGCCCTAATTTTAGAGCTGTGGAGCAGGGGCGCCCTGATCCACGGGACTGTGTGACTGTGATTCCTTCTCATCTGTGAAACCTTGGCCATCTCCTGAGACCAATTGAAAAAACCCTAATGACTTCTTCCATGCATAGTCCTAGCCCTCAATTTGAGAGAGAGCATGTAATTGAAATTCCTCCCATAAAAAGTTCAGCATTTGGGCCTGCCAGGGCACAGGTCTCAAAGTGCACACTAATTAAATACATGTAAAATATGATATCTCTGACTATCTTTTGATAGTCTGAGGCTATATAGTAATTAATCATGTACATAATGAATATTAAGTCAAAGGAAGCTTTTTCTCCACTTTCCTCCAGAGTGAAACATTCTATTTCTATAAATACCTTGACTGCTCAACAGGATTTTACTGAAGCAAAAGTAAAAAGAGGACTAATTTATTTTATCCTATAATGCAAGAGAGAGAATAATTAGACAGTTGGAAACGGAGCTCAATATAAAGTACTTTGGAAGCAAAAATATTGCAAGTTACCCTTTTTTGGAGGGAGATTACCCAACTGTTTGGTTGTATTTTGTATTCACTTACATCAATTAAAATATGCAGTTCTTTATGATTTTCTAACAAATTATGTCACACATGCTTTATTCTGTCATCACAATTTTTTATGACTTTGCCAATCAATTTGTTCCTAATGCCTTCAATTAATTGTTTTGCTGTTTCCATTTTAAATGGTGCCTTTTAAAAACACCAAGGTACTGGTGTTGCGGAGGATCCTAGTCAAAAACACCCAATACTGCCATGCAGTTTTAATACATTTAAGTATTTATCGATTGAGTTCATGTTTGCTATTAGTCCTAATTCAAAGTATGACACAATATCAGTGTGTCAGTCATTTTGAAGGATATGAGGACAGATGCACTAAATACAGTGTCTATTTTTGTGTAAAACAATATGAAAAATATGAAAATAGGAATAATCTTTTTTTCTTCAGATGACATTAATTACAAAACTAATACTGTTAGAAGAAAGAAATAATTGGGGCACCCCTGTAGCTCAGTTGGTAGATCGTGTGCCCCATGTACTGAGGCTGTCAGTCCTCCACGGCCACCGGACTGACTCCCGCCTGTGGCCCTTTGCTGCATGTCATCTCCTTTCTCTCTACCCCCTTTCCTGCCTTCACTTCAGCTGTCTCTGTCAAATAATGGCATAAAAAGCCCCAAAAAGTAATCTATAAAAGGAAAGAAATAAGTTTGCATTTTGCTTTGATGGTTGTTTCTTACAGCTGTTTATTCTTGGGGGGACCCCCGTTAGTAGTCAGTCAGTAATTTAAATATGTTGGCAAGATGAGGGTTGAACAAAGGGTTATCACGTAGAAAAAAAAATATATTTTTTTTTAAGAGCTCCATACTCTGAATATGACTAATCTGCATTGGCTAAAATCCCAAATCTGTTTCCCTCTATCAATTTCGTTATGTTCTCAGTGTGCCAAAAATTGTAAACTATTTTTTCTTGAAGTAAAACTAAAATATGATGGAGCTACTTTCTGCTTTGATTGCCTCCATTTCCCCGAGCAGCCCCGTTAATCACACTGCAGTACTCCAAATGTAATCCCATCACATCTCTGACCTTTTGGGAGAGGCAGACATCAGTACAATTAGAGTGTCATAGAAAATGCTGCTTGGATTTGATGCAAATCTCCTTTAAAAATGAGCACTCCCCGCTGACAGCGGGAAGGGGCGCGATAAGATGCCAACAAGGTGTAACTGATAGCACTCCTGATACCATGTATCCACATGCAATTTAACCTTTTCCACTGCCATCATAAAGCATGTCAGAGGAATAATTGGACATGAAGATAATGTGCTAAATGAATAATAAATTGCCTTGAGTATGAAAAACTCTATTTCCACTAACAAATGAGGTAAAAGGCATTAGTTAGGTACAAGGCCTGACTAAATTATAAGAGAACGTTATTCAGATCTGTTTTTTACTAATCCATCTTTAGGAACAGACACTACGTCATTTTAATCAACGCTTCTGTGTACAGTAGATCAGTGTGAGCTTGCAACTCAGCTTTGTCTTAAGTATATTTTATTTTACAGTTTATTCATATGCACCCCCCTTCTTTAAATATAAAGAACAAATGCACTGTAGTTAGTATCACAAATATATTGTTACAACCATTGCATACTTTTCCCACCAGAGACCACTGACGAGTTTTTATTTCTTAACTGTAAAACGTCCTGCTCAGCACACAATTCCCTTTCAAAAATGCTTTTGCCAATAGAAATGTGCAACTACGGGACTTTCAAAATTCCTGAATATCCATATTGATTTTGGACTCAAAAATCCAGTATCTGACAGGTTAAATTTTAGTAATATGATATAATATTAATATATGAGCCAAAAAGCTTGGGATGCTTTTGCAAAAAGTCTGTATGTAGTCCAACAGTTGGCCACTACTGTCAGCTGACATCAGCCTACCACAGCTATATATGGATCTACATCAGCATCGGATAGGAAAACTTATTTTTTTGACAGAACATAATGCAGGTTTTTTAATTAGTATTTTTTGTTTTATATGCAGTATTTTATGCATATTAGGTCATTTTTCTTGTCCTGTGTCTATTACATATTTTTGTCCCCAGTGTTTGATAACCACGTTTGAGAGATCATTACAATATTGACCAGTATATAGAAATAGAGTTTTTTTTTGCTCCCTAATAAGATTAGAAATTTTATGCACTTTCCTTAACTGATAGTTGAAAATGCAAACAACCAATTAATCAGCTGAAATAAGTTTTATCTCTTTTTTCCTAATTTTCATATTTTTCTTGTCTTTCTTTTTTCTAATTTTAAATTTCCCTATTCAACAAATGCCTCTGCTAGATTAAAAAAAGTCATATATGATGCAATTACTGTCATTTCTAGACTGCTGATTAATTATCAATTATTGAGTAATACAGATTTACTGAATTAAATCATTAATGCCGATTAATCGATTAATGATTTATCATTAACATCTCTACTCCCTAACATCAATATTGGCAACAGACCCAAAAAACGAGTGTTTGTCAGGCTCTAGAAATAATTGTAAACTGTCTTGTGTTTATGCCTTTGACTGCTTTTAAATAGAACCAGTATGGTCAAACATGAAGACCTCTCATAACCACTTAAAGTGTCTCATGTGACATGTCATGTTGCTCATGTGACACAACCAGTTTAGACTAAGGGTGAGACGCTCCTTAATTGTTTAGTCCTAGATTGTTTTGCCCCCGCTGCTCAGTTTTCCATCCCTCAACACTCCATAGCGTTCAGGAAGCCTCAGCAGCCACTTGGAATTCAGAATATAAAAAATAGCATCGGCAGCGAAAACAATCGCCGTGTAACTGGAGGAGAAAAGCGACATGAGTGAGGGGAGCACATTACAGAAAAAGGCACAATCTACTTCCTGGTGCTCCCAGTTTGAATTTCAATCAAATTAGCGTCTCTTAAACTCAAAGTGACCCGTCTAGCTCCATTTCATCTGAAATGCTGATGAGGTTCATGGCACAATTATCAAGGCAGACATCTCTCTCAAGAGGCAAGCCTGTTGATGGCAGACAGGCCATTGAAAAATTAAATCATTTCCAGGGCCACAAAATGGCAGCGAAAGAAACAATCTGTTGCAAGCAGGACACAAAACACACACACAGACAAACACACACACACTCTTGATGTATAATCACCTCCAATATCAGTATATTTAGAGCATTTTCTAAGGGGGTGGCCCAATAATGTTTCAGGAAATAGGTCGTTAGAAATTAACCATTAGCATCCTGCTTTCAACTTGAGGTCTGACCCAATATCCGGGTAAAACTTGTAATTACTGTCATGTGCTTGTGTTTATGCTATATTTACTGGAGCTGCCAATGGTGCTCAGCGGGGGGATACCAGGCTCTTACAGAGTCTGCTGGAGGGAGGCCGTCTGACTCACATCCGTCCATCTTGCCTATTGATTTTCAAACCAGCAAAGGTATATCGTCATGCCACTCAAGTCAATAGGAGTACTATTGTGACATTCTGCAGCTCTGAAAGTGACCTTTATAAGACGGCAGAATGCAACGCCGGTACACCCGAGCATGAAGCCGAAGCTACACAGGAATGGCTTCAAAACAACAACGTCAATGTCCTGGAGTGAGTCCACATCAAGAATCTGTGGCTGGACTAGAAAAAGGTTGTCCACTCATGACCTCCATGTAACCTGACAGAGGTTGAGCGGTTTTTGTGAAGGAGAAGAATTATAGTGTCCAGAAGCTGATAGAAGCTCATCCACACAGACTCAAGACTGTAATTGCAGCCTCAGGTTTATCCACTAAAAACTGTCACAGACGGAGTGAATACTTACACAAACATATATCTCACAGTATATTTACATCACATTTCTAATTACTTCAGATCACTTTGTAGAGTTACGTTTTCACTTTGACATAAAAGGGTCTTTTTCTGTTGATAAGAGGTTTTAAAAAAAAGCCTAATTTAAAATTATAGACACTGTATGTGACCTTTTTCTAACACACCAATTTTTTGTATCAGTGTCCAGCATTTTAACAATTATCCGAATCTGGTTTTTTTTTAAATAATATGATTACCTTTAAGATAAATTAATTTAAAAGTCTCCACTTAATGTCTCACCCAAAACGCTCATTGGTTGAATGTTGAAAAGTTCTATTTAAAGGCATTAACAGACACCAATTTTTAGTTTTACTGCAAATGTTCCAAATGTGATTTTAGATGTCTGATTCATCTGAAAAATATAAAGTGTATGTACCGTGACATATTTTAGATACAGATTGTAAAAAGGGTATCACTTAACAACACTGGTGTGTGAAATCTGCATCTTACACACATTATCAATTGCATTAAAAAAGCCGCTGAATTTAGCTGTTTAATAATCAGACTGGGGTGCCTGTTTTTGGAAAACCCAGCCAATTAAATACCTGAGGTACATTATCACATTGATGCAAAAATCCAAAATGACCATAAAGCAGTCCTGCTCATTGACTTCCACAGTGGTCTAATACACGTGTGTCAAACTCACAGCCACAGTTCACCCGAGGGGCACCATGTTCTCCTGCCTGAGAGATGATTTTGATTTTCTATTAATAGCCTATAGGCTACTGGCCCGTTTCCATAGTGTCAACAATGTGCTGCAGCGCTACAAAATTCTGAACCGACCGCGTCTCCTGCTGAAAATCTAACACTGTTATAAAACAGCAGAATGAGCGGGCTGTGCGTGAGCCGTTGCCATGGGTACCCATTAAAAAACAAACGGTGTTCTGACAAGTCAATGATTAATCATTCACTCAAACAAAATCAGCAGTCAAGAGGAGTGCAGGCAGATGAAAATACACACTTAACAGTAACTAGAAATGAGCCTTTAAAAGGTTATTTTCCAAAAAAGCATGCCCTGTACTTTTTTTCAAGGTGTTCTCTGCCCACACAACAGTTTACTACAGGAGAGATATGTATTCGACTGGGCTACTTAATTCTCAGTTTTCTTTACATTTATTTTTTTGCCACAACAATAGAATCACTGGATCAAACCCCAGTAAGTAAGTTCTGGATATGCCCCTGCTTATGTGTCCACAAATTTATTTAATATTTTTTAGATGACTCCCTCAGAGCTTAAGTTTGCCACACTACTTTTTCCCCCAAGATTGTTCCACCTAGTCCCGCCCTACTGTACTGTGATTGGCTAGTACTCTTTGCCTCTATGATGCGTCCTTGTGGTTGCCAAAATTTTTTTCTAACGTTGTCTCTTTTAAGCACAAACCATGATCTTTTCCTAAACCTACCTAGTTTTCTTGCCTAAAACTACCCAACTAGTTTTTATGCCTAAACATAACCAAACTGCAACTGAAAACTGAAACTAGTTTTAAAAAAATGAAAAATAAAAAGTCATCTACAGAAAGTTATCAGTGACAGTTAGCCTCCTGAGTGAGAGTCCTGTGTTTGATCAAATCATCCACCAAACCCTCCTCGCTAAATTTCTGGTAACTGCTGATATCTACATTAGTGCTCACAGCCAATCAGAGCACAGTAGTATTAGCCAGTCACAGCATGACAGGGAAAAAATAATGTGAGTTTGAGACTCTCGGTCTAATGCAGTTGAAGTGATAATTACCATGGTAAAAATGGCATGGCAAATATGGTATGACTGTTGCCTGACCCTACTGTCATAATAATAAAACATGATATAACATGTTTTTTTTAAAATCCATGCCCCACATTTTAATATACAAAAAGGCTTTACTGATATAATTTAATTCCAGTGTTAGTGTTATTTGTTGGTGTGATCAGTTGTTTGGCTAATGAGGATCACTGATGATTGTTTCTGCACTTTTTAATTTAGCACATCATCACCAGTATAGTGTTGAGTAGAGAGCAGTTTCATGCCTCATGAACTTGTGTACACCCCTCTGAAACGCCCGAGCTGAATCTGGATCTTTATGAAATCTTAATCTGCTGTGCTTTAAATAAACACCAACAGAGTGTGTGTACAGAGAGGAAAGAACAAGGCAGCGTGCTGTCAGGCGGCAACAATGGAGCTCCTCGGAGAGCCATGCAAGCAGTCCTGTCACTGATATAAATAGTGTAAGCAGCATCATTTAGGCTCCAGATCTGCCTCACATTTATCGACAAGAACATGAAAAATACACCTGATTACATGCTAACATTACCAGGTCATTTCAACTTCACAAATCAGCTGTTACCAACCCTGAAAACTTAATAATATTTGTAAAAATCTGTCACACTTGAGCTATGCCATCACAACACAGAACGTTTCAAACACCCAATGGAGATAACGATCGTTTTCGTGATAATTATTAATGATAATCAACTGAGTCCGACTCTGTCCTATAATCCCACTAATGAATTTCACGTCCTCTGTTCGAGAGCTATCTGCTTTGATCATTCTTGTCAATGATACGCTCGTTGGAAAACCCATGATCCACCGGCTCGGCAGGACCCAGCCATGTTATGTTACAGCGATCAATGACCTTGTTATCGAATACTTACAATGAAGCTCATTAGTCAAAGAGAAATCAATAGATGTAAGCCACTTATTCATATTGTATATCTTAATATTTTCTTTTTGTGCGGATGATTAGTCAAAATGTGTCATTGTCGTCTTTACTGTTCCTCAAGCTACTGCGATAAGCACTGGTGGTCAGATTTAAATCAATAAGCGCCAGATGGTTAGTGCATGTGCAGCTAAGTGCATTACAAAATAATATTCCGACACATTTGAATTACAGTTTTAATCTAGTAGATGTTATCTGTGTGGTGAGAATGTGTTGTGGTTGGTTTGGTCATTATCATTATCATCAGTGCAGATGAAGGAATGTAATTATTAAACTAGAAATCCTGAAAAGAAGGACATGAAAAATCACCTCGCTGAATATTATTATCAATGAATTAATTATTTCAAACTGTACTGCCATGCAGTTTCACATCTGCTGGGGAGGTGTCCACGTGAAAAATTCCTGTACAGATTATCACCCACTTGAGTCGACTAATTGCTTGCAGCTGAATGTTCTAATTGAGCCACAACAGTCCTAAGGCTATTTTCATAAAATCATTGTGCTCATGAATATAATATGCCAGCCAGTTATAAAAACAACTTGGAGTGCCAACAGGATCTATCAAACTCAGCGAAGCCTCAATCCAATTCTCCACACTTCAGGACCACATCAATTTCGGATGTTGAAAAGTGAACACAGTTTTCCACACAAGTGCTAATGTCATTTTTCCCCACACACTTAAATTAGTGGGCCGGGGTAATTATGGCAACAAATATTTTGGGCTCTTCAGTCCTTTACTGATGGAGACGGTACAGTAAGAACATACACAGTGTGTGCACACGCTTAGAAATAAAGGTGCTGACTAGAACCATAAAGGAATCTTTGGCTAGTCCTCAGGGAGTCATACCCAGAATCCAACATAACGGGTTACACTTAGAACCATCTATTAAAGTATTAGGGTGTAATGGTTCTATCAAGAACCCTCTCTGGAGATTGTATCCAGAATCCTTTCTCTCTGTAAGGGTACCAACAAGAACCGACTCAGGAGGTTCTACCCTATTATATTCCAAGAGTTTTATCTAGAACTCACACTTTTATGTCATTGGACAAAGAACCCAAACAAATGACAAACAAAAAAATGTTCTCTGGATTATAAAGGACCCTTGATGAACCCTTTCTGCAAAAAAACAAGCAAACGGTTCTGAGTAGACCCTCAGCCCTTCAGGAAGAACCCTTGTTCGTAAGAGTGCGGTGGATTGCCCCACATATGGAACATTTCAGCTGGGTTCGCCTCAGCAGGAGCCAGACCAGAGTTTTGACTTGTGGAGAAGTGGAGGACTCAGACCTCCTAGCAAACAAACATTTCATTCCAAACAGGCAGAAAATTCACCACATTCCTTGTTTGAGGATAATTATCTTTGGCAGCAGAGTCATTGTTTCATTACATTTGCTTCCTTTTAGTCTATTCCTGTAAATAAATGGACAATAGATTAAAAAAAAACACTAATTAGTCCCATATGCAATCTTGGGCCTTTGTCAAGCTGTCCTTGAATCTATTTTCATGACAGAGGACTGTTTTAAGTTTCTGCACTGATTACACACACAATGTTTTTATGATATAGGAATTAAACTGTGCATCTTAAATTGTATGGCTCATTTCCACATAAATAAGACCATAAACCTGCTCTCTCACTCTCCATGGTGATATATTTCACAAGAACTTGCATACTGACAAACAAATTATCTCTGTGTGGCACTTTATGTAAATATATGCGAGTCACTTTTTTTGCGTCAGTTGATCTCTTTTGGAGTTCTTCCTGCCGTACCTGATGTGAACTCAAGTGAGGCACCTTTTGTGTGATTTTTGAACCCACGCACCTGAGAGACACCCTTTTTTATCACAGGACCTTTTCTTAGAACGCACATATTTCTCTCTTTGCTCTGAACACAATAGCTCAGCAGTGACATTGAAATGCTAAAAACACATTTAAAATAACATCTGAACTTGAGGCCCTCTGGTGCTCTCAGGATATGCATATGAGGAATGAACCCCGGTCCTGTCTGCAGACGGCAGTGGTGGAGAGAGCATTTTCCACGAGACTGTTTGGGATTTGTTGTCAGGTGGCTCCTGCTGGGTCAGTATTTGTGCTTCAGTGGACTGTTTTTGTACAAGCGAGGCTGAGGGCAGCACAATACACAGGGCCACAAGCAGGGGAGCACGCAGGCTGCAGCCTTTCAAGACAGACAATGTGAGTCAGCTATCTGACTTCATCAAATAGGGCTTGACAATAAACCCCCTGAATACAAGGGCTCTACTGTTTTATTTCATTATTTTTTTGATTTCCCAAGGCAGCTTGCCAAAGTTGCTGACGGCCTCATACCGCCCAATATCTCTCTCTGTGGCACTCATATGTCATTCCAGCCTGTGCACTTTGGCTCAGTTGGCATCCCTATGTGACAACTGGTCTCATGTATAAGGTCTCATGTGTACGGCGTTACCAGAGGACCCCTACTGAGCCGCGTGTGCGCGCCAGTCCATGCGCCTCCGCGTGGGTTTGTTCAATCTTTGAACATGAGTGAGGGGACATCTCTGAGGTTAGTGATCAATCTGTACGGGTTAAGGTCCTGCAAAGAGTCAGCCCATAATCTGACCAACTAAGATGGAAGAGCAATATGTTAAGGAAATATCAGGACATGTGAGGAGGCATTTAAATAATTTTCCCAAAGGTAGTAAAATGACCTATTCACAGCAAAATAATAATAATATAAGGAAATACAGTTAGATGACAGGGTCTCAGCAGATACAGATATCACCACACACTTACAGTAGGTCATAAGTGATGATTGAAAGGGATTATGTTTCTGAGTCTAAACATGGTGTTTTTAGGAATATGTTGCATATTATGCTTTTAAGTGTCAAGTAAAAGTGGCAGTTCCACACTGTAAAAATACTCCATTACATGTAAAAGTCCTTCAATCAAAATTTGACTTAGGTCAAGTTTTTTCAACAAAATGTAAATAATTGTTGTTGAATTTAAAACTAAATTCATTATGCAGAATTTTACATTATATTATATTATCATATATTGGAGGCAGACAAATATACGTGTCGGCCTATCACAGCCATATCATCGACATTGGTAATGGTGTATACGTTGGCCACTGTGTGACGATACGAAAACGTTTTATTTTTGACAGAACATAATGTACATTGATTTTATTGAATAGGCTGAATTTTATGAAAAAATAAAATGATCCTGCCTTTATTACATATCTTTGTCAGAGGTGTTTGATGAGCACATTTTAAGGATCACTGCAGTATATTGTATTATATCAACAATATTGGAATTGTTTTACTCCCTAATAACTTTAGCAGCATCCATAACCCAAAAATCCAGTATCAGTCAGCCCTATTATATATTTTGATTCATGCATTAAGATGTAAGCATAAATTTAATGCTGTAGTTAATTGAGCTGCAGCAAACTATTTAATATACAGTATTCAAAGAATTTTATAAACTAATCAAATGTTTTATAAGTTAAATCCGCAGTAAATTTGAAAAACTATTAAGTCTAGTTTTCAAGTAGTTGTAGCGTAGAAAAAAATACAATATTGGTCAGTGTGTGTGGAAGTGTAGTGTGGGAAATTATATGTAACACAATGGTAATATAGTCCAGTACCTAAAAATCATTTATCTATAATATCTGAGGAGAAGGAGAACTTTATTATTTTCCATCATAGGGAAATGATTCAAGTGAAGCACTTTTTGTACTAAACTACCAGGTGTAGGTAAATAATGATACTCTATCTGGAATCCAAATATTTGATGTTTATTGAGATATACCAATCAATAGAAGCTAAAGTTCAACACCACCAACACCACATGTGAACCTTTAATATAAATCTGCAACAATCAACAGCTGGTGAATTCTAATTATTTATGAGTGGATTGACAACATATTGCCCTATAGCCGAAAAACAGCAAAACAAATTTTATATAATACTGATGTCTTTTATCTCTCTCTATCTCATTGTATAGACACACACACACACACACACACACACTCTGCATACTTCACACACACATACACAGTGAGTGGCTCAGCTTCACTAATACGGCAAAACAAAGCTAACAGTGATAGACTAATGTTAGCACACTTAATCTTGAGTGCACATTTGCAAGGTAATGTATTTAACAGAGTAAATTACAATAGACAGAATAATTAGCTCCTGTGAGCCGGATCAGATCTGCAGTTTGTCAGTCGTGTCAAATGAAGAAAGACTGAAAACGGCTTTGAGAGTGTTGTTGAAAAGTTAATTTGTTATGCTCATATTTTGAAATGTGAGTTTGATGTCCATTGTATTGTGTGTGGTTTTTTTTTTTGCTGTGCTCTCTTGACTTATTTCTGTTTTAAAAATCTGTTTTCTCTCCACTTCACCCCCCAAGTTCTAATGGAATTTTCTAATTCTCTTTCGATCAGGTTGAGCTGTCTCAGTGTTGGTGCTAACATTAATGTCTTGCAGGTTATTGATGCTGACAGCTTACTGTTGCCCTTTTCTTTCTCTACTCCACACTTGCATTCAGTTTTGCTATTTTCGATGGTGTAAATCAATCCGACGGCAGCCCTGTTATTCTCCTTGGCGGAAGATTTTACTCCAAAGGCGAAAGGGATGTGGAGGATTTTTTTTTTTTTAAGCACAGGAAAAAGGGATGCCAACCGGGGGCAACCAGACAAAACGAAAACGGTTGACAGTGGTCCATATCTGGTTGCTCAGGGCAACGAGGCAACCGTTACCGTTGAGCCCTGTCAATTATTTTCTAAAGGTCCTGTAACTTTGGCAGATACCACATTTTGAAATCAATTTTGGGGGTAGTGCACAGACATTTCTGCAGTTTTACCTTTGTGACATGATCTTGTAGGCATCTGGAAGATAGCAGTTGATGTTCTCCATCTGGAAAGGGTCGGCGTCGCAGATCTTGTCATCTGTTCGGCCATAGTTGGCACTTTCGATCATTATGACATCACTTCCTGGACATCGCAGATCGATGGGGTAACCCTCACAAGACAGCTCTCTCCGTACTAAGCCAAATGGCAGGGCAGCTCGACTAAACCCTGAGGGAAGACAGACAGAGAGAAAAAGGGCTCTATCAGTGCAAATCGAACGGAGAAGTGTAGCCACGCTGACACAGAAGAAGAAGGAATGAAAGGCAGGAGACACGTGATGTCAGAGCTGCGTGTGCTGGGTGTTTTTATTTTACCTTTATCTAACCAGGTAAGTCATTAAGAACAAACTCCTACGTACAATGAAGGCCCAGCAAAAGACTGAGGTTCTACTCAGAACCATTTGCTTGCGAAGAACTCTTTTTTGAATAAGTGGTCAATCGAGGGTCCTTTTTAATTTAGAGAACCCTCTTTGAAAGAAAGCGTTCTTCAAGGATTGATGAAATTCTTGACGAAGTCTTTCATCAAGGGTTCTCACAATATAAAAGGGTAGAACCTCCTGAGTGGGTTCTAGATAAAACTCTTGGAATATAAAAGGGTTCTCGATAGAATCCCCTGAGTGGGTTTTAAATAAAACTCTTGGAATACAGAAGGGTTCTCAGTAGAACCCTGCTTGTGAGTTCTAAATAAAACTCTTGGTTTTTAAAAGGGTCCTCAGTTGAACTCCCTGTGAAGGTTGTAGATAAAACCCTTGTAATATAAAAATGGGTTCTTGGTAGAACGCCCTAGGTGGGTTCTTGTTACCACCCTTCATTTTGGTGGAACTATTACAAAAACATTACAGGGTTCTAGGTAGAACTTCTCACAGGGACTTCTCTGGGTAAAACCTTTCACAGATGGTTCTTGGTTTAACCCTTTACGTTGGGTTTTAGGTAGATCTTTCTAAAGGGGTTCTAAGTGGAATCTTTATAAAAGGTTCAACCAAGTGTGGGGACAAGCTGAAGAACCCTTCATGGTTTCGTTAGCACCTTTATTTCTAAGAGTGGAGGGGCTAAAAAGGTATCAAAAGTTAAAAAGACAGCAACACACACAACATGTTAAAATAAACCTCACATAAATACTCTGCAGACTGAAACAGTGACACAGGCAGGTAGCTAACAGACAAAACACAAAAGCAGCATTTTTGTGCAGGTAAATCAAAAGGCTGTAACTGTTTAGCGAGATGAATATGTGGATAGTGAACCATGGATTGCTCTACTAGCCTGACATACATCAGTATATTGAGTGAACATTTCAGATCTCAACCGCACCAGTGAGCTAATGGTGCTAGTATGTCATCCCTGTGCCTAACTGGTCCTGAAAAAAATCGATAATTGTCATTAAAGTGTAGTTTGTCGGCTAAAATGTCTGGAGCATTGTAACCCCTTAAGGCCGTCTGTGTACAGTAAGCACACTGATACAACACTAATGAACAAATCCGATGGCTGATGTGATGAGAACTGCATTAAGAATTTATTCTGTAATGCGTTTTTGTTTTTTAAACAGTTTTTTTTTTCTTCGCCACGCTGCTGCCCTGTGTTTCATTCCAATATGGGAACACACTGTCATCACAAGAGACTTGTGGTTTACTCGCAAAGCTCATTTTTCTATCCAAAATGAAAAACTACAACAAGCATCTGTACAACATGAGTGTAATTTAATCTACTTTGCAGTGCCGACAATCGAAGGGCGGACTATTGGAAGGCTGGAAAAAAAAAAGAACAGTTTGTGCGTGTGTGTGTGTGTGTGTTGGTGTGTGTGTGTCTGTCAGGCAGGGTGAGGGGGTAGGAAAAATAGAAAAGAAATCAATATTGTGGCTTTGTGCTCTGCAAATGTGAACAATGCCAAAAGCCATACTTAAACTAAGAGTGAACTACATACTGTACATAAACTATAACAAAAATGTGGGATATTTTTAGTCAGAGCAGCTCTCTGCGGCTATGACATGTCAAGTATTAGAGAAGAGTGCCACAGAGCTTAAAGAGATTGCCAGCTGCACCTCTGTGGACTTTGACTAAACCAGTGGTGGCACTGAATAATAACTACAGCTTCCTTGCATGAGGCAGTGACATTGTCACCTCTTTGAATAATAGTGTTGTTACCTGCAACTTGGTTGATGGGTGTGTTATTAGTGTTTCCAAAGCCTCTATTTCCCTAATGAGGTTTAGTTCACAGCCACAGGAGAAAGAAGGAAAAAAAAAGAAAGAAAGAAAAAGCAAAATGCCATTACTACTTCTCATGCGCTAATTTGTTTGGCACCTGGACAAGTCGGACCGATCCATATGTGCAGTTTATAATTACAAAGTACTTTTTCTTTTCATGAGTCATCTTGTGAAATGTTCTTTGTGTGGCAACAGTTTACTTAAAGCTACAGCTAAATTGGCCTGGAAAGGCTGAGTTCATTTTACCCTATTGGATGCTTCATCAATTAACTACCAATACAATTATCTTTGTCTGATTAAAATGCTATGCTACAATAGCAGGGGATTAGCATTCTGTATTGCACCCCTCACCGGGAAATACTACTGTGGTATTTTACTAAGGAAGATAAATGTCAGTTTGTATTGCCTGATCCTCCATTTGTGCACCAATCAGGTGAAACTAGGACTTCTAAGGTTCTCAGTGAAGAGCTCAGAGTAAACAAAGGATCTGTCTGTACGGGGAGGGCAGCTGGCCTATCTAAACTCTCTAAGACTTTATTTGTTTGGGAGCATACAATCATCAGGGACGGATCTTTTTTTCCTCTACTTGCTCTTTCTGACAGCAAACTTTCTCATGTGACCAAAAGGCATGAAAAAAAGAAAGCCTTTCAAATATGATCGGTTTCAGCTATATTTCATTTTTGCAGCCCCCTTTTCTCTCTGGAGTCAAAAAGAAACGCTTAAGGTGATAAACAATTTATCAGAGACGTTGGCTTGAGAGAAAAAGCCCAAGTGGAAAAAATGAAAAAACATGCCGTGTTAGGAACACGACTTGACAGCCAATCTTGAGTTCATGTCAACGCACTCCAGCATAGCTCCATCACAAGTCAGCAGTACAATGTGTAGTAACTATAAGACCCTATGTAAAACATCAGTCAATGCCACATTACAATTTTCATACTCAAACCATGACTTGAAAATGGCAGATGGATACAATGGAGACAGATCTATTGCTTCTCTCTCACGAGTTAGTCTCATTAGAGAAAAAGACACCTTTTATACTGTCCACATATGATGCAGCTGACACATTTACAAGCTTTTAGAATATAAGTATAGGAACTGAAATGGCTAGACGCAAAAGAAAATCACATATTATACCTCAATACCTATAAAGAGCTGTATCCAATGCCATATCAGAATATATATTTATATGTAAGTTAGAGCTGGGCAATACAGCTTATAAATAATATCTCAATATTTTTAAGCTATACAGTGACACGAGATATATATATGTGTATATATGTATATATATTAGTGCTGTCAATCAATTAAAATACTTGATTGATTAATCATGATTAATCGCATGTCTGTCTGTAGTTAATCGCAATTAATCGCACATTTTTTATTTGTTCAAAAAACCTTAAAGGGATATTTTTCAAATGTTTAAAGTGTAATTCAAAAGTAACTTTATTAAATCAAATACATTAACCAAAAACAATGACAAATATTGTCCTGAAACCCTTAAAGGCACTGCATTAGGCATAAAAAACACACACCGACACGATATATATGTGTGTGTATGTATCGTGTATATCGTATTTATTGCTGTAGACTTAACTGTCAAACAGGAAGGGCGATATAGACTACATCAAACATCACAATGTTTTTACCAGTATCAGTACTGTAACAATATTGTAGTAGAGAGTATGAAAAATTCATGATGGCACTAAAAAAAAAAAACAGGTTCAGACAGCTCAAACTCAACGCAACTTACTGCAATAGATTTTTGAGTTCTGAGCCAAACTCAAACTTTTTTTTTTCCCACCTATAATCTTTAGTTGGGATAATTTACTTTTATTTAGGTAAACTTGACTTTTTGAAACTCTGCTATCCTTATATATCATTATTTGGGTGCCTGAAAATTAAATGAATTTAACTGAAAATATAAAAATATTGACCATTATTCACTTTCATTTGATTGACTTTACCCAATCAGTTTTGAAATATAAGGGTGTTTTTGGAGGGGTGGGGGGGTTCTAAAACTCAAACATTCAATGTTATCTAAAGGACGAAAGTAAATTTACAATTTATCAGTAGTTGGTAAAACTTCAAAACTTAGAAGCTTGAGTTGGACTCAAGTAGCTGTAAGTTGCCTTTATATTTTGAGTTTTCTCAACTTTTTCATTTGCTACAGTGTATAGTGACCAAAATTATCATGGTTATAAGTAATGTCATCGTATTGTTAAAATGTGCAACAAAATAGCACTGCTAGACCCTCAAATCATTCCACCAAGTTGTATATAGAAGATCTCTCAAAAACTTGAAACAGCATCATTTCCTCTGGGTGTTAGTGTTTTCATTGACACATAAAAAAACCCCCACATTGCTACTGTGCCTTCATCTGCTAGACTTCTGCCAACTTTGGTTGATCCTTGACAGTATTTAGCATGATTTTTTCAAAGCACTGCAATCAAAGACGGTTGCCATGATAATTAAAAATTGAATATGGGTCACATAGCCTTCACGTGGATCAATTGGGCAGCAGTTACATATGACTGGGTGGGATGCATTACCTTGCACTGGCCTACTTTGTGGCTGCGAGTGAACTGGTTCGCTGGCCATGTGTAAGACCTCTGAGTTTGATCTCCAAATCCGCAGCCAAACCCACTGATACTCTGTGTCCCGGGAACACTGTTATAACACTTAAATCACTCTGCAGAGCCTTTACAATCTGGGCTTCTGGTTTTATGATTTAGAGCGGATGCAGTCTCTCTGTTTAAGTAGGAAAACAGAGACCGGAGCAACGAGGAGATAAATGTGTGCTCAAAAATACTGTACAAGACTCCTAGTGAAATACACTAGCAACTTTTCAAGCACGCTGATGACAGGTCCTGTAATAACAGCACTTTTTCGTGTCCAAATCTCTGGAAATCAAACAAAATTGCCGTGCTCTAAGCGCACTTTATTCACCAGCTGGGTTTGTGCATCATGGACCAAAAGCTTGGTCGTAAACAACCTCAAAAAGCCTCTCTCCATTGATTAGGCCTGAGGCTGAACTACTTTCTCACTCTGGTGTCGGATGGTATTTTTGGTACATGGGGAGATGAGTGACAGACAAATCAATATGGGGACACCCAATAGTCCTGCAAACAAATTTCAATGCAATAGATGAAAGTCCTTATTACAATTATGTCAGCAATGTTCTGTTGTATTTTCCAATGCTTTGTTCACTTTTCATTTTGCATCAAGCCACTACCCTTTTTTATTCTGTTTATTATGAGATTCCACAGAAAACATCCCGTCTTGATATACAAACTTCACATTGCAGTGGTGTGAGCCAGCAACATAATTTGCAGCATAAAGAAATGCACTGCGTTCAAAACAAGCTAAAGAAAAAAGTAATTTACACTGCTGGGATGACATATCAAAATCAGCTCCTTGCATGATTGTTTGGTATAAGTTCTTTGATATTGTGTAATAGGGGGTTTATGTGACGACTTCAAACAAATCCCCTTTTCTTGGTTTTCATACAGATAATATGAAGACACCAAAACACCATCGATCATGCTCCGACATGACAATGCATCGCAATTACAACAGAATAATGTGATCACAATGAATCTAACATAAACAAAATCCAACGCCGACTTAACTAAATAATTTCATTATTCAAATGAGCCAGAAAAGTAATCATTATTTTGCTCAGGGGCTCGTTAGCATAATTATTCAGGGAATGCCTGATATGAAAATTATTTACTTTCCATATGATGACAGTAAACCACGTCAAGAATATCAATATGTGCACGGCAGCGACATGATTCCTCACTCACAATATCTACAAGTTTTTTGGAAATAATTAGCTGCATTCCACTTTAAAAAATCGCACACACTCTCTGAAATGAACACCTTTCTGAAGATCTGGCAGATGTTGTTTCATTTATGCCGCATTTATCTGTATATAAATTTAATGTTTAATTTCTTTCTCTTCAATTTTAATTTGACTACTCCTTTTGAGTAAGGTTCAAAGACCAGTTTAGGAACAGGAACAATTTAATGGCTCAGCGGAAAGCACTTGTTGCTATATTGTGTTTCAGGGTTCTTTTTTTACTTCTGAGCTTTCTATGATTGAGGGGAAAGGACAAAATGACACCACACATGGTGCATAGTTGCAAAAACAGAGCCACATGACCGCAACTGAGAGGAATTTTTAGTTGTGTTCCTTTTAGGTCGTCCGACACATATACACACTGTTCACACTCAAAGGGGAACTCAGCATCCTCCTCTTCACAGGTAGCACACACTCCAGACACCTCCTGAAACCTATGAGATGTTATTTTACTGTCTTTGATGTACTTTCACTCTGTGATAGTGCATCCAAACCTGCACAAGGACTGCAGAGTGAGATGCCTTCCAGTCAATCACTTTTACATTCTCTGCCCTCATTAAACACCAGGACGCAATGCATCAAGGCATACAGTATTATGTGGAAAGCTAAATCCTGTGACCATGGCAACATGGTGCAGCATGCAGAGACATTACTGGTCAGATCCTTATCATGGCCTTACTGACACTCTCCCTAATCAGGCATTCTGGTCATCCACCACCATCATCACCACCACTACTAGAAAATCATTTCAAATCCTCTTCATCAGCCATGTAGCAAGCACTGAACAATGATCAGTGCCATTGTACAATGGCAAATCATTGAGTTGGTCCCCTGCTCTTTCATTCTGCAAACTGAAATTACATTGTAAGCCTTGAAAACACTGCTTATTTTACAACCAACAAGTGGAAATCAGAGCCAGTTTTTGTTTTGCCCATTGGAAAACATCTGTTTGTTTTTATTTTAAAACACACAATCACTCAACCTTTTGACATGCGCTTATTGTACATGTTGTTATCACATGCTCATAATTGCGTTTGATTGGTGCATAGGACCTCTATTTCCATGGGTTATAGCACATTATTACACCAATGAGAAAGCTCTATTTAAAGCTACCCAGGCTGGCATTTACTACCATGTGTAACCTTTGCGACTACATTAGGCCCATACAGAATCTGCAGCTGGAGAACTGTGAGAAACTCCCGTATACGTAAAAGGGACCCATTATACACCGTCTCTCTGGTGCTGTAATGTTTTAATTCATTTTTTTTTTCACAGATGAGCCAAATCAATTGGAAAGTGACCATCTGGTAGGATATGAGTGTCAGTGAAGCAGAGGTAATGAACAAAATGTCTTCCTATTTCACAGAAACGAGGAGTCATTAGGATCTTCATCAGCCATGTGGGGACCTTCTACCATGTAATCCCATGAAACTAGACGATCAAACCCAGAGGGACCAACAGTGCAGACTATGGACAAAAATAAGGATGGGAATTGATATTAGGGCTGAGATGATATGCTTATCTCCCGATTTCATCCATTCATGATTTAATTTAAGTGTACAAGTACTGCGATTAAATATTCTGGTCTATTGCGATTTTGCTTAAAGTTGAATCATACACTATGAGTCCTATTTCCAAACAGTCAGTCTTTTTTTCAGCAGCATCATTCCTACTGCATAAAAAAAAGAAGTAAATAAAATACTGAAATAATAAAAATGCTGAAGCTACAGCTACATTTAGCTGTTCTTGCTCAGTAAGCTAGTGAATAATAGAAAATAAATAAAATAAGATGTAAGGCAAAAATGAATATAACCCCTGAAAACTGCCCAAAGCACAAATTTTTAAACTCAGTGAAATTTTTGAGTTTAGACCCTTGGTCAGGAGGTCAGTTCCGTGTTGAAGCCTGAGAAACAGATGGAGTTAGCAAAGTGAAGTCAGCAGCTATTAGTTCCTTTACACAGAAAATAGGAAAAATATGCCTCTAAGTATGAACATACACATACATGTTGTTTTATGATTTTTTTTTTAGCATGTTAAGCATAATGGATCCATTTGTCAAGATCATATTGTAAGGCTCGTGTAGAAATAAAAAAATCTGACACATCAAGATGCCTGTTTTATAATCGCATTGTAGTCCCCAGATTCAAATCAAATCAAATTGTGAGGTCCCAAGAGACTCCCACCCCCATGGATCAGACAATTGGGAACCGGTTTGCAACTGGAACCGGTTCCCAGACAGACAACAGACAAAATATGACGAGTATTCACAGCTACAATGAAGCCTCTCAAACAGCCGTATTTTTAATGAGAGCAACAAACTTGAGTCTCTTTAACATTTAACAGAAATATTCCACTATTGCCTCATACTGATTGTGTATTATGAACGACAGAGAAACTATTCTGCTTTTTTTTTTCCATCAGAACTATCTTGCTTCCAGTAAATGGTTTTCATATTAAAGTGACCCTTTGTAACTTGAGTTGCACATGCTTCCAGAGTTAGTTCAGGGGCAAAGCAGAGGCTGATCAAAAGGCCCATTCAGCCACTCATGCTGCCATCATTGTGGCCAGAACACAAAAGAGGTCTCCAGATTATTTTGATGTGAAACCAGATAATTTTTCTGTCGAGAGGCAATGAGAAGTGTGACGGGGGACGCTCCCAATGCTTGTCGTCTACCGTTAACGCGGCCCTTTGATTTTCCTCGCCGTTCTGATGAGAGCTTAACAGCTGCTTGTAAATGAGCTAGCATCTCCGCTCTGGCCCTGCCATTATTCTGCACTCCTGAGCCGACAAGGTCACTTGCTGGGGGGATTTGGGGTGAAAGAAAAGTATGGCCCATAGCATTAGCTTGGAGCCACAGGAAACACAGCTTGAGTCCTGCAGGTTCTGCCACCCCACTCCTTACCCCTCCTCTCTATGGTACAAGCAAAGGAAGTCTGGAAGGGAAAAGAAACCTTTAAGTCAAGACTCTTCCCACAGTGCTGATTCTATAATCCAGAGATATCCTTTACAACAGCATGTATTCTTAAGAAGTCATGTCCACACAGGGGAGGAGAAGAAAGAAAATATTGCATATATCCTGCAAACAGCAGGGTACGAGCTAGACTGCTGACTTTGTGTGGCCATTGTAAAAAAAGAATTACACTACTGGTTTGACAGATATTAACATTCTTTTGAATTTTTTAAGCTTAACTCTAACTCAAGACTCTGTTTCTATTTTTTCCGCTGTGTGTTGAAAGCTGATGTCATTTTTTTTGGGCATGGCTAACAGCGAACGACAGTCACTTATGTAGAGGTTTTTTCTCCTCTGTAATTCAGCTCCTAACATCTGTAGATTATTAAACTCTTCGACAACTGATGCAGAAACGATGACTTATGTGGCACAGAATACACTGCCACGACATCTTAGCTCATATTTATATCAGAGATGATCAGTGACAGCCCAATGTTACTCTGTAGGGGGAAAAAAACATTGATTTTTCTGTTCTTATTTCATCTGTCCATCAGCACAGTGCACAGTGCCAGACCGAGAAAAAAGGACTTTGCACACAGCCATAGTGGTCCTGCCTTCTGAGGCCATTTTCCAAAAAAAAAAAAAAAAAAAAGATCCTATATCACATTATGTAGTGTCAAAATATGCAGAGCGTTGGCTAATGTTAGGTCTTTGAAATTTCACTTGCACAGGAACAGGAGCAGAGAGAGATATTCGGAGAAGAAGAAGAAGAAGAAGAAGAAGAAGAGGCAGAGGCAAGGAGCAGCAGGGGAACGAGCATTCCAGCCTCATTTGTATTCTCCACCATCCAATTCACTCCAGTTCATTTACATCTCCGCTACTTCCATAGCAACAGCAGGGGGGCTATCAGGAGCATCTTTGATATAGGTACATGACTCTGAAAAAGATCTTGTCATTTCTCTCTCAATAGACAGCATGAAAAAAAAGGCTCCCAGTCCCCCCCCCCCTCCTTTTTTGGTGTTAAGGTGGGTTCCTTTAAGCAGAAATTCACCCTGTCAGAGACTTTTTTCCTCATCCTCCCAACCGGCACTTGTAGACACATAAGCCGGCACAGGAAATGCCATCATTGCACAGAAAAGAAATATGATCCTGTAGCTTAGCGCTTGATGATTTTACTGTGTTCTGACAAAACATGGACACTAGCAAAGTCTGGTAGCCAAGAAAGGTTGATGTTTTTTTAGCTAATCCAGAAGAATTTGTACAGATACGAGGCATCAAGTGTTGCTGGCAGACAAAATGAGAATGCACGGCAACCAGCAGCCTCATCAAATTCCATGTACACTTGTATGTAAATCAACCTTAAGGCCTAATTAAGCTCTATGGGGCTCATCAAGGTCATAAATCCCCTTTTTTCATAATGCATTATTGACTTCACATCATCTGCACATGTCGGCTGACTGCACTCGCACAAGCACACAATGTCATCTCACTGTCTAATATCGGATAGCCCTGGGGCCAGGCGGCGTGTGTGTGTGTGTGTGTGAGTGTGTGGGAGAATGAGGGAGAGAAGGGGGAGTGCTTTTTAGGTCACAAAAAAACCAAGGACATCTTCTGGTAATGAAATGGCTGCGATGACCATCAAACAGTAAATTTTGTCTGATGCTCCTTAACAAATGGTCACTGATAGATTCAAGCCTTAAATTATGGTACATTTTCAGATGATCAAGGATACACTTTTAAAAAATGAGGGTTCCAAAATGGTTCTTCCTGAAGGGCTGAGGTTTTATGAAGAACCATTTCTTCTGAAAAAAACCTTTTTTGAAGAAAGGGTTCTTCCATTAAGAACCCTTTTTGTCCGAAGAACACTTCTTCAAGGATTGCTAAAGTCCTTGAAAACTTCTATGTCAACGGTTCACTGAGGTTTTCGGTAGAACCCCTAGGGTGGGTTTTAGATGAAATCCTTGGAATATCAAAGGGTTTTTGGTAGGGCTGGGTATATTTAAAAAATACCACAATACCAGTACCCATGCCAGTACCCTTCATGTGATGCAGATACCAACAAAGTACTTCATTCACTTCCTTTTTTTGAAGGCAGTTCTTAATGAAGAATGCTTGTGGTGATTGGCTGCTCCATTTTTTCTAGATGGGTTCTCAAAGGATTGAATGTGGATATTATTTGACTCGGGAGCTTTGGGGGTACTTATTAGGGTACTGATTTATTTCAGTCAGTACCTTGAAGGTATTGGGTACCTTTAAGGTATTGACAAAGTACTACAAGCACTCTTAGAAGGTGGAAAGGTAATGGGTAACCATTACACTACAGAAGTGTGTTCTGTAGAACCTCTCATGGGAGGTTCTGGGTGAACCCTTTAGGGATTCTAACTAGAATTCTTTGGGGTTACAAGTGGAACCTTTGTAAAATGTATTAGCCATTTCTGGTTCTACTTAGCACCCTGATTTCTACGAGTGGGTCAAGGCAATGAACATTTTTTCCGTTTTATGTGAGCTCTGACCTTACATTTCAAATTTTACAAATTGAAAGTAAGCTGACTGCACTTGAAACGTGTTTTGTGTGATTAGTAGTGGACTGATCCTATGAGTCATTCCCATAGATAATTGGTATAGGGCAGTCCCTGCTGACCATCAAACTGTATGTTTTGTCCCATGGTCCTTAACAAATGGTCGCTGGGAGATTTGAGCCTTAAAGTGCAATATATTTTCAGATCATCAAGGACAGATTAAAGCTTTTTGGTCATTTTATTTTGACAGCGTTGAAGTAAATTTGGTGCAATTTTAAAAATTCAGGAAGTTAACATCCTTCAACCCTACACGAAAGTTAAGAAATGATACAGAATTAATCACTTTTTCAGTAGAATGTGAGCTTTGACCTTATATTTCAAATGCTACAAATTGAAAGTGAGCTGACTGCACTTTAAATGTGTTTTGTTTGATTAGTGGACTGATCCTGTGAGTCATTCCCCAAGATAATTGATATAGGGCAGTCCCTGCTGAGAGTCATGGTGCCTTTTAGCAGCAGCGAGCTCTTTGGACCTCATTACTCAGCCTTATCAGTGACAATGTTTCAGACAATATAAAACGATCCAGAGTTTAAACGTGATAAGGATGAGTCGTATTTTTGCTTTCGGACTGGATGTGTGTGTCAGTGCTTCCTCTGGTCTATATCATTTCCACAGCTTCCATTACAAATGATGAGGGGAGAAAAAAAATGGACTCAGATACATTGGGTAGCCCAGACTTCCTTCTCTGCTCCAATGAAGCGTTTGATGCTCCCCGATTCAATAAGGAAACATTTCCCAATGGGTCACCAGTGGCAGTACACACAAATGAGTAGGGTCCATCTGCTTGGTTTGCATTCCCAAAGTGCACTTCCTCAAGCAGACCACAGCGGTGGTTCTTCTTCCCGAGACTCGGCTCTCATGTGTATGCATTTGTGCCACATTATTCAGCTAGTGCTTCAACTGACCCCCACCTGGCATTTAAATTCCCTGACCAACCGGGTAGTCATGCCCTGATGACACGACTGCTGCTCCAGCTGAATTCTTTATGCAGCTCTTATTCAGACTAGACTGCAGACTTGCCGCCTTCTAGGTTAGGCAGATTGTTATGTGACACAATGCTATTTTACTACACACAGACTGTCCTCCAAGGCTTTTGTCTCCTGACTGGACTCACTCAAGGTTATGTACATATTATGAACACCTACAGAATACGTATCTGTTGAATGTAATACAAGGAAAACAACAGTATTTATTTATTTTTTTGAATTAAGTATTTTTTTTTAATGAAGGCACTATTATCTTCAGATTTCATGCGGTTCAAGGATTACATCTCATAACACTTGAAGAGAAAGCTGGCCAAGTTAAAATTAAATTTTACTCTTGTTTCAATTCATCAAGGATTTATTGGCTGGTATTCATTATAATCCAGAGGCTGAATATTATCTTGATGACCTTCTGTCTCATATGTATTTTTTTCCCCTTCAGTGAACTGATTGTTATAATGTTCAAACGAAGGGTTTTTCTTATTAGAAACTTTCAGATTTGGATTAACCTCGTTTGAATGGAGTCCACAGACTAAGTCTGCTTCCTAACATTCCCACTCCTCCATCTGTTTCCAGCCCTCACACGTCACAGCAGGGGTACTCTGAAGTTCTCATTTAAGGATTTATCAGATGTCTCTCATGCTTATCGGCTTTAATTATTGCTTGTTGGCTATCTAAAAATAATTTGGGGACTTGTGGGGGTGTGTGTGTGATGGAAATTAGAGTACAAGAGCAACTATTAACCAAGAGGCAATGGTCCAGCTGAGCTGACTCAGTATTATAAAAGACACCCTCATAAACTAAGAGGGGTTGATTCATTTCATTTGATATTGATTTGTAACAGTTCCACAGGGGGAAATCAGTCTTTTTCATGACTATTTTCTTCAGCCCATTATTTACTTGAGCAGGGGGCTAAAGAGCAGAGGCCCAAGCCCTTGACATACGGATGCACTCAGGGGTCATTATGCCTCAAAAGGTCAAAAACCGAGTCAAGTAGTGATCTGCCTGACACAAATGGCCCGACCTGACTTGTATTAAGTTTGACAGCAAGTAAACCAACACCTCATGACTTCTTCACTCTAAATCAGTGGTCTGCCTCCGAATGATTGTTTGAAAGTTTGTTTGTTTTTTAAATGTCATTTTGTCTAAATTTATTTCTGCAAATGAATCAAACAAATCAAACAACTCCCACCCACCACACCAAAAGTATTCAATTTACACACAATACTTTTTTAAATGCCATACCTAAGAAAAATACATTGCACATTATGAGACAATTACTCAGTTTAAAAGGGAAATGCTGATTAAATATCTGGCGGTTAAAAAACAAAACAATGAACCCCATCTTTACACTTTCCTGCATGCCTCTACAATGTATAACACTAGATTTTGGTATAAGCATGCTGGATCCTTACTTAATAATTAGCTCACTGACACTGATGAGGTTTACTCCTTAGGTATTGAACTTTGGTATCTAATGTCACTCAGTATTGACGTAGACGGTGCCATAAAAGCATCAAAGTTCAGTACCCAGCTCTACATTGACAAAAGGCTATCCATTAAACGTTGGACAAACATGTGAGGTAGCTAACCTAATGGTACTACATACCTCATGGTACTGCACCTATCCACAAAGGTGAACTAGTTAGCTAGTTATTATTGAGACATATTGGCCAATTAGCTGTATTATTATCCCATGTATTATTATTATGAGCCTCAAGGGACTCTGACAGACCCTCCACCTCAAAAAGCATTGATGAAAGTGCAGAGGGTGAGGCTAACGCAGCTAATATTAGCCACGCTACAACTGCTGCTAACTTAGCAGCTAAAGGGAAGCACATAAGGGAGTCCCTGCTCTGCTAAGTGGTCCATGGCCTGAAAAATGTTTAAGACCCCTGCTCTAAATCATGACCGACAAAAATGGGGCAATGAGCTAAAACAACTTTATCATTGGCTCTACTCTACTCTACTCTACACTTTAGCAGCCTGCCTTTGGTCAAGCAGCTTTGGAACAAGCTTCACTATAAGGAAAAAGGCAATAAGAAGTTTGAACAAAAGAAGAAAAATACAGAATGTAGCAGTGAAACTCTGTAAGTTAACAAGCTTCATAAATGGGCACTCAGAGTTCCTTCAAAAGGCCCTGGTTCTAAATCCTTTATATTTATGGGCGTAGTTTCACCACCCCTCGTTTACAGGAGCCTCTTCAGGATTTATGGCTGCTCTAAATCAGGATTGAAAGCAAGAGGACAAAGAGGATTCCACTAAGGGCAAGCAGGAATATCTTACATCTGACTCTTGAGAGTGAACTGTAAAATCTGTGAAATCACACGCCTTTGGATTATGTTCTCTTAAGAGAATCTGTCATTACATGTTCTGCAATCAGTTTTCATTGCGTGACACCCAAACCATAACCGCACATTCCTCAATGAGCGGGTCTTTCAACAGCCCTCTCACAATGAAAACGTGATTACATACCCCTCGAACACCTGCAGATTGTTGTTGTTTACATTTGGTATTTCAGCTCATATGGAATGGAAAACTCACGGGCATGAGTCAATGGTTTCATAAATAGCAGTTCTCATAAGACCACTTCAATGCATTCATCCCGCAGTTGTTCTTGTTGCTCAAATCAGAAGATGCACAGGGACTAAATTGCTCACACTGATAAATACATGTAATTAAAGGAAATTTTCAACTTTGATACATTACTAGTATGAAAAACACAATACTCAATACCTCTTTCAATGCCATAGCAAAAGAAAAAACACTAATACATGTAATAGGACAACCTGTATACAGAGCTGGTACAGCAAAAATCACTGAACACTGTCTGGTTTAGGTCAAATTTCAGTATTGAAACGATATTTCCCATACGATAAATGGTAGCGGTATTGATCGATACTGAAACAATACTGTAGGGATAACTATTGGTGTATTCATAAAATACTAACAATAATATGTTTGATAGATCATCATCAGTAATATGGATATAATGACTAAATGAGTAAGGGCAAAAAAAAGATGAATAGATGCACGATATTGGTGTAAGAAAATATCAACACACGTCATTATTGTGATTTTATGTTTCGTAATACTGAATCAATTCTAAAAAACACAATGTTGTGATATCTGGATACATGCAAAGATTTTTTTTAGCTCAGATTTGATAAATACCGTGATGTGTTCTGACAGATTTTGTAAATTAGAAACAAAATAGCAATATACCACCTTGCTTACAGAACTGCACTATATTGAATCATAACCCCTGTATCATGATACGTATCATATTGCCACAGTGCAGCTGTTTTGCCAGTTATTGTGATGGTGATATGATTGATGATTAGTGGGAATGATCATTTTTCCATCACTATTTTCATTTTCATTGACCAAAAAAAAACCTATTAAAATCACAATGATGTGACATTTGTTGCAGCCTGTATCAAACAAACATGTTTTCTTACGTCTGGAGAACAACATTCATCAGCCGGAGCATCTCTGCAGCACTACAACACTTCATTATAATGCTGTTTTGTCACACGCTGTTTTATCAAAAAAAAAAAAAAAAAAAGCAGCTTCTGCAATTTGGATATTAATAGGATATTAATTCGCAATATTGCAACTTTTATAATATTTTGTTTAATTGCGCAACCCTGATAACAGTTCAGGTAGAAGAATCAGTTAGTTAGTTCAGAAAATCACATCACTTTACTATAAGGCAGCCTTTAAAACTAGAAAAAGATAACAAAGCCACATCACCATATAATGATATCCAAAATTTAATACCATATCTAGTCTCATATCACGATAGCAATATAGTATCTATACATTCCCCACCCTTACTTTTGACAACCTTATTCACAACAGTTGGCATCAGTCTCTAATTCAAAGAAAGAACTCAGGCCTATATGGATAACGAGTGAATATTTCCATGCTGCACTCCATGTGACCTGAATGCTGCAGTCTAATCATCTTAAAATTCCCCAGCATTACAGTAGCAAACAGGAAACCAAGCTACACTTGGCCTTTGACCGGCTGAGCTGGTTCATTTGTCTGGCGTGAGGTGTACATGCTGGTTCCTGTCTGAAATACCATCTATGCCGGATAATCAAAAACATTCTCCTCATCTGCCCCTTCCAGACAGCACTTCATCAGCAGTACTTGCGTGCGGTCTGCCTGCAGTCCTTGATGTCCACTGCACACGCTCCAGCAACATAGAAATATTAAAGAACTAAAGAGCCTGTGCTATTTCTGTTATCGTACGGGTAGCTTTAGGTATTTTCTCAATGCACACGCCTTTTTGAGCTACATATACCAGAACCCTTTGAAATCGAATCCTGCAGCCAACACGACTTAAAGCCACTTTCTCATTCCACCACAACAAGAAACAAATGCAGAACACAAACTCAAACAAAAAGAGAACTTTAAAAACGGAGGCATATCTCTGACAAATCGCAGGCTGCTTATACAGAGATGCCCACATACTGCTATAGTCACATCTGCCACGGCCAGATCAGAGACAGCCAACAAAAGCACAAAACAATAAATGTTCCATGAATAATAGGTCTTTGGTTATAGACCACTGCACTGGAGATTGATAAGTCATATTTGTTTTTGTCTGTCTCTGCGATTCAGACAGGAGACTCGCTGGTGTTCTCAGAGCATGTTTTGTAGATTGTTTGGGATATACTTGTTAGGGGCCCACATGTTTCTACCTGGGCAAGAACAAAGTGAGACAAAGCATGACGGTAAAATCCAAGTCTGATAGGGACATGTGGGTAGATGACTAATCTAGGGTACCTGAGATCCCACCCAGCGAGGGCCCAGTGGGACCCATGTGAATGCCCATTATCCACAAAGATCAGCAGTGAGAATGACGGGAGAAGGTAGGTTTCACACTAAGTCTGATGCTCTGTCACGCTGAACCACTCTCCTCGACAAGTCTGAAACCCAATTAAGGACCATGTTAGAGGTTGAGCGCCATGCAGAGAAACACAGTCCTGTTGTTTTGTGTGAGAAGTCCGTCACACTCACACCTTAATTAAACAAATAACCACAACCTTGCAAGATAAAAAAAACTCTTTGCTTATGGTTTGCAAAGGAAAAATAGCTCAGGAAGCTTGAAATAAGTGAGAATTTGAGCAATAAATAGCCCCATAAAATATCATTTTAAGTCCCCCCACTATAAGTAACACATGGAGGAGAGTAATTGGAGTTGAAACAAGGCACCGTGTCTCCTGTCTGAACTGCCGTATCGGTGTCACGGCCGAGATCCTGCCATGAGTTATGGACGGCGACAGCACACAACAAACTAATGATGCTTCCCAAGGTTATCTGTGCATAAATAACCATTAAGAAAAACGCTGATGCAGCAGCCCAAACACACGCGCACACACCTATCATGGGCAGCGAGGATGGTGTTAAAAACATTTGGCAAGGGCAGTGAGGTAATAATTATTCAGTTTCATACATTTTGGGTTAGTGGAACATCTTTTAGCTGCCTCAGTAGCCAGGTGAAGGGTGGATCTGCATTTGGGTGGAAGGGAGGAGGGTGGCAAGATGTCAAGAGCTTCGCCATGCTCTTGCATGACAAACACCAACCTGGAGCCAGCAGTGACAAAGCCCTAATCCAGAAAATCCCTCCTTCCTTTGCTGAAAATCCTAATGAGGATTTGAAGAGCTCGGCAGGGAGGAGACCCAGGGGCTGTGGTTACACCTTGCCACTGCTTGCTCTCCCAGTCATTGTCTCCTTATCTCCTTATTGGCCAAGCCTGGCTGGCGATGAAAGAGACATGACAGCATGGTGGGCCTTCGTACACAGGCCCCACGCCTGCCTGGCTCCGTGGGAAGCCAGATTCCACAGTCTGCCGCAAACAACCAGGATGACATCAAGCGGGAAGTGGAAAGACAAAACCAACAGAAGCTGTTTACTAAAGAATCGCGAGACAAAGGGAAACTCACCCCTTTAGCCTTAACTGTTTTATAGCTGCTTCCAATATGGAATAATTTGGGAGCTGTAAAAGCTTAATAGGCGTTTCATGAAATAATCACCGAAGAAATTATTTGTTTCTGTTAACAAATTAGCTATGGGCCAGCCTTTTCAAAGTACCTTAAATACCAAATTAAGTGGTCAGGGAACAGGAGTGTGGCGACGCAGTGGGGTACTATTCTTTTCCACAGACACAACTCTGGCACAAATTAGTGCATCAAAAGAATAGGCCTACTGCCCGTGGTTCCACAAATGCTTACTTGACAGACATTATTTTGATGTTTTCTTTTTAACATAACACACACAAGCAAAAGCTGCTGAGAAAGAGGCCCCTAGTGGGGAGTATGAAAAGCAGACTGTCAGTAAGCACAGTTACCTGTAGTGTCTGTCCTCTGAAGAAAAAGCTTATAATATCAGGATGTATTCTTTACCTGGTTTGATTTACCTGTTAGATACCAATCTGCTTTCCATGACAATTATCAGCCAATTATCATTTATATAAAGCCCTTTTTTACACTCTACAGTAAACCCACTAACACCCACTAATACCTGGCTTTTGTCTTCAATAGGAAAAGGTACGATCGGCTTTCACCCTTTAGTCACATGACTCTGCAGAAGTCACAGATATTTATCAGCTCCAGGTCTGATTGACAGTAAGGGAAACATGACACCCCGATGGACATGAGAATTTTGCCCCTTTTAGGTGGAGGAAATGAAGGCTTGTCACAAACATATGCGCTGAGTTTGTAACCGCTTGAAGTTTTTTTAATTACTACTGATTCGAGTGTCTGAACAGTAAATTAAGAGTTTATTTCCTATAAATTCTTCACAATAGTTTCCTTCTTATTTTGTTATCTAAAAGAGTTTACTATGAAGCAGCAAAATCAGGAAATGTTGTTTTTTTTCATCAGCTGTAACTTAACATGACTCCTCTCCAGATAAAAGCAAACATGACACAGTAAAATGAAGCAGATACCTGAAAGTACAAACAGTGACGCAGGAGAGAAACTAAACTTCAAACCACAGAGATTCAGTTAGAAGCTACAAAATTTCTGAGAGCTGAATACACAAACTTTTAAATAACTCTTTCTCTCTGCTCTCCTGTACAGACATGAGCTGAGTCTCGGCTTTCCAATGCACATTAGAAAAAAACACAGAAAAGCAAACTCAACTCTTGGCCATGGGAAAAGAGTTAATTGACTATGTTAGTGGGTTTAGGCACATTATAAAAAACATGTGTGTGGATAGATGAAAATTAGAATCGGCTAACTAGAGCAAATGGGTGGTGGCACAGCACCTGGGAGTTGCTGGATCCTGTTCTTGCAGGTTCTGGCTCACATTAAACCCTAGGCTTTTGCTTCCAGTAATTACATTTCAGAACACCTTGATTGTCTATTTCTCTCCATTCACTTTGAGATGAAGGCTTTAAGTCTCCTCTCTTTTCCTTTCACTTGCCACAAAAAGAGGACTTTTAAAGGTGCCCTTCCCTGTTGCCCTTGAGAAATCTCAAGTACTTCAAACATTTCAAGCTTTGAGGTGAAACAATGGTGCGGTTTCAGGGTGTATGCAGGGAACAGAAATTCTCTGTGTCAGACTTGTTCTCACAAGTTTTGCCACTGAAATGCAGCTTTTATATCATGGGAAACTCTTTATGTACCCTTAACCTCACAAAGCATCACAGACCCGACAGTAATGGAATGACAACATTCAATCTAGAGACAGAAATTGTTTTTAAATCATTGTTGCATAAAACCTCCATGACCTACTTAACACTGCTTTGCTTTTATTCAGAGGTGGCAAAAGCACACACCTTCTTCTTCACATGTCTCTGAAGGACATTTCTACTGTCTGCTTTGGTGCAAAGCCAAATGATTTGACTACTAAATTTTCATTTATTCTAACTTTAAATAAAATTAAAAAACAAAAACAAAACTGACAATAATAAACATAAACTTTGCTCCAAAGTTCAATCAGCTTTCACAGAAATCAGAAATCAAAGCGTGGTCATTTGGGTCTAAAAATCAATCCTGCAGTGCTAAAAAGCCTCTCACAGGGAATTGACAGACTCACCAGACACCTTTCCTCCACACTTGAGTCTCCCTCTCTGTGTGTTTCGTCTTGTTACATTGTTTTCATCTTGTTACTTCTGTTGTGCTTGTACGTGACACACACTGATGGATACAATGAGGAATCATCATATGTGATGTTGGGAACGTGGTGTGTCTGACTGTTTTTGTACTTGATGATGACTTATTAGCCTGATGGTTTCTGAACACACTAGTGAACGTCTCTTAACTTTTTTGCCATGTAAATGCATTTATTTTGTATTTTCTCTACTGTTTTTTCTCACATAGGGTTTTTTTTTTTTTTTATCTTTTTTTATTGCGTTTGCGAGTTTGAGAAGTGTTTGTACATTGTTCCTTCCTATTCTACTTATATAGGGCTCTTTTACATATTGTTAAGTTTGCAAACTATAAAGCCAATAATGTCATATGATAAAGAAGAAGAAAAAAAACAACTCCTAAAAATCATTCTCTATGACAATACAGTTTCATACCAGTTTATCACACTTAAGGCGGGATGCAAATATCAGACAAATACTAGAGAAATGTAACACAGACACATGTTCTGCTAATATATTCTGGCACTCTGTCTCGCATGTTGCAAACTTTGCCCTCTCTACCTCTTGACACAGAGTCGTCTCTAATTCTGCTTCACTGTAATTCTGACAATCTTTGGGAGAGCCTTTGAAGAGAGCGTGCGGCTGAGCGAGGTGTCACTTGTTATTCTGTCACTGATACGGGCAAAATCCTTTCAACGCCACCTGAGTCGACTAAATTATTTTGGAAGACATGTGTGAGCCAACTGAACCATGTGTTGCAAGAGAAAATCACTACAGTTTTTACATTTTGCAAAAAAAAAGAAGGAAAAAAAAAAAACATTATTGCTTCATGAATTACACTTTCACCTCATTTCTGTTGGGTTGCTATGGTGACGTCCGCAGAGGACACCAGTAGGACAAAAGGAAATAAACCTGCTGCTTCAAAGAAGATCACGCTGAATGCCAGAGGGCAAACTTGTGTTGATGCAAACAATATCAAAGCAGGTCAGAGTAAAGCACACTGATTAAAGTGCTAGACGGCGATGTCTTTTACATCCTGACCTGTCTCCCCTGCCTTAAAATGGTCAATTCTGTTAAAAATGACTTATTGAATAAATGTTATGTTGGAGTATTGAATAAAACACAGCTTCAACATAAAATGAGCCCTGTATGAAGCTGGTAAACGCTGAAATGATCAAATATGGTGCTTTCATAAACTATTTAATCAGTTTTAAAATAAGTAAATAGACTAAAAGTGGCACTCCAACAATTCAGTATTTCCCTTCCATAAGTCAGAGCAGCTTGACAGAGAGACAGAGAGAGATTTTTAAAAAATGTCCAAATCGATGCAGCAGAAACAAAGATATCCTGTCCTTAAGTCCCTGTGGGTCAAGCTCCAAATAAAACTGCTTCCTTCATGCAACTCAATAACATCTTCTGTTACACTGCCTGATGAACAGTGGTGGGATGTAACTACGTACATTTACTCAAGTACTGTACTTCAGTTCAAATTTGACTGAAATACTTGTACTTTAGTTCAGTATTTCCATTTTAAGCAACTTAATGCTTCTACTCCACTTCATCTCAGTGGCAACTTTTTACTCCACTACATTTGACAGCTTTAGTGACTAGTTACTTTTCAAGCTTCCTTTCAGGGTTCATTTATTTATCATTTTACAACACAGGGTTGTATAATGAAATGCTAGTTGTAGCCCTCTTATGCCACTCACTAACGAAAATTTATAGAAATAGATGGCCAAGTAATACGACATAAAAAGAAACTATTTTAAATGGAGTGTGGAGAATTAATTCCTCTGTACTCTGGTACATTAATATTTCAGATTACTGATTACAATCCAGTGAAAACCATGTATCTCCACACCTGGTGATTCTGAGTTTATTTTTGTTAACTGAAGAATATAGTGTTCCTTTATGGGCTGAGAAAATTCTGCTTCTTAAACTCAATAATCCCTCATGGATTAGCTGGAAAATGCATTATCACAACACTGAAAACAGAGCCGACTTTTTGAAGACAAGTGGTTCTCACAAGACAGCGACAACACAAACATGATGTATGATCTTAAATATGACGCACTGCTGTAGATTAAACTACCCAACAGTATATAAAGTAGTTCAAATCAGCTCACCCTTAAATATGTGCAGCAGTACATAAGTACCGTTTTGGTACATAAGTAAGTTTTACTAATAATACTTGAATACTTTTACTTAAACAATGTTGTGAATGCAGGACTTTGATTTGTAGTGGATTATTTTCAGTGTTTTATTAGTGCTTTTATTTAGGGATCTGACTACGTCTTCCTCCATAGCCATAAAGGACATGATAGAATTGTTGTAACAAGCTATGAATTACCATTTAATTCCATAATGAGTAAACCGACCTTGATGTGTAAATTTGGTGCCTCTTAATAAAACTGGGGTCAAAATGTAGAATTTTCATGTAAAACTGCGACCACGCTTGAGCTCCTGTCTCATATCATCATGCCTATATCGATATTGATATTGATTACAGTATCTGTGTCATAACATGATCCTCCTGGGCTTTTGCAGGATTACGCATATATACTGGGAGAGCAGTGGCTCAAATTTACGTTCTGAGATTGCCAAACAATCACAGTGTATAAAACAATAACAAAATAATTATTATGGCTTCAGCAGTTGCACCATGACTGCAAATATATGGCAACAATAGCTGCTTACAAAAGATATCTCCACAGTGCTAGTTTTTTTTTTTTTTTTTTGTATTGACTGGAATAAATCACAGCAGAGAATAACAGTTAATTCCATGTACATATCATTAGGTTCAAAAGCTCTAGGCCCTTGGGTTCCTTTGATGTGTATTAAACTGTGCCATGTACAGTGTGTATATATATACATATATATATAGCATAATTAAAAAAATAACGCAAATCAATTTCAGAATCTAATCTCACTGACTGGCTGTATACAAGCAGGTTTTCAGGGTTAAGATGTGAAGAAAATAAGGAAAATGGGAGATGAAAGGCTTGAAATGGCAGTGAGTCAGCTGAGCAAATACAGATCACAGACGTGTATACATGTGGACACGAGTCCAGCCGATCAAATGTGGAGGAAGAGATATGTATGTATAGAAGGAGGTCACAGGAGGAACACCATCCCCCACTGCTAGACTTTCTATCTTGGCTTCTTTCGTAAAGCGTGAAAGAAAAAAACAAAAAACAACAAGGTGGAGAAAAAAAAACGAACTTAAACTATTTACAGCATTCCACTAACCCATTTAATTCAATTATAAAAATGCATTAAAAAGATATTAGGGGTAGACGCAGTTTAATGAAGCATGTTTACTTGGGGATATTGTTTGTAATGAACTGTTTCTGGACTGATCTCTGCGACTGAGATGGGAAATGGGAAGGAGGTGAGGGCGGAGGGGAACCAACAAGAGGAAACTGTGAATGACAAATGTCATTAATAAATGGGTTTATTCCTTCATTTTCCCTGATTTGGAGTAAGCATCTCCTCATGTATCATGGTCACTTCTTACTCCCGCTGTTTGCCCGGGCGACTGTTTAGACAGCCATTTGGCAACTTTGGACGTGGCTTACAAATACTGGTAGTCGCAGGACAGTTGCTTGTTTAGTTATAAGTTAGTTATAAGTTATTTAAATGCATGATAGTTTAGCTGTTGCTGTCGAGTCCGTCCACCACGCCGACAGTGAGTGAAGGAGAAATTTAAAATCAAAATCACATGATTGATGGAGTTTCTTTAGCCACTTCACATACAATACCAGACACTAAGTGGGTGAAATACAGAAAAATACAAAAGAAGAGCGAGAGAGAGTGAATTCAAAGATTCAATCTCAAGTGGGGGACGATTCAATGGCGGTGTGCAGATTCTGTAAGTGTGAAATACGTGCACATCATGCAGATCTTGTTCAACATGCCAGCACTGATGAACATAAAAGAAACGCAGCACCGTTCTCGTCAAAGAGGCTTGCGAACTACAAAAAAAAAATCTGTTTAGCCTTTTCAGCTACAATCACTTGGCAAGTTCCTGATATGCAACTCTTTTACTTTCACTCATTTGTTTATTCATTCCTCATTTTTTGTTGGCCAGTTGGTTTTGTTCAAGAGTTAAAAAGAAAAATGTACTTACAAGCTACAGTATTTCATACATGTATATACAAGCTAAATTGATGGAGAGCGATGTCACTTATTTTGGGCTTGTTTCCATGGACCTGGCTGCTTGTTTCTCTTGTGTGATCTGGCAACAAGGAGTCTCATGACTAGGGTTGGGCACCGAAAGGCAGAGCCAATATGGCACCGGTTCCAATACTATCACATCCCCTTTGGCGGTTACACCCTGACCAACTATTAAGTGTTAGAAGTGTAGCATCAAGATCCCTCACTGGCGACCCACCCTTCAAACGCTGCCAAATGATTTCTGTGGAGCGCCTGCCGAAACCAGAGGCACCGCAACCGGTGACGGAAACTCTCTGGGGGGGCAGCTATCTTTCCCGCCCTCTCAACTGGTTTACTTATATACACCTCGGCCCTGAAATTCAAACTCTTATCATTGCACGAGGTTTCTGTGCCAACATATGTGGAATACATATGATTATATACAGATACTTTTAAGTGATTTCTGTGACCCTCTGAATTTCCTTAATCCACTGAGGCGCATGGCGACCACACACTCCTCAAGTTTCACACTTCTTATATGAAAGATCAAATCCAATCCAGATGATTCGTGAGAAACACATATGGTAACATACTGTATACTGTGGCGGCGTGCCTCGCTCCGGTGTAAATTAAGCATCTTGAGAAATCATTACCTTTGAAACTTGAATAAATAATCCTATATTATTGAGTTTCTTAAAAATCAATAAAGCAGATATGGTGAACAGTTGGCTTGAGCTTTAACAGTTGGCACCAACAAACCAAATCTGTAATGGCTCTTCTGATATACCGTACTGAATAGATGCCAGCTTTAGTTTATTCTACCAATCCAGTCATCAAATATCTGAGTAATGCACCTCGAGTCCTGTGATTAAACACTAACATGTTAAGGATACAGTTTATGAGATATGGTTTGGATGCATAAATCTTGCAATTACGATACAGCTGAGAGTGATTTAATCAAAGCTAAATGCACTATGATTAAAACACATTCAGGCTTTATATTTTTCGAGGTGTGAAATCTGTGTATGCCTGCCATGAGACAGAACATTTTAGCGAGGAATTTACAAATGGATCCAGCTCTGATGCCACTGGGAACAACTGACGCTTTCAAGCAGAAAATCTCAGACAAATCACAATTTACCAACTAATGAAACCACTCAAGATTATCCCCCATCCGCCTGTGCCCACTGTCCTCAGAGCTGCATTACTTACACAAGCTCTGCCTGCACTCAGAGGAGCAGCTTTGGCATGAGACACAATTTCACTACTCTTGATATATTCCTAAATAAGACAATAGCAAAAGAATATACTCAGGCAGTGGCTGTCATTGAGCCTGAAACAATACTCGTTCAAAAGATGCTTTATAAATCCTGACATGAGAACAAATTGGTATGTTTTTAGAGAAAGCAAAGACGACAGTTTCGTGTGTACTTACCCTCTGTGGAGTGCACTTGGGCTAGCGTGATGAGAAACCAGCAGAAGGTGTGTAGTTTCCACAGGGAGCATGCCATGGCGCCTGGCGTTGATGGTTTGTGGCAGGTTTGTGTTGTGATTAAAAGGTTCTGATTAAAAAAGTCCAAGCCGCCTGGTCTCAGAGATGCTCATCATTGATCCTCTCACCTGTGGAGCAGACCGAGAGAGACGTTCAGTCCAGGGATTAAATTTATTCCACGTGGTGGGAGATCTGTCCCCTTGTGATTTTACAGAGGAATTCAGCCTGTCACACTCTTCTCGCCAGCCACTCAGTGTTGCATTTACATTGCACTGCAGAAATGTGACAATCCTTAAGCTGTGAAATGCTACAAACCCACGTAAGCCAGTAAAATAAGCCCAGAAGGTCAATAATCCTGAGAGGGGAAATCCCTTAATGGTAGCTGATGCTAAACATTTCAGTGGCGGGGAGGTGGAGCAGGGTGGGACCAGCAAACACATTAGACACACCCTGTCCATCTCATCATGACCTATAGCAAGTAGTGAAAACCTTATCAGAGCTGCGTCAAACAAGATTTTCTTTACCTGTCACAAAGAATATATTTAAACCTTTCTGAGCATTTTTAAATCTTTAAATTAAAGAAATAATAATTAAAGTAATTAAACTATTTAGCACCAAACTTTTAAAGTATCTTAAAACTAAGAAAACTTCAATTTACTAATCTGGTATTAACTTTAAACTAACACTTGAGGTGCTTTAACTTTTAAAATATCTGCATTTTTGAGATGATTGCACAAAAAATAATCACGTTCCTGGAAAAATGTTTGCACCTCTTGATAATTTGGTGAACTATTTTTTCTCAGAACAGAAATCACAGCTTCACTGCAAAACCATCAAGAGTAGACTAACTGATGTTTAGCTAGCTAGCAAGCAATGTAAATTAGAAAAAAAAACTTATTAACTAACATTCTTTTAGAAATATTTTCTATGTTATTGTTAACTATTTAGCAAGCTGGCAAACAATATAACAAAAAACTTAATTAGTTAACAAACCATTTAATGTTTTGTTTTCTTTTTCACTAGGCAGCAAACGATGTAACTTTTTAAAAGAAATGTTTTTTCTAGCTAACAAACGATGCAAAGTTTTAAGGAATACAAAGCAGAAGAATGTCGTAATTTACTTATTTATCTATTTATTTTAATTTGGGTTAGCCAGCATCTCCATATTGATTCAATTTAATTTTATATTGGTTTAAATCACTAAAGAGATGAGTTTTTAACTGTGCAGCAGAGCTCTGCTTGATTTTAAATCTGGATTTACTTATCTTAGATTAAATTAATCTTTGTTGGTGCAGTCAAAGTGATATATCAGAAGGGATTTTACTACTTAACTTAAAACGCTGCACCTTTACATTTGTCACTCTGTGCAATTCTTATTCCTAGAGAGCAAAAATGCACTCAACTTTCCACAAAAGTTGCATCAGGAACTGAACAACTGTAAATTGACTCTACATCAAAAGTCCACGACGACATGGCGGAAATGTTAAATTAACTGACAGTTACATTAAATGATAAAATTATCCATAGTAATAGCTCAGTGAACATTAGCCAAAAAGCTTCTCATCCTGCTATAGTCATATTGGTTTGCATTAGCTTGGTTGTTGTCTGAGTAATCAATGGAAAAACGCTTATTTCATGCTAGAGGTGCATATATATATATATGCAATGTCTTGATTAGTCAATTACTAATGTTATTTAAGTTGTTGGAAAGTCTACATGGCCAATTAAGCATGCATGTGGAAAACCGTGCAAGTAGCTCAGTCACATTTACTTGAATACATAAAGAATTATCTACATTATGGTGTTATTTAAGTTGAATTTCTTACCACTGGCATTTCACTTCTGCTTTAGCAAAGCTTCTAAAGTAACTACTTCTGTTTGACTGATATTTTGTGACTCTTTCCACCCCCGCGCCCACGACAAACAAACAAATAAACACCACCGAGCAAATGGTCACTTCTCTCTGTTGTGACTGACCACAAACCACCTTATCTCTCCAGCCCCTTCCTCCCCCCCCCCCACCCCCTCCCTCTGCCTTACATCTATCCAAACCAGAATTCCTCTCTCCCTACCTCATCCATACCTGTCCCTCTAGTACTAGTCTGTTTGAATGTTTGTTTTTGCTCTGTTTCGCTACAAAAGCAAATGGCCTCCTCCCTGTCATGGATACAGTGCTGAGGCTGTGTAGGGTGAAACCTAATGCCTACCTGCGCGCCCAGGCATGCGTTTCACACTTCTAACGGCTCCCTTTTGTCTGTGTGTTTACACTGCTGGGCTAAGCTCAGTCCTCTCACTCCCATGAACCATTAGCACATTCACCATGGGATATGGCATCACTCCGGCAACAAGGCACACAGGACCCCATTAGAAACTGTTTTTTGTCTTCTTTTTTAGCACATTCAAAAACAACACTGCATTTTTTTTTTCTGTGTCTGCAGCCTGCAACTGTTTGTTAAGATTCAAGGGGCTGAATGTTATCCATCATACTAGCAGCTAACAAGAGAACTCCACTGGAAGACGGTGAGGAATTCTGTTTGTCATCTACAGTCAGAGCTGCACAAATCAGCTGCTGCTGGCTCCTCCACACTGGAGAATATCTGCGGCCTGAGGAGTCTTTGATCTATTTTGTCTGAGATCTCAGACAGTGTAATAATTCATCACCTAGAAAACATGCGGAGCGCACACATTAGCCAACAAAGTTATAATTAAGCCTGCCATAATCAGCTCATCTAGTATGACATTACGCCTCACCTGAGACCTCTAATTTTAGAGCCATTTAAAGGAGGTTAACAGGAGCACAGAACACGCAGCCACAGTGTATTTAGTTCCAATGGAATAATATGCAGTCATGAGACTCGACAAATGAAAGCTGATCACTGCGACCAAACATATTGGATTCCAGCAAAACCCCAACCCTTGTCTTTTCGCTGATCAGTGCAAGAGGCACGAATTAAATTTATCAGGCAAGTGGCAGCAAATAATCAGCCTACACTGAAGGTCCATACAGGATAATGAGGCCTTAAGCTGATTGTCTCCACAATAATGCTGCATAGAGAGCATATAGGCTTAAGGATCCGTGCGCACAAAGTCTTACTGTTAGGTCCACTTAGTGAGAAAGACAAAACTCGGATCACACACACGCACATTTACATGAGCTGAGATCTGAGGGATGATAATCCCATTCTGTCATTATATTGTCATGCGCAAAATAATTTACTGAGAAAACTCAGATTAATCAACAGTTGGGCTAAGGCAGGACTCATCAGCGTTTCTCAGGCCATGGACACCTCAGCTCATAAACACACAGAGCAGGAGCCGCTTACCACATGAATATTTTGGGGTTCTCTCTCATTTGTTCTTACCCGTAGCATGACTAATGTTAGCTACATTAGCTTCACCCTCCGCATTCAGTGGTTTCTGAGGTGGAGGGTATGTCAGAGACTCTTGCGCAGGAAGTAAGAAAACGATTAACTGTGGCTCACAATAGTGTCTGAACACGCGGGATATTAATACAGCTAATTGACCGATAGCTTTCAATAATATGTAGCCAACCAGTTCGACACTAACTAGGTTAGCTAATTCACATGACCGGACAAGGATTCAGGGGTAGCTCTTTTTCAGTGCTGTGTAAATTAAATGTTTTTTTATGAATAGAGTGATTTATCTTTGCTTATTATAGCAAAGTCGCAGGTCCCCTGTTGAAGACCCAGGGACTAAGGTGCTTACATGGTTCACAGTAACCACAGTAATAATGTTTACATGAGTAAAATATATAAGTTTAGTAAAGACCAACTCATACTGGACTTTTGGTCTAGATGCTGATGCCGATATTGGGGAGTTAAAAAAAATCTGACATCAATATATTAGTTTATATTCTTTATTCATACATATATGTAAAAAATCCGAATGGACATCAGGCTACTGTACAGTAAGCAATTCAACTTTTATGGGTATTTTTCATAATTCTAAGTAATTATACAAAAAAAATACAACAATTTGACTTCAGTAGAGCTGCCAATAAAACTAAAATTAATAATTGCATTTGCATTATATTCTGTAACAAAATATTGGACAACATATGCACAGATACCGATAAAGCTATGTTAGTTCAATATCAGGCCGATATTATCATCCAAACAATATATCTTTCTGGCCCCCTAAAATGTATGTACAGGCTGGAAATGGAATACAGCAGTAAAATGGAGAGAGATCTTTTACAATAATTGTTCTAAACATCAGATTTCTCCTGAGTAGATCCACCAAGGCTTTATCACTTGAGGAGCTGGTTGTAGCATTAAATTCGTGTCACTGTCACTCAAAAAAAATGAGCTTCATTTTCCCACCATCCCTAACCTTGTCACTCTTTTATCAAATATAGTCCCATTTTGCATCTGGTTCACTCGGTGACCTCTGCGGAGCATGCCCAGAATGAAAACACACTGTGTACGTGCCAAGTGCAATTTCAAAGACTGATGCTGCGCCTCCTCAGCTTATGACCTTGACACAAGAAAAGATAACCTGGTTAAGGTTTTTACATGGTAGTTTCAATAATTGGTGTAGGGCCCTACTCTGGCTGCATTTGAATTATTAGAGTGCACATAAACACAGTGATTTTCTCATCAGAGTTGAGCAGATTAATGCAGTGGATTAAGTGCTTTAGCCTAAACTTGTTTAAATCTGGAAAACACTAAAAAGTCTTCTGTCACATCACATCACCTCCTTAACCTCAAAACTATCAACTCTATCTACTATGTTATTCCTCTACTTTGCAAATCAAACACCATATACCTGAGTGCACCATTAATTACATGTGGAGCAGGTTAAATGCGTGCATTTCGGTATATTTGCGTCCCTTTGGTGGCTGCGGGTGCTCGTGTTTACATATGTAAACAAACTATTATAAGTCTCAGCCTGAGATAACAGTGTTGAATCAATATGATTATTCTTGCTTGCCTGTCATCATTGCTTAGTGTTAAAAAAGAGGCGGCGGCGTGCTCGACAGACCTCCTGTGTCAGAATGTGAAGACAAAGACAAAACGCCTTTAAACAGTTCTGCCTCCAAGGCAGGCAAGACCCCCTACCACGAAAAAAAAAATGCAGAACATAGATCCCTAGTACATGGGGATGGGTGGATGTGTGTTCTGTAAATCGATGATAACAGTCCTATACTTTAATATATTTTGTATCATGCTGTGAGTGTTTAACATGCTGAGACACCAAAGGCGCAGACTGGAGGGAGACTGCCTGACTGCCGTTCTCCTCATTAAACGTGCTGAGGTCTCCCCTCTCAGCTGGGGGTTTCTTTTCTCTCTCCGCCTTGAAACAGAAACCATCGGTGATCATACCTTAGCTTGTTTTTTTTTATTTTTTTATTTTCTTAAATAGCCCTTGACTCGGGGTGTGATCTCAGAACAGGTTTTAACATCTTGTACTGGCGGTTTTGGAGTTTTTACAGGGGCCGGACAGATGATGGAGAGCATCATCGTCAACATGGCTGCTTTTAACGCACGAGACAAATGATCAAGGCAATTTTCTGTGACTGTTAAGCACAGATTGCTAAAATGTCAACAGGCGTCACACTGTTTTGGCTAAATATGAAGTCATTGCAGACAGATGTTGAAGCACTCAGAGAAATGGAGAAGCCACAGGGGCGTGGGCCCGGAGGCTTTAAACATATGTGTGCTTGATATAGTCGCAATACAACAGAATGCTTTATAATCGACAACTGAATGATGAAATTGTGAATTGCAGGAGCTCGGTTGGTCTTCTTAAGAGAAAAAAAAAATAAAGGGCTTAGTAAACGGGAGGAAGGGGGTTATTAAAAGGGAGGGGTGGAGGGTTGATTGAAAAGGACAGTTTGAAATTTGAATGCGGCGGGGGTCTGAAAACAAGAGGCAGATGTGAAAGAATGCCCGGGCTTCTTAGACAAAGGTCCTGGTTGTCCCTCTCTAGCTGTTAGAGGGCCACAGGAGAATAGAAGAAGAGCTGGGCCACAAGGTCTGGGAGAATGGTGGGAAGGGGGGGAGGCTGGAATAAAGGGCCTGGGTGGGGGAGGGGGGGCTCCAGTTACAATAAAAGATTGACAGCTTGCAAGTCTTGCTTGACCCTTGAATTAGCCCCTGAGCTTTCAACAAACCTCAAGAAAGAGTCGGGATGTTAATTGTCACGGGACATCACAGGGATGCAAAGGAAGGGAAATATGGGGCCGGAGATTCACTGAAATGTAAATCAGAACCAACAGACCACCACATGTTGAATGGAGGAAACACATTTGGTTTCTATTGGGTTTTTCCCAACAGCTTCCTCATACATGAATTCATACATACTATAAGACTCCTCTTATCTCTGTTTCTCTTGCCCACTTTGAGGGAAAAAACTGAACTACCTGGGGACCCAGGGCTCAGTCAGAGAACACTCAGCATCAGCTGTGGAGGAAATATATTCCCAAAAGAGATTGTGTTCCTGCTTTGACACTGCTGAAGATGTACAATTTGCAAGCGTAAATCAGAAAATTCGCACTCCAGAGGGGAGAGATTGGGCCGGTGATGGGATGAGTCTGGAGCCCCACTGAGTCAGATATGGGGCAGGGTGGAATCAGAGGCTGACCCCTCTGCTGAGGGGATGATTGAGACTAGCGCAAGGCCAGAGCAGCCGAATGACACCCAACCAAACACTGTGCGACTGCTTGTGCCCCAAACGCGGGCCCTGACCCTGACAGGAGCTCAGCCAGTGAAATACCAGGTCAAACACGCATGCTGCGCAACGGGACAGCGCGGCTGCTTTAGGAGGAGGGGGCCGAGGGTGGGGTGATGTAGGGGATAAAGGAGGGAGAAGGGGGACTACACGAGGGAGAAGCGGAAAACAAAAGAAAAGCATTAGGGATTTTCTGCAGTTGAGGGGGTTTTCTTCGTTAAATCTGTTATATAATAGTTTATAAGAACAATAATACCTCAGCTAGAGCATATTGTAGCCAGAGATGTTTGATTAGAACTGTGATTTATTTTAGGGCAAGAATCTGCTGATACAACACTTATCATAATACAGATGTTACAATTTAATATGTTGCAATAATGTAAGCAAGATGATACACTGCTATTCTTTTAATCTAATTTTAGGAAAGATTTGTCATAAATTAAGCAAAGCTTTTCTGACTTATAATATTTAATTAAATTATTTACTTTTCTTCTTAAGAAAAAACTTTAATCATTGAGTTTTAGAGACCGCAAAAATGTATTTCAAAAATTGTTCACACTGAGCTGTGAACCTGATTCATCATTATTTTGGTACGGATGCAATTAAAATATTATAATTAATAAACATGATTCACTTTCACTTGAGTGAGTTTACTCAACAATTTTTGAAAGTTTACTTTTTAGGAAATTAGAACATTGAAGATAGATAACAACACTGCTATCTATGGTCTGCACTTTACACACAGCATGAAATGAATCATTGCCATGGATCTTTGCAAGTGTTACGACATCACAATACAGTGTTTTTGAGAATCAATACAGGATCACACAACATAATATTGCTATACTCAAGTGTATCAATATCCTCTTACACCCCTAATTTATTCACATCCCTTGTAGTTACACTGTATTGCAGTTATTTATCATTTTCAGGCACCTCACCCATTTCATCATCTGAGAGAGAGTACATAAAAACAATTGTTTTTGAATCTGTGCATCATAATGTCTGGGTTTCATGAATCGTTACCTCGCTCTGATGCAAGCGACACTTTCACAGAGAAAAGCAGTCGTATGCAACAGAGAGCCGGAGCGTGTGACATAAGCGCGGGGCTTGTCATGCTCGCTATTAGTGTTTGCACCATTGATCATTTTTATGAGCCACTCAATTAATCGATTAGAGTACTCCCCACTGGTCAGGACATATGGCTACTAAATAAAGCAATCATGAGCCAAACCCTGGAACACTCCAGCTCATCAATATATTTATGAAGACAAAAATGGAAGTCAAAAACTAATTCATAAGATGGAAAAAAATGTATTTCTGGTTTAGTTTTGAATGTGGGAAAACCATATTTATCACTGAATATCTTCTAATTTAAAAATGTCAATATAAAATAATTTTTTCTGAGTCTCACGTGTTATTTTTCAGCTGTATCCCTAGGCGCTGAGAGCTCCGTTGCCCTCTGCCTGAATATATATTACCTCCATAGCCTCATAATCACTTTAGCAATGCAACAAAAATCCTATTAGTGCTGAAAGATACCTACACCTGTCTGTCCACATGGATTATAGCTCGATGATTTGCCACGGTAACAAAGTTTTAATACAGGTTCCATACATTTTTAGTTGTAATTTTGATGTTTTACTGGGAAGTGAAGTGGATTATCTCAAATGAAATTTCAAAATGTCATTTCCACTTGCTGATAGCACAAAACTATTCCTTTCAGGTCCGTTGAGATAAGAATGATTCAGCCAGGGCCGTTAAACGGTGTCTTTGCCAAATGTTCCTCCGCTTAGGAATTAATAGGCTGACATTAATACTGCAAGATAAATAGGAAGGTCAGGAATGGGAGACCTGCCATTATATGGGCATCTCATGGTGATAGTACCTGCCAATCAAGTCCAATAAGTCCTTGACATGGCATGATTCACCTTGGAATACACAGAGAGAGCATGCAATATGTAGCGTATCCTCCTCTGTCCAGAAACCCAATCCAATTAGTGTGTGCACATAAAATACTTTTAGTCTGAGAGCACATTAGGACACCATAAAAGAAACATTTGTTGTGCGATCCAGTTTAGCCATGGCTAAATTAGTCAAAACAAATCAGGGATTATACAAACTGAGTTCGGCAGTTGGCCAAGACGCTCTCCTGAACTCATCCTCTCAGTTTCGTGTACCATCGTTGCGTTCATGCAAAAATTATACGACGCAATGTCAAGCAGGAGGGACAAAAACATGGCCAACTGCGACTAAGACACAACTATTCAAGGTCTGAGTCATTCATATTGTTTGCATGCTTGAAACTGAATGGGGAACAAATAAACGGTTGAGGTCAGAGATTTGCTCATTGGGGTCACATCCACTGAAGAACTGTAATTGAGTTCGGCAGCTTGCGTAACGTGTTTTATTTGATTTATTTCCTTTGTTTGCGGAAATGGGAGCAAGCTCTTTCTGGACGCGCAGGGACTGGTTTTAGTCTATGATAATAATGTGCTGTATTTACTCGGATATGCACCAGTAAGCAGCTTTTGTGACCCTCCTCCCTCCCGTCCTCCTATCCCTTCAAAATGAGCAGCTGAATGGTTAAAAATCCTGCTCCGTTCTTCTATTAAGGACCTCACCATCAATAATGCACTGTGATCGCGAGGCGTTATTAAACAGGATGATTAATTTTTAAGGTAGTGGGCAGCAACACAAAACATGAAGAAGGTAATGGAGAAGATGACTTGTCAGAGACACATTTAAAATGGAAGTGCAGCAAGTAGGAAAATAATCCATTTATCCATGTCTTTACTCATTTAAGTGACAAGAAACAAAGGAGAACGTGAGCAATTATCTTTGGGACCAAAAAAAAAAGGAGCGAATGTCCATTAACTCCACCTTGAATGAAAGATATGTCATTAAATAAAATCCTTGGCTTACACTGAATGTACAATCCTGATATTGAGTCATAACCTTTTTTGCACAATCCACATCTCAATTGTCTAAAAGCTCCAAAATCCTTCTCCTCTGTGTTTGCTCTGCTTGTTCAGCTACAGCTCCTCCTTTGTGACTGGTATATTTAAAAATGGCTTAAAGATAGCTTTTACCTGGATTCACCCCATCATTGCACTTGCGTCATACACTGTAGTTTTTCTTCTCAGCACACATTTGTTCAAGAAAGCATTTATAAAGATGCTCTGTCTTTGAATATTTCTAAAATGACTCCAAAAAATCCTAAAAATGCACAGGCTCGGAAAGCGGTGACTATGTTTCTCGAGTGGTGGATAATTTTGATTTTTGAAGGGTGCTAATTCTTCCAGATTAGAGGCATTGTGCGTAATGTGGCCGACCTTGGCTCGGTGTCTAATTGAGGCTTTTAACCTTTCTGTGGCTCAGAGGAAGGACAAACACAGCCAAAATAAGGGACACCGCATAATCTCAGTCCTAACAAAAATAGAAAACAGCACGCGGACCGTACCCTTACAGCAGAAGCAATACTACACAAATGATTTCAGCAGTGGAGTGGATCTACTGTAGCCTACTTTATCCCATCCCAGTGCTGCCATATCTATTTTCAATCTCAAAGATGGCATGAATGCCTTTGTCAGACAGGGGAAGCAGCGTATGTCAACCTAAAACAAGGTATAGCTCTGTGTCTCATCAGGAAGCTCAGACAAAAGAAGTGGGTGTAGTCTTTCCTCAATGCAATCACTTGTCAGCCCTAAATCTTCACTCAGTACTGCCCTGACAGATAATGCTGCTTGTTAAACCTGATGAAGGTATATTGGTGATTTTATTTTTTTTTTCCCCCAAAGACACAGAAAATGTCTAAGAGGCACTTAGCTGCTGCTCAGAAATGAACGTTTTACACGCACGGCTGCACAATAACATTTTCTAAACAAAAAATGGAGAAAAGGCATCTAATACCACAGTTATACACAGCAATATACATAGAGAGCATTTAAAGGAGCAATATGTAACAAATGCATGTCCTAATAGTGAGTTGGAGCCATAGACTGTTTATGAAATAGGTTGAAAACCTGCTTAATATACGATCTATAGTTGAAACAAGTTGCTGCAGGAACACTGCAGAAGCACATGATAAGCGCAGCATTGTAACTGACAATAACAAATGACTCCTACACTTTAAGTTGAGCAGCTCTTTATAGCTATTGATGTAAAGCTAAGCCCGTTATCCTGAAAACAAGCCCATTGCTCAGAAAAAACACGCTCTGGAGTTGGAGTTTAGCAACTGCCTGCCGTCTGTTTGTCATTAACATACTGCTCAATTTAACTGTTACAAACATCTACTCCTTCTAAAAGATTATTAATGACTTCTTAGGACTCCTTAGGGCTCATAAACAGACACTAACTCATTCGGCAAATATTCTGCTTTGATTTAAAACTCTAACTAATGTGAAATGGGCAAACAAAAACTCAAGTTCAGGACAGGAATAGAAATTTCAAAGGAGGACACCATGGCTGCCGCACTGTTGCCAGAGTAGTGAATATTTCAACTTAGCACGCTTCCTTAATCTCTGATGAAATGTCGTGGCCATTTTATGATTTATTACAGTAAAAATATTACATATTTCTTCTTTAAGTTGCTTTGAATTTCTAGGCTGCATCATTAGACCTCCTCGCGCAGTTTCGGTGTCACTACTCCTTGCCCTCTCCCCAAAGAGAGAAAGGGAGAGGACAGTTTTGGGGCTGAGCTTCTGCACAGTGTTCATTAGCATAACATCAGCCTTGTGTGGGGGATTGTGATGCAAACAAGCTCAGATTGGCTCATTGCAACCCCCTCTTTTAATAACTTAGGTGCTATAGGATCTCACTGTACAATGGATCGGCCTCTTTGGGAGTAAGAGGGAAAAGAAGAGAAGGTTTTTGAATATGAGAAAAATTTCAATTTGGATGCGACACTGTCAAGCAAACATTTAGCTTACATGCAATAGATATAGATAAAGAGTGGAGCTGCTGCTCAAATTTAAACACATGGCATACCACAGGAGACAACAGCAGTAATGGTTTGTTACAGGCAAAAAAATATATATCTCTTTTCAGGAAAATGCCCCGCTTCCAACTGACCAGGATTCCGGCTTGACATGATTAAAAAAATTATGTAAATGGATCTGTGGCTTATGTTATCGTCCCCTGCCACCCACAGTAGGACAGCAGATACAGCAATCACTGCTTCTGCACCTTGTGTATGTTTAATATGTGTTTGCTCTTTTGTGATAACAAAAGGGGGGGAAACAAACAGGGTTTTCTTTTTTTCTTTTTTTGTTCTTTCTTTTTTCTCTGTGAATAACTGGACCAAAGTCAGGGGAATCTAAAGACACAAGGAGAGAGAAAGCAGGAAGATACAGGAGAGACTGTCAAGCGGACCGCGATAAAACATTCGCTGGGAAATTATCTCCCTGTCATAAGGCCCTCCTGTTTTGAATACCAAAGGGATTCAAATTCCCAAACAAACTCTGAAAGGTTGACCAATTTCGTGCTCTGCCAAACGATAGCAGATTGCAGTACAGGTCGCACCTTTGAACCGCCGCGCTGGAGGTAGTATGAAGCAGAGATTTTAATCTCTGTATCTCAGCATAGGTAATCCACTGAAGTGTAATTGCTACAGCTCTAAGTTATACAAAATAATGACAGGAGAATAAGACTCACTATGAATATGAAGTGAGTGCGATAACAAAGTCCCACGTTGGGAGAGAAGGTAATACTTCGACAAGGGCTCTTGCTGGGGAGGAAAATTCTCCTCTGAACAACAACAAGCGTCTCTGTGAGGTGGTTTCTGAACGCTATGCAGCAACGCACAGAACTGTGGACATGACAGATTCTTTGACTAAAATTACTGGTTTATTATATCATATAGTATAAGGTTAATTTTTTCTGTTAGCATATTTATCAATAATCATTGTTTGCGTGTAACCTGTATTGCTTTGAGGAGCAATATACATAAAACATAAAACAGGAGACATATGAGAATGAGACATACTAATGTCCAATGTGCTTTATATTTTACACAATTAATACTAAGTTATAATCTAATCTGCTGCCTTTGGTTTAAGACACTTCCCTTGGATTCACACACACACACACACACACACACACACACACACACACACACACACACACACAGTTGAACCTTTCAACATCGCCACTCTCTGCAATAGCGTGAACATTTTGTGACGGCCCGTTCCAGTTCCGGCTGTAGCCTCTATGCTGCCTGTGCAAGCAGCTTGCTGCAACCCACATTTAAATTTATCGTTAGGCTGCGACCTCTGGTGGCCGTAGTAATTACGACAGGAGCAAAAGAGGTCAGGTGACGTAATGTGCAGAGTGAGACAGTCGGCGCAAGGAGGTGGTCGGGGTGGTTGATGGATGGATCAAACAAACAGGATTTTACCTTCAGAGACTGCGGTTTGAGTCCTATGTGAAACCAAAGGTCAAAGTTACATTATTCAAAATATTAGGTAATAGGTTACGTGACTTCTATTACGTGACTCATGCCACTCCAGCCACGTTGCACATGTAACATACCTATATTTCCTAAACCTAACCAAACAGTCGTTTCACAACGATAACCCAATTGACCTATTCTGTCATTGCTGTTGCTGTTTGCAAACACACAGAAAGATAGTTGATTGTTGAGTCTCATTCCCAAGTGTCAAAAATAAGACAGTATGGCTGGAGGGCGGGGTCTCTATGGATGCAGGTGTCGCTACACACTTCTGATAGGTTGTGCTTGATGACTGAGGGGAATTATTTTTGTATGAGTCGACGCATTGTTTTTTGCTTATAATTAAAAACACATTTTTAACCGTTATTGACACCCAGACCAGGTGTAAACTAACAATTCATGAAAAACCAATTAACACTTCCGATACTCCAAAACTCAAAACAATATATTAATAATTTATGGAATTTAAAAACCAAAAGACACACTAACAGAAAACACATGAGCTTGATGTCTTGATTTGTATTCCACCAAGTTTACTAAAATGTGAAAAGAAAGTGTGTGAAAAACAAAAACAGGTTAAAAGCAGTTTAACACTATAGTTTCACGGGAGAAATGAATGTCTTGCTAAATATTCAGCCCTGTGCTCTGAATATTTTCCATCTTTGTCATTCTGCTATGTTTTACACACCAAAATATCCACAGCGTCAATTAGCACTTTTGTTTGGGGCTATCACTGCATGCTCCAGTTGTATGAATCATGTTATGAAAGCTTCATTACACATTTCTGCCTTGGTGCAAAAATGTTTAACTTCTGTTAAAGTTTAAATACCAAGTGTGCAGCTGAGAGAGTCTTGTGGCAGTGACTTGAGAATATTTTCGCACTGTGTCTGAGTAATGTCTCCACAGCCCTCCCTCTGCTACACTGCCTCCATTATGCACAGGAGCCTACGAGCCATTTCAGGTGAGAGAATAAAAGTTCCCTTTTTCGGCCCTTGCAGTAAAGTGAGTAGGCGTTGCGGCGTCTGCAACGTTCACCATCTCTCGCTGATTGTTAGGCTCGGCTTCAGTTTTCCGGTTGCTACATTTCAACAGCACTATTTACAGAGCAAAAGTTCACGGGGTTCATCATTGGCGGATCTTTTGAAGCCATGCAAAACATCTACACCAAATACACCACCTCACCTCCGTACTAGATAGATGTTATCGAGCAAAACACGGCAAACTTTTCCATCCTTTGGGCAGGTCTCGGCCTCTTCGTGCCGCAGCTCCTCGCCTACCCCCGGGCCTGCTGGACCTATTTCTGATGGTAATGGCTGCAGGAGCCGCATCCTGTCAGCTCACTCCAGACTCACTAGTAATCAGCTCGCGCTGATGAATGACAGAAATGCCACTGGCTCCACTGCAATGACAAAAATGCACCCTGTTTCTGCCCCCCTCCGCCATTTGACTGTCCTCTTTACACAGCTTTTTTTTCCCATTTCCATCAACTACTAAAGAATAGCACTCATCACATTGGTTCAGCTGCTGATGCTGAAGCTAAAAATGAAACGTGTGTTGCTGGGCACAGATGCAGTACTTGACAATTTGTGCAGCTTGCTCAGAGCTGCTTTCTGTCTGGTCATCATTTAACCTTGCTTTGATTCTATCACAGAGTGATTCATAAGGACAAAAGCATATGTTAGACTTAATGCTCCGAGCTGTTGTTTCTTATGAAAGCACAAACAGAAGTATAATCTAGAATAAGATGAATAAAAACGTCATATTTGCTTGCCAATTTTTCCAGCATTTCATTAATTATGCTATGACGACCAAAGTCATCTATCTCCAAATAAGGAAAGCTTGTCAAAAAGTAATGTCAGGTTTTATGGACTGTTTTTTATGTAGTCACAGGCAGCTTTGTAAAACAGTCTGTAAAATCTGAAACCTGACATTTAAAAAAAAAAAGTAATTACTTTGGTTGTTCAAGTAAGAACTTCATCTACTAACAATGTTAAAGCTGTTTGTTTGTTTGCGTTCCTAATTGTTTTAACAGTCTTGTACAGTCCTTACTGCCTTTTCCTGTTTTTTTTCTTTCTGTAACTTATCATTTTTAAAAACTATATTACATCTAGAGAATCTGGGAGTGTGACTTGTTTCTTTTTAAAGAACTAAAAAAAAGAACCTTGTCCACTGCTCAATAGATGGGTCACGGCATAGTGGACCTGATTACATACCTAAAATTATTATAAAAAAAATAGTTTGATGAACAGTGTGGAGATAAGATTCAGGTTTAGAGACTTTTACTTTAAAAAAATCTCTTACTTCTTCAGCAAAATAAGACACAATTTAAAAACTGATTGATTTAGTTGAAAAATGCACAAAACTGAAAATAATAATAAGAATAATAAGAAACTTTTTTGTATAGCACCTTTCATAGAAGAAAACAGGACAATTTTCCAAAGCTTCACTTACTGTCTTCTGCTGTTTTTTCCCCCTCTTTCTTCTGTTTGGTTTTGATTTCGCTGCGTGGAACTCATCATTTTTTCTAAACTATATTTCATCTGGAGGATATGACAGTGTGGGGAAGGAGTCGGGGGGATTCACTATATAAAATTATTCAATGTGTGATTTGTACACACGTTTAAACTGGAAATGTTGATAACAAGATTTTAAAAAAGAAAAAGAACTTTGTCCGCTGCTGAGATGGGTCACAGCATAACGGACCTGATTACACACCTAAAATTACTATAAACATAGTTTGCAGAACAGTGTGAAAATAAAATACCCCAAACCATGTATTACTGAGTTTGGGCACTTTCACTAATAAAAAAAAAGCAAACTTACAAGCAAAATATTAAATAATTTCAAAACTGATTTTGAAAATAATAATGATAAACAACTATTTTGTATAGGACTATTTTTTCCACAAATAAAAGTTTTTGCACAATAATATAGTTATTTTCTTTCTTATTTTCAAAGAATAAATGTGACCACTAATCACTTTGTGACTACTTCCATGTTTTTCTGCTTCCTCACATCTACATCTATGTATTGTGTCCATACATAGCAGGTGTGAAGGAGAAGCTGCAGTTCTCACACTCGACTTAATTACTAAAACCAGTTTGCTGGGGCCTGAATAGCTGTATTAGACAAACAGGTCGGTCTAATGGATAAAGCAGTCATGGGTACGTGTGATTTATAGCAGAATTCACACCAGCAGAGCTGCCTCACACCTCATTTAGAAGGAGGCATGATGAATTATTAGGGCAGCCTGTATATGTATTTTTCCTGTGCAAATGCCAAAAAGATCAAATCAAGAGACGCACTGAGGTGTCAATATTAAGCATTCCAATTTTCATTAGAAATACATTAATAATTTGACGTCTCAATCTTCACACACACACACACACACATCGAGGAGCCGAAGTTATCTGCAGTATTTAAGATGTTCATTACCTAACCCCCCGGCAGTGGAGGAGGAGTTGGATCCAACAGGCAGCAGTGAATGCCAGGCCTGGCACAGCTGTACAAGCAAAGCTGTAAAGAGACGTCACCGGCCACTGTCGCTCAATCTTCCCCTGTGTTAATCCCACACTATCTGCATTCACGTCAGACCCACTCCTCGTGTCCCTGCATTGCTTTTCACACTCCTAAGTTCAATTTGGCAGGAGAGTGGACATGTTGCATCACTTCTGCTGGCTGAAAATCCTCTCGGCATTGTTCCCCCTCCAATAATCTTTTTCTGAGACAGAATGATGATCCAATAGTCATTTTCTGCAAGATATTTCTTGATTCTTGTTTTGTCTTTCAGGTATATATTCACTGAACCAGATAACGTGCGAGCAAAAATGCTAATGTTATTCCAATAAAAAGAGATCCTGGGCCTGTGACTTTTAACAGCAGTGCAGCAAATATGAGCACATATGAGATTTAAAAGCCTTTAATGCTCCTGAATCTCTTCTTAGCTGATCAGATCATCTTCTCAATGGCCTCGATACACAAGCAGGGCGGTGTGTGTGTACACAAGAGTCAGCTCAGTTTATCTGTATTCATCATTTATAATATTAAGGAGAGACAACTTGCTGTCACATCAGAGCCCAGACTGTAGCTGGACAAATGAACGCTCAAGTGGTGGTCAGGTTTTACTAAGCCAGCGCTCTTAAACGCCACTGTGTTCCACAGGCAGGAATTTTATAGCTAAGCTCCAACGGAACCAAACCCAGGCCCTGAGGGCCACAAATTTTATTTTAACATCTCTTTTCAGGGGCTGACATTTTGTCCTCTGTTTTTCAAATGTTTTCCCAAGAAGCTCCTCTCCAGTTGACCCAAGCAGAGCCCGTTGCCTCTGGCTTGTCACGGACAGAAGAGTGATGCGGTTCTGTGGGCAACAGAGAGCGAGGCTCTGTACTGAGACAGCAGCAGCAGGTGCAGCTGTGACAGTTGCCGTGTTGTTGCTAGCCCCACACTGTAGTCAAGATGAGGTTCACAGATGTAGCCACTCAGTGCAGTGGTTTATTGGCTGCCTGAAACAATGCATCTCTGTCAAGAACAGCTCCTCCTAAGGCCATTTCAGTCTAAGAGTGCTCCGTATGAAACAAGGCGTAGAAAAACCTCATTCAGACACACAAGGTCAATTCTGCTCCACAACAACACAATCAAAGCTCCCCCCGCTCTGCCAGAAAACAAAACAAATTTCAACCTGAAGCAATCGCACTGAAACATGGGCGTTTGAGCCGTCACGTCAAGTGATTTGTCTGTCTAAAGCAAAACAAACAGACAAATAAATAAATAAATAATTTAGGAAAAATAAAAAGATAAAAAAAAAATGTAATTAAAAAATTACTTTAATTGCAGCTCTAGTACTCACTGTATTTAATGCAGGTGATTAGGGGAGACCGGGGACTTTTGTAACATCTTTTATATTTTCCATCATAACTCACAGACTACTTGAAATACATTGGCCATCTTTTAATAAATATAAAAATACGCACTAATTAAAAGTGCCTGACCGATATTGGATATTTGGGGCCGATGCCGATATATATATTAACGAGTATGAAAAATCCGATATTGATATATCGGCAGACATTCTTTATACAGACATAATAAACAGAATATAGAATATATACATAAACACATTTTTTGCAATGATCCCTAAAAAATTATTAACATTTTTTATAGTTTAACAATAAACAATATCAGAGCGCTGAAGCACTAAACCTTTGCCGCTATTTTTAATAATTAGAAATAAGTATTTTAAAAAAACAGAAATATATGTATATATTAAACCGCAATTAAGAAAAGGGATTAATTTTACACAGAATGCTTCTTATTAATACATATATGCTAATACTGATATAGCTGTGAGAGGCCAATATCTGACCACCAACGCTGGTCAATCTATATATTCGTCAGGATTTATTCACATAAATATACAAAATATTTATTTATAATTTTATATTTCTATAATTCCATAATTAGCACACATTTCTGCACCAACTATTGCTTCAAGTATCATCACTGTTTGTCAATACATAGTTCTGATTAATTATTACCGAGCCTCCTTCTCGCGCATGCTTCTTAAGTCGACCAAGCACCACCCAACCAAGGCTGCACTTAACCCCCAGGTGGATCTTGCGAGACATGCATTCCAATCATGCGACACTTTCAATACAGAAAATTAATAATTAAATTAACGGCATCCATCTTTTTTCCTTTTTTTTTCGCGGAGAGAAAGCTAACCTGATTCTTTTCTTCACTTCAGACACCGCCTCGAAGTAGTCCGTAAAGTCCAATCCAAGGTGGTGTTTTGTTGAATCTCAGAGTAGTGGAGATCTGAGATAATATGACTATTGTTTTCCTGTAAAGCACCCAGTCTCTGCTTGTTCAATTACTGGAAGGAGCCTCAACAAGGGCGGTTAAATCATTTGCAGAGACATTATCTACGCAGAGAGAGAACGACAGAGAAAGAGAGGGAGGGAGACGAGGGAGAGGAGGGAGGGACAGAGAGGGAGGAGAGAGGAGAGCAGACATAGGGGCCAAACTTTAGTCTGTAGAGGAAACAGAAACATTTTTTGTGGACCACACATGGAGGGTAGTGCGAGGATAAAAGCAGCAGGATTCATGATTCACTGCAGGAAATTAATAGACTAATACAGCTCTCTCTGTTTCAATGCCAAAAACCACATAATAACATCAAATTGTTTTCATTACAGGTGATGATGGATATCTATGCAGATTGCAAACATGTACGCAGAATTTTACGAGAGCGGCCACAAACTTCATTCTTCCTCACATATGTCTCCCACAAACAAAACCAACTCGCATAGCGCTCATCTGTCAGCGTGAGCAATCATTAAGAGATAATTTGATTGTTTTTTTCAACCTCGGCTGTGTTTGATGTCTCTGGCATGGTAGCAATTGAACAGACAATTATTTTGTTGATTAGCTTAGTTTTTAGCAACTTACCATGCCTGTGATATTCCTCTGAAACTCCCAGACCAGACGCTCAACTCCATCTGACTTGGCAACTGCATTAGGAGAACAAAGCTTGCACACTCCCCCAACTAAATACTGTACAATAAAATATCATTTATCAAAGCCTCAGACTTCAAAAGCAACCAGGCGACCAAATAAGCATATAGAACGAAATGAGTGGCAATGCATGAATATACACTTAAAAAAAAAAAGTGAGCACAAACATTAGATGTGATATGTGGCAGGAATCCAAATGTACACAGTGTTTTAGAGTGCATTTACTCGCATGGCTCTTTTTTTTTTTCACAGATTGACTTTACTGTTTGGTGCATTTGATCATCCAGCATCAACGTTGCTTTCAAAACCGCATTCCAACATACAGACGTCAATCAAGGTGAGCGTCTACTGCAGTTGTCTGAATTAAAGCGCTGTCAGTACATCAATGTGCACATGCAGAAGAAGAACCAGCGAAATGCTCATTCTCAGCTCCATTTTCTCCCATTGGAAGACATATTGTTGGTGTTTCTTTTACATGTCTATTTTTGTGGGTTGCTGCTACTTCCTACTTATGCTATCTCAGACTTGAGTATCATACTTCACTTAATTGCTAAATCACTCATAACACAATGCCGCCTTAAAAAGCCTAACTACGCAAAGGGTAAACCCAAGAAAAATGGCTTTAAAGTATTTTTTTCACTGGTAAGATTTTGCGGTTACTGCAATTTTTAAACTGCCTTTTCTCTCAAACTTTAAAACTTTGTCACAGGATAAAATGGATATAAAGAAGTTAATTTAAAGTTATAACTCAATCTCCACCAACAATGTAGTTACTGCGGCTCGCCTTTGGATGAAAGAATACGAATGTAAAGCATTCGACAGACAGCAATAACTACATCTAAAGTGCAGCACCGCTAAAAGAAACATAAATTTAAAAAAAACACTCTTATTTGAGTATTTGAACAAAAATAAAATGATATTCTAATGTTGGCCACTCTTTACCAGCTCTCAACTTGACTGTAATAATGTCAGTCAGAACACACTAAAGAACGCCCACAACATGAAATTATTTGTTGAAAAAAGAGAAGAAAAGAAAAGAAAAAAAAAAAGAAAGGCACGAGGAGTAAAACTTATCTCACTTTCAATGAGTCACAATTGTCAAGGACAACAGCAGCCTATATGGAGGAAATATATTGCTCTGGTGTGTTTACCCACACCATCCCTAAATAACAGCCCTGTCTTGTTGGAAAAGGGGCTTTTAAGTGTGGATGTGCTCCGCTCTCCTATAATCCAGCCGAGACATTACTCCTTCCCCTGGCAGACGTCCGCAGATCCCCCCTCTCTCCCAGCCAGGCCTTGCTCTCGGCTGCTATGGCAGAGCCGCAATAACTGCTGTTTGCTCAGAGCCTTGCCTCCCAGGTTCTCCTCTGTCACACAGAAATTGAATATTTTCCCAAATAGTGTTGCAGCTGTGCACAGATAAGGACAAGTCCTGTTCACATATACAGCACAAAGAATTAGACAGGGTCAGCGTGTGTGTGTGTGTGTGTGTGCGTGTGTGTGTGTGTGTGTGTGTGTTGTCTACATGTTAGTCTTCTTTAAATCAGAAAAAGAATAAATATAATAAAATAAGAGCAAGTAAAATGACTATCATGTATAAAATGTAATTCTGAAAATAATTAGAGCATTTTTCAAAAATTATGAAGGTGTTTGTAATTTCCGTATTATCTTCAAAATTATCCAAGCAATAAAAACTAATTAACACTGTTGGCTCTAATTTAATCTGTAAAATAATTTTAAAAATTGTGATAATAGTTGGGGGTTTTTTTGTTTGTTTTTTTCCACAACACTTCTCATTTTATTGACATTTCCTTTTCTTGTGTTGGGAGTGACCTGAACACACACTGCTAATAACACACACCATATCTTATCAAAAACACAAGTCGTGTTTTCAACATGATGGAAAATATACGAGCTGCGATTAGAAACCAGGTCAATGTGTTACACCCAATAGTTTTATGACCAGAGGACAGTTTTTTTTTTACCACCCAGTTCTGCACTTTGCACTTCCTTTTCTTCTAACCACCTTTCAGAGACGCACAAAATGAGTGACGCAATGAAAAAGAGATGCCAGATAAGCTCAGGGAGGGTGCCACTTAACCAGTGCACAGAGAGCTATGTGAGAGCCATCGGCTAATATCCATGTTGTTTCTTGTCACCAGAGTTTGAATTGACCCTCACTTTCCGCCGCCTATGTCCTTGCTGTGTAATGTTCTGCTCTGAAATTATTTAGGCAAGCAGAAAGTTTCACCTGCCATTTCAGGGGCACCGAATCCCCCGCTGCACCAGAGGCCTTTGGCAAGTGGAAACAAATGTTTCACAAAATGGCAGGGAGGGGAACACGCTGGCGCACAGCATTTTACTGATTGCCAATCGTAAAATAAAATCAGTCATGAAAGGGGAGGTATTTTGGCCCACAGAAGGCCTGCACGTTACATCAAATTTGCCATAGCCTTCTTTTACAGCCTTGTTCCTTGCCTTTAATGGCGAGCAGTTATCCGCACAGCATGGCTCCATGTAGGTGGTTTAGCAACAGCAAAGATTGCATCTGAAAACACAAACCCACAATTTACAAGCCAAATAAGCACTGGGATGTAAATCTGAATGCTTTAACTCCCTGCAATCCTCTACTTATGACGCTTCCACAACATCCATCATTTGCTCGATTTTGCTAAGGAGCTGCTAACACACCATTTGTAAGAACTGCAACTTGAAATCGGTCCTTGGGCAACAAAGACTGCGATGCTCAGGACAAAAAAAGAGAAAGATGAGCTTGAATTTCGTGGTGGATAAAAGCATGACATTTCTGCAGTGTAACGCTAGCACAAAACAATCCATTCACCCACAATGCAACCTGTAAATCAATCATATGGACTCGCCAATCGCTGCTCAGACAAAGACAGTGGGCTCGTGAGAGAGTACGCCACAAAAAAGTGAGGAAATGTTGCCACTGGTCAGTGTACGCACGCTCAAATCGAATTAAATCAATAACAAATTACCTTAATAAAGCCAGAGTGGACGTGTCTGGGTTGCTGTTATGATTTAAAAATCTGGAGAGGCTATGAAAGCTGCGTTATGATCTGTTTAATGCACCAGTCAAATATCCGTATAGTACAAAACCTCAGCTGCTCTTTCTTGGAGGGTGGAGGGTAGAGGGTGGGGGCAATATATGCTGGCAGAAAATGAAGCAACAGTCCGTAATGTCACAGATTCTGATGCGTTCACACCCACTCACCCATCCACACTCACTGGGTCGTACGAGTCTCGTGTGCTGCAAGAGTGCGATTATAAAGAGTTGAGAATAGAGCGAAATGTAGCACTTTGTCTCCCCCAAACCCATATAGAAGTGTGGTGGGCTGTATTGATCAGAGAGTAGACATCAACGTACAAGCAAAGAGGGGCAATCTGGTGCTCTGGCAGATCAAGAGCAGCCGCAGTTCTTTGAAACCGGACGCACTTCCACTGAAATGAGGCTATAGACTTGAAAAAGGTACTCTCTCACGCTGGATTCGACGGTGAAATGCTCATAATGGCATGCTCGAGCTAAAGATATGATGCACTGAGACATCCGAGAAGACAGGCTACTTCTTTAGTCCGCATTCACGTTGTTTGTATTACGTCCAGGGAGAGTGGACACACCTGTTTTTACAGACACTGAGAAAATGAAGAACACTAAAATTTTGCTCTATTAATTAGGAATTCAAAAAAAAGTAATTCTTCACGAAACATGTCAAAGAATTTTTAATCTTTAATTTTTATGAAGGAACATTTAAGAAAAAATATTACACTACTTTGTGAGTCACTCCACAATTACCCCGTTGTGTGAAAGCAAACACAAGTGAGATTATGTTATATACAAGATGTCATACGGACCTACTTACAAGAAAAAGAGGGTGGGAAGATACACAAGTCTTTCAGTTTTTACCAGCTCACACACTCCTTCTCAAGCCTTTCAGACTCAGCCAAAAAAAAACCAGTGGCAGAAAATACGACTCCTTCCATTGTGTAAGGGCTCTGACCACTTTGATATGCTAATATGTTCAATCCAAACAGCTGGAATTTGCACTTGCATTAATTCAAATTTTTTTTCTTATGCACAAACATGTGAAAATGGAGTTCCTCCAACAGAGATTGTAGCTCCCGGAGCCTGATAAAAGCGTGCCTTAGCTCATTTCTTACACATTCCTTATAACTCAATACACATTCACAAATGGGCTAGCCTTTATATTTAACTGAATGTCACTTTGTTATGTATGGAAAGGCAGATAAAGCCACTTCATGCTCCAAACACTTGGTTTATTCTTTTGTTTTCTATCAGATCATGAATATAACCTGAGAAAATGACTGTAGTGTTATGGAGCATACTGGGCTAAATACTCAACAAATGACACATGTTACAGTAGCTGTATATGATGACTGTGCTCCACAGAGATATTACAGCCCAAACACAGACATTAAAGACACATTCATGGACTCTAATCCAGGCAGGAATTTGTAGCTCCCTCTCAAGATCACAACCCTAAAAACAAACAACAACAACAAAAAAAAAGAAGAAGCAGAGGTGCATGTGGAGCTAAATTTATCCCAATCCACTGATCGATCACTGAAGATTACTGCTCTGCTCCAGGCTGCCTGCCTGCCATGCATCACCGCCTGAGTGTGTGTGTTTCTCGGGCCGGGAGAGGCACACACACCGCGCCGCATGTGCGCTCCTCGCTGCTGCTGCGGCTGCCTACTCTTTAACACATGGTTGACAAGACGCGTTCGGAATCGGTAGGCCTAAATAATAAATGTGCAGTAAGAGGATCTAATTTTACAGCCACTCTGCGCCGACTGGGTTCGAGTTAAGTCCAAAGCAGCCAAATCCGTCCTCTTTGGTGCATGTTTGCATTTTTATTTCCCCTTTCTTTTGATTGATTTCCATGACATTTCCTGCGCCTGCAGCCCGCTGCAACATTGCCTCTTTCCTGGCCAAAACTAATTATTACACCGGTATGCGAGGCTTTTCTTTCTTTTCTTTCTTTTTTAGAACAAATAGCACCAGTCCCCAATTATAATGGATTAGCCCGTGAATGCACCCAGGAATCACGCCGACATCGCTTCTCAGGTCACAGCTCCCAGCATAAATCCCCCCCCCCTCCCAGTTCATTCAAACCAACAAGACCAGCAGTGGATTTAAAAAGAAACCTCGGTGACCACCGGCACCAACAGCAAACTACACTTCAGCTCCCAGTCTGGACGCGTAAAGTCAAATTAAATGGTGCTTTTACGTGTTCTGGTTCACATAGAAATGCGCTGCTCCTGTACTTTGTTGTAATAGTTTCCATTCAGGAAAAGTCGGCAGCCGAACACATCAATCCACATCTGCTTAATGTTTTCATTAAGGACTATTTAAATCACTAGAAAATTCATTGATCCATCTAAATCATGTTTTTCTTAATAAAATCTGACATATTTTGCTTTTAAAAGTAAAATGCAGTGTAACTTCAATAAAGCCTTGTTTTAATTTAAAATGCATGGCTCGTAAGTGACCGAGCAGAGACAGAAAACTTCCTACACTCCACATGAACTTGTCAAAATGCTGCTTAGCGCTCTGATTTATAAACTGTTGATGAGAAAGAAAAGGAAACTTACCTTTCTCGAAAAGCAGTGAAGCCAAATAGGCTGAAATGAAGTCTGTGGGGATGATGTGAATTGGGAAAAAAAAAAATAATAATAAAATGTCAGATTGTGCAAAAAAGACAGTCTGATGGGAACTCCTCTGCAGCGAAGAGAGTGAGTCTGCAGGTCTGAGGCATGCTCCTCTTATCTGGGACAGACAGAGGCTCAGGCTGGGCTGTCTATCAGGCGGCAGGTCCCCCTCTCAGCCCGTACATTCCCCCGCACCGGACAGCAAGCACTTCCATGGCAAAGTCCTGCCTCATCAACACCTCAGTGATAACAGTGATGAGCTCTCCCTTCCACCGGCAGCGGCAACAACAAGCAAAGAAGAGGAGACGCGGAGCTCGGGGAACCCAGAAAGAGTGACTGAGAGGGGACAGACAAGAAGAGAAGAGTGGGAGGGGGGGGCTTCTGGTGTCTTTCTCTGTCTCTGTCTCCCCCCGGCTCCTCCTGAGCGAGACAGCGAGAAGAAGCAGAAGAAGCGGACTGGGACAAGTTTTCGGCGGCTCGCCTCTGGAGAAGATCCCGCTCACAGTGCGCTGGAGACACTTGGTGGAAGCGGCGCGGAGCGGGCTTCCAGTAAACAGCGCCAGTGCAGTGGATGGAGAGCAGAGCAGGCTGCCGTCTGCAGGAGCCGTCTGAGCGGAGGGCTCCACCAAAAACCCGGCATGGATTCACACATCCGCGCTGACTCGGAGTCTAATCACATCGACTTATTATCATGCCCTGCAGGAATCAGCTCTTTTTTTTTTCCACCTAAGAGAAGATTCAACACGTCATAGAGAAAAGGAAGGAGGTTATCAATATATTTCCACCCTCCCTCCTCTTCATTTTTTGGCCCCTTTTTTTCTGCTTAGAGATGCAACGCTGGCTTCCTTTTGGGCATGAGAGGCCCACGCTCTGTCACAGTAGGCAGTCCAGCCTATTCAACCAATGACAGAGGACTTATTCTACTGTAATACTACCAAGCATCAAAAGGAACATGGAAGCATAGATACTTTTTTTTTTCTCCCCCCTGCTCTCTACAACTGGCCCCACAGGATAACTGAACACTGGCCCGGGCAGCAGTGGTCAAGCTGCTGCTGCTGCTGATGGTGTGCAGAGCCAAGTGTGTGAGTGTGCGGAGCCAAGCAGTTTTTCAAACCAAGAATCTCTACTCATTTGTGAGTGTGTTTTTTTTTCCCCTGCACTTTTCTTTTTACATGATCCATGGAAGCATTCGAGGGATTTTTTTTTGTGTGGCTCTTACCCCTGCACTCCTTTGATAAAGCTGCTAGGATGGTGTATTGGTATTCACTAAGATTGCAACTAAAAATTCATTTAATTGTCGATTAATCTCTCCATCGTTTTCTTGATTAGTCGATTTGTTTTTTGGTCAATAGAATGTCGGATGATGGAGAAATATGTCTATCAGTGTTTCCCAAAAGCCCAAGATGACGTCCTCAATGTGTCTTGTTTTGTCAACAATCCAAAGTCATAGAGGAGTAAAGAAACAAGAAAATATTCACATTTGAGAGGCTGGAAGCAGGAAATTTTGACTTTGTTTTCTTAAAAAATACGCAAAATGATTAATCAGTTTTCAAAGTAGCTGAAGATAAATTTAAAATTTACATTCTCTTTTGATATAAGAGACATATGTGTGTGTTTTTTCCCCTTCATTTTTCTTTTTACATAATTCATGGCACCATTTGAGGGATTTTTTGTGTCTTCGACTCTTGCTATTACAGTGGTGATCTGCAAGTGGTATTCACTTTATTTTTAGGGGTCTCAAAAGTCAGAATGGCTTGGGACAGCTAATGTTATCACCATCTCATGGGAGGACACTTCTGTGTTCAAGTAATGCAAGTTTTGCAGTTTTGTCTGTGCTTTTGTCCAGAGTGAGTGGTGAAAACTCTAGCTTTAGAGTCATGTAATTGATCATAAATGTCGTTGGATAATTTGCCTATCAGCTTTGCCACTGGGTTTGCAGATAGAGAAATGTTGTTGAACAAGCTATTCTTTTCTGGGCATATTATATCAGCAAACTGTGACATGCAATCCTTCAATAATATATACATTTTTAAAAATACTACTTTTTAATTTCAGTTGTATTAAGTTCACTGACAATTAAATTGGTAAGAACCAAATAAAAAAAATATTAAAATAAGTTTGCATCGAATCATATTATACGTTTGACATCTGCTGGATGGAGGGAAGGCACACCTCAAAGAAATCACATTACAGCTTTAGTACCTGATAATGTTACTTAAGATTTTTTTGTATATGGCTCAAATTCTTTTAGAATTTCTTCTTTTCATTCAAATCAAAAGTCTATCTCTATTTTTATTTTTAGCAAAAGACTAGGCAACTGTACTAATAGTAATTGAGTCTAAAGGATTTTATATTTAAATTTGGTGACATATGTTCATTTTCTGGCACAAAGATCTTGCAGCCATGATAAAATCTTTTATGCTATTGAAAACTTCTGCTGAGGTGAAATGATGCGGCTCCTTTTCCGCAGACAGAGGGAAAGCTCTGGCAGTCATCACTCTAGCTTGTTTAGGACATAAGGAATTAAGTGTGTTACAACTGCCCCCAGTTACAATGGACCGTGGTCTCCCCTACAGTTCACCATATGCAAGATTTTTTAAAGGACATTCCCCTTGAAATGATGCTGAATTGTAATATATGATCTTAATTTTTATTAAGACATCATAAAAAGTGAAAAAAATATACTTCTCCAAGTTCGAAAATTGAATTTTCATTGCAGCTGGCATTTATCATCTCTTTATCTCAAATCTCCAAATCAGAATATGGTAAAAATAAACAAAACACTCCCGGTCACAACTGTTTCATGTTTGTTTCTGCATTCGGTGAAGACTTGGAGCGTGTTATGATCTGGTTTGAGGAATTCTGTCCAGAAACATTATCAGGCAGGACGTGGGTACACACCTGGCTTCAATAAAAACTGTCTTTCACCCACTACGGGGAAATGTGAAGTTGAGTCATGCTTGCCAGGTGAAGGTGAACGCAGGAGAGGGGCAGACTTATGTTTTCATAAGCATAATTTTACATAATAATACAGCCTCTCTTTTTTTGCGAGGGACAAAAAAGAGAAAACAGATGTAATAAAAGGTCACCCAGTGGCAGGCATCCATATCTGGAGAAATGTTTATTTATAAGCTGAGACTAAAAACACATGTGGTGTCTCTATGGCTGCAGTGTTGAGCAGCTTAAACTGCCATTTTGCATGAATTCATTTGAATCTGCTTCCTCAGATTGTCAACAGAGGGCATTAGACTTATAATATTGCTATTCTTCTGAATGATTCACTGAACTGTAAAATTCACAAGCAGATGAAATATAAACAGGTGAAGACAGAGATAGTAATTAAATTTTCTTTTGCTAATTATAGGCCACCTTGTGTGTGTGTGACCCCCAGCTTGTGCAGTAATTTCTTTGACGAGTCACAGCCGTTGCACATAAATTGTTTATGTGCAAGTGTTTATGATAAACTGTGATATAATCATATCTTGCAAAGGCAGCACAATATTGCATGTAATCACTCACCAAATGGTGCATGATAAATGAAAAAACATCCAGAAGGTGAAAAACGAGGACACATATTTTAAAACATCAAGTACGTATGCACTTTAACAATGCAGAGAATCTAAGTGCGTCTGCAGGATAGTAGAGATGTAACTGCAGCGTTTTTCTGGGTTCATATCAGTTGAAAACGACAGCAGATGCTTTAGGCGGACCTCAGTCATCCATGGTGAGAGCAAACATGTCTCCCCATTTCCCATGTGGCTCCGAGCCTGCCTCTTAACCTTCAATTGTTAACCTAACAATGCTTATTGGTTCCTTCCCAAAATATTTGCACATGATTGACATTTCAGGCACACATGACCAGTCACAGGACTGCTGCTGACCCCAACAAACCAGAGTCCCTTTGCCGATGACGGACAGAGATTTGGCCAGGTTACATGCTTCACAGCACAATTAACAAAGCCAACGTCTAAACTCGATCACTCAATCATTTGCTCATTAAGTAATTTTGACCTTCTTTAGTTTGTCCTTCGGTTAAATTCTGCAGTGCTTGACCCTGACACACATCAGCAGAGTTTTTGCTTGTCATGTCCTAGAAAAAATCTAAATGTGTTCAACGGCTCCTGTAATTGTAATCATTTCAAGGCACAGTAAGTAATTTCCCAGCTAATTAAATCAAAACAATAACAAAAGTTTTTGAAGTGGCAAGGCATCATGGGAGTTGTTGTATTTCTGAAAATCTGACGTGACTCAGGAAGAACTCATGTTTACAGACGAAATAATGTATCAAAGTTTCACTCACATTGAGTTTGGTCACGTTTGCCAACTTCCTTCATCACTCTCTGACCTATTCCATGTTTCCTCGTAAGTTACCAAGACACGCCATTAATTTGAGTATACAGATTTCTCAGGGTTTTACAACGGTTGGAAACATTTGGAATCATGTCAGTACAGAACTCAACAAATGTGTAACACAGGAGAAAAAAGAAAGGACTAATCTGTAATACATTTAGTGTTATAAAACATAAAATGACAATGACGTCTTCAGAAATTAAGGAAACATGCTAAGTTGAAATACTAGTCCCTCTGACAACAACACTACAGCTGTGGTGTCCTTTGAAATTTCTGTTCCGGTCCAGAATAACTGTTTATTTATGCCCATTTCATGTTAGTTAGACTTCAATTAATGCAGAAAGCATCTGCTTATGAGTTGTAAGTTGCAAGTTGTAAATGTTGTTTATAACGGTTAAATCGAGCAATATGTTATGGAGTCTGGCAGGCAGAAGACAGGCAGTCATTCAACTCCAGACTGTGTGTTTTCAGAGCAGTGGGCTTTTGTTTTCAGGATAAGGGATTTTTACAGTGACATACAGGTGACAGTTCTGGAAAAAAAACGATGACTATGCAGTGTAGGACTCGTCGCTTGTTACTGGCAAATCATAATGTTCCTGCAGTGTTCCTGCAGCCTGCCTGAGCTTCCTTAAGTCTGAGGGGAAGGCGGTGAGGAGAAACAACTCATCAAACAGATTGTATATTTAATAGGGATTCAATTTGGACTGCAGTATAATTTTTGGCCACAAAATTGTTATATATTGCTCCTTTAATGTGGAAACGTTACACATCGTACATTTAAGCATACAGTTTACTAAATTCTATCGTGAAAAGTGCAACAAAAGAATCAGCTTCAGGATACTTAAAGGGGCTGTGCTACCTATTTTCTTCCCATCACGTCTCTCCCAGCCACTGGAGCAAAAGTTCAAAGTGAAGCTTCAAGTATGTGAACCCATGCGAACTAGTGATGTTTCTTTCCCTGCTTCGTTTGCATGAAATCCAGCAGCTTGATCTGCTCCGAACCAAGTGAAACTCCTCCACATCACAACTGCACCAACCCTCTCGGTATTCTCTCATCAATTTTGTCAAGCCGGCTTTAGTGGTCTCCTTGGATATCAAACTCTCAGAGTAGACTCATAATCAAAGAAGGCCTCTCCACACAGTGGAGACTCGGTTAATATTTATGTAGCCATGGGCAACCATGCAGCTTGGAGTTTTGACCTCACTTCTGTGGCACCTCGAGGAGCTGCCCCGTTTCTGCACTGGTTGAAGCAGACACAGAGCTTATTTAGGAAAGCAACAGGGCTTGTATTGGCTTATTAAAAATGGAAGTTTCAGTGTGTATAATGTTAATTCTGGAAGTCCGAATACTTGCAGCTTTTTGTAAGGTATGTATGAGGATGCTGAGCTTCAACCTATGGGTGGTGGGAATAAATAATACATAACCAAAAGTCTACTATGGAGATTTTCCTCGTAGTTTTGCTTTTAAATATGGATCTTGACAAGAGGGAAAGCTGAATACTATCATCATTTGACAGGTTCTATTTATAGAGACTTTTACATGAATACATATCATGCATGTATGTACACAGAATGTACATTCCCTCATCTTAAAGGGACAATTCAACCCCAAATCATGCATATTTTTCCTTTTACCCGTAGTGCTATTGACCCATCTAGAAAGTTTTGGGGTGAGCTGCGGAGTTTTGAAGATATCAGCCATAGAGATATTGCCTTCTTTTGAATAAAATGGAACTAAATGGCACTCAACTTGTGGTTGCTCAAAGCACCAGACATACATTAAACAAACTCAATAGCAATGTCTCTCTCCAGAACTCATGAGCCACCACACAGTAAGAAGTGTGCATCTACTCATGGACGGGAGGTTCCTGCTCAGCTGAGGAGGACAGCGTCGTTTTCTTGTCAAAGTAATCTGTAACTGATTTGCCTGGTTTCACTTTTGTTTTTCTTTTCTTTTAAATGCAATTTCTTTACTCTTTATCTGCTTGTTTTTGTCTTTTGTTTTAATGGTCTTTTTAATGAAATTTTAATGTTTTCTTAATGTCTTATTTTTAATGTATTTCTATGGTCCTGTATAGCATGGGGATTGCTTTGCGTCTGAATGGCGCTGTTTAAATAAACTTGCTTTGTCTAATGTTTACACCCCACGCTGTCCCAAGCCTCTTGTTCATGAGAAAATGAACGCTTCCTTCTGTGCGGTGATACGGCTGGTGGGTGTAGTTCGGTAGAAAGAAAACTGCTTACAGCAAGGTCTGTGGATTATTTTGAGTAACCAGGTCATGATTTCTGGAAAGAGACTGATGTTGAGTTTTTTTTTAAATGTGTTTTTCGGCACTTTGAGGACCACAAGCCAAGTGGTCATTACACCCAAGAAAAGGCAGACATTTCTATGGTCAATATCTCCAAAACTCTAATCTAGATGGATAAATAAAACTACCAGTCAGGGGGAAAATCTGTATTTTTGATTTTGGGGTGAACTGTCCCTTATGAGTTTTTGAAGCACAGCATTATCATCAAACATCATTATTTTAACAAGCATCTGCAACTAGACAGAGTGCAGGTTGACACAGATATTATTTTGCCTTTACTTTGCTGCTGGGGTTAATTAAAAATGAATCGATTACCATATGTTAATGAAAACCTGTTTTTATGTGTTTTTAATTCACTTGCTGACTCCTGGTTAATCTTTTGAGCGTTTTTCTCAAGGCTCATATTTTGTGTTAAATACAATACCAATGGGGTGTTTACACCGGAGTGCACCTGACCAAAAATCAATAACGGATTAAAGAGTAAGACCGTCTTTGTGTCTCTCTCTGTTTTATTTTGATTAAACAGACCTGAGAAAGGAATCCCAGGCAATCAATTCCTGTCTAAACGTATATCAACATGTGTTCGCTGTGAGCTGGCACACCAAGTAAAATATTATCAAATCAAGGCCCAATGAGTGATCTCATCATTCTGCTCAAATTTCAGTTATTTAATCACTCTGTTTATGCAAAAATGCTGCTATAGGCAGTCCCCCCCTAAAAAGGACCAGGACTTATAATTGAGCCAGCAGACAGGAAGCAATTAAAAAGAAGTCAAACACATGAGGGGCTTTGAGATCAAATTAGAAAAAAGCAAGGTCCAGTGTGGGCATGTTGGGCTCTGGCTTGCACAACTGTCAAATAAGTTGAGTGTTAAAAGACCACACTACATAAACAAATCATTTAAAGCAAACTGTGTGTCGGTGTAAACATCCAAGAATCTTAGCGCTCTTTAAACTGTGCTCTGCAATCACTACTTTTCTTTGTGGTACAAAACAGCAAAGACTTTCTGAGGTTTGATGAATGAGACACATGTTGGTTTAAACAAACGCAGGGGAGCGACAGATATAGGTGAAGAATCTCTATTCAAATGTTTTGTATGGAAACTTAGCCAAGTGGAAACAGATGTGCTTCACTTGTGACCTATAAAAAATGATATATGGACACCAGTAATATGGTTCAGCAGAGGCCAATGCTTCCAATTTGCTTCACTTTGCTGTGTTGTGCTCTGTGTTGTGTAAATGTGGACACATTTTTCAAACAAAAGATGTGACATTTTCACCGTAGACCGTGCAAAACGCTTAGTATACTTTTGAAATGACTGGGTTGAAAGAGAGATCCATTTATTCATGATTGCAACACATTCGAAACCACAGCTTTTCTGTTAAGTACAATGTTATCACAGTTATAATTCATCAAGTTGATGCATTATAATTTGAAAACGGAGTTGTTCAGCAACAGAGAACATCTGTGATATTTTTTCCACAATGAGCTCTGAAATAATAAGCCAATGTTTTTTTGTTTTTTTTTTGCATCTTAGTTATTCTTCAGTTGTTTCTCACTGATTTAAAGTTAATGTATCCCCAGATATTCCCACTGAGCACTGAGAAAAGTATTCAAAAACATGGTATGCAAGAAGTTGCAACTGTGCATCAATCAGATGTAAAAAGACTAAATATATCTGGTTCTCCATGATTAGCTTTCATATATTTTCAACAAAGCCCTACATTAAAGGCGTACTATGCAAGAGCTTCCTAAAAAATAAAACAAAACAAAAAAAAAACAATGGATAGACTCATTTAAAAATAATCCCTCTCAATCATCACTTATGACTCACACAGAATCCTACACATTTTCCATACCGAAATCCAAGCACTTTTTAAGCATGGTGCTTTTCAAGTTTTTGCAGCACCTTACTGCTGTGCTAAGTTCCATATTTATATACATATACTGTGTACTCAAAATTATTCCTACATAACCTGGCTGAGCCAACATTAAACAAGCATTCAAACAAATACTTTACAAATAAATTCAATTAAATCATTTTCATTTTTCATTTTCAAGCCAACTGAAACAGCAACCTCCCGGCATGTTGTTGTCTGTTAGTTTCTTACTCACTGTTCCATCAGAGTGCACTCGTCAAAGAAAGACTGACAAATCATACGAAAGCTCATATTTTATTTTCTGCAGCCACGAGCACACAACAGTCCGCTGGGATCTGTGTAGAACTTTAATCAGACCTGAAAAGTTGAGGCCAAAAACGCCCAAGCCTGTCAAAATTCTGTTCATTAGCATATTTTAGCTTGAACTCAATTACAGTCTAACATTTTTCTTAACAAGCCTCCCTCTACGTAACAAACAGAAGGAGTTGGCGAGACAGGGACAATGAAAAAAAAAATACTACAATTGCTGATAATAATAGTACTACTATTACAAAAGCTACTACTACTACTCCTACTACTAATAATAATAATATTACAGCCCAAACCCAAAGTAAGCCCATGAAGTATGAGAGAAATAGGGCTCAACCCGACCCAAACCCGTTGGGTCCCGTCGTCTTCAGGCACAGATCTCAAGCTTTATATCTGTGTACCATAAACTTCATCACGCATGTGTAGGTTCAGTGCGGACATCCATGCAATTACCATTTCAAGCTGTTTCAAGCACTTTATCCAAAATCCAAACAATGTTCAAACCTTGAAAACATTACATTAAATATTCAAATGTTTTCATGGATTTCCAGCATCCATATAAATCCTGCTCCCAGTAAGTGTATGGTGGAGTTTGTATCACTGTATTGTTTGTATGTTCTTGTTCTTTTTCTGAGTTTGGAACGTTTGACAAACTCAGCATTAGTATTTGACAGCCTTGAAATGAGACTCAACAATCAACTTTTCTCTCTGGTGTATTTACAAACAGCAACTGACAAATTCCTGCATATTTTACCTTTAAATTCCATTAAACTTAGACAGTATTTGAATATATGCAGAGAAATGGATTGCCTTTCAACAGTCTAAAACCCAAGTGGGAATCACTTTCTGACAGAATAAAACAACTTAACAGTGATCTTCATACTGACACCATAATAAAAATGACCTTCCTGTGTCTTTTAAAAAGAAAGTCTAAAAAGCACTGATGAAGAGGTGGGAGTAGGTCAGTGTGAGGAAGACAATGCTTCAAAATGTGCCTTTACCTGGACAGACAATAATAGAAATCAACTTTATTAGTGAAGTGTGCAGGGGATAATCTGTCTGTGTTAATACCCTCTAGTACGAGAGGAAAACGCCTTCAATTGTTCTCTCTAATGAAGATGAATACTATACGGCAAAGACAGAGGAAAATACGTGACCTCACCAGTCCCTTTAGAGGTCAATAATCTTTTAGAATAATTGCCTGAAATTTTAATTGAAGCAAAATCTTACTTAAGCATTCATCATTGTGGACAGACATTCCTCCCTTCAATTTTGCATTCCGATTAATTCCACTAATTTAAAAGTAACTGCTTTGTGCCAGTATAAAGGAACACAATTATAAGTTTTAAATACATATAGCTTATTTCCATAAAACATTACTGTTCTAAATACAGAGGCTGCTCCCCAAGGCATAAAAATAGCCAAATTTATGCTGCCCATTGCTGTAGATGCTTAAACTTATTACCAAGTCAACAACAATCTTTGAAGGTTTTTCAATTTGTCAAAACTTGCACATATGACTAAACAACTTGTTCTTGAGGGCTGATTACTTTTTTAGAGGTGTGTTTCCAGCCACATGCCTGAGGAAGCACAGGCTTTTGCAAATGTGCAAGGTCGTATGTAAATACAGCCAATAGCAAAAGCACATTCTTTAATACGCCTTCGCTAATAGGTCTGGAATTGCACCCATCCAAATCATTTGACACAACTGTTTATTAAGCCAAATTAGTCCGAATGAAATCTTTCCAAGCCAATCAAATAGTTTGCTTGATTAGTGGTGTGTTCTTCCTGGCACACTGAAGAACAGATGAATTCAATAGGGGAAAAAGACAAGGAAAGGAAGGGCAACTCCAATTTCTGAGGACAATGAACTAAATTGTTCTGTCCCAATTTCTCAAGAGATACTTTGCAATCATGGCTAATTATTGTTGCATGGTAAAGTGGGAAAGGAACAATAGTCGTTGTTCCAGACTTTCCACCAGTCTGCAAAATAAAGAGATATTTTGAAGATTTGCAAAAGTTCCATTACAGCACACCTGAGACTGTCTGAGGTTCAGCACCACAGAGGACAACATAAAAATAAATCTCTGCTGATTTGTTAATTTGTCTCTACTTTCTATACTTCAGACAACACAATGAAAGCACACAGTTCTACCTCAGGAGTTTAACAGACACTAATTAACTGGCAAAGATCAAATACACCAGTGTATAATGGTATATTCGGAGATTCTTTACTGAAGTAAAAGCAGCAACATGTAAAGGCTCAACAGTGAAAATAACAATTAAGTAAAATGACAAAACTATTAGTATCAAAATATGCTTCAAGTATCAAAGGAAAAAGGATTCATAACACAGGAAAAAAGCAATACAAGCCACACTGTATGATTGGATTATTATTACTGATACTCAACATCTATTGTTGCAGCTGGTCAAAGTGTTGAACTATTTTAAATACTATAGCAGTGTTTTTTTAACCTATAACAGTGTGTCATATTTTTTTAGATCATCGTATGTTGTGTGTAAATACTATAAAGTGACCTGATTAGTGATTTAGCTGTGAAATAGATGCAGTGGAACAAGACTGTGAATTATAGTGGGGTAAAAGTATAAATCAGCTTGAAATGGAAAGTATAGGTACCTCCAATCTGAATTCAAGTACATAAAGTGACTATATTGTGTATTTGCTTACAGTCAACCTCCATCAGTGTGAAACAGTAATAAGATATGATCGGACGGTTATAACCACCGTCTACACATTACAGTAAAGGTCCAGTGTATGAGACTGACAGATGTTAAGATGCTCATATAATATGGCTGAAATGGAATATAATATTGATAACTATGTTTTCTTTTGTGTTAAATCATCTGAAAATAAGCACTCCCTCTATCTTGCACAATGCAAATATTCTTTGCTGTGAACTTTTGCAGACTCGTTCACAAAATCCTTCTAAGCTTAATATTGTGAATATCGTTTTGTTGATTCTCTAATAATTTTCCATATGTTATTGTCAATTTTCTTCTATGCTTATGCTTCTTGAACTGCTGTACTTACTTTCACCTTTATTTAGCCTACATTTTCTCACACTATGTTTATTATTATACACTTATATGCCAAGGCAAAATCCTTGTATTTGAAAACCTACTTGGCAATAGACCTGATTCGGATACATCAGACAAAGCTGACCCTTTTTTGTTCTGAGTGTCTGTCAATCTGACGCAAAAGAAAAACTATGGATCAAAGATAAATGTCTCAGTGTCTGTACAGTTTCTCCCCCATTATGCTTTGACCTGCTTGATGCATTGGATTTTCTCTGGAGAGGTTGTGTTATAAACTCTGTGTGGGTGTTTTTTCAAAAGTTTTCTCAATAGCAACCCTCTGAGAAGCAAAATCAAATACCTTTACATAAATACCACTTGGATTACACTGCGCTTGACAATCTCTTCAAAGCAAGCTACCTCAAATTTGTCTGCATTAGGGTTCACCAAAGCGAAGAAATTAGTCAGAGACGTCAGGACTAACATAAATACCTTTATGAAAGGAGGAGAATAAATAGGGGTCAACATAATAAATGCAATAAATGTTCCACAGGCAAAGGGAAATGGAAAAATGGAAATGTGCAATGGATCCCATCCTTTTTGCAGATGATGGGATAGGCTTGCCATGTTTAACCTAACGCTGGGATGTTTGATTAACTGTGTTAATCATTTCCCATCTGCACTGGGCCCCTGTCTCTGCCTTTTGATTAAATTCCGACTAGTCTTGCATTGTTCATTATGTGTACTTGTCAAATAATTGACTGCTTGAAGGCAAAAAAAGAATGTACGCCTTTCAATCTTGATGAGGAAGTGCTTTAATATCATGTCATTCACTTTGCATGGCATGTCCAGGAGACGAGTGAGAGGAGACGGGGAGAAAAGTGCCTCTCCAGCACCACCTCAGGGGGGAAAGGTTATCATGAATTTGGCCCGTCTGGTTTTCAACAAGCTTTTTCTCCCCCCCGAGGTTCATGTCCAGGGTCAAACACACTGACATTTGCCCCGGATAATGCAGAGTACGTATGGAGAACACATGAGTGGAATTCAATTCACAACATGATCTCCGATGATGGTGGCGTGATAGAAAATTGGTGAGGTTAATTAAAATGTCTTTAAAAAGGTAATTATGAATATCTTTCAAGCATGCTGTGAGGTAACAGAAAGGATTCGAGGCATACTGTTCATGTAATTGATTTTCATTAATCCACATATGTCATGACATGAATATTTTACTGTATAGCAGCATTATTAGAAATATATACCATATGGATTTACTGTAAACAGGATGCATGCATTTACATGATCATTTTAAAACACTGGAATGCATTAATAGCTTGCATGAAGAACACCATTTCAGATGTCTAGTTTCTATATTTAAGAGTTTCTAATGTTACCTCCTTTTTTAATTACTTCACAGCACAAGTGAATCTCAAATCATAAAGCTGTCAGCCTTCACTAAGAACTCAGGCCTGCCGCGATAATGACACCTGACTCAAATGACAGCTCCATGCTGTGTTATTCCTGGGGTTAAGGATGTGTAACTCCAGTCTCTTCAGCATCATCTTTGCTCCCGGCTCTTAATACAGTCTTGTTTGTATAGTCCTTAATAAAGAAGCACACCACTTTGTATGCATATGCGGCGGACTGACAGGCGCTCTTTGCCTCCTCAAGGATAAATGGGAACCAAACACTCGACACGATTACCCTTGTAACATAAGTATAACTCAGCTGAAGTGTATGTGGAGACAGTAAGAAAGGTTTATGGTTGTGTAAGGCTTTTGTTTTGTGACTCCGTTATAAGCCGAGATCACCACATCTGTGTGAATAATTCATTTGTAAAAAGCTTGTTTCCAGCCGTCCCGGTCAAATCGCCTCAGCAGTGGAAGTAAAATGAATGTACTCGCATGGTTCCACAAGAACTGTCTAATGATGGACTTTTAATATTATGGGTGCCTATTGTCACCACGCTACTCACTGTCAAATCTACAAAAGAGGCTGGATTTAATTAAAACACTACTTGTGCATTTCATCTCAATTGCTATGGCAACATCCTAACTTCCCTTGCCAGGCAGGCTGCAGGTTTGTACTACATCACATGTCTTGCTCCTTTTTCAGCTCTACACAAACTGCAGCCACAAAGATCACAGAGGACCCAGATTCAGTTAGAAAGTAGTGCATTTTTCGGGTAATGATATTATGGTGTTGACAGAAAAAGAGCCAAGGATTTCAACCTTGTTATTTTGTCCAGTGTTGAAGGAGAATGTTGGAATTTTCCATCTTAGACACTATTAGCTCTCAAAAATGAGGTAAAGAACACAGATGCTTTTTTGTAAATGTCCTTGTTAGAATATAGAGACAGAAACACAGCGAGGCTGATTTAATGGAGCAGTACACACAGAGAGATCGGTGAGTATGTCTGCATGTGTGTGTGGGAGGTTTTCCCCAAATTACTAGAGTGAACCCATAGGTCACTGGTTTGTCATGGTAAACATAAGCCGTTGGAATTGAGTTCAGGAGCTTTCCCACCATCGCTGCGAGGTGGCAAAGGCTCAGCCACTGCTGCATTCTTATGTGTCTTACCATTAAGACCCAGTGAATACCTTGGTGACAATGGTCATGTGGTCAATGAGGAGGCAGCAGTGGAAACAGCTCAGACTTGGGCAAAGGGTGAGTACTTTGGAATGGACTCATTAAGTCACAGCTGTTGTGTTGGGAACAATGAGGCTGGGACTCTTCTCAAACCTCTCCAGCACCCAAACATTAAAACCTCAGCAGAAGATGTGCTGCAGAGTGGGGGAGCGCCACAATGGGTGCAGGTCTGATGGCAAGTAATTGTATCTTCACGTTGTCTCCGAGGACTTGGTAAATATTTATGGGTTTCTGTGTCCAAATTTGAGTGGCATTGGAAACAGGAAGTTCTTATTTGAATACACTGAATAGCAGAGGTGTGGACTTGAGTCACATGACTTGGACTCCAGCCACAAATTTGATGACAACAGATTTGAAACCTTTGTCTGAGCCCAAAGACTAAAAAGTATGTTATTTAAAACGTGTAATACAAATTTCCCTTTATTTCCTGAATCAACTTTGACACTATTCATTCCCAGCAAGTCTATACTCATCATGGGCTCCTCGAATGGTCCCATTTCCCAAGATGGAAAGTTGTTACTCCGACTTTGACTTCAGTCTCACTAATGCTGGTCTATGTGCTCTATGTGAACATCAACTAATGGTTACAACCTATTACAAATTACATGTGAGCAAAGAATTGACATGCAGTGTGTGAATAAATAAAAAGTTATTAAATCAACACTACTTTCTGTGTACACGATGTCAAGATTTTTTTCTGACTTTCTGAGTTGTTGTTCTGACTTGAGGGAGAACATTCCCCAGATCCACTTTGTTTTCAACCAATTCAACAGAATCCAGCCAAGTTGAAGGAGAGAACCATGATGACATAACGTAGTGTCACAGGGCTTCAGTCATAAAAAAAATGATACCAAAGATAATTTTGTTTGTGTACAAAAACTATGAGGTGGTCAACAAAAAATGACTCACCGTACGGAAAACGGGGGAAGAAAATTACGGAGATGCAACAACTTCCAACTTCCTTTGTCATTTGAAAGTGAATAAAGACGCTAAGTTGGGGCTAATATTAGCAAGTTAATGCTTAGCTAATGTTAGTTTAATAGCTAAGTAACTGAAAAACAACAAGTATGGAAACAAGCTATTACATTCTGACTTCTTTAGGACTTTAGGATTTGGGGTTTGACTTGGAAGTCATAAGCCAAAAAAATGACTTGATCCCACCTCTGCTGAGTAGTTGAAAATGTTCTTTTTTGTTGACAACTTCTTTGTTGCTGCTCAAAGTTCACAATTAATGGAGAAAACTTTCATTCTACTGTATTACTATATTCACTTGTTAGTCTGGTTTCTCATCTGGATATCTCAAGTGATTCTGAGCTGACCCTGCCTTTGAATTCACAATCCGACTCGATCCCAGCCTCATGTCGACACAGCAAGAGAAAGCCAAAGAAGCAAAGCCAGTGACCTCTCCATGGTTTGGGGGTCTCAAAATTATAACCCCCTTCCTCCTTTCACAAAGCAGTCCCCTGCTGCTGCAGCCTTGGTACTGCAATGCCAACACCATAGCACTAGATTGGATTAGAGAGACAACTAACTGTGAGATGGAGCCCAGGCTCACCACCAGTCCCATTTCTCATGTAAATGCCACAACACTTCATAGTGCCCGACATAATAGAATGGATACAACACAGTAAAGGGTTCCTTTGTCTGCAAAATTACAAACGGTGACATCAGTTGGTGAGGATCTTTTTTCTTTTATGTTCACTTTTGTAAAACTCTCAGAGCGCCTGGGAAATAACCAGAGGAGTGAGTCCCTGACTCATGTCATAGTGTATTACTCTGCCAGAGGTTTTCTTGGAGCGCTGAACTCTGGATTTGTTCCCCGTTTCCTTTTTCCTATCCATCCTGGAGTCGGCGGTGTTTGCTTTGGAGCTGACACTTGACGTTTTAGGATTCCGGAAACTGGCCCACCAGCAGGCATGAAATCCTAACCTGTAACAACAAAGTCACTATGATTCAACATTTATACTACTGGCAACAATGACATTCTCGCCTATAAATGCTAAAAACACATTGGCGTGTTTAAGTGTCAACTAGTCTTTAATCCTCATCAGTGAAGTGTTTTGCTGCAGTATTCCTCCAATACATGGCCTTAAAAACACACAACAAATTTAATAATCTTGAGTTGGACAAAAGCGTGTGAAAGGGTGAGATTTTTGGAGTTTGTTTTCTCAATAAGCCCACAGTTTGTGTTCAAAGATGCTCTTTGGTGGTGTAATGTTTCAGTGTTCATTCACTGTGCATTGAGGAATGCAATTCAACACTACTCTTGGTTCTGATTCATCTTTTTTCCTCTTTTGTTTTTGCACTCATAAGTCTTCACTTGGACTAAGTCATGAGACAGGTCAAAGTGCTATTTTACTTCTCCAACTATATGCTAAGCTGTGAAGGATTTTCCTAGCAAAATATATTTGTATATATTTGCTTGGTTTAACTTGCTAAATTTTCCTCTGAAACAGATGTGGTATTGACAATAATACAGTTTTGTTAAAATAGTTTTAAATAAAAGTAAGACATTCCTACAAGTGTTGGTAATCAGAGCAGAGGGATTACAGTTCAGTAGTGAAGTTGTCTAATGGTAGTAAATATACAGTTTTCCTATGAAAACACTTCAGCAAAAGTTCAAGAAGTTTCCGTGTTTTGTTTCCCCAGCTGCTGGGTAAAGTGAAAGGAGAGTCTGTGGAATTTAACCAGAGCAGAGTGAGCTTCTCTCTGGCTCTGGAGCACAAATTTTCACTGCCTTTTCACTGGGCACCATCCTCACGTTTGCATGCATTTTGTGCAAAAAGAGACTTGAAATCTACATAAACACTTCGGCTTGTGTTTACGCCCGTCAGACGCAGCTGGGACACGAGAAACGCCGGGCTGGTGCAGACGGCTACACTGATTAAAGCGAGAATGTTTCTATTGCGTTTTTGAGACGTGCAACTAAAAGTCGCTTGCGGTCGAGACAGTCGAAGGGTAAGTGTTGACCGCCAAACACTTTGAACTCACATTAAAATTAACTAAAGTGAGTATGTTTAATTCCCATAAGAGTTCAGTTTTAACTCCTCATAAGATTAAAAGATCAATTCCCAGAAAAGTGTTTTTTAAATTTTAACTTTAACTGCATACACTCTTACAAAAGTGGAAGTTGATATGAACTCTCAGACAATTTATTCTAAAGGCCAGAATTTGCTCTGCAGGCATTGAAATATAGAAATAGTGCAAAAAAAAAAAAAAAGCTTCACAAACAGAAAGGATGGCTGCAGGAAGTGTCAAAGAGGCTCAAGTACAGGTCATCAAATCTGAGAATTCACACCTTGTCACTTCAGAAGCCATAAGTCAAGAAACCTAGCCTCCAGCTGACAGAGGATCTCACTTCCACTTAAATATTTATTTGTGTTTAGGCGTCTGCAGATACCTCCTGTTCCTCTCCAGACGAGGTTTGTGTGAGATCACGACTGCACATCTTCACATGACCCCTCATCACTCAAGACCTTTCTCGCATTTTCATAATAAGGTCCACCTGGATCCCATCACCGCAAGTCACCAGAGCGGTTTGTCTGTGCAAAATGTAATTAAAGTTAGTGGTTTCACAAGTAATTATCACAACAAAGTCTGGGCCTTGTGCGCCCTGAGTACTCTGTTGAAAAAAGAAACCAATGTTTGTGTTTATCTTTTTGAATTAGCTGGAACTGACTTTAAAATTAACTCGGATCTCTGAGGGTCGTTTTTTTTAATCACCGCAAATCCTCTCTAACACATGCGTTCATGCTTCGTCACATGTCCGTGCTGAAGCCTTTCTAAATCCTCACAAAGTTGTAGTTTGTTTAAAGTGAGGAGCAATATGATAAGACATCTCCAGAGAGCTGCGGAGTCAGCTGCTTGGTCCCGTTGCAGTTAAGTGCAGTGGTGTGTATTGGTTAAGCTGGTATTGGACCATCTCAAATTTGCCCCTTGGTGTCAGATAAGCATATGCTGGCTCCCCATCTCCCCCTCAACATACACACACACACACATACACACACACTGCTAACCACTCTCTAAACAGCACCCCCACACAGCTGTCTCCCTCCTCTGGGAGACTGTGAAGGCCAACTGTGCAGCCACTGAAATGAGCTGCTAATCCGTGTACAGGCTCCCGAGCATATTACAATGCACAGAGCCATCGGCCCATCAGCCACTTTGCGAGTTGCTCTGCTTGCATGCATGTGTACATTACGGCATGTGTCAATCTGTTTGAGTGCCAGCTGCATAAAGCAGTGTGCATACATGAGAAGGTGAAAATGATTGTTGTTCCTGTCCTGCGTGACCTCTGTAATAGCTATATATCCCCTTGCAGCGTTTTCTAAGAGCAGGACCAATTGCTACTGCAGGAAGAAGATTCCACTTCTTGCCAACAAGTGTCTCTGCCTCCTCCTCTCTCATTTCATTGGAGGGAAGTCATTACTGGTCCTTATGAAAGTGAAATGAATGAGAGCGTAAGGGGATGGATGGGAGGTCATGGCCGCAGGGCCTCTGGGGAGTGAGGACGCATAAACTCATCACCTGGTACTGATGGAGGACCTCAACTGCCATCTCTATACCTCTGCCTTCACCAGTGTTTGCCCCTACCACACAGAGGTATGAGGCAGAAGCAATTTCTGCTCAAGTGATGTTCACAAACAGCCACAAATAACACATTTGAAGGTGTGATCTCTTGAAATCAACATGATGAAGAAATGGGAGAGGTTGCCCGAATGCACAAGGCCAGATAAGCACGCCCCTCCTTTGATATCGCTCCTGATTGGTGTAATTGCGAAGGTGAGCCTTTGTTTGAATGGGTTAATACTGTTATCATGGAGGTGTTATGGAATCATGCATTTTTAACAAGGAGAGCTGATTTTAGTCCCTAAATACAAATTGAAATATTCATCAGTGTGCCTGCGCCAGCCTTAAAAGAAAAAAATAGCTGATCAAATTGATGTTTTGGACAAAGAGTGTAAGAGACTGCTGCTTTAATCCCACAAGCAAACCTGCTCTCCATCAAGAGAGGACTCCATCAAAAGAGAGTGTCCTGTCACAGAAAGGTCACACGTGCAATCACAAAAACAAGACTTTGTTCTTTCAAAGTTTCCTTCAAGCGAGGCACTGAATATCTCCTGGCTTCTTCACTGTAAGCCTCTCTGGAAGCGTCAGCCTCAAATGTACATGTAAATTGACTCAGGCACTGGAGTTTGATTGAACAGGGGCTCTTTGGTTATGATTTTAATCCAAACATTCAACACTAAGCCTGCCAAAGCTCTGGTTTAAACATTTTAAAATGGATTCAGAAGGAAAATTAAGATATAATTAAAACCATCATTTGACTAGATATTTAGCAGGGTGAAAACCAGATTGATTTATGATTGGACAGTCGACTATTTTCTAACAGTAGGACAAGACTGTAGATCAGAAGATCTCAAATATGTAGGATTCAGTGACCCCCCCAGGGGGTCCATGAAAAGTTTTCAGATTCATTCACTGATATTGTCACATATAACATATATATTTTTATTGCTTTTTACATTTATTGTTCATTTTAATATTGTTCAAAAGACTTCATGATCTAACAAATTTAACTTAAAATCTAAAATTATTTCAAGATTAGATTCTAATCTAATGAAGCTTTAACTCTTAATCTCTTAACTTCCCCCCCATCAAGCATATAGGGCCACAATTAATGATTATATTCTTTTCTTCAATTAGTTGTTTAGTCTATAAAATGTCAAAAAAGCCTAAGATGACGTCCTCAATGTCTTATTTGGCCCACAAACCAAAGATATTCTGTTTACTGTCATAAAGGAGTAAAGAAACCAGAAAATATTCAGATGTTAGAAGCTGGAATCAGCAATAATAATGTCAGCCAGAGATTGGCAGTCACAAAAATTCCCAGATTTTTAAGATGATGGGCTACAGCAAAAAGTGAAGTAAATGAAAAAACTAAATAAAAGTAAGGAAATATGATGACAAGCAAATATGAAGACTGCCAAATTGCATTTTATTTAGCCTATATACGCACTAAGAGTGAAACACTTTCTCTTGGTATGTGTGTCTGTGTATGTTCTGAAATACCCTTCAGATCAAATCTCTTGATTTGCCTTTGATATTTTGCTCACAGGTACAGCTCATTGAATCAGTTCAATGATTACACTGTTTCATAGGTATTCTGTGTTGACCTCTTTCCATTAGATTTCTCTTGTATTCTTCTTTCACATAATTAAAACCATAGAAGTGTAAAAATTGGCTACATTAAATTATTCCAGGGGACATATATATGAGGGGGTCCACAGTACATTTTTGTTCTTGTAAGGGGTCCTTGGCTGAAAAAAATGAGAAAATCCACTGTAGACTAGGATTGACCATGCAAAAAATTAAAAAAATAACTAAAACAACAAACTTAATATATACCATTGTTACCTCCACTACGGAGGACAGACTGTCAAAAAAAAAAGCCTGCAAGGACTTTCAGCGCTTTGAATTCCACAGATACCTTGACTGTCTACACGCATAACAAGGGCAATTTTTCACAGCTACCTGTCCGTGACACATTGTCCACTTATCCATCAGCAGGCCTCAAAACGAAAGCATTTGCTGTGAGTTTTCATCTTGTGCCTGTGACGTCTGGCCAGTCATATCTCACACGACTCTGCAAGAGAGGGAAGTGGTGTGGATGTTACACTAAAACAAATTCTGTCTATAAAACGAGAAAAATCCTCCATTTTCCAACAGAGGACACAATTTGTTCTAGAAATAAGAAGTCAACATTGTGAACAATCTCCTTTCAGACCGAATGTAAGAAAAACTCGTGGATTGATGCACGTCTGGCAGACTTGGGTGAGACAATTGTGTATGTAATCAGCAATTACCCTAATGGCAGTGCTGACATACATTGTGGTGTAGGGTTCGAGCGTGTGTGTCCGGGGATAGGCGTGGGGAGCACGGGGGTCTGCTGAAAGCCCCGTCGGAGTCTCTGAGTGATGGCTTGTCAACGGAGCACTCCTGTTTCAGACAGAGTCAAGGCTCAGGTGGCTCCAGCGGGCCCTTCTACCTCCACATGGTGTTTCTCAGGTCACGCCCGTCCGGAGCGCTGGAGCACTTTTCCACACTCTCCTCCATCTGCAGCACATTGCTCCTTCTCTTTTTCCTCTCTTTACTGACATTTTTTTAATCTGCTCTTCTTACCACCTAAACTCTTGAGATGTGTTTGTGTCCTTGCAACATGCTTGAGTAAATCTCAAACATGAATTCCCGAGGCTTTCATTTAGCTTGTTGGTCACACTCAAAAATACCTTCTTCCACTACAGCTTCGACTGTGCTGTAAGCTACTCTGCAGGAATGTACACAGGTAGAAAATACTGAATCTGCTCTTTATATGTGGTGGGATACGCTCAGTGGTAGAGGAAGTATTCAGACCCTTCTCTTAAGTAAAAGTAAGAATACAACAAAGTAAATTACTAAATTACAAGCAAGAGTCATGCTGAATCAATATCAGCAAAATGTACTTAAAATATCAGAGGTAAAAGTAGTGGTTCTGCAGAAAAATTGCCCCTGTGACTGATGGATTATTATAAAAATTACATTATAAGACTTTGTCTAATGCATCGATGTGTAAGTACTGTTGTTACTTAGTTTAAAGTACTTTATATACAGTTAGTATATTATCCAAGTTATTGGATGGGCCTCCTCCAAAGGGACACGAGATAATTCTGGGTGGTTGTGAGAGGATTAATTTGGTAGGAAAGTCAAACATGTATATTTTTCGGGATATTCTCTCTACTCTTTGCTTTTTTGGTGAAATGTTAGATAAATGTACTGCTTTGGTTGTCAAACTGACCGACACATGCGCCCATGTGTGAAGTTTAAAGGAGAAAAGTCTAGTTTCTGGAATTGCAAACAACTCATGAGTCATTTTCTATTATGAACTCCAAACTATGTCCTGAGAATCACTTTACAAATTGAGTCTCAGCCTGGCAATAGAGACACTCAGTGGTGTGCTGGGATTTTATAACTCTGCTAAGGGAGAGAGGCACACTTTTACTTTCTCTGACTGTGTGGAATCCTAATGTAAGTGATAAATAAATAAAAGCAAAATACAAGTAAGAGTATGAAGCAGCTACACAGCGTGCAATGTCATCAATGTCATAGATACCTCGACTGACTTGCTTGAAATTCTCTGGACAAGGAACTGCTGTATTCACACACAGGCTCACACAGACATGGGTAAGCCTGTTTAATGTCCAAATTTCTAGGAGACATGGCTGCATTTGTTAATATATAGTGGCCTGGGTACCAAACCTAAGGGTACACAGAGTACCAATTAACATGAAATTAATTCTTGCCAAATTTCGGTACATGAGAGTGCATCTTGGTGAAAGAGTAACTTAGAGTATAGAGAGAAAGGCAGAGAGCAAGACTATGTCACCTCTGCTGCTTGTTGAGTCAAAGCAATGCCGAGCCGAAAGCAGTCGCAAGTGTGGTTACACTTTTGACGCAGACAACACTCAGTGCAATAAGGTGACATACAAAGCAAGCCAGGGCAACACAACTAACCCGAGAAAGCACCTGGTCAAACACAAAATGTATCTTAAAGCTGAAGTGTGTACCTTGTTTGATAGCCCAAAAGCCAAATTCTCTACACCAGACTCAGGTAACACTGACATCCTCTGGTAATTAATCAGTGAGTTGGATAAGTTGACCTTAGCTTAGCATTTTCACTAATAACATTTTAGAAATTGAAAAAGTTTGGACTTTTTTAAATTAAGTTTTGTAATTACAGCGAGTGTTACGTTTCATTGGGTACTGGTACTGAATTCCAGGTACTGGTAGCCTACAGGTATTGGTTGAAATGTGAGCGGTACCCAGCTCTATCCTTCATCTTTGGGCAATTATTGTCTTGTGTGTAAGGTTTCAGCTAAACTCCAGATGTTTTAATTAGAAAATATACTAATTCATTGTAAGAGCAGTCATAAGGTTGTTGTATCACAAGCTGAATTAAGTCTGTATTTAATGCTCTGAAAGAAATCTAAAAGAAAAAAAAATCCCTTCATTTGCATCCCCTACTTTGAACACATCATTTCAGCAATCAAAGAGTTAAGCACATATAAAGCACAAAGTATGAGAGATCTATTGGCCATTGTATGCACTTGACAGCTTAAGCATAACTATTATCATACAGGCGCGTGTGCAGCAGTCGTTCCAATTAGTACATGTAAATGAAAGGGCCTAATAACGGCTGATGAATTATTCAGATGTAACACTGGTGTCACATTGATTTGTTCATACCAAGAGTTGTGATAAAAACAGCCTCTTCATTATAAATGACCACTGAATTGCTCATTTGTGTCATGCCTGAAGAGTGATGTGGGTTTCAGCATAGTAAGTACTCATCAAATTATATTCGGCAGGCCATAGCCTTCAAATTACATTCAACAGGGCAGACGCTGAAGTTTATTTACTGACTTGCAGGAGAAGTATTTGAATATCAAACAAAAAAAGAATATCCCGGTAGCTTTCCAGGTAGCTGTGATGTGTTTTGTTGAACATACAAGCAGACTTTTGAGCCGTGTGTGTACTCATGAGCTCGTCCTACTGTGCGTGTATTCATGCCATCTTTGAAAAAGTAAGGATACGGATGAGGTTGTTTACCTTGCTTTATGCTGATTGCATTTTCATATTGAATTTAGCCTGCTGAGTTGGAGCTCATTCAAAAGTGCAGTGTGCTGCTGCTGCAACTAGAAAGGAGGGGATACTGAAGCAAGCTAATGTGCATTTCTATTGGCAAACCAACGCACTGTAGAAGTCTTTGATAACATCATTCTTCTTTTCAGTGTTTTACAAAAGAAGTGTGCATGCTCCAGGGGATCCAATCCAACAAGATCATTCTATAGAGATGGTTTCAGCCGGTAGAAGCTGAATGAGAAAAATGGTTTGTTTAATACAAAATGATACAATGGCTAAATTTCCCCTGTCTCTTTTAAAAACAGACAAATTGTGCTGCTGATTCTGCTGTCTCACTCGTAGCGCGTGTGTATGAGTGTGTGTGGGTGGGAGGTTTGTCAAGTTTTGACTGTGACACAATTTAAATAGCGGATTGTTATTGACCTAATGATGGTACTTGTGCAGCAGTGAGTAATGTGCCTGAACCAGCTGAATGTGTGCTGGGCTCCTACACATTTTCCATTTTAAAATTCCAGGCATTTCAAGGCTCAAATCTTCAGACGTCTCGATTATTTTTCAGACCATATTCAGACACCTAGCTTTCTTTTCCCGTGTAGAATCCTTCTCCAACCAGGCTTTATATTTGGGTTTGTCAAGATTTATACTGGAAAACTTGCATTTACCCTTTGTGGTCATTGAGTCCTACGCAGAAATTTGGATGACGTTCCACTGTCACACATCTCTGCCTTAAGAAGAAGTAACCCAACCCAGTACAATGTATATACAACTTATTTTTCCTGTTTATATCGAACAAATAATATTATAATATTGTTGCCCCAATTTTTTTAGTCTCTTTTATGAATAAGAAAAAAGGTAAATGATTTTATTTTCAAAGTGTCCATGTAGTCTACTATATTTACAGTGTCCATGGAAACCATGGTGAAGGCAGCCATAAGGGTTTAGTTTCCTTAAGTTTTCCTATGGAGTGCACAGTAGCGCCCGACTAAGCGGCACCGCTACCCTCAACGTGGTGCACCACTCGGATCTGCTGCTGACCGCTGCGGCCAAGTTCAAATTATTTGAACTTTGACATAGTTTGCCGTTGACCTTTCAAAGTGCAACCAATGAGATAACAGCCGTAAGTGATGATGCAGGCAGAAGAGACCACAAATGTGGTCATGGAAGCGACACAAGCAGAGGAGAGAGAAACTGATGGTCAAGTTTTGAAAGGAACCCCAGAAACACGGAAGATCTTTGCCTCTCTGTGCCATACCTCCTGGTGAGTCCAGGACAAATTTCTCATCATGTGAAGGCCCCTTTAAGCAGCAAAGATAGTCCTTTTCTGATAATTACATCACTGCATAATTCATAAACAGGGCTTTACACGACAATATGGAGTAGCCAGCCAGTGGGGAAAAAGTAGCCAGCTGGAGGATGTCTGGGAGCATGCCCTCTGGAGAAAAAGTCTGGCCCAAAGTTTGTGGTCTCTAGCCCATTCTAATGGCACTATTCTGATAAATAAACTGATCTCAATTATTGCATATTTTAATGAGTTTGCCTTTTTAATTGTTAACATGTAGTGAATTATGGTAAAGGAAAATTAGGCTTCTTGTGCATTTTGGCCCACACAGTCACAGTCACAGTCAAAGCTATTTAAAACCACACCTATTCCTAAATGATCAGAACTTTTGTTTTGCAGCACCTGATATTAATTTGCATAGCTGCTCAATGGCAAAAAAACAAGAGTTGTTATTTTATATATATATATATATATATATATATATATATATATATATACATATATATGTATATACATATGTATATATATATATAAATAAATTAAATATATATATATATATACATATATATGTATATACATATGTATATATATATATAAATAAATTAAATATATATATATATATACATATATATATAATTACATCGTGAGGCTGAGGCAGAGCCTACATTTTCCTCATATGACACAGGCATGCTACTTCGACAGCGTTGCCTGTTTTAGTGTGAGTTTGCAATGCGTCTTACTCTCGACTGCAAGTGAATCGTATGTGTTTTTAACTCAGACACATCACACAACAGTTACACTCTGATTTTTATCATGAAGCTGTCTGCACCAGCTGCACCAGTATGTGTCATGAATCCCAACTGTGTCTGATGGGCGTAAACATAACCTGAAGTGTTTGTTTAGACTTCAAGTCTACTTTTTCAACAAAAAATTAACATAAACACAGGGCTGCTGCCCACTAAAAAGGCACTGAAGAGATATTTTATCCACATTTTGTTACCTAGCCATAACAGATTTTGCTCCAGACTCACTCTGCTCTGGGTTAATCTCATAGACTCTTCCTTCACTTTACCCAGCAACTGGTAAGCTAAACATGAAAAAAGTACAGGAAGTCCTTTTTGGACTTTTTTCTGCAGACTTTACTCTTGGGCAAACTGTACATTTACTGCCACTAGACAACTTAACTGCCAAACTTCAAGCCATCTGCTCTGAGCACTAACATCGGTCCCCTCTGAGTGCAGCCACGAGCGCTCTTTTTATACCCTTCTCTCTTTTGCTCATCCAGATCCAGTGCACACACATATATACTGTCATGCTATTGTGTTGATAGAAAATAGATCAGAAATATTTACACATATTGAAGGAAAATTGCTTATTGCACAGAAAGTTTGGCTGCTTCTTTGTGGCTAATGCTTTGAAATGTGCAGACAATACAGACCCTATATAGACAGATTGCTTCAGCATGGCGTCAACACTGTCTTTGCCAGCCTTTGTTTTTGATGACATCAAGCTTCCTCTGGCTCGTACTGTCTCACACAATGGTAAACATTTTGGCAGAATTTGGATGCCTGCTCCCAGCCCCATGAAAAACACTGCTTGTATGATCTATGCATTTCTAGAAATTCAGATTTTTATATTTTAGAAAACAGAATCGGAGCAATCGTCTGGAAACATATACTTTTCCATACACTTCTTTTCTTTGCTCATACACAGACCTGGAAACTGCTAAATCAAATTCCATACTTTTCTATATTGCATAGCAATCTTATGTGTGCTGGCTGACAATGCCACAGCAAAGCTATTTGATTTGCAACCACACAAGGCCAGTGACACTGGCCAGAGCAGCATTAGCTTTGTTAACTGGTGACTCCTGACAGCTCACAACGGGGGAGGAGTGTCATAGAGGTTCACAGGTCTGTGTGTGTCAGATAAAAACCAAAGTGCTTACTGGATCATGTAGTATATTGCATGGTACGAGGCCGCGACATCAGCACCCGTATCACCGAAGAGACAGGACAGGATGCTTGACTGGGCAACTTTCAAAGCTAGAGAAAGTGGATGAGAAGAAAAAAAGAAGGAACAAAGTGAGCAACAGATAGAAATAAACAGAAATAAAGGATCGTCCAGTTGGAAATAAAAAAGAGACGGGCTGGAGGTGAGACTTGAAGATAGAGAAAGACAATTTGAAAAAGAGCGAGAAGAGCAAGCCACAGCAAAACCTTCCAGCATGAAAGACCCTAACCACTATATCTCGTCCCTGATAAGGCTCCAGAAGCTTATCAGCCAATGGGTAATTTCAATTAAAAGGGGTTTTGCAAGACAAGTGGTTAAATACCTCAGAGGGAACCTGTCACCACAGGAGAGGTGGCAGGCTGCCTCCACAAGACAGGGAGGAGAGCGGAGAGGAAGAAGAACAGTGAGTGCTGCATGAATGGCTGGACTTGGCCCCGGTAAGCGGCACGTGATGAGCGTTATTGCATTAGCTCCTCGCCAATCACATAATGAACTCTCTGTCAGACGAGACAAAAGTCCGGCCACACCCCTGCAGCACGGCGAAAAGCTAGAAGAATGCGATCGGTAGGATTAACAATGAAGGAGCCCTGAAGGGAGGCAGCGAGAGGCCTTTTGCCAGAGAGAGATAGGAAGATTCAGGGGCTTAGCGTTGTCAAATGTTTTATTCAGCCATGACCGTGAGTGCTGCCAAACAGATTAGCCTGTTTACCACAGGTTCTCATTTAAGAGATAAATCTTTAAATGTTGGATTTGGCAGGGGGAAGGTGGAGAGGGGCAGCATCTATGTCACAATAAGTGGGAGGGGGGTGGTGGGGGGCATCCAGTGCAACTGAGTAACAAAGGAACTGAGCGGCAGAAATAAAACTTCTCATTAAGCTGCAAGTTGTCTGAATTAATGACAGCTGTAAGCAGACTATGATCAATATGCCTCAGTATATCTCTCTCCCAGGGTGAGATGAGGATCGAGCTATCTTCACAGCAAAGCAGGTTGAACGGTTGCCGTAGACGGTGTGGGGGGGGGTGGGTGTTGGTGGGTTTAAGATTTGACTGTGTTCTTTGTTGTAGCTCGGTGGAATTCTTGCCTCTCTCCTCTCCTTCCCTCTCCACTCCTTTTGTTCTTGTCTATTACAGCGGGGGTGATGAGGCTCCCCTGGGCATGTTCAGCTACAGAAGCCCAATCTCAGTGGATAATCATCTTCAAGATACATCAACAGGACGGTTGTAATTTTGAACGACTGAAGAAGAAAAAAAAAGAGAAAAGCGCAAAAACAGCAAAAATAGACGGAAAAGAAAGGAAGAGAAACTACGGGACAGTATATTTCAAGACAGCTCGGAACTGTGTGTAGAATTATTCTCCTTAACTACCTTTCTTCTTTAAAATGTTTCCTTTTCTTCATCTAACATAGCACGTCCCCATCACATTTTGCTTTCCTCCCTACTGTTTCTGTGCTGAACGCACCCACAGTTTGGCTGCGAAAGCTTCAGTTCTCAGTCAACTTGTTAGAAAAGGACCATGCCAAGCATTCCGCACCATTTCCAATTAATGATGCTGCTCTTGGCAGCAAAATAGTAAATGACTACCAAGAGGGTTGTTTTATTTCCCAAGATGAGGTATACACAACTTCTGTTTCCCACTCAACATTTTGATAACTACTATATCCTTTATGACCCACCTTCTTACCAGGGGTGGTAAGTAACTAAGTACAAATACTCTGTTACTGTGCTTAAGTCATTTTTTTCAGCTATCTATATTTGAGTATTTTTTCACTTTTCCTCCCTACATTAAAAAAAAAAAAAGTATTTTCTACTCCTTCTGAAATCAGGCTTGTTACTTTAGTTTCAATGCAACTGAGTTAAATTATTGAATTCTATTTTTGATTTGTGACCAAAAAAAACAATGTAAAAAGCCATAACAGGACAAAAACATGTAACAAGAAGAAAAAGACACAACAGGACTGAAACTGAGGTAACGAGATAAAAATGTGTAAGCCATAACAAGACAAAAAACACAAGAAAAATTATATAAAAGACATAAGATGAAACACTAACAAGATGAAAAAGAACAGAGAAGACATAACAAGGAAAAAAAGATGTAAAAAGATGAAAAAAACGATAGACGCTTTAAGATTAAAAAGACATAACAACCCTAAAAACTATGTAAAAGAAGAGAGAGGGAGACTGGACCAGAGAAAAGGTGAAAAGGTTCAGTTAGCTCTGCACATTAACAGCAGATAGAAATGTCCTTCAGAAGGCTACTTTTTTACTTTGAGTACTTTTCAGAGCCTGTACTTTTTCACTTTTACTTGAGCAAAGAAGTTGAGCTTGTGCTTCTACTTTTACCAGAACCTTTTTCAAACAAGTATCTGTACTTCTACTTGAGTACAGAATGTGTGTACTCTTTGCACACACTAATGAGAGGTCATCACACACTGGGTATAAATGTCAGGAGAAAATGCTGTGACTTCTGTTGGGCAATTCTTTAGTGCTTTATTGACCTTATGGGACAGAGCAAGTGGCAGGTGTATGAGTTAGAGACCAAAGAGGACAAACTACTGTAGGGCAACTTTTAATGGAACCAATGGGACCTGTGTGTGTTTGTACGTGTGTGTGTTTGTGTGCACGTACGAATGCTTTGTCCCTGCACACTACAATATAATAAAGACAGCAACTGGCTGATGATAGCGAAGTGATGGACAATGATTGACAGATGGATTGTGATGTTGATGAGCCGTGGGTCTAACTGGCCATTGCATTTCTGAATATTTAAGTCTCAACTGTCATTTCTCCAATGACACATGAGAATTGGAGCACAATCTATCTACGTGCAAAACAACAGCATGCTCTGGAAATCCCACTGGCCACCTGGCTATCTTGTTCAAATCAATAACATCTCAAGCCATCACAGCTGGAGCCTGAGTGACCGTCAAAATGGCAGCCATATGTCCAGTAAAGCAAAGAAATAACTGCAGCAAAAACTGATAATATTAAAAGAGGCTTGTGCAGCACAATATTTTCTTTTCAGAGGGGCTACAGTTGTCAAACCGGCTCTCATGGCGCTCAAAAATTCTGAGGTAGTGAAGTTAAAGAGTTTCAAGTGGGCTCAAATGTGCAAATCTGAGAATTAACATAGGTCTTGACATGGAATAGCGGGAAGTTGTCATAGAGGATCATGAATATTCAAGCATGTGACCTAGTTTGATACGCTAGAGCAGGACAGTGGGGTGCAGGGTAAAAATCCATCTGAACTCAAATGTACTACAGCAATGTGGTAATATGAATCAGTGTGGGAGGGATTTCATTTTAATTACTCAATCAACTGTTCAGCCACCTTCTGCTTTGTGTATAAGAGGTTCTCTATCCCTTCACATCTTTATAATAGAGCAGTGAAGAAACAAACTGAAAAATAAATCATTCTGATCTCACAATCAGGACACAAAGCGCTGTGCGTCTCAACCCGGTCCACCATGAGAGATAAGTCCCTCCAAGACAAAGTGTGAACACCCTTCCTCTGAATCATGAAGCAACATACTGAAGTACACAAATGAAAAGTGTTTCATTCTTCCCAGACCATAAGTTAATAAAAAATCCACTCTGTTGGCACCAGACTGTCTGACACAAACTCAAATTGATTCATAATTGAGTTTGTATAGATTTTTATCCAGCTTTTGCTGGTTACATTAGGGCTTGACTAGTCTCATTTTGCAGTGGAGTGTACAGCAAATGCAAGCCATGCTCCGGGCTCACTGTGCATCGTGCATTGCAATAGCTTGCTCAAATAATAACGGGCTCTGAAGGACAATTTTGCTTCCTTCCACTCATCAATGTGCAGACAGTGAAGGATGTATTTAGGGTCACCTTTTCCACTGACACAAGCCTTTTTTTTCTGACTATTAGGATTTACATTTTGCAATTCAATGTTAAATGGGACTTGGGATGCCATGATTTTTGAATCAAGTACAGAAAAGCTTATTGCAGGTTTGGTGAGGAAAAAAAAACATGTTTTATTTGTGAAATTGTGTTAAAATTCATAAGCAAACCCTGATATAAACACTTTAAATGCTATTATTCTATTATTTTTCTAAATGTCAACAAAAGACCAAAACCAATAATGTATTAGCCTGTATTTCAATACTCAACCACGAGACCACTCCTTTCCACTGAAGACATCAGCAAATTAAGTTAAGGAGTCAGTTTAGGATTAATACACATTTGGTGCTCTACACATTAGGTGTTTGTGGAATTGACTCTCAAGACTGAAAAGAAAAATGGTGCAGCAGTGTGGCTCATTGCATTTTTCTTCATTACAATCAGTTTTTACACGACACAGGAGGCACTGTAAAAATAAACTATTTTTAAAAGTTAGTGTCCACAGGTAACATTTATGTAAGTTGACTGAATTTGAGGTAATTTTGTAGTGACAAACAAAATTTTTTCGAGTCAAATAAATTTGATGTTCAGTGATGAACATTGAAAACAAATTTGTTTCAAATTTGTTTGAAATTTGTTTTCTCAGTTTGAGAAGTCAGTTCCTCATTTCACACAAAGAACCTCCAGCTGCAGCTGCTCTTATTGGAGCTACTTTGTTCCAGCAATGGCACAAAGACAATGTGTGAAACTGGGGTAGTGAGTGAATTCAATACGAATCTTCTTACAAAAAGAGGGATCTCAAGAGCTTTAACTCAAACAATACATGATGGTAAGTCTGCTAATATGTGCATCATGTTTCTTTAGAACTTCATTTATTAAATTTCATTCCATTAAATTTCTGAATGACTTTTTTCCACAGAGGAATAAACTCTCAGGCTTTAACTAGACAGACAATTCTTGTCAGCAGGATCAATCAAATGTTGTCTTTAGTCTTTTTGTGGAATTTATTGGCAATAAGAAAAAGTGGTATATCACCAGCCTATTGCGGTACATGTAGCTGCCACACAGGTACACACACAGAAACATACTCAAATATAAACTTTTCTGGTTGAACTCACTAAGCAGGAATGGTTGTGGAACCGGCTCTGTGCCGATATACCACAAAAAGTCAGAATGTGTCACTAAAGGTATATTGAGAACCTTGGGCTTGCGTAGTGCTACCACACTCGCCTTTGTTGGTGTCTCACTTGGTGTGAGTGCTTTGTGATTAAGAAGGCAGGCAGGCCATTCATCAGACACTGCTGTCCATTCAGTCCTCAGTGGGGCCTGTCATATAGGTCTCTATCCAGCCCTGAGCCATGGTCAATCTTCAGCCAGACAGCAACCTCCCTTTGCGATAAAAAAAAGACTAAGTTTGGGATTTATGGCCGTTCTGCAACAGGCCTTAACATCTCCTGAGGGAGCACATAAAACACTGAGGAAAACAGAGTGTGAGCAGTAACACACACATTTGTCTTTTATGGCTCGATGTACTGATAATGATGTTTGATTTTCCATTATGTTCCAATGAAAGGTGAGAGAAACCAGGACTGGTAGTTTGATGTCCTGACCCATTGCTGTAAATGCCTGTGTCCGCAATGTAAACTTTTCCCATTAATTCCAACCGGATTAGAGAACCTGAAAAGATAGTTGCGTCATGTCAGGGCCCCGAGGTGCTCATTAAGTCCACCTAGCGAACAATATCATCATAATAAAAAAGATGTGGCGAATCTTATCTGTATGCAATGCTGTTGTTTTTCTTATGAGGAAGGACCCAAGGCGACTCAAAGCAGCTCTTCGGTTGTAAAAGGCAAGTCAGCTACCATCACTTACCCATCCTTTGTATAATATGTCTTTGAAGGATCATGTGCATATTTAAATAAGGGTATATGGGGTGCACATTGACAGTGCTTCATTAAAAGACTGAAATATTCCCATTTCATTTGGTGGAATCCCCAGTGCCGTATTTATTGGTTGTCCCTGGCAATACGGTGGAACATTAATAAAGCACACCAATATCATTCAGCTTGTGAGATAATTAGGCAGCCCATCCCTGAGAAGACAGTATATGGCACATAAATTCTATTAATAAGCTATATATTGGTTTAAGATCTAGAGGCCCCGGATCTAAACTTGTCATGAGAGTAGCAGAACGTTATAGCACCTCGGTTCTGTGGGGACAAGAATGAGTGGATTTTATCCTCAATTAAAGTTGAAGTAGGTAAACATTCCCCTCCCTCTTGTTTCATTTTACTACTCAAATATGTTTTAATTTGACAAAATACTGATTCTTGCTTTAATATTATTTTACCTTTAAAATGATTAGCTTGGTTTTGTCCAATTCGCTATGTAACTAAATCCTGTAACTGTTTCGACCATAACAAAGCATCATTTTCATACAATATTGAATATATCTGCCACTGAGCAGCTTAGTGCAGCAATAATTTATCTTGCTAGTTTTGTTTATTCCTACTATTATATTGTTTATGTTCATAAAAGAGGTTTTATATAAAATTCAGAACCAGTGTAGTGCCCACTCAAACCATGGTGGTTCTTAACAGTCTGATAGCTCGGTTTCCAGTAATGCTGCTTGCAGCTTTCTAGACGCAGCAGTTCCAGACCTAAAATTTTATGCATGTGCCACATTTCTTTCCTTTTTAAGAACGTAATTAACAACACAGTAATATTACAAAACGCCATCAGGCCATTTAGACAGTCTATTGAGGTGTTCCCAAAACATGAGACACTTCTAAATTCTTAATAATAATAATTATTATTCTTTTTGCTTCATTGATAAATTATATTTAATTGACTGAATGTAGATCAAAGGCACACTGCACACACAAAAAGCAAAATGTTTTTGTAATTAAATGTATTATGTCTTTGTCTTTTGTCTTTGTCTTTTCTGTATTAAAAATGTCAAAATATAATAATATAATTAAAATTTTGATTATAAACTAACAGTATCAGTATTTCCATGAGATGTTTAAAGGAAAGCTGTGCCACTGAATTCTAATGCTTAGAAGCTTTTCCACATTTTTCCAGATTCCCTTGGGGTAACAGAGGAACAGCTGACATTATTCATTGAGGTTAGCTTGGTAACGTCGGCTTGATAACTACCACTGCATAGGGTTATCAAAATGTTAACATCACAAAAATTCAAATCAGTTGATGCCCCATGAGGTGTAACCCAGTGTTGAGAGAGGGTTAACCCTAATTCTCTCTCTCTCTACATGGCACAGGGTGTAATGTTGTCATGACTGTCATTTCAACTCACTCGTGTGTGTAGATCTAAAACTGTACGTCTGGAACTGCACCGTCTAGAACTGCGAGGGCTTTCTGGCTCTGCAGGGCCATGTTTTCAACTTTCTCAAGAACTCCTCATCCAAAATACTTCACATTCACACTGCTCTTCCTTGGGCCTTCAGCAATACCCCCACCAAGTATGAAGGCGATCAGCTGAACGGTTCCCAAGACAGTCAGAGGACAGACAGGCAGAGACTACTTCCATTTTAATTGGATGAGACTAATGATATCTAGCAAATAGTGAGGATTCAGTATGTGAAACTTTTGCTGGCTTTCTATCTGCTGCTTTGCCTTCACTGCTATCAAAAATATTCTTTGTACATAAGACCCCGGATAAAAAAAAGTCAACATATTGTTGAATGGATCTCATTAATCATATCAGTACAAAGTTTATAGCAAATTATTAACACCCACAGTCACCTGAGTGGCAAGGCAAACAAACAGTAATAATTTGTGACATTATCATATCAATGAATTTAGTTACGGTCTATCAGGAAGTGGCATAACATATTAGTAATTCCACCTACATATCTCCAGTTAATGAAAGCTTTTTCATTTGCTGTTTTAAACACGCAGGTTGGTCTTTCTTGGGAAAATTGCACAACATTGCAGTTTATTTTTACCAACATTAAAGGAATATCCAAGGAGAAATATTAGTGTAACAGACACACTGCCAAAATCAATCAAACTGAAAAGCACCTCGGCAATGACAGCTTAGCAGTTGCTGAAATTATATCTCACAAATTACTGTCTATTCGAGCCAATTACAACATTTAGACTTTGTGCTCAGAGAAATATTCATTCTACTGCCACTGACAAATGGCAACTTGTAAAGTGGCACTTTGGCTCACTTTTGGCTTGTTCCGTTGTTTCTGAAAGGCCATAGGCAAGGTCATTTATAAAGCTCTGCCAGCCGTCCCAGAAGATGGACACGGAGAAGGTGGTGTGGCTCACAACTCAGAGGGCAGGTCCAAGGCTAACCCTCCAGCACTGACTCTCTCCCACTGCTCTGGTTATAATTACCTCTCTGACAGAGAAGTGGAAGGAGGCAGGATGCAGGATGGCACTGGAGCTGCAGCAGAGTGGCAGAGGAACATCAGGACATTGGCTAAGTGGAGCCAGGAGAGATGCTGACGTAGAGCAAACAGCACGAATCCAAGACTCCAATTTTTTTTTTTCCCCTTTCTAAGTAATTGTTATTCACTCATTTGCTGTAGCCAGCCATTTGTGTGCTGGGATTCATTGGACTGGGACATTTATCTTTGAGACAGTTTTCTAAACTTCATTGTTGCCTGGACCAGTCAGTCTAAACTGATCCAGACAAATCACAGTAGCAAACAGCTGCCCCACTCACACGACAGCATATAAACAGAGGCTCACCACAAATTGTTATACAAACAGAGTGCTGAATTTCTGAGTGCCCCAACGTGATCCTCAAAAGAAACTGCTGCAGCTCCCATGAAAAAACGGCAAAACTCGATTGATTAGTGGTCAGTGGTTGAAAATAAGAGGAAATTAAAATGAGACGTACTTTGCTGGATTGAGGTTTTGAACCAGCGAATGGTTTCTGGCCCATGGTGAAAAAATGTTTACACAAATAAGCACGAAAACTCTTGGTCTTCATAAAAATGTGGCATGAGTCCCCATCCTGATTTATGTAAGTTTGTATAGTCTCACACACACTGTCAGCCAAGAGCCACTGTTTGAATTTTTTCATTTACCTGCCTTCTCCTTTAACTGTGATAGCAAGACTGAGCTTTTCCCAGCGTGCCTTTAAACAGGATGTAGATGGTACAAACTGGCAAAAAGAAAATTGACACAATAACAATTAGATAAATAGATATTACACATGTATTATCCACGATGAAACCATTATCGTTTGTTTCACGTTTACAATGTGGATCATCGAGGAATTTAAATGGATTAACAATGACTGAGAGCTGTGCCATGCATACTCACGGCCTCATCAGAGAGTGAATGATATGCTTTCTGTGTGACACACTTCATCTAACAGAAAGCTTGCAGAAATACTTAAACTTTTAGTGAATGACTATTGATCTCTTGTTAGCTTATTAGCTACAAATTATATAGCTGCAAATATCTCAGTAGAAAAATGTCAGTGTGTTGGCAGAGGTGACCAGACTCAGCTTTTTAAGAAACTGATGTGTTTGAAATACCAATTTTAGTTAGTTGGCTACAGGTAACACTTCTTTACCTTATGTATTAAAATGGTGATATTAAACAACAGATAAATTGATTGATTAGTTATCCAACAGAGAATTAATCTGCTATTTTGATCATCCCATTCATTGTTTAAATCATTTCTCATGCACAAATATCAAACATTTTCTGGTTCCTGGTTTGTTGCATTTATTTGACTTATGTGATCTTTGGGTTGAAAAAAAAAAAAAGCAATTTGAATGCATCGCCTTGATCTTCAGTAAACTGTGACCTGCAGACCTTCGCCAAGGCAAACAGTCCAGTCTTCTATGACAGATAAATGTGCAAATGCAATGAATATATATGCCGGTACATATTTATTAAAGCTACCACTAGGGACTTTCATTTTTTGTTGACTTTGGAGGCTCCTGTGAACAAAAATAGTAGTGTTTCTACCATAATAATCACAAAATACCGCAACATAAATGGAAAAAAAAAACAGAAATAAAATAACCTAAAGGAAAATCTCCTCCTGCTTTTTTCTAACTGGATAACATGCTACTCGCTCTAACTTTGCCTGTGAAATGTAAACACAGGCTCGTTTCATCTGACATTAAGTGGCAGGCATTAAGAATCAACTAAGGGAAAAAACGGTAATCATAATGCAGATATTGCTTACTTATTACATACCTACTGCAGTTGACTGAGGTGGCATTTATGGTTTTATGTATAGTTGCAGCACACCACTTTAATTTTGACGGGTTCATGTGTGCATGACAAATTCCATTCATTTTCCCATAGACACTGATCTCACAAGGATAACAAAAGTGAAAAATAATTTGTCTGCCCTACACACTACCGAAAATCAGGCCAGTAGGTTCCCATAATCCTTCTGAAAAAGAAACAAACCAATAAACAAACAAACGAACCCAACTGAAAACATAATGCCCTTGGCGGAGGTAATAAACACAGCTATGCTATCAGGATTTTCTGATGTACATTGTGGCTGCAGAAATTTAACACCCCAACCTGGTGAAAACTTAACAAGAGGCACAACCTCTCATCTTTCTCTTAAGATTTTAAGACTTTTTTGTTCAGGCCGTAGATTTGAGATAGAAATACTGAATATACAGAAAGGGAAAAGTGGGCTTCACTTGCACTCGTCTCTGACTGGGCAGCGACAGCTTCCCGCTCCCCGTGTCCATCCGCTACGACACTGAAGCCCCTCGTACTACAGATGCAGAGGTTTCTGGCTTCTCACACCTTCTGATCCCTCTGTTGAAATGAATAGCTCTGGGCTAGAGAGATATATGTTATCTCTGAGAGAGATGTAAAGGGAGAAAGTCTGAGAAACTATGTGAGTAATATGGCAAATTAAGTGCTCTCCAAACATTCCTAGAATGACTGCAGAGAAGTTTACAGCGACTGGATTTGCTTATTGCCTCCACCTCAGCCCTTCTCCAGGCAGCCGAGTCATGTCTGGCTGCCAAATGGGTTACTATCAGCAACAGAGAAGTGGCAGAGGACCCACTTAAACACAGGCTGAGCCAAGAAACTGATCTCCTGTGAGAAGAATGTCTGGCTGTCTTCCCATGTCATGCAGTGGTGCTGATGGGCTGATAAAGGTTTTGCCAACTGGATTCTTCCCTGCCTGTGACACTCTTGATTGGCCAAAAGCAGAGTAAGAGCTCCGGGAGACACCAGATTTTTTCTTCCCCCAATGTGAAGTAAAAGGACCTGGAGGATAATTGTGACAAGCTGCTGACCCCCTCATGCCCAGGTCAAATTTCTCTAAGACGGAGACTTCCTGTCTAAAAACAAACCATCCAATGAGGCATCAAAACTATTACCACCCCTTTACATTATCAGGGGACTTGTTCCCCTGAGACTTATTTACTTATCAGCTTCCTAAGCAAGATAAACGTTACACATAAACTGTGATGACTCCAACTGACAAGCAGGATGGGCTCCTTGCAGATTTGTTTGCTTGTCTACCTGTTGTTGAGATGTTTTGTCAGTGGAAGGCAGTTACTGCAGCCTGATTAACTGTTATTGTCTCAGTTTTGTGTGAATTCCAGGGCATAAACTCAAAACATCTCTAAAAAGGGAATGAGAAAGTTAACCACTGTTTTATGGTGATATCAAGCTCAAATGGATGCTAACAAATCAGAAAATGAGGAGGCAAATGTGAGATCATTTACTACAAAGCTCTAGTCAGTATGAAAAGTTTTATTTAAACAAATGTGTGGTGGTTTATGAGAAATATATACGTATTTGGCAAGAACAAATAGCTTTCCTTTAGTGCATAGTTAAGAATAATGATGGTCACCAATTGATTTAGCAGCAGAGCACCCGCTGACACTAAAAACGCAAACACATTTTTGCTAAAAGCATGACTTTAATGGATGATTTACCATGGAATGGTTTGTTTAGGGGCCTAATGTATCTGAGCTATGTCAACAGCTAGTTCCACATGTCAGCAGTGTTGTATATTTAAACCTTTTTACACTTTTGATTGATGGTGCTAACGAGTGATATACTACGTTTTAATTTGTGCAGTCTTTATGTCAAATGTCAAACGGAGGAAGATACACAGACCGCCGCACATCTGGTAGATTCGACTGACTGCAGTTAAAAAATGCGTACTTTATTTTACAGCACACTAATAAGATGTCACAAGTTGTAATTTGTATTAAATTTGACAAAAACTAGAAATATATTCTTTATTAGATAGTATTTAGAACCTTTATCAGACACTTATTAGACTTACTTGTGAACTGAAGTGTATCAGTAGTCTGGAACTAGTAGTTCTGTGATTTCACTTTAGTTCACAGTATAGTTCTGGTGTACTTTGTCTCCAATTACCTGCTAAGAATTCAAATAACTGTCTAATACTGTCTTTTTAATATAGTTGTTGCCTTATTTAATACAAAGTACAGCTCATTATGTCTTCTCAGTGAACTGTAAAATGAAGGGTGACCAAGTAATCTAACATTTACCGTCCCTTGTTATGTGATACACATATTTCAGGTAAACAAAAGTAAACAGTGACGGCGGTAACAAGCAGTAAGAGCGAGGGTATTTTTATTGGAATAAAATTTGTCTGTAACCTCTTTTTCAGGCTTATTGGCTGGCTTCACCTTAATTATCATATGTTTTAGACAATCTTTTTACTCTCCATACAAATTCAACCATCCTACACCGATTTGTTAATTCCACAGTTTATAAGTTGATTTGCAGCAAAATACTTTCACAGTGGAATTACAGTAATCACCTGGCCTGCCGGTCAACACAGAGGAGGTGAAAGCAATTTTACACTTGGCCCACAGAGACCATAATTCTAATTTGAATCGTTGTATGCCTCTTGTTTTTATTGTTTGGCCCATTTATTTGAAAAAAAGCACATGGGGGGCTTGGTAGATATTCAGGCAAGGAGAAAGAAAAAAGTATGCAGCTTATTAATTTATTGTAGCTTAATTAAAAATGTCCCTTTTTATTTGTTGAAATAAGTCACATGATGGAGAGAGAGTGAGACTGAGATTATTCAAGGATTACCCAGAATTCTGCGCTTAATGTTAAAAACACCTGAGGTATTTTGAAGTACATTCAAAAATGGGCTTGGCTTGGAAGGACTGCTGGCCTCCACCCACATCCCCTTACTTTGTATTAAATCAAACACGATCCAAACACGCACCTCTGATATCGCTCAGGTTACTACAACCCACGAGTAGGGATGTCTAATCTGGATTTTTTTTTAGCTGATATAGAGAAAATAGCCGAAATTGTCACATTTTTGTATTTTAACAATAAATAACATGTATTTTATGAACACCTGAGGGTAAGGAATGCTAAGATGTAGTGAGCAAAGACTCCTCAAATGTTTATTTTATTTTATTGTTTATTTATTTAGGATTTATTTATTTTTTTTGGTTAAGTACATCAAAAAACTTTTATAGAGCATTTTGCTGATGAATTCTAATTAAATGAGGAGAAGTAAAAGAAGGGTTTTGATAAATACCAGTACTTTGTTACTTTAATACCAGGCATTTGTTACTTTATTAGCCAGATATCTGATCTTACTGGGTGGAAATCACCTGCATCCCCGTCTTGGATCGTTTTGTCCCTTGGATCAAGGACATTCTTTACTTTGTTAAGGTGAATAAAAATTAGGTGTATCAGAATTGGCTCACTTGCCAAATTTAATAAAACGTGGGGATCTTTTTTGGGGGATCTACTGAGGATTTGGTGTTTATTGCTATCCGAGACATTTGACTTTAATCAGTATTGGTGAACAACGTATATGTTTTGTTTTCTTTAGTTAGTTTTATTGGTTTTTACTGCATTGTTTAAACATTTGTACTGGATTTAAGTTTGTACACATTCGTTTTTCTCTTCTGATGCTATACTTGACACAACATTGACACTGGAAATGTTTTTTGATATCTGTTTGTCACTGAAAGTTTTATGAAAAAATTTGAGGGAAAAGTCAGATACTTCCCTCAGGAGTTGCTGGAGACCATAACAGAGCTAAAGCAAAGTAAATATTGGGTTTATATTCGTCAGGTGGCCAGGAACATGACTCCAAATGAAAGCTCATCTGTGTTGATCTGTGTCTGCTGGGTGTGTAAACACACAAATGTTTCTTTCCCCATATCAGCTCTACGAGGTGATAATATGTCAGGGTTGTGTTGCCTATATGATCCAGGTTCAAAAGAAATTTCCTGAGTTTCTCAGTGCACACAAGGCTAAACCTTCACAGCCATACTGAAGGTGGAACTGAGCATGATTAATACATGTCGAGACGGCACAGCAGAGTGAATTTAACATTGTAGAAACAATGAACATAATGGGCAACAGTGCAATGCGGTTCTCCTAAAGTGAGCGTTTTTGACTTTACTGCTTGCTACACTGAGGACAAGATTTACTAAAATGGTTTGTTTGTGGAGCATATTTTCTAAAACTGCAGTCAGTGCAAATACAAAGCACCGCTTGGCTCTTATGTAAACATTTGTGGCAGAGCAGATGGGTCTACATCGAAAGGTCATGTTGTCATATCACAAATGGACTTAGGATGCAGACATATGCAGCAGCTCTTTTGAGCTTATGAGTCATGTTGTCTGGGGTGGGAGCTAAACGTTTGCCTTGCTTGTAATCCACAGTGCTCAGCCTACGAACAGTACCTTGTCTGAGCACAAACGCGCTAACCCCTGCCACACACCAAGTTTGTTAACTGTACTCTTAAGGAGGGCTGATCCATGCTACAGTAGCTCACTCAGAGAGGAAATCTATGCTGAATGAAATCCAATCTCATGCTCAGCCACAATTTCGTGCTTTACTGCAACTTCTTGAGTAAATGCTTTTGCACCTTTAATATTCTAAAATAGTGAATTACTGAGTCGGTACAGAGAGATTAAAATTGATATTCTGTGCTTGGTTGTCATGTTTGATCAGCACCTAATAACTTAAAACCGTTACAGCTCAATTTTAGTTTCAATCAACTAGTCTTTGGCGGCATATTTTAGGAGAGTCATGACTCTTATACCATTTCCAAGACTTAGAAAACAACATGTTAAATGGTTGAATTTACAATGAACTGCCACCTAAATCCAAAATATTAAAGTTCTTACAAGCACCAAACACCAGCCCGCCCAACCTCTGGCTGTGTATCTACAATTCAGGATTTAATCCTGATCTACAAATATTTCTCTAAATCCCTTTCACAAGATCATTCAGTAATCTGCAAAGGAAGGATGCAAAGACCCACTTTAAGATAAATTCACTGCTAATCCTGCTATATTGTGGTGTCTTGGATTATAGCATCAGGCATTCGACGAAACAGAGAAAATATTTGATTTATTTCTTGTAGCTTAAGATACTCTAAATCTTCCTTTCATATGAATCACAGCAATACACCAAGATTTTGCAAACATTTCAAACACTGATCAAACATGAAAAATGTTACCTGTAAATAATAATTGATTTTAATAAACATGCACTGAAAAACTATGGTTGGGTTTTTAAAATGGTCAAATAGTCTCTAAATTAAGTAGTTGGGTCTGAATATTATGCTAAAAATAAAGGTAAAAATGTCTCTTTCACATTTTAGGCTCCTTTGAGGGAGGCTTTTAAGAAACCATTAACACCTGAGACAACTCTTCAACTGATGATGACTGTGAGATACAACTGAAAGTTTCAAAAAAGCTAACGTGGGGACTTGTGACATTATTTCATCACAAGACATTTTACAGCTCCCCTCAAAATAACTGTTGCTTCACAATGACTGATTATAACAGTTATGGTTGAGTAAAATCTCTTTTTTTCTGGGGAAGGCATTAATGTATCTCATAATTTGCATCTCCACTGAAACGGTGTGGAGAAACGCTATGCCTTGTGGAGCTGCTGCTATAAAAGAATTGCATTATTCTGGATTTCAGTGGGGGAGAAACGGTGGCTCAGTGACACTGTCACTTTATAGCAAAACAGGTTCACGTGTTTGTCCCTGTGTTTTCGCGCATTTCCTGCGGGTGCTCTAGTTTCCACCCACAGTCCAGAGACATGCGGCTCAGGCTGACTGAAGACTCTAAATTGCCTGTAGGTGTGAATGTGAATCTGTATGCCCTATGACAGACTGGCAGGTGTTTCCCTCGACTCCTAAAATGCTGGAATCTTTGCAGGTTTGGGGCACAAAGTTCGGTCAAAATATGAAGACATTGGGAGCAAAATATTAGTGACTTGAATATTAGATATCAGTATTAAAACAGAAAAGAAAAGTGTTTCTTTTACTCAAAGTATATACTTATGGGACACTAAAAGACAACTGCTTCTTTTGCCAAAAGTATATAACTTAGAGATTGCGAAAAGAAAAGTGCTGCTTTTACTCAAAGTATATACTTATGGGATACTAAAAGAAAACTGCTTATTTTACCAAAAGGATATATTTATTGGACACTAAAAGAAAACTGCTTCTTTCACCAAAAGTATATTAAAGGATATTTTTATTGCGAAGTTATTAGCTATTAAAAGTTAAATAACAGTTACTATTTTATGCATAAGTGTCAGCAAGCTTTCCACCACATCATTGTAGACACTTAACAAGGTCTTTAATAATAATGAGGATCAGGTGTGAGGATGTGTTGCTGTAAATGCCTACGATATTATTGTAGGACACAATGGCTTACTAACTGCAATCTTAAAAAAGGCACTAATAATCAAACATATTTTTATCTTGGTATTACTATTCGACTGGTAATTCATAAAAAGTTGAACACAAACTGCTTGCTGATAAGTTTTCAACTTTCCTCTCTCAAGAAAAATGTGGAATAAAGGCTTTTTAAGCATTTTTTGAGCACCCTAAAATCTTGTTTTTCATTATAATTTATAGTATGTTTGTTCCTCAAGTGCATGTTTCAAACTATTTGGTTTGTTAATTTATGCTGATTAACTGTTTCCCCGGTAATTATGCTCAAGTAATTACGACATAAATCTTTTGTGGGTGAATTCCTTGCAGGAAACTTTCAACTAAATACAGATTCAGTGACATTAAGATATTAAAAAGCAGGTGAATAATGTCTTTCAATCCAAGCAAATAGGTCTTAATGTGAAATGTCGCTTTTGGGCAACTGGAATTACCGAGAAATGATGAGTTGAAATGGGGTCTCACCCTCTCCTGAACCACCTATGATGAAGAGCTCAGATGGTCATTTTTAGAACAAGGATAAAAGGTCCCATCGGGGGTCTTGGTGTGCAGGGAACCATCTGCAGGTCTATCAAAAATGGCAAAAAGAGGTCTGAGGTGGGCTCATCTACATTCCCCTGACACTGCAGGACCCCTGGAGGACTGGACAGGACATAAGAAGCCATAAATGATTTTCTTAGCACCGCAGGTCTTTACTGTGTTAAAGGAAATGACCGAAGTGTATGAGATAAAAGCAAACGCGTTTTAGAGCCCCAAGAGTCGGGCTAACATGAATGACAATGTAGAGGTTGTAGACTGAAGGAGCAGAGGAGGAGGGAAACACAATGAGGAGGTGAATGGAGGCCACTGAGGTTCCAATACGGAGGGAGTGTGATTTCTTTTTTATTTGATACTTCTTGGATCACACATGTAGAAAAAAGGCATGCAAGCCTAAGATGAAAGACTGCTTGAGGAAAAGTTTTGATCCATACAGCACGTTTCTCTATTGAAAAATTACCAAACTACTTTTTGTAATTTCTCTATTCATTATTAACACAGGTCATAGACTTATTACTTCTCAAGGTATTGACAAAACTCGCCCCTCTTCGACTCCCCTCCCCTAACCCAACAAACCTAAATTGGAGAATCGTTGAACAAACTTTTGCATGTAATCATACACATATTTTATTCATGTAATGATATGCAATAATAGCTAAATCTTTCCGTGTCAGCAGTTCCTGCACACGTGGCCCAAACAGAGCATCCTGTAACTGAATAGATAAACAGCGTTTGCCAATAGATACCAGAATGAGTCTCTAAATATAGGACACTTAGGGATGCATATTTCTCTTTAGCTAAACCCGCTGCGCATTTTGTTTGACTTAATTACGTTGAACGTTGTGCCCTACTTAAATCTGCACACTTCGGTTTCTCGAGTAGGGGACCGAACAGGCAGTAATAATACATTTCAGACTCTCCTCCTTGACAGACAACTTATCTAACTTTGAAGGCAGTAGCTCCGAGATGGCTAAGCCGCTCGAAAAAGTGAAAACTGTCAAGTATGACTTGTGTGAGGTGAGGAACGAGCTGGAAACTGAATCGCACTGCAAGGAAAATATTTCACATCCACTGTATCGTATTCTAATAAACCACATTCTCCACCAGTGGGGGGATTATGACTGTCCATTTGTCTTGGCTGGGCCACCACTGATAGGGAGACACTCCCTCCCTGTGTCTGCACCATGCAAAGTTAAAAGCGACGCTGGCGACTGCTGCAAGTCATTTGTCTCTGGTAACATTGGTTCGTAGGAAGCCAGGACCTCAGCTCTGGTGGATGATACATTATCGCTATCACTTGCCCTTGTTTAATTACATCCATGTATGGGGTCTGGTACCATATCCTACCAAGCTTATCCATCATGGGAAACTTTAACCAAAGTCTGCGTTATTGTGTCATATAATCCTGTGTTTGACAGAAAATGTGAGAGAATATTTCAGCAATAACTTAAGAAACAGTATGGTACCTCGACAGCTTATCCATTAATACGGTTTATCACAGCCGCAGAATAGAAAATGAATTCTTTGGCCTTTTCCTGGAAATGAATAATGAACAACACATTTAGATCTTTGAAGAACAGATTCTTTTTTTCTTTGAGTGACTGATTTTGATTTGAGCCCAGTGTTGTTTATTATCACTTGTCATTTAATTTCTTCACACTGCCTTTATGTTCTATTATAAACATAAATCCAGTACAGTTTCACCTCTGCACAACATGTGTTGTACATAAATGAACGCACTGTATTAAACATAGCCCATGGTGTGTTACAAGTGTTCAGGGCCATATATCTAAAAACAGAATAATACATGAAATAAATCAATGTGTCTCACGCCATTATCTTTGCATCACCTACTATATGTTGCTACAGGTCATATGCTATCTGTATCTGTATGTTTTTATGAGGTGTACACTTTAGAAAGACCTTCAGATTATTGACACAGATGAAAGAAATACATTGTTATGCAACCTTAAAACATATATAAGGACTGTATTTTATTTGCCAACACACGCTGGTGCAAACCTCACAACAGAATGAGAATAAAACGCCATCTAACACAAAAGTGGTTTATTTTAGTATTACTTCTTGGTCTGAATTACTTCAGCATTAGCAAGGAAATCTATGTTTTATTGACTCACCCACTAATACACTAACATGACTTGTGTAGGCTAAAATTAACTCTAAGCAATTAAAAAAAAGAAAGTATATTTGATTAAGTTTTTAGAAGTTTCTATTCCACACTATGAAATTTCCATTCTATATTTGTTTAAATTTTTCCTTTAATATTAACAATTTAATCCAATATATAGATTGTGAATTAGGGATCAAACAATACGATACAGATTAGTAGATTAGTATTCAAGGAGACCAATAACTGATATATGGAACCAATACATGTTTGCAGTAAAAAAAAAAGTTTGCGAGGGTTTATTTATTTTATAACTTTAGCTAGTTAATTTTTAAATTCAGGTTATTAATACAGCATATAAATCAACTTTTAGAAACAATTATAATGCATTATTATAGCTACCCTGCAGTAAATAAAGTAGCCTAATTCACAGTCAAATACTGCTGTTGATGGGACACTACGCGAGACGACAGACAGACAGAGGTGTCTGCATCAGAGCCAAAATCGCACATTTTTCAATACATCTCTTTAAACGGCATTCACATTTTTAAAAATAGTAATTCAGTTAATTGTAAAAATGCTGAATGTTATGGTGTCACAATTTCAATTTTAATCGAAAATCGATCAAAATGACCTTACGGTGTATACTGTATATTTCAATAGCTGAATCGAAACGCAGAATCAGTGATTCTCCCAATATTTTTTTCCTCTCTTCACCCGTTTACTTGCAGCATCCAGCACGTTTCAGAAGAAACAACACTTCAAAGATGACACAGCGTAGCTTACTAACAATAGATCACATATAGACTGTTTTTAAAGAATTTGAAAATGTAAGTGATGTTTGTCAGGGCATACAACCAATAATGAAAAAAATGTTTTAATCAAAAAATCAAATAGTAAAAATAGTAGATTTGGAGAATTATGACATCTATACTGTGGATGTCATATAAGTTTGATTTTATTTTAACAAGTCCAAAGAAATCTCATTGAAATGTAGATAAATTCACTGACACAAATGCAAGTATTTCCAAACTTATTTTGCAAAACATGCCAATTTGTGGAGCAGAAAGAGTTGTGTTCGTGCAGATTTTGCCCCCTGGCAGCCAATCAAAAAACATACATAAACCAAGTAAAATGGGTTTGGGTCATTAGCTCTGCATGACAGCTGATACATCTCGCTGTATACCGGTGCTACACAACGACCTGATAGCGAGTGATAGCACTTAACAGACATTTCTCGTCTGAATTTGCGACAAATGTAAAGCAGCTGCAGTATTAAGTTGAATAAAAGCAACTCACCAAAGTAAGCCGTGTACTGTATTTGTCCGACACAGCAGCACTCTGGGGAAGAGGTGTGTGATTGTGGGCTTCTCTGTTGTTTGCATAATGTAAAACTAAACAACCCAAATGACACACTGCTCGAACATGTCGGGAGAGCGAGGCTCTTGTCCTGCAACTGTTTCCTTGTATTCACACTGGCTATTTTTTCATTTGTAAGCATTCCACACATGCAATAAGATCCTTGTGTATTCATATAAGAATGTACTCTTCTACATTCAGCTGCTGCAGTCTTAAGCCTTGTGTTTTTTCCCCTTTCATCCCCCCCGTTGATGAATTGAATATGAAAATCCCTCTGTGTTTCTCCAAGGAGGATATTTCTCTGAGTGGCAAAAATGCAACAAATCCACAATGAAAAGTAAACCGACTCAATCTTGACTGATACTCTTCCCTGATTGCTGCTTGAGAGAGTGAGATAGATCTACATTTTGAGTTTACCACCAAACTCAATCGCTCCCAGGATGACTAATGTGTTGCTGGGACAGAAGCTCTGCAATGCGTGGTGAGATCTCCCAGGGCCTTTGTGGCTCTCACATGCTGGACATCCCCATTGAGACAGTAAAGAATAGGTGGTCACTAGGTATGGACACAATGAAACAGAACTCAGGGACTGGAACAATTGCTAGAGCTGTCAGAGGGTGACAGAAACTGTAATTAATGATATTTTCTATTTTCACAGAAGAGAATGAGCATCTGACAGAAGCATTATTAATGAGCGCAGCCTTGTTGGAGGGAATAATGGCAGTTTATTAGCAGCAAGACAGATTTAACAGATCTCTCTCAAACAAAGGGTTTAGACACATTGAAAAATGGAGACAATCTGCCCTAAAGATCCAATGGGAGAAAATGTTCAATACAACTAAAATGTTAGTATTGTGATCATATTCTTTTTTTCCCCCTCCAAACCATCTGCTCAGCAAGTCGATAATGAAAGGATTCAGGTTTTTTTTTTCAGTGTTACTACTTACTTTTTAAAAGGAGAAGATGTTGATAGCAAAATAGTATCAAGTTAAATCTTTCTTTTACTATCTCTGCAGTAATTAATCTACACACACTTTTGTTTGACAGGTACAAAGATGAATATTCTTAGCTTTAGATACAAATACATTTATGAGTTTTTAGTGAAAAGGATGAGAATTTTAATGAAAACTGCAACTAATGATTATTTTTGTTTTACATGTTGATTACTGTTTCTCAAACCTCAAGATGACGTCCTCAAATGTCTTGTTTTATCCACAACCCAAAGATATTCAGTTAAAGGAGTCATAAAGGAGTAAAGAAATATTTAGCTTTAAGAAGGTGGAATCAGAGAATTTTGGTTTGTTTTTTCCTTAAAAAAATACTAATATCAATTAATGGACTATCAAAATAGTTTCTGATTAATTTGATAGTTGACAACTAACTGACTAATCAATTTATCGTTCAGCTCTTGGCGAGTATATCAGGGTTGTCAAATCAGCATTATGGCTGCTCTTCAAGCACTGGTTGTAAATGACTATGTAAAGGTATCTACTTGTTATTATATTACACAATTGGTTCTGCATTCCATTATTACTGATTTTAATAATAATTTGATAATAATAACGAGCCCTGAAAACAGAAGTCTAGGAAAAATAATGGCAAGCAGATATTCAAGTATACAACTATTGTACAATTTATTGTATATTGTATATTATTATTACAAATTTGAAGATTCTCATTGCTGCATCAGTTTTTGTTGTAACTTCTGTGCCATTGCAGACACAGTCTGTCTTTTCATTCTTCCATTTTTTTGTTGCTTTTCTTGGATGCTATGTTTAGAATCAGTGGTTCTGTGTTTGGTGTCAAAATAGTGTCTGGCACGGTCACTGCCTTGTTACAGAGAAGATACTGGCTTGTCTCTATCAAGCAGGGATGGGATGGATGGACAACATACTTCTGTTAGCAGCATAAAATTTTATTGTGCAAATTATGTTATTTACAAGCTCTCGTGGGCCACATAAAATGAGGTGCTGGGCCAGATTTGGCCCATGGGCCTTGAGTTTGACATAAGTGGAGTAACTCAAAACATACATCCTTTTCCAAGTAAACCAAACAGATATCCATTGTACTGTTTATACTGCTGGTCTTAAAGCAAAGCCTGTAGTTCAGAAAAATAGATTTCTAAACCTTCACAGAAACAATACATGTATGTCTCAGACAGAGATCATTTAATTTAATAGACCAATACAACAAGGACAATAGTCTGTGGTCACCTATCCAACCAATCATAGTGAGAAACTGTGCAATTACCCTAAAATTATCCCATTATTCCTTCCAATATCTTATGGATTTAGGCAGGGAATAACTATTTTTGAAGTAATGCTGATAATGGCAATATCACCACTGGGTGAAAAAGATTTGTGAAACATATTCCGGCGGCGTTTCAACAGAAACTCCTCTCTGCTTCATTCATTTCACTGGACTGAAATATGGCTCCGATGTGACACTACAGGCATACGCCATTGAATAGATGTATTAGATGATTTCCAGAAATGAAATGATACCCCCCCGAACCTATTTTCAGTTCATGTAATTGATTCTCATCCAGCAAGTTTGACTGTATTATGTTTGTTTGAAAAGTTAAAAGAATTCGGCTAATTTCTCCCCAACCAGGCAATACTTAACCAGATTAGAGTGGCCACTTCAAGCTTTGTTGATGCATCCAAGTGAGGCAGGGCAGCCCAGCTGCAAAAGCTGATCAAAAGAGAGAGGGGGAATGTGATATTAGCATCAAGTGCTTCAGCGAGTGACTCAGACAAAAACATTGAAAAAAACATCATTATTAGAGACTTCCTTTACCCATGTTTGGAAGTGAATATATCTGTTTGTCAAGCAGCTGTGTGCATCCATACATGGCATTGATTCGTACTTTAACCAGCATTATAAGGCAATTCCTCTTTTCCCTTTTTGCATCCCGTTATTGGTAGTATGCTAATGACATCCGCTGTGATTAGTGATTTTCTTCTAATCTTTATTCCACGGTGGCCTGAGCAATCACAGAGGTAGAGCTTCAAGATTTACAGCAGCAAGCTTCTTCTGACTGCTCTTCCCGTCTGCCCTGACTTGATTTAATTTGAATAATAACTAAAAATTTTGATTCAAAGGCCACTTTGGAGCACCACAGTGCATTTGCAGATTCAGGAAACACACTCACAAGAACATAGGAGAGCCTTTTCACTGTCATGACCTAACCTGTGTTGGGTAAAAGGTGTTTAAAGAGGGAAGTTCCTGATTCATTACTAATGCTTAAAATGCTAATGTCTACATGGATTTTTTTTTTTCTTTTTTGGGCAGTATTTATTAGTTTTTCCTCTTCAATTTAACACAAAATTGACTCCAATTAATTTTACCCTCAACAGGAAGCTTACACTTGTCAACAGCCTTGCATACATTAATCCAAAATTGTAGATATTTAAACTATTGTCAGGAATGACGCACATTTAACTCAATTTGTCTGAGACTTCTGTGCTACAGCACTTGTAGGGAATATATAAAAGTCCATTGTAACCCCCGGGAAGTGTGGGGGCTGCCCAAATAATGTGTGGTCTCACACTGTTTCCAAGCATTTGAACTGGAGTCCATCCAGAACACAGGCAAATGGATTATTTGATTTTTTTTTTTCAGTTAACTTTAAGCATTAAAGGAAGAAAAAAAAAGGTAGGTTACACAAACTGTACCGGCGGCAAGTCAATTTAACTTCCTGCTTAGAACATTTAGTAAGACATCATTACAAAGTTCAGAATCCCCCCTGTGCTAAGTATTGAAAAGAGGTCTGTCATTTGTTCTGGTAATTGAAATACTTTCATAAGTTTCTGTTGAAGTCTACCTGTTAAAAAGTGTCTTTGAATGGAGACACTACGGGGTGCAGTTACTGGTGCGAGTTTGCATTGAAATGCACCTGGAAGCCCTCCCTAATTGGCAGCCATCTCATTTGGCTTTGATACTGCACCTCATCATCTGCATGAGCAGAACAGGCCATTGTCTAGGGAGGAAGTACAGGTGAGTAACAGGCTAATCGCCAAAGACAACGCAGACGGCGCTCGGGAGAAAGCAGAAGTTCGAAATGAAGCCATAAAGCAACTCCAAAATAGTGTCAATTACAGCATGTATTCATAATATACTGCCCGACGCAGTGATGTTTCACCGTAGCTTGCGAGCAAGTGTATTATATAAAATGGTAATGTGGGCAGTAAAACCTGAGTTTAGACAGCAAGATCCAAGGACCTTCTAATTAAGAGCGCCATCTCAGGGACAGCATGGGGAGTGATCTAATGGTGAGTGGCCATGCATGTTTTTACCTGCAGTGTGCTTTATCTACCAATGCCTCACAGCAGGACCTTAGACCGACCTGTCTCCTGCTTTACTGCTGAGATATGAACCGGAACGTGCATGCACAAGGAGCTAGTCAGGCGCCATTACAGCTTGAGTGAAACAAATGGGCAGAAGTGTACTAGGTTGTACAAACAACATCACCGGTGCGAGGTATCATAGGAGTGTCTTGGCTCTGGATACAGGCGTGCTGCTCCAGAAGGTGTGGCAATAGCATTCACACCACCTGCAGAAGTGAAAAAAGACCTCCCGCGTCTTCCCGTGATGGGGTGAAAAGAAGCATTCATGCGATTACACTAGTGCAGGCTTCATCCTCTCCTTAGCAGTTAGCTGTAACCCATCTCAGAGATGCAAGGTGCTAATTACAAAATGACGAACTTAATAACTTGGGCAGACGAAAACAAAACAACGGCAGGCGTGATCAGGATCTCAGACAGGTGCCTAATCTCATATTCTGGATATTTGTTTGTCCTTGAGAAGATTTTCTTTGACTTTGTGCTCAATCCATAACACTTGCCTCATAACTGCACATCTTGTTTCTGTAAATCTATATAATTCTGTGTGGACCTGTAGCTGCAAGCAGTGATTAATTATCTGAGTTTGCCGCAGTCAGCATCTGGGCTACTCAGGCAGTGTATGAAAAGCAGAGCCTGAGCACTGAGAGAGGAATCCATACTGATGGGAAATGGCCTATTGACTAACCTCCTGATATGTGCAAGTCACATGGATAATTGAAAATGAGGAGAATCGAATTGAAATAGAAGAGGAGTTCAGGATGGTCATTTTCAAAATTTTGATACAATAATAAACTAAAGAATAAATGATGAAAAACAGGGTAACTCAGTAGAAAGACCCTTTACTAAATAGTGCAAAAGCTCTGAAATCTCTTTTTAAATGTTCTGTTTTTCTTTAAAGGATCAATATGTTAAAAATTTTACATCCAAAAATGAGTACTGAAGTCCAAAAAGTGAGTTGGAGCTGTAGACAATATATTTCATAAATAAGTTGAAATCCTGTTTAATATTAATGTTAGTCTATGGTTGAAGCAATATATTAGCCAACACTGGCTGTCACAGCTACATCAGTATCAGCATCCTCTATATTAGCCGATAAATATCGGCTCTACTAATATATGATTTGACAAATTCAGAGTCAAGAGATGTCATACGTTTTGGTTCTGTTAGAGTTATGGAATATTAAATCATCCATCTTTGCTCACATCATCTTAGCTTTTCTTATCCTCGTGTACATAAACTATATGATACATGAATATTGTTGTAAAATACACAAATGTGAAATACTTGGTTATCAGTTTTGGTCATGAGAAGCAGGTGATTACGGGTTATCGGTAGCAGCTGAAATAAATCTGTATTGTGAATCCCTCGAAATTTAAAAGAAGGACACATCGACCGCAGTGTTGTTGTCGGAGAAGTGAGTATTATAACTTAACATGCTCCCTAATCTCTGATGATATATCATGGTCATTTTATGATTTATTAAAGTAAATATATTACAGATTTATCCTTAAAGTATTTCTGTATTTCTTTAACTGTATTTTCCTAACGGCCTCTGAGTCTGACAATAAAGTTGAACTGAACTGAACTAAGCTGAAATAAACTCTGCTGTGTTGCGTGTTTTGCACAGGTTTAACTTTGCAAGACATTTGCAGAATAATGTATTGGTGTGTCATAACTCTTTTGAGGGTTGAAAAATGGATTTAGTTAAGTGCAGGAAGTATTATGTTTAGCTCAGGGCAAAGTGTTCTGTTGAGTTATAGCAGCCGATTACCCACAGCTCTGGTCTGGGGACTACATGGGGTATTTGTTTACACCAAAGGAAATGAAACTATTTCCATTTAACTGCCCTGCTTATTGGCCTCCTTTGCTTCATTCCTCAATACATGTGATATGTTTCCTACTGTTACAATGGGTATCTCTGCTTTGACCACAGCAGATGGCAGAAAAATAATAATACAAAAAAGAATCCTCTGAGCGCGGAAATAAAAAAGTTGTGCATTACATGAAGCATTGCGGAGGAACCCTGTTTCCCATTATGTCTTCATAACTGACTGAGTTTTTATGCAGAGGTGCTGATGCAATTAGCCGTCCTCCTCCTAAATGTGTGCCAGAACGTGCTTGGGTTTCAAAGAGTCAAAGAAACACTATCTTCCTTCAATTTCAGGGGACCTGTGCTTAATTTGGCCTCCTTTATCTAATAGAGTTTTTCTTTTTCAAACACCATGTGGTTTGCTGTCGGTTGAATCCAAATAATGGACCACAATGGTCAGCCACAAGAGCCAGGAGACTGATGTTTTATCTATGATATCACCACATTTATATCTCTAACTTTTAACAAGTTTATTCTTTTAAATCCACACTGCTGAGACCATTATCTTTGTTTCAGTCATGAATATAAAAAAGTACCGTAGCTGGAAGGAGTGAGGAAAATGTGGAAATAGAAGCGTGATTTTAAGCGCTTCCAAAATGAACACTGAAAACACATATTTTACACGCATTTATCTCCATCACTTGACAACAGCACTGACAAAAGCTCCATATCTTGATTTCCAACGTGCATATATTCCTCCCACTACAGTGTCAGCATAATCCCTGCCAGGAGTGAGTGCTGCATAGGACTGCGAGAAAGGCAGAGAAATGAAGGGGAGGTGGGGTTGGGGCGCTGGAGAGAACGATGAGGTTGATCCCTCGTAAGCTGGCCCATGGCCTCAACCCTCTTGCATTTATCTGAGTGGCAATGGTGGTGAATCAGTCACCAATCAGACAGATGAAGAGACACCCTGGCTGGCCCTGATTCTACTGCCCCCTAGAGGAAACAACCCAACAGGCAAAGGTAATAAATGCAACAGCAGATTCTACGTTCCAAGGTGGCTGGAGGTATCAGTCATTTTTATGAGTCTCTTATAAAGCAGATCTAGTTTAACTACAAGTGAAATGCTCTCCTCTACTTTGCTTCTCAGACTTTACAACACAGAGTATACAACACAAATCAATATGCAGGCGTAAGCTATTCAGAGTAAATGGACTCTGTGCCTTTGATTTACACACACAAAGCATGCTTAAGAAGAAAAAAGGGCTAAAGAGAGAGAGATTTCACCAAAAAAATCATTCTGTATTGGCGTGGCTCCTGATCCAGTGTTACAGCTTTGGAACAAATCTCTGGAGAAAATCTACAATCTACTGTCTCCCCAATATTAAATTGTTACCCACCCGTTACGCTGAGCACAGATGCCCCATCCAATCGGCAGCTGGTGTGCTGTATATTTCCGTTAATATTTCACATTAGCCTGTGGCGCGACATAATACCAGATGATTGCTTGTCTGTTATGGTATATGATGAGAAGTGTTCAGGGCTGCTAATGTGAGACGTCTCTGTTTACCACTTTGATGGATGGCCTCCCTGATAGGACCTGAGTTATGTTCAGGGGTGTCACAGGAAAAAGATGACAGACGGGCCCAGCTGTTGAAGATATCGACACTTTGACCAGACCATGAAGACATTAATCACAGCGTGGCTAACCAGCACTGAGGGAGAGCGGGTGACTTCTGTTATTAAGACACAAGTTGTGATGGGGGGATACACTGTAAAATAGACTGCTGTGTGATCAGAAGTTATGAATATAACAGCTCAACATAAACAAAGACAATGCTGAAGGCTGTGAAGAACTGAAATGACCCAAAGAACTTGTAACATGATTAACTGTCACAAGAGATTAGAGGGCAGTAATAAAGATAAACGGGGGGTTGTTGATGCTGTAATATAATATTAAGTGATGGCAGATATCCAGAAGTTAGTGTCAAAATGAAAAAGAGGACACTAATGGATCTGTGGGATCTTCAGTCTCAGTTGCACCATCTTGTCACACGGATAAGACACAACTGATACACATAGAATCACTGTGAATAGACAACACCATGTTCTTGTAATGCTGTGCTTAGTTATTAATTATTTATCAACCTGATTATACCAACATGTTGTTGTTTAATCGGTAGTATGGCGATTCATTGTTTTTTCGTATTTTGTGAATTATTCGATATTTCTTCCTTGATATGTTACAGTATGTATAAGAAAGATCGATTAAATATAAAAGTAGTACATGCTCATTCATGAACAATAATAATGTACACGATTAAATACGGCTGTGCAAGAAACCCCCTCCGCAGTCGCTGAAACTCTCTTAGTTTCCAACAGACCAGCTGCCCATTGCTGGCAGTATAGCTCATGGGTAGAAAATAATATTCATGGGAGATGGAGGAAATGAATGATGATGTATGTGTTTTGGATGGGGCTGATTGAAGGGGGTTTAAATCCCAATCAATCAACGAAAACTGATGATGTCTCCGAACAATTCTGAAGTTAACCCAGCCTGGAGTTTAAGTTCACTACCTACAAAGGCCCAATATTAAAGCCAATGGAAACCCAAATCTACAAAAACATTGTAACTATATACTTACGTGTCTTAGGCAGATGAAAGTAAGCATTCAAAAACTATTAGAAATTAGTTTTAATCCTAATCGATGTAGTAGTAACTGAAAGCAAGAGGCACATGACAGCAGACCGAAAGGCAAAATTGAAAAATAAAACGCACCAACTTTAAAGAGTTGGAGTCCTCTGAGTCTGATACTGCTGGACGAGGAGGAGTGTGGGGGTGTGGGAAAGCCCTTTTTTAAGGTGGTCCCTAATGGACACAGCAGTGCTTGACATTACCTGCACAGTGGCCGACTTGGCCCTATTAAGTTGTGCTGTTGTGCACTCAAGGGATGCTGTGCTCTTGTAAGACACCATCCAGCATTTAAACATAAAAAGTTTGGAATGTTTTTAAAAAAATCTTTTACACTTTCCTGATATTGGGTCGGAATTGGTTTAAGTTCTGATTGGATATTTATTGTGAAAATTTCACAATTAATTGCGCGAACTAATCATAAGAAATGCACAGTGTCAGTTGTCTGACTCAAATGGGTGCCACAAAACCTTTCTGCTTCTGTTTAATCTGCCTCTTTGAGACTGAGCCAAGTGAGGAACTGGAGAACTGAAGCCACACTCCTTTGAGAAAAACAGCAGTTTTACCTCGCAGAACATGGGAGTTGTTGGTCTACGACTGTTAAAACACTTACGTCACACAATGACACTAGCCAATCACAATAGTTCAGTAACTCTCGTGTTTTGCACAGGTGGCTGCTTCAGTTCCCTGCTGGAAAGGGTGATCTAGCGGCAAAGTTAAGTGGGGAAAATATTCTAAATATGGCATTCAGTTTAACTGATAAGGTTGTCAAAAGTGTCTATACTTTTATACTGTACAATATCACGTTTAAAACAATACAATATCCGTTAATTATAGTATCGAAACTACCCTAACAATGAAAAATGATTTAAGTGTTTATTTATAAGTTCAGTCTTTGTCCTGTCTGAACTTTGACTTCCATCAGCAAAACATCACAGTATAGACTAATTTTTTCTGTACCAGTACAGAGAGCAGATGGTTAATTTTTTTTTTTTCTATCTTGTGGGACTCCAACTTTTTTCCTTGACATTTAAGACGTGTAGATGATCTTTTTTTTTTTTTTTTTTTTAATACTAGCACTGTATCGAAGTTAAAAACTCTGGCATCAGGCAACACTAAACTGATACTGATTTTTTAGGCGGCTAAAATACATGTTTCTGCTGCTCCTCTGCACAACAGCTCATTGCTCAGCTTCTGTTTTGGTCCTCCTGCACGAGCTGCCAATCACTGCCACGCCTATACAGTCTAGAGGAATGGCCTAAACAGTGAAATGAGCTGTTTTTTGACGCAGGTTTTCTGATACTTTTTAACACTTATTTTCACTCAGATTCTTGTGGATGTTTAATGATACACTCTTTGACAGACTTTGATATCAAATATGCATTTTTAGTGTGCATGCACAGGGTCAAAAAAGTAGTACTGGCAATAGAAAAGATTTAAAAAACCAGGTGCTCTTCAAGGATGTGGTCAAAAATTAAATAAAAAAAATAAATAAACAAACACTGACTGTCCAACTGGCAATAAAGACATAAAGTAATTGATGGCAGTCAGGAATGATCCGAGGCACTTTGACATTAAATTTAAAAATCCCTTATTCAGTTATAGATATGCCAACACATTTTGACAAGAGTTAATCCTGCATTAAAGTAATATAAGAAGAGCATTTTTTGCAACATTACCAATACATTACCAGTTCAAAAGTATTGTTTCACACAATGACAACTTTCTCACACTCTGTCATAATTGAGGTTATTATGATAGCCCCTTAATGTGCAGAGAAAAGTGATGGAACAGACAACAAAAGTCAAGCTGACAAATTAGACTTGAAATCGTTCATTAACATAATGTCTGGAAGTTCATTAATAACACTGTTTTTAATTATTCATGGTCTTGTTTCAGTACAGCAGTTTTTCTCCTGCTGAGCTACATATCTCAATTGGCTAAAAATGTAACAAAAAAAATGGGAGAGAGTGAGAGAAAGAGGGAAAGAAAAAATAGAGAAAGAATAGAGAGGAATAGAGGGAGAGATCACAATACACACAAAGATGGGTCATTATTTCAGCACTGCAGGGGAGACAGTTAAACACTACTTTGTTCTGTTCAATTTGACTCTGTGCAACATAACATGCAACCATCTGGGTGTAAACCAGCTTATACCTTATTTCAAGCAATTTTATGCATCTCATAAGTACGACTGTTTGACAGCCCACAGAGCTGTGTATTCATAGCACAGCTTGGTATTCTATGGAAATCCTACTATTGTTATCAACCATTCACTATGGCGACATTCATGGAAATATGCTTTTCATACCAGCCGTAGCACGATCTTGAACATTATGAACTAAGAAAAAAGTCTTTGGTTCTATTTGTGCGAGGTCACTTCTGATAAACAAGCCATTTCTGCATGTGCTGGATTCACCTTGAATATTCATATTTCCTGTCCAGGTTTTCTGTATTAACAAGATAAATTTAAGCCCTTTTTAAGGCCATTATGAGTGCAATTTAAGACCTACTTCACATCCATACAGGAAAACAAAGTACGTAGGATATGCAGGAAAATCAGAGAGAAATTCATTTTGGACTCTTTGAGACTTTATGGACCCATGGAAACCCAGGCTATCAGATCTTCTGTGACGATTGTTACTTGGAGTGAATGCAATCAGGCTTTGTGAATACATGACACAGTTTCATAATTAGGATACATAAAAATGTACGCTGACTATACTGCAGTAAAGTTACAGAAAAAGAGACGTTAACAGATTACCAATACATTTATTAAAAATGGGGATACAATTAAAATTCAAATAAAATACATATTTAAATAGAGAATAATATAGGACCATGTGCAGTGCACACACATTACAACACTGATTTGTTTTATTTTCCCCCCATTATTTTGTCTTTAGACAAGAGAAACAACATCACAGTACAGTGCAAGTTATGCCTTCCAACTGTGAAAATGCTGTCATCATCCAAGAATTCGACATCTAATTTAAAGAAACATTTAATGTTATCAGTAAGACCAACACTAATGTTAGCACAGAAAGCTAGTGAGCTAGCTAACCTGTCAATACGGCTACAATTTGGGACTATAGGTGGTGATGCCAGTTATTGCTGGTTTACTTAAAGTTTGAGTGTGAATTGTGAATAGCACACTTAACAAAGTACATTTAAATGTAGGGATGAAATGATAATCGGTTTCATGATAAACCATGATGAGTAATACTCTTAATGAGTAGTATTATCATTTCAAATTTTAATTGTGTTTGATTACCAATCTATGAAAATCTGATGGTAAATACAACACAGCAGTACTGTGGGATTGTTATGCATCAATGAAAACATTGAAATTGCAAAGAATATGATGCCATTTCAAATCATGGAAAGGTTTTCAATACAGAAATTGGTTAAATGATTTCAGTGTGTGTATCAATACTTTCTGAGTACAGTACAGTACTTTCTACATTTGCAGCACATTTTAACAAAACCATGATAATGCCGATAACAATAATTTTGGTCGGTATAATCATGATATAAAATTTTCATTTCATTTCATCTCTATTTAAATGTAAATAATCACCACAATTTATCTAAACGTGCATGTGCGTATAACAAGGAAGGAATACCCAGACAAATGATTAAAAAAACAACAACAAACAAAAAACATTATTAAGCTATAAATTTTCACCATCTTTGGTACTGACAAGTAACCGAAAGTAATTAAGTTAGGTCAATTTAACATTCTGACACTTGGATTAGGTTACTTTTTTAACAGATAAAGAAGTTGCTGGTTTGGCTTGCTCAAAACAGCACTAGAAATAATAAAAATCTTTTTTTAAATTAAAAACTAATTATGCTTTTATTTTTTTTGACAATAACTGTCTGAAGAGCGCCTTTCTGTGCCATCCAATACTTTAATCCTCCAAATCTCAATTAAACCTCAGCTTCATCAAGGTCAGCATTAGCACAGCAAACAGCAAAAAACATCTTATTTTTCAGGCTTTCTTCTATACTCTTATACCTAAGATGAATGCCAGATGGGACTTAATGCAAGAGATCTCCTTTTGTTTATTATAAATATTAATATCACTGGTAAATACAATCCTACGACAACAATTGGTCGGACATAACTTCCATTCCACAGAAACATCATGGTGTTTGGTGATTGCCCGCCGTGGCATACCTGCACAGATGAAACTCATCCTATATTCTAAATGCTAAGTGGTTTCATCCAGCAGTGAGGAATGGAATAAATATGTGGATGGCTTTCCTAGCTCAAATATATTCTCAAACATGGTTGCTTGCACCGGGGGTGCTTAGCAACATCGAAGCTGAGCAGATAAAAAGGAAAGAGAGAAAAAAGGGGAGACAGAGAGAGAAATCCTTGCTGACAGCTGCTTTCTCCATGCTTCTCCATGTTGTAAAGATGTTACCCTCAGAACTGTATTGAGACAACTGACCCATTGTTCGTGTTGTAATTAAAGACCACAGCTGAAGACACCGAGCCACATGGCCGAAGGGGGCTTTCCTCACTCCACCAGCACACACGATTCACTGTAAAGCTATCGAGAGTAAGTGGCAAAAGCCTGTGTGATCATCCAAATTTAATAATGTTATCTTACAACCGATATTATAAAGAATAATGATTTTATTTCACTTGTTCTTTGTTGATAAATACAAATATTTGTCAATCTTTCTAAACATCTAGCCATTAGAGAGCCTGTAGACTTTTAATCACAAGCACTTCAAAAGATGTGACAAGATGTTATCTTTGATTTATTTCACTGTTTAAGATTGTTTTTATCTTTATCAAACAATTCAGATTTAAAGCAAACCTTTTCGCCATGATTTTTCTTTTCTCAAGTTCAAAGAAGCTCTGATCTTTCACATTTTTTGATGAATAAAAAGCTGCACTGACAGCTTACAAATTTACACTGTCATGAGTGCTAATTTTCAATTAAATTCTGGATTGCATTTATTACAGCAAAAGCATTAGTCAGTCGTTTATCTGATAAATCTAAGTACTCTATCATCGGCTGTGTTATGGTGTTGCACAGATTTTGGCATCTGCAATCACATTCCACTCACTTGTGCCTGAAGCAGCTGTAAATCGAGTAATTTCACAGTAGCATGAAAAGTTGAAGACAGGCTTAGCAACAATGTCAAGCAAGACACAGAATCACATTTATCTATCTGTGTGAGTATTTGATGGGTATCTGCTTGAGCTCTGAAAACAGAGTCTATGTATATTCCCTCTAAAAACGTCCTATTTCTGATAGCCAGATAATGACCAGTCTGACTTCAAACCAGTCAATTCTAATTAAAGTCCTGGTCCGAGGCAAAGCCACATTCCACAGGCAGCAATCTGATGGAGTGGACAGATTCACATGAAACAAGCAGCATTACAGCAGACTTTGATTACTGAGGTATTCATCAAACGTCAATCATTCAGCATACCTGGTTTCGATTTTAGGCGCAGATTTGATATTTGATGTTTCACAATACCAATTAGCGGCACACCTTATTGCACAGAATCAGAGGCATACAGTTCGTGGATGATATGAGTTTGGTTGGTTTGAATGTTAATGTCTGTCTTTTGGGAAATAACAGCAAAGCACTGAATAATTAGGCTTCACCAAAGGGAAGGACATATGTTGCTGGGAAAATTCAAATGAAATATTTATCAACGAATATGTTTTTTTAAAAGAACGGGATAACTGTGAAACAGCATGGTTTTAAAAAGTCATATACCTGCAATTTTATTTATAGAGGTTACGTAGTCCTGTAATCCTACCTACAAGCTGCTGAGATACAGGGTCAGACAAACAGAAGATGATTGTTCACTGAATTTGTGGTGGGATGACCTTTGAGACGCAGTTGAGCTTCAAGACAGACGACATTAAAGCAGTGGTTTTCAAACTGAAGTCCTCGGACCAACAGAGGTCTTGTACGTGGATAGTAAGGGGTCCTCAGTAAAAGGAAGAACGGAACATTTAAATTTTTATCACATTTTATGGACGATGGAACAATACTGGAAAAAATAGTTTTGGCCCTTTTGATTTATTGTAATTTATAGTGATCCTAGTTTGATCACTGACTGACTGATACAATTATATTGTCTTCAAACTTAAAAATAAGGGTTCCAAATTTTGTGCATTTTCCTTGACTGATAGTTAAAAATGTTAACAATCAAGTAATCATTAATAATTAATACAATACAAAACACGATTTTTTTTCTAATCCTCATTTTTCCCCCTCACGTTTTCTAAAGTTATCAACAAGTTTATTTTTTCAACAAATGCCTCCACCAGACAAAATAATCTCAAATGATACATTTTAATCATTTAAGTTCTTAATAGTAATTAATTAATTAATTAATTAATTATTAATAATTATCATGCCTACTAAAAACAAAAGAATTACTCTGAGGGAATCCCTTCAGACAAAATGCTCTCAAATTAGGGATCAGTAATCTGCATCTATTGTCTCCTTAACATGGAGAAGTTTAGGATCTCCTGCATTAAAGCACAGAAAATAAACTTCAACACTGATTGCAACCAACCAAATACCACACAGTGCTGTTTTTAGTTTCCATTTGTCTGTCTGTGCTTTTTATGGTTATCAGGATATTTCAAAAAATACTTTGCATATTTAAATGTAACCTGATGCAGAGTTTGGTAATGAGTCAAAGTACAACTGCATGGTTTTTGGTCATGATATGGATCAAAAAACACCACCAATGTGGCCCTTTATTAAGTTAAATATAATTTAAATGTGTTGAACGCCTGTTTTATTGAAGAGTAAAACTTGATGGTATTTTGCCAATATGGTGCTTTAGCAACATAATAAAATGGCCAAACTCAATGATCATCAGGATATCTATATGAAATCTAGCACAACTCATCCTTTTGTTTTTTCCAGACAGGATATAAGTTGCTTCTAAAAATCACAGCCAAGCATATTCAAGGCTATTTTGATACACGTCTGGACCAGATGACCTTTTATATTTCTGAACATTTTCAGTTATTAAAATAATACATTCAGAGAGTTGTTCAGCCTTGGTAGAGATATGCGCTTTCTGCGTGTTTTCAAGTTCTTAAACTTCAAGGATAAACCTACAGCTTTAGTATAAGCAAGGTAGTGCCATTTAAAACTCATTACTGTTGTCTGTGCCGCTTCTCGCACCCACTGTATCAGCAGACACAGTGGGAAGTTTTTCTTTGTTAAGGGTTTACACATTCGAGCCCATCATCCCAAGCTTCACGACAAGGCTATGAAAACAGCTTCTTAAATGAGCAGTTAGGATTTTTAACAGCTTCATGGTGCATGCTAAGATGTTTTCAACATAATTACATACTGTGGTGATTTGAAAATAAAAGTACACAACAAAATGATAATTTTTATCACCTGTCCCCTTCACTCCTCACAGTGTGTACCATCCAGTTGAAAGAAATGATATGAAATCCCCCCAAAAGAAAAACAACCTACTGTGGGCCATTATCAACAGAAAGTGATGCCAGAATTGTTTTGACCAGCATAAATACTGGATCTTTGTCATCTGCATTCAGACACACACTGATTATCTGCTCAGCACACTGAAAACTACACAGCTGAACCACAAAAAAAAAAAATCAAAATATAAGAAAATATAGGTTTCTGCAAATATAGTGAAGGTAAAATGTCCAAAATGATCTAATATTTTCTAATTCCCAAAGTATAAAAATGAACATCACTGCTTAAATATGTTTTGTTGATTTTCTATGAATCAACCAGCTGTGCCTTTGTGGCAAACTCTCCCAGATGCCAGAAACTGTTACAAGGTGGGTAATACTTCAGTGTTCCTTGATTAGCTCATACATCAAAGTTTGTAAGTCACCACAGCAATCGTACTTGGTGGACAGAAAACTGAAAAATGGTCAGAGCACAACTACAATCAACTCAATTTCCATGTTGTTGTGGAACTCCACAGTTATATAAACCCATGTGGTTAGGTGAAGGCTGCAAAACACTTTGGCTAAGATCAGGGAAAGTATTATGTTTTTAGTAGTATTTTTTAAACAGCTATATTTTTTGGGGTATGTTTCCACAGCTCAAACACTTTGTTGGATTATGGTCTTGGTTAAATATTGAAAAAAAAAAAAAAACTGATTACAATTTTATTTAAACCAGGTGTGTGGCAGCAAACTCACAGCAGCTACCTTCTGGTAACATTAAATGTTTTCAACCAAGTCAACCATTGTTATTCTGTTCTTATTGTTTAACTGGCTCCCACAACTACTCTTCCTGAGATCTGTAGTGAAATAACACTGGATGGCTGAATAATAAGTAGGGTTGCAGCTAACCAGTATTTTTCATTATCAATTAATCGTCTGATTATTTTCAAAATGTACTGATTAATCGCATAGTGTAGTGAAAAACACACATCACAATTTCACAGAGCCCAAACTGACATTTTCAAGTTGCTTTTTTTGTCCAACCAACTGTCCAAAACCCGAAAAACTCTCATTCAATGTTAGAAATGACAAAGAAAGAAAGCAAATCCTTTCATTTAAGAAGGTGGAACCAGCAAATGTTTGACATTTTTGCTTGAAAACAACAATTAAACGATTATTTGATTATCAAAATAGTTCAATAGTTGCTAATTTTCTTTCAACTGACTAATTGTTGCAGCTCTAATAATAAGTATTACTAACAACTAATCATCTTAACCCTTACTGATACCTCAAAGTATTGGGTAATTGGCAGAAAAAATATTTTACCATTGTCTTCTCCCTGTGTTACTTATTAATTTCTGTCACTGATATGGTAATGCTGAGTTAACAAGTCATACTGCTTGAAGCAATGCCACAAAACTTCAAGATGATGTCTCTATTAGTTACTGAAAAACCTCTGCACGACTGTCAACACTTCCTCTTCAGTTCTCTTCTCATTGTGTACAAATCGCTGGACTCACTGACACCAGAGACCAGGATTCTAATCCTGACTGCCGTCTATGTTTAGGTTTAGGCATCAAAATCTCATTTGCTAAGGTCAGGAGAGAAAGATTGTGGTTCCATTTGAAAGTTAACACTTTGTGTCTTATGCTTCCTGAGTATGAGCGCCTAAACTCAACCATAAAAAAATAAATGTTGTATTGCAACATGAGATATTTTGGTGGAAAACTAATTAAATATGTTGCTATCAACATTTTGCTGATACTTTCAGTATCAACATTTGCAATCAAATTACATTAATTAACTTCATGGTGTTACTAGAAAATGTATCCAGACACAATTCTGTCTTCTTCAGAACAAATTTAAATATATATGTAATAATCAGGTGACAGGGATGGAACATAGCGAAAAGCTAATCATGCACTTACTAAATAATAAATCTTGTCATCTTTCCAAATGACACATAAAACATCAACAAATTGCCTATTTGACCGAACTATCACCGGTCTCCACTTCTTACCACATTATATCTACTACATCCCAGGCATATATTGGACCTTTTCGTCACTAATATATGAACAATCGTGGAAGCGGTTATTTAAGGGGTGAAAACCTTAATCTTCCACACCTTTTCCTGTGATGGAAATGGACTGAAATTATGTTTACACTAGATAAAATATGCCATACTTGTTGTGACAGTTTCTGTCAAAGCACGTCTTTTATGTGCATATCAATCAACCAAAGCAAAACCTTTAAGATGTGTTAGCAAGCAAAGTGTGAAAATCATTGCTGCTGGGTTGCTCTTAATTTTGATATATGAAAATAGATCTGTGGTGTGAAACACATGTCCAGTACAAACTGCTTCTGTTTTGAAAAGGCTTTATTGGCACTGTAAACTAGTGCCACCTGACAAGCCGAAGTACATTTCTGTATGGCAGCGTGCAAATAGCCTCTCAAACATTAAACGTGCCATACCAAAAGATATACTTTATTAATAAAACTAATTAAGGACACCAGATTTAATGAATATCTCACTCACTGCCACTGGACACTAGTTTGAGGGTCGTAAAGTGGTGCAGTTGGCCAATAAATGCTACTCAGTGCAATGTTTTTTCTGAGTTTCACAAAGGTGCTAATGAAATCTCCTGTTACTGCCAGGACTCCAAATACCATACAGTCGCTAGGATTGATCTGAAATAACATTATGTCTAATGTAACTGGAAAGCTTCATAATATCAGCAGGTAATAGACTATAGTTACAGCAACCCACACACTTAATTATTTCTAATTAGCCTCACCCTTTTAGTCCATTAGCACCAGCTGTACCAATGTGTGCTCAACTTGCGAACCAACCCATTTACATTACCATCCTCAAACTGAAGGCTATTATGTTTTCTGATTTTTCCAATTCAGCTATATTAAGGCTTCTATCCCCCTTCATGGCACACTGGATGGATTGCCAGTTCACAGAGAGACTAATAGAGACACACTTATGGGCAATTTATAGTCTCTACTTCACCTGACTCTTTATAATATGTGAAGAAACAGCTCCCACGCAACGCTCAAAGGGAGAACATTCATTGTGGACAACTGGGCCACGAATCAAACCCAGGACTGTCTTGCTGTGAGGCAGCTCTTGACACCCTAAGAGAGTGTTCAGAAATCAGCCCTGTGTTAGAACAATGCAAGGGGCTGTGTTGGTGGGGGTGTGTAGCTTCAGGTAACTTGAAACAATGAAATACAATCCAAGAAGTCCAGTTTGAGTGACAGATCTGTGAATTGAAGGCTTTTCAGGTGCCAAAACTCTGCAAAGCAGTTTATACCACTATGAAACAGGATTTTACAGCGCTGGGAAGTTAGCACAGCAGCAATTATTTCATGCTTCATTCTCACTATTTACCATCGTAATATCATGATTTAAAAACCTTCCGTATTTGAAGTAGTGTGTCCCCTCAAAGTTGCCTTAGAGGTGTTGCCCAACTAATCATTACACTACATTGTCATGTCATGTTTATTGTTTTCTTCTTAAACACAACTAAGTAATAGACGTGTGGTGCCCTTTGAGATGCAGCAATAATATCGTCCATCACAATGATTCATTGTGGACTCTGTAATATGCCAGTTTGCTAGACATCAACCAACACTAGTTCAAGCTACAAAGTGACGCACCAGGAAGGTGTTTTTGCATGTATGAGACTGGCCATGGCACTGCCTCACTGGATGATGTGTTGCGGCAAAAGCTGAGCTGAGAATCATGTCCTTGTGCCAGAACTTTAAATCTGTTCTCCTCTCTGCCACTTTCAGCTATCATTTCTGAACGGGACTGTCGCGACTCTCCTCCACCCCATTCTCCTCCAGCTCTTCTAATCCAGTGCCCAGGTCGAGCTCATCAGAAGTCCAGATGATCTGGATGATAATCCAGATCGTCAGCCAGTTTCTACACTCCATCGGGGGTTCCTTTACTAATCACGGCTTCACTACCCCCTTTATCTTGATGATGTCACAATGGAGTCCAACTGCCAAAGACTTTTCACATTTCTCTCTAAATCGTGCACATGTCAATAAAAATACTTGCATACTCAAACCGGGTCTCTCCTGATTGAAACAACATGTTCAAGTATTACAAAGTATTTGTCACTGTTAACAGTAACAAGACCTACATAGAAATTTAGTACGGTACATTCTTAGAAAAGCAGTATATCTGTGCTGCAAATACATTGCAAAAGCCAATAATGTGATGGCTGCTCAATGTCTGGGTTAAAGAGGTGAGGCCAGTGGAGTAACCAGATTCACCTCAGGGAAAGTCCAGTCATCACCTTTGGAGTTTATGAAAAGCTGAGAAGCATTGGTGTTTGAACAGCAATTGCAAAGGGACATATGCATCCAGCACACAGTGGGTCACAGTGATTCTACGGCAACTGGTAGACAGGTCTCTGTGGTGCTGCATGGAACATTCCCCCAAATCCAGGGATATCCCTTTTATTGGGAAGGATATTCTACTACAAGGCTTTGGACCTACAAAAGAAAGTTTTATAAGACAGCAGTGAACAATATGATCAGGTTCCCTATTTTCTTACGCCTTATGCACTACATTGTTTATGGCATTATTACTGAGAAAATTATGAAAATAATTTACTTTCCTGTTTGGCAGTGTGAAGTTAAGCAGCTTAATTCTTACATTTTTAGGTGCAACCTTTCTTTAGTCTTTGGAAAGCCCCCCAGGGAGATGTCTCTCTACTATTGACCTCTTCTGAATATGAAAAATCGTTCTGCATACAGGCCTGATTATGCAAACACTGAATCTGTTCCTCGAATGGGAGATAATTTGAACCTGCATAATTTCCTGAATGTGTGTTTTTTTTTTTTTTTTTGGATGATGAATAGGGAAACATGTTGTTGCTCATACCTGCCCAACTGTAGCTCATCCTTCTTCCTGTTACCTTGGGCCTAATTTAATAACCTAAAACTCACTCAGCCAACTGTGATCCTACTGTGCACCCTGATGGCAGAAATATGTGTAAACACCTGCACTAATTACCTTCTCAGGCAGATTATTTATGAAATGCATTAAAGCATGTGTAAAACGATTCATTGGTCAGAATTCAGGGCAATTTTTCACTCGACCATCCAAATGTCTTCCAGCCCAGGGGAGGCAGAGCACGTTCCCACTGAAACTTAACGGCATTATCTCTCCGTGACTGTTCATTTTCAGGACTGTTTGTCAAAAGGAGACTAAACAAGATTATCAAATAGACAAAGATGAGTATGGCTGTGTTCTCTAATTCAGCCCACATTGATTGTTTATGTTTGATGTAATCTGCTTAATGTGTTTATTGTCCTGCGGACGCTCCAGTTTTTCATGAAATTCCCTAAATAAAAAGTTGACAATACCTATTCCTCAACATCGTTTCTCTCGTGAATAACCTATGCTAAGATATGCCTCATAAATATTTTCTTATTACAAACTTTGCAAGAGAGCGCATTGACTGCACTGCAGGTGCTGAGTAGAGGACAAAATTAGCATGGCACTCAGCCTTGAGTGTTCAGGAGGACTAATTGAGCCAAAACTTCTCAGAGATAGACATCTCTGATTACATTACATCAGTGAAATATTCTCGTCTCACAAGTGTGCTGATACTGAAACGACAATGCACAAGACAAACTTCCACCATGATTAACAGTGGGTAATGATTTCTCATATCTCCTAATTATCCATGTTTGGTTATCTTGTACCAGAAGTTACTGGGAGGGGGCCAAATTGATCAAGAAAATTTGTATTCATTTTCAACCATAATGATGAATGAATCTAATTTGAAGAGTCAAGTCAAATCCATTGCTATCTCATCAGTGGAAATGACAACAGATAATAGATTTTCAGACCATTCAATTGGTGAATCGTTTAATACAGTTGATATACTGGATAATGAATTTCACTGATAGCCTTTTACAGATACAGAACAGCACCAAACTCTTGCATCACACCCGATAAAAAATTCAAGAGCTTACTCAAGTGTTTCACTTAAGTTACTGCAGGTTTAACTGTGCTGCAATACACAATGTAGATCACAGAATAGGCCTAATGACATGTGAATTTAGCAAAAGGATTTTGCAACAGAGGAGTAATAAGAAATTTGTGTCATCAGCACAGAGTCTTAGATAACATGCTTTATGTGCAAAAAGAGTCAGTATATACAGTAAATTTTCCATTGAAAGGATGATGTGAAAGTTATTTAGCTATAGAAGCAGGCAGTGGTTTGACAATGAAGCACAGTGAAATGAATGAAATGTAAGTGTATGAACATTGCCTTCAACTCTGAGTTTACCTGCAAGAAAGGACATGGAGATTTTCTATTAATTTCTATTTTCTTAATTAACCATGACAGCACCTCACCTTAACCAAGGTTTCCTAAGGTGCAGATTCTTGAAAGATAGTTGACTGAAAAAAGAGAGATGACTGGTTGCTCTCTATACTCAACCATAGATGAACAATGTGTTGGGTGTTCTGGGAAAATGGAAAAAAAAAAAAAAAAGGATAAAGAGAGGGGCAATCCAAGCCCTCCAAAAAAACACAAGTGGTCAAAACGAGAAAGGAGAAAGTTAAAGGTAACATCGGAGTGGATAAATCATTTAAAATGCCAACATGTTTCAATCACTATTGGTGTTCCTGAAGGCTTTGAACCAGACATAGATGGCTGATTGTTGAGGATATTATGGAACTTTTGCCCAAAGATGCCAAAAATAAACTGCATACCCCAGCTTTAAAATTCTCAAAGTCTGAGATTTTTTCAAATCATTTTGTGCTGGAGTGAGATGAATTTCAATGTAATATAATTTTTGGGCCAACAATAAATAACTTTTGCTTATAATTGGGGCTAAAACTAACAATTATTTTCATTGTTGATTAATTTGTTGATTATTTTCTCTATTGATAGTTGTTTGTTCTGTAAAATGTCACAAAATTGTCAAAAAAATTTCCTAAAGCCCAAGGTGACATCCTCAAAAGTCTTGTTTTGCCAACGCCAACAAAAGAGTTTACTGTCATAAAGGAGTAAAGAAACCAGAAAATATTAAAATTTAAGAAGCTGGAATCAAAGATTTTTTTTTTTTTTTCCATAAAAATTTAATCAAACCAATCAATCAATCAAAATCAAAATAGCTGATGATTAGTTGACAGTTGATTCATAATTCAATAATCCTTAAAAAAAACTATTTCTAATTTTGCTTTCCTTTCACATTCTTGACACAGTTCCTGTGTCAAAAAGCTGCTGCAAAAATAGATATTCAGAGATGTAATCATCATTGAATGATCAGAATTAGGGCTGATCCATGTTTCAAAATTCAACAGTAACAGATATGTAAAGTCCAATCTATTTACAATACTTTGTTTCCTCACTCAAGGTTCATCAGCTGTCAAAAACATCCCTGAAACACTGCAGCCACAGCGCACTGTGAGCGTGTGAACTGCAGAGCGCGCAGAACAAATAAACAGCAGCCGGCAGTTTCAGTTAATGAAATGTCAGCATGCGTCATCAAACCATACAAGTGGAGCCACACTGAGTTTTTAAAAATTTCAGCAACATTTTTCACATTTGAACTTCAAATGTTGAACAGTTCATGCTGGGGTCGATGAAAGGTTGTCAAAATCCTGCCAGATACATTTACACTGATGCGCTCCAAACATAATGAAATTGCTTTACTTTATTTTAATGTTGATCATTTTATGCTGTGTGCACTGCTGTATGTCGAAGGTACAAATAATTTTAGTAGTGGACTGCACTCAATATTAGCAGATGGTCAATAATAAAAGACTCCGATTGGAATTGGGACCAAAAAACATGACCGGGGCATCCCCGAAATCGATTTGAAACTAAAGACCAGTCATGCAATATATGCAGATTCCAACTATTTCCTATCTGAGCATCATGCGATCTGAAAGTCACAGTTCCTGCAAAGGGCAGCAGTTACTGTACTGTAAATCATGAAAATGTGCTTGCTTTTACTCTTGCATCTATTAGCCGGGTGTAGCCATCCTCCAGCAGGTGACAACTAGTCAGATGTGACAGAGTGCAATATTATCCCACAGATGCAGTCTCCCCAATTTCAGACAGCTACATCATGAGAGGATGATGTGTTTGAATTATTGATACATTCTCAAGGTTGAGTGCATCACGCTTTTTGAGGGTCTCTGAATGCTATGAAAATGGGTTTAAAGAAACGGAGTGTGTTCAAGCCTGGAATCCCACAATTAGAGAGATTTAAGTATGCAGGAGCTATAAAATGATAACCCCATCTGAGCACAGTCAGAGTAAGAGATGCAGCTCTCGATGACCACATAGAGCTTAGGGTTTCTGAAGACGGAGACGTGTGACAGATGCTTCTATCTTTCCATTGCAGTTGGAACATTTGATCCGGGCACACTGCGGATCATGGGGAGGGAATTTGTTATAATTAACTATGAGGAGTGAATGCATCCTACGGAGATTATACTAATTACTCGAGCTATCTTGGAGGTTCACTATAGGATCAGAGCTCTCTGTGTGTATTTCTGTGTCATATGGGTCTCTTGGAGAGACAAACATACACCCTCGTTTGTTTTCTGTTAAATTGAGTGCTTAACTCACGGACGGAAACTGCTAGCCTTCAACAATGGCATAATGGGTTCAATACTGTTTGTTTATTTCAATGCAGCGTCTAAATTTGGGGGGAAAAGTTCATCATTTATTGTGTCTAAAGCTTAAGTTACAAGGTCTCAGGTTATTCATCATTCATAACACCAGTTCCTAGTCTTAAAGTGTAACATTTTGCAACACTTGGTCGATATTTTATTTTCACAAAAATCCATGTAATTGCTCCCTCGCAATTTGCCCCTGTATGTTTAGCACTTTTAACCCAATCACCGCTCCCTGCTCACCTGCCCTGTAGACTAGCCTCCAGGCAAGAAGCCATTTGTAAACTGATTTGAAAATTTGTGAACTTATCCTTCAAAGTGACTCTTCATATTGAACTCACAACAACTCAAAGTTGCGAGCATAATGTGTCTGTGTTGTCAGCCATATTAACAAAGTGAACACACCATTAAACAATGTCATTAACCACCGACTCATGCTAATGTCTTCCTTTAACTATCAATGACGCTTAGCTTACTGGTCTGAAAGGGAAATCTGTTTTCTGGATTATTAGTCCAAAATAGAAAGTCACTGAGCACTCTGAATGTTGTTGTGGTGCTTGAGAGGGTGGGACACCGCAGTTAAATTGAATTGAAATAATTCAAATGGCAAGGATGGGCAGTGTAGGACTACTCGTGATTGTTTTTATTGATGTATTTGTGAGTGGTTAGCACAGAGTCAATGAATTGGGTGTTGCTTTTATACCGTGTGTCCTGGTGCAATATCCCATTTAGTATGCCCATCTAAATGCTAATAAGATTAAAGCTGTTTTAAAATTGCTCAGTATAACTGATGTAGTAATTCACTGATTGCTAACTAACTGTAACTTTGTGGCGACTTAAATTGGACACGACACCTTAAATTCTCACTACAGCACTTTGTTTGTGCTGAGCTGCTTACTTCTGCCAATAAGAAATCACTTCTTGGCATGGAGCCGTTTTCCTCATCTTTTTTCCATCACACCAATAAATTCTGACCAAAATCTTATCATTGGCTCTTTAAAGATCCACTCACATATCTCTTGCCAGGATGCATATCTCTTAAATGCCATCCCATAGAGACCACAGGATACTCGACAAATATGACCCTGAAAGAATGCTTTTTAAACAAATGATTTTCTCGCTCTGTAATGAAACAGTAATGATACACTATGACCTGAAGTCATGCCTCTGTTATACATCCTTGACGCTACCTTGGTGAGGGATCGAAATCTGTATGGTTGGAAAGAGATTTTAAATCGTTCACTGAATTTAAGAAATATTGTAGTCGGCTCCTGTGACTTTAGTTCCTCTGTGACATTCTCGTTCCGTGGCTATATTAATCAGCCTCGGCCCGTAGGCCCAAACAGATGGCTTTGATAAGTTGCTTAAAGCAGTCCAAAACTGCACAGATAGCGCTACAGTAAACTAGACATCCATCTTTGGCTCTATTTGTTCCATTACAAACAGAGTCATTATACACTTGGCTTTGGGGAGAGATTCCTTGTCACAGAGCCTAACCCGCTCCTCTCAAGGATTTGGATCCTTGTCATCTGTATTTCTTAAATAAGTCAATAGACACTAATATTAAGTGAGCATAGCTGGTTCCAGCCACCTTGAACAATCTGACATTTCACCAGACATGTCATATTTTTCTCATCTGTTCAAAGTGACATTGAATGAGTAAACTTTTTCTTTTTCTTTTTTTTCCTTACAAGAAGGCCTCACATTGTATTGACCCTGAACTCATTTTACACACTGAAGGTATCTAATAAAGCACAATCCTTTGCTAAAAAGACAAGCTACAGACTGTTACCTTTATCTAATTACTATAATGTGATCTTTGAAAACAAAAGCAGCAATTTATCTCTAAATTCATAATATTTGCAAAAAAAACTCATTTTCCCTCTGGCCTGTAGTGCTATTTATCCATCTAGATAGCTCTGGTGTGAGTTGTTGAGTTTTGGAGATATTGGCCACAGAGATGTCTGCCTTCTCTCGAATGTAACAGGACTAGATGACAGTCTGCTTGTGGTGCTCAAAATGCCAGACAAATTTAATTTAAAAAATTCAATACCCGTGTCGTTTTCAAAAAAATCATGACCAGCTTACTCAGGATAATCTACAGACCTTGTAGTGAGAACTTCCACATAGAAACTACTTTCTATCTACAGTAGAGTCGAACAGAACTACTTTCTTTCCTGCATGAAACTGGTCACAACAAGGTCTGTGGATTACCTTGAATAACCCCGTCATGATTTCTGGAAAAGACATTGCTGATGAGTTTTTCTAATGTATTTTTTTGGCTCTTTGAGCACCACAGACAGAGTGCCATCTATTTCCATTATCTTCGAGAGAAGGCAGAGATTGCTACACAGGCTTCCTACACCTTTTCAAAGTCAGGTTCAAGCCTTTTCAAGCATTTTCAAGGTCCGGTATTATACAACTGTGGTAAATGATATAGGAGCCAAAATGTTAATGTGCTATAAACAATCAAAACAGAGATAGTTATTACAATCATGCAGTTATAATTTTAAGCAGTGTAAAGTATTTTGATCCAAAATTCACTTCACTTCAATTCACTTTTCAAACCTTGAAAACATTAAATTAAAATTAAAGTGTTTTAAAGGTTAAAAAATGTCTATGCCTGATATCTCCAAAACTCAGGGACTCACACTAAAGCCATCTAGACAGATAAACAGCACTACAGGCCAGAGGAAAATATGTTTTTGTATTTTTTTTTATTTTGAGGTGACTTGACCCTTTAATACAACAGTCAAGATAAGCTGACCTACGAAAGTGAAATCCCAGCCAGTTTGATGCCAAAATGATTATTTGGCTTGTACGGTGAAATAATTTTCTTAACACTCAAAAAGGAGACTAACAGTGAGCTCCAAACTCATTTATAAAGTGAGGTTTTTTTGGCCATGTACTCTAATTTCTTTGGATTTCCAATCATGACTTTAGAGTACAGACAGCCAGCTTAATTTAATGCCATGTTCATCCATTTCTGGAGAACAATTACACATCTGCAGCACTTTTGATCGACAGTTATTTCGACAGTTATCGACAGTTAGGTGACTCAAGTATTTGAGTAGTAACAGAGTATTAATATAGCTTCACAAATGACTCTTTCAAATCGTGACAATTTTTGCAGCAAATTGAGAAAGTCTGCAACCTTTAGTCACCATGAAGTATGTCTTATTTTCAGGTGGCCTTATAATCAAAAATAGAACCTCTTTGCAATTCAATGAGCACAAAGCTGTACCCTATGTGCTCCTCAATTTATTCTACTGTGATACAGGACTGATGACCTGGTACAACTTTAAGGTAAACATCTGGGATATAAAAACTAGATCCAAACCGCAGAATTAGCACATTTTAAGACACAAATCACTTCGACAGTGATTCTCCTTCCTGCACTTAGCAGACATTAAACTGGCTAGACATGTCTCCGCCTTAAGGCTTCCATATGTTTTCAATGCAACATGCTTTAACTGTCATATTGCATCTTCCTATTTTTATAAAGACGATGCAGTAATTACTAGAACCTGATAATCAGACTGAAATGCCATTCCTTATATACGGGTGATGTGGGCAGTCATTAAGCAGTCTGGAGCCAACCTACAGTCGGTTCAGATTTATGGTGATCAACCTTATATTTATGACAATATTTAGATACCAAGATATTTGTGAGTGCCAATGTTGGTAGTCCTAAGTCCAGACTCAGGAAACATTTATGCAGAACATCTACCTAAACTGTCTACCAGTCATTGCTTTGTCTTCACCTTGATTGACGCTTCTGTCTAATAATTTCAGCCCTTTATTCCAGGTGTGTCAAGCATGTGGCCCATGACCCTGCCAAGGGGTCCAATGCAGTCCACTGGATGACTTTACGAAGTGTTAAAAAGCAGAACAGTCACTGAATCTGGACAAGACGAGGATTTTTCAAAATACTGTCAGTCAGCTGCTTCAGTATAAAATAATGTATCAGACGTCTATCTTAAAACAATACTGATGAAGCCTTATTACTAAGGCTCACCCAAAACTTATTTTTTTAACTTTTATTTAAAAATGTTGTCAAGACAGGGGATGACTTAACCCTCTTTCTCATTAGCTTCCACTTTTAGTTAGTGTTGTGCTGCGATGCCAGCTTTAATACACAGGTAACCAGTTTGTTTGAATCATAAAGAAGTAAAAGAAAAATCTAGGCATATATTGTTGTACGGTTATAAAGAACATAAATGTTTTGTGTGTTTGTAGATCCACTGTGATCTATACATTTTAATGCACATGTAATGACAGTAGATTAACTGAATGTGGAGAAACTGAGACATTATTGAAACTACACTTATTGTTTTATTGGTCTGGCCCACTTGAAACTGGGCTGTATGTAGCACATGAACTAAAATGAGTTTGACACCCCTGCTTTTTTCACACTGATTCACTGTCATTCAAGTGCCGCCATATTTAATCATATTCATTCATACTTCAGTTGGCCTGGAAAATCTATATATAACAGTATATATCTATATACATACATATACTGCATATTAAAAAAAATAAATTATATCTATAAATATCTTTATCTCTCTCCATACAGTCTGCGCACACAGATAGACGTACACACACACACACACACACACACACACACACACACACACACACACACACACACACACACAGCTGTGGTTATCTCATAGTGCAGTTATAAAAAGGATACAGTAATCTACTAGTATTTTAAGTATTTTATTAGTATTGTCTTACTGTTTTTCATGATTGATTAACTGTCACACCATTTATGTAAAATGACAGAAGAGGGTTTTTTTTGTAGTTTTTTTTTTCTTCTCTCCAGTCTGGATAGCAGTCTCTTCTCATATTTGATGGATCAAATGTGATTAGGAGTACACTAGATGGGAAATAATGCCAATTTTCATATTAAGGAAAGAGAAAAATCCCCACAGTTTGAAAATACAGCACAGCAAAGAGAAGCAGATGAAATAACAGGGTTGCACTAATTTCTTTTGACTAAGCCTCCAAAAAATAAATAACCTAAATCACCACCCAATCCTCTTCTTCATTCATAAAAAAAACTAATTATTTCATTAAAGAAATAAGTGATTTAGTTTGTGTGACCTCACTAATTTATGTGTATAGTTTTGTTAAGACTGTAAAAATTAGCACACAGTCAACAAGAGGTGTGTATAAAATTATCTGACCACTATTGCATGATTTTTCAATACGTACTTCTCCACCATGAATGTAAGAGTGCTACAATAGCATTATCCCTTAAACAAACACTGTTATGATGATATGATGCCAGTGGAATCATAGACAGGCTTTTTACAGAGCCAAAAGCCACAAGAGTGACTTTTAAAAGATTTCCTTGGTTTTACTTCCTTGATTACAAGTCAAACATTAGAGATCTGGCTCTGTTCCTCTGTAAGCAAATCCTTTTTCTCTGTTCAATGTTAGTTATGACCTAAATATGCACCCATATAATAAAACTGCTGTTACACCCATATATTAAAATGTTTTTATGACAGCAATTTATTTTTCATGGCAAACGCTGAGACTATTAGGCCAGTATTCAAATGAGGCATTTGGCAAAAAAAAATATTTCTCTCAAAAGACGCTAGCGTTGTTGTGTTTTGTTTTGGTTTGTTTTTTTTTTCCCCAGACCTAGCTATACACAACTATTACAAGCACAAATGGGACACAGCTTCATGGAATCCCGAAAACTGGGCAGAGAGTGACGGGTGGGCAGATGGGCAGTGGATAAAGTCTTTTATTTCCACCATTGAGCAGCTCCACACCTTGGATAATAGGAGCCAATTCAGTTCAGCCCATAAAGAGGTTTATCAGTTCCTGTCAGCATGCCCTGCAGGGGTGAGGCGACAAATAACAAGGTAGTGAAAAAGAAAAGTGGTCGGAGTCCAGCTCCCTAACCTGTTTCCCTTCTGCCAATGGCATCTGCATTTTCAAAAAACACTCATTTCCGCTTATGACTCGAGATAGCAGATTACAGAGTTGAAAGTCATATTTGAGCAGCATAAGAAGGAGATACCGAAGTCACGTGATTCAAAGCATCTTCACTCGGTGCATCTGAGAAACGTCACAAAATGTCAAGCACTGCATAGGCTGCTACCTTACACACAGTGATAGTCCTATCTAACAGAACAGTTAATTAAAAAGAAAAAAATAAGGATGGATACAGCATACAATTTTTTGAACAATTTTTGCAATATCAAAATAATACTCTAGTAACTAAGTTAATCATACTAATATTTACAGTGCTGCATTAGAGCTACTGTACCTAAAATATTTCTCATGGAGTTGCTTTTAGGTCAGTGAGTTACACCGAGCATTTCAGAATCTCTATTTCTAGGAAAATACCCTATTTAGGTGCTAGAGGATGAACAAACCATGTCAAATTACAGCCCTCAGCCTGATTCGACAGGCTTGTCAGATCCAAACTACATTTCTGTCTCCTACCTGGCTATATTTAAAAAATGCGACTGTATACCCTGAATGAAACCTCTGGAGTGGCTGTCAAAATAATAAGCTGCATTGTTGAAAATGTTTCCACCATTCTGTATCTGCTGGTCCAGATTTGTGGAATTGCTTCATCGATATAAAAACAGGCGGATTTCTTTTTCCCCCCCTAAACTCTTAGTCAACTTTCATCTGAATTGGCCTCACCGATATTTGATGAGGAAGGAGAAGGAGGCGGAGCTGGAAAATGAAAGACGCTGCTCACAACACACACACACACACACACACACACACACACACATCCTTACAGTACTAACCTGCTCCCTCACAGTGGCTAATGTAATTTTAAATGCATGAAGAAAAAAGAAACAGAATGTGGGAACTTGCCAATAATAATAACAGTAATAATGGCAGTGTATTTTAACTGTATGTCCAGAGCAATTACTCATGGCCTTTCTCTAAGCCTGTACCTCCACAATAAATTACTTTTTAAAATTAAAAATAACACTGCACAGATAACAATCAGCACTTAAGAGAACAATTCCAAAATTTGAATACAGTCTGGCCATCTCCTTTCCTTAATGTTCTTAATCTAAACATAACAGTATATTCATATATATATATTATTTATTTTTTTTCCTCTTTTAGGAGTGTGGTTGAGGCACAGTCGTGAGAGCTCCTCCACTGAGTTTGCCTTATGCTTGCCGGAATAAATTGGTACCATATGGTGTGATGACAGGATCACTCAATCTTCTGTGTACCTGAACACCACATTAATCATTTTTTGGGGGGATATTCTTTCCCTTTCATCACACAGGAATTTCCAAATAGCCCCTTGCCTTTATTTCTCTCACACATGTAGTGAATTTACATACACAGGCTACACTCTGCCCTTGTTAGGAGCCAGACCATTTGACCAAGTTCAAGCTGGAGCAAAACAAAATGTTAAGGTTAGGTGTCAGGTGAGACTTCCTTCCTGTTCAACATGTTGACTTGCTTTCAGTTTAATGTGGTCAAGGACTGGGGGCATGTTTTAAATTAACACTCAACATCAACAATAAAATTTAAAAGAATATTATTGTTATTGTTTTGGGTTTTTTTACATTTCTTGAGAATATGTATCAGTCTATAATAGTAAACAAATGAGAAAAAGTTTAAAGAATTGATGTATTATTTTTCCCCTCATTAAATGTAGCAAAAATTAAATAATAGCAAATAAGAACACAAAACAATAGCTACTTAAAATGTCCAATAAGTATATTTGCACCTACCTTAATTAAAGGGCTATGCTGGAGTTCCATAGGTATAAGTATGAGCATAAAGCTCCTTCCACTAATTCAGGCTAAGAGTTTTTCGACAGAGAAAGGTGAACAGAGTAAAAAAGGGGGAAGTGGCCCAGAGGTGAGAGAGACAACAGAGAAAGAGAAATGGAGAGAGGGAGAGTAATGGGACAAAGGAGAGAGAGTGGTCTTTATAGCAATGTCCGCTTGATGAATCAGACATGTCTTATTTGTTGGCTGCACTGCCAGGGAATTTGCATTGATTATTTTCCCCTCAACAGATACATTTAAATCAATGTGGCACAGCGCAGCCAGAAAAGTGTGAGAAAATGTGCGAGCCGGCAGCACACCGTGAACCCCGGAGCTGTAACCTTGGTCAGACAGGAGGAGCCACAGCTCCCCCTTCATGCCAAACAGATGAGATCAGGACTAAAAAGCAACTCTGAGGAGGACAGCACCATCTCTGATCTCCCCATGAAAAAACAATCCCCTCCCTGCACCCATAATAACATTTCTATGGACTAATATGTCTTCATTACACTGCAATTTTTCATATGCAGATGTGCCAAGTGGAGTTTTTCCCCTAGTTTTATAAAAGGAAGTTTATTGCTCTATGTTTCACAGATTTGTTTTTGAATTTTTTTTCCCTTTAGAGCTCTTAGAGGTTTCGTTTAAAATGTTTTTTTTATTCTGTCTCAGGTATGGATATATAGCTCTGTAAGATTCATGGGTAATTTTTTCAAGAGTTAAAAGTAGGTCACTCAAAATCCCTTTGAAGTCTTTTACTATTCCAGGAGACACAGTTTCAACTCTGGCTTGATATGTCAATTTCAGAGTAAATTTGAGGCAACCACACATTTTACTTTAAGCAGTGATTACTAATAGTGCATGTATGTATATAGACTATAGAGCCCGATCGATATTACTGGCTGACCAATATTATTAGCCAGATATTGGCCTATTACAGCCACATCAGTCTATATCGGTATATGCATATATGTTGTACGATATATGCTAATCTGAAAAGTTTTTTTTAAGAAAATACTGCAGATTTTTTTATTTTTCAGTTTTATAGGCAGCATTTCCTGTATATATGATCCATTTTCCTAAGTTAAGTTTAATATATGTTTTAAATTGTTTTTCATAGTTATTATTGATATAATTATATTCTTTTTAATTCTAATAATACAAATTAAACACTGATTAATTTTGGACAATTAAAGTTTATTGCTAAACTGTAAAATGTCCTGCCCCCATTACATATCTCTGTCACAAATGTTTGATAACTACTTTTGAGGGATCATTCCAAAAAAGGTGTGTTTATGTGTATATTATATAAAGCTGTTGATATATCAAGGTCAGAATTTTTTTACTACATAAATTGGAATCCAGTATCTATCAGGTTCTAATGTAAACGTATTTTGACAAAATAATCTCTAGTCAAGGTCCACTTCCCAGAGTTTTCTGGAGCCTTCTTTTTTTTATTTTACTATTTACAAGGTCAAGACTGAACTATCAACTATATAAATAAATTTTTGGATCTTACATTTTATCTACGTTCTCTTCCTCTTCATACACTTATGTCAAGATGCCTTGCATTCTGTGCATATCTCATTCATAGCTGAAACATCAGTATGTCAACACTACCTGAAATACGTTGTCAAAAATATACTTTAATTTGTAGAGGCGGGCTACTGAGAGACAAAAGAAGGTAGTCAGTTTTTATGAATAAATAAACAATGATTGCATCACCGTTTCACCATTCTGTGATGACAAACACTCCACAAATACACTGTTGTTGTTCAGTAGAAATACCTTTGATCATCTGATATTTTGCCAGTGAAAAGTAGGTTAGGTTATTATTCATTCTGTGACAGAATCCACTGGCTTTCATGCAGACCCAGTGTGGAGTTGGATCACTGCTAATACTTCATCACAGGCTTTAGCTTAAATGAAGCTTTCATGGAAGTTGAGCTGGGAGGTTTTTGTCTCCTCTAATGAAGTCCTGCACTGCCCCCTTGCATGCACTGAGCTAGATGTTTGCAGGGTGCAGGGAACATTATAATTTTGACATAACTTGCCACAAAAGAAACTTCTATTGTATGTATATAATTTAAGAGCACTGAATAGCAAATAATAAGTGTTTTATAAATATTGTGACACTTTTTTTTTCTTTTAGCCAAGGCTCCAACACTGTGGGCACTAAATAATAAATACCACTTTCTAATTGGATGGGCCATTTTTAACACCCCCAACACACACACACACACACACACACGTGCAGCACCACCATACCATCATGCACCACTCTCACCTCCTCCCTATCCTGTCTCTCTCTCTCTTTCCCCATCTCATTGATAATTTCTCCTGGAGCCTCAGCTCCTCACATTGAGATCAAAGTGGCTGTCACACACACTGCCAGTGGAGGACGGTTCAGGAGCATCTCCCTACAATATATTATTCCTCTATGGATGATGAAAGAGTGTATACTGGGGGTGGAGATGACACTGTTACGAGGCAAATGCAGTAGGGGGCGTTACATTAGGACCCCCCTCACAAGGGATTGGTTTGCAGGACAGCAGGAGTAACAAATGGTTTAGGTTAGGGCTGTCCTGCAAACCAATCCACTCCAGGGCTGACCACTACATTAGGACTGTAAAGTAAAATTAACCTCCTGTCATGGGTGTATTAGCAAGTAAGCTGACATTACACAGAAATTTAGTAGATCAGCATGCACACGCTGCTATAAGGAGCTTAATCTTTGAAGGAAATAAACTAGTGTTGATTGCCATTTTGAACTAATTTTGAATACTAATAGTCCCACAGTTGTAAATAGTATTAAGAGGAGCAAAGAATCATGCAAAGTTTGTTCACTACGTTCCTTTGTATGCAGTTGTCTTTGCTCTGCAGAGAAAAAAAGGACAGAGAGGCTTTCCAATATCTCCTGACTGTCTCTCTTTTCTCTGAAAGGCACATCTTAAGTCTGACTAAAGCGTACACTCGTCTCTCCCCTAGGGTGCAGTGGCAGTGGTGCAGAAAAAGTGAACTGCAGAGGACCCCACTGTTTAGCAAACACTCCTACTGAGGGGAGGAATTAATTATTCAGAGCCAAGGACCAAGGCAGCCCCATTTGATTGCACCACAAAAGAAAGGTCAGAGCTTTTCATATGAGGAACCTCCTGGTTCTGCACCCTGTCAGCTGAGGGGACATGTACAGTATATAAGGCTGAACGGCAGACTGGCTAACAGCTCAATTAAAAAGGGCAAGGATGTCTAGGTGAGGATGTGTTATCGAGACATGTGACAAACAGCAGCTACAACTCGCTAAAAAAAGGTGTGGAGGGTCTGGAGGAACAGAAGATATTTCTATCACAGACGTCAAACCAACAAGATTAAACACTTCCACTGCCACTGAAAGCAGTTTTTTTTTTTTTTCAAAATCTTGCCAAACCATTTCATTTCCTCTCCTCGCAAGTTAGCAAATGATTAATTCCAGTGTTTGAATAGTTAATAGGCAATAATGGAATTCATCACATTAGTAACATATTATTTAATCTTGGCCAAAATGGCTTTCTAAGGACTAAACTGTTAGGTTTAAAATTCTGCAAATACTATATGGACTCTGGTGACAATTAATAGAGTTGGACAAAGTTTGGTGTCAGGCTCCACTCCCGTAGTGTGATCATCTGCATAATCCTATCAAATTTCACTGTGAAAGGCCAAAGCTTTTTTTTTCTGCCTTGGTGCAAAAGCCTGATTTTCATCAAGTCCTTTCTCCCGACTCTGAGCTCACAATGCCTACTTCACAGCACAGATCATGAACATACAGTAGCAGTGCAACAAAATCCAGCTACAGGATCCTCGGGGTTTATGGAGTAAATCTGCCGTTAAAGTGGAATACTGTTGAGGCCTCGCAGCATTGTGGCCCCCGTTACTGTAGGTTATAATCTCTAAAAACTGCAGACTAGCGCACCCCAGCAGGGCTGAAGATGGAGCCAGGAGGGTAAATTCTACAACTGTGCAACAGGGGGTGCTTACTGACTCACTATTGGTGCGCGTGCACTTGACACATAGTGATCCTATTGGCTCTTTCCAGCGTCCTGTCAGCCAATCATCAATCACCCAGCACTACCATTCCATAGAAACCAGGCCTGCACCAGTAATGACATCAACTACAACTTCATTGAGCTCCAGTCTTCTCCCAGTAACTCACAGACGGCATACTTTCAAAAGGTCACGATCAAGTATGATGACAAAATGCAGGAAAAACACAAACAAAATCAAGAAAAACATTCATATTTTTTTGAACATATAAAATCTAATATAATTTATATATTATATAGAGATTTTATAATATTTATAAATTACAAGTAAAAAGCATCAAAATAAATCTCAAAACATAACTTTGCCTACTTGACTATAATTGCAGGTAATCAATCTTAACGTCATGTTTGCTGTTTGCTGTCTTCATCTGAACAGTATGAATTAGCTCTCTGATTTATGTTCCAGGAGCATTACGGCTGAATAGAAAGATACAGATAGGAAAGGGGATAGGTCCTCTCTAGGATGATTTCTTGCAGATGGTTCAGCCATTACATCTTAGTCTCTCAGATCATTAATTTCCCAGGTAATAAAGCCCTGTGTTGTTAGCAGGGCCCCCCTTCCCCCCTTGCACCCCGTGCCGTAGGATGCAGCTGGGTGTAGCTTGTGAGTAGTTGCCAAAATGGAGATGACAGTTTGCTCCACTGTTCATCAGTGAAACCACGGAGCCATGCTGAGTCTATAGCACAAGGATGAAAAATTAAACTCAACACCAAAAAATTAACGTGTGTTAATACTGTCTGTTATTTGTCCCCACAGAGGTTTCCATCACTGCTCCAGGTTGGCTTCAAATGTATCCATCAAGGCTTGACAGATATGAGTTTTTGCAGACATATTTAAATTGAAGTTACTAACAGACAATATTGTGTTAATATTCAATATGTGGCAGAGTGGAAACCTGCAAAAACCTGAAAAAGTAATTAGATCATGAAAAACAAAATTCTTAGTGAAACACCACTACTAAAAGTAAAAAAACAACAACAACTGAGCTAACTCCATCTACTGGTTAATACTGGGAGTCAGCGTGATTGTAAGTCATACCAATACACTAAAAAGTACACATTAAAGAAACCAATAATGTCAGACTTTATCAATGCTAAATTAGGCCCGGGGCAAGTTTAATTCTGGGTTTCTGCAAAGCAAGTAAATGGACGTAGTGTTGAGATTTTTTTTTATTATTTATTTTTTTTTATTTTTTTTTTATTTATTAATTTTGGTATTCAGAATGAAGGCGTATGCTCCAACATTGTGAAATAATTTTAATTATCAGCTATATGGAAAACAACAGGCCCTCCAAATAATAAAATGATAATTTTAATAGTGGAAAGACAAAATGTGCAAAAATAAATAAATAAATCACTGAAGTTTTTCAGATTTTTTTTATGAGGCTGCAGTCTAAGAATGTCTGTTTAATTTGTATTAAACTGAAATATTAGCCCACTCAGTAGTTCATCTGGTCTATAAATAAATATAACTTATATACATATAATTCTTTACACAATTTCCAAAAAGATTCCCCCCAAAAAGCAAATTACTGCACATTTCCATTTATTAAACTGTTTTCATTATACATTGTCATGAAAATGTGATTCCTGCCTGTATCATCAAAGAAAACGTTTCTTTGAAACAATACATTTATATAACACACAGTTGAAGGTTTGCTTTCAGATTTCTGCATCAAAAGCGCGTAAAGCGTGAAGAAATATCATGATAGGTAGGTTTGCAGTCAATGTTATTCGAGGTTACATCAAACGAATGAAAACAAGGTGGAAAACATAATGAAAATGGCATTTCTTTTTGTTTCATGTCAGGGCTCAACGATAAGGACTGTCGCTTGCCCACAGGAAATCAGATACGTAAATTTGGAAACTCACTTGACTAAGAAAGTGGTAAAAAAAAAAAAAAGAAAAGAAAAAAAAGAATCAAACTATAAATTTGTTTTGCTAATCAATTAATTGTTGAAGTAATTTTTCATGCACAGTGATAGCAAGCTGTTTTTAGCCTCTCAAACACGAATTTCTCACTATTTTAAGACATTTTTTAGACGTTGCAGCCCAAGATTAAACATGACAATTAACTTTGGTCTTTGATGTTATTTAATAAATACCAGTGCAACAATCTGTGCAGTTGCAAGTAAGAATTTTCACCAACTCTTCCACCTAAACCATGTTTTTTTTTGTTTTGTTTTTTTAATATTTTAACTTTCTTTTCATGTTTCCACTCAAGGTGGTTTATTCACAAAATGAAAATGCGCATAAAAACAGGCAATGGAAACTGTTGAAACTGTTACAAAATGTTAAACTACTTCTACTGTTAGGGCTCACTAACTTCTCTATGCATTGCATGTTCTCATAAGAGTCCACAAACAGCACTGAGTCTAAACATAAGTACCTCCAAATCCAGTTATATTGAAATGCATTATATTTCTCCACTGGAGCTGAACTGATACACTGCATGTTCTCTTCAGACAGATGTAGTGAAGCAAAGGGGCCAAAGTGAGAATTTATTCAAGATGGTCCAGGTATTATCTGCAATAGTGAGTGAGTGTAGCCCTTATCAACTTTGAAGTCAGGCAAAATGCATGAGTCTGTGGAAATATGAAAGCCTCTCTTACTGATACCACAAGCATTTCATCACATTTCAAATCAGAATATACTGTACTGTTACCTACTCACAGCTCCCTGGTAATCCAAAGGCTATCTGCTGTGCAAAAAAAAAGGAAAAGAAAAAACAATCCAACCTTGATTGTCAAACACTTCAGTGCTGTGCCAGCCTCATGAACTTCTATGAGGCAAAACAGCAACACAATCTTCCCACTCATAACACATGCGAGGATCTCTGGAGCAATAAACTGATTCTGAGAGCTCTCATCAATCTTTAATCCTTCCTCAGGCTCCGTGGGGCCGCAGTGAGTAAAAACCTCCCTGCAAAACCAGAATGAGGCCGGAATCCAGCACATTCAAGGTTCAAGCAAAGGCCTAGAAGACTTGTTGACAGTTGATGGGGCCAAATCAACTGAGGAGACCTTTTAACTTTTTTCACCCAATGGCTGAGACATGTGCCAATAACCATCTTCACTCTGGACCAAAAGGTTTTCGTAGGCCTCTTTTGGGTTTTGTGGCAAAATGGGAATAATTCCATTTGGTTTAAAACTCATTACCAATAAAATGTAATGGAATTCAGTTTTGGCAACAAAGAGTTAAGAATTAGTTGGAAGGAGTTTTAAAAAACCAAAGCTGCCTGGTGTTGTGTGGGCTTTGGCACTTATTCGCAGCATCCAAAAAGTCAAGGACACAGTCTAAGCTGGTACGACAGAGGACAATCTAAATAACTATCTGTATCATCATACCAAAGCCACAAACATAGCAGCTGGGTGTAGCCTGTGAGTTGTTGCCAAATGGATATGACAGTTCGCTGCACTGTAGATCAGTGAAACCATGGAGCCTCGCTGAGTCTGGAGCACAATGATGAAAAATTAATTCAGACACCGAAAAAAATTAAGTGCCTCAGGAAGAGTGTGTAGTCTGTCCCCTGAGGTTGTTCTCCCGGCATTGAGGTCTGCTTTAAATGTGTCTATTCTGAGTGGAACCCGGCAGCTTGTAATGCGACCTAAGTAACTGTCTGCTGACTGATAGTCTGAGCTTTAGTCCCACCATATGTTTTCTCGCCGGCATATCACAACTCAGTAAATTCAAGTAAATGATTACATCGCAGCAAAGAGTAGCAAGGTGGCCTGAGAGGGGGAATATCTTGGAGGTTCTAGTAAAATGTGTGCATGTATATCTGTCTCAAAAGAAAGCACAAGGAAAAAAAAATGTCCTGTTTAGTGTGGTGGAAAAAAAAACGCTGGTTGGACTCCATTTTAAAAGTAAGGCCACTCAGTGTGTGGGCTTTGGCACTACCACCCAGAATCCCTACGTCAAGGACACAACCTAAGAGGATATGGCAGGGGCCAATCTAACCATCTGTATCATCGCGCTAAAGCCACAAACAAACATATCTGTTTACTTTTAATATGAGGCGAAACTACTGAACTCGCTGGAGGAAAGCCAGACAACCTCCGCTGGCCTTTCCAGCTAATTTGTATCAAAATTTGACTTGCCCCTGAATAGTTTGAGTTTCTGTTAAAGCTTGTATTATAAAGATATAACAAGTTGGACTGGGGAAGCGACGGGGGTGGGGGGGTGGCGGTGGGGGGTGGGTGCGTTAGTTTACCCACTGCAGAAGCAAAGCAGGTGGCCAGGTTGATGACAATGAACAGACAGCATTGGTGGCCTAATTTCTTCATGTCAGACAACACCATATGGCTCCTCTGCTCCCCTCTACCTATTTAGAAACTGCGTCCACATAAGTATGCAAGTATCGTAGTCTTCACAATTAATTAAAAAGGGGAGGAAATAGGATGCACTTCATTCTATATACTGTAAAAGATGTACTATTAAGGGAAAAAAAACATATCCCCTCAGGTATTTATGTGTTATGTATGGCACGTCCTTGAAAGCAGCAAGGTTTCAACAGACAATGTACTTTTTTTTCCCTTGACACATCCTCAACTTTTGCATAAAATGGAGACAAGGCCTCTCACTGTTGTAGAGTACTTGTATGGAAAAGTGGAATACATTCAATTAATCTCTCTGACCTTTAGTGAACGTTTCACAAGATGACAAGAAAGCCTTGCTTACCAGTGTGCCACACAGCCAACTTGATACCAGTGTATAAAGAAGGTGTGCGAAACAATTTGAAATCCCCACATTGAGAAAATGCATTGCTTTAGACATTGTAATGACAGTTATTAACTTTCAAGGACAACCCAACTTTCTGAAACTTAGTTTTTATTGATAACAATTCACAAAGCCATGATATCTTTACTGTGGCTGTCAACAGTCAGCAACAGAAATTACAATAATGATGTAAAAATGTTATGAGGAAGGCTTTAAAAAGCTCGGCCAATGATTGATTCTAAATATGAAACAGAGGTTTCCAGGCTTTTGTGACAGCTTTGCCTACACACCGCCATGAGAAGGCAAAGGCTCAAAGCGTTACCACTAGAATTTATTCATAACCATGTGACTCGTGACAGTGATTGCTGACACCAAGTCTCTCAAAGCTGAGCTGGTGACAGGTAACAGGGTAAACTTTGTGCGCCATGGAGACAGGCCAATCCCTTCTGTGGCAGCAAAAGAATATGGGGCCATATGGCTCATATGTTGCACTCTGCATTGGAAAGTAGAACACATGATTTATTACTGTTCATATTCAATGTAAACTGTTTCAAATGCAGTATGAGTTTTTGCTGATGTTTTTTGGGTCACATCAATTATATTAAGTATGCAACTTATGGGGTTACAAAGTAGTCCAACTTCCATTTAAAGTGAATTTTTTAAAAGGCACAACAAAATCAGAAATACATATATTTCCTCTTACACGTAGTGCTCTTTATGCATCAAGACTGTTTTGGTGCAAGTTTGGTTTGTGGTGCTTAAAGCGCTAAAAACATAAATTTAAAAAATTCAACACCAGCGTCTCTTTCCAGAAATCATGACCCACTTACTCAAGATATTCCACAGACCTTGTTACGAGCAGTTTCCACAGGTGGGAAGTAACTAAGCACAAATACTTTGTTCCTGTACTTTAAGGGATAGTTCACCCAAAAATAAAAATTTTCTTATTATTTACTCACCCTCGTGCCAATTGAAGGTCAGGTTAATTTTGTTAGTGCACAAAACACTGCTGGAGTTTCACTGGGAAACTGTGTTGCAGAATCTCCCAAACAATGGAAGTAAACAAGCCCCACAAAAACATGTCTCCATACTCCTCGTCTGGCGTAATCCAAGTCTCCTAAAGCCCCAGCATGCTGATTGCACACGTCACACCTCACACACCAAGTTTAAACGGTGTGCATGCACACGTGAACATGCTCCAAGGTTCCACAGTGAAACTTTAGGCTAAAAATATGGTGTAAATGACATTTTTCAAGTCATGTCGGGGGTTTAGGAGACTTTGATTACTCCAGACAAGCAGTATTGAGTCGTGTTAAGTTTTGTTTTGTTTTGTTTTTTTCCTGATGCTTTTTTGTTTGAAAACTAGTCACCATTCACTTCCACAGTTTGGGAGATTCTGCAACTCTGTTTTCCTGTGAAACTCCAGCAGTGTTTTGTGGACTGAAAAACTAAACCTGACCTCCAATCGACATGAGGATGAGTAGATAATGACTGAATTTTCATTATTGGGTGAACTATTCCTTTAAGTAAAATACAGATTTGTGAAAAATCTACTTGAGTATATAATTTTGTACTTGCTCCATTTGAACACAAATATGTACCTTTGTATTCCTTACATTTTCAAAAAAAGGCTCGTTACTTTAGCCTTATTTGAGCGAAATTATTTATTATTTTTATTTGCGTCATTGTGCATTGTCTTCAGACTGATTTCAACTTAAATGGATGGGACAATAGTACATACAAAATAAGATTCCTCAGACTTAATGATGAAAAAGACATGACAACACAGAAAAAACATTAAAAAAATGTAAAAACACCAAAAAAAAAAACACAACGTAAAAGATGTAACAAGACAATCAAGTTGTTCCAAGACAAAAAACAATGTAAAAGATGTGAGATGAAAAAGTAACAGGAGGCAAAACTAACAAGATGAAAAGATGTAACAACACTAAAAACTATTTTTAAGACATATCTAGATGAAACAGAAAAAGAGCGAGGCTCGACTGGAGAAAAGGTGACCCTGTATTGAAACAGCTGGCAGAAATGTCCTTCAGGTGGCTTTTTTAAAATTTGATTACTTTTTCAATTTTACTTGAGAAAAGAAGATGAATTTGCCAGAGTCTTTTTACACAAGTATCTGTTCTTCTACTTGAGCACAGAAAGTCTGTACTTTTGCTACCTCTCTCATTTTCACCTTCTTTCTGCAGGAGAATCTATCAGAACTACTTGCTTTCTAGTTGAAAGAAAATAGTTCCTCCAAGACACTGCTCACAACAAGGCCTGTGAATTATCTTGAGTAACAGGGTCATGATTACAGGAAAGAGACATTGGTGTTTAATTTTCAAATGTAATTTTTTTTGACACTTTAAGCACCACAAGTCAAGTGCCATGTTGCTCCATTATATTCTAGAGAAGGCAGACATCTCTATGATATCCCCAAAACTCAACAGCTCACATTAAAACAATCTAGATGGATAAATTGCACAATAGGTAAAAGGACAAATATGTATGTCTGATTTGGGAGGGTAACTGTCCCTTTAACAAGTAGAGATTGTTTTTCCCTTTGTAGCCAATTTTGTGTATCTGATTCCATTTACAGCTTTAGTCAAAAGTATGTTTCTTTATTCAGTGCTGAGTGAGAAAAAAAGTGAAAATTAACTGAAGGACATGATCAAAACATCCAAAGTTGTAATAGTTATTATGCCTGTTATGATTATAGCATTTAATCCAGTTAATTTGAATTCCATTTATGTCAAAACCCCCGGGATTATTCCCAGGTGTCATCTTAACACAGAAATAAGACCGTACACAAAAGCATAAAGTTTTCAGTGAGAAAGTGGTGAAGGGCTCTTGTCACCCCCACCACCCCCATGGGTTCCTAGCAACATCATGCAGCGGGGGACGAATAAAGCAGAAAATGGGTTTGTGCAGCATACAATGGCACATAGATAACAAGAAGGACAAGTATTGAAAATGTCCTATGGGGACGAGTTTACAGAAATGCCTCGTTTCTGTGAGACTGTGGAATGCCTAGCTCTTAATGGCGCACTAGTGGGGGTCACCATTAAGTGACAAAACAATATCAGTGGGGAAACATTTGCATCGCGGTGTACAAATACGCAAGTTGTCAGGCATAGCAAGCCTGGCCTTTTCAACGTGACAGCAATCCCTTTAGGTGTGAGGCGAGTGCAGCTCAGTGGCGCAGGGGACGGCAAGAGATTTGGTGGTTGGGGACCGGTGGGACTGCGGAAGTTGCATGCAGTGAGGTGTGTGTCAGGGCACCAGAGACAAAGCAATGATTACACACAATGTGGAGAGCAGAGCACATGCTGACACTAATGCAGTCCGAGGGGAGACACGAGACAGAGCACTTGTGACAACTGTGAGAGGGCGTCACTCCTCTGACAGACGGCATTATGGGTACCAAATAGAGCAAATGTTTTTTTTTTTTGTTTTTTTTTAGGATGGGTAATATCTCAAGTTAACAACAAATAACCCTGAAATAAAGTAAGTAGTTAAAATAATACAAAATTCTGTCCTATGAATAAATGACTGTTTCTGCTTGACAGTTTAAAAGTCATTTAAAATTTGTAAATTCTAATCTTGTGTTAAACTGTTTACAGATATCCAGTGGTGCAGCAGTAGCGATGTATTTTAGCTTTCATTAGCAATGACACAAAATTATTTGCAATAAACTTAAGAAATGGGTAGTTAGCATGATGAGTGGTAGATCATGGCTGCACCATAAGCGAAAAACTAAACCTAATCAACAGAAAATTCAAAATAAAACTAAATAAAACTGTAATTGGAAAATGTTAACTTAATTGTTTGTCAGATTCTGCAACTGTTACTGCATTTCCTACATGACAAGATGAGCACACATTTCTCAGAGTATAAACACAGTTCTTGTTCAATCAAACAGCTCTAAGAGTTTACTGGGACACTACATCAGGGAGTGACTATATCCTGATCAGAAATTCCTGACAATGCCTGATCACCACTCCACTCAAAGCAAGATGTTAATTTAATCCACGAGGAATCTGGCTTGTATTTAGATATGGAGAACACTGTACTTCTGTTCACAACATAAAGCAGGTGGTTTTAATAAAACATGACAAAACAATACGTTTTCAATTGTCTATTTATTTTTTTCCAGTTTAGAGTGCCAGAAATGTGGTTACTGTGGAGATCTGCTGGCAGCTTTTCAATTTGTTTACTTGTACCTGACATTCATTACTGAACAGAAGGAAATATCCTTCACTGGCTCTTACATAAATACACAATTGTAAGACACAATTGTAAAAATAAACACACAGCTTTGCCATTAACTGTCCAAGTTGTACAAAGGCAGGAAGGGTGGAAGTAACCAACTTCAATTACTCAAATTATTGTAATCAAGTCATTATTGGGTACTTGTAAGATGACCTATTATTATCTATGTAATTTCACTCGTATTTAAGTGTGCATTACACTATGAGTTACTTTTAAAATACTAATTCACTTACTGAGTAGACCTACAACTGAATTTGAATTTAATTTGCAACAATCGATTCAGGAAAAAGACTTGATTGTTCAGTCTTATTCCCAGACCATCAAATATTTGCATTTTGATGAGACAATCAACTATCTTACCAACATGTGATTTGCCAAAGTATCCCATCATGGCCCACATTTTCTAAAGCCTTAAACCAGAGCCAGGAGGACAAACAGAAGTCTAGTTACATTACATTATGGTTAAAGGTTATTATGGAACTTTTGACAACACCAGTAGTTTGTAATTGCAGTTGAACACTATTTCAGTAATGTAACATTACTTGTAGTTGAGTAAAGAGTTTCAGAACTCTTTTCACCACTTTGCTACAGCTACAGAGGTGTGTCATGAAGCCTTTACAACTTCTAATTAAATTTGATTGGGTACAAATGAGGATGTTGCACCACCATGAAGTCTGATAGCACATTACACATGCATAGAGAACGCGATTATTGATTTTTAGTGAGTGTACCTGTGTGAGTTCCTCTGGGCCAGCCTGCATCTCTTTGTGACAGATGGGAATCCTGATGTGTTCCTGACTGCATCTTACTTAAGGGATGTGCTCGGGAGCATGCTTGTTGTTAAAACAACACCTGTCTTGGTGTACGTCTCTCTGTGTGTGAAATACTTAACTACTTGCACACAAACACCGATCCCACAAATGCAGCATTGGTACCAGTGAAATTTTATCATTTCAGTTCAAGGTAGTCATCTAATTAAGTGTGATTTAATTCAGAATCAAATAGCAAATAGCTCCGGCTTTGAATTCAACATATGCAACATACAGGGGTTTGAAGAGATATACAAGTGTTTCAAAAATCCAAGGTTGAATTTAAAGACTAACAGAGCAAAAAATTGGCAGAGCGTCTGAATACACATTACAGACACCCTGCAGTGACCTGAATAATTAGCTAACACCTACTTCATCACACTTCAAATAATTATAAAACTGTAATGTGTACATCAAACCTGCTCCCAACACATAACCATCTTTCTATTATTAATATCTGATGACACCATAAAGAATATGATAAGATTTCTAAACTGCGGCATCATTTAGAAGGGCTCTGCAGTGAAACTGAAGTGGTCACAGAAGAACAGGAGTTAACTTCTCCAGGCTCACTGGTGCACCATTACAGATATGTTTGAAACAAAAATCAATGATCTTTTTGTTCTTGTGTGTGGTGAAAACACACCAAAAAAACACCATGGGCAATGGCAATGATGCCTCAGCTCAGTAAACACCTTATTAAATTCAATAAAACAAACATGTGAGGGCCAAAATGCATTTGATCTATCCATGAGTCATACTCAAAGAACAGTGAATACCAACTGAAACGACAATGGAAAAGTTAAAATGGTCAGAACTGAATTTTAAAACGTAATGCTGAAAACTATTCTATGCATGCTCAGTTGGATGGATGTGTTTGTCCTTGGACAGTGAAATCTGAATAAGGGTATTTAACTTTCAAAAACACAACTTTATTCTCCAGAGTTTATGATAGTAACTGTTTATATAATGATCATCACAATATTCACAACCTCTGGGTTTAAGTTCCAGGCATCAGTCACTCTTCAAACATCAAGCAGCAGGAACAACCTGCATCCTCTATTCCAAATAAGGAACCACCGCCTGGGTTACTGAATGCCTATCGCATTCCTTAAGGAAAGTTTAATCTATTTACAAATACTGTCATACAGTAAGCCCAGAGGCAACAGTGTCACACAGAGGAGAGGAATTACCCCTGCAAATGACAGAGAACTCCTATCAAAACATAATGATATTCTTTATTTTAAACACACACAAAGCTTCAAGAATGGACTAGCTCTCCCTGATTGCCAGTCAAGGTGTCACTGTAAGCTCTGCTCTCTTATGACTCCTGACTGGGAGACACTTTTGGGAAAATCAACAAAGGAGAACTCTTCATCATCTTGGCAGCTAGGTCTCTTCACAAATTACCTTTTCCCCTCCATCCGTCACACAGGGGAGTTCACCTGCATCTGTAGCACAATGCTCCGCTGCTCGCTTCTTTTCACATCCCGCTTCTCTGCGGCTCATCTCATAAAATATTGCTTCATTATGTCTTGAAAGAATGTCACAAATGCAGCAAATTTTTAAATAATGTGCAAAAATGTTGGCTGACGCACTTAAAACTGTCACTGGGGAGAAAATTAGATTGGCTTGCCTGCATGCTTGCTTGAGAATTAATCAGAGGTGGCAAAAGTACACTTCTATATTCAAGTAAAAGTGAAAAAGTACTGGTTCTGAAATGTACTCAAAGTATAAAAGTAAAAAGTGGCCCACTGAAGAGCATTTTTACCTGCTGTCCATTAGCAAATCTAACTGAACCTCACCTTTTCTCCAGTTGAGCCTCCCGCTCTTGTCTGTTATATCTTGTTGCATCTTACATCATAGTTTTTAGTATTGTTTTTCATCTTATGTCATTTTTCATCTTGTCAGAACTTATTTTCCTCGTTGCGTCTTTTACGTTGCTTTTACGGTTACTACATCTTTCATGTTGTTTTTTGTCTTGTTACTTCCTTTTTGTTTTGTTATGTCTTTTAATTGTTTTTAGTCTCGTTACATCTTTTTCGTTTTGTTATATCTCGTGTCTTTTTTTGTCTCATGTTGTTTTCATCTTGCACCATCTGTTGTGTGTGATATGCACTGATGGATATACCAAGAAATCGTCTTTTCCATGTGCTACTGTCTCATCCATTTAGGTTGAAATAGGTCTTGGTGTTGGGAAAGTGGTGCACAATGACACACAATGAATAATATTTCCTCTCAAATGCATTAAAACTTAAGTGACAAGCCTGTTTTGAAAATGTAATGTAATGTAGAAACTAATAATATTTGTGTTCAAATGTAGGTAGGAGTAAAAGCAAAAGATGTCAGAAAAGTCAATACTCAAGTAAAGTACACATACCTGAAAAGTACACGCAGCAAAGGGTCATGGGCGGGAATCGAACCCACAGCCACTGCAGAGGAGTCACGGCCTCCGTACATGGGGCACATACCAACTGAGCTATCCAGGCACCCCAGTAACTGAGAATTTGTATTTAGTTTCTTCCCACCTCTGGAATTAATATAATGAATGTCAAACAACAGCCCATCTATATATTTAAAAGGAATATTCCTCCTAACCAGTGACCTACTAAAGCGAATTAAGACAAGTTTTGATAAGTACCCAAAGCAGTTGTTGAAGTTACCACAGGTTACCATCCTTTGGTTTCATTTGCACTTGAAAGGAGGCCTGTGTCAGCCCTCTGCCAGGTTGCTCTGCACCTCATTCACGTACTGCATCCAATGATTAAGCCAATGTGAAACACTAATAAGCAGCAAGCATCACCCGGTGGACTCGCCTAATTGGGTCAATCAAAGATGATCTACAGAGAATCGCAGCAGGGAGAGAGCGAGAGCTTTCAGTATGCCAGCAGTTTTGCAACTCTGCACAGACCACTGCAAACGAACAGGCAGAGGCTTGTGGACATTATGATGGGGCCCTTTGATTAAAAAGAAAGAGTCTCCTGATAGCCTGGCGGTGACATTGCATATCTCGTTGCCTTTCTTTTGGATCTGACATCTCTTTACGCAATTCCCCTTTTCTCCGTGCTCAGAGAAAAGGAATGGTTTAGTTAAATGTGAGAAAGGTACTTGCATGTCCTCAACCCTTCTGTGGTGGAGTCCCGAGGGACTTGTGATTCTAGCGCCTCTTGTCCATTGCTTTGCATACTGATGGACTAAGTGTGGAGGCGTGTGGCTGCCATTCGAGAAGCACCGTATACAGTGATGCGTTCGTTTTTCATTAGGCTTTATCTGGCCTCTGCAAGATGAAATATTGCATCAGGATTTCACTCATAGTTTTATTTTTAAAACCCCTCATGCCATTTACAATTGACCCCCATAAAATTCAATCAAAGCACCCAAGGCATGGGTCTAGTGTCAGTGCATGATGAATATAAGATGACAGAAATCACTGTTTGGTGATTTAAATATCGGTGCCGTATCTATTCTAAGTCTAATTGGTGAGGGTTAATTTGCCCCTACTGCAGTGAGCCAGATTAACACTCAATTACATTATATGAAGGGCACATGTCCTCATGATCACATATAAGCTTCCATGAAAGTGTTCATCCTTTTTGAAAATTTCTCATCTTACATTGTTTCACAATTCTGAATGACAGAGGATATAGCAGGTCATTTCTAAGATTGATGAAGAGGGAAAAATCATTATAAATACAGGGCTCAACATTTACCATGGCGCTATGGCCCTTGGCCCCACTTTGTGACTACCAAACAGTCCATGTAAGTGACTCCTTGTGGCAGCCAAGTTTCATCCCCATAATAACTTTTTAAATCCTGCTGAAACCTCATGACGGGTAAGAGGTCTGAACTCTGACTCAGCCACCACAGGACATTAATATTTTTTAAGTTTTTTTTAAAAGCTCATGTTTGTTGTATTGTTAGCAAATATACTGTCTCCCAATTCACACATTTCCTGCAGACTGCAGACACTTTTCCTCCAGGACTGTAGCACTGACACAATTCTGGGTTAAACTGGCCCAGTGCAAATGGGGTGGTTTGACCCAGTGTTGGTTATTTTTATGTTTATTTTGGGAATTTAATGTTGGGATCCAGATTCTGTTGGGTGGTTTTCTGTCAATTAATACTGAGTAAAATTAAGCGAGTACCGCCGAGCTAACCCAGTGTTTTTAGTGTGTGTTACCCTTTAACTTCACAAACCTTCCAAGCCCTGTTGCAGAGAATCTCCATCAGCAGCATCCACCACAGTGTAAACCTCTCAGCACTACACTACTATGCAAATGCTGCCATGCAGTGACACACATTTTTCACACTTTAAACGCAATGGACACATATTCAATTTGGCTCTACTGCCTCACAATCTGAAAAAAGATAGGAAAACATCTAACTTAAAGTGAGGTAAGGTGACCTCTGACAACAAGATCCTGTGAAGAGAAATCAGACAATAGACAAGCTCGGCAATTGCATCCAGCCTGGGCCAAGTTTAGAAACGTTGTGCAACTGAAGCACTGGTGTCATCAGTAAAAAAAATGACAACACAGATGGTCCTGCTGTCCACAGGGGAAACATCATACAGACTGTACTCAGTTTAAATATAGCATAAGTGATTATATTGGAAAAGTAGGAAGCAATTAATTGCTCCAGCACTGTATGAGGGAAATATTTTCCACTTCATGCAATGAGTAGATTAAATGGCGTTTATAGAGCATTTTAATAAAGTTGAACCTCATAATGATTCTGCTCCTTACCACCCAAAGAAATCAATCTGATTAGAGTCAAGAATACCACTGCAATCTTCACTTTACTTAAGAAAAAAAGAAAATTCTCCTCAAAAATGATAGCTGTGTGATACAGATTCACACTGGTCACAAAACCTGAAATTACTACTATAATTGACCAATTTAATTCCTGTAAATGTACAGAATGATTTCAAAGCACTTTTTGCCACATATATATGTACAGTATGTGCATCATTACATCTCAAGCTTTTTGATTTTTTTAATGGCTGATCAAAGAGCACTGACAAAGCACGTTATTTGCATTGATAAAGTTTAGATTGACTGTGCGTTCAGTGTTTGTAAACTAATAGTTCTTGAATGTCAGAGATGTGATTTCACAACTCTCATCTCTCAAGTCTCAGACGCTGAAGTGTTGAAGTGTTTGGCAATACTGTATTTTCTTATGGTCATGCCAATAAAGCCTCTTTGAATCTTGTTATTGAGTGCAACAACAAGGATGGTTTCCAAAAATGCTAGACACTACATTACCATGCAACAGGAATATCGCTTAGACATGAAAGTAGCAAGCGTGAAAGCTTACAGTTACAGTTATCGTAAATGATAAGCAGTCATGTAAAATCAGTGTTGGGGAAACTACTTTTAAACTGTAGCTTACCAAACTACTAGCTACTTCACAGTGAAAAACACTAACTACATCTTGATTACTACAAAAAATATGCTTGTCAACTGAAACTAAAGTAGTTCAACTACATCCACATTGCATCACAAGAAACTATCACAATCTAGGATCCCATATTGTTACAGAGATACAACTGAACTGACAGTCAATCAAGTGTACATGTGTTTGTTTCAAGGACTAAGGCAGGCCATGCCTCCCTTAGGCAACCTGACGACATGCTTTAAGGAGTGGATAGGGAGCAATTTGTGTGGAGAAATCGGGGAAAATGCTAACTTTCTAGGGAAATTCATAGTATCCTATCACAGACATCTTGTATCCCATTTACACCTGGTATTAGAATGCGAGCTGTATCCAGATACATTGTGCGGATTGTGTTTACACCTAACTAAGATATGAACACTATAAAAAATAGACTACCTCCAGATGTGGTCAGGCAGATCTCATCACTTTCTGATCACAAAGTATTTACACCTTGCATTAGCATGGGTTCTCCCCTTACCTGGATAACATGTCCAGATACAGATCACATTTTAATTGCAGGTATAAATGGAATGTTGGTGGTAAATCACATGTGATTCGCATTAAATGACAACAAAGGTAAATGAGCTGTGTACAACGAAAATATCATTAACTATTTAAACTAAATGACCCAAAGTAGTTAACTACTGAAAAAGCTGCTGAGATTTTAATGTTGTCAAACTACCATCAAACCACAGCAAATTGTACTTAAACTAGTAATTGCATTAGGTTTGCATGTAGTAAACTTTAATCCAGCACTGTGTAAAAAATATGCAATATGTTTCTTTGATACTTCCAAGGGTTAGGAAACATCTCAAACTGAAATATACACAAAGAAGTAAAAACATAAACATGTGTGCAGACAGACAAGGTGCAACAAAGAGGTCAACTTTTGAAGTCAACATTTTCAAAGCCAGGCTACACTTTTAAACCTTAGGAAAATACAAACAAACTCTGTGAGACTATTTTACCATAATCCAGTGGTATTCAAAGATACAAGCCATAAAATAAAAAAGCAGAATGTTTGCACAAACTTCCAATTGAATATGCATTGCTGTTATAAATTTATCAGCATGTTAAAGAATGTGTTTAAAAAAGCTAAAAATATTTGACAGTGTAATCAATATTTTATAAACAATACCAGCAAATCATTCACTTAACATAGAGCATGTTGAAATCTCAGAATTAAAGGGTTTCATGACCCAATTTTCTAAAACATGTGGATACAATAAGTCTTTAGTGTGGAGAGTCTTTAGTGTGGAGACTAAAAAGTTCAAGTGTAATTCGGAATACTTAAAACATGCAAATCTTAATCTGTACATTATAAGCGTTTCTCTTTTTTGTTTTACAACTGTTTATTGTTCTGACAGGTTATGTTCCAGTTATGACAGAAAGTTGACAACTGATGGTACTATTATTATTTTACATGTGAAAACCGGATTGTTGTTGTTGTTTTTTTTCCTGTCACAATAACATTTGTTATTTGCATTGTATAACATTGTATGCTACTGTAATGTAGATGTAAATAAACACCATTTGTGAATCTCATGTGGAGCTAACAGCACACAAACAGCCTGCGTAGGAACTGATTGAACCGTCTCAACATCTGACTGCCACTGTCAGCCACAAGGCCTTTAAATTTTTAACCAAACCTTTTGTACTCCAAACCAGTAAAAAATTAATCACTACTCGACATGAGAAAGTTACTCGCTTTTTTTTTGCGTGAGAGCGTGTAATTCTTTTTGACTTTCCTTTCCATTTGGCTGGAGGATAGAGCAGTTTAAAAACATTTCTGCACACAGGAGCATGGCTAACAGGTAATCGGTCTAATTATGGCAGGGGAGGGGTTCCCCTATAAAATATTAAAGAGCGTCCATAACCTTTGTTTCACCCTCCCTGTGTACAAGCCTCTGAAACAGACACACTGTTTGCCTGGTAGCTCGATGTCCTACACCATAGAGGAGCAAACGATTCAGGCAGGCAGACTAAAAAACTAACTGAGATCTTCTTCAGCCATGTCTTCTCACCAGTGTAATTTCAAAGGCCATAAGAAAGCAATAAAATAACTTTTAATATCCCATTAATCATATAAGATAATGAAATTACTGAGGTGAAAAACAGGAACACAGTATAGAATAATGCAATCAAGTAACACAACCCTGCAGTATAGTTTGTTGTGTCAGAGAGCTTGATTTAACCTTTATGGCAGTTATTATATGGCATTACATTGCAATGAGTTTCTGTCATTGTGTCCACCTTCACAGGTTGGAAAACAATCTCTTATTAAACTTCTGTCTCAGAACAATGAAATATCAAAAGCCCCACAAAGGTGGTGTGCAGGTTTCAATTTTGTATCACCCATATACTGTACATTATTGGTGCTATAAGATTAGTAAGTGTATAATTTAAAGAATATCTATTAATTTGAATAAACAGAAGAAACAGCATGCTCCCTTCCCATTCAATTAGTAGCATTTCATGGCATTTTCTTTTATGGGAATAATTTTGTTTTAAGGACTCTCTCTGTTTTTACAACTTACTCAAAATACAACAAATTCAAATATGTATTTTTGTTATATCTCTACATGCAGTTTTTAATGTTAAATGATAAGCATAGCTCAAAATCTGGATGCTTGATTGTAGGTCTAACTACACCCCATCATGTATTTCATTTAATATGCTGCAAGCTTATAAAGAAATGTGATTATATACCATGGTAGTGTGTGAGATCCACCTCTACATGTACCTACAGTGTAGCCTGGAAAGATTAATACTTTTGGGGAAAAATGTATTTTAAAGTCATAGTTTTTAAGTACATGATAGATGTTTTTATCTTATAATGCTAGGCTAAGATGTACAAAATGTTAAATCTCTCATGATCGGACTAACCTGACACTAAGAAAGCATTTCCTATTGTAAACACTCAGTCCGGAGTTAATATTTCCTGGAAAAATCAGCAGGAAAAGAATGTTTTTTTTTTGTTTGTTTGTTTGTTTTGATTTCAGGCAGTGGCAACAGCAATTTACTTTTGATAAAAAATAGGTAGAACGTGGTCGTTACACAAAAAACAATCGAGAAGTTGCATAAAATGTTGGTGTTGTCTCTCTTGTGATCATGTGGAATAACTGAAAAGAAAATGTTAACTTACTTTGCAACGGTGGGAGGTAATGTAAGAAAATATTTAGAGATGTAACAATTAGTAAACTAAACGATTAGTTGTCAGCTATTAAAGTTAATTGCCAATTATTTTGATAAATGATTTACAATTCTGAGTCATGTGTTTTAAGAAAAAATCTCCAAATTCTCTGGTTTCAGCTACTCAAATGTAAATATTTTCAGTGTTGCAGACAAAATAATATCTGAAATTTGAAGATGTGTTCTTGGAGTTTGGTGATCAACATTTTTCACCATGTTCTGACATTTTAGAGGCAAACAACTAATCAATTAATCAAGAAAATGATTGCCAGATTAATCAATAATGAACATAATCATTAGTTGCAGCCCTAACGGCATTACATTACTGCTCTCTTGTTCTACTTCTACTTCATGCAAGTAATAGTATGGTTACATTAAAAATTAATTTCTATCAAAATTTTTAAAAAAGTGAAATGTGTTTTTTTGTTTCATCTCAGTGTTACTAATTTTTATATTTTTAGTTTTGTTAACATGTTGTACGAAGTCTTTGCTGTTCTACCAAAGCAATGACACAAGGACAGTATTTTTTTTTTTTTTTTTGCCAGACCTACAGTCTATCCCACAGTTATTTCTCCTCATCTGGGGCATGAGGAGTGGGATGAGGAGTGTTTCTGGGGTTCAGAGGGATCAGGTGTAAGTATTTGACCGTGCACAAGGGGAGTCTTCCTCCCTGAGATAAATGGAGAAACCTGGTATCAGCAGGTCATGTGTAATAAGCATTCATGATTAATGTCTTTAAAGAAGAATCACCTAAGGGACACTTTAAGCTGATCAGGAAACCAAGCTGCGATATGATGAATGCTCACTTTTAAGTAAAAATACACACTCTGAATCCTTTGGCACATGGGAGACCTCCTTACTTGCCTAATTGCCTCAGCACATAAAGATGATTCATTTGATCTTTCTGATATATTTTTCAAACTGGAACACATCTACAACTACGCATTTTAAATAAACTTTGAGCTTTATTTTTAATGATGTTTGACCAATGTGAATATCACGCACAGATGAAAAAAGACTGTGTGTGTGTTGCTTTATGCCATTTGAGTTTCGTAACATGTCAATTTTATGTGCTTGGAGATTATGAGGCAGTCAAAAAGCTGCAATTACCTCCGGCAATCTGGTGTTTTTTCTTTTTTGTCTTTATATAAACCACAACGGCTCATTCATTCTGGTTCCAAGTCATTCCTCAGGCTCAGTGTGGCATGACATAAACACATACATCATCCACAGAGCTAAGCCACTCTAAATACCTCTTTGGAGGTGCACCTTTGATAATGAGCAAAACTCAAGATGCCAACGCAATGTTCAGTGACAGTCAAATGAGATGAGATAGAGAGATTATCTCTGAACGCCAAGATCCACTCATCAGCTATGTGTTAATATGCAACAAGACACAGGGAATGTTTGGAATGGATAGCTGACTTCAACCCTTTCTCAATATACATATATGTATATATATATATATATATATATATATATATATATATATATATATATATATATATATATATATTTTTTTTTTTTTTTTTTATTATTATTATTTTTTTTATTTATTTATTTATTTATTTATTTTTATTTTTTTTTTTTCTGGAAAATTACATTTCAAAACCCCTGGCTTTTATTTCATTCATTTCATTTAATATTATATTCGCAACAAGAAGATGATGATCAGCAAAGGAAGTTTGGATGAATTTGGCAAGAGCTATAAACAGCTCTTTCTGGTTAAACAAAACATATCTTATTCTGTAAAAAAAAAATGGTTTATCTCTGTAGTGATCTTTTCCATAATATTGTCGACACATAATAATCTGAGCCTGTCAAAAACAACTGTGGCAAAAACAAGCACCTTTAAAGGACATACACTGAGTGCAGAGTTGCCCATTACGATTACATTTTAGCTTTAATGTTCATTTTGAATGGAGAGAATACCAGTGTAACAGCAACTCCTATAGAGAGTGTTGCATTATGGGTTGTTTGCAGCATTAATATTGCTGGACTGGCAAGTTTTTCAAAGTCTGTTTACAGTCTCTGTTAGAGTTAGTCAGCTGTCAGAGTATTCAGTTAGCATAACATACAGGAGTTTCTGACAGCTCATGCAACATGTTTTAGAGGAAATTAAATCCTGACTAGAAGAAAAAAGTGGAAATCGTCTTCCAATGTCTTTATGGCAGACACAGACAAGTAACAGTATCATCCGTTAAACCTCCAAAAATTGCCAGTGTCACAGATGATGAGGAGCTCAAATAGAAAAGAAAGGAGCGAAATTATTCTGACCGCTTTCGAGTCTGACAGGAATGTTCCAGTATATGACTGATAGATAAGCTTCACAAACTGGGGTTTATGTGCGGCTCAAGTATTTCGTGTTTCACTTTTACGCGAGAAAAGGCTGTGGGGGATGAGATTATCTGGACTAATAGTATCTCAGGGAATCTTATCCAACAAGACTAATCTGAAACTGTTTAGTATCCTCAAAAACTCTCAGTGGTGGAAAAGCAATGTCATCTTATAATCATGATAATCTTGTATTACAGCCAATAGTGTTTTGAGAGAATAGTTATGCTGTTCCATTTATGTTTTTTTTATCTGCAAAGTTGCAAAATGTTCATACTAAAATGAACTGTTAATGACAACATATTTAATTCTCTAAATAGTGTGAGAGGACAACAATACAATTAGAGATGGGAATCTCTGGGTCCCTCACAATTCGATTTGATTCTAATTCAGACGGCTGATTCGATGATGATATGATTCTTTTTAATATTCTGGGGGGCTTTTTCGCCTTCAATTGACAGGACAGCTGAAGATATGACAGGAAATGGGGAGAGAGAGTAGGGGCCATGCAGCAAAGGGTCACAGAGGGGAGTTGAACCCACAGCCCCTGCAGAGGACTCACAGCCTCCATACATGGGGCGCACGCTCTACCAACTGAGCTACCCAGAGGCCTCTATGAAACAGCTCTTGACACATCTTGATGCATCCCAATGTATTAAAATTTGAGGCATTTAAGCCAGAGGCTGCTGGTCGAATTGTATCTGGAACTGCTCACAATCAGCCATCCTCACCAAAATTCGAGAAGTACCCGAGTTTAGAAGTAAACATGATGCATATGTTGCATTTAAGGGTCGGAATCTTTTTGTTCGATTGGATTCAGAATCTACTGGACTGAATGAACAGAAAAGGGGGCACAATTTTCAGTCTCTTGCTCCAGTTTCCTTGGAATACAATATGAAACATAACTGGTAATTAAATGGTCTACAACCTTTTTATTTTAAAAAGTTAACTGCATTACTTAATGATTTAATTAATTAATTTGAAAGTATCTTACAGTCTCCTGCCTTTATGAGAATAACAAAATGAGGGGGAGGCAGAGTGCTCCACCGTGTGTGCTGTTATTAATGTTATGTCTCCAGCGGTGGAGAGCAGCCTCTGCTGCACCGTTAGCTTTGAGGAAAGACATCGCTGTCCAACAAGCAGAGCAGGTACAGAGATTTTGAGGTGAGCAAAGTGAGCAGAGTTTCTTCACCACTGCATTGGCTGACGGTGTTTAATGCTGCAGTGTGTCACTCAGCCGCTCGCTTTTGTTATGACTGGTCGCTGCTCAGCTGTTAACATGACTACTAGGTTGCGGTTAGGTTAAGTCACTCAAAGCACTTGCTTAAGGTTGTGATCTTCAATAAATGTTGAAAAAGTCAATGGTGACATGAAGCACACACCAGGATGTATTTTTAACCAAAACCTCAATCTGTTCCTAATCTCAATCAAAGTTTAAGTAGCCTAAACCCTCACATCACTAAATGAAAGACTGAATACAAAATCCAATCTCTAGTGTCAGACCATTGCACTTGTACCCCCACTATCGCCGTACTTCATTGCAGTACAATGACACACTTGCAAAAAGACATTTCCTGTGAACATAATCCAGACAGCCATTACTTTCTTTCAAAATTTACTTAGCAAAACTAATAAGTATTATAAAAATGTAATTTCACATTGACAGCGTTGATCAACAGTTCTACAAAAATAGCTTCACAGAGTTGATAATATAATCATAAAAAATCTAATTTCACATTCTTTGCCAATGTAGAATTGTTATTACTGCCTCTCTTCTATGCACAAATTGACCAAATTCTGTTACAACCATTTTCTTTTAATCTCTCTCTCTCTCTCTCTCTCTCTCTCTCTCTCTCTCTCTCTCTCTCTCTCTCTCTCTCTCTCTCTCTCTCTCCCTCTCTCCCTCTCTCTCTCCCTCTCTCTCTCCCTCCCTCTTCCATTTTTAAAAAAAGTTAAGGGAAGAAAAAATGGACAAGATGTATTGTTTGCTCATCTATCCCCATTTCTCCAAATGCCCGGCCTCCTGTTGGTTTGAGGGCTGGGGTTCTTTGACCACCGCCATGGCTGCAATTCCTCCCACACAGGAGAGAATGGCATGACATTTACCAGAGCTGCAAGGCGGTAATACATTTTTTTGAAATGGCACGGCTGGAATATACAAGGCTGAAAGGACCCACGCTGGGCCCCACTGGGACTCCTTCACACTAGCCTGCTAAGCCCATTCAGATGAGGGCAGTAATTACAGGCATGGAGGCAAAGCTGAACTAATTCATACAAGGTGTAAAGCATTCGCAGACCAAATGTCGGTCAGTTTACTGTTGGAACGCCACCATCATATTTAACCATAACCATTATGACTGAGATGTTTGTGGCAGCTCTGCTGATTTACAGTGACCACAGTGACCTCACTTTGAAATGATCAATCTCATAATGACTTCATCACCATGAATTTAATTTGAGGAGATTAATTATACACACACAATGCCACAGATCTTGAAAGAGTAAGTATATTATAGTGTAGTGGAATACACCCAGGTTGTTGTGGATTTTTGCATTTATCCTCAAAGGCCAGAGGTGACAAAAGTACATGGATACTTGTGTAAAAAAAGACTGCAGAATAGAAGCACAAGTTCAACTTCCTTACTTGTATACAAGTTCAAAAGTACAGGCTCTGAAATGTATTCAAAGTATAAAAGTAATAAAATGTAGCCCTCTGCAGGACATTTGTATCAGCTGTTAAAGTGGAAAGTTAACTGAACGTCACATTTCTCTGATCGAGCCTCTCTCTCTCCGTTTCATCTTGTTGTCTTTTATGTACTTTTTAGGGTTGTTGAATTTTTTCATCTTATTAGTTTGTCGACTTATGTCTTGTCATTTTTTGTCTTGTTGGATCTTTTACATCTTTTTTCATAGTTACGTCTTTTACATTTTCTGTCACGCTATGTATTTTTTTTGCCGTTGCTTCTTTTTCGTATTGTTATATCTTTTACATATTTTTTGTCTTATTTGTGTTTTTCACCTTGATCCATTGTTTCTGGTCTTGACACGTCTTTTATGTTGTCTATTTGTCTTATGTCATTTTCCTCTTTTTAAGTCCGTTGTGTGTGGCATGCATCAATGGATACACACAAGGAATCATCTTTTCTATGTGTTACTGTCCTATCCATTTTATGTTGGGGGGGTAACATGCCATGACACAAAATAAAAATAATCAATAACCCCTTCAAATGCATTAAAACTAAAGTAACAAGGCTGTTTTGAAAATATAAGGAGTACTAAGTATGAATATTTGTGATAAAAGGTAGGGAGTAAATATAAAAGGCTGTCAGAAAAATAAATATTCAAGTAAAGTACAGATATCGGAAAAGTGCACTGAAGTACAGTAACAAAGTATTTGTACTTACTTACTTCCCACATCTGGCCACTTACTTAATACTTTTCTATAGTATAAAAAGCTTTATCAACTCATCTTTATCACACTACAAAGCTGACTGATTCCCACCTGTAATTGTGTGCTGGCTTTTCATCAAAGCATTATGCTGCTACACACTTGAGCGGAAAATACTGAGTTGCAATCAGGCCTGCCATTATTTGGAGTCACACACACAAAGCCACTGAATTTGCCTAACACTGCGAAGTATATTTATTTCCATCGACAGACATTTGTCCATGAAAATATTGTCTGAAGAACACCATTGGGAGCAGTAACCTCCAGCTCAAAGGCCATATTTTCTGATTTTAATTGGATGTCTTCACAGTAGCACTGAGAGAGGTCTCTGTTGCAATACAAAGGAGGAAACTAAGAATACCACTGCCCTTTCATTATTCCCATAAACACTACAATTGTTCTACAGTGACATGAGAACTTTTGTAAACTCTGAATACTACACAGGCACTTATTAACTGAAGTTACAATTGAAAGGTAGCTAATTAAGAAATTGGTTTCACTCCGTTATGAGTGAGTCATGCTCTCCTGAATGTCTGGCTGTCTGTCTGTTTGTCAGTTCATTTTGTTGTTTAAGCAATTTCAAATGCCTGAGACAGCAACCAAAAACATCATCTCAGTAGGGTGGCACTGAAGCAGTCATAATCAAAATCACATCTCAGCGTCTTTGATATGAAAGCTGACCCCCCTGTGAACATGGAAATCAATCTCTTTGACTGGCATGGAGCTGTTTTTTTTTCTTTACATCAGTATAAAACAGTGTATTATTTTCCCAAGGACCTTCTTTCATTCTCATTCATTCTGTCCTTTATGCTTTTTAATTCAATTTCAAAACTGTTTAAATGTATTTGTATCTTTGAAAAGCTACAGTTCATAATCTCATCTTTTTTTTGATACGGGCCTCTGTGGCCTTACTTTGATACACAATTTCTGCTGCAGTGCAATGTGAGCAGGAATGCAGGGATGTGTGTGAAAATATGTATGGAAGAAAATAAGAGGTGGCAAGTGTTCAAATGGAAGACTAATGACATGAGTGAGCAAGAGAGAAAAGAGCGAGACTTACTTACACCTTCAAGTGTCTTCAAGAAAATAAAATCTTGTCAGCCTAAATCATATCATGTGGTTGTATTATCTCCTCCAAGACTCTTTTCTTTTTTTTTGAAGAATTCTGAGGTGATACTTAAAGCTGCAGTAGTTAATATTATAACACATTCTGACCATTGCCATTAACAAAACGTAATTGACAGGCTCCTTTGAAAAAAAAAAGTGTCTTTTCCACCAACATGGAAGCAGCTCTATTCTGGTTCTGGCATCTAATTTTGAATGGTTCGAAGCATTTCGACCTAAAATTAAGTGGTTTAGAACTCAAGAAGTTGGTTCCCAGCTGGAACCAAAAGTTGCCAGGTTTTTCCTGAGTGGCCGTGTCATATTCTACAAGTCGCTGAGTATTCTGCAACGCCCCCTGTTGACGATGCATCCTTAATAAAATGCTTCTGCTCAGAAGTGGTGGAAATGAGTGCTGGTTCGCTAGATAGCAGCAAGGTTCCAAGAATGTTCAGCAAAGCCGGTTCAAGAACGAGAGCTTATTTGGTGGAAAAGGGTCTTGTGAGCGGCCACTACTTTGATTCAGACCAGGAGCAATATTTAAACAACTAAATACAAAGAACCCCTCTGGGTTACCTTGCATGCAACTTCCAAATTATAGTGACTCCGTACATGTCTTGGTTTCTCTGTTACCTGTGAGACATGTGACATAACTAGCCGAGTGAAACAGACTTTGCTAGTAGTTAAAACTCTGCTTCAAGCTCAGCAAAATGGCATGTTTAGTATGTCATTTGGTGGGAGGGGCTTAGCAGAGTAATCCGAGGAAGTGGGGAGAGAGGCAGAAGGTTTTGCATTGTATAATGTCCAAATTGCAGACTTCACCTTTTGTAAGACTACTGTCACTGAAGGTTGAGAGATGAACATGTGCAACAATATTTTCCCATTATTATGCTGATCTCTCTTATTATTATTGTTCTCTTATTATGCTGAAATCATTCAAAGGCAAAAAAAAAAATACTGCTTATTCTTCAGGTGAAGGGCTCATTGTATTTGTGAAACAGTCCCAGTAAAAAATCTAAAATATAAGTCTCCTTCAAAACCTCTCCAAGACACACCGTAAGGTTTGTATAAAATTAAGATGCCTTTATTTTACATGGTATATTTTACAAGTTATTCCTGACTGACCCTGAAGAAGACCTGTGTTGGTCGATACATGTCGGTCATTATACATGGCAAAAACATGTATAATGAAGACATTTTGATTTTATAGAAACCTTACCTTACTTCAGTGGGCCTTGAAGTGTTTTTGAAGGAGACTTGTATGTGCAATTTTGATTTTCTAAATAACTAGTAACTAAGGCTCTCAGATAAATGTGGGGAAGTACAAACAACAATATTCCCTTCTGAAATGCAGTGGAGTGGAAGTATAAAAGTAGCATAAAACAGTGATACCGTTGTACAGAATTGTATTAGGTATATTACTTGTGTAAATGTACTTAGTTACATGCAACCAAAGCAGCAGGTGAGCTCCAACCAAACCAACTATACTGGACTTCACAACACAGGATCTTTTACTTCTTTCAGTGTTTTAATACGTTGTAGTGCGACTTCCATGATTTGATGTTTTAAACTGTTACCTCCTCCTTATATCTGCTTGATCCAAAAATTCACACAGTTGGCTAATTTACCTCTAATCTCTGACTTTGAGTAAAGTGTTAAGAAAAAAAATATTACAAAACACTGGAAATTAGACCCAAGTCTAACTGTGACACTGATCCTCTGCTGACAAATACAATCCTATCAAGTTCATTTAGTGGAGGTGTTGTCCATCCTAAGTTATGCACTTAATGGATTGGGTATAACGTTTCAGGTTCCTGTTGTTGCGGAGGTTGGAGGCCTTTAAAAGCCACCATGAGCTAGTTATTCAGCACTGATCCGCTTCCTGGCTGTAATGAATCTTACCGTGGGGTTTTTGCTGGAAAGTAACCCAAAGAGTGACAGCTTAGGGAGGAATAAGGACAAAAAATTCTCTGTCATACAATAGCATCAATGTGTCTGGTAAACCCTGGAGTGCAGGGAAGTGAAAATAAAATTAATCTGTAAGTATTCAAATATGAAAGGGTGAAGAATATCAGGCACATAGTGTCACAAAACTTCATTAACAAAGTGACAGCAATGGTAAAATACATTTACTCTTAAGTGGCAACTATATCGATAACTAATTGATTAAGTAATTTTTCATGCAAACATGCCCAAAAATCTCTGGTTCAAGCTTCTCAGTGAGAGGATATTCTGCTTTTCTCTGGTCTAACTCGTTGTGAATTGAATGCATTTCGGTTTTGGACTGCTCTTTAGATGAAACAAAACATTTTATAGACCAAACAATTAATTAAAAAAATAAACAGCAGATTAATTCATAATTAAAATAATGGTCATTTGCAGCTCTAATTTACTGGGAAGCCTAAAAGCTTTAATTTGCTTAGAAATGATTAATGATTGGGATTTTGTCAGGTAAGTAGTGACAGAAAAAGTTCAGAAATACAGAAATCAGACAATAAAAAAAGTACTTAAAAGTACTGGTGACCCATGTCTTAAGTGAAATACACAATGCAATAAAATTATTAATTCACAACATGGTTCATATTCATAAAATGCAGTGTCACTTTATATCCTATAAGTTGGATTAAAGGAGAATAACACCTTAAATTTTAATTAAAGTGCATATCATAAAACACCGGATACAGCCATAATCACGACTAAGAGGAAGTGTATGAGTCCATTTGAATGTTGCATGATATAGTGACACACAGAATCAAATATAATGAGCAGTAAAATTTTTATTCTGTCAGAAAAAAAACTCTCAGCATTAAGAAGAGAACTGCAGCATAAGATAATCCATAAAAAAACACATGAAATGTTAATAGATTTTAATGATTGATGCAAAGATAATTGGAATGTCAGAAATGAAGAAGTATAGAAGAACAGAGGTGTTTTGGAATCTAATAGTTGAGCTGTTGGCAGGGATTCAATCAAATTATAGCCATCGCAAACGTGATACAAAAATGACTCCTCTTGATAACACAAAATGATGAAAACCTGAAAAATCAAACTGCAATTGAATTCTATTCGTTTTCATTCTTTACCCTGAAGGAATTACATAAAAAATGAATGATGGATGGATGGATATGAGATACTGTATCTCACCGTGTTGTAAATGCCATATGAAATAAATGTGAGCAACTTTCAATCAGATTCAGACAAATTCAGACACTTTAACAGAGACTACTTTACTCTCAGAGTACTAGGAGTGCTGCTTCATCTGTAAAAACACAGCATATCTGGTCAAAAGGCGTCCTGTAATCACTGCACCTGTTTTTGAATGCCATAGAACTAAGGTTATTACCATGACCTCTGCAGCCACTGTTGATACAGAGAAATTATTACAATGTCCAAACGTGTAAATTAATATGCGAGGACAGGTGTAAAACCATAGTAGAAAACTCATTAATACTTAAGATAACAGACTGGAGTGTATGCAGAAAGAGCCTTCTGACCCCACCATGTCCATAGACAGTGGAGATATTTCCTTGACAACAAACAGCCACTGCTACCAAGGATTTATAATTTAAGGCTCACTCAATAGCCAAGGGTGAAACAAACATCACCCCTCCAGTACTTAAATTAGCTTCACTCCCTCATCACTTGAATGCAATAAATAGGTCAGGTGAAACTAAATTGATTGAGGCAATCCCATGGGTTACTGAAAGAGCTCGACCTATACTGCACCATAGTTTTGGTCTGTATGTTAGACAAGTGTTCATCCAATGGAGAAGCTAAGAAGAAATTCACTTTCTAATTGAATTCGGTTACAATTTCCAGACCTAAAAACCTTATCATTTGATCCGGCTTTGAGTAGACTTAAAGTAGGGCAGAGGTTCTAAAGCTACAGAGCTGCACTAAGTGGAGAACTGAATGGGCAAACAAGCACTTTTACCTTCATGTCTACCCATTCCAACCTTTAAATGTCCAGTAAATGTGAAAATCTGAATGAACATGAACACTTAATGCTATAGAGAAATGCTTGAAATCAAGTTTTCAGGGCATGTTGATCAATGTTGATGGACATATGTTGAACAATGGTTCACAAGTGAAGTGTGATGTTCTTCACTTTGCCCAACTACATATTATTGAGTGGCTTCTTTATTAACACAAGACAAAACCTGACCTGAAGGACTTTGCCTTAAAAACATAGCAGATACCCTACAAACAGCATACACAAGCATGAAGCAATATACCTAATAAGAAGTTACTGTCAATCAAAATACAACATGCCTCCTCGAACAAATTGCTATTCTTGTCACGTCACGCTTCTTCTACTGTACAATAACACTGCAGAGCGGAGCGGCAGGCTGCGCAGGGGTGTCCTACTTTAATAAATGAGCTGGAGCTCATATGCTTGCAAAGAAATCACTTGCTCCAGAACGTCAGAGCTGCAAATGTCCTTATGTAACTCCACAGTGTTGTGACAAAGTAAATTTGAGACACAACAGCGGGTTAAAGGTATCAGAATTACTGCTTTTATGAAGCATCGTTTCTGAATTAGCATCATATTTGTTGGACATATACTCACCTCACACTTGTTTTCAGGTGTGAGACGAACATAATTTCTCCCGTACAAATTATTGTTAACAATTCAGGGAGCTGAATGCTGGCTTCAAGGAGTTAATAAGTGAGATGTAGCTCCCTCCCACATTGATATTATTGACTCATGCTTCTCTAGATCTAAATAGAGTTAATGATTTTTGCATAGAATATGTAAAGGACAGCAAGCAGATGGTCTGATAGAAATTGACGACATGTTAAGGAGTCATCAGTAATGATACTGGCTGGCAGCAGAAGTGCTGAAGAGTAGCCCTGCGAGGGTGATCTGCTGTACTGGCTGCCTCCAAGCCTCCTGGAAACAACATGTGGCAGGGACCTACTGTGAAACTCTATGTATTAAGACATCGATATGCGGTAATTGTCTGCGCTGCATGTTCAAAACCTCAGATAGTATGATCAGTGCTGGTTGCTGAGCAGTATTTTCACAATACCAAAACTATTAAAGTCATTAGTGGCCCTGCTGCGGTGCAATCTTTAGTCTATCCTGAGGGTGACCATTTGGGAATTGCAGGAACACAACTAAGCTGTAAAATTACATTCCATATATTTGCTTAGATCTTGTCTTGATTCAAAGGCGAATTGCTTTGTGGAAGAGTCTTCCACAAACAATAACAATTAGTTTTTACAGTTGAGCTGTTCAGAGATTTGTTGTTATGTTTCCTTGACTGTTTTAAAGACTTCACTTGATGTTATGGCTCCATTCTGGAGACATTTTGTTGAAGGACTTTATGGCCCTCTAAGCAAACAATCGTTTAAATTCAATTAAGACTATGAAAATAGCACCGTTGAAAACAGTCTTTTTAAAGCTTTGTTTTTGTGCAGTCTTGACCTATGTGCAATGACTATATCTAGCTCAGTATACATATTGCACATGACAGTAGGTAAACTCTTCAGTGTATGTGCTGTGAGTAAAATGGAATCATTAGCACAAAGCTCAACATAATGAGGAATAAACAATAATGGGATGAACCCACTGTGCTTCTCCCCATCAGAGAATTTCATAATTAGCAATTAGTGGTCATTGTACTATAGTCGGCGCAACTCAAATCTGGCTGAAGTGTCTGCACTCACTTACCTATCCTGAGGCATGGCAAATAAAATATCCCACTGGATTCAGACGTGATTAATGTCTGTCGCAAGAAGGGCTGCAATGGCAGATTAGGCATGATTATGAGTGGGCTCATTTATTTTCAACATGTCATTATCTTTTACAACATTGACTAAGCAAATGGCCAGAGTGTGTTTACGAGCACGAATGTAAGCTGTTTTTTCCTGATCATTAATAGTTTGTTGAAATTAAAAAAATGATGATGGGAAATGAAAGAAGAAAAAAATGCATCACACACAGGTGCAATAAAGCATAGAAATCTTAATGCATTCAATGAATTTACATTTAATTGTCATTTAACCATTTTGAAAAGTGCTTTTGTTGTCAAATTTAACCTTTTGCATTGATATTAAAAAGTCATATATCGCAAAACAATGAAATCTATGACCCCTGATGATTAGAGCCCCATATTGGCTTATCACAGGTATATTGTCCTATCTTGGTATCTGAATCTATGTTGTCCAATATGTACCTGTATGAAAACTTTTTTAACAGAACATAATGCAGATTGTTTTCATTTGTTAGCTTTAAAGGCAGCAGTTTTTGCATATCTGTTAATTTTATATCTTGATTCAGGTTTAATATAAACATATATTTAGCTCTATGTGCATTTTATTATAGTTATTTATCAAAAATCAAAAATACCAATGAAAACTGTTTCAGTGCCCCAATGACATTTTGAACAAAAATGTTTACTGTCAGATTGTAAACTATCCAGGCTTCATTATACATCTTTGTCTCAGGAGTTAATCACTTTTTAAAAAATGTGTTTGTATGTATATATTCTATATTCTGTATATTTTATGTATAAAGAATATCAGCCTGTATATTGGTATTAGAATTTTTTTACTCCCTAACATAAGTAGCTGTATGAGCTCCTAAAATCCAACATCAGTTGGGCCCTACTGATGACATCTGATGCTGTCTCAGAAATGTTCGACTGCACCAAGTCATCCGCAGAATAATTATTTAATTTATCAAAAACGTAAAGATAAATAAGTAAGAGTTAAAACAACAAGAAATATTTTTACTTCAAGAACTCAAAAGATTAAGAACCAATTTAAAAAGCTAAGAAATAGCTTGGTGTGTGTGATGGGTAATAAATAAAACAAATGCAAATAATGAAATATGTCAAAATAAACTAAAACTAATACTGTATAATGCAGTATATATGCCAGAAAGTTAACTAGACATGAGTCCAATCGTCACCTTGAACACCCTCTCATATAATTTCCTTCTCGCTCATTGCACCCCTGATCCAACAATATCATTATCAAACATCTTGTATCTTGTCCTCATTAATTCTTATGTTTTCACGTTGTCTTCAAAAACTTAATTATGAAAACAAAAATGTTCAACAGCTTTTTCCCCCTGTATTACCAGGTGTCTTGGCATTTGACCATTCAGATAAAATTTGATGAGTCTGTTGAGCAAATGTGAATAATTGATAACTGTTTTCCAATGGCTTGATTGTCACAAACCAAGACAAACAGAGTGGAATAGAATCATAAAATATTCACTCGAGTGTTGGCCTGAAAATTATTAATTCCAAAGTAATTTTTACATGGATACAGGTGTCCTCGTGCAGACAGGGTAACTTGACCATGAACTCTAAGGTGAGAGGACAACAAATAATAAGTGTGTAGAAGAAAGGTGTCATGTTTTTGTTGTTGTTTTGGTTGTTTTTTTCTTTTACAACACACACATCACAGCTGAAGAATGTCGACCAGATACCATCAAGGCTTTCAGGCCTTTCAAAGAACAGCAAGTAAAGAGAGTTATCTCCAGCAAACACAAGCCTTCACTCTGCCCTGACATTTCTTCTACTTGGTGCTACAACATATTTCACAGTGATTGTATTTTGGTGAAGTTGAAAACACCTCTGCAACCCTTCCAGTGAGCACCTTGCAATCAACAAATCTAGCAACACAAACCCTAAGCTTTCAGTTCCAATACACATCAACCTGCATAATAACAATATCAGCACAGTTACTCCCAAACTGTATCAGACTGATCTGATTACAGACCTTTTTTCAGATGAGCTAAACAGCACTAGTATTTCATGTCTTCATTTCTAAGCGTGGAAGTTTAAAGTACAAAACATACAGGAAAATTATTCTATCCCATGGATTCGGATAGCCAGATATCTTTTTTTCTCTTTTTCTCCACAACCCCATTATTCACGGAGGAACTGGATTCAAAATAATAGTTGAGTTAAATCTCATCCTGTACATCACGATGACTTGGTGCCATCTACTGTTAATATAGAGATCATATTGCTTGGGGAGGTTATGCATTTGAAAAACAACTCAGAACAGGGCAGCTCAGATTTTAAATACCCTATGTTGTGCAATGTTCTCTATTTAGCTGACTTCTGTTTAATGTGTTTTTACTACAGTCCAAAACAAGTCTCCATTTCTCCTCTGACACAACATCAGTAAACCAATAATAAATGAAAAATTGGACATTCTGTTTATTGTGTGATAAACTTCAACAAGACCACACGAAGAAAGAAGACTACATGAATCTGACACTGACTTATTTTACATTAATATTATTTGTATTTCCATAGGCTTGATGTGTCTCCACTTTATTATTCTGCAGCAATGCTGGACTATATTAAAGACAAGCCTCATGTTTGCCACAAACAAATCACAAAGCTGCACAGGCCTACTGTATAAATACAATTTTTACAGACGATGCTTCCTCAGAATTTCAACATGGCACCGCCTTCAACGGGTGTGTGTTGCCACCACGGACAAGTTGGATTGTGGGAGTAAGGTATTCATTAGCATATCAGTGACACAGATTAACATACATTAACATATATTACGGCTGAATTAATCATGGCATGTGGTAGAACTTGGAGAGGCATCTGAAAACAGTCTGCTCTGAAGTCGATTCAAGGAAGAAAGCATAGTAATAGCATAGTAATCTCACATTTCTCAAATAAGCCCATACAGCATGTACAGTAGCAGGCTATGATATCTGGGCTCTCACATACAGCTTATTCATTGATTTTTCATATTCAGCATCTTCCATTTCCTTGTTATGGCTTCTTTTCTCATTAATGAAGGATTTTGTTGTAATGTAGTTGTACTATTTTTTATGGTATTGTTTTCCATTGATAAAATGATGCTGCTACACTATGCAAACTTACACTATAGCTGGCCAATGTCTGGACACTGACCAAGTGATAGCAGCAAGGAACCAGCTAACTAGTTACAGCTGTTACTGGTCAGTTACGGTTAGAATTCACTGATTTAGTGCCACCTTTATCAACCTTGAAGTTGGCACACCACAAGGGGTCATCTGATTTGCATTTGATTGCAGAATTACATGTTGACAGTATAAATATATAAAATCTAAAATAAAAACAGCGAATTTGAGCTCCTAAATGCTCTTAAAAATATAATGTGTCATACTCATACTCACTTCATTGTTTGTTTGCCCTATTGGTTAATGAGCACTGTCCCAACAAACTAACAAAAAAAATGGCCATGAGAATTTTGACACATACAAATGGGGTCATGGGTCAGAACATAAAAATAGTGTCTTTATTACTAGAGGTTGTTTGTGACTCAAAATAACATCAACAATACATCTAGGGCTGTCCTCAATACCATTTCTGTTGCTTCGAAGGCTCGGTGAGAATTCGTAGGTCTTTGACCAGGGTGTTTGGGGGTCTATAGTGAAACAAGGACAGGAGAGGAGACATCAGCCACTGTCGATTCCATCCCCGCCTCCAAAGTCAATTTGACGGGCTAGCGAGTTTGAAGCCGTTGCAAGTGCGTAGGGAGGGTCGAGCTTGTGCTCGTCACAGCCCCGTGCTCGCAGGACCGCATTTGTGCACGAGGAGCAGAAATGTATTTTTTTCCACTCTCAGATACTGTTCTGTGTGTTCATCTAACATGTTTTTTATGTGTGCAGGATTTGGGATGAATTAAATGCTATAGAGAAGCTCAATTTTTCACTCCTTATCATCAGTCTTTGCCTCTTTTTCAGTGCAGCCAATGTAACATCTCCTAAATATCTTTAAAAAAAAAAAACAATCAAAAAATTCTAATTCTCATTTGGACGTCAAATAACATTGCAACGGTAGACGCTTTCCATTGAGGGCAGAAAAGTTCTAAACACTGAATCAGAACATGTTTTATATGAATAACATATCAATCAAGCGAAAGTCCTCCTGCAGCCACAAATCCAAACCCCTCTCAGCCAAGGTGGAAAATGAATTGATAAATAAAGTGAGGGAGTCTCAAAGTGGGGGGGATTAAACTAACACATCAAATGTCACTGATTCCATTATCAGCATTTTGGTCATGGCTACTTTCGTGGTTTGCTATCTCTGCGGAACACACAGCTGGGGTCCTATCTAGGTACGAACACAGATTCTGCCTTGGGCCCAGGTAGCACATTATGTGGCAGATGAACACTAAGCAGATAATGTCATTCCATCCAATACTCATCATTAACTCCTGACTGCCAGGCATATTGTTAAAGCCCTTACAGAGGCAAGGCCATATCATTGGTAGTATGACTCAGGTCCTGACCGCCTGTTCCACTCAGTTAAGAGTAATACGAATAGTTTCCTTTTAAACACTACTTAAACAGCCCTCAAAGTGCTCTTAAAATTGTAATGTAATGAAAGTACCATGCATGAAACTGGAATGCAAGTGCCCGAGCGGCTAATATCACTTGAAAAGGGCCATTTAAAAAGGCAAGCGGCAGCACTTGATGGACAGCTTCTTCTCTATGTTGCTACGTGGAAAGGGACTGACAACTCGAATTATATGGTTATTACACCAGTCCAGTCTGGCTGTATGGACCTGCCGACACCTCCACAATAAACATGACCCATCGCACACCAAGCTTTTAGCCAGTCAAGAATGGGCATAATGAAAAGCAACTTCTATTTTACTTTACCCTGAGTAGCCTGTCCTTTAAGATTCAGATAAACAAAGCACAGCGGCAGCACTGTAAGAGTGACTTATTGTTTTAACTTAAATGTCAGCTTACAATATGTAGGAATCAGTCAGAGCAGATAAGTTGGCTTCTTTTCTCACCATTGTAACCAATACAAACTAACACACACTTGTCGCTCTATGCCAGTGAGATTCACAATGTCCTTTGCTATGAATATGCACATATGAAATTCTTGGGTCATTTGCATTGTAATTAACTTGACAACCCAAGGAAACATACTTTAAACTTAAAGGACCAGTGTGTAGGATTTAGAGGCTCTCCCCTTCCAAGCATGTAAAAGAGGTGTAGTAGGTGGCCACGAAACTCAAAATGTGAAATGTGAAAGGCCCTATAGCCGGTGATCATTTTTTCCATTCAGGGCTACTGTACAAAACCTTGCAGTGGATATAATATACATTCAGTTTCTGCTGTATTCTGCCAATAGATAAAAATCATAAAAAATAATAAAAATTCAAAGAGCACAGGCACAGATAATCCTAGTTCAAATTTATGTCCACAATTTTGAATGAAACCCTATATTATAGAGAGAGGTTTGATTGTTTGTACAGATTGTGTTTACACCTACTAAAGATCCAAACACAATGCCACAAGCCAGACCACCTCCTGATGTGGTCAGGCAGATATGATTACCATTTATACCATGCATTAACATGCATTTTTCCTTATCTGGATAACTTATCCCGATAGAGATCACATTTTAATACCAGGTGTAAATGGAGTGCAATGAACCCCATGTGATAGATTTAATGAGTAAACCAAATGGGTCTGAAATGGTAAATATTCTCTCTGTGTGCTTGAATGGCTATGTGGAAAATTCAAAATACGAATACAAAAACTTCTTAGTAACCTACTCTGCTTGAAGACATTGGCACAGAGTGGACAATGTCCCTCTAATTCATGCTTGTGCTTATTAAATAATTCACAACCCCTCATGTAATTGCACTTTTTAAAATCATTAATTCATAATAATTGATGACCTGAAGGGCCATGTCTGACACTATTAGCCCGGTGAATTCAAACACCTTGGCTGCCTAGCCTAGTGCAGCTTCATGGACCACTTTTTTTTTCTTCATGCCAAATTATTACTTTTGCTTTCCACACAGCACCCACATGCACTGAGAAGCTGTAGAACTGTCTAAAACACAACATCTTGTTTATGAAAACTCCTCATAACCTCACGTTCACCTCTGAAACTGAATTATTTGCCATCCAAAGTAATAAGTTGAATATTAAGCTTACTCTTTTAAACACATAATGCTGCACAATCAATTATTTCACAAAAATCTGGTTGGATCTCTCCTTTAGGAAAGAGACTGTTCTGTTGAAGAAGACAAGCCAAATACAGTACATTACTTACTGGAGGGAGCTGCAGCTCATTGCATGAGTAGACCTGAGGTAATAGTTTTTCTTTTCCTCATTTGCCAAAACAGATACAGACATTTTGGAACAGAATCCTACATTTCATTATTCAGATCTAGATCTGGATAAAGACAAAGAACAGCTAACCAGATGCATGCAGAGAATAAAACTATCCATCTATACAAATGTATACTGTTGTTTAAAATGTGGAAAACCCCCAAAAACGCTGGAGGTGAGGGGATTTCCTGTTTTTTATTGAAGCTCTTGCCCCCTCAGTTGACTCTGTGTGTCCCTACTGAGATGGGTTTATGAGTTTTACTTTGGGCCATAAATGTTCTGGCCAAAGCATTAATAATACATCATACTGTACACACTAGTTATACTTTATATGACAGAAAAAGAGTACAGTGGCAGTGGCAAAATCAGAACTGTCTGAATATGTTACGGGCATCATTTTACAGTCATTCAGAAAATAGATGAATTTTCAGCTGCTCTACATTTCTTGTTACAGCGATTTAATATTTATAATCGAAAGTGTGTCACTTTCGAGGGTTTTACTATCACTGTTGATACGCAGAACAGACAATTTGTTATTCTGAGATAATGCTTTTACCATGCCAATACCCACCTTGATACATCTCAGCAGATCTTTTCACAAGATACTGTAAAATATGCCCTTTGGTATAGCCTGACGTGCTCGCATGGTGGATGGAATCTATGGTGTTTTGAGTACCTCTCCTCGCTTCCTTAGGGGAACGATTTATACATCACACAATGCCAGAACCAGGAGAAGGCCTGACAGCCACAGAAATGGGAATGTCAGATATCTGACTGAGGTTTTTATGCCAGTTTTCTGGTTGTATTGAGTTCTGTGGTTTGGGCCAGGGAATACTGAGGCCTTGGAGAGATTCAATACAGACATTTTGTTGATGTTCTCAGAGATGGTCCGCTTGACATTTTGACACTACTTCTATTAGCTTAGACTATTTCCACCACTGGCCTGTCAGTCAAAATGAGAGAGATGCCAGAATCTCAAGTCTGAATATATAATAACGGTTGATTAATCATGCGTGAAGGTCCGTCAATTAATCACTATGGACCTTTATCAAATAACTAATTTTCATAAAATAATGCTAGAGTCAAATGAAAAATCTTAACACAATAGCTGTGTTCTGTATGACTAGAATTGGCATTTATGTTAGGGTAAACTGCCTCAGATAAGTAAGTGGGGGAACTGTAGCTCAAGAGGTAAAGCGGGTCGTTTACTTATCACAGGGTTGGCAGTTCAATCTCCTCTCCACATGTCAAAGTGTCCTTGGGCAAGACACTGAACCCTGAGCTGCTTCCCAGCCAATGGAGATGCACAAACCAGTGCATTCCTAATTGCCGGTCCCAAGCCTGGATAAAATGAGGAGGTTTGCATCAGAAGAGCATCCAGCGTAAAAAGCCTATGCCAAATCAAATATGCGGTTCATAAAATGATGCTTTGCTGTGGCTCCCCCTAATGGAGAGATGCCAAAAGAAGAAGAAACAATAGTCAGTAAGTCAGTATGACGCAAATGAGTGACATCCTTTTGCAACCATTGGCATTAAATTGGGTGAAAATGACAAATATGTGAGCAGGGACCAAAATTACCACCAGACACAAGCCAAATATAGCATGCATTAAGTTTTAAGTTTCAAACACCTGACCTGATGAAGACCAAGTCGCAGGACTCAACAATAAGGATTACCTGATTTGGGCCAGCGAAATGCCATGTTGGGTTAGTAAAATTGTTGGCATATCCATGAATTAATAAAGCATTTTACATTTACTAACTTACATTTACATTTACTGCAATCACTAACAATAAGCTTGACTATCTTTTATTTTTCCATCTAATTACTACCTCTATCCTTGAACACCACATTATTTTTTCCTTTTTGAATTACCATCGCTATTTTTTGACCAAGTGCACTTCTTAATTTGGCACCCTGTGTTTGAGGTGAAATTACATCTTTAAGGAGAAGTTCTGTGACACACAAAAAGGTAAAGACGGATTTGTATATCACAATAACTATTCCGTCATATTATCCAAAAGGACTGAAGTAAAGAAAAGGATTATGCTATGGGCTCTCAAGAGGTCTCATTTAAAACATTCCCACATAACTTAAGTGCATTCGTACTCCTAGTGATGCCTCTACAGTACATGCCTCTGCAGAACAACCCTGCAGTCTGTGGAAGCCAGTTCAGGGGATGGGGGATGGTGGCCATGGTGGTGTATACATAGGGGCTGGAATTATATGCAAGACCACCATTCTAAAGCATTTAACAAAAGGGCCCATCTAGTGGCGTAGCATGGCATTGAAATGGCAGTCTTGGCCTTGCATTGTTTGACACGTCACAAGATGGCAACACAGTATCTCTTTAGCTCCTAGAGGTCACGGAGGATGGATGCACCACTAATCTCTGACACTCACTCTGGGATGGGGAGGGGGGAATCGACACAAACTGGGGCTTTAGATAACTTTGCTATCCACCAGTGACCTCAAATGCAGAGACATCTCTGGGCCCACTGTGCTCTGTCAACCAAATCCTTCTTACTGCTTGGTGGCTTCAGACAAGGAGACGTTGCCCGCCCCACAAGGATAAATCCCGGCCAAGAACAGACTATATATTAATCTGATATTGTCTTTTTATTGTTTGGGGAATAATGCAGTGGAAAGCAATGATTGATCGGAGGGCTTGAGAGACTTTTATATTGTCAAATCGGTCCACTTAGAGATCCGAGGATGTTTCTCCGGGGGTATGATCTCACAAATCCGAAGAACAAAAGTGTCATCATGTACAAGTGTTCCTGAGTGTTTCCTCTCAACACAGAACAAAAAGTAGTAACACTGAAACCTGTCCATTCACTGTTAATGTATTATTATCGATGATTCCATCAATAAAATACATTGATCTTTTTAGGTGGGTTAGTCAATTTTGTTCATATAGCTTCATTTATTAGTGGTTATCAAATAAAAACCAAGACTTAAGTTAATTGTAATCTAGCTCTTTCAATTTAACGTTTTCTTGTTGTCTTAAATCCAAAGATATTCAGTTTACTATGATAATAAATGAAAAAAAGCTGGAAATCTCCTTATTTAAGAGGCTGACAAGAGCAAATAAAAATACTTTTACTTAACATATTTTGATAGTTTAATTCTTTGTTACCACTTGCCACTCTAGCAACCAAGGCAAGTGAGTTGCTAGATTTATTTGCCCATCATGGCATTTACCTCACCGTGGGCCCTGTGATATCAGAAAATGTTTCTTTCTGTGCTGCTCATACACCTTTGGTTATTATGCAGATTTAGGCATCAAATTAGTGAGTAGAGTTCACAAACTGAGCCCACGAATGTCCCCAGTACAGACTCCAGTGGATGGATAAATAGTGACCCAGCTGTATCTGCTACTGCACCCCATGAGGGAATATTATCAGAGAGGTTTGTGGTTTCATTGATTTCAAGACTGCAATCATCCCCATCTGATGTAGTGGGCTGTGGGAGGATAAGTGAGACCAAAGTCTGTGGACCAGCTCTGATTGACAGTGGGACAACTTTGGGAACTTCAGCAACAACAATCTACCAAGTGAGTTTAGAGAGTTATTTCCTGTAACCACAGGACACCAAATCATTGCTGATTTGTTCTAAACAATTGCCTAAAACTGTGTCTAATTACACTGTGTGTGAGGCAAAAAGTGCCCTCCAGATGTCCCTATTTGGTCTATTTATTTGTCTTTTATCTTTAAATGTATGTTTTTTCTTTGCTTTTGGTTTCTAAAAGCTGTTGTTTTGTAATTAGTATTCTGTTTTTAAACTGGTTTACATTTTCTTTCTCACTTTTGTCCAACCGAGCACATTCATGGGATGACCCCATTTCAATACTCTTCAGCATGCAACAAAAATGCATAAAGTACAAAACATCTCTAATGGCCCTCACTGGAAATTATCTCTGTACAAGTCTCTAATGGTGCTGTCAGGAGTGAGTTTCAAACCATTAAGCAATTTGCGGTGAATCAGGGCACACAAAAATAAATTGAATTCACACTTGCTGTGGTTGAAAGTTCTCAAGACAGATGGAGGGGAATATGCTTGTGCTGTTTTTCTGAAAGAATAGGCTCAGGGAAACGAAAGCACTACCATATATGGTTTTGAAAAAAGTCTTAATGAATGATGATGTTAACTGCAATGCCCTTTCCTCTTTTTAACCCACCATGACAGCATAGACATTTCAATCGACTATGTGAATACTAAAAGCAAAAAAAGGGAAAAAATCCATTGTCTCTCTTCATCCTTCATTCATCATGTGCGTATTTAGGTTTTAGGTCAAATTTAATACTGAAAATATGCCACAAAAGCCCTCAAAACTTTTGGCGCCTTGACGTCTTTATGATTACAGAGGGAGTTTATATATAGAGTACATGACATCCACCATGAAAATAAACATGATGAATTAATCAGTTGTGCTTTAATGGGTAAGTATTTATGGAACTGGATTCCAAAGCTTACTACGCCTGTGTGCTGTGTTGTGCCAGACCTCAATCCACAAACCTCTGGGAGCAGCGATGAGGATCCTTATTTGTGTCCTCTGGCATTGTTGTACTATTCTTACCGCATGTCACTAGCACAAAGAGAAAAGGCTTTGGAACTTTCTCTACAGCCTAATTTTCATTCAGAATAATTACTATATCAAATGTTGCTACAAAAGCTGACCACACAAAATACTTATTCTATGAAACTGTAAAAGAGATGACATGTTTAATTTTCCTGATGCAGGTTTTTTTTAGATACATTTCCCCTCCAACTGAGCTACTCTATCAACCTTATTATTTTTGCTATCAATATTAAACCGTATTCCTAGATGTCAAATTAAATGTTGTTCGAGAGAGGATATTGTTAATAATAAATTATAATAATAATAATGCAACAATTGATTCATTATTTATCACTCAAAATACAGTCTATTATTGTGTTAAACAAAAATACAGATTTAAATGTCTCGTAGCAGCACATGCATTTTTTAAATTTATGCTTTTTAGGTGGGAATTATTTTAACACTGCAATTATGACAAAAAATTGCTCTGTAATTTTAATTATTAATTTAAATAAAATGAAATAATATTTCAAGTTATTATTAATATAAGAGTAAGACCACATAATACGGTTAAAATTTCATACTGTTATTATTGTGACAGATTGAGACATAATTAAAAATTTTAGTGAGGATGCCCATTCCATTTTTGCATCACAATTTACATTTTCACTCAAAAGAATCACCTTAAAATCATCATGATGTGAGATTTGTTGGGGTCTGTAGCTAACAAACATGTTTTCTTACATCTGGAGAACAAGATTTAGGCCAGACCATCTCTGCAAACATTTTCCTTTATCAAAAAAATTGCAGCTTATGAGATTTGGGTATTGTAATTGGCCATATAGCGATTTCGATTAATTGTGCAGCCCAATATAATAGAAATAAATATCAGAAAAAACACTATGGAGGACAGTGAAAAATGAAACACATGGTAGCCTTTTTTGCAAAAAATATTATGTCAAGGTGCCCATCCCTTTTCCAAAATCGCATGCATGCACACACGCATGCACGTACACACAGCTAAGAGCAGAACACATTTCACCACCATCCCCTTTAACAACACAGCACAACAGGAGCAGCCCAAACGTCCTGCCTGCATTTTATCTCCCTATTAAAGACTCTGCCAGCAGCTCCTCACTAGTAATGAACTTCCTAAACTAACAGCAGTCACCCAGCTATGTGACAATATCACCAGTCAACACAAACAATCAATCGCGTCTGCTGCAATAACATTGAAAGGAAGTGCCTCCAATTTATCTTTATTAAATCAATAGGGATTTGATAGCCTTACCTGCAGTGGAGTGCTTTGCCCAGTGTTGGAGCTGTAAGTGTCTAGTGCATTGGGACAGGGGGAGATCTCTGGTTCACTTGTTGTTTGTCGGGGATGGGGTAGTTTGCTGTGTGGCTGGAAGCGACACTCCTAAGGGCCCACTGTGAATAGAGGTCAGGATAATAGACACAGTCACACAACAAAGACTGATAATCCTGTCTCGCCCCACAGCTCCCGTGTTGCAATCAGACATTTTAAGGGCAGTTAAGTTGCAGCGAGGGGCGGCTGAATGAACCGCGGTTAGGAAAGACTCCCAAGCTCCCATTATGGACAGTAACCGGTGTCAATTCGCAGCAATTAGACCACTCAGATGTGTCAGTAGACAGGCCTCAAATTAATAAATAAATAACGTCGACCACAAGTGCTCGCTGATATAGCCTTTTGAGTCATTTGAGTCTCCCAGTGGTCTATTTCAGTGCAGAACACTTAGTCCTTCAAAAAGTGACGAGGTGTACCTCCTCCTCCCCACTTATCCTGCATGACCTTTGAGTGAAAATAGTCCTTAGTGAGCAAGATGCTTAAATCTGCTTCCATTGGTCATCAGAAACATTTGTTTAAGGTGGCACAGATTCTTCTAACATAACAGCAACCAAGACCACTCAAGGACAAGGACTTCATTTGCAAAAACAGATAAACACGTCTTCCTCTTAAAATGAATAAACCAAAACCAGTTTCATTGATATTGCCTTGAGTCCACAATAAAAAAAGACGTGAGTTATGAAAATTAAACATTTGAGATATCTTTTCAAAAGAACCCAACACCTGTTTGATTGGTATTCCTTAGCGAGGAAAATAAATAAAAACTGAGATATCTGTTTTTGCGAATGAACCCTTGACTTCTTAATTCCTGCAGTTCATGAGTCGAATCTGACATGATCATTAGCTATAACTTGAAGCACTTATAATGCAACATTGAAGATAATCAATAAATGATGGCACAAGATACATATATCTCCCATTTGATATCGAAAGCTGTTGAAATGTTATGGACCAAGGTTGTTGCCTTAGGCCTGAGAGTAAAGGGGAGCAAAAGAGTAGCCTCAGGCTCACCACTGTGTTGCCTCTACAAAACAATGTTTTGTATGGGTTTTTTTTTTTTTTTTTTTTGAGGATCATCACAGTCTGGGGGACTGTGTCACTATTTGTTTTGTCTGAAGTCTTGTGAGGTCAACACAAGATGGAAGAGTTATTTCTTTAAGTGTTTCACTTTTTGGTTATAAAGTATATTACAAAAGTCAACAGCTCCTAAACAATTTGGTAGGGAGAATATGGTGACAACTTTGCTCTATTCTAGTTTGTTGGTTTAACAAGATGCTTGAAATTTACTGATGCTACTTGTTTTTGCAAAAAAGAAGCCACAATACTGTTTATGGATACTTTTTCCTCCTGTGTCTCATACAGACCAAAGCAAAAGGACACAAAGGAGAGCTTCTGAATTTGACTGGGAGCACTCAATCAAGAGGAAGTCATTACTTGGGAATAAGGGGTAGCTATGCTTTGCTGCCCGACTTCTGCTGAATACCTCACCTTTCAGCAATGCATAAATAATGTGCCAACTGTCTTTGATCTGTTGAGGGTGATAACTTCACAAGCACACGGACACCTTCCACTGATAGATGAGGCTCTGCCCTGTCCAAATATGTGTCAACAAGCATCACTCTCACACAAATGTACTGAGGAGGAAAATGAGAACAAAGGGAGTGCTCAAGATGGACAGAGGCTTTACAATGGCAGCGGACAAGAAAAACATGTGCACTGAAATTTCAGAAATGAAAACTAAGAATTTAAATGAAGAAACTAAACTGGTGATTTTAGACTGGGATTCTTCTCATGTACCACTGATTATTTTCATTATCAATTACTATAAGGAAGAAGTGCAATTAATTTTCTTTTGAATGTCAAACATTTGCTTGCTCCAGCTTCTTACATGTAAGGATTTGCTGCTTTTCTTTGTCATTAATATTGGTAGGCAAGGTGAAGAGGCTTTGGGTTTTGGACTGTTGGACAAAAGAAGCAATCTGTAGACATCCCTTTGGGCTCTGGAACATTTTGGTGCACATTTTATAGACTAAACAATAAATCATGAAAATATTCAGCAGATTAAGCAATAATGATAATAATCATTAGATGCAGCCCTGATATGAAGATTATTTTCTTGAACAGTCGTTCATCTGTTAGTCTTTAAAATGTCTGGGAATAGTGAAAATCGTCCAAAACAAAACATTGCAAAACCCAAAACTATTCAGTTTATAGTACGTAGAAGATCAAGCACTTATTTACATTTGAGAAACTGAAACTGGGACATTTAACCTTTGTCCTTAATGGACTTGGAATGTCTGGCAGAACTGATGATCAACTATTTGGCAATTAACTTTTTCAATGAACAGTTTATATTTCAACTTTTGTATTTATTTTTTAAAAATAGTATCAAGATCCTTGGGGAGTAATACCATTATTGATATATTTGAGTGAAATGTGTGGTTAATTGTCTTCTTTTCTCTGAGCAGAAACAAATCACATTAATGGCAGCCGTCACTTGCCTCAGTGGCCGTAGAGGACACTTCAGACTGTGATTCCCCCCAAGAAATCACAGAAGGCTGTAAAAGCCTTCTTCTGGGTTAGCAGGACAGATTGTGTGACTGTTCCTGGACAGTCAGACACCCTGACACAGCTGAAAAAGGAAGAAAAAAATAACATAGTAAAGTGAGCACACAAAGCTCTCCTCTGAGAGGTCAAAGCGAAGAAAAGTCCCCCTTTCAGACAGAAAGAAAAACAAAAGCCTGTGTGACTTTCAACACGCCTGCCTGCTTTAACCAAAGTGCCCAAACTGTGTGAAATGAAGGGTCACCATGGAATAATGGTGATATTAAAAACTGTTATAATTGCCTCTCATTTCCATTTCAGATTTAGGCTGTGAAAATATGACCATTAATGGCCCAGCCCTCACTGAGGCAATTTATTTAATCCTTATTCACCGCTGTGAAGTGGTGAGGAAAGTGAAAGTCACAAAGAGACTGAAAGTCTGTTTTTGCCTCATACGTTTTTTTTATATTTCATGATACAAATACTCCATTTTTTAAGTCCAAAACTATGCAGCAGAATATTTTGTACAACCAGTCCATTAGGAGCTCTACTGCAAAGTCCACAAGAGCAAATGCATCTTTAGTTCTCTCTACATAGCAGGGAATGAGGCTGAAAACAGGTTGGGTTTAGCCCAGGGAACTTATTAGCAGAGCCTCCCTGGTGGGTGAACTTCCAGGGAAAAAGGGAGAGAGGCTCTTCTTCTTCAGAGTTGGCTGTAATGCCATGAGCATCCTCTGCTGGTAAAGAAACACTTCAAACGCCCAGCCCCTAATGAAACACACCAGAGAGGCAGTATACTAATTAATACACAACCTGCATGAATAACCCATATGTGTGTTTATTCTCAGTGTTCAATCTTACATTATAATCATATCTTACACTGCAGATTACACTAATGAACACATACATTAACTCAGGGGAATAGTTGGTTCAATTCTACTCAATATTGTGATGTATGCAGATGACAGTGTGTAAAACATCTATTTTTATGCAGTTTTCTTTTCCTCTAATGTAGACTGCATCTGCAGAGGCGGGGGAAATAAAACCAAGCATTATGTATGAGCACTTTAGTTTGAATGTGCTAACAGAGTAAATAAAGTAAGTGGTCGAGATTGCATTGCCATATTCAGGTAAAAACCTTGTAACGCCAATCCCAGGGCTTCCTTCATGACTGCAGTTAACAATGACTTTATTATTGATTAATCTGGCAATAATTTTTCTATGCAATGAATCACTTGGTCTCAGAAATTTGCTTGGATCAATTTACTATCACAACCTGCTTTGCAATGATGCTTTCATTTTTTCGTGTGTTATAAAGTTCTGCTCAAAATGACAGAAATAGCTTTCTGTCTTTGGGTCAACAAGAAGGATAAAACTAATTTAGCTGTTAGACAGACAAATGGCATGCAGATGCGCACATCAAGAGCACATACACTTATATACAGTGAACTTAAGTTGGGACAGCAGGGAGGGACAATCGTTATGCACTATGGTCCCACAACCCTGACAAATAAGTTAGATGAGAGCCTAAGCATATAACAGCTCACAGCATATAATGACTGTGTGCACAACATGACCAGAGCTGACAGTGTCGCTGTTCACCAAGTATGTTCAATACTAGGGCTGCGACTAATGATTATTTTCGTTACTGGTTAATCTCTGTTATTTTCTGGATTAATCAATTAGTTGTTTTGGTTCAGAAAACATCAGAAAATGGTGAAAAATGTTGATCAAGTCATATCCTCACATAGCTTGTTTTGTTCACAACCCAAAGATACTCAGTTTACTGTCATAAAGGACTTAAGAAGCCAAAAAATATTAACATTTAAGAAACTGAATTTGGACTTTTTTTCTTTAAAAAAAAAAAAAAAAGAAACCTCAAAACAATTAATTGATTATCAAAATAGTTGATGATTAACAGTTGACAACTAATCAATTAATTGACTTATCATTGCAACTCTATTCAATACTGAAGAAAACTCAGACACATCACACAGATACATAGAACCAAATACAAGGAGAAGCTCATGATACCACCATACATAGTACATTTTTTGTTGTTGTTGTTTTTCAGTTTTTTTATATTTAAAGTTCAACAAAATCTGCTGTTCAAAATGTTTTTTTGGTTTATGGTGTTTCCTAAGTCAATGAGTAATCATGTTAAATAATCTTGATCAACATTGAGCACAATAATCGTGATTATGATTTTTGCACTAATCAAGCGGCCCTGCACAAAATAGTTGCTGAATCACCTTCTGTTAATCAATCACTGCAGATCTAGTGTCCTTGAAATATATGGATCTCTGGCATATATTGATCACATAACCCGCAGTTCTGAGTAACTCTGCACCACTGTCTAATCAACAAACATGTTTGTCAATCCAAAATTTTGATTTATTCTGATCATCCACAATACATGGTACATTGTCACATTATTATGATTATAATGTTTTTCTCCGAGAGAATGAACAAGCATGAATCAATGATCATTGATCATCATGATCATTACTACTTATTGTGAATCATATCACTATTGTAATATCTATGAAAATAATAAATATTTTTTATCATATTTTTCAGCCCTATTTAAAAATATCTCAAAATTCTATTTTTTGTTGGGCTATAATTTGTAGAATTAACCCAACACTGGCAAGATGTGGCAAAATATTTTCAGCAATGCCAGGCAGTAAGCGGTCAGCTTTCCAAACAAACCAAATGTCTTGCCTGAGGGTCCAAAACTGTTCAAAGCAGAATCACATTACTGCTCTCACTCAGTGTCAAGTCCCAGCTCACAACAGCTTTGTAAAAAGAAGTCATAACTTTGGCAAAATATTCCCAAAACAATCCTGCTTAATAGACAGAGAATAGTTCCAAAACTTTTAGTTTTAATATTTCATTTAAAAAGTATTGAACAAAGATATTCCAAACTACAAAGAAAATATTACTTGTGGTGTTTTGGTAAAGAATAGATGATATCTGTCTGTACACCAAAAACAAGAACAAGACAGACTTGGAGTTTTGCAGCTGTTGTAACATGTACTGTATTCCCAAGATCCATGGCAGAAAAGCAGCTTGAGCCATAAAATAGATTGCTGGGCCGATGAAAAACCACCATGCGGGTACAATAATAACTCATTGTCCACAGATACATGGGTTGTAGTGGTAATCTTCAGATCTCCTCAGTGAGGAAATATAGATATTTGTAAAAGCACTGAAGGGATTAGGCAGGGTTTTCTACCTCCTGCGGTACATGGCCTGAGTCATGCTGGGAGCACCAGGAGCTCTGTGGAAGTCTGTTAAGGATGGAGAGGATTTGACCTAGCTGCTGCATTATTCTGATATGACCCAAACAAAGCCATCAGCATGAGACCGGTGTAGGGGGTGCAGTCTGTTTCTGTCTCCTACCCTTCCTTTTTACAATGAAGATGAATATATTGACAGAGAACTTACAAGGAAATCTCAGTTATGTTTAGCAATGATTTGAGAATCATAATGAAACTGTATTGCACAATAAGTATATTATTAATATTTTATATACAGCATAATTTAGAGTACACATGAGGACTGTAATTTACTTATAAAGACTATGAGATGAGAGTTATTTTAAAAAAAAGTACAGCAGTGTTTTGAACAGGCTTTTCTCAAACCTATTAGTTCACACTGCTGATGTACACATACAGCTATTAACCCTCTCAGTGATTCTCATGAGTTAATTCCTAATGAAAAATAAATTGAGTTGCTCCCTACACTTTCATAACATTTCCTCCTCAGAATAAATGGGCTCCTTTATGAGAAAAGACACACTGTTGTTAATGATTTTATAAGCAGGGAGCCCACCTGACATCCTGTTTTCTATTACTGTTCTTTATTCAATTTGCAGGGCGCGCTGCAGGTGACCTAACCTATAAAAGGGCACTCCAAATTAAATTATCAGAGCTTCTTGAAATTTTATAAATTCAGAATCGGCCTCACAGAGGGATCTCATACCAGAAACTAATGGCTTCACCTTTAGCTTTGCATAAATCAATTGCACCAAAGGTTAGAACACATCATGCCAGAATGTATCAATGCAGTTTTTAACATCATAACATGTAGTAATTTTGGAAGTGTGAATGGCAGGTGAATGAGGTCATATGTAGGAAAGTTTGCAGAATTGTGTGTCCTTCTACACACGTATGACCACTGAGTCTGTCTTGTAACTAAGACTATCATTATTAGGGCTGAAACTTATTTTTATTTTTATTGTTAATTAATCTTTGATTAATTTCTCAATTAATCGCCTAGTTGTTTGGTCTATAAAATGGCAAAAAAAAAGTTGATCACAAGCCAAAGATTACATCCTAAAATGTCCTGTCCCATTAATTTAACAATCTATTCATAATTACTTAATTGTTGCAGCTCTGATGACAATTCACAGCTTAAAAAGCTGTTGCATTATCAATATTAATTAAAAAATGATCGTAATGAGCTTTTAGTTTTAATGATAGATATTCAAGTCAGAATCTGAAATTCTCTCTATGTTTTTTTTTTTTTAACTCTCCACCTCTGTCTAATTGTGGCATCCTGCGTGTGCGCAAAGAAAAACAAACACTGACATTTGTCAGGGCATTAAATTAATGATCCGTTGATCACGAGTTAAGATTCAGTAGTCTAATAATGGCAATAGTCATGAGTGCTAAAAAAAAATATTAAAATCAAACTGAATACTGATCTTCAAGTCAAACCATTAATTTAAACAACTGTGACACCCCTATTCAAAACTGATACAGGCTTTGAAGTCAAAACATGTACACAAAACAAATAATTATAAAGAAAATATAAACATGCTTATAATGCAGACTTAAACAAATTAAATAGAATGCAGAAATAAAGCTGAAAATAAATAAGTGTGTCAATTAAGCAGGAAAATAACCATTTGCAAAGAAAAGAGAATATAAAAGTGGATTTTTCATATTATTTAGATGCAATTTACTGTTATGAATCTCCACTACAATTGGACTAAATGCATTTGCCAAAATTGGTTTTGATTATATGATTTTGATGTTTATTCAGCAATTATTTCAACTCGAATGCTGTTGAAAAACTAAATATAAAAGCAATACTGATCATTTTATTTGGTGCAGCTGTGAAAAGTGACAGAGTAAAGCTTTGTCACCTCAATAGGATCCCCTTTATCCTTGAAAGAACACGAGTTCCTTCCAGTGTCATTTGGTTCCAGTCGGTAACCTAACAAGAGGTTGGTGGCAGGAAAAAAAGGCCCAATCAGTAACACTTGTTGCACCTGAGAACATGGAAATTTTAGACTTCTGTGTTTGAGAAAATGGAAAACATTGTCTTGTAAAGAAGTCGGGAATATGGATAGGATCATTCAACTGTGTTCAATCTGAGTCAGGACAAATTCTTTTATGAAGCAGTCAAGCGTGAAGGAAATTCATTTGTAAATTGCACCCGATCTTTGGAGAAATTGCTCCTTTTTCAAATTCAAGTCCAGATGCAGAATTGACACAGAACGAAGTCTATTTCATATGTACATCTGCACATTGACTTCTGAGTAAAGTATAGAGCATTTCAATGTTAGCCAATAGTGCAGTGAGCACAAAAATCAACTGTTAACAAGTAACTTTCCACTTTAGTAATATACTTCCCTTCTTAAAAATCATGCCAATCATTAGGACATATTGATCGTAATGTTCGGGACAGAGGGAGGAGAAACAGGCATCACCAAAAAAAATGTGTCAGCAGTATTTTTATTTTGCCTAATGGGTATGTACATTTTAAAAAGCATATTTTATGTCTACCAGTAGGCCATCATTATAAAATAAGACATAATAATATTATAATTCCACTACAGCAGTGACTTGAAGTTCTCTAGGTGGAAAAAAAATTACCAGTTAATCATTGACCATAAATTAAAGCTAAGCCTTGCACTGTTTGCTGATCCTCAGCCATACCTTCACCAGCAACAGTGACACCATTGGGGGTTTCCTACATCAATCGTGGCTTCACTACCCTCTTGTACATAATGATGTCACAAGGGGTCTAATCACCAAAGACTTTACACATTTCTTATCCAGATTGTGCACACGTCAATTAAAAATATTTTGCACACTCAGAATGAAGTCTCACCTGATTGAATTGACGTTAGGACCCCCTCAAAAATGAGATGCTACATGTCAAGGGGCTATCCTTCAATAAATTCAAATATGATGCTATGTCCATTTCATGAGCACAATCTACACCTTTACTTGAGTCCACTGATTCAAGCAAGCAAATAACAACATAAATGATATGATATTTCACACACGAATAGAACAGGTGGCTATCTATAATAGAGTGAAGCTGTTGTCAGTAGGGAGAATGACTCATGCTGATTAACAAGACATTCATTCCCTTCAGTCAATAAGCTTGTTACCTCGTTAGACCTTCTCCTCCTCCTGTAAAATTAGACATCACTGCAATATAGAAAAGCAGCCTCCAGACAGAAGTGAACAGTTGGCTATTGAGTTTCCTGAATTCCCATTAAGAAGTTAAGAAGTGTACATCAATGTTTAACCTTAAAGAGAAAACCGCGATGCACTGATTACTATTCCCACCTCTAATTAAGTGGGGCATTTACTTTTTCCACCCCCACTCCCGCAAAAATTACACACCTGACAACAAAGGGCAGACGTGACCCCTGATCACCCTTAGTAATTATGCAGTTTGCCTCTTTTAATTGTAGAACATCATTTGCAACAAGTTCTCATCCCAGTTCGTCAAATACCGACCCTGCTTAAGGTACCCTTCAGCAACTGTAGATGCTGCCAGAAAGCCTTTTTAACACGTGGTTAACATTGTAAAATGGTTCCATTTTAGTCAGGTTGAGGCAACAAAACTATTTGGTTAGATGTGTGAAAAGATTGTGGTTTGAGTTAAAATAATGATGTTATGTTATATACAAACGTCTTAGGCTGCAGGTAATGATTATTTTCATTATTATTTAATCTGCTGATTATTTTCCAAATTAATTGCGAATTATTTAGTCTACAAAATGTCAAAAAAATATTCCTAACAACTTCCCAGAGCCCAAAGTGACCTCTTCAAAATTGCTTCCCTTGTCTAATTCACAGTCCAAAACCCAAAGACTCCTCATTTATTGTCACAAATGACAAAGAAAAGCAGCAAACCCTTACATTTAAGAAACAGGAACCAGAAACTGGCTGACATTTTTGCTTGAAAAATTACTGAAATTATTAACCAATTATAAAAAATGTTGACAAATTGAAAATTTAAATTAGTCAATCAAAATTTTATTTCAATTACTGATCAATTAAGTGTTGCAGTTCTATGTGATGCAAGAGATCCTAGTCACAAGATGAAAGTCTCATGACACAAATCATGTGATGGTGGAAATTCTGGCTCTTTTTCTACATTGAAGCAATGTGTCTCATACAGTCTCCAAAGGGTACCTTGTGAGTCCGTATGAGTTGCCAAAGGGCATAACAAACATTTGGTATCTGACAACTTGGGAATGAGAAGAGACTGTCATTTGTTAATTATTGGCATGTATACCAGCAGATGAATATTCTATGTGAAAGAGGTTCCTTTATAAGACAGGACAGTGAAACAGAAGGTTAAACATTCAAGAAACACAGCAGTGTTTCCTCTACATTCATTTAGGAGTGGCGGCCCGCCACTCCTTCAAATTTCTTTCTTTTTTTTTTTTTTTTTTTTTATTGTTGACGCAAATACACCACCGCGGCATCTCTCCACCTTCAAAACAGACTCCTGTCGGGTACTTGCGAGCACTAAGGTAAACTGCAGATAACTATCTTGCTCAGTATGGAAATATACTTGTGCGTGCTCATTTGCATGATGCTAGCGTTGTTTGGGGGGCGCGGTCGTCAAGCACGTCAAGCACCTAGGCGACAGGGCAGAGTCAGACAAACGAATTCCCGAATTACAAATAAACAATAAAGCAGTGAATTACCGGCCGGAGAAGAGGTAGACGTAAGTTATTAGCTTGAGATAACTCGACATAGATTTTACAAGTTAAACAGACGTTCACAATATGTTGACGACCAGCTAACGTTACGTAACTTATTGGTATTTTAAGTTAATTTGGCCTGGTGCCAACTCAGTGTCGCTAATGTGAGTAAACTAATTGATAGTATTAGGCTAACGTTAATATCTACACACCATTATGTAACAACTGACTGCATTTTTCAGATGAGTTTATTGAAATATTTCTCTAAGAAGAGAAACGGAATGCCTGCCCCCGCTGCTGAAAAAAATCCTAGAGGAAACACTGCACAGAATTCGGAAAAAAACACCCTCTGTGTGACTGTACTTGCAAAGCCTACCAGTGTTATTAACTCAGTACCAACTTGAGTTTGACCCTGTGAAACTAATCTAAGGGGCATCAAGCAATATAAGAAAAAAAAATAACATTGAGCCACATTCTTTTTTTTTTCTTATAAAAGAACTGCAGTCCTCAGCTGAGTGTTAGCTTTTCATTATGGATTTTGTGTTGGTCATTTGCACAGTACACCAAGTCCAAACCGCAGACCGAGACAACTGACCCCATTCCACTCCAACATAATCACACACAGGAACTTTGATCTGACGACCCATCCAATTACTCTTACAATTACGACGAGTGGTTTCAAGCGTGTTATCAAAACCTGACAGATATTTCCAGGGACATCCACTTTGACTCGAGAAACAATTTAGCAAATAGTAGCTTCACTGGCCTTGAATGCTCCCAAGTAACAAATGGAAATGCATGGCCTCGAAAAAACCTTGCATCTCTTAAGCTTAACTTGGTTGAAGAACGACTGCTTGTATGCTGGCTGACTGTTTCTGATATTACTCTGTAAACAGTATGAAGGCTTTTGGACACTTGTGGCTCAAAAGCTATTTGAAAAATCAGTGAATCAAAGTTTTGAAAGTCCAGCTACTTCCACCAAATCATCCATACACTACAAAGGTATATTTCAGAACTGCTGAATATTTGATTTATTATTACTCTGTAAGTGCTGAATGACATTTGCCCATCATGTCCTTGGTGGCAATGCATGGGAAAAAGGCTAAGCTTACAGACTTTCTATGTCATTTCAGTCTAGTCAAATGCCTTTAAACTACCGTTGCAGCAACATTTAAATTAGGACTTTAACAAAAAAAGATAGTTCAACAAGGTCAACAAATGGTAAAACTGCTTATTTAGAGTGAGCTATAAAACATTAGGCCCTTCCCAGTACCAATGAAATATAACAGCTGTGTTGCACATTTAGAGGCTGAAGAGGAAAATGCTGTCTGCTGCTCCATTCCGAATGTCCGGATGTGAGAGGAAGCAGACCCTAACCTGTCACCTGACTAAATCTAAGGGAACAATACAGTGTGTGGGTGGTGAAGACACACTTACTGCAAAACAACACGTTAACATCGCGAGTTGTGATGGACTTCCTGTCTGCCTGCACATCAACAGTAGAGACAACAACAAGGCAAAACTAAACTAAAGGTAAAACTAGACAGCTTAACTATGTCATGTTAGAAAAAAATGCTGTTTCACGTTATATGCTAAATGCCATATGAAATCAAATAGAAAATATCACTAATTTGTTCACTTACATAACATGTTCTTATCTTCTAAATTTCATGAATTGTAACGTGTATCTGAAATTACTCACTCGTTCACTCATTCACTATAAACACTTGGGCTGCAACTAAAGATTACTTTCATTAACAATTAATCTGCAGATCATTTTCACAACTGATCAATAAATCATATAGTCTGTAAAATGTGAAATGTGAGAGCCTAAAGTAATGTTTCCAAATTGCTTCTTTTCAACAAACAACAGTCCAAAACACATTACACTTAATTTACTATCATAAATGACAGAGAAAAGCAGCAAGTTCTTACATTCAAGAACCAGAACCAGCAAATGTTTGACATTTTTGCTTGAAAAATGACAACAAAGGATTAAATCATTAGCAAAATGTTGGCAATTAATTTTCTTTCAATTGACTTATTGAGTAATCAACTAATGGTTGTAACTCTGATAGACAATAGCGTAATGGGATAGTTCAGATTGTTTGAAGTGGGGTTGCATGAGGTGTATTAAAGTACTTACAGCAGATGGCAGTCATCACACCTGTAGTTCAAAGAGGCAGCGAGAGTGTCCATGGAGGAAGCTAACAATACAAAACAAAACAATATATTTTAGCCACCAACAAAAAGGCCCACCTAAAAGAATTAATATGAGTTCACTTGTATGCTTAATCTACAATACAGCTATACTGATATGAAATAGTGGTGTAAACACAGGTGTTACCAGTGATATTAAAGTAATTAAGGTCCTGTTCAATAACAGCAGCACCTTGGCTCTCTGACCTGAATGAAACTGAACTTTAATTACTATCCCATGTAACACCTGTGTTTACCCAATTATTTCATGTCAAAATGATTGCTGTGAAAAAGGTCTCTTGATTAAACAGATAAATACCCCTTGAGCCAAGCCTCACTATTCCTGTCATAATGTGAAATCTAATACTAGCAACATTATTTTTGACAAACAAGCATCTGTTTGTTGTGTGTGGTTATACTGTCTGCTTACTGAATTTACAGTGGCCATGTTACACTGTTAACTTAATTGAAATTAAGTTAATTGAAATTAAGTTAACATGACTAACTGCATGGGTCTAATCCTGTTTTACCATCACAAAGAGCATTAACCTTAACCAGTGGATTTTGGCAAAGTAATCTAACTACATTACCTCACTCCTTTTTTAGTCGTACAAGTTATTCACACACAGAAACACTGGTCAAGTTAGCTTTTACAGAGTGTTTTAGATTTACCACCTTCTAACACGATGTTCAAACGTTTCTATTCGGTCCGTTTCTGCTGTTAAAACAACAACAACAAAAAACATCCCTTGATGTTCTCCACTTCATTTCCTCTGTGGCAGGAAAACACACGACAAAACAAACAAACAAACAAACTCAAAACTCCCAAGCCCTGGATTTTGTGGCTACATTTCTCTCATACTAGTATCCGGTTGCATTTTTTTACAGTCCGGGTTACGCCAGAAAGTGGAGCACTTAAAAGCCGTGTCTTGGCGCAACAGTCGTAACTAGTTATCTTGGTGACATGGCTCCTCCTCACAGCTAGCTAGCTAGCTGATTAGTAAACGGCTGTAACGGCTAAAATGATTGCAAGCAGAGCACATTCTGGCATTAGACAGCCACAAATAACGTTAGCTCTCCAAGTTCCTAGTTTCACTGTACTGTACTGCTACTGGGACTAAAAGGTAAAAAATATTTTTTTCAAAACCTTACCTCTGTCTCCTGGTTACTAACTGCAAACAATTCCTATATGGTGGAGCAGTATGTACTTTCACAAGGAGATGAAGGTTAAATTAAAGTGGACGTCCTAGCACTTTTAATAATGCTGCGTTTGGACAACGGGAAAGGTCGGAATTTTCACGAAACTTAGAAACTTCCCATCTCAAAGCATTCCAGGTGCACAACGCCAAAATAAAAATCACGGATGACTGAAAAATTGATGAGCTTCTTAGTCAAATGTAAACTCACTTGAGCCCTCAGCAGTGCAGTCTTCTTGCATAAACGGCACAGGGGAGGTAAAATAACACGTGAGGTAATTATACGCTATTTTACACCACATAATAACTCTGGCGACATATGCTGGCGTCAGTTTGCGTGCAGAACATGGTATGTAGGCTATTATGTTGGGCTTCCGTAGACGGATTTAAGTTAAAAAGTTAAAACTGTGACATTATAATGTGTTTTTTCTTGTAAGAGGATGGAAAAATCCGACCTCCGAGTTGACCAGAACGCAGCATTCTGTAAACTGTTAACACTGTGGACTGTCCCTCATCTAAAACGGTCATGGTTCTGCAAAGGCAGAGCACTATTGGTCAGCAGCTACAAAATCCACCAAACTTGAACTCAATGCAAAAACATTTGCAAGGATTTAATTGTTACTAAATCATTTTGCTGCAATTTTTTTTAATGTATGTGTGACGCATGTGTGCAATATTTAATACTTGCGGTTATGCATGTGGGTCCCTGTATGACCCCTACAGAATCTTCAATTTTGCAATTGAAAATGCTCTTATAGTTTATTTGGACTGATATGCATTTTTACGCAGTGCACAAATTTCTGTCTAGGCAGTAACAAATACTATCAATTAAATCCTTCCAGTGGGTGAGTTTTCATCTCACTTTCTTTAATGTTGCAAAAATATTGCTATATTTGCAAGAAAATTATAAAACAACTGGAGTAATTATATTTACAATCTATCATCTTACTGGCTGAAATTGTTGCTTTTGAACTACAAAGCAAAAATTAGACAAAATTACATGGTTAACCTGTCCCTTTCATTTCTTTATTTATTTGTGTTATCTTATTAATAATTAGGTAATAAAAGACTTATCATGTCTCTTATTTCCTAGGGTGCAAAGCTTTGGTAAACACATATTACTGTTCACACAGATTGGTCAGCTACTGTACTGTATGTTGTTAGCTGTTGTTTGATTTACACTGCAGTAGGCCTATGAGTATTGTTACATAAAAGCAGCTTTAAAGGACTTTAAAGGAGGTATATAATCACCTGAAAATAATAATTGTTGTTTTGATTTCCTTAGAATGAGCCGTCTGGGGCACAGGTCATGCATGTATTAAAGGAGAACTGGATTGGAGATGGCCCTGCGTTCCTTCCTATGACAGCTGCTCAGTGACGTCAGGTTCCAGGTATAAAATTACCAAGATCTTCAGTATAAGCTTTTGCATCTTGCAGACCACAGAGTAAGTGCTAGACTCTGCTAGGCATACTGGCTAACTTTGAATGATTTGATTGTTCAGCTCATCTAGGCTTTCCAAACATTCCTAGATGGAATGGATCCGATCCTGATATTGAAATTAGTCATTTTGCAGGGGTTTTGACCCTCAAAAAAATCTATCCACTGTTTTACAGTTGTTTATTTCACAGTGTAAGCTTATGGGAAAATATCTTTTTGGTATGACCACTACGTCAAATTAATTTTTAAGCCCGTCACTCTTCTTGGGGTCTTGGTGCAAGTCCTCTTCTATGAAGTCCACCATGTTGCAGCCCTGAATGAACAGACAAACCAGACAGTAGCTCTAGATATGGACTATTGTGTTTTGCGTGAGTTTTGCAGCCACTGTAGGTTCTCCTACATGTGTGGACGGGGAAAGTGAAGTGAGCTGTTTCCAATCTACAAGCTAACTGCTAAATTCCACTAAATCCTACACAATGGCCCTTTAAATGTATGTAAGAGAGAATCTGAGGTCTCTGAAAGTGCAGTTCAAAACACCAAAACAGACAAAAAAATGCCTTTAAGGTTTCTTTTTTACTGGTCAGCCAAATAGCTTGTAAAAGACTTCTGAAATTGCTGTGTTTTGTTGACTTTATAAGAGGATATTCTTGATCCTCTTATCTCCCCCTGACCAAATGCTGACAAATAAAAATGACAAAATCTAATTTTCAACCAAAATTGAAGTTACTGCCTTTTACTCTTGCAATGCCTCACAGGTGTTATTTCAGTTTTGGTGAGAATATTTCCACTGAATGAAGCGCAGGCTGTTTTGTCAAAGCGGCGTCACCTATACTTAAGTGTAATGTAAATGTTGTAGGGTTCTCCACTCCCACAGCAGCTGGCATCTCTGAACCTGAGCAGACAGTGTGCTTTGTCTCTTCAACCTTGTGTACTGAAATATTCAAGAGCTCCAAGTTTATGAGACAGTTGCTGCCATCTGTGCCCCACCGTTCAGTCCTCCCATCATGGCTGAACATAAGGCCAACATCAGAGCAGATATGTGTGAGAAGTGTCAAAATAGATTCTCCAGTGTAGTCTTGTATTGCAAATCTCAATATCGCCTGAATAGCATAAACAACACTCTTCGTTTGCTCACACACACACACAGAAACCCACGCAAAATTCTGCGACTGCAGAGTCAAAATTTCCATATCCATGAGAGAGGAAAGGAAAAGAGGAAACATTTACACAAGACTGCCTCCACACAGTTGCAGCGATCTTTTCTCTTAGGTGTCTTTTTTACAATGTCATTGTGGAGCAAGCAAGCTCCTGAGAGAGCTTTACGAATTTCTCCCTAAATGAGAGATTTCCTGAGACAAAAAAGCGGAGGAGGAAGGGTGCAATCAGTCCAGGTTTGTTCTAGACAACATCACTTCCTTCCTTACTATTAGGAGAGTGTCAGAGCGAGACATTCAGATGTGGTTTTCACCGAGCACTTTCCCAGGACAGTAATGCAGCAATTCTAATGGTGTCATTCAAAGCAGCTGCCTTTCTCAGCAATAAACTAAACGCCTTGCCTAAGCAATTCAAACCGCCTCCACAGATTGCAATACAGTCAACAAAGAACTTATCTTCCAAGAGAAACTATTCATCAATGAATGTGTTTGTGTGCCAAAAAGTAGAGGGTGCTTTGAAAAGACCTCAGTTACACCTGAATGGCTACTTCTTTTTTTGGACTATTGTCGCTGTTTCACATTTGAATTCACCTGTTTCCTAACTGCCACTGCCGGTTAAATTTCAACTTAAAACATTAATTCTGAGTGTTGATATTCCTGGGCGTGGCGGATTAGTGAAATTATAAATATCTGCACTTGAAATGGAGATTTTTGAGGCTTTGAAGATGGATGAAAATCTTAAAAACTGACATGTGCCATTAGGTAAGCTGCTCCTCACAGCTCTGTTTTGTGTGGGTCAGTAACCCAGCAACTAAAATGAAACTAGCGCCCAGCCCTGCTCATTTCCCACCCAGAGAATGGGGTCATTAGTCCATGACAGGTGTCAAAGAAACAGAAATAAAACACGTTGGTTTACCTCTTATCTTCAAAGGCACACTCAGTATATAACTGCAGCACAAAGGGTGTTAAAAGTCTTTTTATATAGCCATTTTTGTACTGTGTATCAGTTACTTCAGCCATGCTGATAGAAATACACTGTCTTTTAAGGCACTGTGCGTAGAAATGTGAAACAATAGCAAACTGTATGATATTTCAGCAACTTTATAAATGGCACATGGTATCTTCTGTAGGCCACTGTTTCAGACGGGGTTTCTGCAGGTTTCAACAAGTTAAATTTAAGACTTTTAAAGAAAAATACATAATTTTCCCCAGGCCTACAGTGCTATTTATCCATATAGATTTTTTGTTGTTAGTTGCAGAGTTTTGGAGATATCGACCATAGAGTCGTCTGCCTTCTCTCCAGTATAACAGGGCTAAATGGCGCTCAGCATGTGTTGCTCAAAGCACTGAAAATACATTTTAAAAATTCAAAACCAGTGTCTCTTTCCAAAAAAAAAAACTCGGACCAAAAACATCTAGGTCTATACAAAGCACTACAAGCCAGAGGTAAAATAGGTATCTTTGATTTCGGTGTAAACTGTCTCTTTAAGACCATTATGAATGCAATTTAAGACCTATTTCACACCCATAGTGACAAAAAGTACATGCACAGTTTGCATTAGTGGTTTAATGTTTGTTTCATTGTCTAATTATTACAGAATGATCAATAACCTACAATTCTTTTCCCAAAACACATTTACAAGCGAGACTGGTGTTAAAGCCAACTTTATTACAGTAATGTTAACATCATAAATCAATTTCTAAGGCATTTTAAGGCGTGAAAAATTCAACTTATTGGAGTTTAGACTTTGTGAGCACCTGTAGAGACCCTGTTTAGAGGATGTTTAAAAGAAAATCAGAGAACAAATGCCATTGTTAAGGCTGGACTCGATCCATTGACTATTTTCTTTCACTTTCGTTTCTTTTCATTTGTGACTCATAAGGCAAAATTTAGTCGTTAGAAATACTAAAAACAGCATTGTAAGTACACAGCGAACACTACACTAAAGAATCTCATTACATTTTTTAAAATATAAACTTAAATTCAAAGGCTTCAGTCAGTTTGGCTCAGTAGCAAAGGCCTGGGAGAATTACAGCTAGGCATGGGTGGATCTATTCCCAAAGTATCAATACTACCGACACTAACCTTTATTTGTAATACCGATAGCGCCAATAAGATAGAAACAAAAAAAAATGCATCCATCAGATGACACATTGAGCATGTGAATGTTTGTCTTAGTGCTGCAATATTTACATCTCTGCTGCTGATTTGTGCATGCGTGCATAATGAACATTTCTTCATTTTCCATAAAAAACAGTTTTGTGTTAAAATGTGATTAAGTAATTTACAGAGAATGGTAGAAATAAATGCCTTGTGTTGGGCAAATTATTTATTGGTAACATAACAGTACTACAGTAGTTAATTATAACATATTTAACTCCCTTTACATGATACAGTTGCACATCAGCTGCTTTCACACTAAAAAATATCAATATCAGTGCAGATATCAGTGATTCTGACTCTGGTATCATGTGATATTGGATCTAAACCAAATTTTGTGACATTGCCCATTTCTTATTGCAGGTATTTAGACCTGTCTGTCTGTGATGAACAATGAGACGGTCATTAGAAGACACACGGCACTGGAATATGTGCATGAATTTGTGTATAGTTCTTTGCGGAAGGGAGGGGGTCGTCCTTCCGTGTTGGTTAGCCGGTGTTGTTTTGGCCTGTGTTTACATAACCCACTGTACGTGTTCAAGTGAGAACAATGGCATGGAGGCTCCCAAAATGGCGACATAAATCACAGTGTCAACCACACAGCAGAAAAGTGACTGAATGCTGCTAAAAAACCTCTTTTATATCAGGTGTACTATATAGAGGAGGCAAATGACAAAGTGTGCTGCTGGGTGCTTTGTGTTGGAGCGGTTGGTGAAGAAGGGAGGGTGAAGGCTGGCTGTGTGTTTTTGAAAGCAGATTAAAGATCAAGACAGGAAGGGCCAGGTTTAGGGAAACAGGAAAACTGATGCAAGGAAATGGACTACGTCACCAGCCAGCCCACCACAGTCTGTGCTAAAAGTAAAATCCAGACCCAGCGCAAGTATGGAGTCTTTGCTCAAGTCGCCAATGAAACTTGTACTTTTGACAGGTACGTGGGCTTATGTACCCTCTAGCATGTTAGCAGGTGTCATACAGGGAGACAACAGTGGATGTTTCTGTTTTTATGGGCTGTCCATTTTAACGTTGGTGGGTTTAGGCTGTGTGATTGGCCCACATTCGAGGCTGGTATAAGATTTGTAAATGATTTTAAAAATTATTCACATTGTTTTGTCATTTACAACAGAATTTTTGTTGCTGTATTCTCAAATTGTGTCCGCTCAGTTCAATGGATTAGTTCAATGGACTGTGTGTGGTTACATGAGTGGCAGGTTTAACACAGCCAGAGATAAAGACACAATTTTTACTGGAGCACACACTAAAAGTAGCAGCAGTGGCGTCACAAAATGGTTTGAAATATGACTTATTTTAAGTATTCTGACACTTGTATTTGGTACTTTTAATATAACTATTTTAACACTCTTTTGTTTGGTTCTTGTGTCGACGCAGCATGGCTCTCCAGTCTGATGGATCCATGCAGCCTCTCTGACATTTGTGATTCTTGTCACCAACTTGCAACATGCAAGTCCCTGAATGGATCAAACGACGCCTGCTTCTGCAACCACGGATATACTGGAGATGGAACGACGTTTTGCAATGGTGAATATACACATACAAAGCCACCCGTATGTTACTGAGTATTTTCAATGATGCAAGAGTGCAACCAGCCTTGTGTGTAGCTGTCATGGAAGCCTTGACTATTTTAGGAGGCCTTTGTTGTTTCTGGCTGTTCAGCATGAGCAGACAGAAGCATTAAGCCAACATGGGACAAATGTGGGTTAATTTAATATTTTTAGAGTGTGGGGGTTGACTGTGCAGTGCAAAATAACTTGGATGTAAGAAGTTAAAAATATCTCAGGCATTAGATGTGGTAAAGCTTCTTAAGATGCCTGTTTGTGCCACAGTTTACTCTTGTTTCTAATCAAAATCTAAGAAGGGATACATATAAATGCAAATAAAACAGTGTCTGAGATGATCTGATCAACACAATCAGTATGTTCAGGACAGGGTTGCTCTTTTGCAACTGCTTGTCTATTGATGTGGTTAACCTCAAAAAGTTAAACAATTTTTAAAACATCATGTTGACTCACATAATGACCACACTCACTTTACATTATGCCACTTGTTACATGGCTGTTTACTAAAAAAATATATAATTTGACACAAAATATTGATTTTAAAATGACTTAACAGATTAAAAATGATTTCATTACCTCTGCTAAGACTGGCTTTGTACAGTTAAGCTTTCACACAACTACTTGCAGGTTGTAAATAGCATTAAACAGAATTTCCATGCAATGCGATGGTTATGTTAAGAAATTTTAAAATAATCAAATTCTGATGCAACACAGTTTAAGTTAATTTCACTAAAATTAGCCAGTTAGATTGTTTTTTTCTTTTTAATAATAATTGTTTTCTTGTTACATTTATTTGAAGCGAGAAGTGTCATTCTAATTCTATTATTAATTAATTGTAGTCCTCCAAAATCTACAATCAGAACTGCATCTCAAGCAACAGTCTGTTTTTCATAGCAGAGGTCTGCTATTCAGAAATAACGTAGGATGACGCAAATGACCAATCGGCACAGAATATTCGCAGAGGCTATGTAATAATATTCCAACAATTAAATCATAGTCGATAAATATCAGATTATGTTAAAGTCTTTAACTTAAATTCTTGGGCAAATCACACATAAAAGCCAGAGTATGTTTGTGAAGTTTTTTGATATACTAGGTATCGTTCAGTCGGACCTACGAAATATTAAATCATCCATCTTTGCTCACTACATCTTAACCTTTTCATAGAATATAAGCTTATATACTATAGCAGCCGTGAGAAGCAGGTAATTATCAGTTATCATATTGGTTGATGTAGAAACTGAATTTTTCCCATCTAATTTTGGCTTGAATCATTATACTGAAATGTAATAATTAATTTGTCCATTTCAAAATATAAAGGCACCATCTGTGTCAGTAATTTGAACAACTTTGTGTGTTTGAGTTTGTATTTGTTGCTGTGGTGGTTTGGAATTTGCTATTTTTGTATTCTCTATAGTTGGCAGCTAACCTCATTGAGAGCTAATTAAATGTTGCGGCGTGAAAAAAATATCTCCTCGATGCAGCTTTATTCGTAACATTTTTAATGGCCAGCGTTGCCTCTCAGTCAGCATTGTTGCTCATGTTTTGTTTCTGGGCTGTTTAGAATTCCTGGAACCCTTTTTGTTTCCTGACCAAACATGATCACAATCACATTTTCCAAGGGCCAAAAAGTAAATCAAAATGTGAGGAGTACAAACTTTGTTGCGAATGATTTTAAAACAAAAGGGCACAATGAAGTTCAGGGTTAATGGATGTGGTAGTGGTTTTAAAAGTAATTGCTTTCATTTGGTGTGTGACTTAATTTAATGCAAAAAACATTAAATAAAGTGACATAAATGAGTTAATGCTGTGTTACCTTAACACTGAACTTCTTATCAAAGTTGCTCATTGAAAAAAACTAAAAAATTAAAAATTTAACTCATAGAAGTGTCAAGCTGATCCCTTCAGAGTTTTTAAACATTTTTTGAACAACAAAGTGACAAATTGTGTCAACTGAATACTTGAGGATAAAAGTGAGACATCAAAGTGAATCATAAAATATGTGGATGCAATGTTTGTGCAACAGTGTCGGTTTATGCATCCCGTATGTTTTGGAGGTATTTCCCCTTTGGATGCAGTCGCCTCCCTCATCAGAGCAAAGGATTTCCCTTCCCGGACAGCTTTTGTGCAAAAGGTACAGAGGGGAGGAAGAACGCAGCGTCCATCATACCCTCACAAATGAGAACAACAGTGGAAAGTCTCACCAGGTCATTTCCAAAAAACTGGGAGAGCAGAGGCGGAAGGTGTGTTTGAAAATGCAGCTGGAACAGCACTTTCTGTAACATGTGGGCCACTGCCACATCCTCCCAGCAAACCGCTCTGTGTCTGCTGCTTTTTAAACTTGGGCAACAAAGTGAAAAATATTTAAAGTAATTTGAGTTTCTCAAAATCAAATGCAGACAGAAAAAAAACAGGAAGCCAGGACTTTAATCAACTAACTTAGTGGAGTCTGAGACACAAAATCAAGTTCAAATCAACACCAGGACCCAGGAATAGGATCAAGTTTTTTTGTAAATCGTAATTTAACTGTGAAGGACGAAAATCCCCTGTTTGACTGAATGCAGAAATATGCTGCGATGGTGTTACTTTTCTTGGCATTAATACATGGATTAATATAAGAAACCCCCATAGTTACACGAGAAATAATCCTACCAATCGCTCCAGAATATATGGTTAAATACTTGGTTTCTGTTTTTGGAAAACGGTTGCCCTTGTTAAGAACTCCTGCCACCATGTCCTAAGCATGCCAAGGCAGTTTTGGTGTTCTGTGGTGTTATAACTCAAGCAGATATAACTTATTGCTCTATTTTAAGTTAAAGGATTAAGATGAGTTTTTTGCTGTCAAAAAAGAAAGGGCTTTCTGATAGTCCAGCCATTTTGCATAATGTTCAGCGGGCAAAGAAGAAGACATTTGTTGTTGAAGAGGCAGAGCAGAGATGTCAATTTCTTAACCAACGGCAAACCAAAATGCAAATCAGCCACAAGACTTGCAGCTTTTTAAGTAACTGCCGAGGCAGAGTTTCTGGCACGACTTCACCTTCTTCTGAGGTGCCAAGAGGTCAAAACTCCAGCAGAACTTATAGTATAGAACAACTTTATTGTTAGACCAGCGCATTTCAAGTTGTGGTCGTCATCAGGGTCAGCATAAAGCACATTACAAATAACATTTAACTAGGGCATTGATTAGTTGTCTTTTATATATGTATGTTTTAGTTGTTTGATTTTTTTCCTGCTTTATAACTACCCTGTTTAAAAATTGTTTGAAGGCTAAAACGCATCGCTGGAGTTTTGACCTCATTAGCTTTTTTTCAGATTTTTTTTTTTTGGCCTTTTTGCCTTTATTGACAGTGACAGCTGAAGAGTTAAGAGGAAAGGGGGTAGAGAGAGGGGATGACGCGCAGCAAAGGGCCTCAGCCGAGTGTCGAACCAGCGGCCGCTGCCGAGGACTGATAGCCACAGTACATGAGGTGCAGCGCTACCAACTGAGCTAAAGGGGCGCCACAAACCTTTTAGCTATTTGTGTAATGAAACATAGATTTTTGATAAACTTGCACTTTTTTGTGTAATTACTCAACCACAATTATCTCCAAATATCTTCAAAATAAACTTGCTACATGTTGAGGCATCTTTCTATATTTTACATAAGGGCCTAATGGAAAATGTAGGAAATTAAGAAGAAGGACGTGGTAGACTGAACAAAAGTAAGAAGAAAACTATTACAGAAACTTCCTACATGTTCAGGCGTTTTTCTAGGGTATATTGAGAAGCCTTATGGGAATTGTAGGAAATGAGGGATACATGATAGACTCAACAGAAGTAAAAAAAAATACAGAAATAAAACAAAAACATTACAGTACAATTAATACTGTAATTACTGTAGAAACTGTAATAAAGAATAAGAATACTTTAAATAAAGCAAATAATATCATTGATTGATTGTCACAGTCCAGAAGTGTCCAAAGATGAAAAAAAAAAAACATAGATCCTTGCTGAGTTAGTTATTTTTTGTAGAGCTAAATAATTTTTCATGAATTTTTGTTTATGACGGCTCATTTTGTCAATATGTTGAAGTTTATATACATCTAAGTTTTTAGTCATTAGCCTCAGTTGGTATAAATCACTGCAAATCACAGCAACATGAAAACAGCCAGTCAAAATCTATAAATGTTTTATTTTCTTTGCTCATCCAATTAGCTTTTTTCAAAGGAGCCAACAAAAATTTAAGCCTTAAGCCTTAAGTTTTACTTCACTGTCTCTTGCAACTAACCCAGTTTACTTTCTATCCTCGTCTTTTCACCACAGATGACAACGAGTGCCAGAATGTGACTAATATCTGCGGGGACAGGGGGAACTGCACCAACACAGCGGGCAGTTACCACTGCACATGTGTGTCTGGATACACGTCGACAGGATTGGGCAAGTTCCAACCCAACGATGGCACAGAATGCATCGGTAATGTCTGATTCATCTGCTTGCTTATAAATGTGCAAAAATTGGTTTTGGTCGCACACTGTAATGATCAGAAACATATTATAAACTGCACTGACAGAGGAGCTCACGTGCAACTGGGCAGGATATCACGTACGTGAGTGTGAAAGCAGTAACTACACAGCTGTGAGAGCATCAGGACTGTGTATGTGTGAATGTTTTTTTCCTTTCACTGTACTGAGGAGGATAAACATGTTGCAGAGATGATTTTTTTCCCCCCCTTCGGCTTTTCACTTCCTTCCCATCTGCTGTTCTAAGTAACCACCTGAGATCTTTTGCTCCATTTGCAACAGAAGAACAGCACCTTTAACCCATGCTGTCGCGTAAACTATTCCTGCAGATTTCCAACTGGGTGGCACACACTATTTCATACAGCGCAGAGGCATGTAGCTGATTTTAGAAGCTGATTTATGAATATTCAAATGTGTAATATGCATGCAAGAATAGCAGTTTCTCTCCCAAAATCGATTATGCAGTGTATTAAATGTAATGAGTGGGAACTACTTATGCCACATTCTGTATTTTTATGATGATAAATCATTTCACTTCACTTTCAGTATCATTTTCACTCATTTTGAGGTGGAAAAATTTTGGAGACATGTCTGTTTACATCTATATTTAGTCTTCAATTAGTTATGTTGAGAGTGTCACTTCATTCATATTCACTGGGTCACATCAAGAAAGATTAATTTAATCTAAGAGTAGTTCTAAAAAGAGTTTAGCAAAATTAGGTTTGAAATAAAGAAATCCGGAATTAAAATTAAGCAGAACTCTGGTGCATTCAGTTTTCAATGTCGTAAATACATAAGTTCAACTGAAATTAAATAGTTTAATCAATATGGAAATACCCAAATTAAAATAGATACATAAAAAATAAGTTTGAGTGCTTTTGGGACCTAGTAAGTACAAAACAGGGTGATACCATTAACTTCCCCCTGCTCTGTATTACTTAACATAACATTGCATTGTTTGTTAGCCAGCTAAATAGCAAAATAAATAAACAAATAAATAAAACATGATGTAGTTTGCTAGCTAGCTAAAAACTTAACAAAACATTATATTGTTTGCTAAAGGTGGTTAGCCTAGTTAGCCTACTTATGATAACCCAGCAGAGAATTATTTTGCTCAATCCGTCTCAAAAATGAAGCCATTTAAATTTAATACTGGATCACATTTTAAACTTGAGTTTAAAGCTTTGGTGAAACAAACAAAAAATATCTTAGTTAAGTGTAAAAACTAACCTGCTGTTTAGCGAGAGGTTTAAATTTCATTTTTAATTAATTTAGTTTAAAAGTTTGGTGCAACATGATTTAAAATTCAACCATAATTTAAGGTTTAAAAATGAATCCCCGGTGCTGCAGCCAAGCCATTGTGTTTACCTCTAATCTGAGCCGAAGTCTTCATTTGCATCTTTCAGATATTGATGAATGCGAGTCTGGACAGGTCTGTGGACCAAACTCACACTGCCATAATACGAATGGATCTTTCTATTGCACCTGTCAGCGTGATTACATCCCAACTTCAGGCACTAAGCACTTTCATCCAGAGAGAGGTGTAAGATGTAAAGGTCGGTATGAGGATGGAAGAGCACACACATCCATAAGCACACACACTCCTGCACTGATACTTACATCCAAGGACATACATCTTTCTTCATCTCTCTCACACATGAACACGCGCACACACGCACACGCACACGCACACACAGCACAGAACTCAAATATTTAAAACATTTTTTTTTTTTTACAGAATCTATTATGCAATACATCACATAAATGGTGCAATCTTCAATTTTCTGATGTTTTGAGCAATGTCGATCACAAAGACATCCATGTGATGTTATGCCTGTGCAAGTTTTATGAGTTTTATGCAATTCAGACTTCGCTCTAACAGGCTGTTTCCTGGTGAAATTATGGAGATAAATTAAGCAATCAAAGAGAGAGTTTAGGTAATTGTTGTTGTTTTTCAGAGCATCCCCAAAAATACTGCCATGACAACATCGGCTGCATCACACAGACTGTCAACAAAACACTTGAATATGTAAGTACCCCCTCCTAAGGATTTCAACCAAATAAGATGGATATAGATGTGATGACACTGCCCTCTGTTGGAGAGAAATGACACAAACATGAGGTGAGACAGGCAGGAACTGCATTGTAGTTAGGTCACATATCATCCGACTGCCACTTGCACGATCAGCCGTTTCAGACCTGCAGTTCTGGGCCCTCCATTGCGCCACCTACAGACAAGAAAAGTAACAGCAGCAGTGGTGTAGGACTGACATACCAATGTGCACCATCTACAGGCAAAGAAAGTAATAGTTTTAAAGACTTTTACTTATAGGACACCTGCAGGCAATGGGTGTTACAGTTATAGAAATATGTAGGTGGATGCTGAGTCACATCATTGCCATAATGGACTGGCTTGTAAACAAATACATGTACGTTGGGGGATAAAAAGCACTGTAACATTTATGAACTCAATTCAATGCATCAAAGATTTAGGATCTACATGGAGCAGGAAAAAGTTGCTGTTTTTCTGTTTTACTCCATGTTGAACCTTTGAATATTAAAACTCCTCTGTTGAGAAATACAATGTTGTAACGCTTTTTATCCAGAAAGACTGCAGCTTTATTCACTTTAATTTGTTCACTGGTCATTCTTGCCCCAAACAATTTGACAACGATGTTGATATACGATCCAGAGGCCTACATCAGTTTGATCACAGAATTTTTTTTTATAACTAGAACAGAGTCAAGCATCTTATTTTCTCCAGGATTATTCTCCTGGTTACTTCAGAATGAATGAAATTTAACACCAGTTAGGTGACATTTGTACAGACAGTTAACTCACTGGCTCAGCAGCCGTAAACTGAAAGTTAATCTCAGTTCATTGATATTTAGTCAGGGAAACAAACATTGCACTTTATTTTACTGTACATTAACAAGTTATACCAAACTATACTTTGTATTAAAATAGACAAAACTAGAAATAATGTGTTAATTATTTGACAGCATTAGACCCTTTATTAGATTTTCTTAGAGGGTAATTGGGGACACATTACAACAAAACTGTACTGTGTACTGAAGTGTATTATCTCTCGTTGTCAACCACAGACAAAATATTCCTCTACCTCTATAATTTTGTCCTTTAGATCTGGTTCACATGTTTTTAAATGTGAAAGTAGCAGATATGGCATTTCACTTTAGGTTACAGTTCTGTTGTAATGTGTCCCTAATTACCTCCTACAAAGTACAGCTTGTCACAACTTATTAGTGTACTTTAAAGTAAAGTGCGACCAAAAAAACATTTGCTGCTTTGCAGCCTCAGATCGCACGTGTAGAAGAGTAATTTCAGGTTATGTATAGTGCGTGAAAGTGATGTTCCATTCCTAATTTAGTTAACAAAAACAACAAAACAGCAGCTGTGAAAAAAAGAAAAGAAAAGAAACTGCAACTCTCATTGCCAGCAGGTTGCACAAGTGTTAAAATTTCATTATCTGTTTCTTTCATTATATGTAAGAGGTGATATGAACGTGTCTAAACTGCTCCTATAACCTTTCTGCCCTGGTCTGAGAATGACCAAACAGCTCCTCCTTGTGGAATCTCCAACTTGCTAAACATGTATGTGCACAATATGGAGGCTGTCAGTGAGCTATGTACCAGATCCATCTAAAGACAACGAAAAGAAACCTACAGTACATCAGTACATTTATAAGAAATCATGAAGGACTTGATGTAATATGAGATCATTGCAAGAATGTCATATCATTAAGCAGTCTCTGAGCACAGATGCTTTTTTTGCTTCCTCCTAGATGAGCAACCTCACCGAGCCCCAGAGTGTGCTGAAGGAAATTGCCAAGCAGACGTCCGGTGAGCTCACCTCGGTGGAAGTGATCGCATATGTTGAGGCCCTGAGTCGATCCGCATCAACACTGGCTGCAGGAGAAAAGGATTATGCTGTCAAACCATCCGTCATCAACTCAACTCTTACAGTAAACTTTGTTTACCATTCTTGTTTTTCACTCAACGTTTGGAGTTCTGCCTGAACTGCAGTCATGCTTTGAATCGGTTTAGGAGAAAAACAGCACTGCATACAATCTATTTCCTTTTTTTCATGTGCTGTGCAGTCCTGTCAAGACAATTAGAGACTGTTGTACTGGAGTAGATAAATATCTGTGATTGGTTACTATGTGCACATCAGCAGCAGTTATTTCAACATCAAAAGAGACAAACATATATTAACCTAATGTTTTAACCATTAGGGATGCACCTGAAACCAAATTTGCTATTCAGGAAAGCACAAATAATGTCATGGAAACAGATATTTCTTCTGTTCAGATTTGCTCATTATTATTCTGGAAACAATCATGTCCGAAGTGTAAGTCAGTAACTTCAGAGTAGTGCTTTTTACTTTTATCACCAAGTTTCTATTTTCAATGCAAATCAGAATCTTTCCAGTTAAAGGAGGGTTGGTGAGGTTCAGTTCATAAAACTTTATTTTAGTTTATTTTTTTACTTGGAGAGAGAGAGAGAAAGAGATGAGAAGTACTGCATGAGGATGTGGAAATACATTTCATAACTAATTATATGATGATATTAAATCAACTTGATTCATTGAAGGCAAGGCAGTTGACTTGCCAGTGAATATTAGGTTGTAAAATACAACATTTGCCTGATTTAACATGAATTTTGTCATAAGCCACGCCCATGTCTTGTCTTCTATCCAAATACAGATTTAGAGATAGATCATTTTGTTGAACAGAAACAGATAAGGATAGTGATTACTCTGTACAGCTCTAATAACCATACCTAATTACAAACTATACAGGCATGCCAGCTAGACTATTATGCACACTGAAAAATCTCCTTTTCAACAGAAATTAGTGAAAGCAGTGAACAACTTGGTGGAGAAGGATGAGCTGGTTGCCTGGAACAGAATGAAAGAGGAAAGTCGGGAACATACCATCACAAAGCTGCTGCATACAGTTGAAGAAAGTGCTCTGATGCTGGCCAACAGCTACAAAACTCCAACGGAGCTCGAAATCAAAGCCACCGAAATGGGTGAGATAATTATTAACACTAACGCTCTCATCGACACTTACATTACATTAAATTGTCCTGCCGTTTATTCCCACCTGTGCGCAGGAAAGTGAGGTTTTGCATAATTGTCATTTTCTTATTTTTAATTCCTTCATATACCTGACTTTTTTTGCTCTCCTCACCCACAGAATTAAAACTCTTCACTTTTGATGCTCGTCACACAAAAGCCAAACTGTCTGCTTCCATGGCAGGAGATCATATAAATCTGACTCCAAAACTGAGACCTACAGAGGAGGGCAGAAACGGTAAAGTAACCCACTTAATGTTTAAACGATGGTCAAATCAAAAATGCCTTTTCAAAGTTGTGACCATCTGCATACTTGGGTGAAAAGGGAGAACTGTTTGGCCATATGTTGCCATATGCCACATATGCTGCAAGCCAAAGAAAAAAGTAAGCACTCACATTTTCTTACTTCTTTCTCTAAACACCAAATATAATGCTGTAAAGACTTTTTTGTGCCAATGCTTATTGGGAAGTGGAGTGGGTGGATTGTTCTAACACCAAAACCAGTATAGCATATACATATATATATGTGTATATATATACCTCAAAATAGCCTCTGTGTATTTATACATATACACTCAAAAATTTACACAGCTGGGTGGTAACAGATTACATATTATCCTAATTATATAATCGGATTATAAAAAGATAAATATCATCAACCCAGATTACATTTGAAAAATGTGACATTGAATTATCGTTATGTTTTCAAAGATTACTTCATAACATTTTTGATTACATCTTTAAAATATGGCAATTTTAAAAAGGTGAAACTTTTTTTCATGATGAAAATGCTTTATTAAATGAGAAATAGTGTCTTTTGTGGGAGTTTCTCAGACAACACCTTCACAAAAAAGAACTCCATATAAATATACATTTTATTTGCACTGAAAATGTTTTAAGGTGTTTAAAAAGAAAAATGTATATGTGTTTTTTTGCTACATTCTGTTTTTAGTGTAAGGTGCAATATTTCTGATGTTTGATTTTGAAGTAATCCAAGAGTAATACAAAAGATTAGAGTTTAAAGATTAGATTACTTTTTTGGTGATCCAGTGGATTACATTACTAAATGCAAAAAAATGTGATGTATTATGTACTCAGTAACTAACTACATTTCAGAGTAATCTGACCCAACTCTGCAGGTGTACACACTTTTTACTCTGCATATTCTAATGTAGTCTTGTAGCAAAAACAAAAGATCTATTTAAATATTCTTTTTAAAATGAACTGGTATCAAACTTTTACTCGTATCAGCTGATACACAAAGTTCAGGTATTAGAATCTATATTGGTAAGGAAAAAATGTAGTCAGAACATCTCTACTTGGAGACATATATTGAAATTGGATCCAATAGAATCTTATTTTGGGACAAGTCAGTCACCCATCCCAAAATTTGCAAGTCCATCTGGTCCTTATGGCAACAATTACACAAGTAGCAGCAGGTTGGGTCAAAATTATTTGGATGTGAACATGCAGAAACTGCCTCTGTGTGAACTCTAGTTTGTATTTCAATCAAATCCAGCATTAATCTCTGTGTTGACTCCCTGTATTATGTGACATTTAAGTTACCGTCAGCGTGGTAAATTGTTAAATATAAACACTGAGCTCTACACAGTTGGTCAGACACTGTTAATTGACTTGCTTCACTTAGCCCACAGTTTGATTAAAACTGCAGTTTAAAGTTTGACTCCCTCCTGCCTTTGTGAAACTTTTTTTTTTTTTTTTTTGTCCATCAGGAAGTGTGTCAGTGGTATTTGTGCGATATGACAGCGTCGGTGACATCCTGAAGCCGAGCAGCGACCCAGGTGTCACCGACTACTCGCGCTATGCAGGAACAGGGGAAATCACTGTCAACTCCCAAGTCATAGCAGCAGCCGTCAAACCTGCTGACGTTTACCAACTTGACCATGTCACCTTCACTCTGAGACACAACGAGGTAAAGACTGTTCAGAGTGCTGAGGCTGCACGGCTACATTGTTTTCCCACTTCTGCACTCTTAATGTATACCTTCAAAATGTATGCTGATGCGTGTTTCTGTGTAAAAGACAACTTTCCAGTGAGACTTTTTTGTAGGATTTTCTTGAGAATCGTGACCTGCTTACAGCTGGTGGATCTTTGTTATTCTTCCTTATCCTATTCCTTAATTGCTTTATTTAGTTAAGCAACATTTTAAGCAACTAAAATACCTCTCTATTTTTATTTTATTATTATTTCATTTTCTTAACAAATCCGAATGCAATCTGTGTGAAGGTTTTCTTCATTTCCCTGCTATCTTAAACTTCCACCTTTTCTGTCTCATATGATTACTTTATAAACATTGGCTCCAATAGGATTCTTCTCAGTTTCCAACATCAATATCCCATCATATATATCTTTGTCAGACTGCAGCTATCATTACATTCTCTTTTTCTGTGAGGAATAGCTTCCTTATTCCCTGACTGACTCTGGCAGTAACTTGATAACTGCCTGAGTTTCCATTAGAGTCAAATTTAAGCAAACTCACATGGGAGGAGTAGTTAGTGCTTTGTGTAAAGTTTTATGAAATTTTAAGATTCGGCTCCACGTATTTCTGCAATGACCTCTCAGTTAAGGGGAAATGGAAAAGGAAAAGGTGAATAGATGATGGAGGAAAGCGAGTAATGAAGGGAAATAACCCTAAAAGTTAATGTACTGGTATTTTCTTTTAAGATAATTAAAATGTATGAGAAAGTGAAATCATTATTTTTGTTGGACCCTCGAGGCTTAAGCCTAACAAAGGAGGTGTTGATTTATGTTGAGCAGTGAAAATCCTCCGTAAATTGCCTTTAAAGAGCAACAATCAATAATTTGGGCTCCATTTTCATGCAGACGCTTTCTGCAAGTGAAGTGGTATTTTCCCGTGACATACTGGAGTGTTTTGTTTTTTTTCTTGCACCTGTTCAGTATTTTTGTGACACATTTATTTGAAAGAAAATTTAATGACTCAAGGGTCTAAATGACTAATTCACCTTCATATAATAAAAAAAACAATGTTACACCAACTGGGCTGCATACAAATCTGACTGAATGTAAACATGGTTAAAATAGAATATAGAATAAAAGTACAGACAGCTTGAAAAACACTAGACCACACTTTAACCCATTAATGAATAACGGCTACATTTAGTACATTAACAAAAAGTCCCATAGACTTTTTCTGTTCGTGATGGAAAATCAAAATTTGCCAAGACATGTGGCGACACATGACAAACTCAAATCAAATTTTTGTGCAATTCTAGTGAAATTGCACATAATAATTTATGGAAAATCTGTCGACGTCTGCTTTCAATATGTTCATGTGGTTTCTAATGGTAAAAATCTGCCCTTGTCCAGCTTATTCAGGCGTCTGTACATTTGTACGTCCCAGTGAGATTCCTTTCTCACAAAAATACCTGCTGTGAGCTACTGCTCCCTTGGCGCGTTCTGTGCAGCACACATGACTGCACTTTATGCCCTGTGCCATTAATTTTGACCCAAAGTAATGCATGATAATTCTGAAGTTTATTTTAAGCCAGTCAGAAAATTGTGAGACAATTAAAATAATAAGTGAGGCCGATGCAAAACACACCAATAATTGGACATTCTATGAATATGACATGAGTGAATGTCTAAATTTCAATAGAAATGCTTCAAATATAATTTCTGATGCGCTTTAAATTGATAAAAATTCATTTAAAGTGAGAATCTGACCTGCACAATCTGTTTTAACCCCCTGGTGGTGTGGTATCACGAAGCAATGCAGTACAAAAACTAATAAAAGCAGCAGCATCCACAGTTAACAGCGTCTTTGTTCCTCTCCGTTCCCTGAAGCCCATAGACACTAAAGCTGATGCGGTGAAGTGCGCCTTCTGGGAGTACGAGCCGGACAGCCTGCAGGGCCGCTGGGCCACTCACGGCTGCAAGACCGTCCACATCACCACCAACGCAACCACCTGCTCCTGCAGTCACCTCACACACTTTGCCATCCTCATGTCCTCTGGGAGAGCCAATGTGAGTGATCATACATTAAAAATACAACTGTAGCAGTGCAAAGGTATTTCCCTTTTTTTTTTTTTTTTTTTTTTGCATTTTTCCATCAGGGCTTTAAATTATTTCATAGAATGATTTTAGGAAAAAGGTTGATCATGGTGAGCACATTCATTTTCAATGAGGGCGAGAGCTGAACCTCGTATCTGGATTCTGCAAGAAATATTTTTAGTGACAGGGTTCTATTTTTTATCATGAGAAAATGTTTTTCTTTAATCTATTTTATTCAGGAGATACAGAATATTGAGCTCATTGAGAATACTGAGATCAGTAATTATGATATTTAATTGTCCTTATATACACTCGACGTTACTGAATAAATATTCTGATGTTTACAGAAAGTTGTTTTCAACTAAGAGTAAAGTACTGATGGCATCATACTAGATGTTTTACCTTCTTCATAAATGATTTACTCTTTTTGTGCTGTTCAGTGAAAAACATCAAATAGAAGTACACAGAGACGTCTGTATCTGTATCTGTATCAGTTCCACCAACAAAATGATCTGTCTCTGTATTTGCACAGAAGAGCAGAAGTAGGTTTGGTTTGTACTGCAAGTCAAATTATATCGGGCAAATGATGTATTTTCTAACCTAATATTCATTGACAGTTATTGTACCTTCAAAGCACCAAGCTGAATTAAAATGGGTATATAATTAATTCTGAAATATGTTCCACGTCCTCATACTGGACTTCACATCTCTAAGTGATTTTCCCCCAATTAATAAGCAACTTCGGATAGAAGAAATATCTGTTTCCTTTGCATTATTTTTACTTTCTTGAATAACATATTGGGGTTTGGGTGCATCTCTACCATCTGTGAAATGTCAACTTCTCGTGAACTAAGAAAAATAAGACATATTGCAGCTTTGTGACAAATAATTCTTTGTTTTTCAATGATTTATTTGTCCTGACAGGAGAATGTTCTCAACTTTCTTTTCTGTCATAAACTTACAGAAATACTACACCTGAACACAATGAATGTTTCATTTACTGTGTACGTTTAGCCTTTGTTTAGATGAAACTAAATGTGCCTGTGTGTGCACTTGTTTTTTTCCTAATTCAGTTTTTTTGAAGGCCAATACCATCATTTTGTGTTGAGAGCGCTGACTGACAACATTGTGCCAGCTTTTACAGCACCTGATTTGTTCTTTATTAAATACAAAGTCTTTTGAAACTGGAAACCAAAAACAATGAAAGTCTTTTAGGGTTTGCAGCTCGGAAAGGCAAGGTGACTAACTGCACAGAAAACTCTGGCAGATATCCGCCCACATTTTAAAGAGACGCTTCCCATTGTTGTATAGCACTCGACACTGACCCCAAATTCCCAGATAAAGCAGAAAAATGAAAAGAAAATTGAAAAACATTTTTTCCAGCGTGTTCTTTGCAACAACAGCTAGGTGAGATCTGATCCAGCAGGACCAGGACTGGCCCAGTCTGCCCGCGGCCCAACACACTGGCTCGACCCTGGTCTATTCCCATGTCCTATCGAATGATTCCAAGCAGAAAACACAACAAATTACAACTTCAGCATACCATGAAACTGTGAATGAAACACCTCCCTTTCCATTTGCTTCTCAGCTGGTGGCCCACTATACCGTCCTGACCCGGATCACCCAGCTGGGGATGATCATCTCCCTCATCTGTCTGTCCATGTGCATCTTCACCTTCTGGTTCTTTAGCGAGATCCAGAGCACCAGAACCACCATCCACAAGAACCTGTGCTGCAGCCTCTTCATGGCCGAGTTCATCTTCCTGGTGGGGATCAACATGAACACACATAAGGTGAGGATGCTGTTCGTGTGTGTGTCTGTGTGTGTGTGTGTCTCTCTCTCTCTGACACACTATTCTGCCATTTCATTGATTAAAAACCTTTTTCATTTGAGTCGCAAGAGAAGGTGAATTATTTTTGAGAAGCACTTTATTATACACTACATTAATAAAACATAATAAGCCGTACTTTGTACCACATTAGTCAAAAAATAGAAATAACATGTTCTTTATTAGACAGAATTAGATTCTTTCTTGGACACTTATTAGACTTTCTTAGAGGGTAATTAGAGGCACATTATAACAGAACTGTACTGTAAACTAAAGTGTATTATTGACCCATATTAGACTGTGGAGTCAGCTGTAGACAAATTATTCCTCTACGTCTATAATTTTGGACTTAACTTGGTAAATTTGGCTCACATGTTGTTTTTAAAATGGCAGATATGTGATTTCATTTTAGCTTACAGTGCAGTTCTGTTCTGTCCTGTAAGAAAGTCTAATAAGAGTATAATAAAGAACATATTATTTCTAGTTTTTGTCTAATCTGATACAAAGTGTGGCTTGTTTTGTGTTATTAGCATACCATTAGGTGTGTTTAGTGTCTAATTAGGGTGTAATTACTGTCAGGTTTGGGGAGTAATGGATTACATGTAAAAGGATTACATAATCTGGATACAAAAAAACTGTATTACATTACAGTTACAGAAAAGAATAAATAATTGGATTACAGGTAAATTTCGTAAAAATGGGGATTATTAAACAGGATTACAAATTTAAAATGCATTTTAAAATAAAGAATGATATGCTACTATGTGCAGTGCACAAACATTACAACACTTTGTGAGTCTTGAATCATCACTCTTCTTCGTTTCAGTGTTAGCAGCTAATTTTACAGTCAGTTCATTATCGTGGCCTCTTGTGAAAATAAAAAGCTGCACTGGGTGGAAATTTCACCATTATTTTGTTTTTAAATAAAACAACATAACAGTACAGTGACAGTTGTGTCTTCAGCTGTCATCATCCAAGACTGGACATCTAATTTAAATAAATATAATGTTACAGGAAGGACTAATCGCTAACATTAATTATGTAGAAATCCAGTTAACTAGCTAACCTGTCACTAGATGTGTTTAGGTAAAAACTCAAACTTCAGAATATTTTCTGTCAGATTATCTTCAGTGTAAATGTCAAGTGTGATTAGTACACTCAACCATGAACATTAAATATACATAATTACTGCTATTAATCTAATTGTGCATTTGTGTAATCCAGAAGTAACGGAAATGAATCCAAGATTAACAAAAAAAATGTAATTTCTTTAATACTGTGATACTTGGATTAGATTACTAACTATCTGAATAAATTTTTGTAGTAACCCTCCCAAGCCTGATTACAGTCTAATAAAGAACATATTATTTCTAGTTTTTGTCTAATTTAATATAAAGTACAACTTGCTGTGTCTTATTGATGTACTACTTAAAATTGTTACAATATTAGCGATGCAGCTAAACAAACAAATATATGTGCAGAGTGAAACAGGAACAAAATGACAGTATTTCTACACATATAAACTTGTAAAATCTGTTTCTCTCAACTTTTGTCTGTTTCTCGGCAGCTTTTCTGCTCCGTTATTGCAGGGCTGCTGCACTATTTCTTCCTCGCGGCCTTTGCCTGGATGTGCATCGAGGGCATCCATCTGTACTTAATAGTGGTTGGCGTCATCTACAACAAAGGCTTCCTGCACCGTAACTTTTACATCTTCGGCTACGGAAGCCCGGCGGTGGTGGTGGCCATCTCAGCAACACTGGGCTCCAAGTATTACGGCACAGATAAAGTGTAAGGGAGGAAAATACTTGAGCTTTTTTTTGTACAGACAAAGGCTTTTTTACAAAGACCTCTTTTTCAACTCATTCAGCATTTTTCAGGGAACAAAGATAAACAAATTACATTAATTATAAATACAAGGGGACAGAGATTAAATTTGGCCTGCGGGGACAAAAAAAGAAGCTGAAGATGCTTGGAGAGAGGAAGGTAATAACTGAATTAGTCTAAAATAATTCTGAAAGGTTTTCGGGTACCACGGAGAGTTTGAATAGAAATCTATAAATAAAAGTCTGTTGTGTATTAATGCAAAAGATAATTAAAAGATTGAAGTTATGCAAAAGAAGCGCTGATTGTTCATTGCTGTGAGCAGAGGTGGCTTTTTCAAAGCAATTGTTTTTGTACTTGTAAGATAAGAAGGGTATGTAGTAGCCCATACAATATTGTCATAATTAAGATTAGGCCAGATTAGACTAAAGTAAAATGATGAGGGATTATTGCAACAAAGAGATCTTCAGTTGGTAAAAGTGTTTGTTAGATAACACCTCCTATATTTGTATTACAGGTGCTGGCTGAGCACAGAAAACCACTTCATCTGGAGTTTCATTGGGCCGGCGTGTTTGATCATTCTGGTAAGATCGGATGTCTTTGTACCATCCTAAAAAATGAGAGTATTAATTGAAATCATCAAGCAGGGATTGTTTCAAAGATAAATATTCATTTGATGGTGTTTGTTTGTCATGTTTGTTTTGGTCGCTCTCCACTAAAGGTTAATCTCTTGGCTTTTGGAGTAATCATCTACAAAGTGTACCGGCACACTGCTGTGAAAAAGCCTGAAATCAGCCACTATGAAAATATCAGGTAGGATTATATGTACTCTTGTTGAGAAGGTCAAAGGAAAACAGAAAATCAAGCTGCAAGTTCTTTATCTGGTGGATTATTCTGGTATCATGTGGCGTCCTTATCAAATTACACTTAGTTTGTTGTTGTTGTTTGTTGCGTTCGCCGACGCTCTGTTAAAATCAGCATTGTCGCCCTCAGGGCGTGCGCCCGTGGTGCCCTGGCTCTGCTGTTCGTGCTGGGAGCCACCTGGACATTCGGAGTGCTGCACATCCTCAATGAGACCACCCTCACTGCCTACCTGTTCACCATCACCAACGCCTTCCAGGGGATGTTCATCTTCATCTTCCTCTGTGTCCTCTCCAGAAAGGTAACGGTTTGGTTGGGCTTCTTTGTTATTTTCTCTCCTAAGTTTTTTTTTTCCTATTTATTTATTTAACATTCATCATGTGACTGTAGTTGAGCTGTTCAGATCAAGACAATGGGAGTTACAGGGGAACTCCAGACAGTTTACATGACATAGTCACATCCAGCATGTGAAAATGATTATGTGTCCTCTGGGTCTCAGGAGGAGCTTCATTGGGTCCAAAAAGTACCCCGATCATCACGGTCATCTTACTTTGAGCACGGAGACAAATTATTTATAACAAAAACACTGCAAACTGAAGCTGAAGCTCTGAAGATATGGGCATTATCCAGGTGCATTATGGGAAAAACAAGGGACCAAAAATTATGATATTTTAGCCATTATTTTTAAAATCTATCTTTTGCAAATCCCACAGGTTTATGGAAGTGTCCCATTAAATGCCTTGCTAATGAATATCAACAAATAGGAATTCTTTTATAATTTTGCTATTTAGGAAATGCAGGTAAAAGATGCAAAATGCAAAAAAAGAAGAAAATGAAGAGGAAGAAGATGGGAATTAAATCACTGCGGTGGTGAAATAAACGTAGTAAAAAGTCTGAAAATTAATCAAATGGAAATACCCAGGTTAAGCTGAAATACCTCACAACTGTGTAGGACTTATACAAATGTTCTCAGTTACACTATACCCCTGATTTTATTCTACTATTTTGTATCATATCATATCATATAATGTATGTTTTCATCTAAATCCCTTGTAAATTGTGTGTTGTTTCAGATTCAGGAGGAGTACTACAGGCTTTTCAAAAACGTGCCATGTTGTTTTGAATGCCTCAGATGAATTATTGTGACCAAATCCCGATCATCTGCACTTGTACAATAATAGTCGACACCGCAGCTCTGCAGTATCCCGTAACTCAAGCTTTCATTTTTTTTTGGAAAATGATGTGAGAACATGTAGCACTTGTACTTTCTAAACATCTTTGTTTCCCCTTTTTAAACGACTTCCATCATTTATGCACATTTTTTGTTTGTGTTCAGGATCTTTCTGTACAATGCAACTCTATCAACATGTTCACAAAGACATTCTTCTGAGAGTAATACAGGAACCAAAATATTTTGTATATTTTCTGTTTAATTTAATGCCTTTGCAGTTATCAGCATTACACACCAATTAATCTACACAGTTTGTTTTCTTTGTTCCTTTCTTGTGTTTGAAATTGATTTGTAAATTATTAAAATGAATGTGGCAAACTAACGCATTTCTCTGCTTCTCGCTTCTTTTGTGTGCAAAAATCAATGGTCTTGTTTAATGCATTCGCTACCTTTCTGAACATCACACAGCTAAGTGTACAGTCAATTATGGATGAATCGCTGTGAGGACCGTGTTCGTTCTCTGACAGTCAGGAAGGCCGATGGCTCCATCTACTGGATATAATGAGGAACACACTCTAAAAAGCCTTCAGTCGCCTCAAATCCAATCCAGAGTCTTTAACTGGTTCTGCTGCAAACATATCAGAGGTGAGCCAACACCATACAAGAAGATCTTATTAAAATATATCTTAACAATTAATGAATGAATTAATGGGAACAGCATGGGAATCCTACAATAATCATATTACTGAAATACTCAAACAGCTGTATGTACTAAATATTTACTTGTGTGTCACTATATAGAGCACACTCTGAAGTCCAGTCTTCAGATTAACCTTTCTGCTTTTTGCTTGGTTGTCTAAAAACTGTCCATGTTTATGTTTTCTTGCTTGTGTGCAGAGACACTGTGTTTACACCGACTTAGTCTTAAACTCTAGGGATTAATTTGTTGGATGCTGAAACATTTACTTTAATCTGTGGAAACATGTTTTTCCACAGACAAATACATGTGCGTAGTTTTCCTTCTATTTTGTACTCAGTTTTGTGAACTCATTGAAACAAGAAGCGCTAGTGTTGACTTGTTTTTCACTTTCTTTCAGTCGCTTGATTTCAACCCGGCCTGATCATAACTAGAACAGACTCTGACTCTACCATCTCTATACAAGTGGAAATTAATGACACACAGAAATCTGGTGCAACCGTGCTTTCATTTCTTATAAATGATTGGATGCGATTGCATGCTGTCCTTTTATAAATTAAATTCAAATGAATATTAGTACCAGGTTTTGCTGACAAAGATGATACTAAATCAGCTGAGATCATGACATGACCAATGGTGATGTTTTGAGAACCTTTAAAATGCCAAGTATAAGTATATAAGTAAGTAAGTAAGTATGATCAGCAAAATGTACTCAAAATATTAAAAGTAAAAGTGCATAATGCATAAAATATTCACTGTGGCTCTTATTGAATTATATATGTATTACGTCATTAGATTATTATGACCCATGCATAAATGTAAAAGCAGGATTTTACTATTATATTTGGTTGAGGGGGAGCTCATTTTGAACTATTTGATTAGGATGGCAAATAATGATTATTTGTCATTATGGATTAATCAATTGATTGCTGTTTATTAATTGTGCCACTGTACTTGTATATACACTGTTAAGTAAATTAATTTATAGTAGAATATAATATTTTATAACTCCTTCATATGTGTTGTATGCAAAAGTCTTAATTTGTAAAGTAACTAAAGCTGTCATGTAAATATGTTAAAGTAAAAAGTACAATATTTCCCTCTGATATGTGTTGGAGTAGGGAAGGAGCATGAAAAGAATCGAGTTAATTACAAGTACCTCAAATTTGTATTTTAGTACAGTATTTGAGATTACTTTCCGCCATAGGTCATTATTAAAGTTGATCTTCAGATATTGTCTTTTTGTCCTCTTTGTCCTGTAATAAACAAAACAAGTTTCTTCATCCAGTTTTAGGACAAAGCTGTGATGTTGGCGCCCTCTGCTGGCTGATGCGGAGGTGACTTGAGGCCCGGAACTGAAAGAGGCATGATTGCTGAGAGAATCCTGAAGTGCGATGACACAAGGGACCCATGTGTTGTGCAATCTGAACATAACCCTAAAAGACAGCGAGAATAGACACTTAGGCTGATTGCTGCTTGATGTCATCACCCTCAAACTGCACATATAAAGAGAGCCGTCTGCAGAGCGCTTTGGGCTGAGGCAGATTTTAAAATCAGCATGAAGAGCAGTGATTCGTCACACTGTTTGACTTTGTTGTATCCATGAGGAGAGCTTTGCGATGCCATGGGACAGCGTATAAATTTTAAGACCGGGCGTTGCGCTGATATTCAAAAAGTAAAAGAGTAAAGCAGCTGCATCTCCTCTTTCTTCCTTCGCTCCATGTGGCTGAGTTTCACTGAGGGAATAATGTGGATCCCACTGGGTTTATCCCTTCATTCAGCTGTGAAAAACTTGTTTACATCATTTTCTGAGTGATTAAAAATGAGGTTTTAACTCTGATACTTATACAATACAAGCCGTGCTTTGAGTTCTGGGTTTATGTGGGAAAAAGCAAGCCACAAATTTCTCCCTTGACTTACACAGATATAAAAATGATGACCTTTTTCATGTGATATGATCTCAGTTTTAGCTGTGACCAACAGCTCTATTGGTTGGTCAATCCACAAAAAATTCTCCACCCTTTGATCGCCACAGTTTCAACCCATAGACACGTATTTATAGATGCTACATTAGCTTTTGGATCATATGTCAATACCACTATAACACTTTTCACTCAGCCGATTTCAGTCAAGGGTTGTCTGATTCACTCCATGTAGATCACAAAACCTTTAATATGACCTTAAAATTGGCTCAGAAATAAACATTATAGTGTTTTTTAATCCAGACAAACCGCAGCTTCCCTGTTTGCACGTATTTGTTCACAGGTCAGTCTTGCCAGAACCAATATGGTGGCGATGCTGACATGTTGCAGCAACAAGGCAAAGTGGTCAGTGCTGCGTCTACATATTCAGTGTTTGGTTTTTGCCGTAAGAGGCTGAAATTTGGCACGGAGGTCAAACGTTAATGTGTGTTAAGATGAATATTTAGCCACATTTCCACAGCAGGAATTCTCCCGATAGACCAGGAACCTCTGGAGTGCATTTCCATCATGCAGGGACCAAAGTCTAAAATAAGTTCCAGGGATATTATTGTTTTAAATTCACAAGATTTTGTGGAAAGGCTTGCGATGAACCAAAGGACGGTTGATTAACTGCTCAGGCCAATTGGCAAAAAGGGGGTGTGGCAAGTGGGAGCGGCCTATAACAAAAAGGTGGGTAACTTCAAAACAGAATCACATGATATGACCAAACTTTATAGACAACTTTCCAAGCACAATGAAAAAGTAACAGGCCACAGCTGCCTATTTACTCTTCACAAGACTATAGAGACGGTTATCTTTCACATATTAATTGTGTCACTCTGACATTGTCACAGGTCAACACGGCTCGAGTGCAGATGACATGTGTTTACATGAAACCAGTCCAGACCTCTGTCCTGCTCACAAGGCTCAGTGCAACCAGTTTGTCCAGCCCACAATGGTAAGCACTGTATATAAAGGATAAATCTGAGATGTTGGCTCTCACCTCTCAGCCTCACCATGCGGGGCCTCCTCCTCTGCTGCCTTGTGGCCCTGGCCAGTAAGTCTTCATTGATTCATGCATGTTATTTTATTTAACTTCAGTTTCTGAGCTTTTGCAAATGACTCATAAGCCTGAGGCTGATTAAATTACTTTTCTGTTTTGTTTGTGCTGCATATTTGCAATGTTAATTTTAATTTAATGTACCATTCAACAAGAAAGTCATTTAGAGAGGTAATATATTATTAATCTATTTGCAGTTGATCAATCATAAATAATCAGCATGAGTGATTTGTGCATGAATAACAAAAACTGACTTTAAGAGGTGAGCCAGGCATCATTTATTGAGTAAAGTGATCCTTTATTTCAGTTTAGTTGTTATTCATGTGTATTTCATTCATTCATGTGGTTTATTTATGTTTTAGTTCACACTGATGGTTAATTTTGTTCTTTTTGATTCTAGTGTTTGCTTTTTTTCATGTTCATGTTTCATGGTATCATGTTGGAAATAAGAGTTCTTCCTTGGAATTGAGTGTTTTGTAGATCATAAATAAATCAAATCAAATAAAAAAAAATGTGCTGATATATTTTTAAAAAAAATCTAATGCTGACACTGTGTTTGACTTTTATTCTTTTAGCATGTCAAAATCTCCATTATGGTGAGTCTTTCATAATTATCTGGAAAAAAACAGTAAAAAAAAATTTTTTTTCCATAAACAACAAATGAAATGACATTTTGGAAACATGTTCCAGAGCCCAGCCTGAACCCCAAGAAAACCTATGAGTACAAGTATGAGGGAACGGTGAATTTTGGGCTCGGCATGCCAAACCTCGCAGAGTCTGGTGTGAGGATGACTTGCAAGGTCAAGATCATTGGAGTGTCTGCACAAACATTCGTCCTTCAGGTGAGATATGTTGTTTAACAGTGTTAGAAACACTGTAACTGAGCAGTGCAGCATTAACAATGACAGGTTGTTAATTAGTTAATTTTATGTCGGAGTCATAAATCAAGTCAGGTAATTGGCAGTGCATGATTTGTCATTGATCATTTATTCATGTATCATAAATTATTTGGAGAGGTCAATTTAATAAACATCTGTTGAAAGGTTGTGCAGCATTTTGGAGCTTCTAATCTGCTTAAAAATAAATGGTGTAAATAAAGTTTTTTTTTTTTTAATAAACCACCTAATAAGTTTAAACTTTTGAAATTCTTAACAAATGTGCTGACATCAGTTCAGAAATTGTAACATGCAACACTGTGTTTCTATACACTTACTTTCCTGTACGTTTATGTCATCTTTTAGTCATAAACAGATGCTGCCTTCAAAAACTGTTGGAAATAGTAAAATTACAATAAAGTAAGGTTTAACAATCCAGTAAAACAGAAAAGACAAACATCAGTTCCTGCTCACAACTGTTGGGTTAAAAAAATTCCACCTGTGTTTCATCTGACATTTAGAAATGAGACCACACTTTTTTTTAGTTTGAAGAAAACATACATGATGAAAACTTGCTTTGTGTCTCTAATACACTGTAAGATAAGTCATGGTTGCTTATTTTCACAGTAATGAAAACACTGAAAACTATGATGAAGTTTAGTATTGGACTCAGTCTCTACACCCTCATACTTCAAATTCAATATTTGACTAGTTTATTTAACTAGTTTGTTTGTTTTGAATCATGACAAAATCACCTCAACTTGTCTTTTCAATTCAGTCGACTTAAAATTTTAAGGCATCCCTCACACTAGCTTTTACAAGCTAAGCCACAAAGTTTATTTTTACACTTTGGGGAATAACTGCTTCTGTCCTTCTCTGATTGAAAGGTTTCGGATTTGGTCTTCGAGGACTTCAATGGCTTCCCAGGGAAAAACAGCTTTAATACCTCCCTGAAGCTCACCCGGCGAATTGCCGCCCAGCTCGTCAAACCCTTCATGTTCAACTACGCCAGTGGACACGTCAGTGACATCCGCGCCGCCGCTGAGATTTCTGACACCGTTGTCAACATTGTGAGAGGCATCCTGAGTTTCCTCCAAGTCACTGTCAAGACCACACAGAAGATCTATGAGCTTGAGGAGGTCAGTCAGTTACTGCTGAAAAATAAACCACTGCCTGCACTGTCATCATTTATTTATACTCTGCATCAGTAAAAATGTGATGAAAAATGCAACAAAGTGTAATTTTGTTTGTAGGTTAGCATCCATGGCACGTGTCAGAGTAACTACGCTATTGAGGAGAACCTGCAAACAAGGGACATGACCATCACTCAGGTGGTCGATTGGAACGGCTGCAAGGAGAAAGCAGCCATCTACATGGGGATGGCTACAGCTGTGCTAGATAAAGTCTCTAAACAGGTCTGATTATCTCGCTGCAGATGCATCTGATTCTACGCTTGTGAATTAAACAGACCAAAGTCAGAGCTATTTTTGTTTGTGTGTGTCCTCCAATCTAGAGAGGGGAATCTGTCATTTCAACAGTGAGATATGTTTACACAGTCAAACCAACAGCAGAGGGAGGTCTCATTACCAGGGCTCATGGCCTGGAGCGACAGCACTTCAGTCCCTTCAATGTGAAGGGCGGCAGCTTCAAGATGCAAGCGATGTAAGACAAGAAAATATCTGCACATTATGCCTGCTGCTCCACACTGCATGTCTGAAATACAAATCGTCTGCTTTAAATAACTTCTCCTGCAGGAAGGAGATGGTGCTGCTCGGTGTGACTGACACAGGCAGAGCCGTCACGTACGGGCCAATGGAGAGCAAGGGCAGCCTTGTTTACAAATTTGTCAATGCACAAGTTAATGTTCCCATCATGATGCAAAACCTGGATGACCCAGTACCAAAGGTAATAATATATGTGACATATTCCTGCTACATTTTTTTTTTAACATCTTTTCAGAAAGTAGCAGGAAAGTTCAATTAGAATAAATACAGAAATAGCAGGAAACTATTGAATTAAATCAACTACATTTCTAAATACTGTGTTATTTTTCTCTTTACAGGCTATTGAATTGATAAAACATCTGGCTGAGGCTAACAAATACGACATTGACAGTGCGACGACTGAGGACACTATCAAGCTGTACCAGCTTCTCAGAGTGATTCCTTATGAAGGATTAGAGGCCATGTGGAAACAATTTGCTGCAAATGAAGAGCACAGGTGAGAACTTTTTATATTCAAGTGTGGTCTGATGAACTCTTTCTCATTTTGGACGGGAACTAAGTACATTTACTCAACTGTTTGGAGGTACTTTCACTTTACTTGAGCATTTACATTTTAATTTGTTACTTTTTCAAATTTTACACAGAAAATCCAAGAGTTTTTTTGAACTACCAAATGGTTTCATATATACAGTATAAAAATTAGCTCCAATTCAAACATCTACAACATTAATAGTTAATACTACAGTTATAATAACCAGATAAAACACTGTGTAATATGGTAACATTACAAAAATACTTTTTGTTGCTAATACTTTTATACTGAAGTATTTTTTTTTATGAAGGAGTCACTGCTCATTTTTTTTTTTAGCTAATTATTAATTATGAAGATGAAAATGGGGATTCACTAAGTTCTTTAAAATATTAAGAATAAAACATAATATATTTACATACAGATATCACAATTAAATTGCAAAAATACTGTATATGGTATTTATATATATGGAGTACATTTAAAAAAAAAAAAAAAAGGCACACTAACAGCCACAGCTTGTTTTTTTGGTGCCTTGAAAGTGACTGACAACCAAATGTCATATAGGTTATTTAATGATTTTTGGACTCGTATGTAGCATAAAACAATCCCACATACACCAAAGCATTTATAGCCTCATTTAAATTTCTCATTCCTTGATGTGTCTTTAAAGTAGATAGAATTAAACAATAAATACACACAAATATGTGCATTAAAAACACAAAACTCAGAACACAACAAAATGCAGAGCAATACTCATGGTTGGGAGCGTTACTTTAAAAATACGTTCTGATACAGATACTAATTACTGGGTAAAAAATATAGTCAGTAATGTAATCCAAGTATCACAGTATTAAAGTAATGCAACTTGACTGCTTTCCCTTACTTTTGGATTATCTCAGTATAAAATATGGCAACATTTCTCAGCCTAATATAGTTACTGATTAACTGATTAATCGGACGATTATCTTTTCAATTAATCGATTTGTTGTTCGGTCCTTTAATGGACCAAACAGAAAATGGTGAAAACTGCAAGAGATGACATCCTCAATTGTCTTCTTTAGTCCACAACTCAGAAATGTTCAGTTTACTGTCAGGGAAACCTGAAAATATTCACATTTAAGAAGCTGAAATCAGAAAATCTGAACACTTTTTACTTAAATGACTCAAAATGATGCTGATTAATTTACTAGTCAATCAATAATAGATTAATCATTGCAGCTCTATGTGTCTGATGTTTGTTGTTAGATTTATTAGTTTGTTCAGCTGTTTATTCCTTTGTTGTGCGCAAGTGAAGCATTTTTTCACTGTGTTAAAATTCTAATAATCCCCATTTTTTGTAAATGTAACTGTATTCTGATTACATTTTTTTAAATCTGTAACTGTAAAGGACTACAGCTACCTTTCTTTGTACCAAGATTATGTAATCCCATTACATGTAATCCCCCAATCTTGACAATACAAGACACAACCTATAACACAATAAAGCACCATAAAAGAAGATGCGCCAGATTATTCATGACTGAAGATGACCCTCTTCAAACAGTTTGAGCTTAAAATGATCCAGATCAGGATCCAATTTGAATTCAATAGGTAAGGAAGTGCACATGTTGATCCCTCAAACAGAAAAAAAGCTGTTTGTCTACATGAGGATTTTCGTAAATCACCTCACAGTTGTTGTCTGATGCTCTGAGCCTGGAGCTCTGAGTGGAACTACAAGGTCACTGATCATTCAAATGCAGCTATTAATACTTTGACAGAAATCTTAAATTGCTCAGATTACATCTTTTTGAAGCTGTTGAGCACATTCAATTGCAATTTTTCACTTTCACCAGCAGCATTTTAAAGGTCATACACAACAGCAAAAAGCCACGTTAAAGAGGCTGGGTGGCACATGGGTGTGTAATTGTTGCCTCAAACATGGTCTTTCACTAACTCTCCAATTTCTTTTACTTATTTAAACCCATACCCAGTAAGTTATTCATATTAAAGTTGTAAGTACATTTATTCAGACTCATTGAGAAAACTGCAATAATGTTTGAAAGTGAAAATCCTCCTTTAAGCAAGCTTTTCATTTTCGTATTACAAGATAGTGAACGAAATGGTCCAGGGCCATCTCTAAAATCTGATACTGATCCTCTCAGCTGAATATCTAATTGAAGACTATCCTCCTGCTTAGTTCAGGGAGGATTTAGTCTGGCACTTTATCATTGATGAATGATTACTATCATGATGACAGAAAGGTGATGACTGAAAGACCACTTTCTTGCTCATTAAGATTAAGGCTGTCACTGACACCTTGTATTTTATCCTGTACAAGTGCTATTAACCTGACATCTGAACTTGTCCTTCACACTTTTATCTTTTTAATTTTGCTCTCTTGATTTATTCGAAGGATAATTCTTATCTTAAGTGTTGCCCGATTTATCCGTTTTCTTTTCTTCCACCTGGTAGACGTTGGTTTTTGGACATGATTGTCGAGGTCAGTGATGCCAGGATCCTGAAGTTCCTGGAAATGAGGTTCCACGCTGGAGATCTGACTGCAACGGAAGCTGTGGAAACACTTCTGCTGTCGATTAACCATCTCCAGCCTATTCCTGAGCTGGTTGAGATGGCCAAAGTGAGTTCATTAAGGACAGAGAAATTATTTGCATAATATATATTTATGATACCATGCAACAAAAGCTCTCCAGATCATGTCAAAATGTCTCCGTCTCTCTTTCGCAGATGCTTCTGAACTTGCCTTTTAGTAAATCCAGTATCTACCTGTGGCACACTGTGGTGCTGACATACGGCTCTCTGGTGTACAAACACTGTGCCTATTATACACCTTGTCCTGTAAATGCTGTTCAGGTAATCAAACTGAGTAATAAATTACTTTCCTTTGATGAATATTTGAAATTCCAAAGAGAAACATTTAACAGCATTGAACCTTTCTTAAGCCCTGCCCTCCTTAGTGACTGTTGCTACACCTGTCAAGCATGTCTTCGATTCCGTGAAGACACAAACAAAAACAGCTTCTCATTCTAGCGAATGTTAATTAATAATAATGAGATAATAATGCTAATGCTGAAAGACTGAGGCTAAAGCTACATCCCAGCAAACAGTTGTCGTTCATTAAAATGATACGCGTATATGAATACGATAAATGACAGAAATACAAAAATACATTTAATATGCTTAATGTCAAAAAAGGAAGCCCAGGGATTAGATTAAGTGCAGTGGACTTTGAGATGGTTCCCCAGCCTGATTGCCATTGCCCCAGGAAGAGAGCCAGGATAAGAGCTAAACTAATCCAGCTTAGACCTAATGGTATGTTCACACTGCTGGCGACAAAGCATCAGGCTACAAGTCATTTTTAATGGAAGCTGGTGGCGTGAAGCCAGAAACTGATGTCCAACCCTTGCTGTGTGGCGGTTGTGGGGCGACACAAATGAAAGTTGAGCTGACCTCAACTTTTTTCAGCACCGAAATGAAACCGACATGTCAACCAACCATATGTCTTTGTTTCAGCACTTCCATATCTCCATATTTCCATATCTTCCATAATTCCTGTGCTGTGGAAACAATGGCAGAAAAACTGATTCTTGTCGTTAGCCAGTTTCTAGCTTTATTTAACCCCTACCCCTTTTTCTTACTGTGACATGAACAAAAAAATGCAGTTGATGATCCATATTTTCTGACTATACACACAAGCGCTCACCGATGTCAACCAGCGCACTTCACTGGCGACGAAGCAACACTGTACCTCGCCATATCTGGCTGTTTTGCAGCTGTGTCGTCAATAATGTGAACATATGGTAAGAGTTGACGTCGGACCACTCTGATTCTGCACCAGCTCACATCCCTCTCCTCAAAATCCCCACATAACAAATCCCGACATAACACCTGGGAATAAACCACGTGTTTGGCAATAGCAGTGGGATCTAACACCAGTTTGCCTGGAGGTAACATTATGCAGGTAGTAAATTAGTTAGGGCTAAGCTAACTGGACATGCTAGCAGCTTACGTTAGAGCAGATAAAGACACAGTTGAATCCCTTCTTCATACATGTGCTTTATGTTTTTGAAAGACAGAAAAATCACTCCATCCGAGTATATTGAATATTGCTCTTCATAGAGTCCCATGCACACTGCTGCAACATGAAGAGAAATGCAAAGCTTGACAGGCCTGTGGCGCCCCAGTTATGGTTACTTATCCATGATCGGACCGTTCCTGTTTGGAGGCATGGCTTACCCAAGGGTCAATTGGTCTGTGGTGAGAATGTGTGAGGATGAAATTAGAATGTAATCAATAACTATTTGTATAAACTGACTGTATATTTGTTTAACATCTGCACTAGCCGCTGCTGGACATGGCGTTAGAGAGTCTGAGGAAGGGCAACGAGGCAGACATGGTCCTCGCTCTGAAGGCTCTGGGGAACGCAGGTCATCCAGGCAGCATTAAAACCATCATGCGTTTCCTCCCCGGTGTCGCTGCCACCCCTGTGAATCTGCCACCTCGTGTGCTGAGTGCTGCCGTGCAGTCTATGAGACTCATAGCTGCAAGAGACCCTCACAGTGTAAGAACATAGGGCTACACCCGCATCCGAATACATTATTTGGGAAAGCACAAATAATACAATGAAAACAAGTATTGCGTCTACCTGAAGTAGCTTGTTATTATGCAGGAAAAATAATGTCTAAATGTAATTTATATGAGTACCTTTTTTGACAGCTACTTAATTTTAACAATACAGTACAATATTATCATAATATATTACCAATATTGATATATACCAATATTAAATCAACTTGATGCATTCATTTCAAGTAGACACCACTTCTGGTCTTCTATCCAAATATAGATACAGACATAAATAATTTTGTTGGTTGAACAGATACAGATGCCGACACAGATACAGATACAGATTATAAGGATAACAAGGACACTTTAGATACCCTTCTCTTGTAGCTACATGCTGTTGTTATAGAAAATATGTTTTTGGTAATTGTGTTCCATAGTGAAGCTGAAAATTAAATATTTTGATAAGGTCACACAAAGCATTTACACAAAGCAATGTACTATTCTAATGCTGGAAATCATTTATTTTCTTCATTGCAGCAAGTTTGAATAATTTTCAACAATCATGTGAAAATGGCAAGTCTGATTCAAGCTATTGTTACGTTATCTTTATGTTGTGGAGCTACATAATCTTCTATGTATTCATATCTGCAACATTTACTGTAATCTGACTTTCAAAGTTCATCATCGTCACAGAAAATAATAGACTGTGTTGGAACAGAACAGAAATTCCCTCAGCAGCAGGTGGTTGAATGTGCTTTCTGAGCTGCATCTGATTATCATACTTCTGTTTTCAGGTCCAAGACATCACCATGAGTCTGTTCCTGCAAAAGAACCTTCCCACTGAGATACGCATGCTGGCTATCATGATCCTTTTTGACACTAAGCCACCGATGGCTCTGGTGTCCACAGTAACCACACATCTACTGGAGGAAAAAGACCTCCATGTTGTCAGTTTTGCATACTCCTACTTCAGAAGCTTTTCCAGATCCAATACACCAGAAAATCAGTTTCTGTGAGCAAAACAACACAGTTGCAATAATCAGTTGGGTATTATTTATTATTGTTTCTGTCACATAATTTCCAACTTTCAACTTTTTGTTTCTGTGCTCACTACGACAGCTCAACTGCTTGCAACGTTGCCGCGAAAATCCTGGCCCCGAAGTTTGGTCGTCTCAGCTATCACTACAGCAAAGCAGTGCGCATGGATTGGTTTAATGGTATGCTCAAATACAGGTTCTTGCACTCTTGGATTTTTCTGGAACTTTTATATGACAATTTACTATTTTCCCCAATACAGATGATTTCTTAATCGGTACAGCCGCAGAAGTCTTCATGTTAAGAAGTGCAACAAGCATCTTCCCTACTGAAATCATGACAAAAGGAAAGTTCTTTTTCATTGGGAGGATTCTGCAGCTACTGGAGGTACAGCATGACACATTAGCATTGAAACTGAAGATAATTAATAATTGAAAATGAAGATGAACGTCTTCCCAGTCAGTCATGAATAGTAATTGTCTTCTGTTCTTCTTATGCTAAAGTTGGGTATCCGTGCTGATGGACTTAAGGAGCTGTTTAGTGCCGGCATCCCTGGTCTTAGTTTTAGCGACATTCAGTCTGTTTTCAATGTGGTGAGTTTATAACAGAGACTTTCAAGGCTAAATTCATTATTCATGAACGTGGACTCTATTTCCCCATTTTTTTGTGTCTAAGTGACTAAAGGGACAACAAATGGTTAACAGCTGGTCCTCTACTGAGTGAGAGAGCTGCAGGCAGCAGAAGCAAAACTGAGCTACAACTAATCCCTCTAAAAATGCTTGTTTTGCCAGTGACGGCCTCAGATTGTATGAAAACATTATGGAAAAGTTTGCTACAGAAATAGACCTTTTTTTAAGAGAAAGATAGGTTTTGTTTAACCAGAAACCGTTGTTTTATTGCTCTTGACAAACTAACTAGACACCCTTTGCAAAACTGTCATTTTTTCGTCGTCATTTTCATTCAAACGCAACAGAAATAAAAGAAAATTCACCACAAATGTCTTGGCTCATCTTGGCTCTATTCCAACAATCACAACTCTGGTTTGGTCGAAACAAACCCTTTATTCATGTCATTAGATGTGAAAATATCCAGAGGGGAGCAAGATGGGGGTCCGACATCAGAGAAGCAGCAGGGAGAAACAGCACACAGCCAGAATATTTTTACATCTAATGTGGTGAACAAAGGTTTATTTTGATCAAATCAGACTTGGTGATTGTTAGAGCAGTGGGAAGATGAGCCAAGATGTTTTTGGCAAGTTTTATTTTTTTCCTGTTGCCTCTGAATAAGGATGACAGTAACGATTTTAAATTATACTTTTGCAAAGGAAGTCTGATTAGTTTGGCGAGAGCAATAACACAACACTTTCTGGTTAAATAAAAGGATCTTACTCTTTAACAAAAGGTCTCTCTACGTTATGATCCTTTCCATAAAGTTGTCTGACACTTATAGTAACAGTCTGAGACTGTCACTGGTAAAAAAAAATGTGGTAAAAAAGCACTCTTAATGGACTTACTTTGACAGTGCCTGGAGGGATTACGTTGCAGCTCAGTTTTGCTTCTGCTGGCTGCAGCTCTCTCCCTCAATATTGGACCAATTTCAAAAATTGTTGTCCCCATTAGTCACTTAGACACAAAACATGGGAAAATAGGTTCCAGGTTCAGAAATACTGAAGTCACCCTTTAAGGCAGTATCATAGCTGTGCTATTATTCTTCAGCTTACTTGTTTGGGTGACCGTTGTGCTGTGTCATTTTCAGCTCCAAAACTGGGAAATTCTCCCCAATGACAAGCCCGTGGTTTCTGCCTATTCACGGGCCTCCGGACAGGAGTGGTTCTTTGCTGATATGAGCAAAGACTTCATTCAGGACATCATCAGGGTGAGAGGATAACTGAACAAAGAAAAACACACCAAGAACCATCCATTTATGTTTAAGCCAGTTCAGCCAACAAAGAGAACCATATTTTCATGCCGTGTACAAAGCCTGTTACATGCTCTCCTCTGATCCTACTTGCAGGCTGTCAGTCCATCTGCAGGGAAAGAAAGCCCTGTGTGGGCTGCAATTGAGAATCTGCAGAGAGGAGTATCATGGCATCGGACTAAGCCTTTCTTAATCTTTGAGGTCCGCTACTTCCAAGCTACCACCCTGGGTCTCCCACTAGAGATTAGCAAATATTATGAATCCGTCAATGGGATCACTGTTAATGGTGAGGAGTCAAATCCTACAGCCTAAGACGACCTTCATGTGAAATTAGTACTGATTAATGTTTAAAAATTTTTATTTTATTTCATGTAAAACATTATTTAAGTACTTTCTTCTTCTCATGTAGCTAAAGCGGCAGTAAATCCACCACTGACTGAACATCTTGGACAACTGCTGAACTCTGAAATTTCACTGGAGAGTGATGGTTTTGTTGGGTAAAATATTTCATGTCATTTAATTTAAAGAAGATATACTACCAGCATGTCAAGCCAATATCAGTTTTATTTTGTGACATTCATATCATCATTGCCAAATTGCCTGTGTTTAGTATTTACATGTATACTATGGAGTTAAAGCTATTGCAGCAACCTCTTCTTTTTTCAGTTTCACAAAGGATTTCTGGGTTTTCTATGGGATCAACACAGAGCTGTTCCAGTGTGGTTCTGAGTTTAAGAGCAAAATGCCCGCTGCCATCCCCTGGAAGTTTGCTGCTAAGATCAATGTCAGAGAAAAGAAGTTTGAACTTGACTTCCCTGCAATTAAAAAAGAGTTTGAAATCTTTGCAACCAGGTATATTTTAGGGAATGGGGAAAACTATAATTCATTATCCTCTGCAATTCTGAATTAATTCACAAATTCAAAAATAATAAAATTATTGTTCACCTTTGCTGTTTGTAGAAACTATTTGGACTGTTCTGCATGAAACCCTGATCACCACTGACAGCATTTAGCCTGAAAATAGTGCCTCTTACCTATTTATTAATTCGAGAAATCAATTCTGAATCTTATCATGATTCCAAAAGTTTCCAGCACCTAGTATGTATTGTGGTTATGTTACACAACTGTGCTTTAAGTTTTACACATACTATACACAATGCCGCCAATGTGCCAAGTCTAAGATTTCTTATTTTCCTTTTCAACCAACAGATCCAACGTGTTCGCAGTAACCAGGAACATTGAAGAGCCAGCTTTGGCTAAAATGACTCCAATCATTCCCAGCGCTATTGACGCCAATCAAGAAGTCGTCCACAGGGGCCCCGCGGTTGTGAGGCCTGAGTCAGATGAGGTACAGTCAGCACCTTTAAGAGATTGCTGTAAGAGTTGAGCTAATTAAGACCCAAAGGGATCTAATATCCTCACGATTTTTTTTTTCAATCCAACAGTTCGTGGCACCAAACACCTGGCATCCACAAACCAAACTGTGTGCAGAGAGTAACATTTACGGAGCTGGTATCTGTGTGGAATCTGAGCTAAGGAGAGAGTATTACCATGAGGAATACCCCCTGTACTATTTCCTGGGATACACCCAGGTGGCAGTCAAAGTACTCCCAGGTATGCACAGCAAATCCAACACATGACACCATACAACACTGTGCACATTGCAAACCTACTGTATATATGGCCTCAATAACAAATATTTGCTAAACTTACATGAGACACAATTCTCAGTGAAACTTTAGCGCCCAGTTAGCAACATTGCTGCTACGGTTGCTGCTGCCAACAAGTATTACAGCAGTTTATTAGCAGGCCAACACCTACAGTCCACTTGCTGCTTCAGGAGATATCTGCCAAGGAAATAACAGTCTTTGCACCACAGATACCACGGCTGCTCTGACATTTTGCAATTTTGACATTGTGACTCTTATCTTTATCATATTATAACATAATATTGAACTCTTGGTTATGAACAGTCAATGTGAGGCCTAGTCCTTAAAGATAGTTTGCTGGCTTGCGTTATTATCTATATCAAGAGCCTTTTCCACTCACAGCTGGGAACCCGTGTTGATAAAGTTTGATTATTCTGACCTGATCGAGCTGCAAAAAGGCAGACATAAATGCAGCTTTAGCTCATTAAAGTTATGCTGCTGCGTTAATTCCTGAAGACGGTATTATAATTTCCGCACGTATGTGAGGGTCCACTAGGATCTTCTGTGCATCTGTGGAACATGACCACCAAGCAGACTCCAGAAAGTAGTACAAACAGAACTAAAAGGCGTCTGCAGTGTCTGCAGTTGTCCATGTGTGCCTCCATTCAGGACTGTAGTAGAAACCATAGAATAACTTAACACAAAGCTGATAAGCAGCGTTTACAACCCCGCTGTTTCACCTCTGACCAGGGGCATGTTCAGTGTGCTGCGTTCAATGTTCAGTGTTCTGAAAACAGTGTGCACTATTTTGCATTTTGCTATTTTTTTTGTTGAACAACATGTTTCTTGAAATGGGGTGTAACAGCGACATACATATAAACCTGCTGTATTAAAAAAAGGCAGTGCAGTGAAGTGCACCTTCATACACCAGAGGGTGTTCAATGCAGCACCATTTCCTTTCAAATAAATCTTTTAACAGGACTGAATGTGGCACAGGTGTGCTCTGTGCACCTATAACCACACCCAGCAGTGATGTCACAACACACATCACCGCAGCAAGGTGAACCAATGAATGTAGGCAAAAACAAGACTTTCAGGGGGCAGTAAGTTCCTTTTAAATTGTTTATTTTAACAAATTATTTTTTTGGTTTTGCATGATTATCACAGCAAAATAATTCTATGATGGACAAGGCTGTGGGTCTGCAACATTCACTCTCAAAAGAGACATTTTTGGGCCAAAAAACTTCCCCTAAAAAACTTTTCTGGTCCACAGCTATTAAATTATCTTTTTTTCCCGCAGAGACTTTTCTTTTTTTTGAATTTTGTATCTATAGCAAGCCTAGGGAGACTCAAGAGTAGCCACCATAATGTATGATGCATATTTTAGTTGGCCAAATATTAAAATATTTCTTCATTTGGTGTATAGGGTATACATTTTTAAGGCCAACAGTTATAAATGCAAATATAAAATGCTAAAAAGAATTTTAGAATGGAAACTGTTATGAACCATTTCGATATAATTTTTTGTCAAAGCTACTGGGAGCCACTGGAGAGGGGCAAAAGAGCAGGTTGCTGACCCCTGGACTAGGCAAAGTAGAGGCTGCATTGCATTAGATTGTACAGGTGTTCAGGTTATTGGGTCTGCCTCTATACATTTCCTCTCTTAACTTCTTGCTAACATAGCCTGTGCACTTCTATTAGCCCAGGCAATCAAAGCAGTTGACAAAATCCACTTTGAGGTTAATGCTGGCCCGAGCAGACATCCAATGAGCACACGCCAACTGCTTGAGACTCTGAGGAGACTTTCCAAGGTATTTGGCTACTCTTGCAATGTTATTATCTCTGCACCTGCTCCAGTGTTTCATCCAGTCAAATTCTCCTTTCGCTTAATTGTGTTTACAGGAAGCCACCCAGCGAGTAAGTCTGTCCTCTGATTCAGCCTCCAGTGTCAGAGGATCTCCTAACAGCCCTCCTGACTACCTGATGGAAGTACGCTAAACATGCTCCAGAGAGAGCATATGTTTATATGTTTATTGCACAAAATAGGTGCTTTGTACTGAACATTTAAAATGTTTTAGCTGTGCACCAGATTTTACCCACACTTATGCCATTACACGTTGCATAAGATAATCAATACTCTGCACGTATTGGATATGATGCACACAAGCCCATTACAGTCTCAAGGACTGCTTTTTATCTCATTCAATAGGGCTGGAACGCAACACCTGAAGCCGCGTTCAATATCAAAGCCTTCGCCATGAGTAGAGACCAGAAGCCAGAGGGTTACGATGCAGCCGTGTACTACACTCCTGAGCCAAACATTCAGAACGCCCAGCTGATTGTTTCTCAGGTTGGAGAAGAAACCAATTGGAAGATGTGTGTCGACACCACTCTGGATGGCCAGGCCGAGGCAAAGGTAGGTATAAAGCACACAGCAAGGGCAGCCAGGATATTTACTTTTATTCTTATCCGGGTGTATCAAATATCTTTTCTATGATCACATGATGACCTGTATGTGAAGGGGGTTGCTCATTGTGATGAACCCACAGAGCATTATTACCTGAAGTGGGGCAGAATCTTTCAGGTCATTGTTTAGCTGTCTGGACCAGAACTTTACTGTTCTACTGCCTGCTGCAGCAGAAAAAACAATTGTACACAACCTGTTCAGCACCAAATAGGAGAAAGACACAGTTAGTGACTAGCTAATGAATACAGTATACCATTAAGCAGCTGAAGAAACAGCTAAAAGAAGATACTAGACAACTAATGATTATTCTTTAATTTAAGAATAGATTAATTTAAGATGTATCATGTAATGCAGCCCTGCTAATTGGTTCAGATACACATTCTACAAATAAAGGCTTCATCTGCAAAAACAGATGTTTTTTTTTTCATTCCAATGAATAAAAATCAAACAGGTGTTGGGTTGGTTTCATCAGTCATGCTTTTTTTTTTTTATTGTACACTCAAGGGCATATCAATGAAGTTGGTGTTGTTTTATTCATTTTAAGAATGGTGTTCATCTGTTTTTCCAAATGAATTCCTCAAATTCACTGTATGATGGTTAAATTTCCAATTAAAGCTCATACATATGGTCTATGTGAGGCATGTTATTATACTGCATATTGCATACTAAGGCTGAAGCCGAGGTTTTTGTTTGTAGACGCTCCCTTCGTGATTGATCTCATGTGTTTGGTCTAGGCACACATTAGATGGGGAGCTGAATGTCAGTCTTATGAAATGTCAATGAAAGGTGCAACTGCACATCTGCCTGGTTCCAAGCCAACACTCAAGGCCAAAGTACACTGGACCAGGATACCTGAGACCATGGCAGCAATAGGCAGAAGGTGAGCCTCTGTGTATAAAGATTGTGCGTATCAAGAAAGATAAAATGTGAAAATGCTCAAGCAGAAAGTGGAAAATGGCTTCGATTCATATTTTGAGGCAACTTACTCTGCCTTACAGAGCATGGTGGCAACATTTTTTCTTGTTTACGATTATGACACCCACTGGCAAGTGTTGTTAAAGGAGCTTTTTACCTCTTTACACAGAATTGAAAGCTACATCCCGGGCATGGCTTTCCTTCTCGGCTTCTCTCAGCAACATGAGAAAAATGCCAAACAGGAGGTTTCTGCATCAGTTGTTGCCACCTCAGCAGACAGCGTTGATATGAAGATTAAATTCCCAGAGGTGTGTAGCTATACATAGATGCAAAACTTCTAAATCCTGGCGTTGTATTTAACTCATCTTGACTGCTGTATTTATATGGATGTGTCATTTCTTTTGTCTTTCCATTAGTTTACCATCTACCGCCAGGCAATTCCAGTTCCACTGCCACCTGCCAGTATTCTGGGGCTTCAACACAACATCACAAACACAACAATAGACAGCCTTGGACGCGCATAAAAACATGTGAGCTACATAAACCAGTTTGATTAAGCGTAATTGAATGTTCATACTACTAAATTTCTGTGTCTTTTTGAATATCGTGTAATGCTGCGTGGGCATGTGGGCATGTGTGCGTGGTAGTGGAATGTTTTGACAGATTTCTTTGCAAAGCAGATGAGCAACAACCAAAGAATTGTGCCATTTTTGCTTGGTTTATAAAATACGTTTTGTGCAGCAGAACGACAACAAAGCCCAGATGGGAGCCAGATGCCGCCTTTCAAAGTGATAACACTGCAACCAAAATCTCACCACCGTGATGAAAGTCAGCATCATAAAAGATGCATCAGTAATCCGTCAGATGTCACCAGTTTGGAAATAACCTGTAAAGGTCCTGATTTATTCATCTGAAAGCATGTTAATATTTGATCACCCCATTTTGACGAAACATTGTGTAAATTCATGCTTATGTTCCAAAATATTGTATCTTCATAATACTGGATTTACTAAAAAAAAAAACTGTTTCAGCATGTTTTGTGCTTCTGTTCTGATTCTGTCAGTATAAATCCTTTGTTCATCCAAACATTGTGTTAAATCTGTGAATCCCATGATTATGATGCAGAACAGCCTGTTTTTTTCTTTAATGAATCTCCACAAAGTTAATTTCTTGCTTGTTAGTGCAATAAGAAAGTCAGAAGAAAAGAAAGAAAGAAAAATTAAACAGACCAAAATCAAGTAGGAACTACCATCTTTCTGCAGTAGAATCTTCTGTAATCCCTTTCTTTCTATGAGAAACTAAGTATTTCAAGCATGAAACTGCTCACAACAAGGTCTGTGGATTATCTTGAGTGACCTGTGTCATAATTTCTATGAGGACACACTGATGTTGAATTTTTGAAATGTATTTTTTTTTTGGCACTTTGAGCACCACAAGCCGATTGCCATCTAGTTCCATTATATTGGAGAGAAGGCAGACATCTCTGTGGCTGATATGTCCAAGACTCGACAACTCACACCAAAACTATCTAGATGGATTAAAAGCACTACAGACCAGAGGGAAAATATGTATTTTTGATTTGGGGGTGAACTGTCCCTTTAAAAAGTAGCTGGATTGTAGTTACAGTAGACCTTTTAATCTTGGATAATTTAGAGCCAAATCACTGATGTATGGCATCACACTAACTGAGGTATAATCTGAGCTCATTAGTAAATATCATTCAACATTGTTAAGTCAGACAACGATCAGCAGTAGTGATGAAATAACTGGAAATCCTCAAAAACTTAATGCAGATGAAGTCATAAAATCTTGTCTGATGCAAACTGTGTAGTGCTCTTTCTCATTTGTTTTTAAAAAAAAAGCAATTTGCATAGCATTATACTTGCCAAATCTAATTTTTCTTGCAATAAATGGAGAAATGGAGTGGAAACTGCACAGAAAACAAAACAAAACAAAAAAAACAAATGGCTGGGCAGGTTTGTCTAGTCCACCCGCCAATTTGGCAAATAAGTAGTCTTTGTTAACAGGTCCTGTTATACTCTAAATATCCCGTTTATTGTCAAAATAATGTGAGTGGGTTTTGGATTCAGTAGACCAGATCATAAATGCCCTTTTTGGAGGGTTTCTGAAAGAGACAGATGTTTACAAGGTCTGTATGACCTGATGTGTTTGTTTGGTCAACTGACCCAACAGAGCTGTTTGCAGATGTCAGTACACAACGTCACCGTGCATGCCCTTAAAGTTCACACAAAGCACTGGGTGCCCTTCGATAAAACACGGACTACATTGTTAAATGTTCAGAGATCTCAGAGCAGAGATGTTACTGTCTGTGTAAATGGATGAAAGATTTAAAGGAACAGTGTGTCAGATTTAGTGGCATCTATATATCGGAAGGGCTGTAGATTGCAAACCAAATGAATACTGCTTGCCTCACCCTCCCCTTCCAAGCGTGAAACTTGCCAAAACGCAGAAAGTTGCATCTAGAGCCAGTGGTTGGTTTTTTCCAGCCTGGGCATCTGCAGAAACATGGCAGTTCAAGATGGCAGCCTCTGTGAAAGGGGATCCACAGCCTCTGTAGATGGTTCTACATGGTGAAACTTTCATGCAACTGGACGCAGGTTGCAAACTGCCTGAATCAGAATTTCAATGTCACTTGACAGTTACATGAAGCAATTAAAAAAATAACCAGTCTCATGCAACAAAATTTAACAGTTAATTTCACCCAAATTATCTGGCTAGATTGGAAACATTTTGAATAATCATTGTTTTCTTGCCAGATTATGTCAAGTGTAAAGTGTCATTGCAACTACATTAGTATCTTTGTATATTGGTTGGTATTTTTTTTTTTTATCACTGGATGTCAATTTGGACGTGTTGTATCACTTTTTCTCGTGGCACTGGCTGGCTACTTTTTTCATAATGGCAGAGCGCTATTGGTGCACTAATGCATCAGTTGGTGTGCTGGTGGAAAAAACACAACCAGTTAAAAAAATTAGTTAAAAATTGGTTGTTGATGTTTGGAATTTGGACTGTTTGATGTCATCATCTGACATGTTACGGCTATTTTGATTGGCTGTTGTGTGAAACTAGTATCACAAAATAGAGTGTTTTGCAACTGTAGCTGCTGAGATTCAAGAGTGTTTCAGAGTGCATTATACCATGCATCTCAATTGTAATTGTAATTTCACCATGTAAAGCTGGCCTAATGTAATGAAAGCACAAGGAGGTGATTATCCACTAATGAAAACATACTTGTCAATACTATATTCCATTCCTGCCAATAAATTCCCCTAAATCTTACACACTGGACCTCTGACAAACATTATCTGGCACTCATGAACTGGGCCCAGCCCAGATCTCAACTTTTTGAGTCGTAACAAATGGCATGTGTCACCAGCCAAAGATAATGATTGCGTCCTAACCAAAGACTGGTTGTCCTAACTACTCCTGGCTCTGCTTCTCCTGCCTACGCTGATTTAGCCAGATGGTGTTGAATTGCAGAGAAAAGACATCGCCATCAAAGGCTGAACAGGATGAGCAAAATTATAATAGCACCATTATGTTCCATTTACATCTCTAATATCCTGCGGGCTTTCAAGTGCTGGTTGACAGACTGATTGCAAATCTGTTTGTGCCTATGTCAAGATCCACATCACCTCCTGCAGAAGATCGGGACAGCCTGACCTTGTGTTGACAGGTGAAATCAGCTGGTTATAAAGCATTAGTCAATGATTGATCAGGTAATTTAGAGGAGGAGGGATAGGCCATCCCCTCCTTTTTATGGCTGCTCACTCTGTGATTGCGACTTGCCTCATTAGGCAGACTACACCAGCCCTGCTAAAAGCCATCTGAGGGTAGCTGATAATAAAACCATGGCTACAGACATTTTTGTCCAATTGTAGCTATTACTCCATGTTTTGTGCATGGCGACAAGCATCATCGAGGCACAAAAAGTCAGTGCAGCTGATGAGTTTTATTATAAATCCCACCAGTTCAACAAGTGACACTACATTATAGAAAATGAGGTTGTACTTTATTTTATAATTTTTTTTTATTACCCACTAAGACAGTCTAATAAAGGGACTAATAAAGAACAGATTAGTTGTAGTTTTTATCTAATTTAATACAAAGTGTGGGTTGGAACACATTATTGGTGGACTGTAAAATAAAGCGCAACCAAAAAAGATTGGGGACTGTTTTTGAGGAAGAATATATCGGATTTGAAAATTTGAAAAGATGAAACAAGTCCACATTTTTGGCACTGACATCAGGCAGCATAATCCTGTGGCATGGATGTGTGTGTGTGTGTGTTTTAGAGTGTGTGAGCACTAGAGGACAGTGTTTACCAGACATTAAAATATGCCTGGCACTGTGCTAAAAGCCTGGCACCAGTATTTGTTCAGTTCACAGCGAGGGCTATGCAGTGGATGTTGACATTTTGAGGATAAATAAACATATGTCTTGGCACGGTCAAAGTGCTCCCACAACTCTTTGGCCTGCAAAGGGAGGACACATTTTACTCTGATATAAAAATAAAAATTAAAGACTGACTGACAATATTCTTTGCATGCTTTTCACACTATCTAAAGGATGATTTTTTTTGGTAATAAGCAGATAGTTGTGGTTTATGTTCAGGGGATTAGCAAATATTTGTACTATATTAAATGGATAGTTCAGATTATTTGATGTAGGTTTATGTGAGGTATTTATTGATAATCAATGTATCACTTAAAGTAGATTGTGGGCAGCAAACCCCCAGTTTGGAGAAGCAGAGCAATGGAAATGAAGCAATATATGTAGTTTAGCCACTTAAAAATGGTCCAATTAAAAAAGTGTACCCTATATTTATAATATTTCACTGCTTTACTTTGCCATTAGACAGCCTATTCTGATTGGAAACGGGCTTTATATAAGCCAAACATTGCTCTGTCTCCAAACCAACCAAACTCCATGGGTGAAACCAATCATTTTACCTTGCAGAACATGGGAGTTGCTGGTCTACTGCTGCCTTGATAGGTTAGTTTATTTGTGTTATTGTGTGACTGTGGAGAAGCCGATTTTTTTTTTTTTTTAACTACTGGGGGAATATAACAACACAAACAAGCTAGCAGATTGAGGCAGCAACTCCCGTGTTCTGACTTCACCTGTGGAGTTTGGTCGGTTTGGAGAGAGCGCTAGTTGTCTTATATACAGTGGCAGTGGTTTACTGTCAGAAAAGTCTGTCTGATGGTGGCTAAAAGTGGCTAAAAAGCCTTTTGTTGCTGACCCTGTCCACAGCAGCTTATTGATCAGCTTCCATGCTGGTGCCCCTCTCTGCTTCTTCTAACTATGGCTGTGCAGATGGGTGTCTACTGTAATTAATACACTGATCAATAACCTCATACACACCCACATTAAATAATCTGATCTGCCCCTTTAAGCACTTAGCAGGGGCACTGTCATATCTCTCATATCTTAGCTGATACAGGTTTCTTATTAGCACGATGAGCTGATTTGGTGTCAGGTGAAGAGGAGCATTAGCAAATGATCAATCGGGTAATTTGGCGGAGCCATAAAGTGGATTGCTTTTTCACCACCACAATGATCTGGCACAAACTAACTCCTTGTTTAATTTAGGTTACGCAGAAACAAGGCTGGGTAACATGTGTGTGGGAACGAGTGACGTTATCACTGACATCAAGCACACCTTGTCACGGACACTTCATGACACCTCCAGAGGGCTCAAACACTCCCATCACGCCTGCTGTTAGACCTCCACTAAGCTCACATTATTCCAGCCTACAATTTCACCATCGCTCTCACCAAATGAGCTTGTTGCCATGTTTTCTGATGTTGTCAAGAAATCTTGTTGCTCTGCACTTAAATAGTCGTGCCATGTTTTTCAGGGAAAGGCACATTTTGAGGCCTTATTCTTGAAAAGCTCAGTGACGCACAACCCTTCATTTGAAACATTACTGTCATCTTGAGAATATGTTTATCATCATCGTAATGGCACATTTTGGACTGTTATGTCAATATTCTAATAATGTGTCATTATTATCATGCTGTGTTATTGCTATTATTTCCAGTAGCACCAATGGTGACAGCCTCCTGGGTGCTTTTGTATAAACAGAACTGCACACTGAGGTCAGATGGCTGAAGTGAGTTTTTCATGCCACAGGCTGTGAGAGCTCCTTGTCTGAAACACAGAGGTTGAATTTCTATTGAGCAAGTGCAGACAGTGATTCTTTGAGGAGCTGTAAGCTAACAAAGAGTATGTTACCTGCCTGAAGGCTACAGAAATATCATTCCATAAAAAATATTCAGTCATAATGCTTATGCTCTATGTTGGCGTACTACCAGAATTTTAAACTTAGAATACTTGCGTAAAAAAGCAATGCCAGATACCTCTTTCATTACCACGGCAAATAAGGGGAAAAAAAACCCACACAAAATTATTCATGTATTTATTTTTCTTTTTTATATTAACAGCCTTCACACAGTGACACAGTGCTGGTACAGAAAAAGTCACTGAATGTGGTTCAGTTTTGCTGCTGCAAGCCAAATTTCAGGCAGGACAATAAAGACTGAATTAAGGTCTTGAACATACTGTGACATACTGTATAACACTGTATTGGCCTGTGTATTGTACATCAATATTGCCGCCACCATAACATTTACATTTCTCAACCCATTTCATTTCAGTTATGTTACATTCAAGGGCTCTTTTGAGTAAGTATTTTTTTTCTTATGCCATGTAGATTAAAACTCTTGAATATAAAAATAGTAATAATTATGGCTGTCAAAGTTAATGTGTAAATAACACATTCAAGCAAATTCCTTTTAATGCCACAGATTTTTTTGACGTGCAATTACGTTCTGTCATGTTGGCCTGACCAATAGTTTAAATCATAAGCGAGCTTCCCTGTCACCCTACAATGTGTAAAGATTTGTCTGTTTAGGCAACTGGCTCATCACAAACAAAACGAAGTAAATGAGGAGGGAGATGATTGGTGAGTGCTGATCGACCTGCAGCTTCACCTGAAACCAGGTAAAAGTAAAAATAAGGCTGACCCACAGCAGAGAGAGAGGGAGAGGGAGAAAGCATGTGTGAACGTCTGAATTCTGTGGCGCATGTTTGTTTACTCCAAGTCCGATTTGTTTACTTTTAAATACTTAATTACTTCATGTCAATCAGTCATAACTGCGAGGGAAGGACGGGAAGCGAGTGTGTGAAGTACAGACCGATATAAAAACTTTAATGATGAATGAATCCTGATGTTACTGTACAGTTCTTTGGTTTAAACACTACAGATTAAAATACCAGTCGCTGTAAAGGCCAAACTGACAGACGCTCCTCTCCTCCACAAAACGTTTGTCACTGCGGTGCATTATTGTAAGTCATGATGAAGAGTCCAGACTCTGTCTCTCCTCTTCATCTCCTCGGTGTGTGTCGGTGTGCAGTTTTCTGTCTGCTGTTGCCTAAAACATCCTCACTGATATAAACTGTCAGAGTGACACTGATGTAAATGATCCTGCTGCATTAATACAAAAACATGAATATGATCGGTTTCATCATGATATACACTGAGCTGAATAAAGGCGAGGATTTTTCTCCTCACAGGACAATATTTTATTAAGGAAATAAACTTCTTAACAATGATAATACTGAATAAATAAATAAATAAATAAATGCATATAAATAGCAACCTTTTCCTAAAATACTGCTGGTTCTGTTTTGTTTGAATTTTAAATCTGAAGCCTGCTGTGTGCCATAGAAGCTTCATTTGACTTTTCTGTTTTTTTAGTGTGTTTTGACCTTAATGTTAAATCGAGCAGGTCAATATGCTCATCTGTGCCTGATGGACTTGGGTTTGTCATGTTATTATCTGAGCATATTTTTTTTTATGCCAAAAGCAGTGCCTTTAAGGGTTTCTGGACAATATTTGTCATTGTTTATGGTTAATGGATTTTATTTAATAAAGTTACATTTGAATTACACTTTAAACTTGAAAAATATCGCTTTATGGTACATTTTGACAGTGTTGGGCAGTAGCAGCGTTACTAGTTTAACTATGTTTCTCAGTAACGTGGTCGTAACGTCGCTGTTTTCTTCATCAAGTAGCTTTTCAGTAGTTTAGCTACTTTAGTGATCAAATAACGCGGTAGCATCCACAGAAGCTACATTTCCCCACGCATTTTTAAACCGTAAATGCCTCTCTTCCATGTGACGTCACGTACCTGCCCTCCTGCTGATGCCCGCAATAGGCTGGGTAGAAAAAGATGGCCGCGAATTGTCGCAGCGAAGCGGGATGGAACGCGCGCAGCTGGAGACAGCGGCAGAGGAGGGGGCAGAGACGTGTACGTGTCGTGAATGTCCATGGCCAAACCTTACCAAGTTCACGGTACTTACCGAGTCCTCACAGAAAGGAAGGAAGCTCCTGTCAACATTCAAGACGCCCATCACAAATTTAAGGACACACATTCAGGTATTTCCCGAAGTTAACACAACAATCGCTAGCTAAGTTGATCAACACAACTCAGTCAGCAAACACCAACAGCTAACATGGCGCTAGCTAGCAACATGTCCTTTGACAGCAAAACAATAAAACTGTGTGTGTGAAGGAAATTTAGGCAGGAAGAGGTAGGAAAAATGACAAGACAGGAGAAACTTAAAAGTATAACTCTGGGTTATGTTACTCAGAAATATTACGTGTGCAGTTTTTGTTTTTTTTTACAAACTTCTACAAAACCAAATTGTTGTGGTCAATTTAAATAAATAATTTGATATTTGTTTAGATAGCTCCTAGTACAAAAGGGCGCTAATGAATATACTACTAAACACAGACAGACAGATACATAGATACTATAGTTTTACTTTAAAAAATAGCTTTGATGTAGTTAAGCTACTTTTGTCATTTTATTGTAGCTTAGCTTGCTACATTTCTCTGGTGGGTAGCTCCAGTGTAGTGAAGCTTCATTTAATGTAGAATAACTTGTAGCTTAGCTCACTACATTTGCCAAGTAGCTTGACCAGCACTGCATTTTGAACAAATAAAAATGTGTGATTAATTTATGATTAATTACAATTGATTTCAGACAGACATGCAATTAATTGCAATCAAATATTTTAATCAATTAAAAAAAACTAAAGTGATATATGCAATGTCTACGTATAATTAGTCTATGTCTTGAATCAACACATAGATAATTATTTTCATAGCTTCAGAACTTTCAGTACTATCAAGTGTAAGTATTGTATTGTTTTAGACTAGTGGTACTGAGAACTTATATATACTTTGATATTTTTGACAACCTTGTTAAGCTCAGTTCAAGATCAGTCAAGAGTGATCATTTAAACCTATAAATAAACTCTAAAAGAGAAAAGCTTGTTCGTATAGTTTAGTTTACAAGTAGTATACATAATTAATTACTGTAAAATTATATTCACCACAGTTAAATGCTCTAGTTCACTAAGACATTATAGTCTCTTACTATTTTCAAAATCACAGTGAAAATAAATTTATTCACACTGTTCTTCCCAGGAAGGATGGACAAATATGCCAGTTTTATATGATGGGACAAATTAGATTGTAATAGAGAAGGCTGACCTTTGTGTGACAGCCTTTCAGGCAGTCTAAAGTGCAGATCAGACGGTGAGCTGCAGGGGAAGATGGCTATCAGCTCAAGAGAAGCAAAAGTTACACAGAAATAAGGATAATTCTGATCCCATAAACATCTATTTCATATTAAAAGAGTTCTGATATTCTATTTATTCTGTCATTGGTAGGAGCAGTTCATATGTTTATGAATCTTTCCAACATTTTGGTGACTGCATGATGGAGTTAAGTTGAGAGAGAAAGATGAGTTATGGGTCCTTAAGTGTTTATTCATTTTATCTGGTAAATAACATTATTATTAATGTCTGATTATGTCATTTTGCAAAAGTGGACTGCGGATAATGCAAGTTGAGAATCTTTTTTCTAGGCGGTGCAGAATATATACTGTATGTAAGAAACCACACTGCCCTGTGTATTTTTGTCCCATGCTGAGGAATGAGTTGTTTTGGTAGAGTTGTACAGAGTCTTTTTGTTTCCAGTTAATTAAGCTCAGTGCTTTATTGTTAAGTGAAAAATTAGGAGTGTTCCTTAGTGGCTGTGTGAAATTAGTGATTTTTTTGTGGTTTGCCCCAAGCTGTCAGAGATGCAACAGCTGCAGTGTTTTTGAAGCAAGGATGTATTTTAATTGCATGCTGGAACAGACTCCGGCCCTGTGTGACCCTGAACAGGAAAGGCAGTGCAGAGGGTGGATGGACCAGTGAATTAGTGGTTTATACTGACATGCTGATGAATGGTAGAAAGATTGGGCTATTACTGCTGGACTTAAAACTATGTTCTGGTGGATCCATCAGATAGTACACTAACTTTGGTTACCCAAAAACTAATTAGAAATGTTTGATGCCTGCAGAATTCATCAGGATCTGTTTTTCTGCAGGCTGTGAATCTTATTTGGGGTTTTTCTTTTACAGTTATTTTGCCATTATTATAAAGTCTAGAGAACTTAATTAGTTACAGGGGGCAGGGTTTGGAGGCAACAGAAGGTGCATTGATGAAAGGTGTATTGTTCTGAGTAGAGAGTTAAAGAGACCACAGCAGAACAGTTTTGTGGGGACAATAATGCCCAAATAGTTTGTCAGTGGGTGAAGGTAGTGATAAGGATTGGATAACAAAATTCTCAACGCATGTGGTGCAGATTTGAAGCAATTTGTAGTGTGGAGAGATTTTTAAGAACCTTATTACTGCAATTATTTCTTGTAGTGATGCCATTGGCGTGCACAGATTGCAAAATTTATATTAATAGTACATAAATTTGGCTGATTATGTCCGGGTTAATATCTTAAAGCCTGGTTCCTGAGTCGAACCAATAGGACGGTGATTCATAGTTTCAATTTTCTAGCTGGTTTCGGTTTTTGTTCAAAAAGGCGAAATGGAAAGAACTTCTGAACACAAGTTATGAGATGTAAATGTGTTTGATTATCGGTCATGCAGTCAATGTCATATAGTCAATGAGTAAGCAACCACAAGTGTCATTTTTATGGATGCTGCTGTTCTCCACTTTTATTAGTGATCTTCCACAAATCTGCTCTGATTGCTATTTTAATTATATGCTGCTAACACTGTGATCTTTTCTTTCAATACGTGGGTCTCTGGTCTCTCAGCTTTCTTTTAAGCTTCATATACAATCAGTGATAAAGAAAATATACTGCAGCCTGAGAAAATTATATTATTCAATCAACTGTTTCACTGTATGGGTTCGGAAAATAATTATTTCAAAGGTGATATTACCAATTCTAGATTAAATTCGAAATGCATGCTTCATATATAATATTTGAAGCAGTTATACTGTAGTTGGCTTTTTGAGAACCTCACTGCAGCAATAACTTCTTGTAATGATGCTATTGGCATGTACAGATGGCATAATATTTTATTCAGTACATACAGATGGCTGATTAAGGGCGGGTTCATGTCTAAAGGTCCAGCTCCTGAATTGAACCAATCCAGGATGATCCATTGTTTTAATTTTCCAACTGATCTGTGTGTGTTCTCACAGAAAAAGCTCAAACAGGCCCGAAAATGTAACCACAAGTCACGTGGTGGAAATTATGTTCAATTACTGGTCACACAGTAGGCAGGTACAAGGACAACAAAGAACAATTTCTACCTGGATTTCATACATCATGAAGCTCCGTCAGGTTCTGTTTATGTTAATGTTGATGTGAAGCACATATCAACAGACCTTAGAAGAGACATATGGAGATAATGCAGGCATTCTCACATTGTTGTGAGTCCAGATTTGTCCAGTTTTTTGACCAATGAAATGACACATACAATGATATGCTTCAGTGAGCTGTTCAAATGGTGTTCATACCAGAAACGAACTGCTCCAGAGTTCATTTGACAGCAGTCTGAGACCACCCCTTCCAGCCAGACCAGTTTGGTCCGCACCAGGGTTTGAGTCCAGTGCTCACACTTATCCAAATGAACCACAGCAAGGGGGTAAAAACGCCACGGTTCAGTTCAACCAGACTAAATCATCGTATTCATATTCTGTTCAAAGTGAAGGGGTACTTGCCCATCAGTCAGTAATGTGGTTACATGTGAGCTGTAAAATGCCTTCATCCAGTCAATGTCAAATTATCCAAAACTAAATATTTCAAGGGATTTCATCAGATATGTTTCCAACTCACTCTGTTTTTAACCTGGGGGTGTTTGAACCTGTATAGTCAGATTGAATAGTTTGTGTATACTGCTGTGTGAATGTCCACTGAATCCTATCTAGAAGCACCAAAAGCAGTTTTTCTGAGGCAGCTTTTGCTTCTGTAATATTTGTGGGATTATTCTCAGCTATCCAGAAAGTAGATCGCTAATCCATAAACCCCGCCACTGGCCCCTATATGCAGTGAGGCTTCATGCAGCCAATCACAATAAGCCCTAACCTAAACCCTAACAATAATGATCTATAAAGGGTTGGCTCCCGAAGGGAGTGTGGGTGAGGTGGACGGCTCGATGTGTCAAAATGACTGACAAAATGACATTGCTGAAAGCATGGCATTTGGAGGACGACTCACACGCACATGGACACACATTGACATAAAGCACACTGTCTCTGGCCAAATGTTGACCTCTGAGCACTGGCTGCGTCTTCACCAGAGGCGGGAAATTACTCATTTAACATCTGCAGTTACATGATGTATGAAAAAACAGCAAAATTATTAAATGTTTTTATATGTAAAAGTGGTTGGATATTATCATTATATTATCATTATATTATTATCACCTGAACTTACAGGTCCCCTTGGTTCTAGGGAGTTTTACCTTTCAGCTTATTGTTTTCAATTTTCCAGCCTGCAGCTTTACTGTTTCAGTTTATTCTTACCACTCTCATCAGCCTCTTGTACAGATGCAGCAGGCAGCTGTTTTCAATAAAAAAAAGGGTCCAAAAACCTGCTATGTGCTGTGTGCCAAGCCCTAAACAGCAGACAGACAAAAGTTAGTGACTAACTGGTGAGGCATTCAGCAGCAGACTTGGATATTTTTATTATCAGGCGTTGGTAGAAACCAAATGAGAGCTAAAAGAGTAAATACTGGACAACAAGACTGGAAATGAGTGTTACTCCTTGTCTGCTGATCCTCCTTGGCAGCTTGGTCAGTGGTCCTACGCTTCAAACTATGATGCTGTGGGTGCACATCAGTTTTACATGTACAGGGATATGCTGTCAAGTTAGCAATTATAAATTTTCAAAATAAAGGGAAAAAAACTACTCGTGTAGGTTTAGCAAAAAAAAAACAAAACACTTCGATATGTTTGAGAAAAGGTTTTGTTTTGTGTTAATAATTATGTAAGTTCACACGTGTAACTTAAATATGTAGGTATCTTATGTAAGTTAAAGCTATAATGTGTAACATTTCCATATTAAAAAATATCTAAAAACAATTGATGTAACATAACATAAATAAAACTTAATAAAACATAAATATTTCCTTGTCCATAACATGGTCTCTGTCCAACAGCACTTCACAACATCATCAACTGTTATCATCATTATTACTATTATTGTTTTAATGTAAGAGAAAGTTCTAGTGGCAAAACTTACAAAGTATGTATGACATAACGTCATAAAAAGCTGTCAACATGAGTATTGGTTTCACGCTGGACACAGACCTTGGTCTCCTGGGTGACAGTCCTTTTCATCCATCCTCCCCACCTACTCTAAATGCAGACTTTGTCACTCTATATACTACACCGTCTGACTTCAATGGCACATTAAAACATATTGCTAGAAGGGCGTCTCTAGAAATGAGGCTACAGGAATACCTACAGTGTCATAGTTTGAGGCATAAGGCCACTGACTAAGCTGCTGTATTTGGCATGTTGGGAATGAGATCGGGCTCTAACATATAATATGTCCGTGTTGTGGTTACACCTGTTTGCTTCCAAATCCAGTTCCTGCAGGTTTAATTGATGCATAGTGACTGTTTCCAAAAAGGACTGCAATAAGATAGCTAACATCAATAACTCCATTCAGATAAATGCTGATTCTGTAGCTGTACGGTAAACAGTTTTGATATTTTTGTCTTTTCACTCTCTCAGAAAACCCTCAGAGCTCAGATCCTGCATTAACTGCAGACTCAGGAAGAAGCAGCCATAGCAAGAAATAATAAAGGAAATGTTCAAATGACTGACTGTAGCATCCCTAAGGCATCACATTTTTGCGTTTATTGCATATTGGCACAGATACAGGCGGGAAAAAGGGAGAAAATAGGAGTTTGAATCAAAATTATTAAGTAAATACACAATTTACACGCATCTTCCATACATTAGGTAGCATAGTTTGGATGATTATGCATTTTTATTGTTTTCTCTCCTCATTAAAGTGGACTGAAAGGCTGCCCCCGGCCTCTGAATATTCATGGTTACATTGGAGTCATTGAGCCTGTTGTATTCATGAGTTAAGAAGCTTCCTGAATGTGCCTGCCTTGTTTATGGTGCCATGCTGTGTAACATGTTTTCATGGGAGTAACAGGAGCAATTTTCTTCACATTCTGGGCTGATTGGATAAACATTAACTTGGTAGGCAATACATAATCTTTTGATCCTCCAACGCCGTAATTCTGTGTGATAGCACAGCAGGCGAAACACATCGGGGCTTTAAATATCCATTACTCTGGCTGGCACCAGCATTGTCTGCTCAGACATAATCACTATTTTTACTGATGAACACGACGTAACTTTTAGATGCAATTCAATTAGGAGTTGTTTTCACTGAGGAGATGACATACACAGCCATACCACCATGTGGGGGCACTGTTGATCTTAGCAGTGACGTAAGGAGCCTTTAGTTGTGGAGCCTTCCATTCTATTTTTACTTCTTGTGAAAATTTTATGTCTTCCTGTACAGATCAGTGCGATTCTCCTGTTCCATCCATTTGACCCAGAAATTCAGATACACACAACAAAGCGAGTGTCATGTCAAAGAATGATGTAAATTTTATATCATACTTTGCAGTGCACAGCATCTGTATACGATTTTAAGCCTTACATGCCAATATCAACGTGTTAAATATAGATATAAATACTGCTTTCTTAAACTGACAAAGTAGCTTATTATACAGGGTTTTGCAAACATTTATATATTTAGTTTTTTAAAGATTTGTTTCATCAACTTTATGTAACGGATAAAAATAGCAGTATGAAAGTCTGCTCCACTGCCAAGGTAGCTAACTCAATTCTCTCTTTCTCTTCCGTGATGATGCCAAGAGAGATCCTTGATAATTGAGCAGCAGAAATTGCACTGTGAAAGAGCAGCAGTGAAGTAGCGTTAAACATTCAGCAGCCAAGAACACAGTAATTCTTCATGTGCAGTCTTATAGGCTCTGTATCCGTCGCGGTAAAGAAGGCCACCGATCCTCCCGCCCGTGAAGAGTGGTCGCCATGGCAACCTCACAGTTTATCAAGGTTCTGGGCAGTGGAGAGAAGGAGGGTCTACTGATGTTGCACACACATGCATACCTGCGGTTCACGACACATACAGAGGAGCTTTGTTAGAAAACATTACAAGCTGTGATGAGTCTAGTCTGTCTCGTGTTTTGATCTCTAAACAGGATCGGGTGTCAAGTGGAAACGTGTCCATATGCTCAAGCGGTATAAATAATTCTAGCAGAGGGCTTATATTGTAGTTAGTAAACATATACAAACTGAGGTGAGCATATGGCAGGCAGGGCGACAGGGTGATTAGAGATTAGCTGCATGACTGGAGGCTTGCAGGTTTTGATCCCTTCAAAGACCAGAATTTACACTGTGTAATACACTGATGCTGTGGCTCATTCAACCACACTATAACAAGATGTAATGAAGAGTTTCTTATAACAGGAATGGTTAACGAATAGAACCAAGTGATTTCTTTGTGGGAATTAGAGACAGAGCCAAGAAATTTCCTAGGTTTGGGACTGCTTGATAGGCTATTTGGCCTCAGTGTGGTGAATATTCTAACAAAATAGAGCTGTAACATTAAAAATGTATGGCTGAGAGAATGAAGCTGTTGAACATTGTTCTGTAAATGTAAAACTGATGGTTTATTGGTCCAAAGTTATATTTCTGGGGAGGCAGTCCCAAATACCAACCGTATCCAATTGTGCATTTTCTGTTATTATTGTGGCTATAATAACAGTAATGAGTAACAGGTATCCCCAGCTTACATTAAAATGTAAGATACTTCTAAATCCTCTCTGAATATGTGACTCAAGAAATATGTAGGACATGTTTTCCATCTGTTGTTTTGTTTTTTCCATCTGGATATTTATTTATTTATTTGTTTATTTATTCTGGATTTATGTACTGGGATCTGCCTTCATAATACAAAAAAATGGGCCATGTGTTCTTGCATCCTGGAAACAATAATAAATGTATGCCAAATACCAAGCCTTTCAAAAAAAAAAATAAAATAAAATAAAACAATAGGAATAATATTCCAAAAATATGGGCAATAAATAGGCAATAAAAGTGTAGCTTACATTAAGGAACGCTGTTCATGCTGTCCTCTGGTGGCTGGGAGTATTAATAACTTCTATCAGTAATGGAGAGAACAATGATAAAAGCTGAACAGGTGTTACTAAAATAATACAGATACAATAAAATAATATAGCCATGCGTGCATTAATAAGATAATTAAAGCAGAATTTTAAAAGTAATACAAAAGTTAATAACTAATTACTTTTATATGCAATAATTGATAAAGTAATTTAATTACTTTGAGAGAAGTAATTAATTACTACATATCAGTAACTTGCCCAACACTGGTGTAAAGTATGCAGTTGGAGCCAGGAAGCGATTAGTGTAGCTTAGCATAAAGGCTGGAAGCAGTGCAAACTAGCCCAGCTCTGTTCAAAGAAGTAATAAGTAAATAGAAAAATAACCTAACTCTCGTATTTTAATGCATTGTATCTTGTTTGTTAATTCATACACAAACAGAAATGTACTAAAATCCCCATTTTAGTACATTTCTGTTACCTACTGTAACTGTTTCTTCGGGAACTGAAACCAGCAGAGATACTGCACAGAAGAGAGAGATACAAAATGTTACTGTCCATAAAATCCTCGTGTACAGATTAAACAAAGAAGATGCAAAATAATTAGGTTGTAAACATTCTACAAATAATTACTAAGATGTTACAGCACAATAGATTAAAAGAGCAACAGTGACCTGTTGCTTGTCAAATGACAAGAGCCCACATTTATCTGTACTGTTAAGCATCAAATCTTACTTTGTCTTCTCCATCAGCAGCATTTATATCCGTCAGTTACATTACATACTTGTTAATAAGCTATTTACTTACTTATCAGTTATTTAACCACCGTCAGCATATCTTAATAGTCAGAAAGTTTCATTTGGCATCAAATTAACATGTCAAATGATTAGGTTTATACACCAGGGCTTTGGCAATATTGTTTATCTTGACATTTTCATGCACTGTTTTACGCTTTTCAGTCTTTTTAGGATCCCTGGTTACCAGGTTTTATGGTAGTTAAGTCATTAATAAGATTAATTAGCACTAACTAGATCCTGTCAAATAGAAAGCTCATGTAGGTGTGTGACAGCTGTGTTTGTAATTGTTTATTAATGATTCATAGAGTGTTTACCACTTACAAATTAATAACCCCAATTGAAAAACATGTATTAATCATTTATAAGCGTAGTGTTATTGTCAAGTGGTACCACAAAGGGTTAATCAGTGACCTTCAGTGGTCTTGAGAAGCATTTGTTTTAGACTTTTAACAGACTGAGACTACAGATAGAACGGGTGTAACTGCTGCTAAAATATCTGCATGTCTAAAATAAACAACAAATCACCAAAAAGCACTATAGCCATAACAGGTACACTCGGTATGTGACACCTGAGTTCATGTTGAAGTAATTGAGCAGCTCAGCTCAGTAATGTGGTGAGATTTTAGCTCAGCAAACACACTCGGGAATGTATTTTGAAACCCGTGTGAAGTAGTTACCTCCTTTCCTAAAAGGTTTTCAGACCAAATGGCATTTTCCTTTCTTGTTACTCAGTCTTGCATCAATTACCTATAATAGGAAAGTGAGCTAAAGTGGTCTTTGTTGAAGGACTGCACTCTTGCTTTTGATCTCGACACATCCATAGAATGGCATGTTCAATTTGAGATAATGGCCAAAAATTACAGTGTTTTTTAGGCCCATTAGAGGAACTAAAAATGCGTAAAACTTGTTTTGTTGCTGTCTCTCTGCTAATATGAACTATTATATTCTTCGTCAGAGGTAAGACTCATTGATAGGTAACACCCCTTTTTGCATGCATGCACTGTGCTGCTCCTTTGGAGGCTAAAATTGACTGGCTACAGGTTGTATCGCCATAATAATTTCAATAAATATATCAAATCCAAATTGATAGAGCAGCCGTAATACAATGTGTTTGCCATTTATACATCCAGTGACAAGCCTGACACAGTATTGTGATATGATGAAGCTACAAATGTGCTCCACCAGTCAACTTCATTTGCCACACTGTTGATGAGAAGTAGCATAATAAATTATTGTGTCACCATGTGAAATAAATGAGAGAATTTCAAATTTGCAACTAGCAAACATTTTTAGACACCCTGAAAGATGTGCCTAATCTGGACTGAGGCTGGCATTTTACTGGAGGTCTGCTGCCACGTCTGCTCCCAGTGAAGCAGAATGATTAAAGTAGCAGCAAAGTAACACTTAACAACTTGACAAGTTGACTGTGGCTGCACTGCCTCACTCAGACATAAATAGGATATAATCTGAAAGGCACACACCACGATATCTGTTGAAACACAAGACACTCACATGAGCACTTTATCGCGGATATAAATACCGTAATCTGTTGCGATTACCTTGACAAACTTTACAATGAAGCAAGGCTAAATGTGCCAATATCAGGTGCCAGAGACAATTTGGCGTGGCACAGTGAGCGCTTGTTCATTGGTTCCTGCTGACAGGCAGCTTTTCTCACCTTACACATATTACACTCAGGTCCTCCATTCCTGGGGTGACAAAGCTGAGCAGACTGCATCAGTGTGTGTGAATAACTGTTTTATCTGACTGTCATTGAATCAGAGAGAACCAGTCATCTGTTAGCAACACCTGTTTTTGAAATTTGGTGAATAATCTGCATATTTGTGTGTTTGGACACCAGCTGTAGCATTTCTAGCCATATATGTATTCTAGCCACATATAGCATGGCTACAAATCTCAACAACTATTGAATGGATTGCAAAGAAATTTTGAACAGACATTCATTGTGCCCAGAGAATGAATCCCACTGATTTTTCTGATTTCCTGACCTTTCCTCTGGCACCACCATCGAGTGCTTATGGGTTACACGTTTCCTGATACATTGACATTGATTGGCATTTACAGCTAAAGGGGTCAATGGATAAAACACTAGAAAGGAGAGCAGTGATATTAGCTAAGTCCTCCTGGACTGAGAGCTCCCAGTGAACACAGCCAGGCCAGTTGGATGACAGGGAATGGGCTACAGTGCTAAGGTGTGTTTGTTGTGGGTTTGTCTCCCAGAATCCCGGGCCTGAGTCACAGCTAAACAAGCTAACAGTAGTTATTGGTTAGCTAACATACTTTAGTAAGAAGTAATCCTATCCTCCTGTCAGGAGACTCTGTAAACAACCTTGGCATTGTAATCCCTGTATGCATGCCGGTTACCGGCCGTGTTCACTGGGAGGCTGCTGAGCCCAGTTCTCTTGCCTGCTAACAGCAGATGTTCCCATTTCTTGTGGCCTGTCCCTGGCTGGAGTTTTCCCTGGAAATGTCCCAATTTTTAACTCTGGGTTAAAAACAGACTGCAAAGTGAAATAATATTTTGTGGGCAGCAGAATCCACCGGTTTACATCTCAGTTGCATTGTGCTTGTTTTGGCCAACAAGCCTGCTCACTATAGCAGCTTTATATCACAATTTCCCTTCTACTAAGTACTTGGTTGTGCTAGTTCTAGAGAAAAGTGCTGTGGAAAACTCAGCCAGAGCTTGCGCGTGTCAAGAGGATCCACAGCATCACCACAAATATCTTTTTAAGCTGAGTAGAGTGGAGAGGTAGAGGAGGTAGACTGGATAGGAAGAAGAGTGAAAGCGATAGATGTGGAAAGGTCAATATATGATTGCAGAGCCTGACAATTTATAATTCCATGAGATAAAATACAAAAATAAGGCAAGCAATGCAAATCTGTTTTGAATCTGATTTTATCTAATAGTGTACTAAACACTGGAGAGGAAAAAGAGTTCGTGAGAAGGAAAAATTAAGGGCCATAGCTCATTACATAGTTACCATGGTCAAAATACATACATTAAACAGGAAAGTCCTCCTTTTTAGATAATAACTTTGAATGTTTTAATAATATATTGTTCCCCTCAGCATTCTGACATTAGCACTTAGCTTAACGCTGTGCCTAAGTTCAGCCTCACAGAACCACATGGCTGCAGACTGAAAGTCTTGTTCAACAGTTAACAGCAAAACAGACCGCTTCAGTTTTTGTTTTGCAAAAGTTGTCACAAATGCTCTGAAAGTGGCTTCTCAAAGTAACAGTGGAAAAGCAACATTTCAAGTCACTGGTGTCAAGAAGCACTTTGCCAAACAAGTAAACATGCAAACAAAGACATTTGGTTGGATTACAGTGGACTCATCTGTTGGCATGGGACAGAGGGAGCAACAGAGAACAAACCAGATCTCAGTAATGTAACAAACTAACTGAAACCCTTTCAAAGAAAAGTCTCACCTAGACGAGTCTTGTATGTCTATTTGCCACAAAGAGGTAAAAATTAAAATATGGCATAAACATTACACAAGCCAAAGTGAAGACATAAAAGTCACCAAATGGCTATAATTATGTTGTGCATTTAACGTTCAGAATTAATGGGCTTGTTACTAATAGACTGAGCGGAGAAGCCCCCTCTCCGCTTGTCTTCATTTATAATGCCTTAAGGCAAACAAAATATGCATGCACTGAATCCAGTAAGATCTTACAAGTAATGCGTGTAAGCAAACCCTGACTGAATAATTGAATGTTTACCTCCTAATCCACTCTTCTAATCCAAACATTTCATGAACTACATCTATCATGGGTTTGGTTTCAAGCTTGTAGCACTTGTGTTACTGTCATCGTAATTTAAGGCGGATGCTTTTGAGGTGGCATGTAGACGGATCTGTTGTGTTTGCATATCCTTCAGTACAGTTTTTCAGTTACAGGATGAAAAAAACATACATACAGTAATGTGAAATGAGCTCTACAAATCATCACACTTTGAGTCACTTTGTTTTTGTGTTTGCATCAAGAAGCGCTTTGGTTTAGTGCTTTTTTTTTTCTTCTTTTTTTTTTTTTTTTGTCATGCTAATATTGTGGGTCTTGGGATGGCAGTGTCAGCTGGTTGGTCAATCAGTCCACTACTTTGGTCCAGACCGTAGGCTGTGTACAAAATATGGACAGACTTTCCATGATATCATCCTCAGGTTTCAGTATGTGGGCTCTGGCAGTGCTTGACTTGGCTAACTCCTGGTTAATCCAAAAATGGGCAAAGAGGTGGAACATGTGTGGAGCTGAGGTGCCCAAATGAAACCTAGCAGCTAGCAATCTGTGACAGTACCCACCTGTCACATAAAGCGGACGTGTGCGTAATTAAGCATAACTACCTACTATATGTAAACGGGGTGAGTTGTATAAAAATTCACCCCACATACAGTTGTCATGAACAGGGAAATTAGCTATGAAGATCAAAACCATTTTTGTAACAGGCTGTTCCAGACAATTACGACTGCAGCCAATTCCACGTTAGCTGCATTGCAGAGGTTGCCGCTTGGTCCAGACTCGCATATCTCACTAACTTCAGATGGTTTGCTATGATCTCCAGAGGATGAATCCCAATGACTTGGTTGATTCTCTTACTTTTCCTGTAGCGCCACCAACAGGTCAAAGTTTTCACTTATCCCATAAAAGATCTACTGGGTGGACTGGCACAAAATGATACAGACATGATTCCCAGAGGCTAAATTCTTCTGATTGCCGAGATCCCCTGAATTATCCTCTGGCACCACCAGGTTATTTATTACCATATTTGTGGTTTTGAGCAAAATGTCTCAACAGTTGCCATCACATACAAAAAAAGACATTACATTATATTATCCCTGGAGATGCAAATGAGTGGGACTGATTTGACTGTGAATTTGCAACAAAATACACAGAACACCTGAGATGTATTTGAGGGGTTCATTTGCAAAAACAGATATCTCCATTTTTATTTATTTATCTAAAATATGTTTTTTTTTTGGTGCACTTCAAGACTATCAGCCAAGCAGGTGTTGGGTTGATTTGAATTTTTTTAAATTTTCATAAATCATGTATTTTTTTTTCTTTTTATATTGAGCACTCAGGAGAATATCAATCATATTGGTGTTGGTTTATTCATTTTAAGAACCGTGTTTATCTGTTTTTCCAAAGAACTCCTCATTTACTGCAAGTAAAGTCTGCATAAATTAGCAGCAGATAGTCAAAGGTATACATATTTTGTGTTTGATCAAGTAGCATCAGCACTCACAAAATATGAAAATCAAGTATTTGTCAAATCTTTATTGAAAAAATAAACAGTTTTTAAGAACAACTTCTGCAGCTGGATGGGTTTGTGATTACCTTTGAGGCAATATACAGTATATTCTTTACAACAAAATTTTGGCTGGCCATTTTTTGACATTTTCTTTGAGTATGTTTTGGTCTGATGTTAAATATCATTCACTATTATAAGCTGAACAAATCTAGTCTAACATTCATAAAAATAACTAATGGCCACGCATGTGAAAGTTCAAGGTATTTGCTGCCTCTGTATGTGAATTCAACACAGCACCTATATCACCACTGCAAGTGCAGAGTGTGACAAAGCCTGTGTGTCGGGAGGCAGGTAGACTGATATTAACTGAATTCAGAGGTAATTATTACAGCCTATTTATAGCTCTTTTCAGGGCTTTTAATGCTGTTGATCACACTATTCTCTGACAGAGATTACTTGGCACTGAGTCCTCAGCTCGGGCTGTGGTTTGTAAATGATGACAGACTCAGTTTGATGTTTTTGCTTCATAGATTTCTATCTGTCATCAAAGGAGCTCTCGGGCTCTGTGCTTGGATCTCTTATTTTAACCATTTATATTGTTGATCTGTGTCAAAATGTGTCAAATGTTAATCTTTAACAATGAAATGATGATGCCGTTATTTGGTCTTGCTAATGATGCTGATGCCTTTAGAGCTGTCTGAGCTGGTTTTAATGCTCTTTACAGTAGCTGCAGTATTTCACTTCAAACTTGCTTTCAGTGCTGAGGAAACTAAATCTTTGGTTTGAAGTTAACCATGGAAGACGTTTAGGAAATTTAACCAGGGTTGTTTTTACTTTGATGCTACTCATTGAGCTCACTTCAGTTTTTATACTCTATACTGCGTTGTTGTTTTTCTTTTATCATTCCTGCTTACTAAGTATGTGTTTATGCCTCGGATACAGTGGATATCCTGGAGCGCTGAGGTTAACTCAACCCCTCTACAACTTTCATAAACATTGCACCTTGTATGTTTACAGTAAACCGCCTGTACTGTCCACAAGTATGACCTGAGTTTATCAAAATCTTATTACCTTCAGAGTTCAGTATATCTGGAAAGCGGTGGTAGTTATTATAAGTGATCGCTATTTTAATACTTAAATTTAGCATGAAAAGGTATAAAGGAATTCGAGACAGTGTATAAAAATGCATTGATTATGCTTTCAGAAATAATTTTATTATGCACCTTTTTAACTGTATGCTAATCTGCAGACCTTGTATATTATTTTGTCGTTTAGAAAAACCTGTGCCTTTGTTTTGATGTTGCTTTCATAAAATGTGTCACATACAAGAGACCTATTTCCTCTAAAGAACTGTCCTCGATAAATAAATGTTAGAACAGCAAAAGAGATGGTGGAATAGTGAATAAAAATGAAGCGGTTCATCTATAATTAATGCAAGAAGTAAATAAATACATCCAGAAATCAGAAATATCTGGATCTGAAATAAATTTAAAGTCATGAAGACATGCCAAACCAACATGTCCATATTGCAGTGTCTAAAATGTCTAGATATATGTTGCATAGTTTGTTGAGTTGTGTACTTAGTGTTTCCAACAATGTTCAAACACAGACATCTATAATTTATTCAAGGTAATGATGTTTCCTGCTACATAGCTGCTAGTCGTGGGAAAACACAGGATGCGTCTGATACGTCAAAAGTGACGAAGGAAATCAGCGAACTTGACTGAATATATTGTGAATAAAACTTATATACATTACCTCATCCATGAACATGATTTCTGCCCGAGTCATATCAGACAGATTTTCATAAGTTATGGTGTTTTTTTAAAAGTGAAAACCACAGCTCCCATGATGCCACGCTACTTTGCAACATCATCAAACTATGTCTTTTGTTATTGTTTTAATGTGAGAGACCCCTAGAAGCACAATTTACATATTGTGCATTTAATAAACAATAAATTCTAATCATACATTTGTTATCTTGCATGCCTTGATATGTCAGTAAATGAAATTTATGCCTGTAATGCAGGTGTGAGGTTGTGACAGTGAAGTGCATGTGGATAAAATGATGACTTAGTACCAAGCAGTAACCTCCAGTGTTGAAAAATGAATTCAACGCAGAAGCGCCAAAACTGATGTTCCTCAAGTGGCCACTTGAGATTGGCTCCAAAAGTGAGCCAATTTCCATGGGCCTCATATTAAAATGCCCAACTTTATAGCAGAAATAAACACAGTTTTGGTCTCCATAGTTAATTTCCCTGTTCATGACAGCTGTACAGGGATTTTATATAACCCACCCCTTTATTAAGGCTTATGGATAATTACAGAATTACGGATAACCACAGGTGGTTAGCTGCCAGATAGCTGCTTCATTCAGCTGCCCAGCAAGCAGCAAGCAAAATTTGGTTTCCAAAAATGTTGCAGGAACACATTTTTGGTTCTGGGAATATTGATTGAACATTGGTTGAATGATTGAACATTCCTGAATAACGTTTCCCCAGCAATAATTGCTATAACAGCAAGTTTTACTGATGTAAAACCTTTGTTACTGTTACATTTCCAAAATGTTTCTGGACCATTAGTTTGTAATGTTTTTCTGACTTGAAAACAACGTAATTGATGGCTGGATATAATTAAAATGGCAAATGTTTCTGGTATTAAACCAACGTTTGGACACAAGGTTAGCTGAATTTTCCATGGAAGTTACTTGAACATTTTCCCTTAATGTTCCCTCAAAACTATAATCGTAACTTTTGGCGTTCGACGTAAAAGTGAAAGTAAGTGGTAGATAGATAGATAGATAGATATGATAGATACGATAGATAGATACAGTAGATAGATACAGTAGATAGAGAAATAGAAAGAGAGATCATCTGTCATAGAATACATTTCTCAGTCTAAGGGAACTTGTTCTCTCTATAAATACCTTCATAAAATGTGTTTTTCATAAGAGCTTGACCTCTAACCTCAGAGGATGGTGATAAAAAAGCACTTCAATATGTTTTCATATTCAGGTCAACTTCTTCATAAGGCAGTAAAAAGATAAACCTCAAGTCAAAAGATAAATTCCATCATGTCTAGTTGTCTCTTAAAATATTCACAGTCGACCCTCTGTGCATTTCTTGTTTACTGCCTGAACCTTTGCACTTTTGGCCCCTGTTGACCAGAGGTCACTTCCCTTCAAGGGATGATAACACTGATCAAGGCCCAGTGCTGAATCACATTTAATTCTCTACTAACTGCCGCTGAAAATTTAAATAATTGCAATTTATTTTCCCTGTGTATGCGCCTGAGTTACTTTACTGTGCACCTGGCCTTCCATAAGCTTAATTCTGTGTCTTGTAGAGGCTTGTATGGCACACCACCCCTTTGTTCTCGATGAATTAATACTTGCTGTTATAATGCTAATCTATGGAGACGGATTTTTAAGACTTCCTTCCTTTGATCTAATGTTTTCATTATGACGCAACATGGAAATTTCTGTGCAACCTCTGAGATCTGAACAGATTTCATAAGGGGGAATCGCCAGGAGGTGGAAAAAAAATGTGATTATTTCGACCAATTTCTGGGTTTCTCTGTGATGGTGTGTAGAACTGCTCGTGGGTACAAAAAAAATGAAGATGGTTTGCTGTAACTGTGGGCAGCAAACTTGATTTGCACATTTCAACTGCGTGACAGTTAATGCAACTAAAGGTTGAAGCCTACTGTAGTTGAAGACTGATGCATAAGGAAAATACATCCAATATTCAAATACTTTCTCTAAGAAGATTATCCTCTCCAGTCTCTTGGAATCTTTTATGCATTACAGTGTAACTTGATTGATACATGAAGAACATCTACATAAAACTGAGCCCTGCATTAAAATGTTTGGATTTCTCTCAGTTTATTTCACTGGAACTTTACCACCATGACCTCCATTTAACATGGCTCTATGCACCTTCCAGCCTTTACACAACCTCGCTCGCTTCTCTCCCACAACACTTCAAGAGAGTAAAAAAATGCTGAAATGAAATTTGGTGCGCTTGTGTCCTTCAGTGAACACTCTTCCCGTGAGGCTCAATATTTGGAGGATAAAAAAAAAAAAAAAAGTGGTGAAAATGGATTAATTACCACGGTCACTTTCCACTTGCAGCCCAGGGGACTCGCCATAGGACTGAAAGATTCACCTAGTCTCCCACCGCTCCTTCCATCTGCCATGTCGCACCTACGGTTCACAGCCAGCACACTGCGAGTCCTCGAGCCCATAGGGCACAGGGGCAAATTAGAAATACTTGGCTTGGCAAAGGATGCTAGGAAACTCTGGCAGCAAAACAAAGGTGAGGGTTAAGGGTTACGTGCAGAGAAGGTGAGGTTAAAGTGGCTTGACAACAGCTTTTGAAGCCCACCAGTGTGTGTGTGTGTGTGTGTGTGTTAGCTGCTCCCTGTGAAAGCACCACAGGGTGTGCCGTATCTGTGGCAGTAAGCTCCCTACCAGAGAGTGAATGTCAGCGTGGCGACGCTGTGTCCTCATGCCTCTCTGAGACTTGTCATTCACACAGTGGGCTGTGCTTTTTTTCTCTGCGATAACACTCTTCATCCCCCCTTTTTCTCTGGTCCTACAGGGGTTTTCAGCGCGTCTCTCAAGTGAGTGAAGCATATTGATGGACATTCAAGTGTTCTTGCACCAGTGCCTCCACACAGTCCCACATTGGCGCTGACCTGAATTGAGAGAAGAGCACCTGGCAATGTGACCAATGCTGTCACAAAGCAGCACATCATAGCCTTGTCATGCTCTACAGCCACATGAAATCCTCAAAGGGACCCAATCACTACTTTGGAAATGATTACATTTTACAGTACAACAGTTAAAGGGACATTATGTAACCTGTGACTTCACCAACCCTGTCTCCTATGTGCTACCTCATAGTTTTTTCTAATGTGTTTCGGTGGAAAAGCAATTGAGTTATTGGATTATGTCCGCTGTCATTGTTTGTTTTTTTTCTAGGTTTTTTCTTCTAAGTGTTGCCTTCTTGGCCTGCATCCTACATGTGCGTGACTGGAATTACACTAGGAGGCAATAAGGTAAAAACACCACCTCTGGGCCTCTAATAATTCCCATTCATCCTGCTCTGTGCACAATGTGTAGAATGTTTCTATGCTGGAATATTATTGAATTTAATTTTATTCATGTCAGAGACCATGTACAAAATACATTAGTCTCAAAAAAAGAGTGTGATCATTCAAAAAGTGCCGTAATGAAGGCTTGCTTCTATGCTGCCTTTGTTTTTTTTTTACGCTGAACCAAACAACGCTGCTATAAAGGCGCCCCAGTGTGTGATTTTATAAAGCCTGCCGGCATCGTGGAATCAAAAAGAGGCGTGACATAACACAACAGCGCACCAGTCAACAAGTTATTCTGCTCATCTTCTCCTTTCTAATCACACATAGAGCTAATAGCCTCATAGAATTTATAACGCAGAGCTTTTTGTGTGCTCCTGGATAAACAGGGTGTCGCTTCTTCTGCAATAATAAAGTTGAAAGGATCGCCTTGTGTGATGATCTGTGGGGAGGGATTTCTCTCCTCTCTGTGTTACATAATTTTTCCATGCACATTATTTTGAAAACACAATCACAAACAGTAGTGAACGTGTTACTCAACAGCATTGGTCCCGCCCTGCTTGCTTACCCTTTCGCACAGACGTTGATTTGGCTCTGTTGCTACCTAAACTGGCGGATCAAAGGCGGAACAAAAATGCTCCCACATTCTGTCTCAATAACTTTTACACAGATGGCGAGGTGGAATAAACAGACTGTATAAAGGGGGATATAACTTACTAGCTGATTTCCATCTGTATTCCCTAGCTTCAGGTTTGTTGTGCATTGATTTGATCAATGATGAGTTTTTGTAGGAATAAGTAACATTTAAGCACAAATCTACTTAATGATGGAGTTCAAACTGTGTGAATCAGGACCCATTTAAAGACCTGATGTACACATTACCAAAGAAATTGTAAATTTCCACCAGCTGACACTTGATAAACTGTGGAGTTGTGGGGCTTTATTTGTCCAGTTGGTAATCCAATCTTTAATGTGAAGCTAAATTTAGGCAAAAAAAACGCTTGATTTGTGAGTCTCATTCCCGGTTGTGACATACTGACGCTTTAGGTATGTGGCTCTGACCGACCTCGGAATGAGGCTCAACAATCAAGTATCTTCCTCCAGAATCGGCTTACTCCACCTTTAAATGTGTAAATTGTGCCACTAAGAGTCTCTCTCACATTAAAACATCAACAAAAGCTGTCGTTTGATGATGTTTTGAAGTGTCTTGGGATCAAGGGAGTTGTTTTCTTCACTTTCAAACAACCACTGTAGCTGATGTAAATCAATCGGACATGAGAAAACATGTTCATGAATGAGGTAATGTTTTAGAGTTTCACTCATGTTACCTTAGTCGCATGTGCTAATTTCCATCCTTAATCTGTGACACATCTGAATCACACGTTTTCCCTTAAACTATAGCAACTAGCTAGCAACGGCTAACAGGAAATGCACTGTTACCTTGAATGAATTACATATTTCTCTGGATTTGAACATTGTTGGAAATATGTGGGATATTGTGTGTTCTCAACTCAACAAAATATAGAACTTATGTCTAGTGATTTGGGGAATTTTAATGCAGAAATGTTCCATATTATAGCTTTAAAGGTCTTGTTATAAGGTACATAAACCCTGCTTTGTGTCCCCATTGATTTTTTTCAATTCTTAATCAAGACAACAATCTGTGATCTGACTTCACACAACAAAACCATGAAATGTTAAGCTCGCATTCTTGGTATGTGCAGATTATTCAAGGAAAACATAAAATTTACTGATTCAGTCAATGTATACAATGAAAATAAATAATGTCATATATTACGTGTGAAAATATTTTGATTATGCTCATTGGTTTTGTTGCCACAGTGTGTCGTTTCCTTGTGGGATTGAGTACTTTCATCCATGAAAAAGAGCAAGATGTCATGGTGTAAGTTTTGAAAAGCAGACTGCTCAGAGTCTGTGATGAATCACAACATGGTTAAACCCACACAGATATACTGCTGATTATGTTCCTTTTCTGCTGTGGGATGCTAAAAATCATACTTAATGTGCTTTTAACAGTTACATATGCATAGAAATATATATATAAATCTAAGCCTGTGTGGGCAGGAAAATGGAGGAAACAGATGTCTTTGTTTCTGACTCCAAGGGCAAGTAAAGAATGACTTTTGTAGCAGATCGATATTAAGTCCGACGAGAATTTCATGGTGTTTTACCCACTGCAAAGATAAAATTCTCCATCATATCCTCACTGTGTGCTAAAGTTCTCCCCTTTCGGGGAAGTCTCAAAATGGAGCCTCCAGGCAGACAATCGAGCGGTTTGAGTGTTTCCCTCACTGCAGGCAGAAATCAACTCTGACACACTCTGGATCTTGCACTGGCTCTGCTCCTCACGACTGTCTGTGACAGACGGCAAAAGCTTGTGCATCACTGGGCCATCATATTATAGAAGAAGACACAGCAGGCTGGTCTGTCTAGCAACAAGCTGACGGTTTTCTCTGATGCTACAATATGTAGTGTTGCAACAAGAGCTGGGACCAACTACCAATTTTAGCAGTATTTTCTGATCATTCCAAGTTATTGATCATTTTGAGCATGATAGTTTTGACTTGCTTCACACTGCCTGTGGACTGTTTTCTATGTATTCAGGAAGATGGGTGGGCAGATTACTCCCAAAATATCAGTACTTACAATACTGTCTCATTTTTAAAGATTGATTCTGACGCCAACGTGATCGATAACAATTTTCAGTTTCTCTCTTCTTCATTGTGCATTTTTTATTTCATTAACAAGCAGAACTCTCTTTGTAAATAACATTCAGTTTAGTGCATGTGGTCTTTGCTCCCGCTGTTCAATCTGTGCACTCTAACACCATGTGCGTCATGCACACCCAGCGCACCGCAATGTGCACTTACCAACACACTTACGAATGAATGAAAGAGTGGCTTTGTTTGCAGGTATTTCACAGCTGTGAAGGAAAACATGTTGTAGGAAGGCTGTTCACCACAAAAATGTGTTCAAATACTTAGCAAAACATTTCAAGGAGGAGAACTTTGAGCTGTAACAAAAAAGAAGCAGGGAGGAGGGAAATGTCTGTTCAGATGCTCAGGCACAAATATCTTGGTATTAAATTAATATTTTAGTCAAATCTAATCTTCAGCATTGGTTAATGTTACATTTTAAAACTGTAATTGCTCATCAAAGCTGTTACTTTAGCAGACCGGTCATTAATTATTCTGACATTCACATATCACATTAATCTACATTTCTTTTTTTATGGCATTAAAAACTAAAATGATATACCTCAAGTTGAAATATGATAACAACCTTTTAGTGTGACTGTTAAAGGATTATACATTTAGGCAGATTTGGCCTATTGATGATGCATTCACCTTATAAATAATGACACACTTCTCTCTTTTACATGAAATTACACGAGCCATTTTAAATAAAAAGAATTGGTATCAGGATATTGATATTGATATTGATATCAATAATTCTGGCCCTGAATTACTTGGTGTCAGATCCAAATCAAACTTTGCAGTATCACACACCTCTACTCAGGAGTTTTTCAAGGAAGTTCCAAACGATGTGATCTTTATGCACGCCCCTTTTCTCAGCTCCCCTGCACTGCAGTGTGCAACACCAGCTAATGTTAGTTTGTAAATGGAATCCACTAAGATCAACAAACGACTGTCGCCAACCGAAACACAACCCTAGCTCGAACACTTACCTCATCTATCAACGTGATGCTGCGCAATCATGTTCAGCCACGTGTCACGTCTCACCACTGTTTTGGCCGATGCCCAGGGTGCTTGCTTGTGCCTTTCCGACACGCTTCGGCTTATTACCTCTATAAATCTAGATCTTTGAAGCTTTGAGGGCCAGTCAAACAGTTTGATGTCAGTCTTAACCATAACATTTAATCTCCGCTGCCAAAGTGAGGACTAAAAACTGTCCAGCATTTAGGGGCTCTTAACATTTTCATATGTGATTTACTTAGCAGAGGGGTGACATTGTCCTTTTTGAACATCATGAAGATTATTTTTGAGAATAACTTGTTAAGCATCACTAGTAATATATGGCAGGATGTTTTGATGCCCCCTTTTGGCACAAAGGCAAACTGCACGACACAAGTTAACGCACATATGCTATATTTTAGATTAGAAAAAACAACACTGACAAAAATGTTTAATTGTAGATCATTTTGCTCTGACATTGACTTTTAAAAATCACACCATCCTTACAGCACTGCTAGTTTACCATTAACATGACATCAATCCTCATATATATATGATTACTTATATATACACATTCCTATTTTTAACTGAGGTAAAAAAAACAAAACAAAACAAAACAAAAATAAAATGGCTGGCTGTAGAATGATAGATGGATGACTAACTGGATTATGAGGCTGGTCTCCTGATTTTTTTTTTCTGAAATGAGCACTATGTCTTAAAATGCAAATACATGCTCCATGCATGTAAAGTGAGAGGAATAAATTTTCCCACCATGAAAGGATTACCTGTCGGAGACATGATTAGAACCAGGCCACTGTTTGTCATTTAAATACAGAGCAGAGCAAAATTAGGCCATTTTGATTCAGGTGGTGGATGGTCAGATACATTTTCAACCATGAATAAATTGGTGTCAGTTGTAAGTTTGAAAGTTTTATTTGCCTAAACAGAACTCTGTAAGGTCAACTGATGATGTGGTGAAAATGATGCAAATCTGCAATTAATAACATTATAACAATATTATTATTCACAAAGATTACAGGTTTGAAAATTGAAAGTATCAACTGTGCTTTTGTAATTTACTCCAAACAAATAAGATAAGAATTATGTTACAGTGAACAAAACTGTCACATAATCCATCCATACTGAATTATATGTGAGTCTATGCTGAATATTATACAGCAGTGAAAATGTGGTAAACCATCTCTAGAGGCAACTTGTTTTTGTGGAAGGATTTTGTAAATGCTCTTTTAGGACAGTAAACGTAAACAACATCAATATCTCTAAAAAAAAAAAAGGAGACTGATATGTTAATATGGAGATGTACCTTCTCAGCTTGGAAATGTTGTTCAAAATAAGCCTCTGAAGACCTGAAAATAGTTTGAGTGATCATGGGGTGATACGGATAATGCTGTCTCAGCTATCATAAAAATGTGTTGGGCTCGTTGTTTGGGAAAAATATGCCTGTTGGAGTGCACCACGGCATTCATATCCGAGCTCTATCCTCCAAGCACAATAATGTGAAATATTATGCACCTCAATATAAGTAAAAAGATGTCTCCATAAATAGCGTGTTCATCGCAGTGGAGTACGAAAACCATTCCACTAAGGAACACTCTGCACTATATATTAAATTACAGTTTACATATTCCATCTCAGCTGGCAAATATTGCTTCCATTTAAGTGGTTGCACTACACTGTAAAACAAATGTTTTTGCTCAAAAAAAAAAAAAAGCGACAGTTTGCATCCATCTATCTGAGGTTTATGAACTTCAAATGAAATTATGTTCACAAGTTGGGAGAATTAGCATTTACAACGTATGTTTTTCAGTTTATCACTCAGAAATTAAGCTGTTCGAAATAGTTCTTGACACATTATTTAGGTGTTTTTCAGTGTTATGTAAATATCACACCAGTTTTTAAATTAACAGCCATTTTGGAAATTAAGTTGCTCAAGGTTTTCTTCCGTAGTTTTTAGCTTTTTCATGTTTTCATTTAAGCAGCTTTTAAGAAATGAAGACATTATACAAGAACATTGTTGAATTAGCTTTTTCAATTTAAAGCTACTAATACTTTTTTCTGAATTTGTTGATTTTGGAGCCCCCTGTGGACAAGAGTGGTAGTGTTTCCACCACCATAATCACAACGTGTAACGTAAAAATCTCCTCCCAGACTTGTTTCGTCTGATTTCACTGAGAATCAGACTTGGTGGCAGACATTAAGAATAATTGTAAAGAAACAGCCAATCTTCTCACTGATGGTCTCATTTACTTAAACAGGTCGTGAGGTGACATCAGTAATAAATTGAGACAGTTTCATAACCAGTAAGAAACACCTAGCTTTAAACTGCAGTTGTGTATTTGAATACATGATAATTATAAATAAACTCACCAATTTTATTAAGTTACTCCAACTTTATTTATTGGACTCTACGCTAAGCTAAGAGCGTGTGAATGTAGCAGCGTCACCGCTCGTATACATCTACAAACTATGACTATGAGAGAGTTGGACTATGCACTGTTATGGAGGGAGGCATCAGCGTTGTGACCTATGTCTCTGCTTTTTGCAAACAGTGGGAGTTTCCATTTGAAAAACCTGGAAAAGAACAAAGATGGGGCTGCCCTTTAATATGCGATCTATATTGAAGCAAGTTGTTTTCCACCCCCTCCTCCTCCCTGGACATGAAGAAGGTCAGACAGGCTGCGGGAACACTGCAGGAGCGCAAGATGTACGCAACACTGTAAACTGACAATAACAACAAGCAACAACAAGTCCTCCACTATAGGTTGATCAGCTGTCTGTTAATGTAAAGCTATGCCCATTATCCTGAAAACCAATTATAAATATTCACTCCCTCTAAAAGATGATTAATGACTTCTTATGACTCATAACCAGGCACTTACTCATTCAGTGGACATTCTGCATTAATTTGAACCCTAATTAACATTAAAAGTACAAACTTAAACAGTTATTCTGGCCCAAAATAGAAAATGGAAAGGATACTGTGGCTGTAGCATTGTTGTCAAAGAAAAGAATATTTCAATTTAGCATGTTTCCTTAATTTCTAATTTCTTTCATATTCTGGTCATTTTATGATAATTATTCTAATAATAAATACTAAGTTTATTACACATTTCTCTTTCAAGTGGTGGAAGAAGGCCCTCTGAATTACCCTGCAGAATTTACTGTATATTGTGCTGGGGTGATACCATACCAACAGTGAATGCAAACACTTGAGCTAAAAATATCACAAACACTGAATGTGACATATAAAAAGAAGAGAGAACGATATGAGAGAAGGACAGACGCAGAACGACAAGGAGATAAAAAAAACTGTCTCTGCCATAATAACAGTACACACCCTGTTAACATCCGTATCATCCTTACAGTGAGCCCAAATAGATAAAATACCATTACAGTCGAAATCTGTTCTGCATAAGTATATGGATGTCAAAATATGCTGTTGTTGCTGTTCTCAGCGGCAGAAACAGTGGGTTGAATGGTTGCGCTCTCCTCAAAAGCCTCTGTGTCTGTTGATTTCAGGGAGCAGTCACCTCTTTATGCAGCAGCTGCAAGAAGAAACTGAACCTGTATTTTCCCATCTCTGCACCCCGTGGCAGTGTTAAATTCGATGTTTCCACTCTTATACCCTGTCTGGCAGGAGCACAGTTTGTTTTGAAGGATTGGGTCAAGACAGGAGTGGCTTAAGATCCCGCCGCTTAAACAAGGGGGCCTTCAGACAGATCCCAAACCTCGCTTTAAATGATCTGTACCAGCCGCTTTCTGCATAAACACAGCCCTCGCTGTCAGCCATTTTTACAGGCCCAATCTCGCACTTGTCAAGCCTGACACAGTTTGATTAAACTTGTCAACACTCCTCCTCCTCCTCAGCTTCCGACTGGGTGCCCGACGCAATCACCCCAGGATGCACCGCTGGCTGCTGGTCCCTGCCACTCACCTCGGGTCACTCTCATAGCACCATGCTTTGTTCCTCCCCTGCCATACAGCTAACCTCAGCAGCACTGGAAATACAGTATTATCATATTATTTATGAGGGCTGGCCTTCTGGGATGCAACTCAAGCAGGAATACCAATTGAGCTCTCCTGCCGTCCTGCTCCCAGGCCTGCCTCCCGGGCTTAGCACTTGCACTCCTGCTCCCCCAGTGCAGTGTTATCTTCAAGTCGAGGTTCAGTGGGTGTTATTTATTCACCATTTAAGCAGACATTGTGCATACACTGTAGGTTATTTTGTCATATATTTGCAACTCAGAGGGGAACAAACTATAAACCCAATTCTCGTGTTCGAGATTGTCTTGTGCCTGACGATTCCCGGTTAGTTTTGCGTTAATATGAGGATTTGGTTAATACGCCTGAGCTCCACTGTAGCTCCCTGGTGGCAACACAAGGATATGATCTACGGTCTGTCTTGGCTGCAGACAATCCGCCAATCTGTTCACTGGGATGTGAAACACAGAGCTTCCTCCTAGTGTTTGGACTGACAGATTAGATTGTTAGCAGAAAGTCATTATTTCCAGAAAGCACACTAATCTGCAGGAGCTGTCCGAAACCGAGACCTTTACTTACCCTCCAGCCACGAGATATTGTTTCAAATTTCACATTATGAACGGAACGAACCAGTGTGATTGAAGTGACATCAGTATCTGAATCACATCTAGAAGAGCATGACGCAGGTAACTCTATTAGTTATTAATACCTCCTGGCTTCTCGTTAGAAATGGCTGATGAGCCAGGGGCTACATCTAATTTTTTCATGCTTTAACATGTAATCATCTGACCGTATCACTGTTTATTTTTTCCAAACTACTTTGAGTCCAACACTAATTAAAAAAATACAGCCTGTTTTTATCTTGCATGTGAAAACATTATGATTGTATTCACTACGGAGTTTCCTCAGTCACAGCAAGATAAACTTCACCATGACCTGATTTTGTGCTTCATGAATGAAATTACAGATTAAACGGTATTGATGATAACCGTGATACATTAAAAAGTTAAACCCTGATATCATGTTAATAATACACATATGATCATATTGTGTAATTAATTCAGCACCTCTTAAGCTGAAGACGGTGCAGCTGTCAAAACCCAGGCAGTAAAAAAATTGTGTGAAAGTGATGAAAAACTGTAACAGTTCAGAGACGATACATGATTACTTGTAAGCGTATTGTGAACATTCGTACGGGATGGACTCCAGTACCGTTAATGTAGGTTCTTAAATCATATAGGTTTGATTTTGTTCTTCCATTGTCTTCCTCTCTTAATGCGTGTCTTCTATTTTTCTTTTGTAAGATGTCATTTTGGCTCAGCGTGTCTCCTTAAAGTGGAAATTCTGCGTCATTCATGTGGACGTCCAATAAGTGTTGATGCCATATTGACTGAGAAAGCTTCTTCTGCTGCTTAGTCTGTTGTTCTTCCTGCATCCAGTGATGTCACAGTGATGTAGTTAGTGTTAAGGAAGAGCTACAGGCTATTTCAGCTCTGATATCTAGTCTCCTCCTCTGGGTAGCCAGGGGGGCATGCCACATGAGTATTTTCCTCCTCTAACGCAATGTTTTGACCATCAAAGTAATTGCTATAGGCTAGGGTTTTGATTTTTATCACCCACAATGCATCCTGGTACATGTAGGCGCTGCTGCACGGCCCCATGAGCAGGAGGTCTCAGCTTTCTCTGTCAGTTTAGCACACACTGAGGAATTTATTGCTTCAATTGACTACATTTACCATCAGCATTAATTAGACAGCAGAATTTTCCCTTTAAATAATTTGTCTGAATTCCCCTGATGCTTTTTGTGCTATATTAAAGTTAGGGGTATTGATGATAAACGTGATTTAAAAAAATGAAATATTGATATCATGTTAATAATACACATATGATAATATTGTGTAAATAATGAAACCCTAAAATCATAGCTGCTTCTTTCTGTTCTTGGATTTTCTTTGTTTCCGCTGTTCATTAAGTGTAATTGCACTTTTTATATGCTTTTATACAGCTATGGTTACAGACAGTCTCTCCACCTAACTATGCTCGTATCTTTCTAATTTTCTATAAATAACTATGGCTATCTTCTAGCTTTTCTTGGAAAGTGTTCAGCAACCAGGGGCTATATTTGATTTTTTTTATGCTTCAACATCTGATCATCAGACCGTATCACAAGTCCTCTTTTCCAAAATACTTTGAGTTTATTAGAATCTAAGACTAATTAAAAATACAGTCTGTTTTTATCTCAAATGTGAAAACATTATGAATGCGTTCTCTTGAAAGTTCCTCAGTCTCGGGAAGATAAGCTGTCTGAAATTTTACAATGACCCACAATTTTGTACAGCAAATCGGAAAAATACCCCGAGTTTGAAAGTATCCACTGTGTCTTCTATTTTTCTTTTTGTAAGAAGTCATTTTGGCTCAGCGTGTCTCCTTAAATAACTCGTCTGAATTAAACTTCACCTAATAAATCTGCTTGGCATACTCCGCCGGTATCTCTCAGAGTGATTGCACATGCTCCTCGAGAAAAAGGCTTTGAGCGTGTTCCTTTTGCATGACAAAGAATTGGCCAAATCTGAAACATTTACATGGCTGAACAGTCAAAGTGAAAGAGACTCTTTTGTTTCTTGGCATTATTCGCCGAGTTCATTGTAAGAACTTGTACTGAGTTAAGTCGGCTGAACAATACTTTTTTTTTTGGGAGGACTGTAAAGCTGAAGAATATGTCTTTTGTAGTGATTCAACTCAAACTGGCTTAACTACCACACTGAGGGAAGTATTGGATTGAGGTAAAGATTCCACAAACCTTTACTCCCCAATTATCCTCACTCCTCTTCCACAGCCCAATTGTAACAAGCATATATCATACGCAGTCTGCATGCATGCCACCCAGGACTGATAAATATGTTGCAGACACATTGCAGAAATTGCCTCATCCTCCTGTGAGCTTTTTCTCCTACTGTCCTCAACTGCAAAGAAAAAAAAAAAATACAGGGAAGCAAAAGGTTGTGGGGTGGGGAGTGGCATCTTGGGAACACACTGGCCTCAGCAGCATGTCTCCTTTCATGCCTCATTCATTCACTTTATCACCTCATTAGACGAATGTGAAGGTGTGGAGGAGAAGCCTTGTCACCCTGAGACAGAAAGGGAGGAGCCGTACTCCATCTTCTCCTCCCCTGGCCCAGCTCTCCCCTCCGCTTGCTCGCTGCATGCGTGGATAACATTGCTCCAGGGGGGGTGCAGGATGGGTTGTGCAAGCTGCCATATGAGCACACTTCATCAGGTGACACACAGCACACATGGTTTACAACTAGAGATTCACAGATGTGAGGGGAAAATATGAAAATGCAGAATTCTTATTATATTGGTCGTTTTTCATTACACATAAGATAATTGCATGCTGGGAAATGTCACTCACCTCTGATATGATATCCTATCTACCCCATATTGTAATTTTACTATCTGTATTTCTGTCTCCTCCATACACACTCACCCTGTTCTGTTTGTATATTATGTTTCTTTCAAACAACAGATCTATATAATGTGCAAGGAGGGTGAAGATTTGATTGTGATTTGTGATTTTTTTGTTAAATGAAATAATCTCATGTCTCACTGCTGTGTTTGCATAATGCTGTAGTCACAACGACTGGAGATTATCTTGCAAGATTTTCTGTTTCAGCAGAAAATAAATGAAGTTTGTTGTCAGTGAACATTTGACCGGTACATTGAGTAGAAACATTTTCATGAGCTGCCAGGTACATAAATGAAAGGACCGGTTCCCAGTAGTTCAGGGGTGACATTCACACACATGTGGGAATATCATTTATTTACCATTTTGCAAATCTACTTTAATAATGACTGAGATTTTTTATTTAAAAATTAAATAGTCCAATCACATCACAACACAGTGGCACCAAATATATTACAACACTTATATACTTGATTGTCTAAATCCTAAAATAATTGTACCTCTGTTGCACCTCTTTGGCTGTGACAAATCAATTCATCCTCAGCATTCCACCATGAAAAATAGTTTTATAATTATGATTTATTGTTTATTCACCTATTTGCAATAGTTTTTGTGCATTTTTTTTGTGAGTCGCAGAAAGGAAACTTCAGCTAACATCTCATTACACAAACCTGTGTTGTATAATGATCAGTAAGATAAAATGGCTTTCTAAAAAAATAAAACTAGGCTACATCCAAAAGAAAACAATGCATATTAAAAAAAAAAAAAAAAAAAAACACTCATCACTTAGTTGGTTTGAACAAAGATCCTGCCTCTCACTGGACAGAAACCCAATCATACTTTAGGATAATGGGATGGCACTGGCAGTGACCAATCAGATTTCAGGGGTGGCCAGCCCCTCCCTTTACAAACGCCCCTGCTCATTGTCATTCTAAAGCAGTAGTCCTCAAATTGTGTGGTGGGCCCCCCTGGTGGGGCATAGAGCCACTGAAGGGTGGGGATGGATGACCGGGGGCAAAATATGGAGCGGAACTAAGTTGAATGAAGATGATTTATGAAAGGGAAATAAAAAAACAAAACTTTGCTGATGCTATCATGCTGAACTTTACTAAACCAAAATTCAACATGGATTTTTTTTTAAAAAAAACTTAGTTGCTTCTGCAATTATGGTCAGTGATTGATTAAAAAAAAAAGGGTGGGAGGGGTGAATTTTTCTGACTTCTGAAGGGGGGAATGCCAGAAAAAGTTTGAGAACCACAACAATTCTTTTTTTAAAGTAATTATGAAAACATACTTTCTGCCTCTAATTTCTGCCATATTCTTCCCTTAAATCCATGTAAATATTACTTATTGGATCTTTAGCGATTTCGGTTGTTATTACATTTCCCTCAGAACATATTTTCTCTTGCAAATACACATAATTTCTCAGAGACAGGGCTGACATGTCTGACCTCTTTTGCATGTCTGAGTATCTTGGAAGAGTTGCCCTGCAAAGTTTTCATTTGTGATTTTGTATCATTACTTCCTGTTACATTTTAAACCTTTTTTTATTTCCTTTGTATGTTTCATTTATTCAGTGCAATTTTATTTATGTATTTGTTTGATAAAATTACATTTTATTTCCTTTGCACATTGATTTTATTAAACTAATCCATTTATTTATTTATTTTAGGTAGACTATAATCATAGAAGTTCCCTTAATTTTAATTGCTTGTTGCTACTTTAATTGAAAAACATTAAGCAAATACTGTTCAAAGCACAGTAGTAGGTTGTAGTAAGTATTTCCATATAAGCAAGCAAGCATTATACAGTTTGTGTGTCTATACACCTTAACACAGCAACTTCCCCCTGCTGCCAAACAACCCCCGAGCGACAAAATAGCAGTTGTGCGGATCATACAGAGGGGATAAATTGCACCTACTCCCTGGTTTACAAGAGAACATCGGTCAGAGCTGCCCTGGATACATAACCCAGATGAAACCATGCATACACACACACATACACACCCCAAATCGGAAAAACCTGCAATTTGTCATTTTTTGGGGGTAGAACTAAAATAAGTATGTCATGACCAGATGTGACATTAATCATGAGTAGAATCCACACTGATTTTGAGAAGGTGAGAGGACAAACCATTGTCTCCACTGTATCACGGGGCGGCTGTGCAGAATACAAATGGAGCTTTTCATTTCATGTGTCAGGGTCTCACACAGTCAGGAGAGACAGCAGTGTAATGTAAGAGTTTTTAGGAGCTCTATCATTATGCTCTGCCTTTTTATTGATTTCTTCTGGCCTCACGTCGTCTTGAATCCCTCTACTACAAATTGCCTTCATATTATTGGGATATGGCCCCAGCACAGGCCACTCCACAATTATTTATTAGATGTGTACTTGGTTCAAATTGCTTTTTGCCGAAAATAAACAATAAGTAGCTCTGATTCCCTTTGATGTTTGAGCTGTAGCCTTTGTGTACCTCAGGCTTTATTCACAAATAAATACATTTAAATCAAGTGCTCTGGGTGAGCTGTTCTGTATTATGTTTGTTAGCTGTCTCCTGAAAAATAGAAATATACGAAGATCAGGTGCCAGTATTTTTGAAGCTTAAAAAAATAGGAAACCCTCTACATTTGATTTGAACATCATCAGGTCACCGGATCACCGCTCCTTTTCTCCAAATACTTTAATGCCAGCTCTGTTAAGAGGAGCGGATCGTGCAATCGTGTGTCTGTGCATGAGTGAGTGTGCGTGATCACTGAACCACAGCTAACAAATGACCACTTGGCCTCAAGGATGAACTAATTTGATTTGGGAGGTCACAGATCAAGGCCACAGTGACTTAACTAAACACATTTTTTAACTAAACAAATGCTGATTATGACAAAATTACACGCAAATGTCCAATAGGATAGAACGAGGAGGTGATGACATTTTTATTCCAAAATGTCAAAGGTCAACTTTACAGTGACATCATAATGTTCAGCTCTCTATCAGTCCTCTGTACTCCTCTTTAAAAACAGTCTCTAATTGCAGGCAGCAAGTTTCTCACAGGCATTATTCACTGGAATCACAAATGTATAGTGATAATTTCCATTTTGCAAAAAAATACACGTAATACCTTTAATTACATTCCCTCAAAGTTACAGGCCAATATAGTGGCAAGTTTCCTATTAAATTCCTTCAAAGTCTTCACTACATATTTTATATAAGTCTGGACAGACCTGGATGTAAAGTAACTTGAGTGGTTGGTGGAAACATACAACTGTGAGGCAGTAATCATATTTTTTGACCGCTCTGTTTTATAAGACCGTCAACAGCTGACTTCTCACTCTTCTTAAGCAGCTGCTGGGGGCCGCAAGTGATCAACAACTGTTTTGGAAATCTTGTTTCAGCTGGAGACCACGTATGTGGGAGTTATGTTAATGTCGGCTGAACTTTACAAACCTCTGCTGGTTGGCATCTGGCAGTTGTGGTGGCATTGCAGTAGGTGCTTCACCATCTGTTGCCTGGTGGGGATCTGCACTCTACTGAGTGCACTCTTCTAGTTAGAGTCTAACACTTCAGCATGCACTTTGAAATCCCCTCAGGCTTTCTTCACAAATAAATACATTTAAATGAAAGGCCCTGAGGTGGGTGATCCTGTATAAGTATATTGTATTTCTTAGCTATCAACTGAATAATATAAACATATTTCATACATATCATACATATTTTTAAAGCCTTTACAATTTATTTGACCATCATCAGGTTGGCATATCACAATTCCCTTTCTCAAAATACTTTAATACTGACTCTATTAGAGACTAAAATCTCAGCATGTACTTTGAAATTCCTTCTGTCACAGCAAGATAAGCTGTTGGAAACTTGTGGTTTGAAGGTGTCTGGTTGGGAAGACATTTTAGGGCTTGCTTTTAGAGTTTGGCAGGGTGTATTTCAATGTCTGTCTGTCAGTGTGTACTGTATCGATTCGAGGTGTTTATTGATGTGACATTCATTAATAACTTAACCTCATGAACTGCCAAATAGCAATAGAGATGTGGAAATTTGATGACAGACTCTGCTCTGAATTCATAAACTGTCAAGGCCCAAGCAGGGCTCAGTGAAAGCTTTTCCTTTCCAAGCAATTACACTGAAGCATAACTTGATCTTGAAGAAGAAATCTTTGAATAATTCATCATGGGCAAACATGTTTGACTCGTATAGAGAGGATAAATATCTAGTTTTTATACAGTTCATGGATTTCCAGTTTGGAACATAAATACAACATGTTATAGGTTGGACAGAGGGTGAGAAATTATTTATGCTGCTCCAGTGTACATTCATTGGTGCCGTTGGCAATCTTTTTTTCTCTTTTTTTTCAGTTATTTTTTGCTTCTTTTTTACCTCAATTTAATCTCCTTCATTTAATGCTCATTGATTTTTACTGACAATCGAATTAAGCTTTTTCTTTTGCTTGAAACAAAGCTGCCACTGCTGTGTTTTGCTTTGATCATAAAAGCAAATTAACTAAAAACTAATGTGGTTAAAAACATTGCTGCAGCTAATGAAGAGAAAATTATTTACTTGTATGCTCCCACACACTTCTGGCTCGTGCTCTCACAGTTTTCACTATTATTGTAAAACAGCCAGCGCATGAATCCAGCTGAAGTTCAGACCTAATACTGTGAACATGTTTAGCTCTGTTTTCTAACTTCATCTTTATTGGGCAAAGTTAAACAAACACATTCCAGTTATTAGAAGATTTCTTTTAAATAGTGTTTGAGAACCTTTAATCTGTATCTTTACTTTCCTGTCCCTGCCCTCTGACTATGTTCCATTAGCTTCACTGCTACTTTCATCCAAACACATCCTAAAATTCACACACTTAAATACGCACTTCCTCATCTCTTACCATCAACCGCTGACCTCCGCCCCCTCATCAACACATCACTTCCATCTGTGGGACAATACTGTACAGAAATAGTGTGTTAATAAAATTGTTAAAGGGGAAATATGTAAGTGCCTAGCATTCAAAAATAAGTACTGCGGTCCAAACAGTGAATTGAAGCCATAAACGGTATATTTAATCGGTTGAAGCTGGATGCCTGCAGGCTGTAGGCGGCAGAGACGCTGAACAGAGGCACAAGATGAGTGAAACATTATATTCCGACAATAACAAGTGACGATGAGTACTACACTGTAAGCCGATCAGCAGTTTATAACTGTCAATTGTCTGTCAATGTAAAGTTAAGCCAGTTATCCTGTAAACAAAAGCCCACTCCTTTGAAAATACACACTCTAGAGTTCAGTGACTGTCTGCCTTACTGCCTGTCAGACTCTACTAACATATTGTTCAGTTTAACTGTTATAAAAATCTGCTCCTTCTAAAAGGTTATTAATGATTTCTTATGGCCCATAAACAGTCACTTATTCATTCAGCGGACATTCGGCGTTAATTTGAACCCTAATTAAAATGAAAAGTACAAACTAAAACAGATATTCTGGCCTTGAATAGAAATTTCAAAGGAGGATACCACAGCTGTAGCATTGTTGTCAAAGAAGCAAGTATCTCAGTTTAGCTTGTTTCCTTAATCTCTGATGACATATCATGGTTGTTTTATGATAAATATGTTTGGTTTTAATTTTAATTCTAATTAATGTGAAACAGACAAACAAAAACAGTTGTTCTGGCCTGGAATATAAATTTAAAAGGAGAACAAGCTGCTGTAGAGCTGTTGTATTTCAACTTAGTGTGTTTCATTAATCTCATATGACAGATCATGGTCATTTTATGATTTAGTAGTAAAAAAAACAAACAAACAAAAAACAATTGTCCTTATATCACCAAGACGATATATATACAATATAAACTAATGAAATGCAACCCACTTTCCTATCTCAGTGCCTCCCTTATAAGTTCAAGGTGACCATCGCTCTGTGAATTGTGTGTTTTACAGTCTCAGGTTTTACTTTTTTAAAATTTAAGGTGATGTTTGTCATTTATACAGTAGACAGGACTCAGAGGAAAGAAGCAGGGAGAAGGGTTAAAGAAAGGGGATACTCGACAAAGGTCAAAGTGGCATTTAAACCCAGAATTTCAGTAATAAATAGCACATACCTCAGGCAGCAGGGTGCTGCGGTGAATGGGGTGACAAAAGCACCAGGTTAAAGAATTAAAGCCCTACCACCTTGCTAGGCGTTACTCTATAGCTCAGCTGACCTCTGACCTTTCCTTGAACTGGAACAAGTGCAAAGAACAAACATTTTAGCACAGAAAATCAATAATCTCCTCAGTATTTGTCAATTGGTGGACCACGTTGTTCCATATGGTGTTTTAAAATGCAAATCAAAGCCAACAGATCTGCCATCCATACCATCTTTAAGCCTCACATTCAGCAGCTGGTGAAAAGCTGAAACTGAAATTGAATTTTTACTTTTAGAAACAAGTCCTGCACTTCCTTCAAAACCAAAAAGAAACTTGTTGCTGCTGTTATGTCTGTGCTGGATTATGGGGATGTTTTCTACATGCATGAATCTTTACAGTGTCTACACACACTGGATCCTACCTGACAACCATGGAGCTCTCACTCACCACTACTCTCTGTATGATGGATACTCTGCCCTGTCCACCTGTACACTTAAGCATTGGCATATACTTTTTATAAGGCTATTCTCAGACTGCCTCCTTCTTACAGATGTATGTACATCTGACAAAGAAGTTTGGAAAGTTATTGTCTTCGCTCCCGGGACTTATTTCTCTAAACCATCCAAAAACTCTGTACTGAACTGGAGAAAAGGGGTGTGTTGCTTTCTCAGCGTGCAATCAGTTTCAAAATCACCTAAATATTCAGGAGTTGGTCTCATTGGATTATTTTAAAGTGTCTCTAAATTAGCTGGAGACAGGAAAATCTGGGTGTAGAAGTTTTGAATGTTTTGATATCTTATTATTCTGCAAATTGTTCCTTATTTCCACTTTCTATTCTTTTATGTTTCTTTTTTTTTCATTCATTCATTTTTTCATCCATATCCACTTATGCTCGAAGGGTCGCAGGGGGCTGGAGTCTATCCCAGCTGACATTGGGCGAGAGGCGGGGTTCACCCTGGACAAGTCGCCAGTTCATCGCAGGGCTGACACATAGAGACAGACAACCACTCATGCTCACATTCACACCTATCGACAATTTAGAGTCACCAATTAACCTATTATGCCACATGTCTTTGGACAGTGGGAGAAAGCCAGAGTACCTGGGAAGAACCCACGCAGACACAAGGAGAACATACAAACTCTCCAGTGCACCAGCAGGCAAGGGGATTTGAACTGAGGCCCTTCTTGCTGTGAGGCAGCAGTGCTAACTACTGCGCCACCTTTTTTCTTTTATGTCTCCTGTTATCTGTGCTGCTGACTGTCTTGGCCAGAACACTCTTGAAACTCCACTCTTGTGGCTTTTTGTGCCTTAACTAACCCTTTATTATAGAGTGCAGCTGAAGAGGGGACAGGAAATTGGGGGAAAGAGGGGACAACATGCAACAAAGGGCCACAAGCTGGAGTAAAACCAGGGCTGCTGTAGATGACTGATAGCCTCAGTTCATGGGGTGCAAACTGTACCAACTGAGAGGCTCAATGACTCTTTTATTCCTGGTTATATTAAGAATAAATAAATGAAAATAAATAAAATTAATTATATCACTGGCTGCACATTAAATGATACTGACTGATTTTGTGAAGGTAGGAATGTAGCAGCCTTTTGGTGTGGCCAAACTCTCTAAAACTTACTATAAGTCCTATTTTTAGCAGGTAGAACTTGTCCCAATTGATAGACATGAAATGTCAAAACCTTAGAATTTCTCCTCATTAAACTAGCAACAACAGGTACTTCCGTAAAACTATTTTTCATTATGATTGGAAACCCATCAGAACAGTTTGATTATACCCTTGTCACATTTTCAGGCAGGTGGTTGGGTAATTTTGAGGGTGTCTTTATGTGCCTGAAAGAGTTCAAAAATATTTATTAAATTGCAAATAATGTTATGTGATGAGGAAAAGGTGTTCAATTAAACACTGAACAGGTTCAATTAAAGATATAATTGCCTTGGGCAACAAAAAAGGCTGACATTAAGGAGAGAAAGACTTGAAATAATGGTACAAAGAGGCAGTGTGAGTATTCAGATAAGGAGGCTCCTCATTTCAGCAATAATGTGTGGTCAGACTGCAAAACTGTAACTGTCCAGTTGAGGAAGAAAATTGGAGTTCTTGACTGTTCACAGAATACAGAGTAACTTCAGTGTAAAACATATAAAACAGCAAATGAAGAGCGACTGTGGGTCCTAAAATGTGGAACATTTGAAAAGACAATTGGCTTCTACTATTACGGATTACAGATAGCAGCAATTAAAAGCGTTTAATTTAAAGTAAGCGGTAACTAAGTTAGAAAAATTAGCGCTAATGGAACTCTTGTAAGGTTAATTTCAGGTTTTGGCATAGAGTTTGGAATTGGTCTCTTTAAAAGGTATGTGTGTGAAATGGCAAAATGTGAAATGCCTCCGCTGTGAAAGCTGAGTATGTGAATACTGATGGCCTCTAAGCTGAGTGTGATTATATAATTAGTATGGCATTCACAAAATACCATAATCACCACCACTTGGAAGGTCTCTATATCATTACAAATTAGGGAATGACTCAGACTTTAGCCATTTGGTTGATGTGGTCCCAAACAACAGAAAGCACATTAAATTGGGGATCTCAGAGAGAATTAAAAGGTGGGTCAGTTATTTATGTATTTATTTACTGAGGTTGTTATATCAGTCTGTAGCTTTTCCTGTAGTGTTATTTCTGATGGCTGAGTTAGAATTTTGATGAAGTTAAAGTTGCCCTTTACATGTTCACTAAATCCCTCCCTTAAACTGCAACTGGACGATCATAATTTATCAATTGTAACTGGCAGCTTTAGACAGAGATACATGAAGGGATTTGTCATTTTTTTAGTCGTTACAAACCCAACACAACATAATTTATGTAAGAACCTGTGTGCTCTAAAGTCAGTTGTTATCGTTAGCATGTCAGGCTAACTAGCTTAGAACTACAGTCACCATTTTTAGTGGCCTGTCCCGGAAATGTCCCCATTTTTAAATGTGCGTTAAAAACATTTTACAAGACAGACCAGTTGACATCTCAGTCATGTTGCTTGGCCATAAGAGCGTACTGCTCGCCATAGCAGCTTTATAACACTCCTCTAACTACTGCTTGTGCTAATTTTAGAGAGAACTGCTCTGGGAGACTTGGCCAGAAGCTAGCATCATCACAAACGTCTTTTAAAGCCAAGTAGGCTGGGGAGAAAGAAAAGAGAAGAAGATAGAGAGCTGCTAATTTATTATTCCAAATGTTTTTGAGATAAAATACAAAAATGAGGCGAGCAATGGGAATCTGTCAGCCAAAGTATTGTCTTGTTTTATGAGATAATGAAATACACTGCATTGAATAATCTGCACTATAGTTTATTACAATATATAACAGTTACCACGGTCAAGATACACGAGACTAGAACTGCCCCCTTCTTAATTTCATAGAAAATAACACTGGATAGTTTAGTGAAATATTGACTGTCAAACTGAAAATGTCTCGGGTTTTTGTTTAAATAACCTGGTCACCTTAAACTGCAGCAAATCACATCTGTCAGTGAAATCAGACAGCAAAATTGATAGTCATTGGCTACAAATGAGCAGCCTGCTTTTATCTGCCTTTGTCTGAAATCAAGGACCCATTGTTTCATAAATTGCTATGTATTTTAAGTGGTAAATGTGGCTGGGTAATCACAGAAAGTGTGGACAACTGTAGCAACAATAACTCAGTAACAGCAACTCTTCCCTTGATGGTGTTAGGGCTATGAGACACCCACTGAGCAACAGGACCACATGACAGGTCGATTTTTGGAGCATCTCTGACTCAGTGAATAAAAATATCTCGAAGCTGCGAACTTAAATATTCCAAGTATTAAAAAAAAAGCTTATAGTATATCTGATGAAAAAGAAACCCATTAAAGTTTGTTTCACCGGGAGCGATGATTTCAATCATCTGACAACCACATTAAATCTCACCGTCTCCTCTCATGGAGCTTGACATTCATTTTAGGAGCCTGTCAAGCATTGTATCCAGCAAATATGTTCACAGAGGATGCCTCAATCACATTCTTCATGGATTAAGCCTCATCTACTATCAGTGATCAGGGATTAGCCGATCTAATCTGGTGTTCAATCACACACAAAGACAGATGGAACGATTAGTTAACTACACTTGAGCAGGTTTCCACCAATCTTTCCCCAGCTTACAGCCACGATTTCACTTCACAGTCAAATGTCCATGTTTTCACACAGGTTGCCTCACAAATCCGTGTACACCGCAATGTTATTTCTCCTTGAGTGGCGGGCCACATAGAGCAGGGACCTCCCTCAGGAGATAGAGAGCATTTCATTTCACACTGACACGTTCACCTCTATCCTCACCATCCCGCTGAGGGTTGCTGGGGTTGTCAACCGTGGGGAAATGAAAAAGGAACTCAAGCTTTTGCCAGAGTCAAAACAACGTGAAAACTACATTTGTGACCACAGAGCAAAGCTGGTAACAAAATCGCTTGGATCTCTCCAGTTGGGAAAGTTATTCATGTTGTTGTATTTCAATGTCCCCGCTCTATCTCCCGCTCAGTTTTGCTGCAAAATAGCCTGAGGAATTATATCACCCTCAAGTAAAGGGTAAACACAGGGGGTATAAAGAGACAAGTTTTGCTATATAGGAGGTATAAAACTGTAATGGCTTGTTTCGTTCCCCTTTGTATTTAGATGCAAGGGGTGAACAATATACTGTAGCTTTGTTTGTCTTTGGTCAAGTCAGGGTCAGCTGCCCAATAAAGCACACATGGGGGCTGGGAGCAGTCAAATAAATTGGATTTTATATGCTTGCCGTGAATATAAGCCTCATCCAATCTGGAGACTACTCGGCACTTTTTAGAGCATTCATGATGCCCTCAGGCTTTTCATCTCCGGCAAAGCTTTGGCATATCACTTCTCATTATTTCTTGCTGAATCTTCCAATCTAGCCAATTCGAGGTACAAAACGACACATCCGTTGTTCTCCCGAGGTTGAATTTGCAAAGTACAGCTGGGCAGAAGGAGGAAAAAAAAAAAAAAAAGTCAAAGCATTAGGTTTTGTTTTCCCGAGCTATTTATTCACATCATTTGTTCTTTCCTTATTCCTCTCAACATTCATTCATCTGTTAATGAGCAGGGAGCTGATAGTCCTTTGTCATTCTCGGTACACAAGGTGAGAGCTTTTTTATTCAATTATAGACTTTTTCTATCACATTAGACAGCATATGGCTGTTTATTCACATCTGTTTTTAGAAGCTGTTTGTTACACAGTAATCCACTGAAATGTTAGCGCCTGAATAGATATTAGTTGGAGATTTTATTAACTCTGTAATGACTGGCACATCCAAACAAATTAATTGGTCACAATAATTTTTATTTTAGAAGCAAAAGCAAATATTATTCATTGCCTTTAAAAAATGACAAATTATAATTGGTTTGGTTCATTTTTTTTTTTAACATTTCAGCTTTTGGTAGGAAAAATATTGTATATTGTTACTATATTGCAGTTATTTATGATGAAATATATATTGGGATGAGGTTACAGATATTTTTCGAATTGATGAATTTGAGACCAGTATTGTATTAAGGATTGTTTATGGATTAATACTGATGTATACTGTATTTTGATTGTGCTTTTCTTTTAAGTGAAATTATGTATGTTTAGGAACTGCCACCAGCCCTTCAGCTGCTCCTTCAGCACCACCTGCACCCCATTTTATTGCCCACTTCCCCAAAAGGACCACAATGGACCACAACATTTGATCTTTAGTCAATTAATTTGTCATTGTGGTTGGCATGACACAGATGGCACCATGAAATTCAACAGAATAATGACTGAGGATTTCACAGATAAATTATCACAGTAAATGAATTAGATACAGAAAAATTAACACACATTTCAGCTCGGTTTAACAATGCATTTAGGTACAAAATATAATAAAGGTAATTATAGGTTGTGTCAGTACTGTAAATATTCATATTTGAATATTAGTAGCAATATAACTTTTTTCTTTCTACATTAGCAAAACTTGCAAGTCACAAAGTGAAGACAGCCATGTTGGATTTTGCGCCAACAGGCCGGCTGCCGCCTGCAGTGCACTGGAAATCCTGGTTATGTCCATGTCTCAGGTTGCATAACAGGTTTTTCAGGAACGTATTGGTCATACTGATCTAATAGTGGTCTCAGAAACTCATGTATCAAGTATGATACAAATAGCATTACGGGTAAATGTCCACTGACTCTTTGAGAGGAGCGCGCTCTTTTCTGTTGATGGTATATGTGAAAAAGCCGGACTTACCCTTTTTTTTTTCAAAACAACACGCAGGGGAGTTCTGCATATTTTGATATGATGACCAATTGTTCAGATGTGCACAACCCCATCCAGCAATCAAATGGATTTGTTTTAAAAGCACACAGATGGACCTCGTTGTTTCTCGTATTGATAAAATACAAAATACTTGTAATGATGTACACAAAGCGACTAATGAGCAGCAGTCATGTCCTTGTTGGTATGCAGAAGGCGACACAGGTAGTTAGAGTGGAGGCTCTGGAGGTGTGGTAGGTAATCTATTTCTCTGTGCCAGAAGGTCAGACAGATTAAACCCTGCTATGAAGATCCCAGTTTTCTATGACAGCTGTCTGCAGGGGAGCCGCGCAGCTCTAAAACTGAACTCTCAATGAGATGTAAAATTAACTTCCCGTCTTTTGGTGTGAAGGTCATGCTTTTGTACCAAAAAGAACAGCCGCTTGACGCTCCCTCATCGTAACCGATGCATTTTTCGAGGTCCACATTCAAAGGGGGTGAGACTGAAGCCAAAAGGCTGAGTGAATTGTGGAACCAGTCGACGGGGCAGTTCACATTTGCATGGCACAATCATCAGGGATTAGATCTAGTTCAAGCTACTGTGAAATTTAGAGTTTTGGTTATCATTTCAATCTAAAATAAATGACATGTCTTTTAAAAAAAATGAATTTCAGAGCACTGCATTCTACCAGACTCACCCTGAGCTCTATTATGAAAGAGATATCTTTCGGTGTCTAGTATTGAATGAGAAAAATCACCCTTTGGTGATAATATTTTCTCTCCCTCATTTCACTCAGTGTACATGCTGTATTTAAACTTAACCCCTCTTATCACTCTCATTTTTCACTGGAATAATCACAGCTAAAACTCAGTTCCATTTACATTATTACTACTATTAATATTATTTTGTTCCGAGGGTTTTGAAAGCATAGATTTGGTCCTTTTCATTATAATAACATTATCTATCTAATAATGATATTCAATACCACCATTCTGACCTTAGCTGGTCAGTAATTCTGCCTTAAACTTGACACTTACTTTAAAAAAGGGCTCAATATTAAGTGATTATCTTTAATGACCTCAGCTGTTATTTGGAATACCTTAAAAGGTCACATCTCTCTAGGTGTCAACAATTAAATCCCAACAAATTAAATTTGTTGGTGACATTTAAGCAATTTTATTCCATACGATATTATTTTCAACACATCAACTCAAGACATGTTTTGTAATGATTAAATAAAATAATAAAGCTGCATTGTTTTTAATGTATGGCATTCACAGTTTAAGGTGCACGCTGGAAAATATCTATATCAATATCAGCGTTTACTTCATTGCTATGATTTGCATACAAACTTCTGCACCGTGAATTTCTGTGGTTAATTTATGATGCCTTTTTATTTTGAAACAAACCTTAAAGGGACAGTGTGGATTATTTGGTGACTGGAACGCCCCCAGTTTGGAGAAGCAGCAGGAGTAAAGATGTAGGAAGAGAAGACATTGAGACGACAGCCTCTTCTTTTCTGACTCATTTAACAAAAACAGTCATCTTCCTGCAGAACACAGGAGTTGCTCATATAACGCTGCTTTGTTTATTAGTTTGTTTATGTTATTGTGTGACACAAACAACCTAAAGATCGAGGCAGCAGTGGTCCAGAAACTCCTGTCTTCTGCATGGTAAAATTACTCATTTTGCGTACCGGGTTTGGTTGGGTTGGAGAGAGCGATATCTGGTTTATATAACAGCGGGGCTACATCAGAAAAGACTGTTTTTCGTGTTTGACTGCTGACCCCGTCCACAGTACAGTACATTAATTCGCTTGCTATGGATAAGTACCTCATACAACTCCACATCCAAACACCCGAACTATGCTTTCAAGAAGAAATTCTAAACATTTTTCTCTTTACTGACAGCCTTGCCGCTAAAGAAATGCACGGTAAACACATTTATTATTTCAAAATAAGTTTAGTTTAAAAGACACCCTGCCTCTTGTTGCAATAAAACAACAAATTCAGTCTCAGTGAGAGTTTAGTGCCATATTAAACATCAGATATTCTCATTTGACTCAAGGCTCATATTCTTCATCACTGCACCAAGAACTTTGAGCTAAGTCAAACAATTAAAGCAGAACTATCAGGATAGCAATGAAGAGAGGAAAAGTGCTCTGATAAAAACTTTTTCAGCTGCTGCTGCTAGGTTTGCTACATGCAATATTAACACTGCCTCGAGGCTCAACAGGCTGTAGCCACAGAAACCTGTGCTCCAACTGAAAGCATCAATGAAGGCGATTGTGATGTTGTGTTTAATGCTCACAGACAAGTGCAGGAACATGTCAGAAAGAAAGAAGATAATGGAGAATGAAGATTAAAACCTGGTGAGTGACAATCAAATCAGCTCAAGTGCACTGACCAACCCATGCATGCTTATCTGTCTTAACAGAAACTTAAAGGTCCAGTGTGTAAAATTTACAGGGCTTTATTGGAATGGAATAAATGAAATGGAATATAATATTGATAAGTATGTTTTAATTAGTGTATAATTGCCTGAAGATTTGCTGTGTTTTCATTACCGTAGAATGAGCTGGTTGTATCTACAGAGGCCGCGGGTCATGAGCTTCGAGGCCACTTCAGGTTCTACACACTTAAAAGGGGGAGGTGAGGTGAGTGGTACTCACTTGGCTGCAATATACAACTTCACATCTAGATGCAACTAAGTCATATGAGCTGGTCGTTTAAAGGAAGAATATGTACAAAAGATGCATAAGAAGGATAACGTTTGGTATCAAACAGGGCTTATGCTCATTTTCATTAATCATTAATCATTAGTAACCTAACGTAAGTCAGATAAAAACAGATTAACGCTGATTTTTGCTTTCACATGAGACATGAACCTCGATCTCCTGGCTGAAAATCTTGTGTTCATATGACCCATCCATCCATCGCACCTCCTCCATATGCAGACCTTCTCACTTTTATACACTACATAATGGCACATTAAAACGTAATGTTAGAGGGCGCCTCCAGAAATGACAGCGGTACCTACAGCCTCATAGTTTGACTGAGCTGCCGTATTTGAATTGTTGGAAGCAAGATGCTGATCCAAGCTATAACTTCTTGCACACACTCAATGGGTGGTACCCATCATCCATCAGCTAAAAACTTGTTACAAAGAGCTGTCTAGTTTATTCCCTGCCTCGAAGTGATACAGTGAAGGATTATATATCAAAAACTCAGATTATTCATGCGATGAACTCTTGCTTCCAGTCTAAATGCTTAATATAGTGGATAGTACCTGAAAGGACTGTGATTATGACTAAGATGGGAGCACAAAAGGCCCAATACGAGGCAGGGCTGAGTGCCCTAGCAGCACTGGCAACATAATAAGAGTAAAGAATATTCTCAAAAGTTATTATACCTTTTATGTAACTGTCATCAACACATACACTGTCTGAAAAGAGCTCTCCAAAGTTCATCAGTATCCATTCAGAGATACCGCGGAATGGCAGCCAATAAAACACAACTAACTGAAGAGTACTTTCTAGGTGACTGCTCAGCTAAAACTTCCTTCTGTATGAGTGCCTTTTCTATTTACTCATTCTGCCCAAAACAGCTTGATAAATGACTAAAAGTTTTGTTTTTTTCACAAGGAAATGAATCAAACACAGCAGAACAGGTTTTCCACATTGCTGCCCCTTAAGAGTCACTTTAAGTAAGTTGTGATTTTGAATCGACCTTGCATCAACTTTGTGGTGAACACTTTGTATTCAACACGAGGAAATATTGCAACAGATTTTATTATGACTTGTACCTAAGAAGGTTTCTTATCTTGGCAAAGACACGAAGCATTTACCAGGTGTAACAAAAACTTTTTTTTGGTACATACAGAGGGGGGCTTTGCCATGCTAGCTCACACAATCAAAGAAAACAAACAGGAGCTGCTGCTTTGCCTGTGGCTGGTGTTTGAGCGGAACACTAAAAAGAAAACCTAGGGAGCAGGAAGGCAGCATTACTCTCTTTCCCACACAGTGAGGTTCTTAGATGGCTTACAACGCTATGCAAACAAAGAACTTTATTCATTACAATAAATACAGTAAGACAGAATGAGTACAACAGAAAATTGTTTGTCTACTGGAGAGTAAAAGATAAAATTATATTGAGAAATGTATTCTTTTCATTAAAAAACAATTATGTAGGAAGGACTTGGCTTGTCCATCATCATAATTGAGTCATATGCCCAATTTTAAAGCTGCAGTAGTTATTATTTTTTATATTAGCAAAGAATATAAATGTATGTGAAATTTGAAAGGGGTCAGCTTGGTCTCACCAGTATGAATACAAAGGTCAGTATTATCAGAGTGACTTCTTGGTTCTTTGTGCTGTTTTCGCGGTATTTAGTTTATGTAAAGACTAATGCAGAGATAGTGACTTATTTTACGGCTGAATGTCTCAAAGAAAAAAAATGTCAGAACACAGAACCTTCACCCAGGAGACCACATGTTCATGTCCTGTATATCACCAAGAGTCAACATTAATTTAACTTTAGCACACAGGTTAACTTACTTACAAGTAACAAACTTAACTTATGCAAGTAACACACCAGATTTTAACAGCTGGTTTTTTTTTTTCATGTTAAAATTAGACACAAACCACAATCTTCCCTTAAACCCAACCACGTAGTTGCGGTGGTTGCCTAAACGCAACCATGACTGCTTCACGAGATTAACCAAGCTGGAGATAACAATGACGACGAACGTCAGCTGACTATGAAAGCGAAGGCCACCTGACGGTTGTTACTATGTTCAAAACTCATAAATGCACAGACAAAATGGCATTAAATGAAAGCTTATAATGCATAGACATGACAAATAAAATATCCTTATAAATTTATACACCACCCCTTGAGATCACGTTGATGGGGTCACTAGTAGTGACTAACCTTCACAAAATTACCACACAATTTTACAGTGTGAGGTCCACTCTTGTTAACTTGTTTCCAGCTGATCAAAAACAGAGCTAAAAGAAGAGTGAATATGCGACATATCGGACATTCGCCAGGTGGCCAAACACAATCTCCAAATCAGTGCCACTGTAATTTTTCTCCATGTTTGATGGATACGTAAACAGCCAAGTAACTGCTAACGAACTTGTCATAACGACTTCATAGTGTGACAGTAGGTTGCTGCTGTGTTTCCAGCTTGTTCTACTGGAACGATCAACCATCATGGGTGACCCTGCCTCTCAAGGATGCTTGACAAGCACATGTAAATATCATGTTGGAATAAATAAATGTAAAAGCCCTTTGGCAAAGTTTCACTCATGGGGGCACATTTTGACACATGCATTTCACTTCCTTTTTCATTGAGTATAGGCTGCGATATTGTGGTCGCCTATTTTATGAAGTGATTCTTGTTTAAATTAGACTAATGAAATTGCACGTGTAAGTATAGGTTGCTGTACAGTATTCTTAGAAACGACACACTTGGCTGCTTATGATCAGTAAATTATCAGTTTAGTGTTTATGATGGTTTCATCTGTGGCTTCATCCACTGTTGGTTCCTAGAGTCTCATTATTATGTAGCCTAAAGCATATTTGATACACCACGGACCACTCTGCATCCAACCAACTGGGCTCTCAACTGTTTCAGACAGCTGCTCCACATTTAAGCGATGAGAATTAAGAAGAAACTACACCATGTCCTATAAAGATGTCAGTAATGCCTCTGCTCTGCCTACTCTCAACATATTTTGTGACAAGATGAACTTTTCACTCCCTCCCTCTTTTAATTTCACTTGTCTGGCTGTGCAGCACATCCTGGAGAAAGTTCATAGCAATCGCCACTCTCGGGGGCTAAGAGATCAGTTTCTTGCTATATTTAATGACCCAGGGGAGCTTTCTGAACCTTCCAGCATGTATGAAATGTGGTAGGTGCTGTCTGAAAGTACAAATCAGTTATGACTCATGAGTGTTATAGGTTTCGTCCCACATGGTCAGTGCAGCAAAAGCAAAGAAAGGAAAAGGCTCAAAATAAATCACTGCTCGAGGGCTACATATATCAAACTCTATAGTTCATTCAAAATGTGTTTTGTCCACTCTATCTATGTTGCGCATTTGGACTTTGACAGTAAGGTACAGTTTGAGAAATGTAATACATTACTCTCTACTCAAACAAGTGGCAGTTGTTGAACTATACCATAATGGAATTTCTTATGTGAGAAGCTGAGGGCAAAAGCAAAGGCATTAAGGTCTCCTTGTATTTCCTAGAGAGTCAGGTCAGCCTTCTTTTAAAGCTGAGTGTCGATGGTGTCGTTTTTGAATTTGCTTGGTGGAGACATTCAGTCTGTTTTTTTTTTTTTTCAGTAATTCTCTGCCTTCATATGACAGTTAACCACGAGTACAACAGCTTTCAGAGAGCTTAAGATCCATCACATGCCATGTTACACACCATTGGTTCCCCACCTTTTTCCTAAAGGACCCCTTGATGACTCCTGCCTACGTGACATATTTGATGCATACTTTATATTGAATTCAATGCCTAACAATAACAGCATAGAACATCAGATACACTGTTAAAATTGACACAAATAGTGAACACAATGACTGCAGGAAGTTTGTTTAAAACAACCGATTTGATGGATTCTGATCAGATAATTTCTGTGATTATTGCATCAGAGATGAGTTTTCCTGATATTTTAGTAACTTGTTATACAGTTTTCTGTCTGGATTATATATTATAGACTGTCAAAGGTTTATCAAACCACCGTCTTGTGCATTTAAATCCTCACACTTTGACATCTTTTATTCTCTTTAATTGAAATGTCAGTAAAATATAATTAATTTCTCTTCTGTGCATGACACTGTGTAGTGGTTTTAATTTTTCTTTTAAATGAATGTGGCCCCACTGGAGTCTTATCGCCTTTATTTTCGGAGGCATCAGTGCAGGACGGGAGTCACTGCGCTCCAACCATGACCAGGGGTAGTCGCTGATAAAAAGTTGTAGAGGAGTTTCAACGCCCTCTGTTTCACTTCTGTGAAGAAATGTTGATATTAATCGTTATATAAGTTGAGTCGGCGTCTAGAAAAGATGTCCATCTAAAAATGGTGGTTTGCTGTCTTGAAGCAGAGGATGTCAAAGAAAATCTGAATGAATAATTCATATGTTTAGAGAATTTACTGAGACTTCGTACTGTATATGAATGTATTACATCCTCGGTGTGTAAGCCCAATTTGCTGTGTAAGAATATATGAGAAAATTTACATTTTAAAATTGGAGATAGAGGGGCCAGTCTACATCAAGCTTTACAGACAGTTTTTTGAATTCTGCAGATATGTAAAATCGTCATATTTGTTTATTTCTGTTGTTATTTTCAGTCGTAACTGTGTGGTTTGAAGTTAGTTAAATACGGTGGTCAGACCTGATCTGATGTTTCTGCTGTGCTTATTTTATGTACTGTATTGTTTTGAAAATGTCTTTATTAGGGGAGACTGGAGATTGTTGTGACACCAGCTTAGTTGTAAGACTGTCAGTTTTACCAATTTGAAAAGTGGTGCAGTCATATCATTGATATCATGCACTTCATTTGCTTTTTGAGGTGAAGCTGCACACCTCTGTGAGCAACTTGTGGATTTTACAATCAAAGAACAGATTTTCAGGTAAGATAGCGAGACTCTTTATAAACATTATTTTTGCCTAGATCTGACTGTATTTTAGATACAAGGGTTAGACTTAAATAACCTAAAGCAGCAGTTTCTCTGGTGTAATTTGATGTTTTGCATTCATGCTACCTTTAAGCCCACATGCTGGAACAGTTAACTATGTAATGACTGCTTGGATGGGGATACTGGTAACAGTGTGACAGAGTTAGTAGCCTCTAGTGTTTCAACTAATTCACCCAAAACACAAAAAGCTGTATCTACAGCCAGTGTTTGGTTTGTCTGTTCTGGGCTGCTACAGAAACATGTTGGTGCAACAAACAATGTGGAAGAGGACCCGCTCCTTCTGTAGATAGGAAGGCCAAATTAAAACACAATGGTTCTTATTATCAGGTATACTGAATAATACACTCATGAGAACATAATTAGGAATATTACATTCAATTTCTACCAGTAGATCCTCCTTAATGTTACATGCTTAACCTTTAAAATGATGAGAATTTCTACATTCACTGAGCACTTAATTCAAGGCCAAAAGAGGTGTGTGTCAAGTGTGTATGTTGTCAGTTCTGGGCCCATAAAGCTTGCAGCCCAGGGGCAGCCAAAACTGTGACAGTGACTGAACCCTATGTGACACATGCACATTCAGTCCACACACACACACACACACACACACACACACACACACACACACACACACACACACACACACACACACACACACACAAACACACACACACACACACACACACACAAAGTGTTGTTTTTTTTGCCATTTTAAATTGCTCACTTTATTCAAAGCAGTTTACTCTTTATTCTTCAATAAAGTTGTGTCATAAATTGGTTAGTAATTCAGCAAATTACCTCTCATTGTTGCAAATTACATCTGTTCCCAGTGTCACAACGTAGCCCAGTAGTGGGGTAGGTTGTGACAACAGAACGATTTGACATTAACTCACATAATCTGCGATTGTGTAGTAGATGTCCAATCGGGTTTCATTTGTAGTAGACAGTGTCGAGCAAGTTCACACGTTATGAGAGTTAGCTCAAAGTTCAGTTCATAGAGATTCAAATGAACAAATTCACATTCATATCATTCTTTTTTTTTAAACTAAGTTCACAGTCCCAAAATGAACTAGTTCACTTTAATTTCTTGTTTAAAAAAAAAAATAGAACTTCATCCTACCAGAGAAGTCTAAATAAATGGTACATAATATTCATGTTTTTTTTTGTATTAATTTGAATGGATAACTTATAGTTGTTAACAACAGTTCACATAAATACAAGACTGATTTATTCTGCAACAGACAGAAAACTTGGACACCAACATACTGCTCAAATACTGACTTTCCGGTTCAAACTGAACACACCTAATACATGTGAACTGCATGGGGATCGAGAGGAAGATGAGATAGAGGAGAAGAGTGTCTCTATCTGTCTGTCTCTCACTGTTATAGTCACTCCAGTTTACAGTGCAGCCAAATTCATACACTTGCTTTTTTTAATCAACTGACAAAGCGTTATTAATTTTCTCTGTTGTGAATGATGCTCATGTTCGCTTTCATACTTTGCAAACACATCCATTTAATTCACCGTTCACTAAAAACTTGACACTCTTTAAGTGTGCTCATGCACAAGACCAGTACTGGCAAGAACAGCCACTGAGTTACTGATGCTAAAACAAAAAAAAAGTGTTACTGCCTTCCCCGGTCTCCCCTAAACCATATCTACCGAAAAGCAACATCTCAACACCAGTAGGACTAACTGCTGGTTTTTGGGTAAACTCAAACTGTCATTTTCTAACGTCTATGGCCGAACAGGTTAATTAGATCTCCAACCTGACATTAGTAAAACATTAAAACATTCATTTTAGATGAATGAGACGTATCCACATATTGCTGCCATTAAACTGTATGTATTCCACACCAGTGTTTTCTACTCAGATGTTACTGTAAGCAAACATTGTGATTGGTTCTATTACTATTCCATTAATTAAATGATAGTCTCTGAATATTTCTAACTAAACACAAATCCATTGATTGGGAGATCAATTATACTTACATTTTTCCGCATGGATCTTTCTTATGTCCGTAAATCCAGGCTGCAGGGATGCATTTAATAAAACTGCCCAGCATTTGTACTTTGGTGTGTGTTGTGATCGATTGGCACACTTCCCTGCAGGATGTCATCCATTATCATAATAGCGCACCAAATCACTATTACAGAAAAAATGTCCATGTACTTACCTAGTTCAGGAAACAATAGCTTTCAATATGCTGCATTACTCATGTTAAATTAATCTGATAAATGGAGCTTCGTACTGTGTGTAGAGATAAACATACCTGAACAAAAATACTGTGACAACATGCAGCAAAGAAAGCAATAAAGGTTCATTACTAATGCCTTTTATTTCAAGCTCATCATTCACTCTGAGGAGTCAAAATAAGGCGGCATATGCTTCAGTGGTTTTTGCCACATCGTTAGCATACTATTAAGACGATAACAACAGTTTTAATGCTGCAGATTGTCTCCATTACCACTAAAACAGACACACAAACAAGGCCATTCTTCTTGAGTTTATATACTTCACTTTCAAAGATGCTGACAACACCGTGAAGCACTTTATATTTAAACCTTCCAGGGAAACATGTCGTCTTGAGAAAAATGGTCAATTTTTTATGTGTCACTTCATTCACTCCCTATTAAAGCAAACTGCATGCATTGATTTCGGTCCGGCTTTGAAAAGACGGTTGGTTATGAAAACTCTGAAGAAATGTCTGAGGTATCCATTACTCAAAAAAACAGTCCTGACGCTGTGATAGTCCAGTGCCTGATCTCTTTCATCTTGTTCATAATTCCTGAGGTTATTATGAGCTGAATATTAGAGGCTGCCACTCTTCTCCCCCCCCCTCTGCACAGTGCACTAACACTAAATGGAGTCACTGTAATTATAGCTTTCATGCATGGGAAGGTTCATTTTCTGAGGTATCTTGAAGGGCTCAGAGAAAAGAAAAAAAAAATGACGTTGCGACTGACAAAAGAAGGATGGGAAATATCTTTCTGTTTCAGCCCAAAACACCTCTGTCACAAAAACCTGAGAATAAGTATTGGTATTAATGCTATTATCACAGCTATTAACAGTAGAGGGAGCTTCAGTTATGCAAATTGGAACTGTGGTTGTGACAAGATGAACTTTTCACTCCCCCTCTTTTAATGCAGCTTGTCATGGTACATTGGTTGTTGACTCATTTCCAAAACAGAATGTCCATTGTAACCTCTGGAAATCAGCTTCCCTGGCTCTCTGTTACAGCCAGGCCTGTAAATAGATACGTATCCCAACTCCCACTCTCTCACACCGCTGCAATAAACTATTTATCTCCTCAGATAAATAATAACCAGAGATGGAAAGGTAACTCTCACAGCGCTCTGAATGTATTTATGGAGGATTAAGGCTCCTTTTCAGTTTGGAAACCAAAGGCAAAGCAATAGTCTGAAGCTCGTTTTGGTGTAAAAACTGAAGCAAAACCCTTCAGGAGTTCACAGCCACTCACCCCATTTAATTTCAATGGAGCAGCTCTAGACGGTGCATCTTGATAACATCACAGACAGCAATCTTGGCTCTGTGGTCTGTGAGATAAGATTTTAAGATAAGATATCATGAAACTATATTGATCCTGCAGGGGGAAATTAATAATAAAAAAAAAAAAGTATGGGGGAAAGTGTTATATAGGATTCAGAGGAAGAGAATAGGATATTTTTATATAGGATATAAAGTTGAAACTGGAAAATAAAATCAACCATAAAACAACAAATAAAAATACCGAAACACCACCATGCAAGGAAAAATAACAGTTGGGCTATTTTATATCATGAATTAACAGCTGCAACTTGAAGATTTTACATAAATAATGGTTACAGCACAAAATTCAAATATCCCAACACTAAAACGTTAAAGTGCATCATTTTTAAGCACATGCTGTCTGAAATACTCTAAATACTAATTTAAGTGTCTTGTGTTGTTATTCAATGAAGATTTGCTAATGTCAAGTCACGTGTCACCTGCATTAACCTCCTCCACTCCAGCTCTCTCTATCGTACAATTATCTTTGCCATTTTTAGGGGAGGCAGGGTATTTAGCCCCTTAAATACCCCTGTCAGCAGGTCAACGGTATGTGTAACACAGAAGTGGCATTAAATATCTGAAAGCTGAGAATATGACGATTAATTTAAGGTGCAGCCCAGAACTCTGTGTCATGTTTTCCTTGTTAGAAATCTGTCATAAACGCTGTGCTTTCTTTAGGTGTCTTTTCACATTTTGAAAGTTTAGAGTGTTTAAAGGATTAGAATATTATGAAGTATATAATTGTCATTCCCATGCTCTATCATGTGTCATAAGTTTGGTGCATGTTTTCTGTTTGATACCATTTATTACATAGATTTGGTGGACAATTTGTTTTTGACTACCCAATAATTAACTGACAAAAATGGTCAAATATCCCACAAAAATAACACATTAGGGCTGAATTGCACCAGAAAGGATCAATTTTTAACCCTGATTAAATCATGACTTAACTTTAAATTATGTTGCACCAAACCTTTAAACTATCTTAAAATTAAGAAACATTAAATTTAAACTTCTCTACAAACTCCAATTTAGTTTTTACTCTAAACCTATATTAAGTTTAATTCTGTTGCACCAAAATGTTAAACTGTAATTTAATCTTTGATCCTGTATTAGCTCTAAAATGACACTCAAGGATGTTTAACTTTTAAAATGGCTGCCTTTTTGAGCTGGATTGAGCAAAATCATCCTCCTTTCCTCGAAGAAAGTTTAGAGGCACACTCAAGCCTGCTGAGTTTTATGAGGTGTCTCTTCTTTCTTTGACTCCAGTTGATATCAGCTCACAAGTGTTTTCTGAGAGGAGAAACTAGAGATTCTTTACTGAGATTATGTCTCTTTTTAGCTGGCCAGCAAATAATACAACATTTTTTAAAAACTTTTTAGCTAGCTTACAGATGATGCCATGTTTTTTCACCATTTAGCTAGCTAGCAAACAATATAATTAAAAAAATACAATGTTTGTTAACTCTTCGTACTTTAATTGCATTATTACTATTATTATTTTATTTTTTTTGCTTTTTCTATTTTTTGGGGGGAAAAAATCCCACAAAACAACAACAACAACAACAACAACAAAATTAGCTAGACAGCAAACTATGCAATGTTTTGTTAAGGAATACAAAGCAGCATACAGAGCAGTTAACACTTTTCCTTGGTGTCCTGACAGCACTCATTATCTTTTCTAAAGTATTTTTATTTCAATTTGGGTTTTTAAAAAAATCTCCATATTGTTTGAACTCCATTTAATTTAGGTTTACATCACTCAACACAGATTTACTTGACAGAGATTAGTTTTTAATTGTGCAACAGAACTCTGCCTTTCTGTTTTCTGCCTATTAAATCTGGATTTAGTCATTGTAAACCTAGCTTTGCTACAATTCTGATTAAAACTAATCTTAGATTAAATTAATCTTTGTTGGTACAACCCAGTCTATGACACCAAAATCTTCAGGCTTTTAGTGTACCACTAAAAATAACAACAGGGATATCTTACACTTTGAAATAATAGCTGTAGTTAAAGATTGTTACTTAAATATTGGTTAAAGTACCAAATTAGAATATTCTCACATTAAAATCTTAAACCGAGTCAACATATGCTCTCTTAAATGCTAACACGGTGTTGATTTTGGTGTCTTCTGTTGGTCCTTTATACAGATTTGCTAAAGTTATCACATCAAGTCATGTGTCATGTGCATTAAATCATGTGCCAACATGTCAACATGTTACCTCATAGTAATATGTGTGTCATTTCCATGGTTACGGCTGTACAGTCTGTTAAGTATTATGTAGGCTAAGTCAAAAGGCTTAGAGCAGCACAATGCAGAAGGCTACTGCTCTAAAACAAACTTTCTAAGTCCCCTGTGTGTGTGTGGAGCTCTTTCTCTCTTTGTGTGTGTAGACTGTGTGTGTGTGTGTGTGTGTGTGTGTTTGTGTGTGTGAACTCCCACATGCTTGTGTTCTGGCTTTCACTCTAATATTCCCAAGATTTCCCAAAGGTAATTTACAATAATGTCTTAATTGTATTTTTGTGGATTTTTTTTAAAAAACATTTAATATCAAATTGCAATTTTATAAACGTAAAAATTATGACATACAATTATACCACTTTAAATATTAGTTGATTTTAGTCAGTCTGAAGTCTTTTCCAGAGTTTTCCTATGGGACATACCTGCGTCACTGCCAGTACGCTCCATTTCCAAACGCTCACATTGTTCATTTCCTTATGGGGAATAAATAGGAGGTGGTTCTCCTGTCGATATATTTAATTGCTCCTGGGTTGTATCAATACCTACCGGTTTTACTGCTCCATCACGAGCCACTGGGAACGGGTTGCCCGGGAAACGGCCGCATGGCAACAGGATCAGAGCCTGGGGGTTGTCTGCTTCTAGGTCTGCTCCCATTTTACATCGCATTTCCTCACTAGATGGTGTGCAAGCCACTGGAGAGTACACTTCTCCGCACAGTGGGCTCTGCGTTCAGCAAAACAAACCTGGGAAACTACAACGGCGGACCATTTCTGCACGGGGCTCCGTGGAAGGAAAAAGTGTGGAAATAAAAGCGTCGCTCGCGTCAAGGTTTTCTCTTTTTTTTTAAAAGCCAACAAACGCGCTTCTTTTTGAGACGAGAAGACTTGGGAAAAAAAAGCGGCAACAACACACAGCTGTGATGGACATAATGATTGCGGTGCAGGATGCTTGTGTCTCTGGTCAGTGGCTTACTGCGATAATTCTCAGCCTGTGCTGCTTTCTGCCGTCCTGTTTGCCCGCCGGACAAACTGTGGACTATTCCTCGGTTGAAAGTGTGGTCAGCAGACAAGGCGACACGGCTCTACTGAGGTAACACAAGCCGACACAACTTCACTTTCTACGGCTCACACACACACTCTCCGACCGCCGGAGTTCTCAAGAAGATAGCGCACATTCTTCCAGCACCAGTTCATCGTTCAAAAGGATGCTTGTTAACTACTTTTTAACGGGGTTGTCACGCAGCGCCTACCGTAAATACACAATAGGCCATTTTCCCTCCATCCCGTCCTTGTTTTCGCCTGACAGGGGGGCGGTCAGAGCCGCTGCGCAGCTCAGGACGCCGCTCCGGCGACAAGTGCAGCTCGGCTGGTTAAAGTTTTCTAACACACTTTACCTCTCCGTGCACCAGCCTGCAGGCGTCATGTGTTATTTTTGTGGCGTGTTTGATTATATAGCAGCTCGCGTGTGGGACGATATCGGCCGAGTTAGCCCTCCACCGCCATCGCTTCTTATGTCATTTGATTACATTATGTGTGTTCGCTGTTTGTTCACAGTTTCAACCGCTGTGAGCGACTAACGGAGAAGAGCGGAGGCTTTAACGTGCTGTTTGTGGGGAGCGGTGTTGCTGAATGCAACGCTATACTGTGATGTCGCAGTTTCAAAACGAGGGTGAAGAGTGTTTTTGTGGTCGCTGCTGATCGGAGTTGTATGACGCGCTATCTCCCCCCCCCCCATCCTCCCTCCGTCCTCCCTCCATCACGTCCACTACGATGCCAGCTGCACAGGTAGCTGACTAAATTAACGGGCATGGGCGTGGTTTCTTCGAACTAGTGCACCGAGGAGTTTTGTAACAGTATATTCTCAATTTTGACATCTCATCATCAAAATCAAAAAGCTCAATAATAATAGCGCCAATCACCCCCTTACAATGCAGACAATATACTGGGGACTCCCTCATGTATGACCCTTGGAGTAATTAGATGCAGCCTTGCATATGTTTTTTTTTTTTTTTTTTTTACACCTCTACTTATTTATGTGAAAAAAACAACACCAAAGAAATGTATTAGAAGGATATTAGACAGTATTAGAAATACTGGCACCATGTCAACTAGAGCCAGACAGATACATTAACCTATCACAACTGTATTGGTCTGTATCCATATCAGTGTTTTTTTTTTTTCTACATAACATAATATAGATTGTTTTTATTTTTTTGGCTTATAAGTGGATTTTTATCTAAAGCTGAACATTTTTCTTAATGAATTACCTTTTTCTAATATTATATTTTTTTTATTTATAGTTTGCAATTTTGCTGATATATCAATATTGGAATTTCTTTGCTCTCTGTTATCATTATCAGCATCGGACGGATCCTAATGTCAACGCAGAGTCCTCATAACATATGACATTTTGGCCTCCTTTCCAAGTCATATTCTACATCCTCCTCATTAGATTTAGTTTTGTTTTTTTTAATTTGTCATCAACTTCATTTGTTGCCATAGTAACCGGTCATTTTAAAAATATATCAGTGACTGACCACCTCGACACCAGAGCCATATAAATAGAGCAGGTGTCCAGCATTGATGGGTGATGTGTGGGTGACCGGCGTCTGACTGGCGGGGGGAAGATTATATATATGTATTACAGCTGTGGTGATTAATTGATTACTTGTCAACTATTTTATTAATTGCACTATTTTGATAATCGATTTTTTTAAAAAGAATAAAGTCTCAGATCTAAATATTTTCTGGTTCCTTTAGTCCTTTATGACAATACACAGAATATCTTTAGGTTGTGGGCAAAGGATTTTAGATTTAAAAATTACAATATTATTCATGGAACTACTTTTGCATAAACAAAAAATAAATGGGTAATTTTCATGATAATTTAAATGAGTGAATCTCAAACTGTTTCGTGGCAGAGTGCCACAGACTTCCCGGGGGTCCCCACACCCCTATTTGTGAACCACTGATCTAATGCACAAGTTGAAACATTTCACTCTTGCAGTTTTCTTCAGGCTCTAATTACAAAAATCTCTGTCTTTCATTTCTTCAGAAAATCCAAAACTCTTCTGTTTACTCAAAAGACAAGGAGGAAAAAAGATGCAAAATCTTTGGAGGGCTGTGATAATATCTTGTTCTACCAATATCAAATATCCGCTTTGATGGCTCTGAGGAAAGGCTGAGGGGGCTGGCCTGCCCCATTTCAATATGAATTCTCTGGATGTTGACTCTGAGAGATGCTAGGTGTGGACCTGCATACAGAGCAGCTGACTGTCTGAAGTTCCACTCAGGCTGAGTTTTAGTCATTGTGGTCTCATAGTCTGAGCTGTTTCTGTGACATAAGGTCATCATCAGTGGCTATATGGAGATGAGTGTCTCGCTATGAGGGTGGTTAAAATGTGTTGGTGCTCATCAGAGAATTACCTTGGCAACAGCTAAGGGGTACTTACTATTTTTACTATGTTCCTTCCCTCTATGCCCAAAGGCCGTCCCGTCAAAGAGACTTACACCTCCGACTGTCTCTTTAGAGAGGGCGTCTAATTCCCTGGTGTCAATCTGGGTTGGCTGTGATCAGTGGCAGCAGCTTTGCCTGAGTCCTGATGGTTTATTGGACCAGAGATTATCCCTGTGCTATGAATCAGCTCAATAAACAAGTTGCCTGCCACCCCCTGAATAAGGCAACACTCACCACAAGCGGGTCACCGCCTCAGTAAATGCCATCTAGAAATCTCGGAAATGGATAGGGAAAACATTTTCAAGATGCTTTCATTGCCAGGTTCTTACAGTTAATTAATGGGCTATTCGACCCTTGCTGTAACCATTCATTGGTCTTCTTTTCACTCATCTGAAGGCCTCCGCTGTGAAGTTATTTCTTTGCTTTGCTTGCAGTTGCACCTGTTGACCCAATAGAGATTGTACTAACCTTTTTAACTGCTCTTCTCGCCTCTCTGGATTGCATCTCATTGCAAAACATTGTTGTCACCCGAAGAGACGATAAAGGCCGGCTCTGTCTTGGCACAGTCTTTTTCTCCAAACCACAAGGAACCACAGCTCTGTCTTCTTCCCTCTTTTCTTTGTTTTCAGTGGTCTTCTTGAGAGCTGGGCATCAAAGCATGAACTATTTCTTTTAAGAACTCAGTGCAAAACAGTGCCTGTTTGTTGAGTTTCTCTATTGTCAAGACCCCTGACTATTACAGGGCAATTTTGCCGTGCCCCAAAGCTGATTGCTGGCTAAAAAATGTGAGCATTCTCAAATACTGACAAACCCAGAAGCATGCAATTAGTCACTGCCTCTGGATTATGGAGTAGCTCCCGAGAGGTGCGTCCACTGTCACATGTTCATTTCCCCCACCTCTTCAATTCTTAGCACTGCATTACTGCTGCCCTGATTCATGTTGGACAGAGGGTCCACATCAATTAAATGATTCGCGCCTCTTGAAGATGAGGAATGGTCCACATGTGTATCATCACCCTTTTAATCTTTTTTGATTGCCTAAAAGCTCAGCCATTTCCAGCCTCTAACAAAGGCCGTTGTATTTGAAATGAGTCGTGCTGCTGCTCCTGCTATAGTGTCTTACATGAGTGCATTCAAGTTATGCACATATGCCGCATTTTTTTTACATACTGGAGGTCTATGAGCTCCCACAGGGAGCATATTGTTTAAAGGAGCTACCCATCCCTTTCTTCTCCAATCCTTTTTACAGGTTCCCTGTCATTTTGATTCAGTTGAATAAACCTTGACTCTTCCCAGTAAATGACTCATCTGGCTATGAATTTGAGGGGGACAGCCAGATGAAAAGACAGTTCCCTATGCTGTCAGGAAACACACGGTATCAGTGGCAGCCTCTTCCACACGGATAAGCAGCTGTAATCAACAGCAAAGAGCCAGTGTCTGTAAATTTAGTCCAGGCAGACTGAAATCTTAAGCACAGGCTGCTACCATACAGTTACAATTTGCAGCACTGTTCTTAAAGTGTGTCTGTCTATCTTTGCGCTCTATGCTTTGTCCATCAGCTGTATTTATATTTTCTCAATGAAATATGTATAGTCTGAGAGCGAGACAAAAGGTACACTGATTGTACTTTAAAAGCTACATTTTGCATTGTACAAAGACAGAAAATTGGCACTGTGCACAGCTGCATAAATAACCTTAAGTTTCAAACTTAGGTTTGTCCCAAAAGCAAAATATTTTTCTAAGCTAAGGGGTTCATTTAGGAGCGATGGACTCATAAAACCTCTTAAGTTGTCTCCTTGCAGTGTACAGACTTAAGGCTTTCATGGCAGTTAGTCATAATGAAGCACATGTGCACTTCTGTTACCATGGTTACGCTTCACTCACATCATTGTCATCATTGTTTAATCTTACTGAACAGTATTATTGTAATAGAGAGGCAAAGTCACTCCCTTCTGGTGTATCGCATGGCAACTGGGTGTGTAGTATTTCTAATTACAAATCTTCAAAGTCTGATAGAGTTTTATGACAATCTGCAACTTTCTTGATTTATAAAATTATCTTATATATTGACAAACACACAATTCAAACAGGATCAAAAATATTTAGTCCCTCACCATAGACAACAGTTCATATATTTTCTGACGTTGGGGCCCATGATGGTTAACTGGAAGAGGTGTGACTTCTCCTCCCTATTGTGGAAAAAAGTATAAATTGTAAAGAGAGAGAATACAGAAGCACTTGAGTTCCCATTAAGTGATATAGTTAATATATGAGACAGAGTCATGTTAATGTTTGGCTAGCTAGCTACAAAGTTGCTAGTGCTAATATCAAATTCATACATGGCTCATAGTGTCTAGTTTGTCTTCTCTGTCCAAACATGTGTCTTCTTATCTCCTCCTGCTCTTACATCACCACAAATTCAGCCATTGTCTGATGTTCACAATTTTTTTCATTTTCAGGGACTGTTATGGGATGCTTTTTTTTTTTTTTTTTTTTTTTTGAGCAAAATGGTTGCCAAGGACCTTCTAGCAATGCGGGAGGGAGTACTTAAGTAGCTAAGAGCAAACACTTACAGATGAAAGTGGTTTCCCGTACAACATCCTAAGAAAATCCTTATGGTGATTTTATGCAAGTCGTTAACCTTAGCCTAAGTGGTTTTATGCAACCAGGCACAGGCAAATAAATTGGAGCTAGGCTGTACACACCAAGAATAAGACAATGATCCTCGCTTATTTTTGTTATTTAGTTTGACAGTTGGCCCTCAGCCACAAAATAAGGGCTGAACCACAGCCCTTAGTCTGTGTAATGGTTCAAAATTGACCTGTCACTAGTTTGAAAGTCTGGTATTCTTATAAATCTAAAATCATTGCCGCATGTCAACAGACGGGCTGATGAAAATCTTTTCTGGCTGTACACACTTGTACTGGAGCTGTGTTTTCTAGCCTTATCCAGGACAAAAAAACGATGCCATGTATCATTTTCCTCAACTGTGTCATTATTATGGCTCTGAAAGGTCTTGACATTTACTATAAGCACTTGTGCCAGAGACAACATCTAGTTTAAATGGCTTGGTGTCTCCACCCCAGCGCAGATGCTGGTAAGACAGAAAAGAGGAATATTAAGTGACTGTTCAAACTCCACAGGACACAATTTAAAGGAGGAACTGTTGACTCTCTCTTTAACGCAGACCTTAACCGTGGCTGAAAAGCACTCTCTCCACTTTTTGCATTTCATCACTTTTTTAATTAGGCCACAGCCAGTTCTGTTAAAAAGCATAAGCAAGGCTACTTCATCTCAGAAGCTTTGTTGAAGATATTACAGATATAGTGAGCACTGAACACATCAGTTAGCTGCCAATGTCTGCAGTTTCAAGCACTCATTTGGGGAAAAACCTGCTTTACCTCTTATGACACATCTGTGGGCACACCTGAGTCTGTCACTGTTAATTAAACACCAAAATCCTCTCGCCTGTTTGCTGCACCACATGTTTAATGCGATCAGTGCTGCCGTCAGCACAATGTTGCTCTCTTTCACAGTCCTTATGCTCGTCATGGTCGTTGCATCACGAGGATCAAGTCATTTGACCTCATTTTTTGACAAGTGGATAGACGCCATCATGATGCGAAACAATGGACGTGGGAGAGGGGCTTTTGTTAGGGAGAGGCTTCCAGATAGAGCCACCCAGGCGCAGATATTACTGTGAGAAACTCATACTGTCTTATGTCAAAAAATGTGACCTTTCCTTTTAAAAAGTAGAAAGCAGGCATATTGCTGGGGTCTGTCTCCTCCTGCCCAAGGGAGGCTGGGTGTACTAAAGTATTCATCAGATTCATTACTCTGGCATCTATTTGCAATAGATGTGCTTTACAAATGGAAATCCGCCAACAAGGTGACATGCTAGAACAGTGCCTAAAAAGGCATTCATAGCAGCTGCCTCCTAAGACCTCCAGTTAACCTCTTCCACAGCATCCACCAGAAACTCAGTGCCTGACATGACTTATTTTAAATTGTCAGTCAGCTCGTTGCTGAAGCAGCCTAATCTCTTTTAGATGAGGAATTTATGAAATTATTAAAACGCTATCAAGTAAATAAGTATTATAATAAGTATTATCCTGTAGCCTGTATTATAACCCTGTAGCCAATTGTTATATCAAGGCTTTGTATAATAAACCTTCCAATTAAAGTGATATTCATCACCCAATGATGAGAAATTATCTGAAATATGTGTACCTTTGACACCTTTTGTGTCAAGTGTTACATATTTGATCATTGTAGAAGGACACTAATCAGATGTTCTTTGAGGATTTACAGTTTAGCCTAGGTTAGCAATTCAGATGCATATGTGAAGTACACTCATCTCTTTTTTAAAGGTCCAGTGTCTGTTTATGGAAATCTATTGGCAGGATATAGCAGAAATGGAGTATAATATTCATTAGTATGTTTTCATTTGTACATAATTACCTGAAAATACGTGTCTGTGATATCGTAGAATGAGCCATTGACTTCTGTACACCAGGCTTGGGCGGCATCTATTTTTTCAGACTTTCATACCTTCCTGACATTTTACTGGTATATACGGTATTACAGGGCTGGGCGTCATATCGATATTATATTGATGTCCTGATACAACCCTGTCATTGTTTTACTGTTATTTATGCTATTTTTGCATTAATATAACTGTTGCATTTTGTATGTTGCATTTGATTGAACAAGTTTTACTATTTACTACAAGTTATACTTTTGGGTAGCTTAATCTATAGTAATGCATCATAGTCTATAAGATAATCACTGTTATTTTAGAGAAAAAAATTGAGATATATATTGTATATATCAGTGTAGCGTAAAAATGTTGAGATATTATTTAAAGCCGTATTGCTCAGCCCCACGGTATTCTGATGGTATTTGTGTAAAAGTTGTGTAAAATGGCTCAACTCCACTATTTTCCACTGTTGGTAGTACTCTCTCGAAGTTGGTGGATGTTACTGTCATAGCAATGCTATTCCTGCAGTTGGGAAACAACAAACACAGGAGCGTTACTTTGGTCTTGAGAAGCAGCAGCCTTTATTAACTGACAAACTGAAACCAAAACTGTACCTTCACTGCCAGCCCGACAACTTCACTGTTCATCTTGTCCTTTGTTCAGCACACATTTATTGTCACTCTCTGCTACTTGCTCTTTCATTCTCACTCAACTGTTAACACACTAACTACGTAATGCTTACATAACCAATCTCTTGTCTGCAGTATTTGCTGGCTGACCTTTATTAAAGTGACTACGCCTAAAATACTCTCAGAATAGAGGCATTATTCTCTTTTTGTCGTCAGTCTTGTAACTGTATGTCTCAGAAGCCATGGTTGTCTGACTGACCTCTGGTGGCATGTGCTGCGCACTAAGGTACAACAATATACAATAGAACTGACCCTAGATTCTGACACTGTGGTGCATGTGCCACTGGTGCTACACAGACTTGCTTTAGTTGTAGACAGAGGGATGTTAGCAGTGATTTTTAAATAAAATGAATGAATTTAAAACATATAATGGTTGGTATTTTGAGTACACTTGGAGTATTTTCTTAGGTGGTACGCTGAGAAACAGTGCAAAATACAATACAACATATCCATTGTATCAGTTTATGGATTGTGAAAAAAATGATACACTACAGTATCAGGACATTATTTTTTGATACTGTATTGTTTCTCAAAAACACTTTATCATGAATGTGCGATGTGCAGTCCAAAATGGACAAACCAAACAGTGGCTCTAGATACTGCATTTGATATTTGGCAGCCATAGTTTCTCCTGCATGTTTGGACCAGGAAGAGAGATGAGGTGTTTGCAGTCTACAAGCTCACCACTTGAGGCCATTAAATCCAGCACACTGGTCCTTTTAAAACAGATACATAATCCAAACTAGTGTTGGAGGGTAAGCCAGCTCATTTTTCTGGTTTTCTATTTAACACCTTTTCGAATGCTGCCAGAGCTTTTTAGTAACATGTCTCGATTCCATAAATCATGTTGTAACTCTGTAGTGGTGCTAACATATATTACAAGTCAAATTTGCACACTGTAAACCATTTCCAAATGGATTACATTTATAGTCATCATTTGTCAAGCAAGTCAATCCATTGTACTTTCTAAAAATTAAGCGTTTCTATTTCTAATATATTTCAATTAGTGCTAAAGTGATTGAGTGCCCCGGTGAATTAAAGCCTAAATAGAAATGCTTTTTCAAGGTAAATCCTTCGGGAGAAATAGATGCTATGCTAGGTTTTAAAACATCTTTCTAATATTCTTATAATCACTACAATTATAGGGGATAGTGAAAATGATTTGGGGTGGAAAATGGAGCTTTTACCCATTCCCAGCTGTGAGTATCCACATAATTGCCATAATTCTACAGTGAAATCTCAGAGGACTGTTTTCTGTTGTGCGAAAGCTATAAGCCTCAAAATTAAACTTGACAGAGAATGACTGGAGAGGCAATAACAGGTTATCTTTTTGGCAATTTTTAAGTGAAGTCAAACTGAATTCTTTAGAAGAACATGTCCGCTGTACTGAGAGACTTTTTTTTTTTTTTAGTTTGTCCAGAATACACTTTACAATTTAAATTGAGCATGAGGCTGAGATGTGTCCACTTGCTATTTACAAGTGTATTCATTATGTGAGTTTCGATCAAGTGTTGGCAGTTTTTAGAGACTGATTTTCATTAAGCTGTATCAGAAATAACACTGTTTCTGTGCATGTTCTTGTGGATATATATGTGTGGAAGATTAAGCAGTTCTCCATGACAGCTATTCCAGAGTAAATTTCTTTTTTACCAGCTCCTTTGTCGAACAGTGTGCTGCCTTTTCTGCTCTAAATCATATGCCAGCACTTTCAGTCTTTCATTCCAGAGAGCTGAAACGATTCCTCAGAGCCCCTTCAATTAAAATCCTTAATCAATCAGTTAGCATCTCCTTGTGTTTCATGATAATTAGTTGTGCTACTCTGACAACATTGCGTAATCTCATCTGCGCCTCCTCAGTTGAGCCTAGTTATATACCAGCAAGTCGTGGTGTGCCTCTCATGTCAGCAGGTTATAGACAAAACTCGCTGACATCAGAGTTTGAAGCATGAGTGATGGTGAAGCTTTGAAACAAAGAGTGCAGGCGTAGGGGTGGTACACTTTGTTTGGTATGCTGAGCATGGAAAACACCTCAACCTTTAGTAAGCTTCTGGGAAACGAGAAATTTCCTGCTCAGAAATCTCTGCAGTAGGCATAATCATATATCCCCGAATTCAGCTTTGTTCAGTCCAAGTCAGAAGGTGAACCTTTTATGAAATGACATATATGACTGACCAAAATCTCTGTCCATTTCTCACCAACACTATCTGTTTCTGAATGTTTTAAGCAGGGGTTCTCAAAGTTTTGATGACTGAGTGCCAATGTAGGCAGCCAGCATTTGATTAAGGGCTACACAGGAAAACCCATGAATTAGGATTTGTGATTGGTCTCATAATGGGGTTTAACGTTAAATTCCTTGAGCACAGAATTCACTTGCTTGCAGGTAAGGTAGATCCCTTTATCTGTCCCCCGAGGTCCGACAAAGTAAGAGTTGATCCATTTCTCTTGAAACCTCCTTTTCTCCTCAGTTACTTATTGTTTTTTTTCCATGGTGGCTTTTACATCTCATGTCCACATCACACTGCAAAGTTGTCCACTGAAATACAGCACTAGAGTTGATGACAGCATAATTCCTGCAACACTGGCAAGGTGCCCTTAATTGCCATGCAAAGTAGCTTTCTATGAGTAGTCATTCCTAACTTGACACACGCTGATTAGGGGGCATAGTTTGACATAGTAGTCGAGAAGTGAATTAAAGGTCCAGTGTGTAAAATGAAATGGGATTTATTGGTAAAACATTGCAGAAATGGAGTATAATACTCAGAAATATATTTTAGTTAATATATAGTCACCTGAAAATAACAATTGATATATTTTCATTAGCTTAGAATGAGCTGTTTATATTTACAAAGGGTGCAGGCATGAATGTACTGTTAAGAACCGATCCCAAAGATCATGGCACCCATGCGGTCCAATAAAACTGCTCGCCTGCCAAAAACATTTTCTACCTTCTGGGTTTACTTCTGTGGTATGCAGCCCACTGAATATGCAGAGTAGTGTTTCTCCTGCTGGCCTGCGAGTTCCCGGTTGGCCCATAGACTTTACGTTGTAATGACATCACGGATTATTACAGGAAAGTTTTACAAATACAAAATTTAATGAGGGAAAAAGTCCTAATTGACCTTGTTTGGAGTTTGAGGTGTCCTGTCAACAGATTTACAGACTCTTTTCTAATGATGGCTTATGAGGAAAATGCATTTTGGGCTGCAGGGGCCTTTTTCAGTGCAATTCAGTGAGAGGACAGTAAGAAAAATTGGAAGCAAGGCTGAGCAGCAATTCCTGTCTAGTTCTCTTATATGTCTGTGGGTTCCTCTTCCATGTAGTTGTTTATGTTGCACTGCCATGTGTCTACAGTAGCCCAGAACGTACAAACCAAACACTGGCTGAAGAATCGGCCTTTCGTGTTTTGCAGTAGTTTCGTGGACACAGGAGGTTCTCCTACATGCTTGGAAGGAGATGGTGAGATGAGGTGTTTGCAATCTTCAAGCTTATCACTGCTATATGTCACTTAATCTTACACACTGGTCCTTTAAATGTAGGCTGTTAAAAGTGTTGAAATGAATAAAATATAATGCATGCATTTCATGCCATGTTCAGGGACCACACTCAATGTTTCTGAGGGTTACCATTAGCCTGCGGGTTGCACTTTGAGAACCCCTGTAAAGCTTGTTCCAGCGAGTGTTAGTTGCAGAAGTGAGACTGAATCATCATCATGGGAGATATTCCCTTAGGATGGAGTGGTTGATGTCATTATCTTCAATGCAGGATCTTTATGTGTGAGCATGGTTTGAGGCTGGAGGGACTACAGGTAAACATGAGTTTGATCCCATGAGAATAATAAATCAGAAGTGTTGACACATGGTTAGTTTAGTAATGCCCTTCAGTGAATTAAAACAATCCAGAGGGATTTCAGCTCTTGTAGAGCACATTTTCTTGTCCTTTAGTGAAATTCAACATTAGTCTTGTACACTTGTCTTACAATAGAAATATGCTCTTTGTTCTGAGGAACCATCATTCCAGAGTTATGAACAGTTAATCTGGCCTGCACGTGTTCCTCACATGACCTTCAAACTAACACTTATAGAGCCAGAATCAAAGCTTTGAATTAAACTAATGTATGAGATGCAGTATTAATTTAGATTCTTAAAGACTAGAGGAATATCCAGTATTTTTCTGAATGCTGTAGTTCCGCTGATTAAAGAAACATCGGTCTCTTATGAGTCATACATTTTTCACTACTCATATTTTGGAAGAAATCTTTATAATAACCTTGCCTGAGTTTTTTAACCATCAATCAAGGAAGTTCTCCAAACGAAGAAAGACACATTAACTATAATTTTATCACTTCATTAGCTCACTTATATGCTTACTTTTCAGAAATTTTAAAGTGAAGTGAAGCTGAATTTTTAGATGAATGTGTCCATGGCGTTGGGAGATTTCTTCTTCTCTTACATTGCTGAGGTTGTCTGGGAAACAGTTTACAATTTAAATTGTGCATGTAGCCATGATTTATCCACTTGCTTTGATTTCCACTGCTTTTCAGGATGCTGTTCCTCTGATTAAAGGGGCAGTTCACCCCAAAAATCATGCATTTTCCCCCTGGCTTGTAGTGGTATTTGACAATCTAGATTGTTTTTGTGTGAGTTGCCGAGTTTTGGAGATATTAGCTGTAGACATGTCTGCCTTCTCTCGAATACAATGGAACTAAATAGCATTAGGCTTGTGGTGTCCAAACTCTAGTTCTATCTAGCCTATATTTGAGAGAGGGCAGACATCTCTGTGACCGATTTCTACAAAACTTGGCACACCAAAACAACATAGATGGATAAATAGCACTACAGGTAAGAGGAAAAATATGTATTTTTGATTTTGGGGTGAACCGTTTCTTTAAAGAAATATCAGTGTCTTTTATGACTCATACATTTTTCACCACCCAGATTTTGGAAGAAATCTTTCTAATAACCTTGTCAGTGTTTTCTGCTGTCAATCAAGGAAATTCTCTAAATGAAGCGAGACATATTGACTGTAATCTCTATTTTAGCACTTAGTTAGCTCACTTATATGTTCACGATGGCTGGTCTCTCACAATTGATTACAAACTCCAGCAGCTAAAAGAGGTGCGTATTGTCATAATTCATTTGGCTCTATGTTGGCATGGCTAAAGAATTTTAATTGGAGTTGCTCTGAGCAGGTTTGGGGTTTTGTTTTTCTCTCTCTCTTTCTCTCTCTCTGTCATCTGCATAATGAGTGTGTGGATTTCAGGCTGCTGTAAATGTTTGTTGGAGCCGAGTAATTGGAGAGTCTGCATTGGTAATTATTAGTAAATGGAGAAAGAAGCAGTGGAGCAAATCAATATCACTGAGAATAGTGCTACCTTTTGTTTCCAGTGGGGTCAGAAGTTAAGGTAACATAAGTGTCATGCTGCACAGAGATTAATAAAAGCCTCATTTGTGAGACTGATGCATTAATATTACCCAGACTCTATACACAGTAAGTAGGCCTAGTACTCTATATGGTGTTGGAGTAACAATGAAACACTGAAGAACATTTTACTGAATAGCTTTTCATTTAATTTTGTGGTTGATGTAAGGCGGCCATGACAAATGTGCCTATTCAATACTTACTGTGTAATTGCAGATTCATGACAGTGTATTAACTCTTTGCTATTTTGTGCAGATGGCACAAATGGTTTGTTACTGTAGAGTGATCCAATTAAAACAACAAAATCTGGTGTTGTTCAAGTGTAATTTAAAACAGTCCCCTCAGCACTTGACTTATTATGGGAACACAGAACACTATCATCAGTCACGATGGTTGGTGCTGCAAAAAACCCTGACTGCCACTGTTTAATAGCACGGTTAGTAATGTAACAATTAATAAATAATATTTTAATTTTGGACATTACAAATCATGAAGCTCCTAAAAAAAGATTTTATCTAGGCTTAAACATAGAGAGAAAACTTTGACATTAATAGGCTGTCAAGCTTTGTTCTAACCACAGCATGGCAGGCAGATTGACTCAATCTGTGCTAATGTTAACCAGCGAATTCATCAACTGATCTGTGAGAATGCCACTCATTAGGATTCTAATTTTAGACTCGGGGGGCTTTTCGCTATCCATAATGGGACTTTGATTTCTCCACACTCGTCTGTCTCTCACTGTTTCACCTTATCCTTACCTATCTATGTGTCTCTGCAGCTCTCTCTTCGTTAACGGCATCTAATGGTAAGCAGCCCAGGTAAATGTAGTTGCGATCAGTTAATACCTAGTAATGGATGAGCTGTCTGGTATTCCCTGTAAATACTGTCTGTAGTATTTGGTCTGCTCATATACAACATACAAAGTGCAGCCGAGTTCTGTTGTGTGTGATTTTCAGCAGTTGAGTCACTGTGCTCAGTCAAAGGGATCACAGTAAAATCTGAGACTGGAAAATAAAAAGAATAAACCACAGCCTTGGCCCATATCAGTCATCAAATTATCAATTATCCCATTTGAGGCAGAGGCTGGAGGCTTTTAGACATCCTCGTTACATATCACCATTATAATAGAGATGCACAAATAAAACCACCATCTTTGCTACTTGGCACAACACATTTATGACACATTTATATTTGCTGTGTAACAAACAAAAAGTTAATCTCTCCACTAGGGATGTGTACAATTAGTCGACTAGATAATTAAATGTTACTACCTTTGCTAGTCAGCACCAAAAATATGTGTCAATTAAACTAATTATTGATGTTTTATCAGTGTACAATGCCAATTAATTGTTGCCTCTAAGATGTTAGGCAGCTACCCACCACTAGCACGGGCTGCAGTCCCAGCAGACAGCAGCTCTTCTGTCTCTGCACTGATGCTCAAAGAGCATGGGTGGTGTTGTAATCAGCAAAGTGGGACAGATAGCAGCTCGTGAAAACCAGCATGGTTTGGAAGCGTTTTAATCCAAAACAAGGTTGTCAACAAGGTTGTATGTAGCCTGTATATATAAACACTTGACTCTGAGCAATGCATAACCAGTCAGCACAGGGATGTGGACGTTAACCTGAAGGAAGAGCCGGCCGCTGGTGCTAACACTACACCAACTTTAGCCACAATGTGTAGCAGCAGATTAATAAATTGTGCTCTATTTTGAATGTTTTGAGTGTTTTCTTACTTTTAGACTAGTCAACTAGTTTAAATTAAAATTCCATTTAATCAATAGGGAAAATTAGTCTCCACTAGGGCTATAAGGTTGCTGTGTTTGTGCCAAATTGTGACAGTATGGAGGTCATAGTCTGGGGTCACAGTCGGTGCACACAGCCACACGCAGAGTTATACCCAGAAAATGTTAGCAGTATGCTGTCAGCACAGCAAACTGACTATTAAATCAGTTGTCTGGGAACAATTCCGGTTCCCAGTCAGCAGTGATGAAAGAGCAGTGGATAAGACGGAGTGGGATGGAGTGTCAGCATTGCCACACGTGAATGGAACCATATCGAACATGCTAATTTTAATTTTAATACAGTGCAATACATTAATGTTTGGGTGCTCTGAATGTTTAAATACAACCAGGGTGGAACTAATTGAAACACTCCTCCTAATGTGAAATAATGGTGCTGCTAATGGTCTCCCTAATGGTGCTGAGCAAAACCCAGAGGAACAGCTTGTCACTACAGTGAGAATAGCTGGTCCACCTTAAAGGCCAGTCCACCTTCAGTGAGCCTGGGTTGAAGTTGTAGCTAACTGTGGGGCTTACGCCCTTCACTTTAATCTGCTGGTGGCAAACAAGACACAGGAACTTGGCTCAAGTTATGAGGAGTTGTAGCATTTATTCACTGCCAAATAGCCTAAACTGTACACACTGCACTGCTATGTTCACAGCTATAATGTTACTGCTAACTTCACTGTCACACACACTCTCCCTCTCTGTAGGCCAGACACTTGCTAATGTTACACTCACAACCTACGCATTGTTGTTTTTTCATAATTATAGTGTAATTTTCCATTTCTGTGCATAATGGCAACTTAATTAGTAATGGCTTTTTTCTTTACAATGCATTTTGGTATCACCATCATTTATGTGTTTTCATTGAAACATCCAATGGTAATGTAATATTTATACTCCAATACCATTTACTGTGCTTTTAAGTGGGCTTTTTATTTAGTGTCTTTGGTCCTGTTTTCTCAGGCCATTCATAGTTTAGTTGGTGAGGAGTTTTTGTGGCCTAAATTCTTATTTGTGGTTGGATTATCTTTGATAACATTTTGTAAGACAAATTCTTATGTTATAAATGTCTACAGGTGAAATGATTAGTGGATTAATCAATCAGTTGATCAACAGAAATGTAATTAATTGATTACATTAAATAATCTGCAACTATTTTCATAATCTATTAATCCTTTTAATCACTCTTCACTGACAAACATTCACTTGTTTCCACTCTTATTGTCATGATTTGCTGCTTTTCTCTGTAAAATGAATATCTTTTTGTTTTGGACTGCTTGTCAGACAAAAGGCATCTTGAGCTCAGCATAAGTGTTTTGATCTTTTGTTTTTCTCTTTTTTGCATTTTGTGCGTAATATAGATTGCAATCTGCAGATGAATCAATAATGAAAATGATTGTTGCTTGCAGCCCTAAAAACAGTGTCCAAAATTAGCACTAGTCACCAGCAAAATGCTGGCAAAATATGCAACGGGCTGGTAGATTTGCTTCACTCATTATAAAAAAAAGGTATTCTGTTGAGTAGCTGGTAAAATCTGAACATTCATTAGCCATTTGGCAGGTGGACAAAAAAGTTAATTTTGCACTCTGCTTAAAAATGACTTTATGTGTATAGACACCAAAACAGAATTTCAAGGCTGTAGCCCAGTTTCGTAGCAGCAGAGTGAACTACATTGCTCTTCTCCTGGTGTCTCAAACCCACTGAGTATGTGCTTGGCAGCGTGAACAGCTATGCAACTAATTCAGAAGCTTTTGGACGAAGAAAAAAGATAGCATTTCTCTGCGGAGATATTTTAACTATCCTCTTTAACTCCATCAAACTTACATGAAAGCTTTATAGACCAACATGGAATTAACCTCAGCTAGGTTCTCTGTAGTGTAGTCGGGGTGTCTTTGTCCTCTTTATTATGTGCCTTTAGCATTATGATAGGGGGATTACAGCTTCCAGCTAATTAGCATCCTGCCCGAGGAGCTACAAATGAAATTTATTTGTAGATAATACAGTGTATGTAGCTACCATGCCTCCATCGTGTAAAAATGAGCATGCCAACTGTTGGATTTGACTCGCACTGTTTCATCTTACTGTATTTTGAGAGACACAGTCAGGTGCCACAATAGAACTTGCCCGAGGCTTGCAATCAGTTTCCAGCTTCCACAGTACACTCCGCAATCTCTAAAACAGCCAGTTGTCTTCAGTGGAAGTGTGTGGGCCACGTCTTTCTTCCGCAAAACCTCAATCCAGGCGCTCTTTGATTTCAATACAATGCCCCCGCTGCCTTCCTCTCTGCACTGTGCGAGTGTCACTTTCATTTCAGAATATTCACCCATATTTTGCCAGAGCAGTTGCTAATGGGTAGTCTTTTCAAAGCCTGGCGAGGATAATCCTGTCATCTTTGTTTTCATGGCCACCTCAGGGCCATTCAACAAGTTCAAAAGACAGAAACTGCAGTGCAGTGTTTGTGAGGTTGGTTCTCGCTGTTGTGCTCCGTATCTGCCATCACAGGCAGAGCTACATGTGAAAACAGGTGCTGTGCTGAATGACTTCAGTGGCATGTACTAGCACACTTAAGGGAATATCCAAGCCAGATGCTTTATTATGTTTGTGTTAATGCTGATGCCAGTGTACCACAACACAAAAGTGCAGAGGTGGGAGGTGGTTCTTGAAACAGTTGCACTGCTGAAAATTACTGCTTTCACAATGAATTTTGGCTTGTTTTCCAATTTTCCTATCAGATGTGTTGACATGTAAAATCAACCACCTGATAAACAAGCGTATTCTCCCTGACAGGCCAATGTGGACGTTCAAAGATTATTAAGTTTACAGTCTCTGTGGAAGCCACTGGTTTTTCTGATTTTCACTCCACAGTATTGGCTGGGTATTTCTTTCCTGGGAACAAAATGATTCACCTTGAGGGAGCGGCATGTTTGATTTGATTGTGAGGACTGTGGGAGAAGAGCATCTTATGCATTTCTGTGATGAGAAAATATTTTCAAGTAGTGTAGTTCAGATCATTGTAAGAAAGAAGCTTCAGTATCAGAAGTGTTTACAGCAAAATGAAACCAAGGCTTCTGCACTTGTCTCAGCACACTGCAGGAATAGTGACATTGCCTGAAAGAAATGTAGAGGGTCTGAGACAAGGTGATATCAAGACTTATGACACACAAAGAGTTATTCATGTTTTAGCAGGTTGGTATCATTACAATGCAGAATAAACCGGGGCACAAGCTTAGTGAGCCAGGTTTTTTCATCGGTGTAATAAATTTGTTGTACCTGGAAAAGTGACTCTGTAATGAAAACATTAAGTTCAGGGATGGAAATTAATTTGATGATGAAAAAAACACAACCTGCGGAGACACTGTACTAGAGTTGTAAACAATGTTGGAGATAAATAGTGTATCATAAGATGCTGTAGTTTAATAGGTCACATAAATAAAGAGGCTTAAAGATCCTGAACCAGAGCATTCACTGAGCAGTGAAGGACCAAATGCACGAGTGATGATGCCTTTAAACTCAAACATCAGTGTGAGTGCAGGCCAGTTTTGTCTTGGTTCAACCAAAGAATGCCACTAACATTACAGTGCAGGAGACAGGAGGTCATACAAGACGTTAGGGCTGTGTCAAGTGACTAATTTCCCTGTTGATTTATCCAAGTCAGTGCTAAGTGAGGATAACAGCAGTGCTAGCACTAGGAGTCTGCTCTGCTTGTAGGTTAACATCCACGCCTGGGATGAATGTGGTTACTACTGATGAGTATTGTTAGGTTTTTATTGATGCCCATATTGATAGTGATACTGCTTAGATACAGATACTGATTGATGCTTTTATTGATACTACTCGCCATAATTTGATGCAAAAAATACATGACATGAAAATATGTGAAAAGATCCAGCAATTACTTTATTATGATTTTTTTTTCCAGAGGTAATGAGTTAAATTGCTTCCTGAGTTATTATGTTTAGCTGCATTTTCATCCAATTTAGTAAAGTGAGTCCACACTTTTGAACTGTTTGCCCTGTCAGGTGCTCATGTAACATTTCATAAATACTAATTGCAATATTATTGTCCAGGAGCTCTGACTAGTCAGCAACAGGTATTGGTTTTATACTGGTTCTTGATACCCATTTCTAGTGGTTACCCATTTCTCTGGTCAGGTGGCTATACAGCCTACATACAACTTTATTGTCATCCACCTCTCTTGTTTAGATTTGGACAGAGGCTGTCGCTTACCAGGGCTGCAGCCTCAGCTAGTTGAGGGTGGGTGCGTAACATTTTAGACGTTACCTGTTAACAGTGTCTAGTGTCGACTAGCGAGGGTAGCAATGTTTAATTGAGTAGTCGACTAATCATGCACATCCCAACAAGACTAGACTCATAAGTCAGCCTCTAAACACTTAATCAATATAAACTGAAGAAGTTTCCTGGCATTAGTTGCTAAAGCCGGGCTGAAACAACTAGACAGTTAAAAAAAAAACAGCCACCATTGCCAAACCAATCCCAAGTCTTTAGGGCAGCCCTTCATAATGGGGTGGTGACATCGTGTGCTTGTATTGAGGAGAATGCAGAGAGAGCATCATTTCTGGTATATAAATTGTCTGGTACTAAAAAAATTAAAGACTTGTAGGGTTGTTAGCAGCTGTCCTGACCGCTGTTCTAGCAGTTACCTTGCATTTAGAAATCCCCAGAAAATTGGTACGCTGTGAAATATCCAATTGTCAGGTATTGCAAGACTATTACAACAAAACAGCTTAGTCTTTCCTGAAATTCCCCGAGATATTGTGTCAATGTTTCTAAAATAAAAATATCTATCTATCTATCTATCTATCTATCTATCTATCTATCTATCTATCTATCTATCTATCTATCTATCTATCCGTCTATCTGTCTATCTGTCTTTCTGTCTGTCTGTCTGTCTGTCTTTTGGGTAACAGCAGAGGGATTTGAAACTGGCATCATTATGTCCACTTAACTAAAAACAAGACAGCTTTCCACTCAGAAATTTTGTGTTGACAGGTGCATTCAAATTACACCAACATTTGCCTAATGGATTGTTTCAGCGCAGTAATGGTGTGGTCCTGCAAAAGACGTTTGTTATGACATCTAAGAATTTCATCGTGTAATAGTCTAAAATAAGAAAGGACAATGCTTTGAGAGTTAGATGACAGTTACATAAGTGGTCGTGATATTTCACTCAGAAAGGAAGCAATTTCCCCTACTCAAGGAAAGTTGTTAGACCTTATGCAGATATCAACGAAAAACCTTGTTTTGTTTTTTTAAGAAGTCCAAAATGCTCTGATTTTAAAGAATCCAAAAAGAAGAATTATCTACGTAGCAACAGACATTTGAAAAAGATTTGTATCATTAAAGTTTTCTTTGTTTTTCAAAGGGTTTGCAGCACAGTAACTGATACATGTCTCTTGCAATCAATAAGGTTTAACTTTGCCCAGACCACTGACACTTGATACAGAATTCGGCTTGATAGGATGTTTGTTGGCTGCAGGAACTGTTTATTTACATGTTGTGTCATGCCATGATAATGACAGCTTTTTACAAAGATATCAGTGTACTGGACAACAGTGCAAAACAGCTTTGAGTAACAATTGCTGTATAACCTTAAATACTGTAAATGACTTAATTTTATGATATTGGTGTGTTTTTTTGGCAAACAGGATAGTTTGGATTATTTGATGCAGACCTGTATGAGGTATTTGATAGTCTGTCTGTTACCTGCAGTAGATGCTGGTTGGCACGCCCCCACTTTGGTAAGGCAGAGAGGGGCACCAGCATGTAAGCTAAGCTATCGGTCCCTTTAACGCAGTATATCTGTAGTACATTTCAGTAGTAGTAGCGATATAGGGACATGCTGCAGGATTATCTGAAGTAGATATTTCACCGTGCTACATTTGACAGCAGGAAAACCTTCTGAGTGATTGTTCAGGGCACGTCATATGGACACTTGCCAGTTGCTCCAAATTGATTTCTGTTTTCCCATGATCAACTCGAATGCGCACTTCTTGTGTGTCAACTCAGCTACTGGTTTGCCGACTTAATTATTCCACAGATAGATATATTTTTTATCTCACAGTTAATAATAGGGGGGATACTGTACACAGCTGCATGAATAATTCATGCAGGCATTCCTTTGTAGAGATTAAAAACGGAAAAAGAATAATTCATGCTGTAAGCTTACATAAATGGTTTTAGAAACAGCTAATCAACTAGCAAGCCTGTCTAAAGCGCAGCGGCTACCAAAAGTTGTGAGTTTGTCCTCAGAAGTGCCTGCTTAGAAGCCAGCCTGAGAATAAATTCAAAGGCTTCTGTCCATATCATCTCTACCTCCTCCTCGATCTAAATTCTTATGATTTTCTCCTGGATGTGACACGCTGAAGCCTCTCCTGGTTTACTCTGCCACCGAGGAAGTGACAGGTCCTAATTATACAGTCTGGGGGCTCAGAGACACTTAAACATGAACAATTACGTAGGGATAAAAGCAGCAGATAAAAGGAGGGGAATAACGAGAAGAGGGAAAAAAAAGGGCAAGAGAGAAAATGAAACAGAAAAAGGATTTCGAAAAAAAACATTTTGTAGGGTTTGCTGATAAAGCAGACAAGAGATTGAGTTTGTGGCGAGCAAAATGACAGTAATGGGTCTTTCGACTTGTTTCGACGTCGTAATCAGATTTAGAGGCACATCATGTATATTTATTCAGGAGGGTTTTTTACATAATGCTCTTTGTGCTCACCAATTGCACAGATCAGTCATGCCTCAGCGCACACCAACAATTTCTCAACCCATAAGCTGAACCTTTGTCCTTCATTGAAACCCAGAGAACATACAGCAGACTGTTATTAGATGTCTTCCCAACCATATGGTTTGCAAGCTTAGTAATTGCCTGCGCCTGCATTACAGAATATTGTGGATGAATTCATGATCTGAACATGCTGTGCTATTTAGCAAACCTCTCTAAAGGACACTGGCCTTCTGTTTACTCTGCTGTAACCCTCCGAGCCCTAAATGGATTAATGATCCTGGAGTTGTCAGTTCATACGCCGGCTCAGAGGATACTGCTGATGTGTCCTTGAGCGAGGCACTTAATCTAAATTGTGTCAGTTAATATCCATCTTCATAAATGCATTATACACATATCATAGGTTATGTAAGTCACCCTCGATGAAGTCAGGAGAAACAAACAATGCGAGCCCCAGATAGCACCTTGGCCCACAACACAGTCCCGGGGAATATCAAGTGGCTGTTGTCTGGATTGCATTGCTTTGTCATTGTTTGGAGGCCCTATCATAATGTATTCTGTATGCACGTAGAGGTCCCTTTTTTGCAGGTAGATAAAAATAGTTCCGCTGTTCCAAAGAGATACTCACAGGTTCTCAACTTCTGTCAATATTTATAGCTCTCCATGCCCACCTTAGTGTCTGGCAAATGCGCACTACACAGTAAACAGGGCCACAGCGTGTTGCTGACATGTTAGGGGTCTTGTGGGCAGTGCTTAATCAGGCCAGTATAGCTCACATGCTCACTCTGAGTGGGTGGTTTGCTCAGACCCGGACCCCACGTACACTTGGAGGGGAGTTTGCAGGGTTGCCCAATTAGTGCTGAAAAGTGTAGCAGTGCGTCAGCAGGGAAGTGTGCACCAGAGGAGGCGTGTCATCAATCATCACTCCAGCTCCAGGCTTGTTCCAACCCTTTTCCCTATCTGGCAGAAGGAGAAAGAGGGAGAGAATGACAGTGGCCAGCCAATTCCAGGAATGACAAGAGGCTGCACTGGAACTGACTGCATTAAAGACTAGCTCTGGGCATCAGTAAAGGACAATTGTTTCTTTTTTATCCATTTTTAATTGTATGCATTTCTTTAAAGGAGGAGTCTGGTGATCATCTGCATTTTTGTCATTCTCAACTAATCTCCTCAGTAGAGCAAAGTATTAGTATATTAGCAAAGTAGTCTGTATAAAGTAGGGGTGGGCATGTCAAGCAAAATCACTACTTGATATTTACTGTGAAGTTGTACATTTGTGATATAATGGCTTTATCTGTGTTAGTTTTTTCAGATTTTTGGCCCTGAGCCGTAGATGGGAGTGCACTGGTTTTGACTAATTTAGCCTAGTTTGTAACTGGTGACTAGTCTTGACTCTTTGCTCCAATTAAGACAGTTAATCAAGTTTGCCACCTGGCAAAACCTTGGTCAACTCTCTAATCTAATCTAATCTAATCTAATCTAATCTAATCTAATCTAATTCAGATAACTAGCTATCTTATTGTCGGCTGTTTAGTTACACCTGATAGCTAATGTTAACAAATTGCTAGCTATCTAGCTAGTTACATCAGTAGTTAGCTAGTTGGTTGCCTGGGACTTTGCTAACATTAGCTGCCTTAGAATGTGACTATACCTTGCTTTTACAGGTCCCCAGCAACATATTTTAACCATTTTCAAAATTGGTATTTCTGTCATATCCAAAAATGTATTTATAGCAAATCTAAATACAGGAATCATTAAAGGAGAATGTTGACCAAGATCCCAAGTGGATGTATCATTCGACCCCTAGCAATTTATCCCATCTCACAGTCACAGTACTGTAGCAAATGCTCATCTGCCCTTGTACAGAAAAGAGCTGAACTGAATGTGCCACACACGTTTTACTGGTTGCTGGTAGGCACTAGTAAAAAACAAAGAAAAATATATGTTGATTAAGACAAGATTATTGTCACATACTCCTTTCATTTTTTTTAATATAATTTAAGGCCTGTCTTGGCTTATTCATCTGTGCCATAAACCTCCATTGTCATTGCACCGGGTGATATGTTCAATCCCTCCTACATCCTCATACTATTGTAAATACTCTGTAACTGCTCAAGTATTGTTTGCTCAAAAGTACATTGCCAAGCTGTTTTGGGAACTTATTTAGTCATTATGGGGTCAGATGTGGATCAGCAGGTAGAGTCAATAATCCACTAAATGCAGGGTTCACCGTTCGATCTCCGGCTTCTACTGTCCAAAGTTTCTTCCAGTGGTTTTGGCAAGGGATGCATGACAAATACTGGGCCGGATAAATAACTGACAGATGATGGGAAATTATTATTGTAATAATGAATTTATAGCTGATAATGTTGGCTGTAATAATATCTGGTTTGACAGATTATGTCAAAGCTTTTAATTTGAATTCTTGTGGTAAATGTTTTGTTGTAATAGTGATGTCATTTAGATTTGGGTGGGCAAACTATGAAATATTAAATCATCCATCTTTGCTCGCTAAATCTTACTCTCAGGTGTGCATAAACTACAGTTTATATGAACTTCTTTTTAAAATACAAACATTTGGAATTATCAGTTATCTTTAATGGCCATGAGAGGCAGGTTGAAAAAAAAATCCATATCATGCATCTCTAGTGCCCAGCTGTTATAGGAAGTTATTTAGCCACTATGGGTCCAGATGTGGATCAGCAGCTAGAGTCAGTAATCCACTAAACGCAGGGTTGGTGGTTAGACCCCAGCTCCTGCTGTTCGTGTTGAAGAATGGTTTATCAAGACACTGAACAGCAAATTTCTCCCAATAGATATGACATACCTTGCCTGGTGGGTCGCTGCCATCAGTGTCTATGTGAATGGGGGAATGAGAGACAAATTGAGAAGTGCTTTGGATAAAAGAGCTACATGGATGCAGTCAATGTTAGTTTAGCTTTTAGCACAAAAAATGAAAGTATATTCTCCTGACCCATTTTTAAAGATTAATTCTTGAGTGGGAATTAAAGGGCTGGGGGCAAAGATCCACAAACAGGCTGAGGAAGCTGGATGTTATTAAGAAACAGACCAACACATTGTTGTTTTTGATCTTTTAACAGAATTTCTTCACAATAACAAAATATAAAATTGCAGTTATGTAATTACACTCTTGGAAACAAAGGGGCCATGTAGAACCATAAAGGGGTTCTTTGGCTTTTTTATTAAGGTACACTCGGAATCTTTTCTACCTTTCACCCAGAACCTGCGTTATGTTCTGAGGGTTTTATTTAGAACCCACTCAGAAGAACCTTTTATTTTCCAAGGGTTTTACCTTGAACTCACCCAAGGTGTTCTACGGAGAATCTTCTTATATTTCTGTGGTTTCATCTAGAACCCATGTAGGTGGTTTATTTTGGTGCCGGTTTCATACTATTTTTTCAGCAGTACTATTCCACGAAGAACTGTTTCTTACACAAAAGGTTCTTTGATTGAAGGGTTCTTAATGCAACCCTTAGTCTTAAAAAAACCTTCATGAACCCTTTCTTCAAAAAGGGGTTCTTCAGAAGCAGATTTTACTGGGTAGAACCTCAGCCCTTTGCAGAGAACCCTTTTGGAACCTTTAGTTTGAAGACTGTATAATAGTTCAACATAACATAGAAAGTAAGTATGTTTAAAAGTAAACCTATTTCAAAAAAACGTATTAGTAATCTGTGATTTTTAAGACAGCCAAATTTGTTTAATTGAGTCTAAAAAGGAATTATACATGTCAGGTCATGGAGCATTACTAATTATGCATTATGTGTGGGTGTGTGGTTATTGATTGCCATCACCAAACACTGCCAGTATGCAGCATCATGCATCATGACCTCTGACAAATATTGTACACCCAACCCATCAAATGTTTACACTGCCTCCCTTCCCCTCTGGTGTCGGACATGTTCAAACCAACTGCTTCTCCTCGGCTTTAACGCTGACACATTTTGTGACACTGGCTCAGAGATTTGTAACATTTCCAAAAATGGGTACTTAGCTCTGTATGGAGGGTCTAATGATAATGACAGTTCATCATCATATAAAATGCCTCTCATTTAGGGAGCCTTCTCACTGCTGCTTTGTCACCGTCTTGACAGTGTCAGCACCAGCTAATGAAAGCTTAAAAAATCTTCTCTGAATATTATCTTTGAGGTATTTTATCATGTACTTCTAAAAGGTCCGTACTTTTAAATTAAAATTACAGTTATATTTCCTGGCGTGAGTCCTTTTTTTTTTCATTTTATGCCCTCTGCTCTATAGCAGAGAACGTCCATGTGGAAAATGCTTTAAGATAATCTCTCCGTAGGGAGGTGTACAGTAATATAATACAGGATATAACAGAAGCTGCCCTCACATGGAGCACTGAGACAAGAGCTGTGATAGAGAGAATTTGGCCGGATGATAGTGCATTTGCAGTTATGGCTTAATTCAACCTTTCAAAATATCTGCATGCTCAAATTGGTTATTCTGGACGGTGATATCAGGATCAGGTTTGCAAACATGATATGGCCTGTGGCTCACTGTCCAACTGTCTGACATCCACCCTTCATAAAACAGTCATCAGCATTAGCTAAAATGTGTAATTAAGTTTTTGTCCCTCCATTAGAGCAATATTTCATCACTCACAAATTATCCTCAACAACATTATCTTGATGTTAATGTCCATATGGCATTTGGTGATGACTGTACCACTCTCGCTGGCTGGCAGGGGTGTAAAACGTTATTGCACCGATGGAGATTTCTCCTGATTAGGGAAAAGCAAATTATATGACACCATGATATCACCGTGGCTAGCCAGGTTTTTTTTTAACAGCTTTGAGGTTAGAGTTCGGTTTCTTTGGCTGTGTGTGACTTCATAGCAGCATGTGCTCTTCATAAACCATCATACTCAGGTGGGAGATGCGTACCGTTTTAGACAAAAAGCGTCTGTGGGAGAGCAGAGCTCGGATCTGCTGGTAATAACCTCTTCTTTTAACCGACAGTCATGAAAGGCAGGGCTGACCTACATGCTGTAAGGAGGATTCTCGCTCTCTTGTTAGTGTGTACTGGTGGGGAATTGAGGTCTTTTCTGTCAGAAGGTGATACGTTGAAGCTGCAGACTATCTCAGCAAAGCCCAAGGAAAAAAATATAAGAGAGCGAGATAGAAAGAGCAAGCTCAGTGAGAAGAGACCCAAACACTACCCGGCTCATGTGCGCGTCTGTGCACATGTATGGTTGTGTAATGTGTTTGTGGGTTTGTGTGCAGGTTGTGTGTGCATGTGTGTTTGTCAGTGTTTGTATGTGTGTGAGAGAGACTGTAGGAGGAGTTGACTGACAGTCCTATCTCCCACAACACTATAGAGCTCCATACATCATTAATCGCTGACAAAAACGAACATTCTGCTGTATCCTTTGAGGCTTTAAGACCATACTGCCAGCTATTCACACGCTTAGAAACAAAGGTTACACAAGGATTCTTCCTGAAGGACTGAGGTTCTACCCGCAACCATTTGCCTCTAAATAACCCCCTCCTTTTTTTAAGAAAGTGTTTGTTGAAGGTTCTTTGCAAGATTTAAGGTTCTATTAGGAGCACCTTCAATCTAAAGAACCCTTTTTGAAAGGGAGACTTCTTCACAGATTGTTTAGATCAAATTATACGAGGGTTCTTCATACCATAACATAAAAGGAGCCCTTGGTAGAACCTCTTGGGTGGGTTCTAGATAAAACCCTTGATTTATACAAGGTAACCCCTTGGGATATAAAAGGGTTCTCAGTAGAACCCGCTTGGTTGGTTCTAGATAAATCCCTTGAAATATAAAAGAGTTCTCGGTAGAATCTCCTGGTTCAGCTCCAGATAAGATGCTTGGAATATGAAAGGGTTCTTGATAGAGCACCCTTGGTGGGTTTGAGATAAAACTCTTGGGATATAAAAGGGTTCATGTCAGAACCCTCTTGGTTGGTTCTAGATCAAATGCTTGGGATATATAAGGGTTCTCAGGGTGGGTTCTTGTTAGCATCTAGAAAGGGGAGAGGTTCTTGATAGAGCTCTCAGGGAGGTTCTGGGTGGAGTCATTACACCATAAAACAGATCTCTGTAGAACCTTTCATAGAGAGTTCTGTATGGAACCTTTCACAGATGGTTATAGGTATAACCATTTGTGTAGCTTTGAAATGGTTCCAAGTGCCACCTTTAGAAAATGTTCTATCAGAGCGTAAAAGGCTTCTCATATGAGGACAACCCAAAGAACCCTTTATGGTTCTAGTTAGCACCTTTATTTCTAAGAGTGTAAGCCTGTGTGTGTGTGTGTGTGTGTGTGTGTGTGTGTGTGTGTGTGTGTGTGTGTGTGTGTGTGTCCATGATACACTACATGTAGGTGAGGATTCACTACCAACTTGAGGTTTCTGACCTCTGTGTTTGGTTCACTGCCACTATGATGGATGACATGGTTATCAGAATCTCGCCTTCAGGATGGGGGCTGTCCTATCGTGCTGTCAAGGTCAATGGTTACTAGGCTTATAACAGAGTGGCAACCTAGTGGGCTTACTGAATCACACCCTATATTTCATGGAAACATCCATCATATCAAATGTAACACTCAGAAAGGCTGCTGACTTAAAACAGAGGATGAGGAAGCCACCCATTCAATTACAAAAGTAGGGTAATATTTATGGCCAACATTAGCTGAATGTTATGAATAGATTTGTTTATTTATTCAGAAATAATGGAGTGTGCGTCGTTCCAAAAAGACAGGCGCCTGTGTGTGTGTGTGTGTGTGTCTGTGTGCCAGTCAAACGGCAGCTTGGTTACGGCTTGATTGGGACTAATGTTGAGCCAGGGAATTAGCCTCTCCCATTAGTCCATGGGGAGTTGATAACAGATTGCAGGCTTTAATACTAAAATAGCCTTACCAGAAAATGAGCATATACCATAGCTTCGACTACAAAATCCACTTACTGCGTCACCACTGTGAACAGAGTAATCACACAGTTGTGAGATCAAAAGTAGCATCAAGACGTCGCCCTGCATTTAGTTGGGAACTGATAAATATAAAATGATGCTATTTTCTCTGAACTTGCTCAGGTTTTATAGGACAAAATATGACTGATATATTTGGGGTTACACAATAACAACCACTACCGTCGGCAGTTAGCAAAAGGCTCTTGACTTATAAAAAGTGCATTAAAAATAAAATAGTTTTGCCTTACTTGGCTTTTTTTTAATACCTCTGTGGGCTTGTTCTCACAGACCAGGCTCATGCTTTTTTTTACTACACAATTCTGCAAAGTTGGAATTTTCTCTGCTAACCTGCTGATTGCAATTTTGGTTGATTGCCTTGCGGAGAAGCTGCTACAGCTACTTTGAATCTCATGGGCCAGTGAGAATACTGTCCATTATTCAGCAGTTTTTTTTTTATGTCAAGCTCTCCTACAAGTGATCGTTCTGCTATGTCAGAGCAGGTATGCCCACAACAATCTTGCCCAGGTGCATTGTCGTATCTCTGGCTATGTGTTGCAATGCTTTAGGTCACATATCCTACACCAGTGTGTCAATCCTTTATTGCTATACCTTCAACTTTGTAGAACAGAGTAAAGGTATAAAGGATGTGGCAGTATTGTTTTTCCTCACACTGTAGCTCCCTGAGGTACAATTCACTGGCACTTGCACAAGTGACGTTTCGAGCTACTGCTCTTCTTACAGAGTCGAACTAAGTCTGAAAAAGAGCAGTAGCTCGAAACGTCACTTGTGCAAGTGCCAGTGAATTGTACTTAAGGGAGCTACAGTGTGCAGATCTTTTCTTCATATTTTCATTGCTGTTTTCTATTTGTCCATGCAGCACCTGCCTTAAACTGTATGGCTGTTGAGATGTACACACTATACACTGTAGTACACACTGGGTTCAATCAAGGACACACATACATGCACATGCACACACGCACACACACACATACACAGATGAGACTTTATGAAAGAAGGTCACTCATCTTTACTCTAGCTTTCTGTTTGTCAAATAAACTGCTCCTCTTAGGCACTAAGTTCCCATCTCTGTCTCATCTTTGCATAGACTCTCATTTGCCACCACAGTAGAACAGTGTTACCGTGGATGTGCAGTCTTGAACAAATTGAATACCGGACTCCAAGATGGCACCCATTAATCTCAATGACAAATGCTCACCGAGTACATAAGCCAGTCAAGTTTTCTTGATTCCTGGTTTGCATCAAGTAAGCTAAAAAAGAAGGAAGGGTCATTACATCACTATAGAACATTCAGTGCTCTGTTTGGTACCAGACGTCGATGCCAGATCTTTTGAAGCTTATGGGAGATGCATAAACCCAACATATCTATATCATATGACCTTTGATGAAGAAATGCTTCTAAAAGAAATGAAAATACACACTTCAGAGAGTAGCATACTGACTAATTTTTCCAAACGTGCACATTCTTCTATTTGCTATTGATCTCCAAATAGCATGATTGACATTGCATCCATCCAAGCTTCAATAGAACTGGCACCAAGCAGAGGAGAAAATGTAGGTTAATGATGTAATGACCCGTCCTTTTCCTCAGTTTCCTTGGTTTGCGCCTGCATGGTGGGGCCCACTGCACAATGGAAAGAAGTCTGCTCCCTACATAATTCAGTCTAGTTTTGCTCCATATTTTCCCCTGGTCATCCGTGCCTCACTTGCAGTGGCTCCGTGGTGACTCCAGTGGGGCCCACCTCACAGTTTGAGGACCACTGAGCTAATTTCTCCTGTCAGTGCCCTTGACCAATGCAGTGGCTTAGAACTTGAGTTGATCACTGGGTTGCACAGTCGCTGCCTAATGCTTCTAAATTGGGATAGGTCAAATGTAGGAAACATGTTTCACTATAGGTTGCACTTGTATAACTGTGAAATACGTCTGTGACTAATTAACTTGATTTACTGATTTTTTAACGATTCAATGAATGCACCCCAGTGGTCATGTAGTTAAGCACAGTTCAGTGTTACACCTTGTTTGTTTTTCCTCTCTTTCTTTCCTCCTGTATTTCTACAATCTTTAAAACCTCTTTAAGCCTTTGACAAAAAAAACAAAACACGATAAGTCAGTGGAGATCTTGAATCATGAGGCAGTGGCAGGACGTGTAATGTTTGCAGCAACAACTTACTGTAACTGCAGCTGCAAATGGAGCACATAAAAAGCTGACTTTGCTACCATTAATGTTGCCAGAGAAAATTTTGGGCACTTGCTTGAGATGAGACGCAAATACCTTAATGAGCTCAACCTCACAATATGTGTGTATTAGCCTGTGTGCTGTAGTACTGTGGTAGTGTGGTAACCTTCTCAACTTGTGTATTCATTGTCTTTGTAGAGCGAGCTGAGGCAGAAATCAGGGGTTCCTTCAGAGCTCTAATGCAATCAATGAGTGTATCTTTGGAGATGAGCAGGCTATTTTTGGAACACGTCTATGGGGGTGGGATGCTTCACCTTGTTAAACTGGGAAGTGGAGGATTAAAAATTCCTTGTAGAGGCTAGACATCATACAGAATTGCTATCATATACGTTCTGCATTGAATCATCAGTGTCAGCGGTCAGTGCACCTCTGAAAAGCGTCACCGGAAAGACATGTGCCTTGAAGGACTTGGCTCTTTCAGAACGTAACCAAATCCCCGGATGATGGAAGCAAAAAGCAACCAGAGCTCTGTTCAGCCATGCTATGCTAAGCTGTGTGTAAAAATAGATTCCATTAAGCCTTGATTTTCACAGTGTTATTATGATTTGCCTCCCAATGTGTAGGGTGAGTGCGTGCAATAACTCTTGCTAAATATTTTCTCCAATCATACCCTAAAAAAAAGGAGGCTAGCAAGATTGCCTCCAGGCTCTTAAGACACAAATTTTCTGCCAATTTTTACAGTTAAATGAATAATGTACAGTTGGATTGTGTTTTAGCATTTATGTTGTGTGTATCATATTCATAAATTCTGGAATAAATGCCTTGCATCCATCTCAAGGTGTCCAGGGCTCAAATTAAGAGCAAGGAAAGCATTCTCTCCCATTAAATAGAAAGCATGTCAATGGAAAAACCCATTACGTTTGCCTTAAGGCACTTTCCTATTTAACACTGTTCTCTTTAATGGGGTTATTCAGTAAAGCTTGCGGCCATCTTCAACTAATTGCATGTTTCATAAACTGATAAGGAAAAATCACACAGGTTACAGGCTGCAGCCCATACGTCTTATTTAGATTTCTGCACTCCTGTAACCATCCAATTTAGGAGCTTAGCTGACTTTACTTCTTATCAGCCATTTTACCTTCAGCTGAAATTACAAACTTTATAAACCAGGGTTTGGAGGGCTACATTTGGTGTATACAAGACCCTCCAAGTGCTGTGTGGTTCCAGTCATATGCATGATGAAAAGGAATGAGTTTGAATCACAGCATCAGTTTACTGTTGTGTTTCTTGTCAGTGTTTGATGAGGTGAGTTTGTTGTATCTTGTGCAGAATCATCAGCCCATCCCCTCAAACCCCGCAGAGTACAGTGTTATGTGTTTGTGCACGCTCATTTGCCATTGGCTCATCTGAATGTGTGCGATGTCGGTAATGAGCAGCCAGAGCTGGTGAGGCATAATAATGCCCAAGGAGGGGATGAGATAGATTGTCTGCTGGGTGTTTCTCTTTTACCATTATTATCCTGGTTGCCAAGATGCTAAAGTCCCGGATGCGGCAGCAATTTACATGGGCTTAATTAACCTGTTCACTTAGACATGCATTCTCCTGCTATTCCCCTTCACTGCTGGCACATGGGTGGAGGAATCAGGCCCAAATCCATCATTTAATAGGCTTTAGATAACAACATCATGATGGTTAATATGTTTTGGTGCCAATCTGGTGCTGCTTTTGGAGCTGTGCCGTTGCCTCTGCACGTTTCAATGACTTAATGCAATTGATTGGATGTGGTACGCAAGAGGAGCAGTTTTCTCCAGGATTTTTGATTGGTTTTGTCATTATGGAAATTAAGGCGAAGAATACCAATTGATCAGTACACTGTTAAGTTTATTGAATTAAACCAAATTGTGATTTTGTGTTTAAATAAGTTGGAAGATTATTGTCTCTAATGCAAAACTTATTGTATAATTTGGTTTCCTTCTCGCTGCCAATAAATTGTTTATTTCTCAATACAGACACCATGGCTCATCTGGAGAACATTTGCAGACAATAAGAGCAATTTCTTGTTCAACACAGCAGTGCTCTCATTTAGCTCCAACTAATTCTGCTTAACAAGGTCATTTGGTAACTAACAGGCACAAAATGACAATGGACATTTTGGGTAAAGCCCATGCCCTCATGCAAAATGCAATAATGTCATTTAGACTGAAATTGTATAACTTTGCTTTTCCTCCAACGTTCTTTTTTTAAGGTCCGCCAATCATTTGTCAACATTATCAACATGTCTCAGAGAAATTTTAATTGCTCATTCATTCCTCATACCAATTACTTTTTATATAGACAAAAAAAAACCCATACCCAGACCATAGACCCCTTCCGCTACCTAATTAATTCTTTGTTAACTTTTCTATACTTTTATAATATGTGCCAGTAGACTCACATCAGGCTTGTACTCAGCTAAGCTGTTTTGTGTATAGAAAGTGCAGTGTCAGGGCAGCCAGAGAGTTCAGGAATGAGTTTTGATAGAGCAAGAGCCAGAGCAGAGCACCCACACAAGCAAAAAAAAAAAAACATGCAAGTGGCAAGAGCATATCCTCAAGTTCAGGAGGTTTATGTCTAAGTTATCAGACAGAGACAGTCATGTCATGTTTGGTTAAATATGGTCATCTGGTGTATTATGCTGCAGTTTCAATGGAAATCCCCCCCCAGCAATCAATGTTTAAAGCACCCACATCCTTTCTGTCCAAAACATAAACACTAGATCTGTTTCAGAACAGCTAGCAGCACTAAAGAATGATCCCTTTCAAAGATGTTTTACTTTAATTCATTTAGAAAGAGTACAACCTTTAGAGCCCAGGTTTTTCAAAAACTAAAAACCTGTTTTTGAAAGGGAGCATTCTACAGTTTGGCATGTTATTATGAAACAGACAACTTTTTTTTCCCACAACTTAAGTTACTTTGGTATAGCAACACAGATAGAAATGAAGCACCGCTCTGAGACTGAAAAAACAGACTTAATATATAATAGTGTTTAGGTGGTGTTTTAAACTGGAGAGGTTACCACGAGAAATTCTGCACTTAAAATGATGCTTAAAATCGATGCTAATTCTGTACCTGTGAGAAAATGTTAGGGCTGTCGTAAAGTATTTTGATAATTGATCATTTTGAGTCTTTTTTTTAAGAGAAAAGTTCCTGTCTTCTATGATTTCAGTTTCTAATTTTTTTTTTATTTCTTTAGTCCTCTGTGACAGCAAACTGAATATTTTTGGGTTTTGGGCAATACAAGGCATTTAAGGGCATCACCTTAATTGATAATGAAAATAATAGTTAGCTTCAGCCATACTAAATGTACATATTAGTTGCAAATTACTGTTGTTATTTCTGGCTACATTTTGCCTTGGGCAGCATCATTGACTCAGTTTCTTGATATCCCAGAAGACATACATATTAATGTCATGAATTTGCAAATGACCACCCAAATGCAACCCGATGCAAACACATGGTAAATACCGTACAACTGGGTCACATTAGAAATGCTGATTTGATGAGGACCAACCAACCAGAACATGCAGGAAAGCCAAAGATAAGCTTGGTAACCCCCTAATCTCTTGTTGTAAGGGCCCAGTGGTTTCATCAAACAGAGGAAGTAACCAGAAAAATTCCCACCTTCTCACAGATTCTTGGTCTTTGCGGTACATGGTTACCCACCATTGCTCCTTGATAGTTAATTTACTTGGCAAGTAAACAAGAAGAAAAACCCGACAAGGAAGCAGGGGACTTCAAAACTGTCCTCCGTTCATCATTTAACTCAAATTGTTTGGTTCAGCTTACCCTGCACGCACCGGCCAGAGCTTCAGATTGTTTGACTGCCTCTTTAAAACTGTATACCAGTGTTGACACTCCTGGAGGAATTGGATTGTTTTTCACCCTGCTGACCACCACTTCAGTGAGTTAAGTGCAACAGGCTCTGAGCCTAGGTGGAGTGAGGTAAATAAGTGCCTCTCCAACCCATGTTGTGCCCCCTGTTGGCTATCATCAGGAAGCAGTGTTTAGACTCTTGGTTTGCTGACTCCTTTCTCACTCATTCCTTTCACTGTGTCCTCAAGTCAACCCCGCGAGAACCCCCACACACTCGAGTGGCATATTGATATCTTTAATTGCAGTAATAGTATTTTACTCTTCCTGATGTATTCCTATGGAGACCTTATAGTGATTAAGGCAATCTCAGAATGGAGTATTTGCTCTATCAATAAAATTACTTACTCAAATCACTGTTATGAATCAGAGACCCTGTTCGTGGGACGAGCCCTAAGCTGAGCATAATCCTTGCCAAATGGACTGGCGATTAGCTTAACTAAGGACTTTTTGGTCCCTGCCAACACACAGGCTCTGCATTTTAAGCAGAGGAGCGAGCATTCATTGAATTTCTGTATTCATCCAACCTTCTGCCGCCTCCTCCCATACAAACAGGCTAACATGCATGCATACATACACAAAGAAAAATATGAATGCTGAAAATGTCTTACATTTTTTCAGCATTCACAGCATCCCATTTGAATAATATAAAAGGAAAGTTCGACACAATGCCATAATCTTGCCTGGTATTAAGAAATTTGCTGAATTATGTCATGATAATTAAAGTACAGACTTACCCTATAGGCTTTCGGCATTACCTGGAACACCTCATGCCTGTGTCCTATCGCTCTGATATTAATAAGTGTTTTGGAAAGGTATTTCCAAATGCTTCGTGGTGAAAGCAGGATGCTGTTCACGCTGTACAACTCATTTCTTTCACCCACACTCTTAACTGGGAGAGGGAGCTGCGCTTGTACTGCGTGTATGCGTGTAACACCACCAGACAGATAGAAAAAAGGACGGTCGCTAAAGCAGGCAACTAAGCACAAATAGGCCATGTAAAATATGACTATGCCCAGAGGGGCCTCTCCCCTGCTCAATGTATTTATTCCAATATTTGCAGATGACTGAAAGCAGTTAAGTGCTGTGGCAATTGCTTATTTCCCTTTGTCAGGATGATGAATGTGGTCGCACCTATCGCACTGTGCAGGGGTTCCAATGTCCTCTGACAATGAAGGATTGTCCATTTGTGCCATGGACAGAGCACATCAAAAAGGGTGGATAAAGCCCCGCAGGAAAGCAATAACAAACACTCCCTTGTTACTGTCATTGTTTATGACAGAGGAATTTTAAAGCGTGGCATTTTCCATGTCATGTGCATACATTGAAGACCTGACATCAAATGACATTTGTCCTGATAGCCACACAAATATCTTTTACCGATCAATGTTCGGTTAATATGAAACATGTCAACAAGGGATGTAGCGAATAACTGATGTCAGTATACACACCACGTTTTGTAACCAGATGCATTTCTAAAGCTATGGCTCATATTTTTTATAGTTTTATGTTCTTTGAATACAGACAAGGCTGGGCTGGCAAGTCAGTGTCTAAATGCTTCGCTCAGTAGAGTCTGCGGACAGTTTGCTTTTGTTGTTAAAGCTGGTTAGAGACTTAAAAAAAACACACTGCATTGCAGAACTGCTGTCGGGTGGCCCTTGATATTGGGGTGGCGACCTGCAGAATTGTGTTCTTGCTGTTAATGAGAATCAGGGTAGAGCACTGATTCCGGTAAGACTGGCCAATATATCAATACTATATTGATATCATGATATCATCAATGTAATTTTCTGAACTTATGAGACTGTTATAGCTGGTCTGTTATATGCCTATATATAACAGGTATGTTATATCCACATTACTGATGATTATTTATGAAAAATGTCATTGTGTTAATAGTTTGTGAAAACACCAATAGCAGGGTTCAACAATAAGGATTAAATATGCCATGTCACTATTTGATAATTGATTAAATGCCTGTCAAAAAATCTTGATTTCTTGCTATTCTTTGCTTATTATCATATAGAACTGAATATCTTTGGGCTTTAGACTGACAAATGAGACATTTAAAGTCATCACCTTCGACTTTGAAAAACTAGGATGGACATTTTCACTACTTTCTGACATTTTATAGATGTCGCATCCCTAGATTAAACATGACAATTAATTAGTTTTGTCGTTATTTAACAATTAAACTTGTATTAAATTAAATTTGTACGTATGCAAGTAAAAATTTACTTTGGGCAAGTATATTTCTGACCCACTTGGCTGGCAGGGCAAGTGAAAAACAACAATAATGTTGAACGCTGAATAGTCATTCCCACAGTATTAAACACTTTATTTGATATTTCTCCATATCAACCAGACCTACTGTTGAGGAATTTAATCTGTAGCAATGCATGATATTCTATAAGATCATTATATGTTTGTGCTATTTGAAAACTTATGTGTTTTTTTTGTGTGTTATTTTAGAGAAAATGTGTATATTGGGATATATACTGTATAGCATAGAATAAGAGTATGAAGATACTATTTATAAGCCATGTTGCCCAGCCGTACTCTCTGCCATTCAAGCAACCACCTTGCATTTAGAAATCCCCATATGTTTGGTAGGCCGGGAGATCTCTGACTGAATGGTATCGTGAGACTACTATAAGACTAAACCTGTTCATGAGACTTAATTACATTGTTTATTGGCTACAAGTGGTAAACAGACATGGCAACCAAAAGCGATGACAGCTGGTAAATGAGAGTGATATCTGGTTTTCTGGTTGTACTGATAAAATATATGTGTGTACCCATATTGTACATAACCTCTGTTATTGAACTGTGAATACAGGCACTGTTTTTGCAGTCTTAATTTCCTGATTTTGTTTGTAAAATCTGAACTTTCTGACTTGTCTTTCTTTTGTAATTTTGAACTGGGCTGGGCTTGAGGGAGTTGACCTTTGAGATTGTTTTTAATGTACCGGTATCTGATTAATACTCAGTATTGGCCGATAGACAAAATTCAGGTATTGGAATTGGTATCAGGACAGAAAAAAAATTTACTGCCATCATCATCGTCATAACCTCACGAGACCCTGAAATCACGTTTTTCTCTTGTCAACCCGATCAATAAGTGATCGATACAGCATTGACATATTTTCTTTTGTATTACTGCAAAAAAACGTATTTCCCTTCTTTTCTCTGGACGTTTGAACTCTGAAATCAGTTAAGCCGTTTGCTTGTGGTGGCTGTTTGGCATTCAAATTGTGGCAAATGTTGATGTTTGCCTGGGTGTTAAAAAGGCTTAGACACTGTTTCACCTCAGCTGTTATTGCCTGTAAATATGCCAGGGCTGGCTTGTTGACTGCACCAGCGTCTGTATGTAGTGCCATTGATTTGCTGTCTAGAAAACTGCACAGCCACTATGAGCCACTGTAATGTAAATACTGCCAAATGGATGGATCAGTATTTGCGTCAACTTCACTATGATAGCGGCGAAATCACTCCTTATTTACTATATAGTGCAATATATTTATCATCAACCATTTTATTGGAGTGTTTGAATTCTGAGACAATTTATTCATGAAATAGTGTAAAAATGTATGTTCAATGGCATGGTGCTGTAGTGCAATCTCTGAAATCTTACTTTACAGCTCATGTTTGATTAATTATTGAGTGTCTCATTATACAGGATATCGTTTTGTTGTCTTTAATGTCCTTCAAGGAGGACTTTTGCCGACAATGCAGCAACACAAGTTTCCTGACTTAATTCGAAGTCATCCAAAATGTTTCTGCAATCTGTGGACTGTGGACCAGCGATTTGTTAAAGTTTAAACCTTAGATATATATAAGGTTGCTGAAAACATAACAGCAAGCCCAGAACATCTTGGTTTTCCGTTGTCCCTCGTTAACGATAAAAAGACACTTTGAGAACAAGACAGAAAAAAGAGAACTCTTTAAAGATGGGGTGAGAAACAGATGTCTTAGTGAGGAAGGAATAATAAAACTGAAGGAGTTGTTGGTACAGGGGATCCATAAACATCCTACAGATAGCACAATATTTCATGCACGAAACAGATGGCCTCATCATCTTGTGTGTGAGTAGTCGCCCATTAAGTAACAGTGCTAAGAGATAAGTTCAAAAATGTGGAGTGAATGTTAAGGAAGAGTCGGACAACTGACATATATCTGCCCTGACCTCGACAAAGCGCGATACCAGTTTCAGTCACATTACTCCAGTCTCTTCTGAATTTCACATTTTTTCCATTGCAGTTGGTGCAGGTCAGCAGTGAACAAGTGTGATGGAGAAAGTGAGAATGTCAGAAATGTGGAGAGGAGAATTTTTTTGATTTTTTGTAAGCTCTGCCTGTTTCCATACCTGTTTAGCTGGGCCCATCACTTCCGAAACAGAGTTACAAAAATGACTTAAAGCAGACACTAAGATAAGATATTTCTTTATTAGTCTGGGCAAATGGGGAAATTTGCAACTACTGCTACTCTACTACTTAGTGTAAATTTGTCTACCAGGTGTATGCCCAGAACATTTTCTTTTCTGTTCTTTTCAGGAACAGAATAAATGTTGACATTTTTAAAGTACTCATTTGGTTTTCTCCATCCAATTGCAAAGGAATGTAACCGTATTTTAGTCATGAAAGAGAAAAACACGGATTTTTGTGCCTCGGCTGTGGCCAGAGGAATTAAGTTTTTGGGTTGTCTGTCAGTCCCATTCTTGTAAATAAGATATCTTGAATGTTCACTTAGAATTTGATAGTCAAAGGTCAGTGTGACCACACAGAACGTGTTTTTGACCTTAAATCCAGAACTCAAGATAATTTAATAATTAATAAAATAATGAAGTGATTATATTTTATATAACTGTGAAATCAAATCTTCATGACATGATTATTGTGACCAAAGCAATCCACAAAAAACAATATTATTGGAATATCTTTAGGAAATTTGAAGAAAAAAGTGCTATCAGTCAAATTTGTCTTTGTTTAGTGTGCCTTTTGTCTCTTTCTTTTGCAAATGAATTACACTCACAATACTCAAAAGTATAGAGAGGCAGAGAGACAGTAACCATGACTGTACAAGATCATACAAAAGTAGTGGATAGTGAAAAGATGTGTGTGTGGTTGGTGTTGGAGGTTGGAGATTGCATGAGAGTCTTAAGATTTAAGAGCGCACAGTATGTTTAAGAGGTGCTGAATTATTTACATGATATTATCATGAAGTGTATTATTATCATCATATTAATATTTCATTTCTTAAATATCCCTGTTATTGTCAATACCAGTATATCACAACACACCTACTTTGCACAGTTGTCCACTTGGCCTCAAGGATGAACTAATTAAATTTATGTGGTCAGTGGTCAAAGTCACTGGGACCTCGCTAAACACGTTTTTGGCCATAACTCAAGAATTCATATGCTAATTCTTCACTGTGATGTCATAGTATTGAGCTCTCTAACAGTTCTCTGTACTCCTCTGTAAAAAATAGTGAAGAGAAGATAGTATGTCTCTCACTGGAAATTAGTCGCTGGTATCAGACGTGTCAATATAGTGACAATGACTTCCATTTTGCCTAAACATACACTTAATACCTTTTATTAAATTCCTTTAAAATCCTCACTACATGAATTTTGTGAGTCTGGACAGACATGGAGTAAATGGCAACTTGACCAGTTGGTTTATTCATATAACCGCGACACGACAAATCTATTTCTACTATTGTTGCATCTGCAGTGCAGCTACCCAGGAGATATAAGGTCATTAAAGTTTTGAAGTGAAATAATTGTCAGCTAACAAGCCCCCACCCCTCCCTTTATTGCAGTCATTTGCAGTGACATTTAAAAACACAGCAAGCTTAGCCTTCCTTGTCATCTCAAGAGTCCTCGCAGTCTAGACAGCACACAAACATGTTTGTTTGGGGTTTGTCTGCTTTAACTTGGGGTTTAAGCTCTGTTAGCGAGCACTGTAAACTCATCTGTAAACCCTAGCAGTACCAGGCAAACAGCCGGTGAGTGACTCTACCCCACATCCAGCCTTGACCTATCCCTCTGACTCCACTTCCCCTGCTCTCCTTGGCTCACTGCCAAGCCTGACCTGTCACTTGGGCGGTGAGTGGTGTGGGTAAACTGTTCGGCATCAGAATACCCGACCAGGCACATACTGATGAAAAGAATCACCTCACATACGCACACTTCAAAGCACAACAAATGACGCAGGGAAGCCGACTGGAATAAGGATAAGTCCGTTTAGAAAAAAAAAAAGTGCTTTCAAGTGACATTAATCAGAAATATTAAAACTTTTTTTGAACTTTCTCGCTCTTTTTGTTGATATTCTTACATGGTAGACATCGTGTTCTCACTTCAATAGAACATCACACTCTTAAAAAGCCACAGCATGTTGACCCACTTCTTGCGCTGTGCAGTACAGCTGTCATTTTTAACCGATGTGAAACTCCTTAGCTGTCATCATCGATTGAAAACTACAACAAGCCTCTGTGTGCGAGTGTGTATGTGTGCCGCTATATATGCAACATATCCACATGTATGTATGTGTTTGTAGTGGTAAATGTTTAAGCTAGAGAGAGGAGACTGAGAAAGGATAGTGAGAAAGGTTGACAGAGAGAGGGGGGATTAGGAGGACCTGGGCACAGATGGCTGTGGGAGGCAGATGTCCCTGCTGAGCTGTTCAGGGTAGTCCCTGCCAGCTCAGAAACGGTAACAGAAGTACGCAGAGCAAATAGGCTACCTCAGAACGGGTGGCTAGATTTGGGAAAGCAGATGCTAAAAAATGCGTTCTATGCTCAGAAATGTCACAAGAACCACGGCAACGCGGGAAAAACAGCAACCCTCTCAAGAATTGTGTGAAAGTTTTAAATCTACTAAAACATGCACAAAAAAGGGGGGAACATTATGGATGCTACTGACTTGACTGAGTTTTTGTGTTTGTCTTTTGAGCGATAAAACATTTCAGTGAAAAAGACAGGATTCGTGTATTTTTTTAAGTATTTCCCGAGACATTTTGGCGTAATGGCCTTTTCCAGGGCTGCAAATAAATCCAGCAGAGTATAAGATTTTTCCAGTGGTCTGGGTTTGTAAGCAGGACACCGAATACTGGTTATAAAGACAGCAGCACAATAATGAAACATTTTGTTAGATGTGGCGAAGCACTGGAGACGTGCATGTGGCCAGCTGGTTGATATCAGCTCTCCTTTCTAATCACCAATCAGTCACGTTCAGTCAACACAATGAGGCGGCCTGCATAATCTGACAAGCTTTCACTCTCACTTCTGATTGTTAGGCTGCTGTCGGTGGTTATATAGTCTGTTCCTCCTGGCTATACATAACTGGCTGCTGTGTTTGATTATTTTTCTCTTTCAGATGTTCCAGTTTCTTACTGTACTGATGGCATCTCTTGCTTTGTGCTTTCTGGGGCTTCTGTTCTGAACAGACCTTGTTTGGACAACAAATGAAAGTTTGTGACTGATTTATCATCTGTTGTCTGGTAGTGGAATCATATATTTATGATATGATGTTATTGTGGTAGTCTAAACCACAATTCTGTCTCAATTTGGTTTTTGTTTCCAGTCTAGTGGCCTGTGAACACAGACTACTTTCCGATAGTGTGATGTCAGTTTGAGGTTCATCAATTTGAGGTTTAGATTTAGAAAACTGTAGATAAAATTCCTTAGTGCAAAGTAATTATCCTGGATGTTCTTCTCAGGAGATGTGTGGGAAACATGACATATGCCATGCTGCCATTGATCGTAATAAATCATAAAATTACCATGATATGTCATCAGAGATAAAGGAAACATGTTAAGTTGAAATACTCGTTTCTCTGAAGGCAGGCAGTGAGACAGGCAGTCAAAGTCCAGAGTGTGTATTTTCGTAGCAGTGGGCTTTTGTTTTCAGGATAACGGGCTTAACTTACATTGACAGACAACTGACAGTTACAAACAGCTGATCAACTTACAGTGTAGGACTCGTTGTTGCTTGTTATTGTCAATTCATGATGTGTTCCTACAGCATGCAGCACTTCCCCAAGTCTGGGAAGGAGGGAGTGGTGGGAAGCAACTTGCTGCAACCATAGATTGTTTATTAAATAGGATTTCAGCCTGTTTAATATTCAGTCACTATAGGGACTGCTGTACCCATTTTTGCATGTGCAAATGCTGTATATTGCTCCTTCAGGTAACTTTCCTAGTTTCAGTTTCTCAGTTATGACAGCTTGATGTTTTTTTTTGTTTATCTTATGCAATATTAAGCTAAATATTGGGACAGTTGCTTGTGGAACTTAAAGACTAAAGGAGGACATCTTGGGGAGGCCATGTGTGATTTTCTTTACTATTTTTGGACATTTTATAGACCAGATTGATTAATCGAGAAAATCGAAAATCGAGTCCTAGATGGATGAAACGGTTCTCCGTAATAACAAAATAATAGTACATAATAATTTTCAATTTCAACATTTTCATTATTTATTTCAAACATTTTGTCATTTATTTTGAACGTTTTACACACGATACACGATACTGAGTAAAATCCCTACTTCCCTCTGGATCCCCTACACCCTCCAGCCTGTCAGTCTGTCAGCAGGGCGTTTATGGCTTTTGTTTGTGTGTTGGAGGAAACACGTGACTGACTGTGCGCTACTGCAGGAGTAACGTGCTCTCTTTTTCTCTCTAATGGCCTCCTAGCTATAACTGTCTCACCCAAATGCACGACTAGGTACTGGAATTTTGCACCAATTGAATTAACATGAATCGGTATTCCAGCATAATTTGGCTGGTACCCTTAAAAGCACTGAATAAGAATCAGAATCGCTTTATTCACCAAATGTACAAAGTACACATGAACCTATGGCGCAGTGGAACAATAAGATAAAAAAAGTTAAATACAAGAGTTATGTGCAAATAAGAATATTCTATACAAATAAGAATACTATACAAATTTAAATTAAAAGGTACAAATAGGATAGGAATAGGAATCTGAGTGCGGTACCCAACCCCAGCCACGAGGGAGAGAAAACCCATAATAAGTTATATGGTGTACTGTTTTCTGTCCACACAATATGCAATATAGAAAATCAAATGAAGCATAATTAAAAGGCTCACAGCACCCAGGCAACGTTGTAGCACCCTGACATCCATGAGTGCTTGTTTGGGGGGGTTTGTCAACCACCCACTGCTTCCCTCAGTTTGATCCCTGGATGTTTAATACACAGTAGAAATGCACTTATCTGCCTTATTTATATTCTCCTCTCCTTCCCAGCTATTGCATATTATCTCCCCTCCCTTCTTTCCATAAGGGAGGAAATACACAGACATGTATTCATGGTGAATGTCAAATGCCAGTCAGTCATTACAAGCTCACAATTGGTGCATTAATAAAAAACAAAATGGCAAAAACTGGAAGCTGTGAATGCCTCTCATTGTTTTTTGGGGACAGCAGTTGAGTTTCAAGGATGACCCTCTTCATAACTTTCTTGGAAAGTATTTGTTAAATTGTCAGTCCCCCTTCATGCTGGAACCACAGGGAGACGGCATTGTGCGGTGTTGAACCATCAGTTTTGAAGGACAGGGTAATTTGATTTGGGAGATACGTTGTTGGTGGTCTCTGCATCCACGAGTAATTAGAGTCACCTGACGGGTACCTAAAGGGACCGAGCGGTTTGCTTTTTAGTTAGCTATCCTATAGCTCTCTCTCATATTAGTGCATACATACAAGCTGTAAGCACAGAGCTCTCCACCAGGAGTCGTTAAGGCTGAGTGTTAAAAGTAAAACACAAGGTTAAAGTCCTGTTAGTCACTGGGGAAAAGGCCTGTTTACTCCATCTTCAGTAACAACTCTCCTTTGCATTTGACACTTCAAGCTAGTGTTAGCCTCTGTAAACAAAATCTGATATTATTATTGAAAGAGGGATGATCTGAAAATACACTGTCGAAGGCCACTGATACTTCCTCCCAGCTCTGCTTGGACTTTAAGGGCATAGTGGATCAAATCGCTTAGCCCACTCTCGCTCGGGTGTAGAGTTACTGTAGATAATGTCTGAATATTTTTTTTGCCAGTAAAAAAAGGCATTTTCAAGTGCCTTTCTGACATTAATAGTGCTCGGTACAATGAAGTGTATTGTTTTGTCCAAGAAGGAAAATTCTCTGCACTGCAGGAGGCCTGGAGCAAACTAAAATAACTGAAGTGATTTAAAATGTGTCTTAAGCCTGCAGCATGCTTCAGTTTCATGAAAGAAATAGAGGCTCATTCATCTCCTAAGTGTTTATCACTGTGAGTCATTGCTACTGGAAGTTCGGATGAGAACTGTTTACTAGTAAATCTGTTCAGGCGATCTGCCCCTGGCCTTTGCTTAGATGTGTTTTTAAGATGGCTGCATGTTAGAAAAATTAATGCTGTTTAAGCATATAGGTGCTGGAGTGTGTCAGTCGAATAGATTTGGCCGTTCAATACAATTTGACTGTACTTTTTTTTTCACTTTAATGCGACACTAAACTCCTATATCAGCCTACATCAGCCTCTTGTTTTTGCCTACCTCACCTTTTATTGTCTCTTTTCATTGTCTAAGATGTGAAGATGGCAGATTTCCACACAGTTCCATAGAGTGCTTGTCGTGCCACACTCCTACAGCACTGTCAGCCACTGGTGTCATGATGCCCTTGGTTTTTATCACTCCTCTCGGCTTCCATCACAGTTAGTTTTATCATTTGTGGTGATTTTAAGACTCAGTTTGTAAAGTGATGCCCCCATCACTTTTTTTTGTCACCGATCCTGATTGCCGATCGTCTAAAAGACATATCGGCTGACACTCAGACAATACCAATCGTTTTTTATTTGGTTACAGCATCTGGTATAGGAGTATTGTTGGTCAGTTTAATATTAAGTCAAACTGGACTGGTAATACTGTATTTCACCAATAGGTGTTGCACGTTACTCAGCAGCTCTGGAGTGGGACATAAAAGCCCATGAATGAGTGGAGCTGCAAGTCAATGAGTTTTCACGACAGGTTCCTGCAAATGTTCCACAATAAAAGCCTTGCTAAGAAATTATTTTTGTCCACTGAAATGCTAGAGGGCTTTTTTTTTGGAACAGATACAGGAAGTGTTTATTTTGTATCGGCAGTATAATGCAGTACTCTAACAGGTGAACAGGGAGCAGATCAAAACGATGCTTTGTACGTATTTCTGCTGAGAAACTATAGCTATAAGCTCGCTTACTATCAAACGAGCATAATATATCGTAAGAAGAGTTAGGGTAACATTAGAGTTATATTTAAAACATAAAATGACGGAGTGATTGTTTGCAACAGATATTGCAAGCTCTCAGGTTATAGTATATAATTGTAACCTCCACACACATACAGCTGTTGCCCTCAGCTTCATGCATGAGTGTATAGTGTACAGATGTAGTACTAGTTTGCAGTTTTTTTGGAAGCATTGAGCATACAAAGATAAAAGAGACTTCTATTATACTGTGTGAGTTGTGTGAGATTTTTTAAACTGATGTTTTGATGTAGCTTTGCTGCTTTAAAAAATGGAGCACCATCAACTTCGGCAAGTCTGGATACCATGTTTTGGATTCTTTATACATTCACATGGAGGCAACACAAGGCAAGAAAGGATGAATAATTGATATACAAATCATGCTGGGGATGAAGTGCTCCTTTGGGTTAATCAGCATGCGAGAATGAGAACTGAGAAGTGGCTCAAGTTTTTTGTGTCATCATCCGTTTTCACATTTGGCCTGGGCATCCCTGGCCAAAACTTGTTTACCAACCACTCCACCTCAGGTTTCACCTGAAATGTTCATCATCAGTCAATTTCCAGCGCATGTTCTCACATTGATATTTTTTAGCAAGCAGTGTGATATCAGTTGTTTACAATTCCTCATTGCAGTGCACTTTTGTTTTCTTTATTTCTATTTGTTTTATCCTGTTATTGTAATGCACACTGACAAAAAACAAAAAAACAAAAACGACTGCTCCTCTTGAAGAATCTCACTAGAGGAGTCTCTGACTGATGATTCGACTCATCAACTTTCAGGGGGCAGCAGTGGTAATCCTAATTGCCCTATAGTTATCTTTTGTAGCAATAGTTGTTATTCAGTGGCACTGACTTCGTGGTCCAATAGTGTGTCACAGAAGTACTATCTGACAGTGATATTGAATAACTGCAGAGTTTGCCTTAGGTAATAGATTCCCAGACACTGTTCTATTTGCTTAACAGATAATGACACAGTGGACTGCTTGAATGTTTGATCATGCTTTGTCTAGCTGGGTTTTGAATGTGACATTTAACAGTATCTGCATGTGCAGTAGACTCAGTTTTGATGTGAATGTATTACACAGAGCTCATTCACATATTTATAAGGGGGAATTGTCTGGCGTGGAAAAATGCTCGCCCATTATGCCTCAGCAAAGGCTACCTCTTTATCCTCTCAGAATTCCAGCTCTCAACTTTTATTCAACCACTAATTTGTACAGCCCATTCATCTTTATTCACTCAAAGTCGAATTCATTCAGTCAATGTCAATTCTTGGGAAAAAAAAAAAAAAGAATCAATAATGTGAATTAATCCAGAGATTACTCGTGTAGAGCTTTGAAAGATTTTCTGTACATGAATTAGTTCTAGTGGATAGACCGGTGTTGACTTGTTCTCAAATTGAAATAAACAGCTTGTGAAATCTTGCACGTGTGAGGGACGGAAACAAGGGAAAAGAGGAGCCACAGCACAGACATTGTCTTTTCCTAGTTTCATATTGTGGGCTGCTTTTACTCAGCTGCATGTGAAATAAGTCAAAACCATTCAACCAAAGCCATTCCAGCACGGGTCACTTCATTTGTATGCACTGGCAGGGAGGAGGGCAGGTGCACCTTAAGGGGACCCAAAGCTGGAGGGGACAAGGTGATGCTGTACCAGGTTTGTAGTAATAACTGCTGTGGTAACAGAGAGGGGCCATTGATTTTATATGTAGTAGGGAGTCTGACAATTTCTTGCCGCTCCATCTTAGCGCCAGTGCAAAATGATATTGAAATAAAAAAAAAAAAAGAATCAGAATCAGAATAGATCAACTTCAAAGCGTCCACACTTGCAGCAAGATTTTGGTGCTTCTAATGGCTGTGGGATGGTTTTTATACTGTTCTCTGTGTCTGTGATGTTAGGTGTTGGTTTCAGCATTGGGTCTGTGTGGATTATAGCTAGAAGGCTTCAGATGTGTCCCACCGGCCACAGTCGACAGGATTATTTTAGGGATTAAGAGCCTGGTGCTCTGTACCTTAGTTGCACAGCACTACAGTATGTCCTCATTCTCCCTCTTTCTCTGCAACAACTCAACACCCCACCCCTAAAATACCAAACCTCCAGCAAGCATACACAAACCTGCCTCTGTGCTCAAGTGACATGGGGTATTAATTTTTTTTTATTTTTGTTAGAAAATACAGAACCAACAGAGTCATTCATGAGTTAGTTTGCTGGTCGTGTGTCAAAAAAACAAACCGGCTCCATCCTCCCTGTTAAAAATTAAGAAACTGCCTACTGACAAAAATTGCATATACTATAAATTATAAATCTGTCAGTTATGTGCAGAGTAATTGACCATTCATTTGTCAGAAAATAGTGAAAAATAATCTTTTCAGAGTTCAAGTGGAAGTCTTTTTTAGCAGCAGTCCTTGTCATTCATGTAACTATTTTCCCAAAAATATTGCTAATTTGTTGCTCTCTGAGTTTTATAAGCATACACCATCATTTTTCTGCATTTACTGTCCACACAGTGGTTCTGTTTACGTGTGCGCAAGTATCCTGGTTCTGAGGATTTTTCTTTGGTTTTGATTATAATGTTCACATGGAACATGCAAAACCTATTTCTGATCATCTGCAGTTGTATCTTGATCTCTCACCATCTCACTCTGTTCTGGTTTCTCCAAACCAGGATAAGGCCATATCCGTTTTTCTGGAATCAGGATATATGTTGTTTACATGCCCAGAACATAACCAGAATTCTTCAAAACTCTGATCATAACCAGAGTGCAGTCAGTGATAATACACAGTGACAGAAACAAAGACTTTTACTTTCCCCTCAGTACAAAATGTACTGTTTCATTGTTCAAGTGCAATGAAAAACACAGGGCGGTAAGTTATGTGTGCATGGATTGAGTTGGCGCCTCCAAGCACAGTTGCTATTTTGGTTCATCTAGGTGCAGTGGTGCAAAGTGCAAAAGGGCTGGCTGAAGGTTAATATAGATCGGAGGGTGCGGTGATTAATAAATATGGTTTCACATCACTGTTCTCATTGCTATGAAACAGCTGAGCCAGTCACAGCAGCACATGACGACAGTAGCTCGACAGAAAAAAAATCAGCTTTTCCAGGAAATCATGTTGTTGTCTGGATGGTGTAGAGCGATGCAATGTGAACACACAGCATCACAAATCTGCAGCAACAATTAATTAGTACAATGATGTTATAAATAAGTAATGTTTGGTGAAGCAGTTTATATGATCACATCAATCCAACGCTGTTTTTAGTCGTAATGGCACTGTTGCAAATGGTTACGCCATATCTTAAAGTGTTTCACAGCAGTACATAAAACATGAACAGCTGAACTGTTTTTTTTAAGTTGGAAAGGAGGCTGTGACGCACAGGATTAATAAGATCCAGTAATCTGATGTCTCCCAGATAAAAAGGCAGAACGCTGAGTTATAACAGACCCATCTGATGTGTGTAGAAGTCGTCAGGAGCTTGGTGATGTGTCTTTTCACGATCTAAACACAGTGGACAGCTGTGCGTAACGGCACTGTGTTCTGGCGCAAATCAGAACCTGCAGATTCATCAGCGTATCTGTCTTATTGCCTTCAGATGGCTGCAGGGATTTAATGTGAAGGAGAAGCTTTTCATAAAGCTGTGGACAACAGATACTCAGAATCACTCATGCTGAGTCAGAAACATTGGTTGTGTTTTAAATTAAAATGCTTTATTTACATGAAATAATTATTCTGCTATTACCGCTTATTTGTTGTAAGTATATAGTTTGCTCTTGTTGATAAAATCACCAACGAGGCAGCAGGTTGACGTTCCACCAGAAACAGATCAGATGGTGCTGAGACATCCACTCTCAGCACAGTCTTTCAGACGCATTTTCCACCAAAATACCAAAAACCTGCTATGTGCTCCTCGCACCTGCGGGCCGCATTCTCTGTTGCTTGGCACTCGGCGCCAGAGTATCACACAGATGGGCAAAGAATATTTCAAGGTTAGGAAAATACCAAACTGTTGGAGAATCGCTTATGAAAATAGGCCAATAATGTGTAAGAGGGTTATTGAAAAGGAGACTTCTTTTCACCAGATAGTGAGTAGAGGGTGCACAGGAGTGGATGTTCCTGACCCCTCCTACGCCCACAGAAATACTCAAGTCTCATCTCAACCTCATGACAGAGTAAAAATGATTCCTGTCAGTCCACAGTCCACACACAACATTACACACCTACATATGAAAAACGGACCTATTGTTATTATGAATCCCACTCCAGTTGTTAACTTTGCAATATTACAATATGTTAAACTAGGTTACACTAGCTTTATTATCTCCACCAGGCTTAAAATTAAAAAATAAACATAATTGAAATTTGTTACAGTCACTGACATAAAATGTATTATCAAAATAGAGATGCTCAAATACTTTTTTCAGTTCCAACCCGAAACCTGAATTTAGATATCTGCAGATGCCAATCCTACTGTATACTGATATTATTATTATTATTATTATTATTATTATTATTATTATTATTATTATTATTATTATTTCAGGTAGTAGCAGTAAGGTTATGAAAACTACAAGTACATATCTAAATAACAACGGAGGACTTGAATACATGAATGAATACACCAATACTGACCCCCGATACTGGCATTGGATAGGATTGGTGCATCTCTATAATTGAATTACAGTTACTAATCAAAGTATTGTGGATTACAAAGGAGTAAAAGGGAGAATTTAACCAGCTTTGTTGGTTCAGAGACATAAACTGATTATCTTTTTTTTTTTGGTCAAAATGAGCAATTAAAATATGTCAACTGTGATGGTAATTTTTCACTGTTTTCTGACTATTTCTAGACCTAATGACATCAGCAAGAAAGTAATAGGCAGAATAACTGATAATGAAAATGTGTTCATTAAATACAGATTACCCTTGGTACATGTAACACCCTCCTTTATTTCCATCATTCCTGCTGTTCTTTAATGTGACTAATGAAGCAGTTTTACCTCAGCAATCTAAAAAAAGACTTCACATCAGAGAAGACCTCGGATTTTCACGCCGCGGTCTCACCTAGCCTCCTTTCACTAGTGCTTCAACATCCAGTCAGTCAGTGTGAAATGCATTTTCTCATTTGAGGATTCATTGGACAGCTGAGCTCTGTTGAGGGCAGTGAGTCGTCGTAAAGGTTGTAGAGCGTACAGTGCAGGTACAGTCATCACAGCATCTCTCTCTTTATGTGTGAAAGGCCTAGAATGGAACGGAACATCTGCCCCTGACTTCTCGATTAAAAGGTTTTCCTCATCCGTTTTTATGGCTGTATCACACTCTCTCATTATACTCTTCAAAACACTTATTTCATTCAAGCCGGTTAAGTGGGTGCTGCTATTAACCGAAACACAAAAGCACTGTCTTTAAGCAGATGTTCCACTGCAATGATATTGTACACCACTAAATTTCTGAGTAGTAGTAGTAGCTCGGACTGGTAAATGAAATATTCCAGGTGGTCTTCTCAGTAGCTGATCTTTGATTTATGCTTCAGTGATTAAGTGTCATTCAGCGTGCCGAAGGACAGAAATGATACAGGGCTGTCTGTTTTGATAGATTTTAGTATGGAGTGTTGCTTTATTCGAATGATGACAGATGTGACCAATATGTGTCAGACAAGCTGTGGTTGGAGGTGGAATTTTTCAGATATTTTCCCTTGTTGTAGTAAAGAAGATCGTATCACTATCGTGTTGTCCTCTTCTCATTTCTTAAAGGTCCAGTGTGTAAGATTTATGGGCAGATTACATTAAACGAGGGGTCTAATAATTATAGTATGTTTTCATTGGTGTGTAATTACCTAAAAATAGGAATAATTGTGTTTTTATAATTCCTTAACATGAGCTGTTTTATATCTACGTATGTATGTTTTCATGTTTCTAGAGGTGACACAGTTCTCCAATTCCACGATTCAATTCGACTTTTGATTTTAAAGTCACGATTCAATTTGAGTTTTAATTTAACCTTTTTTTTCCAGCATTGATGGCTGTGCCATTGTTAAACAATTGAGTCCTCACTTGCAGAAAGCCGCCAGCCTCCCTTTAGCAAAGATGGCCTTGTGGGTAGCCTGAGCCCTAACATGTGACTGAAAGGCCGTGTATTGGGTTTGCTGACACAAAAGAGAAATAGAAGTTCATGTTCATGCAATGTTACTATGGCATCAAATAAAACCAGTGGAAACATTGAGGTATGTACTCACAGTATCAGCGGTGTACTGTGGGGTACAATCCACTCTGGGTGCCAGCTATTGTTTGTGAATTGTAATTGTAACGCCCCTGGTTTCTACAATAACACAAAATGTACAAACACTGGCTTTAGACATGGTGTTTCATTTTTGTTTTGTGTCCGCTGTAGGTTTTCCTACGTGTTTGCTGCTGCAAGCTCACCACTAGATGCACCTAAATGTTGCACACTGGTCCTTTAAGACTTTTTTTTTTCCAGAATTATACAAAGTTTCGACTTATAGTAAACTGCATAGCTGGGCGTGGCCTGGGTTGCCATAGTAACAATGCACACTGTCTCTGTAACATGACTGTAACCCATCGTGTGACATCAGTTCTGTCAGCTGACACTTTGTATTGAAGAATAAATGGACTAATGACACAGCAGAAAACACAGGTGGTCTTAATAATGGTAATTACAGCTCAGTTCCATTAAGCGTCTCAGAAACAGTGACAGTGAACCAGCAGGTACAATAGAACGACCTCCCATAAGTTGAATGCAACAGTCATTAATGCACCTGTGAGTTTTCCGGTATGACATGTCAAAATGTCTGCTGTGCAACTGGCCCACCAGCCTTCAGTACGCTTTATATGGAAATTTGTTTTAGCATCTTTCAACTTGTTGTTTTGTTTTTACAGCCTGCATCTTTATTGTTTTTGTTCAGTGTCACAGCTGCAAAAACCCTTTTGCTTTTAGACTTCTCATGTTGCTTCGTGTCTGCTGGATGCCTAACTGTTCACTAGCATGTTCACCACAACAACTTTGTTGGCCCAAAAAAGTTTTTGTCGTTTTTAGGTAAATCATTGGTGGTTGAAGGTGTCTTTTACATATATTTGCAAAAATGCTAATGATATAGGAGGGGAAAAACAAGATCCCATGGGCCTTATTCAGCATTTCACTTGAGGCAAAAAACATATAAGGCTGAATCTCAAATCTCAAAATAGGTGGAAGTGATTTCCTCTTAGTATGAGTGAGGAAAAACATATAGTGAGCTTACACGGGGTCTGCATAGCTTAAAGTTTTAACGTCCTCTGTGTTTATTATATAACGGTTACATAACAACATATCTCAGACTACAGAGGGACCCATCCAGAAGTGTATTCACTTCTTCTGCCAAATGTGGAGGAAAAAAAAACTGCTGAATGTGAACTACACGACTGTGAAACATTGAAATATGTTTGGAAGACGAGATCTGTGGAGTTGGTGCCAGGGAGAATATTTACACTTGAGGAACCTGGAAAACAATTTTTATAAAGCGAATAAGAATCTGGGTCAGAATGATGCCCCAGTGTTAATTATGGCATCCGATCAAAGAGCTTGAATGAGTTTGGCTAAACGGATTACAATCTGCTTCTCTTACCAGCTGCCATACTGTAATTAATGGTTTGTCATCACTCTCCATTCATGTGAGGTATTCAAACACCAGCTTATCACTTTCCTTTTTTTGCACATTGTGCATAATCACTGGGGTTTGAATTGAACTCTGTTATTTGTGAGCCAAAATATATTTTAAAAAAGGCTTGTAATGAGCCTGGTTTCTCTGCAGTCACTCGTCAGAAGCAGGGATAAATAAAAGTATCAATTAGTGCATGTTTCGGGTGTCAAAGCTGCTTCAGACTGGATGCTCTGAGGTCTGTGGAATAATTACCTGAGCTTTGTATAAACCATAGGAAGTCTGAATCCTGGTGGGCTCCTGGAGAAAAGGGGCTTGATGAAAGCAAAGCCCACCTTAGGATTTATTCATTTTGAGCCCTTATGCCTGAGTCAGTGAATAAACAAGAGAAATGTGGTAGAAGAAAGAACTAGCTGAAAACATGACTTGAAAAGCATGTTGTTTTAACATCTATATATTCCAAAATGACTTTTGTCACAGCGTGGAATGAAAGAACAAAATATAAAATTTCCTCTGGGAAATTGAGAGAAATAGAGAAAAAGGACCTACTCAAGCCAACTTCTTAAAATATCTTAAAACACAGGAATGTAATCACTAAAGTCCTTGCTTTTCACTGGCATTAAGAAGGATCTGCTCTGGCTTTCGTTTATCTGTAAAGATGACAAGCAAATGAAATAGTCCAGTTAAATTATCTTGATGACACACCACCTCTTTGTCTAGTAAAAACAAGCATCGTTCAAAGTGATACAGAAGTTACTTTGTAGTAATCCTTAGAGAGGTTGAACCAAGTTATTGTTTTGCAACATAATACAACGTTAGGTCTTAATGGGTCTCTCCTGCAACGTGATTGGATGTTGTCAGACCAACAAAGTGGATCTAGAGATTGTGGAAAATTAAGTGTCGACTTACTGAGAATGAATAATGTTAACGTTAGTTTTTTCTGTTAATGAAGGGAATTAATTCATTCGTGGCGCACTTTTTAAATTGCATACTTTTATTTCTTAAAGCTTGTAAGAGTAAGGTATCAAATATTTTCAAGTCAAAAGGCTCACGGCCAAGTGGCATCACTAGTCACTGGCATTGAAGTCCAAGTTGAGTTGAGCTGGGTCTTGAGTCAGAAAATTTGTGACTCGAGTCCACACCTCTGTGTTAAATTTTTGGTGTTTGGCGACTGCAGTCATCCAAACTGTGACGATTAATTGAGTAGTTGTCAAATTTTAAATTAATCAAAAACTATTTTGATTGATTAATCTGTATTTTTTTTTTTTAATTCTCTGATTTCAGCCCCTTAAATGTGAATATTTTCTGGTTTCTGTGCTCCTCTATGACAGCAAACTGAATATCTTTTTCAGTTGTAGACAAAACAAGACATTTAAGGATGTCACCTTGGGTTTTGGGAAACAGGAATCAACATTTTTCACCATTTTCTGACATTTTATGGACCAAAAAACTGATCAGTTAATTGAGAAAATGACTGACAGATAAATTGATAATGAAAATAATTGTTAGTTGCAGCCCTAGTAGACACCGACAGAAGTGATTTTCCAGAGTTTGATGATGTTTCAGGCAGATTTAAGCCTCCTGACAATTATGACTACACTTTTTCTTTCAATTTTTTTGCAGTGAGTCTACACTGCGTTAAATTGGTTGATATCCCAGCCAGTCAAAATGGCTTGGTCTAGCAGCAGCCTAAATCTGCCACACTGGGTTGTCAAACTCGTGCCAGACTTGTGATGAGTTTCCATGTAGTTCCTATTCAAGACACAGAGGAAGCAGCCACGGTAAACAACAACAACAACACCTGAGACAAACCGCTAATGTAAAAATGGCCTGTTTTGACACACAGCTTTGTGAAGAGGTGTATAGATACGGGCATCTGTATGGCTCCTTGGTGTGAGATTACAGACACAGTGAGATAACAATAATAATTTCTGGAGGGAGAATGTGAAGACACTCAATGGTGATAAGCAAACTGCAAAAACAGCAAAAGAGCATCAAGGACCGGTTCATCAAGATGAAGAAAAATGTCAAGACTCCAAGTAGAGATCCTGTCTGGGTGAAGTGTCCTCCAGCCATACTTCTGGCACTTGTGCGCTTTGTTAAAGTGATACTTCGTCCCAAATCTATCCTTGAAAGGTTGCTGTTAAAAGTTTGTTATTTCCTTCCTCTCGGGGAGCAGTAGCTGTGGTCAGCAGTTTGTGTAACCACATTACAGCAAAACTATGAGCGCTTGGAACAAACCGATCACACGAACGGACAGCTGAGAAGCAGGTTGTGCTGCAGGAGTGATTTGAGACCTTTTGATAATTTTTCAAACCGCTGAAGTAGATTGTAACTGACATATTCCAGCTGACCACAGCTTCTGATCTCTTTTGATGGAGTACACTTTTTTAACGGCCACTTTCCAGCCCACATCCAGTGAATATTTGATTCTGTAAGGACAATTTTGGGCGAGAAAACAGAGAAATCAATAGCAGGTACTGGAGAAAACATTTTTTTATGTTTACCCTGTTTTACAAGGATATAATGATGAAAGCCCAGCAAGTTGTTGACAAGTTGTTCACATCAGTGGTTGTGGGCTGGAAACAGGTGCATTGTGCGTTAATGTTCAGGCCTTAAGCCGGCACTCTCAGCAGTCCAACAAAAGTGTGTTAAATTATTAGTCACTGAAGGCCTGTGATCACTGAGGTAGGCAGTGAGCCTTGCTACACTTTAAAGCTGTTTCTCTCAAAGGTAAAACATGCATTTAAAATGAGCTTTATTTTAATACATTTTTACATAGGTCATGGCCATGGAGTCTTAAAATCTGGAGAGCTAAATTTGCTCTTGAAGCCCATAGATCTACTATTATGTCAAAGCAGTAGATAAATAATTCACAAATTCAAGTGCAAAGATCAGGTGCAGCCGTGTTTTGTTGGAAAAAAAAGCAAAAAAGCAGTGAAACTTGCCTTGAGGCTCCTTCAGTAAATCTTGCCTAAGGGCCAGGAGCACTACGGCTCAGGTGGTCAATGGGCTAACTAACGGACAGGTCCGTGTGGACTCTCCAGAGGAGCTGGACTTCTCTCTTGTGTTGTTTTTATTACTATCCATTCTCCATTGTTTGCCACTTTATTTGTCACAATACCTCCAGGGCAGCGCCTTCTCGAAGGGGAGACCAGCTTGGACTAGACCATTGTCCTCTACCCGCCTTTCTGACAGACACTTTCTTGGCATAGAGGGTGAGGAGCTTTGTGGTTAGTGCCAAACTGATTTCCTCGGTGGCTTTATTTCTGGTGCTGGCAGTCTGCATGGCGTGTTGACGACAGCTAAAGAGCCAAACTTGATTGCCTCTTTGCCTACTCATTATTACAGTATTTGTCACAGAATATGATGCGATTTTCTAAGTCCAAACAGCTCTGCAGTGATAAGTAAAACAACTGCCTTCTGACAGTGGTGACCCTGGTCTCACCATGTTGTATAATTTACTGACCCTTTGTCTCTGTACAATTAACTTTCAAAAGTAAATTGCGTTGGCCTTCATGATCAGTGTACTGTCCTAGAATACATCCCATTCAGAGCCAGGGATGTTTGATTTTTTGTGGTTGGACCGAGGCCTATACTTTGCTCACCAGATGTTTGGGTAGCTCTCGATGATCACTTTGAAAAGCTACATGCATATACAGCCAGGAGCAAAGGCACACACAATGGAGAGTTTCTCAGCTCTCTGATAAGCCAGTGTTAGCTCAGCTAGCTACAACACAAGTTCAACAAAAACTTGTTCAAAAAAGGCCACAAATGTACTACTAGTGATTGTCAAAGCTGCAGCGAACTCAGCGTCTTTCTCCATGAACATGGATAGTCTGACAGAAGCTGCCCATGGTTTGTTGCCCACATCACGTGTAGCCACGCCCCTTACCGTGGATGTCCTGTGCTCCCTCACCCCGCCCTCCTCTTAACTCCACTTAGGCTCAGACCTGGCACAAAATTAGAGATTATGTATGTATCAGGGCATGGAGAAAAAAAGTGAACAAAGACACAGACCATGTAGTCACTTTTCATGTCAAGACCACACTAAGCAAATTAATAATTTTTTTTCCCCACAGTGATGCTGGAGGGCAATAAAACACTGCGGCCTGTGTGCCTAAACAGGCAAATATGAACAATGCAAAGTAAACGCGGGATTTCCTGGTCCTACAAGCGCTCACTTGCAGAAATCTCACAACATGCGCTCCTTCTGCACCAGTTGCGAATCTCCACCCTTCTTTGACCCGTAGTTCCAATCCTTCCAGTCTGTAGCCCTTCAACGCATAATCAACACCCAGATAGCAAGATGCACTGAGTACAGTGTCGAGGTCAGCAATGATGCCCAAATTGCTCCAAGGGGAATCTTTTTCAATAGATTTATGTGTCTCTGCGATGTGATCTGTCTGACAGTGTTGTGTCTGAAGTACAGTACTTTGCTCTTAGTGTTTTGTGACAGATGGTCTTAAGATTCTTCTGTTACCGTTAAAAACACTCAGACAACTATGTAAAATGTTTGGTTAACACAACCCCTGGCCAGGAGTTATAAATGTGAAGAAAAAGTCAGCCTACAGGGTCCTTCACTTCCTTTCAGTCCTGTGCACCTTTGGTTTGATGTATCCTGTGTTTTGAGCCATTTTCTGTCCACCTCATACACTGCATTTTTATACACTTGTGTGTTTTTGAGTGGCCACTGAACTCACTGTGCATTCAACTCCTTTGAACAGACTTGTATTTTGTAAGTCGCAGTTCAAAGGTCTTCATACTCAGTTAAAACTTAAGCCTCTGAAGCCTTTGAAAGGTTAACATCCCTATTACGACAACACAGAACTAGTGAAAGTGGAGCTAGATATTTTCTTTAAAAGTTATTTCTTATATTGCAGTGACCAGGGCCGGATGTTTGAGACGAAAACATTTTTGAAAATATAAACCTCAAATACTGTGAAGCCACTGAATGATCTGCCTGAATATAAATATCTAAGTCTGCTAAACCAGACATTTGACTTGTTGATGAAAACAATAACAAAGAAATTCACTTTCACCAAATGTCTTTGCCCATTTAGAAGGTCCAACAACAATAGCACACTCATCCTTACACAACTATTCCCCATGGTTCTGGGTATTTTAGTCTTAAGTGAAATCGAATCATATAGCAGCTATAACAGGTTGAGTCACACTCACCTACTGAGATTTTTGTGTTTTATTTTAAGACTCGCATTCTGATATATCTAACATTTGTGCCTATAAGTAATTCAAAAACATCTACTTTATTCAGCTGTTCAGTGAACAAGCATTTCTCCAGTGCTAATTGGAGTGTCTCGTGTCTCTGTAGGTGCTACCTGTTGGATGGGATCTCTAAAGGAGCCTGGCTGAACCGCTCAAGCATCATTTTTGCAGGGAACGACAAGTGGTCTGTGGACCCACGTGTGTCCATCGTGTCCAGCGTCGGAGACAAACATGAGTACAGCCTCCAGATACAAAAAGTGGATGTAACTGATGACGGCCAGTACACGTGCTCCATTCAGAGTGAGCGTAACCCGCGGCCAAAGCTCCTCAACCTTATTGTAAAAGGTGCGTATGCTCGTTATTCTGGACAGGCACTTGTATGCTTGTGTGTCCTTTTCTATGAATATAACTGTATTACATAATAATTGGAATGATTTAGCCCATTTTCATCAGTAGTTACTGGTGGATTTCAGTTGTCTGAACCCATTTGTGGTATTATTGTTACTTAATTGGTTGGTGTGACATTTCAAGGATACCTGCTTTGTACTTTTATATCTGATTTCTGTCCTCTGCCTTTTTGTCATCTAACATCTTGTTTTTTTACTTATTACACGGATCATTTAGCCAACATGATTTCGGTAGTGACAATATTTGTGTCTTGTCCGTATACCTCATGGTCACAGGTGTACGTGGCACCATCTGTGCTTTAAAAATGATTGTTGTTCTCCTATACTCGGGAGTAAGAACAAGAGCTTGAGTCATTCTGCCGCTTTGTGTAAAACAATAAGACAAAAATCTTTTCAACAGAACAGAAATTTCTTCTTTTTAAGGGTACACTTTATGCCTGTAGGCTATGCAACAAAAAGTAGAATCTTGTTGGTTTAAATGACTGGAGGCAGACTGTGTACGAAGCTTTAATCAAGCCTCTGTGGGTTTTGTCACAGCAGGTAACAAGATAAGATGTGATTCTTAGGACTCCTAAATGAATTTTGCTTAGTTAGTTGGTACACTGTGCATGCCATCGTATTGGTTAACAGGTGTTAAAGCTTTGAATTTCAGGCCTTTAACGTAATAAAACTGCCACTGAGCTCTTGAGAGGCTGTCTAAATCGGGCTTCATCTTGAGCATCTCTATGTCTAACAAGGTCAGTAGGTGTATCTGTGTTTTATGGGGCATTAAGTAGGCTGTTGTGGGCACAGAGAGCTAACAGACGACAGTTCCCTAATTGTTTCTTGTTGAAGTAATAGGGTGGTAGCTGAGGATTAGCAGCAAGAAAACAGCCCTGCTGAAAATCCATCTTCCAAATGCCATGTTCTATTTCTTTAATAGGCTGATGCAAAGATTCCTGAACGGTCCACTTGGCTCTGCATATGTTTAGTTTGAAATATTAACGAGGATGTGATGTTATTAGTTAACCTGTCAAATGAAAACACACTTTTTTACCTCATCTTTTTAATTCCTGCCTTTATTTCACAGCACAGTGTGATACCCTGGCTGTTAACGCCCTTGTTGTATCCCTGAGCAGGAATCAGATGTATTACAAGTCCATATGAAATTATTCTGTTTTCAAGTCGCAGTTAGGATTCATTTCAAAGAAACATAATGTTGTAATATATGCATACTTTCACACAGGCAGCATCGTTTTATTAGAAGAGTTAAGGGTCAGACACACTGCTTGTAGAAGTCTGAGCTGTTATATGTGAAATGTGAAAGTGGGAACAGCTCTCCAGCTGGCATTGCTGTTATGACATACGGAGTGAGCTTAGGAAAGTTATTTTAGAGGTGTGATCATACCTGCAGTGTGTTTGGTTTGCTCTAAACAATAAATGGAAGTATTTGCTTTGCCTTGATCCACATCAAGTACAAAAACACTGGAGTTTGTCGAGGGGGTGAACAGAATAGTCAAAACAATTCAGCATTCACGTTCTCAGGAATTCTGTCCTGTTAAGAAAACAAGCAAATAACACAACTTGTGCCCTCAAATTATTTTGTTATTGAAGATTTTTTAAGCTGCTGGCTATGACATGTCAGCATCCATCTTCTCACGCTATACTCCTAAAATGAGTGGGTATATCGTGGTGCCGTTGCCTCGATTAAACATGCCCTGAATGCCTTTTGAATGATTGTGGCTGTTTATGAGCTTGTCTATTAAACTGGCACGCACATGACTGATGATAAGAGTGCAGCTCACCTCATTCACCTTAGAAACGGTTAACAAGCCTGTCCTGTTATCAGAGGGTCACAGAATTAAACTCTCTCTGTAATTTGGAAGTATCCTTGATTAAGACTTATTTGTTGTTTATGTAGATGCACATTAACTCAGTGACTAAAATATAAATGCAGTTCTCTATCAGCTCTTGTCAGCTTGTCAGAGGACCGTGGTGCTTTGCAGTAATAGCGACTGTCCCATAGCAGAAAGGTCGCAAGGGCAACACTCTGCCACTGCCAATGTGTCCATCAACTGCCTTACGTCTTGTTAAAGTTTCCTCAAGCAAGCAGCCCTTCCTTTTGAGCCTTTCTTTTCCTTTTGTCCTTGTTTCCTCCTTGTGAATGGATAAGTCACTCTCCCAGAAGCCACACATTCAGCTTAAACAGATTCATCCAATCAGCATTGGCCTCCATACTGACTTTATTCAGTGGACTCGGTATTAGCCAGATCTGACTGATACACAGTAAATAGCTTGTGCTCAGATACTGCTATTACTCTTCACATCCTGCATGTGCTTTACAATAAATGCAATTTAATGCAAAGGCATAAGCAGGCCTTTACTGTGAAACTGTAAGTGCTGGCTATGCAATTTGTGGTTAGGTAACCAAAGCCAAAGGTGGGTACAGTACTGAATATCTATACTCAAGTAAAAGTGTCAACAAATGTCTGTATACAGAGCTATTAAAAAGCAATTTTTTTGTCCTCAATCAAAAATAATAGGCTCTTTTGTTGACCACACCTCTGTGACCTCTCAAGCTCTGTGATAATGAATCCTTATGAGTGTCTATAAGTTTACTCTGTTGGGTTGTTAAGAAAAAAATGTTAGAAATGAGACATGTATCAAAGGTAAAGATTGAAAAAATGGATACAATTATGAATGATTTTAAAGATTGGAAATAATCAGTTACTCTTTTGTGAAATGCACGTGTGCACAGGCTGGGGGAGGGCTCAGTTTTTCATAAATTGAAGTGGGGGGGCTCTTAGGAAAAAAGGTTGGGGACCTCTGTTTTACAGCACACCCATTAAAAAGCCCAACAGACTATTAGGATACAGTACATCAATGTCAATAACATCAAAGATCAAAGTGGGACATGAAGAAAACCTTAGTTCACCAGCTACGTTTTCACCTGCAGTATGTGCGACATACTTTAGTGTGCTTGCAGAGGTTAGAAGTTTTAGAGGTTTTAGAGAAAAAGTGGAGATTTCACTGTTTTCCTGGAGGCACTTCCTTATGCAACTGTTGTTTATTTCTGATTTTGTTATAAGAAGTGTGGCCAGATGTGGCCAGGGATTGTGGCCGAAAGCTGCCTCTTGTTCTGCGTTTTTCTCTGTCATCATCAAAAGACAGATGGTGCTTCGATTTTCTTCCGGGCAGATAGCAACTTGTGGAGTTGCTCCTCAGGTGCTCTCACCCTACACTTTATCCCTGTATTTAGAGCAGACATGTTTTAACAAAGTTATTTGGCATATCTAGTGAAGTAGATTATTGGCTCAAAGCTATACGTGAAGAAAGAGTAGCAGTACAGTTAAAAAAAGGAGAATGAAAAGTACTCACTCCTTAAAAAATACTTTTTTTAAACTCATGCATCGTCATCTGCATTAACTTGTTAACTTGCTAGATTTTATCATGTTTAAGAAAGATCAAAAAAGGAGAATGCCTTAGAAAAACAGTAATGGTATCAGCACTTTGTAACAACAGATTTGTTTAGGCATCAGGAGAGAAAAAGTCATATACAGCTGAGGACAAAATTATTAGCCTCCCTATGAAATTTAAAGTTTTTTTTTTCAAAATGTTCCTAAGTGCTTTTTTAACAGAGCAGTGAATTTTCAACATAACATTTCTAAACATAGTTTTCTTTAGAAAGCATTATTTTTTTCTATTTGCACACAGTAACAAAATTTTTTTCAGAAAAAAAAAATACAAGGGTCAATATCATTAGCCTCCTTAAGAACTGACCTTTTTATTGAGCCATAGCACAAACCAGTGTTGTGCAATGTGGGCTTTAACTTTGTAATGCTCAAAGCTTGTAAAATCAAGTTAAAACTGAGGGTTATCTTCCAATTTACACACAGTATAAAAACTTCAGTAAGGGTTTGAGCTGTCACTTGAGAAAGCATCATGCCAAAAACAAAAGAAATCGGTTTAGACTTGAGAAAAAGAATTGTTGATGCTCACAAAGCAGGAGAAGGATATACAAAGTTATAACAGCGCTTCCAAGTGTCAAAAACTGGAGTGAAAAGTATCATCAAGAAATTCGAAGAGAGACACACAGTACAGAACAAGCCTGGCAGAGGTAGGAAGAGAAAGATTTCAAAGACTCTGGAAAGAAAACTAGTGAGAGATGTGTCTAAAGACCCCAGAACAACTGCCAAGACATGAGTGAATGATTTAGCCAAGTCGGGAATTGTAGTCTCAAAGAAGACGATAACTAGAGACCTGCACAGGAATGGACTGCAAGGTTGCAGACTCAGAAAATATCCACTTCTGCAGAAGAGACAGCTTCAAGCCAGACTGAAGTATGCTAAGGACAACCTGGAGGAAGATTATACATACTGGAAGTGTGTCCTTTGGTCAGATGAGACAAAACTAGAGCTCTTTGGCCATAGAGACGTTGCTTATGTTTGGAGAAAGAAAGGAGAGGCCTGGAGTGAACTGAAGACCAAGGTCCATGCCAGAAGACCATAAAATCTGGAGGATCTTGAGAGATTCGCCAAAGGAAGGATGAACTGGGATTCCTCAGGAGACGTGTCTGAGACTTGTTGAAAACTACAACAAATGACTGCAGGCTGTTATCCAGCAAAAACGATACACAATTGACTATTAGCATCAAACAAATAATTTTGTTTCTGTGTGCAAAGTAAAATAATATAAGCATTCAAAATAAAACTAGGATGTTTGGAAAAGCTGTGTTAAAAATTCCTTGCTCTGTTTAACAGCACTTGGGAAATATATATATTAAAAAAAAAAGAAGACATTTTCATAGGGGGGCTAATAATTTTGTCTTCATCTGCACATGTTTGGGTTGGGCTGATAGATGATAACATCATCCATTGCAATACCAGACCATCATCAACCACTGACACCTCTACCATCATAATCTTGTGATTTAAAAGTGCAAGAACTGATGAATACATATTTTAAGGAGTGTCAGACAGAGAGAGCAAATGAAGAATGGGTTTATTACAATAGCACCTTGCACCTGATTTACTAAATGACAAACAGCATAAAGTACTGGCCAATTTGTAAATAATATCTAACATACAAAAGGCATAAAGCGTATATATAACAATATCAATGATATCATTGTCCATCATGATGCTTCAATATGCATATCGTCATTTTCACCTTGGTAGACATCACCCAGAAGTTATGGAAGTTAGGTCCAGTTATTATGAAATGCCCTAAGAGGGTTAAAATGAAGTCTAACTGCAAGTCCAGTGTTTATGATACGAAACTCCTCGGATGTATTATTCATCAGTATTGGCTATATAAGGCACCGTCCATGTCCACTTCTTTGTTTACTCTAACTTATTGTGCTCCAGCTGTCAAAATGGCCCCATTCTTCCTGATGTACTGTCTTGAGAGTGAGTGAACTGTGGAGTGGCTGAGGTACAATTAACGACATTCACAGTGACAGAAAGCAGAGCTGCTTTGGCTTAAACAAACTGTCACTTCGCTTCTGCTTCGCCACATTTTACAGGTACACAGTGCCTGTAAATATACATGTGATAAACCACAGTCAGCTGCTTGGCAAGCAGTAACGGTCACTACAGGACCATCATGTTTTTGTAGATGTTAGCTTTCTGAGGAACATTCTGTAATGGGAATCTTACCAGGGGTGTTTCGGGTCATGGCAGCTCCTCACCACTGGCCATATGGCCACAATCAAACCGGAGCTAATGTGCCAGCTGTCAGCTGTATAATATGTTTTGCAGTGCCCAGAATTCCTGATGGATGTGACCTAGCGGCTAAGATTTGGCAACAGCTTGACATACAAATACCAATTGTTGTTCTGCAGTTCACAAATGTTACATGTTGGTAATTACAGTCAGAGAGTTCTATCACTTATACTCCGAGACAGATGTTTTTATTCCACAGAAGCAGGCTGAATTTGGTTAAATAAAGCCTATAAATAACTTCTTGTTTTGTAACACCTGATCAACAGCTTCATAGCACGTTTACAGTCAAGAGTCTTGACTGGACAGTGATACAAGAAGACAAAAATATCATATAGTGAGTGATAACAACAGAAAGAGATGTGGCCAGTATCTCTTTGGCTAAAAGGACAGTTCATCCCCCAGAAGTACCTTTGGCTTATAATGCTATTTGTCCATCTAAGTACTTTTGGTGTGAGTAGCTGAGTTTTGGATATATCAGCTGTAGAGATGCCTGCTTTCTTTCCAGTATTATGGTAATAATTTCAATAATTTCAACACCAATGTCTCTTTCCAGTGATCGTGACCTTGTTACTCACGATAATCCACAGACCTTGTTATGAGCAGTTTCCTGTAGGAACTACTTTCTCTCTACCAAAGGCGAGTAGTTTATGTCACGGTTGGTGGGGACAATAAACATGTCCCAGCTGGAGGTGGAGGGTGTCAGGCAAGTTGTTTCACTCATGGCAAGTGGACAAAAAGAACCAGGTCACTTTGTCTCATCAGTCTGCTGCAACTGTGTTCTCCACCACCCTACTTTGATCTCCTTCTGTGATGTCTGTCTTCTTTTGTTGCCCTTCATTGCAAAGTTTCAGAGCGACAAAGACACAGAGTGTTCCTATAACCATAGTAAAATGTCTTTGTCTGTCAGTCTCCTAGCGCAGAGTGTGTGTGAGTGTATATATATGTTTACAATTTTTGATCAAAGTTATTGCTTGGTACAATTCAGTAGTCCCTGGATATTAGTAGGGACATGTCCCACCATCCCCACCCAATTCTGTGTCCTTTCTTTCTAATAGAAAGAAAGTTATCTTGACTAACTGCATCTGGAAAGAGACACTGTTGTTCAATTTTTCTTTCTTTCTTTTTTTTAAAGCCAAGTGCCATTTAGCTCCATTAAACTGGAGAGAAGGCAGACATCTCCACGGCCAATAACTCCAAAACTACAAGCTGGAGGAAAAATATTTATTTTTGATTTTAGGATGAACTGTTACTTTAGGATGATGATGATTGGACAATATAACAGTATGACAAAAGTGGAATTTATGGTTCCAAAATCTGCTTTGTTGCTTTCACTGTTAAAAGCTATTAGGGAAGCTTGATGGTCTTATGATTGTGTTATCTAAATCTGCTACTGTTGAGTCATCAGGCAAATGGGTCGCCAGCCGTTGAGACAGAGCTGTGTGTCTGAGTGTGAGCTGCAGGCAGGAGGTATTTCGAAATACAGATGACTCACTCCAGCTGATAAATGCCTGCGGTCAAGTCTCTGACGGGGTACTCAAGGTAGTTAAAAATTTGGTTCATTAAATTGCCAGCCGCTCTGTCATTTCTATTATATGCACTACTGCAACATATGTGTGCTGTTACTGCGCCTGCATAACTTCACACCGCATTCTACTTTTGTTTATTTGCTTTGTCAAAACTCTGTGTGTTGTGAATCATTACCTGTCACTGTGCGATACTTGTGTACACACGCTTAAGCCCACTCATGGAGAACAGAGGGATTTTGTTACAGATGAGATGCAGCAGGGGAGCAGCTCTGTCATGTTGCAGAGGCTTCTGGGAGCATGCTGGGGTTTTTTTTTTTTCATCTGCTGAAAGGAAAAGGGAAGACTTGCTAAGAAAAAAGAAAGAGACACTTTAATCTGGGCTTTTCAGTCCAAGCATACAACATTTATTAATGCTGCAACACGAATGTTACAGTTGAAGTAAAAGGATTTCATGGCGTCGGATTTTTTGGCACTTTTCGCTTTGCTCGACAGTGTGCACCATGAGGAGTAACACATAAAATGGAGCAAGAAGGGATTACTGCATATGTATGGAAATATGCAGTGGTCTCAACCCATTTCAGGTGCATGGTTGGGTCCTTGACCAGCTGATCCTCCAAGCAATTATGCTTATCTGGAACATATATCTATGTCAGCAGTGCTGGGTGGCTTATCTTGTATTTGGTTGTGTCATTCTAGTGCTGTCAGCACACATATTTCAGTATTTTTACCATGGAGCGGTGTTAATTTTGACAGTTTTATTTAGTTTTAGTCATATTCTTTTGATTAAAATGCCATTTAGTTTTAGTCATATTTGAATATGACATGACAGTGAATTCTTTTAGTCGGCTTAGTTAAAGTTAGACTTAGACTTAGTTAAAGTGTAATGTGTTATTTAAACGTTTCTCTAAAATTTCCAAACTCATACTTATGGAAGAAATATCGATTAACCTGTAATTAACATTAACATTAGGTATACTGCATTTCTTCTCCTTTCTTCCATCCTAGCTAAAACATGAAGTAAACTACATTTCTCACATGCACTCTTCTTTTAGTTACATATTTGTTTTGATTTGAGAATACTTATTATAGAATACTTATACTCTTATTTTCAACTAATCTTTAAATGGACAGTCTGAGATTAGCAGCTCTGGGTCATTCATCAGCAGTGCAGTATGGCTTAAAAGTATAATTCAAAGTGTCTGTATTTGCTTCTTCATTCTTTTAGTGTGTGGATGATCTGCTGTGTAAAATTGTAAATGCTAATATGACCTGAATCAAATTAAGAAAATGACTTTCTGCATCACCAACCTAAGTTCACATGGATGCATACAGTTTGTGCTGCTGTAATTATATCACATGACTTTGTTCAGTGACACTACTGATGCACAGGTCAGCAGGTTTGCATATATAACATATTCCCTCAGCTGAGAATACATATCGCTCATAAAAAACATCGACAGAGAAATAATTAGTTAAAGAATGGTCCTTTTTACAGCTGATGTGATCTGAAACTCTTAACAATACCTGCTCAGGTGCAGGTTACCATGGTGATTTTGCCAAGTTAAAAGAGACCCACCGTTGTGAATTTAGACACACGATACCTCGCTAACTCATTAATCTCAAACTGTTGCACTATATAAACTTGAAAAACAAAAACATTCAAGTGTGTTTACCTTTGCATGAATTTTAGGATGACTCATCTGCAAATGTCACTTCATGTTCTTTGCATTTTTAGCACCAATGGTTGCTGCACACAGTTTACAAAGGATCTTGTTTTCTTCAACATCAAATGTGAAATTTATCCATATATCTGTTCTAACGTTTACATGTCTTTACAGTTTATCAGACATGCAGCGAGTGCATGTTGACTTCCTAGATTCAGAACTGCCCAACTGTGTGCATCAAAGCTGCTCACCACACAAAGAGATTGGATTTCCTCCCAACTCGCCCTCCCTAACATTTTTGTCTCGTTTAGTCAAGTGTCAACAGACTTCATTACAATTTTTGTCACATTACTTATTTTTTATTTAGTTATTGTCTCTCTTTTCATCAGTTAAAAAAATGTAGTTGACGAAGACTGTCATGGAAATTAACACTGCGATGGAGGAGCAGAAGAATACTAAAATACTAATACCAGCTGTAAGTGGAAACTGCATTTTTTGTAGGGAAAGACATCATTTTTTCAACTGATGATGGGGATGGAAATAGACTCAGCACTTTGCTTCATAAATCCCTAAATTCATAAATTCCTGATCAGTAATGACTTAGTGATTCAGAAACCCACTGAAAGTTCTTTACACTTAGAAAGAGAAAATTCTGAACACTGTAGATTTTTTTGTTACTGCTACATCATCGTTAAAATCTGTCTCCAATGTCGTGTCCTTAACTTTGTCCTCCCTCGTTGTATCAGCAAAAACCCTTTAAACTTGTAATGGCAAGTAGCTACTCATTTTGCCAGTGGAGCCAGATTTCTTTCTTTCCTCCTCATCACAACCTATGTAGGTTTCTCTTTACCTGAACATTACTACAGTTTTATAGCAACAGGGGTCCCTAGTTATCGACACATTTCCTAACACATGAATCACATGCTGCTGCATCAGGGGCAGGAGGTTAGATATGGCTGTGACTCCTCACTCATCTCGACAGAACCATTTAATCTCTGCGTGACATTTACCCCCCTCAGAGATCTTGTGTCACCTCAACAAATTAGACGTTTGCATCTGTGCCTCTCCGCCCATAGCTCTATTGCCATTAAACAGCGCCTGTGAGACATGAGAAAATTGTGGAACTCGAGACACAGTATTGCACTGGCATTGCAGCTCAGAGTTACACAATATGAAGGGCACAACCTGAAAACTATATATTTGCTCTTTGTTCCCTGTGCAGGTGAAATCTGAAGCTCCATATATTGATGAGGGAAAATAAGTCGATGTAATACAGTAGGTCAGAGTATGGTGCACCAGCAGATACACAGAAACCTATGAGAATATTAATGTTTTAGGACCAGATTATAGAAACTTAAGTAAATTGTACATCTTTGAGTAGTGGACGAAACAAGACATTTGAGGACATCACCTTGGATAGTAGAAAGCACTGATTTTTACGATTTTTTTTTCAATTTATAGACCAACCAACTGCTCGATAATGAAAATAGTTGTTAGTTGCAGCCCTAATTTTAGCCACAAACCATGATCTTTACGTTGTCCTGCCCAAATCTACCAAAGTAGTTTTCCTGCCTGAGCATTACCAAACCGTGAAGGCCAGTCCCTTGGGTAAGAGCCCTATGTTTGATCCAGTCATTCATTATAACCTCTCTGCCAAAATCCTCCTAACCGGCCGGAGAGTTTATTGAAGATTTTGGAAAGTTTTGTAATACACGTTTCCTCTCTTTAGTTAGTATAGGAAGATTGGCTGAGGAACTATTCATTTGTGACACTGATTACCATAGTACCCAAAAAAGTTAAGATGGGATCTGCAAGCTAGGAAGTTTCTGTACTACAGCTCCTGTACAGTAATGCAAAAGTTTGACTAATATTTTATCACAATGCATAACTCAAGATCTACCAATGCCCTATTGCGTCGCTCACATAATCTCAGCCAAAAGCAATAATCGTTGGGACCATCAGGGTCTGCTGAATTACTAAAAGAGTCCATGTTGTCTGCCAGGTACATTTGGCACAGGTAACTGCTGATCAGTTAAACCCTTCCTTTAAATACTTGACTTAACGAGATTAAACTGAATGGGTTCTGCCTTGTGGCTGTGCACTGCGCTATCAGTGACATCACTGACAACCCTATAAACTGCAACAATTATGGACTCCTGGCTGCCCCTTTACCTCTCTGCCGAAGCCCTCATCTCCACAATACATGCTCCGGCCTATTTACAGTCTACCCTGACCATTATCTGATGTTGGATACAGAGGAATGAGAGTGATGGTATCAGGCCCAACCCACCCCTCTATACATCACATGACTACCCTGCTCCTCAGCCGCCATTCTTTTTCCTGCCTCACTGTTAATTAAGATTGTAGATGTGATAATGTATTAAATATGCACAGCACCTCTCATCTAAGAATATCTTGTCACAGCGAGGATGGGGAAAGAGGCGTACTTCCCTCCACCACTAACTGCCAGCATCGGCATCGGTAATGTGTTTTCAGGCTTTCATCAGGGAAAGCCGTAACAAAAGTGTTGCCGAGGTGTTTGAGCTAAAAAATTCACTCGGAGGAATCTTGCTGACATATTGTCGTGTGATTCGTTTCTTCTAAATACAAAAATATAATACAATAACACAAAGTGTCTTTTCCCACCATGCATCTAGTGCCAAACTATCCCAGTGTCATGCACTGTAGAAATGAAACAGCATACAGGAGATGTGATGCAGTATATCTTTAAAGGATTTTATATAAGACTTTATACGATGCCTCAGTGTGATGCAGTGCTTCATAGGGTTACCATTTTCAAATATGTGAGGCTTAATCCTGTATGTGATGAAAACGCTCCGGACATTAATATGGATCAGAGCGGATCTACAAGTGAAAACTCATTGCCCACGCCCGCAGTGTGAGTCAGTCTGGAGGAGAGTGTTTCTCAGCAAGAGGAGAAATGGAGGGTTAAATCTCCAGGTCGTCGCTCCTCTCTTTGATGTCAGGACAGAGATAGGGTATAATCACAGAGTACGGCATAAAAAGGCCCGGCAAATTGCAGTTTATTCTTAATATGCTATGATTCTGTCACTCTCATTAATTGCTGTGCGCATTTAAAATAGATTTCATTTTCTCTGAGTGAAAATACAGTCCTGTCAAGAACACTTAAACGCAACTCTCTGAATTAATCCAGAGAATGAACACCTTCTCAATGACATTTCTCCCTCATCTACTGGTGTGGATTGCTCCTGAGGATTACCTATATCAATACTATAAAGTTTAAGCATAATTGCAACCTGGCTCTACCTTGCTCTTTATTCAATTAAAAATAGATTGCACCGTGCGAACATATTGGTTAAACAATTTCCTATTTAAACTTGATGTCGAGTGGCTTAAACAGTTGAATGTTAAGTTCTCCACATTTCATTGAAACTGAAACATAGCAGGACATTTTGTCAATAGTCTCTGTGACTCACTCAAAGAAGAAATTGAATGCTGCTATTAGACTGGCAATTTACTATAATAGCCAATAAATGTTATAAAAAATGAACTGAGGAAGTAATTCTCCTACCTGAGTAGCCATTTCAGTAAATTAGGGTGCCACTCACAGGTGTGAAGACTTTATTTCGTAACACAGATGCAAAGTGGTTATTTTAGTTCACTTAGAGAGTTTTGGGCTTGATCCCCTTAACTGGAAGTTTACCCATCACTTTTATCCTTATGTAACATAGCTGCAGTTCATTCATTTGAAGTGTTAATGACTGCTGAGTGCAGTTAATGACTGACCCCCTCTGGTTGATCTCCTCTTACAAAACGCTTACATGTACAGTATAATATGTGGTTTCATAGAGAAATATGTAAAGCAGTCTGGATGGGATGGCATAAATTTTACAGTGCTTTGATACGGCTTTGACTTTATTATAAATTTGGCCTTCATCAGTGTTTAATACCAATTGTATACCAAAAGATTAATTTCTTCATCCCTTCAGGTACAGCCAGGATATGTTGCTATGGTTGTAAGTAACATTATTCCAATGACGTTTATTGAAACATTTAAGAAATTTTATTTTAATCATGTTTAATTGGTTTGTTAACACTGTAAGTATGAATGTAAGTGAACAGAGATAATGATGTTTTGTTTCTGGAGCTTTCATTAGTTTTGGGGTAAATAAAGATCTGCTGTCATTTTTGTGTAATGTACAAAGTTTACAAAAGTCTGTGCATCCAAAGGTGATAAATACTCTGTGCTGGATGGAGGCATTAAAGTGTCAAAAACAGGAAAACTAGATTTGCACACTAGATAACACTCCCATGAACATTTATATCCATACCAGCCTGTGACTTTTAGGAAGCAAACCCTACAGAGACGCAGTACAAGCACCCGTCGATGCAGGGCGTCGCCTGACAGGCCATGTGATTACAAAATGGTAAATCACAAAAAAAGGAAAATGAACACTGTAAATAGTGAAGTCAGTAATAAACTAGAGCAAGATACTTAAAGAGGGCATGTCTCTGAATTTGTCTCATGTCTGAAGACGGGCCTGCACCTGAAATGTCACATGGTGGTATAAGAATAAATGTTTGTTTCCTTATTTTGGTATCATGTAATTTGAGTTGGTATCAAAGTAAAAAAAAAAAAAAAAAAAAAGACTCTGCTACAACCTTAATGCAGTGGTACTGTATGTGTGATAAGATGTTTGAGTGCTGTGAGAGGAGGATAGTCAATCTGTGTTCCCATCCCCAGCTGGAATAACTGTGTATTAAGAGTCTCAGTGGAATAATATTGCATTAAAACAACGCGGCCTGCCATTGATATTGCAGGGAAAGTGGAGAGAGAATATGAGTGTGTCTAAAGGAACAGATTTGCCATTATGGCCCCTGACATTTAGTTAGCCACTAATCATTGTCATTTGTGTGTGCGTGTGTGTGTGTCTGTGTGTTTGTGAATCTTAGCCCCTGTAAATTTCTGTCCCCTACTCTGTGTTTGCATGCGCATGCCGCATTAGTTTGTGCGTCTTCATGCACGTGTGTGTAGGCAATTGTGTGTTTGTGCACTAATGTGAGTCCTCATCATGGAAATAGCTGAGATTAGCCATGGTTAATTAAAATGAGTAAGGACAAAGGTCAGCCACTCAGCTCTCACGTCTCTCTTCTCTAGAGAGGGAATAGATACAACACAAGTGGAGAGTAACTTAGCCATTTTTATTTGAGCACTTGGAATGGTCTTTGCAGGTAAAATAGCTTTTGCTTTAACTAGTGTAGCTCCACTAGTGTAGCGTTTTTAATCTTGGATTCAGAGTGATCTATTATGGAGAGCTTGATTCTCTCTGCATGACAATTCTGGACCCACTTTACTCACGGTGACTAGCAGAGTGATGTTTTTGTACTCCTCGTGCTTTGAAATGCATGTTTACAATTGTACATCCAAATGAGCTTCAGATTATAGTAATGGGGTTGTTCCAAAGCACAGAATGTAGACTTACTCCCTGAGAATTTTCTTGGAGACTGTCCCACTTCAATTATCCTTCATTTTCCAACCTGCTCTCTACATGCCTGTCCTTGTGAATGACATCAGATTAATTGGCAGGACAAAGTCACCACTCCCTGTTGCTGATAGCAATAAATGTTTTGTCAAATGCAGCAACAGTCGTCGTGGCGCACAAGAGTGCATGCAAAGATGTCTAATAACAATATAGAAAATAACACGCAGCCTCTCACTGGGAAACCTTATCAGTTGAATAAAGAAAGTGTTGATCAGACATGGAGTCATTAGCTTTGTTAAAACAATCAATCAACAAACTAGGGCTCAGTGATGAACATGTAAAATTTATCATGGTAAAATGTTTCATTTTAGTCACTGTTTATGGCAGCCTGGTATTTATTTGAAACAGGCTACTATCAGACCTTTACTTCCACTTTTCCCTGTTTTTATGTGAGCTTAAGTTTTCCTGTTAACTGATAGTTCAAGTTTCATGTCCAGCATAATTTAGCCTAAAATCCCACAGCATCATTACAACTTCATATTAGCCTGATTATCAGACTGAATTGCAGTATGCAGAGTTGTTGTGCCTGGAAGTTGCACTACCACATTCATCCATCCTTGTCAGTATTGCTGTTGCCATTTTTATGTCACTATTTTCTGGCTTAGGCACATTCTTGTTCCCACCTACAAAGCTCTATTATTGTAATGCATAATGCCAGACCTGTTTGAATGGCTATAATAGTTGCAGATGTGGGCCGCAATTCAGAGGTGTGGAACCAGGCTAATGCCACTGCTCACCACACTTGCTCTCTTTTTCAGCTATAATAATAACTTTCAACCATTAATTTATTCAAATCAGTTCCAGGTTGCTTTTCTTTTTTGGCACAGCCCATAGTCTGGATTAGGGATGCACCCAAAGCTGAGTACATTATTCCAGAAAGCATCATAATATTGGAATAATGGAATGGAAAGACAGATTTCTTCCATCTGAATTTGGCCACTATTATCGGAAAAATTTAACTCTGTGATTACCTCGGCATAGTTAAAAAAGCTTCCATCTATCTTAATTACTGATGTAATGCACCACGATCGACTGAATATTGATAGTATCTTATTTTCCAATATCCTTCAGTCAAAACGGTGGTGTTGGCTTCAAACAGTCCATAAATCTTAGTTTAGTTAAAAATAAAGAGAGAAAAAGGGAGAGATAAAAACTACAGTATGATGAGTGGAAATTTCATAATTAATTATATGCAACATTATATCATTTTGATACGTTCTTAAATTGCATTGCACTGCCAGTTGTTATTATATTAAATGAAGCATTTGCCCGATTTAACATGACTTCTGGTAGGTTATAAACCACACCCACTTCTGGTTTTGTGTCCAAATATAGATACAGAGACAGATAATTTTGTTAATAGAAGAGATACATATAATGATGTCTCTGTGCAGCTCTAGTCTTGACCATAAATAACACCAAAACAGTGACTTAAAAACTTCCTTTTAGATATCATGTTTACTTGAGTTCATATTTGTATGGCGCCTTTTATTCACACTGTCCAACTTGGCCATCATCCAGCGTTCTCTTTGCAGTCTTCTTGCCCTCCTCTACTTTGAAGTGTGTATCTGTTTACACTGTAACGAGGTGGACAGCTTTTCCATACAGACACGCTGGCTGGTGAAAGGAGATCAGTTTTATTCCTGTTGAGGGTTCCTGTTTTTGGCGATTGTCAATGGAAGTTATCTGATATAAATAATAATAATAATGCCGTCAATTAATCAGTCAGTCGATTGACAGAAATCTGCAGCTATGTAGACAACAGGCTCCAGTCCTCGTTCAGGTTCCAAATATCTACTGTAATACTGAAGTAAATGTCTGTGTCCTATTGGCCAGACAAAACTGGACTTTTTTCTACTTTGGTAGAATTTGGTACATTAGATTAACTGACCCAGTTCTTGCTTTTATCCATATTTATTTCAGTGTCATGGGGGTTTTAAAAAAGATGTTTTATTACAACATCTGCAAGCATTAATCGCCCACACAAAGTCTCATTTTTTCTGGTCTCTGTCTTGTTTTAGAGGTTTGTGAATTAAGTGGCTGTGGGTGTTAGCTTTGGCAATGCACAGCTCAGTCAATCAACTGAAAAGTGTCAGTGACATTCATTAATGCTGCAGAAGGCAAGTGGACATCTACAAAAGCTTTTTATAGCCCCTCTTCTTATGTAATACTTGTGTGTTTTGTAGAGAAAATTTAACCAACTAATTTTTACTTTCTGAGATGTTTTGTTGAATTCTGGACATGTAGGCCACTCCGAAAACACTGTGAAAGATCAGATAGTTAATTTGAGGTTGAGAACCGTCTAAATTTTGAATTTTCCTCCTCTAGTAGTGTTAGGCCATGGCTTCTCTAGTGCTAAACAGTTGGTTCTTCGAGGTGCAAATCACAACAGAGACATGGCTTCTCTCACTTCTCCTCTAGGCAGTGTTTATCATACAATGCATTCTTCATCAACAGTGGGATAGCTGTGAAACAGATTTGCTAGGGGTGAAGCATTGGCAGGCATCTCAGAGATACACTGGCCTTAATTGGGCAGATAAATATCACAGGCTGCCCTCCAGCACTGTTGCATACATCACCCTGAATGCGGACTGACCACCAGCAGCGGGGTGCTGCCCGCCTGTCTCATCCCTGAAACTCATCTGGTGCCCAAAGTGCAATTAAAGAGCAGTGAGAGATTTCCTCCACCAGTCTGCTTCTTGACTTGTAGCTGTGTTAGGGTGCAGTTGCAGAAGCTCTCCTACTTTGTTAGAGAATCCAGTCGCCATCTTTACATCACAGAGGACGTCTTATTAAAGGCAACAACACAGGCAAATCAAAGAAGGGACCCGCTCATATTTAAAATGATCAGAGTTACTGATGTTCTGTATGAACTCCATTATTTTAACAATCGGTTTTTCATAGTATCACTGTAAACAAATAGCAAGAACTGACATCTGTATTCTGCAATGTACAAGCTCAGGGTTTTTAATAATGAGCAACTTATTGAATAGTCATGACTTTGGCCTTTCCACAGCTCTCAGTGGGTACAAATCGCCCTCTATTACCTACGTGTTGTTTAGTCCAAATCTTCTCCCACCAGCCTGCGGGGTGGATCGTGAAGAAGGAGCAGTCGATACTGGGCACCATCAGAGGATGTGGCAGCTGACACACAGAAACAACAGTACACATGCTGCATGCACACACCTTCAGTGCATGTGGGAAGCGCACATGTGCACATACCACACCCACACACACAAACACTCTGAGAATCATCACCAATCCTCTCAGCGCTTGAACCTTGAATTGTTTGGCGGCCAATGCTGTTTTATCATGGACTTATATGACTCACCAATGAGAGAAATAAATCAAGACAGAAAGAGGAAAACAGGAAGAGTCTGACAACAGTGCAGAATTGTGTTTAGACCCTCGTTCCACACAACCTCTTTGTTCATGCGGACAGTTCACTGCTCCTTCTGGAAAAGCTTCCTTTCTACCGGATGACCCAATCAGAGATACGTATTAATATTTCAAGGTAATAGCTTAACGTCATTACAAATGGATGAACAAAGACGGGGAATTGCACATTGCTCTGATGATGATGGGTCCTCAAGAAGCCCAAACTAGGATATTTTAAAAGACACTTGTCATAGCTATCAAGGGCACTTTGAAAAGTATGACAGTTGACAGATTCTGGGCCCAAAAAGGCTTTCCACATCTTTGAGACTTCTTTTCCCAGCAGCAAATGGGGAGTTTCTATTAAACAACTGTCTGAAAGCACAGCTGACAGTCAGTATTTTATCCAGATGATCATTTTAGACGTTAAAATGTCTGAGATTAATTAGGCCACAGATACTTGTTCTAATGAGTTTGGATTAATGTTGCATTGTATACTGAAAAGCAGGTACTTTTTTGACACTTTTTCATTAAAAATAGTTTGGTACTAGAATTTCACGATGTTTGGTACTTGTTGGTCAGTACTGGTGTATTCACACAGAAAGTGAAGCAAATTTTCTCCTTGCATAGGAACTGAGGGTTTGTGTTTCTGTTCAGTTCAGCCTCTGACTGAACTGCGCACCATTTAGTTTTAGCTATATTTTAGTCATCTGATTTGATTTAGTTTAAGTCTTATCTCGTTAAGTGTAATGCGGTATTTAAACATTTCTCAAGAACTTATAAACTCCCTCTTGGAGGAAACATCTATTAACTTGTCATTATTGAGTATGCTACAAATTGCTAATCTATGGTTATTTTTGGGGGTTGAAAGTTAAAGTTGCGCAATGCTCATATTATTCTATGAAGTTTAGAAATGAAATTTAGATGTGACGTATAGTGCCAGTAGCCTTATGCTTTTAAAGTCTTAAAAAGCACCAAAACAAGACCTCTAAATAACTGCAGCTTGATTTAATATTGCTCATGACATTGTATTAAGTGCAAATTGAAAATGCCAGTTGAAAATATTCAGTGAAAAATCATCATGTTTATCACGCGGTGGGGGACCGGGTGGACAGAGCTTTGGAGGAGAGAGCCAGGGGCAAAGACGGACCCTCTGGAGTGAGTCTGCTTTGATCAGATGTACGTTATTTCATAAACGCGCACAGATAGGAGAACGAAAAGAAGAGAGACTGGAGCGAAAGAACAGGAAGAAGTGGAGTCTCTGAGTGCGGAGCGCACTCACAGGCTGGACTGAGCATAAACACACACCCTTGGTCTCCTGGAGATTTAATCTCTTGCCTACTCATCCCTCCTTCACGTTTCTTCTCGTTTTTATTTGTTGAAAATTGGCAATATATTTTGTCATAGTTTTTGTCCTGAATTACTTTTTATTCAGTTATCGCCTTGTTTTCATCAGTTAAAAAATATCGTTCACGAAACCTGTAAAATTATTAGTCAGTATCGTTTTGTATCGAGTATCATGATACTAAATTTGATACTGGTATCAGTATTGTGACAACATTAGTTTGGACTATGGTTTCAGCTGAATTTTGACCTTGAATTTTGATAGATAATGGTAAAATTTGAACCTGACTCTCACCAGAAGCCTTGTGTTGATGTTGACTCAGTACATGTACGGGGCACAACAAACTGATAAGCAAAGGGCCAGTAAAGAGCAGCTCCAACCGCCCGCTGAGCCGAGCACCTTCCCTGTGACTGGATGTAGCGTCTGTCTGCTAGCTGCCAACTGCTCTCTGCACATTAATCACGACCCAGGTTCTAAAGTTTGAACTTTGACCTTTAGCGCTGCATCAAGGCCTGGTGACAGATGGAGACAGAGCTTTGTGTCCTCGCGTCAGATCATCCATTTCACACTCACACACATTCACACACACGCATATTCACACTCTCCTCACACATGGGCTGAGAGCTGAGATGCGCAGAGCATCACCCATAGCAACGGTCGTTCGGTCACCGCCTGATATTTCGTTGTTGGAAAGCAGTGTGCCCTCTGACACTTTCAGTGTCTCATTTTGACAATAAACTATTTGAAATAAGGCTTGTGCATGGCCATGCCTATCAAAGACGCTTTGTAGCCACGCTGCTAATTGAAAAAGCAGTGATCATCCTGGAGAGCAGTGGCAGAGTGGCCCATGCAGAGGAATTTTGTTTATCATAAGCAAGATGCAGAGGCTGAAAGACACTGATTAGCATGAATAAATTAGAAACTATTTCAATAAGTGGGTGATAGCTTATCTTTGAATTACATGCCCAGTGCAGCTCTCCCATTGAAGATTAATTGCCTCTCACAAGGTATTTCGAAAAGTTCATTTTCATCAATTGATTTCCCTTAATTCATGAATTCCCAAGAAGTGCATGAAATTGGTAACAAGCTCTCCATAATCACGCTTTCTGCATCGTTAACCTCATTGGCAATTACTCATCATATGTATCGGTTGTGACATTTGTGGAAGCATGTTATTTTTGCACCATTAGGTCATGACAGGAATATTATCATAAACTAATGGTTAATTACAAGTTGAACAAAAGTGGTGCTCGTAGTTTCCTCAGATTTCTGAGTGGAGCAAATCTTGCTTCCAGTTTAAAGGGATAGTTCAGATTATTTAAAGTGGGGTTGTATGAGATACTAATTCATAGTCAGTCTATTACCTGCAGTAGATGGCGGACAGCACGTCCCCAGTTTGAAGAAGTATAGAGAGGTGTCAGCACGAAAGCTGAGCAATGAACTGCTATGGACAGGGTCTGATATCTTAGCCACTTATATATAGGTCCACCTAAAAAAAAATAATAATATCTGATTTTGTGTGCACTGTAATTTGAAAATTTTCACCACTTTACCTTGCAGTCACACAGCCTTTTTCCAACAGGAAACCACCGTCATATCAGCCAAATATCACTCTCTCCAAACCAACCAAACTCCTTAGACAAAATCAGTCATTTTACCTTGCCAAACACAGATGTTTCTGATCTACCACTGCCTCAATCTCTTTGTTTGTGTGCATTATTATGTAAATCTGAGCCATTCTTTTGAAATACTGAATTCACAGACTAGTACATTCCAGGTTGGTTTGTAGAGACTGATATTTTGCTTGTATAATGGCAGTTTCCTGTTTGCCGGATGGCAAAGTTAAATGGTGGAAATATTCTAAATGTAGCGTACACTAAAACTGACTGCAGTACATTGCTTAGCTTCCATCCTGGTGGCCCTCTCTGCTTCTCCAAGTGAGGAGCCTGTCGACTGCTATCATTCAGTCTTTTTTAGTGTTTATCACCGTGACCCACTCATCAATATAATTACATACAAACAGTGAGAATATATACATACAACACTGAAAAACACATTATTATTTTGATACTGTTATTTGGCTTTTACACCAAATAAACAGGAACTTCACCATGGTGTTTCACTACTAGTTCGTTGCAGGCACATTTTTGAAGCTGGGGGTAAAATTGTCCAATGTTTTTTCTTTGTCCAAGGCTATCATCACCTCACCAGTACATTATTGTTACTACAGTATTGGGGTCATTTGAGTTTCAGTCAGAGACAGGAATGCTGCCTTGAAGAAAAAAAGTGGGCCATTGAAATAAATTGAGAGAGGAGTAACTCCAGGGTTGCAACTGAAGAAATGGGCATGGATTTTACTGTAAGAATGTATGCCAGGTGCATTTACACTGATACTGTGAGGTGTTGGTGCTTATTAAGACAACACAATGAAAATAATGACTAGGTCACCGTCACACCCACACAAAAAAAGCTACTACAGCGGAATTCCAATGTCAAAGACAACAGTTGGCACTATATTAAGCATATTTTTATATCAAAACAATGACTCTGATCAGCAGTTGAAGTTTGTGCGGCTGCTGACATACAGCTTATCATCATACTGTACTGTTCCCACACTATCATTGGACCCTGAGGTGAATTCCTGCAGTACATTAATAGGGTAAGTCACTGGATTCATCATATGTAATGATACCATTATGGAATAATGTTCATCAGCTAATGTGCATTTGCTGGGAATCTGTTTGTGTCTTAAGCTGTTTGTTGTCTGCTACAACTCCTCACATCTCAAATCTTTATTAACCCACCCAACATCCAAGCCACAAGGAGATCTTAGAATATGAAGAGATGCCAAAAACAGATAAGCAATAAAGGCTGATGAGGTTTTATGTCTTTGCCCTGCCTTTCCAACACTTAGTCCACCTCCTCTATTGCTTCTGGGCTCAAATAAATGGAAAGAAAAAGAAAACATCCCTTTTTTCTGAACATTTTTATTGCTTTTTATTATTGGTGTATGTGGTTGTGTGTGTTTTTCTGTTGAAAATGATTGAGATTGATATGTTTAATAACACTATGAGAGAGCAGCAGGTGATATTGGAGATAAAGCTGGAGTGAAGTTTATGGGCTCAGAGTCAAGTACTGTATGTTAATACTTTGAAAGCACATATTGCAGGCACATGAGCATGCACCCACGCACAGACATAGACACAAACACTGTTGGCGAGAACGAGACAGAAACTGTAGTTTTCGGGATGGTGAAGGCTGTGACGGTATGGATTTTTTCTTACCACAGTGACAAAGCAACATATTCCCTCAGTATCGTGGTTTACTGCAACTGCCTTAATAATTACTTTTTATTGGACTTAATAAGCACCTTTAATGAACAGCAGTGCGTCCATAATAATAAAGGCATAATCATAAATCCAACACCAAGTGTCTACTGTAGACATTAATTAATTTTTCCATCTTGAAAACATTTTTGTGGTTAGTATGTTGTCCGCCGCCGGCAATCTCAAATGCCTTGGGCTGAGTCTGTCGACCTTTCAGACTCTGTGTTCCTGACTTATGTGTGACAGTGCTGATCCATAGATGTATCAATAGATCAAAATAAAATTTGCTGTGTTGACTAGCCTAGTTGAGGAGGAGTCTGAAACACCACCCAGACACACTTGTCCTTCCTTCTGAAGCCTTCTTTATTTTTCAGTGTGCATGTGACACAGTTCTGTGTCTGTAAGGAATAATAAAGACAGTATTCAATAACATTGTCCCTGTATTAACATAGCCGCTGTTATCCTGTTGCTTTAACAGAGTGTACACATTTAGCTGAGAATTATACAGCACTACACCGCTACTATAACTTAGCATGTTACACCAAACAGCCAATATAACTCAAATCACACCCATAGTGCATAAAAAACTCAGACTCTTAACGCAACAAAGATAAATACTGGTGCCTCCATTAGCATTTTAAACCAAACATCTTTGCAATTTGGTTGCATATAATGTCCATTTGGCTAGCTAGCACATGGCCAGCTAGCATGCTAACCTTACACTACATCTTCCCAATAATAAACCTTGCCTAATTTTTTGTATACACTCACTTATCATCAAAGATGCACACAGTTCAGCATGCAACATGGACCACCAGCGATGCAGGCACTTAAAGCTGTGATATAATAACATTTCTGCATTAAAATGTCTGAAAACATTAGACATGTGTTATAGACCTTCATAGATTTTAGAGATTATAGTCCTGCACTTACATTATTGAAACATTTCCAACAATGTGTTCAAGTTGGAGAAACACGTAATGTATTCAATGTAATGGTGCATTTCGTTGCTAGCTACTAGTTGCTATTACTTTCATGAAAAGTATGTTGGATACTTCACAGAGTGATGAAGGATGTTGGCAAACTAAACATAACATAACAGGAATAAAACTTATTGTTTAATAGTGAATGTAACCATATAACCGTGAACCCACATTACTTCAGATGCCATCAAACTATGTAATTTGTTATGGGGATGAGCTGTGATGTCATCGGGCAACCTTTACATTCATCATTGACATATTTCTGAATTTATTTGTTCAGTACATCGTAAGTCTGAGTCTAAAAGCCTGAGGGCCATGAAATGATGATGTGACAGACAAGGTCAGCCATCTTTACAGTAAGAAAAAATACAGATTGCTAAATTTGAGGACCAAGGACTTTGCAGCCTCTAAGGTTATGTGTTTGTGTCACGACCAGTGTAAAAGCCTTGCCAATAATGACAGATTTCGCTTTCTACTTGGGTGAACTTTTCCCAAAGTTAAGCGCTACAAATTGTCTGTGCCTTCTATATGACACTGCAAATGGAGGTAATCCCTTTGAGTAATACAATCTGTCACTGTTTATGTTTAGTTTCCGTGTCTGACACCTAATTAACGGACTGGAAGTTGGTTCGCTTTTGCTGCCTGCAGTGAGGAAAGGGAATTGAAAACCTTTAGGAATAGCTGTGTGGGAGCTGTCTCATTACTGAGGTGTATATTACGCCCTACAAACACAGGTATATTTTACAGGTGTATTATAATCCATCTGTATCAATGTCATCTCTAACAACCTGTGGTTTGGGAAAGCATTTGGAGTAGGTAATTGCAGAATTGCAAGGAGCTGTTCAAAGATCTCCTCAGGATTTTTTCACTGTATCCAGCAAATCTGAAAAGTAAAACTCAAATCTGCCCCTAATCCAATTTCAAAGCTCTGCTTGTCGTTGATTAAGGACGATCTCTCCTCAGATCAGTAAGCATCTGCGTTTTAATCAGATCATTAGATTGTATTGTGTTTAGACAGGGAATGTACTCAGGGGAAGGTACAGCACCTTTGTCGATTTCTGCAGTGTGTGTAGGATGATAGTGGACGAATGAAGGGGTTGAATTACAGAAAATGAAGCTGGAATTTTCTGTCTCCCTCTCGGCTCTCTGTGACTCCTCATCCTCCGCCCATACAGTACTGCCGTCCATTACAACAAGTGGCCGGGCTTCCCCTCTGTGCTCTAATTGGGTAGCTGGATGGCAGTAGGTTTAGCCAGTAATGGGGTCCTGCAATTTGGTAGCAGAAGTCGTCCTGGAGGGGGCCTGTCAGAATTCGTAGCAGAGCCCAGTTGTGTGTGTCCCACTTTGCAGCTCCAGAAGAAAACCCCTGCATTTTAATAGTGCAGCTGTAAGCATTTCCGTAATTCAAGGTGGCGTCATTAGAGGCTTATTTATTCACCCGAGGCGTCTGCCAGGAGGGAGATGATGCCGCCCAGATCAGCTGTGGCAGCTCACTCTCAGCACCTCCTGCAGGGCTGGAGAAGGGGAAATTAGAGAGGAATGGGCAAACATGACAATCATGGCATCGTTACTGAATTAGCACGTAAAGAAAACAACAAGCAGTGTGCAGGTATTGAGGGATGGGTTATAATGCTCTCTTGTTCAAGGGGCAACACAGTCACGACTGTCTCTGATGTTTTTCAAGAGGTGGAGGAGGTGTAAAAGGGATAATACAGGGCACTCAGAGAGAAGCAGCTGAGAAAAAAATTATAGTAATGGACTTTGCAGGCTTTCAGGGTAATGTGTCAACCAAGAAATTTGCAAGCGATTCCCACAACAACGTCTAAAAGGCTTTTCACAGCAGGGGCGAACTTTCATGTGAATAATTTGCCCCTCAGACGTGACCACAATTTTTTTCTAACCTGTATTCCAACCAAGCAGTCTCTTTAAGTTAAGATTACCTTTTCTGTAATGTATTGTCCAGGACCACAATCTTACCCTTATAAGTAGTTTTGTTGCCTAAACCCGAAAACATGCAGTTTGGCAAAATGCTCAACCTGAGGAATTTGTGGCAAGAATATTTTTAAAGAAATGTTTTTCAGAATTTTCAGAAATATAATAATTTGCTTTCTGGAGAAGAGATGAGAAGATATGAAAATCTTCATCGACTGAAATTCTACCTGCTCTTCAACCAACTGATTGCTCAATGGTACAAACAAACTGCACATTATCTCTAAATTAATTAAATCACCCAGAGAGCAGTGAGTACACTCTACCAGGTAGCCTAAATGGGTGCTACTCATAGTTACGCAGCGGTACCAAGCAAATGATATCATGTAGTTTGACCATTTCTTTTTTACTTATAACTATATTGTTGCCTTCAGGTCAGGCATATCAAGTAAATTTACATACATAAACAACACACACATGCACACACGTTTGATGAGGGTTTCACCGGCTTCCATACATAAATGAAGCTCAGCGCTAATGCAGCTTGTATAAGTATTCACTTCAAAAGGGTCTCAATGTTGGTAGAATCTTCTCTTGACTGTCCCTCAATATTACGACATTAGTCTAGCATCACCCCAACCAATGGGAGTCGCCACATTAGCAACATGCTAGTGCCAAAATTCAACAGGATAACCTACAAAATATAAAATAAAACAAGACGAAACATGGCAAAGCTTTCAAGTTATAAGTGAACAACAATAATAATGGATTAAGAAATGGTTCTGTCCTTATTGTAACACCAGTTACTGTCCAACCACTAATCCTTTGGTTGGACAGGAGCATATTAACCGACCATCCATTCATCCATCTGTCCAACCATCCATCCATCCATCCATTTTCCTGCACTTATCTGGGGTCAGGTCGCAGTGAAGCAGGGTATTCCAGACATCCCTCTCCTCAGTTATGCTTTTGGGATCCTGAGGCATTCCCAGACCAGATGAGATATGTAATTCCTCCAGCGAGTTCTGGGTCCATCCTGGTATCTCCTCCCAGTGGGATGTGAGAGGAAAACCTCAGAAGAAAGGCGCCCAAGAGACATCTTAATCAGTTGTCCGAACCCCTCACCCTATCTCTCAGGCTGAACCGTGCCACCCTATACAGGAAACTTATTTCAGGGGCTTGTATTCATGATGTCATTCTTTTGGTCGCTGCCCAAAGCTCATGACCATAGGTGAGGGTTGGAACCTTGATCGACTGGTAAATTGAAAGCTTTGCCTTCCAACTCAGGGCCCTTTTCACCGCAACGGTCCGATACAACGCCCACATTACTGCTGACTGCTAACTAAGTCATTAGACATTATATTTAATTTGTTTAATCAATGCAAAAAACAAAGTGTAAAATTAACAAATCCAAGTTATACAGTGGGGTTATGTGCTGAACTGTTTCTTGCTGGAGGCAATAACTTACTTCAGTCTTTGCTGGTTGCTTAGTAACTGCTCACAGCCAAGAAATAGTCTAACATATAAACTCTATAAAATGGAGAATTGTCGCTTTTTTGTAGCTAAGTTGTAGATGTAACTTCATTTTAAATGGACAGATATGTGAATGTTCGTTACAGTTAGAGAGAGAGTAAATATATGCACATCACATAGGTGCAAGGCTATCAGAAACAGTGTAAAAGAAAAAATGTGAAACATTCTGACTTAGCGTATCCAAGTGGGATCAAAAATCTGCTCAGTAATAATCTCTAAATCTCTGCCAGGAACCATATGGAATTTCCATTGATGTGGAACTGTTCTTTTAAGAAAGTTTTTGATTATACTGATTCTTGATGTAGCTGCGATAGACCAATATCGGTGGAGCTCGTGGAAAAATGCACCTGAAGCCAAACATTGATTCTGTTAAGGTATCGTCTTAACATTTCCACAACAGTCTTAAACTGCCACTGACATTCAGCTCTGCTGCCTGAAGAATCCATGGTATCATTTTAGCTCAAAGAGGAACATTGTCATAGCTGACGCTACCTGTAGACTCTGTTCCTCTCACACAATACAGGTGCATTTTTTTTCTATTTCTGTGTGAAATGCAACACAAAAATGCAGAAAATTGTCAGAGCTGGTGTGACCAAAGGTTGAATGCTGTAATTCTTTATTGAGTTTCTGCATCACACTGGTGTGAAAAAGCTTTATTGCTGTCAAGTAAGATGATGTCAGAGCAACCTTAAACCTCGTTCAATGTCATTATCCTCTCTACAGCGTGTCTGCTGTGGTGGATTTCGACATTTCCATTGTATGTAAACTGAACTGAACAATGCTACTCACACGACCACTCGCACACACATACACACATTCATATGAATAATTAATGTCTGACACGAACAATTAAAATTCAGCCTGAAATTACCCAGTAATCAGTTTCACCATTTGGAGCCAACATGGAGAATTAGAAACAAACTGAACACTTAAACTTTAGCAGCAACTTGATAACTTGATTTTCTCATCAGTGGGAGATGAATTTCAAATAGATTTGCGTTTGTGTTTGCCAAATGGAGACCCCCTTCAGCACTCAATATCAAGTGTCCATCGTATGGCCCCTCAGCAACAATGCTTGCGATGTCTCAGCTCTGTAACCTAGCAACGAGACCCCCACTTATGTATATAACATCTTGTTTAGGATGCTGTTTTTAAATAAGGAACAACAGACGGATGAATCATATTTTGCTTATGCAGTAGCTGCATCCAAAGTCTCTCTATCACACATTCACTATTCCCCAAATGATTAAATACTTTATACTCAACAGTGAACAGTAAATTAAGATTTAGTCAGTCATTGTGCACCTTAGCTGTCAGTTGTTGTGCAGCATGAATGCAAAAGCCAGTGCTGTGGTTATTTTAACAAAAAGTATTTTAACACACAACACACAAACAGAACTAAAACTGCATGACTTGTTGATGGTGTCTAACTATAGTAGCATTTAAAGGCATAGAACAAAAGCATGGGTTATTGTCTGGTGAATAAATTACTGTTTTTCACAGACATCCCCATTCCATAGATGATAAAAGTTTGCCTCATCTTATTGTATAAAGTTTGACTGTTGTGTATTGATCTTTTATTCTGTTTCCCGGACTTGGCTGTTATTCTCTGCTGGAGTGTTATACAGTAAAGCAACTCAGCTATAGTAGCTCTGAGCTGAAAAACTGAGGGCTCTTCATCTGAACCTTTGAAAACCTCTCAGTCCCTGCCAAAGGGAGATAGGATCAGTAGACAACCCCAACATTTTCAATTTTGTGCTATCAGACACTGAGGAGATGTGTCAACAGTGGGGTCCTACAGCAAGTAAACACAGGAGTCTGACAAGCAATAACCTAGATTCAACATCGCCTCCGGTCCTCTCCCACTGAAGGTCCGCCACTTTCATCTCATTTAGATCCAGATCTGTTGATCAAAAATGACGCCTATCCCCCCACAAAACAGACAACAGCGGTGGAGGCGAATGTTTTCTTGGGCAGTCCCTCGTATCATTGAAGGCTGTGCCTGCTGGGTCGATACAGGCTTGGGTGGTGCCATTTTAGAATCATAGACAGTTTTTTTTCCTTGAGCCAAAGAGGTTCCAGTTATATGAGTATTGATGCTTTTAATGATGCACTATCCGGTATTTGACTGGAGGCTATTTGCTCTTATTATACAATTAGTGCGTATGGTTATTGAGTATTATGGGCTTAGCGTTGATGATACATTATCTTTTTTTTTTTTTTACATTGGTCCATCTATTAAGCATTCCAGATCACAAATTGGTATCAGTACAGTAAATATATACTAACCCCAATTCCAAAACAGTTGGAATGCTGTGTGAAGCATAAATAAAATGCAATGACTTGCAAAACCTTTATGATCTCTGGGACACTATTTATTTAAGTTTTCAAAGTGAAATTCTTTCCCATTCTAGGTTTTTATAAGACTTCAAGTCTTATAAAAACTTTCAAACAAGTCTTTGTGCTCACAACAATCTGGACGGTCCTTCTTCTCTTTATCCCAGAAGCCATGACATCCATTTTGTCCAAAAACAATGTGAAATGTGGACTCATCAAGCCACAGCACAGTTTCCAACTTTCTGTCAGTCCATCTCAGATGAGCCTGGGCAGCGTTTCTGGATGTTGTTGATATTTTGCTTGTGCTTTGCATGGTAGAGTTGTGCTGCATTTGTAAATGCAATGACAAAATATGTTAACCAACAGTATTTTTCAGAAGTGTTCTCAGGCCTATGTAGTGTCCTTCATAAAATCATGTGGGTTTTTAATGGCGTGTCACCATAGGCTACAGGCATTCGATGTTGATTTTTGGCCAGACCCCTTATATGTAGAGATTTATAAGGATTCTGAATCTTTTAATGATATTATGGATTGTAGATGGTTTTTGTGTTAAGAAACACTAGGCCTCATGCAAGAACATTTTTGTATTCTTATCTCAAAATTCTCTCAGTTGTTTCGTTCGTACATCAGATTCAGCAAACCCTTGTAACTTCAGACAACTGTAAATGATCTGCCTGTGTGTATCTGAGTGCACATGCATGAGTAACATGCATCAGTAATACCATATGAGGCTACTCTTCTGGCCCCATTTGTCAAGAAGTGTTCATTCATGAAAATGGTATCAAAAAATAAGAACTTTACAAGTTCGGAGTTTGACGTCCTGCTTTCAGAGATCCATAAACTTTGTCATTTTAACTGAGTCAGCTTTGGAATTAAGGGACCTGATAAAACAAAGAAAAGGGAAAACTGAGTGCTGTTAATGCCGCGTTACCTGAGGGTCTGACTGTCACTGAAATAAAAAGGACGTGTCACAATATGAAAATGGCTTCAAAGAAAAAGAAAACGCCTCGCCACAGCTGGATGACAGCAGACTTTACTGCACACAACTCCTACGACAGGTCTGGAACATTCGTGATATGTGTTCGTGATTCGTGTTGCGTTCTCCTCAATCACTCATACACACCATTTGAGAACAAATCTGTTCATACAAGTGGTTCTTGCATGAGGCCCATTGTTCCTAAACTGCTGGACTATCTGTCCACAGTTTTTCACAGAGTGGTGAACCTCGCCCCATCCTTGCTTGTGATGATGCCCCTTTTGCCGATCATAATACTATCATGATCAGAGAAAAGGGCAATAGGGCAAACAATAGTTTATCAGTATGAAATGCATTTGCAAATTACTGCATGCTTTTTTTGTTTACATTTCACACAGCATCCCAATTTTTTTGGAATTGGGATTTGTATGTTTTTTCTTTTGCTCGATCATGCAATATTTGAGGAGGGAAGACAAGAGCAGTAAGGTAAATCTAATTTAATGGTGGATACTGTCATTATTCATACTGTATGTTCTTAGCAGCATCCTCATAATAGAATGAAGAGGAGAAAGTGAGGGTGGCTGCAGCTAAAGGGAACAAAGCTCAATGACAAAAGAGACCATGTGACTCCAAAAAGTGTTGGTGGGTCTAAAGTGGAACTTGGGAAATTGTTGAATCAACTTTTCTTTTGTTAGTTTTTTAGCAGGCATCAGGAGGGATCAGAGGGTAGAATAGTTTGAAGCCCTAGACGACTGAGAAGCCATTACTGTATGGCACAGTCCACTGCAGAAAAGCTCCCTCAGAGATTCAAATCTTGCCGATTAAAATAGTGTCTCATAAGCCTGTATGTGTGTGTGTGTGTGTGTGTGTGTGAGGGAGAGAGAGAGAGAGTGTGTGTGTGTACGCCCATGTGCCTGCATGTGTGCTTAGCTGAATGTATTTAAATGCCTTTGTGGGTGGCTGCATGTGTGTCTGCGTGTGTTTTGAGCAGCCTAAATACCGAAGCTTTTAACATCAAAGCTCCAAGAGGATTTAAGTGCCCAAGAAACTTGTAAATTATGATGGTAAGTGATGTCCAGCAGGGACTGTTGATGAGATGCCCTCAACAGAAAAGAACTTTTCTTTCTGAGAATATGCTTTTTAGGGACTTACTTGGATTTATGATACACATCCTAAAGTGTACCCTGGTTCTGGGCCCATGAATCACTGCCCACGTCTCAATTTTTTTATGAGTGATTCAGAAAGGCCTGGTTTTGTTCCTGTGAATAGCTGTTTGAGAAACAACTGAGCAAATCGAAGCCTTTGTGGGTGGGACTTAACTCACTCTGCCAAGCTCTGTCAGGAAATATTAAACATAGTCACAGTCAACAGCTAAATCACTGCCCATGACATATTAAACTGTGTCTAACTATAAAATAAACACAAACGAATTATGCCCTTAATGATCTCATTGTTTTAAAAGAAATGTGAGTTTATCATGCATTGTAACCACACACAGATTGAACACATGCCTGGCTTTATTTGCTAGTAAGCTACATCAGCTAACATACTAGCACCCAATAGGGTTCTGTATCTGTACAAAACATTCTGTTCTTCGTCATATTATCAAAAAAAAATCTTAAGTCTTTGTTCCTTATAAGAAAACTGTAATAACATGAGAAAATATTTGACTCATGAGCATCTGTATTGCTGATAACTTTGCTTGTTTAGTTAGCTTGCTTGCCCAGTTAGCATGTTGCTCTCTGCTAAAAAGGTAACTAAGTTTTTTGGGGTTATTTTAAAATGCCTTTGTTTTTGTTTTTTAGTATCCATGCCATATGAGTAAGGGCCCTGTCTTATTCACAGCGCAGTGTGACTGTCATTGCCTCTTTCTGGCGAACACAGTACACAGTTGCAAATGTACTTGCTCCCAACTGTGCGTCCATGGGCATGTTGAGGTGTGGTCAGGCACATTGTTGGTGCCATTGCCATCTTGAGGCAGCAGAAAGTAATTATACAACTGACCAACAAAAACCTTATCTAAAGTCAATTGCACCCTATTTTTCTGCTATTTCAAATGTCCATTATTCAGGTAGTACAATGCTCTACATAGGTGGGTTCACAACATGCTTATACTGCTTGTTACACATACAGGGAAGCACAGCTGCACATACTGATGCATTTGTTCATATACAGTCAAATGGAGGTATTGATGGAATAGAGGATTGGGAGACCTTGGAAGCAGGCAGTGTACCGACCAAGGATCACATACCTGATCCTCAGCAAAGACAAATTCTGCTGTAAACTCCACTCATTCCGCCAGGCTGTAACAGACATCTGTAATATTCTGCCAGATAACTTGACTAATGCCAGGCCAGCTGTCCATAATATGCACTGCATGCATGCATACATGCATTTATTTCCTTTGCGTAACTGGTTTTTAAAAAGGGCATGGGAGATAACACTCTGGCTTGTTTAATTCTTGCTAAACCCAAAACACATCTATGATTAATTTAGACTAAACAAAACCCCTTTGCTCCTCACTTTTTTTGCCAGGTTATGGGCAGTTTAATTAGCAAAAGCGAAGTTGGGCACACCTCAAATGCTCTTGTGCCGTACACTGTAGACCAAGTGCTATAGATGGTTTAGGATTGTATAGGACCCTGTGTGTTTTAAGTGTTAACGAAAACGAACGTGCCTGTTGTTTTCTGTTATGAGGATGCCTTTTGATGAGTTATTGATTTCTAGCCAAAAGCTGGCTGCTGTGTAAATCTGCTTAATTTACACAAACTGTACATTGTGGCAGTTTTAAGTGTTGACTCAAAATGTAATCGGAGGGCTTGAAACTAGTGACTGGGAAGCGGAAAATCAAATCCTCCCCCCAGTGGAAACTGTTTAATAAGATGGTAATGTCAGACTGAATCATACAGTCTGTATAAACTACCTAGTATTTTACCTAAAGTGAGGGGTCATTTATGTGTAGCGAGTACTGTATCTTCCTGCTGAAAACTAGAACACAGGCCAGCTCTCACTGTTATCCACCACACCTTTCTTTACTCTCTAATGTAATATAGATGATATTACTGGATGAACCAGAGGTTGCAAATTTGAAATGCTAATCTTGTTTTTATTCTTTTTTTTTTCCAGTTCCTCCCAAGATATATGACATTTCCTCTGACATCACGGTAAACGAGGGCAGCAATGTGTCGCTCATCTGTACAGCCAGTGGGAAACCCGAGCCAACCATTTCCTGGAGACACATAACCCCATTAGGTGAGTTCACCTCACCTCTCACACACCTATGCTAATGAATGGGCAGATGGATAAATGGACGGAGGGATGGATGAATGGCGAGAGGAAATGAGGAAGCATGGACAGGATCAATAGGTGATAGACTGAGGACGAGAGAGGACTGGTAGTTACGTTGCAGACGAAGAGATGGAAGGGGGAAGGGATGTAGAGATAGATGAGGTTGGATGGTTTCATGACAGAAGGAGGGAGGGGGGATGGATGTGTTGTAGATATATTATAGTGAACATACAGTGTCATTGAGAGAGTGAGACCTGAGTACATATTGAGCTCCTGCAATTATGTTGCCATGTAGCTTTGTGTATATAAGGTCAGAAGCAATGGATAATTCATTGCTAGCCTTTGTCTCACCTTAGCATCTTGAGAGATACAATGGTAAGATAAGGGAATTACTTGTTTACATTCATAAACATAGCATATAGATCTAGCTTTATAAATAAATCATGTAAAAAAAAAAATCATCTAAAACAGACACAAACTGTATAGCGAGCAGCTACTGATGTGTTGACACCTCTCGACCATATTGATATATTTTACCCTTAGTTCTGATCTATCCATAGTCTTATCCATCCCACATACAGTAATGAGGCCTTTACTGTTACTAATGCAGCCACATTCTGCTGCAGGCTGGACTCAAAGGAAAATAAGAAAAAACATGTTTTTCTACATAGTTATTTTTACTTGAAAGATGATTTGGACCAACTTCTGTGCTGCGAACTGAAATCAATTTTATTAAGTCTAGCAAGTAATTGCGTGATTGGCCTACCACAGGTTATTTAACAAAGTTTCTTAAAAAATGTATTGTGAAATAATTAAGGTTTCATTTAAAAATAATCAAATAAAAAAGAAAGAAGCCCTGTGAACTCAACAGAAGAAAATATATCTCTTTTTAAAACATAATCTATAATATAACTTTAAAATATAATCTTCCCTTAAACAACCCCAATCCAGCCCTTTGATCATTGATAAATATGAAAAAAAAGGTTTAAATAAATAATTGCTTCAAATCAGAAAGGCTGATTAGTCTATTCATTTGTTATGTCTGTTGTTAATCACAGAGATATTTATTTTTATCAAAAAGTTTTAACTCAGGCTGTTTGAGCAGAGGGAATTCAAACTGAATGAAAAAAGATGTTAAGTTCAACGTGTTTATCAAAACAACAAGCTACTTTTAATCTAGGATTACAAAAGGTGCATTGTTTTTCTTGTTCTTTTGTACATAATGTTTCCTTTGTAATTTTGAAAACTAATGGTGTGAAGATAAAATAAGAAGCTGCATTGTTTTTTATATTTAAATTCTTGACTTTACAGGTCAGACATGGGAAATGTAAAGTGTCCCTAGGCACTTTTTTTTTTTCAAATCTGGCTCTTCTAAAAAAGAACTGATTCATTGAGCATTCAAAAATTAAACATCTTTTAAAGCTTGTAGTAAGGTTGCAGATTGCAAGGAACTGAAACTGACCCTCTTCCAAGTAGTTCTGTAGGAGAACCTGATGTGACTGCAAAACTCAAAACTTCTAAGGTAACAAAAACACAATACTTGTTTTCAGGTGTTTGATGAAAATATACTTATGAATATTATATTACATTTTTGCCATATTCTGCAACTAAATCCCCGTAAATCTTAGACACTGGACCCTCAAAGTAAAATGAGACTGTTCAAGCAGTTAACACACAACAAAAACAATGGATTTTATTACTTGCTCAAGGCGATAGTTAATGTGTTAGCAGAGCACAACCTGCCACAAAATCAAACATGTTGATGAGTACTGAGGATTTCTTATCATTGCAGGGAGATCTGAGATTTGTTTTGGCATTTTGTAAACTCATTTCATTTAAGGTGCATTAACGGAGAATATCTTTATTATTATCATTATAATTTATTTAAGTTGCTGCCAGTCGGAACGCACATACATCATTAAGTGCTTTGAATACTGAATCCTCCCTTTGAAAACTCATTCCAAAGCATTTAACTGTTGCTGCAGAGCCCCCACCCAGCCACTTCGAGTCCTCCCTCATTTTCATATTAATGGATTAGAGCCTGCTGTGCTTATCAGATAGCTGTGAGGATGACTGCATTTATCTTATGGCTGTCAAATCCTCCTCTCTGGTGCCTGCCCTGATTGCGTTAGGGGAGTTTTCAGAAGATGATCAAAAGAGCCATCCTCAGAGTCCGAGTGGCAGTCACTCATTCTACTTTGAAGTGTCCACACTTTGAAGTATGCCAGGGAAGAAATGATATGCTGGTCAAAAAGAAAGGGCCTGGGACTAAATGTAATCACAGACTGTCTCCCAGCACATCAGAAAAGAAGCCATTTGCCATGGGATCTTTGAGTCGGTTATTGTAGTAAGGGCGATTTGTCCAAAGGACGTGGTACAACTGAAAGGTTGTAATAGGCTAATTACCTATCGATGGAATTCCATTAAATCTGTTGGATATGCAGAACAGTCTGCTCTAACTAGTGCACAGGCAAACCTGAGCGTGCTGTCACAGCATATGGAATACCTCTGTTATGAATGGAAACAGTCCTGCAACCACAAAAAAAGAATAAAAATGCTAATTTTTTAAAGGATTGTAAAATATGAAAAACGGGTAATTAATTGCAGATAGTAAATATAGCTATACTTGTGCTGTGTAAAATGTAAAATAAACTTTCATATACAGTATCAATGCTAAAACGGTTATGTCGTCCACCACATTTTTTTGTGGTCAGCTAGTTTGTAAACTTCAGAAAACAGAAGGTCCAGAGAGCTCAGAAGTTCAAAAGCATTTACTCAGATAGTTATTTAATGGTGAAATTCTAAAAGCATAGACAGTGCATGTACAAGTAAAAATAGAGCTGGGTTACAACCCACGTGTAGCAGCAAAAACAGCCTGAAGGATTCTTTGTTGTCCATGTTTTTTTTAGAATTTCACCATGTAATAGCCATCTGAAGAAAATCTTTTAAACTTTTTGCTAGACGAGTGGACCTTTCTTCTTTTTTAAAGTTTGGGGACTGCTGGTGCGATCAAGTTCACGCATTTGTTTTTTATTTTCTTCCATTAAGAACAGGGAGATTAATCTTAACTGAGCAATGGCAAATTTATGCAGTTTTACAAAACACATAGATGCCCTAAAGAAATTTTCTGCTAATGTAGAAAACACAAGCAAATACATAAATCCTGCAAGTCGAACGCCACGGAAATTCTTGAGGGAACCTAAATGACCACTTCTGACTGGTGTTATTAAGTTGGCAGTGTTTCTTCATTTGTTTGTGTTTTAAATGTTGTCTAAGTTTCTCACTTGTTTGTGTTTGGTCTATTTGCATGTAGTGTATTTTCTACAGTGCATTCAGCTCTCTCAGGCTATCAGTTGCAATTTTCTTGGCTGATTTCCGATTTTTTTAAAGTCTGACCTGCTGAGTCCAACTTTGTCTGATTCAGATTTTCTTTTTTCAAAGAACCACAGCATACACAAACATTTTTAGAACCTTTCTTTCATGGAAATTGAAGTTGTGTGTTCATAATAAAACACTGACTATTTCCCCCCCCGACCCCCTTCCCACTTCCCAGACTCGAGGAAACTCAGGCACGCTGCAGGAACACTGCAACATTTTAATTTGACAATAACAAGCAGTGACAAGTCTGACACTGTAAGTTTATCAGTTGATCAGTTAATATCTGGTAATTATCAGTCAGTGTAAAGCTAAGCCTGCTATTGTGAAAACAAAAGCCCACTGGTCTGAAAATACACACTCTGGCTTCTGAGTTCAGTGACTTCCTGCCAGATTCCATGAACATTTTGCTGAATTTAAGTGCTATAAACATCCCTGCCCTCTAAAAGGTTATTTATTTTTTTCTTGCAGCTCATAAATAGACACTTAATCATACAGCAAATGTGAAATGGGCAAACAACAACACAAGTTATGGGCGGGAATAGAAATGTCTGAGCAGGACTCCGTGGTTGGGATGTGATGATAACCACACTGCCCACTGTGTGGTTGAGCTCATTACCTTCATAACTGCAAATTTTATTTTGAAGGATCAGTCTCATGTTGATATAAGCACACTGATCTATTAATGCACCTATGAATCAACACTGTCACACACAAGTCAGGAACACGGCCTTTGATTGGTCGTCAGACTTGGGATCTTGGGATTGCCAGTGGGCGGCTAACAACGTGCTAACAACAACAAAACCAGTCGTTTTCAAGAAGTAAAAATGGAGAAATAATTACAGAAGACATTGGGTCTTGGATTTATCATCGTGGATTTATTTTTACCACACCTCCCAAACAGATGTGGCAGTTCAGGGCTGGGTTACAAAGCTCCTGACAGGGACACAATCTCCTTGGGCTGAGATTGTACAGGTTCAGTGTTAGCGGTAGCATGTGCTTAAAATGACCCTTTCCTCTCAGCTTACTTTAAGGCTAACCCCGACACTTTTCCAGCACTTGGGAAACAACAGACAAGACTTTTTTAGGTTTGAGAGGCTTGCCAACCTACTGCTAGATATAAATTTCTGCTCTGCTGTGAGCAGCACGTCAGTCTGCAGCTTGCTCATGTTCACTTGCATACCCCGCACACTTATGCACTGCCTCATTCCTTAAAGGAGCTGTGCTATGCTCATGACAGTATGATTCAACAAAGTCCAAAAAAATGCAGCTATTAAGGCAGTCACAGTAAACAGCCATCCCGTGGGAATATGCTGCTTTGTCACCGTGGCCACAGCCCTACACAGCTCTGGTGTTGCTTTCAGAGAAGTGGGGATTTCTCAATCTCTGATGACATATCATGGTCATTTTGTGATTTATTACAGTAAATATGTTACAGATTTCTCCTTTAAATAACCTTTTCTCCAACGTGTTGTAGATTACTGCCAGCCTTTATCGTCTTTTCTTCTTTCCTCATTTCCTTATCACCTTTTCCTCTTTCCAACCTTTCTCCCCCCCTTCTCTCCTCATGTCTTTTCTCATATTTTCCTGTCCTCTCTACTCATGTACCTCTTCTCCTCTCCCTCTCCTCTCTCCCCGTCTCTTTTCTTTATCCTGACCGACCGACCAGTCACTGGTCATAGCTGATCAAGTTGAAAACCGGCTGATGATAATTTCATTAGCACTATAAAATACTAAAGCATTAAGAAAATGATAACAACTGTTCAACTTTCATAGTTTTTCAGTCAAACATGTACTGTGGGTATATCAAACCATGGGTTTGCCTCATAAATCATAATAATATCAGTTATACCTGGTTGCACCTTTACGCCTGCAGAATTTACACTTGCACCATTGTTTATGTTTGGTCGGCATTAATACTTTCATTGACACAAGGCCAAGTGGGTAAAATTGGCTGGTGAAATGGTTGTAAAGTGACAAACATGTCTTCATGGCAAGTTATATTTGCTGGCCTTACTCTCTTCAACACTCAGCCATTTTGGGCTGGGGGTGGAGATTTTTCGCACTGTAGATAGTTCTGCTGCAGCAGTCAGTGAAGTTTGACAGAATGATAAATTGCCCTGACTGACTGTCAAGTTCCTATTCCCACTCCGACTGTTTTGTGTTTGCATTTTTTTTCCTCCTCTCCCCTTCCTGCCAACCAGCAAACTGCCAGCTAATAATAAACTTTGTGCATCCAGTGAAGTGTGGCCATAAACTGTTTATTGAGACGATAATTTGGCTCAGTACGTGTGCACATAAAGTCAATGCATATTCCTCAATTAGATAGATGCAAGTACTTGTAACACACAGATCATCTTTGTTGACATGTTCCTAGGAGAAGGAATGGTGCCAGCATATGTCTGCAGCTTAATGTGCTTAAAACATCACTGCTGCTTTGTGTAACAGTTTAATTACCCATGTAAAAATTTGCTTGACAGTGAAGTCCTCAGGAGTTTGGGCTGATTGCTGCATGATAAGTGCTCTTAGGACTGGAAAGCCCCGCTCAAGTCCCCTTATCATCTGGTGAAATCTGGATGTGCAAAGTGAGTGTTTAATTCTCTCCCTACCCTTGAGCAAGGATTCTACCCCCGACTGTTCCAGTGCTGCAGCTCAGACACCAGTTGAAAAGAATTCGTGGGAAAGTGCCTAGTTTGTATGTATCAATGTGATCATTTCTGACCCTGCAGCACCCGCCCCAGGCTTTTGATGTCATTAAACTTGCTCTCAATCAACTTGTATGGTTAAATAAAGGCTGAATTTAAACCAGAATGCATTGGTAATACTCCCAGAAGCCATTCTGTCATTATCAATTTAGCTCTTGACATAGCTACTTACTTAACTCCTGAAGCTTATAATGGCTCGAATGACGTGTCATCCTTTCAGCGTATCGTCTGCGCATGGAGTACTGTGGTATGGTTCCTCACCACTCTTTCATAGGTCATGGTGGGGAGGGGCGGGGGGGTAAAATAGCCTTTAACATAGTCTGTTTCATTCTGGTTCGGTCGGGTGGACGGCTGGATGGCTGGGCAAAATAGCTTTGATAAGCTTTTTCCATTGAGATTTGAATCCGTGGGATAGAAGTGTGACCTTTGAAAAGGCTGACTAGAATACCAGAATACATATTTGATTGTTTCCTGTGATAAGACTCAGCTGGGACACATTTTTCTCTCTCTTTCCAAGCAGCTACTGTACATATATCAGCTACACACTGTATATGTTTTGTTTTGCCTTTTCATTTAAGTGCATGAGGCATATTTTCCGCAAAACACCCCCACAGGAAACAGCAGCATCTTCCTGCTCTTCCCTGACAACTCACTACAGTATGTGTGCCGTAGCTTAAAGCTCGATCCAACAGAACTTTCTTGGTCCTGAACTAAGTGGCAACAGCAAGTGCATAAGTACAGTAGCTCAGTCGGTTTCAATGTGAGTGGTGCAATGAATTATTCAAACTTGACTTTATATTACTGCTACATACCTTGAGTTGTGCCTGCCCTGTCGCACTGGAATGTGGCAGCCATTTAACAGATGCTAAGCAAGTTTTTGGTGGTCTGTTCACCAGAGAGCTCTCATTCACCACCGGGCTCCTTTTTCCTCATAGTTTGCAATGAACTGATGCGCAGTTCAAGGGCTGACACTTGAGCACGCTTTAAACATGATGGGAGGTGAAAGATAAAGAGTTAGGCGCCACATTTCAAATTTCAGATATCAACAGCAGGAGCCATGTCTAACACTTCCCCATTGAGCTGTTGAGCTGAGTATTGCAAACTAAAGAGGTGCTCAATGGGCACATGCTTTATTGGAGTGTCTGTAACATGATGAATAGTAGACCTTTTTTTTTTTTTTAACTCAAATGTGGTATTGAGTTACTGCCACACTACACATATTTAATGGAAGTTGGCAGCCACAGATGATTTCTTTTCCAGACAGGGACCTTTTTTTGTTTTACTCTTTAACATGCCTCCCAACTTGAACGGTTTTCCTCTAAATTCAAATAAAAAAATATTTTTGATTGTTAGATCCTTGCAATGATTTGGGAATCAGTTCTCAAGGATTTTGAAAAAAAAATCTATGGCTCAGCAGGCTCAGCAGGTAGAGCGGGTCATCCACTAATCACAGCTTGATCCCCAGCTTAAATTGTCCACTTGGGCAAGATGCTATGTAACACTAATAGTCCAGGCATTTTACTCAAAATTGTGGGTCAACCTCACACAAATTGCAACATGTCCTCAATTTGTTCTGAGTGAGAGAAAAAAGTCTTGAGAAATAATACGAAGGGAAAGTTTTGAAATTCGCCCAAATATGACCCTACAAAAATGCCTTTTTAGTCCTGGCACTTTGTGAGGGAAAAGGTCTGAACCTCACACAAATTGAACACAACATTTTTTGTTTCCTAAAAATAATCATTTTAATCAACTCCACTATATTAGATAATTGTATACAAGGCAACATAAATTGGCACTAATCCATGTAAATGTTGGCACCAATTAATACAGATTTAAAATTATTCAAATATCACTTAAAATATCACTTTTTATTCCTTTCAAAATATTCAAGACTGCCAAATTGGCACTAATCAACATAACTGTTGGCAATGATGAAAAGAAACTCGAACATGCATCCAGCTCCTTGTCTCATGTAAAACAGTTTTTGGTTGTTTGTGGACAGCGCTGAATCCTTTCTCTTGACATCAGACAAGAAAACATATAAATCACTTTTTAACATGGGTGCAGTGGTAAGTTGTAGTAAATTCACTACTTTCCCCCGGTTGGATTTCTTAAGACTTTTAATATGTGATGAATGACATATTTACAAGTGTCTATTGCAATATATGTGGCGTCATATCATATAAAGCCTCTACTAGAACCCCAAATTGCTCCAGCAGAGGATCAGCAACTTCCATGGTAGTTTGCTGACAAGATTAGATTGTGAATCATTAAAATGTTTCCATGATCTGCTTTTACACAGAGATTCTTTGTATGGTGCTACAGTGCACATTTTATCAGTTGCAGTTCTATGATTCATACAGGCATCCAAAATTGTTTTCACAGCCAATCTCCTAAATCACATTAGTTGCTACTCCATGTTGCGCCTTACCTGGAGACACCACAATAAAATTAGTTTGGTGGAATAGTTCAGTAACTCGCATAGTGGTCTTAAAACTGATATGAAAAAGAATTATGGCAAAATTGTAGATTTTCCCGGGAAAAAAAGTTATATTCTATTTTTGCCATATCGCCTATCCTTAGGGTGAATTGTGAAGTGTTTTGGATAAAAGCACCATGTTATTGTAGCTGTTTATTCTCTTGATCATTGAATCAGTTCTTTTTTGTATGTAAAATGTCAGTACATAGTAAAAACTGTGTTTGCCCAAGGAAACAATTTAAAACCCAAGGAGAGGGTTGTTGTTACAAAACCAGATAATTTTGGCATTCTTCCTTTAAAAAATGAGGCAAACTCTAACTTTTTATAGCACTAGCAGTTTAAGTTCCGCACAAAAATCCTTCCCACAGTTGGAAAAGTGGGTGGTAAAAGGTTAGATAATATTTGTTTTGACTATGTGATATTCTTCTGAATCAGATCACTATATCTCTATACTATACTAAGCTTTTCTATATAGACACATACTGCATATCTATATTTGTTTTTGGCTCCAGTCTTAATACGTGAGTGAAAACAGGTTAAAAATAATCTGTTCTTATATTCACACTCTTATTGCAGAGTGTTAAGTATTCATGCTCTGGCCAAACTCGACAGATTGATTCAATTCCACGCACTACGGTGGCCAAGACAGTTAATTAAACAATAAGACCGGTTTGAGCTGTTGTATGGAGTCAACTTTTTGCTCATTTGTTACATACAACAGTATGTTCGAATTTAATGGTAAAGTAGAAAGTATTTCTTATTTTTCATGCAGATTCATCTTCCAGTAACATTCTGACTATGACCCCAATTTCAAAAAATGTGGGACTTGTGTAAGTCGTAAACAAAAACAGAATGCAATGCTTTGCAAAAACGACCCATATTCAGTTGAATATAGTACAAAAACAAGATATTTACTGTTCAAACTGATTAACTTTATTGTTTTTTTTTGTAATTATGCACTCATTCTGATGCCTGCAACTCGTTCGACTAAAGTTTTGGAAAGGGGCATGTTAACCACCGTGATACATCACCTTACATTATCGTCCAGCATCAGTGGGGCGTTTACAGATGTGACATTTAGCCAAGTCGTGATGCCATGGCAACTAACTCAACACCATACCATCACAGATGCTGGCTTTTGAAGTAAGGGCTGGTAAGAATCTGGATGGTCCTTTGGAATTGGGGGTTGTAGTTCTCATTAACTACATCTCTCCTCACACAATATTTAATTGAGAAATATACCATTAAGTTCTTGTGTAAACAAACTGAATTTATCAATAATGTTAACATGTGATTTATTATTACAGAATCAAAAAGTTCTTTTATGCATTAATTTCAAAGGACAAAACAAACAGAAACATTTTCTTCCATCACACTAATGACTCTATTTTTCTTTTAATCTTGTTAGTTAGTGTGTTTATTTGCCATATGTAGTACTCTAAGCTATTTTCAAATCATATGTAGTCAAATATCTCTCTCTGCCCAGCGAGGTCCAGCACCTAAAATTGTGTTTCCTTCCTACAGTGCATTTGGCTAAATATGTCTGCACAGAAAGTAACAGTGAGGTAATTCTACGGGTCACTGAGGTGGCAGCACATGCAATCAGACATGACTCAAGGCTCCTTTGGCCCAGTTCCAGTCTCTGGATTTTAGCGGCCTCAGATTGACAGCTAGGGAGCCGGGTGGGTTATGTATCAAGGCATACTAACAGCCTGTTTTTCAGACAGACCCTGCACATGGTGTGATTCTACCCCTAGTTCTGGCCCACACCTTGAGTTGGGGCCAGAAGGCAGCAGCACACAATGTAGCAGCGTGGGTTGTTCTCCATTTTCAGGAGTTAAAAGGATAAATTGATGTAGAAAATGCTGCTCTATGCTATAATGGATTCTTCAGCGATGCCTGCCCTATCTGTGTATTGCAGCCCTGAAGGAAGCGTACTCACATCTCCCCTACACAATGTGGGAAATTGCTTACTGCAACGGGACTTAGCCAGCATTGGCACTGAATGTGAAATTAACCTTGCTATGATTTCTTTAATTTGCTTGGAGTGACATCTCCCTCAGGTGAGAGGGGCCTTTGTCAGTCTCTCAAATATCTCACAGCATGCACTCGCACACAATCCAAGTTTGGTCCCTTGGTGGTTTTTACGTCACAAACACCAACAGTGGGGGTTATTTTTTTCTGTCTCTTATTTTTCATATTTTTTCAGGCTACATAATGCCATGTCTGTTTTTGTTTACTGTAATGTCAAGGTTGAGCACTCAACATATAATGTTCTTCAAAGTATATATCAAGGATGCGATTCTCGTTTAATGGCTTCTGTGACCTTTGCAAAGCCCCTTTCCTGCTGAAATCGATAGGAATACCATTTGCAGCTGGGGCAGGATGATGCAACTAGATCTTGCATGGAAAAAATATATTGGCTTTCATTTATCAAGAAGGACTGCAGCCTAATTAGATTTTTTCAAATGGAAATTTGTCCATTTGTTTCAGATACATCTGTAATTGTGTATTTGTTACAATCCTTCCAGCACCACATTGGTCCAAATTTAAACTCACATTTTGTTCTATAATTCTGAAATCTTCCAGCAAAAGCTTGTTTATCCCTTCAGTTAACCCTAACACTGTAATATCTTCAATTTATTTAGTCTCCATTGTGGATTTGTCAAAAACTTTTTTAGCTTCTTATTCTACGAAATTTATCCAATCATAACTTCGTGCAATGTGGACCATCTTTTGGATATCTTACAGCCTAGCTGTAATAGAATTTGTCTGTGGTGTGAAAATTAATTTGGAAGCAAAGACAGAAACAGGGAATAAGCCATATCTCTCTATTTTCTCTGCAATTATAATCAAAATTGCTCAGCGGGAAGACAAGTCCTCACTGACTGTACCTGCCTGTTCTCTGTCATTTACATATATTTAGATTTATTTATGCTAGTTGTTTCTTACGTGCACTTAGGGTGACCAAATGAGAATGAGTGAAATTCAGGACAGGGAGTTGGGCATGGATGTTGAGTTGAGTAAGAGTAACATCATTTGTTATTAGTATTATGAAGACCAGTTACAGATTCTGCAGATGACGCAACACAATGTCCTTGCGCAGGTGATACGTGTGTTGAAGTCAAATCAAACATCTTTTCAGCTTATACTAATGTCATTAAGTTGAAGGAGCTCACAAAATCTTTTTTTTTTAATGACAAATTCCTCCCAAAAGGCTGCACTCTCCATCATCTGGTTTAAACTGGTCAAATTATCAATAATTCATCATTTATGATACCCTAATCAATACAATAGACAAGTGAAACACATCAATAATACTTATACTCATTGCATATATTACAAAATCAAACAAGACATTTTTAATAACCAAAAGAAAATTGCAGGTCTGCAGGGCTTTTTCTGTCATTCAGGCATGTTGCATGCATGAATGTGTTGATATAGTGATTAAGAGCAAACTTGTTTAAAGCTTTTTTTTTTCTTTAGAAGTATTCAGAGGGAGGAATATGCTTCTACGCAGCTCAGAAAAGCAGAGGAAAGCACAGTGGCTCAAAAACAAAAGTTAGATTATACTAAGAATAGGGTTGTAGGACATAAAAGCGTGATAAAAGTCTGATAAGTATTAGTGGCATTTTGTGGGCTTGGCATGATTAATATAATCATGGTGATGATATCTCCCACTCCTCATCATTTGGCTTATTATTGGAGGCTTGACTAATGTTTGACCATCTCAAAGATATCATTAGAAGCTATTTTCACATCAAAATCCACAATTCTCTTCACGTTTGTGAGCACTTTGTGTAATTGGAACCCTGCATGCCACCTGTGGATATCACTGAAGGGTACCGCTGAATGTGGGAGTTATTATTACTCACACCTGTTTCTCATGATTGTTCCAGTTACATGGAGCCTCGCATTTGCATTGTATGAATTGCGCAAGAAACTTCACAGGGCTTTTTCACATCAGACATTTTGACATGCACCAGGAAAACCACAGGAAGGCTTGACAACATTAATAATGGCTGCAGTCTATTTAGGCTTTGGTATTGTGTATGCAGCCTTACTGGCATGGCTTACTGGGAAACCACAAAAGAACTGAGCCATCATTCATTTCATGAATTACAGCTGTGCTTCACCTGCTATGACAAGTCTAAATGTCTTACAGGAAAGAGGTCCACGTAGATTAAGTCAGTATGTGTTTAACATATTAAAAATCTAAAAAAAAAAGGAAGGCGTATATTAAGATGGCTTGAATCCTAGTTGTCAGTTATCACAAGTAAGACACAAACAGGTAAATTCTCCTGCTGTTTTGACTGTGATGTTATCCATCATTCCCGGTATGAATTATCCTCTTTCACTCTTAAGCTTTCTTTTATCCTCATCTTCAGTGTTCAGTGATGTATAACTCACTTTGTCCAATATATTTATATTGAATCAAACACAGGATTTTCGTTTTCAAAACCAGTTAGCCGGAGGCACCAAAAAGTCAGTTATATCATTTGGTCAACCAAGCATAGGTGACCCATTTTGCACCCATTTTCTTTTATCATAAAAGATACGCTCACTTTAATTTTCCTCTATTGATTCTTGAGCCTCAGGTGTCATTCTAATGTTTTTTCACTCTGTGCAGTGTCAGTAGTATACATGCTTTATGTCTTGTTGTCATAAAACCACAAATATGTCTTGAAAAGCTGCCCTGAAGTCCAGCTGTATGACGCCACAGACCAGGTAATGTTTTTTTTCCCTTTAGCCTTAAAGGGTTACTTCTGTATTTTTCAACATGGAGGGAGAGCACTGCGGCTGTCAGAAGAAAAACTGAGCTATGAGTGATCCCTCCAGGCAACTGCACACTGTTAAAATAAGTCCACTAAAAATGTTAATCTTTGGACTGATTGTTTTGGCACTCAAAAAGGAGAAAGGAGGAACGGAGACAGACCTTTTTATTAAAGAGCAGTGTACATGTTTTTGCTCTTGTCAAACTAACCAGAGCTCCTTTACAAAACCTAGGGCTGGGTAATATATCAATATTACCTTGTATCATGATATGAGACTAGATATTGTGATAGATTTTGGATATTGTTATATTGTAATATGGCAAAAGTGTTGCCTTTTCCTGGTTTTAAAGGCTGCATTACATGAAGTGATGTCATTCTCTGAACTTACCAGACTGTTCTAGCTGCCCTATAATTAATAATTATCAACAATAATTATCAATACTGACCTTTATGAAACTTCACTATCATGATAGGTTTTTCAGCTATATCGCCCAGGCCTATTTTAACATTATTTAACATTTAAATAGTATCTTTAAAAATATTTTTAAAAAAGGGTTGCTGTCACTTAAGTCAGTGACAAAAACAAGCACTTTTAAATGGACGTACTGTGACAGTGTGCAGCTGCCAGCTGCAGGGATTACTCAGCTCAGTTTCACTTCTGCTGGCATCGACACTAAAAATAGGTCCTTGTTGAAAAAGAGGAAAATAACCCTTTAAGGCTAAAGGTAAAAAAAGAGACATTGTCTGGTCTGTGGTGCCATATAACCGGACATCAGACGGGGCGGCATCAGACCAGCTGCCTTGAAGAAAACAACCTCTGACCAAATTGAATCAGGCAGTATCAGGTGAAACCGATATGTCCAGTAGAGCGAACTTGTGGTCTGCTGACATTTCTGGTTTGGCTTTTTGGGCATTTAAAATGAGACTTCAGACTTGAGTCTGAATAGATCCCGGTGCAGTGTCAGATGATTGAACTAAAAATGTAATTACTCCTGTCTGATGGCTGGGGGTATTCAATTAACTGAGAGGAAAGGACCACATACATCCTACAAGCAGGTGTAGACAGTTTTTAACCAACTAGACACTCTGTCCTAACAGCATTAAAGTTCTATAATTATAATGTTTTTAAAAAAAAAAATACACTGTTAGCCGGAGGCACCAAAAAGTCAGTTATATCATTTGGTCAACCAAGCATAGGTGACCCATTTTGCACCCATTTTCTTTTATCATAAAAGATACGCTCACTTTAATTTTCCTCTATTGATTCTTGAGCCTCAGGTGTCATTCTAATGTTTTTTCACTCTGTGCAGTGTCAGTAGTATACATGCTTTATGTCTTGTTGTCATAAAACCACAAATATGTTTTGAAAGGCTGCCCTGAAGTCCAGTTGTGTGGTGCCACAGACCAGGTAAAGTTTTTTTTCCCTTTAGCCTTAACGGGTTACTTCTGTATTTTTCAACATGGTGGGAGAGCACTGCAGCTGTCAGAAGAAAAACTGAGCTATGAGTGATCCCTCCAGGCAACTGCACACTGTTAAAATACGTCCACTAAAAATGTTAATCTTTGGACTGATTGACTGACTCAAAAAGGAGAAAGGAGGAATGGAGACAGACCTTTTTATTAAAGAGCAGTGTACATGTTTTTGCTCTTGTCAAACTAACCAGAGCTCCTTTACAAAACCTAGGGCTGGGTAATATATCAATATTACCTTGTATCATGATATGAGACTAGATATTGTGATAGATTTTGGCTATTGTTATATTGTAATATGGCAAAAGTGTTGCCTTTTCCTGGTTTTAAAGGCTGCATTACATGAAGTGATGTCATTCTCTGAACTTACCAGACTGTTCTAGCTGCTCTATAATTAATAATTATGAACAATAATTATCAATACTGACCTTTATGAAACTTCACTATCATGATAGGTTTTTCAGCTGTATCGCCCATGCCTATTTTAACATTATTTAACATTTAAATAGTATCTTTAAAAAATATTTTTAAAAAAGGGCTGCTGTCACTTAAGTCAGTGACAAAAACAATCACTTTTAAATGGACATACTGTGACAGTGTGCAGCTGCCAGCTGCAGGGATTACTCAGCTCAGTTTCACTTCTGCTGGCATCGACACTAAAAATAGGTCCTTGTTGAAAAAGAGAAAAATAACCCTTTAAGGCTAAAGGTAAAAAAAGACATTGTCTGGTCTGTGGTTCCATATAACCAGACACTCTGTCCTAACAGCATTAAAGTTCTATAATTATAATGTTTTTTTTTTTAAAAATACACCGTGTTTTACAGTGCTCAACTCAAAATCAGACAAACCACTCTCAGTATGTGGGGAGTTTGTGCGCATTTCTGTCAAATAAAGCCAGAAAAATTGCCCTTTGCACTTGCATTTCTCCTGAGCAGCAGCAGCACCAACCGCATTTCATATTTCAGAGCACTAAAGTAGAGCACAAAAGTAAAGGCTTAGAAATAATATTGGTGCCTTTCAAAATTGTAGTCAGTGGCATCCAAGCTCCTGTTGCCCATGAAAATATTTGTACACAGAGGGTCTGTGCAACACTGTTAGGCAGAAGGGAGGAAAGCCTTTTTTTCTCATCATACCATGCCCACACATCCATCTCAAACAAAATGACAAAAGTTTCATTTTTGTTTAACCTTTATTGTTTTTGGACCTAGATCGCTATAACATGCCCTCTGCAACCAACTTCCCCCAGGATGTGGCAAAAAGTTCTTGTGCCTTCCAGTTTAAACCTTTGTATTTGATTCAGTCATTTGGTAAATGGTATTGGAAGCATCAAGCATACTTGGCCTCATGGGTCAGCACTTTTGATTTCATTGCCCCAGTAAAAGACACAAGTGCCCACAGTGGATTTCCACCTCCCGCGTATCATAATTCCCCATTACAGTGAAATACAATGGAGCTGTGCATTTCAGGGCAGTGTATAGGTCAACCATGTTGGGAAGTTACTTGGTGTGTGAGGGGGGAAAATCTACACTGGGCACTGAGATATAAAGTCCTTTGAAAGTCCAGTTCTTTTATAAGGCAGTAAATAAAGTTTATTTATATAGCACCCTTCTGGAGTAGATGTCACAGTGCTCCACCATAAAAGCTGTGATAGTTCTATGATTTCTAGCATTGATCATTGTTTGCAGTAAACAAGCTGGACACGGTGGAACTGCTAATGGTTGACGAAAAATCCATAGAAGCTGTGTTTGCAACTGTGTTGACACCCATTAGAATGAATACATCTAATTCTTACTTTGTCATGTACATTGACTGCAATGACTAATCGATTATTTATTGATAATTAAATTAATCACCAACAAATTTTGATTAATTGGCTCGAGTGACTTTTTGGAGAGAAAAGTCAAAATGCTCTGATTGAATGGTTTTTGGGTTCTTTACTCCTTTATGACAGTAGACCTTTGGGTTTGAGGACATCACCTTGGACTTTGGGAAAAACTGATCCACATTTTTCACCATTTTATAGGCAAACAACTATTAATCTATTAATCAAGAAAATAGTTGACTGAATTATCAACTATGAAAATAATCGTTATTTGCAGCCCTAGATATGAGTGACATACATACAAGCTACTGTACATGTTCATCCTGCTCTCCCTCTTTGAATCAGTGGTGCATCATGAAAGTCAGTGGCATGTGGTACAGATTAGGGCTGGACAATATTATTGACATGTTATTGGTATCAGCAGATAAAGGCTTTAAAATGAAATATTGGTATCAACTCAAGATGCCAACATTTCTGCTGATAAGATGATGCTTCTACAGTACAAGAATGCATGCTGTGTGGGAGTTTTTTGAAGTGTCTAAATGGTTCTCAAAGTCGACATTTGAAATAATATATCGTCAATAGATGGGCTGACAATGGCCAGTTGGAAATTTTTAACATATCGCCCAACCCTACAAGATATCGGCACCGTCAGTCGGCCAAAATGAGTTGCAAAATACAGGCAAAAATCCAATTTCATGCATTACTAGTACAGACACACGTAGCCAACAGAATGAATTTGGTAGTTTACTGAACACAGGTGCAAAGCACAGCTATGAAATAGTTGAATTTATAGGCGGCTCAGTGTGAGACCAAATGATGCTTTATTTCATCCCTGAAAGAGACAAATGTGACAAAAAGCAAACCAAAATGATGAAAATGAAAATTGCCTCACCTCTATTTAATCTGAACTTTACTCCCATTTCACAACATCAGACATTCAAGCCTATTTCAGATGTCTGCAGTAGAGATGTAAATGTAAGGACGATTTAAATGTCAATATAAATTACATTAATTCTGAATACCATGTGGAGAGCAAACTGATGCCATGTCTCATTCTGTGCCTCATTCTCGAGGCTCTATAAAAGGTCATAATATGGACAGCGCCTTTGGAAATAACGTCTAATCAACAGTTAAATAACATCTGATAAATAAAACCCTCTTTCTTTTAAACACACATCTAATTCCACGGTATTATTCAACCAAAGGAGATTTCCTTCTCACAAACACAAATGACCATGTGATTACATTATTTTCTAACAGCATAATTTTGTACTCACTTGTGTTGCAAGAAAGACAGCTGGCCGCTAAGATAAACACATACTTCTCTGTCCATTCCTCTTTTAAAACACTTGTTTCACTGTTGTTTTGCACCGTTTTTGTCTTTGTGTCTTTTATCAGGGGTAAATTTTATCAGGAGCTGGCTGTGGCTGTAGTCTAGCATAGCAGGACACCTACTTATTCAAGTGAAACAGATAATATCCATCCCCTCTGCATCTGTCATGACTGTAATTCTAGGTATATTACTCAGGCTATAGGTCTCAGTGGGGCTACTCCACAGGCAATAACTTGCAATGACGCTACAGCAAAAATATTCACACATAAACCAAACTGTTTAAGTTGAATATAATTTCAGTTTATTCATTTATTATGCATTAAATGTGCAATTTATAAACCTGGCATCGTCAGACTAATTAGCACATGTGAATTAGTCAGTTCATCTTCAGTTTCCAAGGTGCATTATCAACATGCACAGGCCAAAATACCTCTGGATGCACTCAGACAGACCTACAACCAATCAGAACAATAACACGTGTAACGTAGCGGTGTTAGGTCTGTTTCCAAGCAGGCCGCAAAATGGCAGCCACCTGGCTACAACCTTTCATGTATTACAGCTAAGCAGAACACAAAAATATATATTTTAAAACATTTAAGATAAGAAATCGGCAATGCCTTCATTTATTCTTCATTCTTCTTCCTTTATTTGTTATTCTTTATTCGGATCCCCATTAGCACACAAAATCCACAAAGTCTTCCTGGTCTTATCCACACACAAGACAACAATAAAAATACATCAATTTAAAATCACACAGTATCAATGAGACAATAATATTCAGTATCAGCCCAAAATTAAGACAACAAAATGAGTAAAAAAAACAAAACTCTTACAAACACAGTGCACCAAATAAAAAATAAATAAATAAAGAAAAATATTCCAAAACTGCCATAACAAAATTTACACACGATTCATAAATTTTAGTTTTAGTGACTTCTTGAAGGAATATCTATTTTTAATCTGTTTTATGCTGGAAGGGAGCATATTCCAACCTGAAGAACCTCTATAAAGAATGGTTCTCATTATAAAATTTGTTCAAGGACTTGTTGCTGCCAGAAGACCAGTGCACACTTGACGTGTCACATACCCATGACAAAAAACACTATATACTAGTTTACCACCAAAGAACTGAGGTGTATTTTTCAAGATGACAGCATGCACGAATAACAGAAGACTGGATTTTAGTTTAGCCTCCACAGTCAGCCAAGGTAGTCGATTAGGCATCTCACACACATTGGCATGGAAAGAACAACGAAGAACTAATCTGGCTGCCCTGTTTTGTGCATTTTGAAGCTTTTTGAAGTGTTTTTGAGCAGTACTTGACGAGATTACGGGGCAGTACTCCAGGTGATCGAGTGACAGAACAACATCATTCATAACAGAACATTTCCTTGACATGGCAATGCCCTTTCCCATCATGGAGACAATGTGATCAATCTGGTCAGACCAAGACAGTAAGATGGCTAATTTAACAACCAGTAATTTAGTTCTAGTCACTTGCTCAATTAATATCTTGTATATAGACAGATTGAGAGCAGTAGCATTAGCTTGAACATTCCTGCTGCCAAATACAATGCATTTATTTTTGGTGGTGTCCACTACTAATTTATTAATTTTCACTCAATTGGTAATGGTATGAAACTCAAGCTCAACAGAATGTTGATCCATATTTGATCAATACTGCCTAGTTAAACAGTTTGATCTGAGTTTTGTGAGCCTGAGATGTTGTACTGGAGGGACCTGCTGACTGGATGCAATTGGATAGACGTGCGGTTAATCTGAATAGCGAAATATGTGATTTATCAAATCTGAACTGGTAACAAGGATGATCATCATTTACAACCTGCCCTGCAGTGGTTGGCCCGACCAGATCCAAGGCTGGTGTAATTCTGTCTTAATGGTAGACGTATCTGCCAGAGCAAACAAAAACATGGGCTTGGCAGATTGGAAACTTCCCAGGCTAGCAATGCACAATAATAATAGTTTAAAACAAAAAATAACTAAAATTATCTACTAATTTTATGTTGGTCCTGGCCAGTCCTCACTGGTAATACCACTTTGTACTTAAAGAGGCAGTAGTTCAATAGTAGAACTGTGACCCCCCTCATAGTTTCAGATGTGTACAAGCAGCAAGTTTGCTATGCTGGATAAACTCTCTTAGCTATTTTTTTCTAATAACTAAACAAAATAAACTCACCAAATGTCAAGAAAAGAAATATTCTTACCCCTATTTTTTGTTATTAAACAGAAAAAACAACTGTACACGGTAGGTGATTTGCCAGTTTTTAACAGGGGATACGGACCCAGTTTGTTTTGTTCAACTGCAACTAGCAATCCTTGTCATGAATAATTCTTTTGATTCTGTATTTGTTAATACCAACCTCCCAAACCCCATAGCTAGTCAGGCAGACAAGACTAACATATTCAACTAAACAACCCCTCTGCCCCTTCCTTGTAGAGACCTTCAACACTGTGAATGTGTATATCTAAATCAGTGGGCTCCTGCTTGAAAAAAAGTAAACCAAAGTAAAATGTCCCAGTATGTTGTTTACTCAAGGTGTAGGTATGTCTGTTTATGTACACACCACTTTGGTAAAGTCAGAGATACAAGGTAGAGAATAAGAGAATGTTATCCTTGTCTTTTGACATCAAACTGCACTGTGCAATTTGATCACTATACTGACACACTTTGTACTGTACGTCCTCTCAAACATCAATGGGTTTAAGTAGAAAAAAAATGTGCACCTAACAAATAAAAAATCCTCTTCACTGGTGCACAGCCCAGCCATGAGCCGTTCACCGCCGCAGAAATAGAGCCTTTTGTGTTGTGTCTCTGTCCCTGCGCACTCTTGGCATATTAACGGTTTTGTTTTTCAGACACATCCGGTGCTTGTTTATGGATCAGTTTTTCAAACATTTTTCTTCCCTTTGCTGTTGTTTGTGTAGCCACCAATATCTTTGCCAAGACTCCATTGTTGCCACCACAACAGTGTGAGAAGAGACGGGAAAGCTCATTATCGACAATGCCTTCAGTTTCAAGTTTTTTGACATAGCAGCTAGAAGATAAAAAGCCACCAGGGTTGCAGAGTAAGGAAGTGGCATTATATAAGTATTCAGCTCAGTTGCAGGGGAGATTGGCAGCACAGAATGGCAGTATTTCCACTCCTGAAGCGTGGATTGTCTTGATTCTGGCTCCTCTTTTATGAGATATTGCTGAGTCAGTGGCGGGTCTCTGTGGTTTTCTGAACAGTATGTTGGGCTCAGTTTTGCTTGATTGTGCACTCTGTTTGATCCCCATGCTTCCAAAAGCATCCACACACCTTCCATCCCAAACCACCATTACCTCCCTGAAAAGTTGTGTATAAATAGATTTCACACTGAGCACAACTGGGTTGGGAATTAATTCTGGTCAGGGGAGAATCTGCCACAGTTGCTCTAATACACATACACAGGGTTACCTGCTGAGATCCTATAATCATTTATTACACAAGCACACCCACTCAAATTGGCTTCAGTGTCAGCATTCCCAATTTCGTATCTATCTTTCTATCTATCTATCTAAACTAAGAAGTAATCATTTATGTATGATAACTAACACAGCCATGATGAATACAGATGCCTAATACTTGTGATCACCTGCAGATAGCTTAGTGGCTGTCATTACCAAGACCACCAAGGTATAATATGAGAACTAGGGATGAACCTAATGATTATTTTGAATACTGATAAATCAATAACTTGTTTTGTCTGTAAAATGTTAGTAAAATACTATTATTTCTCATAACCCAAAGTGATGTATTCATGTTGCTTGTTTTATATGATCAGCATCCTAAAACTCAAAGTGACAGTTTCTTGACACAGATGACAAATAAAATCTTTAATTCCTGACAATCCTAGTTGATGAGGGCAGACTATAGAATTTCAAATATTTTATCATTTACTTTGGGCCCTATGTAACACTGGCATTTGCCCCGGGAGTGCAAGTAGTTGGGGAATGGAGTACATTCCCACCCGAGAGTAGTCAGTACCAGAGGAAAGGTCACTGAAGGGTTAGAGTTTTTAACATGTGGATGTGCGTGAAACTCTCCAGTTGAGTCATGAGTACTAGTAAATAGCAGCTGTTAAAATAATTAGAAATAGAAAAGCGAAAGGTACAAACTAAGTCAACTAGGAATCTGCGTATTGCTCCAACAAACAGCCAGTCACCGAGCTTCAGCTTCTGTGCTTTGGCAAGTTTAGCTGGACTATCTTTGGTTTAACTTCATAGTTTTAAGTTGACTTTTTTCAGACATTTTCAATTATCCGAGCAGACGTGGTACAGTAGTTTAAATTTCCAAATGGGGAAAAACAATAGGAAAAATACTGTGGAAGCCTAAAAGGATTAACTAGGATAACATAAATACGTCTTAAGGGAAAAAATCCCATTGTCTTTTGTTGTGTTTTGAACAGATGCAGATTACTGTCAAAACCAGGTATATTCATGTAAAGATACAAGCTTAATTTTTTTATTGTTAATATCAGAGATTTAATTATGCTGCGTTTACATTCACTCAAATTTATTTTGTTCTGTATGTTCATTGCAGTTCTATTATAATGCCTGGCAAACACATGCTAAGACCCCTGGCTCTGTTGATTCAGACACATTTGATTTGCTCTTGTGTTCTGGATAAAATTGTGTGTTAAGTCTGGATTATTCTCTCTTAATTATACTTGACACCATACTGTATCTCATTATTGCTTCTTTCCAGTTATCACACTTTCAGTTCTTACTAGCAACAAATTTACAAAAAAAAATCAATCATGTGTCACGTCTAACAATGGTAATATACAGTATTTTAGTGTGTGTTTTGCTGATTGGAGTGGACATGTTTGTGTGGATTGTGCTCCCTGCGGCTTTTTAGGTGCACTCCGCCCCTGCTAATATGTCAGTCATGGTGCTTTGCTACTACTGCCGTTGGCACCGTTAGCTAACTATAAAGCACTGACATGTGCATTGAGCCATCGAATTTGTCTGTCTTCCAGGAAGTAGCTCTAACTGCATAGTGAGGAGTTGAGCAAATGATGAGTGGATGACTGGGAATACACCATTATTTCATTTCCTGCCACTATATCAATATGAACGGATCAATGCACTGCTAACCCACTGCTATTTTAAGAGAGAAGGGAGGTAATCAGGAGTTCAGTATAATACCTAATCGCATTTTGGCTTAAACCTGAAAGCTATTTATTGCAAATGAGTGTTTTTCCGCATGCTAACTATAGGATACAGAGAGCCTGGAGCTATATATTTGTATTCTGAATGTGTGTGTGTTTCTGTTTGTGTGCTTTGTTTGTATTCTTTGTGGACACAGTGTAAGTACTTTGCCTCCATTTTTCTATTTCCAGCCAGGAAGTATGACAGTGGCGAATATCTTAACATCACTGGCATCACAAGGGACCAGGCTGGAGACTACGAATGCAGTGCTTTAAATGACATCGCCTCTCCTGACACCAAAACAGTAAAAGTCACAGTCAACTGTAAGTATATCTCTTTCTTCTTCCCTGCTCCCCTATTTTTTTCCACGCTGGTCTTGCAGACTCATGAAAGACGTGGGGGCAGGCTTCAATGATACCCGTGTCATGTCCCTGACGGTGCGCCTCAAGAAAGTACACCTTCCAGAAGTTTGAAAAAGTAGAAAGCTTAAAGTTTCTTAATATTTAATGTGAGAATTCCCTTTTTGTCTGTGCATGTAGGTGATTAATTCACACTAAGGAAAGGTCTGACTGTTCTAAGCACTATTCCATTATGCAGGTAATGAGTCTTTCAAAAGTGTGAGGAGACAGTAATGAGGAGCCGGGGCATTAATGAATGATACTGGGCTCTAGCTGTCGTGGTCACATGGAAATCACCACTCGTAAGTATGAGCAGGAACGGGTGCTTGACAATTATTGCCATTCCCCTCTATTTTAAAAGAGCTCCTTTACTTCACTGTTATTCATGGAGGTTTTTCTGTGTAGATGCCCCATACTAAATCTCACTTTTGGCAAAGCTTATCAGGCAGTCGGCCACAGAGGCAGGGGCGGGAGGAGGGGAGGAAGAAGAGTGAAGGAAAAAAAGGCTCCTCCTGGCCCACTTACTGAGTCATATCCTGAAAATAAATCATGCAAGTTTTCTGATTCAAGTTTTCAGAAATGTTTCATACACAGATTTGACTAATTCAGTTTTTTTTTTTATAACTTTTGAGTCCAATAATGCTTGAACTGTATTTCCACCTCTCTATGTTAAGACATCTTTCATTCCGGCTTCGTTACAGAACAAAGTCTTGTGGCCATTATTCCTGTGTAATGCCTGCCTCTAATGAGCTGGGTCTGAGTGGAGTTTTAGAGGCCAGTTATTTATAGCATGACTGAGACATCATGGGTTCAAGGCTGAAAAGTGCTTTGACAACTGCCACTGTCTGTATGTTACAGCACAAAGGAGATATTCATAGTGATTGATAAGGCGTGTCATCGTCCGACACCGAATTTTAAAGCGAGACAGCGGGGGTTTGTGCATTTAGTGTCCACACGGAGTGAATTGATTAGCAGGACTTTCCTTTGCTGTCAGACAAAGTCACCAGAGCTTGAGCACTGGAGCGATACTTTGGGTGGGAGTGTGCTGTAGTTCGTCAAGTGTTACGACAGTATTTGCCCGGAGTTATCTGAAGCTGACAGAGCTACAGAGCCGTTCCTGTCATTGACCAGTTACTCATTCTTTATTTTTGACGCGTGCCACAGAGGAGAACTGTCCAGATATCTTTTGTGGACTCCATTAATCATTTTTAATGGTTTATAAATTGGTTCATGAAAACTATTTATGATTTGTGCTTAATATTATATTTTACATAATCCTTTAGGTATAGGACAGATTAAATTGCTTCACTTCAGACGTAGGAAATTGTGTCTAATACAAAGGAGTTTAATATATAGACACTCACACATTACTTCTGCCTTCTGGTCTGAAAAATTGAGGCTCTGTATCGCACCAAGCCTGATTGCAATTGGTCTACACCAAAGGTCTTTTTTGGAAATGCTATGGATTATTATTATTGTATATAAAATATAGACAATTCGTTGGATACTTTTATCAAAAGCAACAGCGGGATCCTGAGTGAATACAATGACATAAGCCTGTAAGGGAACTAAGTGAAACAGCATGTTGCGAGATTAATGACAATAATTGTCAAATTGGTTTTAAAAGGATTTAATGAACCAGAGGGGTAGGAGAAATATCACAACCCATAAAGTAGCATGTAGTTGTTACCGTACACGTAGTCCACTGTTTCAGATTTTAAGATATTTACTGGCAGTATATGCAGGGTTCAACATTAATGTTTTTTTGTCAGAAGTCTGCTTGCCAAAGTTGATGTTTACTTGCCTCTGTGCAAATTGTTTCATTTATTAGTGGTTATCAAATAACGACACACATTAAAGTTAACTGTCATGTGTAATCTTGGGCTGCAACATCTACACAATGTCAGAAACTAGTGGAAAATGTCCATCTGAAGTACAAGGTGATGTCCTTAAATGTCTCATTTTGTCGAAAATATAATGATAAATGAAGAAAATCAGGCATCTTCGTGTTCTAGAGGCTGACAACAGTATTTTTGGTCATTGTACATGAAGAACAAAATTAACAATTAATTATCAACACAACCCCCCAGTCTGGATGGAAATGTTAGCAGAATTCTAATGCAGCACAGTAACATACATCAACATGAATATACACACAGATATACAGTCTTTATTTTCATTCATTCCATTTAAGAGGATAACCAGTAGATTTCTGTAAGTGTGGCGATTGCAAAAAGTGCAGCTTCTAGCATGTGGCAGTCCATATGTTTATTTTCCACATATTAGAGTGGAGCAAAACCGACCTGAAAATCCATTAAAACACCCATTATACAGGCTGGGACTTAATTCTGAGCTCTAAATTAGCAATCAGGAACATATTAGCTGAATTTCTCTGTATTTACTCCAAATATTTCCTTTAACAGAAAAATACCACAAATACAGTTATGGCAATTAACATACACTGTTTTTTTTAATAAAATGAAAATATAAAACAGTGCACAGCAACCGTTCTTGTCCTGTCAAGCACACTATTAACTGATGATGTTTTTCTCTTCAATTTTGGTTTGTGTAAATTTGGTCTTACATTCCATTCTGAGAGGCATTAAAAAGTCTTACAAAGTCTCACATCTAACTTGACTTCAGCTGTAGGAACCCCGTATATAAGTAAAATCTGACATCCTCGTTGGTTTTGGTAACCATTAGGGTACCATTAGCTCAGCCGAATCGATGATATTTCGCTAATTAGCCACAAATACACTTTTTATTCAACGCAAGATTCACATTATATTCTTCGGACAAGTGTGGCGTTCATAAATCGTTCTGTGTGACCTAGTGAGAGCAGTAAAGAGATTTTTCCAGTGAGGTTATCCCCAAAAGCAAATGTTAACTACATTCAGACTGATCCAAACAAATGGGAAGATTTTGTAGTATTTCAAAAGTATTTTTGCTTAACTTGAGTAATCTAAAGTAATACAGCACAGATTACATTTCAGGACACCATGTCCGCCATGTTGCACAGCCATGTTTCTACAGTCGGTCAGAATAGACAAACCTTTTGTGCTTTTGTAGGCTTTGTGGCCACCATTTTTTGGAAAGAGAAAGTGAGAGGAATGATATTCAGGTGGTTGCAGTCTGCAGTGTCGCTGCTAGACGCCACTAAATCTTACGCACTTATCCTTTAAATGTGTCTAAAATCATTATCATTAGATACTGTACATGTTTTATCAGACAGTGCTGAAAGGAAGCTCTGGTCGTTAGGTCACACATTTGCCATGCTGTTCTGACACGTCTTGATTCAAAATTTGTCTGCAGTAATTAGTTTAGCCGAGGTGATGGGGCAGTCTGTGTCTCCACAAAGTGTAAATCAGCTCCTTCCCACTTAATTCATAAATATTTCATAATGTCTGACACCATGTTTGAGCTATGGCCAACATGTAGCTCCATAGACTCAGACTTTTCTGGCCTCACAAGCACCTCACACATGAAAGGTCTCGTGTTTTATTGCAGCTGTTTAGCATTCGAAGTGCCGTGCAACTGTGAGACCTGCATAAACAAAACATGCTGCTGACATTAAAGCAGCACAAAGCCACTTTGGTTGTCGACGTCTTCAAACAGCAACAAGCGGTAGCTGTTAAAAAAACCTTAACTTCAGTACCTCATGTCATGTAGCTTTAAATAGTCAATGTTTCAGCTCTTTTAGTGTTTTGTAAATATTTTTTAAAACCTATATTTTTCATGACTCGTGCCTCTTCTTCCCTTCATGGAGACTTGTGTCAGATGTGCTCATTTTCAAAGATAAGGGGGGGAAATAAATGAATTAAAGTTGTCCTTTGGAGCGTCTGATATGGCCACAGCAGGCAGAACCTAAGCCAGCTGGTGGCCACTCTTCACTGCCTCCTCTCCACCCTGGTGCAGTTCTCCCTCTGTGAAGGAAAAAGAGAAGCATTTGGACCATATCCCAATGTGCTGTATCATTCATGCTCTACTGTCACACATCAAGCTATATTCACCAAGCGCCCAGGAGCACAGGGGTATTGATGAGGGCTCAGTATGCCAGCTTCTGAAGCAAGATTAAGACTTTAACTGACAGTAAAACTCAAACAAGAGAGGATAATTACATAGCAAGAAGCAAGAAATGAACTTTATTAAAAATATTACACTGCACGGGCGCATGTTCATGCAGCTGTTTTACTCGGCTGACAAAATCAGCCACTCAACTTTGTAAAGGTTCTCCTGGGAGATTCTGCAGGTGTTTTATTCTGTCAGTCAACAAAGTGAAATTTGCCATTTAAAAGATTTTTACTGACACACAGCATGGTGACAGAAAATGGGACTAGTAGTCTTCCTTCTTTTGAAGAATTTTCTGGTTTCATGTTATGATTGTAGGCTAAGGCTATAATGGTCAGAGATGGGCAGTGTTACAGTTAAATGTATTTAAAATATGTATTTAATTACTTTTGAGTACTTTGTCATTTCTGTTTTGCTGGGCAGAAAAAATAAGATGGTGTGTTTGAAATAGTTAAAATACATTATTTAATGTAACATATTTATCCCCAGGTGTAAACTGTATCAGCCCACTCAGTGTCTGTGGCTGAATGTAAGTGAATGAATGAATGTAAGTTTATCAGGTGAAATGTTATGCGGGTCCAGTAACACACTCATTGTGAACTACATTTGTGTTCCTCTTGGTACCATGAGTAAATAACCTGCTTTTGTGTTTGGTGCAAATTTACTCTAAAATAAAATCAGGTAATCAAAAAATCAGTAGATATTGCATGCTAAGGCAAGCTTACTGAATGACACTAAAATAACACAGAAGAACAAAAACAGGAAATGAGCAATTTGAAAACATGTGCTCTAGAACTGGCAAATGTACCGACTGGCTTGAAACCTCTCAGCATGCACCCCTAAATTCACTGCCTTTCACCTCCAAGATATCCTGATTGGCCACTTCAAATCTGAGCAGAGCTTGTCTTTTTAATGCAGAGCAAGCCCCCAGGATGTGCACCAAACTTTGAAGCCAGTTTAACCGTGTAATGACAACATCACATGATGCACTGTGGCTCAAAAAGATTTTTTCCCTATAGACTTACTTTGTGAAAGACTTGGCTGTAAAATGGTACATACATTTTTTGAGCATCACAGCCCCTGTGAAGTGAATTTTATCCGTTTGGGCCAGTAACATTTGGAAAGTCTAGAAGAGTTGGACACTTAAATCATTTTGTTCCCTTTCAAGTTAGTGGAGGAACAAACCAGAAATTAGCCAGCTCAGCTATTGGAAGTCTGCCACTCTGGCCCATAGAGCATGTGTAGTATTTATTCATGTGTGCAATTTCTTTACAGTAGTAAGCTGCTTTTGTGGATTCATGTGCAACTGAATAGTTTCATAGGAATAAATGGAGCCTGTCCTCAATGCTGTATCCAGTTCTCCTTATGCATCCATGATGCTGTGTGTTTGGTTAAGGTCAGACCCACACCAAGGCTACAAAATGCCTTGAATATTAGTTTGTATACAACACATTTTTGTATTTTCAAATTACAAATTACTTGATTTTAATTAAATGCATTTTTTGCATTGAGGAGCAAGTATTGTTCATTTCTAACAAGATCCTTTTTGATGTGTTTGTGCCCATCTCTGATAACAGTGTGCCTTGACCCCATCAGAGTATCAACATTTATCCTCAGAGTATCCCTCTTGTTAGTAGCAGTTCAATTAAATTAAGTCACATACATCAATCAGTCATGACTGGACCATTTCTCTTTCATCGTTCTAACAAGACGGCATAGGAGTGAGTGACACTGACATTTCGTGGGTTAACAATCTAATTAAATACATGTCCAAACAATTTCTCTCCGCTTTCAAAACAATTCCTTTTTTTTTTTTTTAAGCTAAGAGTATAGTTGACCTCTGGGCTAATTGCAGATTAAGGCCACTAATTAAAATAAGCAAACCAAAGTAATGAAAACAAAATTAAGCTCTAGCGTAATAACACCAGGCCTTCCATAACACTAAGCCTGCCATTTGGCTCTCTATGATATGATGAGTTAGAGGCAGAAGGTTGGCGGTATTGTCATTCTGCTGCTAAGTCCAGTACATGTGTAACCTCTGCTTGAATTCCTCTAAGGCTCAGAAAACACTTCAATCAGATATCTTTAATTAGATTACTGGCCTTTCTGTGTCTCTTGTCTTTATACTTCCGGTGATGAATGAATGAACTGAATACTTTTATGAGCTAAACTGGAATGATGGCAGTCATCCAGAAGGTCACGCTAGAATCAGATTGGCTGAAAAGCCCTGCTTGGCGAAAGGATATTTCAGCAGTGATTTTTACCTGATGAAATTTGATCTCTGACCCACTTTTCAAATTTACATATTCATCTTCACTGCAGGTGGGTGCCGTTATTGGCTGAAATTCTCACTGCACAGTGTGACTCAAAGGCATAAATATCACATCTAGCTGGCTGAGTCGGAGGGATGAATGAGAAGGAAATAACCGTGGAAAACCTCCGCCTGAGATAAAAAGCCGGTGTTTGATTAATTAATGAAGCCACCTCGTTGTAGAACAATTACTAACGACATACAGATAAAACAATAACAAAAAACCTGTTTCTTTTTCAAGCTGGGAAATCAAAGGTGTCTGACCTTCCTCTGTAGTGTAAAAAGCAGTGCCCCTCCAGAGAGAGCCGTCTGCTCTCACTCCTTATCGAATGAGTGACACTACAGAGTTTCAACGCCATCATGTTGCAAGATGGGTTTTGACAGTTTGCTCAAACTTTAGTCGAATGTGGAAAGTACACAGACAACCAACTGTCTTGTCGTGCTACATTTTATTTGCTCGTCACGGTTTCAGATGCTTCAACTAAAGCCGTTTGAAACCACGCCAGATGTTCTGATCGTCTCTTTCCGTCCATGTAATAATCACAAACCTGCCACAAGTCAATTTGCAGGAAGTAAATGTGTAAAGGAGACAGATGAGTTGATGCAGTGTTTGCACCACAGATGTGTGAATTATTGATGTGGAATAGGTAGACCCTGGCTTTTTTAGGGTATCTGTCTCTCTTTTATGAAACCACTGGTTATGTAATGCGTATTCAGACTCCTAGCGCCTCTCCTTAAAGGTACAGTTCAAGATTATTTGAAGTGGGGTTGTATGAGGTGCTTATCCAGAGTCAGTGTATTATTTACGGTAGCTGGCGGTCGACACGCCCCCAGTTTGGAGAAGCAGAGAGGAGCATCAGCACCGAAGCTAGGCAATGAACTGCTGTGGACAGGGTCAGCAGCAAAATGTTTTTAGCCACTTAAAAAAAAGGCCACAAAAAATACAATATCACTTTAAGTGTATGCTATATTTTGACTGCTTTACTTGGCCATCAGACAACCTTTTCTGATGGAAAACTGCTGTCATATAGGCCAAATACCACTCTCCCCAAAACCACTAAACTACATAGGCAAAGTCAGTAGTTTTACCTCATAGAACATGGGAGTTGGTGATCTACCACTGCCTCGATATGTTAGTTTGTTTGTGTTACTGTGTGACTTAGGTGTTAAAAAGAATATTTCAGATTCAGTCAGTGAAGTCACACAAAACAAACTAACATATCGAGGCAGTGGTAGACCAACAACTCCCATGTTCTGGGTGGTAAAGTTACTGATTTCACCGGTGTTTGGTTGGTTTGGAGGTGCAGTATTCTGCTCATATAACGGCTGTTTCCCATCAGAAAAGGCTGTCTGGTGGCAAAGTAAAGCAATGGAAATATTCTAAATATAGCATACACTTAAACTGATAAATCAACCAACTTTAAAATCCTGGTACACATCCTGTATCACTGTAATATGGTTAAGAACATATGGGGTAAAATAATATCTTTTATAAGGATCTCTCTAACCAAAAGCCCAGCCTTATGTATGTTGGGTATTATTCCTAGAACACATTATTGTGCCAAATGGCCATGCTAACAGGATGCAGAATAATTGTGAGACAGTGGAAAATGGTCACACCATCATCTTTTGAGCACTAGATCAAACTAATGTAAATGTAGCAAGTTCTGAACGAATCATATCTTGACTCACTAGAGACCAAGACTTGTTTCTTAAAACATGGAGCTTATTCCTGTATTCTTGCACAATATTAACAAAAATGATGACCAAGGACTGATCTCACTCATTACATACAGTAAATGTCACCCGATAAAGCCTTTTGTTTATATACATATATATAGTTTTTTTCCCCTGATTTTTTTCTTTATGTGTATTTGTTTATTTATTTATTTACTCATTTATTTACTTTATGATTTATTTTACTCTTTAAGTTTTGGTTTCATACTGTTGCTTATTGATATTGATATTGTCTGTAAAATAAAATGTTGGACACAAGTATATAAAATAATTAAAAAATTCTGTAGCTAGTACACGACTATGAATAAGTGCCTCATATAGCCCCACATGAAATAATCCAAGCTATCCATTTTAAGTGCCACAGTAGCATTGTCCTTGGCACACATCTGGATGTTTTATTGGGTGCTGCTGACAGACTAGATTTAATATTGTTTTAAGAATTTTTTCCATGCTGTTTGCTTGGAGAGTTTTCGTGATCTTGCTCCCTCCTATCTCGATGTAGGGTTCAGGTTTAAACCAGCGCAGGCGTCTCTCCCTCTTCCTCAGCATCACTTGTTTTCCTTCATAGCGAGGTTTCACTTGCTTTGCAGAGTGAAGCTGTGCCCTGTGTGCTTCCGAGTTTGCCAGCCATTTGTACGCCTCCTTCCTCCTCCAGTACCCTGCAGCTGTGAATTCTGCTCACATATTCACCATGTCCATGTTTATAAAAAGAAGAGCACCTCACTTTCTCTCCTGCTTACAGTAATTGGCCAACAAAACTGTGATCATTTTTAATTAATTATGAGCATGCACATTAGAACTGCTGTAAGCAATTACAGCCATGGTATTGACAGTTTTCTGGCCATAATTGAAATGCAGCGGTCATACTGTGAATACTTCAAATTCTTTACATCACCTTGTCTTTTGTTTGCTCCAACCCTGCCTTTCCCTCTAAAGCCCCCGTCATCTGGGTCTGTTTGGGATTCAAGCCCTGCCCTGCCAGATACACCCACAACATGCTCCTCTCACTGCCCTGACAGAGTTGTTCGGGGGAGTCATGACCATCTACAATGAATAAGAGGCTAAACTTGTTTACTTATGGTCAGGAGGCAGATGTTCTTGACCATCCAACATTACAATGTCAAGTAATGACAAGAAAATAAACAACTATTTGTGGAACGGGAGCATGTGTGCACAGTGTTGGCATGTTTTTTTAATGAAGAATTATCGTCAAACACTATAACATTTGCATACCTGTGCACACAATTTATATTTGATAAAATGCATGTGTGTGCGCCTGCGTGAATGCGTGTGGTGTGTGCGTGTGCATGTGTGTGTGTGTTTGTGTCCAGATCTGCCTCAGTGCAGCAGTGGTGGATTGCACTGGTGGATCAAAGGTAGAATGAATGTTCATTCCACAGTTGAATGAAATCTATTATTGGGAGTATTTTAACATCGGGCACAGAGTCTCAGCTGAGCATTTGTCGACAGTTTGCAGTATCCATTGAAATACTGTGACTTACAATTCAAAAGAGAAGGCTTCCTAGAATTGGATTCTGATCCAATCCTAAGTAGAGTTAAAGCCAGTATCCTCGAGCTGTTTGGATGTAAATCCATCTCTCTACATCTCTCCAAAGCTCTCGTCTTGATTGCTATTTGGATTCCATGCTGCATGTGGGGCATGAATAAGTGAGCAGAATCTCGATCTTCTGCAGAATAAATGTTCTTGCTGGTCCCACTTCAAGATTGACACACATTGCGACTACATCTTTTAGCTTGGTCTGATATTTTTTTTGTGACTGATGAAAATAACTTCATAATGTTGACAGAAGGTGGATGCCTTTAACATGGCAGGCACTTTTTTTTCTGTTGTGATGGAAAGCTGAGACTCAGTTCATTTCTGTGTGGGAAAGCAGGAAGAAAGGTGTTTTCAAAAGTTTCTGTGTCTTCAGCTCTCAGTACTTTTGTAGCTACTAACTGAATCTCTATGGTTTGAAGTTTAGTTTCTCTCCTGTGTACTTTTTTGTACTCTCAGATGTCTGCTTTATTTGTTTCATGTCCCCTTCAGCTGTTAGGAGTCACGTTATGTTCCTGATGATGAAAACCAAACACTTTGTGATTTTGCTGCTTCATAAAAAATACTTTTAGCTAACAAAATAACAAGGGGACATTTAAGATATAGGAAATGAAATGTTTTTTGAAGGTTCAGCCGCTTGATTAAGACAAGCAGTTGTCAGTTAAAAACACACCTTCAAAAATGTGTGCAAACTCCAAGTCAAACCGAGTAAAGCCAAGCAGCACTAATGTATGGAAAAGAGGCAGAAGAGTCACAGTTGTTACCAACAGAGGCAACAAGCCTTCATTGCCTCCACAGAAAAGGGGTGAAAATTAGCATTTCAAACCCAGATGTCATGCTTACATCTCTGCTGATCAGAATTGGAAGCGACAAATACCTGTGAGTACTGCATTTGACGTGGGAGTGAATGTCAATTGTACCCTTTCCCACTGAAGAAAAATGCCAGATGTTAGTGGATATTAGTGTTCTTTTTTTGTCCAGTGTAAAAGGGGCTTCATATGCAGTATAGCAATTATGATATATGAAATAAAAATCAAAAATCGCAATAAATCATAATATCAAGTCACAAAATTTGTAGAATCACAATACATATCAAATTGGAACTCAAATATTATGATAGTATTAAAGCGGGAGAGTATATCATCCCAGCTGTAGTCCTGGATGGTGTGTGGTCTTTATCAGAGCAAACCCACCATCTCATTCATGAATGTAGTTTAAGATAGATGGGGATTTGTGTACCTTAAACCATTTAGTGTAAAACTCAGACAATAGATTGAATCCCTGGTGCTGTCGAGCCACACAGTCCTGCACACTAAGCCGGTTATTTATATGCCTCGCATTGTATAAAAAGAAGGAACACAATGTTCCCTAGCTGTTCTGAATAGAAATCTTAATTAATTAATAAATCTTGGCAGCAGAACCATTCCTGACCGACAAAAAACAGGACAATGAAGCCCACAGATGGCAGTGGGGAACAGTGTCTCTGTGTGTAAGCTGATAAGTCATGCACTGATGAGTCCATTTCTTAATTGCAATGAAAACTCATTTTCAAATCTGGCTGAAGAGGTAGGGTTATTAATTGATCTTTTAATTAAAAAGCCTGCGTTCTCTGGGTTCTCTTGGCAAACAATAGTTTTCAGCTAAATAAATCATATTCAGTCTTGAAGCACACCAATTAATCATTAATAGTCACATGAGGATTGCTTAAGGCATGTGACTCAGTGAAGCCCTGTACATTAAGGTGCGATGGTTTCTGAACAAACCCTGTCCATTAATATTAGATGGAGAGAAGGTCAAGCGTTTTATTCATCATTAACATGCTTGTATTCATGCACTTTGTAGAGATGTACAATTAGAGACAGCATCTTTGTTTTGATGACAAGTTTCGCATAATGCAGATGTAATAGAAGTCTGTTTGTGATCGACCCACAACTGGCCATTTGTCACCCGGCAGGGCCTTACAGCACCCATTTTTCTGCCGCGCCTGTGCTATTCCTGGACCCAACCCCTCACCCCCATCTGGTGGAGTCACCATGACTCCAGGCATGATTTACAGCACCACCACAGCATTCTCCAGACACTAAATTACCTGGATTATTGGGCCTTCATGATTTTTAGTGCACTACTTTGCATTACTCTCCAAATCCTGATGGTGTATTGCACAATATATGATGATATAGGACATGCCAGCGAGTTGAAATTGGAATTATCGGATTGGACTGGATTTTATGGGTGTGATCTGTCTTAACAGAACCCAGTGCCAAGATTTAAATTGGAAAGACTTGATATTATCGATATGCATATAAAATCAGGGCATTTTGGACCACCTACAAAATTATGTGGGATATTTTTCTTTGTTCCAAAATGTTGCAATGGTTGTATTACTTGGGCCCAAACTACTTTTAACTTTTGCTCATTTAATAGAAACTAGTATAGTCTGGTAGACTTTTGTGAGAGGTGATAGATGATGATAGATGATTCATATGCCTGGTCCAACATCAGCTCATTAGATGAGGTTTATATTCACAGTAATACCAGTGGGAGGGATGGCCTGTAGTGCTCGCAATGTACAACATGGTAAAATATATATATATATATATATATATATATATATATATATATATATATATAAAGAATTATTTCTTGATTCCTTTGTTGTTTTCATCTAATCTGCTCGCCAGGATTTTAACCAAGTTTTAATAGAGGACAGTAATCCAGGTTAACCAGAAATAGGAAATCCTTTGAGTCTAATGAAGAAGGCACTGTGTTCTTTTTGGCCAATGGGTGATCCAATTGGTAATAAATAAAAGGGAACACATCAAAATGCTCCCTCTTCCAAAAAGGAAATACAACAGCTACATGAAAGAAGCACATTTAGACAGACTATTTGGCAGTGGCTTTGTGTTCTGAATTTTAACATAAAAGACCGTGTCTCCATGTGTGAGGTTTCAAGTATTGACACACTTGCCTGGACCACCATGTCCACTGTCCTAGCATCTGTACAGCTCGACAGCCAGGTCACCCTGGCGCTTTCAGAGCCTTCAGATAATCAATGGCCCCACACAATGACACCAATGGAGGATTACGAGGACTCACTAAGCCTCTGTCAGTCGGCATACTGCATTGATTTTGTCATACTTGTTATTGGCTTATATTTCTGTGCTGTAGAGCACTGTTGCAATTTTCTCTCCTTGTTCCCTTCCTTTTCTTTAAGTATCGTACAGCTTCTCCCTGGTGCACACTGTCAAATGCAAAACACCCTGGTGTATCACAACCTTAAGTAACCCTCTTATTCTTTGCTGCAGGTTGTTGTAGCTATCCTGCAAAGATGCTGATGGGGCTGGCAACTGTTTTGCTCGCTGTCTTGTGATTTCCATTAATGCTGGTTGTGATTAAAATAGAAGATCTGAAGCAATCTGTGAAGTCTAAACAGATTTGAAAAAGAAGAACAGAAGTTTCTGAAGTGAGATTGGTTACCCTCACATCTTGTATTTTGCATGTTGCGTCTGTGTAAGACTTAAGAACTGTAGCACTAGGTGAGGGGGACCCCCCACTTGCCACTGAGTGTTTTGCACACTGCACACAGGTAATATTCTTAATGTTACAGAGACAATTTGCCACAGAATAAAAGATGTATATTTTTCCACTGGCCTGCAGTGCTATTTATCCATCTAGATAGTTTTGACATGAGTTGCCAGGTTTTGGAGATATCGACTGTGGCGATGTCTGCTGTCTCTACTATGAGACTAAGTGGTACTCGTGGTGCTCAAAGCAGGCCTTGAGACATTTGAAAAAAGTCAACACCATGACTCGATTACTCAAGATAATCTACAGACCTTTTTGAGAGCAGTGTCTTGTAGGAACTACTGCTCACAACAAGGTCTGCGGAGCATCTTGAACAACGGGGTCATGATGGCAAGGTCATGAGTTTTGCAAAAAACATTTTTGGCACTTTGAGCACCAGAAGCCATGTCCCATTTAGTCCCACAACATTAAAGAGAAGGCAGACATCTCTACAGCTGATATCTCCAAAACTGGGCAACTCCAAAACAATCTAGACAGATAAATAGTACAACAGGCCAGAGGGAACAATGTATTTGGGGATGTACTTTCCCTTTAGCACAGCGATGAAAAACACATAAATAAGGATGAATGAATGATCTTACCTTGATTCATATTAAATGCTCTGTTTACACTCATTTTTTCACTCTACGATGTTTCGTTTGTTGTGTCACAACACACCTGTTAAATGAGTAGCTGCTTGTGTGTCACTTGTAGCATGCTTCATTATCAAGGGATATGACAGGTTGTTTATGAGACAGGATGTATTTGTTACATGCTTTCATGGCAGTTTAATACATTTAAGAGAAACTATTTAACTTTTTATTGAACAATTTTGTTATTGTTCTATTGCTATTGTTTTATCGCCCCAGCCTACACATGTCGAAAGTATCTACACAAACACAGCCTGCACAGACATCCAGTCAAGGTCTTTTATTACCCCCCAGCATGGCAACCAACATTTCATACAGTGATAAATGAACAGGAGAAGCCTTAGCATAACCCATCGCTTGCTTCCCTATCTTAAGTCCTTCAGATTATTCAGCCCAGCCACAGAAGAGGGAAAATAATGGTATAATTGGCACACATATGCAAGGACAGAAAATCTACATACACTAGTCATACAACTGTGCTCATTAGGATGCGGAAGAAGGTTGGTGGAAGGGCATCCATCATCACAGAGCACACTGTCACCTCAGTGTGCCTCTTCTACATGATCATACACCACATGTACAAATGCTCACATGTATCTTTTTCACCTTGCATGGATCAGTTGCATCCCGCCTCATCTATCTATGTGGCCTCTCACAGGCTGGCTGACAGACCATGCACACACTGGGCCCATATTGCACTCTCTTCATTAAAATGAAGCCCAGGCATCGATAATATCTCCATCTCACAACAAATGAATAGATGTCATGATGAGGCATGTTGCTACTTTCATGGAAAACACATTAGAAATAATTCATTCAGTAGGAAAAGACTATTCAGACATTGGATTAATGTGTTTGCAGTTTGGGGAATGCAATCCCAGTTTGTAACTCTACTTGAAAAAATATTTTAACTTAAAAATTTTAGTTGACTGAATTTGAATAGACAAGTTGAATTAATCTTGTAATGATTCAAAGCAAATAAACTTTTCTCATGAAACAGATTTGATACTAATTCAGTTGTACTTGAGTAAACATGTTTAATAAGCCTAAGATACTAAGGTGAAGCAATAAGTATTCAGTCATACTGATGGAACATTGAGAACACATTTGATTTCTTTTTACATTTTTCTCAATGTGAAAAATCAGTTCTTCATTTCACACCGAGAACTTCCAGCATCTGCTGCTCTTGTTGGAGCTACTTTTGTCCAATGTGGCACAAAAACTGTTCCTAGTGAATTTATTAAATTTCAAGTGTAAGGGAGTAGGGACTGAATTCATTACTAGCCTTCATCATGGTTCTCATTTTTTAAATCACTGTGAAAAGAAACAACAAGACTTATCTTAAAGTGTATTAAATACACAAGTTATGTTCTCTCCAAACTATAAAAGGGAGTTGATTAAACAAGAGTCCTGCAAAGGGACCTGATGAGCAGAACACCTCCCTAGCTTAGTTGTGTTTACTAAGAAAATCTTTAGCATTTGTATCTGCCAATAATATCAAGCCTAATCAGCTGCCAGGATTTTTTTTTTATGAAAGCCTATTAGGCTTTGGCGGTGTCCATTTATTCATACTGTCATATCTTCCTGACATTTTACCGGGGCATACGGTATTATGTGTTATTTGTGTAAAACTTGTGTAAAACAGCTGTAATACATTGTACTTAACTGTATTTAATACTCCCACACCATAGGCGGAGCTGATCATCGTAGCGACACTATTCTCACAGCTGGGAAACAACACACACAGGAGCTCCGCTTCTGTCTTAAAAAGCTGCAGTCTAAATTCACTGACAAACTCAAAGCTAAACTTTAAATTTACAGCACAGTACATATTCTGCCAGAATGACAACTTCAGTGCTCAACTTTCCCACAGCTCAACGCAAGTCTGCACCTTGTGTAATGCACGCAAGTAACACACTTACAATGACACACTTCTCTGATCAGTCAGTAGTCTGCGGTGTTTGTAAGTTTACCTTCATCATCAGGACTGAATCCAACATACTTCAAAACAAGGGCAGAGGCATTTTTCTTCATGTTAATTAGAAAATCCTGAAATGTTATCAAAACATCATATTTCTTCTTCTTATAAAAGCTATGTTTGTCTGCTTAGCTGCGCTGCTGCTGAGAAACTGACCCCTGGTGGTGTAAGCTGCACACTACAATACAGCATCTACCTATCAGCTTAATAGAAAGAAAAGCATCTGTATTTATGATGGTATTGAACATCAGCCCGTCTGGGCTTCTTAATACCCTGGTTTACTGTAATACCTTTATACTGCCCAAGCTTAAAGCCTATGACACAACCTTTGACCCCACACCCTGGGACATCACTATCTGATCCAACAGCTACATAGGCTGTCTGAACAATACATCACGGAAGGCCAAGTCAGACGTTTGAAAGAAATTTGGTGCAATCGGAGACTGTAAGAATAAAGCTGTCAGTGGGTTTGCTGCTTGTAAAAAGTTTCAGAATACAAGTGAGTGGCAAGTGACAAGTGAGTGACTATGTATGTATGTTTAATCACAGTACTTGTATTAACGGTTCCAGGCGGGCTATAAATAATCGGGTTGGTTGTGGTATGCAGGGGCAGGACTTGTGCAGGTCTCTTGATTGAACTCTATGCAGTACATACAAAAAACTTATCATTTCACTTCAAGTCAGAAGAACTCGTGTTTATAAGTTCTGAAGTGTTCTGAAAATCGATATTAGAAATTTTAAGTTGAATTAATTTTAATGAATAAGACTTGTATATTTACATTACGTTAATGAGGAAAAAAATTGTTGACTCCACTAAATTCTTGTTTGATTCTTTACTTTGGTGAGGTTGCACTGCCCAGAGCTGCGTCAATCCATACTGAGGTCATCCATTAGGAACATCTCCAAATGCAATTGGAAGTAAAGGTTTGGAGGCGCTAGGCCAAGCCCTTCCACTGCATACACTATTGCTCTGACTGACAGCTCGCTCTTAAAGGCTCATTGTCAGGGATATAAATAGTCCACATCTCACTCTCAGACATGGCTGGGCACTCTACTGCTAGCTGCAGGATTGACCTAAGAGTGTGGGCTTCCTCCATGATTCATAGGCTTTTAATCAGAATCTGTATGAATGGCACAAAGTAATTTTGCTGGTATTGTATGTCAGATGGCTGTGCATCTGATTGTGTGTTTAGAACAGTTTTATTGTTAGGCAGGCTTTAGGGAGTCATGCCAAGTTTACACAATACACAATGTCAGATTGAACCTTGTTTTTTTTTTATTATGATTGGTTCCTCTGTTTCTTTGCCACTGTTGATTAATGGAGAAGCAGGAAACCTTTCATGATAATACCAGCGGGTATGAACCCCTGTATTTATTCAGTTCTGTGAGAAACAGTGCTACTTACAGCAAGCATTGCTTGTCCTCAGTCTTTTAAAGGGGGCCATTTTATTTTGTTTACTCTCCAGAGTTTATGAATTCAGCATTACTCTGATAATAGCCAATAATTACAAATAAAATGTGAAACATTTTTATTCCCATTAACTGACTCAGGGAATGGTAAAAGTGCCATCTTTCTCCAACCTCATACTGTATTCAACAAAATGCCATTGTTATAAGTCTTTATAACTTCAATTCATTAATTTCATTTCCTTCAAGGCTGTGTTACTATAAGCAGGGTAAATATTTGAAGTACAAAAGGACTGGCTGGCTGCTTCAGAAACCGTCCATATGTAAAGCTGCCTTCATGACACTGGCAAAGAGATTTACACCACATTTCAGCACATGAAAGGAGCCTCATTTTGCATTCACAGAACCTGCCTGTGCCATTGAGTCTTTGAACTTCCATTAAGCCATTTATCACCATGCAGTGCAATTCATTTCATTTTCCGAACATTGGGGATAGATGGCCTCTCCCCTCCCCGGCTCCGCCTCTGTAGGCTCTGAGTGTTGAGTTTACACTATGTAATGTGTGCACTGACCAGGATGTCGGAGGTTGTCATTTTCAAGTTCAACAACCCTCCTTCATCAGCGCTCTGTGTCTTATTATCACTTGAGTGTTCTCCTTTAGCTTGTCCCTGCACTGGCGATAACTCAGATGTTACTTTTGCCTGATATGTGCAACCTGCCAACATCTCTTATCTCTTTGTTTCCCCCAGTTGCTCCATCTATCCATGAGATGAAAAGCCATGGAGTCGGTCTGGGACGCACAGCTCTGCTAAGGTGCGAGGCAGCTGCTGTGCCCTCTCCAACATTCGAGTGGTACAAGGGCGAGAAAAGGTGAGCTCCGTTTGATTGTACGAATTGTCTATAATAAAGTGTATTGGCAGCCTCACAGATGTCCAGCTGGATGCAGCTGCATCACATTTCGGTTGCACAATGACTTTATGGCTCTGTTGCTGTTCCAGTGTCAAGTCAAGGGTTGTAAAACGGTCTATTATTCAGCAGCCACATTTCTTTTTTTGTTCTGAGTTGTTTACTTACTGAAAACATGTTTGCAATTCATTCATACAGTAACAGATACTGATGTGGCCGCACTTTACTTTGTCTTAATTACTTTACACCAGCGTTTCCCAAAATGGGTCACAGATTTGTTTTTATTGAGTCACCAATTGACAGAGTAACACATACCTCACATTACTGCTAATAGTAACAAACTGTGTGGAACAAGAGACAGAAAAAGTAACTCTTGGTGATGGCAGTCCTTAAGTGACATTCAACAGAGGGGACACAGCAGTAAAATACAGCAAACTTAATAGACTACTCAGTCCAGGCATGATGGGAAATGTGGGTCGTACTGCAGTATTTCAGTACCAGGCCTCATTTTGTTTCCAGTTTGCTGTTAATACAAACTCAACACTTGCTGTATCAGATTAAAAGCTCTCTAGTGTCTCGGTGGATTGTTCAAGTTCATCGGTGAGAAACTTAATATTATATTCAGCAAATTTAATTGTTGCTATGATTTGCTTTTTATTAAATAAATGTCATATATATTCCATTCATGGTTTGTTGTAGGGTTGGGCAATGTCCACCAAACTGGCATATGACAATGTCCACAGTGAAATATCACAGGGGACGATGATATATGTCCATATATCTGTAACTTGTGTTCAGCTTCTGAGGCTTGAAGCAACATTTGCCAGCCAGCTAGCAGCAACAGCTGCTTTTTATTTTCTCTTCAACGTACCAAAAATAGACCTTCAACAACAACTCTGTGACTCTGTGGGGACAAATACAGAGAGCTTTAAAAATTATGATGTTAGAGTGATAGAGGTCAACTTTCAGCCAATCGGCAATGGACAATGGCATCATCCATCATCTCAACCCTAGTTTGTTGTGTTAACGTCAGCAACCCCTGCTTTTGTACCAATGTTTCCTGAATATTAGCAGAAGACTTAGCATCTCCAGCAACTGTATCCAGTGAACATTAGGCCATTAGTTCACAAATATAAATATGAATAGACAGGTCTGTCCGTTTGTTTTAGCTCACGTCATTATGAGTTAGGTACATATTTCCACACTGGACAATCTAATAAATGTCACAAAGTTCAAACAAAACATTTTGCTTGAGGTTCTTTGCAATATAACCCACCAAACCTTCCTGGAAGCATTTAAAGGATAAACAAATGATAATTATTATTTATAGTTACTGTTAGTACTGAGGTTCACAGAGTGTATCTGTGTTTAAAGTTGGACTCTGAACTAAAATCTTCCATGCTGAGTCTATTGGACAATTACTAGGTCATACTTTGTTTGGGTAAACGAGAAAGTGTGATAAGAAAGGTGTGGTTTTCATTTGTTTTCTTTTTCCCAGAGACAGTGCATTTGTCTGTTCCTCCCATCCGTGCGGCCTCTGGGGAGAGCCCACATAAATGCAGGAGTCATTTGTTCCTTGTCCTCACCTTGCATCCTAATAAAATGTTTGGTGCCAACTGGCTTAAATCATCCACGGCACATACATCAATCAGTCTAGATTCAAGTGTCAGTTCTTGAATTTAAAAACCAAATTACCCCCATTACCCACTCCTGGTGAGCACAATTTCAATCATCAGCTCACACTGTGCTAATTGTAATTATGGGGTGGATTCAATTTATTCAAATTGCTAAGGAGGCAAGTTGGCATGATTCTAGTCTTTACTTAATTCAAGGACTTGTTCTTCCTGTGACTTCTTACATGGCTAAATGGTGATTTCTTCATTCACTCCTCATTATGAGAAGGACATTAGTATAAAGACGTAAAACACAGAGCATGTGTAGCGTCTGTACAGCATTAACACTGCCTGTGACTACTCTGTTTCTCCATTTACTATGTATGAGAAAGTAAGCCCACTTCTTATTTTGTCTCTGTGTTGATGCAGCCATACCATCAGTGCACTGCTGCTGCCAGCTTGTCTCTATCGGAAGTAGTGTGACCGTTTTGACAAGCAAATCATTCGTTTGATGTGTCACTGTGCTCATTCTTGAATGGAAGAGGGTGAGTGTTTATATGTGTCTGTGCAGGGTTTCTTTCACTGTGACGGAGGGGAGCATTGACTAGTTTGATGTTGAACTAGTGAAGAGGCGAGACACCCGCCGAGATTATCAGTGAATGTTCAGCTAACATTTGAGGAGGTCGCCGTGGGAGAGGGAACAACAGATTTGCGGATATTTGCTGGACATAAGGTCACACATAGTGTTTCAACTCAGAGTGCCTCTCAGAGCAGCTCGCGCCAAGCTAGAGATCACAGGGGGGCACAGCAAGGCCAAGAGAGAAACATGTCTCCTCTCTGGAGGTTTTTTACGGGTTATAATGCCAAATATGAAGCCACACTGATTAAAATACACTCAGATGTAATATCTACGATAATCTCACAATCAAGATGCACAGCATATGCTGTTACAGAGTGAATTTTAATCTCTACAGGCTGCTAAAGATCATCACGACCACCAAAGTAAACAATTAAACATTTGTCAATTTCACTGCACAGATGCCAGGCACAACTGGAGCAGGATTTATTGTAATCCCCCCGCACCTGCAACAAAACGATGAACAACATGTCAAGAGGCACCCAGCTGGTTCACCTCTGGGTCATTTCTCTCTCCCCTCAGTCCTTCAGAGTGTCTCTCCAAAGCAGTCACAACAGACCGAGGGATAAATAGATCTGTGGAAGAGGGGGGCTGAAGTACTGTAGAATCTAAAGATCCACTAAAGGATGACAAACATTTGTATCGTCCTTGACCATGCCACCCCCTGACACTTTGCTTGTAGGTAAGAAATAAAAGCTTTTTTTGGTGTGTGAATTTGTTGTGTGATTGTGTTCTGTTTTCAGGATTATCAAGGGTCAAGGCATCGACATCAAGAGCCTCAGCTCCAGATCAGTCCTCACAGTGACTAACATGACAGAGGATCGTTACGGGAACTACACATGTGTCGCCTCCAACAAGCTAGGGACGGCTAATGCCAGTGTGCCTCTCATTCGTAAGTTGTCATTCTACCTGCTTGTGGCTAACTGGAGTGGTGAAGAGTCAGAGGGCTGAGTGTTGTGGATGTCAGTGGGGGGCTTGATCCCTCAGAAGTGTTTCCATTGTTTCTGCAGGATAAAAGCTAAAGTTAAGCCCAGTGCTGCAACTGGGTGCCCACATATCACCAAGAGAGGTGGTTTCCTATTTCCTAGTCATCGGTTTTGTGAATGTCGATCATCTATTATGGCTGCAGAGTCTGTATGTGTGTGGGTGGGTCTGTGTCAGTGTGTGTGTGTCTGCTTTTAAAGTCTACATCTGCATGTGTACTGAACAAAAAGCACCACCTGAAAAAGAAATTTAGCTCGGAGGTGGTAACAGCATCACAATTACAAAGGCAGCTACACAGGTCAGTCGTGCTAAGTTGAATGCCAAGTAGCAGTATGACTCAGATTTTAAAGAGGTCTGAGAGTCAGCCTTTTCATGGGTTTCAAAGCGCCATGAGGCATCTAGCAGAGATCCAGAGAGGCCAAATAATCAGAGGCCAAACTGCTGGTGCATCAGTGAGAGACTGCAGAATTATTTAATATGGTTAGGGAAACATTCTGCATAAATTAAAGTACTGAAGGAAAAACTCATGAGAATATTTACACCATGAAACTAAGACAGCAAAAGTTTCCTCAAAACAGACACAAACACCCCATCATGACAAAAAACCGGGTTCAGTCCCAGGGTAGCAGGATCTCCAGTGTTGTGCATTCACAACACACAGGTTCATGGGTGGGAACTCAGCAAGGGATCATGTCACTGCATTAGCAACTACTTCTAGTTGATCTGGGTGTCTGCCCAGGGGATAAGATCTAGGGTATATAGTGTAAACCTCTGGCTGCATTATACCCTCCTGATGAACGCTGGTGGACTCCAGAAGCCACTTTCACATATTTACTCCGACATTGTCCTCAGAATAAGGTCGGGACAGATTGTGGATGTCAGACATATTCTCACAAGTTGGAAATACTCTGTATAGTCTGGATGAGAGGTGGCTCCTGCAGAGAGTGCAGGAGGAGGAGGAGGACTAATCCTTAACAATGGCTGTTTTTGCATTGATATCAACACAAACCGAGTCTCAAAATTAACTAACTGTGATGGAAGCTGAGAAGGGTGATCAGCGTGACTCCAGTCTGCCGGCAGCAGAGACGTTTTGTGGTGCACTGGGATTTTATAACTGAACTATGAGCAGGATGTACACTTTTACTTTCTCATTGTGTGGAAATCTGATGTTTTTACATCACAGATGACAAAGAAAGGCATTAAAATGTGAGGCAAAATTTTTTTGACTCACATGAGATAGTAGAGATGTCATGATTCCCCAAATGGAAAATTAAATTTGACTTTCAGTCTAAAGGTTAGATACGGTTCAGTTTTGGCTATGCTATTGTTAGACTATTGAGTATTGATTTGTAAAGATCAACAGATTGTTGATTTTATGCCCTGACAACTTTCATTTACATTTTAAATTCTTCTTTGAAAAGATACTTTATATGGTATCAAGTGTGATGTAATGATCTTTAAGTTCAAGGTGTTATCTTTGAAGTGTTGTGTGTTTCTTCAGACATGCGTTGGATGCCGCAAGTAGGTGGGGGTGAGGAGAAAAAGAAAATACTGTGAGAATCACTGATTCTGTTTTTGATGTCAGTGATTGAAATAGAAAGCTCATTTTGACCAGTTTTCAATTTAATATTGAAATTGTGAGACCCCTAGTAGATATTCTGTGTAAAAATGAATCAGTCAGTGAAAGAGTGGAAAGGCAATATACAGGCAAGCAGGAAAAAGTATGAAGCAGCTTCACACTGTTCAACGTCATCAACACACCCACTCAGTTGATCCGAATAATGACCTGCTCTATTCACATATGTTGCATAGCTGACCTATAGACTAGAGAGCTGGCAACTGATTTGGACGTTTACGTTCACACATACAGCTCTTCCAAATAATGTGCAATATCTAGATAAGTGCAGAGTTTCAGTGCATGTGTTTGTGTTTGAGGAGGCACATGGCTGCCTACTTCTCTACCCAGGCCAACAGTGGACTAAGCAGTCAAAATGAGGGCAGTGCAATGGGAATGAGGAGATCAGAACATTGAGCAATGAGCACAACAAAAGGTTTTGTTGTATAAAGATCTTTCAGTCGTTTCAGATGGGCTTGAGTTTAAATAAAAAAGGCCCCAAACAATAGTGCATGTTGCCAACTGTTGAAAATATTGCAGTGGTAAATTTGTGCTATATACTGTAGGCAGGCATCTTAACATGGTGATGAAGTCCAATGACTGGAGCCTAGACCAGACAGAAGTGGGCTATATGCATCATGAGTCTATTACCAGGCTCACTGGAGAGCTTAGTGATTGAAGATTTTTTGTTTGATCATTTAGGTATAATAGATCCATTATGTCAGAAATGCTCAAAACACAGAAATGATCAAAAAAGATAAAAGTGCCTTAAAAATGCCCTAAGGCTTATTCCCATTGTAGTCCACAACGGCCAAGTTCTGCCAACTGGACAATTAACAGACAACAAATATGAGGATTTTTGTGTCCTGATTACATCATACTGTTCGTAACAGGAAAATAAGTCCTCCATTGATTTATTCAAACTCCCGAGTTGTTGGATGGGTCTGTAGTCCACAGCCACTCCACTCTCTGGATATACACGTCTTTGAATCTCTATGAGAAGCGGCTTTCAACCACTCAGCGCACTTCTCCTTCTTGAAGAACAGTACAATATCTGTCTGCGTACAGCCACAAACTTGTTCAAAAGCACTCCACTTTCTATAAGCCCTGTACTGACCTTCTAGGTAGGTGTTTGATGGTCTTGCACTGTTAGGCTTTTCTGTTATTTTGTCCACCTGCTGTCCCTGCCAACCAGGAAATAAAGCAATGACAGCGAGGGGGTTGGGTAACACATTTCCCTCAATGTTTTAGAGCAAGTATGGGTGAAAAAAAAATCCATTTAATGCATTCAGTGATGAAATATGAACAGGTGAATTAAATTATTCACCAGTTTGCGCTGCACCCTCTGATGATAACATTGTCCCTAGCAGGCCAGAGACTCAGAATACAAAAAGATATTTCTGTAGAGTTGGCAATTGTCAAAGGAGCACTCCACTCTCCTGTTTGTGTATGCACAAAGAACATCAAAGGCTTGTCTCAGATCCTCAAATGGATGATCTTAATGTGACACTAGCGAGGCCTCAAAGGCAGAGCGGCAAAGAAACCCTCAGAATAGTCAGAGGAGGCAGCTTCCTGCCTCGCTGCCACCCCCAACTTCTCTTCTCTTCCATTCCCTTCGCTTTATCTCTTTGTCTGTCTTTCTATCGTGGCTTTGTCTCTCTGATTCTCTTATCTCACACTCTTAGTCTCTTTGTCCTGCCTCTCCCCCAGTCTCGCATTCTTCCTCTCTATCACTCTCTTTCTCTCACACACATCTCTTTTCAGCTCCCTTTCTCTCTCATGATCTCCACTAATGGAAGAGAGGCCAATTCTGCTGTCGCTCTTAATGAGAAATGGCAAGCAATCGCTGCAGCGCACTCTCACCGGTACGTCGACGCAAATAACAAAACCCAGAGGTTAGATTTCACCACGGGTGACTTTGGATTGCTATTTTAGAACCAGTCGATAGCTATTGATGAGCAAGATGGGAAGGGGGGAAAGGGGCATGCATATTTGATAGAGCATCATACATTGAGGTGAATTTTAAGTGGCAACACAATGCGGGTGGTTTGCGGTGAAGGAATTCATATACAGTAGTTTCTTTGCTTGTTTCCATTACACCGAGAGGTTTAGTAACTATGCATGAATTGATGAGGTCAAGTATGGGTCATGCCTGTTCAAAAAGCCTCGGGGGGGGGGGGGGAAAGATTAGATATAGACTGAAATACTAAGCGTTCAGCTGGACTCTGCTTCATTATTCTCTTGTCAAAATTCTGAAGTTGAAAGGTCCTTATCATCCAGCAGTGTAAATCCTTTTTGTTTTAACCTAACAGAGTCGCTTTAAGTCAGTCCAGGAAGAGGCTTGCCATTATTATCCCCGCCAGGCGTAAGCCGGGAGAGGATCATGCAATTGCTTGTGTGTGTGATCGACACACCTGGAGCTTGTCTGCATTTAATCTTGCATTCTACTGCACCGATCAGCCTAATTTTTTGTGCACAATTACTGCGTGCTGAAGGACCTTTGTGGTTCACAATTTTTAAAATACCTTAAGAATCCTTTTTTATGGCATTAGCTGGCAACAGACATGATTTTTGGGTCATCCCATTCTTGTGAATGCGATATCTCAAGAACGCCTTGAGGGAATTTCTTCAAACTTGACACAAACATTTGACTTGGACTCAAGGATGAACTGATAAGATTTTGGTGGTCAAAGGTCACTTTGACCTCACTAAACACATTATGGGCCACAACTCAAGAAATCCTACACTAATTATGACAAAATTACAAATATCTAATACGATAAAAAATGAGACACTTTATATCCAAGAGGTCAAAGGTCAGCTTAACTGTGACATCATAATGTTCAGCTCTCTGTCCTCTGTACTCTTATGTAAAAACAGTCTCTTCCATTTATCAAAACAATCCACTTAATACCTAACAAGTTCCCTCAAAGACACAGGTCAATATAGTGGTAAGTTCCATTTTAAATTCCTTCAGCGTCTTCACTACATATATCATATGAGTGTGGACAGACATGGATGTAAACTGTAACTTGACTGGTTGGTGGAGACACACAACTGTGAGGCGATAATTCTATTTTTTGACTGCTCTGTTTTATAAGACCATTAACAGCTGATTTCTCACTCTTCTTAACCAGCCGCTAGGCGCCACAAGTGATGAACAGCTGCTACAGTTTGAAATCTTGTTTCAGTTCAGGACAGCATATGTGGGAATCATGGGAGTTAATGTTGACAGAACTTAACAAATCTCCACTGGTTGCCTCTGACAGTGGTGGTGGCATTGCAGTAGGTGGTTCATCATCGGTCGCCTGGTAGTGATCTGGACTTTACTGAGTGCACTCTTCTAGATGCTGATGAGATGAGCTGTAATGCAAAGACATTTGCCTTCCATCTCCCATCTCCCACTGGAGCATGTCTTCAGTGGCAGCTTTAGATGGTTTCTGTTTGAAATAAAACAAAGAAAAAAAAAACAGAATTAGCACCCTAGGTTTGTATATATGTCGACATGGCAGGTTACTAATTTCCCCAGTTTTGAAATTAGTCGGATGGCCGTGTCTTCACTGTATGCTGTTGTAGTGGTTGGGATTCAGTTCTGCCAGTTGTGGTAGACCATGTGGGTTTTTGTGCTGTTAAACCATTAGTCAGGGACTGTGATCTCTTTCAGCTAAGTACCACTTTAAACACTGTGTTTAAAGCACAAACTGGGTTCTTTGGAGCACAAAGAAAGCATACAACCTCTTTGTCACTACTTGTTGGAGTACAGTGTGTGTGTGTACTTGTGTGTGTATGTGTGCAAAGGTTTTTATACCTGATCATTTTTAAATAACACAATACCCAATGTCATCAGTGAATGAACAAATAATAAAGTGGACAACCACTTGTCACAATTGTCTGTACTTCTAAATAATTGTTAAGTTACAAAGGTGTAATGAATTGAACTGGATAATAGACCTGAATGATGGCATAGACACACTCAGAAATAGCTTAGGAGGCTTTTGTTTGCTTCTATACATGTTAGCGAATGGAATATTTCTATTTAATTGATTACAATTGAACCAGAGCTTGCACAGGTGTAGTTTGTAGCAGTGTAGTTTTTTTTTCCAGTCAATTAGATAAGACAAATCAGGCTCTCTGTCTGTCTGCTTCACTGTAACATTGGAAAAGTAATCACAATTAATGGGGTGTCAGCTATCAGAGATAATTATAGGAAACTGTAGTGGGGTTTTCGTGAGTTTGTTTTAACATTTGCACAATTATCATCAAAGCAACAAGACTGGACCAATGCATTTGTTCTTACACTCAGAAAGATGCCAGTTTCATACAAAAGCAAGAGTAGGTTGAGGCAGTAGTAACTACAGTAGGTTATGTGCTTATGTGTTTGTTGAATCACTTTGCTTATTATAATCATTGCCATAAATTTTCCAGACATAGCTCAGTAGTTAAATTTTGTGACCAGATGTTACAGTTAGCATTATGTATATTATAGTTTTGTTCATATGGTATATGTCCACAAGTTTATGTACCATTAGTGCTGGCTTTGCAAATGTTTATGTGGGATTTACTACAGCAGGCTCAACAGTATGAGCATTTCAGTTGGATTTGCTTGTAAAAACTGATGAGCAGTACAGTTAAACACAAGCATCTGTGTAAACCAGCAAAAGATAAAATGTGCTCTTAACTGACACAACAAAGTTATCCTGAAAAACATTATCTTTTTTTATTTTCAGTTTGGGGAAAGTCTGGCACAAAAGAAAAGTAGAGGAAGAAGGAACTGAAATAAAGAAACAGAAAGGACAAAAGCCAGATGGTGGTTATAAAATGCTTAGATTCAACACACTGTGACAAAATGTAGTGATAATGTTTGCTAATCTTGTCAGTAATGAAAATGGTCTGGTATTGAACAAAGACAAAAACACACAGAATTACAAATGTACATTTTACATTCTGTGTTAGTAGTTTGCCAAGATAATCTTTACTTAAGGATTAATGTTTAAAGATAACCCCACCCATAAAAAGTAGTTGTGCTGAGCTAGCCCCAGTTTGTATCTCTCAAGGTTGTTCAGCAACATTTGGTGCTGTTCTGTAAGTATCTCCAGGATCCTCAAAGACTCTTCAGACCATCTGGTTGAAAATATATCCCGTCCGCTGCACAATGAAAACAATTCCTTCTTTACGTTGTGCATCTTTTCCATTAATCCAAACAAAGATTTTAGCAAGAAAAGACATGTCCTTTGTATAATGTTTGATAAGCGATGATAAAATATATATATTTATATTATCACTTATCCTCCCATCCATTAGTTATACCTGCTTATTCTTTGGAGGGTTTTTCTGTCTTTTTTTTCTTCTTGTTTTCTTTAACATAGTTGAATCACAGCTGTTTACACAGTTAGCGTTGGTTAGATACTTTTACAGAGTGATCCAGAGCTTTCCATTAATTTACAGTATAATCATAGACCACACATGGAGTGTTTTTAAATAATAAATAAAATAAAATAAAAAAAATCATATAGATATGCACAAACGGTGCATACACGTATATACACTTATACTGTACATAAATGCATATGTGTACATCATGTACAATGCATATATAAATTGCATAAACAAATTTAAACAAAAGAAGGATGTTTTTGGGGAAATATACATTTTTCATTTCTCCCAAATCCTCAACTTTATTTTCCTGAACCCTCATGAAGAAGGCGATTATTTCCATTATAAAGATATCATAAATGATCGTACCAGTCCTCTATAGATGGGGCCTCTGGCTTAAGCCATTTTCTTGTAATTGTTATTCTAGCAACTATGCTCAGGATTCCAAACAAGTATTTTGTTTAAAATTCATAGTTGAATGCCTTTCGAGTTTTACAGAGATTGCTGGGTATATATTTTTCATTAAACCAAATGCTTAGCTCTGTGACTTGAATGTAATGGTAACACATGAGGAGCAAACTGGGGCTACTGCTGATCCATCAGCAAGTCTTACATTTCTGTAGTTCCTCTAGATGTTGTCAGGCCAAAGAGACCCTTAATAACAGTTAGGGCCACACAACTATTTGAAATGTTATCGAAATTGCAATATGACCAAGTGCAATATCCAAATTGCAGAAGCTGGATGATGTGACATTTGTTGGGATCTCTACCAAACAAACATGCTCTCCCACATGTGCAGGACAGCAATTGCAGACTAGAACATCTCTGCGGCACTACAATATGTAATTATTGTTTGGCACACAGTTTTTCTTTATTGAGCTTCTGATTTCAATGATATTTGATTACTTGTGCAGCAATAATTTTTTTAGCTTTATATTAGTGAAAATGAAAAGTGGTATGAAAAAAATCATTCCCATTAATCAGGATTAATGGGATTTTTTAGTTTGGCCCATGTTCCATCTGCTAAATTGGAGGGTTTTGGTTTATGACCTGTACTGCAGCCAACCACCAGGTGGCAATCAAGATGTTTTGCCTTCACTTTTGGGGAGCTGTTATGTTGTCCATCTGTACAGATGTCAATGTGCCTGAAAATATATATATATATTATCAATTATCCATCCATCCATTAATTAGCTATACCCACTCATCCTTTGGAGATTCTCCTTTTGAGATTTCAAAGATTATTGGGTATATATTTTTCATTAAACCAAGTGCTTAGCACTGCGATTTCAATATAATTTTAATACATGAGGAGCAAACTGGGGCTACTGCTGAGCCATCAGCAAGATGTATGTTCCTATAGTTCTTGTACATCCTGTAGACAGTTATCAGGCCAAAGAGATACGGTATGTAACAGTTCATCATTAATCTGCAGAATAAGAAATTACAGAAAAAAACAACAAATTTCAACTATTAATTATTTTTAAATTAAAAATAATTATTACAGGTCATGTCTTGGACACTCTGTCCTTGCCCATACACATATATAGCACATGTACACCACACACACACACACACACACACACACACACACACACACCCCTTATGATTTTAGCAGAGGTATAACAATCACCAAGCTGGCAATCCCTATTTCAACTTCCCATTTCATGTGCTAGATGGAAGTGAACTTCGATGAAAAGACTGAGGCTGTTCACTCCAATTTTCTGAGGAGTCCTCCAGCTTAATTGGTCAAGCTCTTATCCCCCAGCCCACCTCGGCTTAGCCCTGGAGGAGATTTTCTCCGCCTATACCTCTGCCTTCATTTCCTCCTTTCTCCTCTCCCCTCCCTCCTCCCCCCCTGAGCAGTAATCGGAAGAGACTGATGGGGGAGAAAAAGAGTTACTCTCCCGCTCTCTCTCTCTCTCTCCGTCACTGCTCAGTTTCCCTCAGGCAAGAGAGACACTGCTGGCTAGTTGGTTAATGAACGTCGTGTTCGTTTGTCACGCTTATCAATCACTGCATGTGTAGGTGTCATTTCGACATGTCTCCTCATCTGCCATTGTTGTTGATGATGTTGTTTGTTCCTACACCGAGTGATTGTACCTGAGTCATGGAGCAGAGATGCAGGAAAATGGGAGCTAAAGGTGAAGCCTGAAATGTGGGTGTGTGATAACGGCTTAAAATGCAGGGAAATAACAGAAGCCATGTGGGCATTGGAAGGCAATGTATCACGTTTAGCAAGTTGTATTCATCTCTGTGTGAAATTACTACCTCCTCTATTTATTTGTCTTCACTGGTCATAAAACCAGATGGATCCTGGCAATATTCAGCTGTTTTGCGATTGTTTTTCAGCATTAAAACCTTTAAGGTTTTAATGATGAAAATAAAGTGTTTTGACGTGTTTTTGAGGTGTTTTCATTTTCAAATACTCACACATCAAAACATGCTGAATAAATTGAACATGGTGAGGTTGCAGTGTCCTTTATTTTCCCCGAAAGCACCCATACAGTGTTGCGCCATTTACCTATCATTTGAATGCCCGCATTTCCATATTTAGGCAATCAGAAAAACCATTAACATTTTCCAGTCGCACTGCGATGAGGAAATGTTTAGTGCTGTGGCAGAGTGTTCATCCTGCAGCCCAGCGGGCATTGGACTTTTCTTCCCACCCACACCCCACCCACCCTCACCAACTCCTGTAGGAGGCCAGATGCACTGCTAGGAATGTTCATCCCTGGATGACTGAGCCCAGCAGATGCCCACAGGATGATACACTCTCTGGGAAGCATTAAAAATGACATAGGATGAATAACTAATTAGCTGGCTCACAAATTAACACAGTCTTTAACACCGGCTACTCCATGATCACGGAGGGATCAGTGAGGAAAATGTTTTAGAATAGCTGAACAGTTCATATAAGGAGTGTGTCCCTGCATGAACGATAACTTGATAATGCACTCAAACTGAGCAGTGAAGATGAATTTGACACCTACGTCAGCCCAGACTGCAGTTTCTTTGCAACATCCTTCCACCTTCCTTCCTGCCTATTCCTTTAAGCGGGGGCCAAGATTTCTACTGTATTATAGCACAAAAATGTCCATACTCTATCTGTAACGATTTGATAGGATCTCTTATCAATACTATTGACTCAGTAAGTTATTCATGAGGTACTGGCTTTTTATTACCTTTGAAAAGGCAATAAAAAAACTAAAGATGTACCAATCTACCTTTTTCAGTTCTGATCTGATACCTGCTTTTGGATATCAGATTATATGAATACTGTACTAATACCAGCCCTCTTTTTTCCTCAATATCTATGATTATTTATTAGTAAAAGTAGTGGTAGTAGTAGTAGTAGTAAGATTGCATGAAGCTGAAACTGAACTTCAGTCTGTAAAGCTTATGTAGTTTGTGTAATGTAACTTCGGTAATGGTGTCCTTCAACCATTTTTTTGGCACTGTAGGATTCTGGCTTGTGATGTTCACATGTACAGCTGATAGGCTGAGAGATGGCCCTCATTTCCATACTGTCCCATGATGCATTGCTATTTTTTATTCCACATGGTAAATGTTACTTTTTGTTAGTGTTTATGATGCATTTGTAATGTGATTGTTCATAACATGGTGGTCTATGGTGACGCATGTTGGTAATAGTTTATTGTTACAGCCTTATTGAGGTGACTAGTACATTTTGTCACTCTAGCTGTGTTGTTTCATAGTAATTTGAAAAGCTTTTCCCTTATATTACATGCTAATGCAAAGCAAAAGTAAAACATGTTATTCAGCTCAATTCACAGGCAATGTACATTGCAGTGTGTACAAATAGAAAACACATGGCAAACGTGTCATCATGGAATATGGATCAGAAAGCAGATCGTGATTGCAGGTCTGGTACCAGGTCTGAATGCCTTACATCAATATCGGGCCCCAGTGCCGATATCAGATCGGATCTTTACTGGCGGTGGCAGCTGATAAAGAATGAAATTTAAATCCAACAACACAGCCAAATGATTTTTTTGGTTGGGTACGTGGCCACCCTCTCTGAGGTGATCTATGTGTGCCTCCAGTTTTTCTTTTCTTATTACTACAGCTAACGCTATGACGTAATCATGATGTCAATACTAAAAGCGTTTATTAGCTTGCTAACTAAAATGTAACTCTAAACACACCTTATGTTAAGGCCTGCTTCAGTCGGTCCACATACTGTACAATAGCTGTTTGAGTCATGAGTCTTAATATTTGGAGCAGCTGAAGTATTAACCCTTCATTGTGCTTACGATGAGTTAAACTCTGAGAACGGCCCCACATGAACACTGGTTCCTACAAATCATGTCCTATAAATCTCCTGCATTATCCCGTCCGCAGAGAACAAAGAGAATAGCAATCCATGAAATGAAATAGCTGTGAAAACTAATGTGTTTTATCTTGCAAGTGAGCTGGCGGTGCAAGAGGTTGACTGCCATATACAGTGCGTGAAATGATGCGCTGCTCTGCTGAATGGGAGAAAGAGCCCAAGTCAGTGTGGAGTTATGAGGGAGAGATTGCATGTCAAAAGATATGTTCCACGGTAACGGACGAGTGTCTGAGAGCTCATGAAATGATTCACTGGTGAATTCATGCTCAAGTATTAATCAGATAGCACCCGCCTGCCTGTTTGAAGAAAGAACTAAAAAGAAACTGTCTTCACATATCGGCTCCCTCAGGAATACTTAAAGTGGAAACATTTGTGGAAGAAAAGATGAATTCGACCATTTCTCCACCAATATACCGAGGGAAAAAGCGTATCACTTCATGTATGAATACTGATTCCTACACAATTTCCCCATCAAAAAGAATGATGAAATCAAATGAAAGCAAATGCCTTATTGTTGTTGACATAACAGTGGCCTGTTAACAGCAGCACAGTCATTACGCTGTTGATAGAGCACTTCGAGAAAGCAACACAGAGACTACATAGTGAGAGCGTGGTGTGGACAACAGTGCACCCTTTGGCCCCGCAATTGAAATGGGCATATTGAGTTCCCATATAAATGGATTAAAATGGAAAGTCTAAGTAGGTTTCTGCACTATAGCATGGCCTAGATTCAGCAGCTCACTGCGACAACATAAAGAAGTCTTTTTTTGTGCGTGTGTGATTATGTGTGAGGTGTAATCATGGCTGCCATGGTTTTCTCTGTGACAGATAAGCTCCCCCTCCACCATGAAGCCTTGCGGAAGAAGGTGGTTTACACCTTTGTGAGGAGTATAAACAGTTTCTTTTAGCTTCAAGTGTAAGTCGCACTGTTCGTGTGCCAAAAACACGATGGTGGAAAAACCCTACGAGTCCAAACACTGCATCACTTTGAGTTGAGCTCTTGTGGTGAAGAACAGCTTTGCTTTGCCACACACCCCAGACTCTGCTCCCCGAGTGACTCACTGCACAAAGCTGGTCACAGCTTATCTCGAATTAAGTGCTTGTTTACCAAACAGAGAGCCATGTTATTTATTTATTTGTCTCCAACTTCAGATCAAATGTGCAGTAATGTTTACATTACAGCAATATCTTTATACCAAAGTAGCATTAAATAATTTATGCTGCACAGCTGAGTGTGGGTTTAGCTGTGAGTTTGTGAGTCAGAAATCAAAGAAATTGGCAAAGTGATCATGGAGTCCTTGGTATCAATAACCTTGCCATCACTTAGGGTGTTTTCACTTTTGCTTCAGAATGTGCCTGAGTCCGATTGCTCCCACCTCTCCACTCTCCTGCCAGTCAGCTTTCAAATTAGTAATGTTTGTTCATGTTGTGCCAGATCCCAATGTCAGTCCACCTCCTTGTTTTGGAATGTGTAGTTTTCACACCTGGTGCGAACGCAGTGTTCACACTAATCGCACAAACTGGACTTTGCAGTCAAGTGGATACAAGCCTGGGTCCCTTGAAGCCCCCTTAAATGTGCTGTGGTTATTATATTATTATCTTGGGCATAAATCCCAGGGAGACAGAGGGGAAGAGCGCTCCCTTAACTTCTGAAAAACATGACGTTGACCCTCCCAATAAATTTATTTTGTAATTATGTAATAAAAAAAAATATATAGTTAATTGAACTCCTCTTATGAAATAATTCTTGCATAAACACCACTTTTTGAAGATTTTGGTTATGTTCCACCCTACACTCTCTGCTTAGTGGTCTGAACCACATATGTCACTGTCTTTTTCTGGGGTGAAAACAAGCACTGTAAGAGTCCTGGGCCAGTCAATACATGTACATCTGTAGCAGACAGTTTATCACAGGTTAGTTAGTACTAGTACTAGTACTAGTTAGTAGTTAGTAGTTAGTACTAATAGATATTACTGAGTAAATGACAAGTGTGCTAATTGAGCCTGTAGTTCAAAGAGAATCAGAAAAGATCCTTATTGATGGTTTAACTAAAGTTTTTATGGTGAAAAAAAGCTCTACCTCAAAAGACCTGGGGCCTCATTTATAAAGGTTGCTGCGCACAAAAAGACTGCGGAAACGAGGTTTAAATGTGCGTCTGCCATTTTCACTGCCAGCTTTGGGATTTATAAAAACATACTACGTGGAAAAGGGTGCGCATTCCTACGCATACTTTCGACCGTCCGTAGACCTCGCGCAAAGTTTTTCAGGCACAAGAAATCAGCGACATTCAGTGATTCATTTTGTACCGATGCTGTTTTCAGTGATCCAGCTGAGCAGATATATAGTGTTTTGTTTTCCGTTTATTTTTAATGGCTTGCAGTTTGCTTTATCAATGTCTTTAAATGAGTGGAGTCGATTGTTGAGGGTAAAGACGCACAGCCGAGGTGCAGTGGAGGTGCAGGGCGCACAGCTGCAGCACCTTAGACCTGCTGCAATACAGCAAATAAAAGAATCAGAAGCCGTTAATGTGAAAAAAGCTTTGATTATTTTTGTACATAAACGAGTTGGTGAATTTGGTTTACTCTCAACTCAAACAAGAGAATTCACATTACCCATTACGCAGGCTACCGAATCATCCAGCGCGTCTGGCTCCCTCTGTTCCCCCCTCTGTCTTCAACACTCCTCCACTCTGGTGGGATTCCCTGACAGTAAGTTTCTCATCAAAAGAGCGAGGTGTCTTTCTGCTGTCCGTGGTACAAATTCACACACTCACACGGCCTGTGGCTCTGCGCTTTCTGTTTTATACTTTTCTGTTGGACTATTTATTTTTTAATTAGTCTCGGCGAGTGTTGTATTTGTGAGGCAGCTGTATTTTCGGCGTCCGCCCACGCTGCCACTCTGACACCTTTTTGGCATCTGTAATGTCCACAGTGTGCCCACCAAATAACATAATTTTCTTGTCTCGCCCTCCCCGACAAAAACGTTGTTTTCATTCTGTGACAGTCCTTTTTTAGCCTTTCCTGCAGCGTTCGCCACGATCGTCCTCCTGCAGTCAGTGTGAATGAATATTAATTTGGGGCCTGTCATTGACCATTTATAGGCAATTATGGCCGTTACATGACGTCCGCAAAACGTGCGCCACATTTTACGTTGATTGCGATTTTTAAAGGAAAACCGGCATAGGACATGCCTACGCCTTGTTTTATAAATCTGAATATTTTTGTGCATAAGCACTTTCTGTGTTTCATCCGTACGCCATCTTTTATAAATGAAGCCCCAGGTTATAGAATGAAGTTTGGTTTAATAGTTTTTTTCCACTGGAAAGTGATTCTGTCCCTCGTCAGTCCAAGCTGATAAGACCATGGCTGAATTTCACCACTCTCCCCGTCTAAGATCTGCGCCCTTGATTATTATGTGTCAGAAATATCAGTCATTTTGCATCTCTCATCTGTCTATTAGCATTGCTGCATGAATTCAAACATGTTTGCTTCCTTCTAACAAAATCTGCAAAAACATCTTTACCACACGTGACAAAGCTTAAGATCTACTTGGTGTGACATTTTAAACACACGCTTCAAACGTTAAGATGTATTTGCTTCCGTCCGTTCAGGTGTGGACACTCTCAGCTCTAGTAGTTTGACACACTGGACTGAACATCTCTGGATGTCACATTATTCCATCTCCCAAATGTCACCAGTGGCTCAGCCTGAAATGAGTTCATAAGGTAATCAGATTGGGACTCTGAGTTCCCTCCTCAGAGGGATCAAAGGCAGACTAAAAGCTCCCATTTTTTTTTTTTTTTTTTTTGTTGGCTCATTCTTCGATTGAGCCTAAAAAGGAGGACATGAAATGGAAATGGAGAAACAGCCAGTTGTTAAGCAAACCAGAACTGTGATGAGAGTTTGTCACCCAATCACAAAAGCCCCTGCAGGGCATTGGAGCAGCTCCAGCTCCCAGGTTCCCCTCATTTTTTTGTCTTAGCAGTAACCCATGCAAATCCGAGGCAACCGGAGGATAAAAACATGTTGCTTATGAGCATGTGGAGGTTGCATCTTGCCACAGAGACACCAGTCCTTAATGCATGGAGAGGATTTGTCTCCATTCCCTGTCCTTTTGTCCTTGCATGCATTTTTTCTTTTTTATTTTACGTCTCCATTCTGTTAATAATACATGAATGTCCTCTTTCCCTCCCCCTCCCTCTTCCCCCCTCTCCTCCCCTGTAGCAATTATTGAACCCACCACCACTAGTGCTGTCTCAAGCCCAGGTCAGTATATGTCACCATGCTGTACACCAAAATCAGCAAAGAGGTCCGCTGCCTCATACTAACCTGAGCCGAAATCCTCTCCTCCATCTTGATTTATTTCAATTGGCTGGCTGGAATGCCTGCTGGGTGTACAGCTTCATTGTATGTCCTTTTTTTCTCTTTTTTTACTTAATTTGCATTCCTTTTCTTTAGTTTTTGTTAATTTTGGGTTGGCTTCTACAGCCTGGCTACATATACTTCCTGCAGCCTGTGTCATCACGCCCACCCCCTCCTCCCTTCCTTTCATTACAACCTCGCCTCTGCCACCGCCACCCCCATGTGGAGCAAACAGTAGTGTCATCAAAGTGGCTCTTCCATAGGCCTCTGGGTCTGATGCTTTTCATAATGCTGATGGCTTCTTCTTCTTCTTCCTCCTCCTCTCCTTTTCTGGCTTTCTCACCACCAACACCACCTCTCTCTGCTCCTCAGTGCTACCTAAATGCAGTATACATCAAAGGCAGGAAGCTGTTGGTGGCAAAGGCCCTTAGTTTGTTGTTTGCAAGATGGAATCTTTGCTGCCTTTGTACTTTTATCACATCCCTTTTCTGTCTCCCTCTCTGTTTCTGTCTTAATCTTGCTGTATCCCTTTCTTTCTGCCTTCTCTCTCTGTTCTTTCCCCCTTTCTAGAACAATCAGTTGGCGCTCTGCCACCCTCTTTAACCTGATCTCCTGCTAGAGCTGTTGTCGGTGCTACACTGTCAATGTCGCCCTTGTTTCTCCCCTTCTCCTCTCTCCTCACTGTATTCTGCCGCTTCCACATTCCAGCCCAGAATAATCCCCTCTGCCTGGTCGTCTTTTCTCCCTCTCTAATGGTTTTAAGCAAGTCACAGAATGTAATCTCTCATGCTGGTTACATTAGTTTTGCTTAATACTGTTCACGTGCACAGAAACATGCAGAAACACACTCACACTGAAAAGCTTTCTCTGGCACGGACACCCACAATAGATGCTGAAAAGAAAACATGCTGAAATATTCAAACATGCCAAAATGCACCTGCACTTCCAGCGCACACGTAATCACATGTGGGGATTCATACTGCATGATGGATCTGCTAAGCGTTTTTGTGACTTTTCATCTGGCTCCGTGGATAGGCGCCATCGGTTTTCCTCTCCGGCTTTATGGAGACACAGCCCTGGATTAGCGTGTGCTCACCCGCATTCTCTACCTGTCTATCTGATCCAGATATAATTATCCATGGAGATTCTGTCAGATAACAAGTTAAAATAAGCTCAGCAGCGATGAACAGTCCTGGCATGGCCCTGAACTCTCATTTGATGTAACGCTTGCAGAACAAATGACAATTTCATGGTCCAAAGGAACACCAGTGGTTTCAATCGTGGAGATAAACTCACTCAGCGACCCACTGTTCTTGTTTTGTTCCAAGTTGTATTTGAAGTTAATTTTTTGATGGCGCCCTCACTAAGTGGCTTGGCAAAGGGAATTATTTTAGATCCCTGCAAATGGCTCTTAGTCCCAACTGATGTTTAATCAAGTTTAATAATTAATTTTAACAGGTTATTATCTGCTTTTTATTTCCCCTGTGAATGAGTTTGGGAAGATGTGCTCCCAAAACAAGGAGTCTGGTAAGGTAAGCGAATCAAGGAGATATGAAGTGGAAAAATTGTTCATCCCCCACAGCTCTTGCACTGCGTGGTTCAGCCCATTCATCAAGGGCAAATGACAAAAAAATTCAAATTACAAGAGAAAACAACGTTAATAGGCAACATCAGTCATTGTGTTTTTATATCTAACCTTGCTGTGCCGGTGCTGCTCTAAAAAGATTCAGTTCAGATGGGCCAAAATGTTAATGTGTAGGTTAATTGGATCCCATTTGAATGCCAGGTATTAGATTGTTTTGACTCAGCTCGTATACTCTGATCTTTCAAAGACACAACTGTGGACATCCTAGTGTCTCAAGGATAGTTTTCACAATGATCTTAACTTGCGACTGTATTACCACCCAGCAGTAACACTTGAATAATTAAAGGTTAATGGATTACGTATTTAAATATACTACGAGGACTTTTTTAACTGATTATTAAATAGTCTCAGTTAAATACTGATTCCTCCATGTGATCTACACAAGCAAACAAGACCATCACGGAGAAGACTGGCTATTTCTCTATACTTATTCTTCATTCCTCCCACTGGGTCAGATTCTCCTTGAAGTCAGATAAAAGTAGTCTGTGTTTACATTTTTTCCCAGAGAAAAGTAGGGGTGTCACAATTTAAATTCAAATTTGAAAACCAGTCAAAATGGGCTTTAATTGAAAGCAAAAGCAGGATCAGCGACAGTATTTTCTTTGCATGCTTACAGAGGCAGGCATTTAGAATAACTATATAGAAACAGACAGTCTTCTCACTGATTGTCATGTTAACTTACAGCATGTGGGTCATATAGAGGCAACAGCGTTAAATTGTTTCATAACAAGTTAAAACTTCCTTGGTGTATGTTTATATCCCTTTTAGCATGCACTTTCTTTCATGCACTACAACAAACCCTCTAGTCTACATCACATGTCAAGGTTCAGGTTACCCACAAGGCCACTTTCCTACATGGGGCTGGGAACTTTTTGCAGGTTACAACTCAATAATCTAACAATGGCATAGCAGTCAGTGCTGAAAAAAAGGTTTAAATCAAATCAAATCATGAATTTGGAGATTTGTGAAACCCCTAGTAGGTTATAGTATATTAGCCAGGTAAGATAACTTTATTTTTGACATTGTATGTTTTGGTTATGGCGGTTGCAACACTACTACTTTTGTCTACAGCGGGCTCCAAAATCAAGAAAATATGAAAGCTCCTTGTAGTTGCTTTAAGCAAGACTCAGGATGTAGCATACTGACAAACCAGTGGCTGCTTAACAGGTGGGAAGTAGGTTTTTTAAAAAGGCTAAGGTAATTTTAAAACAGAAAACAGCAGCAGTAGAAGATGTGTGCAGTTTAGAGTTGATCTGATAAAACATAGAAAACCAGCAGTAAGGCCTTCTAAGTTGATCTGATATTCGTATTATGGAGCTCAGAGCTACTGTAAGTATACTAATGAGAGGAGTTGCTTGCTCTTAAGCAGTGCATGAACTGCAACTTGAGCACAAAATATACAACTGAATACAGTATGGATTTCTCGGATAGTCAGCACATGAAGCGGGTAGCTTATATGAATCATAATGGTAAGCTACATACCTTTACAAAGCATACTACTGTATATCCACATTTAAAGAACCCAATTTCACCCCTGACTACTCTGCAATACTGACCAAAGCACACTAAGTTGTTTGTCTTGAGTTGTGGATAACAACCACTTGAAGCTCTAGTTGTTATCCACAACCTTGAGGTCCAAAATCAGGAAAACATGGACTTTTAGGGTACATTCTGTTTAAACTGGAAAGTATGAATTTCAAAGTTCCCAGTAGGAAGTTTCAACTGGAACACCCTGGCATTAAAATTCAAAATGACTGCTCCTTGCATTAACAGAAGCAAAAGCTGTTTATTAGCACTTCTGTCTTTTATGTCTCATTATATAAACTGTACATACAGTATCGTCCTAGTTCTATCTGTAGACATGTTACTGTGGTGTTTATACACACAAAATACTGTGTGATGTTTCGTTTTCAAGCACAAAAACCTTTTTTCCAAATTGTTGTCCATGCTCAACTTGGGTGTGACATTATTTCCAGCTCAGATTTCCGACATCCGAGGTAAATGGAAAGCACCATTAGACCATAGCAGAAAGTTCCTATGAGTAAACTGAGATCCTTCAGTGTGAGCAACAGGCTGCTGAAAGTCAGCGGTGGCCGGTGTACTGTTCTTGGCTGCGGTGTATTGGAGAGGCGGCATCGAGGCTGGTGATGCCAGTGAATTTGGTACAGGAGTCCAGCTCTGTGGTCGGGCAGGAACTGCACAGTCTGGAGGCAGTGGCGGTAAGGAGGATGACGGACATGATGAACAGCGTCCTGAATAACCCCTCCTACCCGCTCAATGATGAACTGTGGCAGATGGACAGCACACTCAGCCACCAGCTCATCCCACCAAAGAGCAAGACGGTACGCTTCAGGCATTCACTGGTGCCCACTGCCATCAGCCGCCACAACAGCAACTGTGACCACAGCCTAAGCCAGCTGTGACCCCCCCACCCCCATATCCAACCCACTCCCACTGAGCCAGACCTGTCACACTCGCTGCTCTCATCTCTGACTGTTCCAACATCCACTCAGTGGTGACTCGGTGGTATTAAAAATGTACTTTTTCCACCTCTGCTGAACAGTGATCCATACTTCTGCTATACCTGTTATTTTCATTATTATCAATATTGTTATTTGTAATAATTAGTAACAATAACATTAAAGGAATAGTTTGACATTTTACCGAATGCGCTTATTTTCTTTCACGCACCAATGAGATTGCACATTGCAAACACCCCTGATCAGAATCCCCCTCCAAGCATCTAGAGGAAAATATGGTAGCTGTGAAACTTACGAAAAGTTAAATGTCTATAACATTTATCATGGATATATTGAATTAATTCATTTTAAGGTAATGAAAAAACATTCAATTTCTGCTCTATTCTGCTAATGAATCCCTTGAAATCTTACATACTGAACCTATTGATATAAAGCTACAACAAACAGTCAGCTTAGCTTAGCAGAAAGACTGGAAACAGAAGGAAACAGCTAGCCTAGCTATGTCCAAAAGTAATTGAAATTTATACATGTTGTACCAATACCTCTAAAGTCCTGGTTGTAGCTATAATATGTAACATTTCTGCATTAAAATACCTTAAAAAAAAATGTAGGAAATATGTTATATGTTTTGTTGTGTACATACATTATCCCAGATGTTTTCAACAATGGTCAAACCCAGAGAAATCCATCATTTATTCAAGTTAACAGTGCTTGCTATAACTCTGAACACATGGTATATGTTGGATAAATTAGAGAATAAGGAAGGAATTGGAAAATATAACGTGAATAAAACTTTAATACATTACCTTGTTCATGAACATGAGTCATCTCAGGTAGATTTTCATCACGAGTTCATCAAACTTCATCTTTTGTTATTGTTTTAATGTGAGATAGATCACACCAATCAGCAGAACTTACATATCGTGCATTTAACTGTACAATTATTCGTCTGGTATCAACCTTATCATTTAACTCTCTGCAAATTCCTAATATATTCAAAAATGTTGAACTGTTCCTTTAAAACAGGATTTAATATATTTATTTTTTATTGTATTATATATTCAATTCATCTTTTTTGTATGCTTTAACAATACTATAATGTTATATATAGTGACGTTATATCTTAATATCATGCTTAGTAGATTAAGCCTAAAATCTATACATCATAAAAATTATACTGTTCCATCACATGACTGGTAGGAACTTTTTTTTTTTTTTTTTTTTTGCATAAATAGCTTCTAATACTGAACTGCTCTAAAATATTGTAATGTATCCTTACATTTTCTGTACCCACAATATCTGTATTTTTTTATACCTCTGACACATGAATTTCACCCCTGGGGCTATGAAAAATCTTATTTTGTCTTTCCTTAACTTATCTTTTGTCACACATGTAATTCAGATATGTTCATGCGTGTCAGGGAATCACAGACATAGATACCAGAAATAAAAACCAAAAACCAATAAAAACCATCTGTTGCTGCTAACTTGACAGAATTTTTTATCTGCTGCATTGTGCAAGTTTGCACTGCTCGTGTTAAAAGTGGTAATATACTGCATTTTGTTGACAGTGAAGGTCTTAAAGCTCGTTCTGCCTTTAGCATATGGATTTGTATGTATTTACCTAAACATAAAGCACTGCTCCAGCGCTCCAAAGCAGCTGGCTCGGTGCCACCCTGTCATCCCAATGAAATGTAGATCTGTGATAATAGCATATGCTCCCACAGGCTTTCACTTCTGTTTATTCCCGCAAATCACTTGACAGAAGAAAAACAATGTTCTTAACACTGTTCTGAGTCCCAGTTCTTGTCTTTGCCAGGCACAGTACAGTGCTACTGGTTTAAGAAATATTACATTCATTATACATAATGTGTGTGACTCTCTCTGATTCCCCTGTGTCATGTTAACTCCCAAATAAACAAAATTCAGGCAGCCTGAGTGTAGCTAAGTGAAGATGATCACTTCCCCTATTTATCCTATTCTTAGCCCTGATTTTTTCATAGTGCATGAATTTTATTTTTTATTTTCTTCCCTTCATATCTGGTATAATCAGAGCTAATTACAGAGGACGCAACTCTGATGCTGTCATCTTGGAGGCCTGGAATGCGAAGCGTTTATTTGACCCTCCGCCCATCCCAGCATGAAAGCACCAGCAGATAGGAAGAAGAGATTAATGAGTGCATGAAGGTTTATGCGTCTTGTTAATACCACAGAGTAGGTCATAAAAAGATCCACGATGGAGCAACCTTTAAGAATTGTCAACTTTTAATCCTGAATGCCTGCCCTGCATTTTGGTAGACAAAAGAGTCGAGTCAGTTTCTGTACAAGATGTTTTTGAAACCGAAAGTCTCACCAGCTTAATGAAGACGGTTTTCTGATTGATTCAGAGCGAGGGTAGGTCATATCTGTCTCTATTCCAGGTCCAGAGAACAACATCAAAGAGATAATCTACCTTATTAAGTATTCCTCCAAAGTCCTCCAAAATTCAAAAGTCACTCGCTCAGCTCCCCAAGGCTCAGGGAGCTGTGTTAATCAAATTATTTTAGTGGGCATGTAAAGCTTCTTTAATCAAAGGATAGCTGGCTAATTTATATCTGAAATTGGGGTAATGTCTTCTTTGGAAGATGACTTTAAACAAGGTTAGATTATGCTTTCCCTCTTTCAATTCTCCACTTTATCTGATGTTGGTACAAGTTGGACCCTAAGGCGCATTTTGTTGATATTACACTACGCGAGGGCCTCTCAATAAATAAACAACTTGGCATTTTTTCTCTTAAGTTCTAAATTAATATTCTCTCTTGGCCATCACTTTGTAAATATTAGTCTAACTATTACTGGAAAAAGCTCATAAGCACATTTAGTCTGTCTTTGAAACCATGTAATGCGTTACTTTGGTGATTAAATCTGCGGCTTGACTGTTTTTCAAAATACTGTTGCAACATATTCTAACTTTAGCTCTAATACATAATGCATCTTTAGCTGCCTTCATTAAAATTTAATAACTTTTGGACTTTTTATCTTTTTTTTTCATGTTTGGCCTCAGTGGGAATTAATAGTGATAAAAGAGTAACAGTTTGAAGTAACATTTTAAATTAAAAGTTTTCAGATTTTCACCCAGTTCAGCCAAGGCACTCCATTGTGCCTGATCATGGCTTACTATCAGCTGTTGGCTTGTAATGAAGGCAAAGTGACTTTGAGATTCACTGTATTTCTTTTTGTTTGAAACAGCTTCATTACTTTGTCTGTGGGGCTATAATCAATACGGTGTCACATCAAACAAGTTCTATTTCCAGTCATGTTTCAACATGAAAGCCACAACATCAGAGCAGCTGAGATGGAGAAACTGCCACCCATATTCACTAATTCACCACAAATTATTTTACATGTTACATTCAGTTTCTAAAAACAGAAATGCATGTGCTTTTTTTTGTTTTTTGTTTTTTTTTTGTAACTGAAAATATATCAATTTAGAGGCAGTGTGGTCCTGCTCTTCGAGCCTGCAGCAGTGCATACTAAGACCTTGCAATATATTCTGAAACATATTTTCCAGCATATGCTGCATAGAACACTGATTATCATTGATAACCTAAATACTGGGTCTTCCCGATGTACCCTGGAAAAAGTAAAATAGTCACAAAAGTCACGGAAGGAAAAACCAAAAGAATATTACGGGTATCTTTGGCTTTAAGACACAGTAATAAGTTTTTGCTGTCACAGCATGTCCTTAATTTCCATCAGGATTATTTCTGACATTGTGCAGGAGAACACTGATACTCAGAGATTGATATTAGATTCCTTGGATGTCATTGACTGAGCCGAATAGATCTGGCTGTCCTTTGTTTCACCCCACACAATCAATATCACAAAATCAGTGTACATCACCAATTGCATAACGCTATCTGTGCCACAGGCCTTTTCAAATCAAACTCGGTTCACACCCCTATGTTGTCTTTTCAGACGTTTCCAGCTTAGCCGATAACATTCTGACAGTCGAGGAGAGTCAAATAAAAGCAGGTATCAGATTTTGAAAAGGATTTTCTTCCATTCCTTGGTTCAAACTTCACACACAGCACAGACTTTGCCACCTTTCTCCTCCAGCACCCCTCGAAACCTGATAAATCAACCACGGCCGAGTTCACAAACTTGCAGTAAACCAAAAAAGCATACCAAGGCGTGATGTGTTTTTTTTTGGCTATAGCTCAGATATTGTAGATAAAGTCTTCATCATGAGGTGAATCACGCAGGACCCCTGAGCAATGAAACTGTTAGAAGCTGTGTTCCACCAGGACTGCCTAAAAACTTGGTATTTCACCTGGGGGCCTCACGTCCTGAGTCACACAGACTGTTTGTGTGCTTAATGCACTTTCTAGTTCGCTCACATTGGGTCGTCTCTTCACTTTCTGAATAAGATAGCAAAAAATGTGTTTTATAATATAATATTTGCCTTAACCACAAGATTAAACATGCATCAGACCTCCCACCTAATTGTAACTTCAAATGGTGATCATTTTTTATTTTTTATGTCATCGATTTACATAGATACACTTAGATTTTTACTCCTTATACTGCTCTTACAGCTGCAACCGCAACTAGACTTTCAAGACTTTTACTAGATTGTTGATAAATTCTCAAATTGAGCATCATAACGTTATACTGGTCATATGAACAACTAAATAGTGGACTAAATTATGTCTAACAAGAAAAATTTACTCATATGGGAGGTCTGTATTCTGATAGTCTAACTCATGCATACTGCACACTGCCATTGGTTGGTTGTCTGCGTTTTCAAAGTCCAATTTTAATCATTTAGAGTTCACCTCCTGACGTGCAAATGTCACATTATTTTGCTTCTTTTGCATTTAGCATCACCCAAGACATTTGTGATTAGTTTAAAGGAGGACAAACATCATCCATAGCAGAATGTGCATGTGTATAGCCAGACTTTTCTTCAGCACTGTGTGCTGTGGAGATCTGGCTATGCGAGACTAGTATTCTGATATCAGCGCAAGTTAGTATCTTGCATCAATTGATGCGCAACCCAAATTATGGGTGGGGGAAATAAGATGTTCTTAGATAAATCGCAGTTCTCTCCGTAAAGATTATGAATCAATGCAGAAAAGTCAGTAATTAGAAATTTAAATCCCAGCTTTCAACCTGATCGCCGTAGCAATTTTGTAAGACCTGTTTGTAAGACGACTGAACCAACTGGGTGGTGAAATGTAACACAGATAGTAAACATGTTTATGTTCTAAACAAGGCTACTTCTTGAGTTTTGGTGAGGATGGCTGAGTGTGATAAAATCTGACCAGCACCCCCTGGCTTAAAAGCTTTAAATTTTGATGCCTCAAGATGCATCAGTAATCGTTTTGTAATCGCACGGTAGCCATGGGAATTGGATTGAATTTAATTGTGAGGTGCCAAGAGATTCCCACCCATAGCCCAAACAGGCTTACAAGACAGACTATTAATTACCATGTACAGAGGCATGGGATAAAGTATACAAATGACAGGAAAACATGAACTGTATGTTCTGTATACCGTCATACTTTACATGCATTAAATCAACTGATCTCATATCGTATGTGTTTACTTAGAGCATGGGCTGAGTTCACCAAGTCCTGCACTGCTGTGTCCTGCAAAATCAAGCCCATCTAGCTGAAAATACCAAGATTTTAGGGAGGGGTTTTCACTAAACAACAGCCAAAAAAAGACAATAATGTGTGTACTGTTCCTTTACACCTCTGTCACCAGAAGCACGAGCCTGAAGTGCTAAAGTCGAAATGCGTCAAGTAGCAATTACAATATAGTCACCAAAGTGAGTACTGACTACAGCTTTGTGAGTCACGCCAGCTAATGGCAGTATAAATACACCACACTTATGAAATATTCAAGAGGACAGAACATCTCCCACTGATAAGCTTACGTTGGGGTCTTGTCTGTGAGTAGACTGGTACTGTAGATCCTGGAAGACTGGCCTGCAGTCATAAACTACTCGAGGAACCTCTACAGTAAACAGCCCTGCCTCTCTTTACTCAGCATGCCTGGTGTCGGACACACTGAGCTGCCCACAGATAATCCTTTTTGGCAGTGCATTTTCTACCAGCCTTATCACTTATATGGTGGCAAGATCAAGAGCCGTGCAAGACCCTTCCTGCACCCTCCTCCCACCACTGCACTGCCACCCCGACTGCTGCCCGGTACAGTTTGTTTTGAGGTGATACGCTGACCTTCATTTTTTTTTACCCAGCGCTAACTTGCCCAATCATCTCTGGAAGGGCCTGATAAGCAGATGGCATGTCATCTATCATACTTGACCCCTAGATCCTCGGACAATGTAAATAGACGACGGGTTTTGTCCTGTGGAACTGGAAGCACGTGAGCTCCCCCAGTCGAAAACCTGCACATAAAACTGGCATTTCATCCTTTGCTCGGATGTTTATTGTATATCTAATGAAAAGTAAATAGGAAAACACAAGCCTCCCGTGTCTACAAGTATAAAACTCCTCATAATACAGTACATTATACAGGATACATCCAGCAATTATCTCATTTTATAGCACTCCTGAGCTTGATCCTCTGAAATATCAGAGTGCGCCAGTGTTTCCAGAGTTCATATAATTGATCAACAGTTCTTATTCCTTATGATAGCATTACCGTACTGTAACATCATATGTTTCCTGTAAATTAAAGCCATTACTTCTGATATTATAATAGCACATAATATGATTGCCTTATGATCCTCTGTTTTCTCCCTGTAATTCCCTTTAATGACTATGAATCAAGGGAAGTGTTATTTTTGCTATTTGGCTGATTGGTACTCAGTTGTTTGTGTGATATCAGTCATTATAGGTTAGGCTCTGTTTTGCTGTGGCTGCCTGGGCTTTTTATTACAGGGCCCTAAAACACATTCTGAGTGCTAATACTGATTAGTTAAAAGTGGGAGATACCGACAATGAAATTGATTTTGTGTTTTACTGTGCCAGGAAGGGTGCTCTAAACCAAAGTGATGCCTCTTTCTCCTTATTTGCTTTGGTTAATTAATTATGAAACACTTAAGATGTGCTTCAAAAGAGGAAACTTTTTTAAAAGCCAAGGAAACACATAAATTAATATTGATTTTTGAGTTGTTCCTGTAGACAAAACAAAAGATGATACAAGGATAGACAGACCAAGGTCCCTTGGACTTCAGCTCATATTGGATGAATTACACCTCCCAATTTATGTTTAATGGCATCGTGCAGTGCCAGTGCACTGCGAGAGATGTGCCCCAAGATAAGCAGATTGTAAGGGTGTGGAGTAGTATGCCTGACTTTCATGCAGGATACTATAGTCTGGATTTTTAGTTTTTATTTATTAATTACTTATATATTACGTGATCAGTGGTAGCTTGGAGGTCGGAGACTGTGGTTGTACTGGACAGCTTCCATGTGTAAAAGCGGTTACCAATATGAATGTGATTAGGACACTGCAAAAGAAAGGCTTCCTCTCTGTGAGCACTGAATAAGTAACGTTTTTGTTTTGTTTTTGTTAAATCTTAGTATATTTGTCAGGGACAATGCAAAAAACAATGTAATAAGTTACATGATACAGATGTGTTCCATTTAGGATTTCTAGCAAAGGCTGATTTTTAACCTCTGTCCCTGGTTAGGCTTTTCTACTTAAAAGAAGGTCATGAGATATCACCATTATGAAGAGTACATTAGTTAAATGTACTTGCACAAGGAGGACAGTACACTGTGTACAGAGATGCACAGTGTACTGTCCTCTGCGTGTGTCTAAGGTGCACACAAATGAATAACTAGTCTCACTCCACTCAAAAAGACATGAGTCAGAAATGGCATCCAACATATTCATGTTTTAAAGTCAAGATGAATTGAAAAAGGGCGAATGCCTTAAGCGGCAAAGAGAACATTCAAATCAAATCCCTCCCAACATTATGTCCCACCTGCCTAATCTGTTTCGGTAAATACATCACAGCATGGAAGCTCTACATTGGCTAAATGCCGTTCCCTCTGGACTTCAAAGAATGAGGAGTGAAACTGAAAACAAAGGAGAGATTTGTAACAGTTTCTGTTCGACTGATTTTCCTCTTGTACTTGAGCTAATAGCACTAGGTGATAATAAAATTACTCAGCAACAAGTATATTTAACACATGATTAAAAATTACTCTACCAGTAAGAAAGAATAAATCATAAAGCATAAAATTTAAATGCGATGCTCTTTAAGGTCTCAAAGATTTCCATGCATTGTTTTATGTCAATGTCCATTTTGCTACGTGGGCCACAATTAACTGGCTTAATTACTGGTTCAGATAGCACATTTGAGAAGTTAGCCTTCAGGGCTTTCTGTCAGAATGGTCTCTTTTAACCCAAACATTATCTTTTCCTAAATCAAATAGTTTTGGCACATAAACCTAAGAAAGTAAAAGAAAATAACAAACCAAATAACTTTAAAAAGTGCTTCACATGAGACACGACAAATTCAGGTCTCATGGGTGAAACCCCTGTGATTGACCCATTCAACCACCATAGCCACCTTTCTGACAGAAAGCCGTGAAGACTAACAATATAGTTTAGCACAGAGTCGGGTATTTTTAGTGTAGCACTATAACATATCACTAGGGCTAACAACTACAAATTGGGTTTTAACTTATAGTATGAGCTGGAGCACTTAAAGATCCAGTGTGCAAGATTTAGGGTGATCTATTTGTAGAAAATATGAATATAATAATCAAAAATATGTTTTCAGTAGTGTATAGTCACCTGAAAATAATAAGCGCTGTGTTTTTGTTACCTTAGAATGAGATGTTTATATCTGTAGAGGATGTGGGTCCTCTTCCATGTTGAACCATCACTATTTCCACAGTAGCCCAGAATGGACAAACTAAACACTAGTTCTAGAAATAGCCTTCCCCGTTTTAGTTTCTTGGTCACTGTAGGTTCTCCTACACTTAGAAGGGGAGGGTGAGATGTTTGCAGTCTGCAAGCTCACCACTAGATGCCACTAAATTCTACACACTGGTCTTTTGAATCACTTTCAAGTATTGGGGTAGTGCACTGATGAGGATGTCTGCTTTGGCTTTAATGCAGTATATCCTGACATTTCTCTGACTCCACACTCACAGAGCATTCAGAACACATTTCAGACTCACACAAAGGCCCACTTATCACTCTTTCCTCCAGTCCTAACTACATAAACAGATTATTATCCATATTTCATAGGCTGTAGCCTTCACAGCTCCTCTTTGCCCCCTGCAAAGACTCATTTTCAGGGCTGCCTTTCACCTGTTTTTGTCAGTCTCTGATGTAAATGGCTGCGCTGCCCTCCCCCCCACCATCAGTAGATTATTCTACTTACCCACATCTCTCTGACTGAGTCTGTCCTCTACACCACTCTGTTTCCAGCTCCGTCGTTCCCTCGCTCCCACACGTACCACTTTCCTCTCTACCTCTGATTATCTCTCCCACTTCGCATCTCCTCAGGAGTGTCGGCCATTAAATGCAAACCTGGTCGTGCTGTCAGTCCCACGCACACACAGAAGAAACACAGCGGCACACACCGTAACCGTAATAACTGTCTTCAGAAGAACAAGAAAACTATTTCACAGGCCTCACTTCTTTACTCTGTTCAACTTCCATGGATATTTGTGAGAATGATGTTGGTGGTGGGTATTAGAACTGAGACCTGTCAGAGCCTTCTTAGTTTTAAATTGTGCCAGAGAATCTTTCTTTCTTTTATGTGTTTATTCCCACCTCTTATTTGAGCTGTTGTTGCAGGCGGTGCTTTTATCCCTGTCGCTGTCACTTATATATTTTTTTTCTCCAACACAACTTTTCAGAGTTTGCAGATCACCAAATCTCACACATCTACCGCTGTACCCAGAAGATCAAAGCACATTATGCATTGTAGTGCTTTCAGGTCTGCAACATCCTTCCCCGTTTTCTGATGTTGTATTTACAACTGTTTCTCAAAACCTCAATTCTCACTCTTGGATTGAAAGTTTTGGCAAATGTGAAAAAGAAAAGACCACAAAAGGGAAGTCGCTGTTAAAAGGGACAAGAAAAGTGTTTTTTTTGTCAATTCAAATCTTTTTCCAACTTTAATTGGCCCTCTCGCCAGAGCAGTCAGGGTGATTAATAAGATGATTCAGTTGGAAAGATGAGTTTTGGTGCTCCCAACAACAGACAGGACTCTGTGGTTGCTTTGTGAGAGCTGGAGCAGAAAATGGATAGTCATTTCCTTTTATGGCCACGAAAGGCTGCTGTAGAGATTCAGTCTTGGACTATAATTGAGACACCAGGGTATATTCTCTTTCTGGACAGACTCTAATGGTTAGTGCATTAAGGAGGATGATTGAAGAAAGCCACACACTTACAGTAGAGGCCGCGGTAAATCAGAAAAGATGGCTTTTTGGCCAACTTGTAGATTGCAGTGGGCTCACACTGTGCAGTGCTTTAGGTCTTCCCTCTCTCTCATCTCTGGTGAGAGCACTCTTCAGCAGAGTTAAATGGGTGTAATTTTGAGGTAAAAGAGAGAACACTTTTAGCAGTAATGGAGAGAAGGCTTTGGACATGTTGTCATTGCCCTTGGAAATACAGTAAATGCACTCTTCAGGCCCCGCTCAGTTGTTAGGGGGCTCTTCTCTGCATTACTTGCAGGTTTTGTATTCAGCTCATGAAAGATGAGGAGCTGAGGCTGTAGCTTTCATTAAGACATCAGCTGGACTCTGCATAATATTCACAGACCTGCAGGATCAAGGTGCTTAGTCCTGCCATGTCTAACAAAGCCTCAGTGTTCAGTGTTGGGTTTTAATTCAGTTTTTATCTAAAAACTCATATTTTAGTCATTTGTCGTTTTGCTTTTGTGTCTATATAGTCAACAAAAACTACAGATGTTTCACTTTAGTGTTTGTTAGTTGAATTCCAGTCCAATTTTCATTATGCAGTTTAAATTATGTCCTCTAAGAAGTCTGATGCTACACTTGTACATCTTTGATATGAACAGTTGCTATGGTTGCACATGTTGTGCTATCACTTTGTTAGATTACACAGATTACTTGTTTATATCAGGATGTAATGGGCACAGTGCCAGTGTTTCTCTGTAGTAAAACCTGTGGTTGTTTGGACACTGGTCTTTTTCCTATAGTTGACACTCTACTATCACATTGTCTGATGGGTCATAAAATTCACTCACTTAGTGCTGCTGCCTGAGCTCTCCACTGCATGAATGGCACTTACTAAAACTGTTTGCAGTCTGAGTTAGCTTAAGACAAGCAGCAAAATCATCCAGTAACATTAATGCATTGACTTTTCATTTCAGCAATTTAGATGGTTGACTCACCGAAATAAATCCTGCAGTCCTAGTAATAGCTTATAAATATGAGAGACAGCCAACGGAACATTCAAACCAGTATCATGCCAAAGCCTGTAATAGTCCCATTGGTTCATCATTACTCGCTGCCTAGCCCACAAACGTCACATCAGCATCATGCTTACGTGATGGCCTCGTTCACACCACACTGAAGCATCTGTCTGTGTAGGATCCGTCTTGTCCACGCATTTCAAAGTGTCAAGCAGCAAATAAGCAGTGAAACTTTCTGTGCACTGTACAGTTTGAATATTCCTGATCTATTTTTCCATCAACACAATGCATATGGCTGTGGCATAAGCACTGCAGTGTGTGTGTGTGTGTGTGTGTGTGTGTGTGTGTGTGTGTGTGTGTGGGGGGTGAATGTGGTTGAGCAAAAGAGAGAGGGTGCCAGGGGCTGCACTCAGAGCAGACAGATGTTGGCGATCAGGGGAGATAGAAAGTAAAGTTTAGCAGTGAAGTTGTCTAGTAGCAGTAAATGTACATTTTACATGATTAAACACTGCAGAAGAAGTTCAAGAAGTTCCCTTGTCTTGCTTCTCAGTGGCTGGGAAAAGTGAAGGCTGAAGAGTGTGGGAATAAACCAGAGCTGCTGCCCTCTAGCTCTGGAGCACACTCTGCTCCACCTGTAACATGAGAATAAATATATGTATTCGGTGGCTTTTTAGTTGGCATCAACCTTGTGTTTTTGCTTTTATTGTCAAAAAAATAGATTTGAAGCCTAAATTAATGCTTCAGATTGTACTTACACCCATCAGGTGCAGCTGAGATGTGAGCCTGCACAGAGGTGATGCAGACAGCTGCTTAGATTAAATGAGAGTGTTTGTGTTCTGCAAGAAAAGCATTGGACAACCTTGTCTGACACGCTTACACTCAAGACATTTTGCTGCATGAAAAATACACACATTCCCATTCTGCGGCCAAGTTAGCCGTAATAAATATGCAATGTCAGGTTAGACTTTCAAAATAAAGCTCAGGATAGGTTCATGTTAGGTACCAAAACAGCTTGGCTATTTTTAGGAAACATAGTGGTTTTGGTTAAAAGAAGCTCTTCCATAAAACAATTAATATAGACCTCCTTTGCTTCCATCATTATTGCTCCCTGCTGGTGCTGCACCTTCACGTACATGTGTGCTTTTCACACCTACACAAGAAAAATGTGACACTGAGTCAGTATACTCCAGTTCATTCTCATCTCTGTTACGCTGGGTGACAACATTACATCCAGGGCCTCTGACATGATTACATTAACTTTATCTTACATTAACATTATCTTACATGGTGAATGGTACTTGACATTACTACTGCATTAAAACAGCAGTTATGTAATTTGTTCATTGTCCACATTATAGTTTAGTTTTTATTTGCTGATGAAAATTGAAAAACAGTCAGAGTTTCTGTTCTCATAGGTTTCTTTTTATTTAGTTTTAGTCTTGTTTTTATCTTGGCCAAAATGCTGTTACTGAATATTTTGCTTCAACCATTTCCTTTGAGCTTCACTTGTGACTTGGAGTGTCAGGCCTGGGCAGCTTGTCATACGGTTTCATATATATTCATATATGACAGCTGGCTGCCAGCAGATTACTGGTCTTTCATGTGATTGTGCCCGAGGGGTTGAGTCTTTGTTGCCAACTATCCTGATTCTACTTGAACCGGACGAATTCTACCCACCCATGACATGTCGGCTCCCCATGTATGTGAATCTTAGAGGGATGGGGTGCCTATATGTCACTCCATGATAAGTGTTGGGAATTACACAGTAATTAGTTTGCCCATTTTAAACAAACCCTGACTGACACTGTCAGTGGAAGACGCCTGAAGAGTGAAGATACTGTTCCCACTGCCTCCAAAAGCAACCTCTGCTAAACCCTTGGCTCCCACATCTGCACAGAAATTATTATTCTCGGATTTGTTTCACTTGTATAAATCACACATACAGACATAATGATATGGAGATGTATTTAAGCTGCTGTTTTATTGTTTAAGTCTGTCACTTATTTTCTTCCCTTCTTAATGCTGCAACCAGATTAGTAACACTTCAGAGGTGGAATATGTTTGTGCATTTTTTTTTAGTTGTATTGTAAGTATTAAGTACATAAAAACATACAGTAAATGAACCACAGTTTCCTAATTTATGTATTTTTTGATGCATGGTTAGAGCACACATAGCAACAACCTAATCTTTGCTCTGTATCATTAACTGTTTGCTTTATGAGCTGTGGAGCGGGGTTAGGGAGGGTGATAATAACTTTCAGACATTTTTTGTGCCATTTATACATGAAGTGTTTTCTTCCTCATATTTCTAGTTGTATTGGACCAGTGTGTGCAATTTTGACAGAACTGCAAGGTTTTGCATCAACATAAGTACCTAGATTTTTCAAGTATTTACTTCACTAGATTAGCCAAGATATAACATTCACATCTGGTTATTTTATACATAATCAGTTTCACAATGGAATTTCCAGAAAATGTATCTCCCTAAGTAAATATCACAATATAAAATTACATTATGATAGATAATCTTATCCATATCTCCTATCTCAGTTGTTTAATGTCATAAATATTATTTTTTCATCAAACCATACAGCAGTAATACTTTACTTCTAATCACCTTATTAAACATTTGTAAGCAGCATGTTAACATGTTTAAACGTAAACGTAAACTGTAATGTAGTTTTAAGTGTTTATTAATGTATTTGTATAAGTTGAAGCCGGTGTGTAAAAGTAAAGAAAAACAATAGTTAAACACAGCTGTGGTAAAATAAAACATGCCTTCATATGAGAAGTTATAATTGACCCCTCCTAAGTCCCGCCCCCTTTCACTCTGTGCTCCAATGACAGTTAAGCAAGCTTGTTGCCTCAGTCAACTTTCTCCTTTCCTGTTTCCTACATTTCAATATACCATGTCCTCTGCTTGTCTATGTTGAAAAAAAAACTAATTTTGGAGATGGTTGAAAGATGTTTCTGTGGGACCTGTAATAGCAACATATTCACATCTTAAGTTCGCTTACTTTAGCAAAACATTTGCTCACTAGATAGCTAATCTACATCAATCATTAGCAAGTTAGTCAGCTAGGATTTTGGTAACATTGGCTAGATTAAGATGCAACCCTATATGTTGCTTTTACAGGAAAAGGTGAAAGTTGACCAAGGTACCACCTGCGTTTCACTGACAGAGCAAAAAGGGGCAGGACATAGGAAAGGTCAACTGTTGACAAATAATTTTTAATAAAAGAACAGTCCAGTCATCTTAATAACATGCACTGGATTGCAGAAGGTGCACTTACAAAATAAAAAGTTAAGAAAAGTTGGCGTGGGCGCTCACCTCGCTGTGCTCTCAGCTCGCTCCATCAATTGAACTTTAACCCCTACAAGAGGACTTGCGTGAAAATGCCTGTCAGTCATCAGAGATGTGCCTGCACTGGCTACTTATTTGCATCTAATCCAGCTTTGGTTGAAATAGAATTCAATCTCCTCTTAATCACAACAGCCCGGAAACAAACACCACAACTCGAACAGCATTTTGCCTCCACTTTGTATTCAAATCACACTGGAGGAAATGTGATAGGATTGCTCACCAGTGTTATTCTTAAGTAGGGTTTTCCACACTTTCCTATCTTTGTCCACAGAGAGGGATTTCTAAATGAATCCTGTTGACTTGCTGCACTTGTTTCACCTTCAAAAACATTGTGTTATCGATTATGTGGATCCATACCTGCTGTCCTATGGCACAGCAAAAGATTTTTGTCCACCATTTTCTCAAATCACACCCCAGACGCCTCCTCCTCGTCTTTTCTTTAATTCCTTCTTTACTTCTTTTGTCAAGTTTGATGTCTTCAGTGTTCCCCCTCTGCCCTCTCAGAATGAACTCTGTGCTCAGTGCAGCAGTGCTGCTGCACAATGTTGTTTTACTCCGGCAGACAAATATCTCTGAGACGCCTGAATAGAGAGAGCTGCTCCTCACGACAGTTTCCTCCTACCCTTAAATCAGTCCCTGCTGCCCATCACCCACTAAACGGCACACAGTCTTGTCTGTATGTACAAACACACACTAAATCACACACAGATACACCTAAAGCATTTTCTATCTTTTCATTTCCCTTGTATTTATTCTATTAAAGCTGTGCACGCTAAAGTTCATCACACACACATACCACTTCAATCACTGTCACAAGCCTAAGGAAAAACCTCTCAATCAGCCCAACAACAGATGACAGTATCTCCAATAAAGCAGCCATTAAAAGCTGAGCATATGCACCGTCTTCCTCTCTGTTTACCACTCCTCACGAGTCTTCAAAATCTTTTTATTGACAAACCACACCTTGAAGACCTTGGAGGTTTTTAAACGCGGTTAGAAAAGGTCATGACATTCAGAAATGGCATTCTCTTTGGGGAAATGGCTTGGATGTCTGGCCGTTAAATAAGGTTAGTTCTATCGGCTCGATTTCCGAGCTATTTGGCGTCTTCGGGATTGCTGGCCCTCCGTTAATACTAAAGGCTCTCGGTGCAAGTTGTAGTGGTGCACTCCCCTCGAGGCTAATGAAGAGTGCAGCACAGACATACAGTATAAGCCGAGTACGCTCACATTTGGCGGTGGTGGTGGTGATGCTTTCTGTGTATGGATGCATTAGTGGTGGATGGCTGGGGGTGGTGGTTGTTGCTGACAGTTAATGATACACTTCTTCATGCACACACTCATGCACACAAACACTTTTATGCAGCTCACTGCTATCTCAGTACCCCACTCCCCTCCTCAGTTCTTTTCATGCAACAGAGGAATTTAAATGCAAGTGCTTAAGGGTAAAGCCTCACAGGCCCCAAACAGAAACCATTAACCCTTTAGTATTCCCCTGGCCTTGCAGATGATGAGTTATTCAAGGCTTTTGACAAGGATCCACCCTCTTTACATACACTAATGATGAAGAAAGGTCAGTGAACACGCTGAGCGATGCCTTTGGCAAAATAATCTCGGGACTCAATACACCAAGGCTGTATGGGCCTCTGAAGTGATAAACGCCCCCTTTTTTATCCGCGTCCCCCCTTACTGCTGAATTACTGTAACGTGTTTGAGACAATCAATGGGCTGAGCTACTCGCCAGCCAGAGTCCTGTCACCATTGACACTGTTAATTAGCACTGAAGAATCCCAGGCGCTTTTGTCTGAGCACATTTGAAAGGAGACGAGCGGATTAGACCATTTTGCTTTACATTTGTTATTCCTAATACCATCTTGCATGGGGAGATCTTAGTGATGGTGGGTGGCTCCCAGTGGGCCCCAGCTACAGATCTGGATCCCAACATGAAACAGCAAAAAAAAAAAAATGACTGGGAAGTGGGTTGTGTTCCTTACGCCAGAAAATTAAGCAATCCTAGCACTGATGAGAATCAGACGGGTATTCCCAACTTCCATGATCCATGTTCATTTCCATTGCCTTTGTATGTCTGCCACTAAATTAGATATTAGTAGTAATTTGCTTTGTTTAATGATATTTGACTGATTCATATGGGTTTTGAGACAAGAAACAACCTTTTTTGTTCGAAATCACTCCTAACCTTGATTAAGTTTGCACCAGACAAAAGGAGATTGGATTGATAAACAGCCCAAGAATATACTTAACCGTCTAACTCCAGGCATTTAAAGAATGAGTCAGTTATATTCTATTTTTTATTAGTCAACAAATTCCATAAGAAGACCAAACCCCAAATTAAACTGATCATTAACAAGTACTGTCTGTGTATCTAAAGCCTGATATAGCTTGTTGCTCTGTACTATAGAGCTCCATTGTTGTCTAAAAACTATTAAAAACACATTAATGAGCCACATCCTTGCGCTGTGTGACATTTTCCTTCATTATGATGAGCACTGCAGTTTATTTTTGAGACAATCCTACATATACTGTCCTGCTGCTGTAAATACTAACTCATTAGAACACCAAATGTGTTTACTCCTTTTTTGAACAACATTTGTTAAAACTTAGTGCCCAGCTGTGTGAGAGAATTATTAAACCCTTTTCAAACTATATATTTATGTTCTCTAAATTTACTTCTTCAGTAGGAGCCACTGACTGTATAAAGATGGACAGTGCATCTTCGTTTCCTCCCACTGTTCAAAACTGAAGCCAAACTATCCTGGATACAAGCGCTGCCATATTGCGCTGGATTTGGTTAGAGCCGTGGTGTCAAGGCCTCCCCACCGTACACCCTGTTGACTCAATCGCGAGCGGGGCTGAGCTGTCAATCATGACGTGAAACCTTTTTAATAGCATCAAATAACTATATAAAATAAAACATATCAGAAAAATGAACACTGAAACATATGCTTGGGTGGTATTAATGTATCATGGTTTGCTTTTCAGTGCCATCAAAAATACAGATGCTCCCCTTTTTATTGAACTGATAAGGAGATGCTGTATTGAGGTGATGTATTGTAGTGTGTAACAGGCTGTGTCACAGTTTAGAAGTATTTTGGTCTTAATCCTTATTGGTCAGAGTAGCGAAGTATAGTGTAACTTAAATTGAGCAAGCGTGGGAGAGTGAGTACCACAGATTGATGGTAAATGCTTGCTGAGCGTACGCAAAGGTGAGCAGTAAAGTTGTTCATTTGGCAGTAATTGCACAGTTTAGATTTGAGTTTATCAGTGAATAAAGGCTGAAGCTCCTCAACACCAAAGTAAAGCTCCGGAGTGTGTTTTTTTCCCAGCTGCTAGAGTAGCACCACTATGACAATCTGCTAACATGAAGGGGGCGGGATTTGTGACATACACTGTAGCCAGCCACCACAGAGGTGATCGAGATGTTTTGGCTTTACTTTTGAGGAGCTCTCAAGGTACATGTCAATGGTAGGAACCAATGGGCTAAAGGCTGTGTGTCACAGGCAGGCTGGAAAGTTGGAAAGTATTGAGAGATGGACCCACACCCAGTGGTTTTGGTCGATTCATGGGATTTGTTGACAGTAACAATACTGTAGAATATTGACACCCATATCCCTTTTTCTGGGCATTTTATGCTAGAGAGCAGTGGGTGATTTGAGGGAGGATGAGAGGGGGATGCCATCCTCCTTGTTGTCAAAATGACCAAAATGCATCCCCCTTGTCAACCTGCCATCCCCCCCTTTCCATCCTGTAGCAGCAGAGAGTGTGCAGAGGCAGGGGGTTCTGTTTGAGTTGAATATGTTAGTTTAGTCTGCCTGAAATTAGAATCTATGGTCCCAACCATACTATTAAAGTACTATTATTAAAAAAATACAGAACCAAAAGAGTCGCTACATGCAGGTGAACATAATGTGGTTTATACCTCATGTTAAAAATGATCAAATTGCCTACTGTGAAAGAGAGAATTGACATCTGAAGACTTCTGGAGATCCTGTATGTGTTGTAGACGCCAGATTGAATAATTCTGTTTTCAGGATGAAAGATTATTCAATTACGGTGTACATGTAGCTGAACACTGTTGGACTGAAGCGATAGAGTTGTCATGAATCACACAAGGAAAGCGTGTTGAAATTGATGGTTATTTTCTAATTTAAACAATCCGTGGCTGAACTCTCACTGTGGGTTTAGCAATTAAATCCAAGTATTTGCTTTTAAAGAAGTTAGTGTTATTGTTTTGACATCATATATTTGTAGGTTATGTTGAATTCTTTTCCATATGATGTATGTGTTGCTTGGGTAAGCAAACATCATTACTTGGATATAGTGTTTTAACAACACAAGTAGCCTTGATGAGAAAGTGTAGATTCAATTAATCCTGTTTCACTTTGTTCTTCACACATTATAGGACAAATTAACATTGATAGGGTGGCTCTGTAATAGGATTCTGTCTCTTGTTAAACAATAAAACAGCATTTTTGAAATTGGTGGAACTGTGATCATTATTTTCTAGACAGATGGCATTAGCTCCCTTTTATATGGCTACTTTGTGACCCTTTACATTCTGCCATAATTGCCTTTAATGGTATGAATGCAGTATAATTGAACTGACATTTCCCGTGCTTACATTCACTGTCACGAGAGCAGTGAGTCAACTTGATGATGAATACTGTATGTAAATGTGAATCCATCTGCTCTGTTTTCAGCTACAAAGAAAGATGTGTATGTGTGAGTGTGTGTGCACGTGCGTGCATGTGTGTGTGTGTGTGTGTGTGTGTGCGTGTGTGCTTTACCAAATGTATTGATATTTGCTGCTCCTGGTACCCAGCTGAGTTGAACCAGGGGTCAATCCACCGGTCCAATTTGTCGGTAAACGCAGACTTATTCCCCTCAGTGATTCCAGTCAATAATGTTTGACCTCATGTGAAAAACAGGAACACAAAGGCGGAGAGAGTGGTACTCACATACTTGGGAGCTGCAGTCACTGAGCGCTGTCCCACATCAAAGGGAAAGAGCATGTGTCACCATCATCGGTTCTGGTATTTATGCAGCCATGAAAGTTGCATATCGATAGTGTCAGTGCGGCGGAGAGGATAAGCCTACAGAAGAAAGGCTGAAGTGGATTTGGAGTAGAGGGGTGGGGTATGTAGAAAAGCAGATAAGAGTTAAAGGCTTTTTTTAAGGATCTGACACATTTCAGTGTGAGGTGATATTGTCTGCCTTTTATTCAAACAAATATAACATCTAATCGCTCCACGGTTATTGTCATTGAACAGAGTGCACACAGCTCAGCACTTCCAAATAGTAGTCTGAAGGCTGGAACGCACTCAAATTGGATGTACGTCACACTTAACTTTCAAATGCACCCATTGTTTTTACTTGGCAGCATTTTGTGGTACATCAAACCACCTTGACTTGTCTTCTCTTAACTGTTTTGATTTTCTGAAGCTTTCAAATATGCAGCCAGACCTACATAGCGTAGCAATGCTTAGAAGGGTGCTGCTTTGGCATAGTGGTGGAGAGTAAATTACTGTGGAATATTGTACCCTTGTACTCAAAAAAGTGTAATAGATTCGTTTGAGGGCTATAGTTCCTAGTTATTTTGTCAAGGAGGGAACTACATCAGAATCATGTTATACAACCTTATTGTAAGCGATAAATAAATCTCTTTGTATCCGATGAAGAGTTTACATAGTAAACATAATATTGTAAAATGCAATGCATTGTTTAACATTATACCAGTGACTCCCAAGCTTTTTGGCTTTTTGCCTTTGCAGAGATAAAGAAGGTCTGGTCCCCTTTTTCAGGTTTCTGAAAGCTATAGTCACTAGTTACATTATGGAATAATATTTTAGATTTGAAACATATGATCATCTTGGACGATACAAAACATTGTTAGAGATTAAACTAGAGGTGGTCAGTGTATACATACATATATATATGTCCTTTATTGTATATATGTCCTCTATTAAACTACGAAACTGTGCTGTAGGTTAAATAGTTAAATTCAGATCCATCTGAACCACTGATGATGATAAAAAGCTGCTTACATGTTAATGCATCACTTATACTAATCCAGTAATACATACATTACATTAAAGTACTTTTACTTTTGATAATTTAAGCTTTTTATACAATAAATAATTCATACAATAATGAATAACCAATAATTAATTTCAGCAGTTTTTCATGCTGGACATTTAGTTCTAGTAAAGAATTTTTACATTGTGGTATTGATACATTTACTTAAAGCGTCAGTGTGTAGGATTTAGTGGAATCTAGGTTGTAGATTACAAAAAACTGCATACCACTGGATATCCTCACCCTTCCCTTCTGAGCGTATATATGGCATCTGTTAAACTACTGAAAAATTAAAAATGCCCTGTGTAGACTCTGTTTGGTTTGTCTGTTCTGGGCTACTGTAGAAACATGGCTGACTCCATGGAAAAGGAACCACACCCTCTGCTGATAAATGGCTCATAAGGAAAACAAAAACATGACGAGCCTTATTTTCAGGGGATTATACACTAATGAAAACAGACTTTACACATTATATTCCATTTCTGCCATATTCTGCCAATATGACTCCGTAAATCCTGCACACTGAACCTTTAAATAAAGGACCTTAATATTTCTGAATGTTCTGTCACTGCCATACGCTATAGTTCTTCATTGTCTGTGTTGATTGTAGAACTGTATTTAAAAAAAAAAGGCCCACCCATTGTTAGCTGCATCCTTTGTGTTTCTGCAGAGAACCCACTGAAATGTCATACAAAGAGCATCAATGTGATGCGTCAAATTCTCTCTTAAATTCTCTGCTTTAAACACACTCTCTTGATTAACTGCATCTGACATCAGTGACTTACTTTTTAGCCTTTTTAGTGCAGCCCATCTCCAGGACGGCAGACGGAGGCTATTAAGAATTAATTAACAGCAGCACAATTAGTTTTCTGGTCTCAGTATAAAAAGGGATTCATTCTCATTCCAGGCTGCAATCTCCCAAAGCTACATGTGTCAGGGGGGTCATTTATGTAGCATTAGTGCATCATTTTGTTTTGTTTTATTATTTAATTGTCTACGAAGCTACAGCAGACAGCGTGGCAGGAGATGCTGAATTGTTGTGGCTGTTTGTATCATGTCTGAGACCTTGAACTGTTAACTACTCAACAGATCCCTCAGTGTGTGAATTAGAAAGGAAGGTATTCACACTCACAGACCAGACTGAGTTTGATATTATGTGTGTGAGTGTGTGTATGAGAGGCAGTGCCTGCACTGTCTCAAGCTGCTGTATAAAATACCCGCCAGAATCAATGGTGCTCACTTCAGGACACTATAGCTTTTATCTGAACCTCCCGCAGGCAGTCAGCAGCAAGGTGGGGAGTAGAGACTGGAGTGCATTCACTGCCTCAGGTTCTATCTTGGTGTAATAAAGGAATATTTAATGTGTGACACTCACACAGCCTATGGGCGTACACTATCTAAAGCAGACTTTGAGCTAGCAATAATTAACGTAAACATATGGCATGTGCCTCCATTGAATTGTGCCTCTCCTTTCACGCAGCCTCAAGTCTTATGCAGCTAGAAATAATCCACTGCACATGCTAATCACTTGGCAATTGATTTGGCCCTTTTTGGTCCAACAATTTCTGTAAACCAGTGAATTGATCTGAGAAAAATCAATTAACAGCTCAGGGTAGGTAAATATGAACAAAAAATATGGATTGCTCTGCATACAGCATGACCATCTGAGCAAATTCTGGCTGCGGCTCGTGTGCTTGTGCAGAGAGATGCTCAGCGTGAGCAAATTCCAGTCAGGTTCGACTAGCCCCAGGTGAACTGTGATAACCAGGCAGTCTGCAGTGATAAAGTTATCTTATATCCATCAAGAAGAAAATGCACTTAACCCTCCACATTCAGGCCTGCTGTGTTATCAGCACCATAATGGAAATTGATAAAAGAGAGAGCTGTCTTATCATAATCCTACATACATAACAGCAGGGAATTGCTATTTTAGGAGGCTACGGGGGGAAAAGAGATGGGCGGAACGGAGAGGGCAGGAAGAGAGGGTTGCCTCCTGGTTGGGAGATCAGATTTTATCGAGGTCGTATTGATGGAGCAGCTCATGGAGATGCAAGTAGCTCTGGTTCGTCGTCAACATTCCTCATAAGCAGGCAGATTGTCCCTGTCATCACAGGGCGCAGTAGCCAAGCAACGGCTGACTCAGCAAAATCCTTGGGCCTGCAGCAGAAATAAAACCCCGATAAGCATTAAAAAGTAAGGGGGAGACAGGGGGGCACAGGGAATTATTAGAGATAGTAGGAGTGAGAGACCCAAATATGAGAGGGGGATTATTACAGAGAGAGGCAGAGAAAGGAAAAGTGGGGCTGCTTGAACTTGCTACATGCTGACGCTATTTGTTTGCGTCCCTGTGCATTTTATTAAGCCTCTAACATTAAACAGATTTAGCGGGAGCACCCAAAGTCATGGAGTAATTATGCTTTTGGAAATGCTGTGATTAAAAAGGCTTGCTTAAAGTATCAATTCACACTGTACTGCTATTTTTTTGTTGTTTATTCCCAGAACGTGCTGATGTGGATTTACCCTCTAAATTTAGAAGAAGGAGGAGGAAAAAAAACCTACAAGGAAAAATTCATAAAACATTTTAAAAATGGAGATTTATCCATCAGGCGTGCATATAAAGTACATCATTTGCAAGCTCATTGATTCCCTGCATAAAGCATGTCCTTGAATTGATAGGTGCAATAAACATACGAGCAGGTCACTCTGAATTTGGATTCCCTCGAATGCCAGTCTCTTAACTTCACTATTCAATTCAAATAAAGCTGACATACGCTTTCTGTTTAAAGGGGGACTGCTATACTTTTCCATATCTTCTGTCATATAACCTATATAATGTTACAATGTTGGATGTTAATATTTAACATGGCCAAAGTGTCAAATGATGATTTAAACATTTAAAAGTGATCCCTGTGAGCAAAATGCTCAGGTTTCTTACTGCACTAAATTCAGCCTTTCCAATGTTTTTTCTACTTTCGACAACTTGACTTGACATCGGCAGGTCGTGTATTTCCTTGGTCATCCACTCCAGGCACAACATGCCCACTCATTCAGACTTCATTTGACCGTTCTGCTCAGGATTATGTTAGTATGGAGTGTGTCTCACCAAAAGCGCTTTTTCGGTTGTGACAGAGTTTGATTCTTTCTGGTTTTCCATCTGATGTCCTGCGGCTGCTCAACTCTCCATGGTTTACAACGTTTCTGATGGATATCTTTACTTCTTGCTAAAGTAGCTTATTGCTACTGCTAGTTAGCCATGCTGTCCCCCAGTGTTTGTCCATGCAGAGTCAGCCACATGGAGCTAATTAGCAGTTAGCAGCCAAAGTAGATAACTGTGAACAACAGGTATGTTTTTGTCCATGAGGAAGATCAAAACCAGAAAGTATTTCCCCCTTAAAATATGACTCATTTTTACCAAAAATCAGAGAATAATGTTCTGAAGTTGTGTGATTGTGTTTTCCAACATAATTATGATCTCAATCTCATAAATTAATCAGTGCCCCATACATTTCCATGCTATGGTGCTCATAAGCACCTGGTGCTGTAGTTTTGCACAGTCAGGCCAATCTCTCAGCTAACTAATCAACTAGCAGCTAAAGTAACAGCTAACAACATGTAAATCTGTCTGGTAATCAGAAAACTGTACTGCCAAATGAGGCAAAGAAGCTGGAGGACGTCACAGGGAAGACCAGAAAATACCTTCTCTTTCAAATATTTTTGATTTTGAATCATGCAAAGCTAATCTAGTGGAGTCCCACGATGAAAAATATGAAGCTGGAAATGAGCATAATAGGTCCTCTTTAAGAATGAGGAGGGGTGAGAAAGTGAAACGTCGATCAATAATGAAAGGGAAAGGTATCTGTGCAGAGAACGGCGGAAATGTCTTCTCTGTCGGGACTCCTTCCTCCAGCTCGCACTGTGCTGAGGGCTCTCTTATGTGTCCAGATACCCCACAGAGGCGTTGATTAAGTCAAGCTGAAGGCCAAAGCCTGCCTGCAATCGAGAGCCCCCAGCTCACTCAGTAAGCTATCAGGTGACCCGTCTCCTTCCCTCATTCACTCTCCAGTTAGATATTGATGCTGAGAGGAGCTATTAGAGCTCCGGCCCCAAAAAGCATTCTGCTGGGTGTTGATAACCGGCAGGTACCAGGATGTGGAGGGAGGAAGGGAGAGGTGGGGTGAGGATATGGCAGTACAGGGAGGCGGAGGAGGGTAAATGATCTCTGAAGGCCATCTTATTAATGGAGGCTTTTCATTACCAGCACTAATGCAAACGATTGGTGGGGCTAATGAGCTCGAAGGTCTGTGTGAACGAGGGCTCCTTGGAGCAGAAGTGTGTGATAATCATAGCGGGAGACGAAGGTGATGAGTTTTGAACATCATATCTGGTCATGATGAACATTCTGCATGTACAAGAACAGGAGGAATGGAGGGAGAAATGGATGAATGAGCTGATGGGTCGGCAAGTCAATTGTGCGCTGACTCAATATGGCAGGCCGCTACAGGCAAGGGTGCGAGATGAATGATGGAGGGGCCGAGTGTATTTCACTGTCAGTGGATTGAAGTGAGGTAAAGCATGGAGAATGTCTTCATCGCCGTCAATAAAGTGTTTGCACACTCTCGGTGTGTGAGCACTTAAAAGACGGTGAAGCGCAGCACATTCTTTGAAGGCGCGGCATCCCATCATCAAATGTCATGAGCGTTGCATGATATTCCATTTAGTGAACACCGGCGCAGTGCCCCGGAAAGAAAAGAAAAAAAAAACTGCTTTTAGTGTGTGCTGTACTGTGTTAAAGACACCCTTGGTGGCTGCTGTGAACCTTGCATGTAGAGGGATTTAGTCCGATTTACAGCGTGGTGTGTACAGGATCAGTTCTGGCTCAGGAGTGTCTCATGTGGGCTCTCTCAGGGGAGCGGCAGAGGGAGGACCAGAGGCCACTGATTGATGGTCAAGGACACTGAACCCCTCCCCCACCCCTCCTGCTCAGAAGAGCCCATCTCTGAAGCTGTGTCCTCGGGGGGATTGGGATGCTGCCTGGCTGGCTGCCGTCTGTGCGCCGCTCGTGACAGCCTGCTTGTTGGATACGAACAACTTAAAGGATGAATCATCAGCAAACGAATGAATTGGAGATTCAATCCAACATAAAACATGGGACATTTTCTCCTATTCTTCCTGCATTTTCATACGTGCAATATGGAACATGTGAAACTCAAGGCAAGCAAACACAGGACTGAAGGATTTCTGAATGGATTTGAACAAACCAGCATGAGAACAGAAAAGGGAAGAAGCTCACACTATTGCTTAATGAATGATGATGTTCCAGTGAATTACAGTGCAGTGCAAAACACTCGAGATGGTACTCAACACAAACCAAGCATCGAGTGTCACTGTTGCATATTTCAGTATGATTCATTATCTGTGTCAACAGTGACTGAGGTTCAGGGCCTTAGCATTTGTTGTGCATATGATATGTGGGTGACAAAACTGCTGTCGATGGAGATTTGAGAGGGAGGGGGGAGGAAAGAAGGACAACAGAGGGAGGCAGAGTGGCTCACTCTCCCAGCACACTATTTAAAGCTGATGGCTTCAGTCCAGACTCAGAGGAGAGAACCAGGGATTGTTATTTTCATATGACTCTGGCTTGAGCTGGGGAGGCTCTAGTTTTTCATTTCAATTCGGTTGCAAAACAGTAATTGAAGCATATCGCTTTCATCTCCACTTATCTCCTTTGCTCCTCTCCCTTTGGAGCGCTGCTTGTCTTCCCTGCATTTGCGCATCTTGACACTGTTGGTTTCTCTATGATATATTGTCTGGGATTCTGGCACTTCATTGTAGCTCTGTGCTGATGTACATGGCAATTAAATTCAAACCCCAAAGAGGTAGAGCTCAGTCAGAGCCCCCCTCCTCTCCTCATCCTCTTCTTCTCTCTCCTGTCCGCTGCTGCTGCAGCCTCACTCTCACACCCCTTTCAATCACTGTCTTTTTTCCCAGCTCTCTCTTCCTTTGATTCTCCCTTCTTCTCCCCCGTATCTGTCTTTCTTTTTGTGCTCGCTTTCTGTCTGTCTCTGTCTTTTTCCCTTTCTATTCCCTTCATGTTAATAAGCAGAGTAATGGTGTTGCAGGCAGTTCCTGGTTGGGGAGTTAATTAAAATGGCAAGTTACATCCCACACAGTCAAAACAATGGAGGCCCCTGCTTTTTCGCAGTGACACAGGGAGATATTAAACAAGCCCAAAATCAAACACTGCGAGAAGTCAGGAGCCCGGCAACACCGACTATCCCCCAACCTCACTTAATACTTCCCCTCCTGAAGCACTGAGGACTTTATTGTTACACTCTCCAAGCCAGTCAACATTAGTCATCGCACAGACCCAGTAATTACCTTGTGAGCTCCCTGAACTGCTGCATGAAAAGCAGTTGTGTACAAGATATTAATGTGATTACTGCAGCATTTACTGAGCCAGAAACTACACTGACACTGATCGGATGAGAAACTGAAGAAGGGAAATAGTGACATCTGCCCATTCCCCACCCACCGCCACATCTCACACACACACAAACCTCACGCACACACCCCAAATGATTTTTTTTTTGCTAGCGTGGCTAGCACAATGCAGCGCACTCAGGCTCCGGCAACAGTGGGCCGGCTGAGCAGGACAGGAGCTGTTGCTATGGTTACCATTTCTCGGCTCGCTCTCACAGCCCAGGAAAACTGTGTCATTATCCTGTACTTTGGATAGGAGAAGAGAGAGGGAGAGAGGGGAGGGATACAAAGGGAGAGAACGAGGTAGAAAGGGGGGAGACAAAGATAGAAAGGCAGAGACAAGGAGAAAGACGAGGGGGGGGGCGCGGTTCACACAGGCCAGCCATGCATCTAACACTCACATCATCCAAATTTGCACCCATTTGTGCTTCTCTATTCACTACTTTTCCCCCCTCGTCTGTCAGCTGAGCTATAGTTTTCACTCTAATAGGTAAACAACTTCAGTGCCGACAAATAATGCTTGAAAATATCAGGTAAAAGTAGCGCAGTGTCAGGTGATAATGGAATGTGTGTCTCTTTTTATCCTCTCCCTGGCATCTCCTGTGAAAATTGTCACCAACAACCTATTATGTTGGTAAAAAAGATCAATCCCTGCACCATTGTGTTTATTCTAACACACCAACAGCCATATGCCACTCTAATGACAACCAGCTTATTGAATAAATACACAGTCCATGATAACAACGGCACAGTGGGATAACAATCGTCTTCTATAACAAACCTCTTCTACTTCAGAAATGCATGAAGAAATGGACTTTATATGTCCATGATTGCATGTGTGTGTGGTTGTATAGTTGTTGACTCTGCTCAGTGTGTTTGTGCAACGTGAGGTCCACATCATAGGAGTTACATTGTGAACTAATTACAGGTCCGTGTAAATAGAGGCACCCTGCTGATATGGGCTGTGCACCACATGATTTCCCCTGGTAGAGCAGAGCCTGTTTGCACTGCCTTACCGTGCTGAGTGTGTATGTGTGTGCGCAGGCATGCATGTGACCTGTACATATGTGTGTGCGCGCTGAGCGAGAGCGTGTTTTGTAACCTGTGAGGTGTGCTTTATTGAGCTACAAGCTAAAAGAGTGCGTCTGCTGCCTGTGTGTGTTGAGGAGGCAGAGTGGCCCCCTCCAAATGAAAGGCTGCCCTCTCCCTCTCCGCTCGCCTGACGCAGCTCTCCAGAGAGACCTGTTCATATTACTGTGGCTGTCCGCTGGTCAGAGAAACACTAACAGCACAAAACAAAGCTGCCTTCAAAAGCAACGTGAAGAAAAGACCTTGTATAGCCCTCATCTATTCTTCTCTTCTCCACTGATGGCGGTTTTTATAACACTAATATGAAAGAAGAGGGGGAAAGGGGGAATTAACTGTTATGGCACCCAACGAGAAAATGAAAAGTCTTTTACAATATTTTAGATTTTATAAAGTACTGCACTTGAATATTTCCTTTCAGTACACTTTACCCCCACCTTAAAAAAAAGCACACATTTTTCCTCTGGCCTGTAGTGCTATTTATCTGTGTTGATTGTTTTGGTGTGAGTTACCGAGTTTTGGAGATATCCACCACAGCAATGTCCTCCTTGTCTCGAACATACTCAAAATAGATGGCACTATTGCCCAAAAAATATATTTGGAAAACTCAACAGCAATGTCTCTTTCCAAAAATAATGACCTAGTTACTCAAGATAATCTACAGTTGTGAGCAGTTTTTGTGTAGGAACTACTTTCTACATGTAATAAGAGCAGTACAACCCAGAGGAAAAATATGCATTTTTGATTTTAATGCTACTTCATACTGCTACTCCACTGCGTTTCACTTGTTCTTTTTGATCTTACTTTATTTGAGCATTACTAATTACTTGTCAGATTAAAGACCCTGCACACCCACACAGGTGTTCAATTACTCAGCCTGATTAGACCTCTAGTCAGATGTCACAAACATCTATGGACCAATAAGAATAATAACAGGGTAAATTGTCAGAGTTGTCAGTCAAGCCTCCGAATCTGCTCTGAGAAGACGTGTAATCAGGCAACACCTGTGTTAGTCCTCTACGAGTATGTGCAGGCTTTAAGATTTGACATTAAAAAGTAGATGATGAGCTTCTAAAATTCCTAGTCGTTCTTCATTACTAAAAGAGATAGAGAGATTAAAATTCTCCCAGGGTTTTATTTAAATAATTATTTAATAAAAACTGGCAAAATTTCACAATCAAACAATAAAACAATATTCCAAAAAAACAAAAATTCATGTAGCAGAATTTACTTTTGTCCTCTTCTTTTCTACTTCATTACCATCTTTTGTTTTTGTATAATTTTAGCCAAAATTGTGCCCATAATTGCTGATTCTCACTCATTTATTTATTTTGATATTTATTTCGACGGAGCCCTTTGATCAATCTTTTGTGTTTTTAAAGTTGCTCTGTTAAAAAATGTACTTTTGACGTGACTTGATTAATCATCTTATGACCTGACCACCTGGTGCGTTATCCTATACATTCACCCAGGAATATATCATTTAACAAACTCCTACTCAATCATGTCTGGCAGTAAGTTAAACAAAACGTTTTCAGCCACCCAGTGTGTACAAACACAGATATATAATCACTACTTACGTATGCCAGGTAAGTTACCATCATCAATCACTGCAACTTCACATAGGATCGAATCACAGAGTTAACAGGTGAGCAGTTCCTCTCGCTGCTATGCATTCAAGCTCTACAATTTTGCTTGAAAGTTTTCTGTCAGACATTTCATTACCGAACACAACACAAAACAAAAACTCTATTTATTTAATTAATAATAATTAATAATTCTAACAGGAAGTTTAGGCAAAAGTTTAAATGAATAGCAGCGATTGGTGCTGTTCACCTGCAAACTGCCAGATATGATAGAGGTTTGTTGGGTCCACTGGATTAAAGTGCCTAACTGCAAATAAAGTATGTAAAGGTATAATTCACATCCAAATCAAAAATTCCTCTGGTCTGTAGTGCTATTGACAATATCCATCTGAAGTGTTTTGGTGTGAGTTGTCTGGATTTGGAGATGTCGAGATGTCTGCCTTTTCTCCAATTATATTATATTATATATTGGAAAACCTCAACAACAACGTCTCTTTCCAGAAATAATGATTCAGTTGCTCAAAATAATCCACAGACCTTGTTGTGAACAGTTTCGTGTAGGAACTACTTTCTTTCTACAGTAGAATCTACCAGAACTACTTTCTTTGTAAGAGAAAGCTGATGTCTCCAAAACCAAGCAACTCACATCAAAACAATCCAGATGGACAATGCTGAATGAATACTTTTAATTGTGATACTTGAAGTACATTTTGCTGATAAAAAACTTAATAAAATGTCTAATGTAATGGAGTATTTTTTACATTGTTGTGTTGGTACTTTTATATATACACGGTGCAGTATCTGAGAACTTCAGGTACAAGTTTCTCTTACAAATGGACCAGCACCGAACAGTGGCAGTGTAACATTAATTGCAGTTCTTCCGGTCTCATTTGGAAGCACCATACCAAGCTGACTGTGAGTTTTCAAATGGTGGGTGTTGCTGAGTGAAAGTGCAATCACAACTAATCAGAGCTTCTCTTGTTTCCTTGCCCACAGCGCCCAACACTGCACCCTATGGGAGCACAGGAAGCGCGTACGTCCCGCTGGCCTGCCGATACCTGGTCCTGGCTCTCTCCTCCTTCATCAGCGTGTACTAGCAGAGGCCAGCCCAGACACAATGACTGTCGAGAGCATTTATGAATCCTTTTTGACATTGCTGATGGCTGGAATCCAATCTGGTACAGTTTGTTGAGAAGCCGTGAGGGGAAAATAATCAGCGTTACTTTGTGTGGGGATTTTTTTTTTCTTTCTTTGCTTTTTGGTGAAATTTCTGTCATGTAAATACTATGATGTTTTTTTTATTATTATTATTATTATTTCCTCTCTTCTTTTCTGATTGATTGACCACCTTGTGAATCAGTGCTCAGCCCCAGCCCCACTCCACCTCCGCTCATATCAAAAAGCTCCCAAAACTTTCCAAATGAGTTACTTTCATGCCTCTTTCTCTGGGAGGCGGTGGCGCGAAATTGACATTTTCATCCATTTTTGTACATGGCTAAAAAGACGCAATTGTGCCAAGTCTCTCAGTACACAGAATTACCATACCAATGTTGTATTGAATGTATTATGGGTTGTCAAACAAAGGAAAGACATTTAGATTCCTAACAATACAAATTCAGATTATGGAGTGTGCTTAAAAAAATACAGAAAAAAAAGAAAAAAAAACCAAAAGAACAAAAAAGGCAGGGCTTTTTCAGGACCTGTATTGTCATGATTACTCAATAGATGGATGAACAGTGTTGAAGGTGTGCTTTGTTGTATTCTGAAATGGGTCCTTGAGTTACTATGCCTGCCTAACAGATTTGATCAGGCAGCCGTCAAAGTAGCAAAGTATACTGTATTGTATCTTTATATTTTAATATAGTGTAGGCTTTTGTTTTAAAGTGGGACCAGCTTTTCTCATTCGACCAAGAACATTAACACAGTTCATGACTTTGTACAGTATGAAGGGAGAAACATCGCTGCCCTATGTTTACATTTTTCTTGAAAATATAAATACTACAGTATATACTCCATACGTTTTTGTTTTGTTTTTTTTATCAGTGAGTCCGCATACATGAATGTTGGGAAGAAAGAGCAGAGCTCAAGTTCAACTGTTTTAAGCTTTTCTCTTAAAGATGCAGTTCCTTGAAACATGCCACTGTCAGTGGGCGTCAGAGCAGGGGGTTTCGTCTGAATTTGCTGTGTACCTACTGATCATCGACTGGCTGAAAACCCACAGACGCACACTGTACAGCAGTTCGCTGTTTTCGGCTTTTGGCATGATACTTAGATAATGGATTCTGGGAAAGCAGCAATCTGCAGCACTGCATTTTATTCCTGTTTTTCGTCACAGATAATTCAATATTTAAATCTACTGCGGTTCTTTTACAGTAAATGTATCTACTTCGTTGTGCCAGTTAACAAATAAAGGAAGTCCAGAGAGCCAAAGGCCATGTAACTTAAGATTTATGGCAAATACACCTACATATCTGCTCAATCTGAATCATTCTTGTGTTAATTATGAGCAACAGGGCTCAAAATAGAGCTGGCTCATCACTACAAACACGGCCTAAGGTGCTAACAGCTCCTCCAAGATGAGTATCCGTTTTATTAAAAAGCCCAAGCAGTGTCCACAGGGCCAGTGAACCTCCAGCTGAGTCGAGAATAAATTAAACCATGAGGTCATTTAATAGGAGAAAACGTGGCTTTTTTGTTCACCAAAATCAACCATATCAAGGCTCAAAATTATTGTTATTTTAAGGGTTTACTTTGTGACGACTGTCATGGCATATTCATCCATGGTGTAAACAGAGATACTGTACTGTAATGCCTTAATAGCACCATAGACATTAAATGAACCTCCTTTAAAAGGACACTTCCAGAAGCTCTCAATACGATACAACTCATTTGTTTGACATATTGCTGATTATTGAATGTTCATAAACCTATATAGCGGACTTATCTTCCAAATTAGGTATTTTATTCAGTCAAAAAAAAAAAAAAAACTCGACATATGGCTCTCACAGGTATTTTCAAATAAGCCAGTTGCATCTGACAATAAAAATGCAGTATTTGTCGTACAGGTTAACATGTTTGCGGGTCTTGTTTTGGATTTGGATTGTGTTATATTTTGCCCCGCGAGTACCCGAGTTCACACAGTATTTTCACATGAACTTGTAACTGCAAACCTATAGAGAAATAGCCATCGCAGTTAAAAGACTTAAAGCACAAACACTGTTATTATTACTTTTACGTTTTTGTGATGATTTGTTCTGAGGTCTGCTAAACATTTTTTTTTCTTTTATTGTTTGTACTGAAATTGTTATCAGCTTGTTTTACAAATTATGAAAATACTGCACCATATGATCTTGTTTAAATGTTAAGGTATAATGAAAATGGGTCAGAAGTATATTTATTCTCTTCCTTTATGAAAACAATGTATAAAAAATAGATTTGAAACATGTAAAACTGGATATGTGACATTTATTTGAATGAGGCACAGTATGGCATAGTTTATAATGTTGTCGGGTTCATTTAGATGCCATAACTGTTGTTGATTTTTTGTCAGACAAGTACATTAAAAAGAACAATGTTTGCAATCAAATTACCTACTTTTTGAAAGAGAGAGGGTGTGAACCAATATAACAGTATTATAGAACAGAATCAATGTGTGTATATTTGGAGAAAATAGGATACCTTTTGATCTTTAGAGCCAGTGTGTAGTCATAGTTTTCACACACTTGCGTGTTTGACGATGTGCAGAGAGTATGGTTGTGCTGCATGTCAAAGTTAACCTGTGTTTTTGAGGTGGCCATTTTACAGATATTCATACTTTTTATGAATGGAACCAGTTTTTTCCAAACCCTTGGTTCTTAAATCTGGTCTAAAAATACATACCTCCTACAGACCACCAGGCTATGTTTGTTTGTGATTTATTTGAATCAACTTTGCTGATAAACTAAAACAACTGCTATTCAGAGTCATGATGATTATTGTGGCACATTGGTGACAGTCTGGAGTTATGTTGGTTGCTTGTCTAAGCAGTTAAGACCATGCTAGTATTCCATATGAAATGTACTGGATGTTGATTATTTTGAATAATGGTATTAACAAGTCCCTTTTATCGAATCACTATTATTTGCAATAAAAGTCTTCATGTTACAATATAAACCCACATCTGAGTTAATGAGCACTCAAAGGGGTTGTCAGTGTCACTGGGATCGAGCGCCATTATGACAGTTTCCTCCGTAAAACATAAAATGTCTTGTCACTACCCTCTCCCCAGGTTGTTCCTTAAAATCAAGAGCAGAATCAGTGTTGTCATTAGGGTTACCATTTTTTTTAAATGTTATAACATCAGTCAGATAAACTACAAAGTTAAGTGTTGGCTGTTAAGAAAACCTGCATCGCAGGCCGGTGCCTGTACGCTTGGCCAAAGATGTTTGTTACAGAGGAAAATTACAGAGGTTTACATCTCTTGTTGTTCAAAATGACCAGCTACGTAATGTGTCTGTTGGGCGATAAACAATCTTACGTTGCCTGACTGCACAAGTCATTACCTAACCCAGTACATGGTAGCTGGACAGATGTTAATTGGGCTACTGATGGACAGCTAAAGCTAGCAGAGAGTGAATAGTCCTTAATAATCCTTCAGTTATACATTCAAGAACATCACAGAATAAATTTTGATGTCCTAAACCAGGATCTTTGAAAATTTAGGGCAGAGCAGCAGTTTGTTCTGTCTGTCCATGTAAGCTAACATCACAGTAGCTAACGTTAGATAATGTTACAGCTGGATCAATTTAGGACCAGTTTAGATGATAAATATCTTCAGCTGATGAAGCATGATTTTAGGGATCACTTGTAGGAACATATTATTGCTAAATGTCAGCTGCAGTAAGTTGGTGTGTTTTTCTATAAGATACTGATGAATGATCATTTCCTAAAAATACCTTTTGTTTGGAGTCATCACAAACTAAACAAAGTTACATGCCTAAAACAATGTCTAATATCAGTTCTCAACTAATTTTAATATTTTGTTTGAGTGCCCACAGGATTTAAAGCTTTCACAGTTTTGTTTATTGCCCACACAGAGATGCCGCTGGGCCCTTTTAACCCCACACTGGACAATCCTGGCTCAGACGCGGCTGGGACTGGTATCTGTTCGTACAGTGTAGCTTGAGTTATTGAGTCATCTTAATTTTGCAGTATCATGCATATTTGATCCCCTCCCCTCTGCCCTCAAACTCTGTATAAATCCTCCTGAGCCCAGATGGCCAGATGCCACAGTACATAGGATTAACCACAGTTTGCACTGCATCATCATCATTGACTGGAGTGTGTCGCTCAGTATATATGATCTGGAGATATTTACAAACATAAATCACTGTCATCCCGTACCATAATGCATCTGGGGTTTATCATACCTTTTTTTTTCACCCGACAGTGAAAGGCTTTCCAGTATCCAATGACCTGAATACGCTCTCAACTAAAACATCCACGGTTGTGTGACCTACCTCTTAAAAGTTCAGTTGAAAAAGTCATGTTGATGTACAAGCTGAAAAGAGGCCACGCCACCCACCTGCAGAGATCACTGCCTCACCTCACGCTCCCGGCTGACAGCGGAGTGAAAAAAATCTCTCTACTTTTAAATTTAAGATAAGAGGATTTTAAATATTCATGCTGGCGCGTATTATTACGGCCCCCCAATCCCCACCCTGAATTTTTAAATTGCCCATTTCAAAGCATCCTCCTTCTCCTACTCCTCCTCCTCCTCCTCCTCACCCTGATGTATCAGAATCATACTTTTCTGTTTAAAATCATTTATTACAAAGTTTGTATTTGTTGCATTATGAAACAACAACTGTTCAAACTCTCGGAGGAGGAAAAGTACTGTACTGAATGTGCCTTTAAAGTATTTTATTAATCATAACAGCAGACTTGCCACAACAATACATAGTCTTTTTGCTGTTCAAACTATAAAATGATTGCTCTTTCAACAATTCTCTTCATTGGCTATTAATAATATAAATTCTCAACATTGAGAACTACTACACTCTACATAGGAAGAAGATATCATATAATTACATGTACTATATTTGCACTCGTGGTTTCATGAAGTGTAATTTAGTTAAACAGTTATTCTGACACATGTAACCCCCAAGTAGCATAGCATATGAATAAAAAAATGAATTAACCATAGTTAAATGTCATCATAATTAAAGTAATTATGATTCATGCATAGTGAAAGTTCAGTGTTATCGTGTGTATTTATCTTCCAGGGAAACAGAAGCAGGGTTGAAATCATCTTCATCCTGGATATTATCAGGTCAAACTGTGTACAGACGAATTATCCTTACCTGTTTGTTTTCACTTCTTCAGTACGGGCAGGGACGTGTTTGACAGGCACGTTTATTAATCTTTTCTGTGATTGACACATGCTGTCCGTGACTCTTAAAATGTTTTTGCTGCAGTAAGAAAAAAAAAAAACACAGCTTGGAAAATAGTTTAAACAAACAGCAAGAAATATTTTGCAGATGATGCGTGATTCAGGATGTCAGCGTAGGAAATGTGACAAACTCAGATGCCAGTGAAAGCTGATGTAGGCAGATGAGGCAATATATTGCAAGTGACATTTACAATTAAAAGACAAACATGAATAAATGACAAAGAGCCATTTTGTATTGCAGCTGATACAAATATTCAGCCTAGCAGCATATGTTATCAGCACATAATGCTTTATGGTATATTGTGACTTGACCGCTCAATTGACCCCTTGCCCTCCTCCATAGTTACTGTTGCTACGCCTGTCAAGCTTTCTATTCTCACACTGCACATACACTGTTTACAGTGATAAGTAATAGAAGCAAACAAAAGCACTTACTAACTTGCAGATTTCATGAGTGTAGCTGGCTAATCTAAGATAATGCTAATGCTTAAATTCCTAGAATCACCTTAGAAGTACGTCTCCATCTTACTTTTTAACGTTTCCATCTGGCACATTTTAAAATGAGAACCCTGTGAAAGTGTCTTGAATATGTAAAGTTGTACGGCTGCATACATGATATAATGTTAATGCTAAAATACTGAGGCTAAAGCTAGCTTACATCCAAGCAAAATTTAATCAGGCACTGAAATACAGCACATACATAAACTGTATGATAGACAAGAGAATTACACTCCTTAACTTCAGAAAAGGAAGCGCAGGGATTAGATTAGTGCAATGGACCTTTAAACAGTCACCCAGCCAGACCATGATCACCCAAGGAAGAGATCTGGGATAAGAGCTAAGCTAACCTGACTTAGATCTCAGAGAGCCACAAAGAAATGCGGTGGCTCACATCCCTTCCCAACCGCCCCATATAACAAACCCCAAATTAAACCCTGGTGGTAAATTTTGGCTAATGCAGTGGTATCTAACACAAGTTTGGCTGGCGGTAAAATTACAGCAGCTAGTAAGCTAGTGTTAGTTAGCTGGACATGCTAACATTTGCAGCTTATGTTAAGCAGGTAAAGATAAAGTTTAGTGCATCCCTCACACATTTGCTCTTTTGTTTTATGTTTCTGAAAGACTACAAAAAAGAAGCTAGCATTAGTTAGCCTGGCATGCTAACTTTCACAGCTTACGTTGGAGCACATAAACACAACGTTTAATCTATTCCTCAAACGTGTTCTCCTGTGTTTTATGTTTTTAAAAGGCTACAAAAAAACGCTCATTCACACTGCTTCAACATGTCGAGAAATACAAAGCTTGACAGGCCTTCAGTGTTCTTGTTACAGTTGCTTCTCTACGATTGGACAATTGCTGTTAGGGCTTAGCGAAGGGTGAATACAGGATGTTTGCAGCTCTTATTCAGCAAATGATTTTATGTTAAACAGTGCTTTCCTGCAGCAAAATTAAGGCAGCATATACTGTAGGTCATGGAAATGATTAGCATGGTGTCAGAGTGTCATCTGGCTCTTCACAAAGGCGTCTGTGGCTGGCATGAGCAGAGAGGAGAGTGGAGGAGTTGTGAGAGAGGGATTCCTCCTGACCCTGCGGTTAATGAAACCCTTCCTGTGCCTTTGTCAGTTTTAACTGGGAGATTGTGTCATACTACACACTGGAGCTGCTGCAGTCGCCATCCCACTTCCCTGAGCAGCATACTGAGTTGTCAGTATCAAAAAACCCTCTGTTTCTTGAGTGCTAGCATTCAGTATGGTAGATATGTTTGTTGCACAGCAGGCAAAAGCTACCCCTCCTGTCAAACGCAGGCAGAAAGAGAAGGAGGGGGGAAAAACAAAAAAAAAAAATCTTTCTCTATAACCAGTCTCTGGGCAAGTTTCATTCAGTTCTAGATGGAAATAGAAAAAAAAATGTTCAGGTTCTTTGAAACAGTCCTCTTTCTTTCCTCTCAAACGTTTCAATTGGTACAAAAACAGTGAGTAATTTGTGACTGGTGTGACTCTCAATTTTCTTTGAAATCCCTCTGATAGTGTGGCAGCTGCCTATGTAGGGAGGGACGTGCTATTTTAAAAAGAGGTTGCATCAAGTATTTGTCAACCTGTCCCTCATTATTTCCACTGAACTGGAAAATAAGTTGCCAGGCAATGATGCAGAGCCTGAGATAATGCCCGGGTTTTAAAGCAAGCTATCTAAGCCAGGTCTCTCCATGACGCCGACGACTGAATCACACACTTGTGAGTGTTTTCACGTGAAGCTCCCGGGCAATTGTCAGTTTTCATGAAAGATTGAACGGGGTTGCCATAGAGAAAATGTCATAATTTGACTGACAGTCAGTGTAATCCTATTTTATTTGTTTTCATGCCTCAAAAGGCAGATTAAACATTGCTTTCTATACTCTGAATGACACAGTAAATCAGTTCTTTGTAGCACCAGTTTATCATTTGTGTCTTCAGTGTTTGTGTGTTTGTTTAAATGGAGTGGCCTCCAGTAGAGTTCAAGGTATGAGGTGCAGCATTTCTTCTGTTTGTTTCTGTAAACTGAATATATTCACGTATGCCATTTTTGTTCTTTTTACAAAAAATGGGAATGGATCTTATGAGGTTGACGGGGACATCTTAAATTTTTCTATATTGACTTTTATGTCTCTCTTTTATTTCTTTGTTTTATTTAAATCTTCGAATCATCATGCTGAAAAATAATGTGATGGGAAGTCTGGAACGGAAATGTTTACTCAAATTTAGCCACCAGGGATATAGTTGTACATTTATAGGCTCTAGATCACTGGAATGATATATATGGCTTTAAGTGGCATTGATATATCTATATATAATATATATAAATATATATTGATATTTGTCCAGAAATAAGAAAATTCATGTACTTTAATTACTTTAAAGCTTACATTGTGTATAGCACGTATGCAAGTCCATTTTCATCATGTTTGATGTAATTTTGTAGCAGTGGTTTGATACTAATAAATGGCAGTTGATGATGGAATTGTAGATTGTGTTTGTGTTGAACTGTTGTGACCTTTACAACATGCAGCGATAATCTGTGTACACTCAACAACACCGTCATGCTTTTATATGTGTTCAAGAGGAAATGGTTTGACTGAACATGCTCACTCTGTAGCCACTCTGGAATAGGATAATTTATTCATAACAACATGTTACAGACTAAAAATATCCAAGTCGTCCATTTAATGAGCAGATCCTTTGTGATTTCCGTTTTGTGTGCCTGGTGAGCAGCAAAATAGTTTCTTGTGTGTGCGAATATTTTTTATTTATGAGGTTTTAAAATGCATTTGATGGAAATTTGTTACTTTGTTTTTTAGTTGTTCGTTTCATATAAGTTGTGTCTTTTATATAAATGCTTAAGTCTCTGACGTTCAGTAGTTTTATGTCTGGACTTCTGTGAACAACAACATATGTACATTGTTCCACTGCTTCCTTCCCCTGCAGCAGGACAGCAATATAAGAAAAGCAGAGACTGTCCTCACAAGGAAAGACAGAAATGGTTGTTTGTTTGCTTTTACCTGACATGGGCATTGTGACATTATTAACACCACAAAAGCAAGACACCGCTGTTAGATTCTGGTTTCCTTCCAACAGTCAGCATGGTTTACTGTTATCCACGACCACAATCTTTCCCTAACTTTAACCAAGAGGTCAGACAAAACATCCTCAACTCAGTGTCATATTAGTAGCATTTCACTATGTTTTCAGCGGTATCGCATGGTCAGAGCTGCCACGGTATATGAATGCAGATACTTAGAATAGAAGCTAACAAAAAGCTAAATCATCATAGATGGTCAGACGATGGGTTCTGAGCCTGGATTTCAGCCAGTGCATTCTACCTGTTTTGCTCTCCACGGACTGTTTATTTGCAAGCCAACTCGAAACCCGTCTGGCTATTTTCTGATGATAATTTTGTCTCTGGGGTCAACAGCCAATGTTTTGTTCCTTTGCAGCAAGTGGAGATCCGTTATCTGGGTATCCAGGCCAAGACTTCCTCTTCTGTACACCACACAATGGTTATGGACCAATTAGCAACTTGAGAATAGGGCTGGAGTTGAGAGACGATGTGTGCGACCAGACTGTATCTGTATATGAATGCAGATACATTTTTAAACTATCAACTAAAAAGCTAAATTGATGTCAGATGATAGCTGACGGGTTCTGATATTGCATTTTGGCCGTGGCGTCCATCTCTTTTGCTCTCCGCACAGATTGTTAACTGCATATAGTTTATAGTCGAATAGCCTGACCTACCTCTACAGCTCCCAGCACTGGAGAGGTGTCTGTCTTCACACAGTATCATGCTGCAATCAACCAATCACAGTCATCCCAGGGGACGCTACACCTAGGATGCAGTGACGGTGCCCCTGCAAAGTTGTGTCTGAGGGGACTTGTTTTGCATGTGGGGAGTCGAGCCCTGGCATTAAAATTGCTAAATCCCCACAGAAGAAAAGGTAACAGTACCTTGTTAATATTCGTGCCGTTACCAGCCAGCTGCTAATTTGCCATTTTCAGCATGTAGGTTTCTAGCTTGTATGTTGTTGCTGTTTCCCGTAGCAACAGGGACTTTGAAGACACAGATGTAGCCCTTTTTCATACACAAAGCTAATCTTGCTTGACCTGGTTTGACTCGGCCCGTCAGCCCAGCACAGCGGGGGTTTACATTTCCATTATGACAGGGCTGCTCACTTGAAGGTGTGTCTTTTAACTGAGGATGAACTCGAGGAGGCTCAAGGCTCAAGAATGGCTGTAAAGCAGTGGATAAACCATTCACACACCTCTCTGGGATAAACATGCTGTTTCCTTAAATTCTTGGCAGTAACAGTCCCTGTTGTTTCCTTATTTGAACACTTTGTTATGAATCAGTACAAGCAGGAAATGTTTTCATTCAGGGGTTTCATCAGCAGTAACACTAACAGTAACTCAATGCCGACACAGCTGAAAGCAAATATGAAATGGTAAAATAATGCAGATACCTTAGATTATGAACAGCAGCACAGATATCTGTTTATAGAGGTTAGCCCAACAGTAATTCAACACTTTGAATGTTGTATTAGCAGCACACTAGCCTCAGACAGCTAGTATAGTTGCTAGCTTGGTTAACACTACACAAATTACAGGAAAACTAAATGCTACTAAATCACAAATCACTGCTTCTGAACTTATAGGAACAGAAGCACATTTATCAGTAAAAGTTAAGCATCAAACCAATGGGTCAATTAAGGACCGTTTCATCAACTCAAAACTACTATTTCCAAAGTCAACTCTGTAACTTACTCAAGTTCTTTTTTTTTAGCCCCAAACACAATCTTTCATTAACTATGAGCAAATAGTTTTGTGTCCAAATGTGATTAAACCTCAACTACAGCATTCCCAGATCTGAGACTGTAACATGAATCATTTTTGTTAACTGACAAACGATCTGTCAATAGAAGCTGCAGATCAGACAACATTCATGTGTTGTTGAGTTTGGAGGACATGCTGGAGGAGCAGCTCTAGTACTCTCACTTTAACTAACTGATCGATCGCTCAATAAAATTCTGTCCATGTCATTCTGCGGTTTCTTTAGTTATGAGCCGACCTGGATGCACTGTGTCGCCCTGACAGCCCTTTTTTTTCCCACCCCTCTGAAAGCCAGTCACACTGGCAATGGGCAGTTTGATATGATGACAAATGGTTAAATCCAGAGGCTGAATTATTGACTGGAACCACAATGTGAGGACAGAATTCCTCTGGGACCGGAGTTGAGTGGAAGCTGCTCTACACTCTAATTGCCCCCCGCCCACTTACTCGTTTCTTTCTTGGCAGCCCTGTGTTGAGTGTTACAGAGCACTGATGAACTCTACAACACACTTTTAAGTGTTTCAATAATTAAAGCCCACTGAGATTGTCAAGATAATGCACCGCACAACAATACGCTGCATAAATTCAAGAGACTTAAACAACAGGTGTGGTCACACTGCTTAATTGCAGTGTCCTCGCAATCGGCATAGCCTGAAACATTTCTTTTTATGTGATGGTCTACCCTCTCACCTGAGGAGACAGCTGAGGCGAGTGCCGGCTTTGTGGCTCTGCAGAGAATATGCAAATGTGAGGAGATGGAGTTTATGATCCAGAACTACTCTGCTCAGAGATAGAACAATAAGTGACGGCAGTTGAAGGCAGGAAAAAAGAATTTGCAAAGTATTTGTGAAATGAAAAGTCAGAATAATGAGACCTGTGTCTCAAGCGTATCACTGCTCTGACACGGCAATTAGGATGACTGTGACAAGCTAGATGGCCATTCAGCTGATGTTATGCCCTCAGATTTTGTCACTTGATGAAGCAGCTTGTGAGAACAAATCTGTGTTGTTTTGCATTTATTTTAAATATCTCTGCTGACGGCGTTCAAATAGGTACTCTGACAACAGCGTCTACCAGAAATTACACATATACACAGCTTATTTGCAACAGCAAACAGGTTTTGATAAACGTAATGCTGCCTGGATTAGGTTGTTTTATCACATAACGAGGAGCTATTGCTAATGAAGGTATCTGCCAAGTCCCAAATGTTAATAACCTCAACCCCAACTCTTCTCCTGTGGTTCCTTTGTTAGGGAAAGAGGTATGAAACTCAACTCCCTTCTGTCTCCAAAAATGACTCAAAAAAGGAGGTATTTTATGAGCCCAGTGCCAAGTGATATCCAGATTCATCAGAGGGTCATTACCATTATGCAGGAGAGGCACTGTGCAAATTGGTTTTTAGTGGTTCTGGGAAGGTATACATGCTGAGATCGAAACCATTTTAAACATTGACGTGCTACTTTATACTAAGAGATGCACCAGCTGATGTTTCTTGTGATGACAAATAATAGATTTTCAGAATTTTATCGTTAATTTCAAGGAAAGTGATTTATTTTTCTATGGATACAAAACCAACCAACGAACAAGTATACCATACGAAAAGTAAAACATGATGGCAAGCAAACAAATGGAAAAATGGATCTTTTCTTGAATAAATGGACTCCAGTCATCACATAGTGCACCAGAGAAGGACGTCTGTGATACCTAAACAAATTGTTACCTTATCTCACAGGTTTAACCAACAGATCCACTGGTTACCTTTTGTATTACGATATGCTTGACCTTGTTAACATCTAGATGTCTATGGAGCCCCTGCTGGGGGAAATGCCACCAGTACACGTTTTTTTGTTTTTTTTTTTCTTTTCTTTTCAGGACAGGCAGCACAAGCAGGGATTTCCCCCTCTCTGTTTTTAATATGCCCTCCCCCTGTGGTTATTTATTTTCTGTCCCCGGTGGGTGCATGTATTATCCCTGCATCTGGTCAGACTGAATAAATGCATGTCTTATATGTCCACCAGTAGATTTTGGAAGTTGATCAGCCATACTCGCTATGTTAAAAAGATAATTTCTCCAGAGCGAACCGAGTCATGAGTGGTTTAATATCTTACATACTACAGTGATGATGATGACTGCACTTCACACTTGGAATGACACAATCAGTTCAGTTACACAGTTCATCCCTGCCATTGTCACATTAACCAGAATAAACAAGATCAACTAGCTTAGTCTTGATGTTCACTGCCTATCGAAAGTAAATATATTCAGACTGTAAAGCCCCCAGAGGCAAAGTGTGATTTGTGATATTGGACTATAGAAATAAAATCTGACTTGTCTTGAATATCATTATGAAATGGAAACAAAGCATTTCATTGTCCCGAAAAATGCAGAAAAATTGTCACAAATAGACAGTGGTGGAAAGAGTTTGGGAGATCTGTACTCAAGTACAAGTTCTGTTCCATTACTGAAGTCATACTCAATTACAAGGAAACATATTGGACACTACTCAAAGTATTAGTTACTTTTAAAAGGTTGATGTTTAATGCATTATTAACAGCATTCATAACAGCTTTCAATCAACAAAGCTTCAGTCTGAATTACTGAAATTACCACTCCTGAGCTGCTCCGCTCAGTGGTCACATTCATCTCTACAAACTCAATTAATTATTTAATTAATGATGAACATCCTACCCTAAACCTGAGCCTGCTTCTTCTATCCATATGTCCTGGTTTTCATTTCATTGTGATCAGATAGCCTTATGGCAAAAAATAAGATTTGGATAATAATTCAAATTGTACTCAGTACTCAATTATGATTGTAAAAGTAACTTAGTAGATTATATGGTGTAATGCATACTAAAGTACAAGTAAAATACAGGCTTGGAAAACCCATCTGTAAAAGTAGAAGCACCCAAACAAGTACTTCATTACAGTAATTTGAGCATTTGTAGTTAGTTACTTCCACCCCAGCAAAAAGAGGCTGAGACTTCACCGCTGAAAAAAAATGCAGAGTTGTGGATCAGAAACCCAAAAAAGGCTCCCACCCCAAACAAGACTATCCTGCTAAAGCTTGGTAAATCTTACCTTTAGTGTCAAATGTTACAATATCGGCCTAATTACTGTGTTAGAGATGGTTGGTTCAAGAAAAAAGTGGACGTTGTTCAAGCTTACCAGAATCCTTAACCAGAGATTTTACTGTCGAAACATGTTTCCAGTATCAAAGTCTTGCACTTTATGTATGGTACATACATGTAGTGCTTCTTCAAAAAAAACTTTGCCAGTGAACACAGCAGTTTAGGCAACAATTATTATGTTTCCCATCAAAACCTAATGGGCAAATCAAAGTAGTATATGAAACTACATAGTATATGTAGTAGTAGTATATGAACTGAAGCACTAACAGTCTGGGTTGGCATAAGTAGTCAAATAACATCCACCCACCCTGCTGTCTGTCAACTTAACTTTGATTTATAGACTCCAGCATGTGTGTGTACATGAGTATATTTTGCATTCTTCAATACATCTTGATAAAATGACGAGTGTATTATTTGTATGTTCATTATGTGGCTACCACAGGTATTCCATCGCCATGCTCTCACACGGTAAACATACCAAAGCGTAGACATATTGTGCTGTACTAACCCTACAATAAACACGCAATCAGTGCACACATTCACAGTTTCATCAAGATGTAGTAAAATTCAAACACAGTGAGTCAGGGTGCCTTACATAACCATAAAGTAAGCCTGGCGGGTGCTGTCATCAAAAGTGTGCCTGCAGCCGCCTTCCTGAGATGAAAAACAAATGAAACACTTTGAGGCTGAGCTGATTCCCCTCCCGGTCTGCAACTCCATCTGTCACTACCAGCGACTTATTCTGAGCAAGAGTGCTTTCCTGCATGACCTCCATCACAGCGCGCAAGATGAACGAGGTGGGTCTGGTCTCTGTCCTCTGTCTTCTCTGTGCCAAGGCAGCAGGGGCACCGAAGCATCGAGAACACCTGCAAACTGAGAGTAATGAGGCAGCAGGCCGCACGGCCGCCCATCCTCCCCGCACTAATCAATCCAGCTCGCCATTAAGGGAACCAAGGAGAACTGGAGCTAGTTAGAGAAAGTTGCTGCTTCATACCGCCATAAACCTCTGTCTGAGATGGTCACTAGTTTTATGTTTTTACATTGCACATCTCACAGACCACATCAGAGGCTTTGTAATTTCCTGTTGATTAAATTTCTGTTTTTGCCACAGTTTCCATCTATCACAGCTAAAATTAACTTCCTCTTTCTTCTTGCAAACAAATTATTATTGAAGCTAAAACTCTTCATGAAAAGAGGAAGGAGTTTCCATAATTAGGGTGTTAGCTGAGTTCCAGTTACAGTTTATGTCAGTTTATGGTCTTTTATGATAGTTTTGAGGTCTTTTAGTTAGTTTTAAGTTCTTTAGTACTGAGTCCGTCGAGATATATGTAAAATTTTTACTGTATTAAATCAGATATTGTCCATTATAGCTTATCATAGATCAAGGACACGTGCTAAGTCGAGTGCTGGAGAAATGTCTGGCTCCACATGTGATCATTTAGCTAGCATGCTAACATTTCCCATATGAGTTCCCAGTGAGTTAGTGCCTGTTTAAGAGATGTAAGAAATCATTAATAATCTTTTAGAAGGAGATATTTACAACAGTTAAATTGACCAATATGCTAATGGAGTCTGGCAAACAGTAAGACAGGCAGCCACTGAACTCAAACTCCAGAGTGTGTATTTTCAGAGCAGTGGGCTTTTGTTTTTAGGATAACAGGCTTAGGTTTACTTTGACAACTTAGTGTTATAAACAGCTGATCAACTTACAGTATATCATTCCTCACTGCCCGTCATTGTCAGAGTACAATGTTGAGCTCGTCTTGCATTCATGTAGGTTCAGTGTCGGTGCAGCCTGCAGGCCAACTGCCTGAGCTTCCAGTCTGGAGGAGAGGGGACGTTGGTAAACAACTGGCTCCAACCAAAGATTATATACTGAATAAGGATTCAGTGCATTTAATATGCTGCCTATGGCTCCAACTCAAGGGTCTTACATATTGCTACTTAGGTAACATTAGTTATTTTTCACATGATTGTACTTGAATAACTGGTGTGACTGTAAATGTACTGAATCTCGACTTGTATGTCATATAAGAGTCATTAATTTACCAAGGGTCTAAGGCACATGTGTCAAACTCCAAACTCCAAATACCTTATTTTTTGTGGCCTGGGACAGCTTGCAAAGAATATAATTATATAACAACATTCTGAATTGTGTTAAAAAAGTACAGTTTCCATAAACTAAAGTACAGTCCCAGAATGTGTCCAGATTTTGTTATGCAGGCACTGAAGACATCTGCTAGATGTCAGCGAACACTAGATAGTGTCTCAGTATCATACAGTTGTTTCCAGCAAATATACATTTTTGATATGAAACCTTTCTTATCGGCTACCCAAGTGAAACAATGTGAAACCTTTCAGTTTATTCCTTCCTATCATTCATTTATATCGGCCTGGTACATTTATAACCTGCCTTTTGAGGGCAACTATAATACTGATCTGGCCCTGGACAAAAGTGAGTTTGACACCCCTGGTCTAATCTAAGATATTTTATGATTTTGAGCTAAATATATAAATAAATCAGAGGGTTCATTTAATGGTCATTTTCACACAATGTAACAATTAACACAAGGCTGTATATTAAATTTTACATTTGCAGTGTAGTCTGAAGTCCTTTGCTACACACAACAAAACAAAACAGACAAAAATAAAAAACAAATAAAACGATTAAAACTGACGGAGAGAGGGGCTGAATTTTAAAATTGGACTGAGTTGAATCAGCATCTGCAGTATTTACATGAAAACCTTGTGGAATTTTAATTAAAACATGACTTAAGTGGAGTCGTTTTAGGTACATTAAATGTTCATGTTTAAATGCAGATGCAGGGCTTAGTGTTAGTTCTTACACACACTTCCTGAGAGATTATTTTTTCCCAAACACCCTCAAGCAGTGGTTTCTCATCTTAATACAAGAATGGTGTACGCAAAAAGATGTTTTCCTTCCGATTGAAACGTCCATCTTCCCTCTATTACTCCCCTTCAATCTCGTCAAGTCTCCTTCTTTGCATTCCCATTCTCCTCCTGCCAGCCTCCGAGACAGAAGCCAGAAATTCACTGGAAAAAGACACGCTGTCACACGGTACATATCCCCCTCCAAAAAAATAATCATGCCACCATGTCATTACCCAACCTCGACTCTCTCAGAGCAATCACATTCAAAGAACGTTTTTCAGGAGCGCCCTCCCCAGCACAACTAGTAAGCATGGCTAATGGAAATTTAATCAGCAACGAGAGAGGACAGCAGGCATAATGCAACAGATGATAAATAGAAGAAAGATGCAAATGGTATTTATTTTAGACAGGCCGTGCTGACAAGCCTGATAATGCCTCCTCATGCAGTTTCTCCCTGAAGCTTCCTTTTGATGGTTCCAAAGTGGTATGCACCATATTTCACAGCCTATCATTTATGGAATAAATTGTGTTATTCATAGAAATGTTTTCATTTTTTTTCCAAATGTCTCTTGTCAGTGGTGCCTGAACACCATGGCAGTAGGCCTAAATTAATAAAAAGCAATGTAGATTCATACAGAAATTACACTCCAACAGTACTTTAGAACTGGAAATCTTCTTCAAAATTACCAGCATTTCCTCTTATTTTAAGACGCAATTGTGCCTTTGTGCTCTCCTCTTGTATTAGCAGAGTCTATACTTTGAGCCAAAAGATGAGAACTGAAGGCTCTATAACCTGTGTCTCCAATTAAATGGATTTACACTATTGTATTTCCATAAAAATGTCAATAGAGTGACATTTCTTGTAATGAACCATGCGTATGAAACATGCAAATTTAACCTACATACGATGTAGATTCTTTACACCATATCAACATGATCCTAGTCTGGATGTAACATGAAACTCTCCAGGGACTAAAGCCTGTGTTTGGTCTCAAAATCTGCCTATTATACCGTGTCCTTGGTTGGTGACATTTAGAGTTTAATTAAATACATTTTAGGTGATATCTAGATGCCAGAAGTATTAATGTCACTTTTTATTTTAGTATCAAATGTTTGTCATAACTGCAGCACCTAAAATGAACTTTTGATTGAATTGGAAGTACCAGAATCTTTATTCATTATCTATCTTAAACATTCCTGATCTTGCAAACAGCAATAATCTCACCACGTTTATTATGTAGCTATTATTTCAATCATATCATAACTTCATCAGCAGATGGAGACATGAGGCATAATATGCCATGTACATGTTACTGTACCAATTCTTAAAATTCAAGCTCTGATTCATAAAATGTACAGTGTTTATAGTTTACAGTGCAGCCAAATAAACTCACATTGTTTTAACTCTTTCTCTGCCAGTGTTGTTTAAAAAAGCTGCCAGCCAGCACCAACATTTTTGACAAAATTCACTGATTTTCCAACGACCGCAGAATATTCAGTTCAATGAATATGTTAACATGGAAAATATCAAAAGAAATCCAAATCTTCTAGTTTCAAACACACAAAAACGTCTTGTTCTAGCTTCATTCATTCTTTTTTTTTACAAGCACTTGAATGTTGATTGGTTGCATCAAAAAATTCACTTTTCAGGTGAAAAAAAAGAGAAAACAGCGTCGGGACATTTTCAAGCAGAATATTGACTTCATGTTTCGCGTTGTGGTCAACATTAGGTGTGTGTCCTCTGTCCGAAACACTATCCTAGAGGCCCAGGGGCTTGAGCGCTGTCTGCCCGGGCTATGGTGCTGCGAGGCTGTGGTGTGAGCAGCGTCTCTGTGTCCCGGCTGCTGTTGAAGTCCCGGGACCTCAGCGGGAGCAGCCCTGCTCTGTGCCCGGGCTCTGTGCCCAGATCATGGTGGTCTTTGACCTGGGTGCATCATTACTCCCCCGGACTGCAGCGCAAGCAGCCCCACTCTGTGCTCAGGCTCTGTGGCCGGGTCATGATGCTTTCTGACCTGCACACCTGCAGCTAAGCTCAGATGATTTCATACTAGACAACACCATCTTCTTCTGCTGCACATTCCAGCGGTTCCCTTCTTCTTCAAGTGACATTAGTTTTGTAAGATGATGTGTCACAGCATCCCCTACTGCCTTACGACGAAAACAGCAATTGATAGAATATCTCATCATTGGCAGGGAAAGACTGAATGAAAATTTAAAAAATGATTCAAAGTGATCCACTGTGAAAAATGCCCCAAATTACTATACTGTAGAGACATTTCTGATGAACAGTCTCACTTTTTATTTCCTGTGACTGCTTCACAATAAAGGCCAACCTGTGTTTCACAAGTTGAATTCTTTTAAGGCATATGCTATTAGCACTCAGGTGTCTGTAGCCAACAATGCTGTTTGCACCCGCATGACAGAGACAAATCATGATCTTTCCCTCAACCTAACCATGTAATTTTGTTTCCAAAACCTGACCAATCTGTGACTAAAAACTAAAAATAAAATCTAAAATGTCAACACTGACCTCTAATCTCACACAGGACTCAAACCCCAGTCTCCTAGAGAGTCATCATTGTTCCTCATTCATCCATCATAACCTCCTCCCTGCAGACACTTTGACTTTGAGACTTTTTACCTAAACTAGGCAGCTGGGTGTAAATAGCCGAATTGCTACCAAACAAAAGTTGTTTAAATTTAGTGGCATAGTGTTTGCTAGGGTCAGGTACCAAAACCAGGTGCCAATACAGCACGAGCTCCTATATGACCAGTACCTACCACAGTGCAGATTACGGTGGTTCATTTTGGTGCAACAAAACTCAGCTGTTGATTGAAATTGTTGGCCTGTGATGCATCATCAAACGTGCCTATTTAACATTGCCGTAACACTGTGACATTAGCATACCATTAGCCATCATGCTCAACTGCTTGTGTGACCTCATGCCAAGCAAATGAGTCAGCAGTGTGGGCATCCTGGACACCCATGATGAGGAGGAGAGATATAAAACACTAGATACAACTTCTTATAATAGACGAATGCCAAAGAATTGCTAAAATTTGAAGTTGGAGTTTGTAGGATGTTAAGAATTCCAACTCAAAATGTATTTTGCTGTAATTCTGTTATTTAGTGTTAAATTTGTGTAATTCAGTTCTTGTTGGTGGTGTGTAATGTGAATTTGTTTAGTGTTTTGTATTTTTAGATTTATATATTTTAAATATACTTGAGATGGTAGTGATTATTGTTCAATTTCATGTTCATGTTTAGCCTTATTTGCAAAGCCATTTTTAAGTGTTTTGAGTCCAGAATCAAGTAAGCAGTTCTCTGTGTTTACTTGCTAGCAATCAGCACCTTTGAATCAGTGGAATAGTGTCACACCATTGGTAGAAATGCGTATCGTATCAGCTGTGTGTGCATTTATGTACTTCATAATGTGTGTGAACTAGATAAAAAAATGTTGCATAAAAATTTCCTTGCCATGGTAGTGATGATATGATGTGAAATGGCTGTGAAATACCTGGAGATCAAACTGTCCATTTTTAACATGAGCCAAGTTGTACTCTGAATTGGATGTATTTTTGCTTTGCAATTTACCCATGAAAGAGCCTCATTGTTCCCCCATGAGTCGACATGCTTTCACGCTGGTCCAGCAGTTATTCTGTCCTGCAGCCCAGGTGCACCTGTGCCACAGAGTAACACAGCCTGTCATTAGCACTAATACAGCTGTCAGGGGAGCTGCAGGACTGCTGCCTGCACAAGAATGCAGCTCAGCTGGTTCACGTGTGCTACACTTGTCCCTCTCATAAGTTTCTTGTTTTTCCTCGACGGCTTGAATCTGGCTGATACCTTGCTGTCAGTACAACTGTACAGCTGCACAGAGCAGCTTCCCTGCAGAGGCATTGCTAATCAAGTCTTGTTTTGGTCCTCAGCAGCTAGCAGTTGGACTTCAGTGAATAGCTTCACAACTGTCGACACTGTCACACATCTCCATGAACTGGCAGCCCATGAGAGAGAGTAATTAGATGAATCTTGGCACTGCATGAACACATATAATATGAGCTAAATTATAAAAGCACTGCTAGAGTGTTATATAAACTCAAAAAGTGTTGAATAAGTCTGTTCTGCACCTTCATAGCACACCCCACATAGAGCATGTTAAGAAACTCATTTAGCAGCAGTGTTCAGCTATACGCTGGTGCAGATTTCTGGTTTGACACTGATTAATAATATCTCATAAACACCTACGAATTAAAAATAATAAAACACCAGCCTCACTCTGGCTCAGAGACGCAGTACATCTTCAGCAAGCATCCAGTTTCTAAATGAAGATGAACTAAGTGGAATCTACTGAGCATATTGGTCTGGGAACAATAAGACAGAGAGGGAGCTCACTGCTCGACGTCCTGCTGAGATAACACAAGTCTTTCTGTCAAGATTTTTTTCTGCTTTCATAACCGCAAAGTGGCAAAAACAAAACAACCACAGGACTGTATTTCAGACAGACAAATGCGAGTAAACATATGAGACAAACCTCTCATTGATCAAACTGAGCTGTTCCACATCTTGACGGCTTTTTTGTTTAGATTTATCTCGCTGTGTCCTACTTTAAATGAATTCATGAAAGTTGGTAAAAAACGTGACTTCGGATGTCAAACAACACGGACCGAGCTCGGCTCACAGGGAAATGATGGCGATAATTGTGTTTGTTGAATGATTAAGATGGTTTCAGAGAACAACTTGTGCCTCTGTGCCTTGGTAGCTTCGTGTTGATTAGAAAGCCATCCATTTTAATGGCTTTTCTTCTCTCTTTGTTAACCAGGCACCTCTCTATACAAGAAAATGTCACCCAAATGAATGGCATGCTATTAAAGGGGAAATAATAGCTCAAAATAGCAAAACAAAGGAAGGAAAAGACATGGAGACAAAAAAAAAGGTTTGAGATGTGGAGATCTCAGCTTGATGCTCACAGTGAGTATGTTTTTCTAAACTAGTCAAAACTCGTGAGCGCGAGGTTGGTTAATTTTTAAACATCCATTATGCTGCTCCAATTCGACAGGCCTTTTTCTGATGTACAAGTGATGAGGGATTTCATTCTTAAGATACTTTTTCTTACCCATCCTTGCGTGCAAGACACCAGCTGCCATTTGATGCACCTCAAGCGCACATCAAATGACATCCAGCTCTCAGCAAACAGACATAACAAGTGGTCAAGGTGCCATGCAGGATGTAATGATCCAGGGAGTGAAAGTGATAAAATTGCTCCTCTGGAGAGTCAATGTGTGGAAGTACAACAGGTTCATCCTAAATGAGTCAGCCTGGTGATGACGCATGTCAAGATGCCACCGATGTGCTGCCTTACATAGAAAAAGAGTTGTTGAAAAATGATTTTAAACAATTTTCTCACATTCCTGCAGCTTCCAAGATCAAGACCTTAGCCATTAACAATTTTTATTGAGAATATTCTATTTTTATTAGTAGTATAAATAGTTTTCTTAATAGTGTCTGCTTTCAAAACAGTCAATAAATCAAATCAATTCTGTGGACAGACTGGCCTTCAAAACTCGTCACTCCTTCCAATGCGTCACCAAAATGACGGGTCTTTCTGAATGAATCCATTACTTGCTTTTATCAGATAAAGAGCACAAATGGCTTCCTCAACATCAGAGCTGTCCTTGTGACATCCCCAAACATCCAGCAAGACTACTTGACAAAAGATACAAAAAGATTTATGTGGTGTCCAAATGCGGTGTTTGATCTGACTGATTCAAAACCGGGATTTATTTTTCTTTGAAAAATAACCCACTGCAGCATGTCCAATAAATTCTAAATGTGGCAGGTTAAATGACATTTTAAAGCAAATTAGAGTTTTATGTGCACTTTAAGATATTTACCTGACTAGCAAAAATGACAGCATTCATTATTTGGTAACACTCTACAACACTTACAATGTTGCTGTAAAGAAAGATACTTACTTTTTACTGACAACTACTTGCCATCATGAGAGTAAATATTTCTAGCAGAAATGGCATCAGTGTGTTTAAATGTCTTTAAAATGTTGTGAAACATCCTCCGGAGTTTTTTGTGGTTATCTGGTACAAACAGACAACACTGGGTTCTTTTAACAAGAACGACAACGTTTTCCAAACCTGAAGCAATTTTTAATTCACAATTTTTTGGGAAATATGCTCATTTTCTGTCTTTGCTGAGAGTTAAAGGTGGAGCAAGTGGTTCTGGAGAAAGACTGAGTGTTGAGTGTCTTTGCATTGGAGGCTCAGACCAACCTTGGACAGAGAATTAATTAAGTCTCTTGACTGGGACGGCTGTGGCTCAGAGAGGGAGAGTGGGTGGTCCACTGGTGAGAAGGTCAGAGGTTCGATCTCTGGTTCCTACAGTCTGCATGTCAAAGTGTAGCAAGATACTGAACCCCAAATTTCTAGGTGCTTGTTGGCTGGATGTTCGTGCCATTGATGTGTGAATGGTTGAATGTGGCAGCTGTAAAGCTCTTTGAGTGCTCTATAGACTAGAAAAGAGCTACATAAAATGCAGTCCATTTACAGAATCACTTACTCCACCTTTTAAAGAAATGACTGATACCACTGTCATGTCTGTGGACTACAGTAAATGTGAATTTGCCATTTAGCTTGGTCAAAGAAAAAGACTGAATGATCTGCCTATTAGCAGCTCTGATGCTCACTAATTAGTTAATTTATAGCATGTCATATCTCATTTGTTTCTTTTGAGATTTCCAGGCCACCTGAGACCCCAGGAAGTTACTTCTCCCTGCCAAGAGAATCTGAACCACCCCCCACCCCCCACAATAAAGAAATAGTATTGTTGTTTTTACACATCAGTTTTTCAGTCATCAAACAAACAAAATATATGTTAATCAGTTGGTTTAGCTGGTGTGGGTGGACAGACTGTTAACACTGAACACCTCCAGGCTCTGCTGTTTCCCTGTTTCCAGTCTTAATGCTAAGCTAAGCTAACCGGCTGCTGTGCTGTAGACTTAGATATTAAAGATGCTTTATAACAACAGGTGATGCAACTGGTATACACTTCCTGTCTCCTAATTTGGCGAAAGTAAATACAGTAAACTAGATTCAGGACAAATCTTAATGTTTGCCCCTTATTTTGTGATTTGTTTAGAACTGCTGGCTTAATATGACAAATATTGTTATAGACCATATCTGTGTTGCCAGATCTTGTGATGTGCTGCTGAGAGAGAGACAGGTCTCAAACAAAGTTAATTTTCTGCTTATTTATGTGTCTGAAAATGGCATGTTGGTGTCAATTTCTGTAAGATGTGTGGCTTGAGAAAAATATTTACTTCTGTAATTACTGGGTGAAAGAACTGGTCATATCAGAATCAGAAACCTTATTGATCCAGACATTAACCATAGCGGTTGCAGATCAGATGGTTATTTGGATCATTTTCAGAGCCGCTGCCCTTTTTTGTCTTTGTGGTATGAGAACTTGTTGCATAGACAATGCAAAGTAGAACCAAAAGTTTGAGGACAATATGGACAGTCGTTCCTGCAAGTGTTACTTTAAAATCCACTTTCATTATGAGGCTCAGGGTTTTTCAAACACACAGACCCCACATGATCTCTGTTGTGTCTGTCTTTGTTGAAACAGAACGCTGTCTTCAGAATGCTAACTGGCATTTTGTGGGCCGCATTTGATCCAGGGGAAACGTGTGGAGCTGGTGGGCTGAAAGGTTCCCTGCTACCGTTACAGAGGCAGAACAATCCCACGTGGGAATAGTGTGTCCTCCCCCTCCGTCGCTTCCATCTCAGAACTCGGCCAGCTCTCCCTCAGGAGAAACTTCAACAGAAAAACAAGGCGATTAGAGAAGCAACCCGCAATACGAAATGACTCACCATGCAGTTTACCTCCAGACATGAGATTTTATACCAGCTGCAATTCTCCACCATCTCCAAGACATACGCTTGCCCGCTTTGTCACCGAACTTGACATTTCCAAGTAATTACAGGTGTTTCTCATTATTGGCCGTCTGAGTTGAGGCTACTTTCTCTTGACACCAGCATATGTTTGAAGATAAAGCATAATTTAATTACTTTGTGAGTTTCATGTGAAGCCTTCTTGTGTTTTAACTTTCTATCTGGACATATGGGCAGCTGTACTGCCTGTGCATAGTGTTAACAGCACTCATGTCTCACAACACCAAGAGCTGTTTTCAACAAACACATCTCGCCCAGTGCAGATTAGGCATGGTGAATTACAGATCAATCTCTCCTGACTCTGATCTCTGTTCAGGCTACAATCTGCCACTGTTTTCATGTTTTGATCTATCTTCTTAAGATGGACTGATAACAGCAAGAAACGCCTGAAATGGAAGACGCTAGCATGCGGTCTACGGGTGCAAAACTCCCCCCACCGCCAAAGTTCATATCTCCACCATCACCACATCAAGTGTCTTTGCTGAAATGTCACAGATATGACAGGTGATAATTTACAATGGCAGCTGCAGGGTGGAGTGCTGGCACAATCTCCATCCATTACATCTGTGTGTGTGCGTGCCTTTATGGGACAGATAAGCAAGGGGATGTTGGTTTTAGCACTGTCTTGGTACATGGCGTACATCTCATCTCTGCTTGACAGCCTGTTATGAGCTCTCTCCAAACACGTCATTGACAAGTGTCTTAAGCTGCCTGTGTCTCCTTGAACTGAGGATAAATGACTGTGTCCTCTTGAAAGCTTAACAATATAAATGATTTATACCACCCAAATGTCCTCTCGGTGATTCATGGCTAGCTGCATGTATAGCTGTAGCTGGCATTAAATGCATAAACAGCTGAGCTAATGTGGTTAGACTCGAGGCACGACACAGTGTGAGGTTATGTGCACCTGCTTGCATCAGAGGAAGATCTTTCTCTGGCATTGAGAGGGTGCAGTGGTGGACTCAGACTGTGAGGGTCAGGAGGGGCAAAAAAAATCAAACGGGCCGCAGCTGCATGCGTCTCAATGTACTTTATCACATTTTGTCCACTTAAATTGCACTCAAGCATCTATCTTGGACATTGGGCCACTCTAGAGGGAACTCCCCCCCCCCCCCCCCCCCCATTTTGTCCACTTAAGCAGTACTCTAGAGGACACTTTAATTTGTTTTGGATGTTGTCCAACTGAAAGGCATCTACAGGACAGTTTGTCATGTTTTTTCCACTGAAAGGCCACCCAGGGGGTCACTTCATCATGTTTTCTCCACTGAAATGTACTTTATTAGTTGTCTTGGACATTGGGCCATTCAAGAAGGCACTTAATCATGTTCTGTCTACTTAAAGATCATCCAGAGGTCATCTCACTTTGTTTTCTCCACTGAAAGGCTGTTTATCATTTGTGGTGGATGTGGGCCATTCTAGGGGGCACTTTCCCCCATTTACTCCACTGAAAGGGCACTTTAGAGGGCACTTTTATCAAATTTTGTCCATGGGGAGGGCACCCAGACATCACTTTACCACGTTTTCTCCACTGAAGGGGCAGTCTTGAGGGAACTTTGCTTCATTTTCTGTGCTGGAAGAGCACTGTATAACACTTTATAACATTTTGTCCACTGGAATGGCACCCAGAGGTCACTTCACCAAGCTTTCTCCACTGGAAGAGCACCCTACAGGGCACTTTATCATGTTGTCTTGGACACTGGGCCACTTTGACCCCACCAGTGAGAGGTTGTGACGTTCCTGTGGTTGGTGCTGATTAACAACTCCTTGAGGGGGCTGCACACCCATGAACCTACTGTCAGCTTTTATAACTCATACACATACTGGAAATCTGTGTTGTACAAATATGCATTTGCATACAGAAATTGTCCAGGTTGTTATTTTCCAGTATTAGGCCAGCGTTGTAAGACACAAACAAAAACTGACAGAGCAACAAATATTATGTCAGTTGTAGTCTACTCATGTGCTCGAAGTCATTTACTTGCAAAAGTCATTGTTGTGGCGAAGTATAACTGTGTATTTAGTAAAAGTAATTCTTTACAAAAACACTTACTGCTTTGCACTCTGGTGTTAATTTTAAATAAAAGAGAATTTTAAGGTCAACTCAATTAGCCCACTTCCCTTTTCCAAATTGAAAAACCTATTTGCATTTGCTTTTTAATACTCTGAATTCAGTCAGCTGTGGAGAATTTGTAATGTGGTCGTAGGTGCCAATGCTTAGATATTTCTTAATTACAACATAATTGATGGCTAATGTTTCGTAGCAGGCAGGAGAGTTGTTGTTAGTGGTGCAGTAGCATGAAAAGGAGAAGTAAAACTTGACTATGCTTGAGCAGCCAAAGTTATTATTTCATTAGACCTTGGGATACACGTGTGGCGCTGTGATTCAGGCACACAGCTATCAGCCTGGAAAATCACACAGAGATTGTGTTTACATGGTAATCGGCATTCAAAGTGTACGGGTCATGATCAGGAGAATTAATCTAATTACCATTATCATTATTTTATTATCTGATAAATTGGCTGTCTTGACAAATGCTCCCTGAGGATGCACACGCGGGAAACGGCAAAGTGCAAAATGCCAAAGTCTCTGAGTGAATGTGGTTCTGCTGGGGTGATCAAATTAAAACGACTTTGTCAGTCATGCCTAGATATACACGTGGGGCAAGGACGGTGTGAAATTAAGGTTACAGTGTAAATTCAGAAATTACTTTGTCAGTTGGTTAATATTATGTTGCTTGTTTGGCTTTTAAAGTGGTGAAATGTAAATAAAAACATATTCAAAATACCTTATAAGTTTGTGAAAAGGGTCTTTGGATTATGTTGCTAGGAAACAGCTTGCGTCTACTTCCTGCCAGCTGTTGACATTAACAAACACAGCCACAGGAAATAGACTTGGACCCATTTACAGCACAGTGTTTGAAACCAATAAATTATCTTCATGAGCTGCAAACTGATCAAAGTGAGTTTCTCATTATACAAACAGAGGGTCAATCCTCCTGTGCATCCTCAGCTGTTATTTAATTTAAAGTTACAATGTTTCGTTATTTCTCCTCAAAGTTATGAATTAGTTCAATCATATTTACAAGTTACTTGCTTTTTCAGACATAGCAGTGAGTCATATCTATGTGCACAGACAAAAATAAAATATATGGAAAAGGAAGGTCTTGTTCACACCATTTAAAATCCACTTTGTAAGATTTACAGGGATTTACTGGAGAATTTGATATGTTTTCATGTTTTGTTATCTTAGAATGAGTGTTTATATCTACGAAAGGAATGGGTCATCTTCCATGACCACTGCCATGTTTTCTACAGTTTCTACAGTACTTTTCTGGCTGGCTATAGATTGTCCTATGCACTTGGAAGGGGAGGGTGAGATGTAGCAGTATTCAGTCGGTTATAATCTACAACCTCACTGCTAGATGCCTCTAAATGTGAACTGGATGAACGGGGTTAGAAAAGTTAAAGTTGAGATGAAATTTAAAAAAATATATATATCTTTAGCCCTTTTAGACCACATCCCTGGTCATGTGTGTAAAATAAGTCATGCCAAAAAATCCCTCACTTTTTATTTCATATTTTGTTCCTGCATGTTAATATGACGTCTTCTTCTGTAGGCTTGAACAAACTACTTATAAAACCAGTCAACCAATAATATCACAACATACACCTATCAATGAATTTAGCAGTACAGAGCTAAGATTCACTAGTTAGACAGCTAACCACAGCAAGGTACTTCAGGTAATGACATGTCCACTTTTCAAGGTTGAAATCAAATTCCTCCCACTGTAATTTCCTACATCATGATATGGAAACTGCTGTTTCATCTCTGTGACTTCAGTGTCAGATGTAAATGCCTACAGAATACACTGGGACTGGAATACATTCTGATCAGCCAGATCACATTTTGAAGATGCTCACAGTGTGATCAGATCTCAGTCAGGTGTATGTAAATGTAATCTGTACGGTGAGACCACATGCTCAAGAAAAAAGTCATGGCAAAAGCTACAAGTAGTAGCAATAGCTGGCAAGACTGGCCTTGCAGAACGTAATTTAGAAATGGCATTTGTTTCCTCAACCTGGGATGCTCCATGTCAACTAAGTACATAAGCTGTGCTTAATTAATTTGTGTATTGCGATGCGATCCAGAGCCGATCAAAGCTGCACCAGACTACTCATTATTGCACAGCGTTCAACTCAGATTTCGTCAAATCACTCACTCCAAAAAAGAAAAATCTGCATTGTAATTCAGCTTGAGTTTAAATCATGGCCTGTTGGCAAAAAACACACAAAAATCTTCAACATACACACATCAATTGAAGCTTCTACTGTGCACTGCAGGCTTCAGATTTAAAATTCAAACACCACAGAACCAGCAGTACTTTAGAAAAAAGGTTGCTATTCATATGTATCCATATATTTCTTCACTAGTATCACTGTTAATAGTAGTTTATTTCTTTAATAAAATATCATCCTCTGAGGGGAAAAATCCTCATCTTTTTTCAGCTCAATCTATATAATGACTAAACGGTGCATGATATTCATGTTTTTGTATTAAGGCAGCAGGATAATTTACATCAGTTTCACTCAGTTTACATCTGTGAGGACAATTCAGACCATAGCAGACAGCAAACTGAACACCGACACACAACCAGGAAATGAAGAGGGAGAGACAGTTCATCAACAGGACAGTTCAAAACAGTGTGGGTACTGTGCAATGGGCACTTGGGCATACGTCATACTCATGGTGGTGCCTGAGCAAAACGCTCAGCGCTCCAGCCAACCCTCCCCCACTCCCGCTCCGCTCACATTTTCACACAATGTAGACAGGGATAAAATTGTTTTAATACCAGGTATAAATGTGAAGTTAGGATAGTTTGGTTCCAGCTTTTATGGGTCATTTGTAATGAATGAATGAAATATTTTCCAAAAGCTCAAAGGGAGAGGAGGGACACCTTCTAGTTTGCCTTAATTATTATAATGTAATGGATACTATTAATTATTCACAAATAATAGCAAATAAATAAATATTAATTTACAAATGTAAAACATACTCACAAATCATACAAAGTTTTAACATACTGGATGTATCCATTCTCCACCTGCATCCAAAGGCCCCTGGCTGACAGTGTCTCTCCTAAACCACCTGCACCCATCCGTCCCCTGGGACCTCCTACAGGCTGGTGTTCCAATCTTCATGACCCACAAAGCTTGTTCCATATTCGCAGCAGTTCATGTGACCAAATCTCTGAAGTGGAGGATTTAGCTTTATCAGGCAATAGATAGTTCAACAGTATGTCATGAAAATAGTACCTGCCATTTTTGGTGCAATTGTAAGGGGTTTTTTAAACATTTTTGCTTTTCCTTTTTAATCAGAGTCCTCACTGACTCATAACAGAGTGCATTTGTATGGTGAGACCTTGACTGTCTATTCTAACAAAACTTTGAATATCCTGAAGAAAACCAAAGAGTCCTCAGTGTTGTCCCTCAGATCAAAGACTCTAATCCAAGCTTTGAGCACAGTCCAAGAGCTGTAAAAGTCCTTCTGTTGCCTGGGCTGCACTGTTCCTGTGAGTATAGCATCAATGCAAAATAAGAAATGAATAAATGACAACAGAATTAATTATATTAAAAATGCATTAAAAATGTTCAAATCTTTGTAAATAGCTAGTTGATGAGTAGTGTACTATTAACCAGAGGTGGAACCAAGTCCCAAATCAAGACTGACAGTTTCTTAGTTTTAAACTTTGAGTTTCGAGTCTCTTCCTCTGTCTTACAGACTAATTTTTGACTTGCATGTTTTGCATGGTGCAATTAGCTTTTTGTTGACAGAAACCATGTTTTGGAAGAATTGATTTGACGTGTACTTTAATGTTGAATTTATCCCTTGTCCTATCTATTATCTATCTACTATTTTATGACTATACTGCAGCCAGCCACCAGGGAGACATCCAGATGTTTTGGCTTCACTTTGGGCGATCAGTAAAATACTTTTTTGATATTTGGACTTGGGGGAAGATATCAAGTATTTTCAAGTCAAAAGGCTCAAGGCCAAGTTAAGTCACAAGTTACTGGTGTTTAAATCAAGTCTTTTTTGATTTTGTCAAGTAGAGTCTAAAGTCATGTGCCTGGAGTCTGACTCACGTTGCGTGACTCAAATCCACACATCTGCTACTAATTTAAGAATATAGTTAATCATGAATTACTATATAATGTTCCACTGATTTACAGATACTTACTGCAGCGCAGTGCAGCGCAGTTTTCCCTGAGCCTGTGTGGGTTTCCTCCTCTACTCCTGCAGCCAAAAAAAAAAAAAAAAGGTTTTATAAATTGAAAGATTGTTTTTTGCATTGGAAATTCAAACATTATCTTACAGATATACAAGTGTATAAAATAGTCATGTTGAAGGGGATAAACTTGGTGCATTAAATCGGTGGCTGATTAATATGCAATCTTTTTGACTATGTTGAGGCAATCATGACGCCGATGTTTCTAAATGAGCTACTTTGGACAGAAGAAGTTATCTGTTTCCATCTTATTGTTTATGCTTCCCCGAATACATTATTCGGCTGCAGGTGCATCTCCAGTTACCATATTCATTGGACAGATAGAAAACAGATGGAGAGATGAAGCAAACAATTGTGGGATGATAATATCTACCTTCCCTTCATTAAGGCAGGTGCTGCGTCAGACAGAGGGAAAGGAAACAATGAATCACCTTTTATTCATGTTGGATCAGCTTGTTTCATGGTGACCACTTACTGTATCTGTTTACGGGCCATTTCACTCTGATAGGAACATTTATAGGAAACTTCTCAGAGAATAACAAGGTTCCCATAAATGGAAAAATTTACATGTGGAACCAGAACCAGTGCAGAAACAGGGTTTCATTTTATAGACTTGTAATGAATCCTCTGATAGCTGGATAATTAAACGGACAGTTACCACTGAGCTTGTTGTTGCTCTCCCCATTTTATGCTTTGTGTTATATTTTTTGTTTGTTTGTTATTTCACAGCCTGTGGAGTCAGGGGCTCGTTAATGATTTCAGGGCGGACGTGTAAAATAAATGATGACCTCTTGGCTTCACCTCGGCTCCTCCGGTGCGCCTTGACATAATAAGCAGTTAATCGCACTTTACCACTCTCTTTCGTTTGCTCTCCTTTACTGTATTTTAACCCCGGCAGGACGGGCTGACCTGCAGGACCTGGCAGAAAGCTGCTGACTGACAGCATAATTCATAGCTGCCCATAATAATTGGTTTAGCTCTGGCCAGTGTAAAAAGGACAATGGATAATGTTTGCAGGTGTGATTGAAAACAATAAAAGTGCACATACAAGTGGATGAGACGGTCTGGCATTTTGCCCCGATCATCCTGCACAACTGTCGAGACAAGTTTCCCAGATGTTTTCATGAGAGGCGTCAAGGCACAGTGCTGCTAACAAGCCAAATATGTCACACTCACTGTGTTTCAAAGAGCTGCACAGTCGCATATCTCTGTATTTGTTTGTTTTCACACTTTCATACTCAACCACTTGTTTGGCACGTCATGGGATGACACCTCCCACAAGAATTCACCTTGCTCACACTACAATAAACAGAGCAAGCACTGTGCTCAATCTTAATTTAGGGTGACTCTTGCAGGAGCATCGTCCTTCTTACTTATCTGCTGTGCTGCTATCAACATATTCACAACACCTCTCCATCTTCAGTTACAGAATGCAAACTATATTTAAACTTGTTAATATGAAACACTGTAAAGTGAGTTTATTCCAGGAGGTACCTGGGTGTCCTGGGTGTATATTACTCATGCTTCTCATTGCTTTTCAATTAGAGGAGAAGGAAGAGCAGCAAATGATCTGCTTGGCCCGTGGTGCTTCTTAAGCCTCTGCTTCTTTGTTCACCGTCGGGCCTCACACTGTAAATAATCAGAATGAGTTATACATGATGTTTTGTTCTGTGGATGCTGATATAAGTGGAAAGCCAAAACAATGCAGCATAATGAATGAGGCATACAGTACAATAGATGTTTGAAGGAAACAGAAATGTATCAGTGCACACACACTGCTGTCCATCTTTCTACTCTATGCATGAGTACATAACAGAATATTTGTTGTGTGTGTGCCAAGCATTGAAATGACTGCAGTGATACATTGCGTTCAGAGTGTGTTCACAATGTGTCATTTCAAGACAGAGACACTGCATCTGCTTTATTACTAACAGCGTACCCAGGCCCTCTGTATGTATGGAAAACTGCTCTAAAAGAAAAAGCCATGCTACACATACCTTACAGTATAGTGGCTATTTGATGTTGGCAACATTATGGTTTTACAGAGTCAGTATACAAAGAGTGGAATGGAAGGAAACTATGCTTAACCATTAGCGACAGCATCACATGTCAGTTCACTGCACCTGCCCTGTACAAAATGAGGACAAGCTGCGGTAAAGAATTCGTTTGACTTAATGGCCTCTGTAAAATATTTACTTTAGATTTGTGAATATGCAGGTTGGAACCTTACAACTGGAGCGTCGATGGCATATTCATGTTTTTTTTAAACTTTTCTCTTATAGACCACAGCTTGATATAATTTCATGGACCCCAATATTCCACAAATGATCAGAATAATAGACTGATCAGAACTTTAGTCCCTGAACACCTCAGCTGGAAGAGACTGGCCTGATTCAGCCAGATTGGAAGGAATTTTGAATCAGGTGGCATAAACCTTTGATCATCCATTAGAAAATAACCATATAAATGTTTATTATAACAATTTCTCTCTTGTTGGAATAAATATATTCTTTCTCCGCATATTTGCCCCATGTGACGGTAAGTTACGTGCCAAAAGCAAGTTTCCAGGACAGACAAAAACAAAACACAGCTGGTCAGTAGAGGATACAACTTTTCTGTTAGAAAAGTGTTTAAAGATGCTAAAATTGCTCCTAGAATATGATGTGGGTCCGTCATAAAAATAAGTGGTAGGAAAAGCTTCTTTTTCTTCTTTGTTCATGGGAGGTTGCTAAACCAGAACCACATATTTCCAGCAGAAGATACGTCACAGCAGATAGAACCAGTTTACACATGTAAAAAAAAGTTATACTCTGATGAATGCATGAACGTTGTGTACTATTATACTCCCAACTTTAAACTTCCCTTCCTCGCAAAAATGTGTTTTTCTTATTGTTTCTTCACTTGGATGTTTGTGTTTCATATTGCAGAAGGGTATGTGCAGAGTCGGATGCTATAGGAGGCTTCACTTCACTTACTGAAAGGGAAAAGCTTCTTTGTGCTCAGCTTAAATCTCAGTTTAAGATCTGTATGCACAAGCATAATTTTGTGACATCACATCTAGTTTGAAAGCCAGTCATGGTCCAGTATGCAGCTTACACAAGAGTGAGGAAAAATATTTGCATATTCATAAATTCTAGATTCTGGAGAGAGAAGGGGTAGATGTTAATGTAAGAATTTTTAACAAGGTACTTGAACTTCTGGTACTTATTTCTAAAACATATTTGCAGCGGATGTATAACTCACTGCATTTGGCCTTGCTACAACAACCCTCTCACCAGACAAGAACAATATTATTGGATGATTTGGCAAAAACCCTGGTTTACACACAATACCAATGTCTTTAAATTTCTTTTCTATAAAATCTGTAAATGGCAGCTACGGTATTGTCAAAGTTAGGTACCTTAAACAGTTGGTCAAGGTTAAGGAGAGGTTTTAAAAAGTGACCATTAACTGCAGGATTGTGGCAAAATGAAAACTCTGTTCTTACACTCATTTTCCACCTTGGACCATAAAGGACTCTCTGCTACTTATGTTTGCACTGAATGGTGGCACTGGACATAGATGAGGTGGTATGAACATAATTCATGTTGATACTGGACTGTGCTACAAGGGAAAACATTAGTATTTTGTAGAGATTTAAATATTATTTTTCCTTTAACAATTCAAATTGTTGAGATAATTGCACACAGGCTGATGTCACCTCCATTCTCCTCTAGCCGTCCCTACTGTATGATTTAAAATGTTAGAAGAAGAAAGAGGCATTGAGCTGAAAGTGCAGTCACACTATAATAAAAGTCCCATATGGATACCCAGAGGGCAGATACCTCTGCTGGCAAGATTGGTGTAATCAAGGTATTCAGAAAATCACAATTGAGCAACAATAGAATCAGCCACGTGTAGCAGCAGATGTGAGAGAAGTTCAGCTCCCCTATTTTCCAGGACAAAGCAGTCATTTTTGCTTTGTTCCACGGAGGGTGAATCTGACTTAAGCAATGAGACGTTACCTGAATAGAATTATGGGTATTGTAGTTCAAATTAAGTTATGCTGAGCTGAGCTAACATAAGGAGACTGCTGTGCTGTCTTTCCTCCTCCTCCTCCCAGCAGTGTATATGCATTTGTCTTTGGTTTAAGGCAGGCTATTAAAAAAATACTTTAAGTATAGTAGAAGATTTGAGGGGAAATTTAAATTTTGAATAGTTACATCCATCAAGGAGGTTATGTTTCCTATTTGTTTGTCTATTTGTCATCACGATTACAGAAACAATGCAGACCCAACACCCAGCACATTCAAATCATTAGCAGAGTGTAAGAACATTGGCAGAGTAAATGCCATGAATTTGAAAATCCAGTAGATGGTTGTAAAGTTCAATAGTGTCAAAACATAGCCAATTGTAACAATACCACACTCATGGTGTTTTTTCTTCAAACTAATTTGGGCTTATAGAAACATAAATACATACATATCATGAAACCAATAATTCTCTAAAGCCACATTCAGACAGAATCGGGTAATGCAGCAATTGGACGCAAGGTTAAGAATCTATACGCAGTGTTGAGGTAGTTTGGTGTTTATTTGTGCTTAGAACATAACCACTGTGAAACAATCGGGAAATAAAGTTTTATTTCTCTGACTCACCGGCTTTCTTATCATTCAGTCTCTACCTTGCAGGACAACAGCTGTGCTCTTTCTCTCTCTCGCTCTGAAACAAAGGAGGATTTTTGGTATCACTATTCTGCAGCATAAACTGCAAGCCAGATCAAGATGTTGAAGCTGGTTACACGACAAAAACAGAGATTATCATTATTTGGTCCATGAACTCTGTGTGTAGCGCCCGGTTTCAGCGGTGTCAGGCTGGCTGTGGTTGTGTTGTTCCAAAAGTTAAGCCTCTTTCAACTTTTCTACAGCACAATGCTGCATATATTTATATATGTATATATTTTTTTTGCATGCCCTGCGGCCCCCACCGACACAACCTAAACGCACTACCTCCGTTCAGAATGAATGAGATAACTGGAATTTTCGCCCCAACGCCTGGTTCTGTCTGAATGTGGCCTTACTCACATCCAAATGTGAATTGTCTGCAATGAACTCCACCAGAGGATTAAGGGAGCATAAAGTTCAAACTTAATGCTTCAAAAGAACAGGCAATAATATTGACTGTGAAGTTTGCCCTTGCAGATATGCATCCTTGAAGAGTGGACCGTTGGCTCTAGTGGGGTCCCGCACTCTCCAAGGGCCCTTCTAGTTACTACTGTTTTTATTATTGGAAGAAAACAGTAGAGAGAAGTGACTGGGGGGTTGGTTTCTATTTCACTAGGCACTGTGGGAGGAGGAGGAAACAGGAATGAGAATGTCAGGTTATGGTGACAGCTGGGGCTTTTGATCAGCGCATCTCAGTGTGGGATGTTGTGGCCAGTGGATGATGTGTGAATGGAGTGACAGGAAGAGATCCATGCATACAGGAGCAGCGAGAAAAGGCTTTGTCACATCTGTTACTCACAGCCCTCCTGTCAGCATGTACACTGGCTGTACACTGGTGCATGAATACACTGAAAACAACACATCATGTTTATGGATATATTTATTTATTTACTGTGTGATGACAATAAAAACTGTGGAAATGTGATGATGTTTACCATAATAAATTATGGTAATATCACAGTAACCACTCAGACAAATTCAAGGATGTGAAACAAAATGAAACTTGCTCATTTAGCGTCCTGTTTGATGTGTTCAGCTGTCAGGCGGTAAAAGAGTCTGTCCAAACTTTGCCTCCTGTTTTCCCGCCTGGACATGATGCTGCATTTCCAGTTACCAAACAGCTCCACAAACAAACTTTCCTCTGAGTGTGAAATGAACACCTTCACTCTCACAAACACACGTTCTTCAGAAAAAAGGTTAGACACACTGTCACTTCAACAAGCAGCCACTGAGTCGTTTGACAAGACAAGCCCACCCCATCTAACCTGACAGCCAATCAAGACTACCAAAAACCAACATGGTGTACTGTGGTAAAAATGCTTTACTTCTCTGAGGAAAAACAACCAAAAGCAGTTACTTATTTAATAAATCACATGACAAATAAATTCCAATTAGTGGCACCCTGAGAAGTATCATTCATTCACAGAAATGTTAAGTTGATGCTCCTCCCTCAGTCTGTCTGATGTTAGCTGAGCTGCAGTCTGTCTGTCTGTGTCGTGCTTACAGACACATCCAGGGCTGCTCTGTGACTTTCTGTGAGAATAAAATACAACTCTTTATCGCGTTTGATGAGCACCAGTGTGCAGCAGCGTTTACAATCTGTAGCCCAGAAAAAATAGTCACGTCACCTGTAAAAATGCGTTCATAAGCACATGAACACTTTCCCGCAGCAGCTTCTGTGGAGACCAGTGTGTCTGTCTGTCCAGACAATATATGGACATGATGTTACACCTCCAAGATGGCAAAGAGTGTAAAAAGCCCTCAGATCCTTAACTTGCGCAAAAGTACTAATATCACACTATAAAAATACTTCACTACAAGTAAAAGTTCTGCATTCACGAAAACTCACTGCAGTAAAAGTATGGAAATATTACCAGATAAATGTCTAATGTGTTTGGATTAATATTGTTGTTATTATTGTTGTTTACCGCTGTAGATGATTAAGGTTGAGCTCATTTTAACTACTTTATATGCTGCTGTGGCTAGTTCAATCTACAGCAATGCATGATGGTCTATAAGACCATCAAGTGTGTGTAGCATCACTGAAAGTCAGATTTGTGGATTACAAAGTACAGCATTTGTGTAGAAGCATGACGTTGGATAAAACGGAACTCAAGTAAATTACAAAATAAGTACAGTACTTGATGTAAATGTATTTAGTTACTGTCCATCAGTGATTACAACTCTGAATTAATGCAAGATTGAAATTACTGGATTGACATTGACACTGACTGATTAAATTTTGAATTTAAAATCAATTGACTGACTAATTAGCAGGCAGCAGACTCAACACTCAGTGTTACGTTGTAGTATTTTCTAAAATTTCTCATTTATGTTGATATCAATATTCACTTATCTTAAAATTCTACACAAAATATCCTATTCAATAAATATTGTTTTTTTTTGTACCTCATTCTGTTCTTTATAGATCTGCATATTCTTTGACCGACAGATGGAGCAGGTTTAAAGGAGGGATGATTGTAGTGGGAGCACTGGGCTGTCAGGTTTGACTGTGTGGCAAATGGTTCAAATGGGTCTCCGGTCAGTTAGGAGAGTTAGCAGAATTCTGCATAGGGCCCCATTGAGGTTCTGGCAACTAGACTCACCAGTCAGTCTCTATAAGCCCTTTGCTCGATAGAGACTGAGGACAATCTCCCAGGTATGGGTTCTAAACAAGGTGGAAACAAATAGAGTTTAAAAAAGAAAACTCAAAACACGGCCAAATCACCCCACAGTCTTCAGGGTGGCCCTTCATATTGGGGCAGTGACATTGTGTGCTTACCACTGAAGAGAACAGGAGCAGAGCATTGTTTCTAATCAGGCATGTCTTTCTTTAAAAAAAAAAAAAAAAAAAAAAGTAAGAGGCGTAGGTTTGTTACCGGCTGTACTCACCGCCGTTCAAGCAGCTACCATGCACTTAGAAATCCTGAGACAGTTGGTAGGTGGCGAGATCTGTGATTGTCTTGAGAATATCTGTGACCAAAGACAGGATGCGCCAAAATATATTGTCAGAATTAAGGAATTTTACTCATGTTTTAATGCTTTTTGTTGATTTCAGCTCAACATTCAACACAATCTCCCCCATGAAACTAATGACAAATTTATTACTTTGGGCTTTAGCGCCACACTCAATTGGATATTTGGACTTTTTCACAAATCCACTCTGGTGCTCAACACCAGAGCCCCTCAGGGCCGTGTGCTCAGTCCCCTCCTGTTCACGCTGTACACTCAAGACCTCCAAGTGAAGAGAACTGTGCTGTTAAGTTTACAAATTGCACCACCACCATTAGTCAGATTTCAAACAATGAGAATATTAGGAGGCAATCATCAATCAGAGTGGTGCATAGAAAACAACCTACTGCTCAACGTCAGCAAAACCAAGGAGCTGATTGTTGATTTTCAGAGAAAGGAGGCAAAGATGCACACCCTTTTCTATGTCAGTGGATCGGAGGTGGAGCATGTGAACAGTTTTAGGTTCCTGTCATGCACAGATTGATTCAGGATCCAAAAGAGACAGGATAAGATAAGATATACTTTATTGATCCCACACTGGGGAAATTCACAACAGCTCAGGAATATAAAGCACAGGTAGAAAAAGGAGTCAATCATAAATAAATTAACAAATAAATAAATAAATGAGTAAATACATTTCTGGGAGAAAGAGGGTAAAATTCCTGTGCCAAGTTCTTGTTAACTTTTACAGAAGAGCAATAGAAAGCATCCTGCCTGGAAACAGGACCAATAAAGACTCTACAGTGAATCATTTAAACTGCCCAGAATCATTTGTACCCAGTAATCAGTAATATATGCGCAGAGCCCAAAGGATACTAAAAGACAAATCCCACCCAAGGCACAGTCTCTTCATCGTGCTTGCAAGAGATACAGAAGTATCCACTGCTATGGCACTTGACTACAGAGCAGCTTCTTCCCTCTGGCTCATAAATTCACTCTCCACTCTCCGCTCTCCACTAAAATTACTTTTTTGTTTTGAGTGTAGCATAAAGGGAATACAGCTTGCATTTTGTTGTACAATGCTGTGTTGTAGAATGATAAATAAATCAACCTTGAACCTTGAACATGCTCTCAATGTTCTTATACACAGTTCCAAGAACAATTTACCAATTTACTGGAAGTCAGAAACAGACATTCAGCTAAAAATAAGCGCAACAAAGCTGAACAAAGATAGGTAGAAAAACAACTGTACAAACAAGCGAGTAGAAAAAATAGGTTTATATATGAATATACAAGGTACAAGGTTATTTATCAATTACAACACAGTATTGTATAATGGGATTAAGTTGTACTTCCCATTTAGATACACACATTTTTTTTACACTGCTATGGACCTAATACATTTATAATAATAGCTTCTATGTGTGTGACTTAGTCATTGTTACAATGCACAATGCCCTTTTGTGAGTAAAAACCAATAACCCATGCAGTGACATGATTTTATGAACTGTATTGATATCAAACCAAAACAGTCGTCATTATGGATGCGTCCCTCTCCTCCTCCTGCATGCCTTGCACCCCCCACTGTGTTGTTTGTAATGTAATGCAAGACTGCTGTTACCATACCGTTGTCCTTTAGCATGTGCACATCAGTGGGGAAGCAATGTAAACACTGAATAAGGGAGGGGGTGGTGTTGGCGAGAAAAGCTATTGAACCAGAGAAATAAAACTTATTTTCTGATTTCAGTTCTTACATTCTAAGCACAGCCGCATATCTGCGCTAATCACAACACATGATTTAGTCTGAATACAAGTTTCTCGGCTTGATTTTGCAGCAGGTCGCTACACATTTGAGGTATGACACACTTAGCAGCTTGGTGCTAATCTAAGTTACACAGCACTGCCAGGCAGAGGAGAGAGAAGGCGTCCATAACAACAGAGCTGACAACACAAACATGGCAAAATAAAGTCACACAAAAACTGACATGAAAAACAGTTACCAGCATCCAGCTTACTATTCTGTTTAGTTAACTGGCTTAATATGAGGCTTAACGTTCACACAGATTATCTTGACTCTCCTTCAATATTATTCCTATAATAGCCGCGATGCTAACGCCAGGATTGAGCAGCTAAATACACAATAAAGTGGCATAAACATGATAAAATTTACTGCTCCCATGTCTGCAGTTGGGTCACAGGCAGTTGGTACAGATCCATCCTTGAGCTTCAGTTTTGAAGTGAATCCTGCTTTGTACTGACCCTCGTTGAAGAAGCCGTCTGAAGTAAAATGGTTAGCGCATACACACAACACTTTGTGTTGGGGGGACATTTGATTTAAAAATAAAATAAATCCACTGGATCCTCTCTGGGTCAGACGAGGACAATAGATGGAGACTTGTGTGCTCGTTCCTGCAGCCAACAGCTGAGCAGTTGGTGTGCTCTGCTCGAACCTTCGACATCTTTGTTTGCTTACCGATGCAACGTTAGAGAGGAAAAAAACATGGCGACTGCGAGGCGGATTCACTGCGATTCAGACACACAGCTGCCTGGAGGACAGGACGTCACATAGGGAGCAAAATCTGAACTGAGCGTTTTGGCCTACATTCACTGCCGAGGACACATATTTTCACTGGAAAACCACAAAAAAGTACATTTTGCATAATTTGGGACCTTTAAAATTGAATTGAATGAATAATAAGTCATAGAAATAAATATAAAACAAACTATTCTGTATGGTGGAGTGATGAGGATTAAATTAAGGAGTCTCACAGCCTGAGGGAAGACGCTGCTGTGTAGTCTAGTTGCAAAACAGCAGATACTTCTGTATCTTTTGCAGGATGACAGCAGGTTGTAATATATATATAGAAAAGCTATAAAGACCAACAACATAGAAATAGTGCAAAGAAATTAATATTAAATGGATATATGTTTGCACATGAAGTGGATGGTTATGTATAATATGTGTAGTATGTGTATACATGTCTACATACAGTATATACAGCTTGCAGGATTTATAGATGGATGATATGTAAACAGTGTGTCTATTAAATGTAAATATATAATTCATAAGTTGCTGGTAAGTGAATATTTTAGTGTTACATTGGCTATATGACATTTAACATCAAAATCATAGTGATGGGCTGCAGAAAGAAACTGGTCTTGTGTCTTTAAGATCCAATTCCCACAATGTCAGATGGCAAACTCACTTTGCAAAATCAGCATTTCATGTTGCCCTTTTCGCCCTGGCTTCTCCTCCTTTTTTATGCACATAAATGTCAGCTTTGTCATCAAAAATAACATGTCGCTGCTTGCATCTGTTTTTTTTGTTTGTTTGTTTGTTTGTTTGCTACGACTCACCAGGCATTCATTGTACCATATGACATGTCTAAAAACAGTCTGACACAGAGTCTTTATTGGATCTACCTACACAGTATGATATGCACTGAACCTACAGTAAACTAAGCGCCTGAAGAAATGTAGCTATGACCCAGCAAAAGGAAGGGAAGAAGGGGAATGCTTTCAAGCAAACATTAATGTGAACAAAATATTCCTTTAACTGGTTTTGCCATCCTTTTATGAGGAAACACATTCAACATCTTTGTCAGGCCTTAAGGATACACACAATATATGAAACACTGAATGAACATTCAACTGAAAGAAGTCAAATTATATGAATTGACATGATACAATATAACATTTCAAACAGGATGGATCAGATACAATGAGATAATGTATGCATGTGTGCAAAGAAATGGATAAAAACTGACAGACTGTTATATGGTATAATTCAGTCTCTGACAACAACAGACATCTAATTGTTGTTAATGTTGAAAAGGTTGTAATTGTTTTCCTCTCTTTAAAGCATTGTGATGTATTTGGTTATGAAAGAAGGCATAAAAGAGACACACCAGCTGAATGGACAGTCACTTGTGGCGTTTCACTGAAAATGTGTTGATGGTCAAAAACATCAGAGATAAGAAAATCTAGCACTGACGCAATGTAACTGCACAGTGCAGCTTTGTCAAATCCAGGCATTGTTTGGGATCCTTTTCCTGACTGGGAAGTAAATCACTGCAATGAATAATTAATAACTCCCAAGAGGACAAAAAAGTAGAGATGTAAACTATAAGACAGTTCCTATCTCATATTTGTTTCTCTGTGAGCGAGCAACACATCAGATTGTGTCACATCTGCAAATATTTTGTCACTCAACTCTTGTGGTTTTCTGATGTTCCTTTTCCGACTGTATGCGCCTTCCAATGCAGGCAACACTGTGGAGGAAAAACAGCTCCAAGTTCAGTGCATGAAAAGCACTAAACCAACAGCAGACCTGATATAATAGCATTTTCTTTTTCCAAGGAGAGATGCTGCACTTGCATGAAGCAAATGTCTGCTGTGATAACTATGAAATGGTGTGTAATGGCCTTTTTTAGTGTGATCTTGACATAAGTGAGTGAGGAAAATGGACATAACAGCGAGAAAATGATGGTGACAATAAGGAAACACCACGCTCCGAATGCAAACACACAGGCACACAAGAGAATACTGAACTGCTTTACAATTTGACCGTAAAATACTTCTTATATTTATGCTACTTTTATGATTAAAAAACATATCATAATAAAGGGATCAGAGAATCAAAGTGTAACCTTAACATGCTGGAAGGTGAGACACTTATGAGTATACAACCCTTCGAAAAAAAAAAAATGCATCCTGAATGAAAGAAACGTGATAGAAACAGTATTGTTTGGTGTGACAGGATAAAAAATCATCCTCTCCCACTGGCCTGGTAATCCTCAGGCGGATAATTAAAAAGTGTGTGCCACAGTCGAAAAGGGAAAAAAAAAAGATTAAAATAAATAAATAAGTGAGGAGAAGGGAAGAGGCTCTGCGCAGATCCCGAGGGGATCCATTAAAGAATGTTTTCTTGAATTGAGGTTAGGTGCATTGATCTCTGTCGAAGCTGGCACAGCTGAGAGTTAACACTCCCTGCCTGCGACTCTGACTCATTTCATACATTATTCCAATTAAATCACTGTGGCCCGCCTGGCTGCCTGCCTTTCTGTTTTCTAGGAAAGCGGGAATTGGCACCTGCCACATTAACTCCACTGTCATCAAATATGAGCAAAGGACTGTCGAAGCTAAAAGACAAAAAAAGAGGAACAAAGATGGCTAACTAAGGTGTTTTGTCTTCAGCTGCAGAGGAAACGATTGGAGGAACGTCCACTGTGATAGATTAGACACATTAGGTACACGCTAATAGGTGCACTGTCCTATACAGTAGGCCTACGTGTCATCGTATGATATATTGACTGGTATGAGTGCAGCCATTGTTTTCATTGCCGTTTGTACAGAATGTGAAAGGAAAGCCCGTTATTCTGAGTTACTTTGGGGACATCCTTTGGCATTTACAGGCACTTGAAAGGGACATTCACTTCCAACTATGAAAGGCTGTATACTGAAAACTTTGACATGCACTGTTTTCCACAGTCGCTCAGTGGCGGTACATTGTAGACAGCAAGACATGACGTTTGTTTTTGACAAAACAATCTCACAACTGCCCTGAAACTTTTGATTGTATCACAATGATGGAGTTTGCCCAGCTGTCATGAAATTGTAGACCCCGGTGAGATTGTCTTGTCCACCCCTGTTTCCAAGGTCAAGAATGAACTTTTATGAACGTAAACATGCCAACATGAACAGGAAGGGCAATTTTTTTTTCTATTTTTCTGTCTCTTTCCCATCTTTTCAATATTTTTTGAAAGGTATACACAAGATGGTGCCCTGATCAAGCCACTCTGGGTTCTTTTGCATCTCTCTATCACATTTTTGGTTTGTTTATGTATATATTAGTTTGTATCTTTCTGTAAAGAAATCAAACTAAAAATCAAACATCCTTAAAATTGCCCAGAAGAAATGGATGAATTACATCTCCTCAATAATGTCTACTAAACTACTGTATCCAAGGTCAGCAATTATCTTTCAATTTCAAGACTTGTGTTTGTGTTTCTCTACTTCATGGCTTCTACTCTATTTATTTACAAAGTGTTTTGATCTGTGAGGGGATAGATTGTAATGAGATAATTGCATTTTAAATTAATTAAACGGGGTATGGGTTGGGGTGGGGGGTACGACAGTTTATTAGCAGAAAATGGCACAAATTACATCTAACATTCAAAAGTATGTTTTCATTAGTGTATAATCACCTGAACATGAGAATGAAAATCATTGTGTTTTCTTTACCTTAATGAGCCAGTTACGTATAACTACAGAGGGAGCAGGTCTTCTTCCACAGAGTCCGCCATGTTGCACTGCCAAGTTTTTAACAGTAGTCCATCATTATCATGTTCATGTTTGTTTATTATCATCACAGTTTAGTGGGATAGCATGCTTACATTTGCTAATGCCAATAATTGCCAATTTTTCAAGCTTTAGAAATAAACTTAGCTCATACCTTGACATTCAGTCAAGTCACATTTGTCCAAAACTAACGCAACTCAGCCTCCATTGTGGAAAACTCATGAATGTCCACTCATAGCCCTAAGAGGGTCACCAAGCTCACCCAAACATGCACTACATTCTGCAAAGCCGTGCTCATCTAAGTGAAAATATTCATATTTTTACGAGGTCTCAGACGAACAGACTGGTAGGCAGATATCTTCATCCCTAGAGCCTTGTTGTTAGCATGGCAAAAATTGATTATTGCAGTAACAACTGGATTCAAGTGAATGATTATCAGTAAGTACGCATAGAAAGTACAACACCAATAAATCTATTAAATAAACTGTACATATATATTTGAGTCTGGACCAAATTGATGGATCGACAGACCAACTCTGCCATCCCTAGGCCAAAAATATACATCAATCACATACCTAGTCATACAAATCTCTGAGGACCCTTGCTGCATATAAATCAACCCCACATGGGGTCATGACCCTAAGGTTGAGAAACTCTGGGTTAGGGTCAATATTGGTGAAACAAAAAAAAACAAACAAAAAAAAACAAACAAAGATGCTTATGAAACCCTTTTGGGTTCAAAATGTCCTGCATGTTGTTTTAGAGATGAGAACAACTTGGATCAGCTATCTGCCACACACACATTTCAGTGTCAAACCAGCAGAGAAATGGAGGCATTACAGCCGCCGCTCAATAACACAAAAACAAATTGTTTCAGTTTTTTCCCACAGGAGCAATATGCATGAAGCTAACTGACAGTGGGATCAAATTGCTTCTTTCAGCTTGTTCCTTTCACCTTACCACACCCATCCACCACGCACAAACAACGGCGAAAACACACCATAACATCACAGTGCAATCAGACCAAGCTCTGTGATTACAGGCAGAAAATGTATTTCTATGTTTCCTGTCAGACTGGGGAATTATGTGAGGAGGAGCAGCGTGTGCAGAGAGTCTGATGCACGCCCGGGTCACTAAACCAGGCTGTTTTAAAGCCCGGCAGACAGACTTTACATAAACGTTATTCATCGAGCAGCTTTTACAGATATGACTCCAGTGGCCCAGTGAGGATTGGCTGGACACTACACCCACATCAAGCATCTTCTCTTCTCGGTGAGAGCGAGGGATTAAAGAGAAGGGCAGAGCATTTGAAAGCCTTGTGCTATTGTAAGTGATCATTTGATTTCAATAACAAGTATCTGCCAATATCAGTCACATCTGCACAGAGAGTATTGAAATCAAGATATCCCTTTGTGGAGCTTAGATATTCTGGCACACAGTTATCTGATGTATTAGGGAGATTTTTTTCCTTTCTCTGTGTCTCCCTGAAATAAAGAAAACATTGATTCGGCATGCTGAAATTAATGCAAGACAGAAGGGAAAGACAGAGAAGGAGACACGAAAACAAGACTGAATCAGCTAGAAAGGGCAGCAGAGTGGAACATTTGACTAACAAGCAGTTTTTGAATGCACTTTGCTGTTGTCTCAGTAGAAACGCAGTGCCTACTTGGTCCCATACATCTATCGATCCTGCATGGCTGATGGAGATGTCAAGAGAAGGGGGGCAGACCTGGAGGACAAGTCAAAGAGATGGTAATAGAATGAGAGGACAGAGGGGAGTAATAATAGATGGACAGGACAGAAAGAGACACATTGATGCTTGGTCTATGCAGCTATAGATTGAGGGCATATGCTAAAGGCTGTCTGTAATGAGCACACACACACACACACACACACACACACAAGGTTAACTGCAGCATTCAGTGGAGGAGAACACAGCTCAGCACATCATTGTCTCCTAATGGGAGCAGGTTGCATTGCCTCCCCAGCGCCCCACGAGGACTCACGTTATGCTGTGTGCGAGAACGAGGAAACAAATAAACAATGCAGTTGGTGGCGGTGGGAGGGGAGTAAACATTCATTAATGTAAGGGTGGAACATGTTTAGCAGCTGCATGTAATTTGTGTGTTCTATTTATGGCCAAGTAAGCTCAGCTCCAATTACAGTGTGAACAATATTCTTACGGTTCTTTGTATCATAAATATGCAAATGGGCTGTCTTTTGATTCTGCTTGTTTCTACAGTGCATCTCTTAAATAATTGGCTTTCCCAGTGTACATAACGACAACTCGCTGCCTCTGTGACATGCATTTGATAACATAATTTTTCTTTCATGGATTCTTATCCTCCATTGACTCAACTGTAATCACATTACAGGCAGCCTAGTGAGTCATTTGACCTTCTCTGTATTCATAATAGGGACCAAGCTGTAATCTAATGTTATGTAATCTAATGTTTGATCTAATTACATCTATCCCTCGTTCTAGACAACACAAAGCCTAAAACGATCATATCTCTTAATGGAGGCCTATTATATTATTAAAGGAGAAATCTGTAATATATTTACTGTAATAAATCATAATATGAGGATGATATATCATCAGAGATCAAGAAAGCATGTTAAGTTGAAAAACTGACAATGAAGCTACAACCATGGTGTTTCCCTTTGAAATTTCTATCCTGGACTGGAATAACTGTTTTTGTATGCCCATTTCATGCTAATTAGAGTTAAAATTAATGCTGAATATTTAGCAAATGATTAAGTGTCTGTTTATTAGTTGTTTGAAATCATTAATAATCTTTAAGGAAGAGAAGATGTTTGTAACAGTTAAATTGAACAATATGTTAATGGAGTCTGGCTGGTAGTGCACAATATGTAGCAATTATGCCTGCAAAAATAAGTGCAGCAGTCCAAATAGTGACTTGGAGCCATATTAAATATGTTGTAATCCTGTTTGATACACTATCTATGGTTGAAGTGAGTTGTTTCCCCTCAGCCCCTTCTTCACAGACACAGCAGAGACAGAGCTGGCTGCAGGAGCTCTGCAGGAGCACAGGATGCATGCAGCCTTATAAACTGACAGTAACAAGTGACAACAAACCCCTCCACTGAAACTTGATCAGTTGTTTATAACTGTTGTCTGTCAATGTAAAGTGAAGTCCATCACCCTGAAAACAAAAGCCCACAGGTCTGAAATAACACACTCTGGATGAGTTAAGTGGCTACTCACTGCCTGCCAGTGGTTGACAAAGTACTCAAGCCCAGTACTTGACTCAAAGTATAAATACTCCTGGTCAAATATTACTCAACTACAAGTGAAAGTTGCTCAGTCAAAATTTTAGTTAGTTAAAGTATTAGAGTACTTGCTTTTAAAAATACTTAAGTATTCAGAAGGACAAATTACAAAATACATTTTCCAATATTAAATGACTCAGGACCTTCCCTTCCCTCACGTGAACATATATTTCTGACAACATTTGTTACTTGGCATTTTTGCTAGATAAAGTCAGTGGATTCACTCAGGATATGGGACCCAACAAGGCAAGGCCTGAAGGGAAGTGACAACTATTTCGCTTAAATTAATATGTTATGAAATTTCAATCATCGGCCATCACATAGAACCGCAACCACTGCAATCTCAGACAACTTCATTTAAAATGTTTATCTGGAGTGAAACAAATGTTTGTTTGAGTACCTCAATGTGCTTTCTCTGGTTGGGCGGTGAGTTCTTGAAAGCAGAGATGTATTTTGTTGTATTTGTGTTTGGTAAACACAGTAAACATTTGAAATGATATGATATCATTTCTCATTTTCAAAATCTAGAGTTGAGATATGGCGATAGATGCTCTGGTTTGTCAGCTTGTCTTTCTCCTGCTAACGCCATTACCATGTTTTGTTTGATTGACAGAGGGAGAGCTTGCTTGTGCTTGTTACAGATCACACCTGGATGATGCATTTCCGCTTTTACATCAATACCATTTAAGTCACTGTGATTGGTTTCCTTCTGTGAAGAACACAGAGTGCGGCCAATTGCATTTTAGAAAAGAAAAAAACAGCAACAGCTGACTTCAAAGCTCTGCTTAGCCTAAAAGTAACAATTAACGACAACCTTCCTAGAAATGTAGTGGAGTGAAAGTCATAGGTTTCCAAAAAACAAATACTCAAGTAAAGTACAGATATTCAAAAAATGTACTTAAGTACAGCACTCAAGTAAATGTCCTTCATTACTGTCCACCACTGCTGCCTGCCAAATTCCATTAACATTTTGCTTAATTTAACAGTTATGAACATCTACGGCTTCTTTAAGATTATTGATTTCATAAACAGATACTTACTCATTCAATCAAAGTCCATTTCACAGTTTTAATTTAAACATTTTAAATATCAAGTGAACTAAGTATTTCAACTCAACATGTTTCCTTACTGTCTGATGACATATTGTGGTCATTTTATGATTTATTGCAGTACATATATTACATATTTCCCTTAACTTAAAGTCCAGAGTATTTTCAGAGCAGTAGGCTTTTGTTTCCAGGATAACAGACCTAACTTTGACAACTGACAGTTATGAACAGCTGATCGACTTACAGTGTAGGACTCACTTGTTATTGTCAGTTATTGTCAGTTTACAATGTTTCATGCATCTTGCACTCCTGCAGTGTCCCTGCAGCCTGCCTGAGTTTCTCTGAAGAGAAGAGGGCAGAGGAAACGACTGTCATCAACCATAGATTCAATTTTAAATAAGATTTGAACCCATTTAATATGCAATCTACTGTTCCAGCTCGATATATGGACTGCCATACTCATTTTTGCATGCACAATTGCAATATATTGCTCCTTTAAATAAATGTGAAAATTACATAGCAAAAACTGCACTATATACTCTACATGATAAACAGCTTATAGGAGCATGTACTGCTTTATTTACATACCCTAGTATTCTGAATATTCATAAAGATGAAAAAGAGCAAAAAACTAATCCAAGATTTTCCTTGCGTCCCTACTTTCAGCCTCTTGCATCTGCAAACTTCCTGCTCGTGAAAACTAATGGAAAATGCATGCGGGATTTCAGCGGAGGCTCCAATCCATTTTAATCCTGAAGGCAATTACGGCGTGGGGTTTTAGGGTCAGTAGTGCTGTTGATTGATGGGAAGAAAAAGTCACTTTAACAAAGTGCCGTGAACTTCAACCACCTGGCTGCAGCACAATGGGTGTTGCCTGATGCACCGAGACAAAGCTTTAATGCTTTTTTAATGCTTTCAATGAAAGAATACAAAATGGAGAATTAATGATTGTGCCTCTGATAGGCCCTATGTGTCAATATCACTGATGCCTTTTGAATTCTAAATGAATTCCTTAATTTCTATGGATCATTTGCTCCTCCTGCCCAAGATGAACCTGCTAATGTCGTTGCCACCAGCAACACCGATGACACATATTTTTAAAGTGAATAGTGTCATTGATCAGTGACATATTTGCGATGGCTGAGAAGCCAGGTTTTGTTTGTGGGGAGAATCACTCGCTTCACTGTTTTCTTCCTCCTCTCCCTTTTAAGATCCATGCTCCGTATCCTAGCAACAGGACTCACTGCCCCCCCTTTCTATCTGTAGAGTCGGTGGCAGGGAGCAAGGGCGAGTGCGTAGGACCCCTGCTGTCACTGTCACACATAATGGTCAGATTCAGCTTTGGTCCAATTCCATGGAGATTACTTTATGTAATGTCAAGGGCCTAAGTCAGGAATCCTGAAGTCATGACATAGACAGGACATCATATACTGTAATAGTGGTAGAGAGTATACTGACTACAGTACTTGCTGTGGGTGTTTTTTTTAACTAATTGTAATTGTGTATTTGCCATTTTATGCTTTAAGATGGAACTGCAGATTCAGATTTGACATACAAAAATATTGATTGATAAAGTATGATGCACTTCTGCAGATTAAACCACTCAAAAGTATATAATATAGTCAAAATGAGCTTTACCTCAACCAGCTATCGCATTAAAATGCTGCTTACACAATAATTTATCAATAATGTCATGGTTTTGTAACTTAGTCCATTCATTCATTCATTCTGGCCTGTTTGTTCATCCATTTTCTAACTCTGCATTCATTTTAGACCCAGCCACTCCCACCTCACCTGCTCACCCTCCTCCCTCACCTGTTTTCCATTCCCTCATTAGCGCCCTCGTATAAGTCCTGCTTCATCTCCACCAGTTCTCTGCCAGATCGTGTTCATGCCACGTGCCTTAGCTTTCCAGTGTCTTCTTTTTGTCCTGTTTTGATCCTGATCCCAGATTTTGCCTCAGCCTTGCCTCTTTGTACCTTGTTTGCCTGCCTGGATTTTTGTACCCTTGAATATTTTTCAAGTAAACACTCTCAAAGTTTTACTTTTGCATGCATTTGGGTTCAGTTGTGTTTTCTGAACTCTGACAAATAATTATAACCAATAATATAATACATATGATAATATAACATGTTGCAAGGAGTCATTCTGCATTATGAGTATGTCTACTTAACAGTGTTTTTATATTTTGGAACCTCTACTTAAATATACTCCAATAAATATTATATATGTACAACAAAATAAAAATGACTAAAAAAGTGGTCGTGTGTAGGGATGAACCTACAGAGAAGTATCATCCAACTCATTAACTTTTAGCATCTTTTTATTCACGGTTTTGGTTTTACGGCCCAGAACTTTGCTGTTTTACTTCATTATTGTTGCCCTTATCAGTGTTGTTACTGAACCTATTGTACACTACCAGCAACACACATTCCAAGTTAGTAATTAGCTGGTGAACACAGTGGAGCATTTAGCAGCCAAAGAGTCAGATATTGCCTTGAGCAGTTGGTTCAATCCAAAACAAAGATAAAAAGAAGGTGGAGTTATAACCATCAATAGTTGCTCCAAAATTTCTGGTTATGTTTTTTTGTTAATTTTTTTAAAAATGTTAAAGTCTAAAGTGTTTATAAAGTGTCTCTGCATGTTCATACACCCCTAGGTCAGCTTTATAGAGTGAATATGTGTGAAGTGAATATGGCAATGTTGTTTTCGCAGCCTGCTGTGAGGCCCCAGCCTGTACTCATTCCCAACTGGTTAGATACCAATGTTTTGTCACTGCTTCTTGGTGACTCATACAAACACGCACAGTACTTGTTAGTGGTCGAAAAAGGCGTACCAGGCTTTCAAGTGACGTCAATGTAAACACATTTGCAGCTATATGAGATGAACCAGGCTGTTAATGTAGTAAAAACAGAGTCCACACATGAAGGAGAGAGGGGTAGATAGATGGCTCAAACAAACACATGACTTTCATCCAGGAGATCAGGGCTCATGTCCCACGTGAAGCCAAAACATTATTGAGGGAAGCATAAAGTGACAATAAATATCTGTTCTGGGTTTATCACCACACAGAAATATGTCTGAACCACCTGGCCAAATTTGACTGATAAAAGAAATTGCTGAGCATATAAATTTAGGTTTCAAAATCGTGAAAAAATTAGGAGTTTTCTCTGCTCTAAAATGCTGGGGTCATGTCTGCTCTGCTGTCTCAGTGACAAACACCACTATGACCTGAAAACAACCTGAAACACAAACACTTTGTCTAGCAGCTTTATTGGACATATTGTACAGATACGTGAGAGCCACCAGAGCCAGAGGACGGTGACAGGATGGTATTTTTCTTCTATGGGGTTGTTGAAGTGAGCTGAAGTGAACTGCTGGGCTGATTTGGACAGAGAGAGCTGAGGTACGTTCTAACTCTTCAGTCCTACATAGTTCTCTGTCTTTTCACATTTTTATCAACTAATATGTATAATGTGTTTAGAAGAAAAACTTCTTTTTTCCTTAACAACAACTTTAAAAGTTTTAAGGTATATAAAGTTATGTATGTAGCTGTGAGTTGCTTCAGTGATGTCACATGATGTACCTCATATAATGTAGCTATTGTAACCCCAAACATGGTAATCCTAAACCTACTGATGTAGTTTATGTGGAAAAAAAATACCCTTTTCATAACATGAATCCTGTATTATAAAGGCTTTGTGATGTCCACTTACCATGTTACCAAATATCTGCTTTATCCTAGTATTTCTAGCTCCTGCAATGAACATAAAAAAAATGTTTTACTTGGAAAAAACACCAAAATCACCAGATGGCCATTATGGTACCAAAAAAACTCCCAGTGGCATAAAAAGGTGTCATTTTGGTAGCATCAGGGTAAGCCATTATTCTCAGCCTAGCACTGTTTGCGCCTCGCTTCATCCATTGAACCCAACAGGAAATGGTACTTGTATTGAGCTAGAACTGGGAAGATATGAGGATCTTATCAGTGGCTAGAGAACAATGTGAGCCACTGTTTGAACCCTGCCCTCATGTTGTTCTTATAGACCTCTATGCATACAAAGGAAGTCTTTCCAGCAGACCATTCCTGTGGTCCACTTCTAGTCCCAGTGGCCATGCATATTATCAGACAAAAAAAAGATCAACGGGACACCAATCTGCCAAGCTTGAGCACAAAGCTGGTATGATTTCCTTGGATGAATCACAACACACTCCTGGCGTGCTCTCTATTCAAATCTGTGCGGCCTCAAAGCTGTGCCCCGTCCTTTCAAGTCTGCAATCTACCAACCGCCATCAAATTTGTTGCAGAACAGACACAGACAAAAAAGTGCACAACAAAAATGGAAAATAAGGAGGAAAAGGATTCAGAATGTTTCCCTGCTAGTATGGGATAATGTGGCCAAAGTATTGGCGTGTACAATGTCTCCATGATGGTACAGTCAATGAAAAGTTCCTCGAAGGACCAGCTCTCATCAGGCTATGATGCCCCCTCCTGTTGAGTCATCAGCTGAGGTGCTGATTGGCCCTTGTTTCCTGACTCCTCCAGACTGGGCATGGAGTGACCAGACTGTAGCAAACAGTGTGAAAGCAACTTATAGTGCTCCCCCGAGGTGATAGTAATTGCAGGTCTGGCCAAGACAATCAAATGTACTGTATAAAGAAGCATTTTGATTTCTGTTTATTTTTCAGTGGATCAGATGATTACGAAAGGGCTTTAGTACTTGAAACTGGTCTCTGCCTCGACCATAGCCTCAAGACACTTTTGTCTCAGATAGATTTTTATTGGCATGTTAACACAAACTGGCCTCTGACCATTCACCTCACCTATTATGTAGGGAAGAGAAAGTCGAGACCACAGCATTCAATAATTCACTTCTGAAAGACTGAAAAGACTAATTTGGTATCATTAACTATGAAAAAGTATTGATTGACAAGGATTGTCTTCTAGAAATACTAATGCAAAGTTCTTGACTGCACATAGTAAATGCAGTTCTACTCAATTTTCTGCACAAAGTTTGTGTCAATGAACAGACTTTTCTGACTGATTTTGACTCACCTGGTCAGTGTCCTGAACTCGCCGCCCTCAAATAATGATTGACTGAAAACCAAGGACCTTCATGTAGTGATCTATGCAAGATTTTCTACTGTGTTTACTGTACTCGATGTTAACAATAGGCTGCAGAGAAAACTGCCATATTCAAGGTGATAATGTCTACATGGAATTAGGTTTGCAATGCTTCTGTTGAAATCCCTGTTTTCATGTTTGTGTTTACCATAGCAATGACCTCATCAAACTGGCCTTATAACTTTTAATGACATCTTCATGATAAGTTCAAGCGCTGCCACTAGTTCAAGTTCAAATACTCGTGACACAGTTACAGTGATCTTATGACAGCAAATGTCAAGCCAACCATGTGACAGCTTAATGTCACATTAACATACATATAGTAATACCTTTAAGTCTGATAATTAGGTATGTTTACGACAGGTTATGTTGTCTTGGTTAATGCCAAGTTGTCATAACAAAAACATCTCAATGTCAACTTTGCATTAAAAGTTAAAAGTGTAAATAATCATATTTACACCTTCACACCTTCACCACAGGTGTCATGTCATGGTTATAACCACGTTATGTCAGTCTTGGGCACACCCTTTCAAAAACAGTGTTTTTCTCTAAAAACTTCACCTGTTGTTATAACAATGGGTTAAGTTAAAAAAAGCCATCATTAGCATGCCATAGCAGGCCTTAAAGAAACTATTCAGCATTATATATTAACATTACATTAGACTGTCATGTGTGGTTGGTTTTAATATCGGCTGTCATGAGACGATTATAAGTGTGTCATGAATATTTTCCTTAATCTCAGTTACAGTGATACATTTTGGACCTGTCATAAAGATGTAATTTAGTGTTATAACACTGCCAAATGCTTTTATAGCAATGTCATGAATAATTCCCATGTCCTCAATTAAAGTAGTATATTTTGGGCTTGTAATAAAGATGTCATCACGTCTTATTAAGCTGTCAGCTTAATTAGCAACACCTCAGTTCTGTACCCTGATGTCAACCTGGCCTTTTAAGTCCAAATCCTACCACTGTAGTTGAGATTTAGGAAAACGTTCATTTACACATTTATAATGGTTGTATGACAGCCAATGTCAAACCAACCGCATATGACAGATTACTGTAATATTAACATACAGTATAAATGTCCCCTTTAAGTTGATAATTAGGCCTGCTATGGCATGTTTATGACAGGTTATGTTGTCTTGGTTAATGTCAAGTTGTCTTAACAAAGACATTCCAAACAATCCAACCTTGCATTAAGTGACCGAATGACAACAGTCATACACATGAAGACTCCTTTGTAGTCATGCCAGGTGTCATGACATAATTATGACAGTGTCATGTCAGTGTTATGCATGCCTCTTCAAATAAAATGTCACTATTATTTTGTTATAAATCAGCCTTTCCCTTTTGCACATGTGGGTAAAATCAACGTTTTTAGCCACATTCTTTGTGAATCTTTGAGCATTTTGAAAATGAGGTTATGTATGTACAGCAGCGAAGCGAACTATGCTGCATGAGTCATATGAGGAGTTTATATGGTGATTGCAGTTACCTTTTTAAGACTATTTTTGGCATTTTACTTTATTGGACAAGTCCCAGCAGACAGAAAACAGTGAGAGGGAGAGAGAAGTATGACAGACAACAAATGTCCCCAGCGGGAATTGAATTGGAAACATTTATAATTTATACTTCTTAACCACTAGACCACTACCATGCTCCATGGTTACTTTTTTTTCCATACACACTTGTCACGATTGGAATACATTTTGAATTCTGAAATCTGCTGTTCTCTTTGAAGGAGGAAACTACAAACAGCCACCTTTCATGTCTGCAGACAGTGAGTGTTTGATAAGATAGATTTAGGGTGGGTATCACTCTAAGAACACCAGAGGAAAAAAAATACACTCAAACCAAGTCACAGATTGCTTCTTTCTTTATGGAGAATGAAATATGTCATGTCTTATATTAATGTTGTAAGCATCATATGACGTTATATAAAGCTTTTAAGTCTGAAAGGCTGTAATTTTATGCCTTTTCATTTAAATGCAAGCTGTTAGCCTGTTGTATTCTCTCTGTCCTCCTGTCTCAGACATTTTTCGAATTATGCTGTTTTCATATTACTGTCCATGCGTGACATAAGCTGCCGATAAACTCTCCCCAGACTTACATTCATATGTCGTTTATAGTTTGGTGCAGACCTTGCATTCACAAGACAGTCAACAGTCTGTCTTCCTTTTCTTTGCCCCCTCCCGCCCCCAAACCACCCCACAACTCACAACCCTTATTATTTTTCTAATAGAAGATAGCTCTTATCAGTTCCATGAGAGAGGGAATAATCAACATAAACAGAGTTAGCAATTAGCAAAAAAAAACACTTCATTTGCATGCAGTAATGTTGCAGCATATATTCAACTGGGAGACTCTATGTACTGTGGCCACATGATTACACAGAGCCATAAACAAAATTAGTAGTCTACCGAAACCCCTATATGGCTTATATGAAACTCAGCAAGGCTGTTCCCAAACAACAACAAAAAACATGATTAAAATGTGATCTATAGGCTAAGTGGGCTAGATTAAGCTTGGTTGCTTAAAGTTGCACGTTCAGCAAGTTGAGCAACCAGCATAATGAGCTAATGCAATGCCAAAAACTGGAAATGGCTAAACTTTTTCCTTCTTGCTAACTTAGAAAGGTGATCTAAGAGTCTACATCCATGTTTGAGATGTCCAGAAATCCAAAAGTCCTAAAAAATATTTTCTGAGCAATGATTTGCATGATTTGTCTCCACACCCTTTCCCACCTGCACCACTGACTACTCTCCACTTGACTACCCATGAATACCCACGATGGATGATTATATCTCCAAAAACAAAAAGGTAAGGTCCATCTGTAGCTGAAGGGCACAAAAAGAAAAAAAAACTGCAGGAGGAAATAGAAGAAATAGAAGTACAGAACAAAGCTATGAAAATGTGTATTAGTTAACTTCATTACCACCTATAGTTACCACTAGCTACCTGATACATTTTTCATCAGAGCAAGCTTGAGTTTCTTGCTTGCAGTTGGTTAGACAACATAAATAGCTTAGCTACAATTGAAAACTGCAAGCATTATTTAACTTCCTTGATGCAACCCTTTTTCTTGTATTTTTTTTTAGTATAATTTGTATATTACTGCTTGCACAGTAACATAATAGTAACACTACACCAGTACCACATCTTTTCTTACTTAAATATAGTGTTGTTATTAATGAGCAAGATGTTACAATCAAGCTAGAATTTTTTAAAATAATACATTTTTTAAAAAAATATATGCACTATGCAGTGTAAACAATAAAATAAACTTACTTTTGAAAGTCTGCAACAGTTTTTGATTTTAGTCTTTATTTTACCAGACACTGAGATAATTATGCTAATTATGCTAATTTCCCAACATGCATCTCTTAGCAACCAAGTTAAATTTCATATACTACTACAGATGACATTTTAATCATAAAAGTTCATAGATATCGGGTTCAAGAAATTTCCTGTAGACTGATATTTCTAGCCATGAGTTATACAAAAATATAACATCAATACAGTACTACCTTCGTAAGTTTACACCAATGAATGCTCTCTTTAGTGTCTACTTTTGTAATCTTCCCCTTCCTCTTTTCGCTTCATTTGCATGCAGTAAAGTTGCAGCATATATTCTTTCAGATGTTCCCCAATGAGAGGCTGCCACAGCAAATTATCAAATTAACGCGCCCAACCTGGGATGGGAATCACATGTTATGAGGCAGCATATTTGATTTGGCATCAGCTGTTTTACCCTGGATGCCCTTCCTGCCACACCCCGGGCATGCGACTGGCAATTAGGAGTGTGCTGGCTTGTACAAGCCCACCCAAGGTTTGATGTTTTGCCCAAGGACACCTAAACATGTAGACAGGAGGTAGTGGGGATAAAACTGCCAGTCCTGCAACCTGAAATGAAATCAAGTTATTATGTCTGGTTTTGTGATATAGTATTTTTTGTACTGCTACTGTTTATTTAAGCACATCAAGTTAATCCATAAAATATTAATACTAATTTATGCAATGTATAAAATAAGTCAAATTTGTGTGTCACAAATTGAAATATGTAACATGACATGAATTACAATATACAATAAAATCGTCTTTAAGTCACAAACCTCTTTACCCAGCAATATTTAGAGCAGGTGATCCAACTACTTTTAATCAGATCACCAGCAGAAATATCGACATGCTACTGGCCAATGGCCAATCAATATTGTAATTACAAGCTGTAGTGCTAATTACACGCTTTAAATTGCATGCAGTAGGTAGGATATGTAGCAGCACTAGTTTGTAATTGGATGTTGCCAAAAATGCTGCTCAAAAGTTTCCACACTGTGAAACAAGTAAACAACAGTGGTGGCAACTTAGCCGGAGATTTTGTTACTTGTCAGCCCGCTAATTATATTGTGCTTCATTATCACATGGACTGGCGGTTACTCATCGGGTGTTAACACATTCACAAGAGGAGAGTTTGGCAGATTTTTACAGGTTGTAGACAAATTTTATTGTTGGCACATTTGTTTGTAGCTTTTAAATGGCAAAAGCTTTCATAGGTGCAAACACTGAATGATAAATGACATACTGATTATGAATTAAATCACGTCTCCTTTTTGATAAACAGTATATCCATTGTACAATTATCCAATACTTAATTGCATTTCTGTAATTACACGTTTGTCAGTTTCATCCCTTACAAACAAGATTGGAGATTTTTCTGTTGTTGCATGGTTTAACTGTCCTTTCAAAAGCTCTTCCAAGACTCAAGTGCAGCCTGATGCATCTCAAATCACAGCAGTTCTTTTGTGTGTATTAGAATAGCCATATATCCTGTGTTTTTTTTTTTCTCTCTCTCTCATATCTGGGTTTGCTTTCAGTGACCTAAAATCGAACCAATTAATTGCCCCATATTTATGACCCAGATTTTATGTTAATAATGTCATGTAACCAAATTAGGCTCATACAGTACACAATGCTCTGAAAACATACTTGAGTACTGACATTAAAGCTGCTGGAGGTAATGTTGTTTTAACACAGTTTTCATTATATTTGCTAAAATTCTCATTGAGTGGGGTTGACTCTTTGAGCACATTTTGATAAAAGCATTTATTTAAAGGGCAGGTCCGTTATTTATTGATTCATTCATTTGAGGCTTTTATATCATTCTGTTGCTTCCCATAGTATTTGTTATGTATTCAAATTGAACAGTTGGTCAAAGTAGTTATATTTTGGCTTCAAGATGCTGAAGCCCCTCTAAAAATCTTGATGCAGATTTCTGCATGATGGCATTGCTAAATATAAACCCCCTAGTCTGAGGGAGGGAGCGTGCAGGGCATCAGCACTCTAACCTACGTCACTGCTTTTTTCCTAACATCTGAGTGGGATTCTCCATTTGAAAAACCCACTGAAAAACACAGATGGAGTTGCCCTTTAACCATTATGTGTGTGAGTGTGTGTGTGTGGGCCTTGATGGCACAGTTCTATGTGTCATTTTTCATCTCAAATGCCTCTGTGTACAGCCCTTTTCCCCCACTATTGCCCCTCTGGTTTGTACAGGTGCCCTGCTGATCTTCCCGGTTAGCTTTAATGCTGCTGTCCAATGACCTTAGGGCTAAAATAAATGAGCCCTGAGCTTAGACCTTTGGAAAAGATGCCCCTTTTGTTTCAGGCACTGTCCCTCAGAGAATCTATGAACACCACTGTTCCCATTAGATCAAATTAAATCAGGTCAGTCTGGCTGCTTACAATGATGCATCTCTGCCAGCATGTAAACAGTCGATCATTGCTGACAGACATCTACACTGTATAGGGAAACCAAACCCTCCTCAGCCAAGTGCCTCTGTCTGGAGCTGTGTCTCACAGGAGTTACTGTATAATGGCAAAGACAGATACCTGTAATAAAATAAATGAAGATCAAACAGGAAGTTAATATTAACTAGCATAAATTGTGCTGGACAGACATATAACTTGCCGTGATTTGCATTTACAGTGCATTTCTGAAATACATTTTTTTAAATATGGTGTGACTACAATCTCAGCTAATGTTAAGTAGAGGAGTAGCATTGTTGGTTTAAGGCACATAGGCAATGCTATGGCTATTGCTAACATCACTAATTAGTTCACTAACAAGAACCACACTATAAAAGGTAGTTTATTCAGATTGGTGAGAGGATTTAAGATGAGGGTCATGTATGGAGGGATGACTGGGGTCCAGGAGAGGGAACGAGGATGAGTAGGGGCGGTATAGGTTTGTAATTTGGCTGGAGCAGCTGGGGGTGGGGACTGCAGACGTATATACATAGACGACAGCATTGCCGCCATATTGGTTCCATCAACATTGGCTTGGGAACAAGTATTTATAATTGGGGGTGCTGTGTTGTTTTTCTGGATGATAAATGAAATAATATTCAAGGGTTCAAGTCCAAGAAAAAAAACCCAACTTTTTCTTCCTAAACCTATGAAAATAAAATGACTTATCGAAATTCGGCTGAAATATACCACACATTAAATCTTTTGGTAGTGATGTTTCTGTATTGCAGCAATGGGCCAAAGCGGTCCATGCAGTGTCTACAATATTATGTGTCTATGGTCGAGACTCAGGTGAGGAAATGTCTTGATGAGCTTCCTGCTTCATCATCATCATCAGCTGGGGTTACTATAATACCTAAAAGGAAAAAAAAATTGCTATTGTGAAAGTATTCACCTTAACTTGCATGTTTTTAATGGCGTGAGAAAACTGGAGCACCTGGTGGAGATCAACATGAGCTTGGGGAGAGCATGCAAACTCCTTGCAAAAGGGACCTGGGATGATTGAAACGTGGGACTTTCTTGCTGTGGGGCCACTGTGCCACCTGCTGAGAAGTGAGACAGGAGAAGAACGGACAGAGCAGATGTTGCCCCCCCCCCCCCCGGCCTGGTCGTGGTCATAAACGCTGCTGCTGTATGTATAACAAAGAGGCAGAAAACTTCAGCTTGCATTCAGCTCAGCTGCTCCTCAGCTATTCTTTACATAAAACAACAATATTAAACTTCACAGCGAGCAATCATCAAATTATCATATTATTCCTATTTATCTGTCACAATTGTATTTGCATCTCAAAAGTTAATAATAAACACACATAAAATTTCCAGGAAAGCAGTTTAACCGAAGGTAAAATATATGCATTAGCCCTTTATATCTTTTGCTCAGTTAACAAAACAAACCCTGTGTAACTGTCTCATTTGCATTTCTATCATACTGTGTGTTTTACCTTACTCATTAGCAAGAGGTCTGCTAGCTTAACATGGCAGAGTGCAGCAAAATATCTCTATTTCAACACATTACTGCAAAACTACTCTACTCTGCTCAACTGCAAACATTACAGTATCACCAAGGATTCACAACACTGGTCACACTTCTACTGGGGTACATGCATGTATTTTAGTGGAACATTAACTTACCTGTATGTATTACAAAAAGACAGAAAACTTTAGCATGCGTTCAGCTCCTCTGCAGGATTTGTTCTGCCACTATATGATTTTAGGTTCCTCCCAGGCTCTATGCGACCTCTGACAAACTGTTTGAGTATCATGCTAACACAGTAACAAGTAATGCACAATGAAATTGGCTTTAAACACTATTTAAGACACAATAACAAAAAAATATAGCATGGTCTTTTTAACCATATTCAGCTTATTTAACTTATTTTTTTTTATCATTATTATTTTTGCAATTAATTGTATCATAGTCCCATAATGAACTATAATGTAGGCCCAATGACTGTTTAGCATCTTTTTATGACATTTTAAATTCCTGTACTTTACTACATTTTTACTCTATACTTGTTCTATTTCTATTTAAACACATTTAACTCTTCACACTCACATATTTTTAATCTTTCATAGAAATCTGGTTAAGCTACATGCAAAATGTTTAGTTTGCCCCTTTCTTGGTTTTAAAGTAATCTTATAACAAAATAGTGTCAAACCTTGTATGCTGGTGTGCACTTTGTTTTTGTTTTTTCTTCTTGACTTTACGTTTTGTTTACAGGAAAATATAAGTGGGTTTGAGAGAAGGGAGAGAAAACAGAATGAGAACAGAGACAGATGTTTCTCCTCAGCTCTTAAAAAAAACTCTCTCTCTCTCTCTCTCTCTCTCTCTATAAATATATATATATATATGTATATATATATATATATATATATATATATATATATTTGCATGCTATATATATTACTATTTCAAACTGAAAAAATAACACAGAAGAGGAGAGCCAACAGAGAAGCTGGAGAAAAAAAAAATATCTCATACAAGATTACAAGAAACTTGTAACAAAGAAGAAGCTATCAAGCAAGTAGACAGCTAACAACAACTTAAGGAAAGCTTTCCAACAGCAAAGCAAAAAGAAATAGAAAATATTATTTTCCCATCTGTCAGTTTGAGTCTGATCAAACAGTGAAATATACTGGACATTGTGCACAGAAAGCACACCAAAATCTGCTAAATGAGAGAGAAATTGAGGTGTGGTCCCGAACCTGAGTTATAATAACTTAATTTAGTAATGTAGCTGATTGGGTAACTACAGAAATTAAATGCCCAGTGTGTCTCATTCCACAGTGGCTGAATGGAATTTTCTCGCTGAGGATTTAACAAAGGCTGTTTGGCTGTAACATCATGACTGTCCCATGAAAAAGGCACCATTTTTAAGTTTATAAATGGGACGAGTGTCGCTGCAGCCTCTATGGTCGAAGAAGCAAAAGCTGTGGTGTGGGAGGAAGCCAAAGAGAGAGCCCTTTGCTTGCCCTGAAAACAGTTTTGGCAAACACTAAGATGACTCAGGGGAAAGCAGCGCTTTGCCCAGACTGAATGCAGCAAAGGCGGGAAACAGCTGACCTTGACTGGATATAAAGCACAAAAACATTTTGAAGAACCCAGTCCTGCTGGACCGACTCTCTCCTGTATGAATGAAGATGTGGGAGTTATGATGCTGCTTCTCCGGTAGACACAGCTGCCATTTGACATGTGAAGAAAATGGAAGGCAATCAGGTAAGATATGCATGATTACAGTGAACATCAGGGAAGCCAGCGAGGCAAAAACCTGCAGAGGAAAATCATCCAGTCTCTAAGCTCTAAGCATGTAATATCTAACAAATATGTGTCAGCAATTACAGTAGTATGGATCTGTTATATGTTTTACTAAAGAGTATGGTTGTGCTCAAAAGAATTATCTAACACTTATTGTAGCTGTAGCCTATTAACAAGCACTGTTATCAAAACACTAGCTTTGCAAAGGCTATAATTGTAGCTGCTGCTGTTTACATTAATTATAAACTGAATGAATGCATAGAGGCCTTTGTGTTTGAACTTCAGCCTGTGTGTGTGTGACTGTGTGTGTATGGATTTCCTTTGGTGGAAAGACTTTGAACGTGGGGCTCAAAAGCTCCTCCACAACAAAGGAGGCATAATTGTTTACATTTTTTCCACATATCAACCACTACGCCACGCAGCTCTACAGAGCATCAGCTTTAAAATGACGATTGTCAACATTTGCTTCACTGACATCAAAAATCTCAGCTTATAGCCACTGATCAAACAATACAAAATTTGCACAGCAAACATACTGAAAATGTAACAAATAATGTGCAGCAAAGTGTGTGTTAATGCTGGTTTGCTGTAACTTACATTGTCTTTTACTTGTAGGTAGTGACATGTCTGAATGCAGAGGGTATAAATGACTGAAAAAAATATATATTTTCAATTGTTGCAGTCTTAAGTTTTTTGGCCTCAGGGAAGTGTCTTGAAGAAACAGCAAAGAGGATGTGATGATCCTCAAAGGATGTTATCTGCCAGCCCACTAACTGCCTCCAGGAGAAGGCTGCCAGGGAGTTGAGTTGGCAGCCGGCCTGTGATTTCAGTTCCTGAATTATTTTTGACTGTAAGGTGAGTGAATCAAAAGACCAATTCAATTCAAAGGGGACTGCAAGACTTGGATTAGCTTGTCCCTAAAGCTATTGAAGTTTCTTGGGTTGTTTTTTTTATTAATTATTTCAGTATTTTTGCCTTTATTAGACAGTCAGCAGTGAAGTGGCACACAGGAAGAGGGGCTGAGAGGAGGAGACTGACATGGAAACACAAGTTCCTGGCTGGAACGAAACATTCAACTACAGGGCGCTCCCATGAGATGTTTTTTTTTTTTTTTTTTTTTTTTTTTTTTTACAGAATTCATCATTACACAAGACAATTAAGTGCCTTTTCATGTTGGCTTGGATGGGTACTCTGCGCAGTCTATTAATAACTGGAACTATTTGGGTTAATAATACCACAAGAGTGAGATAGCAAACTCTGCGCTAAAGTACCTTTTACATCTCTGCCAGACTGATTGCCTGATACCAGGCCTTCAAAGCTGCTCATGCCACCAAGTCAATCAAGTCTCTGGTGACACGTAACAGCAGTTTCTTGACTGAAAAATGACCGACCACTGAACACCGTGCAGGGCTAAGGTTTAGCTAATCTGCACTGTGCAGAGTGGGATTAAGGCCTTTGTCAAATTGTTGTAAAGGGTTGTCAAGCTGTGTGCCAGAACCAAAGAGGAGTAATAACAACAACAGGGTAATGTCTAGAAAGGAACCCTAGCTTTGTGAGGTTTGTGAAACTCTTGCAAGATTTGTACTAGCCTGGCCCACTGTGCTGGAATTGACTACTGTTACTTGTAGCATAATTGTATTATACTGTGACTGGATAGTTCTTGTTGCCTTGACAACTAGGCTTAGGCAGTATAAAGGTATACCAGGGTATTAAGAAATCCCAGCGGTATGATTTTCAATACCGTCATTAATACACATGCTCCTCTTTCTATTAAATTGACACCAAGATGCTTTATTGTATTGTGCAGTTTATGCCACCAGGGGTCAGTCTCTGTGCAGCTGAGCAGAGAAACATGCCTTTCATGTGAAGAAGAAACATGACGTTTTGAGGATTAAAGCTCCAGTAGGCAACATTGTCTTGGTATAATTGAGAAATAATTTCATAAAAACCTCTCAGCATATTGTAAATCAGGTGTTCTGAGAGAGAGCTACACTCCTGCACCTCCTCCACAGCTCTGTGTTCAGCATTTAGAGAATCTGCCCCGTGACGGTAGACTTAAACCAGTAACAGGTCTTTTGGGACCTGGGACACTCCTCTTATTATTTTTTTCTTCTCAATAAAATGTTTTCCTCTCTAATATTTATTTAAATCACATGGTTGTTGGCCTACATATTGATAAATCTATGTTTTTTGGAGATGGACATACTTTGTAGTAGATGCACAAGATGATATTGATACTGTTTTACTAATCAATTTCTCAACCTGTGGGGTTTATATGATAAAATGCAGATTGTGATCTTTATGGGGTTTATGTGATAAACATATATTGTGATTTAATGAGTTTTCCAGCCCTGTTGTCTGGCTGATGACACCTGACTCTGTTTCAGGTGTTGATCAATCTCAGCAGTCCTCTGATTGGATGTTTGTAAATGTAGGCTGTCTCTTTGTTTTATATATGTGTAGAAATGTTTGAATGCTGCCAATATACCTGATGAAGGTTGTCCAGACCAAAACGTCAGATATTTAATAAATCGGCACAAAGCTGGACATTGTGCGGGAGTCTTTCCAGTTTTCTTCAAGTTGACTCTTTGTCGGACATGCCTCATACATTCAGGTGTGCAGAGATCTTTTTTGATATTTTTGAGAAACTTTTGAGATGAAGAAGTGGATTTATTTTTACTTCTGCCTCTTAGCCACTCTGCAGCAACGTTTCACACAACAATTACAGATGTGCGCACCAGCCAGATGAGAGCTCAAAGTGGATTTATCTTCATGTTTGCTTGTAAACCTGTGTGCAGCAGCACCATGGAGGAGCTGACCGCGCTGCTTACAGGGTGAGTGAATGACACCATGCTTTTGTACTGACATTTTTGGCAGCGCGAGTCAAACCATGTTGCCGCTGAGTTGCATTTTCATGGCCGCTTATATCGTGGCGAGCCGCGCCCAACATGAACTGCGAGCCCGACTCACCTCCAAGCAGCTTTCTGTCCCCCTCCAAGAAGCGATTGTAGTTGTACTGAGCTCATGTGTGCAGGAGAGCAGAGAGAAAGACGTTTTTAAAAGTGTCTTTATGTTCAGCTGTCAGTACTTCTGTATCTTCACACTGAATCTTTGTGTTTTTAAATGTAGTTTATCTTCTTTGTCGTTTGTGTTTTTTACTGTCAGGTGTCTGTTTTATTACACACAACTGATGTCTGTTGGTCTGTGCTCGCTCACGATAGCCTCGGTAAACCATTGCTGGCTCATGAAGGGCGTGCTGCTCGTCTAGTGGGAGGGGCTCAGGACACAGAAAACAAAACGTACATCAGATGAGACTCAAAAATCAATCATTTTCAGGCTTTCTACCAACTGCAGCTTTAAGTTTCAGGTCTAACTAATTAAAAAGAGAAAAAAAATGTATCTGCCCCAGTTTTGGTTCATGTTGGATTCAGTCCTGATGATAAAGGTAAGTAGTAGAGTAGCGTTTCATCATGAGTGTGTAACTTAAAGAAGCATCACAGAGGGCAAGGGGCAGACTAATTACTGGTGACAGATTTACAGTGAATGTGCGTTCAGCGGACGGAAAGGTGAGCAGGGAAATTATCGTTCTGGCAGAATATGCACAGCCACAGCGCTGTAAATTTACAGTTTAGGTTTGAGTTTGTCAGTGAATAAAAGCTGCATCTTCTCAAGACCAAAGTGGAGCTCCTGCGTATGTGTGCGTTGTTTTGCAGCTGTGGGAATGTCGCTGCTATGACAATCAGCTCCGCCCATGTTGTGGGAGTATTAAGTACAGTAGAGTACAGTGTGGTTGAGCCGTTTGACTCAAGTTTTACCTAAATACCGCCTAATACCGTACCTGTAAAATGTCAGGAAGGTATGAAGGTATGAAAAAATGGATACTGTCCAAGCCCACTGACAATGCATCCTTGTGATTTCTTAATCTTGTGAAAAGGTCTATTTTAACCATAAACTATGATAATTTCCTAAACCAACCCAAGTAGTTTCCTTGCCTAAACTGTTACATTCAGTATTCTTTTAGGTATATTTCCTCTTTTATTTTGTAGTACTCGGCTCTATTGTCATTGTAGTTTCCTGTCCTTGTGTGAGTTCCTGCCCTTCATCAGCCACACCTGTAGCCAATTAGTCACCTGTCCCTGATCATTCCCATAGTCCCCCCGTGTTTATATACTCACCTGTTTCCTTGCCAGATTGTCTCGTCTCAACATAGTCCGCCTTATGTGTGCTCAGATTTCTAGCATTCATTCTAAGTGTTTGATTCTTTGCTGTTGTTTTTTTTTAAATTCTTAAATACCTTGTATTTCTCAAAATTAAACTTTGCCTCCGGTATGTTTTCTGCCTTCTGTGTTTTCACCAGAGTTGTTATATAAACTTACCCATTTTTGGGACTAAACCAAGCCAAGTACTTTTTATCCAAAGTAGTTTTTGGGCCTACCCAAGCTGTGACTGAAAGCTGAAAATAACTGTTAAAAAAATGAAAATAATGCATTAACTGAGTCTTAAAATAAGCCATTAAAGCCAAACATTGATTGCTACTGTGCTCAACTGAACAAATCTAGGCCTCCCTTCTGGACACAACCGAAAAATGATAAATGCTATAGACAAGATAGACGATGCTAGTGAGGCTGTTTTGTGTCGACTTAAGAGAAGTGTGTACATAGCCCAGGCTGCAGCATAGTAGTTACTTAAAGGCTGTGTGTTTTATTTGCTGTGACAGAAAAGAGATAAACAGCTTCTGTTTATGCAATAGCAGAGCTAGTTAATTAGCAGCTACAAACTAACCTCTCTGCAACCCACAGACCCACCTCAAAGAAAAAAACTTGTTTGTAGTTTTGTTTTAGTTTTGTTATTTATCATGCTATGCTACCATATCATACTATTAATATCATATTATTGCTATTGCGCCGCTGTCATTACAATTATTTCTGCTGCAATTATTATATATTTATGCTATCTATTGCTCTACATTATTGTTTGGTTATATATATATATATATATATATATATATATATATATATATATATATATATATATATGTATGTATACATATAACTATTTATTTACATTGTCACTGGGCATAACTTGTGCATCTTGTGTGCTTGTTGTTTATTTTTTGTGTATTTTGTCTTTGTATTTATTGCATGTACTTTTGCTGCTATGACAATTTAATTTCCCTCTGGGGGTTAAATAAATCTATCTGTCTATCCATCTATCCATCCAGCCAGCCAGCCCAGCAGCTCCAAAACATATATAGGAGACCACCAGTTTTAGGCTATTTTAATTGTCTTTAGAATGACTTGTAGCCACTCGTTGCTTTTCACAGTCAGTCTGAAATATTGGTCTCTAGTGACTGGATAGGGAAATCCCTCACCTCTCCCCACCCCTTAAGTTGGTCAGAGTGGCGGCAATGTAACAATGTAAGTTGCAGCATTCAAGTTTCAACAATGTGACCAAATAAATGCATCTAATACAATTAGACCATTTCATCTGCACTGTTTGCCAAATTATTAAATCTAAACATATGTAAACACAGTGATGTATGGAACTACAGACCAGGATCTCACTGTGTTTTGTCTAGTATGAATGCGTCATGAATGTGGGCACAATGCACACATTGCTGCATCAAACGTGTTCATATCACAAATTGATATGTGAAATGTCAGTCTTCTAATGTCTGGGTTAGGTGGGGTCAGTGTCAGAATTCTGGCATGCATTTCGCCTGAGGCAACATACAACCTGAGAAGTGCTTTTACTCAGCGTATCAAGAGATGCATGAGGAAATTCTCCTGCTGTTGTTGGGAAGATGCTGTTTGAAGCAGATTGCTCTTATGCTGAAGTAAAAAAAACGTTTTCAACTCAGCGCAGTGAACATGCCCAGTGCTCATAGCTGTCAGCAATGCATCACATTCTTCTCTTTAGTAAACATAGAGAAGAAGAATCTCGCTCTGTAACAAGAGGTCCCAGCAGGCCTGCAGCCTCACAGCTCGGTGCGTTAGCCAGCAGTTGAGCTGACTCAATCTGTTTGACTTTCTCTGTGGGGCACATGGAGCCCTGGGCAGGCAACAAGGTCCTTGGGCTTGGCCCACATTGATCTGAAAATTCAGCGACCGACTGCTGGCCAACTCTTAAATATTTGGTTTTAATTACTGCCACAACCTTTACTCTGGCAGGTTACTGTTGAAACATAATCCCCAAGAGGCTGTGCAGCAAGGGCATCACACCATTATTCAGCCATAGAAGGGATGGCAGCCATTCCCTTACCCAGGCATTTTTTATCTAGGAAATGGGACACAGCCACAGCAGACTATGTAGGCTGCCTCTGACAAAGAGCAATAGAAAATAGTGAGATGAGAGACACTCCATAACCCTTAATTATACAGCAGCTAAGTTGGGCTGAGGAGCGCAGCTTATCTCTCTGGTGGGGTTGGTGGATTTTTGAACTTCTTATTTGATTACTTGCCCTGTTCACCTGTCTGCCTCAACAGCCCACAGCTGCACTAATGAATGTGCACACTGTTCCTCTCACAGATCCACAGATGATTTTATAATTTTGCCTCCTATTGTCCATGGAAAGACGGGGGAGGAGAGAGAAATCCTATTGTAGATCAGTTGCCTGAGGGAAACATCTGCCTATGTGAGAGTTGTCTCCTCAGCGGGGTCCTGACAATGACTATATAAGACATTTCTCCTGTTCATTCTTGCATTAATTATCCATTATCATCGCTGAGGTAACAAAAAAAAAAAACCAAAAACTAAAAAATGCATTTTCCATTTGGGATTTATTTAGAATACCTTGCACAAGAGATGCTTTGTTGTTTTTCCCGAGGCTGCAGCGTCCCATGATACAGACGCAATGTTTCATAGCAAGGGCCAGTGAAATTTGCCTTCAGCACACAGTTTTAAAAACTGCCAATGGGTTGTAACAAACTTTTTGGCACAGGTAAGTACAGTATGTTAGGTGACTTCATAAGGCACTCGCATGAACAATGTTGGAGCCTGATAAAGCATAATATCTACTACTTTATTAAATGCACTACAGTAATATGTTGTGTTTGTTGTATTATTCTCACAGCATTACCCACAAACAGCCTCTCTTTGCTGTGGAGAAATCATTATCCCCCTTGGTGTGAGACTAAGAAAGCATGAAAGGGTGGGAAAGTGCAAAGTGTGTTTTACATATTGGCTTTTAATCCCGACACTCCAATAATTGGACTCCATCACATGTATCCTTTGATGTGTTTCTGTCTTGGTAACCACAAAGCTTCGTCTAACCCGCCGACCGTGCAGAGACAAAAAGCCTTCAGATGGAAACACAGCTCCTGTTTTTGTTACCTCTCTCCAAAACCAGTGTGTACCACTCTCACAACAATGATCCCCACAAATCACACTCCTAGCTAAGCCTTGAGTATGGGGAGTGTGTTTGCTAAGGGGGTAAATATCGTCTATAACAGTGATCCTATCACTTTCTGATTAAAAATGTCAGCAAGGCCCTGGAGGTGACAGATTGCAGGGTTGCTGGCATCCCTGGGTATTTTTGGTGCAGGGACAGGTGCAGCATGCCTAGGAGACTTGGAGGGAGGAGTGTGCAAGAGAGAGGGAGGGAGGAAAAAATGGAAAGCATGGAAGGAGGGAACTGGAAGCAAGAGCTGCTCATCGATGGCCTGTGGCTAGCCTACATCATCCTCTACCTGGGCCAGGCTCCAGAGCTCATCTGTGTCAGGCAGTGAGGCCTGATACTCTCAGCGTGATTGTAAAAGGCCTGTCGCAAACAGGGTTGTGAGAGGTAGCAGACAACACCAATCACTCTGACAGATCCAATACAGCTCAGACATTTAGTACTGTAGAGAAATCAAGTGGGCTTACATCCACCTCGACACCCGTTTACTCCACACGGAACCAATGACGCACTTTGGACAAACTGAACAAACCCCACGCGGCTGCCTGGACAATGTAACACTGTGAGGGACGGAGACACTGCCAGAGTTCATCAAAGCCCCCTCTAAACCCGATCCATCTGTTCCCACTGGTCTCTCGATTCTGACTTGTCATTCAAGGGGCAGTGCAGTCACATTGTCTGCTACCTAGAAAGGACAATGTCCTACTCAGATAGATAGATAGATAGATAGATAGATAGATAGATAGATAGATAGATAGACCGCAGGACCCCCTGTACCTCTCTCTTGGACTTCCCTCCAGCACACAAATTGCTTGAGTGTAGAAGGGTACCCTTGATTTGCAAAAACAAGATCTTTCACGGGTCTGGGGTTCCTTTCCAGACACGAACACGCCAACTGGGCTCTCAGCAGCATGATCCAAGTCTCCCTGACCTTAGTCCTCAGCCTCTGCATTTTTTGTCACTGATGTGAGAGACTTAAACAAAAATTAAATTACTATTGAAATACCTCAATACAGACTAATTTTAGTTAGTGCAGCATTAACCTTAATGAGGCAGTCTGGCATAAAATGTCATCACTGAAAAGGAGTGGACTCTATAGGAGTTAGTTCCTTTGTCAGGCAACTGAAAAAAATAAATAACATGCTTTTTGTGGTTAATAGTCTATGTAATCATATCTGGATATCTGAGACATTCACCTGGAGAGAGAGCTACAGGAGAGAGTGTGTGTGCTTGCACTCCGGGTATTATTTGACTGTGTCAATCATTAGGTGTGGTATTCTGTGTTATATTTTAGTGTACTGTTTAGCTGTAACTTGAGGAAGTTGAAACCAGACCAAGCAGAACTCCAACATGCATGTATCTCTGTAGATGCATTTTGATATGCAGCCAAATGAACTGAGAGATCCCACGTTTGTAATTAGTCCGGTGATCCCAGGCTACTAAAACATGATTATATGTAATGGATTTTCATGTGCTTCATATCTGTCTAGGTCTATTTGGGTTTCTATTATTAAATATTGGTGAGCAATGTGATTGTTAGAGAGGTTTAAGATTTAGACTTTTCCAGGGAACCCAAGAACAACCAACATCACTATAGGGTAACATACTGCATTTCTTTGTAAATGACTTTTTGGCAAACAGTAGTCATGCATAGCCCATATAACTTGTCACATATGGAAGGGTTATCAGTGAAACACCTTTCCACATATTGGATTTTAACCAAGCAGCAAACTCCAGGGCTAAAAAATGAAGTCAATGTGGAAGTGCCAAAAACTGGAGTTCCTCAAATGGCCACTTGAGGCTAGCTCCAAAAGTAAGTTAAACCTCATATTAAAATGCTCAACTTTACAGCAGAAATAAACATGTTTACAGCCTGGTACAAAAAAACAGTTTTGTTCTATGCCTAATTCCCTTACTTATAATAACTGTGGGGGGAATTAATTTTTATATAACTCAACTGTTAAAAATATATTAAAGATTCAAGTCATGAATAATTCAGGGTGTGCCAGCTTTGAATGACAGGTGGTTGCCATCACAGATGGCTAGCTGCTCAGTAGCCACTTCATTCAGGCGTCCCAGCGCCACTCATGGTCCACCTCTTTGCCCATTTTTGGATTAGCGGGGAGTTAAGCGGAGTCAGGCATTGCCAAGATGGCGACAGCTGGAGCCGTCGTACCCTCAGCTTCACAATGGCTCTTCAGAAATCTATGGGGCACGCCACGGACGCTGTGTCCAAATTTTAGATACAGTCTATGGTTTTAATAAGATCAGAGGAAAACTAAAAAACATTTAAAGGTTGAAAAGGTTGATTTTGCTTTTACTGTTATTATTTTTACACAAAGAACAGTGTGGTCTGTGGATCCCCAGACAATGAGGACTTAGAGCCAATGTCAACAAAACACCAGAATGAAATGTTGCACTCCTTGAGTCCTGCCTAGCAACAGAGGCACTGACTGGCAATGTCTGACATGGTCCAGTGCCTGAGGGAAGCTGCCAGAAGTTAGATTTGTGTTAAGGCTTTGTGATTAAGATACCCACTGCCCACAGTGTGTGCCCTTTGGCAGACAACCCTCAGAGGTCTCACACATGGACATAATGATATGCCATGGTGACTGGTGCGGTGCCGCTGCCCGTTGCCTCTGGTCATGAAAGACAGGGAGAGTCATCAGGGGCTGTGTTGGAATAAATCAATCCTCTGAGATCTGACTCTCACATATGGACAAAAATGGCATCACAGATGACAGGCACTGCTGTCTACGCAGCCCAATTGCTTGTCGATGTCTTGGGGAAATCCATTTCAGAGATGTGGGAGATAAGCATTGCAGCAGGATAATCCTAGATTATTTCCATGGGGATTGCTTTGTATACTGCAATCAAGTGCCCCAGATTGAAATGCGTAAAAGTGACCTCACCAACTCTCTGAACTAAGACCAACCTCCCTTTCAAGACTGATGCCCTTAACACATTCCAGATTACTAATATGGACCACTCATCTCTAGCCAAATGTGAAGGTTGTCAGCATGGTTAATAATTTGCATGTATGAGCATCCCATCATGGAGAACAACAACAAAGCTATGTGAGGAATAATGCACGACAAGGTGTCCATTATCAGCAATTAATGGACGACATGGATACCAGGCGCCTTAAAGGGCACAAATTCTTATAAATTTACATTTATGCAAGAATTAATGTCGTTTTTTGGCTTGGCGGCTTGCTAGCCTGCACTGTTGTAGGGGAAACATTCTGCCAACAAAAGTCTAGGCATTGCAGACACATAAAGTATAGCCAGTCTTTTTTTAAATGGCCGACTGAAAAAACAAGAGCCATGCGACACAACCAGCTACAAAGTTGAAACAGAATTAGGCTAAAAATAAACTTGTAACATTAGTTGAGATTAGAGCACATTAGGGCTTCCTGGCGCACAATTTACCTAGCAAAAGTAGCAAACGTTAAGCAAATGGAGAAAAACGAGCAACGCCAGAGGCGTTAGAAAACTAGTGCTAAACAGTCCTGCGTAAATTGTTTCATGCAGTTTTCAACCTCTTTCCTCAGCTGCATCCCAGTTGTCAAAGCTGTACATTCTCCAAATTATTTAAAAGAAATATTGAAGTTGCTCATTGTTGTAATTAGATTTTAGTGTGTTGATGGGTTGCAATATATTGTAGGTTCAATTGAGGGAGGCTTTGACTGTGTCCCTGTTGTTATCGTTACTCATTCCAGTGCATTAATTTAGAACGGTGAACAGGAACTACTTAGCAGATGTCCATTATCAGGAATTAAACACCCCGCAGCCAATCAGAATCGAACATTAACCCAGACATGGTGTAAGACAAAAGATAAACAAAAGCAAATAAGTGAGATACAGAAAGCCAGTGGCAGAGATAAAGAGACAATTACATATATAAATTTTGTACACAGTCACACACCGGACTAAAGAGAAGAAAATAAGTGCAATCATAACAGCTGAAATGATTGAAACTAAATTATTGATCAGCTTCAGATTGATTAGCTCATAACAAAGAGTGTATTCAGCATGGCTTTTCTATCGTGCAGAGCTGTCAGCCCTTGACAAGGCTACTCCACATCTAAGGCATCACCGTAGAGGGCTCACAGGCTTTTATTGCTGTCAGCAAGCCCTGAGCAAAGCAGACACTCTCCTTTCAAACTCATTAGCCAACCCTGACGTGATGAACTCATCAAAGGCATTGTAATGAGACAGAGATGTGAGGCACCAACGCTCGCTAACGTTCAGCGTTTCCTGCTCTCCCCCCATATAACCAACATGATATGGAGTTAGCCTGTAATGAAATCTGAATTAATTGTGAGTGTGTATATCAGAATGAAAGTGTGTCAGGATTGCCACAGAGGACAGCTGCAACAGCTGTGAATGTTTGGATGTGGCTTCCTGGGCCCCGGCCAAGATGACAGCCATGTCAGTTGCTCTGTGCTGCACACACAGACACACACACACAAAATCACACACAAAATGATAAGCCAGGTAGGAATACTCACACTTTATATTAACACCCAGACATCTTAAACAATCACTTGTACACACACACACATGCGCACACACACACAGGACAATACAATACAATATAATATGTGTCATTCAACCTAATATGGAGAATATAGGCTTTGTTCAGGCTGCCAGCAAATCAGATTTGTTTCTCAGACCAGATCTTTATGAAAGACTGTCAACTCTGTTATGTGCAAGTGGTCAGATTGAATTTGTATGTCCAGATATCACCTACCTCCATCACCATGGGTTGCTGTGGTAACAACGTTGGCGTCAGTAAACACGTACGCAGGTGATGCAGCTTTTCAATGTGGAAAGCATGAAATATTGAGATCCATCATCTCGCCCTCCAAACAAGTGCTCTGTCCCACAACTCCTCATCCAGACAAACTCAGCGACAAACAAAGCTGGTATACACGGTGACGCTCAGCCGCTCTGATGCACTTTCATCACTTTGGATTTTACATCGGCATTTTGTGTTGTATGTCGAATTATGCAAAAGACACTTCCAATCCAATTTGAGCAGCCAGAGCAGTTGGACTGAGACGCTTCCGTAGAAATCCAATTGGAATCACATTTCAAACCACCTCTGAATGTGGCTTGGATTAGATTTGCAAAAATAGCATTTCATGTAGTTCTTTGGTGTCCAAACATTCTAAAATCTATCCGGATACAATCTGGATATGCAAAAAATAGAGGTTTAGGCTGGTAGTCTGAACAAGGTCTTACTGGCCTGCATGGAAATTAGGAAACCGCTGATCTGAGTTTACTTAACAGCTTCAGGGCATACAGTCTACACAACCTACAATTAAAACTGCAGAAACTCCCCTCAAAAAATCATAACCTCATACTATACATCCTCCCAATATTAAACTCCCTTAAAGATTAAAACATTAAAATAAACATCCTTAGTTATCTTTTGTAAAGAATTCACAGGTAATCTGCTTCATCAGCACTGTGTGGGTTTGATCAGATTTGATAAACAGTAGAACTGTATAAATAAACAACCCCACAACTGGCAAAAAAGTTTTCAATTCAAGCAGATGAATAACTCTTCCTGGACAATGCGGGAAAAACAGTCAGACTGAGTGGCAGGATCAAAAAACAAAAAAGAAACACACATGATATGTGGCCACAGTTATGTTGTAGCTTATTGTTAAAAAAAATAATTGTCCACTAAAATAATATCCAATTTGCCATCCATCATCTGCCTGAATCAACATAAACGCAACATAAGAAGAACACAGGATGATAATATCAAAACTGTTGTTGTTTTGGCAGAAACTTGTGTGTTCTTACAGGAATCCCATCGCTCAGAGTAACAAGGTGAATGAAACAATAATGCAGATTCACACTGTCCAAATTTATATTTATTGTTTACTGTTGAGTCTTGAGTATCATTTACATTGGGCAGGGGTTCCTAAACTTTTTCTGATCATGACAAAACATGAAAGGGTATTGAATTAGTGCGGATATAAGTTGTTAGTAGTTCAACCAAAAAGACTCAGACTCTTTTTTTGGCCTGAAGAAGTTCGTCTTTAGTATTCCTTTTTTCTCTTCACATCATGTCTTTTGACCCCTAAGATTTATTTTGGGACCCCTTGATGGAGTCCTGACCCCAAAGTAGGGAACCACTGATATGTGGCACAGCGAATGAATGAGCAAGGGGGCAATTTAGGATATAGCTCCTGTGTCCTGTCATAGTCTGGAGTCAGTGCTGCCTCACAGAATAGAAGTCTGGAAGAAACACTGACAAATTTTAATTGTTATAGTCTCCAGGGAAATCCTAACTAGGAACATGACTTATACTCGACACAATACAAAGAACATCAGTGCTTCATTCTGTTTACAACCACTTCAAGTGACACTGTGTTAATTTCAATTTTTCTTGCAAATAGCCTAATAAAAGAAAATAAACAATGAAATGGCTAATTTAGATGTGCATTACACAAGCACAAATATCAGCTATCAGCAGCTTCAGCTGAAAAATATCACAATCATGAATCAGCCTTCAGAAAGCCTTTAACAAATCAACAGCCAAATAGATATGTAACGCAGTCTGTGCTTTGCTGCTGTGCACACACCAACTCTCCTACACACACACACACACACTCACACACCTCCTGCATACCAAGGAGGCATGCAGGGTCAGCATGCATTCATGAGAACCTGCTCTGTGATGAAGAGAAAAGAAGCTGGGAGCGCCAGTGGAAAGTGGATTGGAGGCATATGGAGTATTATGGAGAGGTTAAAGAGCAACAGTGTAACATATTCCACTATTTTATCTCAGTGGAGACGGGAAGAGTTATCTGCTGAATCCCAGCAGTGGAGTGTAAGTACAACTTCAGCCACACTGATAGCTTCAGATGTCCATTACATTCAGATTTATTTCTACTGCAAATGGAAGTCAATGAGGACCCATTTTAAGAACCCACTGTTAGAGTAATTTCTAACGATATACCAGTTCCATGTTACACACTATTCCTTTTGTAAACTACTTGTAGTTTGTATCAAGGTAATACATTGAGCACATACAGTCTTGAAAGTTCCTTGACAAACAAAGCTCCTCCATGATTTTAACTACCAATCACAGTTCATAAAGGAAAAAATAGAATACAAAGATACCGGTCACAGGTGTCCAATCCCGGACATATATCCACAAATATATCCTCTCTCATTTCCAATTGTGCAGTCATGTCTTGGTAGATTTGCAACTGTGCAATTACCCTTAAGATATACAAATTATCTTCATAGAGTGTACCCCTTGGTATACATCAGCAACAGCTAGTCATTCAGAGGTAACAAAATCCTCCTACCAGCACCTCTAATGCTCACTAATTAACACACTACATCTGGTTCAGTCTTGGAACCGGCTATCGTCAGGCGATGATTTTGCCTCTGGGGGCAACAGCTAATGTTTCAGAACTTCCACTGTAGCCAGGATATCTGGGCTAAGACTTTTTTTCCCTGACTGTTGACGGTCTGATTGGCAGGAGAAGCATGAGTGGAGTTGAAGGCTAATCCCTAAAAACAGATATTTGCATAAAAATGTTTGTTTTTTTAAAAAAGCTAATAAAAAGCTAATTGTGGTCAGATGACAGCCAGCTCATTGCATTGGAAATTTAAATGTCTTAAATATCTTATCTTAAACATCTTTTAATTTTTTTTAAGACTTTTATGATTTTGAGTCTATTAGTCTACAAGAACAACTGTTTGGATTAAATCTTGATCCGTCATAAACATATAAGCAATTAAGACATCCCTCCTCAACCAATTTATTTACAAAGACATCTAATGAAAAACTAATTTGTTATTCAAATAAGCTTATAATTTGGTTGACCAAAATTGCAATTTTAAGCAACAATAGTTCCCTTCAAATTGAACTTCTGAACTCATAAAATACAGCATGGGACGCTGCGCACATGACTCATTAACCTGTTAGCTTTCAGATAATTTCCGCTCACAAGGTCATAAACACAACAAGACGAAATGTTTTTGTGAAAACACTAAATGTGAACTCATCTGAAGGCAGCAAATCCTCAGGAACAGTTTTCTTTACGTTCAGTATCTCCAATGTGGCTGACAGATTCTACAAATATGCAGTTGACTGTTTATTGAGATTATATCTGTTTCTTTGATTTGTACAAAACCAGAAGTGTAAAGAAGACAAGTTCTGACTGGGTTTATGTGCCAGATGAGTGTATATTTTGGCAGGGTTAGTGACCTCGATGACCTCTTGCTGTCTCCATGAGGTTGCCAGGCAACCAGCAGAGACTGCAAGTGGTCAGTTGCCTTATATAGATGCCGTTTGATTGACGTATTGAAGCGCACGTATTGCATCTTTTCCTGTTGTTGCAAAAGAATTAAGTAAATACACAGACCTTCGGTAGACTAATTTGAAAACAGTACACTAGACTATGTGAAACAGCACTGTGCCGTATGCAGACATATGTAATTAGTATGTATTGAAGTGTGATTTATGGTTGGTGAGTGTCAACAGTTATACCACACACTAAACACCTGCACAAAGTTGTTTCTGCATTAATATGAGTGAGAAATATAGGCAGAAATAAGTGCATATAACTGTCCATGGTGATAATTCACCATCCCGTCACACTCATACATATTGTGTCTACTGTATTTATATTTTTGTTGTTTTGTGCATTATTGTCTATTCTCTATTTTATTCTCTATTCTACTTGCCTTAATCTTTATTTATAGTTTAGTAGTATGTTATGAATATGCCACAGAAAATTCCTTGTATGTGAAAACCTATTTGGCATGAAAACCAATTGTGATTCTGATTTTAAATTTAAGTTAATAGGACCGCTAGGAAAAGCCACTTTGGGCACTGGTGCAAAGTTGTTGCGCCACCAGTGCAAATGGTTTTGCTATCTTAAACTAGCGCAAGTGCCATTTTTGCCATGTCTGCAAGATAGCAAATGCACTTGCACCGGGTCTGTGCCGCTGTGGGGGGGGGGGTCTAAACATGAAGGCAAAACTAAGGCGTGGCCGGGGGCGTTTGCCATATTGTGCTCAGCACATTGGAGTAAAAAACAATTGCGCTCTAGACCAGCTAAAAAACATAGCCAGTTACATATCTGCATGACATTTGCAGTTCATTTATTGTATTGTTTTTTGCGGGCGCTAATGTAAAATAAACTATTTTCACACGAAGCTGTTTTTGGAGACGTCATGCCATCTCCATATTTCACGCACTTCTGTGCTTTCACTTCTCAAACCAGGAGGTCTTCTCGTTTTAAAAATCTTTTCTCACTTTTGCTGCTGGTGCACCAGCTGATTGGTTTATTGTATTTTCAGCCTAAACTCACTTGTGAATTAATGAGGGCACTTGGGCACACCTGATAAGTGTATCCCTCTTTGTGCTGGTGGCACAAAGGGCAGGGCAGGCCAAAATACCACTTGCACCCCTGGTGCAAGATGGCAAAGATGGATTTGGACACACCTTGAATAAATTAAATCCATTGCGCCTCACGCTTTCCACTTGCGCTTTAGATCGTAAGATAGGGACCTGTATTTGTGTGCTAAAATGTCTACACCGATAACTCATCACAATCAACTAAACCTCATTTTGTATTACAGGATATTTATGGAAATACAGGCAGTAAAGTGCTACTGCTCGTTATTCTCAGTCATCACAAGTCTGTAATGACAGTCTGTGAAATACATTACACTGACATCTTTGTGTGTTTGACTGGAATACAAGGAGACAAGGTGTCAGCACGTGTAAGAAAGCTTTACCGGAGAAATCTTTGTCTTTCTCTTTCTTTCCCATTGACTAGGTGTCCTCATTGATAATTATAAACCCTCATGGACGTCCATGCCGCATGAATGGGTATGAATATGACTGGATGTTTATGGGAATGAGAGAATAATGCATTCTAGCCTAATAGTGTTTTCTCAGTGATTAGGCATCCATATTTATGATTCACCACACCCATGGACTTCAGCTAAACCTGTATCTGTATCAACATGACAGGAAGTCATTTGGGAATCAGCAGAGGATATCTATTGTGTCAGGTAGTTACAGTCTGAAAAGAATAGGGCTTGACTCAATGAATAGGTTTTCATATTCATAATTGGCTATGCCCTGTGTCTCTGTGTAGTTTTCTGTGCATGCTTATCACAATAACACAGAGTGATAATCGGCTGTTATCTCAATCCCCAAAACTCTCATTTCAACAGAGGTTATTAGAGAGTGAAATAGCTAGCCATATAGCCCCTCACTATATTCCACGCACACACACCCGCTCTCAGATAGAGTATGAAATAAGAGGCCTCTCAACTATTTAATAACCCAATTTACCGATGATGATGAAAACATATTCCCACTTACCTTTTCATCTAAAACGTGTTATGTTAAACTCAAGTAGTTTGAAATTATAAAAAAGGTGGGGACATCAATATTAATAAACAAGCCTCTAGTCTGGGCTGATACATCAACAGTGTCCTCTTGTGGTGACATGGATTTAGAAAGATGTCCCGTCTGTTTGTTGCCTGAGTCCAACTGTCCCAGATTTGTGTTGGTTTGCCAGGATGCCTTGACATCTGCCAGACACAATTGCGCCCAGCTGTCTCAAAAGGTGGCAGCAATGTGGCATGAGTTGAAAGGAATTTGGGGCTTGGAGATGTGCAAGAAGAAAATGCAGTTTCCGACAATTGGACGGCGCACCATTAGGTCATATTTATTCTCATGTCTGTCAAGAAAACAAGCATGCCACCTTCATTTTTGCGCCACCTCTCCCAGTTGAATCATAAAAGAATAGAATACTCTATTAGCAACTATGTCTCCCTCTTACAGTATGTTTTTTTTTATTCTCCAACAGCCAACAAAATGCCCACAGTTACTCAGCAACCCTATTCATGTTTTTGGATCCAGCATTTCAGTTAAGAGCGATAAGCAGTTGCTGGGCAGCCAGAACACCATGTTTTCATAAATTTGGAGCATTTGGCCTGCAATTGTGACAAATACCAGTCATAACAAAACACATTTATTTGACTCTATCACTGCATAATATGCAACACTTTATTGCAAGAGGACATGAATTATCATGAATTTAGGGTACCAATTTACAATAAGACTATCCTCAAAAATGATCTTTGAATGTTTAGAATTAGGTTATTAATTATGTTGTAAGCATGTCATAAATCATTAATAAGCTGTTACAACACATTAGAGGAAAAAGATTTAAAAAAAAAACAGTGACCTGTTGCTTGCCAAATACTGAGCCCACATTTATCTGTACTGTTAAGCATCAGAACTCATTTCTTACTGAGCTTGCTGTCGTCTCCATCAGCAACCAAAATACCAAAAACTGACCAAAAACCCTTTGTTAGTCTCTTCACTGTTCAACAATCATTAGCTCTGGTTTGGTTGAAAATAAATTGTTAATCCACTGCTTTAGATGTATTGTGGCTCCCCACTGTCTCTTGATACTCGACCTCTCTGTCACTTCTCTCAGCTTCAGGCTTCTCCTGTCCCCACCCACCATGTTCATCATCCCCGGAGTCAGAGTCCTGATCGGAGCCGTTGTCTGTCAGCTCGGTTAAGTATTCCCTGTTGCCAAGCTGGTCTCAGTGAAGTCAGTCTCAGAGACTGTGTTTGGTCCCACTTCATCTGTTTTTACTCAGAGGCTGCTGAGCCGGGTTCAGGTTCCCAAAGTGTAAACATAAACACTCTCCTGGTGCACCAATTTGCAGGTTCGACTACAATCCAGTCATATTAGGGCCTTTAGCTACACAGCTAACCGAGCTAACAGCAGCTAAGAAGCTAGCGACAGCAAAAGAGAGTTACAGCAGAGAGTATAGTGAGCAGCAGTTAGCGGTTACTCTGATGATATGCTGCCCCCTCTTTTGACAGGTGGATATATTTTCATGCTGCTCCTTCAACATCAAGGGTTTATATGGAAACATCATCCTGAAGGCACCTACGTCAAATGTTGTGGGAAAAAATGTTGTTTGAATGGCTTGAGAAAATAGTATTTCTTTCAAATTTAAATGAGGAACACTACTGGGAAGCTACAGAATGATATAAAAAGCTCAGCAACCCATAAATGAATGTAGTCACCCTTTAACAATAAGGCTCCCCTTTTTTACTATTTGTAAAGTGTTTACAGCCTAATTAATAACTATTCATTTGAGCGGTCTTATTGTAAAGTTGTACCTGACTTCATGCATGGCTTCAACGGCACTGAATTCATTCAATTATTTTAGTACTTTCTGAGCTATCAAGAATGTACCAAGATTAACAGTATCTCATACATGACTTAATGCAAAATCAAAACATTAATTAGTGCAGCAACTTAGGTACTGGAGCAATCATCATTTTCAAGCAAATAATAATTATCATGTCTAATAAACCTGACCAGTCACAGCAGTGCACATTACATCTACATGACTTCATCATGTTTGTAGTCCTTAAAATAATATCTCATGTTTGTCTTAACACTGATAAATAGCATATGATTAATTGTGTCATAATTGTGGCACACGTATTAAATCATGCATGAGATACTGTTAATTCTTCTTCATTCATTATAGTTCATGAAGTACTACATGAATGAATTCATGCCTTTTCATGGTTGAAATCTTTCATGAATTCATGATAAGTCACATTCCCTCACTACCTCAAACTCTCTATCTCTTTCTCCATCTCTACAACATATACACACTTCTCTGTGTGACGTCCACAGACTTTCCTCTCCTCCTTCCTCCTCCAACTATTTCTCTACTACATCTTCAGTGATGGTAATAATAGAGGTGTTTCTCTCACTCTCCTTGTGTGTGCGCGCGTGTGGGCTGGTACCGAAGTCATCCCAAATGACCTTGCATCCTCATTATTCTTTGCAGTCAGGCCCCTTCAAAGCGAGCAGTGGGACGGCGGAGTAGGAATGACGAAGTGGCGTCTGATCTGACACTGATTCCTGCTCTGATTGATACATACATGCATGCTGCTTGCTTGCACTAATATAGTCAACATTATTACGTGGGTAGAAAGAGTAGAGCCTTTAAAGTCATCCTCAAAAGAAGATGCTGTGTTTCCAGCATATGTAAATAATTCATAACATCTTGCAACACATCTGCTAATATCGCTCAGTCGTAATTCAGCAGGCAACCCCGTGTTTTTCCCACTATGACTCCAGCAGGCTAAAGTCAAAGTAAAAAAGTATGATTCTACTTTAAATTCTTCGTGGCCTGTTAGAAAGCACTGAATCATGCTACTGCAGGCTGATTTTAGTAAAAGGGTTAATGGCTCAGAGGGTGCCTCTGGTCCTAATCGGCATAAAAGATGTGGCCACAATTCTCATATAGTCATTTGTGGCTCTCTAATATTACCTCTGTGACATTTCCCCCAGCATCCAGCAGAGATGATTTTATGAGCTGGGGGTTTTTATTCTGCAGAGATAAACCTTAGCTGGTCCTCACAACCCCATCCCCCTCTTCTCTTTCACACATAACGCCCTTGCCTGCTCTATCTGACTCTCTGTTACCCCCCTCTCTCATTCTGACAGGCATGACATGGCAGTGGTAAGCCCCACTTCTGTGCACTCGCTGCTTGTGGGCTGTGCGTCTGAGTGGCTGGCACATCACAGCACCTCTGCCTCAGGAGATAGAGCCATTTGAATTGTATCCCTCAGCCCACAGAGCGCTTACACTGGATATTATCATCAAATGGGCAGCAACACGCAGAGTCTGACATACCGCTTAAATCTGGAGTCTAATGTAAATTGAAGAGTCAACATTTTCACTGTGGCTGCATGTGATGAGTGTGTCTTGTTTGTGTGTTTTTAAAAGGCATGTGAGAGTTTACAGGTGTCTGTATTTAAGTTAAGTATTTATTTTTCTGGCAATCTTTTTCTTTTCCCTCCTACATAGTAACACAAATATCTGCACTTTCTAAAACAATGTAAAAGAAAAGGTGAGGTTCAGACTTTTTAGTTTTATATTTTTAGTACATTTGAGAGTCTGTACTTTTTCAATTTTACTTGAGTAAAGAAATCAGTACTTTTACTTTTACCAGTCTTTTTTTACACAAGTATCTGTACTTCTACCTGAGTAAAAACTGTGTACTTTTGCTCCAGTGAGAAGCAGCAGTGACTGAGTTTGTCTGTATTGAAATGCAAGTGTGCTGCGTTCAAAGAGATGGGCAAAAAGGGGCCAATCTGCTTTCCAGCAGTTCTTATCAGGTAATTACCAGCTCACCCTTGAAATACCAACATGGTGCTGGTACACTGGTGATGGTAGAAAAGCGACATAGGTCATCTTGTAATTATGACTCTTCCCTTCTGCCTTTATTGTCTCTGCATAATCAGCTCCATCAGGGCTGAAATAATTGATTCTCCATTTATGCTAATGGTATGGATCTGGAGCGTAGACGAGCAAATACTCAGCCATGTTGTCTTTCGGGCGTGACATTTAAAATGGAATGAAGAAAGTGTTAGATTCCAGTCAGATAGCAGCAGGATGTTTTCGCTCTGGCCTCAGTGACAGCCTTGAGTGGAGGCGCCAGGTTGCACTTGTACTAACCAGACCAGACACTGAACGGGAACGAGACCTTCAGATGTATTTCACCACTGCCTGTTTAGGGACCTTTACTATTGTGTATCAACTGATGGAGGTAAATTAGATCTCACTCATGCATGCAGAACCTCACCAATTAATCCCCCCACCAACTAGGCTGAGCGAAGCTTGAACAGACATACACAGAAACAAGACAGACCTAAACGGACTCACAGTGTCACAAAAATATCTGACAAAAGCTTTATAAAAACATATCAGACCATTGCCTCACAAAACCTTCGGATCCCTCAGTTCTTAAATGTCAATCACCTGTCAGGCCATGGCTGATAGGCTGCCAGCAGCCCAGCAGGCTGCCTGTGGCAGGGAAAGGTAGCACTCACTCACGGGAATTAAAGTTTTCCAGTTTCTGTTCATGAACAGAGCAAATCACGTGTAATGTCTTCACATTAGAGAGTCATTGTAATATAAAATGTAGTAAATTTAGTTAACAGACCAGTGTGTTGGACTTACAGAACTTTTTCCATTGGCACTTTTGGCTGTGCTGAGTCAAACCATGCCACTCTGATTCGCAGTCCATTACCACTTCTAACACGCCGAGCTGTGCTGAGTAGCGCCCAAGATAACTCCAAGTGGGCAAGGTGAAGTCTTACCAATTGCAGCCAGCCAGTGACATTGCCCCTTTCTTCCCCTCAAACAAGCGTGTATAGTAAGACTCTACTCATGTCCATGCAAGAGAGCAGAGAGAAAAGCAGTTTTGAAAATGTCTGTGTGTTAAGCTCTTAACTTTTGTAGCTTCTAACTGAATCTCTGTGATTTGACGTTTAGTTTCTCTCCTGCGTGGCTGTTTGTACTTTCAGGCATTTGCTTTATTTTAGTGTTTTAGGTTTGCTTTCAGACAGATAGGAATCATGTTAAGTTATTGCTAATGAAAACCCAACATTTCCCATTGATTTGAGATTATTATTTAAGATATAAACTTTTTAAAAAATCTCGCAAGATAAGGGCATGCTGAAAACCTCAATACAGTTACAATGTTAAAACAACAAAATAAGTATTAGAACCACAGCTAAGTATCAGGGAGAAGACAACATATTATTTGACAAGAAGAAGAAGAAGAAGCCTAGCAACTTTGTATGATTGTTGAAAATTAAAAAATATACATAGAATATACAATAATACAGACAGAGAACTATATAAAAAAGTGCCTAGAATTATTAGGAAAACTCAAAATTCATTCAAATGACTTGTTTTACACAAACCTCCTGTGGTTAAGCTGAGTTAAATGCACAGTTCAACAGTTGTTCAATATGGTTATGCTGTGGGAATACACCCAGTAATGCAGGAGAACGTGAGTGTGTAGAGTGAACGTAGCCTGGGCCTGACTCCTCCCTCAACCAGCCTCCTAATCAGGTGCCTTATATGGCACCTGTAGACCTTTGTTCTCCCCTTCCTGCCTCATGTCTTGTCCCTGCTGTGGCTGCTCCTGTTTGTTTGCACCCGGCATGTGCCAAAAGCACCTTTTATGCACAGTTGTACTTGCATTGCAATTCCAGTTTTTTTTTTGCTTTAGCAAGTGTTATGTGTTGACTGGCCAGGTACAAGTTTGACTTCCTTCCTGCCCACCTGCATCTATTAGCGTCCCACACTTGAGGTGATGACAAAGTTACCTCATCAAAGCTTTAATATACAGTATGGTGAGCTCAGCTAATTGTGGGTTCTCCTCTTTCAGGTCATCCTGCCCCATTTACCACTGCTGTTTTGCTCCGTTTTAGCTCTCCTTTGGTTTAGCTTTTGCCCATATCATTTCATTATTTGTTTTGTTTTTTAGTTCAGTTTTTTGCCCCTTAATAATCATTAATTTGACCTTCAGATACTCACTGCTTTAATTATTGTTTTGCCCATTATTGTTTAACTATTTACTTATGATTATTTTGTCATAGTGGCCCTTACTAAGTTCATTTTAGTCCAGTCTTCAGTTATTTTGTTTAGCCAACTGGGATACACTCTAATTTGTGTTTAATTATTTTTGTGAGTTTCTTTACTTCAGGAGGAGAGAGCTGGTGAGAGGCTAGGCACCCGCGGTGCATGTGAGTAGTTGCACTGGGACACCATAGACTGCACCATTTTTGTTTGAGGATTGCTGTCATTTGCTGTGCCCACTTGTGGTGAGTAGTGGTAGCATCCCTAGGCACTCCTCTGTGTCGTCTGCCTCTCAACAAGTGGCCTCTGCTTTCTTAGTTTTGCTTATGTTCGGCTGAGTTGTAACATTTTTATCATTCACTTTTTAGAATTTATATCAAGTATCAAGGACCTTTTTTAGTAAAAATTTAATAAAGTAATTTTATCTGCCTTCATTTTTGGTTATTTCTGGTTTATTAATAATCTTCCTTTTCAGCAGCTCCAGCCCTGTTTTTTGCTTTGATTAATTTGCTTATTATAAATAAAATTTCTGCTTTAATTGTGATAACATGTCTCAGCCTCTTAATCGGTAACAAATCTGTGTGCCTTGCCGCATTATAAACAATATCCAATTTACCTCAAAGTATTTCCTGGGGTGAAACTCCCCAGGTGGTGTTGTCTGATTTACTCTTTACTCTCCCCTTACTGACACCGCAATTCCATACCAACCCATACCTACCTACCCCCTCACCACAGTTACTATCATGCATGAATATAATATGAAATATCCATAAAATATCAGACATGAAAGGCCACATCTAGAGCCAGTGTTTGGTCTGTCCGTTCTGTGCTACTATGGAAACATGGCAGTGCAACATGGCAGCCTCTGTTGAAGAGGACTGTGTACATTAAAAACTCATTCTAAGGTAACAAAACACATATAAGGTAACATAACATGACAGTTCTTGTTTTTTTAGGTGACTGTACAATATTGAAAACATACTTATATTTAATTTCTGCCAATAGATGCCTGTAAATCGTACACACTGGACCTTTAAAAGATATTTTTACATCAAAAACTGCTGCAAAAATGATCTAAAATGAGCATGAGGCTGTATAAACATCTGAGCTCATCTTAGTGGTGCACTCATTTTCATGAAATCTGCTTTAGCTGCCAGCCTCCAGTTCTCTATGCCAAATGGGCACTTACAAATGGCAAGTTAACAAAACCTGCACACCAAGGAGCCTCTGCCATATTGTTCACTGGACAGCACTATCCCCAGAGAAAACCCCTCAAACAAAGGCAACATGGTGGAGGAGAAGGCCATGACAGCTCTATCTCATCCCTCCCTGCCACTCACACAGCACACACATCAATCACAGCCTGCCGGCCGCAGATCCAAGCAGCTCCTTGGATGCGATTTGTCACAGTTCTTTAGGCGTTGACATGCCTCTAAAAAGCTCAACTAATCTGCCTAAGATAACGGTCTTAGATTTCCTTGGTGGGTGTTAATCAAAATGATCTGCTCTGTGTCCAAGAAATGATCACTGGTCGCTATGAGGATGGACGTCGCAATTAAGCACATCGTTAAGCTAATGGAAATGGATGAGCCCAGAGGATGGAAAGCTTTGAACAAAAACGCTCCCTTTTTTTTTAAAAAAAAGGGTAATATTAAATTGTTTTGTTCTAAGGGGAATTATTCATGAGCACTCTAGCTTTTTTCTTTTCTCACAAAGGAGGGATGACAAAAAGGCAAAGGTGAGTGAAAAATCTCAATGAGTCTGCTTAGTTAAAGGATAAATATGTAAGTCCCATTCAAAAATGAGCACTGCAGTCCAAATAGCAAGTTGGAGCCATAGATGGTATATTAAATCGGTTGAATCCCTATTAAATGTACAATCTATGACTGAAGCATTTTGCTTCCCCCAACCCCCTTCACCCCAGAAAGCTCAGGCAGCTGCAGGAACGCTGCAGGTAAGGAGGTCAAGCGCAACATTGCTTTCTGACATTAACAAGCGATGACTAGTCCTACACTGCAAATGGACTGCAGCTGTTATCCTAAAAACAAAAGCCCAGCCCACAGCCCGAAAATACACACTCTGGAGCTGGAGTTCAGGGACTGCCTGCCTTACTGCCTGCTAGACTCTATTAACATATTGTTTAATTAACCATTATAAAAATTGTCTTCTACAGAAAAATATGATTTCTTACAACTTAGACAGAGAGACAGGCAAACAATGACACAACTAAATTTCAAAGGAAGCCACCATGGCTATAGAATTGTTGTCAGAGAAGCAAGTATTTCAAATTAGTGCTCTTCCTGTATGTCTGATGGCATGTCATGGTCATTTTATGATTTGTTACAGTAAAAATATTACTGATTTCAGCTTTAAATTTCTCATTCTTTGGCTCAGGTATTCCTTTAGCATGGACTTTTCAATCCGGCAACATATTACTCATGAATAAGAGCCTACATTATTCAGTGACTCTGGTGCTATATTCACCAGCCAAAAGCTCCCGCCTGCATGGTGAAAGGATACTCCAGCAAGGAGGGATACATGTCACCCCTTCAAGAGCAATTGCCACTCTCAGTGAGCCCTCAATGGGAGCAAGCTGCTGAGAGGTGGGTGTGATGGGCCCAATTTAATGCTCCATTATGCAAATTGATCATCTCAATTGACCATCACTCTGGTAATAGGACGGGCTGACTGGGTGCGGGGGGTGGGTGGTGCGGAGGGGGGTGTCTTTTAAAATCTTTAGAAAAACATCAGACCAAAGTCCCAGGTGCTAAAATGTAAACAAGGTGAGTAAAAACATGAAGAAATGCAGCACAACTTTCACCAATGAGGCGTGACGGAGCTGAGTGACAGGAAGTTAATGGCGGTCTTGGTGACCTCTCTAATGACCAGTCGCATTTAAAAGTCAGCTGTCTTGTCTTTCCTCGGAAAGATATCAGGGTGTGAGAATAAAACACAGCATTTGCATGATGAGTTTCAGGGCCGCATGGTGGAGCAGTGGTTAGCACCATCAGCTCACACCAAGAACGTTCTTGGTTTGGACTCGCCAGCTGGCTGGGACCTTTCTGTGACTGCAGTGTTTGTGTTAGGGCTTTTATGTGTGGAGTTTACAGGTTCTTCTTGTGTCTGTGTGGGTTCTGTGTGGGTGCTCTGGATTCCTCCCACGGTCCAAAGACATGAAGGTTCGTGACTCTACATGTGCGTAGGTGTATTGGGGGTGAACAAGCAGCAATCCCAGCGCTGAAAAGTGAAGGGACTCGCTAAAAGCTTGATATTTCACCCAGATGGTTGTGGCTCTGCAAGACACAGCAGTGCACGCTTTAGCAAGCTTCATGACGGACTCAGCCATTCTCTGAATACATTACTTACAATATCAGATAAGTTTATTTAATGCATGTCAAGTATGAAGCCATACAGAATATGCTATTAATGTTTTCCTGTAATGTGTAACATTTGGTCTGACACTTATGTACATGGAAACAACAGTTTGCCTTGTCAGCCCGTTTGTGCTTCTATTGATGCAAGATACTGACTTACACTGAAATCAGAATACGGATCCCCCCCATCTGAGAAGATTTTTGTTTTTGGACTAATTTAGTCCATCTAAATGTCAGTTTATTTTAGCATATTTCCTATATAACATTATGATGGTCAATGTATCAGCAGTAATTTGAAAGCATACAGGGAAGTCACAGCTGCATGCCATGCCAGGAGTACAAGGAGTAAAAAAAAAGAAAAAAAGAGTGTATCTATGAAATTTCATGATCCCAAAAAAATTGTCTCATTTATATGTATAATATATGTATTTTATTTATTTATTTGACTGGGATAACAAATGAAGGTATTGTTACATTTAAGTAAAAAATGTGACCGATGCTGTGTACACAGGACTTAGCTGTTGATCATTTGCAGTCCTTATGCCTTGTTGTTGTTATGTTTATTATCATTCATCCAAAAGAGTAACAAGAACCGATATGAGCCAATAAGAACACACATCAGGCACACAACACTCTGTGATGCAGGATAAGGCACACATTTAAATTATATTATGTATTATATAATATTATTCTTACACGTGTGACAGGTGGGTACCGTCACAGGTGACTAGCTACGGCCTCAGTTCCATCCACGCTCCAACATTTTTAGCCAGGATGTAGCACTGCCAGCATGGTGATGGCCCGAGCGACCACACTGTCAGCTTCAAAACAGTTCTTCAGAAACCTATGGGTGACGGTCACCTTCTATAACGCTGTCAGTGGGGATGAAGTTTATCAAAAATAATGTGCACCAGTACCTCGAACATATATCTGCCTGCCTAGCTTGCATTCCACCTCACCTTGTTAGGTGTAGAGGCAGTATGATGAGTAAAACTACAGTATGCAGGTGCACTACACTATGAGCAACGTCTGACACTACACCTAAAAGAAAATAGGACATTTCTAGCATGCATGTAAAGGCATGTTTGGTGCTGTTGTGTCTTCTGACGCGCATTAGTGCAGGGTTGAGTGAAGCTGTATCCAGTCCCCCTGACCCTGCAAAGGATAAGCATTTATAGATAATGACTGGACGTTTCAGCTTGATAACATTTTCACACTTATTTTCCCTCATTGTGCAGTTTTCGTCTTTGATTTTTCCTTTACAAACTGACTCCCTTGTTGGTAATTCCATAATTCCAAATAGATTAGAGGAGCAAAGCAGGGATATTTGTTTTCATTTCAATCTAACTTGGAGTTGATATCCCACAAATTATGCATTGTAGTGAACACAAATTGAGTTAGATATTCTTTATTTAATGGGGAGATTCTCAGCACGCTTATCCCCCTGCGACCCTGTGAAGAATCACACGACACACTTGAGTTTCCCTCAGAATGGACAGGGCGCAGGAAAGTCAGAGTCTGCACGAATTAATTTTGTCAGTGCCTAATTGCATTTATTGGCCATGCCTGGCACCTCCTAATCCTGGATTATGATGATGCATTAACAGCTGTGACTGGCTGTTTACAAGGCATTTATTAGCCGGTGTCAACATAACGAGACAAATTCCACCTATCACATTAATCACCCCACTGCCAGGACTATGTCACTGCCAACAGCAGAGCCAGATGACGCATAGGCCAAGGCTGCGCTGAAGCTGCTTCCCATTTTCTCACATTAGCCATTGTTATGTGGCAATCAGATTACCTCCTCAGTAACTGTCAGACCGTTAGTGAGGTGGTGACAGAAACTTGAAGTGAATAAAGAGCAATGAATTGAGGGGGTTAAAGATAACGGGAGAAAAATTGTGGGATCAAATGCAACGGTTCAGTGCGTCAAAGCACAAAAACAATTTTCCACACATAATGCTTCTAATTGAAGTCAGGTCACTTAATTACAGTCTGAGTATTGTTTACTGTGAGTCAATCTCCTCTTCCCTTTTCTCTGTCCATCTGTCAACTTCCCTTCACTCTACCTATCTCATTTTCATTTTCTCTCCTCTGCCACGACAACATCCAACATTCAACAAAACAGAACACAGTTTGTGGACAGTAAAACATTATCAAACAAAGCACTGAGAAGATGGTTTCATTATTTATATTTCATAACTGATTAAAGGCTGATTCAGCCTGAAGCATTGTTATCAATTGAATATAAACAGCTTTGACACAAAAAGAATATGCGTGTCACAATGTCTGTAATTGCTTTCAATTAAATTTTAATAAAAGGATTAAATATATATTTTCAGATTCAACTAGTGTTCTGTTCAGATCAGAATATTTTAGATTTTTTATTTTCCCAATTCATGTTTTAATCTCTCAGAGACACAAAGGGGTTCAGGGTGGGACCACTGGTATCACTGACATCCGGGGTTCTCAACCTTTTGTAATTAAATGTCCATCTCTGATCGTTAAAAAATCTCTGAGGTCTACCTTCTGAAATAAATGAGAAAAAAAAATGATTTAAAAAAAACAAAACAAAACAAACACAAAACACTGGGCTGTGACAGGATTTTACCGAACTGAACACACTGTACTTTCAGTTCAGTATCACTGCCTGCTATTTAATGTCACAATACCAAAATTTCGACTTTGATATGATACGTGCCTAAAATATCTTGATACTGATACTGATACGATACCACAGCAAAAACCTAGAACACCAGGAAAAGTGCTGGAATGATATATGAAATGATAGTCAAGATATGACAGATAAAATGGCTTTAAAAATGGATATTTGAGGATAGGTGTCTACACTAAGTTTAAGCTGTTTTATAGTGAGTTTATTAATATTATTATTGTAAAAATGAATGAATGGGAATCTGGGATTTAGCCAACAGTTGTGTCTTGCCTTGAATGTAAACTTTAATATTTCAGTTTGATAGCCTCTAAAACAATAAACATAAATGACAGTGAGTCTGTTGCTTCATATTGATGAAAGCTCAAACCCAGGATTATTAGCCTGCACACTGCAGCAGTGCACTCAAGTAGACTGAACACAAACAACAAATACACCTCATTATTAATGGAAGTCTCTGCTCTGCATGTACAAAAATGATTACCATTACCACTACTGATTGCATATAAATTGATTATTTACTTGCTGTTGTTGATCTGCATAGTTGCCTGATTTTGGCAGCTTGTGGGTTATGGTAACGTTAACATCACAGGTGTGACTGTTGTATTAACATTAGAGATGATTGCCACCTTGGTAAACAAGCTAAAAAAGCTAAAGCCAAACCCTTAACTGCCAAACTCTGGATGGTGGTGAAAAGGGCTGGTTGTCACCAAATAAATCACTTGTTTGGGGGCATGTAATTATGTCATCTAACACATCTGCTAACCAACCTGTCTCTCTTTGAATTCCTTGAACAGTTTGTCATGTCCTTCAGCGGGATGTTTTGTCAAATTTAGCTCCATTGTTCAGCATGGATTAAAAACATCTCTTACAAACTTGCTTTGCCGTGTCTGTACAATTGACTGTCGGCTACGTAAGCAAAATAATGCCATATTTCGCTCCATGCATCTGCTTTGTCAGCAAACCGTGGATGGTCGGAAAGACATGAAAGTAGGAAAATGTTTGGCACGCCCACAATGCCTGCAGGGAGTGAAAGCAGAGCACTGAAAAGCCCACATACACACACACAGCCTCACTGTCACACGTGGAGCTTATTAAAACGCTGACATTCATAAAGTATCAGTACTAATAAAAGGTAGTATTGTATCAGTTTTAACAGCTGGGCATTGCGATACCTTTCTAGTAACGGTATACTGTGCAAAACAACTGCCTTTATGAATCCAATTTTAGTGTATTTAGGGGCGTATTTCCTCACCTCACCTGACAATGTGTTGTGATTGGCATGATAATATTAAAATTAAACTGTTCATTTGAAATTATGCATCTTGATTTGACATTCTTATTAATGTTAATTCTTGAGTACATAGCTTAGTAAATTATCAAAAAAATATAGATTTTAATCTAACCATCTGACTGTACGACGGCCTCCAGGGCTCATGAGATGGTGCTCTGCGTAGTTGAAAACGGCTGATTTATACTTTTTGCAATTACTGATTTTTGATTGCTTTTTAAAACCATAATTAGTTAGAAATGTTCTGAAAAATAGCTCGCACCAAAAACTGTTAACTCACAAATGGGAACACTTGGAGAATTGATTATTTGCACAGTAAGAAAACACACTTGAGAACTCTGTTTCACTGATGTTAAACTATGCAGCCTCAAAACAACAAGGCAGGTTAACTTAACAATCTACATGTAAGGTTGATTTAGATTTATATTCTTTTAGGCATTTCTACTTCATAGTTTTGGGCAGTGATATTGGATATTGTTATCACTGGGCAGACTGACATGCACCAGCACTTTTAGAAGATGTGATATTGACATTATTTGATTGACTGACATGGTGTTGCAGCTGTGGATATGATGAATGACTGTTACTTGTGCTGTTGATGCTGTTTTGTGTTTTATTTTGAGTAGCCTAGTCAATGCCCTTTTGATGCACTGTTATGTATTTTTTTCCCCCATCCTGCTGTAATCATCTACTTTGACCTCCTACCATTGCCCTATTACACTGCCTAAAATTGCATATGTTGAAATATTTTTTCTGCCCTTATGTCCTCACCACTTTTCAACACATTGTGATGTCCTTGGGTGAGACATACTCACTTTATTCTGGCTGGGGTTGGAGCAGGAGAGACATTGATTTCTTTCCTCTTCAAAATGTCCCTAAAAGTGATGTATAGCAATTAAACAAGAGTCTGTGCAACAAACCTGACAAAACGATTTGAAAAATGGCATTGGAGAACATCACGCTGGCCTTGCCTTAATGGAAGCATGGGTTTTATATATTGTGTTTTGTACAGACACACACAGGAATCATCAAGTGAGATCACCTCTCGCCCTGTAAACACTTTTTCTGTGGGATTCTCGGATTCCATTTGAAGAACAACATCTGGTCTCAGAGTTTGTGCCAAGATCTCTCCTCCAATTCTCTGGTCTGTCAAAAGCCGCCTGACTTGACACATTGATACTGTCAGTGAGTAATGCTCAAGATCACTTGCAAGTTCAAAGCATTATGGTTGTCTCTGCTCAAAACATGCTTCTGTTAAAAGAACACAAATTTGAAATAGTTCTTCTTTTTGAGCAATCTTTACCAAAGTACAGACCAGAGGTGGCGGAAATACTCACATTCTTTACTCATGTAGAAGTACAGATACTTGTGTAAAAAAAAAAGATTGAACTTCTTTACTCGTCTGAAAGTGGAAAAAGTACAGGCTCTGTAATGTATCAAAGTAATGAAGTAAAAAGTATCCCTTTGAAGGATATACTCAGTGTTTCTGTGCAAAACTAACTGAACCTCAACTTTTCTCAGCAGTTGACTCTCACTCTTATATGTTTTGTCTTGTAACGTCTTTTACATCAGTTTTATCTGATTTTCATTGTCTGTCATGCCTGATATGCATTGAGGGATACACCGAGGAATCATATTTTCTATGTGTTATAGTCCCATTCATCCAGGTTCAAATCAGTCTTGATGTTGGGAAGGCAGCGTGCAATGATGCACAATAAAAATAATCAATAATTCACCTCACATCCATTAAAACTAACAAGCCTGTTTTGGCAATGTAAGGAGTAGGAAGTGCAGATGTTTGTGTTAAAATGTAAAAAGTAAAAAGTTTTCAGAAAAATAGACACTCGTGAAAAGAACAGTTTCCTGAAAACTCTACTTAGTACAATAACAAAGTTGTTTTTTTACCATTTCTGCCTCAGACCATTACCAAGCATTACCTTCAGTCGGTTGGTGATTTGTTCATTTCTAACTGAGGGGATCGACCTGGTTTGTTTCGTTCACCCACAGCTAGCAAACAATGCCCTTGGTTCTGTATCTTTTAAATACCAACCCCCAGCTGAGAACTGACAGAAGGAGGGACTCAGGGAAAAAGTCACAAATGCAAATCCGTCTGCTACTTCAGCACCACAGACAGCACCATGGAGTTATCAATACACAGCACAGTTAGGCTGCTGGTATTTCAGAGCCATGGTTGGGGGGCCATGGATTCTAACTTGTACAAACTTCAGTCAGATAAAGAATCAGTGAGTCAGACAGCCTAGACTAACATATTCAACTGAACAAACCCTCTGTCTCTCTGCACTCCCTCTACTACTATTGGACGGAGAGGGAGAAAGGCAGGTTAACAAGGGGGATGCAATTTGGTCATTTTGCTAACAATGGGGGTGGCATTGCCCTTCATCCCCCCTCAAATTGCCTACTACCTATAGTGACTAAAACAATGAAACTCCAATTAGTTTAAAAAGGTATATCAATATAAATTACTTCAAACACTCAGCACCAGTAGATGAATGCTCGACATAAAGTGCTTTAATGCACTTACACAATCAAAACTGATGATCCAGTGAAACTCGCTCCATCTTGCATTTTATTACTGCTAAACAGTAGATTTATTGCCTTCAAATTTTACACATCATATCATGCTTTGTAGATTGCTTTTACAAGAAGTGGTGAGACCGGATTGTAAAATGCATGCTCTCTGGCTCCCAAAATGAATGTGCTTTGGTGATAAGGAGCGGATGAGAGGACGGGAGATATGGCACAATGCAGCGGCACATCTCCCAACACGAGCTGTTTCACTGTGCAGTAGTCTGCGTTATATAATTCTGATGGGGTTCGCTGGCCCCTTACAGTTCACCTACCGCCGCTAAAGTGTGAACAGAAGGCCAGCTCTTTGGCTGTGTTAGACTGTCCTCTGACAGAAACAAACAGACACACAGACATGCCTCATAAGGCCAGAGGATCGAATTACACCCAGTTAACAAACAGCCCCACAGTTGACTTCTGTTTGGCGCCCAGGGAAATGCATGTCACCCTCCTGATTAATGCTGAATCATGATATTGAGATAAGAGCGGCGGGTGGAGCGCGCCAACGTTCACCAGACTCCAACTCCTCGCCCTCACCCTTCCCCTTTTCTCGGGAACAGCTCCCTGCCATCTGTCAGTATTGGAAAGCCCTGGTGGCTTGCAGCAGGTTTTCCAGACCTACATACATGACTGCCTTTCCCTGTCAGAGACTCCGCTGTGCATGAACCTTCAGCTGTAACCAGCTACTGGGCTATAAAACGGTGTCAGCCTGGCCAAAGCCTCATTGACACCCATGAAAAATCTCTCTTAGTAGTGTTATTGACCTAGGACATAATCAGACGACGGGCTGTACATTGGCCAGAAAAAGACACAGTAAAGTTAAGAAAGCATTACCGCCCAATGAAGCCACTTTAATATAATTGGACAATGTTTACCTAAGTGCTGTTTAATTGCCTGACTCGTCTCTGAATCTTTCATGCAACTCCTGCTGCAAACAAACACGCCACAGCATTTGCACTGTCTCCTTATTAGTTATTCATGCCTTCATTTGCTTCATATCTCCCCTCATTCTTTTCCATGCAGCTCGCAGAAAAGTACATTTTTTGCTGAAACCTGTGAGCAGAGATGGCTCCCATGCTATCAGTGAGAAGAAAAGAGGCTTCCTTTATGAAAAATGACTTAGATGAAGTAAATAAAACTCAGAACAGAACAGAGAGAATGCCTCATCGTGAACAAATAACAGTCTGTGTGCGGAGACACTGTTGTTTTCATGCAATATCAAGCTTCTGGCTTCTGTGTACAATATAATGAATTACACCGAAGAAGGTCTAACAGTCATTTCCTTTTACAGAAAAAGGTTGAATCATAAAATGTACCTCTCTCGTCTCTGATACCCTATTTTTTGCTGCGTCCCTGGACGTAATAAAACCTGCATGTGGCTCACAGGTGGCGAGTTATAGTTAAAGGGAGAGTTCACTCCAAAATCAAAACATGCTAAGTTTTGGAGATATCTGCCATGGAGATATCTTCCATCTCTCAAATATAATGGGACTGAGTGGCACTCACCTTGTGGTGCCTTCAGTGCCAGAAAATACATCTGAAAAACTCAATAGCAATGTCTCTTTCCAGAAATCATGACTCAAGATACTCCACAGACCTTGTTGAGAGCAGTTTCATGTAATAACTTCTTTCGGGTAGATTCTACCATTGGAGGAAAGTAGTTAGCACATGGAACTGCTCACAACAAAATTTATGGATTATCTTGAGTAACCGAGTCATGATTTCTGGAAAGCGAGACCGATGTTGAAGTTTTCAAAGGTATTGCTTGGCCCTTTGAGCACCACACACCAAGTGCCATCTAGTCCTATTATATTTGAGACAAGGAAGACATCTCTGTGGCTGATATCTGATAGCTGATAAAACTCAGGAACTCGCACCGAAAAAGTGAGATTTTTGATATTGGCGTGAATTGTCCCTTCCTTCGGGGTGCAAGATTAGTGCCAGGCAAGTGGCAGGAAATGTTTTTCTGTAATGCTGACAAAATGTTGAAAAATATATACTATATTTTTTCCATTTGAATTAATTAAAGATCCCTGCGCTCTCAGGAGAAATCAGTACACACTATCCCTTTAAGAAATGGGACACATTAAAATTCCTTATGTGGCCGGAAAAACACACAACTCTAGAAGAACAAGACAAAAGGCATCATTAGTTGACAGTGTCTCTTATCAATTCGGCATCAATACCATGAAGAATCTGAAAGAAACTGGATTTACTTACAAACTTCACATTTTGGATTTTGTCTCTTCAACTCATTATCATCTTCCATTGGTTAGCTGTATTATTTTAGTAGGAATGAGAGGCAAACTGTTTAAAAAAAATTTATTTTCTCACTAAAATGCACTGTTATTCACCCCTTGTCATGTGACAATGTTTGAGGAGTTGTTCCAGCCAATAGTATCGCTGGAGAAGGTGCACCTGCCGTCCAATAATCATGTTTGATTTTATGATGATTATGAACTATTTTTGATTCAAAGTGGCTTACAAGTTTACAAAGAATAAAGTTATATGCTCAAAAAGCAGGGATGCAAAAACACGTTTACTCCCCCAAGTCTAATAGTCGGGGTGCAGCTGCTCCACTTGCTTCACTGCTCAGGCGCTTATGGTGGGGCTCATAAATCAAGTGCATGACTTCTTAACAGATACATGATGATTAAAACAATGTATGATTAAAAAATCATGTTCACTTAATCTCAAGTGTACTTAATTATATAAACCCATCTTGTCCGAGAAATAAGGGACATGCCTCTGCAATGTCATGTCAGCCGTGTCAAAAATAGGCAAAAGGAACAGAGGGCAAAAAAAAAAGAAAGTAATAGCCTCCAGTTACAACACTAAAATGGCTACTGGTGTGGCCTCAGGGTCACGGACCAGCTGTGACAGCGACCTCCAAAGGTCGTTGACTTTGACCGACAGCAGATTGGGTGGACAAGGACGACTCCGGAGCAGCCTATAAGATCCAGAGTGTGCTTAAACTGTAGCAGTTGTTAGGTGTTATCACATGAGAAATAAGTGCAACTTAAAGCCTCCTCCTCATTAACAGCATTTGCATCTCGACATATGGTGAGGTACTTCCTGCATCTTAACCACCCTCATATGAGGAGTGGTAAAAAAATTTTCATATTGCAAGGAATTATGAAACATTTTGTGTCAAAGCTGTTGGACTGACCCTGTTCTTGCAAGGTCAAATTTGATTGACAGTTCTGTTGCAAAAAATGTTATCTAATAATGTTATAATTTGTGACTGAAGCACCAAGGGTAATAAACTCCAGATGATTAAAGCTTTTATTCCTACAGTGCATATTGGTTTGTAAATTAACTGCACTTATATGGATAAGGGATTATATAACACAAATGAGAATGTCTAATATATGGATATATAAACTATGAATATAAAGTCGGATAGATTTTCATCCAGAGGAAAAGACGTGTTCATTTCTTGCTGAAACTCTTTAACTATCTACTCATTTTATTTTAGCAAGATCACTGCAAAGAACCCGAGGACTTTCTCCTCGCTCTGCTTTATTTCTGTTTGAGATCGGTGCTACTGACAGACACTTACTCTACAACAAGTGGACACTTCACCAGCACTTCAGTTTTGACATAATGATGTCACTATAATCAAGAGCTACGGGGCTTTGTTATCTCTAAATGTTATTGTCAAAAGTATCTCATGTATAAAGTATCAGGTGCTTATTATTTTAATATCACCTGCCACTTACTATAAAATATCTTTTCAGGAGCCTTTAAGATGTGAGAATCAACTTTTCTATTTCTTTTCTTTATCAATGTTTTATTTGTGTTCTGTTTTATCTAGTTTTAGTCTACAACTGTTTTTATCCCTGTTATAGCTTTCAAATCAATTTTATTGTACTTCATTGTCATTTTTTTGTATCTTTATGTCTTTTTAATGTATTTTATCTATAGTTTTTATTTCTCTCTATTGTGGTCTACACTTGCTGTGTCTTATTCTCAGCTTGTTAGTCATCTGACTTTGATCTGCCCTGTATAAAGGGCACAAAACAAATAAAGTTTGATTTACTGATCGTTTGAGCATCTTTGTGTGCAAGTTTGGCTTATGCAACCGCAGTACTTCACTTCCAAGACAATAACAAAACCTGCGCCAAAACAATTATCCTAAAAGGTTGAGAACATTTGATAAAACTATAAATATTATTACACATAATAAGTATACAGTAATGATCTTCTTAACACTTGTCTTATAATAGTGATAGTATAAGAAGAACATATTCTACAAAACTCCTATTCAAAATCTAATAATAATCAGATTAATTCCTGCTTTAGGTAGCTATTATTTGAAAGACAACTATGCTATAAACTGGAAAAAAAATCAAGAGACCACTGCAAATTATGCATTTCGTACTATCTTAGAATGTGTTTGAGTAAAATATGTTTTTCTATAAATGAAAGACAGCATTTTCCCCAGACACAGAATTCAACAGACACTGAGATAGGATGGCTGCCATATGTAGAAATGCTGATTAGATTAAAAAAAGAAAAAAAAAAAAAACTGGAGTGATCTCTTTAATTTTTTCCAGAGTTGTAATTATCAGACAGGCCTACATTTCTATGTGGAATCCATGTGTAAGCAGACACAGTCTAGCCATTTTAAAGTTGCTATTTTTCACACCAGACCCTACACAGCCCTGATTTAGATGAACAAGCACAATCATTGGCAACATGTGAGCGGACCTAATAGACCAAAACAAAACAGAGGGGTCTGTGAACATGTGTACTGATAAATGTTGGCATTAACTGCCATCTAGTGGCCAGTGCTGGCTTTGCAAACGAAACAGAACTGGATGTCAAACTCCTTAATTTGAAAAGAAGGGATATTGTGGAATCAAAAACACTGATAATTTTAAACTAATCTTTAATCAGTTATGTTTCACCACTGTAAGATGGACAGTAACTGCCTCAGTCTTTTCATTATGTCATCTCTTTGGATTTAAATCAGTCTTTGAAAATTGTGAAAATTGTAAACCTACATGACCTACATGATGTATGCTGACTTTCACTTATAATCCAATATTAACCATTCACCCCTCTGTCTATGAGCTCATTCCCTCTTTTAAATAAAAAATGCTTTTCTAGTATGTAAGGGAGTTTACCTCAAAGAAAATGTGATAGGTTATATTTAAAGGGATGTAAAGTGTGTCTGGTATTCAGTAGAAGGTTTATAGCAACACCATTGTGTACATTATCTTAGTATTCCAAAGAACGTGTATGTTTATTGTGATATTTGCATGACTGCCTGATTTATTACTGTTATCTATTATTAACTGAGTAGAAAAACAGACAGAATTCTGTAAGCATAATACCATTACATTTTTAGAAACTATTATTTCTTATTAGAATAGGCTACATCATTTTAGGGATGCAAATAATGACTAAATATCGATTAATCTGCTGATTATTTTCACAATTAATCAATTGATTGTTTAGTTAATTTAATTTAAAAAAAATGTTCAATTTCCCTGAGAATAAAGTGAGGTCTTTAAATTGTTGGTTGTTGGTTTTGTTTGTTTGTTTGTTTGTTTGTTTTTTGCTGAAACCAGCAAGTTACATTTTTGCTCAAAAAATGACTGAAACAATTTTGAAAAATTCAGAAAAATTTGATTATTAACATAGTTGGCACTTAATTTTTTTCAATCAACTAATCGTTGATCAACTAACCGTTGCAGCTCTACATTATTTACACGTTACAGCATTTCTCAAGAATACTGTTTTCTTTGTCAATGCTGCATTCAAGTCTTTTCGAAAATATCGAACTTCTTGTGTCCAAGAGCATATTATTGTGTCAATAGTTTGGTAAATAAAGATTTTTTGTACTGTATTAATAGCTTCTAATAGACTCTTCTGAAATCCTAAAACCTCCCGTTTTCATCGTGCATGATAAGTTACGCGGCGTATCTCCGTATTACAAGCAGAGAAACGTGCGTACCGAAAAGTACCTGAAGGCAGCAATAGAGGGTATGAAGAGGCAGTCGTGTCTAGAACAGAACCCAAGATTCGCGAAACTCTCGCGAGATTCCTCACGTTGTTTCTTCAATCAGTGGATCTTGAACAAACTATTTATGTTTATTAATGTGACAACGCTGTGTTTAAGATCTGGTTACCTGTCGGGATAAAAACGACTTTTTGTGGTTAGGAAAATATCGTGGTTTTATTTAAATAATAACTCTCGCGAGATCTTTCACCGATCTGGGGTTCCGTTTTAAACACGACCGAAGCGGAGGCGCCGAGCTAACTACTGCCGCCGCATGAACACACTGAGCACACCCAGCGAGCTAGTCAGTTTCAACGGACAAAAACATGTCGGGGAAGAGTTTTCGAGTTAGCGACGGGGACTGGATTTGCCCCGATAAAAAGTAAGTGCTCCTCACACTTGGAATACATTCTTGTTTTGCATATAAGCTGGTGAAATTATGCAACAGATGTTTTCTGAATTGGCTGGTCGTGCTAACAGGCTAACGTTAGTTAGGCCTTATAGGATGTGGGTCCCGCTAACGTTGACTAGCTCACCATACTAGAGAACTTTTGCCTTATTCATTCCCCATTACCTACACTGTCAACACTTGACATCATTTGTGCATTTTATGATGGGGACACGGGTTTGATTTACGTGTCAGGGAGTTTTAGCATAAGTTCTCAGTGTGCGCAGACTAATAAAATGGCAAGCTAGCTGTAGTTAGCTTGAGTAGGTTGGGGTGAGAGTCTGCACTCACTGTTGTGGGTGTTGGTGCTTACTATGTTGTAGAAGCCAAGCTGTCATGAGTGTAGAGTCTAAGTTGGGTAGTCAGCAATATCATGTTGCAAATGATCGGCATTAAAAACGTCTGAAGTGACAGACGAGCCGGCAGCAGGCGTCAGTGCTCAGGCCTTTGACACAGCCAAAGACTACAAGCTAATGGCGTGGCACATGAAAAATGAATAAATCTACACTACTCACTTTGCCTTTAGTACATTCAGCTCATGCCTGAACAAGTCAGTATCAAGCTCAAGCCTTAGCTGTATCTATAATATGTTTATTTTGTGTACTGTTGCAGGTGTGGAAACGTGAACTTTGCGAGAAGAACTAGTTGTAACAGATGTGGCAGGGGTGAGTCCTTCGCTATGCAAATCATTATATCTCTCAGGCGTCTATCCTTTGAAAAAAGCAGACGTATTAAAAGCCATTGTTCTGTTTCCACAGAAAAAACCACAGAGGCAAAGATGATGAAAGCAGGAGGAACAGAGATTGGGAAAACTCTGGCTGAGAAGAGTAGAGGACTCTTCAGTGCAAATGACTGGCAATGCAAAACGTATGTGTTTATTGTAAATTATTGGGGACTGTCAACATGTTTAATGAAACCAGACAGACATATTTTCCTAACGAGTGAAGTGCAAAAGAAAACTGCATTTTTGTAAGCAAGAACATAAATTCTCATTTTTTAAATGTTAATTTTTTTTAATAGATGTTTAATTTTCTCTCTTGTTATCATACAGATGTGGAAATGTGAATTGGGCGAGAAGGTCAGAGTGCAACATGTGTAACACACCAAAATATGCCAAGCTTGAAGAGAGAACAGGTATCCCCACAAATTATTGTAATGTGATGTAAATGTTGTACATTTTTTGATATGATCAAGTCACATGAATGAGAAAGTCCCAACGTATTATTTGTTAAATTTAACTAATTTATTCTTGTTAATGATGATATGTTATTATCTTTTTTAAATGGAAAAGCCTAACCAGGAACAGGGGTCACAAATTTGCCCCAGCTAGATGGCTATATGCAGTACATCTGTATCATGTTATTATAAGCAGTTACAGTGTCTTCTTGCATTGTCCTTTACAAATCAATTACTAATACATAAAATAAGTATATAGTTTGTCAGGGTTTGGTTTGCCTTTGAATACTAGTTATTATTTTTTTATTTTTTTATTTTTTTTCTCTTTTGCCTTTCAGGCTATGGCGGTGGTTTCAATGAAAGGGAGAATGTTGAATACATTGAACGGGAGGAATCTGATGGAGAATATGATGAAGTGAGTCCTGAAAGTTTAATGTTTGATAAATCAGCTGACATAGTCAAGTGATCAAGTCATGTGTAAGCAATATAAGAGTTTGGCAGGTACAATCATGATGTTAAGGAATACGTTTTCTTTTTAATGTCACAGTTTGGTCGGAAAAAGAAAAAGTATCGTGGAAAAACCAACAGCACGTCTTCCTCAAAAGAAAGTGAAAAGAAAGAAGCAGCAAAACCTGAAGATGATGATGAGGAAGATGATGAGGATGATGATGAAGATGGCGACCTTTCCAAATACAAACTGGATGTAAGATTGGTGGCTGGAGCTGCAGATTCAAAAGAACAAATAATATTTAATACTGGCCGATTACATTATAATATAAAATCACTTCCTCTCCAGGATGATGATGATGATGATGATGAGGATGGAGACCTGTCAAAGTACGACCTGGATGCCAGTGATGATGATGACGACAAGCCAGCTAAGAAAAAGGGCAGCCGCTCAGGCTCTTCCCGTTCCCGCTCATCGTCACGCTCCTCCAGCTCCAGTTCACGGTCGAGGTCCAGGTAAAAGGGTACAGGTCAAGGGTAACTCCGGGCAAAATGTCAGTATCAGCTCAATCTTCCTTCTGATTTACTGATCAACATCAATTACATGTCCTGTAATGTTGATTTGTTGTTTTCTTTTCTCTCAACTCCTCCCCTTCTGTGGTGCTCAAAACTCCATGTGCAGACTCAGTGATCTTACTTGATAATATCTTCTTTTTTTTTTCTTTTTTTACTGTAGATGGAAGGAATTAATTATTGTTTTTGTAGTCATGAGATGCACTCCAGCTCTCTTTTTGCACTTATGTGTTAGTTCACCTGCTCCATTCTGGTGAAGTTGTTGCATACAGGTGTAATTTAGTTGTTTTCTATTTTGATGGTTACTTCCATATACATATTTTGTTAGTCTGAATAGTATTTGACTTAATTGTATGTGTTTTGCCATGTGAACCATCTAGCTATTTTTCTTGTCCAGAAAATATTGGAAAGGTTCTGTTTTTTGTCTTTCAGGTCCCGCTCTAGAAGCTCATCCAGCTCCAGATCTGGATCTCGCTCGAGGTCCCACTCCAGGTGAATGAGGTGACATGCACTCTCTCCCTTAGAGAGTGTATGTAAGCTCCAGATCAGTCCTAGTATCTAGCTTAAGTTTTTAATAAAGACTGGATAGTGCTTATTCCAGTGCAGTCCAGACTCATAAACCGCTATAATGGTTTGTAGGGTTAATTCAAGTTACACTTGGGCCCAAGAGTATAACAAGTACATAGTTTGATTACCTGAAGTAAGTTTTAATGTTACCAAGGCTCAAAAGCCTGAATAGACATCTGGGGTCTTCATCAAGCGTCTCTCAGGAGTGGTGGTGGCTTTGCCAACTCAGTTAATGACACAATATTTAAAAGAAGCTAAAAACATCCTAGATCTCAAGCTACGTTATTCACTCAGCCTTACAGCGCCTTGGGTAAAATTTTCTCAGTACTATTAAAGGAATAGTTTGGATTTTTATGTGTGGAGTTGAATGCGATGCTTATCCACAGTCAGTGTATTATCTACAGTTGACGGCACTTGATTTAGAAAGCTAAGTAATGTAATGATGTGGACGGTGTCAACAGTAAAATGTATTGTAGCCATCTAAATGAAGATAGATTTATTAGTCCCTTTGAAATTCCTTGTGTGTCATACACCAATGAGCAGATAAATAAACAGACATTTAATCAACAGTCCCAACACAAACATCAACACCACCTTCAACAAGCAACACCACCTACAAGAAACATCAACAAAACCTAGAACAAACATCAACACCACCTATGACAAACGACAATAGACCTATTAGAGTGCTTTAAATATTACAGAGTGTAGCATCCTCACACAGAAGTTTAGTTACATAGCTTCTCTGTTTGTTCAGCGGTAAATTACTGGTTGACACAAATGATCTGAGGGCCTGATTAGTTCAGGGAGATGGCGCTCTACACCGTCTGCCTGATGGTAACAGCTCGCATGTGCTAAATAGCGGATGTGTTTCCTCTCTAATAATTGCCTGTCCCTTCCTCACCACTCTGGACTCACAGATCATCATTAAGCAGTTTTGCTTTTGTCCACTGTATGCAGTTTATTGTTTTAAGCTACAGTCAATGAAAAATACCAGGCAGTACAACAGAATGGTAAAATGCTCTCCACAAAGGAGCGATACAAGAGGATCAATATGTGCCTGTCCACTTTAAACTGTTTCAGTTTATCCATAAAATAAAGCTGTTGCAGACTCCTAATATAAAGCATCTGCATTTGAGTTTCATGACAGTTCTGCATCTATTATTGTTCTTAAATATTTGTACTCATCTACTGGTTGGTGGGCCCACCTTGGAAAATGAATATCGCTTTAAGCATACGCTATTTTTATAATATTTTCACTGCTTCACCTGGCTGTCAGACATCCTTTACAGATGGCAAACCGCTGTTACATAAGCTGTTGTGTCAGTCTCTGCAGCCCCACCTTCTTCTACCTGGCAGCTATCTGCTGCTACCTTAATGGGTTAGTTTGTTAGTTTGTGTTATCGTGTGACTCATTTTGGTGTTTAAAACAGTTCAGATTCACAGACGTCACACTATGACAAGACTGACTAACCAATCGAGGCAGCAGTAGACCAGCAACTCCTGTGTCCTGCAGAGTTAAAGTACTGATTTTGCCAAAGGACTTTGGTTGCTTTAAAGAAAGTGACATGTAGCTTAAGTAATATCTGTTTCTCATCAGTAGAGGCTGTCTGACTGCAAGGTAAAGCAATGAAAATATTTTAAATGCAGCATACACTTAAACTGATATTGATTTATTTCAGATGGGTCTTGTTTTAGGGGGCTAAAATTTGTTGTGCTGCTGACCCTGTCCACATCAGTACATTTCAGGATGTGCTGACCCCCAAATACTGTAGGTAATACACTGACTAATGGATAAGGATCTCGTATAACGACACATTAAATAATTCAAGCTGTCCCTCAGTCTGTAGCTAAGAGCTCTTAATCAGAGAAGCTTGATAAATACCCACGCTGGTGACATTGTGTCTTGACCTTACTGACCTCAGTGCTTGGTTTATCCCTCCAAAAGATCCAGCTCCAGGTCTGGAAAGGGCTCCTCTCCCCGGAAGAGGTCCCGCTCACCCTCCTCCTCACCTGAGAGGAGACAGAAGCGCAGTCGCTCCAGGTCCTCATCTGGAGGGAGAAAGAGGAGGCGTTCTAGATCACATTCGTCCGAAAGGTTTGGGTTTCTGTGGAATACCACAATGGCACTGATTATTATTAGCCAACTGTCGCCTCGCTTTTGGGAATTCAGATTTACAGAAATAAGTTCACATTTTACCTTTTTATATTGTTTGTTTTAACATGTTGTGCTCTTGTACTTATGCAGAACTGAATGTTAATGGCTGAGCCTGCTGACGTTGCTCTTCTTCCCCTGGTGTTTGTGTGATTTCAGGTGCCGTGGCCAGTCCTCTGGATCCTCCCATTCTGGCTCCAGTTCTAAAAAGAAATAACTTTATAACAGCCTTTAAAAACAAGACAAGGAACCTTAGTACAAGTGCATGTTGTGTTGCAAGGAAAACAACCACATCCTTTCAGTATGCTGTTCATTTTCATAGAAAAGTCTTACTTCCCTCAGAAAAGACAGCGGCAACATGACTTCTCTCTCTGCTGTTATCATTTACATGCTCCCTTTTTAAAATCACACACACCCCAATCTGTGACAAGTGTAACTACAGGTGTCCAATAAACATGTTTGGTCCTGTAAGAAAATCAGATATACTGTGAAGAGACTGTATCCCATTTAAAACTGCTGATTATTTTCGTGGCAGTGCATTTTATTCTACTCATCTGTGGAGAAATTAAAATAAACCTTTTTTTAGTACTTTTTTTTGGCCCTAGGAAACAACTGAGATTCAGTATTTTTCTCTAAATAAATACATTCTTCATTTTTTAAAATGAAAGATGAAGTCCTTAAGCGCCAATTTAGAATACCAGAGATGTAGCAATGAATTTTGGCCGTTTGTTTTATTTTCTCGACAACTATGTTTTTTCTTTTGTGTTTTCAAGGTAAGTATTTTACTTTTTGATATTGCTTGTTTTTAAGTAAATGGCAGTAAGTTCAACATTCTTTGGGTTAGGGTTTAAGTGTTTTTTTTTTTCTTTACACAATTAACGGCTAGTTTACCACTCAAAGTTATTCCTCTTCATTTGTCACTTGGGTAACTAATGAATTCAAGAAATTACAGAATTTTGTGCTCCAGATTAGTACATCAAGACTACACATCATACAGTATGTTTCAATTTATGGTAGAGTATGGCAATACAGTCTTTTTATTGGTAAAACAACTCAAATGTACACGTGTAAATAAAATCCTGTCGACATTGTTTTTTGTTCCTCTGTTGTGTGTTTGATTTGGCCGAGGTAAGGCCGGGAAGTCCTGATAGACCTGGTACATTTAGCACTGTTTTAATGTTGGCTAGATCTTACGGAAATATGTGCTTTTTCCTGTTATCACTGTACTTGAGATAAATGGCCTTGAGGACATTTGACTGATATCTGAAGTACACTGAAATACAGGAAAGTATGGTCAGGGCTAAGATGCCAGCAAAAATAAAACACTGTTCACAAAGTTTATTAAGTTGTTAACAAGTAAGCGATGTTTCATAACTCTTAAACGGATCAACAGTTAGCAACCAGCTCAACGATTGAGATTTGTTTGTTAAGTGTATGCTTGGTACACAGAAAATTTATGTTATGTTGCAATGAAATGAGCTGTCTTTAATTGGGAATGTTATTTGATTAAAGGTCAGTTTTCCAATAGTCTTGGAGCTACAGTTATTGTAGAGACTTCTCAGCTAATGAAGTTGGCTCATCTGACCTTATAGTTACAAGGTAATGTGAGCCATCGTTTCCCAGCAATAGAACCACTTACTGTTTAATTTGAAATATCAACTTTAAGTACTTGCTAATGAAGTGTTTGCTTGTTGTTTCATTGTTAGAGGCATTGTGGGTATTGGTATATTGTCTTGATTTGATCTCTAACTTAAAAGGACACTTCAAAGTACATATTTCTTCTCTCACCTGTAGATTGTTTTGGTGCGGGTTTCAGAGTTTTTGTGCTGTAGAGATGTCTGCCCTCTTGGGACTAAATAGCCCTTGGCTTTTGGAGTTTAAAGCACCATAGAAGAAAAAATACTTTTGAAACACTCAAAAGCAGTATCTCTTTTCAGAAGTCATGGCCCACTTTCTCAAGAGCTTGTGAGCTTGTAGGTTCCAGTTGATTCTATCACTGAAAGACATTGCTGTTGAGTCACCGCAAGCTGAGTGCCATTTACTCCCACTGACAACTGACAGCAAAACTTTCAAGATGAATAAATAGCACTACAGGCCAAAGGGAAATATTTACTTTTGATTTTGGGGTAAACTGTCCCTGTAATATAAAATTCACCACTTCTTAATGAGGCTGTCTAATCGGTGTTTATGGTAAATGTGATCAACTGAAGCAATACATTCCCCAGTGCAATGTCAGGGTCGTGTCTAGAAGGGAACCTCAGACCTGCAAAAGGTCTTTCCAGGGTGATCATTTTAATCCAAACCATGATCTTTCACTAACCAGGTGTTTTTGCCCCTAAACCTTCCCAATTTTAACCACAACTTTATTGCAGTATACAAAATCTCTGTAAGAGTTTAACAAATCAAGAGTTCTCTTCCAGATGCAGCCTGTGCCGCCAATGTACCAGCATGCATTGCACTCTACCTACCCATGTTGCTGTGTATTATTACACTAGCCTGTAGCTTTCACTTTGTTGGCAAAATCAACATTAGGTGACAAAATTCTTTATCTAGTACACCCCATGTCTACCCAGAAGTGGAGACTAGAAATCTCAACCAACTACATCACTGTGACATCACTGGATGCAGGAAGAGCAAGGGATTTTGCAGCAGGAGGACTCAGCTTTTTTCTGTCACAAACATGGCACACACTGAGAAATGTATTGCTTCAAATGTCTACATGCACCATCAACACTGAGTGGACATCCACATGAAAAGTCAAATTTTTCCTTTGAATTGTGATGTTTCATTGCTACAGACTTAAGAAATGGCTATTTGTCGCTAGACTAAAGGTTTAGCAGCTATTATTTCTTATATAAATCTCATTTGCTTCACCAGAGAGCCAACTTTACAAATAAAAAAACTGATGATAGGGAGTAGTCTGTCTGATCTCAAGACGATTATAAAACACCTGAATAGCCTTACTTCAATATAAATATGATTGAATTGTGAACAAGGGACCCTTGCACCAGTGGTGTGATGTCGTTCTCATTTTGGTCAACAGGTGGCACATGATACTCCGTTTAGGCTGAGCTGCTTTAGTATCACCCCAAACACCTGTTACTTTCAGAACCTGACATGAAATGTCAGTGAAAGCACACGAACTGAGTTTAATCAGTGGGTTGGCTACAATGTGTTGTTCAAATTCGTCTAGAATGGCACTATTGCACTACACTGATAATGACTGTATGCAACGAACCATACTGTCTGTGTATTGGTTGTTCTTTTCTCATAATATAAGCCCAATTGTTCGATTTTGCAGGAGGCACTGCAACAAAGTGTCTTTATAAAAGAAGATGAACCTACAGACCCTTATCATTATCAAACACGCCTCATATTAACTTAATTGGCATAAATATTTGTATCCTATTAGTATACCCAAGCTCTGCTCTCAGTAGCATAAGAATATGTTTCCAGGCGCAGAGCAGGTTGGTTTATTCCTCTGTCTCATCACAAGTCCGTTCTCTGTTCACCAAGATGAGAAGATAATCTCTGGCATCTTAACTCGAAGCAGGTGCGTCTCTGATAGACATCAAAAGTGCCGTAGGCTCTACTCAAAAATAGAAAGTGAATGAACGAAGAGCCTAACAACGCAGACATGCTGCAATGTCTCCATATATCAGGTTCATGATTTAGTGAGTGACTGTAAACCACGTGCACCCTCAGCTGTTTGCTTCCTCTAAGGCTTTCCTGATAGTCCCGCCTCCAGCGCGTAAAGGACCCGACGCGCTTTTACGCATTGCATTCAGTTGGAGCAATTTGGACGCTGGAGGATGCCGGACAGGCACACATGGGGCTTCTACTGCACATCGGCTTAACTTTTCCTAAAGGATGTCTACGGACGGCTGTCATTATCTAGAAGGCTTGAAAACCACCAGTGGAGAGATGCTGGGTGCCAACGTCTCCAAATCATTGCGCGAAGGTAATGCCACCAAGAACTCCAGCTGTGGATCTGTATCAGTTGGTTTCCCTATAACCATGATGATCACTGGCATGGTGGGCAACACATTAGCTCTCATTCTGGTGTATGTCTCTTACAGAAAGAAGGAGAACAAAAGGAAAAAATCGTTCTTGCTTTGTATTGGATCGCTGGCATTAACGGACCTGTTTGGACAGCTTTTGACAAGTCCAATAGTCATATCAGTCTACCGAGCTGATCTGAAATGGGAGCGTATCGACTCATCTGGCAATTTGTGCGCTTTTTTCGGTGTGTGCATGACAACTTTTGGCCTGTGCGCTCTCTTCCTGGCCAGTGCCATGGCAATTGAGAGGGCTATGGCGATAACAAACCCGCATTGGTACTCCAATCACATGAAGACAAGTGTGACAAAGCAGACTTTGGCTGTCATATGGTGCCTTGTGTTGCTCTTTGCGCTGCTGCCCATCGCAGGGGTCGGGAAATACACGCGCCAGTGGCCAGGCACCTGGTGTTTCATCAGCGCGGGGGACAGAGAAGTCCCGGGAAACATGTTCTTCGCCATTACTTTCGCTGGACTTGGGATTTTCTCTCTGCTTGTAACACTTTCCTGCAACGTAGTGACAATCCGGGGCTTAATTATCCGGTGTAAAACAAAGTCTGGCGCATCTCAGTCTTCAAAACACTGGGAACGGCTCACCACAGAGACCGTCATCCAGCTGTTAGGCATCATGTGCGTCCTGCTTATATGCTGGTCTCCTTTACTGGTATGTTTTCTACAGGTGCCTGCAGCCTGTACTTTTATTACAGCATGTAACCAAGGATATGGTGCACATTTAATTTTCTCATAATAGCCTTTAATAATTCACATTATTTTAAATTGAAGGTCTTCAGTTGTGTTATTGCAGATCAGGGTGCACTTTATTTTACAGTACACCAGTAAGACGTAACAAGGAGTGCTTTGCATCAAATGAAACAAAATAAAAATGACATGTTCTTTATTAGACCACAGTAGGCTCTTTATTAGACCCATATTAATTAAGAGGTAATTAGGGGCACATTACAACAGGTCTGTACTTTAAACTAAAGTAAAATCATAATTCAGCTACTTGAGACACACCTTCTTTGGCTGCTCCCACACAATTGGCTGTGTAGCCAAGACAAATGCCTACTTCTCTGATCAAATAATTATCTTTTGACAGTATCACAAGTCTGTAGAGTCACACAAGGGCAAAATGTTCCTCTGCCTACTGTGGCCTTTCCTTGGTAGATTAAGTTCACATATTGTTTTTAATGGTGAACTGGCAAAAATGTGATCTCAGTTTAGTTTACACAACGGTTATTTTACAATGTGTCCCTAATAACCCTCTAATAAAGTCTAATAAGGGTCTAATAGTGTTTAGAACATATTGTTTCAAGTTCTCATCCAATGTAATACAAAGTACGGCTTGTTACGTCTTATTAGTGCATTGTAAAATAAAGTGTGACTGCAAATCTTTGGATCTCTGCTGCATTTTCTGTTGGCAGGGCAACAAAAGACCCCCCCCCCCCCAAAAAAAAAAAAAAAAAAAAAAGACGCACACACACACACGCTCACACCCATGCTGCCATACTGCCAAGTCACATGAATGATAAACGCTGTCATGTATGATTCCTTTGAAATGCTGCTGCCATTTTCCATTAAGGAGCAATCTACTTAGCCAGGTCCTGTTCAGGGGGTCTGCTCAGTGTGCTATGAGGTCATGCATTGTCAGTCACATATTTAATAGTCCCACCAGGGATATTAATAGAAGCCACAGCACTAATGGCAGCGAGTGATTACCTACAGTGTGAACATTATGTTTTTCTGCCAGTGCTTTGATACTCTTGCTCCTCAGGATTGTCGTGGGATCAGTGCCAGTCGCATTAAATATTAAATGTAAAGGATACTGCCAACAAAATTCAGAACTATTATCTCTCTGCCAACCAGTGGTGGAAGAGGTATTCAAATCCTATATCTTAAAGGTAAAAGTATTTATACCACACTGTGAAAATACTTGAGTACATGTAAAAGTCCTGCATTCAAAATATACTTATATTGCTTATGTACATCTTGAATCACCTGAAGGGATTTATTTCATAATAATTATCCCCTCACTATACATTATCAAACTTATAACATAACTACTTACTTTTAAAAATTGATAATTTGACACAAAATATTGATTTAAAGGGATTTTCATTCTCTTCAGGAGTCTATTATTAGTGTCCATAGCAAAGGTCTGTTCTTCATAGCAACAGTCTGCTCTACAGAAATAACAGACCTTAAAATGTTGTAATCAGAATCAATTATTTAGCAAAGCTGTTTAATAATGTGCAATAAAATGCTCTCTCTCAGTGTTTTACTTTTATATATGATGTTTGGATCATCATAAGTTCGTAGTGTCACTGTCCTGTGAGAACCATGATTCTCTAAAATTTTTCATCAGCTCAGAAAAACAGCCATTTTCAGCTTTGTGTGTATTTTCCACGTAATCTAAAAGGGTTTTTAAAGAGTTTATTTAGTTTAAAGAGAAGAAGAATGGTCTCAACTCATAAAGCAACACTTCAGCCCTCAGTTTATCATACAAAAATCTAAATAACAATCACCAAACTTGGAGCTACGTGGTTTTCACTGGACAGGAAGGACATTAAAAATTGTCATCTGAAAGGTTCACAGCCTAAAGCTGTCAGACAAATGTAGTGAAGTAAAATGTAAGAAATTTATCCCTGAGATGTAGTGGAGTACAAGTGTAAAGTTGCATAAAATAGAAATATTCAAGTAAAGTACAAGTACCTCAAACTTGTACTTAAGTACAGTACTTGAGTAAATGTGGCCATTTACATTCCAACACTGCAGACAACACGTGCATACAATCAGTAGGCAATTTGTGAATTTTAAACGTGTTGAATGGACCCAGTTTTTTTCATTCACCAGCAGCTAGCTAACCGACTCATGAACTCATGAACGACTCTTTGGTTCTGAGAAGTTACTTAAAAAGTTGGACCATTATAAATCCAAGACGAAAAAGACAGAGGGGTGAGATTCCAGGAAAAAGTCACATTTACAAATGTGACAATGTGCTTCAGCACCACAGTGAATGTTATGGATTTACCGAAATTTCAGAGCCATGGTCAGGGCTACTGATTCTTGCACAAACCTCAGTCAGATAAAGGATCAGTGAGTCAGGCAGACTAGACTAACATCTTCAACTAAAAGACCCCTAAGCCCTTGCAAACTCTCTGCTACTGGGGGATGGGAGAGGGAGCAGGGCAGGTTAACATGGGGGAGGTATTTTGGTCATTTTGCTAGCAAGGAGGATTGCGTATGATATACCATAGACCTTGTCTTCATTCAGTGTTATTTAAGATTCTTTAGGCCTTGTTTTCCAAGCTTCTAGTGGTACAAACAGTGTGTGCTTGCCTCCCTCTTCAGGTCCTAATGCTGAGGATGATCTCTACCCAAATATCCTCTCATGAGTGCAACGTAACAGTGGCGACCTCCAGTCACACTACTGGCCGGGACGTCCATTTAGACTGTAACTTCTTTCTGACAGCAATCCGCTTGGCCTCCCTCAACCAGATCCTGGACCCGTGGGTCTATCTGCTCCTCAGGGAGATCCTCCTGCGCAAGTTCTGCATCGTGGCTAATGCAGTCTCCAACTGCTCCATAGAGGATCGGAAGGAGACTCAGACAGCGTTGGATGCTCTGAACAAGCAGAACCATGAAGGCAACAGTCTGCATAAACCACAAAGTAGTTAGGGCAAGCTTTGACTGGAAAGGCCATGTTGTGACTTTGGAGCTTGGAGGGATTGGATGTGGTTTGGATGTGAAAAAGGATATACTATTGTCCTGGATGTTTCTCCATGTCCTCGACAAAAGGATGTTATGTGATGGGAGACAAGAGTCCTTTCTGTTGCACAGTAATGAGAACCAGTCGAGACTGCTCTGGGTGCATTTTTTGGCTGAAAAACATTCAGAGACACCTAACCAGCACATGGATGCATGACCCGTCACCTACTGCGTTCGCCTGCCAGGAACTGTCTCACTGATACTTTTCACCATCTCCCAGGCCCAGGAAGTGAATATGGCTGAACTGACTTATACTGAAGTGGTGCATCTCATGCTGTTTGTAGTTTCTGATGTGAGTCACTGCTTTCAACAACTTGAAGCCATAATCCAATTAAAGGACAAATGTTTTTGTGAATGTCTGTAAATTAAGAGAGAAACTGTAAATTGCTTATATTAAGATGTAAATAACTTTGCCATGTATTATAACTTTGTTTAAGGATGGGTATTCATTCAGAAGAAAAATGCAACTGGAGCCAATTGTTGATTGTATTTATTAGTGTCTGTTGCGTATCAGTTGTTGTAATTGTTAGAATATATAATGTGCGTGGTGTTCCTCAGCGAGCAGCCAGGACTATGAAATGTGAAGTTACTTTGCTGACACTTTTCTGTCTAAATATGAATGCACTGGTAAGCTGTTGTGCAATTATTTTCTCAGCAGTTTTCTTTTTTTGAATAACTTCATAGGCACTCTTATGAATGCCAAAGTGTGCTAGGGAGAGGACTGCAGTTTTGTGGTTTTCAACACTATGAAATTATGGATGACAGAGTGGTCCAATACTCAAAGTACAGGGCGTTGGCTATCACTGTCAAAGTGTCATTGAGCAAACCCGTCCTATGTCACTGGATTAAAGCTGTTCTCGTACTACACAGTGTGTACTGATAAATGTACCTAATGTGACAAGTAAAATCTCTTTGGAGAAAGAAAAAGGTAATTGCTGCAGTCTTTGGACTGGTTTAATCAATATAAGTAAAGAGAGGGGTGCACTTTGGATATAATGCTGATGAGGAGAAATATAATGGAAGGAAGAAAGTTGTGTCCACATTGTCCAAACCACAGACACCATAGAATTTAAAAGACTAAAAAGCTTTTTTGGCAAATTTGAAGTTGCCTGTGCAACTGTTACACAAAATGCACTGTGACTTAACAAGCTTTGATCAGTGTGTTGGCCAACATTGTTAAGTGGTCACATTTGCTCTCTCCAAAACAACCAGACTCTTTGGCAAAAACACTTACTGTACTTCTCAGAACATGGGGGGTGTTGGTCCACTGCTGTGTCAGTTTGTGAGTGTGTTTGTGTTATTGTGTGACTTTGTCTTTTAAAAGTTTAGTTCAGATTAACCAAACTCACACAGTAACGCAAACAAACAGATCAAGGCAATGGTAGATCGCCAACGCTTGTGCTCTGCAAGGTTTTGCCATTTTGCCCATGGAGTTTGGTTGGTTTGGAAAGAACAATGTAGGGATTATATAACAGCCTTTTCTGTCAAAAAAAATCTTTCTGATGGCAAGTTAAAGCAGTGAAAATATTCTAAATGTAACGTATATGTAAACTGGTATTGATTTTTTTAGATGGGTCTTTTTTAAATGGCTAAAATTTTACACTGCTTAGCTTCCATGTTTGTACTCCTGCAGTTCCTCCAAAATGGGGCGTGCTGTACCTCATACAAACGCACTTCAAATAATAACATGTTTTTTGCTACATGATTTCATGCTTTTAATTTTGTGGTGATTGACTTGAATGCGTTCTTCAGAATGAATGCATTTTTCTTTTTGTCAGCCAAATCATATCGTTGAAGCCCTGCTGCTACCTCTAAATGGAAGTAAATGTTATTGTACAGAGAAAATTCTCAAAGGTCTCAGATGAAGGTTCTTTTCACTTGATTTGGTGTTTTTGTTTTTTTCTTTTTCTGGCTTCACTGTCATAGCACCATCTTATTACTGTACATACTGTACACGTACTTAACGAGGTCCAGCATCTCAGTCAATGAGGGACGGACACATTTGCTGTCATGGTAACCTTCAAGCTGTGGGACAATTTCTCACAGCAACACTACAGCTCTGCCTTCTCAGCACATCAGGCAACGAGATTAGACTCACAGACACTCTGCCTTTCCTGGTCTTGCCTTTGCCTTTCAAACGTGAGAATAGATACAAGCTCAGTGATAATGACCCGTGTGCAAAACAGGTGAAAGATGACCGTCTACTGTTTCCACGTGACATGATTGTGCGAAGCCAGATGATATAAGGAAACAGGACGTTCCATTATTCATGATTTTTAGGAAACTCATTGTCAGCCATGAATGTGTTTACATATGGTACCTTGATTGTTAACACGTGAAAACACTAATGTACTCCTTAACAAGTAATCACTTTCATTAGTGTCGATCACCCTGACACGAGGAGCATTTGTTTTAATGCTGCACTAATTGAGCTCGTGGCTCTGCATTATGTGCTTTTATTCCAAGCATATGTTCTCATTGTGCAGCAGCTAATATAAACATGAAAAGCAACATCTGGGTTTCAATCGATGCAGTTAAAGCAATGATTACATTTATTCTCACGTTGCAGTGGATATGTGGTGTTTACGATTGGCTCGGTCCACTTCCACTTGTATTTGCGTCATGTAATTCAGGCCAGGAGTATCTGAAGCTCCCTGCTCTTCAGTTAATAGAAAATAATTATTCAGTGGAAAAAGCCCTCAAAGCTAATCGGTTCTATACGTGGTTGTGAATTTTCCAGGGTTTCACATCACACCCAACCCCCACAGTGGAAAAGAAGTGGTAGAATAATGAATGAATGATACATTTTAACTCTCCTTGATGGCCAAGTGAGAGCCTACACATATTTACAGAGTTTTTTTTTTTCTGTGATGCTGCGCTACAGTTTACCTTTATGAAATATGAATGTTTATAAGAACCGGGGGAGCTCCAGCTCCAATGAACTCCAGTTTATTGGTCCACATGGCATAATCTTCAAAGGCAAATGAGAGTTAACATTTGGCTTCATTAAGAGTTGTGTCTGAATCTAATTTGCTTTCTGCTACGGTTCAAACATGCTGTTGAATATTAATCTCACCTTGACTGTCAGCACTCTCAGGTTTGGTTTGCTCATGTCTATCAGCGATGTTCATTTGTGTAAGGAGCGAGCGACTTCAGCTGGCTGACAAATGAGAGCCCTCCACCAGCATCGCAGGGAGTGTGCAATTACATAATGATTTGAAACAGGCTTTATGAGGTCCGGAGAATCCGGTGCTGCCAGCTGGCTCCATCGCTCACACTCAAGTCACTAATGCATGGAAGTGATTTACTGCTCGCTTCATAAGCTGAGAAGTCACTTGTCTTGAGATCTGAAGACAAGAGGAGATTGTTTGATTGTTTTAGTATTTTGTATTTGATCCTGCTGGTGTATTGGTTTTGCAGTGAGCAGGTGTCCTTTAAGATCTTTTCCCCCTCTTGTTTTTGTTGCATGATGATCATTTGCTGCCATTTGGAGCTAAGATCAAGCAAAGTTTCCTTGTCCAGCTTCATTGATGTAAAATTTGCTGTCAAAAGCTTTTCTGAAAAGCCACTTTCAACAATTAGATAATTTAAAGCCACAGAAAAGTCAAACATTAAGTGTAAACATTGATAAAAGAACCAACCAGGCTGGTATAACAAGTAAAGTGTCTCTCCTGTCCATCTTTAAAGAGCACATGACTGTGTCTCATGTACATAGAGTACAATGGAAACAGGTTTGGACCATCAGCCAGGCCTTCTCTGAAGAATGTAAATACTGGATGTCTATTAGATATCCATTGTCTTATCCATGGTTCACGTTCTGCCTCTGCTCATGAATGTTAAACCAGAACTCTGTGCAACTCTGAGACACGATTCTCAGATGAGGGCTATCTACACTCTTTCGCATACCTGTCACAGATAAGCTCATGTAACATGACATGGGAGTTGAAAAAAAAAAGTTATCTACCTGCCTATCAAAGTGTCCTTTTGGTACTTTATGCGTTTGTCCTCTACTTAACTTCTCTCAATTCAACATGTGATGCACTTTTGATTCATTTTGTTGCAATGTTCTTAGCATATGTGATAATGTGTAATGCTGTAATTCTATTAAAGGACATGAACATATTTTTTAATATGCATTGGGCTTTTGTGGCTGCTGAAGCATGTTCTCTTGTTAAATATTTATTCATCTTCACTATCACACTAATTAATGACTGATGCAAGCGGAGTGGATGTTTTACAAGTAGTGCAACCCCTGAATGAACTCCAGTCACACTGAGCCATGTAATTTATTTTGAAAAACTGAGGAATGAGGGGTTTACTGTCACACTCCACAGTGAATTGTGTAATGGAGTTAATAAATGAAGTAAAAGACTGATTACAATTGGCTTTCATTTTTCTTTCCGTGCCACTTATGTGTGACAAATCCTCAAAACTGAGGAGGAATCAGAAGCATCCTTAAACAGCAGACATGAAAGACTGTTTAGATGCTGAGTGTGTATAGTTTTAAACAATATTTAACATTCTGTCGAGACAATTGAAATTGCTTGTCATATGAGAATGACAGTTTATCTGAGAACTTTGTTTTTGAATGGTGAATGTTTTGAACATAGTCAGTGCTGTTAAATGCTGCCAGCCATCTAAAAGCAAGTATAAGCTTTCCTTGTTTGTTGATCTTGTACAATGTTTTTTCATTTGGGCCAATAAATGAAATAATGTGATACTAAACATTGAATATATAAATCATTCCATACGTGGTTTATGTTTAGAGGTGTGCAATTCACATATATGAATGCATGCTGCATGTAATATATGCTACAACTGCATATAAGACAAGCAATTTTCATTATGTTTTATATGTCGTGTTATTTAAAACAAATGCAAGGTTTTGTGCAGAAGATTTTGCTTTTTTCATTCAGTTTCATAGTGTACAGCTCCTGCTTCTCAGCTAAGTCTGATACTAAGAAACATGGCTTTTTTTTTCTCAAACAAAAAAAGTATGCAAAATAACACACGATGTGCCTATTCATTGGATCTGTTCCACTAGTAAAGTCATTTGTTTAACTGTAAGTGGCTTTGCACTGATTAAACAGATTAGGCTGACACTTATAATAATACCTTCTTAAGATGAACATCTTAAGTAGGCATTATTATGTGATAATACATCTTATGTGCCATCACAACAGTCTAATTTTGAAGGTATAAACAAACCTACAAGAGCATCAACATTCTGACTTTTGCAGTAGAGCAAAAACAAAACTTTAAATTATTATCTTACTTTGCTCAAAACACAACAAAAGAATAATTTATACTTTTATGAAGCTATACAAACTATTTAACCTTTTAGAGACTGGGGTTTGAAAATAATTCCCACTCTGCTTTCATTACTACATTTATTTAAAGCCATATAAATAATAACACTGTATAGACTCATAAAAATAATCCCTTTCAATCATCACTTATGACCACGAGAAATGTGTGTAGTGGTGTCCGTATCTGCACAGAGCCTGTCTCATTATTTTTGCTGTGTTTGGGAGGGTTTCTGGGTGTCACATGGGACAAGAACCTCGGTCTCCTGGCTGAAAGTCTTGTGTTTGTTTGATCCATCCATTCACCCCACCTCCTCCATGTTGCGGACTTTCTCCCTCTTTATCGTACGTCAACAGCCTTGGGGCGTCTTATACAGCTGCGGATGGTTTTCTATTAAAGTCACTTGAAAAGCCAGGTCCATCGTTTTCTGATGCCAACATGTACCTGAGTCACTGCGGGGGAGTGAAAAACGTCAGTATGTGACGAGTTGTGAATGAGACTATAGGTTGTAGATGGCAAACAATATCCCTCGCTTCACCCTTCCCTTCCAAGTGGAGAAACTATGAATGTCTTGAAACTGACAAAGAAAAAACATTTTCTAGAGCCAGTATTTGATTTGTCCATTCTGGGTTGCTGTACAAACTATAAAATGGCGGTTCAACATGGCAGCCTCAGTGGAAGAGGACCTGAGCCCTCTGTAGATATAAATGGCTCATTTTAAGGCAACAAAAACACAATGACTCTGATTTTTAGGTGATTAAACACATTATGGATATTATATTCCATATCTGCTATAATCTGCCATTAGAAACCCCTAAATCTTACACACTGGACCTCAACTGAAATGCCAGCTAAAATGCTACCAATTTATAAAGTACATGGCAGTATTCAGGTGGAGCAGCCTCCTCTTGAATGTCAAACTGTCTAATTAGGATAAAAAGAGCTCTAACTGTGTTTTACCTTCAGTAACCTTAACTCCCAGCTGCAGGGGAGTCAGAGATGAGAAAATGGTGCCTGGTTTGCTCATTGTGTTCTTTAGAGGATATGAAAGGATAAATTCCAAGCTATCCAGTAACTACAACCAAAACCAATTAACTCTTAAACAAGGTATATGAAGCCCTAAGTGCTTTAAATGTTTAATCTGCTCAGTAGCACACATAACTCAACTGTGTCCCAGCTGTTAGGTGTGAATGTACCTAAAAGAGCCTGAAGTGCTCAATAAGAGGTAAATGTCCTTTCTAATGCTGTATAGGTGACAGTGGTGACTAATTTTTAGGCTTCAATTCAATTAGTCATAAATTGTGTAAATCACCTGGCTCAGACTTTGGGTTCTTCGCACCATGTAGTCGTTTTATTGCTGAATAAGGACACTGTCTGCACCTGATAAATTCTAGTGGGCCCATTAAAGGCTTTATCGTCCCATTATTCTTTGCTGGTAAGCTCAACAGACTGAGGATGTATATTTTCTGTGAGGAAAGCACAGAGAAAAGCACTTCTGTGTCTTGACATATTGTGATCTACTGGTGTGTTAATATGAATTATAGCTACAAAACTGGAAAACAGTTCAAAGGTTCCAGACGTAAGAACAAAAATCCATATTTACAGTTAAGCTCTTCTACTCCACTCTACCACAGACACAGTTTTTGTCTTTTTTAGGGGAGCACAGGAGACGTTAAGGAGGGGATTGCAGGTCAACAGTATGTGTACACAGAAGTGGTACACTGTAAATACTGACATCAAGTTTAATTACAAATACTGAGTTCAACTAACTCAGTTTTTATCAACTTGTTATAAACACTAATTTTAAATAACTTACTTGTACTTTGAGCTGCCAAACTCAGAGTTGGGTTCTCTTAAACAAACCAAATACTTAGATGTTATGCTTTTTTCAGTGGTGAACTGTAACAAGTACATTACTCTTGTACTTAAGTATCCCACCAATTAGAGGCACTTTACATAAGTGAGAATGAAAAATGCCTCTAAAACAAATTGTCTCAAACTATGCAGTTATTGAAAGTAAAAAACTCCATCTAGCCTGTTAGTCTTTATTTAGATCAGGGCTGCCCAAACTGGGCCCAAAGTTGGCTCGCCATAATGTTTGATTTGGCCCATTCGGATGTTTCTAGCTTTAATTAAGAATGAATATACAAATTATTATTTATGCTGTTTTATTTTTGTCTGGCGTCTCCTTTGTCTCTCTCGCCTAACAGTTTTGGCTCTTGAATGGAAGAAGTTTGTCCATCCTGATTTAGATACTACAAACAGTCCATGTTCCCACAAACAGCAGTGAGCACAAGTTAAAACCTGCCTGTTGGACGTCCTGGAGCAGCTCGAATCCTCCATCCTGTGATCCAGAACAAGGTAAATATGAATATTGTAAAATAAAAATAAAACTGTGCAAGTAATTTTCAATTAAAAAAGTTTAAAACAGTGTTTTAGTTTAGAACTAGTTATGGGCCTTTTAATGTTTACTTATTTGTCTGGTAAATAAAGTTATTATTAATGCTTGTTTATTAACTGGCCCCAAAAATATGAAAATAAAAGATTTACAAGTGAAAAAAAAAAAAAATACAACCAAATGATAAAAAAAATAAAATAAAGACATAAAGGATAATATATTATTACATTTTTTAAAAAAATATATAAAGAAATTGAGATATGTGATATCTGATGTTTGCTTTATTTAAATTCTTTATGAAGAAATGTACTGACGTTTTACTAATTTTTACTTCATGAAATTTCTATGAATTATACACATTTCCTTATCCAGTTGTCTTTTCTTTTCATTTCTTCATAATGCCTCTGTAAAGCTGTTGATGCTGAGTTTGTCATGTGACGCAAAGGTCTTTTTAATCAGCGTCCACATTTCAAAGTGACCTGTCCCGGATTATCAGGCAGATTTCTTTCAGTAATTTACTTCTTTCTTAATTTTCATATTGATTTTAGGTTGCCAACTTTACATCTGGTCAATAAAAACTACTCCTTTGGTTACTTCGGGTATATTTATAGTAATGTTTAATAATATTCACTGTCCTCGGAAAATTAATTAATTTTAATGAATGAAGCCCACACCCCTGTCACCTGTCCATCCTGACAGCCAATCACTGACCGTTTTTCCAGCAGTCGGCCCACATCTCCTCCTTTAATAATGGAGGTAAAAGGGAAGTGATGATCTCTGAAAGACGGCGTGGGAAAAACACTACGTGAGTCCTCCGAAAAGACCGAATATCTCCGGAACCAGCCGATCAATAATCTCCCTTCACTGCAGGTGAGTTGGTGAACGCCAGATCTTCATTTCCCCTTTTTTTTTTTGTTTATTTTCTTCTTTCACAAACCTTTGCTGTTTGATTTTCTGTTTGAGCATGGGCCAAACAACTGACACCTTTCCACAGATCTCTAATTAACTTTGTTGGTGAGCTGATTTACTCTTTTTACTCTTTACTAAACTGAACCACTTAAACTTTCCCACAGATCCTAATTTGATTTGTTTCAGTGAAGAGGGTTTACTCTGGTCAAATTTTGAGATCCTGAACTGAACAAACTGAGTTCATTTTGCTGTTTATTTGCTGAAGACCTGAAAAGTTGTGTTTTTATGTTGAACTCTGAAAGTTTCGGGGAATATTTATTTTGGACTTGATTGAAAATGACTTTCTCTCTGTGGTTTTCATTTTCCCATCAATACACTGATTTATGCTGAACTGACTTGTGCTGCATTGTCAGCCTGATTATTTGTGTGCTGTTGTCGTTCTGGTGGTTCATTTTTATGAAAAGTGGGTTCATGCATCCATGTGGGGGAATTTTAAAATTTCAAACAGGAAATTGTGAGATGAACTCTGGCTGGCACCATAAAAACAATGATGAAATGTTTTGCTGATAATCAGTGCATCATAGTGATTTTTGCAAAATGTTGAGCAAGGGGAAGTAATGAATTTACACCATGTTTTTAGCCTAAATCCTTACTGTAGATCTTTAGCTTGGAGCCATGTTCATGTGCACGTGTGCACTGTCTGAACTGGGTGTGTGTGGTGTGACGATGTGCAAACAGCATGTTGGAACTTTAAGAAACTGATGTTGGGATGACACCATATGTTACACAGACTTGATGCAAAAAACATTTTTAGCACTCAGGAACTGATTATTTTGTTGTTGTTGTTTTTAAAAGTCAACAGTCCCTCCAAAATACCACGTAAAGACACCAAGACCTGGAGGAACCCCACAGAAAAATTTATGATGTGGTTTGGCATTTTTGTAAGAGATGCATTTTTCAGGGATTGCATGGTAAACACATTGGAAAGCTGTGCATCCCCTGAATGTCCCAGGCCTCTAGATTGTGGTTGTTAAGTTTCATGGGGCTGTAATTATCCTAGGCCAGGCCTATTCAGTTGCGTTCTTAGAGGGGCCAGATTTGAAAAAACTAGAGTGAGACATTTACACTTCCCATGTCTGACCTGTAAAGTTAGGAATCTACATGTGTGAAACAATGCACCTCTTCTCCACTTTTTTAGTTTTCACAAGTGGAAAAGAAACATCATAGACAAAAGTAAAGGAAAAAACAACACACCTTTATAATACTAGATTAGCAGTAGATTGTTTTAATGAACAAAGTGTTGAGTTTGACTTTTTTCATTCAGTCAGTGCTTGTGATGCCTAAATTCCTTCTGCTTAAACACCCTGAGTTAAAACTGTTTAAAATAATCACCTAGAACCCATTTTCATTCAGATATCATGAGGTGTGAGGTCAAGGGACCCCTCTAAAAATGGCCATGCCAGTTTTTACCTCACCAAAATTTAGCCTATAGCCTTGCATTAAAACTGACCCCGCTACAGCGTCTGAATGACCTTTAAGAGGTTAAAGGTAGAATCAGTAGGATTTGTCCAAGGTGTCTGTAAGTGCACCAGAGAGACAGCTGATTGACACCACACACACTTTTAGTAGGTCATAGGGATTATGTTTATCTGTGATAGTAGTAGGAATTGTGCAGAACCAGCGCTCCATAAATTTAGAGGCAAAACGTCTTGACGGCGAGGTAGCACTGCCTCAGTGATTAAGTCTTATATTTTGTTGGTTCAGTGGAGGTTGGTCTCTAAATTCTCACTCCCAAGCACTCACACAACTGCATCAGTTTCATTAATTTTATCCTCACCAAGTGGGTCACTGATTTAATGCTTAAGATAAACCTGCAGATTTTAGAGAGGCCTTTTATTGTGACCACTCCTGGCACACCTGTGGAATAATCAGAATCTCTAGAAGTGCTCTCTAACATTAATTTTAACAAACTTGTAAATAAAACCTTTAGTTTGCAGAAAAGAAATCTTGGATTTTTTTTTTTTACTTTTACTCATGAAAGATGGGAGCAAAATCAAAAGTGTTAATATTTTTTTATGTGTGGCAAAAGGTGACTTGCAACTCTGTCTTACTTTTCTATTGTGTGGACTGTGATCTTGCAGGATGTCAGTAGACCAGTGCTGCTGTTGTTTCTTTAATGCTCTCCTTCCATAGACCATTATACTAAGAGAGATAAATGTCTGTTTACTCAAAATGACATAATTGCTCCTCAGGGCCTCGCGCAGAGGAGCGGAGCCATGACTTTAACTGAATTAATCAGGCCGGTGATGAATGCTTCTACTTTAGCTCACTTATACGTTTAATGTACACTTTGAATACATGGACGAGGTCTTTGTTCACAGAAGGGAATAAGGCGAGACAATGCTGCTGTGCTCTGTGTGAGGACTAAGTATCCACAGAGGTCAGTTCAACAACAACCAGGATGAGTCAAAGGGTCGCCTGCTGGCTGCAGAGAGCACCCAGCAGCATCCCTGAACACAATTACTCAGATTGTGGAGAAGGTTTGGCTGTATGCCTCCAGGCAATTCATCCCATATGGACAAAAACATATCGGTCGGTGGGGGATGCAGGTGTATGGATGGAGGTGCCCTCACTGAATGACAATAAGGATGGAATAGAAAAATATGCAAAGCTTGTTTACCCGTCATAAATGAATGGAGATGTGATTTCCAGTGGGAAACACACGCACAAAAGCATCTTAATATGAAGTGTCAACAGTCGCTGTGGAGCATTTCCATGAATCTAAATGACCTCACTAATGTCACGATTTGATGTATGGACTGCCTCATTAGTATTCACATTGTTTTTCCTTTCGACCCTTCACATAACATATGTTTTTTTTATTAACATGAGGGGAGAATTGTGGTCCGTCTTTGAAAGACCTCACAGTCTGCCATTGTTGCTTTCTGCTTTCCAAACATGAACTAATGAAGCCATAAATCCATCCCACACCTGCAGTCCAGCAAAAAATATTCACCTATGATCAATAGTTCTCTAATTTTTGTAGTAAAGTTTGTATTCTAAAAAAAATTGCATGTCATCACCATCTGGATATCGGTTCAAAGATGGTAATATTATCCTTAAAAATACGCTAAATTTTAAGGACACATACTTCTTTTCAGGAGAAACCACTATAAAGCTGTTATTAAGTCTATACCATTGACAAAAGAAGAAGAGAACCGTTTTCAGTACAATGATGTCTCTGTTTGTACAGTCATTGTTCACAGGTACAATCAGCTGTGGTGAACTCTGCTGTGCCCCGCTGCAGGCAGCATCTGTTATTGTTGCCTCAGGCTCATATTGATTATATAGTAGCACATCTTTATTTATCCTCTTCATACTGTCGTTGAGATTTAGTCTGATGCAGATTCATGTTTACAAAACAACGATTGACTTTGTCTTTAATGTAATTGAAAATAAAGATTATGCATTTAGGAACAAGTGGTTAGAACATTACCAAAAAAAATCCACTATGCTGCAAAGACAAGTTTAGATTACTTTGAATTGACTTTATAGTCAGTTACTCAATACAAATTACATGGTGATTTTTTGTAATTAGTAATGTAATTCATTTGATTACCAAAAAATGTAATCTAATCTGAATACTTACATTGCAAATCTTGTATCTTATATTAAAAAGATGGATGTATGCACCAAAAATTAAGTTCCACAAATAATCATTTTTCACTTTAAATATCCCAAAACATTTTCATTGGAAATATATAAAATGCATTTTTTTGTTTTATGCAAATATTTTGTTGATTTCTGCGGGGCTCTGTTGACAGAGTGATAATGATAATAACCATAAAATATAATGTCAAAAATAAAGTTATCTCTGCTTCTTTTTAACCGGTTAAAGTGCTACACATTATCCTTTTGTCTGGGAAAATTAGAGACACGCTTGTTTGATCTGGTTTCACAGAGAATCTGACCCGGTGTAAGCTTTAAGAATGACTACACAGAAATCACTGATTCTCTCGTGGATGGTCTTGTTTGCTTATGTAGGTCATAAAGAGGCATCAGTATTAAATTGAAACTGTTTCTTAACCAGTTAGTCATGAAAAAGTTTCAGAATTTAAAAATGTCCATACTTTAATAATGTAATCAAAAATGTAATCAAGCAATCATTGACAATGTAATTATGCACATTTTTTCAAACGTAATTTGGGCTGATTATAATTACAGTACGTTTACTTTGACTGTTTGAATATCATACTGTGTACCTTCTGGTGTTTGTCCTTACGGCTGCAATAAAAAGCCCTGCACTAATAAAGTAAACGACATAAAAAGTCATTAGAGTTCAATAATGCAAAAAGAAGTTACTGTTTTCACAGTTTATTTTCAGTGGAAGCCCACATAATTTGATCTGATAGACAACAAAGGAGTCAGTAGGACAAACACTGAATGGTAACCATGAATACAGTTCCACTGTGAACAGAGTAAGGTGTGTGTGTGTGTGTGTGTGTGTGTGTGTGCGTGTGTGTGTGTGTGTGTGTGTGTGTGTTCATTCAGAGTCATGAAAGGGCACCTTGCAAGGTTATGCTTAAAAGGCTCTGTTTGTCTTTTTTATTAGCTTGTCAATAAAGCTTTTTATGACCTTGTTTCATTTAACATCAAGATAGCAGCAACACCAAACAAACCTGGAATGAAGACACGACTCTCAGCAGATTTTGTTCGCTCTCTCGATGTTATTTGTCAGCCCGGTATCAGATAGAATTAGTGTAAAACAAACACGCCACTGCTCTCAGGAAATACAACAGATAGACACTGAAACCATTGGGCCACATTCATCACCATGGTATTTGAGAACTGCTCGTGGCAAAGTGAAGTTGTCAGTGGTGTTAAATGAGATCTTTGAGGATTAAATTTGAGGTTTCGATGTGGCATTAAAAATCAAATAAACAAGCAGAATGTTACTTGGTCTGTATCACTGTCACTGATGATTTGAGAGTTTAGACAAATTAACAGTGTAATGCAATATTCCACAATAACTGCATTATGATTTCAACATTTATTTATCCTGGGTTTTTTGCTGTGAACAAGCAGTCTTCTGCATTTGCATGCATTCCCCTTTTCATTCTGCAAGCTGTGCAATACAAACAGTCTTTACTGCTGACAACTAAGCCATTGTATAATGGAGCAGCAGGGGATTTAGTAGATTACATAGAGATTTTTTTGTTCTGTTTGCTTATGCTCAGGTTTGAAAAAGCTCTTTTGTCACTTTTTCTAATTACTTTCTAACATTTCTGTCAAAACAAAACTATATAAATAGAGAACTGTTAAAGCTGCTACAAGGACTTCTCATGTTGTGTTGATTTTGGAGGCCACCATGAGCAAAAGCAGTAGTGTGTCCACTGCCATAATCGCACAATATCAAATTAAAAATTTAAATTCTCTTAAGAAAAATCTCCCCTCTCTTCTTTTTTAACTGGCTGAAGTACTACTCACTGTAACTTTGCCTAAGAAAATGCACAACCTCTTCTGGTCTGTGTGCCAACCCAGTAGCGGGCATTAAGAATAGCTACATAGAAACAGACAGTCTTCTCGCTTAAGGTCTTGTTTGCTTATGTTGATCATACAGAGGCATCAGTGTTAAAATTAGACGTATGACAAGTTTTTAACTGGGTATGAAACAGTCTAAGTAAATACATTCAAACCATTTTTCTATATAAATGAAGTAGACTAAAAGTTTACAGTCAATCGTGCCACCACTTAAAATCAGCATGCTGGCATGCTCACAGAGGCAACGCTAACATGCTAGCATTAGCAGGTACTCCTGCAGTGCTCCTGCAGTGTTCCTGCAGCCTGCATGACCTTCCCCAGGTCTGGGGAGGAGGGGATGGGGGGGATACAACTCGCTTCAACCATGAATCATATATTAAACAGGATTTTAGCCTGTTTAACACAGTCTGTGGCTCAAACTTGCTATTTGAACTGCTGCAATCATTTCTGGATGTGAAATTGCTACATATTGCTCCTCTGAGTTAAGTATTGGACAAATTAAAAGTTGGACCTGATGAACAGTTAAGAGATTGCAAAAGTTATTACAGTTCCTGACGGGGATATTGTGTGAACCAAATTTCATGGCAATCCTTTCAGCCTTATTAAGATTCGTCGTCTGGGAGACATGAATGCCTGTATGAAATTTTGATCTAGCAGCTAGGCAGTGACATATTTCACAGGAAAAACTTTGACCTACTGATGGTGCTAGAGGACAGGTCAGGGCCATAGCCGGTGTAATTCATTCCCAAGGGATACATACATGGTGTGATGATGTGTAATTCTGGCAAGGTAAACTCATGTTCATGTGCATGCGAGCAGTACTTAAGTATAAGTGGTGTTTTCTGTGGCTACCTACACACCTACTGTATGCTAATGACCAAGCTTTCAATAATCCATCACTTCTGTTTGATTGATGCATGCACTTAACACTCTTTGTGATCAATAGCCCCTCCTGAACTACATTTACATGTTCATGATGAAGCAATTCCTGAATGGATATAAAAACAAATGTGCGCAGCATGTTCAAGGATGTAAAAGTTGAGGTTGGTTTAAGCCCAGTAAACACAGTGCTTTTTATGCACGGGGGAACCTTATTTAAATTCAGAAACAAAAAGAATGGAAACATTGTAAAATGTTGTGGTAATAGCTCCCTGTTGACTGTTACACAAAAATGTAGTAAAAGAAAGTAACAATAGACTAATAATGAATTTTACTACCACCATATTCCCCATATTCTCCAGGGCAACATTGCAATAAAGACGGTAATACAAAAGACAAATATCACTCAGTGTTATATTGCAGCTTCTACTATTTTCTTTGGATGAGGTTATTTTGTCGTCTTGGCCCTCCAGTTCTGCTCCTACAGCAAAAAAATAATCAACACTTCCCCTTTTTTCAATCTGCTGGATGTTTAAATTGGCTGCCCGAAACCCTTAAGAATTTGATGTTTTTCCGTGTGGCTGGGCGCAGTGATGTGCCGTGTGAATGGCTTTGGAAGCGATGAGTTTTGCATCCTCCTCTCTGCTTGGCGCTACCTGAGCCCTCCTGGGCCAAATCCAACCACATACATCTCTATAGTAACACTGCCCTCCCCGCTTTCTGCTTGTCTGCTGCTCTCAACCATACTGGAGGCTCGGTTTCTGTGTCCCTGACCACAGAACAAGAATGAAAATGAATATATAATTTCTTTAAAGACTGTGACAGCCACAACAGCTGGTTGGAATTTAATTAGTTTTTTTTACTGCTTGTGTCAAATTAATTTCACCATCATTTCCTGTTTATCAGAATGAGCTCAGTGTCCCAGTTCTGTGCTATATGCCAGTATAATAGGTGTTTAATTAACACTATGTTAACAGCAGTAATTGAATTATTTACACTTTTTATTAAAGTAAATGAAGCAGTAGAGCAATTTAGGAATACTCAATACTAAATAAAATGCAAAGTCTTGCATTTGAAATCTTAAAAGTACAAATATATTAACAGTAATGCCCTTACAATCTTAAAAGCTATAACAATGCATTATATGAGAGACATTATCTCATCTTTAAACAACTACAGCAGTAAAATACAGCAGTAAAGTGCAGCATACACATCAATACACCAACAATATTAATCCAAAAACAACATATAAGTCATATAATAATGATGAACTTTTGATTACTTTTGTTTGACGCTTTAATAAATTTTGCTAGTAATACTGCTGATAATACTGAATATGTTTACAATGTGGTATCTATTGTTGCTTTTACTTAAGTAAAGGATCTGAATACATATTCCACCATTGCTGCAAAGTAACTTGTAAAACAGTTGTCAGATAGCATCAGCAATCTATTATGAGATTTATTGAGAGCAGAGGTGATTATTTTATCTGAGGACCTTAAAGTTAAAAGGATTTATATTCCAGAGAGCATTAATGACCTCAAAAGATAATATAAATCTGCTCATTATTATTATTTTTTTTGGTTGGTTGGTTGGTTTAATTTTGACTTTCACTGCATATTAGTGGATGTTCTTGGTCGTGGCACTAAAAAGTTTAATTTGGGCTTCAAAATCATTTATAAGTACAGGTGGATGCTGGGGTGGTGGTGGGGCTGAAAGAACAGGCAGCAATGTTCAGCATACAGCAGAAACAAGTAGGCCTACTTAGCCTGGGGCTAACAAATGAGGTAGTCACATGTCACATAGCAACTGATTTATGAACTGTTTTTTTTTTTTTTTTTCATTTTTGAAAAGGCAGATTGACTTTTTTTTTTTTTCCTCCAGTTATGTGTAATTCACAGTGGTGGGCTGTCAAGGCCATCAGGGCTTTCTCTGCTGACCCTGTCTAAGTCATGTGTTTTTTCATAATTATATTCATGTGTGTCTGAATGTGTCTGAATTTAATTACTTTTTCAGTAAGCTACTATAATATATCCAGAATTAATATGGTTATTTTCTTGCGAGGCAGAGCTTGGATTTCCTTTATATCTGAATGCTGTCTAAATGCATCACAGCTCTGTGGACCAGCACTAGTGGTATTGCTAGCCTTTCGTTGAAGCCCAATGCTGCCCTTTTAATTGCAGCTTTGACTGACCGTCAGTCAATCGTATTTTGATGTATAGTGACAGAACGCCTCAAGGGCCCTGCAATGTGTCGGTGCTATACCCCAGTGTTGTCCTCAACGGAGTTTGAGCTTTTGATGGATTGGGAGTAAAGTATGCTAAGTGCTGATATTTATACATCCACCCAATTACTAAGTTTATACAGCATTGTTTATTGTTGTAGTTGTACCCGGTTGGTATTGCTGGATTGTGGGCAGTAGATGGTGATGCTGTGTTTCAGTGTTGATGAGGCACATTTACAGTGTCTGATGCCACTTAATGTATATTAAGCATGCTAAGTGAACTCACTCTCAACTACACTTGGATTAATATCATGGCTAGAATAGCTGTGTAACATATTTGGCATATCGGCCTAATTTACATGTGCTGTCCTGCAGCAGAGCTAAATCAAATACATATATTTAAAAACTATAAGTGTGTCACTTTGTGCTTTCATAGATGAGCTTTGTACCTTCCGCTCCTCATTTATAACCACACCACACTAACTACATTACTTAAGTAAAAATTTTTGGCTGTGACATATTGACATGGCATTACGCTCTACAGTACCAAAGTAGCAGATAAAACAAGAAATACACTAATAGTATGACATTATTTAGAGCCTGACAAATAGTAGAGATAAAAGTGTAAAGTTTTTCTATAGTGGTGCTTGTAAAAAAAAAAAAAGGAAAAAAAAAAGCTAGTCACTATAGTGAAAAGCCCTCAGTTTTCAAATTTGAACAGGTTCATCTTCTTGGGAGCACTAATATTCTCAAAACAAAAATTTGCCCATTACGTTTTTTAAAAATGTACTAGTGGACATTTTTGGCCTGATGGTGGCACTAGAGAAGTCTTCAAAATCTTTTTTTTTTTTTTTTTTCATTTTGGCACCGTGACAAATTTCATGTAAATCTGGCCAGTAGTAGTTGCTCAGGACCAAAGCTTTGGGCGAACACAGACTAACCAAATGACAGACTGACAGATCACCACAAATCAATACATTGCTGAAGCTGCGGTTGAATATTCTTGAAAAACCATCAGTCTTTAAGGATGTGGCACTGATGAAGTATTAATACAGCAGAAACTTGGACTAGGGCTAATGAAGGAATCGGATCACATAGCAGCTGATTATTTGCCTGTGGTTTTTTCCTTTTTGAAATGGGATATTGACTTTTTTCAGTAATGATAGTTCTGTTTGTTTTACATAATATATTGACCACGGTGCATCTATAATTCAGCTTTCTTCACAACGTAATGGGTTTTCCAGTGTTTTTCACCAGAGGAAAACATCTTTGCTGAGGCTGAATAGCAACAACACCACTCCCGTTTTTCCCCACGGGAGTCTGAAGTTAATGAATTTAGTAGTAAATCACATTTCCCCAGCAGTAATGCATTTCTGTTTTTCCTATATGTGTTTGAAGTTGAAAGTGTGACAGCAGGAGGCTCATTGTTCACACTAAAGCAAAATAAACCACCACCAGCACGATAAAGCCAATATCCTTGAATCCCTGCAGCAGTGTTTCAGATCAGGCAATAAAGTGGGAAGCACAAGGAGGAACCAAACATGGGGAGTTTAATTAAATTTAAAAAGGAATTAGAATTTTGCAACAATGATCATTCTGCCAGTGATTATACAGAAATGACTTGAAACTGGGACGACTACACAGTGACTATTATCATTAGGCTGTTACCAGGCTGCTGATTACAAAAGGATTCACTTCAAAGAGAGAGAGAGTGTTAGGGTTTTTTGAAGTGGGTTTGTATGACGTACTTAATCATAGTCCCCTATAGATGACACACCCCCACTTTGGTGAAGCAGCACAAGTTTAGTTTAAGTGTATACAACATTTAGAATTTTTTTTACTACGTCAATTTGCTGTCCAACAGGAAACTGCTGTTATATAAGCCAAATATCACTTGCTCCAAAACAACCAGACAAAAACAGTGATTTTTTTTTTTACCTCAGCTGCTGCCTTGATCCATTAGCTTTGTGTTATTGTGTGAATTCGGTATTAAAAGGTAAGTTTGAATTCACTGAAGTGACTCAATAACACAAAAACACTAACTGATTGAGGCAGTGGTAGACAAATAATTCCCAAGTTAAAATTTTGTGAGAGTGATATTTGTTTTTTGTTTTTAATTGGTTTGTCACAAAGGCTGTTTAATGGCAAGGTAAAGTGATGAAAATCTAGCATACACTTAAACTGATACATTTTTATTAGGTGGCTAAAATATATTTTCTGTTCACAGACCACAGCATTACATTACTTAGCTTCCATACTGGCACTCGTCCCTACTTCTCCAAACAGGGGGAGTGCCAATCGCCATCAACTGTATGTAATCCAAATAAAAAAATATATGTCAGAATAATCTGAACTGTCCCTTTAAGTGGGAGGATGGTAGTGTCAAAGCACTAACCAGGCCTCTCACATTAAATCATAGGATTCGTGAACCTCAAAACCTCATAAAAATCTCTCTAAGACGGCCGCTGAGGAAGCTGCACCATATTGTCCTATAGATCTTACTTAAATTAAATTATTCTGTCTTTGAAAAAAAACAAAGGGGATGCTGTGAGCAGGGTCGTGACCTCTGCGGCTCAGATGTAGGTGTTGCTGGAGGTTTCGTATCCACAGTCAGAGATGTGACTGGTCAGATCTGATTCTGGACATGATGTGTGTATGTATCAGGCAGGGGAGCGGATACATGGTGCTTTATTTGGTCTGGTTTGTGTCTAAATGATTGTAATGTAATATGTCATGTCATATGTGCCATAGGTTTTGATTTACAGGCTGCTGAGGGCCAAAACCATTCTTTTTACTATAAAAGATAAGCAGTGATATTGTATGTTTTGTATTGTATGTTTTTATTGTCGGTAAATCCCATAAAAAAATAAAAAATAAAAAAATAAAAAACAGAACAGAAAAACAGAATGGATCCTACTAACAAAGATTGCCTGTGTAACTAAAGCCTGAAGCAACATATCCCTCTGCAACATTTGGATCTGTTGCTGTCAAAAGCCACACTGTAGCACTGGTTGACATTTTCTTTCATTATGATGAACACAGATGATTATTTTGAGTCTGACTTAATTAAAACACAATATGGCCTGATCACGTAGGATTCATTCATCCAGTGTTGCCAGTTTTGTCAACCTTAAAACCAACAGAAGACCAATAGAGAGGGTGGGAATGTCAGAATGTAAGCTACTGCAAGATGGACAAATGCATTGGTGGATTTTGGTCTTTTGACTATCAGATTTGTAAAAAATATAGACTAATACTAGGGCTGCGTAATGAAAGGTAAAATGTGTGACAAAACAGCATTATAATGAAGTTATGCAGTCATGCAGAGATCCCCTGGCAGGCAAATGCTGTTCTCCAGATGTAAGAAAACATGTTTGTTTGGTACAGACCCCAACAATTGACTTTACTAGTTTTTTAGTAAAAACCAAAATTGTCTTTTACCATATCATGTAGCCCTAACTAGCCTTATATCAATCTTAAAATTTAGTCCCTGATAAGTGATATAAATTGTAACCTAATGAGACAATCGCGTCACTAAAATAATTGTTTATTTGTTTTTGGGTCTGCAGTTAATTAAAACAAAACAACCATTGTGTGTATTTAGCTGTAGGGCAAAACGTAAGAGAGATTAAACTTTAAACATTTCAATTAACAGAACAAATCACTGAGCAACTGACTTAGGAAAGTCAAATTACAAGAAAGATAAATGTCACTGCAGGCTTTGCAGAATGTTAATGTAGCTTTGAACTGAAAGAAACCTTTATTTCACGGTGTGTGTGTGTGTGTGTGTGTGTGTGTGTGTGTGTGTGTGTGTGTGTGTGTGTGTGTGTGTGTGTGTGTGTGCGCGCGCGCGCATCAGTCCCTATATAGATGCCAGTCCTCTTCTTTTTCTTCTTTTTGCCTGTTGTTGAGCTCATTGACTTTGTTGCTGGTACCTCAGTTACCAAAATGAATAAAGCAAAGTGTAATTTACCTAAAGGATGTAATTTCACATCCTAATTCACTCCTAACTGAGAGGTAGTGCTAATGAGAAGAGAGAGTGAGTTGCAGTGTGAGCACCTTACAACAGGGAATTAATAGCTGGTGGCATGAGTGTGCAGGACTACAGCTGAGTCATCAATATAGCTTTATCGCTCCAGTCACAGGATTCAGCTGAGGAGTTTGTTTTTGCTGCAGGTATCGTACTGTATTTTTAGGTTTTCTAACTCCAAGTGTTTCATGCTATTTATACACTCCTCAATATCCAGAGACATAGATAAGTGTTCATAATGTTTGCTCAGTACAGACACTGTTGACCACTAGGATGCTTCTCTAGCAGACTGTAAATTAAGCAGCAGCTGTAAATTAAAACGGATGCTAATGTAATTCTCTTGAGAGAGATACTCAGTAGAGGGAGAGTGTGATAAAATGACCCGTCTCACAGCAAAACATACAGAGGGCCTTTAATCTCACTACAACTGTGATAATTTGTGGTTTGTAGATGAACAACTCCTGTCTCTTTGTATTTTTAGTACTTTAATTCAACCCTTCTGCAATAAATTTTGTTCTATTTAGTAATGACAGTAACATTAAAAACTAAAGGTTAGCTGCAAACAAGCATGAAAGTCTGTTTTTGAAAATGGTGGCTGTGGAGTGAACTGAGCCAAAAGTCCAGGGGCAAGACGTACTGTAGGCCTGTAAACGACAAGTATGCACAAAAACATTAATATTCCTTCTCCCGCACATAAACTGATATTTATGAAAGAAGAGGAAAATGAGCATACGTTGAACGTACTTAAGACCAGGTGTATATACATTTTCAAGGAGATAGCTGGAGGAGGAATGATCCGATGGACGAGACACGTTACGTGAACGATGTAACTTTCTAGTGAAACCGTTTCTTTAGGTTGTTTCCTAATTTCACTGACTGTTATTGTTTTTATCTGTTAGTGTTGAATTTTATCATTCTTTTTCTTTACATTTGAGCTATTACTTGTCTGTTAATTATCTTTTCCTCTGATTCTGAATTGCAGAGCACTTTGTAAAGTCAGTTTTAATCATTAATCGTCTTTGTGATGTTTAGTAATGATGACTGAAGCGATCAGGGCAATGATAGTTTACGAGAGCTATAAATAGCCACAGCCATCCATAATGGTTGTGTGTAATATATTCTATTAAATTGAACTTTTTCTTCCTTCCTGTTCATCTTATTGACAGGTCTAATGAGTGGTGGAGTTTCGATATGCAAACTGATGATAATGGGTGTGTCTGCATCCATTTAAGCATAATTGTTTGAGTTAAAATGACGCTCATGCATGTTCTATTTTCACCATGAATGAGATTTATAAAAAAGAATCAGGTGTTTGTGTGGCTTCATACTGTACAACTGACAAAAATGAACAGAAGAGAATATTTTTAAATCACTCTTGATTGACAATCGGTACCAAAACAATCGGCAAACAAACCTTCAGTCTCCACCTAAAAGTACTGAGGATCAATGCCTGTTCCTGACGTTAAGATGTGACAGTGATTTAACTTGCTCGACTGATGCAGCATAGCTAATACAAAAATACATACTTATGTGCCAAAAAAGAATATTACAGACTTTTTGAATTGCATAAAAAATGAATGTTAACTTCTAATAGCACAATCCATGACGCTACTTGACAACATATACCAAAGATGCTGTACTGATGATTGCAACTTGTGTCTTTCATTGTTTTGTTGAATTACAGATGCTCTCAAGGCAGCAAACAATCTTTGTCTACTTCAACCAGCACTTGTGATTGATGTTTCTTTCACAAAGCACAGAAGTGTGGCCACAAGGGCACCACAACAAAGATAGTTTGAGTCTGAATACAGAAGTGATGGAAATGGCAAACGAATGACGTTGGAGTGCTTCAGTTCCTTGTTACTACAAACAACCTTTAGGAAGTGGTGCAAATGTCTAAACTCTGTGCCATGAAATAGGGCTGCTACAAATTATATCAAAGAGTTATTTTTGATATCGATAGATTATTTATCCAACACTAAAGATAATCCATTTGCATAACATATAGGAAAACAAGAAATCCTCAATTTAAAACTTGAAATTAGTGTTTTGCAGTACTTTCAACTAAATAATTACTAAAAAAAAAAATTTAATTGATTATTAAAAACATGTTTTCTGTTAATTGACTAGCCTCATCCTTTCTGATCTTGCCATGACATAATCCTCCTGTCAGCAGGTAATTAAATGAAAGTGCTAGGATGAATAAAATGTACACAGCTTTCCCAACACCCTGTGAAATTCTGGGAAGGGTAAGTGAAAGTGTGGGAAGACGGGAGGAGTGTGTGCTTGGCGAGGTACTTTCTCTGAATGGCAGCAGCAACATCTTGTTTGGCAGACAAATAAGCAAATAAGTGAGAAAATAAGCAAAGGGAAAGAAGTGAAGGAGACTAAAGGGTGGGAAAATTTCGCCCACGCACACCGACACACACACAAGTGGCCAAACACAGCCTCGCACACCAGTTAACAGGCTCACACAGGTACACACTTACACAGCACTCACACTGATAGCCAGATCCCCAGCTGGCTTGATCTTCGGATTTTATAGAAAAAGGAGGCAACGTACAGTAACATCTTTTTGCCTTTAGAGGATCTTGTGTGGCTCAGCGCTGCTTATCAGATGATTCATAACACGTACCATTTCATCCCTTTTGCCCTGAAGGAAATCATTTCAGATATCTGTCTTTTCCATTCATAACACTGGCTCTGAAAGTTGTTTTTGTAACAATCTCCTAATGACCGACTATCAGTCATTTTTCATCATCCCCACAGCGAATGTGAAGCCTGACATCTCAAGTCTACCAGCTGTGACATACTGACAAGAAGTTGTCTTTTTTCAGATGAAATAATGCAGCTAATTAAGTCAATATCAAAAATCAAATGATTATCTTTCAAATATTTTGACCGTATTCTGGTTAGTAACAGCACAAGACAGGAGCAGGGGTACTTAGCACTGAATTTACTTTATTAACAGCTGTTTTGGCAACAACATGGCTTCAGCGTACAGGTTTAATTTTCAAACAGCATAGCTCATAGAGCTGCAACAATTAGTCAATTAGTTTATTAGTTGCGGGAAAGAAAATTAGTTGGCAGCTATTTTGATGATTGATTAATTGTTTCTGTAAGTTTTCAAGCAAAAAACGTAAAACATTTGCTATTTGCAGCTTCTTTAATATAATGATTTGCTGCTATCCCTTTCCCCCGTCATTTATGATGAGTAAATGAAGACTTTTTGGGTTATGGACTGTTGGTTGGATGGAAGAAGCAATCTGAAGTTGTCACTTTTTTTTTTTTTTGGACATTTTAGACTAACCGTTTAATCGATCAATTGTGAAAATAGTCAGTAGATTCATCGATAATCAGTAATAATAAAATCATTAGTTTCAATCCAGCAATACTACTCAGTAGCCGACTGTCAGTCTTCAGAAATTAGAGTACATGATGCACCACGAAAATCGATCTACTTTCTTGACTGTAACAGTGCACTCTTCAGCAGTGTTGTCACAATACTGGTATTTCTGATTTCAATATAATACCTTTGAAAAATATTGATATCCAATGCAATTTTCAATTCCATTGTGAAAAATTCAGCTCAACGTTGTCATAAAATTTTAGATTTTGATTAAAAGATAAATATAACAAGGTTATAACATGACAACAGACACCGCAAATGAGACGAGTGATGGGAAGATTGCAGCACTGTGAGTCAGTGAGAGGGTGTGGGACTGTGTGGGCACTGCAGCAGTGTGTGCCAGCTTACTTATGGAGAGGGGAGCGAGTGGAAAAATGGAGCTGGCACTGGATTATTGATGCTACAAAAAATTGTATTGAAAGCAACTCTTAAGTCTCTCCTCAAAGGCATTTCTTGGTGTTGCATTTCAATGTAGATGTGAACAGTGACAGAAGTGGTTGTTAGAAAAATGCAATCCAACAAGCACTTTGACTGAAGCACACTGAAGCCTTTACACTGGTCAGAAAACAAGTACATACACAGATAGATTGTGAGACCATCACACAAGTGGACAGGAACTTCTTGTGACAGCACCACTTGGTCGCTGTGCACCACTACATGTAAACAATACTTTAAGAAATCATTCCTTGCATGTGCAAATAAGGTGAAATTTAACACAGGTCCAGTATTTGTGTGAGTATGAGCATGTGTGTAGGAGGTTTGGTTTGCCCTCAAGCTTAGTGAACAGACATAGCGGGCGTCTCCTTGCATGGACACCATGCTTTTAACGGGAAGTCGGAGGATTTACAAGGCCATAGTCAAGGCTCAACTGCATTTTTAGCCACGTGAATTCCATGCGCTCAAGGTTTTTGAGTCATTGCCAATTTGTTCTGCCCTACAAGGTCTCTTCTTGAGCCAATGTCCAATTCTGGTCAGTCTTGGTCAGCCTAAAATTCTCTGTTGACATTCCCTGGTCACATTGTAGATTAAAACTTCCTGAGAAGTCAGGGTCAAGACATGTTATCCACTGGAATAATTGTGATTAGCTGTAAAAATGATGCAGTATTTGGTCACAGTGCAAATCATAGAAAAGTGGCGTGTTAGTCTGCAGAGTTAGAAGATTCAGAAAATATGCAATTTCCAAACTGATACATCAACATATTCATTCTTAAATGGTGTGAATGAATGATTAAAGAAAACTTGCGTTCGCCAATTTTTGGGATTTTGAATTTTCTATCAGATACAAACAAAATTCTTTCAGAGCAACAGACATACAGGTCATGTCAGATGGTTTCCTTTAGGGCTGAATGAGTTTGAATGATTTCTTTTTTTGCATTGATCTGTACCAAATTAAGATTAAAGATTTAAATCTGTAGCATCTAGTTTGTAGGACCGGACATTTCTGTGTCACGACACATATTTTTTGACACACATTTTGTCTTTTTGTCTCTGTGGCTTTTGTTACTGTTTTTATGTCACTCTGTCTTCCCTCATTGGCCTCAGATGATTGTAGTTAAAATACTACAGCTTTAATTTTAAGGTGAAATCAAAAACTACTATTTTTTTTTTTTTTTACAGTGTGACTATTTACGTGCTGATATTATCATGACGGTGGCTTTTTGGCAGCAAAAGGCAGCGACTGATTGCAACTTTCCTAGATAAACAGTCAGAGGCTAAACAAGTAAGGTCAAGTTAAGGGTTTCCAAAAAATCCACTTTGAGTAGAGGTCACAGTGTGGGAGGCTGGGTTTCTATTCTCAGTCATTTGACTTGGAATCTGGCTTCCCTAATGGCTTTAATCATGTTATCCGGTTGTTTTCTCAGGCATCACTAACCCCACATATCATGATGGAGAGGAGACATTTCTTCATTGGATATCTGTGGGTGGGCTGGGGTCACAAAAACATTGGCTTGAGCCATTTTGTAAAATTTGGTAATGAGAGCTCTGCGTGCATCTTGTACGTTTTGTAACAGGAACACTTACAAATTGCCATGCTCCTGCGCAAACCTTCGTCCATTTAATAATGGCCATTTTACACCAGCGGAAGAATCTAATATTATGTTTGGAAGCACAAGGTATGAATAGAATTGAGTCATTCTCTACTCTGCTCAAAAACCTCTTTTTAATTTGGCACTTGGTGTGTCACTGCTGAGAAATGGGAGTACAGAGACAATAATGTGAGTACGCACTCTGCTGAATTGATGCTGAGGTGCTGTCTGTCTGTCTGTCTATTGATCTATCTATTTAATATTGTGCTTTAATTTTCTCTCTTATATTCTGGTGACTTTACTGAGAAAACTATGTCACTACATGCTAGAATATTACATACAGAGAAAATCCTTGTTTAAACTCATAATTTAGTTAAAAGGCTATTACAAATGTCCTGGGTGTCTCTAATATATTACTTTCAAGAACAGAGGCACAAACCGACAGAGCTTTTGCTCATCATTGTCAGAGTGTTGCAGTAAACAGTTGTACTCAGTGGGAGCAGTACAGAGGTCCAATTCAAGGAAAGCTGGAATTAGGCTTGTGTTGATTGACGAGCAAGTCTAACATCATCGATCTCTCACGCTGATGACAAATAATTTATTTATTTATTATGGAGTGGGGTAAAATACTATCAGTCTGAAGTGTTGGTCCACCAGTACCTAACTTAGTATGTGTTTTCCAGTGTATTTTCCGTGTGTTGTTGCTTTGAATGTCTGACAAAGGGCTCTTACAGCCCCTGCCTGCTGTCACTCAGCTCTGACAGATTGAACATTTACTCTTACAAACTACAGACAAGTGACATTTTGGGTTTGTGAATTTGTGTTGAAACTTCAACCGTTATCAGACCGAAACTGTCCAGAACTGCCATGCGCGCTAGTTACCAGCTGTTTCTCACAATGAGAAACTGACGTGGTTTGTTTTGTTTCACAGTCCGGCATGAATGAGTCTGCCAGTCTGTATCAGTTTAATCCAACTGAGACCATACTGTCATCAGTCGACTCTAGTTTGTGAGAAGTGGCACCAACCTTTTTCCATGAAGGTTGTTATTTAATGTTATAAAAGTGTATTAATATTAATGATGTCCTAACATCAGGCAGGCTGGCGCCACTATAAAACTAGGAAACCTTGTATGTGCAGCACCACACAGCTGCGTCTCCCTGATTGTGAGTGACAGTTCTTAACTCTGAGCTCCACTAAGTGTCACTGAGTTGTAACTGTTAGTGCGCTGAGATCACGGTTAAATTATTCATAGCAAGAACAAGTCCTCCAAATTAAAGGACAAAATATATCACTGATCCATGTCCTCCAGAGCAACAAACATTTGTGTCTTCTGATTTGTCGTCATGTCAAGATGACATTAAAAATAATTTTCTTGCATTACACTGATAAGGTTAAGGTTTTGTTAGTTTTTGGCACAAAAACGACTTGGTTAAGTTTAGGTAAATATCACGGCTTGGGTTAATAGAAATACTTGGTGATAGTTAGGGGACACTTTTGTCATCGCTGTTAAAATAAAAAGCTCACCTGTTGTAACATCTGTTATAACTAGATTTAATCTGATTATTCACTGCAACATTGCATCCTTTGGAGGGTGTACAATACATGTCAAAAGGGCTGGTTAGATTGTCCCACAAAACCCTTTGTAAATACCTTTATTTAAACTGTCTTCGCCTGTACAGTCTTGTATAAAAGTTTGATGTGCCAACTTTTGTCAACAGCTGTTCAGGTTACATAACTGTGATGTTTTGTTGTTGCAGGGCAACACAAAGCCAAGCGGCTGTAGCGCAGGTAGACATTGAGTTTCTGTCAGGTTTGCTCGGTTTCACCAATGTGTCATGTTGTTTGTGTCCCAAGTTTTCTGCTGCTGTTAAAATTGAATTTCTCTCCGATAAATTATTTGTCTATCATTTCAGCGAGGGGGAAAATGGATCTCCTTGATGAAAGTTTTTGCCTCACAGACATTTCACAATGAAGACATGGGATCCAAAACAGCAACTGTGCTCTGACAATAAACCAACTTATTTATTATCTCTATTTAGAAGGCATTTTCTGGACTGTGACTTTAAGCAATTACTTTACCATCATGATAATCACTAAATAACATTCCTTTCAGAGGATTTATTGACCCAGTGCTATTTTTACTGAAAGGCTTTCAGGTTGCTAGATGGTTTTTTTTTTTCTGGAGACGTATAAATCAAAGGTAGGTATAAGTTACACAGTGACACCAATAATGGTATAATAACATTAGAAAAATTAAATATTAATGAACACAGGCAGGTGAACAGGAATTAATACAATAAAGCATCTGAAATGCTGACAAACATTAAATGATAACAATACGACGAATTTCCCAAAAAGGAACAGAGACATTTTTCTTCTGATGATTTCTGTCTGGACTCCTGTCCAATATATATATTTTTTTAAATCTCTCATATGGACTGCAAATGGGGAGAAAACTGAGATTTCCCCCTCGACTGACCACACCCCACAAATGCCAACCTCTCATCTTTATTCCTTATCGTTGAAGAAAGAACAATCTAATCTCAAGCATGGAATTTATGTCTCTGTCTGGCAGTCTGCAGCAAAGTTGGAAGCCCGCTTGTCTTATTACATTTACCCCTGCCAAAAGAGTGTAATGGCTCTCAGAAGCATTTATTCCTGAAATTACCTCTGCTGTTATTTAAGCAAGGGCAGCAGAGTATGCCGACTCGTTTTGAAGGCGGATTGTGTGATTGAATTTTAAATGTGAGTTTAGTTTACTGTGAAAGTCACAGGTGCCAGTTCAAAAATTCTGAAATGTCAAGTATTTGGTGAAATCTCTCCTGATCACCTGTTATTATCCCACAAGCAGCAAAACTGAATAACATGGGAATTCACATTTGAAGGATAGGCCACTATCCAAGAATGATGACTCACTTCTCCTTGACCAGAATTTTCAATCAGTTCTTTATCAATCAGGCTATAAGAAGCATATGCCGACATCCTGCAAAAAGTGAAATACAGTAAGTAAGACGCCTGTTTGACAATTAAGAACGTAAGTACCACTTTTATTGCCACATAGCAAAAAAAGTCTCAATATATCTGTTGAGGAACATTGATCGAAACCAGCAACTCTGCAGTTATTTCACAATGTCCCGGGGCCCCTAGAACATATTTTCCAGTCTGTGGTCTTTGGTTTGACACCTTAGACACCCTGTCTTCAGAGACAGACTATGAAGTGTGTGTCCTTTTCCCCTTATTGTACAATTCCAACAAGTCCTCCAAAGTAAACAACAAAAAAACATTTTGTGTTCATGCACACTAGAAGGGCATATAGAAACATTTTCTGATCTGACACCCACATCAGTAGGTGGCATCATTGTCTATGCCTTCCAAAGCTGTTGCAAAATCTGTTTAAAGATGTGCCAACACTATGGCTAAGGTCTGGTTAGGTCAGTGGTTCTTAAAAATATGGATTGAAAATAAGTTGACTGAATAAGATTTAGGCTGTGTAGAAAAATAAATATTTGCTTCTTCTAACTTGGATCATTTTTTTTATTAGTTCAATGATAACCTTGCCTGTCCTAAATGATCGATTAAAACAATTGTGGGTTGCTGGGTGTGAATTTTTTTCAGCTTCTGTAAGGGGGCATGCCAGAAAAGGTTTGAGAAAGGTTAGTCAAACTTGGTCAGGATGTGGAAAAGGTCATGATTTGGGTCAATAAGTGCTCACTACTTTGTCAAATTTCATGAAGCATAGTAGCTCGGGTTAAAATTAGCGCTGGAAATCGATTAAAATATTGTGTAATCACAGGAAGTGTGTAATTTCTGTTGGAATTAATTATGTAATGGCCCTTAAAGTGCACGATATGGATCAAAACTCAGTACAGTATTGATAAGTGTCTCTGTTTAATGAGAAGTTTAAATGCCTTAGACAGATTCATTCAGTAAGTGTTCATGATTGGATTTCCAGAGTTTTATAAAATGCATTTGCCCTCTTGCTGAAATACATTTTGGGATTTCATTTTCTCCACTGATTTTCTGAGGTTTTACTGTGTTACTGTGATTTAAAGTCATACTTTCCAGTTCGCTTATAATCAGTCTTTGAATCTCGATGAGTGTATCCAAATGTCTTATGAAACTATTGGTTTACAGCACCTGTCATTCGTGCATGAATCTGAATTATGTGGTCAAATTCTGCCAAAACACAGCAATCAAGCCAGATTGTGGCTGAAGAGCTCCATTATGTGAAGATTACTTTTTTTTTAGCAGTGAAATAAAGCAACACGGATAACTAAATCACAGTGTCAAGGGCTGTCGGTAGAATAAGATTTAAGAGAGTGTGTGATCAAGGTGATGCGTCTTTTATAGAACTGAATTGTAGCCAATAGAAATAAAATAAAATTTTTAAAAACTGGAGCCAAATTTCAATTTCTTAAGTACATTTGGTCTTTTTCTCTAAGGGAGGTGAGGATTGTATGTATGTATGTATGAGTAAAACACGCTCTTGATCTGTGTGTATATATGCAAATATTTTGAATACATGTCTAATATCTTTATTAATTGTTTTTTGTTCTTTAATATAACTAAGAGGTCAAAAAATATGCTGCTACAAATCATACTAAGGGACATACATGAGGGGTCCCTGGCATATTTCCTATCTTGTAAGGGGTCCTGGACTGATAGAAGATTGAGAACCCCTAGATTAAACAAGACCCTCTGTGGAAAAAGTTATATTTCACACTTTCCCTATTATTTATCCTTATCCTCTTTTTATTGGAAGCAGAGGAGTTTGCAATTTATCATTGTCAGGTTGCGGTTACAGAATTCAATTGATATAAAAGAATATCACAAACTTAATTTCCTTTAAGTTCAAAGACCTCATGCCTCGTCCTGATACAATTGAAGGAATCCAGGAGGTTTTCACAGCCGAACAAAAACAGTTGTGCAGCTCATAATATTCAGCGGTGGATTATTTTATGTGCCCCTCAGACGTGCGTTACTGCCGGGGAAAAGTAATTAATCAAAAGGAGAATAATGAAACTTTCCTGGTCTGCCTATTCCATTGTCTTGTTGCAGATGAAAGACAATCCTCTGGCGGTAGATAATTAATTTATTGTATTCACCTCACTTTAAAGGCTTTTTTTTTTCTTTAGTGCACCAGTGATTTGGCTTCATTCTAACCATTTTGTGAGGGAATAAGTGGAGCATGCATTAGGATACAGTGAGATACTTTTACAGTCCTGTGCTGCAGGCACGTTGTTCCCCATTTGAAGGAATGTAAATGTACTGTAGATTTCCAGGCATTATCCAGTTTACAGTGATTGATGTAGTCAGGCCATAAGAACAAAATATAGCATTCAGGGCATGCAGCTCAAGGTTATATAGGGCAAGGATGCAGCTGCTGCTTAGTATGGACAATGAAATAAAGAGAGCAAACTGGCTTGGCTCGTGACTGGACTTTTAAACTACAGTGTGGTTTTCTGTGTCCTCTCTGAAGGAATACTTTGTTATATTTGAACAATAAGATGTGCACATTTCTGATGTCTCTTCAACAACAGATAATGCAAACATAAGAATAACTGTCATGCCAAAAAGTTAAAGAAGAAGTCTATTCAGAGATCCCCCAGCCAGGATAAGCTACTAAATTGTTTTATTGCAATCAAACATAACACTTTCCTCAGCTAGTCTACACCGTGGCTGACTGAGTGAAGCAATCCCTCATCCAAATACGCCTTACAAATTTAAAGCTCTAAAACGTATATTGAATTATGTCTGGATGTCTCTGCGGGGCCTCGTGGTACATTTCTGGATGATCAGAATGCTTGGAATCCATTAGCTGGATGTTATAGTGAAATAGATGAGAATGCATTTTCAATCAGCAGTAACTCTTTGAGGATAGTGAATCCAAGTGGCACAGAGCCATCCTAGCTACAGCCTCACTCTCCTTGAAGTCCCCGCTTCCTCAAGACCATCTGGATCTGCCGTAATGATCTCTGTAGAAAGTACAGATTTGTCATGGTGGGATGGAAGTGATGGAAAGTAGAAATTATACTGATCCTCTCCTCCTATCCTTGATGTTTGCAACTCTTGCTGGCATAATTAGAGCCACTGAAAGTAGTTTTTAGGGATGGCAATGCCAAGTCTGTCAGTTGGTCCAGACAGAAATCAACTATTGGATGGTTTGTATAAAAACTTCATGGTCCCTGGAGGATTAATACGCCCTTACTTTTCCTCTTGCACCACCATTTTGGGTTTTTATTGAAATATCTTGACAGCTATTGTAGGGCTGCCCCTGATAGTTGACCAAATTGTTAAATAAATGAAAATTTAGTTGATTAACAGTCTTTTCACCAAATGTTAGTCACAGGAAAAAAAAACCTTAATGTGAATTTTTATAAAGGTATTTTTTACCCATTACACAATGTTTTTGTAGGTCAACCACCTGGTACCCCATCATCTATCATTTACTGCCATCATTTTGGTGTTTATCTAATATTTTGCTGTACTGACAGATTACAGACGCATTAAGTGCTTATTAGCAAATGTTATTGTACTTGAATGTTAAAATAAGATGGTACACATCATACCTACTAAATATCAACATGCTAGCATTATCATAGTGAGCATTTAGCTAAAAGCACGACCATGCCTGGGGACTTGTTTCTATTTGCAAATGTTTTTTTAATTTAACTAGAAACAAAAGATCAGTTTTAGCAGTTTCTGTTGTTGGTCTGGATTTGGGATTTTTGCAGCTGAGCTGAAAGTGTTGTTTTCTCTAGCTGTAAAACTCATGATGATAAATGAATCATGTGTTTTAGAGGCTGCAAGTCTGAAAATTGTGCAGGGTTGGCAGAGATTTGTACTCTAGCAAGAGCCTTTTTATTTTTGATTTACTACCGTTTTCATGTCTGACAGACTATAAAAGGAAAGGAAAATTCCTTTACTTCGGCCAGGGTGTGTAAATTCCTTTAATCCTTCCCCAAAGCAGGTGAAATACTCAGGGAGAAATGGAGTAGAAAAGCCTCTGCCACTGCCCACCTTTGTCAGGTCAATGGCCTTTTGCAAAGTCCAGGCCACAGAAGTGTCCTGCAGCTTGTTATCTCTTCATGCTCAGTCTGTGCCGGTGGTCAATGAGTGAAGCCAAAGAGCCAAGAGCCTGTCAGCGAGGGTCAGCTGTGACACAGTCCAGACACATTACTCATTCCTGTGGTTCAGTTCCAAGGCAGCTTTTTTATAGCTAATATCAGACACTTGATATAACATTTACAGTAAGTTTGTGCTGCAATATTACAGAAAATATTACTCAGTTTTTTACTTGTTTTTACTTACACTGGTGTTTTTTGTGTAAAGGCTTTCTTTTGCTGTACTCATACATGCATATAACATACAGAAGAAGAATGATGCACAAAACAAAACTCACCAACCATTTGAATAAAGAGCAAAAGATGCTGAAGAAACAGGCCAATCACAGGAGTCAGTGAGGCTTAAAGGATAAAGGTGTGCTGGATGCTCGACATATGGATCAATCGGAGTTGTAGGTGACCCTGAGGGTGCACTTGATGCTCTGACTGATCAAGGAAAGAGAACTTATGTTAGGAAGATAGCAGCACTATCACTATAGCACTCCCCCGATTACCACTGGGTGTTTTGCAGACTGTAGAGAGTATGAGATGCAATAAAGAGTTTGTGGTGTTATTGTATGCATCATAACAACTTGGCCAATGGATCCCTCTATTTTCTGACATTTTGTAAATTATTGATTGAGAAAATAATCAGCACATTACTTAAAAATGTAGCTAAACATAATGTATAACATAATTAATGCACAATACAAACAGTACGTCAGTGGTTCCCAAACTGTGGGGTGACCTACTGTTGGGGTGTGTAGAGCCACTGCAAGAATTTTTTTTCAGCTTCTGAAGGAAAAAGAAAAAGAAAAATTCTGAGAACCACTGCTCTAACATAAAATGATCATATGATTACCACTGTAAACCACCAGTGCTCGGGAAGAACACAAGACACAAGAGTTAGATAGCAAAGAGAATACAGGGTGTATATATCTTATAATTACATAAGTAGGTAATTTCAAAGAACAGACAAGCTCCATTATTGGCCTAAAATTTCCCAGTAATGGTGGCTATTACTGCTTGGATGAACCCGGGTCAGGACCGTGGACAGCTCCGTCTCCTCTGACAGCAGCAGGGCAGCAGGTCTTTAAAGATTTTATGACCCTTCATACCGATTGAAATGTATACTATTACCTCTGTGAATCTGTCTCCTTTTCATCCAGATATTTAAGTATTTTAGTAATTACTAAACTTTATCTTTTCAATAATATTGCATGTCAATGTATTGCCACAATTGTTGTAAGTAACTGTTGATCAGATTTTTTTTTTATGGTGCAGTCTCTGTGTTCCTCAACAGCTAACTTGGCCTTTATCGACTAATTAATTCTCCATACTTCCAATTATATAATAACTCCAGTTAATATAATAATACTGATTACATGTCCAAGTTTCCACTGGTCCACCTCCACAGGTCACGCGGCACATTGCTACTTAATTAAAATTAAAATTAACAAAAGACTAATGAGTACACGTCCACATTTGTTATGAAAAACATTTATAATCAACGCTCACACACAGAATAAAACCTCTGATAAATGCAGGAAGGTTTTCTTACTTCATCAAACTGAAAGAATAATTTAATAAAGTACAAACCCCCATTCCAAACACATACAGGACGCTGTGTAAGACACAAATAAAACCAGAATGCAAAGATTTACTGTTAATTTATTTTTTGACTTGTATTAAATTGAATACAGTGCAAAGACAAGATATTAGACATTATATAGGTAAACAGTTTAATTGATTACTGGTGATAGTATCATGATTGGGTTTAATGGGGCCTCCTCGAAAATCTCAGTGATTTACAAACAAGGACAAGGCAAGGTTCACCTCTTGAAAAAAAAATGTGGCAAATAGTCCAACAGTTTAGCATTTCTCAACACAAAACTTAAAGGAATTTAATGAACCATCTACAATCCTTAATAAAAAAAATCAATAGATCCAGAGAATCCATTGGGAGTAAGGCTGAAAATCAACAATGAGTGCCTGTGACCTTTGACCCCTCAGGCGGCACTACATTAGAAACCTACATTTTTATCTAAAGAATATTACTTCAAAGGCTGGGACAATCACTGGAAAACAGCACAGTTTGTTGCCGCATCTACAAATGCAAGCCAAGACTCTACCATGCAAAGTGAAAGATAAATATCATCCAGAAACACTGTAGACGTCTATGGAGCACAAGCTCATCTCAGACGGCCCACCTGCAGTCCAGACTTTCCTCCCATTTAAAACTTAGACAACAGCAATTAGTGTCCTGACTTCCCAAATGCTTATTGAGTGCTGCAAAATGAAAAGGTGATGTAACACAGTGGTAAACATGTCCATCTTTTTGGAACATGCTGCAGGCATCCAATTAAAAACAGCAGTAAAGTTAATCAGTGTGAACATTAAATATTTTGTCTGCCTGTATTCAACTGAATATAGGTTGAGAAAATATTTGGAAATCATTGCATTATGTTATATTGCTATCACTATGGTATAGTCTACTGAGATGGAAAATGTGATTGAAAAGTATGACTAGACATCTAAATTCAGTATTGAGTGAGCCTGCAGAACAAATAGGCAAGGTGTGTCAAAATGTGATGTAAAAAATACTGTGATGGCTTACTTGCATATTGTTTTGAAGCTAGGAGCAGTTCATTGTCTCACTTGGGGAGCTCACTTCAATCAGGCGGATGTTTGCCAATACAGGGCTTGAACCCTGCTCCTCTTCTTGAAGGATTGTTGAAGTGCTTTCCTTCCCTTCCTGCTGTCATGGAAGAATGTTGGCAATTGTTCAAACAGTGAATTACTACTGTGCACAGCTTGTCCTCTCCTGAGAGCACACTGAAACCAGCACGAAATGTGGAAAGAAAACTCTGAAATCTAATGTTCTCTGCTCTAAAGAACAACAGCCCTGAGGACGACTGACACAAAGGAACAGGCTGTCTAAATTGAAACATAACAAGATAGTTGTATGTTTGGGACGATGCAGACGGACGGTGACAGGTCAGAGAAAATAGCTGTATGAACGTGACAACTCATCACTCACTCAAGAGATCAGCTTTCAGAGGAGCAAATGGCTTCTTATCAAATTAGGAAAATGATGAGAAGCCATTTGCTCGAACAACAAAAGCAGTTGCGGTGATCTCCATTTTTGGTTGTAACCTTCAGGCAGCGGCAGAAGCTACCAGTTATTTAAAACATCCGAGTTCAAGTCCCACGGTTACAAACTTCCCTCCTGGATTCTTAAATCCATCTATGATCATGATAATAATAATAATAATAATCTTTATTTATAGAACACTTTTCTAACTCCATGTTACAAAGTGACTAACAAAAGGTCGCAACTTAACAAGTACGATTATACATCACAAGTTTCATCTCTGAAACATGAGTACACGCCTGAAGCTGGTACACAAGCTCTCGCCCAAGCGGCAAGACATGAGATATACAAGATCTCATGATACCTTCACACCTGTGTTAACACGCTACCTGGGAGCGACTCACACAACAGAGAGAGATCTGCTCAGAAATAGAGACTTGTTACGCGTAAAGTTAACTTTACTAACTTTCAACAAAGAAGAAAATGTCAGAGGACTTCGGCATAGAAGAGGAACCTAATTTCTTTGCTCAGCCAAAATTGTTTGCTGGAATATACTGATGAAGAACTCAGACAGATGGACGAGGCAGCTCAAACAGACCCACGTGCATCCTCAGACTACAGGCGCATGCTCATGAACATGCATGCGGTTCCGGTCTGAGAGGCTACAGTTGACATTTAGGCCAAAAACATGGTGTAAATGGTGTCTTTTTGGGTCAAATTTTAATGTAGCTGCTTATGGACACTTGGATAACACTACATGAGCAGTATGGAGGCTGCAACGCTGTTTTCTGCTGAAACTCCAGGAGTGTTTTGTGAGCTGGAGATCTTCATCCATCCTCACATCAGCACAGGGGTGAGTAGATGTTAAGTAAATTTTCATTTTTGGGTGAACTATCTCTTTAATGTAGGAACAATGTTTTAATTATATATGCATACATGGATAAATTATTTGTTTATGGTTCATTTAATATGTAATGACATTTTTGTGAAATGTTATTTGGAATTGTTTCAGTTTATATCATTATTAAAGAGCCATTTTGATCAAGTGCTGGGTCAGATATGTCAACCATATCCACTTCATCACTCCTTAACCCTGGTTTAGTCAGCTACGCAGAAATTACACCTGCAGCAGTTACTGGGATTTTAAATATTTTGTAACAACTAATCTCTATGTAAAAAATATTTTGTGTAGCACAAACCGTCTTGATTGAGTCAGTAGCGGCAGATACCCGAGGGGAGGAAGGAGAGGAATATCTGTGCCAGGGATTAACAAAGGATCACATAATCATTATTTTTCCATGAGACACTGTGTACGGACCTTGTACGCTCTTTCTCAGAACAGCAGTGCTTCATATTTAAACAGCTACACATCAGTCAGAGCTGCCCAGAAAATGCTGGCTTCGGTTTGACATAAATTCCTGCCTGAAGATGGAAAATGAGCAGAAGTTGTTTAGCAGTAATGAAGTATTACTCATTCACTTCTGAAGCCAGCATAAGAATTGAAAACGTTAATCAGCCAGTAGGCGACACACTTCTCTAACCTTTGTGGTACTTTGAGGACTGGTTAAAAATGTTAAAACTTACAGTAACAACTGTCCAATTTTTGCATTTCATGCTGAGTCACAGAAGAATTTTGATCTCTCTGGACAGGTGGCTCAATAAAGTAATAAATCAATTTTACTGCCTTGCATCGGTTTTTATTATCCCATAACTTTCACTGGACACGAAAATGTCTGCATGCCAATAATGCCCTGATGTCACAAAGCAACAGGCTGCTTTCTAATTGCCTCACAAGGCGAGAAGTCATGGTCCACAGCCAGCAGGACCCTGGCTCAGCCTCAGTGCATGTTAGATAATCAGTTTGGGTAAAGAGAAGCACTTTGTCGTGCTGTGGTTTCTATGGAAATCCTCCCTGAGAATTATCCTCTGTGAACACTCTGGATGCTTCTGACAAACAGCTGCAGCCCTGAGTTAATGCTGTTTCCACTCATTTGCAGCATGTTCTTTTTGCGATTAAACTGAATGGATCAGTGTTAAAAGAGATTCCGTATCTTCAGATCAAGCTACAGTGTCTGTGCCTCGTTCAGCAGTCTGAAAAGTCTGTTACAAGGGAAACATTTACAGTTTCCAGATAACTGATATTCCCCAGAGCAGGAAAGTTTGACTGTGAATGTTCCTATTTTAGCAGTAATATAAGCAGTATCATTGTAGTACCATTTGCTAGTATTTATCTAGAGCCAATAGATAACTTTTCCACAGAAAGCTTACTTGATGGCATTTAATGGAGGATTTGTACTTTCTTGGGCATGGGCCCTGCGTAGCAACTCAGTTTGGCCTGGCAACAAACACAGTTCAGCTTCTGAGATGCTAAACACTTTGCAGCTTTGTCCTAAGCACACGGCGTGCTGGCTTTTCAGATGGAAGTGGGATTTAATGGAGCAGCTACAGCCATAAATCAATAAAGGTTGGTATAGAAACTATTCACCCAAGTTGTAATAAAATGACTGTCGCACATCAAAGTTGACCGCTGTGCTGAACAGGGGGCAGGGTTTTCGATTACAGGGCGTTAGGTATAAGGCTGTTAGTGACTCATGTGTTTCAGTAAATCATAAACCAATTACATTAAAACGGACGGCTGCCTCGGTGCATGGAGGCCATTGGCTTTGGTTATTGTGTTACCATTAGTGGTGGATCACTGCTGCTGCAGCCACAGAAATCTCATCATGTCAGAGCCTCACTGTAGTTGCATGAAAGCTAAAATCAATACTAAGCGAGTCTATACTACATAAATAAATAAAAAGAAAAAAAATAAATAAATAAGCAGCCCTATAATTACACCTTGTACAATAGATTTTATATAATGGGATTTCAGTGGCATTTGAAAACAAAAGAGAAGCTCTTAGCCTCAACTGTGCAACAAAACATTTTGATTTACACGTTGTACACTCATCCATCTAAGCACAAAACAACAACAGCCCAAAATGAACCATAAAGTATCGTTTCCTCCCTGATTAGCCATAGCTCTCCATATTTCCAGGCATCTTGTTTTCTATCTCAGTTTACAGTAACACAGTAAAAGGTCTCATGCTCCTGACCTGAAACTGAACTGAATTGCAATGAGCTTGTACTGGACGAAATGGAAGCTAATTGCTTTAGCTTGCACATGTTAGCTAGATAATTACAGAATGTACTGTATGATAAAAGGGTGCTTTAGTTGGAGAATATGGATTGGATCACCACCAATAGAAGTAAAATGTCCATACAGGGTTGCATTTATTTGTGACTGTAGTTTAGAGTATTTGTGCACAGTTTCTCCAGGCTAATTGAGGGCTTATGTGTTCTGTTCTGTATCATTAACAAAGTTGTTTTACTGCTCCCACGCAGTCTCCTGGAGCCTTTGATGAATTCCTTTAATTTTCTGCTAAAACATTGATGATATTGGGGATCAACGGGTGCAAGACTTGGCTTTCAGCTGCTTAATTTGAATGCGTTTGCATTATGAACTCCTTTTCCTGTTCTTTCCACAAAACAACTTAAAAGAGGTTGTGCCCTCATGAATTTATGTGCAGTGCAGACTTTTTACTCATTTTGTTTTAAAGAAACAAAACGATTATTTTAGCACTATGCTGAAAAGTAAACCAGTTTTTCTTGCACGGTATCATATGTAGAGCTGCTACAGTTAGTTGAGCAAGAGAAAATTTATCAGCAACTCTTTTTAAATTCAATTAATTGTGAAGTAACATTCTCTAGTCCCAATTTCTCCAATATAAAGATTTCCTGCTTTTCTCTGTTAATGTCTAAACAGTGTTAATACCTGTGCAATACTTAACTACTTATGCAAACAAGTATTTTGTATCTATATTTGCAATGAATGTTTTTACCTTGACACCAGATGGCATTTTTTTGTTGAGCAGTGATAAATATCCCACATTAAATCTACTATATGTCAGTATAGTAAAAGGGTAAAACACAAAACTATTTACAGGCACTGTAATTGTAAACTGAAACAAAACATTTGACATTTGAAGGCATCACCGAGGACTTGATAGTCCATATCTTTCAACAAGTCATGGACTAAACATTTACACTTAATCACAACCGTAATCACATACGAGGGGCATTCAAAAAGTTCTAAGACAAATGACATAAATTCAAACTGAGTCAAAATAGTGTAACAAAATGACCTTGAATCGTACCACTGATGACTTATAAACAAATTTGACAAGTTACAGCATTCTAACTTTGTTATTCAATGTTCCAGGTTACATATTACAAAACCAACTTTTTTGACCGTCCAAAATGAGCCAATTTGAAGTTTGAGCAAACATCAAATTTCTAACAAAACTTAAGTGGAAAACTACAGAAATCATTGAAGCTTTGCAAAATGTTTATGGAGACTCTTCACCTTCTAGAGCCGTATTTCCAAAGTTGAAGGAACGTTTGAAAGGAACAAGATTTCAGTCCATACTTGAAGCGAAGAGGGAGGTTGTGACTTGGTTGAATAGACAAGCTCCAGAATTCTATCAAGAAGGAATTTCTCGGTGGAAACATCGCTTGCAGAAGTGTATTGAGTTAGGTGGATCTTATGTTGAAAAATAATTTTGTATCTTTCATAAATAAAGTTTTTTTTCAATTTGTCTCAGAACTTTTTGAATTACCCTCGTATTTGCAGGTGTAAATACTGTAGATATATATGGTATGGGTGCTTGGTGTAGAAGTAGTAGTACTATGTAGATCACACAGTTGTTCTGAAGAACACAGAGAAACTTTATCTCCCATCAGAAAGTTGGTATTCAACACTTGACTGATGGGTTTATGAATTTAAATTGAGGGTTGAATGTTTTCCAAATGATGGATGTCATTAAAATGCTGGAAAGAGGATTTTCTGCTACGAATTTAAATGAGGGCAAAGACCTCATGACCTTCCCTGACTGTGACACTTCTGTTGTCCACTTTTCTCATGAATTCGGATGTGGTGTTTCCTGAATGCATGTTTCCAGCACACAGTGAAGAAGTTTGTGTTGCAGTTTAATCTTTTCAACAGACGCTTTTTGTGTTTCTGGTTCTTCGGTACGGATTTCATCATCAGTTAGAGCAGATGGAGTAAACCTTTGTTCGGGGAACTGTAATGTAATGTAGGCAAAGGCTCACAGTGTGGGTTTAAACCTTGGTGGCCACAGGGGGCCACCTACATGGAATATTTGGTGACCACTTTATATGGCCATGGGCCACTGGACCATGATTATGTCAAACCCGGCATTTTTCTTCTTCCACTTTTAAGATTCCTTGATAGAATACTTGCATAACAGCTGGGTTATTTAATTCAGCCTTAAAGGGGATTTTACACATCAAAGTCTGTTTGCATCTCTCACAGAGCACTGCTGCATGTGAAGAAAGCATTATAAAGCTATTTGTGGCTCCAGAGGGAGCAGCAAAAAATATGATAAATGGCCTTGGGTGATGTCACTGTTGTAGGTGCCAGAATTAGGCAAGGAAGAGGATGTTTGGAATAAAAACAATAAAAAAAACTATACTTCTGGTTTTGCTGCTTCAATTTTTGATCCTGTTTTTTAAAACTGTACATTATGATATGTTTACAGAAAAGCATTACTAAATATTGGAGTGCTTTTTTTTGCCTAAATAAAACCTGCTGAATATCAGCTCTGCCCCTGAGTTTTCAAACAGCAGAGTTTTCCATTGATCCATCCATTTTTGACAGCTGGAGGTTTAGTTCAAGAACTTCAACAACCCTGTGACACTATGTCCTGGTTGACCCATCTTTAAGTAACCAATACTGTGTATGTTTGCATGGCTCCCACTGTGTGTTAACTGTAAACTACAGTAACATAAAACCCCATGTTGCGGTTTACTAACTGCTCGGTTAAAGACACTCTGGGCTGGAGCTCATGCTGCCGATCCATAATCAATCCTGACTCTAATGACTGTTGTGGTGATTAGAGCTTTTTCCCTAGAAAAAAAAAAACCTGCCTCCATATGGAGTTACCACAGCCTAGGGAGGGTGAGCTCCTGTTTAAACAAATTAGCTAAAGGTGAAACCTTGAATATTTTACTGTTCACTGCACAGACGTGTTTATAAAATCATCCATATCAATGTTCCTAAGCGTGAGCTGGTCTGCAGTTTCTACCAGATGGCTACAATCACTCAAGGCAGGACCAGATGAATGCAGACAGGGTTTTATTGGCTTAACTGATGGGGATAATGGGTGTTTTCTCTTAGTAAAAAGGTCCGTGCTAAGATAACATTTATTTATAGAGGGAAGATTTCTATAGACTGCAAGTTGGTGGGCAAACATGTTTTTCTATGGTATCACTTTCATTGGTCCTTACAGTGTGTATTACAGCTCTTTGAACAAACTGAGCAAGTGATAAATTTACACAGGCCATGGCTTATAGTTTTTCATTCAGCTTTAGGATGTTTTACCTCATGCTGTTGATATGACTGCCTTCATTTGCCTTGTGTATTTAATACCTGTAAATAGGCAATTGTTTCACGCAAGTGCAATCAAAGTGAAGTGCAGTGCAAACCACCATGAAAGCACATAACAGAAACAGAAAATCAAAAATCCTAAACAGCTTTCCCTTGATAATGGAGTGTGCCACAAGTGGGACATAAAAAGTAATTTCAGTCATTGAACAAATGTGTTGCGTAGTTGCACCTTTTGTTATTTTTAAGATTATTCCCTTTACGCCTTGATAATCAAACTAGTTAAAGTCAGGTGGTTAAATTCAACTTTTTCTCCTGGTTTTTATTAGATATTGGTTATTAAAAAATATCAGTCATCATCATTATCTACAGAAATGAAACTTTTTATTATGATAAATTCTTCAGTTACATCACCGAGCCCATCTCGTCTTCTTGGTGTAAAAAGATGAGATGGGCTCGGCGATATAAAATCAAGATTGTTTTAAAAAGATTTTCTAAGGAGTATAAAATCTAAAGTATCCCTGAAGATTTTGTTCACAGCCATTTCAACATGATGTGTTTAAGATTTAGGATCTTATAATGGTGTTTTGCTTATTTGTTTTCTTTTATAGAAAAAACTACAAACAAGCAGGTGATGTGAAATCACCCACCTCTTGACTGGGTTGTTTCCTCTTCTGCACCAATATTGGAATTACATCTGTCAGATGTATTGGCCTTGCATGTCACATCCACTGACAAATGGTCACAGTTTATGACTCAACACATAACACACCGTTCAGTGTATAACATGTAACAGGAAGATGACTGATGGTGACGGTGGCTACAATGGCTTCTTGTGTCTTCAGAGTCATTAATTTTATGGCTTCGAGGTCAGTGATACGTGCAAGTAGAGACAGAATTACTGGTAATTAAATAATGCCAGAAAAAAAACAAATATCAATACAGATTAATAAACAATGTATTATCCTTAATGTGAAAAAGTAGATTTGTTTTATTTAGTCTTTAATTAAATGTACAGTGGAAACCGCTTGTCGCGACCACGGTTACAGCTCATATGGATCATTCCTATAAAAATTATTGTCATGACTGCTTGTATGGAGACGCATGTATGGTTGACTTGGATTGATAATGCTTGGTTACGTAATATTAATGCGTCCTTGGGAGGGCCCTTGGTGAGATGAGTATTGTACTCCAGTGTATTTGAATAGTACACTGTACAGGAATTTGAAAAGATTTTGAAACAGCTGTACTGTATTTTTAAACAGCAAGTAAATATTCAATAGAAGTAAAATTTAGTAAAACAGTGAAGTGAAGTAGCAAATTAAGTAAAAAGCGAAGCTGTCTGTTTCCTGTCCTCCTGCAACCATGTAAATATATAAATGTCAATTTATGATAATCTGATTGAGAAATAAAGAAAATAAAAAGGTTGTAGTAATCATCCACTTACAGACAGACTTGATTCCTGTAAATAGTTTCCACTGTGTATAAGGCAGATCAGATTTGTTCTATGTACTCAGTGGTTATCAAAGTTTTTAATCACATTCATGCTTCACACATGAAGCAAAAGATCACTGATGCCATTGCCACCATTGATGAGGCTATGCTACAGCGAACATGGCAAGAAATTGAGTACCGTCTTGATGTGCTTCGTGCAACTAATGGTGCCCATATAGAGGTGTATTAAATGAGGCAAAAAAAACTTCAATATGTACTTTTCATTTTGTAATAATTTCCACAGATTTGTCTATTAATTTTCTGTTGTAATAAATGTGTTAATTTGTAAAGAGACTTCATAGACACCCTGTATTTTGAAACCTGACCAATTTCAGCAATGTATGACATCTGAGATAGAATCAAAATAGGTGTGAATTCAAACTATGCATTTGACCACAAAAAAGAAAGCAAGTACTTCTTTCTGTATAAGCACTGAAGTCAATCACATAAATATCAAATCAGCAGTTTCACCAGTTTGGAACCTGCTTGAATTTTTCATTAAACAAAGTGTTGACACTTCCTCGGCTTCAGTTTGCCAAGACTGATCAGCAAAGTTCTGACTCCAAACAGAGCAAACACATAAGCAATAAATCATGAGAGTAATGGCACTGTTTTGTGAAATGCAGTTCTTAAAAGATGAGATACGCTTAACACTGAATCAAATTCTTCATCTATTCTGGAGCCAAAATATTATTTTATTATTTTGTAGGAAAGAATGAAATAATGATTTTTTTTAGCTGATACTTTGCATCAGCATAATTGCAAAATGCATTCGGTGACAGATCAGCATCATTCATCCACTCACTATGCTGCAAGTCAATAACACCACTGGGGAGGACTTATTAAAAAAGTATTCCATATAAAAAAAGTGACTTTTTGTTCTCAGAAATCAGACTGTGGGGGTTTTATGAGCCCTGTGTCTGAACCTTTTGTGAAGTCATAAACCACTGCTGTGAGATTTATCTTGAACTAGTTTATGATTCACAGAGACAATTTTCAACCCAATCAGATGTAGGTGGCATGGAACATAGGAGCATCATAAATTTTCTTAAAACTCTTAATCTGTAGCTCACAAACTCTTTCTTAAGCATGAGCTGAACATGTAGATTTTTGTAAGTGTGTAATCATACACTGATTTCATGGTTTCATGGAGTTTCTCAGAGGCAGAGCTGCTTTGAAGAATTTGATAACCAACTGCAGAAAATAGAGATAACTGAGAGATGACTTTCCACCTTCATCCATGTCCATAGTTTTAATTGTAAGCTTGGCGAACTCATTAACTGTCAGGAGGATCTCCCCTTAATCTGGTTGGTTGGATGTTGTTGCGAGTCTTCCTGAGGAGGTGGGACTGCGTCGCTGATGCAGTTAATTGAGCTGAAAAAGCACACGGGTTGTGCACAAGGTGCTTGGCTCTTGGGTGAGCAGGACTGAGGAGTGGTACTTCAGGGCTCACTTGACCGGTTGGTGGTGGAAGTTCTTGACAATAGGAAGAGACTGTCTCTGGAAGAGATTTAAAAGAGAGGAAGGCAGGGAAATATGAGAGACTCAATGAGACTCAAATGTAATAGCCTAGGGACAGCTATGAATAGAGCAGAAGAAAAAGCTCCATAACGCATTTTTTTTTTAGCTGATAGCAAAGCTTAATAATATTAGTTATCTCTTTCTCATCCTTAGCTTTTATCCAGGACTTCAGTCTGATATTTTTTCACAACAAAATATTTGTCTAGACCTGTTGTGTTAGTGATAATTTAAACGGTGGATTTCAGATATATTTATTTTACCAGACTCTGTAGTTTAAGGCTGGTTTGCAAAGGAGCCAGTGTTGCAAAGGCTCAATAAGCATTAGCTTAATGTTAGCCTTTCCTGTTCAGCTTACATCAGGGCTAATCCTGTCACTTTTCCAGCAGTTGGGAAACGACAGTTTTTCTGATCAGGCATCTGACATGGAGTCTATTAAATAGGGTGGAAATTAGACAAACTTTAAAATGCCACTATTCCTTTATGTGTATATTTTTCAGGATTATTATTGAATAAAATATTGAAATATTAATGAGACATGTTTTTGATATGTATTCTAGGTAAAGTAATTGTTATGAAATTGAATAATAGCAAAATAATAATTAATTGATAAATTAATTAATAGTAAAATTGATAAATTTAAAAAATAATGAGTAGATTAATTGTTTAAAAAATAACTGTTAGGTGCAGCCCTAAATTATTAAGGCAGCTGTGGTAAAATGCCATCCCCCAGGAAAATGTTGCTTTGCACCATGATAAGAAAAAAATCCACACATCACATCCCTAATTTCGGACTAAAGCCTAAATAAAAGTTTTGTCCTAAGTGGGAAAAGGCAGAATCAGCATTCATTACCAGGTCACATGACTCACAGGTATTTATTGGCTCCAGCTCTGATTGGCAGTGACGGAAACACGACACCCAAGCGGACACAATAATTTAGACCTCCTTAACCGCGCAATCAATGAAGGCTTGGCGCCGTCCATAACTTCTGCGACTCTTCATCTCAGCCACAAATTCCAATCTGTCTCCATTCAAGCAACAGTCACACATCATTCCAAAGAAGTCCGAGCTTTGAAAGATGAACTGAAGTAAAAGATATAAGAAGGTAACCACCTTAAAATTGTCACTGGCCTCTGTGCTTCTTTCTCATTTACTAAAAGAAACACAGAAAGGTAAATTCATCTAATGAGAAAGGAGTCAATTTCCTGAAGTCTTTTTTTTGTGTGTGTGTTTCTTTTTTTCTTTTTTTTTTTTTTTTTGGTGTTTTACTGTTTTTAGTGCTTTTAACCTGATTATACATGTGTTCACACTGTCAGGTGTGTCTGGAACCAGCACTGATGAGAGGAGTGAGAGTGAAACATTGCAGGTGTGGGGCCCCTTTACATTACACATACTTGATTTATTGTCTTTTTTATAAAAATGTTGATTATTCCAGGCTTAAATATGTGTAATATTTAACAATTATATAAAAAACAGCATGGATTCTTTCAAGAGTTCACTAGTAACTTAGCAAGTAACCAAATTCAACCCACAAGATGAAAAAATAAGAATATAATATATAATAGCAGCTGTAGTAAATAGGCATGTTAGACATGTTGGCAACAGCATGTAAGAAAACATCAGTCATCATCAGTCAGTTCACTGACAGGAACGTATAAACAGCAGCATATAGAAGTACCAAGATGTTCTGTCTTTGCTCGAGGGTATGTTCAGCTGTGTAACTCGGGCCAAACCATGAATCATTGAGCATCATAGGAGTTCCTTCAAAGGGAAGCCTGAAAGTCAGAGGGACTGTTCTGTTTTCTGATTTTTTTCATATCATGCACATCCCTGTGTGGATATTTTTCACGGGGTTCTTCATGATTTGAATTCAACAGCAGCTCCTCATAAATCACCTCACCTCTCAATCCACAGCCGTGGTTAACAGAGCATCTTTGAAGTGCTGCAATTTTCACTGCACATCAAATGCTCATCAAGGAGCCGGGCAGCAGGAACATTTGCCTTTGAACCAGTGCAGGGTGTGAAATGGCAGACTGTAAAATGTAGAAAATAGTTTTGAATGTCCTTCAGATGCTGAAAGGGATGTCTTTTAAATGTCTTGTTTTGTCCAACAAACAGTCCCAAACACAGGGATATTCAGTTTATTATCATTCAAGACTATGAAAAGCAGCAAATCCTCACACTAAATGAGCTGAGACCAAAAAATGTTTGGCATTTTTTGTCTGAAACGTAGACGGACCCTTTCTAAATATACCAGTATATGTTGCATGAATTACATATAATGCAGGAATTAGTTGATTAGTCAAACAATTAACTGAGAAAAAGTAGAAAATGTAAATAATTGTTGGATGTAGCCCTAATCTATCCAGAGAAAAATAGGAACGTTGTATTTTGTAATGTTATTCAGTGCAATGTTCCTGAAATAACAAACCTGTCATTGTAAAATCTTAATTGTTGTTGTCATTGTGTTGATGCATCTCTGGGGTCATTTTTGAATCAGTAGTTTGTAGGAGTGTCACAATTTTAATACTGAATCGAAAATGGATTGAAATGAGAAATTTCAGTAACTCACACTGGCTGAAACAAAGCCAAACGTGATATTGGATATTGATTTCTGTTCAATATTATGTACTTACTTTCTATAATGAATTCTTGTTTTTATGTCATGACCTTTTAAGTACAAAAACGTAACCAGGTTTCAGATTAGCCCTGACTAGAAACCCTACATGCAACAAAACCTTTTATTGTAACCTGCTTTAATCTTTCTTGCATTGTTGCTGACAGAATGAAAATGGAATTGCTGCTTACCTGTGGCGTCTGTGCTGGAGGAAAAAGCAACACAGCATAGCTTACCAGTCTCTTTCTAAAGAAGCATTTGATAATGTAAAATACAGTCGTAAAACCAATTATCTCTTTATATTTACAAATCAGGACTTGATAGTCTAATAGTGGCACTGTCAGTGCTAAAAAAGAAGTGTTTAAAGTGCAAGTGCATCTTTGTTCTTTTCCAGGTTTTCTGCAAAACCTTGGCTCCCAAAGAGCCGTTACAAAAAGCAGTGACATAGGTTACAGCGCTGATGCCGTCCCTCCCATTCTCTCCAACAAAAGGAGTCAGATCCTCTCGTACTCTCAGCCTGTAAATGCCAATACTGCGACTTTCACAAGCTTTTATAACAACTCATAAAAATGTCAAGACAGAAAATATTCTTACGCCTGTTGTCTGTAATAAAACATATATCTTCTAAATTTAAATTTCTCTCTTTTACCAATTTAAGACGAGCTTGTTCATAAAACAAATTTCTTTAGGAAAATGTTGCATATTATGCCTTTAAAATGAAAAAAAATGAAAAAAGGACAAAACTATGACCATAAAATCAAAAACTAACAGCTAATTTATCAGTTCAATTGATTCACCTTAAACTTGTTTGACTAGGATGTTTTTCTAGGAGTCGTGACAGTGTTTGTTTATAGCCTGCAATATATTGTGTCCATTTGTGGCTTGTGAACCTTTTAGTAAAGTTTAAATGAAGCCAGTGACTCTGACAGCACATTAAATTATTTCACCTGGAAAAAGTCTCAGAGTTAAAACTAAATGAGAACAAGTAGCTACAGGGCCAAATATAAATTTGATTTATTGTTTAACTGGCTTCAGGTTGTGCTAAAGTGAGTCCTTAACAAGAATTTACTACACAATCTGACTTAATGCACCATGAGTTTTATGATCTATTATAATATAAAGAGTATTATTTTGACCTATAACACAGGTCAAGTAAAAGGAAAAAACGGGACGAGTCTGCAATTTATTACACCGCTTTACTGTAGTGGAAGAGCTTGTGCAACAAATCATCTACAAATATGCTTCCTCTTGCTCATAACAGACTCTCCTCTCTGCTCCTCTCATGCAGGGTCCAGAAGAATAAGCAGCACTCTTAATAGCATAGTAAATTGGTGTTGTCAAGAATGTAAATTCAGCATGCATGGGGTGTGTCCTCCATCTTTGTAAAGCGGCTATTTTTCATCATTATGTTCATGCAGTAAATAGCTCTTGGTGTAACTGAAATCAATCAAGATCTTAAAAGAGTCACCAGGTTAATGTGGAGAAAGCATTATGTAAAACATTACTATTTCTGGTGTAGGGAGGTCAACGAAAAGACCCATCATGATAATATCACTATCAACCTACAACACGTCTTCAGTGTTCAATCCATGTTTTATCTAGACACCAATTTCATGGCAAAACGTGGCATTACTGGCTTACCTCTGTGTCTGAAAACATCTTATTTTTTCCTCAAACGTCAGTCATTTGTTTATCAGTCGAACAACATATCGTTAAACAGAAATTATATTTGTTATTCAGCTCTTGTAAAACACAATCTCTTGGATTACAGACTCTGATTTCTGTATTTACTGCTTTCTAGCACTGCAGTAAATTCGTCTTTGCAGTTTGTCATGATGCGATCGTTACCGATCGATTTTATGTCCATCCTTTCCGAAGAGAGGGGAACCACTTTGTAATCACATTAACATAATCGATTATAGCATGTTTGTTCATTAACTTATGTTGGCTTTCTTACTTCAGTATGACTGAAAAAATGTGACACCATCAAATGATCACCCATGCAGTTAGATTTTTTTTAAAGAAATGTATTGATAATTCCTGTGACAGAAATATGTCACATTAGAAAAATCTGTGGCTTGTTGATACTACATAATAATTACTTAAAGGGAACCTATTATGCACATTTCCAGCTATATATATATATATTTATACTGGGACTCCACTATAGTAGCTTTATTTTTATGTTTTAGCTCGTGTCTCTTTAAAGTTAGGTCATGGTCATTGGTCAGCTTCCAGAAAGCGAACACAGTGTTTGTCTGCACCATCTCGTGTTCTTGACGACATTTGACTGCTAATCTACAGCTAGGACACTGAATTTGATAAGGCGGAGTCTCGCTGATTACTGTACAAAAACACAACTTCATAACTTTATTGACTAATTTCGAAACCTCTGTGGTGGGGGGAGCCAGCAGGAAGAGTCCGCTACCACAGACTAAGCTAATGGCAGCCAAGTTCCAGGTAGCAACAATTAGCGGTTAGTTTTGCAACAAGTAAAGCTGTCTGTCCATCAAGAAATTCACCGTAAATCAGGTGAGTCTAGGGAGAGCAGCCTGAGAACCTTAAAGGGAGAACCAGAAAATATTTTCTTCATAATATATAATCCAGATCAGATTCCTGGTCAGTGTCACTGTATAATACATTTGTATGAACAGACAGACTGACACAAAATCACAGGATATCTTACATTCAGAGCAGTCTGAAGCCTGAGCTTTTTGCTCACAGGAATCACTTTTACTTATGTTTACTTCATTATTTGAACCTTTGACAACTTTTAATATGAATATCCAACATTTTAACATAATACATATGACAGAAAATAAAGGAAAGCACAATATGTCCCCTTTAATTAAACATATATCAGTACACCGCTCTGTTACTTGAAAAACAAAACTAGATTTCAGAACATGTCTATGCAGCCACACCTTCTCAAACAACAAATTCAACACCATTGCAGATTTGTCTGTGGTAATAAAGAACCTCATAACTCTGATGTGCCCTGTTGATCTCAGTATTCAGGTTTATGCTGCTGACTCAGTTCTCGGCAGCTCAAGCCAGAGCCAGACCTTCACATAGCACAGCTTCCCAGACTTCAAGTTATAGATTAGGTTTTTCATATTTGAGTTCAAAACCACACAAGGCAAATATACACCATGGAGCAACCCCATCACCTAACAGGAATGTCGATAGTGGACAAATGCTGGATTATGTTTAATGACAACATCTTTTTCCATCTCACATCAGCATTTTTAAGTCTTTCTTTCTGTGATATCTACATACAGATAAGCAAATGTTGCAAAAATCACTGCACACCTTGCTGCAAAAACTTATATACACATTATGTGTATGTTGGTTTTGCATCTAAATGTTAAAGTTTAGGGATTTAGTGTGAATATCTAAACATTTTGAGCTTCAGTCTCCAGAAACATGGTGAAATTAGTAAACTATACAGAGCAGGCTTATGTTTATTCACCTGATCTCAGTGATGTTTTATACCAAAAGAACATTGGAGACAGAAAATCAAACATCAACATGTCTTGCATCCTCTGAATGGAGGGCCAGATTAAATGTTGCTGTTGATGTTTTTTTAGGCGCAGATATAATAAATTCTGCCCCTAACACATGCTGTATCTATCAAACAGGAACGCCAGGCTGGAGTCACAGTTTGCACATCATTTGTGCAACTCTTTGAAAGTTACACCTATCACCTTATTGCATATGCATTTTAATGTAGAAGCTTTATTTAATCTCATTGAGATCAAGGTCTCTTTTGCAACAGAGACCTGAGTGCAGCAGGTTTCAGGGAGGGTCAGGGGGAGACATATTAACAGGTTGATTATGTATTCTGCTGGATTTACTGAGGCCGGTCTTTTTGGAAGAATTCTGCTGTTGTAGTAAATCAGATGCTGAATACATGCAGGTTGTGTCTGCAAACACAATGAACACCACCAAGCACGATCCAGCATATCCACTGTTGTTGATTCATTCGTTCAGACCAGCAGATGCAGCCGGTCAGTGTCCACGTTTCATAATTTGTCACCTGTCTTGTTTTTTTGAATCTGTGCTCGCATGTCCAAAGGTCTGGTTACTCTCTTTACTCATGGAAGGTGTCGCCACATCATATTGAGACCTCTTTTTCTTGCCGTGCACTTCTGAGTTGTGATTTAATTTTATTCTCTTTTATGTTTTCCATGACTGACTGTTTCTCACGCAAACATCCAACATTTTGACTCTCTTGGGCTTAAATCATGCTGATGTGTTTCTTCACACATATAAATGATACGGAGTAGTAACGCATCAAAGGAGACGGTAGAGCAGCTGATGGAAATAAGACAGGCCTGAGACCGTGACTACAGGTTTGTGTCTAGTATGAACGATTACACTTGTCAGCACAGATGTTTCATCTAATCAGGACCACATTGCATCTTTCTAAGCAAACATCACATAGATCCAATTTTAAACTGTGACAGATTTGGAAAATCACTGGTGAAGAAAATGAATAAAAAGAGACAGAAGATGAATTTTGGACTGTTGCTGTCGCCAGTAAAGCAAAACTACCACGTGATTACTTCTTCGGCTTTGACTCAGTTTCATTACTTTGCACATAAAGTTAAAAGTCTTGAATGAAAATATGTTCTGCTTAAAAAAACTTTGTCATTCTTTCAATCATTTCATCACATTTTCCCTCGGCATTTTTGATCTTAGAGCTGCACCGAGGAGCATTTATGGATTATATCCTGGCTGATAAATCAGCTGATATTAACTCATTGTGTCTGTGTGTGTGTGTGTGTGTGTGTGTGTGTGTGTGTGTGTGTGTGTGTGTGTGTGTGTGTGTTGGCTAGTGCTGTTTTCAGAAGAATATTTTAACTAGTGAAATGTCAAAAACAAGGATGCTGGCCTTTTCACTCTGAAGAATGTGAAAGTCAATGTCTGGCCTGAAAATTTAATAAACAACTTTTTAAAGTCATTTGAAGCAGAAACATCAATCAATAACTGCCCTGTGTGCTGAGGATAGACAGGCAGCACAGACTGATTGAGGAGCACAAATATCAGCGAAGTTATCCAGTGGCCTGGAATAGAATTTATTCACAGTCCAATCAAAATACCATGTTAGAGATGCTGTGAATGGATGATGGAGTGTCTTTGTAAGGTGTTTGGGCAAAACAAACTGCCAGAACAGCTTCAGTGGTGGTGTAGATTTTTTCTTGAACAGCTTTAGTATTTTAATGCTCATCAAACCATTCAGTGACCTTTTGCACTCTTTATGGAAGCATCTGGATTCTAGAGCTGCAACAATCAATTGATTAACTGTTTTTTTTTTTGTTGTTTTTGTTTGTAGCTCTGGTGGCTGATCTGACAGGTGCTCTTTAGTGAAGCACCGAAGCACAGGTTTGGGTTTTCACAGGTTTTCCTTCACTCAAAGAATACATTTACAGTATATTTTCACCAAAAGACAGAGCGTCTTTGGTTTTTTCCATGGTTGTCTGCACAACTTTATATTTAACAAGACTTCCTGGATCTTGTCGTCTTTTAGTAAACTGAATATCATGTAATTACATGTTTTGGTGTACACACTATGACTTAAACTGCCTGAGTTTAGAAGTTTAATTGCTGTAGTCATCTAACACAGATTTGTTCCCCTTTTTCATAATTCTTTCAGCAAAGATACAGCAGATAACAGCAGGGATAATGATAAATGGCACCACAGCACAGTTAAACAGCATGAAACATCCCCACACAGATAACATCACCTGCTTGCTTTTGAGATGCAGATGCTTTGATGTGCTCCCTCAGGATGACGTCCATCAATGTACTCGTGTCTCACATGCATCCTCTTCTGAAAATCATGGCTTCTGGGATTTTATTGCTGCTCAGCAATGGTACAAACAACATCTTCTGGGTTTTCATTATGCACTCAAAATTGTTACAGGAAGGCCGTTAGGGCTCTCATGTCCCTGGCACAGATACTTTTCCATTTTACATCCTTCACGACACCATCACCAAAAGAGTGAAAGTGTCTCTTGAGTACCTGAACATAAAACTCTTTTGATAGTCTGGTACAGTAGGTACAAGACCATCTTGTTGGGTAAAAACGTTGCCTCTGCTTTTAAAGCCCCATTATATACTGTAAAATATGTACAACAGAGGCAGAGGTGAAGAGACCAGAGACGGAGTTGACAGAGAAAAGGAGAGAGTGACTGAACAAGAGGCTGCTGGACATGAGTGAATGTCGGACTGGATTCTAGTCATTGGCGAGAGCTTTGTTAAACAAGAGGCTGCAAGATAAATGCCAACTGGCCTTCTTGTTGTTAGACTAATAAGAAATATCAGCTGGCTTGCTATGTCTTGTGTCTTGTGTCTTGTGTTGTTGCACTAGGGATAAGACAGTTACCTGTTTCATGATAAGCCAGGGAAAAATTCCACACGGTTAGTATTATTATTTCAAACTGTGATCATGATTAATCAGTAAAACCGTGTTCGATTACCACAGTCTGAGAAACTCATTAGTAAACACCATCCAGCATCATCAGGACTCAATAAAAACACTAACAAACAAATTGATATAAAACTTCTTAAAAAATTAAAAATGAAATTTCAGTGTGCGTATCAGTACTTTTTGAACAATGTTCCCATGATAATTGTAGTCACTATAATTTTGATATGAAATCTTCATCCACTAATGACTGCAGTGACTTTGGAAACTGTCCATAAAATTCAATGTAAATCAATGTAAAACTGAAATAAAAACAGAGACTGCACCTGTAGACTGCAGCTATCTGCTGTCCAATAAGTCCTGATGACGAAGACGAATAAAAAACACCACTGCCAGCAGTCTGTAACTCTCTTTTCTTTGTAATAAGCTGTTACAACTTCTCTTTGTGTACTTAATCTTCACAAAAATGGCCTGGCAGCACAGTACACCCAACTTCACTCTTTGGGGTGCATTTTTAGGTACTCGTATTGGTACTCAGTATCAACAAGTACCCAAATGTAAGTACTTGTACTTGTGCTCAGTTTGAAAAAAAGTGGTATTGGTGCATCCCTAATAAAAACATACAGCAGGTGACATAAACCTGTGCACAGGGTAGCTTGCACCTATGCACAGAGAAACATTCAATTTAGATTAATAAGTGACCACCATAAGTCTACAGGACCTGTAATAATGTAAGGAGCACTAAAACTTTTGTCAGATGTTTCCTAACAGCGTGTCAAAGTTCTGTCTTATTTTATCTTATAGTGTAATCATTATTAATGTAATCATCACCAGCGCATGACCGTAACAATGATAGTGGACATGAGCACCAGCACTATGAAGGCCAACGCTGCCGCCTCGCCTGGAGAGTAGACAAGATCTGGCAGCCGCAGCAGGAGGTAGTGACAAAAAGCCGCAGTAAAGTCGGACAGTTTCCGACCGATTTCAGAGAATATACAGGAAGAGACACTAACATCCTGTTAGACCACCTGTAGGTTACCTGGAGACCACGTCCGTAGCTGAAGAAATAAAGTGCGTTCTTGATCACTGATTGAAGTTGAAAAAGAAGTGACCCCCCCCCCCCCCCCCTAAAAAAAATCAGAAATTGGAATTGGCCAAGAAAATTGAAATTGGTGCATCTCTGTTTTACTTCCTTTCTTTTTAGTATTTGTTGTGTGAAACACAATACTTCTATCATGTTACGTTGTATTGATTATATTTAATGTTCTTTCTATATACGTGACTGACACAAGACTGACTTGTATTTATATAATTTAATGATGCACTTGAAATCACAGCTTTTCTTGTTATGACAAACAAAACAGTAATGCATTTCCCTCGTGCTAAATGGTCATCCTTTTCCAAGAATTACTATATACACAAAGTGAAAAAGTCACCCATGTTTGCAAACTTTCCGTTTAAAGACGCTGCATGTCATTTGTTTTAAGAAAACATTAATCATAATAATTGTGTATGTGATCTCACTATCTGGCAATGTGCTGTTTTGTTTTCCTGTGAATCATTACTGTTTGAATGACTGAGGATCAGACTCAGAGGGGCCAGCGTTTTTTTTTTTTTACTTATCGGATGATGGAATTTCCAACAGCAAAGACAAGGACTTCTGGGAAGCAAATGAAACATCAGATGGAGATGGATCCACACTGAGACCCAAAAGAATCTGCACAGTCTATCCTCTCAACAACACAACACAGCTCAGGGTGTGAATAATTGATTCAATAGCTCACCTCGACAGGGTCAGGAGCAGGGAAAATATTCCCTCTGGCTCAACCTGCCGATGCATCCATCTCCTCTATGTTCACACTGACAACTCATTTCCTTACTCAGGAGTTACTTTATTCCACTGTCTAATCTGATGGACCCCTGTTGGACCTCTGAGGAAGCTTGTGGTGTATTGAGAACTGCGTGGAAAAATGCGTTAATCTAATACGTCTCAGCAGACGGACGGTCATAATGAGAAACTAGAGGCAATTTTCTGCTTGGTCTATTTCGATGCATGTATACAGAGGACAGCATGTCATGCTGTGCTGGTGCAGATTTTAGCCCCAAGTAAAGAACATACACATGTATTGACGTCTGCATAACGTGGTGAGAGTTGCAACAACCTCCACATCAGATTAGCTACAGTGAACTCGCAACAAACTGTGTATATGCAAAAACATAAAACATACAAGTACACTAATGTATTTGAATGGAAACTAAGGAATATTCAGAAATCTGTACACACAAATATAAAAATGCTTCTCTCTTGTTTCACCTTTTCTTATTTGTGTTATTTTCGTCTTATATGAATTAGTTATCAGTGGCGTTCTGTCCATTTCATAATGTTTAGTCAGATGAATGCATATGGTGCCTTCAAGTGTTGTTCAAGAGGTTTGTTTACAGTGTTCGTGGCGTGAGTCTGTTTGAGAAACCCTCTTATGATGTGTGAAGTGGACATTTTCTGAGAGGTCATATTTTTTCACGACCTACATTGATGTTATTGAATGCAAGAACCCTTGGAAGTGTTGAGGATTACTCTCCTAGTTTTTATTGTACTATTTATTATACGGTCAAGAAATCCTGTGGAGTAGCATGATATTCTTTCAGGGTTCAATAATAACGTTCTTTGCCACTCGCCCGGCCATTTTTACTTCTACTCCACTACATCTCAGAAGCAAATATTGTAAATATTGTATATGGTAAAATATCGTAAAAAGCAAATTTTGCTGACTCATGGTCTTCAAGAGATTGTTTTCAATAACAGTCCTGACGGACAGACTTCGTTGATTGTGCGTCAAATCCACTAATGCATCTGTATGTTTTGAACCATCATTCTTTGCCCAGTTGTGAGACGCATTGAATATTCTTCCGCATTTCAGCTCGTATGTTGTTTTAGGACTGACTGACATTTCATCTGTGAGGTAAACAAACCTGTCTGTGTCTGGCAGACACACAAGCAGAGCAAACTAGATAGAGCAGAGCAGACGCAGTAACATCACTCATGAGGCAATGTCTGGAAAATTGTTTGAAATTGAACCATTTTTTTGTTTGTTTGCTTGCTTTTTTTCACTTTTTCAAGCACTGGCTGAATTGGGCTGATAGAATTTGCTGACCGTGCCGTGGCTCCAAGCCTTCGGGCAATGCTCGTTGGTGGACCCTGAATATATCCACGTATAACCCCTTATTTAAGTCATTATCCATACAGTGTTTATCCCATAGTTCTTTGCACTACTACTACCTATACTCTTGCACTTTCTGTTCCACAACCCAGTATGTACAGCACATAGTGAAATACTGACCAGCCTATATAGTTTTGTGATCTTTAGTGATCTTGGATTAGCTTTATGTCTCTTTTTGTATTCCTGTGTGTTCTCTGTGACTAAGTATGTCAAGAACTTGAGTCATCTATGTGTGAACATATTTGGCCAATAGTGTTGATTTGATTCCGATATCTGCTTTTCATGACTTGCAACTTTCCTTGGCTTGTCTGTTGCTGCTGCAGCTGCTGCTGTATGGCTTTAAAATTTAGTTAGATGGCTCATGGCAAAAATTTATGAAGTCTGTGTCCACCAAATTGTGCCTACGTATGCACAATTTCATTGTCATTGTAGATCTGTCTCCTGCCAGCATCACTCATGACCTTTTTAATTCTAAGCCACCAGGCTGTGCTGCTGATCAATATCAACTATAACAAGGATGCAGACAGTTAAAGAGGTAGTGCACACTTGAATGTGTTTTTCAGCTGTAAACTAAATGATTTGACTATAATGTGCTGAGAGATAGTAATGCTGGAGTTATTATAAAGGTTTCTTACCAAAGATTAAAATCAGCATTTCATAGGTGAGAAATGTCTCAACATGACATCTTCTGTTTTAAACCATCTTGAACTTTGCAAGGCCAATGCATCAACTGTTTAGGACGGATTTATTTATTATTGACATTATTTGTATCATGAATTTTTTATTTTAAAAAAGTGTTAGTGCCATCCAATCAGACTAAGAAAGTCTTGCCTCACACATCCACCCCTCTTCATGCCGCTTACATGTGGGGGTGAAGTTACAACGGGTGTTCTCTCTTTATATGCTTCTCTCTCAGTAATCAGTTTCAGCTGAATTTTATCTTGAAGTTATGAGGCTAGTGATGACTCAGTATGCTTTAAGATTTGGATTTAAAACATATATTTCAGTCATTTGATGAGTACATCCGATTATACTTTTTACCCTGAGCCTTAATGGTTTTTCCCTTCCGTCCTTAACATCATTATATTTAATGGCAGCAGTGTTTCAGCCGACAACATCTACCAACTATTAGTCATATAACAGAAAAACGTCTGAAATTTTCAAAAAATATCCATTTTCAGGTAGGTGACCTGTGTTGCAGTTCAGCAGGCTATAAATGGGTTAACATGACTAACCACTTGCAAGATCAACCACTGCTGCTGCTGCTGTTCTAGTTTTCCCAGAACAGCAGCAAAATTGGCGTAATTCAAAATCAATATAGGACTAATTATGTTCTTTCCTATTTCAATGCAGAGTGGTTGAGAGGAGAATGGACAAATTGAAACCCTTCACAAGTGTAATTATCTTGTTCTGTACACCTGACTGTGCTGATGGACATAAGTGAGGCCTCTTTATTATTTCGGACCTAAAAAAAGATTTGCTTTTGGTAAAGTCCAGTGATTTTCACTCATGGGGCTGTCAAATCCACAAAAAGAAATGAAGAGCTGAGTCAAAGTTTATACAGCGCCAAGAGGGTAATTCTTCTTTAAACTACTGAAAATTATGGCCATTTCTTGTCCATTTTCAAGTCAAGTGTGAGAAGAAACTGTGTTTACAGTATGTCAGTGAGAGAGCGGGCACATTCAGGGCTGCAGGACAATCTATAACGCACAAGCCGTGGCAGACATGCTATAAAAATGAACATCAGTGTGGATGTTCATTACAACGAAGCCATATAACATGACACAGTACATGAAGTGTAATACTCTGAAGGTCAGCCACACTGGAGTCATGTTTGTTTGGTTCATTTGGCCGTCTCATTCAATCTACTGCTTCTGTGTGCTTTAATTTAAAGGGATAATACGTCAATTAAATTAAAATTAAAGGTCAATATGCTCCATTCAACATACATGTATTTTGGCATTGATAACACAGACACACACCCAGATCTGTACTAGGATTATCACTGCAGTTATTCTTCATTGCTTTTTACTGGTCCTAGACACAGATGGGGCTTTACCTCCTCAGTAATTTACACAGACAATAAAACTCAGTACACACTCTGACTGTTACACCTACTGTTGCTGTTTAACATCAGGTCCCTCCTCCCTGCAAACACAGGGGTTAATGTGGAAGAGAGTTAATGGGTTCAGGGATTATTCACTATCTCTTCAGGCAGAATGTTCTTCACCCAGTGTTTGGCCAGTGACAGATTTATTTCACCGAAACCACAGCTGTCAGAACATATAGGTTTTATTGTTGTGGTTGATATGTGATCCTGACACGAGTTACTTATTTTTGAGAGACCAAATCACCAGTAAAGTTGAGTTTCCATGGATGCTTTTTACTGTTGGTGCACCTGAATCCACGGCCGTGCTCAAAGCACCAAAAAAATATATTTGAAAAATTTAAAACCAGTGTCTAGTTCCAAAAAATCATGACCTGGTTGCTCAAGATAAACCACAGATCTTGTTGTGAACAGTTTTATGTAGCAAGTACTTTCCTGGTGGGTGCAAAATTAGCTTTTTTGTCCACCGGCCTAATGGCTATGAATGTTCAAATAGTTTTTCGGCTGGTAAGTGAAGCAAACCCACCTGCCATGTGCATATTTTACCAGCATTTGAAACTAAAAAACATAGCTTTGATGTTTGCTGTTGATGTCACTTCACAGGATTTCTGGGAACCCGAGTCAATATTTCAAACTGCAGCTGTTTTTGTGAAGCCACTGATACAGCAAAGTTTTAAACCCCTTCTGCGTACATGAATGTCATCTATATCTGCGGATTTGATGGAGTGCAGACTGCCTTCAGTGGTTTCTTTTTTTGCTGTGATGCAACTGATATAAACCATATTAGTTGTCACAACAGCCACTTTATGTTTATATTGAAGTCTTTTGGCGCATATTCTGTTTTTTTTAAACTGGCGATAGCACACACTATTTAGCAGTGGCTCTAAAATAAACACCAAAAGCTCACAGAATAACCTCTCATGCTTCCACTCAGTTGTGTCGTCAAGATTCTTATTCATGTCTGGGACTCATCTGATGGAGATGTGTTCTCCAAAAAAGGCCCTGGCTGAATGAAGAGAGCTGACAGATACTGGAAACCTGCACTGAATTATGATGTTTCTGAAAGTCTTACCACACACTCAGTGAAGAGATCCCTCCACATGAGTCAAGGCTGGGAGTGTTGAGAGCTGAATTTCAAACACCTCAGTATCACCTCTATTTTTAATGCAGGCCCCCACCCCCGCAATCCTGTTTCCATTTACACCACCACTTCCCCTGAATCTATACAGTCTTACTGAAGGTGCCAGGTTTCATAAACTCCCCTGAGGCAGCATTGGTGGTTGCTATGGCTGCTTTCTGTAGCTCCTCAGAAGTGTAAAATCCATTACATGGTCGTACGTAACAAGAAATTAAAGTCTCAGTGAACCAAAACCCTTTAAAGATGATAACTGGCCTTCCACAGAGAATGGAAACCTGAAGTCTCCTTGGGGAAATGTTATTGATGGTTTGGTCATTAGGATGGCAACCAGCTCATTTGATCCATCAGCTAAAACTTCAGTGTGCAGCCCTCCACGATACAGGCTAAATTGAATGTGGCATATTGACTTTCTACGGTTAGTGATGCTGAACTCACAATCACACTGCTGGTGTTTGTACAACAGGACGGTTGAGAGGAAGTGAGAGACATAAAGACTTGTACTGCAAACTGATTTTAATGGATTTGTCGGTTACATAAATGAAATTGATCTTGAGCAGTTTGTCCCTAATGAAGAGTATGCTTGAGCAGCGATGTGATGTGTGACTACAGGAAGTGAAAGCTGGAGGGAGTTCCACAGTGGGACTGTTTTCTCTGCACAGGGAAAAACACAATGCGAGTCCTGACCACTGATTTGTATAAAGATGGACAACATGACAGCTCCCTAGAAGTGAAGCCAAAACATCTGGATCGCCCCCTGGTGGCTGGCTGTCATAATGATCATCTAAAAATCTAAAAAAGATCATTTCTGTCATTTTAGGTAGTTTTTACCATGCTGATATTTGTTCAGGTATTCATTTTTCAGACATGTGAGATGCTATAAAAAGCAAGTGTCACATCATAATTGATGGCGGAGCCCTGCTCATGATTGAGTCAACCAGGTATATGGGCAGGAACTTCATACCGTGGCTCTGATCCTAATCACTACTGCACAGGGTCTTGCTCTAAATGACATCTCAAGTGCAGAATGCAGCACTTGTGTCTGAGATATTTTGGCTTTGCTTTTGTACAGCGGGAGAAAGTGAGATGGGTCGTCCTTTTTTATTTACAGTCAATGGTCCTGACCTAGCAGACGTTTAGTTTTTGTCATCGACTCAAATACTTTGACTTGAGTTCAAGAACACATATCAAACACTATTCTGACAAATACTCTAGTAACAGCCTTCAGTTGTTACTATAAAAAAACTAGCAACATGGTCATTTCTGGGAAATGCTGCTCCAAATAAGGCATGAGTGAACCAAACACTTTTGCCAAATAGCCTGATAAGTCTCAAACTTGAGGAACAGGGTTCCTCTCCTGCTCTTTACAAGGCATACATGTGATGAATCATAATCAATAATAATAATGATAATAAGTTCTAGCTAGATGTTTGGCTTTGTTTGTCATCCCTCTGTTTAGTCCACTGAATTTGCTTGTCACATTTGTTTAAGTTACAAATTTCCTTATCAGAACTTGCATAAAAAGATACTTTCATTCTCAGTTTCTTGGATGAATCAAACTTAACATTAACAGAAATGATTACAGACTAAGTTCAAGAATAAATCTAAGTACATTTTTAGAAATGTGGACCCTGGTGTCCAGTTTTTCATGTGCTTCTGCACAGTTCATTTATTTCTTGTGACCATTTTTGAGTGGAGATATTGTTTTTTTTTATATATATAAGATGATGGTTGGGCAGCAGATATTGACAGTGAAGAGAAAATATAGAGAAAACACATCTGACTTTTGGACAGTAGGTGGCGGCATTAGCTCTGTCTGCATGAGTCTGGTTAGTCTGACTAATTAGAATTCATTAGAATACATCTACAGAGCAAACTATGCCAGTTAGAATCAGGCAGGCATTAATACAGATGACAGCTACAGATGTACTAAGGGGCAGTGATATAAAACCTTTGTTTTGGAGACTGTCCTGTGCATCAAAACTAGGATGCAGCATTAAGTACATACAAGATTATAAAGAAAATATTGTGTTTGGTTTTTGTTTTTCCTCCAGAAATTCACACTGATCATATCCTTGTTGAATGAATAGGACCGCACCCCTTTAAAGCCTTCCAAACAAAACTAAATTAAAACAAAAACGAATACAAACATAAAAAACAAAGCAAAGATAAATAAGAATACAACTGATGTTCTAATAAAGTAGGCATCAGAATGATTCTCATGCAATAATTGTATTGATTATTCACATAGCGTGGTTTGTATTTTTTCTAAAGTTGTTCCCTGATAGGTGAATCTCTGCTGTTTGTGCGCTGAACTGAGGTACCACATGTTGGTCACGATGATTTAAGACATCAGGTACCTCCGGTCTTCCCCCCAACCTCGGCTGATAAACCTCAGCCTCTTGGACGCCCTGAGGACACTTCACTTCTTTGGATGCTATTAAAAGACAATGGGAAAAGAAAAATTGACAAGCGAGATCAATACTCATTTCAGTCCACATCCAGGAAGCAGCACACAGACATGACGCTACAGTTAATACCTTGCTACATGATGAGCTGAGTCGGGATGCTAAAATGTGTGTGACAAAGGCAGTTCAAAAGCAATTTAACAGAGGGCCAACCACAGAGAAAACCGCCCAATAAAACACCACAGACCCAACATTTTACAGTTGCAATCTTATAAATGGCACCAACCCTCTTAAGAGTTCCAAATGATAAACCAACAGTCAGGTTTGCGATTCAAAAGTAACCCGGGGATGCGGGCACTTGACCGGAAATTTAACCGCCTGCCCCAATCTGACCTGCTGTCCCATTCAATTAAATGCTTCACCCATCAGAGGTGCTTCTTCCCGGGCCCGCAGACAGTCATTAGAGATATTTGTCTCCATTTAATTTCCATTTGCTACAGATGGGCAGCAGAGGGATTCAGAGACATTATCTGAATCCTGAGGAGAGGATGCGTAGGCCGCCATGAAGGATACGGCTGCACGAGGTGGCAAAAGTGGTTTTAGGAAGCTCAAATGTCCCTACTGATGGTAATACAAGGGATAGGTGGGGACTAGGGGTTAATCTTTCAAAACAGGCACGCGAGCAGTACAGTTTAAATGTGATAAAAACTCAACCAACTTATTCATGTGCCAAATTGATACTAAATGAGCTGCTGCATTCTAGCCGTTTCATTAGTTTCTGTTTTTTTATGGATAATATAAAACACACAACCATAAACCTTCCACACTGGAAGGAAAAAACAATGATCTGATCAACATATGGCCTGTTTGATGAAACCTCAGCCTCCATGCCAGGGCAGAGAGAAAGCCAGAGGTGTAATAAAACCTCAGATGTCAACAATAGCCGTTGGAGCAGAGAGCGGTGTGATAAAAATGCAGATGTGTGGATAAGCCAGGCCAGATCTGAGGGGCACTGGCGCACAGCAGCGCACAGCGGTGAGGCTGAAACTGAGCAATGAACTTGAAAGTGGATTCTGGGAACGCTGCAGTTACTTCTGGTGAGCCATCTGTTATAGCAGAAATACTTTGAAATGTTTCCACAGCAAAACTGCTGAGACATGCATGCAACTAGTGCAAACCCCATTTCCAAATAATTTGGCATGTTGTGTAAAATGTGAAAAAAAAACAAATGATCTGCAGAAACTTTTCAATCTATATTCAACTGAATACATTAAAAAGACATGGTATGTAACATTGAAACTTATGTGAATTTACACTCATTCTGATTTTGATGCCTGCAACATGTTTGAAAAAAAAAAACAATTTATCAGGGGCGTGTTTACGTGATACATCACCTTTTCTTTTAACTACACCCAGTAACCCAGTAAGACACATGTCTCTTAAAGTTTTTAAAGTGATTTTTTTCTGACTCTTGCTTGGTATACCACTCCAGGTCGTCGTATTTTCTGTTTCATAACGCACCACACATTTTCAATGGGAGACAGGTCTGGACTGCAGGCAGGCCGGTCTAGTGCCTGAACTCTTTAACTATAAAACCACGCTGTTGTAATCCATGCAAACTGTGTCTTGACATCGTCTTGCTGAAATTAGCAGGGACGTCTCTAAAAAAGACATAGTCTGGATGGCAGCATATGTCGCCCCATAACCTGTATGTACCCTTCAACATTAATGGAGCCTTTACAGATGTGACAGTTAGTCATGATGAGGCGTTTGACGGTGTTTGGCCTTGCCCCTTCTGTTAAGACCTGTTACCAATTAACCTATTAAACCTTTCAATGTTTCAAACAGGTATTTATTTATTTTTTTTGTGTTTCACACCTTTCCCAGTCTTTTGGTCTCCTGTCCCAACTTTTTTGAAACATGTTGCAGGCATCACATTTTGCCGTCAGAATCTATTAACATTTAACACAAAAGAGCGTGAACATATAAACAACATATAAACCGTCAGGGATTTGCTGAGCAAATACAAAAGGAGGAATATCCCCAGTGGACTGCACTGATGGGGACTTTGCCCCGGACGGCAGCACAGATTCAGAAACCTCACAGTGTGTGATGGATCTGATCATGCAGCAGTAGGAGGGGGTTTATGGGATGGGTGGATACGCCACAGCCCTCTACAAAGTGCACAGCATGCAACCGCTGCATACCTAACTCAATCCTGGTCTGCAATTCTTCCTGGCCTGGCTCTGCCTAAATGTTCCCAAGATAATTGCCCAGTCTGCTCCAGGCCAGATTTGTTCTTATTTTGACAGAAGTGCCTTATTCTGCACCAAATAGGTCAAATATAGAAAGAGAGGGACTTATTCTAAAACTCTGTAATTTATCAAAACAAGATGTTGTTTTTTTTCCTTGTATTCTTATCTATAAGCTCCAAAAAGCTTCATGTCTGTATTAAAATCACCATTTTCTTCCCCCCAGACTTCTCAACCTGATTTTAGTTTCATATCATGTTACTTTTTTCAATATTCTAGAGTTTGCAGGTCTGATATAGTTTGGAAAAGTGTCTTTATAGTAAACAAGTGGCAGCTTGCGTGGGTGCAGTTTCTTGGATGCTAGAAATTAGATCAACTCTAATTTTCCTGAAGATTCCTTCAAATACTTTTACTGGAAACCTGAATGCACCAGTAAGGTATTTTTTAAATATTAGTACAGCTTGTGACTCATGTAACATCCCAAACAACTATGAGATTAGATATCAACTTGTAAAGTACACTTTGGCACGGGTGTGCTTATCCTCTGATTAATAATTAGCTAGTCACGTGTGGCAGCTCGACCTCCTTCACAGCATTCAGGACAAAAAGCTCACAGTGTAAAGCGAGCTGTGGTGGAGCAAAGATTTTTGCAAGATTTTCTGTTGTGCAGCTGTCAAATTTAGTGTTGAGAACACAGACATTACCATGTGATGGTAATGTTTTCCACTGAACTAATGCGTTTTATTAGAGATTTTACTTACAGCAGCATCCAGTGCTTGCTCCAGGTCTTCAATGATGTCGGCCTCATCCTCCAGTCCCACAGAGAGTCTGATCAGCGTGTCACTGATCCCCAGAACACTCCTCTCTTTCTCTGGCACTGATGCATGAGTCATAATTGCCCTAAATTATGATAGAAAGCATATGAGCCATATACAGAAAAACATCCTGCTGTTTCAAGAGAGATTAGAGCAGAGCCATAGACCTCATAATGGAAATAAAGTGTCTCAATTAAAATCTGAGTCTGATGGGGATTTTTTTTTCTTGATCTCTGCTGCCCCCTTGTGGTGCATTTTGTTACATTACATCTTTGATAAGTTAAAGTTTTACTTGGATGTTACTTTCACTGTACTACTACTACCTCTATAATGTTGAATTATGTTTATAATAATCAACTTCATTTATATAGCACCTTTCAAAAGACATAAAAGCACATTTTATATCACAAGGACAGTAAAACAACAAAAATCAACAAACATTTTAAGCCCTTTTCAGCCCTTGATGCAAGGGCTCTTTCACCACTGAATACACAACTGGACCAAGAAACAACCAGGAAAGCCACATCCCAGGATCTCAGGGAGGGGAAAGGGACAAAGGGCACTAAAAAATCTGCTAAATAACTTGGGGGATACACCTCTCAGGGCTTTGTGAGTAATCAATAATATCTTGAAATAAGTCAGAGAGCAGAGAGCAAGGTATCACAGTAATCTAAGCGACAAATTATGAAGATATTAATGAACAGTTTCCATTTTTTGTAGAAAGGAATAGTCTTCAGTACAGCTAAGTACCAAATATCGACAGCGTACTAAAGTAAATTAAGTAAAATAACTCTGATAAGGTAAAAATTCTGCAGGGATACTTACGGATGTTCTGCTAAACTTTCATAACCACCAAGACTCTCAGCTATCGCAAATATCTGAAAGAAGAAGAAAGCAAGCGGACAAGAAGTGAAACATAGTGTAAGACATAAATAATGTTTACACCAAGTGAAAAATAGTAGAAGGAATTGAAAAATCAAGTAGTAGTGTAGTTATGGTATTCACATGTTTTTTTCTTTCACATGTCCTGTCAGTCTGGAACTCTGACTCAGTCATTTTGCAACCGCCCCTCTGACATTCTCAACTTTAGCCCCTTGCAATACACAAAACTGAACAGTGGAGATCAAATAGGCCTGAGGGTTTGCTGCCAAATTACTTTGAGGTTACTGAGGAAGGCGGTGGCATGCTCGAGTTTTCCCTTAATGTAGAAGGTGATCATCCCTGGACATCCTGTGCACTGTTTCTTCATCACGTCATGCTGTGGGTGAGAGGGCAGGCCTATGTGGAGAAATTGGGGAAGAAAATGAAAAAACAATAAGTTGGTGATTACAGAATGTTTCTACTTTACTAAAGCATTGACAAATGGAGCTGGTCGGTGTGACCTGACTAAAGTTAAGTAAGGCTGAACGTAAGGTGCATCCTGTAGGTTTCATCAGAGGCAAAGATAACAAAAACAAAAAAACAAACAAAACAAATGCATGAGTTAATTTGTAGAGGACATGGGTTACTTGACATCGTAGAGAGACAGTTATGAAAGATTTGCAACTAATGCATACCAAATCAAAGAGATTTGTTTTTTTTTCTGGTATGATGGAGAGAAAAACTGATGAATCCATTATGCTTAGCTAAATTTGTATTAAATTAATTAAATATTATGCTTTTTGCAGCATGCTACTCGTGAGAAGATGTAACTTTGACTTTTAAAAGAAAACAAAAGCTTTTTGTTCAGAGGTTAAATGGGTTAAACACAAAAAACGTGGGAGAGAGCTGAGATTTGTTTACATCAAATAAGATACCAATTTATTCTGTTGCATAAGACTGTAATAAGCAACTGTGAAATGCCCCTTAGGCAACATGAACTTAAATGACCTGCAGCACCCTTATATCTCATAACATTCTTCCAAACATCATAAAATTAAAACTGTGCTTGATTGTGCCAAACAGTTCCACAATCTGACAGTGGAGTGATAACAGCCGTGTCTCAACAGTACATAATGACAGTTATCCCTAACATAACCTAAAGTCTATAATACTACACCAATGAGATCACCTGGGAAGATAACACGCTCCACCCTTGGATCGGCTTCCAGAAACTTGGCAGCAGCCATGGCATTTTTGAAGTGCCGCTCCATCCGCAGGTGTAACGTCTTCAGCCCTCGGTTGCACAGGAAACAGTCAAAGGGAGACGGTACACCACCCAGTGCTGAAACCAAGACATGATCCCATGAGTGGAAAAACACAACGTGGTTGCAAAGCCTCTCAAAATCAGATCAGGCAAACAACAAAAGCAACAACAAATACTTCTCTCTAAAAAGACTTTTAATTGGTTCTGAACTTTGGCCTCAGGAGAAAGTTTTGGTTGTTTAATGAGTGAATGTAGGTCAGGTTGAAAAACCAATTTACCAAATCCTGAGCGTGGCAGGGCTGCAGTAGAAATGTTCAATTTCTGAGGTTTGTGTCCTTAAAACAACTGGAAAAACTGCAGCCAGCAAACATTTGGCTTCTTGTTGATAAATTACTTCAACCAGAAATCGATAATCAAGATATCTGCCAATATTTGGTTGTGCCAATCGACTTTCTAGGGTTGCACGGTATAGTAAAAAATTCATATTGCAATTATTTTGACTAAAATTGCAATTGTAATATGCAATATGATTAGTGGGATTTATCATTTTTACATTAGTTTTCATTTTTACTGAAAAACTTATTAAAATCATGATAATGTGATATTTGTTGGTTTCTGTATCAAACAAACTACATGGCCATATTGCAGTTTTGCTAATATTGCAATTGATTGTGCAGCCATATTTGTTTCAGCAGTAGTCTACTATACTGTATATAGACTTCATCTGATGAGTGGCATTCTGTCAGATTTTCTTCAGAAGAGGAACCAAATGTGCACACAGCCAGACAAAAATATTCCGGTGCAAGACAAAAAATATCTCTAGAGGGTACAAAGGATTAAAGACTACATGCTGTTTGGCTCCAAATAAATATTTTCATTCTTATTTAGAACCTTCTCTTTAAATGTTTTGAAGAGCTTCCTCAGACTTTCTGTCAATGTGTTATGTACCTAACAAACACACGAGCAGTTTAATTTGTTGTTCTTTTTTCTCACCATTTTGCAGAAACTTCAGTCGGTCGTACAGATCATCCCGGTTCATTGAGACCAGACCCATTACCACGTCACTGTGACCTGCAAAATAAAAGACAACAATAAAAGAAGGGTTGATATTTTATTAGGTCCAGATTACAAATAATTGATACTGAAGCACAAAATCTTCTGTTGGTATGTGTAAGTGTGAGAGTGTAAAGGTCACCAAAAATCTGACAATTTGCAACTTAATAATATTTTGAGAATGAAGTTGTAGGCTGCGTCTAAAATTCTCTAATGATGTGTTATTTATTACGCTTTTTTAAGCATGTCTGAAACCTTTGTATGTAACAAATAGTATGCAGGGTACATACTATTTCTGGGGAAATATTACAGTTCACAAGCACTGGACACCATGGGAGCACATATATCCCACAATGCAATGCAGTAGTAACGACAACAAAAACATAATAGACAGAGGCTGGGAATGACCAAGGGAGCTCTGGTATAATGGAAAATGACTGAAACTAAACTAAACTGAATATAACTTCATTTAAATGTCAGTAAGGTTTCACTTTGACAGGCCTGATATACTTCTTAAATTTATTCATGGTTGGCATGGCTACGCATCACATTTTGGGTATGAACTACAATGCAAGTTACGATTACACTGAGTTGATTATATCACCTCACACATGCATGTTTACACTTTGCCTGACTGTCTATGCAGAGTCAGTATTTTTCCTTCTAGAATGCATGACAAAAATATTTTGGAGGATGACACCCAATCGTTTCAGTGTCCTTAAACCAGATAATCGTATGCTTTCTGGCGAAAATGACAGACTACAGATCATCCACATTCCTCATTTTAAAACGTAAACTGACAAACAAACAATAGCTTCTACTCAATTTTGGATTTTTGTGAATGTTTGTGTCAAATTTTAATGACATTTTATGTTAGCATAATGGTTAAATGTACTTAACCTACCGTTCATGTATTTGGTGGCTGAATACATGCAGATATCAGCTCCCAAAGCCAAGGGGCGCTAAGGAGTGGGCACACAAAACAAGCACAAGTTAATAAATGACAAGTTCCTGCATGACCTGGAATTTGATCGCAGGAAGTTTTCAAAAGAGTGTGAAGTGCACATCTGCCACTCTCACCTGGAAATAGGCAGACATGAAGGTGTTGTCCACAACCACCACTATATCTTTGTTGTGTTCGTGGACCAGTTCAGAACAGGCCTTGATGTCAACGACCTTCATCGTGGGGTTGGTGGGCGTCTCGATCCACACCAGCTACACCAAGAAAGAGAGGAAAAAAAAACTGTCTTCATACAAAAAGCTGATTCACAATGGCAGCATCATGTTTGCCCAAGTGACACACCCAGTTATGAAACACTAGTGACACAATGTAACATGAGCTCTTTAAGTCACATAAGTCACATCACATATGATCCAAATGAAGTGTGTGGGCATGTTTCAACCAGCAGCGGCCCTGCCCTGTTTTCTTGTTTTCTCATATTTTGTTGTGCTCATTACAGTTTATGGGCTTCAGTCTGTTTGGCAGTGGCGTGTAGCCCCCAGCCAACGCAACACACATATCTTGAGGTCAGAACTCTATGAAAACATTGTGACCAATATTTATATCGCTGTATCTGTCTCTTTCTTGTCTGTCTGTGAGAGCTGCATTGAAGAGATATACACAACAACACAGTCAGAGCAGACGGGGGATTGTTTCCGCTGCGTTCAATTCAGAATTGTGTGGAGATGTGTTCATTTGTGATTTAGAACATGACTGCTGCGAAACAATGAGAAAAACACTGGAGAGGAAGGGCCAACTTTCATGTGTTTAAAATGCTGCATAGTATACTTTTAAGGACTTGATGTTTTTTGTTTCTTTTGTATCTAAAATGATCAAATCTGATGAAATCTGGGAAAGCAAACAGCCACAACAGCTGCAGATAAAGCACACAAAGAGCTCTTTATTCTTAAATTATCATTCGTTAACTTACTTTAGTGTTGTCCCTCAGAGCAGCCTTCAGCTGGTCTGGTTGTGTACAGTCAGCAAAAGACACGTGCAGTCCAAGCTCTCTGGCAATTCTTTGGAAGTAACGGTTTGTGCCTTGCAAATGAGAAAGTGAAAGTATGTAATCAGTTCCCACTTTCAGACCAACAGCCATTTTGTAGAAGCGCGTTATGTTGCATCATTTTTATTCTCTACACATTCAAGTGACAAAGGGCTCTCTCACCTCCGTACACGTCGTCCATGCAGACGATTCCATCGCCAGACTTCAGCATGTGAGTGATGGTCACTGTGGCTGCCAGACCCGAGGCGAGAGCGAGGCCTGCAGTTGAAAACCACAATAAACTGAATTATAAAGTTAGTTACTTTTAGAAAGCTGCATTAACTTCAGTCTCACTTTTCAATGTTTTTGACAAAAAAAATATTCATTACACTATAAGAACTACAAAACAAAACCAACATGGACTCGAAATTGTATTAATGGTCTTGAAAAGTCTTGGATTTAACTTGTTGAAACCTACAGACAGCCTGTTTTCATGTCAGAAGAAACAGAGGCTGCAATTTGCATGCATTCCTTCCCCATTATGTCTGATGATAAATACCATGTTGTTACACACTTGGAAGTGATTATGTGAGTGTCTGCTGTAATAGTCTTACTTACAATACTTTGCTCCATCCAAAGCAGCCACAGCCTTCTCAAGACAGTTTCTTGTGGGGTTCCCACTGCGGCTGTATTCAAACCCCTACATAAAAACATGGTGATAGTTTATTTATAATCATATATTGTGTTAAAACAACAAGAGGAAGCAGTATTTTGCCACGTTCTCTATGAAATGTGGGGGGTTTGGCCTAACAGTTTCGAAATACACCAACAAACAGACAATGCCAGTGTTGTGCGCACAAGACAAACCGGTAGAACCACAATTAATCTACATTACAGAGTCAAAGGAGAGAAAATACAGCGGTAATATGAATTAATTGGGTTTGCTGCAGGAACATACATGCACACATTATTTCCTCTTAGAGAAAAATATACATAGCAAGACATTAGTCCAAACATGTTGTAATACAGTCTTTGGATTCTATGAAAACGTCTGTGTTTGCTGTCTGCAAACAAAGCAAACAGTAACAGTAACAGTAAACATGTGGCAGTAGAGCAGATGGTGGATAAGCTTAACATTACTGCTCTAGTTTGTCAAGATTACTCTGGTTTGGATATTTCACATCTCACCCAACAGCAGCCACTGTTTTGAAAGGTAAAATAGGTATTTCTATTAGAAATATTGCGAGCTCGGTTGGAATATTGTGGGAGCTGCTGGACCGAGCATACCAAGGTCTACAAAACAAGGTCAAGAGGTCAGAAAATAAGCATGAGCTGTAGTGGTATTTCTTTTAGTTTGGTCATTGAATTGAGGATGCAGTTTTAGCTCTTAATGCAGTACTGCCAAACATTAACATCATCCCCCTCCTAGATGTGTAGCCTTGTCCTCATCAGACATGAGAAATCCTAAATAACCCCTGCTCTCAATCATTAATTTTTAGTGGCACCTGCATGAGATTGCAAAACAAAGGCCCCTCTTAATTTCTGATCTGTTTAACCTACAATGTAATCATTGGCAGAGACAAATGACACTTGTAAAAGTCAATTTTACTTGTAGAGAAAAAGGCTGACTGCACTGTTTAAAATGCAGGAAGAAAAAAAATTATATTTGTCCCACGCTGTCCGGTTTAAGTCTGGATTTCCAGACATGGCCTCAGGGTCCTTTTCACAACAATGGAGAAAAAAATGAAGTTAAGCTGTCTCTCTGTAGATAGACTCACTTTTGACTGAGAAAGCAGAGGAACGCCCACAGCTGTGGTCATCTGTTTGATATTTAACAGGTAGCACAGGTGTATGATAGCCTGACATTGCCAGACTAATTGAAAAATTTGAATTATTAAATGTGAAGTTGCCAGAGCAAATGACTTCATGAGCTCAGCAGATTTGTCTGGTTCTAAAGCTAGACATATGATACACATAGGGAAGATTTATTACATATTGTACATAAAGTTCTCTATTTGTGTATTTAGTCTTTGTATACTTATCCCCAGTAGTCATCGGTGCAAGTCCAATAAATCATCTTGCAACATCAGTACAATACAGAATAATGTACAGACTTCCATTATGGCACTATTGTCATGTATAGATTTAGACTATGGCACTGGTTTCTGTTACAGTTAAATTTCTAGTTAACAGCTGTTACTGGAAATCCTAATGGACCTGAACCTTAATTACTGTTAAATCTACCTGTATTTTTAGATTAGATTAGATTAGATTAGATTAGATTTCAGATTAGGTTCTTAAGACATGTACATATCGACATGTTTTTAAGTCTCAAATATCTTCAAACAAAAACAAAAAAGTGAAAATGAATTTATAGCCCACTTAAGTCCTCGTGCGTGACAACGGATAGGAACACGCACGTGCATGCCGCTGAATCTTTCTTCCTCGCCCCCTCCTAAAATAACCAGAAGACATGTCGAGACACTTACGGCGTGGTTTCCTGGTCCGCTCTGCTTGAACGTGGTAGAAAGAGATATCGGCGGTACTACTGCCATTGACTTCCACTGCTCCGGCTCCTGACCGACGTGAATGGCTTCTGTGGCGAACGATTTAAACGCCGTCCTGAAGCCGGCGAACACGTCGCCCTGCTCGTCTTGTTTGTGCTTTTGCTCCATGACAGTGAGCTCCCCCAAGCGTAGACTAAGTCGAGTGGAGGATGAGTATGCATTACCGTTGTATGGTAAAGGGAAAAGCAATTTAACGGAGCTGTGCGCTGCCCAGGCCCACGTCAGCCAATCAGCGCCTTCCGCTGCTTGTTGATGCGCGCTGATTGGTGGGTCGGCAGGGGCGTCCAACCCACGTGACCCCGCACGTTGTTTGCGTTTGTGTGTGTAGTCCACTGATGTAACGCTTCCTGTTGTTTGAGTCAGAAGTTACACTTTTTACACGTTTGACTCTTTTATCACAAATTTATAAATTAAATGTAACAATCATATTTTTAGAGATGAAAAGAGATGCAAAAACGTGAGGGAAAATCGGAATTATTATAGTTCTGCAGTCTTAATTCAAGCAAAAGAACCAAAAAGACGGAGGAAATCTAAAGTCTATCTAATCAGGATCATTTTCTGTTGCTGTAGTTGTTAAATTATACACTGAATGTTGTGCATTTTTACAGAGATGTTTAGCTGTGTTTCCATTCTTCAGCGATAGGGGGAGGACGTGCTCTGTACTGTGCTGCTTCCCTGTTGACTAAACGTGGCGAGGTGGATCCTTCAAGTAAAAGTTAGGGCCGCCCTGCAGTGTGCAGCGGTGGAGGATGTCTTCAAATAATTAAGTAGCCTTAAAATACTAATATCACACTGTAAAAATGCTCTTTACAAATAAGAGTATGTAACTCTGTCTCACAGTTCACACAGTGCCATAGATCATAAACTTTTTGAGGTGATTCATTTGAGGCTTTTTTTTGCCAAAGCTTTTAGGGAACGTTGAGCAAAGTAGAGTAAAGGACAGGTATTGAAATAGTTCATGTGACTGTTATACTATTATATATTATACCATTAGGTTGCTATGGCTCATGCAAAAATGTAAAAGTAGGATTTTATACGAGGTTGAAGTGCAACTCAATTTTAACTATTTTATACAGAACAGCACCTAATGATTATTTCCATTATGCATTAATCTGTTGAGTATTTTCTCCATTAATCAACGTATTGTTTGGTTTATTTATTTTCATTTATTTATTGCCAGGGCATATATTAGGGAGTTTCACCCTGCCCTCACTGAACCAGGTGGAGTGAAGTATAGGTATGAAGCTCAGACAATCTCTCCGTCCACACTGCTAGCCAGAAAACTACTGCTGCAACTCTGGAAATCTAATAAGCCACCAATGTCTGATATGTGGTTTAAGGGATTAGGAAATGTATTACATCTAGAGAAAATTAAATTTGTTATGTCAAACAGAGAGGGACTCTTTTAGGAAATCTGGCAGCCTGTCATTAGTCTGACTGAAAAATTAAAGTGAATGGTAAAAGGTCTAACTGGTTAACTGTGTCATAGGTCAGTACCTTGTAATTCATATACTGTGTAATTTCTTTTTTATGTTATTTTTATGTCTATACCACTTTCTAAAATCATATCTTTTTCAAACTAAAAGTCCTCAGCCCATGTGACTGCTATACTATTATATATGATATAATTAGACTGTTATTACTCATGCATTAATGTAAAAGCAGAATTTTACTGTGGATTGTGGTGAAGCTCATTTTGAGCTATTTTATATATTACCGTAGCTAATATTTATTTTCATTATGGACTGATTTACAATTAGGACACAGAGACACCTTCATAATCCTTGCTTTGTCCAACCAAAATGAAATAATATTTGAAATCAATAAAACAGAAAGTAGCACATATGAAAAATTATCAAAATAGTTTCCAAATAATTTTGCATCAGTTAATGAATTATTAAGTGATTAATTGACAAATCATAACAGTTGTACATATACGCTCTGTTTGGTAGTTTAATTTATAACAAAATAGCATATTTTACAACTGTTTTCTGTTTTGTATGCAGAAATCTTACTTTGTAAAGTGAAGCTGTCAAGTAATTGTTGTGAAGTAAAAGGTACAAGATTTCCTTTTGGAAAGTATAGTGGAATAGAGATAGAAAGTAGTATGACAAGAAAAGACTCAAGTAAAGTACAACTTTAAAAAAAAAAATGTTGTTGTACTTAGTGACATTCCATTCATCTTTTCTGATTATATTCCGAAGTCAATGAGAGGACTCCATCATGTTTTTGTTACATTTTATAATCAAAATGTAAATTGAACTTTATCCTTTCCTTTATGTTCCTCAAGCATAGGTACAATATATTGTATGTTCTACTCTTAAAAGTAAAAGCCTGAGAGTATAATCCTCCCTAATAATAATATTGTCAATAGACTTTTGCTAATAGGTAGTTAGTTGTAGCTTATGTAATAGTAGTATGGTACAGTGCAATAAAGTATATATACTGTGAACTGCATAACTAAGTAATAATTAAATACATTTATTTAAGCACTGTATTTGGGTGTAGTTTTGAAGTATTTGCATGTTTTAACTTTATGCTACTTTACACCTCCACTGTACTACATTTCAGACGGAATTTTTCTACTTGTTCTTGTTCTGTTCATGAACTTGTTCTCTACCACATTTATCTTACAAGTGAAATTCACATGTTTGATATTTTAAAGTCCAAGTTATAGTATACGCACAGTTAAAGTGTCTCTGTTCATTCAACGTCTTCCTTTGCCATCGACTCTGAATGCCGTTAACAAGGAAACCCAAGATATAAAAAGTAAAAAATGTAAAATACAAGATTAGAAAATAATATAAATATAAAATACAATGGAATACACAAAATTAATTAAAGTACATTTTGATAACAATTTAATAATATTATATATAATAACACTCACAGACACAACTCCTGCTTAAGGAGTACTTTAAGTTTAAAGTATGTTATAAATGATACTGTACTTTTCCTGAAGTATTACTTTTTCCACCATCGCCAACCTATAGCCTGTGCATAAAGAGTCAGCGGTTTAAGAAGTAGACTATTTAGATTCTTTCCTTAAATATAAGTAGTAGTACTAACAGGTATAAATACATAATTACAAGCAAATGTCTGGCTATCAAACTGTTACTTTCAACTGTAAGAAAAAGTACAGAATATTATCAAAAACATAACTATAAGTACTAAATATCATTATGCAGAATAGCCCCTTTCAGAGTGTTAGATTATTGCACTCTAAAGGGGGCTAAATGATGTATTGTTTTTGAACCAGCATTGCTGGTTGAGGTGGAGCTAATTTGATCTCTTAACTGTCTGCAAGAATGTGTGTAATGTCCCATAAATGATCAAATAACATGTAAAATCATGACCAGAATAGAAACTATAGTTAGTATAGCTGTTAAAGTAGCTCTAATTTGCACTTAAGTACAGCACTTGAGCAAATATACTTAATTGCTTTCCAGCTGTGTGCAGTGAGTGCTGCCTGTAAATGTATTGGGGTAAGCATTAGCTAGTAGTGACCGTTAGTAACCTTTCCTGAACTCTCGCGATACTACGAAGCGGAAGACATCAGGCGAATCTTCTGTACTAGTCAACTGGAGCCGCTTATGTTGTGCAGCAACCAGCGACAGTTTTGGACGATAGGAGGAGAGCGAACTGTTTTCTTTCACAGTTAACCGGTGGATGGTATCTTTTACTTGTTCGTCTTCGAACAAAGTGTCGTTTTTGCCTGTCCGGTGGAGCAGTAAGTGTTTTCATGTGGTGTAATTTACAGTGTTTGCGTGAAGACTCCCAACTGGCGAATCGCATCAGTTCGCCCGGAGGGTCATCGTCAGCAGCGACGACACCCTCTGCTCCGTCAGCGTCAACTGTTTAGAAAATGACCGGAGAGAAGATCCGCTCCCTGCGAAAGGACCAGAGGCCGAGCAAGGACGAGGACTTACTGGAGCCGGACGAGGAGGCTGCCACCGGGACGTTCACCGCCCCCAAGACGAACAACAAGAGCAGAGCGAGTAAAATCTTCAGCAATCACAAGTTAATCAAGTCTTCATCCACGCAGCAGCAGCAGAACCAACAGTCACAGATTAATGCGAACACCAACACACTGTCAACATCGGAAGTCATAGATGACAATAACAAAAACCCCATTATCCGAACCGGGCAGGACTTCCCGGTGCATGAATGTGTGTTTAAAGGAGATGTCCGACGCCTGTCTTCGCTCATACGGACGCAGAATATCGCACAGAAAGACATCCATGGTGAGTGTGACAGCTGCTTCCCGAAACCCATCATGATCTGCCAATTTCAAGGTCCAGGGCAGCTTAGTTGTAGTTAGCCCAAGGGCCATCATCAGTCTCCAGCAGTACTGGAAGTAGGCGAGGCTTCTCCCTACCAAGGCCTGGAATACTGATAGTTTGACTTATATAGTTTCTAAAAATCCAGTGCCTTTATGTCTACAGAACAGAAAAAAAATATTGAAATTGATAATCAGTAACAAAACCTTTATCAGATAAGCCAGCTTTGGTTAATTTACTATTAAAGGATGGTTCACAGCAGAGCTGTAACAATTTTATTGATTAGTTGATCAAAAGAAAATTAGTTGACAGCTGTTTTGATAATCGATTAGATGATTAATTTTTCAAGTAAAAATGCCAAACAGTTGCTGGGTCCTTTTTCTTAAATATAAGGATTTGCTACTTTTCTTTGTCATTTCTGATAGTAAATAAAGAGTCTTAGAGTTTTTGACTGTTTGCTGTAAACAAGAAGCAAATCAAAGACATCAGTTTGGATTCTGGGAACTAGGGCTGCGCGATTTGGTAAAACAGTCATACTGCGATTATCTCAACTGAAATGGTGATTGCAATATGTGATGCAATTAAATGGAAATGATAAGTTTTGCATGACATTTTCATGTTCATTAAACAAAAAACATGTTTTCTTTCATCTGAAGAACAAGATTTTTAGGCCAGGTCATCTATACAGCATTATAGTACCTCATTATAGTGCTGTTTTCTCATACATTTTTCCTTTGTCAAAAATTGCAATATGGTTCTGTGATTTGGAGATTGCACTTGCCAATATTGCAATTTTATTGCAATTGTCAGTAATTGTGCAGCCCATCTGGGAACTGGAAAAGACTAATCAATTAAGAACAATATAACTGGGAGATTGATTGATAAAGAATATAATTGTTAGTTGCAGCTCTACTTCTCCCTAACAGGGCCTAGATAACTGATAGTTTGATTCCACTACCATAAAATGTATCCAAATCTGGTGCCTTCAAATTATTATAGCAAAAAAGTGTGTCTTGGAACTGATAATTAATCGCAACTGGTAACAAAAACCTTCTATGGTAAGCCAACTTTGGTTAATTGCCTATTAGAAGTTGGTCCACAGCCAAGAGTCGATGTATTGAGGGATTCTTTGGAAGACTTTGGGAGACTTCCTGATAGCACCTCTTCTGCAGGGCAAAGTCTGCTCAGATAACACCACAACCTCCAGAGAAACCCTGAACTGGCAAAAGGACAAGACTGTTTTGTTCCGGTTCACGTGCAGAGACAAAAGATGGCTGTACTTGAAATCAGTGTCGGCACAGGAATGTGGTTTGTCTTCTGTTCAAAGCTCTAACATGCTGTAATGCAACAAGGTGTCAGACAGACAGGTCATTTGCCTCTGGTGTTGTTTTGGAACTTGAGCCTGTATTTTTCAAAGGTTTTTGACCGTCTTGTTGAGGGTTGGTATGGCTCAGTGGCAGCAGTTTGTGTTTTTAACTCACACATTAGTTCAGTTTCCACTGGATACAGGCTGAAACCCAACTGTCAGATAATTAGGGCTGGACGATATGGTAAGAAAAAAATTCTACATTGATTATTTTGGCAGGTTTTTGCACCCCAGTTTTCATTTTCACTGGAAAAACTACTAAAATCTTGATTATGTGACATTTGTTGGCGTCTGGACCAAACACACACGTTGTCTTATGCTGGGACAACAAAATATGGAGGTCAGGACATCTTTCCAACACTACAGTACTTCACACATTTTTTTCCACATTTTTTTGCAGCTTCTGCAATTTGGATATTGCACTTGACCATGTTGCGATTTTGATAATATTTGATTAATTGTCAGCAGGAAGAAAAGAGAGATACCATTCTTTCAGTACTCCCCACTGGTCTAACATAACCCACATGTATAGTGTAAGTATAACAAACAGTTAATGATTGTAATGATATCTCACTTTGTGCACCAGTACTTCATACCGTTCACATAGTATTGGTATAATTATCCAGTGTTTGAGTTGTCCAGTGTAAGCGAGCGGCAAATAAGAATTAGTTTTATTACTGATTAATCAGACAGTTTTCTGGGGAACTAATGTTTTATAACATCTCCAGAGAATAAGGATAAATCAAGGGTGTTTTCGCATTCGGTACGATTGCTTTGTATTGTGCTTAATCAACAAACTGTGCCCAAGTACAGTACGCAGTATTCACACTCATCAAACAAACTGGAATTTTGGGTCAAGTGTGCTTACTGCTCAACAACTGTCATTTACGCTTTCAAATATTCAAATTCTTCTTGAAAAAGGTTGTCAATATAGTATTAAGTGTGATATAACTGCCGTCTGTCATCTTTGAAGTTTTGTTTTTTTCCTCACACAGGTGCCAGACACTACAGTTAGCAAGGGCTGAAGAGAAAAAAATACTGGTTGAATCACTGATTCTGCCTTTAATTATTGAAAATAAAAGCTAATTTTGATCAATTTTTGATTTAGTATCAAAATTGTGACACCCCATTGATGAATTGTTTCAGCACTACACTTCTCATACCCTTCATACCATACAGAAGAAATAGTCCCAATGAAAACTATCGACAACAAGGTCTGGATTTTCCAGTAATAACCAGGACGCTGATTTTGGAAAGGCACATTTCTGATGAATTGTTATAATGCAGTTTTTCAGTGCTTTGAGTAATACATGTGAAATTAAATTTACCTCTACATTAAAAATCTCAGAGACAGATAGGTCTAAACTTCAGCAGAAAAATGAAATAATCTGCAGGGCAAGATACAAACACTAGTAGGACGGGCTAAATTTTTTGATTCAGGTGGATTGATCTTTGTAGCACCATTTACAGTGGCAGAGCAGGTAGGCGTTCAGTGTCTTACCTAACGACACTTGGAATTGCGGAAGCGGTTGTTGGTGTCTAGAACCACAGACCTACAACACAAAATAACCTCAGCTGTGCCACTGCCCTAACTATGCAGTTTATCATATCATCCAGGGGGACAGCTAGCTGTATTTTTACCCACATCAGGACTTCTGTAAGGCAGGCCCTCTTTACTCTGGATGCTTGCCCACTGCTCTTCCCCTGGAAGAGAAGCCTGAAGGAGCTGACTGGGCAGTTTGGCTTCCTCTTGAGGGATTTTCCAATGCTTATGAGGCACATTTCACATGCTGGGAAGAAAACCTGTGCTTCTCAACACCTGACTCAAATGTTATTTTACCTTTCACTGTTTACTTTATCTCTGTTAACAAGCCATGTCCCTGTCAGATATATGCAGCTTATTTGGGGGTTGCAGTAGGTTAATAGACTATAATATTGCTTGTCATGGTAGAAGAACTGACAATAGGCGTATACTTACCATGTCATTTGGAATTAATGGATTCTGCCTCCCAATTTAAACATTTAATTGACCCTGAGAGTGACAGTCCTAGAGGCACAGTCTCTTGTCTGTGTTTATCAAAGGCAGCTGACAAACTCTGGATTTTTTTCTCTTCTTATAGGAAACACGCCGCTGCATCTCGCTGTCATGATGGGGCACAAAGGTGAGTAATATTTAAAGATGCTCATCCATGTGGTTTATTTTTGTCTCTGTGGCTTTCTAAATGAATCCCTCTGCGCGTCTGTATGTCTTGTTTGTGTTTCCGTTTATTTGTGTGTGTTTCAGTTTATTTTTCCTGTCTTTTGTGTGTGCATTTGTCTGGCTAAGCACCACCAGACATTTGTCACAGATCACCACACAAATCCCAGACGGCAAGATGCTCATGCATGAATAAAGAGGTTGTGTTTATGGATTTTCGCCTCGCGAAAAACCGGATTGAGCAAGAAAACTATTTTCATCCTTTCATATGGACACGTCTTCTCTTGTATTTAATACGCATATTGAGACTGTTAGGATGTTTTTAATCAGTGGGGATTAGATAATGATGACACTACAAGAAATGGGATCCTCTCAGTGGCTGAAGTCTCTTGTTCTGAGTGATGTTCCACCGCTGGCTCAGAGACTAATAGTTTTAAGCTGGCCAAGGGGATAATTAGTTGAGATAAGAGATTTCTTTTTCAACTTCTGTAATATTTGCTTAGTGGGCTGTTATTAGTTTTCTGCTGGTGTCTCTTCTGCTAAAGAGGTTATGTAGTTATAGTGTTAAGTTAAGTTTTGAAAATCAGTGTTACAAGTTGTATTTATGTAACGCATCCTAGAATAACAATCAAAACAACAACAAAAAAAACAGTTTGCCGCCTGATGAATATGTCATGATGTATCAAGTCTGTATACAACCTTTACATGATTTTGTTTTTAGCTGAATCGCACAGACTAGACTGAAAGCATGTGCATAAAATATTAACGCACTGCCCTGTTGTGAGTCGATGCTTACATTTAATTTCACTTCTGAACATGCTATTGAAAAATTAATCTCCCTTTTCTTGCAGCATGCTCCCAGAGTGAGTGCTTCAGGCATAGGGTTACCCGTACTGCACGTTCCCATTTGTTTAGTGTCTGTCATTGGAGCACGGGTTTCAATTGATTTCACATCCCCAAAGTTCAATTCCTGTCGCTGGAGTGAGTGCCCTGCAACTGTTTATTGGTAATTCAGATAGCGGAGGGCAGTAGCGTAGTGGCGGATGGGACGCTATGGAATTGATTGTGCTAATGAGGTTGCCTATCTCTTGCCTGAGCTGCAAGCCTGTCCTCCAGGGATGCTCTGGCCAGACAGGCTGAAGGCTACAGCATGAGATCATAGTCTGGGTGTGGCCGGTCTGTAAAGATGGAGAGGACAAGGTTCTCTTTGTGTGTGGCTGAATGTGTCAGTTTATTATTTACTAGACTACACTAATGACAGTTATACATGTCTATAGTCCCTTAAATTTGAAAATGTATTGCCAAACAGGTGAATATTACCTTGTAGAAGAAGAAGAATGACTTTATTTGTCACTAACAGCCTGAAACGGAGCATAATGCAGCCCAGATTTGTGGTTCTGCCACTGGTAACAAATGAAATAGCAAGAAAAGAGCATTTTTTATGATATACACATAATTATAGGTGCAAGGCTAATAAGCATATGTCTAGAAAGAAATGAGACACCATCTCTCTTATAAATATACCAGCTGGGCACAGCACATCAAGGCATAATTCTTTATCCACACTTATTTTGCCTTTAATGGAAAAATGTTTAATGCTGTCTCTGCTGCTATTACAGGGACATTTGGTTTTCTTTCAGGGCTGTAAAAAATCTTCAGGGGAAAATCAGCTGCTGCAACTAAAAATTATTTTAACATCATGTGTTTTGTCTGGCAGACAATCCACACTCAAATTCATACATACAAAACAAGCAAATGCTGCACATTTTGGAGCCCGAGATAGTTTAAAAATAACTAAAATGATTTAAGCAATTATCAAAATAGTCTTAGAAAGTTATGTCACATTTCCGCAATAAAATGTCTAAAAACTAGACTTGTGTTATATGTTTTTTTGAGTTGTGTCCAACTCAGAGAAATATGTAATTTTATTCAGTATTTATTCAGTAAAGCTACGTTTCATTTGGTCACTTGTCAGTGGCATCCAATTTACTGCTCTAGTTGTCTAACTTCTAGGAAAACACAGGAAACACCAGACGTTTGTGAACTAGCTAGCTAGCCATTCTATTGTTTACTGTGATTTGCTCAGTCATGATAGAGCACAATTATTCATTTCTGTTTGCTGTGCGTTCTGTTCGACAATCAAGACAGCAACTCCCATAATCTTTTATTATTATTTTGACTGAGAAACCACTACGGACAAAATTTACATACTGTGCGTTTTATCTTCTGCCATTAACTAATCAGCAAATTAACTAAACATTTCAGCTGGAAAAAAGTAGGAAAATATTAAGTTTGGAAAAGTGGCTAAACTGAATAACATGAGAAAATATTATGATGTGACCAAATGTATAATAGTAGATTTTTCTCTTCATTGACCACTCTTAAGGTCACTGTCTGCCGCATCATTTACAATCTGTTTCAAACGCCCTGGACATGAAACTGTGGAAGTGAAACTTGAAGTACACTAATTACTGTATTTCACACCCTGTTCTAAGATGACACCATGGTCAGAGGTATAAGATTAAGACTGTCATGACTCCTCAAAGAACAGAAAATGTTTTCATTTTGTCCAGTGGCTCTGATATCTGTTCCCATGGCCACAAAGATAAAAACACAAGATATTTCAAATTGGTTTCAGTGATACAAGATAACAACCAAGTGGGTGTGTGGAGCCGGTGTGTGGAGCCAGTGCGCCAGCCTGGCAGGGTTAGTCTTTCTCTGAAATGGCACATAGGCACATTTTATCAGGTTGTCACCAAAGGAATGGGCAGCCGGTTAAATCAAGAGAGCAGGTTAGAGTCTCATGAGGTCCACCAGCTTTAATTTTGTCTCGAGAAGAAAACACAACATTGATTTGGGTCAATCTGCAAAGCAAACCAATTGATGTGAAAGTTTTGCCTGTGTCTGTGACGATGTGTTTCTTCAACTCCCGTTTGATTCCGTTTGCTGAGTGTGTGATCGATGGCGAGGAAGTGAGCAAAAAAAAAAAAAGCCATTTTATAGATGTACTCAGCTTGGATCAGAATGGGTGGTGATGGTGGGGGTTTTAACAGCCCACAGAGCCTCTTAACAAGTGCCCCATCTGTAGCCATTGCACGTAGTGAAGCATTAGATTAGCACTTTATTTTCTCCATCCTGCTCTGCCTCCCTCAACCCTCTGTGAGAGTTGGGACTGGAGCAGGACCTCCGCACAGCTGCTGCACACACAATCAACCCAGAAACCTACAGGGAGACTTCTTTTTATCAATACTTTGACAACTGCGTATCTTATCGAATCAAATGGCATGCAATGGCTAATGAGTTATAGGTTAAATGTTAATGTATCCAGGCAGCTTTTTTTGATTTGATTCAAATTAAGTACCTGCAGGTGTTTGATTATTCTTTCCCAGCTTCTTACAATGAAAAAAAGAAACAACTGTATTTATATTTTAGTATTTTATACTGTGTTATATGACATAGAGCTGAAACAACTAGTCAGTTAAGTGAGTCAATTAGTCAATCGACAGAAAACAGCTTTAAAAAAAAAAAAATCCGCAATCAGCAACTAATTTAATAAAGGATTAATCATTTTGATTGCTCTCAATTAAAAATACCTAACGTTCTTCTCGAATGGTAGGATTTTCTATCTATGTTAATGTACTGAATATCTGAGGAACGTGCCTAAATTTTTTATCAATCATTAACAATGATAGGGAAGCAACTAATGAAAAAATGATCTAAGTTGAATTTTAGAGAAATAATAATTTCTAATCCAGAAAATAATCTGCAGATTAATCAATAAATACATTGTTAGTTGCAGCCCTGTAATAGCTCTATTTCTCAAAATTACAATTTTGGTTTCTATGCCTGAAATATGCGATAGAAATCTGTATTGGAAAGATTGCTCTATTGATTAACATGATTAAATCTGGACACATCTAGACTAGACTAATCCATGCACAATCCTAGGAGGAAAGCCTCCTATGGACTGAAAGATTTATGCAAACTCATAAGTTTATGGCAAGCCACACTATGTGGTCCACATTTTCCTCCTCTTGTCTTATCACTATAGCATTTCAGATGGATCACATGCTGATGACTTTTTCTTGTATATTGACTTATGTGGTAGCCTGTGACTCAGTAGGGGTGATCATCCTGCAGTCTACAAACGTCAAACTTGATATTGTACCCACATTTATTAGATCACACACAGTGTGGCTTGCAATAAACCTATATGACTGCTGAAATCTTTCAGTTTGAGCAGGAGGCTTTAATGATATGGTTGCTCTAGATGTGTCTAGATTTAATCATTTTAATCAATACTTCAATCCAAGACAGATTTCTTACACATATTTAAAGCATAGAAAACAGATGGTATAGGAAACCTTGTGTCCACACACTATGGAGACTCAAATCATTCAAATAATTTTGTGAATATGGGTTTATCCTCAAAGCCTCCTTGTACCTGAAAGGCTGAAGCTAGACCAGAAGCCAGCAGGTTGGCAGCTCAGGACACATGGCCTGGCTGGTCTCTCTGTGGTTATGTAATGTATATCTGCAAAATGTTGTCATTATTATTACACAATCATTGGATTTAGCAGGGTGATATATAGGTCAAAGGCCTGCGGGAATGCAAGGCTTACGTCAGAAAGCGAGCGCTCAAGCACTTGCCCGCCTGTATTTTCTCAAAATCAACCTCTGTATCAGCTGCTCAGCTCAGATACAGATCGGACTAATGCATAAACACAGAGGTTGTCTTTTTTTGTTCGCTGATGTAAGGCTCTTTGTGATGCACTCTGCAGTTACATCTGGTGCCAGCACAGCTTCTTTATTTAATTAAAGCTCGCAATATGGCCGATATTAGTCAATCTTTCTGAAGTGGTCACCATTTGGACGGTATTCAGCACTTAACATGCCGATCGCGTCGAGCAGAATTGGACAGAAATTTGATAAGAAAACTAATTCTGACTAGTCATGAGCCAAGTCTTTGAACCTCGGCTGCTCCCCCAGTGTGAACACAATGACTCCCTATCAGCCTGTCTTTGTGCATTTTGATTTTCTCTGTCATGCTTCCACCTTGAAGCAAACTGAATATTAGAGAAATAGTGTTGCTTATAATTGTTTTTTTTTATAAAGAATATAGCCTAAATGCCACGGGTGTCTTCAGAGTATGCCTTATTATTTCTCTTGTGACATTTCTCTTGGGATGGTCACATTCCTCTTTGTTGTGTGGATAATATGTTTAATTAGGGAGAGTTTTAAAATGTATTCCTCTCAGTCATAAAGAATGTATGAGACCCTGGCCTCTTTCTCATTAATAAAACATAGTGAGTATGTAGATCAGAGGGGTGATGTGGTATTTTTGACTATGTGACAATGTTGCTGTGTGTTATGCTCTATTTTCAAAAGGCAGAAGTTGTTACTTCTGGCTGTGGGCACCAACTTGGCTCTGTGAGTATGCCACTTGAGGCAGGTTTTTAATAGCTTTTATACTGATGTGTAGCAGAGAGACAAGTCTGAACATGAGGGCAGTAACCAGTTTGATTTTGTTCACATGACTAACAGGGTTGACTCAAAGGTTTGCGATGAAAGTGGCTGTGTTGAGAGCTTCTGTGTGACCAAGCGATCATTGAAAAAGCTGGTTGAACAGCTGTAATAAAACCCAAGTTCCTTCCCCATCAAGTGAAAGCCCTACATACCCACTTAGCAGTCTGTTAGCAGTTAGCTTCTGCTTTGCATCTGAGTGGTTTGCTGCTCACCGGACTGTTATTGCTCCTGCCCACAGTGCTGAGACAGAGCTGCACAGACGCCAACATCACAATGAATGATGTCATGACAAAACTGACAGCTGAGCCGGAACAACGGGCTTCATTTTTGGCGAGCTGGAGTTTGTTGACAGGCTGCCCAGAGAGTGAAGGGATTTTGTGCTGCACTTACTGCTGATCTCGCCATAGAAAGGGGATGAAGCTCTTTGGCTGTTTTCCCATTGTTGGAATACAAGCACAGCTCGGCGGGTTACTCCTCACACTACCAGGGGACGTCTCCTTTTTTTTTGCGAAGTTTGACATTTTCCTCTTAAGAATCCTCCCTGATTTTCAGGCAGTGTAGACTCTAAAGTAGGATGCTGCTGAGTCTTGTGTAACTGTAGGCCCCATATGGCTCTTTAGTTAATGGGTCAACTGTCATCTCAATCCTACACACAATCTGTCCCTCCATAATACCAGGATTATTTACATATCATTGATTTGATGCTATAGGAAAAATCTTCAGTTTTTAGGTGGTCAGCCTACATTTGTATCAAAATTTACTGAAAAATATTCAGATTTGTGATAAGAATGTGATCAGATTAAACAGGCATGCAGCAGCATTTGTACAGGAACAAGTAGAACAAAGTAGGCAGACTTTAATCCAGACTTTATGTTTGGTTGGAGCCTCTCTTGAGGATGAGTTTAGAGCCAGGCACAGTGTTGGCATGGAGTTAAAATTAGTTTCTTGGGCTTTTATTTGTCTTTTTAATGGCGCTGTGAGCATGAATTAAATGTGTATGTCACCATAGCAACATCAAAGTTGATGACAAGAAGCAGCATGGGAAATGTGGGATGTTAGGTTCGTCTCAACTCATCAGTCCAGTGAGGACATATTAAAACTTTTTGTTCTTACGCATACGTGTCAAACAGACATAATTTTTCTGTCCTCTGTGTCCTAACATTTTGTGTTCATGTGTTGTGAATGTGTAGCATCAGGACATCAGAAAGAAAAATGAGGGGAGGCATTAGAGCTTATTCCCCCATTGATGTTTGTTCTTTAATAAAGGTCATTTTTGCGAAATATTACAACACCTCCTTTGTCCATCTGTTTCTCTGCATTTATTTTTGTCTCTAGTTAAAAGAAAACTAATTTCCTGATACATACGAGCCATCTTGTTTTGATGCTTAGCTACAGAGTCTTGTTTTGCTTTGGTCAGAAATAATGAGGCTGCATTTATCATTTCATCATCTCACTTTTTGTTGTCTGAATTAAATGTGTCAAACAAAGAGCCGCAGGCTGGAGTCAAATCCACAACCGCTGCCGAGGTATCACTCTTTGTTGATGTGCTGCACCCTCTGCCAACTTTAACAGGACATCCATTGTTGTCATTTTAAGACCATGTTATGTCACTGATGTAATGATAACATAATATCATAATGTTGCAAGTATACCCTTTCAAAGAGCAATGAGCTTTTAATTCTGAAGAATATTCAGTCAAATTGGAATGTGAAAAAATATGTCCTAAATAAATACAACCTTGAGTAACCTCAAGTAACCTTAACTTCACTTGGTCCACGGTTCCTGTTTGTGTGTGGGAGCTGTCTGAGCCCTGCCCATGGTGACAGAAGCAGCACGACCAGAAATTAAAGCAAAATATGTCTCAGCTTAGTTTTTTTTCCATTCATTTGGCTTTTATGCGCTGTGAAAAAATGTTCAGGTGCTGTGCCCAAGTCTTATAATGGTAGGAAAAACACTGTGATTTATTCTGGCATGTTGGCTCAAAAGAAAATTGTGAAATTCTTATATAAACAAACCTAATTGGTGATACTGAGATCAGCAAAAATGACTGAGATCATGTCCATATATCATACAATAAGTCAATTAATAATTAAGTAATTAGTAATTATCATGACAAATCTGATATATAGTTGCAGTCAATTCGTGTGATGGCTTAACTCTGAATGAGATTGCATGTGGACCTGCACTTATTCCAGTACATCTAGACTTTCTCTTTCCTCTTTGTGTTGTCTGTCTGCTGTCGACCTTTTGTTTGCACATATTTAATTGTGTATGTTGTTTGATGCTATTGGCTAAATTGTTTAAATAAAGTTGTTATAATTTAAGTATCTATCTGACCATCTGCCTTTCCTTCTTACAGAGTGTGCCCACCTGCTGCTAGCCCATAATGCACCAGTGAAAGTGAAGAACGCTCAGGGATGGAGCCCTCTTGCTGAGGCCATCAGCTACGGTGACCGACAAATGAGTAAGTATCCGTGACAGGCTGACTGGCACTACTTGGTAATTCACTGAAACTGACCTTTGAAACTCTGACACCACCACTATGTACTGAGACGATGCTGGTCGGTCAGCTTGTTTACTAAAAGAAATGTGGCTTCAGTGGGGTTTCAGATTGTGTTTTTTTCCCGTGTGAAAACGGCAATGGAGGAGAGTGAAGGTGCGATCAACAGATGCAAATCAACAGTTGCCTCTGCACATTCTTCCACGCTGCTGCCTCCAAGTGAGGCCACAACACTGGCCTGCCTCTTTTGTCCCTTGGAGAGTGGGGACATTCCTCAAGGCCCCCTGGCTTTTGTGCTGCAATGAAAGGCAATTCATTAGATGCTCTCCTCATAGGCCGACTATGCTCAAGCCCCTGCCTCACCCATTTTCTACCCACAATTCATAGAAGCTCAAACTTTGATTTAAAATGTTATTAATATCTTTTAAAAATAATAATTCTGTTTTGCACCTTTATTTCCATACACTATTAAATAGACGTGAACAAGAAGGTGCATTTTGTCCCCATCTTTTTAAAGCTCTTGATATGCAGGTCATGGGAACAGGAAAGCCCGAGGTTTCGTTCAGTTGGGTTGAGGTCAGTAGCAGTGGTAAGATACTAAATAAGAACATGACAAACTGAATTACAACACTATAATATTGCTACGAAACTTCAGCCAGGCTGAGACTTTTAGGGTCTACTTTTCTCAGCTGATTTTAGCACATCACAGGAACCTGGGGTTGAAACATTAAAAAAAAAAGAAAGAAAAAGGACCAAAAAAGCAGTTGTTCCAGTCTGTCCCTTGTTCTACACAATGATGCCAAAATATTACATTGAGACATTTGCAACACAGCTACAATGAAGCTAAAAGGAAGAATAATGTGCCATTTCTCATACAATTCATTCTGTCAGAATGAAAGAGTTACTTAGGACTTATTAGTGCAGCCACTTGGCACCAACACTGAGCAGTCATACAGGGAAGCAGCTTAGAGTGTCTTCATTGACTGCATCCTCTAATTAACTCTCTATTACCACTTACCTTACCAGGTTTACAAGTTTCTGTATTGACTGAAGCCTCTAAAGAACTCTGCAACACCATTTTTCTTTACGCTTGCCAGGTCTGCCGCTCATGTAGCTTGTCGCTGTGTCATGCAGCTACATGACGTACTGTGTTTTGAGTGAAGGTCACAGCTCTCACTTTTTCCCTCTCGGAAACATTTGCCTCTGCTGCAGTCTCCACTAACCATTTCTCTTACATTTTGAATGTAGCAAGTTTGTGCCTGATGTGTGAATATTGTTAAAAGACATTCTGGGAACTGCAGAAAATTCCTGACTGACATAATGTAGAAGACGAAGCAGGTTGAGGGATAACAATCCAAGAGTATCTAATAGGGGATGTCACAATTCTCCAATGGCACGATTCGATTTGCCTTCTGATTTTAAGGTCAGGATTCAGTTCGATTTAAACTTTTTTCTTTAAACCACTGGCGACTGTGCCTTTTTAAGTCTATAGGGCCTTCGTCTTGATTTAGATAATCAGATCATTGGTTTTATGCCCTGACAGCTGTCATTTACGTTTTCAAATTCTTCTTAAAAAGATTAGAGCCAAATTCTCTGACTGTTTTTCAAGTGTAAATATTTTCTTATTTCTTTGGTTCTTAATGACGGTAAACTGAACAGAACAAGACATCTGAGGACCAAACAACTAATTGATTAATAGAGAAAATGATCAAGAGATTAATCAATAATGAAAATAATCATTAGATGCAGCGCTACTTCATAATAAAAAAACCTAATGTAATCTGGTGTCATATGCTTATCTTACAATGCAAGAGTATGTAAGGGTTAACATGAGCGTCAAAGTTCATTGTTCACCCTGCATTTTAACAGTGTCTGCCAATTGTGTTCTTGTCAAAAAGCAGAAGTAATTGTTTTCATTGTCATAGCAACTGTGGTTCTGGACACCATTAGACACAGGCAGGTGAGAGACCAAACTAAGTGTGACTCAAAGACCTTTATGTGATGGGGATCTGCAAAAGAGCAAATCTATCTGGACTATACCTGCTTCTCCTGGATCTGGGCCAGGGAGAGCAGTTTGTAGTCCAGAGCTTAGTGTCTGGGCCTGTATCTGTCTGCTGATTCAGGAGATCATTAGACAGGTGTAGTCTCGACCTGCTGGCAAACAGATACAGTAGGTCAGTCTGCTGATCACCTGAATCATCTGAAAAGAAGGGACTGCAGCTTCTGTTCCACTGAAGCAAAAACTCTTCAGCTGTTGTTGTTTACCCCTCTTTACCTATTTGTGTGTTTTAATGTCGCTCCAATGTACAGGGCAAGGCCTCTGTTGTGACAGCACTGCTCCAAATGGCTGAGTCTGCACACTGTAAAACAATCACACTCGGCCCCACTGTACATTAACGTTCACCTGGCTGACATGGTGACATTAAAGGAGAAAGGCGCTGAAGGAAACTGTGACTGTTTTCCCTATTCAGCGTAATAAATGTTGAGTCCTTTACAGGGCTGAGCGTGGCAGAGCCCTGCCCAGCAGTTTTTCCAGTATGAGCTGAGTCAGCATCAGTCAGGAGTCAGTGAGGGAAGTAGAGGAGCTTTGATTGTTTGATTTACAGTAGGGCAAATGTCCTGGCACTGAAAACTGGCATGTGATTTTGATTTCGTTATAGAGGTCTGCAGTTCTCCATTGGCATTGTCAGATAAACCAGCAATTTTTCTTGAATGAGATCAATTAAGTCTGCACTCTCACTGTCTTATTTTTAGCCAATGTTTGTGACTAATTTCCATTGATGTCAGTCAACATTTGTTGCTGATTTGATGTATTTGTCACTTGAGTTTTTACCACTTATGCTTTCCATTTGAACAAGGAGGCAAAATGTGGCTCAGAAATAGATTTTGTCATGTGTTTTTGTTCAGTAAGAGCTATTTCAGTCCTCAGTTGCTTTCCACTCGCACAGCTGTGTTGTCAGCCTCAGGAGCTTGTTTAAAAGGCTGCCACAGTCACTTTGGTGTTTATTATTTTTATTATTATACAGGGAACTGCTGGCTTGTGTTCATTGCTTCTTGCCTTATTCTAAACTTAAAGCACAGCGGAACATAACTTACAAGAAGTGATAAAGTTAGATGAAATTTGTCATATTGTTATGCTGTGATATCAAAGCAATTGATGTGTCTCACTGACATGTTTAACTTGTTTACTGAACATAGTAATTGTACTGAAAGGCTTTACTTGTTCTTGGCTAACCATCAGTGTTTGGTCTGTTGTTCAAGGAGTTGTCCCTTCAAAGATCATGAGGAAGCATGGCTGTGATATAATTTTCTAAATTTTATTTCTTTATTTGTTTTCTTCTGGAAAAGCATTGCGGTTAGGCCAGGTTGGACGTTATTCTGTGAGAAATTAACACCACCCACCGGCCAAGGTTTGATTTTGTTTATGTCTAATCAGTTTGTCTACTTGTTGCCAGTCAGCTAGCTAGTAAACAGTCAACATTTAACACTTTACATCAATGGCTCCCACACTAAGCTGAGGGCCCTGCAGGGGGCTGCAGAGCCACTGCAGGAGGATGTGGATGACCAGAGGAGAAATACAGAGAGAAACAAAGTTAAATGAATGCGATTTTTGTGAGGGAAATGAACATACAGTTATTTGCTGATGCTATTATGCTAATTTTTATTTCAGTAAAATTAAACTTTAATCATTTTTGATCAGTTGCTTCCCTAATTATTTTTATTAGTCACATTAACATAAGTTCTACACCATTTGACTGAATGTATTGCATTAATGCACATTTTTTGACTACTATTTTGCACATTTAAAATATTCTTATACTTTATCCTGTGAACTTTTTGAACTTTGGTGAATACTTTGCAGATTTCTGGCTGTTTCAGCTCTTTCATTTAACATAGTTTTATGAGAAATTTTCCTTATTTTATTGTCAAATTTCTATTTATGCTTCTTGACTTGCAGCACTTGTTTTTATCTTTCTTCATATTTTTCTACTTACTATGTTTATTGCTATGCACCAAAACACAGAGTCAAATTCCTTGCGTATGTAAATCTACTTGGCAATAAACCTGATTCTGAACATTTTGAATTACAGTATTGTAAATACACTGTATTTTGGTGCCTTAATTCTTCAATGAAATACTGTAGGTTTCATAGCAATGTGAAGCCATATTCCATCTGAAACATGTCTAATAAAATAATCTCATAACACAACATTAAAGCAAAAATGATGACATGATCCTCCATGCTAAAGCCTAACTAAATTCTTTTCTTCCCCACTACATTTATGCGTACTTTTTGAAAGCAGCTTTAAATCAAACATTAAGAGCTCTCCATCTTGCTTGTCTTATCTTCAGTTAATGTGACCGTTTTGAGTCTTTTTAAAGGTCTTGTAAAATTAATTGACCATGCCTCACTAAGTTTAAATGTATTCAGATGGGCCTGTTTGTTGCTGTCTGTACTGCTCTGCTCTGTTCTATCACACAGTGACTCCACAGCCTACCTGTGTCAATATTGGCTGTTCTCAGATTCTTGGAGAGATGCCAGCAGCACTTGTCCAGTTGGATCTGAAGCCTAATTGTTAAACAGTGGCGGTTTATGGTGATGTAAATGCAAACATGTTCTGACTCTGTCTCTTTTCATTAATGTGCAGAGGTGAAATTACTGAGATCACTCACCTAATTAATGCCAGGAAAGTGCCCTAATCAGTATCTGGGTGAATTAGCGCCAGCATGGAGAGTCAGTTCGGGTTAGCGTTAAAGCGGTCGGCTTTGGTTTCTCGGCCTGTGTTGGCTGGGTGGTCCGTGGCCAGATGGTGAGATTGTACTCCTTTCCTCGTCCCGCTGAGAGGCGGCGAGGATCAGGAGGAGCCCCATCCAGAGCTTGTCCACACTCATTAGGCAGCCGGGCCACATAGACACCCTCGTCCTGTATTTGTGTCAGTGTCAATTGGCACGTGTGTCGTCATGTGTATCTGTGTGTGTGTGTGCATGCGTGCCTGTGCTCTCATTTGGCCTTGTTTTAGTATTGAGCCCTCCACCCCTTCTGTGCTGCCTCACAGGGAGCACCAGAAAGACAATATGAACAACATGTTTGTGTATGTTGACTCACCACGTGGAGCGCAGGAGCTAGTTAGGCCAATGATATGCCTCGTGCCAAATATTCCAATATTTTTTTCTTCTTTGTACTTTATTTTTGTAATTTTCTTATAGTGAACAACAAAATTACAAAAGAACTGTACAGACAAGTCACCTGAGGCAATACAACACATCTCATGTGTTATTAGTAAGGTTGTAAGAAAATATTGAATACTTAAGTATCCCAATTTGAATTGGGTAGTATATCAATATTATATTGATATTGTGATGTAAGACTTGATACTGTCTGAGATTTTGGCTATCAGCACATCGTAATTTGGCATAGTTTTTGTCTTTTCGTGATTGGCTGCATTACAGTAAAGTGATGTAATTTTTAACTTACCATGTTCTAGCCTTTTATTATTTGCCTTTACCTACTAGATTATTTGCCTTTGAGCCATTTCTTAGTTACCACTTTTTTGCTAGCTAAGTGATACATTCAGAAGTTATTTACTCTGAGCATTAAATTCAGTTACCCAAATATATAGTGGCAAACCTATAATCCAACTATCCACTATTACTTTTAGTCCCATTAAAATGTAGGGCAGTCTGGGTGTCACAAGCCAAAGTTTCTTCTTTTTTTTTTTTTTTGCTTTAGTTTCCATTAGTTCATAAGTGGCACAGTTGTGTCTTCGTTTTATCCCCTCCTGGCTTCATCAAAGCACCACAATCATGTCAGTGAGAAACTGATGCTCCCACTCCTCTTATAAACAGAAAAACATCCAAATAAGTACTTGCTAGGTGGGTGAGGATCCTTTTTTCCTTAAGCCCGTTTTCTTTTGCATAAACAAGCAGGTCTCCTGCAGCCAATGGGCTAAAGAGCTGTGAATGCTCGTTAATCTGACCCGCCGTGGTTAAAAGTCTCCTGTGAGTATGTCTCTCCCCCAGGTCATTAAGAAGGTTAAAGGCACAGCTCATTAGAAGGCAGCTTCATATCTGCCAGGCTTGTTGCCTTTGAACTTCCTGGAACGTTTTGATCCCTTCAGGCTGTGTGCAGGGATTGGTGCGATGCTACTGGGAGTGTCCCATCTGGCCCCAGGAAGTCAGCATATCTCTCAACCAAAAGCCATCGTTACTGTAAACTGAATGATCGTTGCCTTCAGCATGACTCATTTTGACAGGATTTGCATAGTAAGTTTGTTCCTAAGACAGCGATGGTGCCTTACAGTACATTCATACAGGAAATTAGCAGCTTTACAAAAAGCGTCATTTTGCTGGTTTACAGCTAACTCAGCCTCTTACTTTGTTTGTGTTATTATGTGGCTTTGGTAAATCTGAACTAACCCTTTAAAGCATGAAAGTCACACAGTAAGACAAACAGATTAACCCACTAAGGCAGCATAAGACCAGCAACTCCTGTGTTCTGCTAGGTAAATGATTGTTTTTCCTTATGGAGTTTGGTCGGTTTGGAGAGCCAGTCCTCTGCAGCTGCAGGCCGGTTCGATTCCAGCCTGCAGTCCGTTTGCTGCGTGTCATCCCCTCTCTCTCTACCCCCTTTCCTGTCATATCTTCAACTGTCCTATCTCAATAAAGGCAAAAAAGAAAAACAACAACAAAAAAAAACAAACAAACCTTGTACAGCCCCAAATCAAATAACCCAAACTATCCCTTTAAAATCACTGAGATGCTCCCACAGAAGGCAGATGCTCTCAAAAAAGATCCTGATGGAAAAGAGCAGTTCACTAAAAATGAGAGTGGTTCACTGTTCAAAAAAGCTCCCATGTTTTAAAAATTCGTATTTTTCTTCTGCCAACTAATCGTGGCTTTCATTCCATGCAGAGAAGTTTTGCCAAGACAAGAGCAACATGGTGCAGAAATTAGTTTTTGAATATAGTGAATAAATGTTGTTCTTCTTGGAGAATGTTATGTGGTGGGATCAGATTCAGCAAAGCAAAAGGTTATCCGAAAAATATCACAGCCCTTATGGGAACAAATAACATTTCTCCAGTAAACTTCTTAACATTTTTGTGTGGAAAAAGAGACCACAGTGTTGATGGTTTTGGTCTGACTAGTGCTTCTCTTCATCTCTCTTTTTGTTGTGTTATTTATATTTTTGTAGTCTGTATTTAGTATTGTCTTTGGTGTACCTCTGTACTATTGTTGGTTATTATTAAATTATTATATATATATATATTTTTTTTTTAATATGATTATTATTAAAGCTGATTGCAGCTGTGTGTAGCAGTGTTGCCCAAGCCAAATAAAATATCTCTCTTTGTTCCTCTGTGTGTTTCAGTCACAGCGCTGCTGAGGAAGCTGAAGCAACAGTCCAGGGAGAGTGTAGAGGACAAGAGGCCCAAGCTGCTGAAAGCCCTGAAAGAAGTAAGCACTCAGTTTTTGTTTCTGTTCCCTCTAATAGTGCTGCTCCTCATGTCTTGATGCTGTTTCTTTTTACTGCTCACCAGATTGTCTGACTTCTCATTTTGCTCCCATTTTGTGGTCCCTTTTTATCCCTTTTCTCTTCTTCATTCTCCATCTCTTCCTCCTATCTTCTCCTCTGGCTGCATAAAAATACACATCCACATGTACACCGACATCCTCCCAGACGTCAGTTAAGTTTGTCCTTTACAAATTACTGCCATCATAACAAAGCAAAGCCAGAAGGGACACACGCACACATTATCAGCTAGTCAGAGTGTTAAAGGCTAAATGACACCTCACAGTGCTTTTGTGGCCACCTGGTCTGACGTCATATGCGCACAAACACACACTGTAAACATGTAACTACTAACGCTGCTGTTCAGAGCTGCAATTATCCTTCATGGTTTGTTGTGGCTTTTTGCCTGACATGGTGTCACACATACACACAGACTGTAACCATAGTCGTGCACAGACAGATGTATGTGCTTTGTAGAGCAACAAAATGAGGAGCCTTTTTGTGTTGTTGCAGCTGCTTAACATGAAGTTATGGAGGCCAAACTTGTAGGTGTAATCATCTGGCGATTTTAGCCTCCAGGTCAGATGTGCAGCAACTCCGCCTCCATATGAGAGTCAGGGAGCAAGTAAGCAGATGGGCGAATACAAGATCTAAAGAGACCGACTATCTAAAACTCCATTTAAAGAGGTCATAGTAAAGGCCTTTCACTTTCAGTGTTAATGTAAACGCGAGATTCTGATGTCTGCACAAGTTGCATGACACTCAGCCGAGACTGTGTTTGACGTAATAGCATGTGATCCTTTCCTGGATGATGTGGCAGAGATGCCAGAGATGAGATTTTTCTGCGTCATCACCTCTCAGAGGTAATATATCTCTGGGAAATGATAACCTCCCGGCAGCCTGACATCATCTCCCGAATACCAGATTGAGACCACCAGCAGTGGTGATGAGATCCTGTCAGAGTACCTCTCAGGATAATTAGGCTTTATTGAGTTGTGTCAGTCAGGCATGATTTGTTACGGATGGACATAAAAGCTCATGTTTACTCTGATCCATGTAAACTGAAAGACGATGGTGAAACAGCTCTTTCTATTCTGCAAAGATGTCTCATTTATTGCTTGTAAAGCTGGTCTAGTTTCTCACTTTTCACTGCTTTTTTGCATGCACATAAAAGTCAGCATCAAAATTATATTTTAAAAATCACAAATATCCCTGCATTTCTTTCACTCATGTAGTTTTACTTGTGATTGACATTTCTTTCTCTTCATTTGCAGCTTGGAGACTTTTACTTGGAGCTTCACTGGGACTTCCAAAGTTGGGGTGAGTCGAGCACCATCCTCTGCTGTCTTGTAGTGAGGTTGACAGAAAATGCCAGGTCACCCACCCTTGAATAGGTCTGGGTAATAAAACAATAGCGATATGAAAATACTAATAATCCTCTTTTTTCTTAATAGAACACTTTTCTAAACCTATATTACAAAGTGCTTCACACAAGGCAGCAACACTGATTATGAAACAATTTACAAGCAAATAAACAAAATGTAAAAGGATGGTAATAAAATCCAAACAAATATAAACATTCATACCAGTAAAGGGCAGTCAGCAAAAATCAAACAAAATCAGGAAAGACTCCTTGATAAAAGTATGTTTTAAGAAGAGATTTAAAAGCAGGCACTGATTCTACTGACCTGATTTCCTCTGCCAGCTTGTTATATACTGGCACTTCATCAATAGAAATAATAGAATTGTAAAATACAATGTTAAGTAGTTTCACTTAAATGCATTGAATGCAAACCACCATGAAAACACATAACAAATATGCCCCTGCTCGTAAACAGCCTATCATGTCCCTCGACAATCAAGTTTGGCAATAACAAATGTGGACGAGTCCTACACTTCAAGTTTATCAGGTGTTTATAGCTGTCAGCTGTCTGTTGGAGTTCAGTGACCTCCTGCCAGACTCTGTTAATTGCTCAATTTAACCGTTGTAAACATCTACTCCTTCTAAAAGATTATTGATAATTTACGATGACTCATAAACACAGTTACTCACTGTAGCAAGTATTTCAACTTGGAATGTTAACTTAATTTCTGATGGCATATCATGGTTATTTGATGATTTATTTCAGCAAATATATTAACATTCAAAGTATTACCTGTGTGTTCTTTGATAAGTAAGCGATTAAATTGAACCTTTTTTCTGCTTGTCATTAAAAATGATAGGTAATTATCTATATCAACTGAAATGAAACATTTTATTGTGGTAACTTTTTCCAGTTATATCACCAAGCCCTACTCTGGAAATTACCCACGTGTCTTTAGTACGGGTGTAGTCTGAAACACTGACAGGAAAAAGTGATGGAATCTGTCAATGTCTGTCTGGTTCAGAGAGTTTACATTGACTGTTTGAGTGGCTAGAGGATGAAAATGACTCCTCCTGCTGGACGTGAACGGATACACCATCCTGTAATATCAATACCCCTCCCCATGTGATTGTGTCAGGACTTTCAGTTGCACCAAATTTACACATGATTTATTGATTATTCATACATAATTTCACCTGGTAAACTGTTACAGAATACAAATTAAATATACTGTATGACAGCAGACTAAATGTATCTACTGGTGTAGCAACATTGTGCTTAGTCTGCACAAGTCTGGCCTCTGGGTGTGAACCAGCACTGAATTCTGTGTACTCACTGTTTCTGTGTGAATTATTGACAAGGTGGGCAGGATTATGTAATGGATGCATGATAGTAGCTAAATGTAAACTGGTTGCATAACAGTGTGTTTGCAGATGGAAATTGTGTAAAAGTAAATGCTTTTGATGCAGTGACAGTCACCTAAAAAAATCTATCTGTAGGTTAGAGAGCTAAAGACTTTTGTGTGTAGAGAAGAATCTGGTTTAAGCCACCACAGTCCCATGGATCTGAGAGCGTCAGAGGGATTCCTGGCTTTGTGCCCTTCAGGCCTGTGTAGCTACTTGATTTTCTAGCAGCTTTTTTTCAATGCAGTCTTTCACAGAACTATTTTAGACTGTTAAAACACATCTTGAGTTTTGTGCAATGATAGAAAAGCAAGGGACATTTCTTGCTTTCAGTTGCTCAACCTGACTGTGAGATATTAAATATTTAGCTACAGTACTACATGTTAGGCTATATGACCCACCAGTCTACAGAGGTATATGCTACTGAGGCTTTGAAGAGGATGGTGGCCTTCATTATTGAGTGAGCTTCTCTAAATTTAGATGTTGCTTCACATGTCCTTACTGTATCTTTTCATGTTGCAGTGCCTTTGCTCTCCAGAATCCTGCCTTCAGACGCATGTAAGATCTACAAGCAGGGCCTCAACATCAGGCAAGTCTTGTCAACAGATGCATTCACATGAAATGTTTGAAGACAAAGAAAAGCAATTCTAACACCACCTTATGGAAACCACATCAAATTAAACTGTGATTACTTGAGAAAGCTTTCTTTTTTATCACGTTCACTATTTATCTGTCATCTTGTGCTGCATGTAACAACCTCTTCTCTCTGTCTACCTCCCATTTTCCCTTCTCAACCTAGTTTGGTTAACTAGAGTGTGAAATCAGTGCCTGGCAGGGTGAGGAAGCAGAACAGCGGTGCCTCCGTTCGCAGATCTTTTACTTCTGTGTTTCAATTTAAATCAGAGCCTCGCAGGAGGAGAGTTACAGTAGTGTGTAATGTGCTGCCTTTAGCTCACTTGCAAAGGGCGTCAGCAGAAATTCGTCACACTCTGACGCACGTTGACACACAGTCACAACAATGAGTCCACAGCAGGAATTCACATTGCTGTGTTTTGTGGGGCAAAAGTTGACACCAGGCAGCGTTCAGCAGCCTTGAGGTGTCACAGTTTGGGCATATGCACACACATCACCACATGGATTTGAGTTTTTAGTACATGCATTTTACCTTAAAGTCAACCTCACGCAAGTTGCAACATAAACAGACTCAATGGATTTTGTGTCTTCAATATGTTCTGAATGAGAGAAAAAGTCTAAAGGCACTATATAAAAATAATGTTTTGCTATGATCATACCAAAAATGCTTTTAGCTCAGACCTTTTTGTGAGAATAAAGGGAGGAACCTCACACAGACTGAAGCAGAAAATCTGAAAAAGCATTATTACTCATAAAAGTACATACATACAAGCATATACATACAACATATAGAAAGTTCTTAGAGATCCAAGTGGTGTTCCTAAAATAAAAAATTTAATCAACATCACTTAGGCAGGCTACTTATATATATCTATATCTATATCTATATATATATATATATATATATATATATATATATATATATATATATATATATATATATATATACATATATATATATATATATATATATATATATATATATACATATATATATATATATATATATATATATATATATATATATATATATATGTATGTATATGTGTGTATATATGTATATATATTTGTCACACTTATGCATTTAAGAGGTATGAATCCCCTCTTTGCACATGCTGTGTACTGCATCCAAGTCTTTGTCTAATGTAAAACACAGTTTCTGGCTGAACACTGAACCCTTTGTGTTGGTATGTATAGATCAGTTCTCTAACACTGGTGAAAAGGGATATTGCGGCCGATTTCAGTATGTTTTAGTACTTTTCCCCCACTTGGTGATTTTGATATGTTATAAATGACAAATTCATGAGACTAGAACAGTTAAAAGGGTTACACGTACACGTTGTCACAGGGTTACACATATGTTAGACAGTTTAGGGCAGCAATTTATCCAGCACATACAGAGGTGCTTCTATATTTGGGTATCATAACATATCAGCTAAATATATCTGAAGAATGAACTCAGTGCATGAAAGAGTGTGTTTGTGTGTCTGTGGTGCTGTTCCTGTATGAGATATCCTTGATGTGGAGCTTGTCATTATTCTCTGAAAGTGCTCCTGGCTGTCTCATTTGGTATTCAAAATGCCCTCTTATTATCCTGGAGTTGCAGGGAGAAAGAGAGAGGGAGTGAAAGAAAAAAACTGTCACAGCAGGTTCATTTACATTCTAGTGCTACAGTGTGTCAGGCCTGTCATACCTACCCAGAGCACCTACCACTTTGTGTCTGGTCCTCACAAGCAGATCAGCTATTCTCTTTGCTGTCATGCCTCATTCCAGGACTACCCACTCAAGAAAGATTCTTGAAATGAGCTGTTGGTCTCCCATGGCAATGATTACCATACACATTGTGTCTAAACTTAAAGAGCAAAGGTGTGACATCCATCACAGTATTTTTTTCTTGCTTACAGTTTTGACAGTGTGTTTACTGGTGTCTTGCATGTGGCCAAAGTTAAACTCAGTTCAGCTCTTTTGCTGTCACCCTCTGTTTGTCTGTCTCCTTTCATCTGACTTAAGTTCCCACACTGAACTTAGTCTCTGTGTTTGTAGATTGGACACTACCCTGATAGACTTCACAGACATGAAGTGTCAGCGCGGCGACCTCAGTTTTATCTTCAATGGCAACGCCATCCCCTCCGAGTCTTTTGTCGTGCTAGACAACGAACAGAAAGTCTACCAGCGGATACACCATGAGGTGTGTGAGAGACATGCTGATAGAAGGCTAAAGCATCACTTGCACCCCCTGAAGTTTGCAACAGTCATTACACCTCACAGTTAGGGCTGCAGCTGGCAGTTTTCATTGTTAATTAACCTACCCATTATTTTTTTGATTCATCTTTTTTTTTTGTAGAGGGCAGTGATTTGCAAATTCTTTTTGACCTACGCTCACATGAATGAAGTACAAAGACAAGATATGTGATGTTGACACTGACATACGTAATTGTTTTTGATTGTAAATATACAGTCATTCTGAATTTGATTATTTTCTGTTGAGATTATAGTTTTATGCAGTGCAACTTTTTTGTTACTGAGGTTGTACAAAATGTCAGAAATGCGAGAAAATTTGACTCCATATGTTACCATAGTCATATTCAAATATCTTGTTGTCCAACTAACAGTTTAAAGCTCAAAAATGATCAGTTCACTGTCACCAAAGCAAATGCTCATGTTTGAGAAGCTAAAGTTGAATATTTGTAATTTTTGTCTGAAAAATGACTCAAATAGTTAAATGATTATTGAAATAATTAATAGCAGATAAATATTTTGTAAATCAGCTGATCCTTTAATAGAGCTCCACCACATTACTGAACTTTTGGTAGAAAGCATATTGGCAATTTTGCTATTCTGGCAGCTCAGTCAGTAGTGGGGCTAAAACATGTTTTGTTTGTTTGATGTGTCTGTGGAAAATTTAATCTTAACCAGCCTCTGTGGGGCATGAATATTCATACAAAGTTTTGCACAATATGGCCAGTAGTTGTCAATTTGGTGTCTTCAACAATGTGTTGTAGGAACCCACAGACATCACAGTGATTTGCTCTCATCGCTAGTGAGGGAAAAGAGTATAATTGTTAGTAATAGGTAGTTCTTTCTTATTATAATAATGGTGTTGATCATGATCATCACACAAGTGCTACATGTTTATCCACTTGGCTGTGTGCTCGATTTTTAAACAGGTAGTTAGCTGGAAAAATACTAAAATGAAAACCTGATTACATGCATTGCATTTCTCAGCTGCTATGGTTTTTAAGGTGTTAAAATGACTTAGTATTCCTCACACTGAGTATCCATGCCTGTGTTGGTGCCTCTATAATTTTCTAACGCCGTCCTGCATGTCCAGGAGTCGGAGATGGAGACAGAGGAGGAGGTGGACATTCTGATGAGCAGTGACGTGTACTCAGCCACGCTCTCCACCAAGTCCATCACCTTCTCCAGGGCGCAGACTGGCTGGTTGTTCAGAGAAGACAAGACGGTTGGTGTTGGTAGTTGTAGTTCTAATGTAATTGTTGTTATCATGACATTATTACTTTTCCAAACTCATCCGTGGGTCACAGAGTTTCACCTGGATGTGGAATTTTTGTAATTGCTAGTAGATTGCCTCAGACAGAAAGTTTTGAATTTGATGAATTCTCTGGGAAGGCAGGAAATTGAAGGCAAACAGTACACGGGGGTCAGTACACAGATGTATGTCAGAATGTACTTTGTGTGTAACATAGCATTAAATATATGATGATTTTCAGCTGGTCAAATGAAACCCAGACTGTTGACCCCTTTATAACTTGTCTGACCTGAAAAAGCAGTCTGGAATGTGCTCTGGACAGGCTCTCTAATGGAAAACGAAAAAGAGAAAGATATGGGGGCCTTTCACTCCTGCTTTTTACTTTTATTTAACTGTAAAAGCCAAATCGCCAATACAGCAAAATATTGCAGATAAATAAGCAATATTTGACAGGCCTAGACTGAACTAGACACGCTGTTTTCTTGTTCTCTCTAATCCTTTTGAGCAAATAAGTTTTGTGCCAAGTAAGAGATAATGTTATAGTGAGCAGCTCATTATTGAGAAACAAGCTCCGGCAAGGTTTTATTTTCATGTCAGGGTCTTTAATCATCCTGAAGACTTTAATTTTGCAATGATGGCCTACTTACTGTACATTATCCCACTTATTACACTGCTACATACAAAAAATAATAATAAAAATTGACCTAAAATATCGATTTAAAAGTGATTTTATTGCTTCCATAAGTCCTTCAGACTCAGTCGTCAAAATTGTGTCCATAGCATATTCAGAAATAACAGAACATAGAATGCAGTAATTGGCCAATCAGAATCTAGGATTCAACAAAGATGTATTATTACATGTTATTAGCCTGACCTGTTAGTGTTGTTTCGCTATGTCTTCTTGTTATCTCGTCCTGTGAGCCTTCCTCTGTCAGATTATGAACTCTAGTAAACTCTGTGCACTTTCCAGATCATATTTCTTGCATTACATCTCCCATACCAGGCAGCAAAGATGAATAAATCAAAGGAGCATCAGTGAAAACCACAGGGAAGAACCACAGGTGATAGGCTCAGAGTTACAAAACAACACAGACAGGGCACTGGGCATGAAGGCGTTGAATGAGTTATGTGGGTATTGCTTTCTGTCCTCTCGTTCCTTTTGTCTTTTTGACATGTGTTTAAAAGAGAAATTGGTGACTCAGCAGGGGGGGTACTTATCTAACTGTTTCTTCTGCCTCCAGGAGCGCGTGGGAAACTTTCTGGCAGATTTCTACTCTGTGAACGGCCTGGTGCTCGAGTCCAGAAAGAGACGGGAGCATCTGAGCGAGGAGGACATCTTGAGGAACAAAGCCATCATGGAAAGCCTGAGCAAAGGAGGGAATCTCATAGAGCAGAACTTTGAGGTGAGTCAGGCATCAAATATGGGAGTAAGCAGAGAGGAGGCTATTTCACCAAAGAATCAGATTTACCGCCCCCACCATCATCAGCCATCATGTGATTACTGGGGTCATGGAGTCCCATAGAGCATCACATCTCAAACATCCTGTTGTAGATTGGTGCTTGAAACCTGCACATTCATAATATTATGGCTAAGCTGTGGCATCCACCATAAAATCTTAAAAAAAGACGCTGAATCCTGACTGACCCTCACAGTGCTGCTACATAGCTGAATCTATATACAATTTGTGCTTCAAGGAAGTATCAGGATAGATTTAATAATTTCTGGTTACTCTCACTCATTTTAGACCATTTACATGTTTTAAAGGTCCAGTGTGAAACATTTAGGGATATCTCTTGGCAGAAATGGAATACAGCACCACCATGTTCCTATAGTAGCCCAGAACAGATGAACCAAACACTGGCTCTCCATACAGCCTTTTGCATTTTTCACAGATTTCACAGCCACCTTAGGCTCTCCTACAGGCTTGCAGGTTGCAGTCTACAACTTCACGCCCAGATGTCTCTAAATCCTACAGACTAGTCCTTTAACTATTTATTGGATTGTACATTATTTATGCCTTTTTGACCAAAATGTTGCAGGAAGTACAGAAAGTAACAACAGCTGTGTTATTGAATATTTGTTTTAAACATTTATACACAGAGGACACAATAACACGTAGGGGTTCTGTTGTCCATTGTATTTACTGTTACATGTCTCTGATTTGAGTTTAATTTAAGGAATAAGTGAAAATGAGACACACTGCTTTGTTTTACTTATTTATCCTTTATTTAACCAGGAAAGCCCCACTGGTACACACTTGCTTCAGCCAAGACGTCCTGGTCAAGACGGGCAGCAAAAAAGAAAATTAATTAATTTCAAAGCAAACAACAGACTATCAGATAGAAAACATATATCACAAAAAAATACAATAAATCCAAACCATACATGGATCACAGGCTGAAATAAATCATAGCAAATAATGGCACTTAATGACATTGTCAAAACTGATTTCAAAAGTATTTTTGAACATGTCAGTAGAAGGACAAGATTCTAAGTTAAGTACGCCTTGCTGTCACTGAGATACGGAAAATGACCTGGTAGATGATCTCCAGAGTGTTTTGTAGTTACTTATTTTGCTTTTAGAACATTATGCCCATAAAACTGTCTGCAGATCACTGGTAGCTCACTCAGCCACAGCTCCCTCCATTTCTCTTTATGCACTCACACATGTTGAGAAATTTGAGATACAAGTTCTACAGGTTTGATGTAGTCATTGTAGCTCATCTAAACAACAGCTCCAGTCAGCTCCGTTGCAGGTAATGGATGTGATTCATTCGGTGGATAAGTTATGGAAGAGTGAGTCAGCAAAACCTGGTTACATTTGCACTGTTTTTAGTTGCCCTCTACTGGGCCATTTACTGAGACTGATAATCACAGACATCCTTTGTTTTTGTCTTCTCAGTATAGAAAAAAGAGTATAGAGGAAAAAGGATTGTTACCAGAGTGCAGCTGTACACTTGTAGCAAATGAGATACACATTTAAGGTTGCTTGGTTGCTGGGAGGAGCCAAGTTGGAGCACTGGTCTCTTGATAAACATCCTGTTTACTTATATCTGCAGCGTAACCACCAGTCCAGTCCTGAAACTGTCCTGTCCCGCTGGAACCTTGGGGTAGGACATGAGTCTCAAACCAAATAAACCTCACAGTTCTCACTGCTGTATTTGTACAATGATAAATCCCGTAGAAACAGCACTGACTTCCTGCCAGACTCTGTCCATCAACTTTGCATGGTTTATTGAAAAATTCCTGTCTGACTCCCCGCTGCTGTGTCTTTGATGTTTTATTTGTTTCAAACATGAAAACAGAATGAAAAGCTGCCCTCTATCACCTCTATATTGTGACACAGGTCTACCCCCGCCTCCTCGTCCACACTATGCATGGATTTGAGTCCCAGCACTGCCACCTAGTGGTGAACGCTACAGAGCTGCACCTTATTCACACACAAGAGTACGTTCTAGAGTTTGCTTAGCAAGCCCTTGTCTAAACACTGTGCATAAAGCCAGTCACACAGTGAAGACAATACCTCCCAACACTCAATGGATGCCTTTTAACTGCTTGGTTGTTTTTTGTCGACTCCCCGTTGTTCTGTGCAGGGCTTTGTCTCATCACAGTGTCCTCTCTTGTCTCTCAGTCTATTTACACTCATTTGAATCAGTGCCCACTCCTGTTCAAAGTGAACAAGCTGTGTTTTAGTGGGTGTCGACGTGGAAATAGCTTCTCCTTCCAGCCCAGAGGAACATGATCCATGGAAGTGGGCGAGAGCGAAAATAAGCAGCTGCTGTGACGTAGCAGTGTTTACCACAGTGAGGCAGAGCAGGTCAGCCCCTGCGCCTGTGGACACAGGGAATCGTGGGGGGCTTTCAAACAGGGCTCGACACTATTGATCACATGGATGAAGACTAAAACCCCTGGTGCCATGGAATGATGGAGGGGCGGGACCGGCATACCAGCAGATCAGGGTCTATGCAGGCTGTGTGTACTCTGTCCTCGTCACAACAACACGGCAGAGCCGCGGCCCACAGTGAAAACACCAAAACATGTCTGTGATGGCTGCCGTGTAGGTGGGAATGAAGGGGAACTGGTCTCAAGTTTTTTTTCACACTACAAACAGCTGACTCCTGGCACAACCAGGCGTCTCATCATCCACAACATTTTTGCCACATTATTCTGCCCTAGTTACCTGATTTAACCATGGCTTACAAAGGAGAGTTCAACTGGTGTGAATCCGTTTTTTTTTTTTTTGGAAACCTGAACGTTGGCAAGAACAGCATGTTCTTCTGTGGAGAAAGTCACTTTTAGGAGAAACAGGATGGAGTTCATCCCAGTTCTAATTCAGGGTCAGGAAGAACAGAGTGTCTGATCTTAAAATAAACTGGAGGAGAACGCTTACCATTTATTCAAGAAGGCCAAGTCCAGATCATTTTCCTCAGGAAGCTCACATGATTTGATATGAGAGGGGGGAACTCCTCTCTCTAAAACACCCTGATAAAAACAAGTAGGTTGCTTTTATGTCTCTTTGCTGGTGGGTAGAGTCACAGCCCCTTCTGATATTGACTCACTCATTAAAGAATACAGATCATTTAGTTCACTCACTAAACAGACCTTTTGTTCCAGCAGTCACATTGTAACAGCTGGAAGCAAATCACACAGCAAGGCTCGGTGCTGTGCTTTGAATATGACGATCTTTCAGTATCCCACTGTGTACCTGTTAGTGTATATACTGCATACTTTGGCTTATACATTCATCCATGGTTAGATTATGATGTTTAACACTGACTTACCTGATAGGAATGAGTGTTTTCATTTCTTTACAATGCTGGGTTGACTGTTTTTATTGTATATGGTCTGTTTGTCTTCCAGTTAGGGATCAGCCGGCATGTTTTTTTTTCAAGGCCAATACCAATAAATTTTACTAATCATGTAAAAAATATTTGGAAATAATCTACATTTGTAGTTAAAATCTAGTCAAAAATTAGAACAACATAAACTCAAACATAAACATTTATTAATATATCTTTAAGCATATGTTTAATTGAAATAGAACTTTTCAACATTATTATAATTTATATTATCTGAAGTCAGATGAATAAAACAAAACAAACAAACAGATTCTGATAATCATTAAATGATTATCTGGCCAGGCTGATAATCGGTTGACTCCTACTTTGTGTACATCTATTTGTTTTTCCCTCAACCACTGTATCCTTTGCTGTAGGTGTTTTGTTACTGCAGTCTGTGAAACAGTATCAGGTCTCATGTATTTGAATCTACAGATGCACAGTGGTGTACTAAATTATAGTAATTCAGTTATACTGTATGTGTTCAGCTCAGGAAGCCAAACAGAGGTTGCTGTGGGTTCAGTGATGCGCTGAGGCCCTCTAGTGGTCTGTGCTCTCTATGTCTTTAGTCTGTGGGGTGAGGGAAAGCAAGATACACGGTACAACTGGGTTTAACCTGACACTAACCCATGTTTTTACAGTTGCATTTTCCACGGATGTAATTAAGGGTTGGCTCACAGACAGCAGACATCTACAGTTTTTGTTTTGTCTGCCATCAGGATCACGTTTGATGTTTCAACTTTGTGGGTTATTTTTTAACTGTGTGACCCTGCAGCAGTTCAGTCTCAGATTTGACTTTGACCTGTTTTGTTTTTTGCCTCTCTGCTCTTCAGCCGGCGAGGAGACAGTCTCTAACTCCCCCTTCACCGAACACTATATCCTGGGAAGAATACATAACTGCTGACAATGGAAAGTAAGTGTCTAAAGGAAGGCTTCATTTATAGACGGTTACAAGGGAAACCAGAACATTAAAGGAATGGTTTTGATTATTAGACGTCATGCTGTATGAGGTACTTATCCGTAGTCTGTGTATTAGCCACTGTAGATGCTTGTTGGCATGTCCAGTGTTTGGAGAAGCAGAAGGGAGTACTGCTGTAGGAAGCAAAGCAATGTACATACATATACACACATACATATACATCATAATCTCAGCATTTTACCTTGCCATCAGACAGCCTTTTTGATGGGAAACTGCTGTTATATGAGCTAAATATGTCTCCCGCCCATGGCCCATTTGTTGCGTGTCATCCTGTCTCGTCACCCCCTTTTCCTGTCATGTCTTCAGCTGTCACTATGATTAAAGGCAAAAAGGCCAAAAAATAATCTTTAAAAAATAATAATAAAAATAAATAAATAAATAAATAATTATGTCTCTCTCGACTTTGTTGACAAAATCAGTCCTTTTCCTCACATAAAATGGGAGTTGCTCATCTGCTGCTCCTTTGATTGATTAATTTCCCCTATGTCATTTCTTTGGCATCATAAAAAGTTAGTTTGGATTCATCAAAGTCATACAAGGACATTAAAAAAAAAGATTTTGGCAGCTGTAGACCAGCAACTCTGGTGTTCTGTGAGGTAAAGGTACTGTTTTTGTCTGGTTTGGCTCAAATATTGTTGGTTTTCTGACAGAAAAGGCTGTCTGATGCTAAAGTTAAGTGGTGAAAATATTCTAAATATAGTGTATGTATGTATGTATGTGTTTTTTTTTTGTTTTTTTTTTTTGATGAGCCCTTTTATAATTGGCTAAAGTTGCGTTTTGCTGCTGACCCTGTCCACAGCAGTACATTGCTTAGCTTCCTTGCTAGTACCCCTGCTATAAGGGCACTCAATTTCTGGTTGTCCTTCTAAATTATCCACTATTTTATTTTCCCCCTCTAAAAGAATGGAAGTTTGACTTAAGATTAATTACATTTCTATAAAATATGTAATGCTGCGTATTGTGTAATTTGTGTAGTTTCCACTACACATACTACATGTCTTCTGACACACATGTTGCATGCAATATAGAATATATTTTATAGATTTCATTGAAAATCTTATGTGCATCTGACTTTCAGTGTCACAGAATATTTATCTGTACTTTTCAAGGCAAGCTGTTTCCTCAACCTTCAGTTACTGTTTAGAGGAAAGAACATAAACGACAGAAAGCTGAACGAGTCCCTTCCATGACCATACAAATATATTTCAAAGCTCATTAATCCATTTTTAGAGTTGGAAAGGAATACATATTGAGGGTTTCTGCATAATAATAAGCTGTGAGCTCTTCCTCAGTGAGCTGCCTTCATCATGAGATTACATTCTGACAGGTTCTTGTTTCTGCCTCCCTCCCCAGAGCACCTCATCTAGGAAGAGAGCTGGTCTGCAAAGAGAGCAAGAAAAACTTCAAAGCCACGATAGCCATGAGTCAAGACTTCCCTCTGGGCATTGAATCGTGAGTCATCTCTTTAATAACAGGCTGGATGCCAAGTTAAAGAGCAGGCAGCCAAAATGTCATCCTGTTCTTTCCTCCTGGCATGTGGAGAGAGGTGATGGAAAAAAAAACAGGTTACTAATTTGTATAACCATGTTGGCCTTGTTCTTCCTCAGGTTATTGAATGTTCTGGAGGTGATTGCACCATTCAAGCACTTTAATAAACTCAGGGAGTTTGTTCAGATGAAGCTCCCCCCCGGCTTTCCTGTCAAACTCGGTAAGCAGATGTAATTTGAAGAAGCACGTTGTGCCATTTACTGTATGCTGTGTATTAACGTGAGTTGTAGGTGATGCAATCGTAAGTGGACACATAAGTGGACAAAGTATGTCAGTTCACACCAGGAAATACAATGTGTCTCGAGTGACCACTTAGATCTGATCTCACTTCTCCTCTCCGTATGCAGATGAATACGTAGCTGCATCATTTGAGTTTGCAAAGACCACACTGTTGGTTTTAACCAGGGGCCTGACTGTAGTAGCCAACACCCAGGGACAAACTGACACAATGTTTTTTGCACAAAGAGAAAAAGAACTTAATGTATAACAATTGCTGAATTTACAAGGAGGCCCAAATAATTACGGCGCTTATCACAGTTACACAAAATTGCAAGGTTTTTTTTAAGGGAGGCAGGAGACTTTCTCCACAGGCGCCACAGTACGGTTACAAAATTTGACATGTTTACAGTCAGTAAAATGTTGCCTTTCTTCACAAATTTAATGGTAATGGTGAAATCAGTTGAAACAGTGTGTTTAAACACCACCACGTCATTAATCCACCGGTGACCAAGGCTGTGTTTCCTTATCGGAGAAAGATCACAGTTAATTTCACATAACAAGAGAAACAAGAAAATGCAGAGAGGCTGTGTAGCAGGTTGTAAAGCAAACATATGTATCTGTCACAATCTCTGGTCCCCCTCCTACCTGGAAAAGAAGGGATCCCAAAGCAAGAGAAGTAAGAATTTCTGAGCATTCAGGGAATGGTAATTGCATTGCATTGATATCTGTAGGACCATCGCAAAAGACCCTGGGGCTGTGCAAAGTTCCCATGGTACTAGTCTGATGGATGGATGGATGGATGGATGGATGGATGGATGGATAGATAGATAGATAGATAGATAGATAGATAGATAGATAGATAGATATTTTCTCTTACTCATTTTAAATATGGTGAGAAATTCCCCAGACAGATGTAAAATTGCAAAGCATGGTGTTTCCAAAGATAGAATTTTTAATTCTGCTCTTGTCTCCATGCAGACATCCCTGTCTTTCCTACGATCACGGCCACCGTGACGTTTCAGGAGTTTCGCTACGATGAGTTTGATCAGTCCATTTTTACCATTCCCAACGACTATAAAGAAGATCCCAGCCGCTTCCCAGACCTCTAACCTCTAAAGCTGGAGCAGGAAACAACCAACAAAGCAACATTATGCTACGAAACATACTTTTTGAATTACAAAAGTAACAATGGCAGGAAAGAACAGCAGCTATCAAACCGTTTCTAGACATTTTGTGGATTCCATCATCCATCCCAACCAAAATGGCGTCACCAGAGGCGATGGAGGCCCGCTGTGGCAGAGCGGTGGACGTCCCCTCGTGTCAACAAAGTGTTTTGAAGCAGAGCGTTGCAGGTTCTTACTCTCAGCAGCTGAGAGTCTGAACCTCAGATTAGTGAAAGGGCATTGAAGTTCAAACGAGTGACAGCAGAGCAGGTGAGTTTCTATATACGGGGTATAAATAGAGGACAGACAACCAGTTCAGTTGATGCTATGTATTTAAGTATGTAAGTAATGTTTATAAAGGGAATGTTTTAACTGACTTGTAGTAAAGCACTGATATAACTGTGTGACACGTTCAGGAGGAATTCCACCAAAAATGACTTTTTAGGTTCTTTTTCCTGCTGAAGTAGACTTTTAAAAATTCAGTTTCATGATATTAGATTTAAGGTCAATGAGACATAAAATTGTAATCTAATGCACACCTGTTGGACAGGTGTGCCAGAGAATGAAATCACAGCTTTTTTACAGTCAATACATTAACATAATCAAATCTAGAAATGTTCCCAAAGATGTACTTAACACTATAAAATGTCATGTAACATTCAGTTTTGGGAAATGTTAAAGAGATAGGTCATATTTTTTTAGGTGGGGTTGTTTGAGGTACCATGGTCAGTGTATTACCTACAGTAGACAACAGTTTGCATGGCCCCAGTTTGAAGAAGCAGCAGGAGCACCGGTGTAGGAAGCTACGCAATGAACTGCTGTGGACAGAGTCAGTGGTAAAACATATTAATAATATTAAAAAAATTGATATATAAAGAATAAATACCAGTTTAAGTATATGCTATGTTTAGAATATTTTCACTGCTTTTTCTTGCCATCAGACAGCCTTTTCTGACAGGAAACTGTTGTTATCCTATGTTGTCATAGGAAACTGACAGTACATAAGCCAAATAATGCTCTCTCCAAACCAACCAGACTCTATTATTGAAATCTGTCATTTAACCTCAAAGAACAAGGGAGTTGCTGGTTTACTGCTGCTTTGATTTGTGGGTTTGTTTGTGTTATTGTTTTACTTAGGTGGTGCCAAACTAATCATTTAAAACACCAAAGTCACACAACAACACAAACAAATTTAGGCAGAGGTAGACCAGAAACCTCCGTGTTCTGTGATGTAAAATAACTGATTTTGTCACTGGAGTCTGGTTGGTTTGGAAAGAGCGTTATTAAGCCTCTACAGTATAATGGTGGTTTAATATAGCATACACTTAAAATTATGTTGTTTTTTTTTTTAAGTGGTTAAAATACCTTTTGCTGCTGATCCTGTCTACAGCAGTGCATTGCTTAGCTTCTGTGTTGGTACTTGTGTCTGCTTCTTCTAACATACATTTATACGCTGACTATCGACTATAAATACCTCATACAACCCCACTTCATACAATATGAACTATACCATGTAAGTGAATTGGCTTCTTTGTAGGTTAAAAACCTAAAATCTTTTTTTTTTTTTTTTTTTTTTTGCAGAATTCCACTTAAACTCTGCACATTATAAAACTGTATGTGAGTGTGTGCGAGTGTGTGTGTGTGTGTATAACATTGATTTTCATGGGCATGGAGTAGCATCACTGAACTTTTGGGCACTATTTAAAGTCACTACAGCCACTCTTCATTCACACTCATTCTGTGAGACCCATGTCTTAATCCTGCATTTGAAATATTATAGTTTCAGCAAGGCGATGGTAGAATTGCTGCAGTTTTTAATGGTACCACAAGGTTTTCTCTCTCATTGTTTGAGTGGCAGCGAGTGTAAGTTATGATGTCTACACCTTTTGTTTCTTACTACACCTTTGTAAACTATGTAACAAACTGTACAATCCTGCTAAAAGAAAAAAAAGTGGGGATTGTAGAATAATTAGATATTAGGGAGTGAATGAATGACAACATTCATGCCATTTTTACACAAGAACCAGGCGTTTCCCCTGCACAGTGTGTAAATACAGGTTTGTCTTTTATGTTCTTGTTTCTTATTCTTTGTGCTGAGTTGAAGATGTCGTCTGATTTTTTTTTTTAATGTAGCATCACGAATTTGAGGGTTTATTGGTTTGTAAAATGGTGGCAGTTGCTATTTTTGTACATACTTGTAATGTTTTAAAGAAAAAAAATGAATCTCTTAATTCTCCTGTCATTATTTCCCTCTCCGCTCTATCTGATAAACCTTATGAGCCTCCTCCAGATGTGTGGAACAATCAATCACTTCCACATGGTGAAAAAAAAAAAGCACAAAGCACCAAATTAGTCCAGGAGGTGTTGACTGGAGGCTGGAGAAGCTAAAACTCTTTTAGGAGTTGCTGCTGCTGCTGCTGCTGTGTTTCATGAGCTTTTAAGTCATGTTGATATGAACAGATGTTGTGCTCATGTTTGTTAACTCGCCTGCTCCTGGAGTTTTAAATGAAGGTCCACTGCACAGATGTGGTGGCTCAAAGTATTTGAAGAATTTGCTTATTTACATCCATATTAATTATCAGTATAACCAAATACAGTACATTTAGTTTTACATGACATTCCTCCGTACAGGCGGCTGCAGCAGACGTTACTGATACTGTGCCTCTTCACCAACACAATGCTTTACATTTTACTTCATGCTTCTTCCTGTTTTCAGCTGCTTGAATTTTTTCCGTGTTTTATGTTGGAAATTCATCGTTCATCTACATGTCCATTGTACAGCAAAAACTGTTGTATAAGTCTGCGACACTATTTTCATATAAAATGTACTAAAATAAAAACTCCACATATCTAACAGAGTTTGGACTCCATTTTTTTTCACACCCATAATAACTTACTGATTGAAGCCTTTTACTTTAAAGGAAGAGTTCAACATTTTGAGAAATATGCTCGCTTGCTTCCTGGGTCATGTCTAAGTGTGAACTCTTTGCAAGCTGCTCGTGAGATTTATTTAGGTTGTTTTGTTATGGTGCATGTTGTGCAAACTAATTATGGTTGTGTCCAAATAGGACCCCAAACCCACCAAAAGATCTTACAAAAGTGATCCTTTTTAGCCAAACCATGATTTAGGGGGCTTACCAGCAAGTGTTTTTTGCCCTTAACGGTAAACATAATCAGTGGTCGTGTCTAGATGGGAGCCCAAGATTTGTGAAACTGATTTGTGTACTTAACTGTGCATGTCATATTTTATGTGACAGTGTCGTGGTTAAAATATTCTCAGGGAATAAAAAACACTTGGTTAGGGAAAGATCTTGGTTTAGATTAAAATGATCACTCTTGTGAGATCTTTTGCAGGCTTGGAGTTCCCATCTAGACAAGATCCACTTCCTGGCAAATTCTAAGGTAACAAAAATACTTTTTTCTTTTTTTTTTGTTTCCTTATTCTTTTTGTTGCCTTGCCAGAGACATTGTAGGTGTTACTTCTAGATGAGAAGAGGAAGAGCTGCAATGATTAGTCAATAAATTGACTTCCCTGCCACCTATTTTAATGATCAATCGTATGTCATTTTTCAAGCAAACCTGTCAAACATCAATTGTTTCCAGCTTCTTAAATGTGAGGATCTGCTGCTTTTCTTTGTTATTAATGATAGTAAATGAAAGTCTTTGGGATTTGGAGCCGTTGGTTAGACAGAAGAAGCCATCTGAAAATGGTGAGCATTTTTTTTTTTTTTTTACACTATTTGACATTTCAGACTAAACCACACATAAATTGTCACATTAGTTGCAATTAACATTTAGTTGTTTCAATATAAAGCTGCAGCTAGCCGTGGATTAGCATAAATTGTTACAAAGACTGGAAATGGCTAAGACTAGTCTAGCTCATGAATTAACATGTTATATGTTGTTTGTTACATCTGGGCGAAATCTGAAGTGTAAAATTTAAAGTTTTTCACTGGTTGTATGTGGGATTGTTTTTGTCTTTTTTGCCCAAAAGCCCTTCTCGGGGTGAAAAGAAAAAATCATGGTGTGGATTAGCCTTCAGGGCTTTCTGTTAGAAATCTTATCTTTTAACAGTATTTCCCAAAATGTCAAACTTTTGCTTCATTTTCTTTCAATGACATGACAAGTTGACAGTTTGAGCCAATTTTATTAGTTTCCGTTGGAAAACCTATTTCAGACAAAGTATTTCATTGCAACAACACATTTCAATCTACAGTGTACACTTACAAAGGGTGTAAATAGGAAGGTCGGCTGAAACACGACTGGGTGCATTACAGTTAAAGCAAGAATGGTTCAGCAACCAGAAAATTAACATGAAGTTTGTGCCGGGTGGTGAGTGACTTACAGTCTGAGTGAGGAAAGGACTCCATCCCGACCAGTAAAATATTTACATAAGACAACATTTTAGCGGAAAATGCTGCATATTCTACTGTCAGGACGTTCAAACATAAAGGCAACAAAAAGAAAAGTCAACAAGATCATAAAAAAAGTACAGCAATGACAATTTAAAACCATGTCTCGTGTTATTCATATTTTAGTCCTTGTTTTCTCATCTTTACAAAAATTATTTGACTGTGTTCCTTCTACACCCGCTCCCCTCCCCGCCCCGATGCTTCTACAGTTAAGACAACAAATCTTTTTTTACCTCGAGTGATCAGGCACATACACATTGTGGCCTATATTAAAAATATAAAAGAGGACAGTGGAAAGATAACACGGTCTGGTTCGGGATGTTCTTAGTCGCTCATCTCCATGTCTTCCTGATGGTGATCGTCTCCGTTCAGCTTGGACTTTTTGGGGATTTGGCCCTCAGATCTCTCCATCTCCTCCTGGCCTTTGGGGGATGAGGCAGAGTCGGAGTCGCTCTTCCTCTCGTCGTCATCCTCCTCTCCTTCTTTTTCACTGTCATAACCTTGTTCCTCCTCATCGTAATCCCGAGTCACCTGTCAAGACGATTAAAGTGTTAAACAAAAGGCCCAAATACGAGGATTAACTCTTGACAACAAAATCACATAAAAGTAGCCACCTACTAATTCAAATAATAACTTCATTGCTCTATACATACCTTTACATCTCCCTTCTCACTGTCAGACTTGCGGTCCCGATCTCGCTCCTTGTCTTTACTCTTCTTCTTCTTACTGGTGGAGCGTTCTCTTTCATCTCTGCTCCTGTCCCTGTCCTCCCTCCTGTCTCTATCCCGGTCCTTCTCACGCTCCTTGTCCTTCTTTTTCTCTTTCTTGTGACTGTGAACATGACAAATGAATCATTTTTAGTTGTTCTACTCCAAAATAAAAGTTAAAGGGATAGTATGGATGATTTGACATGGGATTGTAGGAGGTTCTTACTGATAGCTTGTTAACATGCCCCCAGTTTGGAGAAGCAGAGGGAAATACCAACATGGAAGCGAAGCAATGTAAACTGTATTTTAGCCACAAGGTCCACCTAAAATTGCTTCTTTGCTCAACTAGACTCATCAGTGGAGTCTGGTGGGCTTGAACATTACAATACTTGACTTATGCAACAGTGGCTTCCCACTAGAAAAGACTGTCTGCCTAAAATCGATAATCAGTATCGATAAGTAGCTCATACAACCATGATGGCATGTAAAATGCACATGATAACTCACCGTCTGGGAGATGGAGACCTGGACAACCTCCTCCGGGGGGACCGAGATGCACTGCGGCTTCGTCTGTGCCTCCTGGGACATAAAGAAATAAAATCAGAAAAGGAAAATGAGTTATATGCCGTTGTGAACAGAGTTGTGCGCCCGTATTTCACTATCACGCTGTGCTCATACACACACACCGACTAATGCTTCGAGACCTCCTGGCACTGCTGTAGCTCTTGGGGGGTGTCTTGGACCTTTTCTTAGACTTTTCCTCCTTCCTCCTGTCCCTGATCAAGACACAAACAAGATCAACAACATCAGCAAACAGCAGCAGAAACTTTGCATGACCATCCTCTTCACAGTTCGAGTGAGCGAGGCACTGAGTCTGTTCAAAAACTGGATCGGCTCATCCAAGTTTCTGCAAATTTTTCTATTTTCAAAAAGTGCCAGTCTTGAAAATAAAAATTATGATTATACTTAGAGTTCGTTATATTGCCAGTCACAGTGGTCAACACATGTGTTCAAGCAATAAAATGAAAAAAAAAATTAAAAACACTACTTTGGCCCTCAGGACCATAATGGAGATGCTGACCTTGATCTACTGCGGCGGCTTCTATCCCGGGAATGGGACCTCCTCCTCCGTGGACTCTTGGACCTTCTCCTACTCCTTGAATGGGACCTCCGCCGAGACCTGCTCTTTGAACGTCTGCCAAATGAAGAAGTATCGCATTTTAAAATCAGAACACATCACTTCCAGAGATTACATATACAGTAATTGTCTAGTAAAGCATCATATCGCATTATTTTGCACACATCTGATAACTGTAGTCCACAACTGAAATGTGCAGGTGTCTTTACCTGTGTCTTGAGCGAGATCTGGACCGCCTGCGCCGTGACCGCGAACGGGAGCGGGAATGTTTGCGCTTGTCATCTTTCTTATCTGCAAAAACAATTATATGAAGTTAAATATGTACAACACTGTAAACTTCTTGCTGACATAATGGAACAAAAGTTCCACAGCTGAATAAACTGAACTAAAAACAGTAAGTTGATGCAGCTTCCAAGAGAAGCACACAGCCTGACATGAGAAAACACAGCACTCACTTCCTGGTTCAATGGCGGCAGAGATGAGAGACTGTGCCTCTCTGACTCTCTTCATGGCCTCTTCTATCTCCTTATTGGAAGCATCAGTCTTCAGTCCTGGATTCAAGTTCAATCCAGCCGCTAATGGATTCAATCTGCAAGTGCCATCAATTATTTAGACTTTTCCCACAAGAACATGTAGGCTGAAAATGGGATTTCATAACCTGTATGAAGAGTGTGTGCAGTTTCTTACTTTGGGTCCATGGACTGCATGAGCTTCAGGAAGTCTGCAGAAAGAGCCTGAAAAAGATATGGGGGAAGAAATGACCATTAGGAAAATATTTTGTTTAAACATCCTCCGACTATGAATGCAACTGATCAAGTGCTCACCTGGGGGTTCATGTTAGGTCCCGGCATTCCCATTGCAGCCATTTGCTCCATGTTGGGAGCTCCAAGACCTCCGAATGGTGTCCCTCCCATCTGAAATAACACAGTGACACTCAATATACACATATATATTTAGTGTTAAATTAACGGCACTCGTAACATTTTTAGTATCCAGCTGAAGGAACCCAGCAGCATGTCTCAGCAGTGAGTTCTGATTAACTGAATTAGTGCTTACAGTGTTACTAAATACAACACTAAACGAAAGAGCTTTTAGTGTTGACAGTAATTTATGGTAGTCTTAGTAAATCTGGCTCATGCACTAATAATTAGTATTCAAGAGGCTCCATTCACACCAGGGCCACCCACAGTAAAAAGGAAGAAAATGTATGCATTCAGTGCAATGAGGAGGAGATTTAATTTGAATTGCTTGCAAAGTGAACAGTACGCCCATTTCAAAGTTCCCTCTCTGCATGTTGCATCGCTGTTGAATTTTACACGGCCAACAATTTAAACAATTGTGATATTTTCTCGATTTCCTTCCACATCTAGCTCTCATTTAGCTCCTTCAACTCATACCTATGAATCAAATACAACTCGAAAACAAGTTCTCAATAACTTTGACAAACATTTCCATACTGCAAGTCTTCACAAACACAAAATTACAGTTCCATGTTTGTAATGAGTTTCAGATGACTAATGCTAATAAATATGCTAAGCCAACCAAGACAGCGCAGGTATCTCCAACAAGAACTTATCTAACAAGCTAATTAATCACCGGAAGATGTTGAGAAAGTTGTTGATGCCTCACTTACATTTTTGTTGTTGGAGGGTTAAGTTATGCTGTTAAAGTACTGACCGTAGGTGTGCTAACATTTACTAGCTGCAGCTGCTGTGGGGGACTTAGCCTTCAGGTTATGAAAAACGTGCACTCTTTAGCTTGTAGACATACTATATTTTGTGTTTGTTGAGCGTACTGCCCTCACCAGCTCTACATTTCACATTAAAAACAATGCAGTGACTGAAAATATTGAAATAACAATACAAGCTTTTGATATTTGTTTCAGGGAAATTAATATTTAAATTAATCAAAAAATAAAGTTGAAAAAAAAAAAAAAATCATTACACTTGCAATTTAGCCCTAGTTATGTTAAGTGTCACACGACACACTTATGACAGAAAAGTGGAACATTTGCAAAGATCATAAACACAACATAAGCTTTTCCATACTCACTGTTGCCAAAGGATTGGGTGTTGGAAGAAGGCCTCCCCCAGGCATCATTCCTGCCACGGCATTGGCTGGAGCCAGCAGCGACATAGCTTTAGATTCATCAGGAATGACTCCTGGAGAAGAACAACAACATTTCAGTACATGCTCTGAGCAAACATCGATAAACACTCAGACAAGACTTGCAGACAAGCCACCTCAGTCTAACTACTCTGTAGTAAAAAATAAGAAGTCCACTGTTTGTCTTGTCTGTAAATCTTGATCCCTGACTTTGTTTTGTGAAAGTATGATTGTAGGATTAGCAGCTATGAGTTTAAAAGTCACAATACACACTGTGGTCAACACTGCCAAGATTTTATCACCTGTACTTGTTTTTTAAGTCATGAACCAAACGTAAGCAAGCACAGCCAGTTGTCCCGTGGGATGTGCTCTCAACTTTCATTAGATGTTTTATGAACAAGCGACTCGCGCCGGCTGCTTCGCTATAAAGCACACAAAAACATTGAGATACAGAAAACAAAGTTCATGATTTGGGTGTAGACACAAGGGAACATTTCAACATCACTTACCATTACCAATAAAACAACAGAAAAGGTTCACTCATATTACCTCTTCTGGGCTTTGTTTGGTGGTGACTTTGTACAATCCCACCACAAAAAAAAAAACTTACTTGGCAACCAGATAAAGTGCTGCTAACAATCTACAGTACTGCTAATGTTTAGCCAACAGTAAAAACACTAAACAACATCAAAGCTAAACTGCACTAAACAGTAAAGGGCTATTGCCAGCAAAATCTGTGATAAAAATCATGAAAAATGTGCCCAAAGCTGAAGAAACCAAAACAGTAAAATCAAAGTGAAAATCTTATGGAGATGATCATCCATGGTTGTGCAATCTGAAAACAGGCTATTTTTTAAATCTGACATTTTACATTTTAAAAGGGGAGAGAGAGAGAGGGAGAGAGAGACATACACACATGCGCGCACACACACACACACACACAACAGAAAGGACACTTGAGAAACAGGATAAGGCTGCAGAAGACAAAACTGTTGGTGGCATTTTCAGCAGGGCCTGGTATATAGGGCTGGCTGAACCAGGAAAAAGAACTGTAAAACACAACAACAAAAGAAACACCACTGTTAAACGTGAGAGTCACTCAACTCTTTCAGAGTCATGTGTGGAGAGGGTCAATCAAAAAAGCATTTTTACTGCAACATCAAGCAGAGGCTTCAAACTACGTTTATCTCTCGTGTGTTAGTGACAATTTGGAAATACAGATGCACAGTGTCAAATAATACAAGGCTTTGGCACATGAGGCAGGTAAATGCCAAAAGCAGTTTGTGTGCTTATCATGATTAATAAACCAAATTATGTGCTAATTAACTTCCACCACATCTCCTGAAAGTATCTGTGTAGATGATGGCACACACCTTCAAAATCTATTCTAGCATGCACAGCTGATTAGTTCATCTATCCTGCATGCTTTGTGCTGGGTGTAGGGATGTCCCGAACATTTTCCCGATCGGAGCCAATTAACTATTAGGATTCTACCAATACAAAGTTCTGATCCAGCATTTATATTCTTTTTTTAATGCAGTTGCTCAGTGTATAATGATGCGCTCCAGTCAACATCGAGGTCAGAATTTTCCACTTCAAATTTCCAACTTCCAACCTCAAAAAAAAAAAAAAAAAAAAGTATTAACTGACAATCCATGTTTCATGTACCATTTACCTGAAGCTCAGATTTTTTCACGATTTGGTTTGGTCTCCCTTGTTAGTCTAGAAATAGCAGTAAGTGCACCCCATTCCAGATTAATTTGATCAATTTGTTGAACAAGTACAGGCAGTTTCAAGTGAGAGCTTTATTTTATTATTGTTTAAATTGTTTGTGCTTTATGGATTAATGTTTCAGTTACTAGAGTGCAGCTAGAATAGTTCAAATTAAAATGAGAAAGATCTGTGTTTTCTATCATCTTATTAACTGATTATTGATTGCTAACGTGCTGATCAGTTAAGGAAAATGTGCCCCTGCACAATGCCAAACATAAAAACACATGGCTGATTGGATAGGAACGGCTAAAAAGCAGGAGAAGTGAATAAAGGGAGAGGATGACACACAGCAAAGGGCTGCAGGAAGGAGTCAAATCAGTGGCTGCTGCAGAGGACTGAAAGCCTCAGTACCAAGGCAAGTGTTCTACCAACTGAGCTATAGGGGCACCCCAACAAACTAACAAGTTTCTTTGGTAAGTACGCACATAATTGAACTCAAAGCAGCACAGCTTCCTTGCACATATAAATGAAACAGAAGAGGAAAATTGTGCACAAGGTAAAAGACCCCACTATACATTTTATGACACTTGACTAAATGATACTATCTATTCTCTCAATTAAATACAGACAAATATATCTTGCTCCCATTATAGTGCAACGAGTCTACTAAGTAAAAACACCGACTCTGTGCAGAATTCCATTGGACTTGTTCTAATAGGAGACTGGAAATTTTGAAGTTGTTTGGAACGCAGCATTAGCCTAATCAGGCAAAGATTGTATTTAATTAGGCAGTCCAGTCTGCATGTTTGGTGAACAGCGCTGCATTAAGAAAACAAAGCCAGAACCACAGTACACCCATGCGGGTGTTTTCACTTATTTGGCTGATTAGACCGCTCCTAAGTACTGTGCAGACCTGTGAGGGCACGGTCACACATGCGCAAATACAAGGGAGTGACCATCGCCTGCCGAGGCAAACGTCTCACACACACACACCTTTGCTATTGGTTGAAGTTCCAACTTCGCCAGTCGAAGTTCACAAATTTGACCTCCACGCAAAGTGAGGACACAAATTTGCACATGTGTGACCATGGCATAAGACTCTGCTTGACTGACGTCTCCCTCACTCTATTGTAAGTTTTATTTCACCTGGTAAGGCGGGGAAACTTACACCTGGAGTTTGGTGACCTGAGCAAACTCCCATCACAGCCCCACCCAACCTTACCCAACATGGGTCTAATCAACCAGTGTCTGAAAACACCACTGTGTATGTGCAGGGTCTTGAAAAGGTTTCCTAGTGTTGTGGTTAACAATCAATGGATAAAAATGTTTCAAAGTGGATCTGTTATGACTCCAAATCAACTACATGTATGCTACATAACAAATTATACCCAAGTTAAAATGGTTTAACTGCAGATCTTTTGGAGGTGTACAACACCTGCAAAATGTTGCTGATAGAGGAGACCTAAAGTGGCTTTTGTCACTGATGCATGCTGTCAGTGTCAAGTATCATGAATTGAAATTCATTGGTTCAAGCACAATAGAACATTTTAAGTGAAAACAATTAAAATATAAACAGAGGATCAGAACTTAAGTCAATACCAATTAATTAAAAATAATCAGTCTCGATATCAATCCAGCAGATCTGCTCGGGGCATCCCTAGTTCGGTGCATGCCTACTAATCGACATACATTTTTATTTTGGAAAAAAAAAAAAATTAAAATCCTTTGAACATGTGAGGAATTGAGATTGCCCTGCGCCCTCTCCCCCACCCCCTCATTTTGCTTAAGAGTTGTGTGGCAAATTTTTAAAAAGAAAAGATGCCTTGAACAGAGAGAAAAAAAATAAAGAGTTAATATTTTACTGCAGAACAAGAGAGAGAAGGGGGCTTGCGAGCCTGGTGCCATTATTTTTTCTAATCTCCTGATGGCAGCAGAGGACCACTTTCAGCCAGCAAGGAAGGGGCTCTCTGCAAATGACTTGTCCACTATGAAAACCACAACACAAATAACAGAGAGAGAAGTTTACAGCTAGATTGTAAGACATGGACACAAATGTACATTTCCCTTTTACATACCTAGAAATGCCAAGCATAGAAAAGCTTAGCTAAGTTTGCTTGGTCAAAAAAAGACTCACAATGGCTCAGATAGTGTTTGCAAATCTATTACAACAGCCTACACATTGTGACGTATGTTCAGAGATAGCCATGTGAGTGAGACAGGAATAAAACAGACACCCACCTTCAGCAAAAGGGACCACAATCAAGGCTCTGTCCACGAAGACGGTGTTCGTCAGGTGTTGGGAAACTCCCACCGACTCAGACTCAAGGAACTTTACAAAACAGACACGTGAAGTCACAGGCAAGGGAGAGTCACTGGAAAAAAATACAGATATGTTGTGCAAAGAATACAAACAAGGAGACCCAACATGCCTTCTTCAAACTGACTTAAGTGAGCTGTGTGTCCCCAGGGACATCTGTGTTAATAATGGATTATGGGCTATACAATCTTGTCCCAATCTCTGATCTCTACATCTTCTGCTTAGAATGATATAGTATCATAGAAACATTTGATCATAGTGTCCTGTAATGTTAGCAACTCTCATTGACAATCTGTTGAGAATCAAATATCACTGTCAATCACTGATGCTTTGAACCATTATCTTTTCCCCACTGGTTGCCTGTAAGTGAAATTATGATTGAACTGTCACTATGTTGTTGTTAAAGTCCTTGACATGTCCTACCTGCCGAGAAGCCGGATGTAATTCGATCGAGGGGAATACAAAGCAGAGACAATTATTTCCTGCTGTAGTCAATGTTAACATACTGTAAAGTATGCACTGCACAAGCTTATTAGCATCCCAAATGGGATAAATGGAACCCAAGGGATGAGCAACAGGAAGTCAGTGACATACTACTAATGTGAAATTTATTTGTTTTTCCACTTTGTTAAAATCAGCATTTACTACACTAAAGGGATAGTTTAAATTAGAAGTGGCGATACATTAAATCAGTGTGTTACCTACAGCAGATGCTGAGTGACACACCCCCACTTTAGAGAAGCAGAGGGGCGTACCAGCATGAAAGATAAACATTGTACTGCTACAGACCGGTTAAGCAGTAAAAGCTATAATGGCTACTTTGGGGGAAAAAAAAACAGCGCCCCTAAAGCAAGAAAAAAAATCTGCTTATGTCTACACTATATTTTGAATATTTCAAACTCTTTGCCTTGCAGTCAGACAGCCTTTACATAAGCCGAATAGGCAAACCATGTGTTTGAAAAGGATAGTTCTGATTCATTTAAGTCACAATAAAACTAACTAACCAATCCAGGCAGCAGTAGACCAGCAACTGTGTTTTGTGAGATAAAATTACTGATTTCACTATCGACCTCCATCTACTGTAGGTAATACACCAACTATGGAGAAGTACCTCATACAAACCTGCTTCAACTGATCTGAACTATCACTTTAAATCAGTGTATACTACATTAAGAAAATGCTGTAGCTGTTACATCTTGGGCTGCAACAGGTTATTTACACGAATGAATCTGACCATTTCTCTTCCGACGGTTCAATTATTTAGTATATAAGCAGAAACGAGAAGTGAAAATACACAAATCATTGCATTTCCGATTATGTAACACAGAGAGAGGGCAAATGGGCCTCAACAGGTTAACATTCAGTATTTTCGGAGCTCAGACAATCAATCAATTAATTGACAAGTGAGCAATTTTCGTCATTTACCATGCAAAAACGCTGGACTTACACTATTTGCAGTTACTCAACTATTGTACATATTTTCATTTTCACTGTAAAACTACAGTTGTTGGGGTCTGTACCAAACAAACATGTTTTCTTACATCTGGAGAACAAGCTTCGTGGGCCAGGGCATCTCTGCACGGAACCACAATGCTTCATAATGTTAGAATACTTTTTTTTGCCAAACGCGACTTGCAAAATATTTCACTCAATTAAGCACCATTAAGTAAACTGAATTTCTCCGGTGTCTGATGGTTTGTCCAAACCAGATACAATGTAAACCCCATTTTAGGTTTATGTGCAACCATTCTGCTTGATAACTGACTAAAACAATTCAAAGATTGTCAGCGATGTTAACTTAATTAGCTGTCGACCGATTAATCGGCGAAATGTTTCGGTGCTTTATACATTCCGTTTGAAAAAGAAGGAGAATTTAGATCGATTCTAAACCTCTCACATAAATACACAACATGAAAAGTCCTCAGTATGTGTCTCTCATCATATAGTAACGTTAAGGGGAGTGACAACTGCTGCATTCAGTAAAGACGCGGGCAAACATTAGCATTAGCATGCCGTGCAGTGAGGCCTACTCTACACTACAGGCCTCAACGGGAGCCCCGCGTTAAAGCTAACGTTAGGTAAGACACCGTTTTGCGGATTAAAGTTCATTATACTCACTCAGGTGGAAACAATTTGAGCTCCTCTATGTTTCCGAGGAATCCAAACAGAGTCCTCATTTGTTCGGACGTTGTGCTCGGGGACACATTTGTCACCTGAATGACGTGCGTGTTGGAGTTCATTTTCGCGACTGCTAATCAAGCTAGCTAGCTTTACGCTAGCAACGTGCCTGGATCTAAAACAAAAGAAACGAGTTGAGTAACGTTTACGAGGAAAAAAACATCAGGCGAACACACAAGTTAGCATCTTTCATGTATATAGAGGGTGGTTAATGTTTGCTGCGGACGAGAAGACAACGACCGAGAGCTGCACACAGCAACAAAGCAGCTTCCCAAAATGTCGCGAGGCAGCAATGCTGCTTTCACGTACAGTTTATAAGCTCGTAGTTAAGGAGCTTTGCCCTACCAAACACAAATTGTCCCATTCAAATAGGGCGCGATCATATGATAGTAGGTTTTGTTGCTATTTAAAAAATAATACTAACACTACTCCTTTCATCGTGTTATAGCATCACAGTAAAAAGCTAACTTTGTGTTATATGTAATAACTGTAGCCTGGCCATTACTGGAATTTTTAGGCTGATACTGATCAATCAATTTAAAACATCCAATAATGATATTTGAGTCGATAGTTTTTTTTTTTTATTATTTTACACAAATGCATAATATAAAAGAGCAATTTTGATAGAAATCCCTTAAAATTGGTCTGTGTTTTTTTAGTTGTAAAATCCGCTTTTCAGTGCTCTCTGGCAAACAAACTATGTAATGGTGAGGTGACACATTTTCTGATCACCTAAAGCCTACTTTGGTATTTCTGTACTAACAATTTCTTGCTACTTATCAGCAGACATATTCACCAGTCCTGATATATCTTCAATAAGCTAGTATTGGCTGATAGATCAGCCTTAAGAACAGACTTGATTTATTGGTATCAATATTGAATAAAATCTATCAGACAACATTTAAAAGTTTGTTTTAAACTATAAAACAACAACAAAAACAAATAAACCAATCAATTAAAATTAAATTCCTGCGCAACTAAGTATAATTTACTTAGGAATCATTCATATATAAAAATTACAACTGGCATTTTTCCAACTGTACATGAAGGCAGCATGGCTCGCAATACGTCCGAAATCAAAGTGGGTGTGGTTTAGGTTGTGTCACAGTATTTTGTTGCTAGGTTGCTAGCTAGTGGCATGTCCTAATCAAGTGTCTTTTTTTGGTCGTTTTCTTCATGCAAACATCGTCATATTTCAAGAATGAAAGATTTATGCAAAAAATACATTGGTAATGTTAAACAGTCAGTGAGTGCTTCGGTTTGTGTTCGGGTTAAACAAACAGCACCGGAGAGCAACTCAACGACCCACATCTAGGCGCAAAGTCGTGGCTTGCTAACTTAGCATCCCGGGTTCATGCATGTCAACAGGTTGCTGCAGCGTTCGGTACGGTAGTTATTTTGACTGTATCTCCTGCCATGGATGTTAACGATGTCACTAAATTTCAATGAAACGTTGGTTAATGTTCCTCCATAAAGTTGAGGATCCAATCAGGTCAACAACTCAAGGCAGCATAATCCCTGAACCAGCTGTCAAGATGGAGCTGCAGAGATCAACTGCATGAAACAGGCAAGTAGATTAACTTCTGCCCCTTTTCTGTAAAGATAAATTATATTTTCTGCCCATAAAAACGTTGGGGTTTTAGAGCTTTAAAGGCTAACATTGAAGCGAAACGTATGAAAACACTGCCTGCAGAGCTCTGGGAAACCAGTATTATAGATGCAGAAGTGTAACTGGCAAGGCTTAAAAACCACATCTAACATGAGTATCAGAATAATGGGGAAAAAAATAAGAGCACGTGTGTAAAAACACACCATTTATCTTTCGATTGCCGAGTCGAGGAAGTGAATTATACTGGAATAGACATAATAGTAGGAAGAGAGATGAACAGTGATGTTGGTGATTATCCACAAATGAAATGAGTTAGATTAAATCGTGTGATTGTTTATACCGTAGATGGATAGTAAAGGATGTTATTTAAAGCGATTTTTGGATTGTAATCAAACTTCAAGAAGATCCCGTAGATGTCAAAACAAATTAATTTATTATAGGAAGCGTTAAAAAGATGTTGCAAAGTTTCTCTTTCAGTTAAACAAAAAGTGCAAAGACTGTTTTAAAAACTAAATCTTTTTTGGCAAAGATAATTGACTGAATAAATAGCTGTAATTATTTTAAGTGGCTCTTCACTCAAAGGATTGAAATTTGTGCACTGACCTCTGACATGTTACCTTTAGGGTTGCAGTGGTATGAGATTTTCACTGTTCCTTAATTGTCTCAGAGAATATCACAGTTTCATGGTATTATACAGTTACTGACAATATTAGGCTATCAGTTACAATGACCCTCAGAGGAATGGAAATAAGGTCTTTTTGTGGAATAAAACCTTTATTATGTGGCTGCAAAGAATGGTTATTTTCATTGTCAATTAATCTGTTGATTATTTTCTTGACTAATTGATTAGTTGTTTGGTGTATAGGGTTTCTGCAGGTCCTTAAAAAGTCTAAAATGTTTCAAATTCAATAATTCAAAATGTTTTAAATAAATCTTGACAGGTCTTGAAAATGGATTGGATTGTGGAGTGAAGGCTAAAAAGTTGCATTAATGCCTGTCATCACACAATATTGTTCTAAATTCACAACAGGAGCATCACCAAAGTTTTTCAAACCAATTGATTGGTTACTAAAATAGACAAACACATTTAATACTTAATTTTTGCAGCTCTACTTTATCATAATTGCACTAAATATCATGTTCTATATTTTTTAATAACACTAAAACAATAGAATTCAATACCGTAGATACATTGTACATTGTACATTGTATGATAACTGGCAATTGTCATATCATGGTGTACCGTAAAACAGTATACCACTGCAACCCTAAATCTTCATACTCCTACAGGTTTTGATCTCTGAATTATTTTTCTTTCTCTTTCAGGAAAATGTTTGCAAGTTAAGCAATATAACTATGAATAAGAAGGACATAAAATGGTGAATAGTTTCCCATGTCTGCCCCCATTCTCATGACACCAGCAGGGAGATATGGGCATCCTAAGACTGGTAGCCAGAATCATGGGTAGGATCAGCACTTTCCGGTCCTATCAGTTTGTGCTGCTCCTGGCTGCTGCACTTGCTGTTGTAGCTTTTTATTACTTTGGCTCAGAGAAGCAGAACTTCTCCAGCACCACAAAGAGGATCAAGCAGACCCAGGCCAGCCACAACACCAACAGGAACGATGCAGACCTCACTGTGGACACCGGCCTCTCACGCCCAGCTGCATCTGAGGAGCAAGGAGAAGAGGAGCGAGATGTAGGTGGAGAGAGCGAGGGATTCAGGTCCAGCGATGCTGGCGACCATCACTACCACGCACTCATGATGTTCACTAAGGTGGACAAGAGCCGGAGCCTGCAGGACAAGTTCAGGGTGGCCATGTTGTCAATGGTGAAGCACGGACGCTTCCTGGAAGGAGAGGTGCTGGTCCTCCACTTTGTGAGCGACCAGGCCAGCAAAGAGCTGGGAGAGAGGATGTTGCAGGAATTTCTCCTTGATGCAACGTTCAAGTATGAGGTAGGAACTCTAAACGTGTTTTCACTGGTCTTCACTGGTGCTTGAAGCTGTGATTGCATTACTTTTATAATTCACTGTCTGCCTGAATGGTCTGCTTTTCAGATAAAGAAATAAGTTGGAAAGAGTGTGAGAAATTTTGAAACTAGAAACTTTGTTGTGTTTTTCTTTAATGCGTCATCCTTCTGTTCTATCATGAAACATTGTTTTGGTTGTTTAAAGCACAGTATCATCTGATTTGATGTGATGAAGAAGTAAAGTAATAAGTATGTTCATAAATAAATATAGGATTTCCCAGCTTTAAGGTGCTGGAATAGCTTGAAAATGCACCTTGAAAATGTTTGAAAAGTGATTGAATTTGACTGGTTGATATTTTCAACATAATTGTTACAATAGCTAACACAAGTAGCATTAAATAATCATGATCAAAACAGTCAAAGTTGATATGGGTAATTCTGTAAATTCCATTTTTTGCAATTGCATTCATGGTAACATTTTACATGTGATGATAAAGGTTTTGCAAGTCTGGAAAGTTTCCGTACCTTGAAAGTGCTTGAAAAGTGGTTGAATTTTGTTTTTCACAGAATGACAATTTATTCTGTTTTATTAGTTCAATAGTGAACACTTGAGTCAGGTGCAAAAAGGCATTCACAACTTCTGCAAAGGAGAGTCATTTCTGCACCAGAACACACCATATAGACAAACTGGAAATGGGTGGATGCTGTCAAAATGTTGCACAAATGTAACACTCTGGGTTTTTCAGCCTCTTTTTGCATGTGATCCAATTTCTAGGTCCAATATTCTCATGAGTCAAGCAAGTAGACTGCCAACCCAAATCTGCTTTTTTGCATATCCAGATTGATTTTTAGAGAGTCTGGACATCAAAAACCCAAATTTAAATGCAATTTTCGCAAATTGGATCTAGGACACATTTGGAGGGGGGTTGAAATATGATTCCAATTGGATTTATTGTGATGCGTCTCAGTCCAGACGCTCTGAAATCGAATTTGAGTGGCCAAAGTGTCTTCCGTGTCACTGTCAACGCAACACACAACAATGACGTCAAATCCAGAGTGACGGAAGTGCATCATAGCGGCTGAGCAGAATCGTGCCGCTATGAAGGCAACGACGATAACAGTCCATGGACAGATGCTGAAATATATTGTCTGCTGGTACTTTCGGGGGAGGTTTCTGTACAGACTCTCCATTTTTCATGCTTCCACACTGGAGAGCTACGTCACCAGTGTACGTATTTACTGACGCCTATCATCACCACATCAACCCATGCTGACATGTCTGGAGACAAAAATCCAATTTGATCACTTTCAAATCACAGAACTGACAGTTTTGTCAGATCTGATTTGATCATCACCATCGCCAATTGTCCACCTGCCCAACTGTGATGCAGAGCCCAATTACCATGTCAGAAAGGTGTTGGGGTGACAAGATTAGAGGCACCGTTCAACAATCTGACAAGCACTCGGTTTGAAGCAAACTGACCTGGTGTTAAAGCAAACCCAGGTCTCCTCGATGAGGAAGACCTGTATGTGCTGTTTGAAGTTGAAACACATGGGGGCAGTGTTGACCTTCCAAACCAATTCCTCACTAATGGGGATACCCCCATCTCTACTGTGATGTCTGTGCCAGAACAGAGGATTATGCCCTCTCTCTGTTGCTCTTTCTGTTGCATGCAATGTCCTGCCCCGTTTTCCCTCTTTTGTATTCTGCACGGAGCACACAACCATAAACTTGTTTACAAATTACTTATCCCTTTCCACATCCTCCTCACCAGCTCGGCCTTCGCTCTCAGGAATGTCTCATCATCTCCAACATCTGGTGTGGATGTTACAGCTCTGTATTAGCTCAGGCAGATCCCATGCCTGCTTTGGATTGGTGAGGGGGGTTGCTCAGCTTGGCATCCTGGCAGTTTTTGAGCCTGCTGTTCTGATTACTTCCTGTTCATTTCACTCTGTACTCAGACTGAGCTCAAAGTCTTGGAGGAGCACAGCTGAAGTGTGTATTGTAAAATACTGGCCAGGTTTACTGTTCAGAACTCAAATGTGATGGTGAAGTGCTGCTACCAGGGTGTTAAAGAGGACCAGACAGCATCCATTTCTCAAAACTATAGCCCAGGCAAGCAGTGATTATCTCCCCAACATATACCCAAACATCTTACCAATAAGAAACACATTTTTAGAATTAGTTAGAGTGTTGATGTGTAAATACATACTTAAGAGTTTAGAAGAGATAAGTTCAAGTAGTGGACCATCCTAAGGCTATGGTGCTGTTGCTGGCAGTGTATGTTCATAATGTATTGCAACTGAAGTATATAAAGGATCGATCAATGTGTTTTTTCCATTTCACTAAAGGAGGCAAATATTGAACTTTAACTACATGAGGCTACGTTTATTTGATAACTTTAGGTAGCTGCTTTACAGATTCTTAGTGTTAAAACAAAGTATAAATCTCTGTTATGAGCTGTTATGATGTATTATTATAGATCAGTCTCCCCAGCAGTATAAAAAGCAGCCTAATTAACATTTGCATAGTGCAGTGGGCACAACATTGAGTGAGACTATGTACAGAAATAAGCGGCTGCATCACAGCCAAAGTAGCACTTTTTTCAATAATTTATTTTTTGTGAATCAGATTTGAAAAAACTCAGATAATTATAAAGTTGCTAGCATTCGGTCGACCTCTAGAATATATAGCAGAGCCTGACTAAGACTGGATTTGAATTTTACCCTTTTGATTAAAGTGAGGTGACTGATATGGGATTATTACAGATGTATCTGCACTGATGTATATAAGTAAAAAGAAATTGTACTGAAATGCCAAATTGGATGTGAAGCAATTTAGAGGCTGTCTCCATTACATAGCTTATTCACCACACAGAGGTGTCGCTCAGATCTTTCAACTGTAAAACACATATCTTAAAAGAAAAACAACTAAAAAGAATCTGTATTAAGATTTTCTGTTAACATAAAAGTTTTCATTTCATTATCAAACTTTTTAAAGCTCCTAAATATCAGTCAGTACCTGCCTCAAAAAATTCAATATTGGTCTTGCTGTAATTTTAGATTAAAACCCTTTAAATTTGGTTATTCAATTTTAAGGCAATATCAAAGATTTTAATTTTATTATTATTTTATGTGAAGTCACTAATGTGGAATGAGGTGACACAATGTTTACTGAGTCATGGCCCACTCATGAAAATATATATATTTTTGCAGTATTACAGACCGGGTATCTGTGGTGACATTCCTGGAACAATGCTGGGTTAAGTTACTGTAAAGATAATCTCTATAAACAGATATCTGCATACGAATTCTGAAGTACTTAATCATCATCAGTTTGGCGTACTAATGCAAACTGCAAATCTGCTAATGCTGCAGCTTCACATTAAAAACAAGTTGACTTTTATTATGAAGTAGTTAAATGCAGTGTGTTTGTCAGTGAGCTTAACACTATTGTTCATCAAAAATGCATCAACAAAACAAGTCAAAGGTACTTTTCTGCATTTGTTGACAGCAGATGAGTTTGAAATATTGTAGGAAGTAATGAAACAGTCAGGGGCAGCGACAGTGAGCTGTTAGATGAAAGGGCTGCATGTATGCAGGCTGCACACCTCCAATGTCTTAGTGAGGTAAGCAGCTCTTTTTACTGTGCCCTGAAGTGTGCAGACTCATGCTACCTGCAGCGTAAAACAGATCCTGGTTGCTCACAGAATGATTGAAGAAGGTCAATTATTGTCTGGATTTTTTATTAAAATGAAAATGGTTTGTTTTGTTGTCCTCAGAATTCTGTGACCTATGGAATTAAACTGCATTTGTCGTTACCATCAGTAACTACAAGTGTCCCCAAATCAACCAGGACTGAAGTCTGTGAGATTGCCACTTTAAAGAATTGCGACCAAGATAGGTATTAAGCTATCTAAATCACCTCAGCTGCTCCTGCCCTAGTTCAACCCTGGCCAGAGACTTTAGGTGCATGCAGTTCCTTTTCTCTCTCTTGCTTTTCTGTCTAATGTCTACTGCTCACTTTCAATGAAGGCACTAAATGCCTCCCAAAAATCCTAATTAAACAGTCTTTCTGCTGTACTGAAATATGATGGTTGACGTTTGCACTGACGCCATTATATCTGTGATATGCTAAAACTGACCAACAATTAGTCATGTATCAGTCAGGCTCTAGTTAGTACACAGTGGTCGAGGGAAACAAGTGATTCCAGACCAGTGCTTTTGAACATCATGGATTGAGATAATGAATCATGAAGTAATGTTCTGCCACTACAGACAGTGGCTGTGTCCTGTTTCTGCTGATGTGCACACAAACAAGCTGCCAAAGTTCCAGATGGGATGGGGACTCCCCAGGGCCTGACCAAGACAGTACATATGAGCATGTTGACATCCTTGTCTGCTCATCTTGAGCCTCATCCTTTTAATTATTTATCTAAAAGGAGCACGAGGGTAAGGCAGCGGTTACGCAAGACTTTGGCCTCCATCGCTTCCTAACAGTGGTTACTTCAGTGACCCACTTGACATTCGCAACAAACAGCCTGCAGAGTCACACTGCCCAGAGGCTGAGCTCATTACTGCTGACCAGCATTCACACAGTCCTCATGACACAACAGGCTGAGTCTTTCTCTACTCAAGCCATCACTTCATTGAATGTTTCACTTTTGTATAATTTCTTTAAGTGTGTATTTTATAATATTGCATAACTGACTGCAGGAAAGTGCAGTCCAGTAAATTTAAACTGCAAATAGACAACTTTTTTTCTATTAACTTAACATCATGAACTAAATGTTGAGTGCACAGTGTAATGACTATTGAAAAATGACCCCATCCTTGCTTAGATTGGTTCCTTATTCAAGCCTCACGTTCACTATTCACTAAATGATGTCGTCACTATTGCTGAACAATTTTGAAAAAATATTTAATTGCAATTACTTATGACTGATATTACAATTTCAATATGATTGGCAGTATCAGTGGGAATGATCATTTTTACATCATTATTCTTATCTTCATTAAAAAAAAACATTTTAAAATGGTTATGGTGTGATATTGACGGGGGTCTGTGCCAAACAAAGATGTTTTCTTAAGTTTGTCATATGATGTGTAGGCCAGGACTTTGAACAATTTTCAATTTTAAATGGCATTTTGTGACGAATTTCACCTTTAACAAATATTGCACCTCCTGCAATTTGAAAGTTGCTGCAGGCCATATTGGGATTCCAGTAAAATTTCAATTAATTGTGGGGCAGTCCATTCATCTGCCCCCTCTGCCATAGTGTCACTCAAAACACACCAGTAACTTCTAGTGTGTATGTGCTAGTGCACAGGTATGTGTGTGGAAAGGTGCATGTATTACTGTCTTTCATGTGGGATATTAAGTATTTCTGTGTGTATTTGTGGCGAAGGAATCCATCTAAAATGAATCACCCTGCGAACAGGTAGTCTGTGGTGGGCAGGTGGCCTGATTGTAAACTTTTATTTTGGTTTTGCATCATTGGTTAGACTAATATTAAGATTAAGATTGATATTTAGAAAACCTGCCCACACAAAGGCAAAAATGTTATTGGTACAGAAATAAATGTCAAAATAACAGGATACTGTTGTTTTAAAGTTATGCACACACACAGCTTTTCCTGGTAATAGCGCTCATTCTTTGTTTCCGTGTATACAGACTTAAAAATCTCGATTCCTCCCCTCTCATCCTCTGTGTAGTAGAAGTTATACTAAGAGAGCCTGGCCACAAAAGTCAAAAAAGGGAATTTTGCTCAGCGCTAGCGTCCCGTCAAAATACTGCCAAACATGTCCAGCCTCTGAAGTCAACTATGTGCAGCTGGTTTTGTTTGTGAACTAATAATACCACTTCGCCAAATATACGCAATGCCAAAAGTATCAGAAGTATAGAGAACAGAGCAGGCCTGTATTTATTTTATGAGTGAAGAAACAATGTTGTTTGGCGCTTTTCTGTGTGTCCAAAAACCTGTGATCTTTGAAAAATCCGGGTTGGAGGAGGGTCTATTGAAAAACTCTTGCAACTCTGTAAACTCTTGCACATTAAAATGATATGCAGGAATAACCTCTAAACAAAATACGCTCTACAAACTTAATTGAATCGACAGCTGTTTGTCACAAATTTATTTGTGTTCAGCTCCTGTTAAAGGGTGGGTCTGTCCCTCAAAAACCACTGGTCCTGAGTATAAAATAGTAACTAGTACTTAGGCTTCTTGTGCAAGCAACAGGAGTGAGTGCAATCAAGTATGCTTACATGACAAAATTGCAGTTTGCCATCAAGTGTGTGTTTTGCACTTTTAAAAACTCACACAAGACTTTTTGGGGGGATGCTGTGTCAGCTTATATTTGGGTGTGCTGCCCAAACAAACACTATGCATAAAAAAGCTGACAGCTACTCAGCTACACAGTATATTAGTCAGAATGGTGGTCAGTTGATATTTTTTTTTTTTAGGCCTTAGAAATACGCCTTAAATGTGCATCGATAAGCTTCTCCATGCCAGTCTTTATACCTGGTCATTATATTTGATGAGTGCCTGGTTTTAGTTGTCATCCACCTCAGCAGAGAAACTGAAACTGAACTCAAAAGACACACAGCAAGAATCTTTTGTAGTCATTTCATCAAATGGTTAAATGTTAAGTGAATCACAGTCTGTGTTAGAAATGTGTAAAGCAAATTTCTTAAGACCTTGTTGCATTATTTAATGTGGCCAGCTGGGAAAAAAGTAGTAAAATGAGGGTTTAGCTGAGTTCTCACCATGAATTGTTAATGAGGAAAAATTACAAAATGGTTTAGTTTGAGAATTTGTTAGAAATTCACATGCTGCAAAAGGTGGAATCAGGTTTCTCTGTCCGCAGTTAATTTTCTCTGTCTATACTTATTGTTACTTCCATCAAGGAGGCAGTCTTTTTGGTTTGGTTTGTTTGTTTCTCTGTTCAGTCAGCAGGAATGTGGAAAAACCACCGACCCAGTTTTCAGGAATCAGATCCAAATCGTGAGACGGATACACAAATTATTTTTAAATTTTGTTAACATTGCGAGATAGTTCAGTCGTCCTGTGGTGTGTCTCTTGGCTCTGATTGGTTGTGACTGACAGAGTTTGTTGTGATGAAAACAGAGCATTACCTTTTTGTTTGAAGATAAACATTGAAACCAGAGCAGTAAAAAGTAGAAATGAAACCTCGCCCAGCCCTGTTGTGTCACTTCTTGAAATGTTTCCAAAAGTGTACTTACATGTGAAACTGTGAACATAAATACTGATGGTAGCACTGTGATGCAGCTCGTATAACTACAGTAATACATTTTGGATGAATTCTAAGAAATGTATAACATTTAATTGCAGTCCCAGTGAGCGAGTGAGAATTATTTATCAGGACTTTAGCAATATTACTTGTTGTACCCACAGTGGTGATTTATGTGCCATTACATCACATTACCACCAGCAGTCCAGGACAGAGGGCTTACCTTAATCTGCCAGGGATCATTAAATGATGTTTGCCCATCGAGGCACATGGGCCTGATTTATAATACGAGAGCCATATTGTCCAGGTTTTATCTGAAGGCTCTCACATGCGCGCTCACTGATGCCAGGCTTAACCAAAAAAAGACTCTCCACAGGAAATACTTTGTCCCAAACCAATGTATTTATTTCCTCCCGCAGGAAAGAATTAATGATAATCAGTGCTTACTATATTTAAAATAAAAATCCTCTTTCAGTAATCTGTAGAGATATCTGCTGTACATGATCAGAGCAGAAACTGCTGCCTCACAGCTGTCGTAGGATTTAAAGCTCAGAGGAGCAGCACTGACAGGCAGGAAACTTGGACACAAGAAGATGGAGTTTAATGGAAATTGGGTTGTAGATCAGGATGACTGTGCCTGATCATCATATAAAGAATTATGTCAAGACACTGTGGCGCTCTCTACTAATTGTAGTTGTCTGTAGTGGACTGCAAGCGTGTCTCAGTCCGCTCCCTCACTTTTCATGTTTACAGTCGAATCTGTGAGTGTGAGATGCTACCTTGTGTTGGCCACGTCTAGATTCTGTTTAAAATAGATAATTAAAAGATTAAAAGGACTGGTTGATGCTGATAGGTTCAAATATGTTGCTCATTTTGACCAATTACCTTTAAAATTCCATAGATATTATTCAGTTTGATGAAGTCATGTTTTGTCAGGGCCGTCCCAGATACCACTTTTGATGCTTCAAAGCTTCAGTGAGAATTATTTGAAAATATTTGAAGCTTCATACTTTCCTAAAACTAATAACTTTCCTCAAACGCATTTACTTACACTGTGCTTTCTGTTTGCAGATATTCTTCTCTTCTGTGTGCTTGTATAACATACATGTGTCTGGTTTTCCAGAGTTCCATTTGTTCTATTTATCAGTCTTTTGCTCCTTTTTCACTACAGCTGACACAATATACCTTTCCTTGCTTCAGAAAGAAATAAAAGTATTTATATATTTATACTTGTGCTTAAAAACATGATTTACCTGGGTATGCCGGGAACATCTTTGTTGAGGTAATCATTGCCTCTCAGAAAAGTCTAAACAAACTGTAGTGTACCCTAAGATGAGGGAAATATAGATTTAAGCCAAATTACAATAACAAATCTCACAGCAGGATCCGACATTAATGGTTGCCCGAATGACCAAGGCAACTAAAAATAACTGGCGGGGAAGCAAAACCTGCCCGATTTGGCAAGCACTGACTCAGATTATTTCATTAAGAAATATATCCATTGGTCGAGTACGAAACCGGCTATGTACTGCACTGTCTGCGGAGATATAAAATAAAAATATAAAATTTGATCATTTTTCCACGGCAACGACAGCATTAAACAGGTGGTTCACCTGTTCAGAGGGAGCACAGAGGGTTTAAACAGTAAAGTTGGATGATATGTTAAAATTTTCCAAGCAATCATTGTCAGCCCATCCATCAGCGATTGGCGATATCTTCGTCCCCCCTCACACCTCCTCCCGTATTCTCGGGTCTCAGCTGGGAGATGTGTGCAAGCAGCGAATTCAGTATGTTACGCATACTGCGTACGTTCACTACGTCCAATAGACAAACTCACGAACTGTCTAGAAATGACATGTTCTCACACTTATTTTCCATTTTAAACAAAGAAATACAACTTTACACCTTCTGAATTCAAGTTTCTCTCATTTACTGAATTAAGACGTGCTTAGTTGGCTCGTAAACTCCTCGGAAAACAGACTTAATTCAAACTCGACAGAAGAAAAAACTCTCCAAAACGGTGTTTGTTAGTCTGTCCACTCTTCCAATAATCATCAACTCTGGTTTGGTCAAAATAAATCCTTAATTCACCACACGAAAACAGTCTGACTCTGCAGGCCGTTTTCCTCTCACTCCTCGCCCAGTTTAGTTCACTCATGGTCGGCTGAGTGGGTGTGTACTGCGCCGCTGGTGCAGAGCAGAGGCTGTCACTCTGCAGACTATTACATTAGCAGAATAAAATGACAAATATCACGGTAAAAATCGGCCAAAAAAAGCAATTGGCGACGGATTCAGCTTGTCGTTGACAGATGATATATTTGTCCAGTCTCCCAACCCTAATAACCAGTACTGTTTAATTACTGTGAAATTGCACTAAAAACATTTCACTGATCTGACTGCACTGATCTGTACAAAGTTAAATATGTTTTCACTCAGCGATGAGTTGAGTTTGAAGTTTATTGAACATGTTAAAATAATACAAACATACAAAAAATAAAAATAAGCTATAAAAAAGAAAAAAGAAAAGAAAAGAAAAAACCTTAATGTCGGAGCCTGCCTCACAGGATATCTACCGGTAGTCTCATAAAATGACTATCTTTAGTAGTTGCATATATTTCCCTGCTCTACTGCAGTCTGGACATTGTTGTAGTAACATGACTCCTCTGTGTTGATCTCTTGTGCAGGTGTTGTTCCATGACGTGGTGGCTCTCACACAGAAGCTGTTCCCTATCGTCGAGGCCATGCAGAAGCACTTCAGCTCCGGCTCTGGGGCTTACTACAGCGACGCCATCTTCTTCCTGTCTGTTGCCATGCATCACATCATGCCTGAAAGTAAGAGAAGCACATTTAGTTATGTTTCTTAGTGAGTTAAATCAGATTCAGCTCTAGATTTAGTTATGGCCAATCAAGTATTGAGTGTCTGATAAAGTCGCCTCTGTAGAGTCCAAAGGATGACCTGAACTGGTGTTGGTGACTCGCTGTGTTTACACGGACCCTGATATTCCACAAATAATCAGAATAGTAGCCCAAGTAGCCCAGTAAAGTGCCTCGTGCAAACACCACAAACAGAGTATGGCCTGACCAGGCCAAATTGTTAGGAAAATTGTGAATGTAAATGCTTATTCAGATCATTTTTCTCTGGTTGCACGTCTGCCCAAAGTTGGGGTAAGTGATGTTTCAAGGTGGGACAGGAGGTAGCCGAACAGAACTGGTCAGTAGTGCATACAAATTTTCCAGGATATGATGTAGGTACATCTTGAAAATTACCAGGTGGAAACAATCGTTCCTCTTCTTTGTTCACTGGCAGTTGGTATCCCTGAACCTCTTCTTCTTCCTCTTCTTCTTCTTCTTCTTGTATTAAATTTCCAGCACATTAAAGGCATCACAGCAGGTGGAATCGGTTTGCGCATGTCCAAAAAGTTAGATTCCGATTAATGCTTTGGATCATGTAAACACCCGTTTTATCAGATGACTTTATGTAGCCTCCATGTCCAGCAGTTAAGTTAGAATTTCTAATCACTCTTATTTCAGTGGGATTGAAAAAATATCGTCCATGTAAATGTAGCCAATGTCACATGGATATCAAGTAGTTCTATAACATTCTGGGTGTTTTTGACAGATTATTTTTGATGTAAACAAATCTTTAACAGAAAACATTAAAAACTTTGATGTGATTGATTGGAATTTTTCCGTTTATTCTGTGACTCGACATGAAAGTGTTAGCAGGTTGCATTTCTGTATTTTAAAATTTGTCATTTGATCTACCCTTCAAATTTTGATCATTACATCTCAGAAAAGCACGTCAACATAAATATACTGTAACATAAATAATATCTGATATATTACTATTCTTTTAATCTGACTGCCATAGTACACAGCACAACACCATATGCATTACTCCAAAGAAAAATACTTTTTTATCCAATCAGAAGAGTGTAGACATATAACAACAACCCTTCTATGTAGTGGCCGGGGGTTTAAACACAAAATGTGAGCCACAGCCACTTTGCATGTATCATGATACAGTGTTTTTGAGAATCAACACTATTACAAAATGCTAAAAAGTGTATTAATATTTTCATACACCCATAATAAATACTGTATGTTATATTTTATTTGCTTTAAAAATAGTACTCTGCTTGGATTGTGTGGCAGACCATCTTTTTAAAGTCACTCAGAAGCTCACTTCTCTATCCTGGCACTGCTGGCGCACAGCTGGATAAGGCAGCATGGGCAGGTATCTAACAGACACGTGGCATTCTGTGGAGGTCCCGCAGAGTGAGGAAGGAAGGATGTGTTCTGTCGCTGCTGCCCACATTAGTGCCCCCCTGTGTTGGTGTTGACCGATGGCAGAGACCTCCTCCGCTCTGCACTGTTGTGGCTCACTTCAGTGGTTGTGCAGCATGGGGTGTCGCTCCACAAATCCAAACTACCGGGCTTTTGGGTTTGAATCAATAGTCACTGGAGGCACACATATGAGACCTGACTCCTCCATCTTTCAGACAGCAGGGTCCCGCCCCATTGAGATATTTAAACTGTGCCACATGGTGCACAGCGGGTCTGATGTCAACACTTTAGATCATCACGTTTATGAGGGTTTTTGGGTAATGATCTGTTTTTCACTTGAAGCCAAGAGTTTGTTTTCTCAGTAGTTGCATACATGTAGCTATAACCCCAAATCCAGAAAAATTGGGATGTTGTGCAAAATGTAAATAAAAACAGAATTCAGTGATTTGCAAAAACCTTTCAACCTATATTCAGTTGAATACAGTACAAAGACAAGATAAATGTACAAACTGAACAACTTTATTGTTTTTTGTAAATATGCACTCTGAATATGATGCCTGTAACATGTTCCAAAAAAGATGGACATTTTTACCACTGAGTTACATCACTTTTTCTTTTAACAACACTCAGTAAGTGTTTGGGAACTGAGAACACTAACTGTTGAAATTTTGAAAGTGAAATTCTTTCCCATTCTTGCTTGATGACACCTGAAGACTGTCTCTGTTTTACTTCTATAATGTACCACAAATTTTTAATGGGAGACAAGTATGGACTGCAGACAGGCCATTTTAGTACCTGAACTCTTTAACTCTAACTGTTTAAGAAGCCACACTGTTGTAACACGTGCATTATGTGTCTTGGCATTGTCTTGCTGCAATAGGCAGGGACATCTTTGAAAAAGATGTTATCTAGATGGCAGCATATGTTGCTCTGAAACCTCTATGTGCCTTTCAGCATTAGTGGGGTTTTTACAGATGTGACAGTTACCCATGATGCCATGGGCACTAACACAGCCCCATACTATCACAGATGCTGGCTTTTGAAGTTAATGCTCTTGACAATCTGGATGGTCCTTCTCCTCTTTAGCCTGGAGGTCAGGACGTCCATGATGTCCAAAAAACTGAAATGTGGACTCATCAGGCCACAACACGGTTCTCCACTTTACATCAGTCCATCTCAGATGAGCCTGGGTCGAGAAAAGTCTGTGCTGTTTCTCAATGCTGCCTTAGGGGTCAAAGGTCACAGGCATTCAATGCTGGTTTTCAGCCTTGCCCCTTAAATGCAGAGATTTCTTCAGATTCTCTGAATTATTTAATGATATTATGGGTTGTAGATGGTTAAATGTCTAAATTCCTGCTGTTCTGTGTTGAGAAACCTTGCTCTTAAACTGGTGGACTAGTTGCCCACACAGTTTTTCACTAAGTGGTGAACCTCACTACATCCATGCTTTGCTGAGCCTTTTGCGGGTGTTTCCTCTTTCATACCCAATCATGATGTCATCACCTGTTACCAATAATGTGTTTTCCTGCAGTGTGTTTCAAACAGGTGTTCTTTTAACATTCCACAATTTTCCCAGTCTTTTGTTGACCCTGTCCCAATTTTTTGTAATTGGGGTTGTATTTTACTAAGCATGACCGATTCTTTTGCATGAGCCGGAAGCTGAATTTGTGCATTTATTAGCTTTCCATCAAAGAAAGATGCATATCCACATTTGAAGGCTTGACAACCCCCATTGCCAAATTCAGGTTTCCTTTAAAGTTTGCTTTTGCACATCAAAGTATGCTATTTACATTATTCAGCAAAAGAGATCAGTTAGGAAGCAGAAGAGGAAAACTGTTAAGAAAAAGATAGTCGTCTGAAGGCAAAACAGGGTGATAAATAAAAGATCGTGCTTGGAGGAAAATGTTTGAGTGCGTGGTTGTCACTCAGCTGTCAGGCCTGAGAAGTAATTTGTGGTGGAGGACAAAGTTGTTTTGACAAAATTTTAAACATATTGCCAGTGTGGCATTGGGTGTTTTGTAGCTTGAGCAGTCCCTCGTATAAAGCAGAGGTGTGTGACTGATGGTGTATCACGTTGTGTCCTTATTGATCAACCACGTGCGACACCCGTCGGCTCCATGCGTCCAACTGGTCACATGTTTCTATTTAAAGAATGCTTTTATCTATAAAGGGCATAATGTGGTTGTCTTGACAAGAGAAAGTGGGGGGTAATACCATCTTTGATTTAACTATTTTTCCCTCGCAGCAGACACAGAACATCGTTTATGATTAATGACAGTGAAACAACAGTGATATCTACAAATATAAATAGCAGCTGCAAGTGGGAAGGCTGAAAATTTAACATCCTCTAACTTGTGAAGTGGGAGATGTGATTTCAGCAAGTTTAATTTGGTTGTCAAAAGAGAGGAAAGAGGGAGAAGGAATTGTCAGCACTTTGGGTTCAGTGTTAAACCAGCTACACAGCCTGAATACGAATGTGTTTCCTCAGTATGAATGGAAAAACAAAATGTTTGTGACCCATGGAGTCTAGGCTTAGAAATCAACATTTTGTACTCAACAGTATTTTTATATAAGCTAAATAGAGGAGGGGATCATGCGATAATTCTTGTGCAATACCACCACAATGTTTTGCTTTAAATAAAAGGAACAGTCTTATAACACAAGCAGTCCTTCAGTACATAAAGCAGTACTGCTAAATAGGGATCGTATGCTTTATTATTTCATGCTACTACAAGTAAGACTTTGATTTTGGAGCCCCCTGTGGACAAAAGGGGTTGTGTTTTGTATATACAAATATATAACAAAAATAAAATAATCTAAATGAATATCTCCCACTGCTTCTTTTTCACTAGCTTATGTACGACTCACTGTAACATTGCCTGGGAAAATGTAAACACAGGCTGGTTTCATCTGATTTCAAGGAGAATCCAACCTGGCGACAGGCATTATGAATAACTATATAGAAATAGCCGATCTTCTCGCTGATGTTTTCGTTAACTTATGTAGGTCATACAGAAGCATCAGCAATACAACCGGTAAAAACTGCTTGTAGTAGCTTTATTGATTATCAAGATGAGTTTTCGTTATCGGCATTATATGAACAGTTGAGACAAGCTAAGTGTTATCTAAAATGCACTAGATAGACAGATGCATAGGACAATGAAATTGCATGAAAGAAAATTATTGGAGACGACTATAAATCATAGTCTGACTAATGGCAGATTCCAGAGACTTATACTGATATTGCTATTTGGGAGTTTAAAACTTCCACCTACTGTATGGTTCAAATCTTTGTTTATTTTTTAAATTTGTCTCCAATATACAACTAAGGCAGACATTTTACAATAGGAGAAATCAGTAGGCCCACAGCTCTCGACCTTCACAGTGTGAAAAAACTAAGGCCCATCAAATTGAAGCCAAATCTAAAAGACCTGGGATAATCATCAATAATAATAAAAACATAATAAAAAGATATTTAAGTTGAGACTAACCATGTATGTCAAATATGTGTCAAAACCAGTGAAAAATGGCTTTGGGCATACTGTATGATACCTGACAAAGGACCATGACCAAATGAAGTCGGTGCTTACAGTGTACAGGAATTCAACCTTTACTTTGATAGACAGTTGAGATGAAATGTTTACCAAAGTGCAGAGAATAGATTTGTATAATAGCTGCATTCATGTCACAGTTTACAGAACTCAGCTGACTCTGGATATCTCGTTGCCAAACTAGAGATCATATCTACAAGACATATTGACTGTACACTGATCTGAGCTCTCATTTTGTTTATTGAAGAGATATTGTCTCTGGCTGCGAGATGTGGACATCAAGCAAACAGCATGTGCATTCTACTTTATTCAGTCTGTCTCTGCCAGGTTAGTCGGCTGTCTGCAAATATCAAGCTGATGTCCTGTCAGCACAAACAGCGCAGATGAATTAGTAAGCAGACTTTCAGTTTCTGGCCTGTCTGTGCTCAAAGTGATCGCTAAAGTGGATGTGCTGTACTTAGTTGAAGCATCTTGTACTGTGACATTCCATGTGTAGCTGTACGGGATATTGTTTATTCTTAAAAAATATGAATAATGATGAAGCCCTTTAAAGTGGTGCAGGTCTTTTATTATTCCTGCTCAACTGTTTTGTAAATATAGGCCTAAAAAATATAGATGTGTCATGTTTTAGTCATTTTGCCATAGAAAATAAATTTGTGGTCTGCAGTTTTATAACCAGGAAATGTTTACATTTCAGCCTATAATGCACAGAATTTTAACAACAGTGTTACACGGAGAAGAAATTTACATTTCTAGGATAATTTCTGATTTATCCAGCCATAGCTTAAGATATTACAGTATTTATTATTTATCCAGTTAGCGTTTGCAAACGTGCCTGGCGTATAGTGCTCAAGCCCAAGCCCCACATGTAAATCTATATATATGTGAAATAATGTGCATAAGTGTGACAGTGTTGATCCAGTGTCAGTGTTAAAATCATAACACTGGATCAAGCTTACCAACCAGAATGAAAGAAGACATATGGCTTAAAAAGGAAGATGCTATTTTCACACCATCTGTCCCTGGAAGATGATAAATAAAACTGCACAATGGAAACCTGTTGTAATTAAAGATAAGTTTCCTAAGAAACACTGCTTTTGTTCATGGAGAGCTGTTCCATGTTTTGTTTCCCCTCTTGAGATCACAACATGCTGTGACTTGAGTCTCACACAACCTCCATTTTCCACCCAAGGTAGAAGCGGCACTGCTAATGTGTGAATTGCTTTGCTAAAGTGAGAAAGATGGTACCTGGAGGCGAGAGATAAAAGCTCGACTACTGGTTGTCTCACACCCCTAAAATTACACAGCAGATAGATGTCAAAAATGTTGATTTATTGCAGCAGTTTTTAGGTTCTAACTTTATTTGCCTCTCAACCACAGAGCTGGTAACCCTTCCCCAGTGGATTTATTGATATAAAATAACAGGCCAGGGTTGAACATGAGTGGGTTGGTGGAGTGGATCTGGCCAGAGCTGAATTTAAATGTCCTGACTTCTCACTGGCAAACCAGTGGGCATAACAGGCACATTACAGAGAAGTCCAGAGCAGCTCGGACTGCCCAGTTATACACTTGATCAGGTCCATAAAGGGTGTTGTGAGAACTTTGGTTTGTACAAACAGAAAATCCATTCCAGAGCTTCTCAATTTATACCTCTTGCAAGATAGAAAATATACAGGGGATCCCCTCATGTAGGTCGCAGGAATAATCTGACGTTGCTTCTACATGGCTACAGTATGTTAGATTAGAACATAATGTGTGAACTATTATAGATTTAAAGCTGAACTGTGAAGCCTTTTTTTTAAAAAAAAAAAAAAAGGCCTAAGACCATAGCAGTCAGCATATTTTCACAATTTTTGCTAATGTGTTAAAGGCTCAGTGTTGAAGATAAGAATTGTTGTGTTACTGTTACCTTCGAATGAGCCCTTTTATATCTACAGAGGACACGGGTCCTCTTCAGTGGAGGCCACCATGTTGCAGTGCCATGTTTCTACAGTAGCCCAGAATGGACAAACCACACTGGCTCTCCTTGCGTTTTGTGTGAGGGTCACACCCACCGTAGGTTCTCCTACATGCTTGGAAGGGGAGGGTGCTGTTTTGTTTTTTTAAAGCAGTGGTATCAAACTGGAAAAGAGTAACATTGATTTAAGTCTAAACTTGGTTTATAGTCCAACAAAGTTAACATTGCTGTGTCTTATGTTATTTAAATCTATTGTCCCTTCTATTCTTTTGGGGTAAAAGGTGAAAATTAGATTAAAAATACCATTAATTGCATGATCCACTGCATGAGAAAAATGCAAAGTGAATTAAAATGTGTGCTTTAAAAATACAACTCGGATAATATAAAAACACTAGCTATTGTATTTTATTTAACGATCTAAAGGTGAATCAGTATGTAGTGATCTCCTTCAAAGAAAACAGGATGGTTTCTGGTGAATGTTGGTAAAAGCAGAAAACAATGACTCTTACATATAGGCAGTAAGTACTCACATCAAGACTGATATCAGAACTTAATGAGGTTGACCCAGTTTCTGCCTGAAAATGTGATGTTAGACAACAGTGTCTGTTTTTGTTGCTGTGGCTGAGCGGAGGACCGTCTGCCCTGACCAGAGCCTCAGGGAAGCTCTAAGCTGACCCATTACAACATAATTCTGTGATAAACAACACCCATACACCTGGTCAAGACTGATTTTAATCACATTTATTTGTACTCATCCATTTTGTTTAACGGCATTTGTTGGGGAAATATTTTATGCTTGTGTCTGATCATATCATCTATGTTTTTTAACCTTGTGAGACCTTGAGGTCAGCAGAGGTCCGCTATGTTTTTTTTTTTTCCTTTTTTTTTACGATTTACGAAGAGTAAATCCAGGTGAAAGTCAGTGTAAACAATCAATTCCCTTGAAACATTTTGGTATTTCTCAGTCACCAAAAATTAAAAACTGAACCTGAACCATATTTTCACTTCTAAATAATCAGCAAATTAAAAAAAACACAACCTCACACATTTCTATATATAACATTATGACTTATTTGAAAAATGTACCGATGCTCTAGTGAGACACCCGTAAAGCATTGTTGCATAAAGTGGAACAATAATACAGTGAAGGGTTCAGGTCTGGCTGGTGATAAAGGGGACAGACAACACAACAGAAATACATTTGTCAACTAGAAAGTGTCACAAAAAATGCAGTTGCCTTGATTTTTTTCCATGCAAAATTTTCCTTTAATCTCTGATGTGGGGAAACAAAGGAAAAGAAAGATAGAATTAAAAGAAATGTAGTTTGTCTTCTTTTCATTCTCTTTACAGATTCATACCCAGCAACTATTGCAGAATCTTGCTGTCTCGAGTTTTCATGATAATTATTTTCTCTTTCTGCCTATGTTTACTGTGAAATGGACATGTCCTATTTTAAGCCATGGATTTCGTCATTTCACAAAGAGGACTGTAAACATCAGTGCAACTTAGGGCATTGTAATGAAGCAAATTTGGATGAAATATATTTTTTTAAATGAGTTTAACCATAGTTTTTGTCCTAAGTTGGCATTAATAAGCCAGATGTCTCCCATACCTTGTTATCTGCAGACTATGCAAGCAGACTATTATTGCCAGAGGTGGCATTACAACCAACTTCTTTTATTGTGTCAGAACAAAACATGGCTAGTCAGGGAGCCAGACATATCAATGAGCTAATGTCACTCCGGCAGATATGTCTGGCAACACTTCAGTTCAGGCAGATTTCAACCCGTCTTTGCTCTCATCAGCCAATCACATCCATTTTTTTTTAAAACTGTGCAGGTTTGATACTGTGACTGAAAAAGGAGCAAACTGTCAAATTAGGGAGTGCTGCTCAAATATGAATCCAGATGTGTTACTGCATCATCTATTTCTTACCTCAGATGTTTTCAGAAACATTTTAGTGATTTGTTTAGCTGTAATTTGAGAAAGTTTGTGGGTAGACTGCTATTTTTTTTCCCCTCTTGAAGTAGACCAAGCACAGTATGCATCACTCCGTCCTGCGTCACACGTTTTGTTATTTTTGATTGGTTGTAGGTCTGTCCAATTTCATCCAGAGGCATTTTTGTTTGTGTCTGGTAATAAAACCCAGAAAATGAACTGGGAGGTTCCAGACTAATATACATTAGTGAATTAGTCTTGCAATTCCAGGCTAGACACACGCAGCTTTAGTTGTGTTGTAAATACACCAACCACAGTGCAGACATGGCTGCTTCAGCCACTGACTAGTTACTGTTCTTATGATGAGAAAATCTGTCAGTAGAAGAACTAAATTTATATGTAACACCAAACAGCAAGTGTTTTATCCCAAACAAAATCCCAAAGTTGTACCACAGCTAGCTGCAACCGAGTCTTGTAATACGTGTAAATCCCCTTTTTTTTTGAAATCATAATCATAATATGCCGTGATAAAACAGCCATACCACTAAGCCCTACTTGCACCTTCGGAGGATTTTGTATTGAGTCATTGATCTAACATCAAACCCACCACATCACAAAGTTATAACAACTTAAGGCCCTCTTCCTGTTATACTCCCACCAGTTAAGCCCCGTCAGTGCAAACAAACAGCGTCAACCACTCGGCGATTACTCGTCCAAGCCTCTCTCTGTTGCCACAGTACATCAAGGCATTGTGTTGGCAGCTTCCTTGTTTGGAGAGCACAGAAAACAGGTCGCTGCCGTGTTGCTGAGTCTTCTTTTCCCGATGCTGGTTTCAACGGAAGAACGTCACTCGAATATCTTTGCAGCACGTGTGTAGTCCAGTTATGATCTCCTCATAGTTACATTCATACTTGTTTTGCTTTTCAGTTGGTTTTGTTGAAGCTGAAGTTGTGTTTTTTTTTGTTTTTTTCTGCTTTAAAATTAAGTTTATGGTTACCTAGTCTGTAATTTTTGGACTGAATACAATCCCATAGTGGTCTTCATTTCATGTCATTTTTACACCAATAAAATAAGACTGGGATGGATGATTAAACTGTAAATTAATTGCCTTTTTGCTTATAATTTCTTGCTTATATTATATATGATACCTTCGTCTTGCACAATAACTGTAACATGAGTGACATGATACATTGAAATTATTTTTAATTTTTTGACAAACAGAATGTTTTGATGTAACTCACTGACTGATGTCTAAGTCTAAGTCTGATATTAGCCCTAATCCAGAGTGTGTAGGTTTGCTTACCAGGCTGCAGGCGCCTTCTTTTTTTCCAACCAACAGCCCAAAACCCACAGACTCTTAATTTAAAATGATAAATTGAAATTATTTATCAATTTTTAAAATACTTGGCAACTAATTTTCTTCCAATTAACTGATTTAATAATTGTTGCAGCTCTATTATAGAGTAAAGACACAATTTTCATGCTGTTCTTCATGCTGAAGATGAGACATTAGCATAAAGATTGGAGGCGCAAACAAGCGGCTCATATGCTGCCGTGAAGGTGAAATTCAATTTACTTTGCCTTGTTTACACATAAATTGAACTAGTAGGTGATTACATTTATTTTTCAAGTGCGCCCTCTTTATTTTCCTTCTAATAAATATCTCATGTTTACATACTGGATGGATGATGCAACACAAATAGAAAAAAAACACATTTTCCCTCCATATAATGGTAGACATGTTGTTTGCTCCTGATGGCTGCTGGGTCTCAACACGACTGCGAAGAACTGAAACAGTCATGTTGAATCGAGCTCTTAAGGTCTCATGATGTACACGACCCATGCAGCTCATTATTTTTAAGTACCCTCATCGGAGTCCCTCAGCACCAGCTGAACCAATTCCACAGCTGTTGTCAAATCAGCCTTTTGCATCGCCAATAAATGTTTACTGCCCTCCTCAACCTAGAGGCCGTCCTGTTTGACAGTACACCTTAAGCTGACAAGTCTTTTCATCAGTACAATAATGATTTTGTAACCCTGGCACACCATTCCTGAGTATTTCCCATCTTTTCATCACCATGCCAACCAGGAAAACATAGGAAGCTGAAACAATGAACAGATGAGGGCCTGAATATCCTGGATACAACTGCTGTTACCATTTCATCCACAAACAAGAACCAGTGTTATTCATTTACCTGCACTCACAATTGCCACACTTTTTTTTATAGCTACATTCAATTTTGTCCACATTTCTCCTCACAATTTATAGACATTTCATCCGATTTTGTTTGATAAGTCAGTGGTGAAATTACAGAAAGCAGAAGTGAAAAACACCAATACAGAGCAATCATTTAATTGTGTTAAGCTTTTCTTTTCTCCAGAAGTCTGGTCAGAGTGTGATCATTTTTCTTAACCATGTATTCCTGGAATGACTCTTAGAAGTGATAAGACAGGCAGGCAGTCAGTGGAAGATGTGCTGCTGGTGGTCAGAGAAACTCAACCTACATGTACAGTTGACTCAGAAGTACATTTCTTGGGATAACGTCTAAAAATAAAGAACTCGTGTGGTGGACAGAGGTCGCTTCATGTTTAAAGTTGAATGCAGCCTCAACAAAGTGCTGTGCTTTTCTTTCAGGTCTGACGCGCATAGTGCAGCTTGACCTGGATCTGAAATACAGGACGAACATCCGGGACCTTTTCCAAGAATTTGACCGGTTTCCTCCAGGAGCAGTGATAGGCATCGCCAGAGAGATGCAGCCGGTCTACAGGTAGGCACAGCAGAATCAATGTGTTGCCCTTAAATTTGTTACTTGTCAAATGTGAAATGCACATGAACAACTGAACAGAGTCTCTGCTTTCATTTTGGTGCCTCAGCTTTTAAATATCCACTCAATGTGAAGATGTCTTCTAGCTAAGATTGGATCAAGGGCTTGCATCTGTCGAGAGAAATTCCTTATTTTTCAGACTGGAAGACATCTGCATGTGAAATAAAAATACGTCTAACCAAAAACCTGTGCTCAGTTTTGGACTGTGGAGTGAAAAAACGATCACTGACCTTAGATGGAGAGAACAACAAGCAGCTGTCATAAGAGTCGAACAGTTGGTGAATCAAACACTGTTACGAAAATTGAATGCTTGGTCAGATTCTTCTTTATTTTTATTTCCCAAGGGTGATATAATTTGGTATTGGAGGTGTGAGAAAAAAAAACAATTCAATTAAGTGTTTGTTTTTTTCTAAGATTATGTAATACATTTTTGATTGCTGAATAAATTTTATATATAAATAACAACTGCTTAGTCCATTAGGTCTGTTATGTAAACACATCATGGGAATTACCATTAACTCTCTAACGGAAATCAGCGTAACAATCACAGCTATATTATCTTAGCAAAGAGATTAATTTTATTTAACATGCCTAACATAAAACAACATACATTTCTTCTCGTCTGTGGAGTGGCTTCAACACTTCACACTGAAGATTTACAGCTTTGCAGTACTCAGTGCAGTTTACCTTTTTTGTTTCCCTTCTCTTTGCCACTAATAGGTTAAAAGCCACCAAACTCATCTCACTCGCTCTGGTTGACCCCAGATGGATTTGAGTTCTTAATGGCCTCACTCTCACATTCACAGTTCTTTTCTTTCACAGCGTCTAAGTGAGAAAGAACATCCAAAGTCTTTCATACACACTCTGATTCACAAGAACCTCAGATGTGTTACAGTCTGCCATTTCCCAACTACGAGCCAAAATTGAAAAGATGTCATTATGCAACTTTTCACAGAAACAATTATTGGCCTTTCTGATTATCCATGTAATGGTTGTCAGTCCAGGATTTTGGTAAAATAAAAATGCAAATCCAAATTAAATGCAAAGTTGTAAAGATTTGATTGTCAGATCCTTCTCAAATCCAAACTTAGGAGGTTAATTGATTTGTTTGTAGTTCTCAGGTATTTTATCATTTTAAGTGTTAAATAACAGATGTGTTCTGTATCTGACACCAACATAGATGTTTTAAATGTGCTGAAAAACTAAGTAAATGTTTAAGCAGAAATGCCACTGAATTTAAGAAGTGACACTGCGTTCGTAAATCTGTTGTGTAATATAATATTATCGTGCTTCAGCTCTCTCACAGCTGAATCATCTTGGTGTGCTTTGCATCATTTCCAGGCAGAATCTATTGTATGTGGAACAGAAAATGTAACAAAATAGAAGCATTGCTAATGTGCTGTCTGCACAATGCAGCCATCTGGGCTAAAAATAAAACTCGAAACTCTGGTATCATCGAAGCCAGCCACAAACCACAGACTCCTTTAACTTGTCACCCAGAGCCAGTGCTGGGAGGTATTGATCCATGATAGCATAGCAAGTCACAGCTGCAAGATGCAAGTGCAACACTGACCGCATGATGTCATGTTTTTATGAATAAGCTGTTTTAAGTCCTTCATGCCAGACAAATAATTGAGGATTTGGCAGAATCTACGCAGAGGGGTGTCTGTTGATGGGAAATATTTTGCTCTCATCCTGTGATTCAGATGTGTCTCTTGCCTGTCTGTCAGACCTGTCTGGAGTAAATAAACAACCTGCTCATCCCCACAACTGACAAACACACTGATAGGATCCATATAACCTTCTCTAACTGGTATTCTTTCACTGGGAATGTGACATCAATCAAGTCATCCTTCTGATGATGTTAGGTTTTGGTGCCCTGTGGTGACACTGCAGAGCTTGAGATGTAACTCCTCCCTCATCTCATCTTCAGCTCTGCACATCAGTTCAAAGGAAAGAACAGGCTTCTCAGACCATTGTTTGTATCCAAAGTAAACACAGCATATAAGTTATCAGTGTGCACATTGGAGGATGTGTGGAAGAGTCACAACAAGCATAAGTCAGCATCAAAAGCTTCTTAGTCCTTGATATTACTTTTTTCTAAATATAAAATTTAGAAAATTGGGCAAATGTCTTGTGCGGCTGCGGGTGTCTAGACGGCTTTAACCACTAATGCAGAAGTTGTCTGTCATTGAGAAGTTTAGCATGTTTTGTTGATGCTCTCTAAAAAAAGAATTTTAACTCAAACTCTTAAGTTTTGATATAAACAAAAATATTGCAGACCTATAACATTTTGTTGAGATAATTCACTTTTCCACTTTAGATAATCTTGAATCTTTGAGTTTCAGAACCCCCCCCCCCCCAAAAAAAAAAAAAAAATCTGTATTTCAAAAATTCACAGCGAGATGAATTCAATTTGTCATAGTTTGGGTCCTTGAAAATGAAATGGTTACAATTGAAATATTAATTTATAAACCGCTATTCACTTTTGCTTGAATTAATTTTCTCAGAAGTTTTTGAAATACATTTTTTTGTTGCTAAAACCCAAAGATTCAAGTTTTTAGAAGTATAAAAGTGAATTATCTCAACAGAAGATTATAGGTTACCAAACCATTCTCAAAAATGTATTTAAAAAGTTAAGAGATGGAGTTTGAAGACAGTTGCCTTGAACTGAGTTGTTATCTATCTGTTTTATCTATATATATATTTATTTTACACTGTGGAAAAAAGTTGTCATTTCAGTTCCTGCAGTTGAGCTGAAACTGTGCTTCTGTCAGCACACTCAAGTCTTTTCATGTCCTTGTGGAAAGTTGTTGAGTAACAAATTCTGTGTTTTGTTAATGAGAAAAGATAAGCTAGTTTTTTCTGTCTTATATTGACTTTTGATCTGACACATTAAGATAATGAAGATACACACAAACCACTCAATCATAACACCAGCTGTTTTTCCTTTTAAATCCAGATTTCATACTAATGACTGACAATGAAGTGTGTGCGTGTGTGCGTGCGTGCGTGCGTGTGCATGTAAAAAAGGGACTCAGACTTCCAAGCTCTTTGTTCCTCAGCTGATTTTTCCGTCCCTCTCCAAGATAGTAAAACAAACATGCCTGCTCCGTTTAGACTACTGCACTGTTTTCCACCCAGGCATGGCATCAAAACAGGACGTCACTGAGAGTGTGTGTGTGTGTGTGTGTGTGCATGTGTGCATGCACACATGGGTTTGTGTGTGTGGGGGGGTAAGGATACATGAGGCATGGGTCAGGTGGGAGGTTTCATGAAGCAGCTGCTTACTGGGATAAACACAGGCAGGTGGTTTCCTCTGGGGTTTTAGAGACTCTGTGTGAATGAAAGAATGAATCAGAACATTTGATTTCAGTTAGAGGGCATATTAACCCGCAGTGCCTTCATAGTAACTAAATTTTACTATATGCGTCCTTATCCTTACGGGTTTTCATTTTTAAACAACTGTCGCCATGCTAATCAAATGTTTTAAGCCATTATGTTTTCACTGAAGTTTTGAGTGCATGGGATATTAAGGGTTATAGGTGTGCAAGTATAATAATAATCTCACTGTTTTCTACACTTAAAGTATTCTTTATGACCAGTGATCTCTTTGCTCTAGCCAAAAATAAATCTTTCTTTCAAAGGCCATATCTGCTACTGTTGCATATTATAAACTGGATGTAATTTATAGAGTTGTCCTGAACTAATCCCAAGGTTCATTCAGGTAGCAGCTTCTCATTTTTATCTGGAACTGACTGTCTCTTTCACCAGTTAAAATGACAAACGGCACTGGCAGCAGATCATATCAGCTGTCACAAATTCAAATTAATTCAGAGAGTAACTTAATAACGGATGAAAATTAAATGGGTCTGTTGTCAGGTTTGTGTTCTCTCTGCAGCCGGTGTCTGTCCTCAGCCAAAGACTGTTTGAGTGGGAAGAAGCTCCACTTGATGCCTCGTTTTTAGTTTCAGGAGTCGCATTCTTCCAGTCAGATTTGCCTTATTATCACATCAATAATTTAAGCTTATCAAATTTATAGTTTGCAACCAGGGTCTCCGTATTTGGATCAAGAAGCTCGTGCAAAATAAGTGCTGTGTAAAAGTTGTGAAATAAGTATGACATCAATGGAAGGGTGGTATCCATCTGAGACAGTAAAGCCTAGTCTGCAATACTGTAAATGTTGGTGATGTCAGGTGTCTGCGTCAGTAGTTTTAGAAGTGGAGTTGTAGTTTTCCTGCCAGGCTCCAGTTGGCACCAGAATCTCCAAACAGATCTGTATCTCTCTGTACTGCTCAATGGGTCACTAACCCTGGGAAACCCCTGCTAATGTTGTTCCTGTGCGCCCAGACGCACTCATTTAAAACACACAGCATCATAACAGGAGATCGTGCAGCTGAGCATGCACGGCCTCATTGGTCAGGAAACTTTCACACAAACTGTCACAGCTGCTTCTCTGTCTTTGTGGAGCAGTATGGGTGTGTATGAACCTGTGTGTGGCTGTCTTGGTAAGTCCAGACCTGGGAGTGTCATGAAGGAAGACTCATTCTACCAGCGTATTTGAGTTTTCAGTTCAGAATTCAGACCACCAATTGATTTTTTTTCTCTCTTGTCTCTGAAAGAAATTTAAGAAGTGTGGACAGCAGTTGTCTTGGATCACTGAATCAAGAATTTTTTCGTGTCCATCCAGTCAGTGGCGGTCCACAGCCTAGCCTGATGGTTCAAGGAACAACATGTCTTTTTTGGTGGATAGTGTCGCTCAAGTTGGTCACGTCTTTTGCCACTTCTGGATATAAAGCCAGGTGTTCCATGCAAAATGAAATGTGTAGAATTGACAGGAGAGTTGAGCAGCACCAACAATATTGGCCCAGATATGCTTTTGGCATGCTCAACTAATGCTGAGCTCCAACTACAGGAGTTTTGGGCTACTTTACCTCAGATTATCCCTCCAAACAGTCAGAGAAGAAAGAAAACTGGTCAGGGGCCTTAGTCGGTACCAATTTTTTGCCTAGATAATCTGGTAGCGTGAAGGGTTTACAGATCTGAAACCTCCCAGCCTGCGTGCAGACTTATTGGGTTAAAATCTGGATGATTACATCAGTACTTTCCAAGCGGAACCACAATAGCCAATTAGACAGAAGTGTACAAGGAGACGCAAGCAGCTGATAACCTGATGGTGTTGTCAAACAACGGTACACATTCTACGCCATGAGGCAAATGTGAGCTAGCATACTACTGACAGATATTAAAACCAGTCCATATTATTAAAGTTATAATCTCACCTCCAGGTCTTGCTGAAGAAGAGTCTCCCCAAACATTTTCTCACCTACTTGTTTAGCATTCTGCTTTTGTTTTTTCTTATCGCTTTACTGCAGCAAGTTGTTGTACCGTGTCACTGTCCATCTTCTTTACATCTGCTTTGCCATGAGATTATGTAGGATTATGTTCCTTGTGAGATCACGTGAAAAGAGGGCTCTCTCAGGCATGATAATCTTAATAATGTCCTGAAGTGTGTGATGCAGCTTTATTTCCAAATCTTGTAGTGTGTGCATGTTTGAGAATAGAGAGAAGAACATCTGTTATGTTTCCCCTTATGTTTGTGATGCAGTCCGATATCAGAATCTTACAATATAGAAAAACACTTGTATTCTGAGCCCAGCATACCATGCTTTGGTTACAGTTGGGGAAAAAAAGTGAGGTTTGTTTTATATTAGAGGACAATTATATAAAAAGAAAATAAATTCCAGACAAAGAAAAACAAGTCAAAGCCATCTCTAAATATCTTTGCTGCGAAAGCGCTGCACAATTTCATACCATAAAGAGACAAAGAAATAATTTTGCCTGCTTCTCACAGGAGATAACATATGACTGAGAGATGAGCTAGACGAATGTAGGATTTACACATTATGCTTGAATGGAAGTACTTCATATTTCACTTCATGTATGAGTTATGCTTTGACTAACAGAATCTGGCATAACGTAATTGTTAGTATATAAAGTGTTTTCTTTAGAAGATCATCCATCAAAAGGAAAATTTGAGAAACAAATCTGCTTCCAGCTTGTTAGCCCAGTGAGCTGGCTTGTTAGCCATTAGCCAATGGACCTTGTAATATTTTAATGTTGAAGTTTGGTATTAGCAATGCATTGTGTGAATCCTCTCGACTGGAGTGTTTTCCTGTGTTGAGTGGCGAGAGCTCTCAGCTCCCACTCTGTTTTGGTGCTAATGGACAGAGCATTATGCAGGAGAACACATCCTCCCACTAGCCACATTCAGAGCACATCCTGCCACTGAAAAAGTTCATTATTGGAAAAAATGCCCCGCGTCTTTTCCCTGCAGCTGCATTTGTAATGTTTTAAAACCCAAGAGACAAGACCCACTTACATAAGTGTCACAGTCAAAGCCACAGACACACACAATGAGAGACATTAGCAGGAAGCAAGTCACTCACTTTATGCTTTGTGTGTTGAGTCTCTGTTGTGTGAAACATCCCACATATTCCTTTTTGTTTTACTGGAATCAAACATTGAGTGTGGAATATTTAATGTTGCAGTGATCACCTTATTTTAGCATTTTACAGTCAGATAGCTGTGAGCTATTTTGCACTCTCACTGTGACATACTTGTCTGACTTTCCTCTAATTAAAAATAGGTTTTGCAAGTAGAAGATATAATGGACCTCATGCAAGAATGAACTGTACGAAGAGTCTTAAGTGGTTTGTACGGGCGATTTAGGAGAACTTGTCACAAGATTACCAGTTTTCTCATATTTTTAATTTTCTCTTAGTTACAAACAGTTTAAGAATGGTCTAGACCTGTCATCAGGGTTGTGCAGTGAGTTGAAGGCATTTTGAGTTTGAAAAATAAACTACACTTCATTATATTGGCATTATCCTGTTTAATTGCATTTCAAATTAATTCTCAATTTACACATAAAGTCTATCATCATTCCTTTAAAATGGTTATTACCATTACTTTTGGTCATGTAATAGCTGTATCTTCACATGCACAATTGTGAAGTCGCTGGCCGGGAGAATATCCTATGTTACGGCACCTGGCAGTGCAACATTATGGCACATATTCTTCCTACATTTCTGAGTTGCAGACTTCCCCTTGACCCCGTCCTCCTGTCACAGTCATCCGTTGGCTTGATGTCGTGAGACGCTTTCTGATTTTTTGTAAGCCATTTTCATATCGAACCATTTCTTCTTTATTTCAGTGACATTACAACCCTCAGATAACACAGAATTAACTGCACTTGTTTTTTTTCTTCTTTGTTTTGTTTTTTTTACTCTTCCTGACAAATCGGGCAAGAAGTGTGGCCTTACATGGTAGTAGTGGGGCATTAATTAAGTCTCATTCATGTGCACGCAAATACACACAGGTGGGTCATTTACACAGTTATCTAAAGTTACGAGTGTTTGTAGAATCTGACATGGCATGTTCGTATGAGCTGACCGCACAAAAAGTAAGAGGAAGTTAAGAACATGAAATGTTCCTGAACGTGGCCCATTGTTCTTGAAAGGAATGTACTCGAAATCCTCATCATAATCCTTTAAATGAATGGACTGGAGGTGTTTAAGGCTAATTGCGGTAATTAAATAGCTTTTTTTGATTCCATAAACTTGGATTTTAAATCTGCAGCAGCACTGTAGGCGTTCTTGTGTGAAGGCTCATCTGTCCATCAAATCTATCTGTCAAATGCTGGAATTTTCTTCATTATACTGCCTTCATGTTGCCAAATAACTCTGATGAAAAGGACGAGACTTTTCATTGCTGTACTCCAGAACCAGACTCCCCTCTGACATTGACAGTGTTTAACACAGTTTTCAGAGAGCTGGCTGTCTCTTGTCCTGAACAAAATGGAGGACACATTTGGACAGGATAGCAGCACAGAATGTCCCCGTCACCTGCTAATGCTTTTCATTCTTTCACGGCTAAGAGAGGGAGAGACAGACTTGAAGGGCTGGCAGTGAAAATTGGAGGCAGGAGACGATGGAGCTGGCAGAGAAGGAGAGGAGAAGAGGCACTTGCAGGAGTACAGATCTAAGCCAGGAGGTTATACCTCTACTTAGACTGTGTCTGGTTTGATTGCAGTGGTACAAAGAGAGAAAAAAAAAACTGAAGTCATTGTGTCAGAGAACAGAGCGGCATTCTGTACTCGTCCTTCAAATCTCACAACTTTTCAAAGGCCGAGGTGACCAGTTTCATTGAGTACTTCAGCAAGAGGAACTACACCAGAAAAACATCACTGATGTGCAGTTTAATTCTTGATTTAATAATAATAATAAAAAGTTATTATATAATGTTGGTCAAACTCTGTCCAGGTTTTTGGGCCTCAAGGTTGAAAACGACACACAAAGGTATTTGATATAAGAGAGGGGTGTAGTTAAGCTAGTAATTGTAAACACATGCATTTGTGTATCACCCCTGCAGTTCTGTAAATAGTTCCTGATGTGATTTATGTAAGAACTTGACTGGAAATATTTTCATGCATATTTTATGAATATTGTATTTTACTGAACTCGTCATTCAAATAAAATGCAAGTTCATCTGATCCTCTGCCAGGTCAAAGTTGTTGAAAAAGTTCACTGTATTTTTTTCCCACCCAAGCTGACAGTAATATCAGTCAATGTTTATCCATTTCTGTGTTTAACATTTAGAATTCACGAGTCTTTTTAAATTCATAATGTCTAACTCAAAAGGATGTTTCAGAATGCCATATGGATATAAGAGGGAAACATTATGCAGTTAAAACTGTGTGTTGAGCCATCTGCTATCAGTGAAAACACTACATTAGCATTAGCGCTAGTACGTGTTACCGGTGTTACATGATATTCAGGGCACACACAATTATATTACTTGCCCACCACCTCCACCGTCTAAGTGTGTTGTCAATGCTTAGTCAGATGACAGATGCTACAATTATAACCTGAAAGTGTTTACTACAGCAGCAGTAGGGTTGCAGCACAGAACAGAAGGAGTTAGAGTCCAAATGTAACACGAATTACAGTCTGACATGCAGTTGTTGGATACAGTTGTATAGAATTAAATCCTCTGGATATTTGTCTATCCTGGTTTTTTTCTAATACACTTTCTAGCTAAGAGTTAAATGAGAAGCCAACAGCCGGTTAGCTTAGCATAAAGACCGCCAGCGAAAAGGGGCAACCAGCCAAGCCCGACTCTGTCCAGCAATAATAAAATCAGAATAAACTTGAAATAATATTCATTGCCATCAAAAATTTCAGTATCAAGCTACCGTTTAAAATTCTAAGTCTTAGCTGTACTTTACTGAAACTAAACTAAACTTTGCTGTTGTCCAGCCAGAAAGAAAAACTAGCTGCAGTACTGTAAAAATGTACATGAGAAGAATCATGTAATATTAATTAGCAAAAAGTCAACTGTATCACATCTCTGAATATTTTTACCACAAAAACCTGTTGCATATGCCTCTGTTAACACTAGCTTTACTGTCAGCCAGCATCTAACCAGTGTGCTGTCAGTCACGTGTTATGGCCATCATGACACTTGACATAAGGCAGTATGTTTCACTCAGTACATTCTTATGTCAAAGCAGCAGAATGGAAAACTTTGTGTAAATGTTCCCTGACTGACTGTGCTCACCCTGAATGTGTCTCGAGGCACGTAGGCCTCAGTATATGTCTCAAAAATGATAAGTGCTCCACGGGGGCCACAAGTCCCCAGCTAACCAAACCAACAGACTGTATAAAACCACGTGGACGAGCTGCAGCTGGTGAATATAGGTCAGTAATAATATCAAAGCGTGAGTCTGCTGCTCCCACCAGATTTCAACAAGCTGCACAAAGAGAAGGAGAGAAAGAGGTAGCCGCTACAATACGAAGCACAATTATTCCACAAACATTACCCACGTGTGTTAATCTGCACCAAGGGAGCAACTGATTGTTAATTTCATCAATTTATTAATGTGACTTAAAGGGTGAGTTTTTTTTTTTTTGTTTGTTTTGTTTTGTTTGTCTGTGTTTTAAGCCAAACGCATTCACCATTAATTTTTAATCTACAGTAGCTTTCCTCAGGCTTGGCCAATACTAAAAATAATCTCAATTCAGTGGAGAGAATGAGTGTGTACACATGCATGCTACAAAGGGTGCATTCCCATTCATCCTCATGTTCAGTAGGACTGAAACATCATTGCACCAGCTATATATGGAAAAAGACATTTTGTGCTTTCTTGAAGCAAACACTTCACCCACAAAAAATAGTACACCCACGGCATAGAAACCAGTGGTCTCCATAGACTTGATAGAAGTGTAAAAAGCACAACAATATGAAAGTACTGGAAGAACATGGCAATTGTAGACAGGACTGCAGTTTTTTTTGTTCTATATGAATTTTGTCTGTTCCTCCTGAGATATAAGATCAATAATTCACACATCAGCAGCTGAATGGACAAAATAAAACACCCCGTGATTAAAAAGTGGGGACTGTCCCACCAAAAAAGTTTAAAGTTGATTGAAGTTGAAATGATTTTTAAACAAATACACTTTGCAAGTTTTCAAATTATTAAAATATTTAGTAAATACTACAAACTGTACATTGATTTATGTGGAAAGTGTCGTTTTAAATGGCTATCCTCTCTAGAGTTTTCTGTTACTCATAATCTCAGTTTTCTCTGGAATAATCCTTTTGCATTTTATGCATTTATTTGTATCAGACACCACAGACGTGCAGTTTAGCCATCTTTGAACGTTTTGGTGGCATCTCGCCACACGGAACCGCCGACTCTGTCAAATTCATCACACTCATCTTCACTACTCCACAAACTGTATGTGATGTAGCTGCTGTGGTAGTGGGCCAATCACTTGTTGCATTAAATAGAAGAACACTTGAAGTCAGGGCGCAAAATTAACTTTTTTTTGTCATCAGCCAAATGGCAAGTGAATATTTACATTTTACCAGACACTTAATATATCACCTTTGTTTTTTGGCTAGTAGCATTTCATTGGTGGCTGGTGCTAATTTTGGTCATTGTTATCTTTTTTTCTAGATCTGGCTACTAAAAGGATCGTATGCGGATATAATTTAACTGCAGAAGTGTTGATATTACTTGGTACTGCTTTATTTGGATCAATACCTTAAAAGTATCAAGTACTGATACCCATCACTACAAGTGTAGCTCCCAGTTTAGAAATGTTTTACACAGACACCCTCCATATATTCTGTCAGTGCCATTGCATCATCTTTTTGCAATCCAGTACTTTTAGATCTGGAAAAAGTGTTTGATGAATATAGTAATTAATAATGAATTATATTTTGCTCCTTTTAACTGTTATATGTCAGGGCTGTAATTTAACTAAATCTCTTTATGCAACCTATAAATACATCAGAACTGTTTCTGGCATACATGTTAGCCAAGTGTGCCAAAAATAGTGACCCTTATTACACTCTGTATTACATAATATACAGCGAGTGCTATCAGTTACACTAGACTAGAACTTTTCTTGCCAATGTAAACTCTGGAAATAAGATAATAATAAATCCCACAATGGGTCTTACTTGTGTGCATACAAATGCTTGTTGAATGAAGCTCAGTGTGTGTCATTTAGCTACCTCGGAGTTGGTGTGTTGGCAGAGCAGGGTGCTGAGTTGGCACAAGCCTCTGGCACTCCAACATGCTCTGACACTCCTGGACCAGCTCTCTTCCTGTTTTTGGCCACGCTGCTGTTTGTTCAGCAAACGAGGACCGAAACAGAGTTGACCCCTCACTCCTCTGAATGTCCAACAGCCCAAACATACATATGAGTGAGACATTTCACCATTGGTGTACAAGTTCCAGACTGTGCAGAGGGATAAGTTCAGAAAAATACCCTTAAACGAGATAAGACCATCATATATATTTTCTAAACCCATAAATGAGTCTCTTCATGAAATACTTGTGCCATGTGCTCCCCTTTTGCTTGGGTTTTGTGGTCAGTTGCAAAACTGTTGGTGCTGAAAGCTTAGTAAAGCCTACCTGGCACGTTACTGTGGCTGGTGAGCCAACCTGACAGTAAACTATCTAGCTCAATTGATAACTGCAGATTAACTGAACTGTTTATCCAAGATCTGTATTTGTCTTGGCTGCTGTCTCGCTGCTCAAAGCAAACCAGGGCTTTTTTGTGGAACAGTAGGCTATATTCTCTGACAGACCAGGGACATGAACATGCTTTTTTGCTACAGAGAGATTTCAGGGATGTGAACAACCAGGTTTCTCATGTCCCACGTAAACATCAAATCCTGAATATGATCAAAACCAGGACTCATGCACATATAAATACAGCTGTTACAAACTCTACAACTTCTTTTTTTCCTCAGGCACACCTTCTGGCAGTATCGTAAGGAGAACCCTCAGACCAGAGTAGGTGAGCCCTCTCCTGACGGCCTCCCAGGCTTCAACAGCGGTGTGATGTTATTGGACCTAGCTGCTATGAGGGCCTCTGTTCTCTACAACCAACTGTTGGAGCCCAGCAATGTGGCCAAACTAGCAGACCAGTATCGCTTCAGGGGCCACCTGGGTGACCAGGACTTCTTCACCATGATCGGCATGGAGCATCCTGAACTGTTTTACTCCCTGGCCTGTGGCTGGAACCGGCAGCTGTGCACCTGGTGGAGGGACCACGGATACGGAGATGTGTTTCAGTTGTATTATCGCTGTGGTGGACCCGTCTATATTTACCATGGCAACTGTAACTCCCCTATACCAGATGACTGATGTGTGTGCAGGACTGATGCTGAAACTGAAAAGGAGTCAATGCCATCTACAAAATAGTTAAATGGAAATATTTGTCCTGTTTTTTTTTTTTTTTGGGAGGGAGAATTGGGACTTGTTTGGCAGTTTATTTCTTGACCACTGTACTGCCTATGTAATCGCAGACTCTGCCCCCTGCTGGTCAAGGGGTTACCGAAGGGTCCACCCATACAAATAGCAACAACTGTGGTGTTTATCTGCGTAATTTTAATAAAAATTCTGGCATGCTGATGGGAAACAGCCTTACTTTACATGAAGCAAGGAGCCGCAGTAGTCGGGGTGTGTTTTATCAGGTAATGTGATGATGAAGAGAAGAAAGGTGATCTTTGAAGTTTAGTTTGAGTGACAGGTCCATTAATTTGAAGGTTTAACAGTAGAATTACACTGTTCATGTTACAAAGTAATCAAGTACTTTTATTCGATTGGCCATCCTTGCTGGGTAGAAGTTCAGCATTTTTGCAGGTTCCCTCTGTGTTGCACCCCCACTTCCCTCCGTCTCTAGCACCTCTGTCTTTCCATTGGTAGCCCAAGATCACCCTGTGTCATCTTATCTCCCTGCAACACCTCACCAGGCGAGGGCTAATCTGGTGCTATTTACTTCACCTCTGTGGCTTGTAGAACAGACGCATGTGTTAAACACCAACGGACTTTGTCTCTGCGGAGCCACGTGGGCGCAAGGCACAACACACTGCCACAGTTCCTTTCAGACACATCTTTCTTCAGATAGGAGAACAGAAAAAAAAAAATCACGTCCAAGGGCAGAAGAGGTGTCGTGGAGATGGCTGTTGTTCGTGCCCTGCATTTGCGGTTTATCTGAGGCCAAATACACACGTTTCAGGAGAAGCGAAGTAGCCGGGAACGTGACTCGCAGACGCTGACCCACTTTTTAGTTTTCTCGCTGTGCTCAGTGAACTGACACTCGGATTCAAAGAAATGTCAGCACTCAATATTCATCAGTCAGGAAATTGTCTGAGGTGGTGCACACTTTAACACACACGAACACACGGTGAGAGTGAAGCAGCTGAATGCCTTGCACCGTCAATGGACTCAATGCAAAGGCTACTGAAGACACTTGAGAACAAACATTATGCTAAATCAATACACTTCCCTTGAACTCTCCCCGTAGCAGATCAATATTTTTATCTGGCTCTTTCAGAACAACACTCTTTAAGCTCCACAGCTCTAAAACACCTTGTTAGCAAGAAAATGGAGCATTGAATCACAGTAAATCCTGACATATATCATCTGTGCTCACATCCTGATTGCACTTTACAACATCAAAACACATGCTTTATCATCAAGGCTTTTTTTTTTAACTAGACAATGGTTAGATGTATTTTACTGCATTTATTATTTTTTTCTCTTTGCTTTTGTAGAGCATACTGATGGTTTCTTATGTTTTGGCCTATTAGCTTACCACTGCAGCATTTGGCTACCATTTCTGTCACTGCATTATGAAAATTGCAGACACTATCAATTGGTAAACCATCACAGTAATGTTTTTATTTTTTGACAGTACATAATGATGTAGCGTTACAGTGACTGGGATGTTTAAAAAAAGTAGTGCTAGTGGTGCATTCAAGGACCCTTCAGTGTCCCAGAAAGGATAATTATCTGCTTAAGAACAGCACATCTGTTAATTATGTTGAAATACCAAAATCTAGAGGTAAAAATAAACAAGAACAAGAACAATTTGAAAGGTACTAATGAATTAAATTATTCCTTCTTATTAGCATCTTTTTATGCAGGTAGAGTGAGTTACCACATTGACAACAACAATAACACGCAACAAACTGTTGAATGTGATACATTACCTGCCCTAAATGTGTTTTTTTTTTTTTTTTTTTTTCTGTCAGTTCACTGTCATATTGTAGTTAAAGGACCTACAACCGTTTGCTGTGTGGAAAAGAAAATGACTATAAAAAGACCTACATGTTGATCTGGTTGGCAAATTGCAAAATTGTAGATTGTAGGCTAAAACATACAAATCCATTGGCCTCATCCTTTTATCTATTTTGTGTTTTGACAGCTGTTTATCCCTGTGGACTGTATTTATCTGTTACGAGGTTGGTCAAATTTCATTCTACGGGTCTGTAATCCACTATTACTTTCCTGATAGTAGTTTCTGTGAAGTTTCCTGGACACGCATTTGTCATTTGCTGCTAATAAAATAGAAAATAGAAATATTGGGGGGAAAAAAATCTCTATTTAAAGGTCCATTGTGTAAGATTTAGGGGAATCTATTGGTAGACTATGGAAGAAATTGAATGTAATGTTCATAAGTATTTTTTCATTAGTGTATGATCACCTTTTACCTTAGAATGAGCCATTTATATCTACACTGGGTGTGGGTCCTCTTTCATGGTGTCTGCCATATTGTACCTTTATCTTTTTACAGTAGCCCAGATTGGAAAAAGTAAACACTGGCTCTCACATTTTGCAAGAGTTTACCTATAGATGCTTCCAGGAACCTGCTTTAAAGTTATTAATGAAATCATGGTCTTATAAAATAAAGCATATAAATAAATAAAGCGACATATGTTACTTTTACTCCTTTCAAACTCTCCTGTGTGGTGTTGAAAATAGCTGGATTCAAGATGGTGTACAGTGAGAATGATCTGGTTTAACTTGATGAATGTGATGAAGGTGGTAACCCATTTACACCCACCCACAGCCAATGCTCTTTCTTTTTTGTTTCAGTGTGAGAGGGCTAAATGCCTGTTCTGCATCTGTAAGTTCAATGTGCAATTATAATTTTAAAGGGCTAAAAGATGTTTGCAAATACATGTATATAATAAATGTCCATATCTCACTTCAAAACCTTGAACGATTACTGCTGCGTTCAGTGTTCAGAACTCAAGTGGACATGTTTCTTTCAGTGACATGACAAAAGCTGAAAGCTTTGACTTCATATGAAGTCAAACATTTTTTTTTAAATGATCTTTTAACAGAATGATTAAAATCAATGAACTTTCATAGACGAGCTTCCTGTGTCACAAATACAGTAAACACTTTGTTCCGATGTTTTTATGTTATTTCAGAACTTTGAAATTTTGTGTCCTTTGTGTGTTCAGCTTTACTAAATAAATTATATGATAACTCTTTTTTATGTTGTTGTGTTATATAATTGATGATCCATACATAAAGTATTCTTTGTCCTTGTTTCAGTTATTCAACCATTCTCCTGAGGGAGGGAGTGTCCCATCCTCATGAAAAAGGGGAATGCTTTTAGTCACTTAAGGGGTTAGAACGAGGTGGGAAAAATAAATATATGTTAATGGAGTGCACTCACATTGCTCGTTATACAAACCTCTGCCTGTGTTCTTGTTTGTCTGCTACAAGCTAGACATGACCTATTTCTGCCACTCATATTTGCCAACACAGACAGCGAACACTCCATTACGGCCGAAAAACACCATCAGTCAGCCTTGACCCCTGAACGTGCCACAAAATGAAAAAAAAAAGGAGAAAAAAAAACAATTTACACCTGAAGTGTATCTTCGAACACAGTGATATTGTAAAAGTTACATTATTGATTTTATATAATTCAGTGTTTTCCTGTACAACAGGTTCTATAATGTGAGGGAGAGTCATTCATTTCTAGAGTAAAGAGTTATCTGACGGTGGACACTGTGCACCAGCAAAAAAAAAAAAAAAAAAGCAGCACAGAAAATGTGGACAGTCTTTTCTTTTTGGTAAGAGTCATACATGTCATACATTTGGTTACCCACTCTCACAATTATCTGTGATTGCATATTTAGGCATTTAGCTGTTTCAGCTTTCATCCCATATTACAAAAACAGCCTGCGCCATTGACAAAGTGGCTTTTTACACTTTGAAGTCCAAGTGCCTGGCCCTGTATTACAGCTCCCACACTGATGAAATTATATTAGGATGGGTATAATAACCCTGGGCTATGTAGCCTATTAGTGTGCTGTGATTTCTAAAATCCCTCAGCCTGGATTCATCGACGAACACTTTGAGCACATTTACCTTCAGGGCAAGCAGCAGAAACAGCAGGTATAGATTTGATACGGCAGCAGCATTGATGTCTCATCCAAGAAGCACAAACAGCTCAATCTAGAGCTCAGTGAGACTCGGTGAGTGTTTCTGCACAGCTCTGTTTCCTAGAGATTGACAGCCAAGTGAAGACAAATGCTCTGCAGAATCTATTGCTGCTGTAACTGGTCATACTAATGCTAATCAGCACCACATTCAAAGCCAACAGAAACATCGATGATGATACTTCTACAGACATGGACACAAAATGAATAGGATATGGACATGTATATGTATATGTGTATATGGCACAAGTCAAAAACAATGTTTATACAAGTGACCTACTGACCTGGTTTTTGTCTGTGAACCAATAGGACTAGATCCATGCGCTCAGTCAGTCAATGAGAAGATGGAGATGCGTTGTCGGTATTTACTAGTTTAGTACTAAACTCTAGTAGTTTGTCCCCAGAGTTGATATAAGGCAGGAGTTTGGTTCTGTGCTTGACATGTGGGAGAGGAAATTAAAAGAATCTAATGCTACTGGTCATTGCAATGTTACATTTCCATGTCCCATTTATTATTTTTATCGGTGTTCCTTTTCTGGGGGCCACTAGTGTGTTTCTTTCAATTGCATCATTATCGTTTTCATATACTTTCCTAAGTGTAGCTGGCTGGCTAACCTTGTGTTAACGCTAAGACAACTAAGTTACATACATGTGGTGCAGAGACAAAGACCCTTGTAAACCAGCACAGGGATGTATGTTGGACACTCTCTTAACAGGGATGTAAGAGTTAATCTGCCTGCTCCCTTCACTGGAGAGTTTGCTGGAAGTTGCCATGAGAGCGTCAGTGGGAGGCGGTGGTGACTACAGTGGCGAGGTGGTGAGCAAGTTGGCGATTCTGTTATGACGCGGTTAAGCCCCACCCTCCCTCCAAAAGGCAATGATGTCATCATCCATCTGCGACGTTTCACTGTGAACACTGTCATTTACTGTAGTTGTATGCCAATTTGGTAGACATCACCCAGTCTTACCATATATTTAATTTGAACTCATCACCATCATTTTAATGTTCAGTTTGCTTCTAAGTTAATGCAATATAAGTCTTTTATGTTTTGGCAGAGGTAACAGACAGTATTAACTTTATTGACTTTTCTCCTTCATCTTGCAAAGTTAATATTTGCCTTAAGCCATATTTTTTCAAAGTGCAGCCCATAGGCCAAACATTTTGCACATCCCCCAAAAATGACATGAAAGGCATGCATTATATTGTAACCACAGTGCATTTCAATACTTTAACTGTCAATAGCCTACATTTAGTAAGTATATCAAAGTATTTTATTTTATCAGTGTAAGATTTGCTTCTCGTGCTGTCAGACAGAGTAACAGCCTGACGCTTTATGAAAATAGAGATCCTGCTCCTGACATAATGTCTGTATTAACATAATAAGGCAGTGACAGCTTATTTCACTCCCTTTTTTGAGCGCAATAAAAATGCATAGCAATAAAAATGTACAATGGCACAAAATGAAATATGTCAAACTGTTCCTTTCCTGAAAACTGCTTGGTCAGAAAGACTAAACTGATTGAAAGTCCACAGACTCTGCAGACAGTCAGTCCAATTTGAACATTCAGACCGAGACAAATCCAAAATATATTGCCATCTCTGCTTCTGAAACACATTTATCTGTCAGGAGCTCTACGTGATCTGTGTGTTTAAGGAACTTCATATGTGATCGTATACATATGTTAGTATGTTCATGTGGTTTACAAATGAATTTCTACCTGTATGTGTGTGTGCAGCTGACACAGTGCTCCACTAGACAAAATGTAGGCCAGTATCTTCCTAAGCGCTCATCCACCCTCCCTCTCACGCTGTCTCTCTCCTCTTCCACTGCCGCCCACTCCCCCAGACAGTGGGCAGTCTACCCAATAAAAGGCTGAACACTGAGAGACCTTCATCTTCTTCACTCTACTTTCATCTCTCTTACTGTCTATATTTATATATATTTGGAACTGAAACTAAGTACAAGGACATTTTGAAGAATCTTCTTAAGTGCTGTTTTGCTTTGTTGGATGAAAAAGATTTATATTTTATGTGTATTTAGTACAGTCATGTTAGTGGAAGTAGAGGAAACGGGTAGGCATGCATGGTATTTGGAGACAGAAAATGAGACATGACTATGAAGCTATGTCTTTTTAATTATTTATGCCTTTATTAGATAGAACAGTATAGAGATGGACAATGACATGCTAAACACACCCTGGTCCATTTGTGTCTCTGTACTGACTGAAATATATAGTGATCTTTTCATCATATTTTATGGATGTTTTTTAAAGGCCTTTTCGCATCTGACTACATTTATAATGTATAATTAATAAAGACTTTTTTAAAAACAAGATTGTAACATACATAAACCTCACACACTATGTCTCCTGTATTTTTTTTTTTATTTTGGAGGAAATAAAAAAAAAAAACAGCTGCAAGTGTATGAGCAAACTTCAATGACAATTTCAAAATTTCCACCACAAAAATTAACTCACATTTGTTTAGAAGTTGTTCAATTCATGTTTGTCTTATGTCATAAAAAAAAACCCATACCAAAACAAAATGACAAATCCAGATTGTGTACAAAACCAACCCGTTCTGATCTACAACCAATCGATTGGTTGATGGGGGAACATACACACACACACCAACGATGAGGGTCAAACCGACTTCCGTATAAAGACTAGGCTCAGTGCTAACAAAGCTTGCACCAAAGTATGCACCTACACAAAAAACATGAAAACAGTTACTGGCATCTGACCTACTACTCTCATTATTTAGTTGCTTCAAACGAGGTAACTTTCACACAGTTTCTCTTAACTGTCCCTCAATATTACAGCGTTAGTCCAACATTGCCTCAGTCTGTGTAGCCACATTAGCAACATGCTAACACCAAACTCAACAGGATAACCTTCAAAATACACAAAACACAAAAATAACATAAAACATGGCAAAACCTACAGCTAGTAGTGTAATGAACAGCTGGTATTTATCCATTACTGAGGTCGAAACATACTTGTTGAGAAATTTTAACTTTTTATCCACTTCTGTCCTGTGAGGCTGGGGTCGAATAGAACTGTGTGTGCTGCTTCTCTGACATGGTGCCAGTTAGTTTGGAGCTGGTAAATGTTAACTAAACAGCCTCTCACTCAGAAATAAAATATATCAGGTCTGCATATGTCCCTCCAGCCCCCAACAATATTGTATTAAGAAGCCTTCTCTCTCTTTATTAAAGTAACACCAGCAACTGTCGGAACAATGGGAATTTGGTAGTACAAGAGCATAACGACCGACTGACCACAAGGTGTCAGCCCTAGAATAAACAGTAATTTCACCCAGAAGACTGGGATTTGTGTCCCATGTGAAACAAAAATGTTGATAAAAGTTACAGGCTACATAATATTAGGTGCGTCATGTGACTTTTATCTTGTGAGTCGCTTCAGTGATGTCGTGTCGTATATGACGTAACATAGTTATTGTAATCCCAAACATAGTCTTATTCTAAACCTACCCAAGCAGTTTTGCTGCCTAAATCTATCCAAACTGGGCCAGCAGCGTTAACTATGTGTTCAAAACTGCTTTCTAGTAGCATTTGATACAGCCCTATAAGAATACATTGGGCTTCAGTATGAGATGCCAAGGGACAGCGATAAATCGTTGGTATGTGACGTGCTGGGATGACAACAGGTTGGCAAAACACCATAAATACGAATGTTGGTGTATTCAGCAATGGCCTTATGTCCCGGTGCTGTGTGCCAGTTCCCACAACACCACTGTCTTCTACCTCTGACTCATCCTCACCTTACAGTGAAAACATATGAAAGTGTTTCATTCAGGGGACTGCCATAAAAGATGCTGAACTCTGATTATTACTTGACAACTCAATAGTCGACCAACAATGGCCAATCTCAAGGTGAGCATCAGCAATGAGAAATAATGAATGCTGCTGCTCACGTATGAAATCACTCCCGTGCCCGTGACACATGTGGCTTCAAGGACCCAGAAAGTGAAAACTTCCCAGAATACCCAGTGAGGCTTCTTGAATGTGGAAAAATTATGACGTGTGACTATGTCAGTTCAATATCACTTTAAAACCTTCAAAGATACAGAAGAAGATCATGCAAATATGCAGTTGCTACTATCATTAAAAGATATCTTCTCGTCTCGCTTTCCATCTCTGTTTTTCATCTTTGCACCCAAAGTTCTGTATATGCATAATGAGACGCAAATTAACATGCACTCGCACACACCAGCACCATCTGTGGTCTACAGAGATTGTTCTGTTTTCCACCTCTCAGAGTCAGAACAGCTGTAACTTATAAACAAGAGGGAAGATTATGATGACAGCAGAGGGTCATTTTGTGAGTCACCAACAGATAAAATATCTGCCAAAATGGCACAGCTTGAAATTGGGCCACTGACTCTCAACATCATTTCGACGGCTCATTAGTTTAAGTATATATAATAGCAGGTCTGAATCATGTGTCATTTTAAAATGTATCTCATCCAAACGGATTTGATTGCTCTTATCTAATAGCAATGGTAGAATAATATGAAATCTGTGGATGAACAACATTACTAACAGGAACAAAAGATGGTGCTTGTTATTAGATGAAACAATCCCAGAAACATTTTGCATAATGGAGAAGATCACTGTTGCAAGTTGGGGACCTGAGGAAGACATATTTTACTTTTAAAAACACCCTAAATCACAATCAAAACACAGATTTCTATACTCTAACTTTGTACTATGCTACTGTAGCCACCTCGCTACCACCATGAGTTCCTCCATCACAGACACACAGATTCAGATCTCAAACAATATACTTTTATTAGATGACTCCTACTCAAAATACTACCATGTAAAAATGCATGACGTGTCTGCGGCTGACCGGCTCCTGCAGCACATGCCCTCCGGTCAGCTCAGAGCAACGAAAATCCCGGCAGAGTTCCTCTTTGTTGTGGGAGCAGTAGGCATGCGAGGGCCAGTACACTACTGCATAAAGAGGGGAGAGTTTAATCAGGAAACCAGCAGCAGCTGTGCCAATTAACTCACCTGACACCACTGTCATGACCCATCCACCACACCTCTCCCTCTCTCCTGCAGCTGCTAACCACACCCACCTCCACAGCTACGTTAAACACATCATGGTCAACACCTGTCTCTGTGTATGACCCAATGATCCAGTCTTCTTAGAGAAACAGGTTGAGGAACATATTTATTTCGTTCCGTGTCAAGAGCTGAATGAGAGGATTGATGCCTACCAGAGCAAAATATGTTCAGTGCAGCATTTTTAAATGCTACTGTGTGTTGCACTGTAGACCAACACAACAATAAAACTACTGGACCAGTTCTAGTTGGCAAAACACAATATAACAGTTATTCAGCAGATTATTAATCCTGCAGGCACCCAAAAGGTAAGTAAAACTCACAAAAAGGTAAGTAAAACTCACTTTTCCCTCCCAGTAAGAAGCAGCTGAGGAGCTGAAAGCTGTCAAAAGCTCTGTCTTGCAAATTAATATGAAGTTAATTGTATTTATTTGACTGTTTTTTAATCAATTCCTCTCTAAATCCAATCTAATTTCTGTGAATTTAGAATAATGGTTGCATTATTCTCTGTTTTTTAGACTGTTTACGTGTCTTATTAGTTTGTCAGTCACCTGTACAGCACTGTGAACTGCGCTAACTGAGCTCCTGACAAAAGAAATGAAGAAAACACAGAGTACTCTTTTAGAACACAATGATAATCTCTATATATCATGAAAGAACACATACTGTATCAACCTGTACTGTCTAGTCAGTTTAAGTACATTATGTAACATGAATATTTCACAGACTATAGCGAAAAGTGTAAATGAGGTTTCCAAATGTTGAACACAGTGTGAAATGAAGCCACTGTAAGATGATGTGTTACCAAAACCGTCAGAGGGATTGTGTCCACGTACAGTTTATGTACAGAATCAGGAAGTACACTGACACTTGAGACATGTAAGCTCATATTGTAATCATATGTACCGTATGTTCGGGTCTTATTCAGGTGAATGACACGAGATGAGATCAGGTGAATACATAAGATGGATTTGGGAGGTGCGTCACAAACCACAGGGCGCTCGGCGTCCCACAATAAGCAGACAGCGAGATATATGAACAGACTGTCTCAAGAGTCACACCTAGTCATAATACAGTCATTCATTGACAAGATATGGAATCACAATGCCTTCTGGGAGGATGCTAACTGTGATCACTGGCCGGGAGACTGACCCACATAATATATGGTTCTATCTTGCAGAAATTAGGTCTCTGTGTCGCCCTACTTCAAAGTCCAGGGGGAGAAATGTCCATGTTAACATCTAATCCTGTATTCAGCTGCAGAGTCTGATTTAAAATCTGAGATGGTAAGCTATTCTCAAGATGGCCTGAGTTTAATTGAACTTGTCCCAAATGCAGTCAGTGGAGTTCAATCATTTTATCTGCCTACTGTGCAAAAGAAGTCATTTCAAGAAATAACTTCAATATATTAGTTAATTGCATGATTTTGGTTTAAGATAATGTCTTAATTAAAGGGACAGTTCACCACAAAGTCAAAAATACGGAAGACGGAGATAATCCACAGGCAGTTTCATGAGGGAAGAACAATATTCTTTCAGCATATGGCCACAAAGAAAGAAGCATGCATCTACTCATGGATGAGAGGCTTGTGCTTGTGACGGCGCAGAATGCAAACATAAATGCATCCTCCTCGGCTGAGCTGTATAGTTAGCACCACTGAACTAGCTAGCGCAGTGAAAGAAAACAGTTCCTACATGAAACTGCTAACAACAAGGTGTATGGATTATCTTGAGTTCCCCTCCTGCCTGGCAGTGAGAACAGCCATTGACTGGATGTCTCGTCAAAGCCAGGGAAGCGTTGTGTCTTAAATGAACAAGATATCTTGTCAGTGGTGGGGAAAGAGTTAAACTACCACCCAACTACTGCAAATAGTGGTTAAACTAATTAATCAACTACATAGTAGTTAAGTGCAACCCCAAAGTTGACGGCAAATATCTCCAAAACTCAGCACCTCACACTATAACAGTCTTGATGGATAGCACAACGGGCCAGAGGAAAAATATTCACTTTTGATTTTGGGGTAAACTGTTCCTTTAAAGTTCAGCCTTACTCTTGCTTTAGCTTTTAAAAACAATGTTATATAATCCTCGACATCTCTTGAATGTATTTTACAGGACAGATCTTTCAATTTTAAATATATGAACCCATCTTGAAGAGTGAAACACTCAGCACAGACGTAAAAAAAAAGTGTTCCTTGATGGCTGACAGTAATTCACAAGCTGATGTGCATCAGAGTGCACCAGATGAAATATCTCTTCTCACTGTTTAGACGAAGTAAAAACATTTGATTCAAATAGCTTTCAAACATCAGCCACTGATGATAATTGATGAGTTGACCTAGTTCTTCTACCTCGCCACCACTCCGTTTAGTACTGTCAGTACAGCCTGAGGTCACAGAGGACGTGACTGAACGGAAAATTAATCTCCCACTGGGCTTTCTGGAGATTGATCAAGTGAAAAAAATCAATCACAGAAGAATCAATAAGATTAAAGCGGACAAACTGGGCCATCCTCTCTCCCATAAAGTCAATATCTTTAAATAAATGAAACTACAAGGATTTTGTGTTTGCTGAGGGAGATGTGTGGTCTGGAAAATGTCTAAAAGCAGGAGTCACGTGAACTTATTTGCTCTTGTATAATCTTGACTGACATGACCTTTACAACTCTAATAGGACATCAAGGTGTGAATGACCCAGATATTAAAAAGTATAAAGATATTATAAGACTAAACAGCAAGTAAGATTATGATGTCATATATTATTTTTTTTTATAGTTGTTATATATCCAGTATGTAACTGTGTGTGTGCTGTGAAATTACACATCAGGTGATTTTGCTACATGATGGCAGCGCTCCTCAGTGCATTATGTGCCGGTTACCTGATGAGACTTAAATGTTGACCCCATTTTGTGGTTTGTAAAATGACGTCTGATTACTGAGGCCGCACAAATCGTTTCTGGCAAGATCATGAGATGGCATTTATGGGAGTTCACAGAAAGAGTTGGCCAGCAGGTGGGTGTGTGTGTGTGTTTTGGGAGTTTATGCTAAAAGACGGCAGCTTACAAAATGATTTTAGTGTGCCTGCACTTTAATAACACTGTGACTACCCATCTCTCCAGCTCATATGATGTATGATATATATATCATATGCATACACATGCACACAGTCTGGCATTTTCTCTTACACAAGCTGTTTGATGGAAATATCCATCTGAAAAGAAGAGCAGAGAGAAAGGCTGCGATAATAAAGCCCTGATATGTCGGCCCATTCTGCTGTCTGTGCACCAGGCAAGATATAAGACGCAAACAGCACAACAAATAAGTAGGTCAGTGTGCTATAGTATGAGCAACAGGCTAGCGGCAGCAGAGACGTTCCAGCAGCAGTGATTAACAGTCACTTAGATCATGCCACATCATCCATTATGAGGGTGACACACTTTATATAACCAGGTGACGGTACTTAGGCTCCAGTTAGGAGACCGGCTGTGGGAGATTTATCCGAAATCAAGTCAGAAACTGGTAAAAAAAAAACAAAAAAAACAAAAAAAAAACAGAAATTTGTCACCATGGCCTGCAGGATGCCATAATAAACAGATGGAGACTGTCAGTCAACCAGACGCTTTGGTTTTCAGCCTTATGACAGTGAGCAGCTGCCCTACTGAAGGCACTGAACTCCCATCAGTTCAAGCAGTGCTGTTCTGTAATTCACCCTTGACCTCTCACATCCATGCACAGACCACCAGGAATCAATGAAATAAATACCAAGGCTCTAATATACAATAAACTCATGAGGAAGTGACTAAAGGACTGCACTATATCACTGGCAGATTCAATTACTATTTTTGGAGTCTGTTGGCTGTTTTCAGCAGGGCTCTAGAACTGGCAATGTCCAAGCTTGATTAGGGAGAAATGTCAGTGATTATACTACTTTTGATGGCTGTGCCTGAGGAGAGTAAAGGTACGGTTGATGAGGTGACATCATAGTATCAACAAACCAATTACATCAGGCTATCCCAAAGTGGGGTGTCCCAGCTGCCTCTAGGGGCTACACAAAAGAAAAAAATGTAATGGTGGTGTAAGAGTGTAATTTTGGTATTTGACTGCCCACACACATATTTCTCTCTCTCTTTCCTCAGTCAGAGGGAGAGCGTATCGGATGTGTTCCTGAGCTTATGCACCATTCTCTTTGTTCTTTATGTGGCAGTCTGCATGTAACTTCACTGCAATTCAAGTTGTTGCAATGTCTTTAATAGCAACAGCTTTTTTTCAAGGTGTGGGTCACTGGGTGTGTATCAACCTGGTTAGGATGTAGAACGTAGGATTCACTTGCACGACCTGGCAAGTGGGAGAATTCTAAGAATTCTACTTGCCCAAAGTCACTTTTTATAAGCCCCTATACAAATTATTTTATTCATAAGAAGCTATTAAATTACAACAAAGGCCAAACTTAATTGTCATGTTTAATATAGGGTCTGAACTAATGATTATTTTCACTATTGATTAATCTGCTGATTATATATCTAGATTAATTGGTCAATGATTTGGTATATAACATGTCAATTAAAAGTGAGTCCCTAAGTCCTTATGACTTAGTGACTCCATGACTTTTCATCTAAAGCCAATTAGTTAAAAAAAAAAAAAACTTCCACTCTTTATGACGGGACAGGAATTGTTTGTCCATCAAGATGTTTTATTTTCGGGTTTGCACTGAGCATTGCAGCCTCCTGGGGCTACTAGCATGACTATATAAAGTTGTATTCTTATTTCGACACAGAGTGAATATCAATTAATCCATGAATCAATTATCAATTCCTGGGCTGGATGCTTGGCCCAAACACCCAGCATTACCATGGAAACAAGCACACTGTAACTTCTAAACAAGCCCAGTCTCTATTGTTGGAAGCATCATTATAAACCACCATCAAGCATGCCCTGCAGGCAGTCTGTGTGTCCACGGCTCTGTCCTCATTCCTTGGCCCAGATGGCCAGTGTCCACACCCTGTGTCTCTGCCAGAGCAGTGGCGGTGACTCACTGGCATTTATGACAGAGAAGTCAAACAGTCAAAGCCTCCATAGTTGATGCACATGCTGTTCTCGGACTGACAACACTGACACAGAGGCTTCTTAATCACAAGTTCCTTATGTAGGCTACATTGGACGTCAACATGGAAAATATGACAGTGTTAGGGATGGGTTGACAGGGTGGTCTGAGATGAAGCTGACTGCACTGTAACCAGAGGATTAAACAAGCCATAAAATGATGCATATTTGTGTCTGTCCCATGGCAAATTCTCATTCATCACAGTGGACTTCAGGAAGCCATTTTTTTCTTCACTGAGGTCAGGCACATGTCATCAGTGAAAAGTACTGAAAATTGTTTTGACACACACACAAAAAAAAGCCTCACCAAAACCATCCTGGTCAGTCTTTGCACTGTTCCAAAAATAACTAACTCTGGTTTGGTCAAAATAAATCCTTAAGTCATCAAGTTGGTTGCAAAAATATTTTGGCCCTATCCTGTTTTCCTCTTGCTCGTTCTTGGGCTTAATGGAACACAAACAATTAATGTGACAAGAATGAAAACTGTAAAACATTGGCAGCATTTGGGAAATTTGGTATTTTAAAGGACCAGTGTGTGGGATTTAGTGGCATCTAGCTGTGAAATAGCAGATTGCAACCAACTTGCCTGTCAAGTGAGTAGCAGAACCAACAGTGGCCAATCTTTAAAAACACAAAGGGCCATGTCTAGAGCCAGTGTTTGCCCATTCTGGGCTTCTGTAGAAACATGGCCCTGCAACATAGCGGACTCTGTGGAAGAGGACCTGCTGTACAGATAAAAACTGCTCATTTAAGGTAATGAAAACACATTTATACTTACTTTCAGGTGATTATACACTAATGAAAACATTTAGATGATATTAAATTTCTGCCTCTCCTTAACGTTACACACATCACGCCTTTAAGTTCCATTTCTGGTTATCTGTTAACTGTAGTAAATTCAATATTCAGTCTCGTTTTTGCTTTGTTTTTGTTCTTAATCCACTCAAACCAGCTGCCTGTAGCAGGAAATGAGGTTGGTCAATTTGTGGGCCAGAAAACTGAAATAGTAAGGTCAAAGATATTAAAATGCTCTATTAAGGTCATCACAAAGTTTGGTGATTATTCTCTGTGGGTTCGTCAGTACCATCAGTCCCTTCCTTTTCTGTGGTTCTTTCTCTATCTCATATGTGATTGGCCCTGCATGAATTTACTGATGACTAAGTGTTTGTGTCATATCCAGTGACCTTAATAATATGCTGCTAATGGGCAGCAGAGGAAAACAGAATTTTGCTTCCGTTGCTCTCTCTCATAGTTACATCAATCAGACACTCAGACACGGACACGGAGTCTGACCTCACTCTATAGCTCTACATCCTCGAACAGACAATAAATCATTCTATATGCTAAAATGTCTGTTGTATAATACAGTACTTACAAAGTTCTGTGAATCAACAACCCATCCCACACTATATTCACACAAACGTCTACAGTACACATTTTCATGCACACCCTCACGTAAAACAGACACCTGAATGTAGCTCTCACGTGGCCCTGGCACAGGTTTTCATCAATTGATCTATGCTCCCTCTCATGTGGAAGGTATTAAGAAAAACGGCCACCTGATGGAAAAACAATAAACACTGTCTGCAATTTGCCCTGAATAATCCTGCTCAGCCTGAACTGTGTTATGATTATTTTTCTTCTGGCTCACCGTGAAGCGGGTCTTTGCCTGACACAGGCTTAGTTAGAATTTTGAGACACTATTTATAGTTAAGTGCTCATCCCAAAACATTTTTATTCAATCTTGGGGCACAAAGTGGCGTTACACAATAATGTAGGTCATGTTACTCACTTAAGATGGTTTGTGTTTATCTTCCGAGAGTGTTTTAATTTTTTAAACACGTGCCCTGTATTATAAAAGACCATTTATGAATATCAGAGATGGAAGAGAAAAGGCCACAAATGACATCAAAGCAGTGAATGACGCAGAGAGAGAAAGAGGGGGAGGTGGATTTGTGCAGGTGAGCAGCTGACTGATTAAAAATGATGATGATGAGCATATGCAAAGAGAAATACATCATTGCATGAGGAATTCGCACAATCACACACACACACACAAACATGCCAGATGTAAAAGCCACAGAATAAATTAATCCGGGCAGGCAGAGGGGAGTTTTGTTGACGCGGCAGGTAAAGTGTCTGGCGACCACGAGTTTGACCCACATTCAGCATCCAAACAACACACAGGTGCTCCCACTGTTCCAATCTCAGTCTTCTTTCTCTCTTTGTGTTTTGTTTCTTTCATCCCAGACGAGCCTCCCCGTGTGAAAAGAGGGGTGACTAATGAAAATTAGTTCCCTCCCTCAGGTGAAGATGCTTCAGAAAGCAGCAAGGTGCCAGGGAAAATACTGACACTGGCATAAATGTTGAGCTATTTCATCCATGGTTCATTCTGCTAAGGGAATATTCCGTTCCACGTCAGAGTAAAAGCTTTGATTAAATTAAAATCAGCGGAGGCAGTGGAGCAGTGGCAGGCTTGTTCAATCTAAATTCACCCATACTTTCCGCCAGCTTCAATATGAATAGGAAATTGCAAAGCTCCACCTAGGCAAGGCTATCTGTTTTAACTCGAGTGCACCCAAAGGGGCTTTATACCTGCTTTGACACAGGTGACCTTGTTGCATTTGAAGAATTCAGACCACATGCTGCTCATATTTTAAGGCAACAGTGTCCTTGTGTTAGTCTCCTGAGCCTTATCGCTCTGAAGGTATATGTGTGTATTAGCGTGTCTCTCAAATCCTAATACGAATGCAATCTGACAAGCACGTGGTGGCAGATATGTTACACACAAGACTCGCTGTACACCTGCAGTCACGTTCCAGCTGTCCGTCCTTCGACAGCTGTTGCTTTCTTTCCCACATTTAACATTTACCATTAATGTGTGCATCATAATGAGTCATACTGAAGGAAATGTGAAATAACACCTGAGGCAAACCGTAGCTGACCAACTGCTGAGCACTGTTTCATCTCATCTCCGTCAGGAAGACAGTCATTTGTTGATTTAATTAGCTTTGTAAAACAGCACCATTTGTTTCAGTAAAAAAGTTATGTTAGTCTGGTAAGTTTCAGTTACTTGACAGCAGAATAGTTGATTCAATAACTTTTACACTGAGCTCAGTTTATCTTCGTTGGGCTTCTGCCCTCCGGTTGTGATAAGATTATATGGTAAACAGCCATTAAACCTGCCTCATAAGTTCTTTTACAGGAACTGAACTCATGAAATATGTGGTTGTAGAAGCGATTCATGACACTGTAGTTGAGGGGCTAACTACTAAGACGCTAGGGACGTGCTAACACTACTCAGTCAGAACAGCTCCCCAAGCTTCTTTCTGTTTCCTCTGTACTGGACCGTTTACACCCTCTGGCATTAGTCATTGAAGAGGGTAAAAAAAAAAAATCTCACTTAGCTATCAAGCTGGCAACTGTTGGTTTTAGGGCTGCACAACTAGACCTAATCGAATATTAATCTCAATCTCAATCACAGTTTTGGCTTCCCACAGTTTGCCTAAATGAACACAATCGACAGTAATATTGATGTTTAAAACGTGTGCTCTGTTCATAGAAAACTGCTACATATCAAATTAAGTGTTTCCAGAACTAACAGCCAGCCACCCTGCAGCGGCAGCCTGTGTAAAATTTCACAATAATATTCAACAGAGAGCAGACGGACAAAAGGAAAATCAAATGTAGGCGGAAGGCAAAGAGCAAGTCCCTTAAAACGAATCATCATCCACCGTTTGGAAGTTTTCGGAATTAGGGCAACGGATGTTAAGTAAGAAACAAATCATGTGCAAAGAGACTTGAGTCTGCACTGCAAAGCAACACAACTAAGTTGCTCAGCCACCTGAAAACGCACCACAAACTGTTGTATGATGAATGCATGAAGACCAACAGGAATAACGTCACTAACATCACCTCACTGTAGCCCTACCCTGTCCTGTGTTCTCAACTCAGACGTCCATAACAGCCACGCTGTATGACACATATTTGTATGAATGTTGCACAATGTGAAAGTGGAAGCAGTTGCTCTGTTCATTTCAGTTTTTCAAAAGTGCTGGTACAATTTTATGAGCATTTTGCTTCTAGATGATGCACTATGAATTAAGACAAGTCCTATTTAGATTCACAGATTTGTACATTTGCAGCCTTAATGTAGCACAACATAGAAAAGAAAGCATGCTTTGTTTATTTAAATGTCAAAATGCAACAAAAATATTTTGACCGCAAAAGTCAAGGAATAATCATCATAAATAATTGTGATCTCAGAATTGATCAAAATAATTGTGGTTGTTTTTGGCCATGATCATGCATCCGTAGCTGGTTTTCTAATTGTCATTTAGCTTGGCTGCTCATTGGACAATAAGTGAACACAGTAAAAATATTTGTTCCTGCCTTATATTTATCTCTAAACTCTGTCTTGCTATTGGTCAGTGGTGTCAAAATGACCAAATTCAGCTTTAAAAATGTGCATCTTGCTCACACTAGCGAATCCAATGATTATTGAAATTTAAGTGGAGAGAACTGATTTTTCTCCATAAACTGTTGCTGTTTTAAATGCTGGTGAGAGTGCTATAACTCAACTTAAGCACTGTGGATACTTTCTCAAAATCTTCAAATCTGTTGATAACATTTCATATAACAGTCAGTGTACTATTAACATGGTTTTCTATTTTTTGCTGTTCTTGTAAAGTACAGGGATTCCTTAATAGTGAAGACAGTACCAGTTGTCCGCGGGCAGTGAATTAAAAGGTGTGGGTGGTGACGGAGGACACTGAAAATATATTCTCGCTCACTCTGTCCTTTTTTGTGTCTCATGCTCTGTCTGAGCCATGCTGGCTCTGTGGCTCGTGCTCAGTTTCAGGCTGAACAAACCAATAGTCCATCTGTACTCCTCCAGTCATAGTACATTTTTCTTTCTGTGTGTGTCGTTAAATTCATTTAAGTGAACTTAATGCATGCATGTGTTCTAGTGTGACAAATGATTCAAATAACCAGCATTTGTCATTAAAGTCAGCAGGATCTAATATTTCTATTAGCAATGTAATCATTAGAGCAGCAACAATGAATTAATTAATTGAATATTAATCAACTATTAAATTAATCAGCAACTATTTTGATAATTGATTAATCATTTTGAGTTCTTTTTTTTTTCTTTTTAGAAAGAAAATATACAGAAACTCAATTCAAGCATCTTAAATGTGAATATTTTCTGGTTCCTTTACTCCTCTCTAACAGTAAAGTAAACATATTTGGGTTGAAATTGAACCCAGACAGTTGAGGATATCATCTTGGGCTTTGAGAAACAGTGATTGACATTTTTCACCATTTTCTGATATTTCATGGACCAAACAACTAATCGATTAATCGAAAAAATAATCTCCAGATTAATCGTGAAAATAATTGTTAGTGGCAGCCCTAGTAATCATGGACCACCTATGAAGTTATTACCCCACAATACAATTAGGTTTTTATGAAATTTATAATTTTTAACAAGACTGTGTGTTTAAGAGTCCAGGGAACAGATTTACATACTCAATACTTCTCATATTAAATAATACAGGCTGTGTTATATGTTTATATTTCTATTCTTATGATGATTTATCAGGGACTGCACGTCATCCATTAATATCCAAATATTAACCCTCTCCTCCAAATTCATCCACTCATTCTCTAAACTGTTTGTTTTTTTTGGTTGCTGGCACACATCTGGAAAGAGGTGAGGTACCTCTCGTCACCAGCATATCATAGGAATAACACATAAATAGAAACGTTCATACTCACACCTATGGACAACTTGAACTCAAACTAGACCTCACAGGGATAGCGGTACAACCACTCGGCCCACATCCCACCCCGATGGCAGTGCCACTTCCTCCGTCTGCCCCAGACGGGCTGCCAGTTCAGCCCTGGCACAACGCCCCATCCAGCAGCCTGGACCACCCACTCACTTCTGCTGGAGTGACACAGGCCACAGTAACTCTGATTTACTATGACTGGTACACAAGTCTTGCTTACAAAAACGTAACACAACATAATGTCGTTGTAGCAAACCTGTTAGCAAACAGTTGCCAGATATGGAGCATCATTAACATTCATTTGGAGTTGTATTTGTGGCCATCTGGCAAATGCAGTAAATCCAATATTCACTCTCCCTCTGGCTCTGGTCTTTACCAAGTCCTGACGAAACATCTGGCTCTTTAGCTACTACATGCCCCTCCTAGTTACTAACTCTATCTGCTGTTGGGTGAGGGGCAGATAGTTTACGGTGGGTTTAATCAGATTTTTTTTTTTTTTTTTTTGCTAAACTAGCTGCCTGCTGTGGCTAGAAATGAGGTTGATGAGTTTGCAGGCCAGAAATCCAAAAAACTGAGCTGAAAGACGTGTGCACCATAGTGCTGAAAGGCACTACAGGGTTTGGTAATTGTTCTCTGTCAGTTCATCAGTCCCAGCGATCCCTTCCATCTTCTCTGCTTTTCACTATTTCTTTCTCCACCTCATATGTGACCGGCCCTGCAAGGAACTGACTATGAACTTGTGTCATATCCAGTGACCTTAATAAAATGGTGCTAATGGACAGCAGAGGAAAAGTCAGTGGTAAAGTAACTTTGTGTGGACATTCTTTTGTATTTACCAAAGGGATATGTAACATTACTTTTATTTATATATTTTAATGCAATTTCACTTCATTTATAAGGAGTATTGGCTGAAACAGGAAGGAGACATGAGAGGGCAAATGTAAAAATCTCAAGCATCTCTTGTCCAGCACACCCTGTTCATGAGTTCATGTATGCACCTGCCCTCAAATGCGCATAGAAAGTACACAGCTGCTACACAAAACAGCAAATGTACAGATGCTCACACTTTTGCCTGCATAAAGGCAACACACACACACACTCACATACACATACACATGCTCATCCAACACCATACTTCATACACACTGAGGCTGCAGCTAATGGGTGATGGTATGTGGCTCTTCTTGGAACTGCAAATGGATGCCGCTGTGCTTCCAGTTAATTGTGTTACGTAACTTTGGTCACGGCTCATTATTTATGGCTATCACTGCAGGGGGAGTTTGATTTATCAATGCCAGTTTGATCGCAGCTGCTCTCATTCCAGTTCATGCCAGCTCTGTGGTTTGAGCTGCAGGCTTCCTTATCAGAAGGCAAAAGAACATAATGTTTGTTTTTGCATGTTTTGTCATTTGTCATCCCCTTTTAGTCTGACCATAAAGTTCTCTTTGCTCATTGTGGTCTGGCAAGGCTGAGTGGCCATTTGCTTTGGACAGGCATCATTTACTGTAAAGTAAGCTGTACTCTGAAGGTTTGCAATTCTTCCTCTAAAATTAAAATCCTCCCTACAGTTGATTGAACAAACACCCCAGTTGTTTCTATCACCATTCTTACTTTGGATTTTACACAAGACTGGGTTGCACCAACAAGGATTGATGTTTAAGCCTAAATTATGTAACAAATGATATAATGTTAACCTTTTAGCTAGCTTGCAAATAATCTAATGTTTAGTTAACTTTATAGTTAGCTAGCAAACAATATAATGCTTGTCTCTGTAGCTAGCTAGCAAACAATGCAAAGTTTTGTTAAGGAATATGGAGTAGTTAACAGTTTTCACTCCTCTTTTCTACTTACTAGGTCCAGACAGCACATTTATACTTTTATTTATTTATTTATTTTAATTTGCGTATTATTTATTTTAGTATCATTTCAGTTACCTGGATTTAAGTCTGGATTTACTCATTTTAAACCTAGTTTTGCTGAACACTGAGTAGAACTAATCATAGCTTTTAATTAATCTCCATTTATGCAACCCAGTCTAAGAAATTCATAGAGGTGCTCATATTTCAGATTTTTCTTAAATTTCCAACTCTAATCAGTTTCAAACCACACTGAGGCTTCAGACAGACAGTGTAGTTGTAGAGTTATGTCTCAGTACAGCACTAAATAGTTGTTCATGAGGTTTTTATGACAGACAAAAGAAACGTTAAAATTTATAGGATACAATGAAAATCAGTTACCAGTACCCTAAAGAAACTATCAAATAAAATAAGTGTGACAGACAGACAGACAGACAGACAGACAGACAGTATGCTCCGCTGTACACCCTGCTCTGTTCACATGGACCAGAAATTGGGCTTCACAAATCCTGCAGGCTGCCTATGGGAGGCACTGCTGTACTCTGACGGGATGCACTGTTGCTGCTCATGAAATGGGACAATCCCTTTGCACACAGACAGCCAAGCTATTCAAAACAGTTGCATGAAGTCCCTGCAAAGCACCATGTAATTAGCGTATGTTCAGTACTGACATAGAGGAATAGGAAGAGTGTAGGTTATATACGCTCTTTCTATTCCTCTACATCAGTACTGGTTAGAAGCCTGATGTCCTGCTTTGCAGGTGCACGATTAAGAGAGATTTTTCATTGTTTTTCTTGCCCCGTCTCTCATTTATCACCATTAGCAATTGCTTCGGGTCAATTTTTCATTGTTAGATCAACACCCTCTTTGTTGTTGTGCCTTAAATCAGTCCATTAGTTTTCTAATATTAAAAGACCTTGTCTGTAAAAATAAAGTGCAAAACCTGCCAACCTTATCAGTGATGGTCCACTGCAACACATTATATAAAAGCAGTAATGATATATTTTTTCAAATGTTACACATTGATGGGTTTCAGAGTCACATCCTGTTGAGAGAGAAAGGTAGAGGGCAGAGAGTTTTCAAGGATAGAAATCTGTGGTAATATATCAAAAATAAGTAAATAAATAATAAAACTTGAAATGCATACAAATAATATAATTGTAAGGAGTTTGAAGAGATGCATCAACACAGGTTGTTTTTTCTTCAGCCAGAACAGGAGGTCAGATTTTAACTGTCTGTCTGTGAACAGCAGTCTGCAGCTGGCTAACATTAACATGAAGAGCTAGGAAGTTTACCACTGTTTGGCGACACCGTCAGCTGCTCTGTCTTGTTGTAGACTGTCTGTCTTTGGAATCTACTGCTGACACCGACTTCTTGCAAGCACGTGTGTGTGAGTGTGCTAAGTGTGTGCTGCTGTGATCCGCGCTGTTCTGTCTGTGATGTTACGGTCAGTGTGTCTCCTGTGGGTATGACTTAATCAATGTTTGCCTGACCGCCACAGGATCAAATATGTGATGCTGACAGGCCAGTCACTGGTCAGGGCCGGTCATGCAGAAAACCAGACAGTTCTGGTCTGTGTCCGGTCGATTGGTGCATCCGACACAGGTAAATAAATACAAACGCAACACACCACTTTAGAACACAAAGGATGCCCCAAGTGATCGGTATTTTGTACCACATCAAGGCAGTACAACAAATAAATGCATGAATTTTTTCAGTCCTTGATCTCTATCCATATGATAGTCCTTCTGAAGCAGTTGACCTACTGCAGGACTGTTAATTGCATGGTTACACTCTGTGATCCCTGAGCAATCCAAGGCTATACATTATTAAAAACAGAATCAAATTGCCGTTAAATATATGACAGCATTCCCTTCATATTTATTTCTCTGTTTTCACATTTCTACCTCATGTTGACTAACATTCTCCTCTCTCCTTCCCCCACTCTTTTCCAACAGCCGTCCCTCTTATGATTCATCTAATCATCTGTTTACCTTTGTTGTGCCGTCTGTTCTTTCATCTGTCTCTCACGCTCTGCTCTTTAAAGTTGTATCCCTCGGTTCTAACACACTGACATACATTTCTGAGTTGATGACCTACATTCACGACTCTGGTCTTTCCATCACTCACTGTACCGACCTCCCTCTCTCCTCCCCTTCTCCATCATGCTCTGTCTCCCCCTCTCAACCTCATTCCTGTTCACAAGCCCTTGATGATATTTCTCCTTTTGTTTTCATCTGTTTTCAGCTGCCTCATTGAGAGTTTTCTGCATTGTTTTCTTCTCTTGTGCTTTTCCTCGCTTGCTATTTTTCTGCAAATTGCTGTCGAAAAAGTTAGGTTGTATATTGTCTGGCCAATGTGTTGGCTTATTCCCCTTTGGAACTGGGAAGACTGAGGAAGCATGACGGCTGACCGATTAACATTAATTTTATGAAGATACTGCAAACAAGTAGGTTCAGGCAAGGTCACAGAATAATTATGAGATATGTCTATAAAACAAACGTTTGTTTAACTCAACATGAATCCACAAAAGATTCATTCAAAATTCATTCAAAAAACATAGAACTGCATTGTTGTCTATGGAATCCCTGGTTTTCAATCCCCCAAAAGGGGCCGTTGCCTGACATTCTGGCAAAGTACCCATATGTGTCAGTCTGATGTGTACTCTACAGCAAAACACACTCAGCCAAACAGCCAGTGCCGTGGATGCCCCACAGTCTGGCCGTAATGCCCCTTCTACTCACATGGCCAGTTGGCAATGCCTTCTTTTGAACTGTTGTGCCCTTAAAAGAAAGTAGAGGATTGTGGGATCACTGCACCATGTGTGCATTGTGGAACCTCTGCTTTTCATTTCACCAACCATATTAACAGGTTACAGCAGCCTGTGTGAGCTGATTGGCTCATTTGTGTCTCAGCAGCAGGCTTCATCTTGAGATCCAACACCTTGCCTATTTTTTCCACCGTGCACAGTTCTGAGCAAAGTAGACAGTGAAAATGATCTGTTGATCATAAGCTAGTACTTCTTTCCTTCATTGGTTATTGGCTTGTCAAATGCAACAGCTCGATCTGGGATGATGTGGGGATTCAGGTCTCTGTAAGATGCAGGGACAACTGAATGCTATTTCATCCATTTCATTTGCCCAGCAGGACATCAGCCAGGAGCCGTCTTAGGTACAAGCTAACATGACTGGTATCCCCATTCTCCTCTTGTCCCCTGGTGCTGGTCACAAAACCCTCAGCAGTGCTCAGTCCGGCTGATCTGGTGAGTGGTCAAAAAGATGCTGTGTGCGTTGTTGATCGTCTCAGAGTCAGCTGCTCTTTAAACCAAACACCTTTTCCAATGCCTATGAACTTGTACTTATGTTGTAGGTCATGTCATATCAACATTACATATTTTAGTAATAAATCTGAAATGACAGATTTGAAGTTTGACAGAGCTGCCAGCCACAGCATCTGCATGCACCACCACTATTGCCAGGGAGAGAGTGAGCAATATATTCTGTCTGAAAAGAGCTTAAAAAGTGCAATATTTTCTGTCTTGTCTCCCACCTCTTACTAATAACTTCTCGTTTGCAAGTCAACATTTTTCAATGGAAAGTCTGACTTGCAAGTTTAACAGTAATATCATTTTCTTAGGGGAATGATGTTTTTGGATTTGTAAGCTTATGTGTGTCTGAGTCATCCATGGTGACTACCTGTCTGACTCACTCATGGTTATTAGCAGCCCACCTCAGTTCCACTGTACACAAACTCCACATTTGGGTTGGTAGGGTTCCAGTAACTGACAAAGATGGATGTGAAAGAAAAACTGAAATCAAAGATATAAAATGTCCCTCCTGAGTCCTGTGTCCATGTTTTTATTTATTTTTTTTAATCTATGATTGGTACTCTCCTCACACAGTGGGTTGTCTTCTGTATCCAGACCCTCAGCAACTGGTGCGCAGTGGAAATATTCTTTCATAAATAGCATTCATCACAGTGTGGCAGCTTCACATTGTCACTTCACACTAAGCAAAGCTGCAGGACAGCAACTTAATCATATGTTGATGAACAGATCATCATAATATTAACACGTCTTTCAAACACCTGAAGACAGCAGAGGAAGATTTAAAATGGATTTTCTGAGCAAAAACATTTGTTAAATTAAGAAATGCTAATTTATATGAAGCTGATGTGTAATGGAGACTCTAGATTGTTCTTGTGTAAATAAACAGATTGCAGCCTGTAAACAAGTATGTCCCCCTTCTTTCTGTTCAGTGCATGCTGAGTTATGCTCTTTCTCCCCCTCTATAAAAACTGTAAGGAAGTAAAATATTTCCACATCGCAGTTTTTCTCCCTCTGCTCATTTTTTTCAATAACGAAGAGTAACCCATCCCTCACTTGCGGGACTGGCAGCCAGAGTGACAGCCTGTGAACGTGACGCTGCGTAATCAAGAAGGACAGAGGGCTTCCATCATCACATGTGCTGCACACATGCACTGAACGTGATGAGAAACAAGGGGGAAAAAATAGATCTTTTCGCCCTTTAACCTCCACCTGAATGTTCCTCCTGGCTGTAGTTTCTTCTAAACACTTTGCTATGATGGCTGAAGAAGTCTTCCTTTTTTCAGTCTGTCTTTTTTATTCGCCACCCTGTTTCTCTCTTTTCCATAACTTTATTCTATCTCTTGTTCCTTACCCTCTCTTTTTTTCTCTTCTCATCTATTTATTTCCCATCTCTATATGCTTTTTCTCTTCATTTTTTTTTTGCTTGCCTCAATCACTCTCTCTCTCTCTCTCTCTCTGGGCACTGAATAGCTGCTGACTGATGCCTCTGTGCAGCAGGTGATCAATCAGCCCTCTATTTTCCTCCGCACAAGGCACCGGGGTGCCACAGCAGGCGGCCATGACACGTGCTTGTGGCACCACCTCCCAACCCCCCACCAAGGCATGCGCTCGCAGAGGCACAAACCCTGTCTCTACGGCTAAGATATATGTGTCCTTTACACTATGTTCTTCTCTACTTTTTTTTAATTTTATCTTATTATTCTTTTTTATCCTATTCATGCAGAACATTTTGATTTTCAACTGTAGTTAATCCCTTTCAAGATAAGAAATTTTGAAAAATAACCACAATTTTTCTGCAATTACTAATCCAGACAGCAGACAATTTATACAGGCCCCTTTTGTAAAACATATTTTACCATTGTAATAGTCTGTAACCAAAGCCACTGAAGCACAGCTGTTGAGAAAAAGGTAATGACTCCTGCAGGGGATCATGCGATTGTTTGCTCGTGTACATGCTTGTGCTAAATTACAATTATTACTGAGAAAAATTTAAATGAAATCACATATACTGATCAAAACGTTGGTGATTACAAAGGGATTACATCCAAGTCTTCTCTGCACTCACTCCACTCTTCTAAGCTTCTCCTTCTTTCTCCACACACTCAAGCCTTGTTTATAAAATGTTAGCAACAGTTTCTGTGCAGGCAGTTGGCCACAGAACTCAAATCTCACATGAGGTTTTTTTTGAGTGCTGTTATAAGTTTGATTTCACACGGGCCTCGTCCTCCATAGGCCCGCCCACTCAGCGCTTGCATGTACCAGTTCAGCAAGTCATGAAAAATCCACCAATAAGGCAGTTTGTTTGTTGCTTTCTGTCATTATTAGTTGTTTCCAAATGGGATCTCAGGAGAGTAATAATTTTTAACCAAACCATGATCTTTCCCTAACCCTAACCAAGTGTTTTTGGCTCTAAACCCAAGCAGATCTGAACCACCACTATAAAACATAAGTTGTTCGTTCAACATGTACAATGAAGAAACAAGGCATACAAATCTCACAAGAGGTCCCTTTTAGACACAACTACCATTTCTGTTGTTCTGCTTCCTTCCTCATTAGCCCTTTAGTGTCAGCTTACTCATTTTGTTTGGTCATTCTTGCACCATAGTTCAATCTTGCCATCACAGATTGGTGTCATATGAAGAGAGCGTCTTTCATGGCTTTCTATATGACCTACTAAGGATTATGTGACATTGCAATGATGGTAAACTCCATGAATATAGTAATTACCTGAATGCAAACAGTTCTCTGGGCTATACTGGGATTCACTTTCTGCCTATTTCTATGTAACGTACCATCCAATCAGGTGGAAGCATGATAGCAAGGGTGATGGACTATTAAAAGAATGGTAATCCTGAACAAGGACAACTGGTCTTTTAAACACACAATATCCACTCATATGAGAGTTACATGTTAAGTTACGCTCAGTGCCATATTCACACACATGTGTAAGAAGCCACAGAGAAGCTAAAGAGGAGCATCAAAAAACTAAACAAAACAAAACAAAAGCCTCCCAGGTCTATGGATTAGTTGCAGGGACAAAGACAGTCCAACACAGATGTTTTGATGTTGACACATGAAGGAGATGTTCTATTATTGGTAGGTCCAGAAAGTGCAGATCCAGCTTCTGAAGTGTGACGAGTTAAACGGTCAAATATGAAATACAATTAAACGGTATCTCCTGTGTCACTGAAGAATATACAGTATGATAGTGTTTAGCCTAACAATTTGCAAAAGCTGCAGCCATGTACAGTCATAAATCCAGGTGTGTATGCATTCAAGGACCACTCTGCAAAGTCCAGTGACATCTGCTTCAAGGCTCTACGACCAGCAATTCATGAGTTATGAAAGGGGGTGTGGCCATTGATATAAATAAATATGGACATCATGTTTCTACTATCACCCACTCTACAAAAACGAAACAGGTGCTGCTATCTTACACTGGTGGCCATGACAGAAAGCATGTTACAGAAAAGTATATTGATGTGTACTTTGACGTTTTGTTTTGGCTCAAGTCCCATCAACTAAAATAATGGGGGCAGGGTTTGTGAAATACAGCAGCCAGCCACCAGGGTCCGACTGAGATGTTTTAGGTGCCGTCATGTCGTCCATCTATATATATGTCATGGTATGTGGCTCAAGTATAGAGGGCTTGGCAAACCATCACCAGTGAATAATGAACCCTGCTTTGTCCAATAGTGACTCCCAAAAATTTTTAAATAAAGTTATCCCCCTTTCTATTATAGGCCACTCCCACTGCCACACCCCCATCTTGCCAATTGGCACAAAAGTTAATCAGCTGTCTTTTGGATTAAGATCTTTCCACAAAATCTTGTGCAAATCTATGAATTATTTTAGAAATTATGCACTTTTTTGAGATAGGCCACTCCCAGTGCCATGCCCCCTTTAGCTGATTTGCATGAACTCAAACACACACCTTCTCCTTCTCCTTCATGCCAAATTTCAGTCTCCTAGGGTGAAACTGTGGCTGCTAAAGGCTGAGGGATTTTTGACCACCAACAAACCAACCAACCAATGAACTGACAGACCGACAGAATGATCTAGAGCTGCTGATTGCAACTAATAAACTAGGTCAGGTCTCTCAGTACAGTTTTTCTTTCCTCTCTACCTGTGAGGTGACTGGCAGAATGAAAAGTCTAAAAAGAACATACATCACAGCTTGACTGTCACTCTCAGTTTTGTTGGTATGCTGTTGAATTTTGCACCATTTTATCACCTTCTCTTGTCTCCTGAGGTGATCTGTTCTCATAGCAGTGAGACAATATTCAGTGTTTCTGCTGTCTGGGTGAGAGGCTAAAAATATACTTGTGCAAACAGGCTGAAGTCATTACTGAACCAGCTGACACAATCTGCTGTCCACTGTGCTTCACTCAGTTATGACCATCAGCTTCACTTGCACCATAAACAGGGACCTGCTCGCAGGGGCTGTAAAATAAGTTTCATTGCACCTGGATGCATTCAAATGATGCTGGGGCATTTGCCCCTTATGTAGAGTGTAGTAACACTGCAGGAAGTTTCCGGAGCATCATTGATCAACAGGTTCTAATTTGTTGATAATTTCCTGAAATGCATAATATCAGTGGTGATCTTTGATGTTTCTCTGTCTCTTTATGTCTGTATGCCCAAAAAATTCTTACACTTTGAAATATATGGCTGTGGTTGTGCACAGACTTTTATTTTTTGGAATTGTTCAGGGTGTAACAAAATATCAAATGTTGTGAAATCACGATAAAAGTAAAACGAAAACTGAATATGCAAATTGCAATTGATGGTTGAGAGAAAAAGAAGAAGTCTTTAATAACGCTAATCATGTGTAAAGTAATTGTAATTTTAAGGGTTTAATTACGAGAAATATTGCTAGTATGAGATCAAATAATTGGGATTGGAGAGCATTTTTTATCTAATATAAATGTTTTTGTTTGAGATTTTGCACACATTATGACAATTAATGTGAAGTGAAACATAAGAGTCATCTTCATTCAGCTTTAGATTCATTGGTTCTCTGTAACACAGGAAGGAGAGGGAAGAGAGGGAGGAAGTACCTTGACAACACAAAGAGTGACCTGACTCACATCTTGTCAGAAGAAAAAGAGGAAGATCAAAATGAAAGAGAAAGAGAGAGATGTGGAGAAAGAAGGGGGGCACTGGGAGAGGATAGAGCTGTCTTAGTTTAAAAGCAAAGTCCTGGAATCCAGGATTACTGCAGGGTCTTTGCCAAAGATTTAATTTCAGCCTTTTAATGGGGGAGATAAAGGAAAGAGGGAGAGGAGTGTAAGGCAAGGAGAAACAGATAGAGAGAGAAAGAGAGAATTAAAGAGACTCCATATCTTGCCACATATCCAGATACCGTTCAGCTGACACTGATCTCTGCCGTGAGAGAGGAAGGAACACTTTGTGTTCTCGTGTGCAATTTCTTTTTTTTTTTTTTTCAGGTCAGCCAGTATTGAGCAACACCCGAGGTATTAGTCAGACTATAATTTTTGGCAATTCGATTCATTATATTGGAATTGATAACTGACACTGACACATATTTCAACAAAATAAAACAGCTGCAAGGCCTAGTTCTTCTTTTTAAATGAAATGTTAACAAAGCTACAGCTGACCTTTTTTTTCCTTACCTTTTTTACATTCCCCCACTGGAGATGGCAGAAGCTGAATGTGTGGTTTTGGTCTTTTACAAACTTTCAAATAGCTGCTGTTTTGTGCAGAAAAGTGGGCGACATGCCATAAAGTGGGTACTTCATATAAACCTGTCAAAGACATTTAACCACAGAGTCACAGAGAAATTTACATCTCTCAGGGAGCATTTATGTACCAAAAAGTAAATTTTTAAATTGATTTATTTTTTTATTCTTAAATCTTATTTTCTAATAGGTTTTAGTGTGTTTATAATTTTCCTCCATTGTCTGAAGGTTTCTGGTATCAAATTTCTTTCTTACTTATTAAGGTACTTTTTGCTGACTTTAGTCTTTTAGCATAAATTGTAAAATACAATATAATTTTTATAAAGGATTTGCACAAACTGAAGTACCTTAACTTACCTTAACTACGCAAGTTCCATTAGGTTATAAAACATGTTCACTTAATTCTGCAGTTCTTTCACTGTTTTCTCTGCAGAGTCACCTCACGTGAGCCTTGACCCTTCTGTCAGTCAAGTCACTGCAGAGAGGGCTTCCAGAATAGGTTTGTTTTGTTATAGACAAACATATACAGCCATGTACAATTACACTTTTAAGTATTTTAAAGGGTTTTTCAAATGTAAAGTCCAACTCAGCCATTAGAAAAAAGTGTTGATACCCTCCCCCAAGTTAGGAGATACAGCGTGTAGTAACATTATTATGTAGACACCTGCATCAGGTCTCGTGCAAAAAGTTTTCAGAAGGGCTTTGGAGAATAGCATTTTGACGCTAAAACATACATATTTCACCTAAAATTTGATTGTTCGGATTTGAATACATAAGGAACACTACTGGGGAGCTGATATATAAGAAAAGAATATATAGGATTTGCCCTTACCAAAGAAACCAAACAAGAATTTGGATAATATAATAATATCAGTGTTGATTATTTTCTTAATTAATCGATTAATTATTAGGTCCATAAATTATCAGAAAATAGAGAAAAATGTTGATCACTGCTTTCCAAAGCCTAAGGAGGAGTAAAGAAACCAGAACTTAATCCCTTTTGAAAGTCTGAAATTAGAGAATTTGGACTTTTTTTTTTTTTATTATTAAAAAGGAACTCCAAATACATGTGTGATGGCCACACAAATGGACAGTTGAGGGTAAAACCATGCACACACTCACCTCACTTTGTTCAATGCACAGGTTAGTTTAATTTGCAGTCAACCACACCCCAAACAATTCAGGTCCACACCACAGTTTATTTGAATTATAATTTCTTTATTTTCCTTTAGCTTTACACTGTTTAAATGGAGTGCACACATTTTCACACTGTAAGGTTAGATTTAGTAATTTTATGTTGTATTAATCATTTTTCTTTGTCTTCTTTTGAGTTACCATGCTGGTGGGGGTGGTTTCCTCCTGGACGGGCAAAAGGTGTGGCACAGGGGTGGAACCTGTTAAATCCTGTGGCCAGCTCATCAGGCTGTACCATCTCCAGCCATGTCAGAGGGGGTTTTTGGGTTTAGTTTGTTTTTTCTGTGTATTAGTTTTAGTAGATGCCATTTTGTTTTCCCCTTTTGTGTTAATTGGTTTGGCCAAGCCAGTATATATGTTCCCTCATGTTTCATTTTGTTAGGTCAGTTTGTTCAGTTAACACAGTTTTGTTGCTGTCATTTTTTGAGTATAGTTATATTCTGTTGACCTCTTTTATAGGCCTAGTTATTAAGTTCTTGGTTTATATTGTTAGGCATTATTTTTTGGGTAAATAAAAACCCTCTTTTCAACAAATTCCTGCTCTCTTTTATAAAAATAATGATATTTTCCCATTATTATTATTGGCAAATTTTAGATGAAAGTTTGCTTACTATTTGTATGTACATTTGGATGTGTACTTGGATTTGTCTGTGTGTGTGTGCATATATCTGGAACTTCAGCATAATGACAAAACTATTAATTAAACCAAAACACAAATGAGTCTTCAATCTTTGTGTGTAATTCTTTAATTCAGAGTCCACCTGATTTTAGAGAAAAGAAACACTGGGTCTGACCTGAAGTGTCGTACTGTCCTCCTTCTGTCTGTGTCGCTCTGAGGCTTGTTAGCCAAAATTGAAAACAGATTCTACGCTAAGCACGCCACAGAGGATCAGGATTCTGTGCTTAGTTCTTCACACAAAAACCTTCCTCTGCACTTTAAGAGCTTGACTGTGTCTTGTGCTTACTCTGAAGATTTTGTCATGAATCCAGCTCCATACATACTGTGCATACTGATGACTTGTGCATACTTGTGGTCCAGACCTAAGTTCTGCAGCTCATTACAGCCATTAGTGACCACTGCTGTCAACTTAAATCCCAAACTGCACGCTGTCTCATCTCTTCAACTCGAACATCAGCTCCTCCCCAACATCTCCCCCCTCATCTTGTTGTTTTTATGTAAAGTGACTGGATGCTCTGGCTGACTGCCAGCTCCACCTGCCACATCAGAGAGAGTCCCCAGCCTTCCTACAGTAACACATTTCCTGCAGTTTCCAACAGTTGCATAACTATTTTCATAACTGCTCTGGCATTTTGTGCACATTCCTATTCAGCTCATCTGGCCTCCCCGGGGTAGGAGGAGGGAGTGTCGGGGAGTACCGCAGGCATAAAATACTGTATATGTAAAATAAATAAATAAATAATAAAAGCTTTTGTCAGATTGTCAGTGGCTGCTTGATGTCCCATTTTCTTTTATACTGTTCCCTATTTTTAGTGTTGCTTCAGCTGTTGAAAATGCTGATGATTTTTGCTTTGTTACATTGATGCATGACTCATAAAGCTGTGCAGCCACTGTGAGGGTAAAAAGGAAGGAAAGAAAGAAAGAACGAAAGAAAGAAAGAAAGAAAGAAAGAAAGAAAGAAAGAAAGAGAGAAAGAAAGAAAGAAAGAAAGAAAGATGGACAACAACAAACTGACACAGAAACAGAGGGTGCTATTCATTCGGTAAATTGTTCTCCTCGTCTCCTCCACTCGCGTCCTTTCCTCGCGTCTTAGTTCCACGCAGCGAGGAAATGGAAGAGGGATGAGAGGAAAAGATGCGAGGGTGGAGGAGGCGAAACTCCGAAATGAAAAATCCTTGTTCCACAGCGTCAGTCCAAAGCGATGTCAATTTCTGATGACGTGTTGCTCAGCTGTATTAACTGTCAAAGGGACTGCAGCTGAATGCGCATAGAAGCCTTAACTTATGAACAATTTCTAAAAACTCAGAGTAGTCTTTAATTTTGTAATTTTTTTTAAAATATGTATTCCCCAAGGAACTAATCAGATACAGGTGGACAGACAGGTGAAACCAATGGCAATCAAAAAGAGCAGGAAAAGGACAAAGACAGGAAGTAAGGACAAGACACATGAGAGAGGACCAGGACTACAAAATAAAACAGGAAATAACCAATAAAACCCAAACCATGACACAGATGTTCTTTCCAACTCCCTACACTTGTATTTTGAGTATAATAACTTTGCCAAGAAGGAGACAAAACATACAATTAATATAGTTAAAGATGAATTTGGCTAATTTTGTTTTCATAAGTAGATATTGTGATGGCCACTGTAATTGTGAAAATCTGATGACACAGTTTATGATATTCACGTTTTTGTATTCATTCAGCAGGATCATTTACATCAGTGTCACTCTGACAGTTTATATCAGTGAGGATGTTTTAGACAACAGCAGACAGCAAACTGCACACCGACACACGCTGAGGAGATGAAGAGAGTCTGGACTCTTCATCATGACTTACAATAATGCAGCGCAGTGACAAACGGTTTCTGGACGAGTTTGGTCAGTTTGGTCTTTGCAGTGACAGATATTTTTATCTCCTCCCTCGCAGTTATGCTCAATTGCCATGAAGTAATTAAGTATTTAAAAGTACACATCTCAGACTTGGAGTGAAAAATCATGCACTACAGACGTGTATGGTAACATTATGATTTCATAATTTCTTTATCTTTACTTTTACCTGGTTTCAGGTGAAGCTGCAGCTCGATCAGCACTCTCTCCTCTCCCCCCTCCTACACTTCTGTTTCTTTGCGTTGAGTCAGTTGCCTAAACAGACAAGCCTGTTTATATTGCCGGGTAACAGGAAAGCTCGCTTCTGATTCAAACTCTGGGTCAGGCCAATATAACAGAACATGTGTTAATCATGTGTCAAAAAAAAATAGTGGTGTTAAAATGAATTTGCATTAACGCCTTATTAACACGTTAACGTTGACAGCCCTATCCAAAACCCATTAAAATCCTCATAATGGAGAAGCTGGTACCAGCAAATGTTTTCCATTTTGCTTGAAAAGTAACTCAAATGATTAATTGATTAACAAAATAATTGCAGATTAATTGTCTGTTGAAAACTAGCTAATTGTTTCAGGTTTGTTAAACTTGAAGCCTATGGATTTTTTTCAGTTTGTTATTAAAAAGTGAGTAAAATATACTAACCACACTCTGAAAACAACTACTGCTTCACCCCTGATACCAGATGTCTCATCATTATCCTGTTTCTATCTGTCCATCATATTTAATGATATGGAGTCCAGTTACAGCCTCTACTAATAATGCTCATACTGCTACCTATTTCTTTTTCAGCACCAGAGAAGATAAATAAACACATAAGGTGCAGTAACATTTAGTATGACTGACTATCAGTCACTGAAATCAACCTCTCCCCATGGGTCCATGGGTTGGGTTTTAATTAGCAGTAACTTAACACAACATAGCCATGTGAAAGCTAACATGAAACAGGAAAATAAAGCAGACAGCTGAAAGTACAAACAGCAACAGAGGAGAGAAACTAAACTTTACAACTAAACTAAACTTCACTAAACTTTAAAAAACATTTTTCTCAGTGGTCTCCTGGAGACATGAGTTGAGTCTCACAAGACACGGTTGTTTGAGGTGGAGACAGCGGGGTCATCAAGGGATGGTCACGGTGGACTAAATGTCACCACAGTCCACTTGGAGGCAGGTTGGCCTCAGTGTGGAGTTGGTCATTCTCAGGTGTGACTCAGCACAGCTTGCCATGTTGTAAGTGTTAATGGAAATGCAAATCAGCACGGTATGACTTGAATGCTAAAAGTGCCAATGGAAAAGCCCTTTACCTGTTAGCCTACATGGGTTCTATGTTGCTTTTTCAAAGTCCAGTATGCCAGAAAAGAGAGTCCAGAGACAAGGTGGAACCTTGCATTTGGAAGGAAAACTGCAAACCCCACCCTTGTTTAACAAAGTAATGTTAACTCAAAGGTTTGCTTACCATTTTTCACTAACTCTAAGAGCTTTCAGCTACACCTCACAATTATTGTTCTGTGAATGGTGCTAGCTGAGGTTGATTGTGGTCCAATTGCTAATAAAGACAATTGTGGTTGAAATCTTTTAACGCTAGAAAAAGGACCCTTGAGCTTAGATTACTGGCAGCTTGGGGGGAACTTACGACAGAGTCCCATGTGGTATCCTGTGGGGGAATTGTGTGTGAGTATGTGGTGCCAGTCCCCATCTGGCACCGGTTCACACTGCACTGCACTTTTTTTGAGCTGCATAATCCATATTTGTCTGTCAGAGCTCATGTGGGATTTCTAGCCAGTATGTTGTGCCAAACTTCTGTCCTGAGGGATGCACGAAACTTTACACCCTTTGCCTGGGTGTGATCTCATTATGGCTTCATTGGCTGGCTGTTAATATACAGTGATGCTAGGGTGAATGTCAGGTCACAGGACTGACTCACAGAGGTTTCTGAAAGCCTCTCACCGTCAATGTTAATTGGTACTCCAGTCAGCCGGGGGCAGGTCTCTGGCTGCAGTGTAATTGGGGAAAGTGGAGGGTTGGCCAGACTGGTCACTCCTCTCCCCCTTTATCTTTGTCTGTCTTTTTCCTAATTAACTTGCGCTCAGTCACTACTTCACATGCACGATTTGGCATGAAAGCAATGGAGACAGGAGAGAAAGAGTGTGTGAGAGAGACAGAGATGAGACATGGAGAGGGACTTTTAGTTCAGCGGGAAGGAAATATGCCTACAGTTTCCAAGGTGATAATGAAGTGCCAATTATGGTATGTCACTATTCCCCATGCCACATTAATAACTGTCCCTTTTTTTTAATCTCAGAATCTCTCATTTTTTGTATCTCGTATTATTTCATTGCAATCTGCACACATTATAATGAATGCCATAATTTGAGAAGAAGTGACATTAGACTGGGCTGTAGCACAAGCTGCAATTAAAGGATTAACAAAAACGGTGTCAAACCAAAGGGTACTATTTGTCTCAAGTTGAATGCAGGCTCTGCATGTGCTCACGTGGATTTGCTGCACATGTCAGTGACGGCTGAGTTTCGATAATTCAAAAAAAAAAAAAAAAAAAAAAGAAAAAACTTCAATGTCATTTGACATAATGGTATAATGACTCACCTCACTCCTTTATCCTTTGGACCAGACGCAAACAAACAAGTAAGAGGTTGTTATACCTCTATATCATACAAAACAGTTAAAGACAAAAGACATAATTCTCACTGTTTGCTACTATACACTTTACACTGTTTTCTTTAAAAAATATGCATTTGCCAACTGGGGTATGTATTCTTCAAAATGTCTTTAAAATTAGGAACAAAAAGTCAGGAATTTATTGTAGATGTTTCAGAAAAAGGTGACACTGGATATAGCTGCTGTCAAAGTTTGATCGAGTCTTTCTCAGAACAAAGATTAGGCAGGCTACAATAAACAATTAGCTGCCTCAAGGTAGTTTAGACTCAAAGATGTCTGATAATACTATACAAGTTAATACAATAAGTCTCCAGCATCACAACGTGGTGGTTTAAATTTATGCAAATGTTATGTCAAAGAGTGACACCCAGTACCACACGTTTTGATTGTCCAACACAGTGACTGGCCTGAGCGCAGATACAGGACCACAACGTCAATCAGTTATGCCGACATGCGTTAATACCAAGTAAACCAAAGTAAAAAACTGTAGGAAATAGGGGTAGGCCGATGGACGATACTATTGTCCATTGTAATGACTGAGTGTGTCCCCTCAGAAGTTCTGTTTTTGACATGCGGGAGAGAAAAAAGAAGCTCCTGCTGTTCACTGCATTGCCAGACTGGCCCCATTCAGATGAATGGGTTGCATTTCACATGAAGCACAAGTCAGTGTAATTGTTGTTTTGGATGTTTGAGAGGGCTGATAGTGAGGGTTTGCCACCTCATTTAAAAAGAAATAAGAAATGCAAAAGATATTTACAAATGTTTTATGTAGCTGTTTTCTTATGTCAGAATCATTCTACCTTTTCTTTTGGGGAAACAGGTGAATTTTAATAAACAGCACCAGACTCAGGGAAAATACAATTCCAATATGCATTTGATTTTCATATAAAATATATATGTTTTGTAATAGATAAATAGTTGTATCATACATTTTATACCTCCATTTTTTGTGCAAAATTCTACACTGTTGAATCGTAGATAATTTATCCTCACTATCTAGTTTTTAGGATGGCCTCTTTCACCCCACTTGCTCTCTGCTCACTTTAGTTTTGATTAATCACATCAGTCAGGGCCCTTTAGAGCATTACATTTGCCCATGGCTGACTGCATGGTAACTGGCTGATTGGCTGAGGGGCTGGACAACCAGTGGATGGTGACTAATTCAGGGATGGAGGGATGAGGTGAGAGCGAGGTTACTGCTGGTAGATTGAGGACGGAGAGCTCAATATGGCTACGCTTTTTTCTTTTTTGGCATGAAAGTCTGGTCAACTCAGAAAAAACAAAAGGTCTATAAATACCAACATCTGAATAATTCAACACTGAATGCTCAGAGCCAATTGTGGTATAGATCCAATATACACAAAGAGATACAAAACAAGTTCATAAAAGAAACTCTCTTAATTTACCTGTAAAGCAGCCATGATTTAGGCCAGTGTTTCTCAACCCTGGTCCTCAAGGCACACTGTCCTGCATGTTTTAGATGTTTCCCTGCTCCAACACACCTGATTCAAATGATCAGCTCATCATCAAGCCTCTGCAGAACCTGATACCTGATAACAACCTGATCATCTGAATCAGGTGTACTGGAGCAGAGAAACATCTAAAACATGCAGGGCAGTGTGCCTTGAGGACCAGGGTTGGGAAACACTGATTTAGGCTCAAGGACAAAAGCTGACTGCTGGCCTCACTGGTGGCACAAAGAGATAAACACAGCTGAGCATTAAATAAAAGCCACCAGATAGAAGAGAAAGAGAATCTGGCCTTGAGAAGCTCTCTGAGTGTTTCAAATCAGATTCAAGACATCATCAGTATATCCACCACTGTGTCGTATTAGACACTCTTTCATAAAGACAGACAACACAAAAGTCATAATGGCAAACCTTCATCCAAACAATCATGCAAATTAGAGGAATGCATAAAGTCATGCTTCATTTTCCAAATCAAAAATACATATTTTCATACATATATAATGGAACTAGATCACACTAATCCTGTGGTGCTCAAAGCACCAATTCAACAGCAGTGTCTATTTGCAGAAATCCACAGATCTCATTGTGGGTGGATTCATATATGAACTACTTTCTTTTTGCAGTAGAATCTACCTGAACTAAGTAAGTGAAGGGTGCTGTCTCACATCTTTAATCTTTGTAGATGTCTTTATGATTTGAAATGTTCCAAATAATAAACTCATTTGACAATAAGTACTCATTTTCTACGTGCTGCACACGTGCAGGTATTATTGGTATTTGAAAAAGATGTTTTCCACACTTGAGCACATGACATATGAGCTCATGGTGTATGTCTTCTGTATGCCATGACATTTTAAGAACTGACTTGGTTTAGGCTGCGCTGGGCGACTACAGGTGAGTGATCACACAGTCATTTGGGCTCCCAACTCATGTGTTCACTGCACCACTGCACACAGCTTGGCTATATGTCACTGCAGTCTTACATGTGTCATCTGGTCCCCATGAGGTGAGATGAACACTTTTCACTTTTTCATATTTTGCAGATGAATCAATTAATCAATTCATAGAGTAAATAATTGACAGAATAATTGATAAGAAATCTGAGTTGTAGCCCTAGATGTAACTTTAGCCTGTGAATGAGAATATATACACTCAGACAACCCTGATCATGGCTTCTGAAATGGTCTTGTTAACTCTGACCTGCTGGAGGCTCTTGGTAAAAAATTTGTACTATTTAAAGGGAAAGTTATTAAAAATACATATTTTCACCCCAACATATAGTACTATTTATCCATCTAGATATTTTTGGTATGAGTTGCAGAGGTTTGGACATATGGGCCGTAGAAATATCTGCCTTCTCTCCAGTATAATGCCACTAAATGGCACTCAGCTTGAGGTGCTCAAAGCACCAAAAAAAAATTACAATCAGTCTCTTTCCACCTGGCTACTCAAGATAATCCACACACCATGTTGTGAGCAGTTTCACGTGGGAAATACTTCCCTTGCAGTAGATTCTAAAGTAGCTCAGATAGATTCTACACCAGAAAGAAAGTAGCTCCTACGTGAAACTACTCCTTACGTACTTTTGAAATTTTCAAATGCATTTGAAGCTCACACCAATAAAATCTCGATGGATAACTAGCATTACAGGCCAGGGGGAAAATATGTATGTATAATATGTATATGTGGTGTGAACTGTCCTCACCCATGTCCATTCAAGAGGATGTGTGGTTGGAGTTCAAGAAACTGGCATAAAACTGAGGTGTGAACTGCACTAGCAGCCTTAATGAAACATGTAGGCAAAGTTGTATGTGACAGGTTGTGTTAAACTGTGGCTTACACACTGTGAGCTGATGCAAACAGTTAACTACAATAGTGATCAGTGCTGTCCTAACGACGAGGTTTTCTAGGGGACAGATATTATAATTGCCCTTTTACATAACGCAGGGACAAAATGGAATTTTACAGAGCTGTGAAAACAGGGCAAAAGGCATTAAGCCGCTCGGCTCATTAGGAAAATAAAAGGCCACTCAAGTCTGGTTGCCTTATTGAGCCAAGTGCCATACTTATATTAATCAAGTATAGTAAATGTCATTTTTAATGTACAGTCTTCAAAATCACAATCACATGCATGTACACTATGTATTTTGCAGGAGCTGGATTTATCCAAGCTGATTTCATTAAAGTCATTTTTTTTTAAGTTTACTTGGTTTAATTCACAAAGCCTTTCGTGGCTTTGAACATTTCTACTGATGAAGTCTGAAGAGCTCTGTGAGGCCATGTATCCAGAGACATATTCCTCAAATCCTCAAAGTCATAAGCTCAAGTGCTGTCTGCCTTTGGGCCCTTGACGGCTGCAGAGGCACACATGCACGCACTGCATTTTGAGTCTGTTCCTTGGGGTTTGGAGGGAATTTGCATGGAGGATCACCTTGAGATCAATAGTTTTCATAACCAATGTAATCTCATGTGCTCCACTGAGCTTCTGACTGGCAAAAGTCCTCTTTCTCTCGGCTAATCCATTGCTATTGGCAAGAGAATGAAAAGTAGCACTCAATGTATTTTCACAATAGCAGCTTCTCACTCTCATCTACTTTGGATTCTGCAAGCTTAGAAGTTGAATTTAACTTACACATTGCTATACTACCATGTTGTGTAGTAGAAGCTTCAAATAATGACCAAAATGGGAGTCATTCAAATGTTCAAATGTATATAAACTTTTGTGTTTAAAAGAGGATTTATTTTCACTCCTGCATTTCAATGCTCTACTGCAGTGACGAAGGAATTGCAGACCCATGGACCAGCCAGACGAGAGTTTGTTTTTTAAACTTTTGGGATCAAAATGTGGATTCATCTTCATGTTTGCTTGTAAATCTGTGTGCAGCAGTGGTCATAAAAGACCCAACTGTTTAAAGTAAGATAATTAGTCTCTCTGTCCATGTTGACTGCTGACGGGCAGAGAAATGTATTTGAAAGTCACTTTGTGAAAGTAAAGAGGGGAGGTAAAGAATCAACTTCTTCTGCTCCTTTTCTCTCTCTATAACAAATATGTATTGTGATATTGAGCTTGTGCATGTCAGAGAGAAATATATTTTTTAAAGTCTTTTTATGTTCAGCTCTTAGTTCTTCTGTAGCTTTACAATGAGTCTTTATGTTTTGACATGTAGTTTCTTTCCTCTGTCTGCTTTACTACACACAGTTGATTTCTGTCAGTCCATGCTCGCTCACGATTGCCTCGGTTGCGTGTACGCATGAAGTGCATGCAAGGACAGAGAAAATTAGACATTTTAAGCCTCTCTATGTGCTGCAGCTTTAAGCACCACAGTTTGGAAGGTTTTCAAGAAGCAGAAAGTTCATGGATTCATATTTTCACTACATTATGAACCTCTCACCAAGCAGGCTAGTGCTTTATTCCGTGACAGGCTGCAAAGAAGAAAATATGTTGCCTCAAGCCATGTGTCTCTCACCCTGATGAATGAATTCAAGTTGAGAAAATTAGGCTTGAATTCAGTGTGAAGGCTAACTAATATGCATGTCCTGTGAAAAGCTTGGTTCCTTTTCTGACTACACATAAAGTTTACCAAGTTTCTCTGATTAGAAGTGATCTGAGGCTCTGCACTGTTGGTGTGCAAACACAGGCACAGCAAGACGAGGTAAATCAAAAGAAAGACAACACAAATGTAAAGACATTTTACTGGTTGGAGATCGTCTTATTCAGAAATATTGATTTGCTTGCTGTCACAGCTTGTTGCATCACCCCTCTTGTGGTTGACAATGCCAACAAAGTCTTCAAGAAGAGAGTTGGTGGGCATTTCGCACTGTGTATGTGTATTTTTATGCAGTGAAGTCCAGCAGTAGTTCAGTAGTATCCAGTGGCTGGAGTAGTCTCCCAACTTTGCAGTTGATGCAAATACCAGGCACCCATGCAAACTTCAACTAATAGTGTTTACTGTCATCCTTGCTTTAAACCTCTCATCACTGTGGGGGGCAACAATGTGCGTGTCAAGTGTGTATGGTCTTAGATCACCTTTATTTTAAACAGCAACAAGGTCCCTCTAGAGGTGTTTTATTTTGGGAAAGTGCCAGAGTATCTTATGGATGTCACAAGAGCTAATACTTTGTTACCAAGTCGGTGGCAAAATTCTGACAACATGACGGTACTGGTTTTTCTATAGAACCTTAGGAACCATGGATGCTATTCTTCTATGCCCACAGCTGTCTAAGTCTGCCATTAAATGACAAATTAAGAGGAAGAAGGCCTACTGGCACAAAAGAACAGCAAAAGCACATTGAAAATGGCAACAAGTGCAGTTACAGCGACAGCTCTGCCATAATTAATGGAAGTGAAAAACTACATAAGTCCTGTATGGAAATAGAATGTGTTTGACACAGATTGTCAGAGATTAATAATACATTCACAAAAACCAACATGCAAATGGTGCCAGTAAACTTTTAAAACGAAAGGAGGAAACACTTGCAACTTAACATGAGTAGAGTGAGCTGCAGTTCATGTTACTGTTACATTAACAATGCAGTACATGTCATCATTACGTTTGTTTGACACAGCTGGCATCACAGTGTAGCCACAACACTGGCAATGGCTCACCATATGGTAACCATATAACCATAGCATAACATTTTATATAACGTAGAATTAGTGTAAACTGTATGGCACTCAGTGTAAAATCCATTTAGTAAATCCACTCAAGCAGGAAGATACCAAGAATTACAAGTAAAGTTAAAAGTCAATGTGAAGAATGGACAAAAGGAAGATTGAGGAAAAGTACCTATGAATAGAGAGAAGGACAACTTTCCACAGTCTTTGCAATTTCAGTAATTTACATTGCATGTCATCATCTCCTTGCTCTTTTGGCATTCAATCAAATTATCCCTTTAAACCTGAAAACGGCCACACATCATGATCATAATGACTGCCATTGTTCCTCTGGCTCTCAGCCTTACCCCTAAGCCGGGTAGGAGAACACTTACGTAACATGTTTTTCACTTGTTTTATTTATCTATTTTCCCAGTGTCACTTCAAATCTTCTCTACAGTGAAATAAATATATATTAAGCCAACTCAAATGAGTTGGACTTCTGATAGAATTTATATCCTCCTCCTTCTCATTAAATCCAGCTAAAGGCTTCTCCAGAGCAACAAGGTGTGTGGAGTCAACTTCTTCCTGAAGTGACGTGGGTAAACAGCTGTAGGCCATTAATTTGTAGTTAGCCATTAGTTAGTCTCATCCTCCCACAGTGTGACATTTTAATCTCACTTTTCACAGGGCATGGCAGTCTACTGCACAGAAATCGATAGCTAAAGACCCACTGAGAGCATTTCTGCAAAACACAACCGATAATTCTACCGTCTAACTTACAGGAAAAAAGTTACACATATAATCTGTTAATTTTACAATTAACTAAACCTAAATATTATTAATATCAGTTTTATGACTTGGTGTTTAACTTTTAAGTTATATAAATAAATGAGTTAAAATGACAACAGATTTATACATGCTAACATATAATACAATTATTTGATTTTCGATTTTAGCCCAAGTAATTATTCCATTATAACTCTCTTCTTATTTAAAGAGAAATATTCTGCAAATTAATGCTAAAAGATACCTCGATAGAAATGAAAAGGCACAGTCAGAGCCATGAGATCCAGCTAACTAATCAAACGTAATGGGCTGAGGGAGAAAGATAGTGACGTAGAGTGAGATTAGACAAAGGCTCTGTCCAAAATGACTCCCTATTCTCTATAGTACACCGTTTATACTATCATTGTCATTTTGTGTCCGAATCCTGTGTGTGAATTGTACACATTGTATATTGTCTCGAATTATTCCCACAATGGAATACCTCTTAACTTGGAGTAACCCACGTTATTTCAGAGAATATAATAAGATTTTTTTTGTCAAAACTGATGCACTGATTCTAGGTCATTGTGTCCCTCTGTCCCTGTTTTCATTAAAATCCATCCTTAGTTGATTTGAGTGCGAACAACAACAATGATTGTCGGCTCCATGACACAATGGAGCCTCAGCATGAATGGGCTTCATGAAAGTCTAGATATATTTTTTATTAAATGTTACTATTGGTTATGCATAGCAACCATTGACAGTAGCTCTGCTCATTAACAATGCCATCACTGATACTGTTTACAGTAACAATTTAGCTCTTCTGAAAAACAAAATTGCATGACGCATTTCCTCAGCCTAAATAATATTGTTGCAACTTCCCCTCGTTATGGCCGAAGACAAAAACTAAAATAGTCCACATATGTTGGGTCACTGTAAATAATATTATAAAGACTATGATCTAGATCCGATCTGAAAAGTGCCCTGAGATAACCTGGCACAACATAAACAAAATTGACTTGAAAATGATTTGAAAACTGAAAATTATGCTAATGAGTGAGCAGAAAAGCTAAGTAACATGGAAGTAATCCTGTCTCCTTCCGTAGACCACCGTTAATATTTTTTCTTGAGTTAGGTACCCTGATGGTCCACCGTCAGAGGCGTGACTTTGGCTCTCTATATCCACTGACTACTGAATTGTCCCTAGAAATAATTTTGATCAAAAAATTAAAATATAATCACAGTGGTCTGGTCCACTGCCCAGATATAGCCACATTTTTTTGTTCCTCACGTCTATTTTTGTAGCTAAAATATTTGATACAAACATTAATTATAAACTCATACAAACTGAATCTATTGTTGCAAACATGGCTACACACCTCTCCCTCTCCTCTTACGCCGCACACGTGCAGTGAGTTACTATGGCGACGCTAACGCTCTGTTTGTCTGTCACTCTAAAACTTTGCAACAGCATAGAGAACAGGAGGAGAACAGGGTAGGGAGGTAGAGAGCACACCACTTCTCGGTTGCTCCAGCTGGGAGATGTTTATTGACACCCCACCAACAGTGGCACGAACTATCCACCCTCAGTCTCATGCTTGTATCTGGGTGCCACACCAAACCCCTTTTGTCTTTTTTATTTTTTTTATTTTTTAGAGGTACTGTTTGCTTGTTTTCTCACACAGCTCACGTTGTTCTCTGGCTGTTGTTGTTGTTTTGCCTCATTTGTTCTCATTTATTTCACATGATCACATCAGTGTTTATTCAGAAGGCATTAGTCTAAAACCCCTGCGTCAATACATGGTGAAAGGGGAGCCAGATTGCATTAGAGCACCGGGATCAATAGTCTCTGCAATACAGCAGAACCCCAGAGGAGGCGAGGTAGCCCTGACTCTCTCTCACCACAAATAATGAGAAAGTGACTTATAGGTTTTATGAGTTTTCATCATTTTTTTATGAGTTCAGGGTGACCTCACTCTGAGTGATAGGAACATAGATCCTGACCCTCTATTTCATTAAGTTGGCTCTGCTTAATAAGACTGTGGTGGTCTGTCCAGGTCTGTTCTCTGTGGCTTGTATATTGAGCCATGGCTTCTCTCTCTGACTTTTCTCTCTGGTCTCTCTTTGAATATCCTGCTTTCACACTCAACCTCTGCTGAAAACCCAGAATAGGGCAAAAGTAGTATGATATCCAAGGCCTTCTGTTATTTTATTAAATTACCATTACCATCAGAGGCACTGCTGCTTCAACAAATTTGCACCTAGTTGACCCTTATTGCTTCCCTGATGTGTTAGTATCACATGAAGCTCCTAAAGGCCTTTTGGCAAAAAACAGAGAACAAATAAACTGACTAATGCCGCTGGAGGTATTTGGCTTAGTACACACACGCATGAAACCCCAACAGTCCCAGTTATATAAGTGAACTTGTTAAGTTGGTTAAGTTCATGCAAACACATTATTCATGCTCTACAAAGTCCTGAACACAGACTCATTACAGAGGACTGGCCTTGCATAACAGACTCTAAATCTGTCCAAAACGTGTAATGGAGACGTTTATTTGTGAGCTCTCTGTCTGTTCTGTTGATGGTTCATTCATCCTTTTAGTGCTTTTCAATTCACTGGTAGACATACAAGCATGCTGTCTCTTACAGGCTGATATCTTTGAGCAAGGCATTGAATTTTGCTTTTTCTTATTTGAGATTCATACATTCAGTCAACTGCAGAGAAAATTGAAATAAAACACAGCTCATATAACTGCCAGGTCTCAAGTAATAGTGGCAGAAGAAGAGGAGAGTGCCCTTCTGAGAAAATCAGTTGCTTAAGCAAATGTTCAAAACAAAATCTTTATATTAAAGACAAGGCCCTCTAATGACTGTACGAATTCTGAATAGTCTAGTCAGTTGAAGTAGTGTGATATTATTATTAGGGATGCTCCTAACAATTAATTTTCCTGTTGATTACTCAGAAATTTGAGTGTAGACTTATCAGCTGACCTAAAAGAAAACACTCAGGGGCAGTAAACCATAAATGATGTCATACTGTTTTGCTGAACTGGTAGTGCTAGCACCAGCAGCCTACTCACCTTACAGGTTAACGACCACATATCTGTGCAGATTGTGGTTACACACTGTTCTGGTCGAGGGGTAGTTTATTCCAATATTGTGTACATACAGCCTTATTTTTATTTTCTAGATGAAAATACTGCCAAACCACGCTACACCATGATGCTTTAGGTCTCCAAACCATAACCAAGTTGTTTTTTGTGCCTAAACTTAACCAAACCTCAACCATAGTGGTGTAAGATCAGAAAATGTATTTATTTTTGTAACACTGATTTATAATGGTTTTGGAAGGCATGCTAAGAGCATCAGAACAGAAAACGCTTACTACAAATGAAGTATTTACTGATTTAATTTGGAGGACATGTTGAAAAAGCCATACCTGTACTAAAGGGCAAATCATGTAATCATCAACATAATGTGCAACAACATGGTCATTTATTAATAAATTCTGATCAACAAGCCACAAATTTGGGTCTCAAAAGTTACCATACAATAAGCAAAGACACAGCATGATTAATGTGAGGCTCCTAAAACCAGCCACAGTCAAGATCTTGAACCTGCGCCACCTACAGGCAAGTAAAGCAACAACAGCAACAGTTTAAACATGCACATATAGTAGACGCTGCACACTGTACGCTTTCTAATGTGCACTATCTGCAGGGAAGGAAAGTAACAGTTGCTGCATTTTTGACACATGCGCCACCCGCAGGCAACAAGTGTCACATTAGTACTTTAGTACTTTTTATACATGCTGTTTTCTGCTTCGTTTGTTTTGTTTTGTTCTTTTGGATGGTTGAGTGTCTAAAACTTTTCAAGCGTTTGAAAAAAACAAGCTTGGATATCATTTTAGGCTTTGTTGTTGCTGATGTGTTTTTGTTTGCGTGACAGAGGCTGGACCCGGTTTCTAAACTAAACTCTGCATGACTCGACACTAATTGGTTCAGCTCAACTCAATGTCAAGCGAAAAACACTTGAGAACAAAGCAAGCGCAAAGTCATGAAGACAATAAATAACTGGTGCCTGTCTGACTCTGCTGCTCTCCATGTCTTTCATCTCCACTATATGCAGTAGCTGTAGCTTGCACGTGGCTTGCCCTGCTCCTCTCTATATCAAGACAAGAAGCAGCCAGCTCTGGCACTGGCCAGCCTTCTAAATGAGACTATTGTGTCCCTTCCATCAATGCTGTCTCGCAACATCTTCATGTTACACAGCCGTATCATGAACTTTGATCTGGGAAATTACATCTACAACCCCATAAGGACCTGGCTAACCCTCTCACAGAGCAGGCTTTGTACTCATGTTACTCAAGTCTCCATCTCTGTAACGGCTCAGAGACACAGTCTTAGGGTTATAGCAACCTAATGGACATGTGTGTGTAAGTGTATGTGCCCTGTAATATGAATCACTTTACATCATCATTATATTACACTATGTCCTGAATAGTAGTCTGTCATTGTTTTTTATCATATATATTTATTTGGGACAGTGGGCACTGACATGACATGTTCAAGATTATTATGTGTTATCAGTAATGATTGTTTTCTACTTTTTTGTCTGTCTTCATGCTACTTCATCTTGAATGTTTTAAGTGCAGTTGTTAGTGGACCATCCTCCAGAAACTTTTCAGCAAGACACTGAATGTTTTCATTCATTGCATATTTGTTTTTCTCTATAACCCTGTTACCTGCCCGAACCTCTAAAGATAAAGTAACAGACAAATGTAAATCCTCTGGGTTGACGTTAAAGAGTAAATGCAGACACTTGCTTACAGTATGTTCAGATGGAGACGTGGGTTATGCATTCAACATACTCAGCGGGTGACGATCTAATCTGTGAATAAATAAAGTTACGGGATAACAGCATTACAGGAACATCCGGTGTCCTTTCATGTGATGGACTCATTATCGAAAGGGACTGCGCTGTCCTCATTTTATCAGTACAAAACCTGAATTGGAGCAATTAGACACCAAACCAACAATATTTCAATTAGTGGACGACCTGCTCTCCCTCTTAGACATAGCTGCCCCTTGATCAACGATGGCAATGTCTAGTTGCAGCCCTAATAATTTTAGCGTCACGTAAGGTTTAACGAACAGAACAACCTTCAAATGCAGTTACGCTGAACAGCATGGTTGACCTGTGTCACTTAAGCCTTGATAAGATCATATGAAACCTGCAGCAGGATGTGGTATCTGCCATAATGCTATTTGCATTAGCTAATTAAGAAACAGCGAGACAGAGAGAGAGAGACATGAATGCATGTAATTATATACATGAGTATGTACCCTTATGTGTGTCTGTTTTGCTTTACACTGATGAGGTGTGAATGAAATGAGGAAAACACACACGCTGACACAGTCACACTCTCCCTGAGGGGGTTACCAATGAGTTTAAGATGCTGACAGCCATGTTATCACTGCAACAAGAACGCATACATACACACACAAACACACAGGCAAGTCAAACATACAGTATACACACACAATCTCACAAAAATGTCTCTTGTAAACACCAAGAACATCCAACTCAACCTTAGTGCTGTTCAAAGTGACTTATGGCCATTGGACATTTAGTGCCACAATGCTGTTGTACCTCCGTGGTGTTCCTGAGGAAACGTGTGTAAGCAGTGGTCCTTGTCTGCTTTAGAGAAATAAGATTAGGAGGTGCGCAGCTAAATTTAGCGTCAATCCTCAAAAATAAACCTGCACACGCAAAACAAAGAAGAAAAACAAGCTGAGTGGAAGTAACAGGAAGGGCAATCTGAGTGCAATTGGACAAAGTGTTTCTACTGCTGGGATGCTGAAAAGTAGAGTGACACGTGCTCATTTCCTGAAGTGCTATTACACTTTTATCAGCTATTGCTCCTGAGGACTTATTTTCAAGGCCAGGAGCACAGCAAAGATGAGATAAAGGAAGATACAGCATGACAGATATGGGCAATGACTTACTGAATTGACTATATTACATTTATGATGTCATGATGAAGCTGAAACCAGGCAGTTCATTCAGTATTTATGCATGCCAAAGTGTGTGTGTGTATCTGTGTGTGTGAAGGATAAACAGGGAAATGAACGTATTCTATCGAAACACTTTTATATCCTTACTGAGTGAAAAATTATTATTGTTGCCTTTAAAGCTTCATAGGGAATTTCTGTAAAGCATTTTTAAAGGCTAAATTTAGCTTTTGCTTTATCATGGAGACAAAAAGGCACAAGATTAAAGATACGCGCAAAAACAGCAAAACAAAGACAGCAACAAGTGAGGACAGGTGTTGAACCAAGCAGCAACCTCCAGAACTGAACACTGAAGCCAACACGAATGCCAAAAGCTGCACTTGAGGTTGTAGTTCACTCGAGGCTGGCTCCAAAAGCAAGTCAATCCCCATAGATCTGCCTTTAGAGCAGAAATAAAAACATTTACAGTCTGTTATGAAAATTCATATTTTCCTATCATAAAAATGATTTGGTCTCTATAGCTATCTGTTTAAAATATATTAAAGTCCATGTAAAGGAAAAAGGGAGTTTTTTCCTCTAAACACATTATATATGTTAGATCATAGTTACTGAAAACAGTTAAACTTTCTTTAGGTAAGCCTTTATTTATGTGGCTAAAAAACATTTTTCTGCCAACCCCATCTGCAGCAGTACAATGATGAGCACCAGTGCCAGGACTTCTCTCCCATTCTACTAACTGGGACCACACTGACCACAAGTTACTGAAGATAATGCACTGGATATGCATAAGTAACTCTTACAACCCCACTTAAAAAAAAACTGTACTATACTAAACTGAGCTGACAGTTTGTCATTTCCACAAGCTTAGATATATAAGATATAAATTGCATTTGAGACCCTATCAACCATAGACATATATGAATATTTTATAACATCTATTCACTGTCATTTAGCATTCAGCTCCTTGCTCAGTTGCAAGGTGTGAGCGGTCTTTTGTCTCTGTAGCACCAGCTGACCATGAAAGGTAATCTCCTGCACTATGCTGTGGTAGCGGCCAAAAGAAACATATGCATTTCACGCAGTGACATAGATGCTCATCAGCTTACAGTAACCATCAGTTCACATTTAGAGCTAACTATATACGGCAGAAAGATGGGTGAAAAGGTGCACAAAAGTATATGATTTATGCTTATACTGTACGTAACAACTTATTCAGCTTATTTGACAGCATTTCAACATTAAACTGTACTGTAGGTTCATGGGCTTATTGTCATAACATTGTATGTTTTTGCAGAGAATTCCTTTTTCCTTTCTAGTTGTGAAGAAGTGAAACGTGAACATTAAAGGTCTCTCTTTTGAACCAGGGTAGGAATAGCTGTCAAACTCATGATTCATTAAAATGAAATGTTTTGAAACTATAAATCATTAGGTGAGCGACGAAGCAGAGTGTGGTTGCATTTAAAAAAGAGACAGCAGAAAGTAAGACAACATTTCATCTCTGGTGGTAAAACACATGTATTAGTGGAACTTCCAGTAGACTGAGAGATTTCAATACCAAGACAAACTGTTGTGTTAGTGGGCAGTTAAAAGGCATGTGTGTTGGTGTGACCACAGAAAAGATGTAGTCATAGAGAAGGAGCTGGGCTGTGGTGAACTGTGGTATATTGAATACTATTACTGTATATGTTTATTTCAGCTGCTGTGTGTTTTGACCACTGGGAGGTGACAGCAATTGATGGTGGGAGATTTGTATTTTGGCTGGTCCAGGCTTCCAGCCATGATTTCTCTGGTTATATATAGTATGTACATTTGTTTTTATTTTTCAGAGGATGGGAAGTCCAAGCTACAATGACATTCAAGCCATGTGACAGGTGATGCAAATTGTTTTGGAGAGGCTCTCACCTCCTGTTGTTGGGGTCACCCACCCTGCTACTTATTGGTAGAGGAAACTTGGCTTCAACAGCCAGACTAACAGCGGGATGAGATCCTGCTAACCAGGACAGAGTGTGTGTGTGTGTGTGTGTGTGTGTGTGTGTGTGTGTATTTATTCTCTGTATTTGTTGAAAACTAAAACCCACACATATAGCAAAAGCAAACAATTGAATGCAACATTGCAGAACACACTTAACCCAGTCCTGACTCACAGTAGCAAACACACAAAAAACAGTATTTTAGGAAGATCTACAGTTTTATTACTACAAGTACTACTGCCAGAGGTCACGTTAACCAAACATTTTCTGTCATTGGCTGTTTTTTTTTTTTAACAGTGATGATGAAATCTGAAGCCCAGCTGTCATTTTCACAGATCGAAACACAGACAATCTGCCATAACATTAAGAACATCACAAGCAGCATGGTCAAACAGAGAACTAAACCTAACAAAAAGATTCCCCCTGGAGCAATTTGGGCATCATCTGACCTCGATACAATACTCATAGTGTGTCAGCATCCGGATAGTGTCTCGCTATCCGGGTGCTGACAGTGCATTGAAGAGCTTCAGACTGCAGGTCCTGGGCTGCATCTGTGACCACTATGGGTCACAGTGGGGTGAAACGAGTGCTTGCAGGATCGGGAAACCCAGAGAATCGTTCATATTTGCCTGTATTTGTCTGTTTAGACACAACGGCCATGGTGTTTTAGTTCTAACCCTGTCTAGAAACTTTAATACAACCTCTAACTACTGCATCCTTTTCTTAACCGCAAACCTGAACTTATTTCCATACAACTATGTCCTCATGTCCTCAACTTTCTGTCATTGTGTATAAGTGTTCAAAATGTTCAAAACACACAAAAAACACACACATCATGTATTGATTCTGTTTCTCATGTGCCATTCTTAGTCATTTTAAGTGTTCAGTATCTTTGCTCGCTAAAAAGGTTTGTTTTGTGACATGATGTTTCTTACATTTACTAGACCACATTTCTGCATTTGACAGATTTTCCCGTCGATGAGACATTCCTGTGTAGAACAGCTAGCTTTGTCTGTCAGTGAAAAGTCATAAGCCAAACAAGCTTTCACTGTACATTTTGATTTTAGTTATTTTTTTCAGGCTCAGGTTTAGTAGTCTTGACTGTGTTCAGGGCTGAGATGTATCACCATCTCATTCAGCTCTATTTTTTGTGATAAATCTCTGATTGTCACTATTTCTGACTGATTTGTTCCTGAAAACCTGTGTGCTGCAAAGCAAGTTGCACTATGATAACTGGCACCTGTGAGCTGTAAATCCAGCTGCATCTTTATAGCATATTTAATAGGGTTTTTAATGTGGTCATTCTTATGTGTATTGCATAATTATTCTGTTTTGACAGATCTGACAATGTAAATACTGATAAAGCCTGTCCTTAAGGCACCCCAGGGGATCTACCCTTCTAATTAATACCCAACTCAAATTTTAGCATTAATCCCAACCTTAAACTAACCTCAACCTTTACTCTTATCCTTAAATAAACATGTAGTTTAATCAATGTATGTCCTGAATTGTAAACTCGAAGCCCTGTTGAATAGCCAAAATGAGCTCTCTTGGAAAAAATTTTCTCACCCCAAAGGTCTAAACCTCCAGCTGGTTTTCACAAGGGCAGCAAATCAAGCAGACAGACACACACAAACAAACAGCCATCCAGCAAACAGTGTGGTATAAGCCCCATTCCTAATAGGGTCATTCATAATGAAAGGGGCTTTAGAAGTGCCAGGCTTTTGCACAGCAGATAAGGTGGGCATTTATCGACAACAACAGCGGGCTAAATTCGATTGGGATTACGTAAGTCTCTAAATCAACAAGTGTAGCGCCCCAAGATGTTTTGTTTTTGGGGCCGTGATGTAACAAACGAGTGGCCAAAAACCCTCATGGACATTTTTTTCTGGTGGACTCGTGCAAGAGTTGCTTTGGCCCAGCTGCTCTTGTCAGGTAACTCTATCTCTAGTTAATACACAACAGGCCTGATCTCTGAAGGCCTCAGGTTCTCAGCAGCCATAATCCTCAGACAGCTCATATCACACAGGAGCAGACGCAGCGGGTCCAGGGTCACCAGTCGGCCCCAGCAACCCCGTCTCATTCATCCTCTCTGTCGACTCTCAGAGCCAAAAATAAAGTGTCTCTTCTAGCAAGAGAAAATTGAGCCTTCTTCAGAGCCTAACTTAAATCTAGGCCCTTCTAAAAGAAGTATTACCTTCTGTGCATGACATACTATCATGTGAGCACATTATATAAATCATGCAGGTCAGTTGCCTAAAAAGTGCAAAAGAGTAAAGTAAAGTAAAGTTAGGGTAAAATTCAAGCACTTTCACTGTACCTACAGCAAAATATTTTAGACTCTCAAAGTCTTTATCATCACATTCAGATTCTGACACTGAGCAGAAGTCTCCTGTTGTGAATTGCTGGGAAACAACAAATGAATACCACAACAGGTTCAAGCATTTTCCTGACCTTGAAAACTTAACAGTTACAATTAAGCATTTTCCAAACTTTCAAGACTTTCTAAGAACCCTGAATTTAACCAAATCAAATACAGATGTTTTGGTTGGAAGTTTGTTCTGAGCCACCTGTGTTAGAGATTCCTTTTCCAACAGCTCTAATTGGTTGTTTTTGTAGATGAGTATTGTGGATTCTTGCCATGCCATTACAAACACCAGGGATAGCCAGAGGAACCTGATTTTTTTCACATATTATCTGTCTCATGTACTACTGTCGCTATATGGTGACACACTTCTATTTGTTGTTCTGCAGTCCATGGACCAAAAACATTACTTTGCCCTGCTTCAAATTATCAGTTTCTGTCCAAATCAACAGTAATGCAGGCAATCAGCATCCTAGAACAGCTGCAGACATGGTTTTAGGTTTTAACAACAGCAAGGAGCGTGCATGGAAGCGACTCGTCTTGAGCAAACAATGGCTGCCCCAAAGAGTTTAGCATAAATACTGCAATAGCATCAGTTATACCAGAACTGGAGAGAATTTATTCATTAAAAGAAGAGCAAAGAACAACACTGAAGGCTGTTCTTGATGGAAAAGATGTTTTTGGTCTTCTCTCGACCGGCTTTGGCAAGTGTTTGATCTGATTGGTTGAAGTTAGCCTGTGTTAGACACGATAGACAGATGGTTCATAAAATCACCTGCCAAGTGTTTTTTTGAAAGTGCCTGCCCTTTTCCAAACAGTTTCTCATTGGAGGACTTGACATTTTTAAACGTGTAGACACAATATGTATGCATAAATGAGGAAATTGACCAAATAAAAAGACACAGATGTGGATATTAAGTAAGAAATATGAAAATGAAAGGTTTTCATGTGTGAATACAATTTTAGCAGATTTAATGCCCTGCGACCGACATATTCTACTCTCTGTGGTCGGTTAAAAATTCTGCAGGGCTGCAACTAACAATTTTGAATATTGATTAATCTGCAAATTATTGTCACAATTAACCAATTAATCATTTATTCTACAAAATGTCCAGAAAAGTAAAGATGTCCATCACAATTTCACAATGCAACTTCAAATGGCTTCCTTTGTCCAACCAACGGTCCAACACCCAAAAACTTTAAACTCTTTATTTACTATCATAAAGGACCAAGAAAAGCAGCAAACCCTCATATTTTTTGCTGAAAAATTACTGTTGGCAGTTTATTTTCTTTTGATCATGATTAATAATAAACTAATTGTTGCAGAGCTAAAAGACAGCCAATGACCACCTGTTTGTGTGACTGCAATAAATTATCATAGTTCTCTCTTTACCTCAGTGGAAATTAAAGAGCAGGGACTGCCATGGTGAATTAAAACCCAGACGGAATAAAAAATGCTTTCTTGCATTGGCTGGAACTTGAGGATTTACTGCCAAGGTGATGGAGAGGTGGAGGAGTTTGCGCATGAGTATCTATCTCCTCCTTATCCTCCTTTCTTTGTCCAGCCCTCCTTCACCAGCTATTAATGTTGCAGGTTGTTAACCTAGATGTTATGATGAATAACTCCTCTCACTGCAGCAAGGACAGGTGTATCAGTAGGCAGTGGGGAAGCTCATGAATGAAGTGGTGGGTGTGTTGAGAGATGATAATGTGTATGTTGTGTGTGTGTGTGTCTATTTGAGGGTGAAAGACTGTGTATCCATCTGAGTTTGTGTGAAAACTACTTGTGTTGTGAGCTTATTTTTTGTGACAGTGCCTATAACGTAGTGGTGTGTGTGTTTGTGTGCATGTGAGTAGACTGGAACAGTTATTGCCCCTTTCAAATATTTATGAGAGGTTGTTCTCTCATATTTATAGTCTACTGGCTGAAAGCACAGCACCAATTTCTCATCAGCCCAGTTAACTCTGGCAAGGTGAGAGGGAGAGTAAAAGAGAAAGACAGAAAGAAGGAGACAGTAAAGACAAAGAAAAATTAACTGGTTAAGAGAATCGAGACCGACAGGTTTGAAAACAGGCAGACAGACAGACTGGAAAGGAATTTTTCACATTTTGACTGCCAAAACATCGAAATAGCTAAATATTTAAAACAGAAGAGCTTTTGGAGGATTTCTAAGACAGTAAACAATTTCTAAAAACACATACTCCACTTCATACTGAGCTGGGAGAGTTTTATCACAAATCATTTGTCTCTTTGCTGTACTGATGCCAGATCTACAGCAACTCTATCAATGTGGAAATCCCTTTATCCAAACTTGCATTGCTCAGTTTTGAGATGCCTCACGTTTTAACACGTTCTCAAATACCAAGAGGCGAAGACATACCCAAGCCCAACACTATTCCGCAATCTGCATTTTACACCAGTCAGATGGTTCTGCAACACGCAATTTATGTCCAATGTCAAAGTTCAGTGCCAGTGTGAGATTTAATGTGTCTTATGTAATAAGACAAAAAATAATGCTGTGATAGATGTGGAGGTTGCATAGTGCTTCTGACTTTTATGCCAGAGACTTGCCTGAAATCTCAATATTTCCCTAAATTTAATCAAGTATTTTGGTTTCCTGACCTCTACCAAAACCATTTAAAGCTTTCTTTAAAATTAAAATATATTTCAGCTATAGAGATGTCACAATATACTAGTTTTGACAATAAATGTGATAATTAAAAAATGAAATAATATCACCTAAATAATCCAGCACCTCTTAAACATACTACATGCTCTTAAATCAGTCACAGTTATGGTTATAGTCTCTCCACATCCCTACATACGTATTTGAAGTGTAATTTATGTGCAAAAAAAAGAATCAAATGGCACAATAAACTAAGTTATAATAATATCACCATCATGAATTCTATTGGCCGCAATAATTGATTCTGGGAAAAACACTTATTCTTGATGAAAGTTTGATGAGAAGATCAACACTACTCTGTTTATTCAACATATATTTGGAGAAGTTTATCTTATCTTAGTATAAATACTATAAACAGTTAGCCTAGATCAACCCAAGGAAAAAAAATCCGCAAAATCTACCCACCTCTTGATAGTTTTAATTCACACGTTATGCTGCATTTTTAACATGTTAGGCCTATGTCTCATTTGTTTCATTTGAACGACAACAACAAAAAAAGGTGAAAAAAAAGCTGGAATTTTACACTACAGTCTTGGCTGGAACCTAGAACTTACTGATGTCTTGTCGTCACCTTGAAGTTGCTTGCACGGCAACCAGTAGAGTTAGGTCTCCCAAAGTGTCATATGATGATGTCCACAGTGAAACGTCACTAATGGACAATTGCATAGTCGGAGGTTTTTTGTTTTTTTTCTTTTTCTTTTTTGGAGTGGGGGCAACTTGCTCACCAGCTCATAACTGTAGTCGCCACCACGTCTAAATAACGCTCCGATAGCAACCTCCAACTGTCTCACCAAGCCGAGAAAACTCTCCGGTGAAGGAAGCAGGCAGATAAGTCTCACATCCACGTCTGCCAATCTGTCACTGAAAATAATCCAGGGTTTGCAGAATCATCCAATAGCTAAGTTTTTCCTGGCAAAACGGTTGAGTAGACATATTAGAGCACATTAAGACAAGGTAGATCCACACATATTTGCAACATTTAAATCACCTTTATTTTGTTGGGAAAAACAGAGGCTTTGTGCCCGGGACTGCAATCTCCATTTGGCACCGGGCAGTGTGATTCTCAGGAATGCTCGGCTGTGGTGTTAGTTACATCATAAAACAAGGAACCCACTGTGAGGGATTTAACACTCTGATGGCCCAGAGCTCATTTTGAAGAATATGCAGCGAGAGGTGCATATGAATCAATCAACACAACATCTGCACTCTAATCTGCAGAGGCCCGTGCACCGGGAAAAGCCCCCATTAGCACACTTCCCAGTGGACACTAAGAGATAAGTGTAAACACATACAGTCATGTGAATGCACACACACGGACTGCATTCACATGCACTTAAGTAATATGATCGTTCGCTACTTTTGGCAGTAACCTAAATCCGTGAAGCACCATCTGCATGAGAGACCCAGGTCACTTTATCAAGTTGAAGGATTAAGAAAACAGATAACAAGGTAGATTTCTGATGGTGAAACATGATTATTTTGAAATGTGTAAGTTTAACCAGGACTCTAGAAGTACCTTCTTGTATGAAAGCCAAAGACAAAAAATTAAACACATGCAAAAACTTCATAGTGAAAACATATAACTGATTGGACATACATAGAGCAAGTTGCAATACGGGGAAAAACGTATTACAGACCAATAACATGTAAACTAGGATTTTAGAGTAATTAGACTATTCCAGAGGATGTAAAATACATTATCTGGTGCCTGATATCTCATAATAATCTAGTTCCACATATACATGTAAATGTAATTATACATCTGCTCCCTAACTCATGGTCCCTCCATAATCTGATGTTGCCTTGGATGCAAATTTCTTCCATTACTATTTTGCATCTATTAGATAGCTGCTACAGAGGCCTGATACTGCAACAGGCCGAGTGAAATACCCTTTATAAAACTGATAGTTCCTGTCCTTGATTATTATTGGCTGAGTGAAGTCTAAAGCCACTGTAAAATACTCTACAAACACAAACCTGTGACTGCATTACATCACTATTACTGCACCAAACAAATTGCTTCAAAATGTCAGATTTTGTTGTCAGTTTCAATTTACTGGGTGGGCACAAAGGTGGAAAGCAATGGACCAGATGGGGAGTATTAAAAAAGAATAAAGACATGCTGAAAGTACTAACAGAGAAACTGAAGAGCTGGAAAAGCCAAGAAAAAAACAAGCCAGGACTGTTAAACAGATTACGAGGTCTGTTTGCTGGTTTCGGACCTTGTGTGTCAAGTAAGAAGTGGCTATTGATTTAAAAACAACCACCATAATGGAGCTAAACTAGGTTCTCCATCAGTTTTCTGAAAAAAAGGAAAGGTAGACCCTATGGTTTTAGCAGTTGTGTTGGCTTACATGAGTGGCTTAACCAGTACATGAATGATCCACCAATCAGCTAATCCTGGTGTCTTCCTTTTTCCTTTTATCTTCATCCAAAGCGGACAAACTAACTGCTATCTATGGTAAGTTAACAATGTAATCGAAATTTAGCCATCTTGCACACATTTTATGCTCACCTTTCTCTAGTTATGTTAACAATTACTAGCGATATTTTTTTAACAGTGTAGCTTTGTTGTTTCTCTACACTGTAACAAAGATGATATTGCTGGCAGGAGACAACAGCTTGGGGAACATGAGCAATAAGCATAATAGTTGCTGATGGCAGACAGAGCCTATTATATCTTGAATATTTATTCAGGCTTTCCCCTGCATCACAGTGTTGCTGCGCTACTGTTTGACCTGGCAACCATCCAGTTAAATGTTGCTGAACAACTACATTCTTCTTAATAATAATTCTTATTAATTATCAATAAATTATCTTATTGTTTGTTGTGTGAAACCTTGCAAGGTGTATGCAGTAAATGTTTTATAGAAGCAATAAGCCACACAAGGCTGTGATTTACATTGATTTTAGAGTTAACAGGGTTAAGACTGTTAGCTGTTCTAAAATAATTGTAAATCAGGGCTTCTTGAGTCTTACTGCTTTAATTAAAACTGAATAGAGGGAATATCAGTTCACTGATGAAGACACATTTTTCATTTAATAAAAGGGGCACCTTTTCATTTTTTGTCCCTGAGTGCGCCTGTAAACACCTGAGAACTGTGTGGTATTGTTCCTCCCTCTAGATTTCCAGGCAGAAGTTCTGCATCTTCCAAGAATCGCCAACCTGCTGAAACCACTTGAGCAATCAGAGCTTCACTCTGGAAACAAATACTCCCTGATCCCTCTCTCAGAGCCAGCATTTTGTACTTTGTGGCTTCGTACTTGTGATTATGTAACTGATTTAGGATGTTGCCCCACGCCAGCTTAACACTGCAGCTAATGTGAGCACATGAGGACTAGTTGTCACCATTGATTATTACATTGTCCAGGGAAACAAGCAAAAGCACAAACTAAGGGAGTACTGCATCCATCTTCACTAGTGCCTGCAGAGACTTGAGGGAGGTAGACCTCTCTGAGAGAGATAAGCCATGAAGACAAATGGAGGGATGGGCCGGGGGGGGGCTACAAAGGCTCCAGGCAGCCCCTCTGGATATTGTGGATATGGGTCAGAAATGTATCTGCACAGCCATGCACCAGATTTAGCAGATTCCTCCTATTGTTTGCATCAACACAGAAGGATGAGAAGCCATCAAATGAGGCTTGCTAGAAAGCGAGGCCCTCTGCGAGGCTTCAGCAAAGTCCTTTGAAAGTCAGAGAAGAGCCTCTCTATAGGAGGAAATGATGTTGCACTCTATTGTTCAAGGACACGGGGGGTTCACCGCGCCACAGTAATTGGTTGGACATATTTCTGGAAGCTTTCTGCAGGGAACACATTAACACAGGATGACTACCATGTCTAATTATTGTCTCAGCAGCCCATTGTTAGCAAGCTAATGAGCTTGTATGAACACAAAGCTCAATTATAAGTACACACAATGATAAATAGAGGGAAAAAAAGGAGTTTGGGTCAGGGCAACGAAAGACAACCTCCAGCTAGGCATAATGAGTTTGCCCAAATCAGTAATGATAATGTTTCAGTGGAAACAAGGCCCTAAATTATCAATAGAAATGGGGCCCTAAAAGCAACACTTTCCCACAGATAATTGGAAAGGTCACATAACCAGCCTGGAAAAACATTACCTAGAATCTGCTCAACTTTTTTATGCAATTATGAGGCACTTGTGGATCCACACACAATAAAAAGACACATACACACCACCCATGCAAAATTCTTCCCTGGCAGCGACCCAGCCTGTAGTGCTGTCTCCAACTTCTGGCAGTATTTGCCATTTATGTGTAATGTTACATAATCATAACATTTCATATGATAAAAAATGCAAAAGGCGATTAGGAAAAAAAAGATGAGAATTTGGTACACATTCAAAAACAACAGCAGCAACAAGAACAGCACAGTCTGTACTTCTCCATTCAACCCTGCTATAAAACAATCTGTCTTAAAAAAAAAAAAAAATCACACCATCAACATTTTTGGCTACAGTCCTCACAAGAAAGCAGGGTTTCAAAAGAATTTGATAATATAGCCCCACATGATCCACATGGGGTGGATACCATTGCATGCATTACACACCGATATATTTTAGGAGTTTTGATACTTTTCCCAACCTGTTGCATCATACTGAAAACTCCATTGTTATTGCAGCAGACTCTGAATCGACCTTCTATTTTATCTTTTCTCTAACATGACAGTGTTGTCACCACTCCCCTGTCTTTTAATAAAAAATGACTCCCCGGTGTAGACCTTGGCAGTCCAGACCACCATTGTCCGCCAACTCACATCTGGGTTATAAAAATAGACTTTTAATGTCGTGGTATTCTTGTGAGGAGCATTAGCTCTATTCAAGGATGATTATTTGAGTCATGCATACTAAAAGTAAGATTTATCTGGAAATGAAGAATGTATTATGTTCCCCTGTGATGTCTGCAGTTCCAGCTCATGATAATTTTATTTTCATAGGCTATGTAAAATGACAATTTCTTGATCTATAGTGCTCAGACACTCAAATTAAGTTCATATAAATCTTTTAAAGGACCATCGTATAGGATTTAGTGACATCAAGCATGCACTTCTAGTTATGGTCCAGCAGTTTTGTTGGAGGAACCAAAACAGCAAGGTAACACTGGCACCGTGACCTATAATTGCTAAGACCTGCTGACCCTGACATGATCTTCAGAAATCAAACATGACATATGTTTTTATCAAGGCATTATACCGGCTGAATCAATATCAAGATGGCTTGTCCTTGGCACTTTGTGTCTTGTTTTGCTTTTTCACAGGCTGCGTCCTCAGCCAGTTACCACTCAGTCTTTACTCCCTGGCAGACTAGTCCTACAAAACAAGCTTAGCATCTAACAGGAGGTGGAGGTGAGCTAACTATATCACAAGATCTAAATTTAAATGTGTCTCTGACTGGAGGGGTGATGCTTCCTGGCTGCATCCTGCACACAGTGTCCCTGTGACTCAGAACTCATGTATACTGCATGATGTGGCAATGAAGGAAAAATCCATTAAGTCCTCAAGCAGATGCAAGTGCCAAAACAAAACACTTTAGCTAGAATAAGTCATGAGAGTGCTGTTTTGTGTTCAAAGAGGACACAGTCTATAATAATAACCTAACAAACCTTTGTATACAAATTGTCATATACAAGTGTAACTAATATCAAGAATAGCTCCATTTCATCCCAGTCCCAGACATTTGAGGACACCACCTTGGGCTTTGGGAAACAGTGATCAACATTTTTCACCACCTTCTGACATTTTATTGATCAAACAACTAATGAAAATAATCGATAGTTGCAATTTTTTAAGGTATACCTAAACTAAAGTAGTCTAATGTGACAGCCCTGCAATAAATCCTTCACACATGAAGGTCGTAATGTTTACTCGACATTACAGATTTAAATCATATAGTGGAAAATCAAGGCAACCATTTCTAAACCACTGCTGATTTGTCCGTGACCTTAAAGCTTATCTCAGTGTCATAAATCAATGTACTTCTTATACGGTTTTCTCTGACTGACTGATATGGAAATGTTTATTTTAAACTTTCCAAGAAGTTTCTATCAGAATGAATGACATGCACGCATAATGCAGCACAAAGTCCTCATGTGACACTAAACTATGAATTTACATACTACAGTGCACGGAGCTGAACATTTAAAATGACAAATTAATTGAACACAGAAAACTTTATTTCAGTGGAGGTTTTCCCACATTTAATATGTACACAGCTGTAGCCTCAGAGAATATTCATACTGACAATGAATGATGTGACTGCTGATTTACAACTAACTCTCCTGTGGATGTAATTATAAAACATTCCTAAAAAGGGAAACAGTCTGAGAAACTGTCATGAATAACTACAGTTTTGAAAAACTAAATCCGCCATAAGGTTGCTGGGTTACTGTACGTACCGTACTGTTTTTGTGGTGTGGACAATTGTTAAAAATGCCTTGTGAGTGTTATCTAACCACTTAGATTAACATGCTCCCTGTCCCTGTCTCTCTCCAAGTTGTATCTCTTCACACATGCACCCACACTTTCAGTCTGCACTCAGTCACAATCTTCTAACGACACGTGACGCTGACTTCATGAACGTGACAGGACTTTTGTGTTTAAGATTATATGAGTGAAATATGTGACTATAACCAGACTTCTCCGCAGCTTTCATCATTGCAAAGCCAACTGAGGTCAAACAAGGGAAACGTGTGTTATATAATGATCACTATTTTTATGTAAAACTCCAGGGTGCAGTGATCACAACAGTATCAATGGATTCCAGGTCTGTTAATGCAAATATCCGCTTCATCCACAGCACACCTGTAGACACAGAGGATCACAATACTGTACATCTTTAGTGGAAAACAAGTGGATGAACACGTTCGTAACATGCAGTCATTGCAGTTTGGTAATCTTATTTAAAGTTTTGTAACACAGGCAGGGGCTTAGTACCTGCTGTGAGATTGTCTGGACAAATTGTTGTTCGTTTCGTAAGGATTAACAAGGTTTACTTTCATTCACACTGGAATGTTTGGAACAAAACCTACTTTATTTCACAACTTCTCAAACAGAGAAAACTCAAGAGAAGAGCAGTTTGCTTGTTGAAGTTCCAGAGTAAAAGAGGGCTGTGATGTATCGCAATTTTCAACTCAGATATCTCCAAGGCACTTTAACAAAAATTTAATCTGATGATGTCCCCTGCTGTACTGTACTGTAAATGGTTACTTTCTCACCTGAAAAAATATTAAAATTTAACAAACTTGACTGCTAGCTCATTCAATGATTCATTGTCAGTTACTCATGTAAGTGTATTGTTTTGACATAAACATTTGACTTAACTCTGAACTTTCAGTCACCACAACACGTCTAAGTAAAATGTAGACTTAAATGAGCATCATATGATGTAGAGATAATATCTAATCTTTTATAGAGGTTAGTATTTCCCCACATATCCTTGGTAAGTGGAGTAATGGAGTAAAGCTTGTAACATTTGGCTCTGAGTATAACATGAAAATTTGAAAATTGCTGTGAAATGTTAATATGAGGTGTTATTCATGGTTGCTTTGTTGGAATAACTGTGCCAAAAAAGTAGTGCAGGCTTATTGAACTGGACCACATTGGTGTTTTCTTACACGTCATCTAATGTGCAGTTTATAAAGGTGTCTAAATAACTGCACTGTTAAAATTTATGCCTTGTATGGCCTGAATAACAGCAAACATTTTCACTTGCTGCAGTAGGAAAAACTCATATGTCTATAATATTAACAATGACTCTGTTATATTTAAGTGTCCCTCTGAGGACCATGAAACTGAAGCAGCTAAATGGAATTCAGCCATTGAATGTTATTGTTTTATTATTAGGCTACACCTGTGCTTTTTCCTACAGTGACATGTCAAAATACTGTCACATCGTTACCTCACAAATTCTCCATTAATGAATAACTCCTTGATGACCAGGAGTGACAGAAGAGGAATGCAGTTGCACTGGGCAGCTCCCACATGTAAATATGAATCAGCATCATACTAATAAAGAGCATGACTCTTCTCTAAAACCCTCCTTCCATCAAAGAATTTCAAAAATGTGTTTCATCTGTCACAGAAAAACACTCAACCACCAAATCAATGGATGTACATTTAAATCATAATTGTCACACTACCCGTTTTAAGTTCTATTTTTCAGTTTAAATCTTGCTCACTTACTCAAGATGGATTAATTTCATAATCCATCAATGAGTACAACTGAATTTGTAGCGGGAATCGTGAGTCATTTTACACAACACATTAAGTAAAATGTTTGGGTGACCTGTCATGTCATATAATAATAGGACTGAATGTCATAGTATTTTTCACAGAGAAAAGCAGTTGTACAATCATGCTCTCACTCCCACACAATCAGCTGCTATTGTCTTCATCATCTACAACATCCAAAACTTGTTTATTAAAGTGACACGCATAATGGTGTCTACAGTCAAAGGCCACATGAGGAAGGCCGTTCATCATCAGTTTGAAAGACCGGGCGGATCAGTTCACACAGGCTCATCATCTCAGCTAGTGTTGCCGGATATGCAACAGTCAAACTGAGGTATAGACTAGATAATGCAACACTGAAATTTGGTCAGCTGCAAGCAACAAGTCATCTATTAATTGTGGTTTTTGAACTACTGTTGTATGTTGGATCCATCCTGTATGTGTTCAGTGGTAAACATCTAACTTTGGTGCTTCAACTGGTTCAAGATAACCAGATGTCTATACGTAGACCGTGTTAAAACAAAAAGAGTGTATTCAACTGTAATGACAGTGTTTTCTCTTTTAGAATGTACTACATTTGTTTGTTTCTATTTATATATTTCTACAAGTTTTATCTGTGCCACTAACAGAAACAGGAGGAATGAGGAAGGTTAATAGTGTGTCCTCAGTGTTCCCACTCAAAATGTTACGTCATCACAGGGGTGTGTTTACAGTGACCTGTGGAAGTTCAGTACACATCTGAAGTCAGTTCCTAGAAGTTGAATACTGCGAAATTTCGTCCAAGTGTGCCATGTCGTGATGGTATGTCGACTGCGGTGAAGAGTGTGCCGATAAATCGGCTTCCAGATGATGTCACCTTTTCCTCTGAGCAGGGTTTATCAGTGAGGTCAGACCAGAATATTATGCATGTTATTTTCCATGCCAGCTGTCTTTTTCTCGCGGAGACTTTGCAAACACTTGTCAGTAGCCTCACTGCAAAAAGGACTGATCAGGAGTGACGTGAGACAATTCACCAAAAAATCAAAAGCACATATTTTTCTTCAGGTCTATAGTGCATTCTTTAAAGAACCTGTAGATCCTACATGAAACCGCTCACATCGAGGTCTCTGGCTTGGATATTTGGATATTGGTAATTTGTTGAGTTTAATTTTGGATAAATAGCACTACAGCTAAGAGGAAAAATGTAGTTTTGATTTGGGGTGAACTCTTCCTTTAATACTGCTGTAGTAAGTAGCATCAATTTAATTTAGTAAGTGATAGGGCAGTACAAACATTCATGCCCTTATACATTACGTCACTAAAATAAAAAAAATGTGCTGATGATTAGTGTCATTAATAAGTTATATTATTATATGTTTTTATAATGTAATGGATGCTTGACATACTAGATTGTTAGCATTCTAAAGAAATTCCCAGTTTATGTCTTTATGTCCCGTGGCCACAAAGAGTTTTTCTGTGGAAACCAAATAATCCATGTAAGTGGCCCCCTGTGGCCACCAAGTTTTATCCCCATAATGCGAGCCTTCGCCAACACTGTGTTAGAGTTTCACAATATCTCATTCCTTAGCACCTTTTAGTTCAACATTCAGTGAAAGCAGAGAACAGCACTTGTCATCAGTTGCTACCAATGTGCTGTATTGTTTCTTACATAAGTTTAATTTGGGGCTGCCAAAAATGTACTTGAATGTGATATCTTGTGGGCTTTTCATCTTGATTCGATGAGTGCCTCTAATCTGACCATGATTCCCTAGAAATGTTTGGATGACCGACTCACACAGTCGTATGATCTTTAAGTGGGCCTTTAAAAAGTGCTTTGGTTAGAGGGCCATATTTGACCTATAGCCTATATGCAGAAAATGCTACTCAAAATTCAGCTACTGAAACAAAAATGGTAAAAACTGACGCCAGACCTGAAGGGATTTGTGTATTTGGTGTGCAAGTACATCCTGGAAATACAAACAAAACACTTTAAAAGCTCTAATTAACACAACTATCTTTATTCTTATTTCAGTTCTACAAACTTTGCACCTCTAAGAGATGAAAACTTCGAGTCATCCTCTCTGCCACTTCAGGGGTTATCTGCATCTTATGGCAGAATGCCAAATAGCACTTTTATCATTTGCGAGCTAAATTTCCTTGCGGCTAAAATGCACGTGAACTACTGGTGTGTGAAATCATCTCTGCTCAAAATGACCTCGCAGGCTTCTGGGTGGGCCAAATTGCAACTGCTAGAACCCCTGTATCAGGGCAGCAATCCACTTGAGTTATTTCCACCTTAATAAGGTTCGTCCTGCGGTTGTAGTTCTCGTAGGAAGGCGGACAGACAGCCTGGCTCTGACTGATAGAACTTTTTAATCCCTGCAGGGCGAGTTCACTTTCATGTTATTATCTCTCTCAAGTGGGCAGGAGAGTTTAGAAGTCATAAGAGTTTCAATAAGTCATAAGGTGACGGGTGCTTTTAATAAGCAGATTCTAGATCAAACAGCTGTGCGTGCGTTTGCTCATGAGGGAAAATATAGAACTTTTGTAAAAGTTATGAACTTTGAAAATACACGTTTTGTTACCTTTTTTGAGGTTCATTGTCAGGAGAAAGAAAATAATTTTTCTGTGTCTTTGGTCAGTGTAGAGCTACGACGATTGTTTTCATTATTGATTCATCAGCTAATCATTGTCTCAATTATTCAATGAACTGTTTGGTTTTTAATACCTATCACATGTTACCAGAGCCTAAGGCAACAACTTCCGATTATTTGTTATGTCTAAACAGTTCAAAACCCAAAGGAAGTCAATCACTGAAGACTTAGCAAATCAGCAAATTCTTACATTTAAGAGGTTAAAACGGTTAAACGGTACTTAATGGTAATTGTTTACTAAAACTGCACTTGATTAATGTTCTGTCAATCAACTAATCTATTAATGGTTGATGGTTTGAACCTAGGCTACATGATTATGACCAAAGTGCTAATCACAATTATTTTATCAATACTGAGACCATGATTATTCACAGATTTTAGGGACAAAGTATTTTTATTGCCCTTGAAATACAGAGAGCACTGTTTTCACTTTTATGTGAAAAAAAAAATAAGACTGGTCATTATTCACTGTACATCTCTTACAAGCAAAATATAAATAAAATTGCACCAAAACTTTTTAACCAACATTAAATCAACACAGCACTGCTTTCACTGTCATGTGAAATGCTACATTTATGCGCTGCAGCTGATGTTAGACAGTAATTCAGTAAGGAAACATTAGCAATGTTATTCTTCTTGCCCTTCATGCATTAATCATATTTCAGCTTGTGATGTTTTTTTCAGGTGGTTGAAAAGGTTAGTTGTGCTGCTTTTGCAGAGCAGACACAAGTGTCACACACTCTTTGAATATGATTTGCTCTTACTTAACATCACTTGTCCTAAATCCAAAATATTTCCAAACAATGAGTGATGATCTATTTCAAAGGACTATAGCTCTCTTGGCATTCTGCTCTAGACATCTGATTTATGTTTTGCCCGTCTGCTCTCTGCTGTATATTATTTTTATTCTCTGGACAGCAGCCGCAATGTCCAGGAGATTTTGCACAGGCTGCTGCTGCAGAGTCATGTCTTCATCTGAATACAAGCATAAAAGCCATGTAAAAATATATTTTGAATAAATAAATGAATGATTCGCTTGATTCAATATGCAGCACTTTTCTATGAGCATAGCACACATTTTAAACTTCAATATCACAATCGATCGAGCTCATTTAACTGCAGGAGGACAAAATCATGATCAATTTGATTCGATTCAGATTTGATTACTGCAGCCCTATTTTTAGTTCTAGTTTACTGTAAGCTGTTTTTTTTCCCTCTTTGCTAATGACAACTTGGACAAAACTGTGGATACACTGCAATACTAATTCCTGGGTTGTTTAAAGGGGGTTCTCCCAATTTTAATACACTATAACTGCCAGGGCTTATAAAGGAAAATATCAAGGATTGTTGTAGGCACAGGAAACAATTATCTTTGCTATGATTGAGCATGAAAAAAAACACACCATGTGGCCTATTTACTTTTCCATGAACACTGTTTCACATTTTAAACATAGATCATACAGCTCAGTGCAGTGGACACATCATAGCTGCAGATTATTTTTGACTGTCTTCCTGACCCTGGCCTCGTGCTTACAGAGCAGGGCGCCAAGCGGATGATGCTGAGGCTGCTGTCTGTCTAATCTGCTTCCAACCTATTTTCTTCACAGCTGTCTCATTTACTCACACCATATCATGATCACCATTAGTTGACTACCTGCCACGTGAAAATGCCATCAGCTGTATCGAACGGGAACGCTGTGTGGAAACGTGCAGCCTCTAAAGGTCTGCTAATGCTGTTTCCTGCAGTGATGGAACCACATGTCACCAGGAAATGTATGAGGGAGATGTCAGGGTAAAGATGTGATGTCCTTCATCTGGCATTTTATGAGAAAACCAGATTGAGAAAGTGTGTTAGCGTCATTGATGAAATACATTGCATGACACGTGTGAAACGGTGGGACAGTATTCATAGCTTATAACAATTAGAAGATGATGAAGAACAGTGTTAGCTTGGCCCCGTTCTGCCTTGTGTTCATTAGTGTGTACATATATGGCAACAGTGATTAAGATGATGAATATACCTAATCTTACAATGTTACACATTTTATCAGCTGCACACATTCATCACAACAATATGTACAATGTAAACAACCAGCTCTCTGTCAGGATGTATGTGTGTGAGCATGCACACCCAGCTGTGACTGTTTGTCCTATTTCATAACTATGGACAGCCTTGAAGTCCTTGAAACAGGGACGAGGTCTAAATCTGCCAAAGGCCAAACACTGAGAGGATGGATGTGGCAGAGTTAGGGAGCTGGCTCTGGCCTCTTTAGTGGGGCTGTTTTTCTTTTTTATGTGCAAGATGACCTTGTCTGAAATCCTGCAGGAGCTGATCACCACCACCGCCGTCCAGATCGCAGCATCCGGTCAATGAGAGCCTATTGAGAACTGCCGTATTGATCCTGAATGGAAGCCTTATTCAATATAGCTTCAAATTTGAGAGAAAAAGGCTGATGGAGCCCTTTGTGAATGTCATAAAGTGGAATGAATAAATGTTGCTTCTTGTTTTGAGAGCAACTGGGTCTCATCACACGTGCTGCAAATCATGACTGAGCCTTCTTCTTAATTTAATTAAAGGAATACTTCACCCAGAAATGAAAATTCAGTCATTATCTACTCACCCTCATGCTGACTGAAGACTGGGTTTAGTTTTTTAGTTCATAAAGCACTGCTGGAGTTCCACAGGAAAACAGTGTTGCAGAATCTTCCAAACAATTAAATTAAATGATGGCCAGTTTTCAAATGTAAAAAAACTGGTACAATCCAATTCTCCTAAAGTCTCAACATGGTATTCACTTGCAAGCGCCCACTGTCACACCACACTAGGGCTGCATCTAACAATTATTTTTTAAATAATTAATGTAACAATTACTTTTTTCAATTAATGGATTAATCTATCATTTAATTTACTGATTATCTAATGATTATTTTTTATTATTCAATTATATAAAAATTAATTTACCTAAAATACATATCAAAATCTAATTATATAATAATAATTAGGGGTGTTTTTCACCCCCTTTTCAATGTATGTGTATATATTTATACATGCATCCCTTTCCCATCTCATTCTCGGGGAGAATTTCTGTTTGTCCTTTTTCTATCATCCCCAGGATGAGGGGACTTTGCAAGTCTTAAGGCCTGCAGTGTCCGCCCTGTAACACTGCACCAGAATTACAGGCTACTCATGGGATGGGGTGGAGCTGCAACTAACCAGTATTTTATTTTTGATTGATCTGCAGATTACTAGCTTACCTATTAATTAATTGTTGTGTGTATAAAATATAAAAAACAAATAAAAGTCATGGTGGCATGTTCAGATGGATGTTTCTGTCTGACCAACAGTCCAAACCCAAAAGATCTTCTGCTTACTATTGAACATGACAAGCAGTAGAGGTATAAAATAATCAATAAATAAGGCTGGAATTAGCAAATGTTGAGCATTTTTCTTGAAAAATTACACAAATGATCAATCAAAATTACAAAATAGTTGCTAATTCATTTTTCTGACAAGGCAAACTGTTTGATTGACTAACTATTTCAGCTCCAGTGGTGCAGTGGTGTACTATAAGTCAAAGCAGTGGAGCTCACTACAATATGTGCCACCTAGTTATGTTTCTAATATATGGTTCTGCCACACAGTGACCTTTATAACCCGACAGGGAATTATCACCCCGTGGAATCAAAGTGGCACACTGCTTGGCTCCAGGCGATGGTCAGGAGGAAATAATCATCACTAGGAGAGCCCTATTCGGAATTACTTTAAAAGGGTATCAATCCCAATCACTATTGCAGTCGGCCAGTCCACGTGGCAAAAGAAAACAGAGTTTGTGCAGAAATGATATTTGGCACCAAGATATCTGAGCTCATCATTTCCCGCTCAGCACAGCAGAGATTTAGAAGTGACGATAATGAAATCCCCCTCACAAAACTACATTAGACACAGAGGCTGACACCAGCTGTTAGGTGGAATCTACAGTACAATGTGAGGGCCAACTGCCCTGAGGCCATCCCCGAACAAAGCACCTCCAACAACAGCAGGGAAAATACCATCTAGTCAATCGTGAAGGATAAAACACACCCAGCAATCCAAATGATAAGACATGACAGCTATAGCTGGTAATTATTTGCTTAGATCACAAAAAAGTAAAACATACTGTAGCATAGGAGCCCAGTTTAGATGCAAATATAATATTAAAATGGTAAAGCAAGCTGCAATGTTCAGTGTATCTCAGTGTTTTTCTGTTGGCTTAAGAATGTGTGGAGAAAATTTGAAAAAGACGACATATCTTAATTAACAAGTGCATGTTGAGTTCTTGTGAAGCCTGTAGTTTAATACAGATTTTTCTTTCCATGATTTACCCAGGAAGGTCCCATTGAGATACTGGATATTTTCCTCCAGTGCATCCTCTTTGTCAACACAGCAGTATGCAGTTTTACATAAAATACAATTCCACGTGTTGGGATACATACAATACATAAAAGCAACACATAGTATACAGGTCATAACAGCGACATATCCACAACACATTTCACCTCCAGTTGAGGATTATGTAATACAGCAACATGTTTCTGTCAGAATAGTTTGTAAAAGACTAGACAAGAGTGCTTCTAAAATAATAGTATTTTACAGGTCATACTATGCCCAGGCTGCGTAAAAAGAAAAGGCTGTTTTACCAACCCGAGCGCACACTGGAGACATTTAAAAGAATAAAGCTGCTAAATCTAATGCTTTAGTTGCTGGTGATTGATAACAAGTTCAGGATGTAAGTAGATCACTTTACCAAAAATTAGGATATCAATGACCGTTTACATCCATAATGTAAAATACTGTACAATACTACTCTACTACAAACCAGAAAAAGCTAATAGGAACCACCAGAATGAAGGCAACAATCTTGACAGAATAAGCTGACCGATTCAACCTATAACATTTTCAAAAAATTAAATTTCACCATTACATAAATCAACAGACTGTCACGGTGTTGGATTTTGTTGGTTAATTTCCTGTTTTATTTTGGTAGTTTCTGGTCCTCCCTCGTGTGTCCTGTTTTTACTTCCTGTCTTTGTCAGTTTTCCCGCCCTTTGTGTTTAGTAATTATTTTCACCTGTCTTTGACTGCCCTCACCTGTGTCTTGTTTTCCTCCCCCTCCCTAGTGTATTTAATCATGTGTCTTGTCCTCTTTACTTTGTTGGTTCATTCACTTGTCTTGCCTTGTCTTTTGTCGGTGTTCTCTTGTGTTCGGTTTGCATGTATTTTTCATACCCCCCCCCCCCATGGATTTTTTGGGATTTCTTCTTCCCCAGCCTGGATTTTGAACTCTCCCTCATCACTCATGTAAGCTTTGTTTTTGGTCTTCGGTTTAATAAATATCATTTTTTAACTGCTCTCCTCTGTGTTGTCTGCATTTGGGTCCTCCTGGTTGAACTCGTTACTCAGACTAAGGGAATGCCAAAAAGCAAGCAAAAGAAAAGTATCGCCAGCACCTCAGTAGAAAACAAAAACGTAGTCCCCGGCTGATCTGTCCACTATAGTGCGATGCAACAGAGAGCAACCATTACAGGAACATTATGAACTGACAGGTAACCTGGCAACGAAAGCAGCGGGGACCGCTTGATAAAGACAAATGACAATAGATAAAATGATAACATTCATCAGCATCACCAAAGGAATTGTTTAGTGCAACTTTACAGCACTGTAATTTATTTTCTTTGTTTTTTGTTTTAAAAAAAATGGGAAATAGATGTAAAGAAAAATATGTGCGTGTGTTTGTTGGGGAGGAGTTGCTAAAGGATGACATCCATCTTCTTCATCAAAACAACAGAAAAAAACAGATGTTCCATTTTATTTAAATTGGAGCCTTCTATTCATCATTACCTTCACTATTGTTCACCTTATTTTACCACTCGGCAGCATGTGCTGATGTGTTTAAGGTCTGAATGAAAACCCATAAAAACGCAATGAAAACACAATAAACCAGTCAAGGTCAGAGAACTTTTTTTCTCACAATGACTGCAGACAGAGGACCCAGAAGTGATGTAGGTGTGACGTGACGCTCAGCTCATGTGTGATTTTTCACTTCCTGAATGGGGAAGGTATGTAGGCCACAGCAGGGAGGGGTGGAGGATGTGAATGGTGGAGGAATAGGTGGTGATGAGGCCTTCAAAGTGCTTCTCCAAATACATTTCCATCAGCTTCCATTGAGACACACAGAGATGTTCATTAGAGAAATTACTCTTTTCTGCTTCTCTTTTATGTTCAGGTTGGTGTTTGGACTGTTTATCTGTGTCCTACAAATATACAGGAAGTAATTCAACTAATATTAAAGGGATAGTTTGAAGTGGGGTTGTCAGTGTATCGCCAATAGCAGATGGCATGCTGACCACCATCTAATAAAAATACCTCATACAATCTCACTTCAAATAATCCGAACCGTCCTTTTAAGTGAAAAGCTACATCACCCAACAAGTTTTGGCAGAATTAAACACATTAAGTTGTATTTAAACATTGTTCCTTAAACTTTAAAGCAGGCAATATATTTTTTTAGTGTAAGTATAATTGAATCCGTGGAGGGTACGCCATAAATCAGATGTCTTGACTGATACTGTAGAAAGCAAAGTGTGAACAAATCCATCCATTCTCAACACTGACCTACATCTGCTGTGACTCCTTTGACATTCATCAACCTGATGGAAAAATGATTGCTAAAATGTCTGGGCGAAAAACATGTCACTGCCATTATATATCTTCCTAAATCACCTGGACATCAGTGATGGCAGGTGCCCACTTGATAACCCTGGTAACAGATTACTACTTATAACAAAGGCTAATATGTTGTGGTGTAAAAAAAGCAGTTACGTTGTGCACACCATTTAAGTCCACTGTATTGAGGTCTGGGATTCTCACCTGATGCAAACCCTTGATGATTCAACTGGTCATCTATGTGCCATAAATTCAATAACGTTTACGACGGTTATTCCCCCCAGCACTCACATCGAGGCCACACTATGGTCAGAAAAAGCACAGTGCTGGCAAACCTGACTTTAATTCAACAGACGTAGCAGCTGACCCGAAGCTGACCTGTCTGTTGACGTCTGTCTTCTGCCTCTGACAGGGGACGTGTGATCACTTCAATAGTCACTCAGTCAAAAGAAAAAAAGTGTAAAGCTCATAATGTTTAGAAGATAGAGACCTGAACATTCCTACTTTATCTCTGCCTTTATGGTATTTCCTGTGTTGTGGAACAACAGGCTGATATATTACAGCAGCACTTGAATCCAATTGATAGATTAGTGAGATTTATTTATGTCTTGTGTGTAGATGACACTTAAGCATAGCCCAAAATAGTGAAGAATGTGTTATTATTCTTCATCCATAGAAAACACACACACACACACACACACACACACACACACACACACACACACACACACACACACACACACACACACACCAGGCAGGCTGTATATAGATGTTTCAAAGAGTTCCAGTCTAGAACTAAGTAGAAAAGTTAACTCTTATCGTGCTGCATATTTTGTAAATAATCAGCACATTTATAAATCATCTGCATATGAAAAAACCCAAGTTTGAAATATTTTATTGCAGTAATGATGCATTATTATTGTAATACACATAAAATATGTAATTATATATTATTTTCATTATTTCATTGTCTTGTTTTGGGTTCCAAAAAAATGCTGTCAAATGCAGTGAACATTTACATTCTGTGACAAATATTTCGACCTCAGAGATCCAGTCTTCATCAGCAAATGGACAGGCTATAACAGATATTACATAGCTGAAGTGAAAGTGAAGTGAAAACTGCTGCAGCTTCTGAAAACAGTGTTGAGTAATGTTATAATGTCGAGCTTCTGCCATCATAGCACACACACCCAGTTCAGGTGGTGTCCACGCACATGTGCACATGAAAGTGACTCCAAGATCTAAGGATCTATAGTGAGGATTTAGGCTAAAAACATGGTGTAAGTGATGTCTTTCAAGTCACCTTGGTAAATTGGGGCTTTAGGAGATTTGGATTAAACCGGACAAGCAGCATGGAGGCATTTTATGTCTTTTTGTTAGTTAGTTTGTTTGTTTTTTCAGTTTGGTCACCATTCACTCCTATTATTTGGGAGATTCTGCCACAGTTTTTCTGTGAAAGTCTAGCAGTGTTTTGTGGGTAAAAAAAACGAAAGCTGACCTTCAATCGGCATGAGGGTGAGTGGGCGAACTATCCCTTTAAGGTATTTGGTATTGGTTGTCTTAAAAAAACATAATTAGAAAAACAATGTCAACAATCTGATTTTGTAGTATACTGAATGCCAGTTAAAAAACAAACCAAAAAATGTATAGTGATATATTTTTAGAATTCGCTCCATTGGATGTTCACTCTTTAAGATGGAAAAAAACTGATTTTATGAGTCATCCTCCATGTGCGGAAATTCCACTATGTGCTGCTGACCCTCTCTGCAGATGTTTCCTCTCTCTGTTGTTGTTGTTCTCCCTTAGCACCCTGGGGTCTCTCGCACTCAACTTGTGCCCAACTAGCATATTAGTTATCTTTATAAACAGCTTTTTTTTTTAAAAGAACGCAGGTGGGTCTCACTAAAAATGTATCTGTATTTCTCAACCTGGCTGGAACATCAGCCATTCTCTCCAAACTGGTACAGGAAGTTACTGTCCTAACACTGCCGGGTGGTTTCCTGACATTTAAACGGCACTTTTACTGTTTAACCATGCAGGAAGTTATATTTTAGAAACAGAAATGAGGCGGGCTGCTCACCTGCCAAAGGTTACTATCCTGTTCTGCTCCTGCTGGTTGGAAAAAGTAGAGATGGTAGAATGTAAGAGAGGTATTCTGAGACAAGAAATGGCAAGTCATTATTTTTCTAAACACTTTTGCACATATTTTGATGTGTGATGTGATGATGTTAAAAGCCTTTTCAATGCTATGATGTTATTAAATTAAATAATTACAAACACAACAATTCAAAATTGAAACTGGACATTATATTGAAAATTACACAGACTGAAAAATATTTAAGCAGTGAAAACTACCCTCATGTATATGGCTTGTCCTGATTGTTTTAATATGTTGTTGATGGGAATGCTTTCATAAGTACATGGCTTGAAATAAATCAAATAAAACACATAATTGTGAGTGGGAAAATCTGTAAAGTGCAGAAAATACCTGCTATTCCTCACTTCATCTTCTTGACGTCATCTTCTTCCCCCCGATGACAGATCTGGAGGCACCTAGCATGTGATTTGAGTGTGCCTCCATGCACGTGTACAGTAAATGAATGGTTGTGCGTGTGTGTGTTCCCAAAGAGAGGACATTTTGCCCTTTTCCTGCCTCACCTTTCTCTTATTCTTAAATATCACGTGCATAGAGCACACAGAGGGAAACTGGTCTCGTGACAAACTGGGCTATGGTAATAAGGATCTGAATTTAAACCACCAGCCCACTCCAGTCTCTGTGGACGTAAATATACAGCAGTTTCAGATATTTTAGGACTTATGAATGATTTTCTCCTGCAGCACTCAGTGCATGGGAGCACGTTCGTCTAAAGCTGGCGTACCCTGACTGTGTTTGACTAACGAGGTGCTCTGATTTCCATCCAGAAAAGAAACGGGGACACACTAAGTGATTCCACTACTGTGGAAAGGGGAGACTGGGGGATATTCTGCAATCACATTTTCTTGGTTTTGAAATAGCTATTCTGTTTCACATTAATTACAGCCATTTGAAAACTGGCACTTGATTTGCTGAGATTTTCTCAGCTGAAATAGAAGGGTAGTTTTATGAGCAAATTTCAAACAGCAAGCACAGAAATTAGCTTTCTCCAAATCAGTTTCTTCTTCAGCCTGCTTATAAAAGGATGCTTATTGGCAACATAACCAAAGTGCTATGACATCAAATGATTGGGTTATTTACTGATTAACCAACAGATTTTGTGCTATGCACCCTCTATCCAATGAGAAATCAGAAGACAGACTTACAGTATCAATCCAAACACAACACATTTGGTGCAGTTCTTTCTTTTTCTCAACTTGAAAAATTATTTCATTATTGCTGTGGGCAAAACTTCATAACCAAATAACTAGTGTGCTCCTGTGTGTTGCGTGAACTAAATATGTAAGAGCAGTCTTACATGTTACTATTTATAATACAGAGTGTTTGTCCTTTGCTGGGCAGGCTGCTTTTTAATAAAATTGGGGGCATACATTAAGACTCTACCGCTCCTCCAGGCACCACTATGTCACCATCGATACCGTAGCACCATCCATAGAAGAGACTCTCTATGTAGATATAAACAGCTCATTGTAAGGTAATGAAAACACAACAGGTGATAATACAGGTATAAAAACATACTTATGTTATATTATACTTATATTCCAAATCTGTCAATATTCTGCCAATATATCCCTGTAAATCTTACACACTGGACCTTTAACTTTAGAGGCCTTGGTATTTTTGGCCCTTGGTGTGTGTGCTTTGTTTTTGCCATCTTTAAGGAGGTGCTGGCTGTGGGCACAGCAGGGTTTCCTTGGACATATTTTTTTTTTGACACAGCAGGCAGTGGAGAGATCAATAAAAAGCTCCTCACTAGCCTTCCAGGCTGTCTGACACGTGCAGCAACACACGTCTTCAAACTTTGAAAAATTCCTGGAAAACCTCAAAGAGAAACTACATCCCATTTTAGACCTCATATGTAATTGTGCTGGGCATCAACAAATCAGACAGAATTAATTCACTTCAAACATATGATCAAAATGCTCACTTCGTTTCTAAAGTGCATGTAAAGCCATGGCAACCACTAAATGCGCCTAGTTAAGATCAGGAAAAAAGCACAATTAAAAATATCAATGCTGGCTGTTACTAAAGGAGATTCTGGTGATTTGTGATTTTCATCGCAATACTGTTTTCTATTTAAAAACTCTCAGCCTGTGTGTCTCTGTATGATGGTTGTTTCTGTGTAAAATAACAACTTCAGCTTGAGGCAGTGGGAGCTAAAAGTGGTGAAATCTTATGTATTGTGACCCTGTTTCTGTAACAGTTTATACTGTGTGTCACAGCAGATAGAAACCAGATGCTAAAACAGGCTTCGGGACTGAACACATTATTTTTCTTTTATTACAGATTTGGGTTAGGAATGATACTTTTGTTTAATGTTACTGATGTTTAAACAAAGGTGATATATGATTTATTTCAAATCATTTCAAATGCACTTATGCTGAAAGTCTGAAGCTAAGGTAAGAAGCTCCAAACACACCTCTCTTTAAGCATTAATATGTGCTGAATTAAACAGATGCCTACATTTTCAATACACCAACAGACAAGAAGTCAGATATTAAGATATTAATGTTGTGCAGAATATTACTTCAAGTGAGATTTTGGATTCTACTGTCAATACAGAAACAAACATTTATATTTGTTGTATTTTGGCACTGTGGTGCATGAACACACTAAAACAATTGTGTTCATTGAACATGCTCATGTTTGTGAGTGTTATCCAATCAATGTCCATCAGAGCACTATTTTATGGCAACCAGCATGCTTTACTGCACCTCTTTTTTTCCATTTTCTGCATAATGTGACAGTGTTTAAGTGGTAAAACATACACTTATATCAGGTTTTCTTGGCTTTGAAAAGTCTGTGATTCTATGGTAGTTTACAGTAATTCATTTAGTTTCAGAAGTGGGCAGTGGCATCTGGAGATGGATGGGTATGAGGAGAAGAAATTAACATTAACTAGGGACTATGACCTTCAAAATTCAAAATAGAGAACTACAACCATGAATTAATACATTTTAATCTGTGTGAACTGAATTTCTAAGCAGCTTTTGTGAAGTGTGAACTTGCACAACACTGAGTGTAGGTGGAACTACACTTACCCAGTGGCTTTAATATTTAATCCTGGGGGTATAGCTGTTATATGTTAAGAATAAACATAAAAACCTAGCATGAGTAAGAAAAAAGTGCCATTGGCAGGTACTCAATCATTATAATTAGATAAACTAATTAATAAACAAATAAAATAAAAAATATTGCTAATACTGTCTTTTAAAGGGACAGTTCTCCCTTAAATCAAAGACACATACATTTATGTATCTAGATTATTTTGGTGGGATTTGCTGAGATTTGGAGCTATCAGTCACAACGATGTCTGCCTTCTCTCAAATATAATGGAACCACCAAGCTTGTGGTGCTCAAAGCACAAAAATGAAAAAATATCAAATTGAACACCTTCTGAAAATCATGACCTGGTTGCTAAAGATAATCCACAACCCTTATTGTGAGCAGTTTAATGTAAGAACGACTTTATTTTTACTTTCTTCGTACTGGAAAGGCAGAAATCTCTACAGCCACATATCTTCAAAGTTCAACAACTCTCACCAGAGCATTTTAGATGGATAAATACCTCTACAGGCCAGAGGAAAAATATGTATATTTGGGGGGGGACATGTCCCTTTAGAATGAGTGAGCCCCCTATTAGCCACAAAGCTAACAAGCATAATGTTAGCAACAGAGATATCAGGCTAGTCAAGTTACTGGCCTATACTTGAGGCAGTAAGTTTGTGTGTGTGCAGATTTGTGATGAGGTTAACACTCTCCATAAGGCTGCTGGTATGAGCGTCTCTGAATGTGTGTGGCTCTCTCTGTGTGTGGCTCTCTCTCTGTGTGTGTGTGTGTGTGTGTGTGTGTGTGTGTGTGTGTGTGTGTGTGTGTGTGTGTGTGTGTGCATTATGTAACTGTGGTATTTAGCAGAACATGGCTCCAGGCCACATTGTTGCAACCCCAGATGAAGACACACAGAGACTAACCACTCTCTGTGCTCTCCCAGTGGACAGCTGTGACAGTTTGCATTAGACAGAGACATGTTCATGCAGTGACACTTCCACCAAACTCAACCTAACCTGCACCCCCAGGGGCAGAAGTAGCTCAAAGTTTAGAGAAGTGGCTTGTTTACAATTTTAGTTCCTAAGCCAGCTGTGAAAAAATGGAAAGTGAATGATTTATACTCTCTCCTCTCTCTACATCTTCCTACAACTCAAAACAGAGCATAAAACAATGTGCATAAAGCACACAGAAATAACTGAAATTAACCTCAGAGGCCTTTTTATGGAGGACACTTTGACATGTCACAGAAGGAAAAGCACAAGTGTACATAATAAAATTAATGATCTGTCATCATTTAGTTTTTTCATTTTCAGGGTCCTGGTGTTTTTCATGCTGGGCCACTGTCACACCGTCATGACTTAACTGGGACATTTAAATGTAACAGAGCCATTGTAAATGTTATTGTAAAACCTGTGTTTTTTCTTATATAACAAGTCAAAATGACTGCTACGAAAAAGACCTTTTGTAGGATATACTACATAAATTAAATAAGGAGTTAAGCCTATAAAGATCTGGATACATGTAGCTTTAATTTCCTTATTCGTTTGCTCTTTAATTTCCATACAAATTCAGGCCAAACCTGTTTAAACATTTATTTTAAATATTGCTAGACCTTTTTCACAGCAGCCACTTTGGCACAGAATTGCAGGGGTAAACACAGGTGTTACCACTGTTACTGATTAGTTGTTCCATTCAGGCCAAAGTCAGGGTGCTGCTGTTGTTTGCATTGGCTCACTGGAAAGGCTCTGCACTAAATGGAATGGTACCTTAACAGTGTTTCCTCTAGGATTTCTTTCAGCAGCAGGGGCAGGCGTTCCGTTTCTCTTCTTAGAGAAATATTTCAATATACTCATCTGAAAAATGCAGTCAGTTGTTACATAATGGTGTGTAGATATTAACGTTAGCCTAATACTATCAATTAGTTTACTCACGTTAGTGACACTGAGTTGGCACCAGGCCAAATGAACTTAAACTACCGATAAGTTACGTAACGTTAGCTGGTCATCAACATATTGTGAACGTCTGTTTAACTTATAAAATCTATGTCGAGTTATCTCAAGCTAATAACTTACGTCTACCTCTTCTCCGGCCGGTAATTCGCTGCTTTATTGTTTATTTGTAATTCGGGAATTCACTCCTCTGACTCTGCCCTGTCGCCTAGGTGCTTGACGTGCTTGACGACCGTGCCCCCGAAACAATGCTAGCATCATGCAAATGAGCACGCACAAGTATATTTCCATACTGAGCAAGATAGTTATCTGCAGTTTACCTTAGTGCTCACAAGTACCCGACAGGAGTCTGTTTTGAAGGTGGAGAGATGCCGCGGTGGTGTATTTGCGTCAACAATAAAAAAAAAGAAATTTGAAGGAGTGGCGGCTAGGATTTAGGAGTGGCGGGCCGCCACTCCTAAATGAATGTAGAGGAAACACTGCTTAATTGCTATCATTTTTAACATCTGTGTTTGCCCTACTATTTCATATCAGTATGGTGGCGTGAAAAAAGGTCTGTTACATAATATATAATTGACCCTTCGTTAAGCCCCACCTCCAAACAGCTACTGTCCAATCACAGCTTAGCAACCATAACTAGAGCTGTCAAGCTGTCCATTTCTCTACATGTTGAAGCAGTATGCAGGAGGTTCTGAGAAGAGCAATGCTCTCTGTTTCATGAGTCTTGGCAGTCATACTTTTTTTTTGTTTCTCAAAAATGTAAAACACGAGCACACGTGTGGGGAATTGATTAAACTCTGTCTTTATCTGCATGTAAACTAATGTAAACTGCAAATGTTAGCATGTCTGGCTAACTAACACTAGCTTACTAGCTACAGGAACTTTACCTCCAGCCAATCTTGTAAGATACCAATGCACCTGCATTTGTTCTGTGGGGCTTTGATGAGGAGGAAGAGGGCTGGTGCAGAATTGAAGTGGATCAATGACGATGCATCTCACTCTGGCTCGCTGTCTCAGGTCTAAGCAGAGTTAGCTTAGCTCTTATCCCGGTTGTCTTCTGTGATCGCGGTCCGGCTGGTCTGGCCGTCTCAGAATCCGCTGCACTAATCAAGTCTCTGCACTTCCTTTTCCCACGTTATGCTGTATTTCACCATATGACCAATGCTTGCTTCACTGCATGAATGCAGTGCGAGAATTGAAAGTTTGGCAAGCTTAGCATTAGTAACTAAGGACGGCGGTGCTTAGCGAAGGGCCAATTATGATGACCATCTCTGTCCTGCCTTTTTAAAAACCCTCAAGCTGATTTGCTGGATCTTTCCTCTCAGAGACATGGCTTTTGCTGTGTCAATGACGGTTGACTTGGCTTGTTGCTGCACCATAAACATTACAGCACACTCACACAACTCTCCACTCATGCACCCACCTACACTGCTGATCTTCACATGCCACCGTTTAAGTTCAATTTAAACACAAAATATGTAAATTCTGCCACGGAAATGTTACATGTCATAGCTTTAAAAATTTCTTCTCAGTCTGCCTCAGGGAGTGTGTTTTCACACATATTGATACTGAGTTGAGGTCATAAATTATGTGATATCAGAAGGTTTGAAGATCAATAAAATCCTTGCAAACCAAGACATCTGCTATTTAACCATGTTGTCGTGGCTTTGGATGAACTCCCAAGCTGGCTACTTTACAACAAAGTATTTTATAAATAATAAAACAAAGAGACAACTGTTAATCTTCGTGTTTTGCTGAGTTGTGCACAGTCAGAGTTCTGGCAGCCCAAAATGCTTCCTGCAGAGTCTGTGCTGTTTTTCCTGTCTGTATATTTCCATTGTTTATCTCTGGGTTTGATTTCATTCAGCTGTGTGTTTGGATTGAAGGCCACCAAACTGCTGAACCCAGAGCAGAGAGGTGACCACACTCATATTAGCTGGACACACAGAAACAGCATCAGGGGATTTGAGTTTAGCTGAAGTCCTCAGCAGATGTTTTCATAGAAGGTCTTGATCTGAGCTCAGTTTGAAACACAGTATCCCCACACAGACGCAGGTTGTGACATTTCCTTGTTGTACTGAGAGTTGAAACAGAGCTCCTTTGCATCTCAGTGAACTGCAGCTGTTTGATCTCTGTGTCGGGATCACATTACATGTTTTTTTTTTCTTTTTTGAACTTTTTTTTTTATTATTTCCTTTTAACAAGTGCAATCATCACATGTTCAGAGACACAACACAGACATGAAAGTCTGAACTGATCACGTAAAGCCTGTCTGGTTCTGGCTCTGAGCTACATAGCTGAAATGTTGACCCCATATGAGCCTGAGAACCTTGGGCGGAGGCCTGCTAGCTGTTCCAAAGTAGAGGCTTAAATCAAAAGGTGACCATGCTTTGGAACGACCTGCCTGCAGAGATAAGGTGACGTCTTTTAAACCGATTCTTAAAACTCACTTTTGTAGACTTGCTTTTTCTGATCTTGTCTTTTTAATCTTTTTAATCCTTTCATTTTCTTAAATTTGTATTTATTCATATTAACAAGATGACATTATGTGTGGCTTCTTTTCTTCTTTTCTATTCTTTTTATGTCAATGTTCTGTGGAACAGGAATAGCAATTAAAGAGAGGATTTTGCCGGAAATTTTCGACATCTCAGCTGTCCAATAAATCCATACACATTTCACAAACCCTCTTCTATTCTTGTCCTTGTGAACTCACGATTTTGCCCAGACAGTAATTCTGAGAAAAGGCCAGACTATAACTAAATCAAATCAAGGCCCTGATCAGTCTGGTAGCGGTTTGGTAGAGTTGATATTATCACCAGATATTCTGTGTCAGTACAGTCCTAATGCATCACAGGCATAAACTGGAGATAAATAACCTGGATCTGGCAGAAAGGTTACTGTAGGCAACTGGACTTGGTTGAGTTCTTGAAGACATTTTGTCTCTCATCTAAGAGTCTTCTTCAGTTCAGGTCGCCTCTTGGATGAGAGGTGAAATGCCCTTAAGAACCCAACCAAGTGCAGTTGCCTACGATAACCTTTATGCTGTACGAATGCCATGACCTGGATGACTGAGAATCTTTACAGACAACCTGGATCTGGGTAATCTGAGTCCGCTGTAGGAGAGAGAAATTGATTTTACAGATTCTGATATTCAATCAGTAATCGTCATCGTAAATTTGCTGTTTGTTTGTTTCCTATTCTGGTTTAACAGCCTGAATTTTGTGCCTCACCTCCTCATAATTTGACTTACTTCCTTGTGTATTTTTGTTTTTGTATGATACACTCTATGCCTTGTAGCTCCTTAGTATCTGTTTTCATCATTTACCTTTTATATTGTCTAACGATCTACACAGAGTAAACTACAAGCTCTGCCAAAAAGCCCTCTGAATAGTTCAGGAGAGGAGATGCAGAGTCTCCTCAGTATTTTTGAAACTTTTATGTCTCTCAGAAAAGCAGAACTATTCAATTCTTAATCTGATCCTACAAATAAATATTTCATTAATACTGTACCCACTTCCTCCAAAATGCAGCTGTTCCATCTTTTTTGCTCTTGCATCCATTCTGACCTGCTGGGGTTCCTCAGGTGAAATGCAAGGCGAGCTGATTTCAGCAGATTGCATCAGACTCAGCCAGTGTGTGTGAGAGTGTGAGAGTGGATTTTTATGTGCAGAGTGTCGTGTGGATGGCAGGTACAGCCTCAGTGGGTCTCCCAGGCATGCTGCAGAGACTACAGTATACCAGCATGTGACAGTCTGCTAAAACAGTGTGTGTTTAATTTGAAATTCCAGAGTTTAGTAAAATACCATATGGGGTATGAAAATATAATTTTATATCACAGTTGTTGGCAACTTTTCACATTAACACTGTGTCGCGGTTTATATGTGTGTGTGTGTGTGTGTGTGTGTGTGTGTGTGTGTGTGTGTGTGTGTGTGTGTGGGTGGGTGTGTATGTGTGTGTGTGTGTGTGTGTGTGTGTGTGTGTGTTTTGTGTGCTTTTTTGTGGCCTCTTGGGGAGCTTTTAAGGTATAAACTCTGACCTTGTCAGGACTAAAAGTCCTCATGAGGAACAAAACCCAGTCCTAATGAGGCAAATCATCATTTCTGAAGGCCTGGTTAAGGTTAGGGGTAAAGTGTGAATTAAGATTAGGGCAAGTTTAGGGATAAAGAGTTTGTGGTTAGGTTAGGACAGGGCTGTTCAACTTAAATAGCAAGTGGGCCAAATAGCTAAATCACTGAGGGTTTGAGAGTCCACAAAAAACAGCTACTAATCGCTTTTCCAGTATAATAGTTAATAGATATATTCCTCTGAGCCCTCTTGAAAACCAGCAGGAAACTAGACATGATTTGACTTGTAGTACCTCTTCATGCTGTATTCTTTCATCACATCACTACATTTGTTGCACAACAAACACACCGTTTTATACTTGTTGCAGCTGGCAAGTTAAGAAATACTTGTCAGACCATTCACTCTGGAATGTATAACTTTCACAATCAACTTTCAATGGTTTAGCTTGTCCACAATGAATACAAATCAATGCAATGTCCTAATGAGGACACTGGTATCTGTGTGTGCGTGTGTGTGCATTTTAATTGTCACAGATAATTTGCTGCTTTGCGAAACAGTTGTACTGTAAGTCAGTCTTTTCCTATTGTGTCTGTTTAGAGTTAATACAGACTGACATTATTATCTCTGTCTTCATTATTGATTAATCTGTGTAATCTGTAATTTTCTCAATTGATCAGTTAGTTGTTTGGTCCAGCAAATCTTGAAAAATATTGATCACTGTTTCCCAAAGCCAAATGTGATGTATATTTATGTTGTGTCATCCACACCCCAGGACACCAGCAGTAATATCCTGCTCCGAGTCTGTGCTCTCCTCTCCATTGTGCGAGCCAGTTTCCTCATATACTTACACAACAGCTGTTTAGGAGGTGCGAGCTGATCGATGCCATTGAGAAGATAATTACTGATCACCACACCTTCCCATTAACATTAGACTTCACCCTTACTTTCCCACATAGTAAACAGAATATAAACAAAACTAACACTGGCGCTGGTTATTGCTGTGGGTGCAATAGTGCCCTTAGTTTGCATGTGTGGGTGTAAACATATACCTACCTGACTGGGTCCATTTCTTTTTTAAGATAATGTTTGGCAGTAAACAGTGTAGGGGGAGGTGGGCCTACACTCGATTTCTCTTGCTGAGTCTAAAGGCTGGGCAGTGTAGGATATATCAGTACAGATATGTCTTGTCTCATGTCCCTGGACTCTATCAATGAAACCTCTATCTGCCTCTCCCTGCTTCTCCTTACTAGCTCTTTATCACCTGCTGTGATAACCCTCACAATCTACTCATGCTGTATTTTTAGTCACAGACCACATGTACCTGTGTGTGAGACAGTGAAGTGTCTGCTTCTGTGTGTTACCTCCTGTCAGTCCCAGGGCTCAAAGCATGCAATGCACCAATCAAAAGAAGTTTTAATCTAGGCCTGGAGTTGATTTCTCCATCCAACAACATAATGTAGAAATTGACTGTTCATCAAGTCAGGGAAAGAGGTTGGCTGTAGATGTGTCTCTGCTTGTCAGACATATATGGGTGATAAAACTTCCCTGGACAGAGATTAACACAACCTTGTTACTGTAGCTGCCTGTTCCGCGCTGTGCTTACCTGGAATATGAGCTCTGCATTGAACGGCTCAGTGGACAGAGCAGCAGAGGAGTCATTAGTGTGAGTAGCCTTTATAATATGACCTTTCCCTCACGGTGAGGAAAACTCAGGGTCACATTATATTCCAAACAAAATCAGATGTAATGTGTGTTGCACTCCCGTTGAATACAGTGTGGCACGCAGCTCCACACTCCAGACAGTCACTCCACTGTAGACCTGAAAGGTGCAGCTTGCTTCTTTGTAGAGGAGAGCAGCCTGATTTCAGTTACACTGGAACAGTGACCTGGAAAAAGAAAAACATTAAAACGTCTTCTCATCTTCTCCTGCACTGTAATCTCCTGTGGACGTTGCCAGAAAATATGCATGTTGATGGAATACCATGTCATCATTTAGATTTTCTCTCTGCACTTTGTAGTGCTAACATTTTAACATTTTAAAAGGATTAAAGAATGATATTTTTGTCACAAAAGTCTAAAGGGATAGTCTGGATTACCAGTCGTGTAGGAAGCCATGTACTGCTATGAACAGGCTCGGCAGCAAAACGTCTTTTAGCCACCTAAAAAAGGTACATCTAAAAATATCTATATCATTTTAAATGTACACTATATTTAGAATATTTCAGCTCCTCATCTTGGTGTCAGGCAGCCTTTTCCGACAGGAAACTGCTGTTAAATAAGCCAAATATTGCTCCCACCAAACCAACCAGACTTCATTTGCAAAAACGATCAAGTTCACCTTGCAAACTACAGGAGTTGTTAAACTACCTCTGCCTCAGATTGTTTGTGTTATTGCGTGACTTTAGTTTAGATTCACCAAAGTCACACAATAACACAAACTAACAGACTGAGGTGGCAGCAGACCAGCAACTCTTGTGTTCTGGTGGCTTTGGAGAGAGCAATATTTGACTTAAATAATGACTTGTCCCATCCGATAAGGCTGTCTGACAGCAAGGTAAAGCAATGACATATTACAAATATAATGTACACTTAAACTGATTTTGATTTATTTTTGGTGGGTCTTTTTTATATTTTTAAATACTATCCTTTTAACAATAAGAACTTTTGATAATAAGCTTGAGCTCCTTCAATCAAATATAAAAAATATTATTATACCATCGGAGTAAAAGATGTGGTCTCAGCTGATTTTTTACTTATAATGAGGCAAATCAAGGACTTATTTGGTTGATTTTATATTTGAAGGCTTTGTCTTTGTGGTTATTCCAAACAGACACATGCAACCACACACTGATGACAAATTGCTCCTTGAAAGGTCTTCACCTCTGCAGGGAGATGACATCATCTCCTGTTGTGTCATTCTCATTATATGTCTCATCTTCACCTGTAAGTAACACTAGTTCTTTGTAAGGCCTGAAGATAAAAAGCGAAGCACCATTAAATCCCTCCTCAAACAATTACTGGGAGGCCCCATCTGCAAAGCCCAGTGACCGAGACAGCCTGTGTTGTTTTCACCTGCTGTTACATAATCTTAGTTAACAGATGCACCACTGCATGGACACTGGCAGTGAGGCCACTTAATGCCTTGTTTTGCTGATTTTTGCATCCGATTTGGACAAAAGAAGGATGTTTCTAGGACATTTTCATAAGTGGACTGTCTCAAACAGCAAATAAAGGAAGGATGTCAAAGAAATGCATTCATATCTAGAATTATCATCAATAGCGAAGACAGCAAGTCATGTCAGAGCACATTTCACAAAAGCACAGAGGACTGATTTCACTCTGACCAAGTAGATGATGATTGGAGAAACCATTTTGGAAATATGGGTCACTTCCTGTTTGTGCCTTTTCTCTCAAGTCGTCACACTGTTCATTATTCACTCACTGCTACAAGTAACTGATTCATCCATTCAACTGTTTGGAAATGTGACTCATTGTTAAGTCAGTTACTATGAATGATTTGTACATATTTCATTCATTCATTCATTTTCTGTAACTGCTTATTCCGTAAGGGTTGCGGGCTGCTGGAGCCCATCCTAGCTGACACTGGGCGGGAGGCGGGGTTCACCCTGGACAAGTTGCCAGTCACTGGGCTGACACAGAGACAGACAACCACTCACACTCACATTCACACCTACAGGCAATTTAGAGTCACCAATTAACCTAGCATGCATGTCTTTGGACTGTGGGAGGAAGCCGGAGAACCCGGACAGAACCCACGCAGACACGGGGAGAACATGCAAACTCTGCACAGAAAGGCCCCACCCCAGCAAGCCGGGGGATCGAACTCAGGACCTTCTTGCTGTGAGGTGGCAGTGCTAACCACTGCACCACCGTACATATTTCAATTAAAGATTTTATATCTGTGTACGTGAACCTGCGATCCATAGATAATAAGTCTTGGAGAGTTGGGTAAAATAATAATAAATGAGACTGAAAACATATGTAACATTGGTATATGTCCCCATTCGTTTTAACCGAAACACCATGAATTTTTACTTTTGTTTGTTTTGATTAAGTTGTGTAGGGTGAATGGGTAATACGGAGTATACATTTTAAAATTCAAATTCTCAGGGTAAAGTTTAACTTACTTAGCTTTACCAACCAAAAACATTGACGTCCGGCTAATTAGGAACAACAATCAACTTTCTTTCTGGTATGTTTACGAAAACAGCTTGGATAAGTCCTACTGATTCTACCTTGGAAGTGTTGAAGTGGATACATCAGAAAAATCCAGTGATCCCCTACAGACAGAGAAAGTCAGAGTTTGTGTGTGTCGGAGGGAAGACGAGGGTCTTACAGGGTCAGCATGGACGGATGATCCTACAGAGTTCACTGAAGGACTTGAAGGATAAGTACATAAAGACTGCTACCTACCAGGCACATAAACTTTAAAATATCTGCTTTTCTTCGGTTCACACTGGTAAACTACCTGCTATGAGATCTCTGAGTGGGATGTGTTTAAAGTGCAACGTGCTGTGAAAGAAAGCAGTGCAGCAGCAAGATTCCTGTCCTGTGTCATCACTACACTGCTTATCTTAGTGTATTTTACGGTCTAAAACTTTTTCATAACCTGACAGTTTTCTGTGAAACTACCCTCATCTGAGATAAGGAGCAGGATAGTGACATCTGGATACAACTGAAGTCAGGACCGGCTGTTCTAACTAGTTTGGTGGTTACAGGAACGGCATGTATCCTCTTCTTTGATGGGTGCCTGAGTCACATTTTCTTAAAGACTGAGAAAGATCTGTGGCTCTGGACCAAAAACATGACATGTCCAGCAGAATCATCCTTCTTGCATCAGTCATTTGAAGGATACCCATGTGGGGAACAACATTTTAATTATGTTGTTTTCTTCTATCTGAAATGTTGAAGGTTAAGAACAATATTTACTGTATATGTGATCCAATCAAAATTGTCAAAAATCAAAAATGAGGTGCAGCTGCTAATGTAAGAATACTTAAGCAGTGTTTTGTTGCCAAACCAAGGTAAGAAAAATGGTCAGTGCACCTTTTTGGTAGGTTGGATTGTTACCTGTTTAAGTGAATCTGCACTTGAACAGTAAAAAGTCCTGAAAAACTGTATCTCGTGGTTCAGTTAATTATTTTAGCGCTGTTAATGTAAGTGAAAAACTTAACACAGAGGAGAGAAACTACATTTAAAGATTCAGTGTGAAGATAAGCAAGTACTGAGAGCTGAACACAGACTTTCAAAGCTCAGTATCACAATACTTGCTTGGGACAGAAAGGAGACTCACCACCGTTGGGCCGTGGTCAGCACGACGTGACTGCAGCCTGCTTGGAGGGCTCGAGGTTCACGTTGGGTGCGGCTCGCCACGATATAAGCAGTCATGAAAATGCAACTCAGCGGTAACATGGTTTGACTTGCGTGGCCAAAAATGTCAGTACGATTACAATTACAGTGTCTGTAATTGTGTCATTCACTCACCCTGTAAGCAGCGCGGTCAGCTCCTCAATGGTGCTGCTGCACACAAGTTTACAAGCAAACATGAAGATAAATCCACTTTTTAAACCCAAAAGTTCTGAGCTCTCATCTGGCTGGTCAGCACGTCCGTAATTGTTTCATGAACACTGCTGCAGGGGGTTTGAGAGGCAGGAGTAAAAATAGATCCACTTTTTCATCTCAAAAGTTTCAAAAACAAACGCTGAGCCTTCGTCTGGCAGGCCCATGACTCCATGATTTCTGCGTTGTTGCTGCAGAAGGTAGAAGCAGGAGTGAAGATAAATCATCTCTGTAATCCCAAAAGTTTGAAACATACACTCTGAGCTCCTCTCCTGCCAGTAAAGTAACCAGCATCACAGCGACTCCAGTGTTTTTTTTCCCCCAGAAGCACCAGTCTGCTGCAGACCCTCCTCTGAAGAGCTCCCCGAATCTGAGCAGCTGTTTGTCGGCTCTGTGTCTCAGCTCCACCTGGTCCTCTCAAGACTCGGTAAAGGTCTGTGATACACGTGAATGAACACAACTGAAGGTGAACTCAAAAGTAACCCAGTGAACTGACAAACTGGGTTGAGCATGTTGCTCATTAGGCTTTCATTTTCTTTATTATAATGCCGTTTTATAGTGACTTTTCCTGCAGTAGTTTCTGTCATTGATTCAGAGTCTCACCAAAGGAACGTGCACATGCAGCTACACTAATAAGAGGAGTCCCCCAGGTCCTAAAAGACCTGTTATTGGTTTAAGTCTACCGTCACGGGGCAGATTCTCTAAATGCTGAAAACAGAGCCATAGAGGAGGTGCAGAAGTGTAGCTGTCTCTCAGAACACCTGATTTACAATATGCTGAAAGGTTTTCATGAAATTATCTCTCAATTATAGCAAAATAATGTTGCCTACTGGAGCTTTAAACCGTGTGAAGGCATGTCATGGAGGCAAAGTACCACCCAACATGAAGTTCGAACTGTTTAACACACACCTATTTAGTCCAAGGTCATTTGTCAACACTGTGATATAAAAGCATTCTCAGATTTTTTGGTGAAAGTAATGCACTTAAAATCAAAACTTATGAGAGCTTGCCGTTGCCAGGACAAGGAATAATTCTAGTCCCTTTCACAACCAAACTCAGCTGGCCTGTCGCAGTTGATAACGAGTAAACACAGTTTCCCAACTTCACGTGATGCGAGTGAACAACTGTCCACATATAATACAAGTGATGTCACAGCGGTGCACTTGATATTCCTCCCTCTGTAGATGAGTAACTTAAGTATCTGAAGTATTTATTCATAACTATGTAACTTCTTAAATCAGCCTTGTTTCCACATAGTTGACGGACAGTTTACTTAGTCGTAACTTAGTTTCTAAAAAAAGTTCCCTTTTTTCCTTAAAATACTCCATCCTCTTTGAAGATGTTTCTCTAAATAGGCTGCTGTGGATCATACAGAAGGTGCTGCTACTTCTCAACCATATTAATTAGTCTCTTGCCAATCCTTTCAACTGCTTTGATGAGGAGAAACAGAAACATCAAAGATGTCACAGTGATTTTAACCAAATAAAATATTTTGGAGGTGCACGAAACCTCACTGAACTTGACGCACAGAGCAGGTTAGGATGTCCTCACCTAGGAAAAGCGAAGCGATCAGGCGGAAGTGGTATGAGCTTTGACTGCTGTGCTCTTAAATGTTCCTATGGTTATAAGTTGGGTAGTGGATCAGTTTCGAACGGTGATTAAACTTGAGCCGAACTATGTGTGCATTAAACGGTTTTAAAGCACACCTGCCAGCCAATCAGAAGTATTCACCCAGACCGTGGTATAAGTTGTTATAACGTTATGTTGTTACAATAAAAGTTATAATAACATTTAATGTTTTATAATATAAGTTATCAAGTTCTAACAAGATAAATAATATATTGTCATAACAGGAGAAATTCCATGTTATAACTGTAAAAAACATAAATTATCAGATGAAACATTTTATGCTATAACACAATATATAGTTTATTGTTATAACAACAAAAGTTTGTTGTTATCCAAACTTCTGTATGTCCTAAAAATAATTATAACAATAAGTTTTCACATTAGAAAGTGATACTGATTCATTTTTCCTGGCAAAGCAACAATCGTTCTGTTGCCATAAAATACAAATCACTAATATTCCAGTATAATTTATATTTTAAAATACACAGACAGATTTCCTGTATATCTCTTTGTGTATATCTGAATATCACATGAGGATGAGTAAATCAGCTGTTTGTTTAATAACAGGAGCAGGAAACGTGTCATTAATTTTCGGCCATCAGACCAGAGCCCAATGTACACTAAAGGAACCATAAAAAGTGAAGTAGAATTACAGTAAAAAGGAACTTTTGCATAACACCTGAAGAAAAAAAGAGACCATGTCATTTTCAAAACGAGAAGGAGCAGTCAAGCAGAGATCACAGTCAGGGTGAAGGGGGAGGGGGGCAGTGATGCAAGGGGACATGGGGTTACAGGAACAAGGGTGAAGTTGATCAAAGGTTATAGAGGGCAAAGTTGTAAAGGTCACAGCATGACCAACAGACAAACGTGGATGTCATGGAGTGGGGATTTCCTAAAAACTATGTGTGTGACCATCACAAGTGCAACACTAAAAACAGATGCTGTATGATGAAATTCTTTTCCTGCATTTGTCACCTGACGTGGGACCATACGGTGGTTACGCTACATCCTGTAATCAGCATGTCTGAACACGCTGCCCAGCTGACCTTACACATCAATTTCACTTGAAAATCATAACATACCTTCCATGAGAGAGGAATTTCCAGAAGAGACGTGCTTACCATCACAAGACAGTGATTCATGGAATTACACAGAAATAGAATTCACTATTAAACTGAGAAATTACCGGGACACACACACACACACACTCACCAGTCTTGTGCAAAGTGTGTATCAGTCTCCGTGTGACCCATTTTACCGGAGCTATGCTCTCAAAAACTCATAATGAGCGTGTTGTGCGTGAGGAATGTGTATACAGCTTCCACTGTCATTGTTTCAGGCACCGGCGTGTTGTGTCGCTGTGCAGCAAACATGCGGCACCCTGCGAGTCAGCTGGCACTGAGTCAAGCTGGTCACACTGATTACAGACTCCAAAGGTTTTCTTACAGTCAGCAGAACGTCCTGCTTGCCAGCAGGAGGCGACCCCTGAAAAACTAACACATGAAGACAGTTTTATTCATCTGTGCCACAAATTCTCATATTTATAACTCTCAAAGCAGCAGGCAGAGCAGAGTATTTGTATTATTCACTATAAAGACTGTTACAAAAGCAGGAATTTGGTCATACAGACCTCAGGCCGGTCATATTCTTTATTTTTCTTATTGTCAACAAGCCTCAAAGACATGAAAGAATATGAGCTAAAAATAAGTATAAGTATACAAGCATCTATGTATGTTCCTTGTGTTACATGTGTTGAATAAAAATAGTTCTGAAAAAAAAAAGTTAAAAGGAGTTAACAGGGGCACAGGGGCTCGTTTTTCCTCCCAGGGGCACTGAAGCAGGGTTAATCCAGCCTTGTTAACAAGAACAACAGGCTGCATAGGTGATATTGTCAGTATACAGTACAGTACAGTAAGTGCATGTGGCTGCAGGCACACATGAGCACAGACGACTTTCACAACACAGTGTCTGTCTGCATACACAGTACTGTATGTGAACTTACGGATCAATTGTCGGCTCTATTAACTGCGTCATGTTTTGCCTGACAAAGGCTCGAAAAGTTCACGCATGAAGGTGCAGTATCAGTAAGGGCCGATAATAAGGATGAGTGTAGTATAAAGAGCGAGAAAGACAACAAAATGCAAAAGGCTGTATTATAAGGAAATTAAAACACAATTCTTATTTTTAGCGGATTATAAACTAATGAAAACATACTTTTTTATTATATTTCTGCTATTCTGCTAATAAACCCCCCGTAATCTTACACCTTTAAGTGACACAGTCTTATTATAGCCTCATATATCCGTCTGTCTGTTATTCATAGTGAGTAGAAGGGTGACCTAGTGAGACACAATGATCAGGTTTGACCCTAAAAAAAGCAGCTGAACATCCACCTGCTGTCTCACTTGTTGTTACTCTGATAACAGTATCAGTTCCTAAAATGTGTTTGTATAATAGTGAAGTGGAACAGTGATTATCTCTTTCTGTGGTGGTGCTTTCAGTCTCACACATGTCGTTTTTCAAAGCATCAGAACACATCCAGACTGATCTTTTTTGGAAATGTGGAAACATCACCCATTCTGAGTGCACTCAGGTTCAAACCAGTTCACCGTCTTCAGGGGCTTGACTGCCTCTAATGTCTCTAGTCTGTAGGTTTATTCCTGGAGTCGCGGTTTAGACTTAAGTGAAGTCAGGACCCCTGTGATTATCTTTCACTCTTAGTCCTCTACTTAAACCTGGCTGCTGCTGCTGGTAAAAATACCATATGTGCACTCCATACACGCTACCTACTGACACACCCCTCACTTACCACACACACACACACACATTTCTACAGAATAAGAGTAGGTTCTGGTAAGCGTGTTAGTTACTGAAGGCCACCACTAATGACAGCAGCAGAAAAATGTCTGAATGACACAGACATGATGTCATCCGCCAGTGGCGAGGGCAGATCAGGGTGACCGGGACTGGAGGCTCGCCAGTTTGTCTCTTCAGAGAAAATATGGGTGGAGATGATGAGAAAGGAACACTCCTCTGCCCGGACACGAACACCTGCAGAGGTGTCCCTGTGACCCCGTGTGACTGTGAGTGAAGTGTGAAGTGTGTGAATGTCAAACTGAGCAAGGCTGCAGCAGTATAATTATACAGTAATCAAGATCATGTGATGGTTGTGTGTGGGTGACATACTACTGGACTCATCTGTTTGATATTTTTTTGTGCGACATTTATGACTGCATGCTCAAGGATTTCTTGTGGTTGCGGTGATTCACAATTTAAAAAAAAAACTTTGAAAACGATTTTATTGAATGCTCTGTTTACCTTCTGCTGACTCCTCACCCCTCTGCTGGCTGCCACAAGTCGTCGACAACTGCTATGCTAAAAACAAGGCTCGCCCAGTCATCTGCAGGCCTCATTTTGGCCTTTGTCGTAGCTCAGAACTGAAACGTTTTGTTTCATGTTAAACTGGAGCATGTGCAGATTACTTCCATACCTGATATGTCATGATCCACTAAAGTTAGACACGATGAAGATGAATAAATCCATGTTTTCTCAGCTTGGTCAACATCGCCATATTATTGGTCTGCTAGTAAAGTAAATGAGAGAATGTAAAATTGACTGTAATGTGCTTAATTATGAACCCATTTTCAGGAAATTTGATTTGTTATACACATGATAATCTACAATCTAATCCCCTCTATGCCAAAACATTAACGTTTTGAATAGCCACAACTTCTATTGGGACATGCCACCTCTGAAGTTTCAATAGGGAACATTATTTACAATTTCGGCTAAGCTTCTCCAACAATATAGATTTCTGCATCTATTATATTGTTGTTAAGCCACTTGGCCGCTAAAGAAACACCAACTTATTCTAAATAAATAACAATGTCTAAACTAAAAAAGTTCTATTGTTTCTGTATATAATTAAAAAACACAAAAATTCTGCCACTCACATAAAAACAATAAAATAGATGTAGTTTGATGACATGTGAAGAAGTGTGGGATCATGGGAATTTCTTTCTTCACCGTTAAACAACCACCATAGCTGATGAAAATCTATCTGACATGACTCAGGCAGAAATCCTGTTCACGGATAAACTACCATTTAAGTCATTCTCTGTCGTATCTGAAGTATACCGTGTTTTCCTGGAAGTTATAGCAACTAGCTAGCCTGGAAGCGCACGGTTAACTCAAGCTGCATATTGGTTTGCATTTGAACATTGTTTGAAACATTTCGGATAATGTATGACCACAGCCTAACAAAAGATATAATATAGATATAACACACACTAAGGTTTTAAACATTTGAATGTGCAAATGTTACATATTATAGCTTTAAGTTTATACAGTTAGGCAAACCCTGGTTACTATACTATTGCACTGCTCCATGCATCCTAAAGAAAACTGAGACCACACTTACACTGTACTTACACTACACTACATACACTTACACTTTACTATATAAAACTGTATTCAGAACTTTGCAAATCTCTGCTGGGTGCATCTAGCAGTTGTGGTAGCATTGCAGTAGCATCTGTTGCCTAGCAGGTATCTGCAGTCTACTGAGTGCACTCTTCTGATTAAGAAGTAGAAAACAGGAAAATAAAAGTAGTGAGAGCTTAAACAGACCTCATCACAGTTTCAAACTTTCCATATCAGTCGAACAAGAAATGCTGAGTCAGCGGTATACTGCAGCACAATGCTGAACATCCTGAAACATCAAGAGGCCTTTGTGTTGAATTTGATCAAAAAGAGCGATCCTTTACTGTCCCAGATTTAAACAAAGCTCTGGGGTTCACGACCAGGTTGCTGTCTTGAGAGGCCACGCTGATTTAAACACCTCTGGAGGACTTTTTTTTCCGGAGTCACTGAGGACACGAGCCAGAGCCAGGCGTAGATAGAAGTCAGAGTCCTCTGCTTTCTTTCTTCTCCTTCTGGGCTGCATCCTGAGCCAGGCAGGCGGCGGCTGGAAATAGCCCAGACATGCAGGCCAAGTCGGAGCAGAGCGCGCTGTTGGTGTTGTCTCCTGTAAGACTTCCTCAGCCGTGCCGCTAATCAGCAGAGACAGAGGAGGATGCAGGACAGAAGCCAGACACAGATCAGTCTCTGATGGGTGGGGCAGGCGACAGGAGTGTGCATGTGTGGAAGCATGTGGGTGTGCATGCATGCTTACCTGCATGAAAATATGCATGAGTAATTGTGGACATGTGCAGACATATAGACGGTAAACAAGGGAATGGCACAATTCAACCCTACTTCTACTTTTATTGAGTAAGTCCATGCCCACTGTATTTCAGAGGGAAATATTATAATGGGATACATTTATTTCACAGCTGTAGTTGTTTCTTTTAATATAACATATAATAATACTTTCTAAAATACAATGCATTTTGAATTGAAAGGAGCTATATGTAATATTTTTTGTTCAAAACATTAAAAATTAACTAAAATTATCAACAGAATGTGAATATAAACAGTTTTGATGTTATTTCTATAGGTCTATGTATTTTGTAACTTTATTTAAAACAATACTTTGTGTACAATTTTTGAAGGAATAATGATTTTGCATTTAGTGAAACAATGCAAACATAATCAAAACAGCAAGGCTAATTTAACTACAAATAAATATAGATACACACATGAATAAGATAAATAAAATCTGTACTTATAGATAGTGTAGCATTTTCACATTCCCCAGTTCATTCAACAGTCCATGAGCCCAATATCAGCCCAATATGCCCAAATTTTATCTTATAACTTTCAAAAATTAACCAACATTATTGACAGAATGTGAAAATGTATTGAGTTGCAGAATCTGGAGTCTGTTGCCAGCCCCGTTCCATCCTGTCTTGTAATACCACTTTGTGTCTCATAGGTGATAGTGAATCACTGTATCACCCATTCTGCTCTCAGTCCAGCTTACCTTGGTCCCGTCTTCTGGATCAGCTTTCTGCCAGCGCACATCGCCAGTTTGCCAAGTCTGCCAGCCAGCTCTCTTTCCCGGATAGCCCTTCTGCCAAACTTCCAACCCCGGATACCATTACTCTCGCCTCAGCCATAACTCCTGCCAGCCACCATCTCCCCCCACCTTACAAATCCCCAAAATAAAAGACTTTCACTAACCTGCCTGTTCTGTCTCTGCATTTGGGTTCTGCCTCAGATTCATGAACTTCTCAGATGGTTTCACTTAAATAATTGTCCAAAACCCAAATCATACAATATTTCACGCAAACAGCACAAAGAAAAAACAATATTTGAAGCAGAATTTTGTTTTGTTTTTTTCTTTTTTTCCTATCCCATTGTATCATGTGACCCTTTGGCGGCTCTATCACTAGGTTGGAAACCACTTCAGTAAACTACCTGTATGAAGTAGAAAAAACAAGCTTTATTTTGACCAGCTACAGAACAGAACAGTAAAATGGTGCTTACATAATGGTGCATTAGTGCTGAAGTAATATATGATAATACATCAGTAACAAGTTATTTTTTTATTGATACAATTAGCTTTTAATTGAATAGAAATTTAAATGCATGACTTTTACTTACAATAGAGTATTTTTTATATTATGTTGATACTCAATGATGGAAGAACCTTTACTTAGCAATACCACAATTTAAAAGTTCTCCATTACAAGTAAAAGTAAAAAGTAAAAGTACAGAATTATAATGAAAATGTACTTAAATTATCAAAAGTAAAAATAAACCCAAGAATAACAAACAAAGTTCTGCAACACAAATTTCTATTAATATTTTCCTCTAATATATGTTTTTCTAAACAAAGTATTGGATGATTTGATCTTTCTGGGATTCAAACAGAAGGAAAATTTAAATGAAACCGTCTAAAGAGTTACGAAGTCCCATCAACCAACTCGCTTGGGACATGATTATATGGCCAAACCAGACCAGCCACTGGTTTACTCATCATCATCATCATCATCATCATCATCATCATCATCATCTAATTGTAGTTTATAAAGTGATCATATTTTTTTATTTGAAAAGCAGTGCAGCTGTCAAATAAACGCAGACCAAAAAACTACGATATTGTCCACTGTAACTCAAAGTGTGCTTAATTACAGTACTTGAGTAAAAGTACTTAGTTACTTCCCACCACTGTTGGTACATTCACTCCAATAAAAGAATCTTACCTCCACCTTAAGTTCCTTCCACCTTAAATCCAAGCTGCACTCATATTGACAGTCATCACAGCCAGAATGAAGAGACTCTGTTATATGGATTCAGTCAGTTCAATCAGTGTCATAGCAACAAACAAACAGGACTAACTCCTACAGTATGTACTTCTCCTCTGATGCTAATTAACTGAAATACGTGTTCAAATTAGACGTGACTGCGTGTTTCCCCACCCAGACGTATATAATAAACATTCCCATTAGCAAAGCAATCACACTGATTAGCAATGGAGGAAAGATGTCAGGGAGTGTTCAAGTTCACTTCAGTTTCACTTCTTCTTTTAACACCTGCAGCCTCTCCTCACTGAATTAATCAAAAAAGTTTCAACACAAAAACACATCACCTAGCTGCAGCCAATTACAGTGCAGGGCTCGACAACCGAACCACGCAGTCTGACCTTTTTTTCCTGACCTTCTTTCGACTCCTGACAAAGAAATCCGAAGGCAATGAACATATACTCTGTACCTTTTTAAAAGTGAAACTATTTTAAGATATTGCCTTTCACCAGATGACTGAACTGTGTGCTCTGTGTTTTTACTTGTAGATTTGCCCAAGGAGAAATACTTGCAGGAATATCTTGTTCCTGTTCTGTGACAGTTCAATCAGCACTTCCTCAAGACATCAGATGCTTTTGTCTTAGTTCCATGGTTTCTGATTTCAGGGACAGATTTGTGCAGCTTGATGAATTTCCAGAAAGTTGACATTCTAATCCAAACAGTTTGACACGTCTATGGTCTGCAATTTCCAAACACACGTCTACTTTTCAAGTCTTGTTATAAATGTGAGCATTCATAATGACACAGAAAAAAGGATTTCTTTGTTTTTCTTTTCACTTTTCACACTGCAAATAATTTCAAAAGATTTCATTACAGACACGAAAGCATAATAATAGATTTGATATCAGAAAGATTTTTTTCAGGTGAAAACTCTTGAGATCATAAAAGTGTTACATGTCAGTTAAAGGATTTAAATATGCATCAGGATACAAGTTGTGCTGAACACAATCTGCTGTTTTGACAGATAAAGACCTTAGGTAACACTTTAGTTGAAGGGATGTGTGCAATATTGCCATGACATGTTATAACCATGACACCTGTCGTGAGCATGAAGGAGTCTTTATGAATATTTATGATTGTTGTTATTAAGTGTCATTCAATCACTTATGTCATTTAATGTTAATGTGAAGTTGACATTGTTTGAGATGCCTTTGTTATGACAACTTGACATTTACCAAGACAGCATAACCTGTCAATGTCTATGTCACGACTACTTGACATAATCAAACTTAAAGAAAGTGTTTAGCTTCAATACATTATATTGTCATAAATGGTTGGTTTTGGCACAAGACATCATGAGAGCAAAGAAACGAGTCATAAATGTTTTTCTAACTTCAAGTAAAGTGGTACATTTTTATTAGTAGTATAGTTTTACACCGAGTTTGGTGGTTGCTAGTTTGACGTCAGAGAAGACAGCACCGAGGTGGTTGCCTTGCTTGGTTTGGCTCCTGGCACCTCTGGGCTGAGTGAATGACATAACTAAATGAATGGTATTTAATGACAAACAATTTTGAGGAATACTGAGTGTAAATTTAACTTATGTTTGTTTACAAGAAAACTCCACAGGGCACATTTAAGATAAAATGTCTATGAGGGATTTTATGGCCCTTTTTGTTGCTTTTACCCAGACTTTATCTCAGTCTGATTAACCTAATTTTCCTGTGGCTACTCTCTGAGTATCCGAATCAGATGTTATTATCTTCATTACCTCCTGTCTATAAAATGTACTTAATTGGATGATAAAAATCTGTCTTGTGTCTATTTAGTTTGATAGGAGGGCTGGGAGGCTTCTTCATTTTGTTCCTGTTTGTTGATTTCATATCTACATCTACACTCAGACTTGGGCTAAATTTGATGGATTGCGCCATTTCGGCATTGTACTACTGATTAGTCCAAGCTAGCTCAGAGGGCGCACTGCATCATCTGTTCATTTGTTTGTCTCCGTGTCAGATACGATAGCAGAACTGGAGCGTATTCCACTGCAGCGCTCTTTGTAAATCACTGTGGATAAGGCTGTCAGCTCAGTGATTAAAAGTAAACAGGGGAGGCCTTCACACTCCCCTACTGGCTGCTCTCCAGGATTCTCCACTCTATTTTTGCATTTGAGTAAATATTTTCAGAGGTGTTCCCTGTAATAATTCTGAAAATCAGTTAATTATCCCCCCAGAGCCATTGTCTTGTCTTGTTGATTGTACCAAGTCTGTACAGCACAATGTGTGAGTGGAAGTTCACTTTTTAAATTTCCGAAGAGTGTGGCGCCACCTCCAGCTGACGCTGCAGTCCCGAGTGTGTGGGAGGTCAGCTGATCCTGCTGGAGAGACGGAGGTCAAAACACACACAAACACACACAAGCACACACACGCACACATACACACACTTCCTCAGAGTCTGGCACATAGTCTGATGGGGCTTCTTTATCTGCACTGATTGAGTGCAGCGAGTGTGAGAGATGAAGAATGAACTGAGACAAAGTGACAAAGAGAGACGGAGGTGGCAGATGAGGGCAGAGGAAGTTACACACACACATGCACACTAACTGAAAACACACATAGTCAGAACCTCTGTCTTGTTTCCTGTTTACAGTGTTGGGGTGATGGCTATTTTTGTCCCGTAGATGTATCAAGTGAGGCCTTCAGCTTTAACAATAGAGCATGGTGAAAACTAAAGAGACCTGCCCCTTCGATGACAACACGCTTAAGAGACAAGACAACAATAATGTCTTATCCATTTCCTGTTTGTTAGCTAAAGTGAATCTTTGGCTGTATTTGGACTCGCCTACTACATACTTTGGATGAACACAGTATTCATACTAGAAAACAGATGTAAACAATAGCACACCTAATGGCCAATGTTACTGTGTAACATCTTTGTTCTCTAAGAAAATAAGTTATGAACGTGAATTTTCATGATATTCATGATTAATCTGAGAGATGGGTAACACCTACCAGGAAGTAGATTCATCAGCGTTCTGTACAATTATTTCACTGCCAGTGTATCGCGTGTTGGAGCCTGTTCTCCCAGTATTTCTGCCGCTTTGGAAGCGTAACACAATCCTTGTTATTGTTGCTTCAAACAAACTAGATGCCTTTTCATAAAAGTTGCAGACTGATGGTATGTTCATGTTAATACCCATGCTGGTTTGGTCATAATATGAACATTTCCACTTCTGTAAAAGCAGCATAATATCAATATAATAATAGGTTAAAAATGTAATGTAATGTCTGGCTTTGGTGGTCTGTGTGACTGTGGAGTGCTCTGTGAGCATGACTGGCTTTGATTCCATCAATTTTCATATAACTGCCAATATTTGAAATCACACACAGATGATTAGTGTACAAAATCTGTCAGAAAAAGTAGAAGTAAAAGTAAAAACTTTTTCTTGTTGGCCTGACCAGTTGTTGTGACTGTTCCAGTGCTTTACATTGTGGAATACAACAGCTGAGGAAGACTGGTCCAATGCATAATGCATTTTTTTTCCTGAATAATTACAACATTTGAGTATTTTTGGCATACTGCAGATTTTTGTTTGGATTCTGGATACTACATTATGCATTTTGAGCAAATCAGTATTTCGTCAATATAGTGGGTGGTTTTGAGCACAACCTTTGTTTTCAAATTTGTCCCCCTTCCCAATTATTACAATTGATTTCTCTCAAACTTCTTTTTACATTTGGTAGGACTGGTAACATTTCACTTGGTCAGTTTAACATGCATAAATATTTGTCGACCATTCAATAAATATGGAGATAAAGTTTCAGGTAATAAATGAATGTTTACATGGGTTTAAAACAGTGGTTTGACACTAATTTGCTTCCTTGCAGAGAGATTGGATGTGTAGATCAATACCACATTCATTTTTGTGTGGTAAATATAAAGCTTCTGCTAGCAGACAGGTAGCTTAGCTTAGCATAAACACTTCAACCAGGGGAAATAGCTAGCCAGCTCTGACCAAAATTCTCCACTTTTTGTGTCTCTAACAACAAGACACAGAACAGTTATACTCTACCAGTATTTTCACCATCTTGTCTCTATTTTCCCAGAAATTAGTACCAAATTATGTCTTTCCAGAATATGATTTTGATATATTACAGAACCTATATATTTGAATTACCCAGTTATGTCTCACAGGGAACATCTGATGCTAACACTTAACTCTAACAACAGAGGAATTTTTAAAGAATGCAAAAGTTACTTTTATTTTATGACAGACCTTGGAAACAGAAGAAAGAAAAACGTCCTCACTATATATTTGGAGGAGGGTTAAAGGTGGCGTTGGGAGTTTGAAGAGTGCAGGTCACTGAATCGAGGAAAAAAACATTTCAGTGCAGCGGTCTGTTCTGGCCCTGCTGCCTTCCGCCATGACGCCTGTTCATCTATCACACTTCCTGTCTGTGTGTGTGTGCATGCCTGTGTGTGTGTATGAGCACATTTGACCATTTTTTATCTCAATTTCTATGTGTTTATGAACACATTGCTCTGTCTCTGTCTCCCCTCTGCATCTGTTTTAATGTCCTTGTTTGTCTCGCACACACGCACGTACAACACACACACAAAAACACGCGCCAATATACAGCACATGGACATTAAACAACACACACACATCCATTCCAACTGATAAATCACAGCTTTGTGAATGTGTCAGTTCAGACCTGGGAGGCTGCAGTGTGCAACCATTTCTTTAGAATAAAGAGAAAACACACACACAAAGTCACAGCTGTGCATTTAAAGACACCTGAGAAAGACAAAAATAACCCTATCCTGCTACCAGCTGCTGAGGGTGTAGAGTACAAAACCAGGCACACACACATGCACATATGTAAATGTACATACACACACAGAAGATAAACATGTCGATGTGTTCATATGCTCATATATTCACACACAAAATAATCCAGCAGAAATTGCAAGACAATAAGACAATAATAGTGTAATTTATCAATTTACATGATTCTATACATAGATATTCTCTTTTAAAATCCAATTTACATGTTGCATTGTTACATGTTGGTATTTTTCACTGATGGTATCATACTTATGTGTGCAGGAGGTTCAGACAGATGTGCACATATATAACACATAATATAAATGTTTATTGTTATGTTATGATATTGTTATGTGTCTTTATTCTCCTTTGTACTAAAACAGAACACCATCAGTGAGTCTTGACACCAAATATACACGACAACCTCAGGTTTGCATGTGTTCTGAGTAGAGTTTCTTTTAGTAACAGTAAAGGTTTTATTCCCACATATTGTAAGATGAAACACTCTTCGACAAAGAGCAAAATTCCAAGTTACTTTAACTCAGCAGGGAGGCTGGCACCCAATCAAGAATAATATGTATGTGTTCAACTCCAGCTTCCTCTGAGTGAAATTGAAAAAACTCAATGAAAAGTTAATTTGAGCTTTGGAAAGACTGGGGGACTTTTATATCCAAAAAGCATTGCAAAACCGTCAACCATATTACATTTTTTTTTATTTGCAAACATTATTAGGTTACAGTAGTGTTTTGAATTTTTAAAATTCATATTTTTGTCCTGGTAACTCATACCACATGGTATGTGTTAAGACACCATGTGACTGCTCTTGAGGTAAAGGTTCTTAAGGTCCCACTCTGGCCCAGAGCCTTTATCACATGTATGACCCTTACCGACTTTCTTTTCAAGTCAGTCTTAACTTTTCACCGCCAATTTAAGGAATCCATTCTCATTCCAGGTCATCAAAGTATTGAATTCTTTGTCACGCCTCTCTGCGTTTCATGCTGATATACAAAGTACTCTTCTGTAGCGTCAGTAGCCTATAATATGTTGCTAGAACGCCTTTTTAACATGTGGTTAAGGTTGTAAAACAGTTGCAGTTTGGGTATCTTTAGGCACCAAAGCTACTTGGTTAGGTTTAGGAAAAGTAAACTATTTTCATAATATCTACAGTGTATGTACATGTATGTACAGTCTGAAATCAGCAGACAGCACACAATCAGGTGTAGCCAGGAAGTATTTTGCATGATTGTACAAGGACATAGTCTGTTGTTGTTTAGCGTGCCCATCAAGCAACACAACCGCTCGTGTCCAACAATGCTCCTGTGAACAGGTACCATAAAGGATACCTTATGTGGCTGTGTGGGACACCAAGGGGCGTAACAAACCATTGGTATTTGATGACCTGACTACGCAAACAGGCTGATTAAGAACAAAAATGTTATTAAAAATGCAGAATTTTAATTAGATTTTTTTCATGTACAACAAAGATGTGGGATCTCTGTTTCATTATTCTTCTCCCAACCACAGAAGCTCAGTGTTGGTGTGAAAGGAAGATTATGTATTTCTACAGCATATATTAAATACAGGATTACCACAACAGCATTTACTATAGAATTATTATGGGATTACTATAACCTTATACTGTTGTAGCTCTTACAACCATAAATCCTCTAAACCATAAATCTTTTGAACCTCAAAGACACGTGAAAACATGCCAGTTGTTGCTTTTACATAATAATGTTACTAAATAAAGAAAAATCATTCTATAAACATGCACTCTACTTCATCCCACAACTGCCTGCATGTTAAATTGCTTTAACAACCATTGCAGCAACCTCTTGGACCAGCTGTTGCTCAGGTGGCAGACTTTGTTTTCTAATGATTGCAGGCTTGGTGGTTCAAATCTGTATTGCTGAGCAAGACACTGAATCCTGAGTTGCTGCTATAGATGAATCTGGCAACCGCTTTGTGTGTTGCTGTGCTGCCATTACTGTGGTGGCACGTCATGTCTATCACTCTTGGTGTTTGCTGGTTGGACCTAGAAGAAGGAAACTCCAGATGTGTGTGAGATTCTTCATGGTTTCGGGTCAAAATGTTCACTCTCACGTGTTTGTGTCTGTGTGTGTGATCGAGGTCTGGGGTTCCTTTCTAGACACCGTGTCTGCAGTTGCTGACAGTGAGACATGGGTAATTGGATTGACAACGTAAACAGCGCCCCTAAGTAACTGATGAGGGTACCTTTTAGGATGGTGAAATTACTGTTATTCAAATTTTAAATAGTGGTTGTGACAATAACCAGAAATGGATAATGGAGAAGAGAAAAACGGACCACCTCTGCCACATTCAAGTGATGAAGTATATATTAAAAATATATATGAATGTACATTTTTCATCAGGTATTGAAGGTTTTCAGGATTTTCAAGTTCCTTTCTGTTAATGTTTTTGATCCTCTCTGACACATCGTGGTCCTCTGTACACTCAGTGAAAGACCTCAGTCTCAGGTCTCAGACAGCGGCACTCGTCATGAAGATTCGTTTAATTTTTTTTCCAAAGTTGAAGTTTTACACAACTGTTTGAGCAGCTGAACTGCACAGGTTCTTACCGACTTTCTAGACATTGTGGTCAAAAGTACTGTTTCATAAAAAGTAAGTGTAAAAGTAGAAAATTAAGACAGCTTGCATTCATTCACACTCATACTGCAGGGAGACGCCAATGGTGGCTTGGTAACTTCTGGTACTTCCATCTGTATGCTTGCAATCTTTTTGCCATCCTTTCAGCACCACATAGACACATATATATTTCGCTCTTGTGGCTAAGTTTTGAAAGATCTAGCTGTCTGTGCAGCAGAGCTATTCAATTAAAATTCAGTTGGGGCAGATTTTAAAACCAAAAAATGTAGATGGGCCAGACATTTTCAGCAGCCTATTTAGAACCTTTTTTTATTTAGCTTTTAGCATAAATGCATTTTAAACAAATGCAAATGATTGTAGTAAAAACAGTCATCATTCATTACCTTTAAATACCACAACATACTCGTTGAAAATTAAATACTTTGGTTTGCCGTCTGGAGATGGTAGTAAAATATAAAAAAGTAATTGCCTTTTCATTGTCAATTTTACATTTCAAGGTTGACAGAGACATATTTAAGTGGAGAACTTCCCTACTTGCGAGTGTCAATAGTGTCAAAACTCTGAGAAAATGCTGATATGTAACTATAACAATGTAAGTATAGTTGGCAGAGTAGCCAAGACCAGTGCCTATTTCTTTGATCAAATCACATTATTTGCTGAAAATGTTACAATAAGTCTGTTCAGTCACCCATAGACAAAATATTCCTCTCTTGATTTAACTTTACTTTACAGTACAGTTCTGTTGTAATGTGTCCCTAATTACCCTCTAAGAAAGTTACACCATTTGGTGTATGGTGTCTAATTAGGGTATAACTACTGTCAAATGAATAACATATTAGTTCTTTTTTTGTCTACGTTCATACAAAGTAAGGCGTCTTATTTGTGTACTGTAAGACAAAGTGCGACCAATACTTTCATACACCGTATTTACTTATTTTGTTAGATTTATGTATACCAGGTCATTTGGAGGTTGCTTCTGGGCCGGATGTGGACTGCAGGGCGCCAAGTGACAAGGCCGGGTGTACGGGAATGACCAGAGATTATGGGTGAGTCAGTCCATGTTGCTTACCCCGTGTCAAACTGAGTGTGTTTCTGAGAGAAAGTGGAGACACAGACAGAGAAAACACCAAGGGGATCACCCTCACGCCTACCCAATCTTTAAAAACCACAACCCCCACCCCTTTTTTTTCTTTTCCCACACAGCAGCCAAAAAGGCAGAAGCTCAGCGACCGGCTGCTTCAGATATCCTGTGTTGGGTGTGTATCTATTTTTAACCACCTCATGCTTGTGTGTTGGGGCAGAGTCAGCTTCGTGTGTTTCTTCATGCTGAGCTCTGGCTTTTGCAACACAAATGCTGTAAACCCATGTTTCCCACCAAGCCGCAGAGATAAGAGAGCTTCTGTTATTTAGGCAGACAAGCAGCCTGTGCACAACAACAATGAGTCCTGCTGAAGACACACCGCGCTCAGACACATGCAAAACAAACACGCACATTCTCACACACATTCTTTCTCTCTCGCTCTCTGTAAACATGTGTGTGCGCATGTGTACATATTTTTCTTTCCCCTACACACATGTTTACACAGACATAAACAAATGAACACACTTAACAATGTGCATGCAAGGCATGTAAGGCTATGGTTATTAGTTTTAGACTAGAGCTGCTAATATAAAGTATTTTTAAATCTGATCACTCAGAAAAATTTCCTTGATGATAAATGTTATTTTTGGCATGTTGGGAAAATCTAATCTAAATTTAATAATAATACATAAGAATTTGTCTGTTTTATTCATTTAGAACCATTTCAATCATCTGCCCACTTTGATATGGACTAATGTTAGCTGCTGTATTACAACTAGTGGTTAATAATAATGATTGGTTGAAGATGTGATGATAGTTTAGTATTGTACATGGCTGAGTAAGCCTCACCCTCTGCCTGCCTGGACCTGCCTTACTAACAAGGCTATGGAGTTCACTGACAACAAGTGAGTGAATGTCAGCAATGTGTGTTATTAATCACAAGCCTGATGTAGCTGGTTGGGTTTTTGTTATGGTAAATGGTGGTGAATGCCATGCTAGTTACTAGCTTGTAGCTAACTAGCTTTTAGTAAACAAGGCTGTGTTGTCAAGCATCTTTTAATTGAAAAAAACCTGCACCTTTTATAGAGACCTTTTATTGTGATCAGTCCAAGGCACAGAGTGCTCAGGAAACGCAGAGTTTTGTGAAGAGATTTTTTGAGAGAAATAAACCTTTTTTGTGCACGGAAGTCTTAGATCCTTTACTGAAATTCAAGAAAAATAAGAGCGAAAGCAAAAGTTTTGCGTTTAGATTTTTGTTGAGCCTAATTATTGCATTTGTTCAACAATGCATGCAGTTTAAGAATCCATCACAGACTGGCACATAGTCATGAATAATACATGTACTATATGGGCAAGTACACACAAAACATACTCACACGCACTTGTCTCTTTGTCACCGCATTCTTCACACTCCAAAGTGTTTATTAAAGGTGCGATAAGTGACACCACACCAGCGACAGCAGCAACAACCTTGGCTCTCAGGGGAGGACGCCATCATCGCTGAGCTGGCTGTCATCCCACCAGGTTGTTGTTGCTGCAGCAGCTGTTTTAATTGTGTTAATGCATATGCAACACTAGACACAGAAAGGCTTTTCTGACCTACTTTCACCTTCTGTACTTTCTCATTTTATTCATCTCCGACTCTCCTTCATCTGCCTCCCTCTCTTTCAGGTTAGATGGAGTGAGGAAGGCAGAGATGGCAGAATGTGAGGAATTTGGCAAGCGACTAAAACTGAAAAACGATTAAGGACATTCCTTGAAAATCAAATCAAAGTCATGCTGTGTTTTATTAGGGTGTGTTTCAGCAAGGGAGCTGCACTGATAGCTTGTGATCTAATGTGTCAAACCACTGCAGATGTTCTCATTTAGAAAAGTCACACCTGCAAAGCACTGTTGTGATGGAGTTTCCATGGGTAATATCTACAGTACAATCACCGCAGCCCTTTTCAGCTAAATGCCAGGGTTGCTAATGCAGCTTGTCAAGCAGAATGTCTGTTTTTGTCTCTGAATGTCACTTTCAAACTCGCATGCTAGTACGTTTTTTTTCTTTTTTCCAATTTGCACGTTAATTATAATTGTCAGCCACATCACTGGAAATGGCTTGCGAAGAAATGGCAATAATGATTTCTGATAGAATCCTCTTAGCTCTGCAACGTACAGATTATATAGGCCAAGGATTATACAAACCCATTTCATTCATTAGTTTGATTTAAAGCCTCTTGTCCACCATCCATCCAGTGTGTCATTAACAAAGGGTACTGAGAAAGTCGCACTTTAACTAAAGGGATATTACACTTTTCTCCTGTTCTGCGCCACAGAAAGATCAGAAGTCACATCATGGGTACAAAACAGCAGTTTCGATGCTGTTAGTGAGACACGGAACAGGGATTTGTCAGATTGTTGGTTACCGGCCAAGACTGAAGGTTACTTCAAACTACTGTGAATCAAACTTGGCATGCTCTCAGACAACTGCAAGTAAACACAGTGCAGTACTCACAGACTCAAAACAAGGACAAAATACGGTTGTTTAACTAAAACTAGTACAAGTTTGTGGAAGTAAACTGAAAATATATTAACCACAACATGAGCCAGTGATGACCAATTGCAGTTATGTGTAACAACTTTGTGACATTCTGAGAAATAATATTTTTGTCTTTATATCCCTAGTGTTGTGTGGCCATACAAATGATGGGATCACAGTGAGGTTTGTCGATAACCTGCAGTAACCAGTGTTTCTTGTGATGTGTTTCAAATGATGTTTTGCTTAAGACTGCAGTTCCTTGAATGGCCACTTGAGGCTGATACTAAAGGGAGCCAGTCCACATAGACCGCTATATGAAAATGCTCAACTTTAAAGCAGAAATAAAGATGTTTACAGCCTGCTACAAAAGCGGATTAGGTCTCTAATTTCCCAATTCACAGCTGGGTGAATTTTTATTTAACTCACTTTATTAAAGATGCGGAGTGCTACTCTAATCCAACAACACTTCTCATCAAATTCAGTGAATATCTCTTCATGGTCCTCTGGCTCCCCATTCTGTGTGTGCTAAAAAACTAAATCTGATGTTTCTAAACAGCCATACACTCGGACTGAGCCACACAACAGTGTTCAAGACAAGGGGAAGATGAGGGGGAGCAAAAGGGACCGTAAATCTTCTAAGGGAGCACTGAAGGAGGATTTGTTTGGTTGTTGAGCTCAAATATAAATAATCTTTCTTCAGAATAATGCACCCCACCTTTAAATTATATTAAAGCTTAAAGTAATGCATAATTAAGGGCGTGGAGACTTTACCATCGCAGATGACAAGCTGCTAGAAAGTTGCTTCGTTTGGCCACCTCACCTCCATCCACGCTCCACCTTTTTGCCCAATTTTGGATTAGCAGGGAATTAAGCTCTACTGAAAACACATCAGTATCTTAATTTAGATCTGATTTGTGGTACCAGATTTTTACAAACCAAATAAACATATTGGTGGTTTCGATTCAAAACATGAATTGAAATGCGGCATATGGTTAAGTCACATGCTTCCATTTGAAAAAGCCAATCAGTGCTGTTCAAGCCAAAGGCATAACTTCACACTACATTTGTCTTTTTCACATGCTGAAATCAAGCACGAAGCCCACTAGCATCACACTTTGCTAGCTGCTGCACTTTGACAGTGGTGAATTCCAACCTCTTCTCATCCCTTGTCATCAAACATTGATTATTTGACATGCCGACATACTGATGCACAAGGTGCCCTTTAGTGTCTGTATGATAAACTGCCAGAATACCTTTTTAAAAAAATGGGTAATAGAGCTCCTATTGGTTAGGTTTAGGCAACAAAAGGACTTGGTTTGGTTTAGGAAAACATCATAGTTAGTATCATAAAGTAACATGTCATGTAGCACGTGACATACACAGACTTTCTCGCTCTTTATACTACGTCACGCAGATGTGTTTGCATTGAAGTCACAGAAAGCTTGTTGTGTCTCCTGCAGACAGTAAAGGGTACCTTGTGCATCTGTTTGAGTCACTGTGGGGCGTGACAAAATATTGGTATTTGGTGAGTGAGTGACTTATACACAACCTTTTCTTAATCTTTTATATCAGCCTCTCGCTGCTGCAGAGGGTGGGGACATGCAGCTTAAAGTAAATGAAGAAACATCACAGCTTCATGAATATATTGTGCTTCTTTGGCCTCTTTATGTATAAACCTAAGCAATGTTTTTAATGTCCTATAAGTACAAATACATTTAGTTAGATTGTCTCCATTTTTTCTTCGTCTCTGTTCATTTTGAATGATTTGCATTAATACCCTGTCAGCATTATTGTTATGAACCCTGGGGACAAATGATTGCACCCTTCTGTTACTCACCAACAGTTCTACATGATGAAATTGTATAAGCAGTATTTCATGTATACTCAGTTCATATCTTTATTGATTTATGTAATATATATGGAACATTATAATATATATCTAGACACACAAGGAAGAAAAGATGAGGTTGTCTGATCCTTTGACTTTTATTTCTCTGGATCAGTCTCTCTCAAGTCTCCACATTGCTCTCTGTCCTCCCTCTCTTTGAACTTGTTTCTCATTTTTTTTCTGCTTTCATCTCCCTTTCTCTAAAGCTATTGGAGGAATGCCAAAGTCTTCAGGGAGGCCAGATATGAGCGGCACTGCATTCCAGTCTGCTCTGCTGTGTCGAGATGGACAGGTTGGAACGGCGGGCAGAGGCATGTGACTGTTCTGGTGACAGATGGGAACAAGACTGAAAGGAATCAGTTCCTCATGCTCTCAGTTTCTTATGCCCCTTTAATACCTGGTCACAGCAGTTTGGCCATGTTGTGGTGTCCTGAGTTGTGGACAGACGCACTTCCACTGCAGGGAGTTTTAACCCTTTATTATACACAGTAGAGAGACCATGGATGATTACTGTGCAGGCGTACTGGGTGGCCCGGGGGAGGACCTTGGCCAAAGTGTCTAAAGTCATCCATGCAACTAGGAAGAGACATCAAATGAGTACAAAGAGATACACAATGAAAAGAGAGACACAAAATGACAACAGTGACACAAAGGTACTGCAAAGAAATAAAAAAAAGTACCATGTAAGTACCACCCGACACACAAAGGTACACAAGGTACCAAATACAAAAAACTATCAGAAATAGACAACTACAAAAAGACACAAATGCACTACCAAGAGACACAAAGCAACCACAAAAAAAGAAAAGGACACAAACCTACCACAAAGAGACACAAAGCAATTACAAAGACACACTGTCTATCTGTCTATCTAGGCATGCTCCTACAAAGAAGGGGTGAGGGGCCTTTTTTATGTCTGCAGGGACCAGTTGTCTCATAATCTGTTGATGAAGATAACAAGAAACGAGGGAAAATGTAATATAAGTTGTGGTTCATGGTTGACATATTCACCCCAAAGCATGTGACAGAGAAAAAATGATGTCACGCTTTAAGTTGGTGTTATTTTCAAAAATATCTGACCAAATCACTAATATGCCCCTAACTTCATCTACGTCTTTGAGTTGCCTGAATATCACCATAAAAACATGGCAATGTTTAAAATAGGTTGATGCACATATATTCAATTTATGCGTTTCTTAATTAGGCCAAAACTGAAATGTGGCATTACACTGCCTTCTAAATGTATTTGCAACTGCAAATTATTATGTAAACATAGTTGTAGGAGATGTTGTTGACACATATTACCAGCCGGAGAGATGTAATAAGCATTCATTGCCAGAGACAATTCATGTTAGTTTTTTGCATATGCTTAGTTGTAGTTAGTTAAATGTTGGGATAAATATTGCATTGTAGACTTTTTATTGTGGTATTGTCAGAAATATACCTCACTTCGCTAACAAACCGTCATGTTTTAAAGTGAGTAGGGGTTTTTTTCGGAACTTGTACTGTTAAACTTAGTTTGCTTTTTCTTTACAGGTTTTACTGGGTTAATACAGGTTATTTATAAGTGTGGTTTGTGCTACATTCTTTCAACAAAGCATAAACACACGCACACACACAGTCCCTTTCACCCCTGGGTTGTGAACTATGCACACACACACACGCACACAAAGCACAATCCCATTTAATCACAAGAATCCTGACTGGGAGCATTCCTGTCGCACAGAGTTAGGACGATTTGCTTATTAGAGCAAACAATGGTATCTGTCAATTTCATTTTCATAAGCTGAAAGATTACAGAGCGATGTGCTGATCCTCTGTATCCAGTCCAGCGCACTGCCTTTCTTCTGCTTTCCCACGTCTGATAGGCACCATGTTGATATTGGCTGCTGCATAAACTCTTTCCCTACACATGCAACGGAAACAGTTGTGTCCATATTATAATACCGTGAGGTTAGCGTAAAACCACATATGAGGTTTTTGATATTGTTTAAAGGTACTTTGCCGATTCACCTCTCTCCCTCAGCTGACCTCTGTGTCACCGAGGTGCCATTGTTCACATTAAAGAGCATCCTCCTCTTAGACATTATTGTTATGGTATTACAGAGGAGCCGCTGTTCAGACTGCTGACTCCCATTTTAATAACCTGCTGCACCTGAAAGTCTGCATAGCTGTGTCATTCACAAACATATGCTGATTCAGTGTAATGAACCCAATGACTGCACCTGAGAAATGATTAATGACACACTAAACCTGCCTTCACATGATGAGAAATTTGCTCCCGGCTCATTGTGAGGTAGGGCACAAAGTACAGTGCCATATATAATGTTTGCCTGGTGTACAAACAGCTAAGCTAACTTTAGTATTGGATTTAGCTAAATTAGTAAATTATATGCCTAATCAAAAATCTCATTGCCTCATCTGACTGCTGATATTTTTCCGAGCAGTCCATTTACATCCAAAATTGTAATACGTTTTTAATGTTGTGTTACAGAGTTTGGAGAACACTTTTCTTCCATCACTGCCTCCCTCCCCTGCTTGTATGTATCACTTCAGGCTACATCATTACATACAGCTGTTATCTCATCGGTTGCACTTTGAATGGTCAGCAGCAGCTGAGGGCAAAGTTTGAACTTTGAGCGTAGCACTTGTTGGTGATTTCGAAGTTTGGTATTGTTTCCCCCTTAGGAAAACAATGTGCACATTAATGTGCACAAAATGTAGCAGCTGTATGTGAATTGTAAAAGTGCTTAAATACAGTATATACTTGACACACAAAAGCTCAAAATATCATAAAGAATCAGCAGGTTTATACATATGAGGAATTTGTCTTGGTGTTCTGCAGCACCACAATAAACCTTACATTACATGGGTTGGCAATCTGTGGCTTCAGAGCCACATGTGGCTCTTTTGCCCCTCTCCAGTGGCTCCCTGTGACTTTGACAAAAAATTATATAGAGATGAGTAACATAACATCAGCAACTAAAATGTGCAACATACTCTATGTGCCAGTGGCAAGTCTCAAATCTCTTGCACTACAAAAAAGAAAAGTCACAGAGAAAAATAGAGAATTTAATAGTAATGGCTTCAGACAGATTTTGGCCGAATATGGCTCTTTTGATAGTAAAGGTTGCTGACTCTTGACATAGTAAATAGAAAAATATAAAGAAAGATAAACACGAGCACTGCAAGTCAAGAAATATAAATACAAATATGTACAAAATATCATTTAAATTAGAGAGCTTTGCAGTTTTGTGTAGGAATATATAAAGTATGGCATAGGCCCTACATTAAAGTCACTATAATATGCTAATTTTCAAAGTTCATACTTTTCCATCAGAATAGATTTAATGTTTGCATGCCCAAAAAACCCATAACTGATTTCATACTGGCCGTAGCTGCAGCACATCTATTCAGCCTCTGTCAGAAACGCACACAGTTTTAGCTCCTGTCTCTTTAAGGCCCCAAGCCCCTTCCAAATTCAGCTCCACACTAGCTGCACATTATTCAAATGAGTAACATAGTGATGTCAACATGTAGCAGAAGAAAGGCTGGATTACAAACGAGGTGTTTCAAGCAGTTCAGGAGGTGTCTTTTTGTTGGAGACAGGAACAAAACAGCTGTATAACACATTTAAGGAATGCGAAACCCAAATATAGTAACATGGTTATTAAATGAACCCTGTGTAAATCTGACATACAGACAAACTCATAAAATACTGTCACAAAATACACAAGCATCAGCCATTAATGTGAATTATTTGAATGTAGAAGTATTCCCATGAATATTAATAAATGTCAGCTATGTTTATGTTTATGAGAGGAGGTTTGCTGCAGGCCTGGATTACTGCTGCTTTGTTTCTGTGGAAATCCTGCAGATGCACCTGCACGGTAATTGCTCGCTTTTGTGCGTGTTGAAAAGTATGTGCTTCTGCGTGAAAAGGATTTTGTGAGCTTGTTTGTGCAATGTGTCAGATTCTTTGTGTGTGTGTGTGTGTGTGTGTGTGTGTGTGTGTGTGTGTGTGTGTGTGTGTGTGTGTGTGTGTGCGCGTGTGTGTTTCCAGGTGGAGGAAAGAGGGGGCAGTTTGCAGCAGGGGACCGGAGAATGAAGTGAAGGAAACGGGAAGGAAATGACGAAGGCCTGCTCTCTCAAAACTGCCACTCTCCCTTTGTCGTCCTGTATGGAAACTTGGACACACACACACACACATACAAACACACACACTCACAGCCTGTTGTTGTTGTGACTGTGATGAAAAATCTGGTACACAGGATCTGAGACACAGGATGGAAAACACTGAACTTGGAGAATAGAGCGAGAAAGACAGGACAGAGAGACGGGAAAGAAAAAAGTCTTAGAGACATAAGGAAAGACAGATTGAAAAAAGTTAAAAGACAAACTGTTCAACACTTATATAACACAATCTTACTTTGCATTCATGAGAGTTATACTCCTCACTTAGCAGAATCCACATAACAGCTGAAGTTCAATAATTTTTCTTTTCATTCAGCAAGCGTTTTGTCAAAGTCAGCGTCCCATTTTTCAAACAGCTGTCGCCTCTTTGTGAAATTAAGCTCTTGGGAGAGACACCTTTGAGTGGGAGCAGGTAAATCATGCACAAATAAAATGATTATTACACATTTGCCGGCTGAGCAGAGGCCAAATAAAGCATTTCTGCACATTAACGTGAGAGCGAGGCAACGTAGGAAGCCAGTTCTTCCACTCTGATAACCCAGAGGGCAGCGAGAGTGGGGTGGCGTCACAAACAGGGCCATTGCCGCCACAACATGACAGGCCAGGATCAAACATGTTTCCTATCGTTTGTTTAAAACATGCTGCATGTTGAAATGTGCTAAATACAAATTTATTTGTTTTATTTTAATACATTTCATCAAGTTAAGTTGATGATAAATAGATTAGACCTTTTTTGATACTCCATCTGTGTTGTATTGTTGCTTTAAAAGAATAAATTTGTCATTTAAATTAAAGCAGGTTTCTCTGACTCATGTGTTTTATTGTTCTTCACTTTGCTTTATTTATCAGGACAAAGAACATGAAAGGTACTGTGTGGAAATTTCAGAAAATCTTTTTTTTTTATTTTATTTTTTTTGCAATTTATGTTTATTGTTAGAATTTCATAAGTCATTCCTCATCATCAAAACAGTGACGTGACATACATCAGTTGGCTTGTGTTGTGATGTCAGTCCATATCTAAGCTAACATTAGAAAGTTTTGGTGCAGAAAGGGGCTGGAGAGAAGCAAGACACTCTGGACAGACATGCATGTCACATCTTCACGAATTTCCCAGAAAAACCATCCCAAGTCCGTCTTATAGAAGTCAGTCCACAGGCTGTTAGAGGCAACTGAGCGTTAGAGAGGCAAGCTTGTGACCAGAAGGTCGCCAGGTCAATCCCCTGACCGACAGGTGGGGAAGTGAAAGGCAGTGCTTGCCCCTCCCTCATTACCACCACAAGGGTCCCCTTGAGCAAACCCCTGAACCCCGAGTGCTCCAGAGGAGCTGCTCAGTGGCGGCAGGCTGTGGCTGCACTGGGCAGCTTCCAGGTGTGAATGTGATCAGCATGTTTCTGCAAAAGAGAGCATCTCTCTCAGCGAATCTGACTTGAGGCTGTCTATCACTTAAAATATTTAATCACATGAGTGAATCACATTTATCTGTTCAAAATGAACCTTAAAGGGATATTTTTCAAGTATTTAATGGACAAATATGCTCAAATAATAACACATGACAAACCCAAGTCCATCAGGCACAGATGAGCATATTGACCTGCTCAATTTAACACCAAGGCCAGAAAATATTCACGTTTAGATGAGATTAGAGAAATTTGACTTTATTATGTCAATTAATGATATATTGATTGTTGCAGCTGGAAGTGTTAAAAGTTCTTTAGGTTTATTTGTTTGTCCAGCTGTTCCTTCCTTTTTGTGCACAGCGTATTCATTAAATGATTAAATTGGCAGCTGTGTGTTCACTGTGCATGGCAGGATATTCTTCACTGAAAAATTACAATCCTACCAATAATCCATGTTTTTAATAACTGCATCTATAATCTGATTACCACTTTTTTATCTGTTTCTCTGATGGATTACAGTTACCTTTTTTGTATCCAGATTACATGCTGCTTGTGGTGTACCTTACATTTTATTGTCAAAAATAAAGTTGGAAGCTGTTGCTTGCAAACACACATTTACTAAAGTGTTATTACTACTAAGATACGTGAGCACATAGGGAGAGATCACATATGAAAAAACTTATTGAAGAGACGTGTAATGATGTCCGATCGGTCCTTGAGTTTATGTTCCACCTTTGATTTTTTCAGGGCCCTCGAAACCAGTTTCTCCAGGAGTACCTTGATAAGCATTTTGTCTTTGTCTGTCTGTTCTGTTGCACACTGTCCTTCAGTTGTCCTGTCAAGTTTTGAGACAGGGTTTTCTGCCTGTTCTGTTGGACATGTTCTGTTGCATATATAAATCCTTAAAGAACCTTTAAGATCCTTAAAGATCATTAATCATGAAATCAATTAAATTTTGTCCAGTTTGCAGGAGAAGGTGGGAGGAAACCGGAGCACCCGGAGGAAACCCACGCCAACACAGCAGGCAACACACAAACTCTAAAGTAAAGCTCAGGGTCAGGACGGGAACCCGGGACCCTCGCCCTCTGAGGATGAGGTCACACTGCTGATGTGGCCCTGAGAGCTGAAGTCCTGCCACAGATCTAAGCAGCTTTCTGCTCTACTGGTTTGAGACCAGTGAGGAGAAGATAAACTGGACATGAGGCAGGACTTCAGCTCTGCATAACTTTTTTAATAGATGTGTCAGTTAGCTTTGTGGGGCAGTTTTCAGTGTACAATGGCAGCGTGATTTGGAAGATGGTGCGAGGAGACCAGAGCCAGCACGGCAGACAACACACACTCAGAAAGGATTGAACCTTCACTTTCTGCCTGCGGTGGTTGTGCTGCTAAAGTGGCTCTGACACCACCTCCTTTACCTTACAGTGAACTCACTGCCATGCTGGTTTAATCTGGCGCAGAGACTTGGAAGCTTTTCTTAAGAATCTGTGTAGGGCAGGTTTTTTTGGTGGTGCCGTCAGGCGACGTTTGATGGTGGAGGCAATAAATGATTCAATTTCTGGATTATGTAAATCCATAAAAACTAGCACTATGTCTGGACAGCCCCACGCCTTACATAGATCTTTGAAAATTGACTTTTCGAGTTTTGCTAAATTCTTTTGGGTGATCTTAAAATCCTCACCCTCCACTTCAGCCCATGACTTATTGAAGAGACGTGTAATGATGCCCGATGGCTCCTTGAGTTTATGTTCCACCTTTGATTTTTTCAGGGCCCTCGAAACCAGTTTCTCCAGGAGTACCTTGATAAGCATTTTGTCGTTGTCTGTCTGTTCTGTTGCACACTGTCCTTCAGTTGTCCTGTCAAGTTTTGAGACAGGCTTTTCTGCCTGTTTTGTTGGACACTGTCCTTCAGTTGGTCTGTCAAGTTTTGAGACAGGCTTTTCTGCCTGTTCTGTTGGACATGTTCTGTTGCATATATAAATCCTTAAAGAACCTTTAAGATCCTTAAAGATCATTAATCATGAAATCAATTAAATTTTGTCCAGTTTGCAGGAGAAGGTGGGAGGAAACCGGAGCACCCGGAGGAAACCCACGCCAACACAGCAGGCAACACACAAACTCTAAAGTAAAGCTCAGGGTCGGGATGGGAACCCGGGACCCTCGCCCTCTGAGGATGAGGTCACACTGCTGATGTGGCCCTGAGAGCTGAAGTCCTGCCACAGATCTAAGCAGCTTTCTGCTCTACTGGTTTGAGACCAGTGAGGAGAAGATAAACTGGACGTGAGGCAGGACTTCAGCTCTGCATAACTTTTTTAATAGATGTGTCAGTTAGCTTTGTGGGGCAGTTTTCAGTGTAGAATGGCAGCGTGATTTGGAAGAAGGTGCGAGGAGACCAGAGCCAGCACGGCAGACAACACACACTCAGAAAGGATTGAACCTTCACTTTCTGCCTGCGGTGGTTGTGCTGCTAAAGTGGCTCTGACACCACCTCCTTTACCTTACAGTGAACTCACTGCCATGCTGGTTTAATCTGGCGCAGAGACTTGGAAGCTTTTCTTAAGAATCTGTGTAGGGCAGGTTTTTTTGGTGGTGCCGTCAGGCGACGTTTGATGGTGGAGGCAATAAATGATTCAATTTCTGGATTATGTAAATCCATAAAAACTAGCACTATGTCTGGACAGCCCCACGCCTTACATAGATCTTTGAAAATTGACTTTTCGAGTTTTGCTAAATTCTTTTGGGTGATCTTAAAATCCTCACCCTCCACTTCAGCCCACGACTTATTGAAGAGACGTGTAATGATGTCCGATGGCTCCTTGAGTTTATGTTCCACCTTTGATTTTTTCAGGGCCCTCGAAACCAGTTTCTCCAGGAGTACCTTGATAAGCATTTTGTCGTTGTCTGTCTGTTCTGTTGCACACTGTCCTTCAGTTGGCCTGTCAAGTTTTGAGACAGGCTTTTCTGCCTGTTCTGTTGGACACTGTCCTTCAGTTGGCCTGTCAAGTTTGGAGACAGGCTTTTCTGCCTGTTCTTTTGCACGCTGTCTGGCAGTTGGCCTGTCAAGTTTTGAGACAGGCTTTTCTGCCTGTTCTGTTGCACGCTGTCTGGCAGTTAGCCTGTCAAGTTTTGAGACAGGCTTTCCTGCCTGTTCTGTTGGACACTGTCTGGCAGTTGACCTGTCAAGTTTTGAGACAGGCTTTTCTGCCTGTTTTGTTGGACACTGTCCTTCAGTTGGCCTGTCGAGTTTTGAGACAGGCTTTTCTACCTGTTCTGTTGCACGCTGTCTGGCAGTTGGCCTGTCAAGTTTTGAGACAGGCTTTCCTGCCTGTTCTGTTGGACACTGTCTGGCAGTTGGCCTGTCAAGTTTTGAGACAGGCTTTTCTGCTTGTTCTGTTGGACACTGTCTGGCAGTTGGCCTGTCAAGTTTTGAGACAGGCTTTCCTGCCTGTTCTGTTGGACACTGTCTGGCAGTTGGCCTGTCAAGTTTTGAGACAGGCTTTTCTGCCTGTTCTGTTGGACACTGTCTGGCAGTTGGCCTGTCAAGTTTTGAGACAGGCTTTGCCTCAGTCACCAAAGGTGCTGCAGTCTCTCCTGGTATCAGTGATTCATCATCTATCAAAGCGTGCATTAACATTTTACTGTAGCGGTCAGCATGAGTGTTCAGCCACCAGCTCATCAGTACCACGAAACACCACACTTTGGCATATATTTCATCTTGTATATCAGCACATGTTTGACCTCTTTTTGATACGTCGATGATCTCTGGTAATCCTTTTTTTATGTGACTGTTGATGAGGTCACAGAGTTTTTTTGCGAACACCAGCTGTTTAACACTGCCAATACTTTCGATGCCCCAAATCTCTTCTGAATCCTTTTGTTTTTCTTCGTCCTCTGGCAGTAGCAGAGATTCAGCTTTACCTATGAGTGACTGCAGGGACTGCTTGCTTTCAACTTTGGAGTGCAGGAAGTATTTGGTCTTTATTTGTGCCACTATGCGACATATCACTGCACTGGAAATGCGTTGTAAGAAAATGTTCTTGATCTTAGTCCCTACTGCTTCCAAATACAGTTTCATTTTGGGACCTGCAGCTGTCGTCTGTTCTGCACTCTTAACTTTTCCAACAATTTCTTGAGTAATGTCACCTGCAACGACTTCAATCTCCAGAGAGCATTCCAGTGACTCATAGTCATGGTCTGATGCCTCAGTCAAAAGAGGTATTACGATTTTACTCACCTCTTCTCTAATTTTTTTCTGGACAGCTTCAGTTGTTTTTCTCACAAAGCTGTCCTCTGATAAGACCTCTCTGGTCTGCACTTTGTCTAATAGGTCTAGTGACAGTGACTCTGGGTCGATGCTCATGACAGGTGTTAACCAAAAGTCTGGGTCTTCTCCTGTGATGTCAACTCGGGGTTCTACAAAGTCTAACCAGTGATTCCCTAGGCTCATACTTATGACCGTTGATGGACAGTCTGGGTCTTTGCTTGGGTCTGCTGTTATGTCTGGTGTTTGATGGCCAGTCTGTAATTCAGAGGACACATTTGTCAGCTGTATGTCCTTTGTTCTCTTTGGTTTACATATGGATGAGTTTCTCATAATGTTCCTCAACATTCTGTGAGCATGATTAACCATATCTTGAAATTGGATGGGTGGAGTTATGCGCTGGCATATCACATGCTTCTCAGTGTAAAGACCACATGAGCATGCAGACTCGACGATTTCTGCAACCTCTTTTGATAATAGTTTGTTTAAACTTTCTGAGCTCTCACATGGGACAGGCTTCTGGATGCCCAGGGCTTCTGCAAAACCCTGAAAGAGTGTTTTGCCCAAAGCGAACTGAATTTGCTCCGTGGACATGATCGTGTTTATGTGCCGAGAAGCCACCAATGTGGCATCTGACAGGCATCGAATTATTTCCAAAAGCAGGTCTGCCAACATAATTTTTGTGGCTTCGTGAGAAAAAGATTGCAACAATTCCCACTGTTTATCTGACATTCTTTGAAAAAACGATGTAATCAGTGAGCAAATAGTATCTGGTCTAACTAACGGTGTTTCTGTTGTATCCATGGTGAATCTTTCTATATCTGTTTGTGTGTCTGTCCTCGATCTTATTTTCTCAGTTTTGTTGTTCCTTTGCATATTATGAAATTTCTTGAATGCTTTCAAAAGTGTGTGAAAAGTTTGTGAATTTCTGTGTATGACTGAAACAATAGATCTGATCTTAGCTGTTCAAAACATGTCATCAAAGGAATTCATGGACCTCTGATGTCATCAGAGCACCTGTTGCTAGGTGCAGAATCTTTTTTTTTTTTTTTTTTTTTTTTTTAACTTTATTGAAGAAAAAAAAACCAAAACATTCTTTTTGTGTATATTCCATTCTGTTGCTGAGTTGTAAAGACTTCATTGTATAAAAATAATGAAAACAAATGAAAGTGTTCAACAACAAAACAATAAAGAAGAACAACAAAAAAACATATTAGTCCACTAAATAAACAAAAACAAACTGCTGTCTGTGATAACAGTCCAAGTTCAACAAATTAACAACCTACATTAAAGGTTGTGTGGAAGTTTTAGAGGCTGACATGACATCAACTGTTTATTAGCAATCTAATCTATATCTGAGATTTGTAACCATTTAAACCATTTTGAGAAAACATTTGAGGATGAAGGTGAAATTGTCCATGTGGGCCAACTTTCAAAAATCTCTACCAAAGTTTTTTTAAGTTAAATTCTCAATAAAACACAGACTAATCTAGTTTGATGTACTGTTATAATAGTATGATTTAATATTAAATAAGCATAAAACAACACAATTATTCTGAATATTACAATTAATCTGGGGAATTGTGTGAGTCATGGCAACAAAGTGTCAAGTGGTCTAACCATAATTAACTATAATAATATTGTGCAAGAAGACCGTGTGACAGGAAATGATGATATGATATGATGATATCACAGAGAAGGACCTCTGCAACACTACATGCCAAGGTTAGAAACATTTTTATGGTGTGATCACATATACTTTGGTTCACAAGTCAAATGGTATGACCCCAGGAAAACACTGATAATTCATCATAATTATAAAAATTTGTTTTTAGTACTTTAAAAATTATGTTGTATGTCCATGATAATTCCTGTCAAATTGTATTTTAAATTGAAATATCAAATGTTTGCACATTTCAATTCCTATTTCTCACTATTAGAGGCCAGTTTAATCAGATATCAATAGTTTATTATGCTGATTAAATATTAAATATGAACTAACTCAATATGTCAAACTATTTTCAAGTGGTCAGTATTATGTTTTTTGAGGTGATGTATCCACAACTTTATCGTCAAAGCTCTGTGAGGGTTGAATAAAATCATCATGTTGCACAACCCAAGTGTTTTTAAAATACTTAGCTTTAATGTACATTTGTGTTCCAATCTGAAATTTCAAAATATAATTTTAAGCTGTATATAATGTCAGAATTTCAAAATATAGCAGAATAAAGTGGGTGAACATTCACGCCGACTCTTGAACAGGTTTAAAAGACATAAAGACATAAAAGGCTGAGGTTGCTAAGCTAAGTTGCGGGTGTGTAAATCTAATGCAGAAAAATATACACTGACATTGTCGTGGCTTCATTCATTGTCGTTGACATGCAATAATATTAGATTAACAATACAGCATGGTAGAACAGTAACTCAGTATGGGTCAATACATGTGATTAAATGTGTTTGTTGTATGTGTTTGTCATTCAGCAGTTCCACTGCTCAGAGTGAATCTAACACACACACAGTAGTTTACTCACAAATCCTGCCAATTGTTTTTTTTTTTTTTTTTTTTTTGCTCCTTTGAGCTCAGAATTAAACCAGCCTGGGGTGCCAGATCAGCTGTATTAGCAGCTAAAAATGTAAATCACAGAGAAGCTGCACTGACTTAAGAATATTTCAGTCTGACCTCAATGTTCAGGTACTGCAGGGGCAAACATGATTCATCTGCAGACGCCGACACAAAAACAAGAAAGGGGAAGGTCAAAGGTCACTGCAAGAATGTCACTGGTATGTTTGTTATCACATATTTTCACACAAATGCACAGTGTATGTGTGAGCACACACATACATACACACACACACTTTTGATGTTGAGAGGAAATCTATGGGGTTTTTTTGAACAGTCTCATCTTTCAGCTCAACAATGTTGTTTTGATTTTGTTTGTCTTTTCGGCAGAATGAGTTTTCTTCGTTCCTGTTACAGACAAAAACAATGTTCCCCCCTGGGCTTAAAGGCATTTCATATTTGATACAGAGGTGGTTAGGTTGTGTGTGTGTGTGTGTGTGTGTGTGTGTGTGTGTGTGTGTGCGTCCCTTTCTGTAATGTTTCTATGTCTGTTCATATGGAGAAGAAATAAAAAATGTATGAGAATGTCCAACTGCATCCAACAATATATAAAAATATTTGTTTTATACATTATGTATTACATGTCTTAAGCTGGGAATACACTGTACGATTTAAGTCCATTTCTGAGTTTCAGTTGTAGTTTTTGAGCCACACGACTCACGTCAGAGTTAGACAGAATTTCAGCTTCGTCAGGAGTCGTTCTCCATGAAATGTACACGGGGGAGCGAGGACTTATCAACAGCTCCTGAACGTCTGTTGGATGTTCGGATATACTTCTAACATGTCAGAAATTCTGTTTGGCCATTGCTGAAGTCTATTCTCCGAGGTCTGCGCCTTCTTTCTCACTGAACCTGCACGAAGAAGCAAACAGAGTGTCTGAAAATGCCATGGAGACACGATGCCTAATGCGGATGGGAAATATGGATGGTAAAACATCGTCACCCCCAGTTCTGTCTACAAAATGGACAAACCCTACTGTCCACATCTTCCTAGCCACCTGCGGCTCCTGCAACATTCTTTTTTAGAAGTTTCTGCATACAGGATAACACAGAAACTCAAGACAGCAACAATTTTGCTTCTACCTGCATTGGAGCTCCCAAACAAATCTAAATTTATTTAAATCTTTTATAGGCAGGTCATTTTATATTTTAAACATGCAGTGTGAGCACATGAATCCTGAACTTTAACTCTACATTGCAGAAAATGTACTTGTGCAGGAGTAAGAACAAAACATAAACATTTCTAAAATTGTACAGGTGTCTGCCCGGTTCAATAAGACTTATATGTCTCATACTGTGATTTACGCACACAGGTGAGTTACTGGGATGCTCCATGACTGTAGTTTTTAAACTTATCTTCTTCTTCATTGGTTTTTAAAGCAAAACAGAAAACGTTCTTCCCCAACCTTTATCCAGAGGCGGATTAAAGTGATCATGGGACGCCCTCGGCTACTCTCTGTGGGACTCCTGTGGTTCTGATACAGATAGCATTTCCGCTGCGGTGCTGCTACTGCCAGCCCTATCTTTTTATGTTGAGTTTACAGAAGAGTTTTGAAGAGAAGAAAAGAAAAGAACTGTATCCAGAAAGCGGTGTGAATTTTTTCACCCCTCACTGAGAGAGTGAGAAAGAGGGGGAAAAAATACTGACCTTGACCAGATATTTTCTTGTCTTTGACATATTCTACAGCTGCATGAAACTGAAATGAGAGCTGTCATGTTGCTGATATGATGTCTATATGACATTTATACTGTGTTTATTTGCAGGGTACTGGGCACATCATAGGGAAAAAATAGGTGAGACTCCGAATCTCTGGATGAAGTGTGGCTGCTAGATGTAGGCACATCTACCCAATCAGCTGCTTAATTTTTAAATGTTTTATGGTCCAATTTGGGTCATGTTTTTAAACAAAATATTGATTAAAATTAAATATTGTCTGGCCAATCTGGGACCCTTGCACATGTGGGACCCATGAGCTACAGCTTAGGTCAGCCTGTGCATTAGGGCCTCAAAGCCTCTCTCAACAGCCCCTGCACTTCCTCTCCAGCAATTCTCACAATATACAAAAACTTTCTTGCAGCATCAACAGCTATTTCTGTTCTCTCTGATTTTCTTTTTGCCTCAGTAGCACAGTTAATCACCACAGCCAGAAATGCAAAGAAGTTACAAAAATAATACTCATCATGCTTCCTACCTGACTGCTTCTCCTTTCATTCTTGAATCTTTCCTTTCCTCATGGTGCGGCCTTCTCTTGGACTTCATCCTCATGACCTCCATCTCCTTCTTTCTCTTGTCTGTTTCATGACTCCCCCTCACACTGATCACTCTTTGGTTCCTTACCACAGTTACTACTGCTGCACATCACATTTCAACATTTACCACAGATCTTAAAACTGACGTCAGCACACAAGCCAGCTGTGTCCAAATTTCCAACAGTGTCTGCACTCAATAGTTTTAGGGACAAAAGTCTTTACTGGGTTACTGATATGGTCCAATAGTACTGTCCAATGTATCTGTAATTCAAAATGCAACATTACATATCTTGTTTAACATCTTTCTCTGTCGCTCATCTTGAACATCCTGTGATAACCACTCCTTTTCACTCCTTAAATCTGCTTCAAAATCATAGACACACCCTCAACAACACCCTTCACTGACGCTCTTCTGCTGAACAGAAAACATGATACCTGGTAACAACCTGACTCTGTAATTTTCACTGTTTTCGATGCTTTCTTAAGTTGTCTCTTCAACACAAAACAATGATTGAACTACTTATTTTAAAATCTTAAATCTTAAATCGCACTGATTTGTCTACCTGTAGCAACAGTCTCTTTTTACTGCCAAAATATTTAATATCTGAATTAATCGACTTGCAACAAATCTAGCAAGACATTCAGACCAAGTGAGAAATATACACAAATCTATTATTTTGTAATATATTTGCACGCTGTAATCTTAGTCAGTGCTCCTCTGGCAGCAGCACAGCGTCTCTCCATCTCCCCTCACACTGTGTGCCAGGCGAACCGACTCATGACCACCACCAACCATGGCATGAAATGTCCGACCTTGACGTGAAAGATGTCAGTTTCACTAATGGTTGTCCAACTTATTTGACTACTAAGAATGTAGTCGATATCACAATTACAAGTGTATATAATTTCTCAAGTCACACAAACTTACTAAGGATCTTGTTTCTGGTTTGACTATCATAGAAGTTATGGATAAAAGATATACACATTTGGGAAAATGTGTCTATATCTTTTCCATATGGGTTTTCTCTGTGTGGACACACTTATTTGTCTGGTCTGCATGTTTGCTCTTATGTGTCCTTGAGTGAGTGTGTCCTTGTGTTAGGACATAATTATGCTTTTAATCATCTGGGCGTGGCACAAATCAGGTACAGAACAGTACACTTCATTCTGTGGTGCAATAGATGAACATTTTGTGCCAAGTGAATATTTGGCACAAGACAAATAAACAAAAGACAGCTGAAGGCGTTTTGACAGACAGAAGCATTATGAGACAGAGAGATTTCCAGCGGTAACTGTTGACTAATACGTCAAGATAAATCTCTTAATCAGTAATGTTTTTATAAAGAGAAATCTGCTAGTTAATATAACACAAAGTCCACCCATTTTATGAAAAGCTGCTGGTCTAAGCACACAGTGTAAAGTAAGGTAGCTCTTTGACAGGAAAAATCCCCTGGCAAACGGGAAGTGATGTGTTTTATGTTCTTGGCAGCAGCAACAGCAGGGGATGAAATGAAGAAAAAAAAAATGTGTTTCTGGCATGACATGAAATATCAACCCAGACTAAACTCACACTTCAGTAAAGAAACATGAAATCTGCAGCAAAGAAAAAACAAATCTATGTTTAGCAGCCATGAACACAAATAAAAGATCAGACTCATATACATCCACTTTAAGGTCCATCTGCAGGCAAGCCTGTCAACAAAGTGAACATAGCAACAGCCAATGGCACTGTGCATTTCCTAGATGGTGTGTGTGGCTCATGAGACCCGATGACATGCTAATTCCATGGAGACAGCGTTGTAGGGGGGTTGAGATTACAGTCTGGCTGTGGAAGTCCAGCAAGGTTGCTCTGTAGTTTCCTGGAGCTCATGGCCTATGTCTTAAGAGGCTTTAAGAGGCTTGGAAGAGATGAACCGCCATCTGGCTAAACCCCGAAGAGCCAGTCACACATGGTTGGGAAAATGTTAACACCACTGATGTGGTGTGATGCAGCAGAGGGCTACTGGTGACCGAAAACCTGGTGTTTCTTACCTGAGAAAAGACTGAGAAGCGGTGATGTAAGAGGATTTAAAGAAAGTTTTTTTTTTTCTAATCTAAAACATTTTTTCAACTGAAATGTGTCTAACATGCAAGTTCATTATGTTGAGTTTGTTATTTTTAATAGCTTGTTTTTGATTTACACTTGCACATTGTATGTAGTGTTTTAAACTATACGATATGAGTAAAGCATCAAATAGAAATACATAAAGGCGGTATTAGAAATAAAAAAACTGCAGCAATACATTTTTTTTCATTAAACATATGCCCATCACTTAGCCTAAAATGTGGCTAAAACAGACCATTAAATGTACATTACATCAGCCTGCAAGTCAGCCTCATCACCACCAGTTTTTGAATGTTGATGTTTCTGTGTAGCCTTGGTTTCTTCCAATGATTCCAACGATTAGCTATATATAGTTATATTCAGAGGTTTTTGATGTTATATTTTGTGCTTTTGGTGGTAGACACACAACCATTTCTGGAGGGGCCTCAATCAACACAATATGAAAGTCCTTTGTAGTCACTTTGACTGAAAGCACAATTTTTCTGTAACATTAACAAAAGTGCTTTTCTTCTAAACCTAACCATTTGTAGAATTCAAGATGAGAACCCCAGTCTAAACATGATTCAGACAGAGATTACAAACAAATTAAGAGTTAAATAAATGTGAATTCTGGAGACGAAAAGAAAAAAAAACCTGTGCTGTGTTATGTTTGTAAACTGGATTTTAGAAAAAGCCGAATTAGAAAGTATTAAGTACTGAGTATGCAGGATCAGTGCTGTGGAGATGTTGCCATGCGGCATCATCTTTTTTATGTGCCTCAGCTGTGATTTGGTTTTGGTTTTGGTTGTTTACAGTTTCACACATCACATCTGTGTCAGGAACAGTTCAAACCTGCAGGGAAGGAAAACACTGGCACACAGCTTTCACCCCACCAGTCTGCTCACATCTATCAAAGGCCTGCACGTCTCCCAGACACTTTGGTTTTTGTCTCCGTTAAGATGTTTAATCTGTTTAGCTATGAAAATTATTCAAAATCTGAATATGTCTAAGTAAAATTACGCCACACAGTCAGTCAGTCAAGCAGACAACGAGTTGATCGAGGGAGATTCAGTCTGATTACTTGATATTTTTAAGTCAGAGCAGGGAGATAACATTCTGACATCTGAGACTACACTACAATGAAGTACAGTGTAAACACGATCAGCTGATATTCATGCACCTACAGCATGTTTTTACTCGCTTATTTTGAGTCTAAGGAGTGGTTCTCAGACGGAGCAACATCTGATAAACATTGCTGGGATTTCTGTGAACAAAAGACTCTGTTTTGTTTACATTCCCCTTACAGGGAGATACATGGTTTGGTCTTTCTGCCTAGAGCGGAGATGCACAGCACTGAACACTGCTGTCTTCATGCGGTTCCTTCTGACGTACAGTTCTGAAAGTGACATCAAACTGTTAGGAAAAGGTGAACATTTGGGGAACGTCCATTAGCAAGGCATGCAGCCTCCAATGGGGAAGCTCTGTGGCCAACAAAAGATAAAATGACTCGACAGAGTGCTGCTGAAAAAGAAAAAAAACTGAAATTGATGTTAAAAAGCATAATGCCCACATATTAGAACAAAGGCTGACATATTGTACAGAATATGGACACTGACTCCTGTTTGTGTCTATTTTCTCTAGTTTAAAAAGCTACAACACATTCCTCACCCAGTGAGTGTGAGTACTAGATGTATTTTATAGATAACTGTACCTTACATTATACCAAATAAGGTGGAGGTTTTTGAGCATTTTGCCAAAATTCATTGATATAAATGAGATGGACAAATATTAGAAGCATATAAAGCAATGCAGCAGTGCAAACTACAACCTAAAAAATCAATCAAAAAGTTGAATCAAAAACAGTTTCAACAGAAACTGAAGATTATAACCTCTGTAATTTATTGCAGGATTGTTGTAGACTGCATTAGTTTAAGCTTGGTGTACCTGATAAACATATATAATACATCATTTGCAACTTGCTTTGCAGTCCTGAAGTGGTAAATTCCACTAATTTGGTATTTTATGCAGGGACAAAAAGCATACGAATTGTTTTAAAATGATATTTATGTTCAGTACAGAATATATTTTTTGTTTTATATTGCCTAAGGAAGAGCACCAAGCTTGAAATACATTGCAATCCAGAGTCCAGGCTTCTGTGGATCATTTATGCCATTTGTGCACATATTAAGTTCCCTCAATTTTGTATAATCAATGTCTCCACTCCTTTTCTTCTCCTCCTCCTACTTCTCACTCATTACGGGTCATTACTGTTTGTTGGTGACAGGATGATCTTGTGCTGAAACTAGACACTCAGAATTTCCACCTAACATAAACCATATATCGTATACTGTATTATACACACATTGAAATATGCTGTTGATGAAAATTAGCACAGTAAATTAACATCATTTCTATTGTGACACCTTTATCTTGTCATTCAGACAGCTCTAAAGATTTCTCTGGACTAACATGTATAAACAGGTGGGTATTTTCTTCAAGTTCAGAGGTCGACCATCTGGTCGTCTGCTGATTACCTTTCAGCTGAGCTATCAATAAGACACCTATTCATGGATGTCAACTGACATGCTAGGCAAAATGCTAATGAATCGAATCACCCGCCGGGCAACAGCAGAGACCCTGATCCCTTCTCACAGCAACAGTCTGTCGATACCACGCGGCAGCATGCTTGTACACTATGGCCTGCACAGCATTGATCTCAATACAGTGGACAGGACAGGACACATCTATCAGTGACAAGATCTGTCTGTTACAGGTCAGGCTGGCCAATGGAAAATTGGAGATTTGATTCATTTATTCAATGCCTGTGAGCTCTAGAAGTCTCTCGGTAAATATGTCACTGTGTTCAAAACTTCATGTGATGACATTTAAGAGTAGAGAATACACACAAATGTTCAGGAGTGTTAAAATAAATGAAAACATCATGTTGACTTGAGACAAACAATTATCCCTTTTTTGTGTTAAGTCAATAAATTTGAATTTTTGAATTTTTTATTAAGATAAGACGAATTAACTACACATACGTTATGCATGTACATATTTTGATGGTTGAATTAACTAAAAAATGGTTCTAAAAAACTGACATAATATTTTTGTGTTTGTATGACATGTAGCCAGTTTCTTGTTCAAATGCTTGGTAACACTTCATTTGAAGGGGTGTGCATAACCATGTCGTGATACCTGTCAAGAACATGAAGGCATCTTTATGCATGTTTATGACAGTTGTCAGTACGTCTCAGGTGGTCAGTTATGTCATTTTTAATGCAAAGTATACATTGTTTGAGATGTCTTTGTTATGACAACTTGAGAATAACCAAGACAATATAAAAAGTCAGTGTCTTTGTCTGTCATAACAAAGACATTATTGTCTTGATTTATGTCACAACAGACATGTCAAACATGACATCTTTGCATTAAAAATGACACAACTGACCGAATGACATTTAACAACAGTAATACATTCATAAAGAGTCCTTCATGTTCATTACAGGTGTCATGACATGGTCAGACCGTATAATGAAAGTCTCATGCCCACCGTTTCGAATAAAGTGTTACCAGATGTTTTGCTTTCTAACTTAAAACTACAGCAATCCTGTGTTCTACTAATTTAAAATTTTCTTGAACACAAAATTTAGTAAAAACAACATTTATTTTTAGAGTGCAGGCACATCATGCATGGTATAAAAAGTAAAATTCTCATTCTCATGTGTCTCTGAAAACCATCATATATCATTACCATGGTGAAGGTTAGTTTTTAATTCAGTCCCTACCATTTTTCACTTAAAACTTAATAAATTCACTGTGAGTAGTTGCACATATTGCCTTTGTGTCAGTGCTGGAACAAAGTAGCTCCAATAATAGATCCCTTTACAGGGTTCTCGTTTTAAAATGTATCAGATGGAAACATTAAAAAGTCAGAGATGGACTCTCAGCTGACTCAAGGAGTTCAAGCATTAGCATTAGCTTACATTAGCCAGCTGCACTTATTAAATCTGCTAGAGTCGTCATTTCAGCCGACAAAATCCACGGCCGCCAGCTAGAAATGAGAAGCTGCTTTTGTTTATTTCTCTGTGGAATCTGAGGGACCCAGTGTTTCAAAAATTATTTCCAATGTTGGTGTTAAATCTGCCAGCAGTGTCACTACAAACTGCACATGTGCAGTGGGAGAATGGCCAGCTTGACAGATGTAGCAACAGTAACTATGGAGGGCGGGGCATAACAAAGGGTCAGTTGGTTTTAAGAAACTCAAATAAGACTTTAAACTAACTATCCAACCTAAGCTCAGTTAACTTACATTTTTAAGTTGAACCAGCTTAAAGTTCTGCATGCAAGCTTTTTACAATGAACATTTAAGCTGAGTGAGCGAATTGACATTTACAGTGTATGTTAGTCACAAGTGCCATCAGATCAAAGTTCAACCTGCAGAGTTCTGGTAATAAAATGTCATGTGTAGAGATAACAGCCATAAAAACACAGCTAGGTGCAGAGCAGATAAATGCAATAAAGGCATTTTTATCTTAACTTAAACCTTTACAGTTTTTTTGTTCTCAGATTGGGGATATATTTGTTATATTTTGTTCCACAGATGTAGCACTTGTGCCCGGAGCCTGCCTGTCAACAGATAAAAGCACCTGCAAACACTCATTCAGACACACATGCACACACACAGAAACTCGTGCATGCTATGGGACAGGCCTGAGACCTGAGGTGTTGGACATTGCATCTGTTTCCTGTCTGTATTTGGAACAGGAAAATTACACATCTGGATTTCACCAGAGTTTCCTCAGGTCCAGAGAAATCAAAAAAGTAGGCCACAGTATCTGTTGAATATAAAGGTGCTAAAACCCTACTCTCACTTTGCTCTTGTCACTGACCAATAAAAGCAAAGAGAGTCAGGGGTTTTGGGGGCACAGATGTATCTCAGGTCTCCCCCCTGCACGATGTGCCGCTAGGTGTCTCGTTAAAAACACCAAAGGGTCTCACAGATCCAATTTTGGCTTCTGTATTCTGCTCAGACAGTAAGTCTGTCCGAGGGTCACCCCATGATTTTCTCTCCCTCCTCTGTTATTATTCCATTTCCTCCCCGTGAACGGAAAGACCGAAATAACCCTGCTGAAATCTATGGCTCTCCAGGGGCAAAGCTTTTGTGTCAGAACAAGTGGAAAACAAGAGCAGCAGCGGCTGAATGGGACACTGTGAGATCTAGAGTTTCAGACCTCATGGGGCTCGGCCCATAGACACAGACACGGCTCATTACATGAGCAGACTGTATGGAGACCAACCGAGAAGAGTCGTGTGAGACACTCAGCATGTGTGATTCACGGAAGAAATTGTAGGCTGGACTCTTGTCTGAAGCTGAATGACATCTGAGTGCACGGTGATGAAATATCCTGTAACTACCTGCAAATGTGTGTGTGGTGAACTGAGGTTGTGATCCCAGCTGAGGAAAACTAACATTGAATCCCATATAACCTGTCCTCCCATCAACCTTTTTTCTTCTGCTTTTTAGCAATGCTAATTGTGTGGCTGGGTGACACTGTTTCTTGGTTCACCATTTTGGTCCAAATTAAAGTATCACAGCTACTTTTGGATTGATTGCCATGACATTACATGCAGACACTAATGGCTCCACATGGAATTTTCAGAAAATCTGTCATTAATGACAGTGGCAGCCATTAAGTGAACGGCAGTGGGCATCCTGTTGCTTCAGCCAAAACAGTGACGTGACATACACAAGAGTGAACGGGATTGATCGGCATCATGTTGACAGATGAGGTTAAGTAAGGTCTGGCTGGTGAGCTGGTGAGTGTCGGTTTGTTTGTTGACTTTAGCATACTCCATTTCTAAGATAATGTTAGCAAGTGTTGCAGCAAAGCACTCTAAACTACACATCCTTTGGATTTTCCTGGCAGAATATCATTCCACCGACATTTACATAGATATCAGTTGACATCGTGACATTGGTCATATAAAATGGCACAAAATTTTGTACAGACATTTATGGTACACAGAGGATGAATTGACTTTGGTGATTTGACTTTTTCCTCTAGTGCCACCATCAGGTTCACATTTGTTTTCAATAACATGTTTGAAAATATTGGATGCATTGGCATGGAATTTATTGCAGGCATCCATGTCCTCCTTTGCATTAAGTGTAATAAGTGTGCTGTGGTTTATGGTCAAACCTGCACAAAACAAATGTGATCCCCATTAGCCTCGGCTGTACTTTGTATTTAATGCAAACTAGCAAACAAGCATGCTGACACACCAGACCAGTGGATCCCAAAGAGTTTGGTCAGAACCTGGCAATATAGGCTATGTTAATAAATAGAGCAGGAGAAGTAGAGGTCGCCCACCTGCAACAAAGCCGGCAACCACCAATAAAACTCAAAAAAAGAAGAATGGCTATCTATGAGAGAAAACAGGGGGCGATATCTGCAGGAATTCTGCTCTTTCAATCCCAACAGCAGAGACATTTTCCTCTTCTTCTGCTTCTTCCTCCTATTTCTCTTCCTCTTCCTCTCCTTCTCTGAGAGCCAACAAGTCATGTGAGTTAAATGTTTGCTACATCAAAACTTAGCCTCTTTAGAAAATCCTCTCCCAATTAAGCACATTAATTTAAAAAAAGAACACTTAAGTGTAAAAGTGTCAAAACTTTTTTGAGCAACTTCAGATTATGCCATTACTATCAACCTTTTCTAATGTGATGCTTCAAAATTGCACATAAAATACACTGTTAGCATGTTAGTACTTTGCTCAAAGCACCACTGTGCCTTCTAGCACAGCTGTAGACGCCTCTTGTTTTCTCTATGAATTATTTTTTCATCGAGGTTGTTCATTTTAGATTACATAACCCAACTTGCCAGCCACCGGTGCATAAAATCACTGACATTTATCTAAATGCTTTGCAGACACAGTTACTTTTAATGGATGTACTTTTTCAATAATTCATTAAAGCGTGTCTGTCTGTGCATGTTGATGCATCTGTCCTCAGCCAGGGCAGCACCTGAGAGGACGCAGCACATGAAATGTTTCATAGGAAAGCATGAAAATGACCTGTGCTCAGACACACAGTGAACTTGCATGCATAGGCACACATACACAACTCCTGGAGGACTGCTGTCAGATTCAAACTAATGAGAGGTGAGACTGGTAGCATAATGGATTTTTTTCTCCCTTCCTGTCTCTCACTGTCTTGTCTGTCTTCTCACATTCACAGCATCCTGGTAAAGTCATAGGTGGTCTGACACTGTCTGTCTGTGAAGGGTCAAAATACATCATCCTCTCCAGAAAAAATGCCAGTAAAGTTCACCACAGCTGTCTATAAAGTCCGCTGCGCTTCTAATTCCATGTTGTGATTTAAATGACCCTCAACAGTGGTCTGTGTAGTCGAGGAGTGTGTTAATTACACACCTTGATGCAACAAATTGCAGTGTCGCATCCATCTCCTCCTCACCTGCCCCATACTGTCTATGTAAAGCATCTAATTATGATCTCAGGGCATGCTGGGACATGTTGCTGCTATTCCTTGGATTCGTTTATATGTTTCCACAGCCAGGAGAAGGTCATCGGCCCTCTGTGCTCTGATTCAACCCCCCTGACACGCTCCGCACTGTTGCCGGTGTAATCAGATCCAGGCACTGTAACTAACGGCTCTGGTGCTTCCCCAGCCGTCCTCATGCATTATAGACGAACAGATTTTCTAGTGTGGTTCAAAGTGGAGCTGTGTGTCTGCCTGGCACTGCTGATGATCTGGTACAGCGATGGCCCACGGCGGCGTTCCACCAGCAGATAATTAGGAAACTCTTCTGCCTCTGTGTCAGAGCAGGCAGCGGCTGCCAGATTCATTTATTGTTTGTTTGAACATGGCTAAGTGTACTTAAAATTGTAATCGGAGCAATTCTCTCTGTGAATTATACTGTGATTATTTTTATGATTTTTCATGGCATCGTTGCTCTTGGCAGGTACCCAGGGAATTCTTAATGTTCACTGAGCCCTGTGGTATACTTTCATACAGCAGTAAAAAGTACATTTACTCAAGCCCTAAAAAGTTTTAAATAACTTGAATGCTTAATGTTTATGTACCTCTTTTCTCTACATTTCAGAGGATATCATTCTATTTACTGAGGTACATTTTTGACAGCTATAATTTGACTTTACATATGAAACCAGAGGAGCACAGGCGGTAGAGAGCAGATCTCATGACATGGTGGGTACCAGCTGAAGCCTCAGGTCAGCTAGTTTCATATGATAGCAGTATCTTCATGCTAGCCTTGAAATTGAGTCGGCTACAGCCCATGAAAGACCGGCAGATGTAACCCTCACACATTCATGCACACACACAACCAAATGTATGACCATGTCCAGGCTTACACTTGGCAGAGACAACAAACAGTTTATAAAATAGTTACTCAGTGTCCACTTTGTAACACAAGTATTGTTAAACAAGTAACATAAAAGTATATAAAGTAATATAACATCCTGAAAGGGCATGATTAGTAGCATATTGAATGTGATACTGTTACTTGAAAAGAAGTATTTTTCTAAAGTGGTATTGTTGATCAAGTCATTGTTTTTTGCAAGTCAGAACTGGCAAATCCCAAGTAAAGCACTAAACTTTGGGTTTTGAGTCTTAAACAAATCACAATGTGACTGAGTTCACTCATTGGTTTACAAAGTTACCTAGCTTTTAAGTCAAGCTTGCTAATTACGTTGTTAGCCTGGACCTACGTTTTTTTGTGCAACTTCAAATACTGAACCAAGCTGGAAGTTGTTGCGTCTCCATCTGTAATTTTTTTAACCACACTGTTTGCATATTTGACACTGCATAGTTTTGTCCATGAACAAAATGACTGGTCTGGTTAAAAAAATCTGGATCTGGGGAATTAAGTGTTGATTTGCTGAGAATGAATGGTGTTAACATTAGCTGACTCAGAAAATGAAGGGAAACAAATTGATTTGTGGCAAACTTTTTCTCCCTGGACGACAGTATCAAGTATTTTCAAGTCAAAAGGGTAAAGACCAAGTGAAGTCACGAGTCACCAGTGTTAAAGCACAAGTCATGAGACTTGAGGATTGATCTCTGCTTGAAGTATGAAGCAAGTGCAAAATATCAAAAAGTTGCTGCTGTCGCGGAATAGCTAACAGCAGTAGGGCTGGAAAGATTAGTCAGTAGATTAATCTGTAACTAATTGTTTAGGGCCATTTCAAATAGCAAAAATGTCTGACATTTCCTAGTTTCAGCTTCCCAGTGTTAAAGATTTGCTCCTTTCTTTGCCTTATGTGATAGTTAACTATAGATCTTTGGGTTTTGGACTGTTGTTGGGACAAAACAAGCAAATTAAATATTTCAGCTAAGGCTTTAAGACATTTTGAGTATTTTTCACTATTTTATAGACCAATTAATAAAGAAAAGAATCAGCAGGTTACCAAATATGAAAATGTAACCTGCTGCAGCCTGGTTATCATGTCTTATTACCTTTAAAGTGTTTAAAAGATAAAAGATACATGAAATCTTTTTAGTTATGCATGCAACACCAGTCACTGAAAAAGACTTCTTCAGTCCACTCCTGGATGGCATGTTTAATCAATGTATGAAAGATGGGCAAGCATTTAACACCAACAACTGCACACTTTGCTTTTGTGACTGACAGACCATTTTCTTGAATGTGTGACTCACACATGCTAGACAGTCGGTAAAGCAAACACCTGAGTGTTTGTTCAAGGGAAAAGTGAACGTGACATGTGAAAATCAAAAAGCCTCTTTATTTTTTATTCTCTCTTATCAGCTAGAAACTCCACTTGGCAGCTGGAAACGTGTTCTACAGCCACTTGTTTTCAGCAAACACTGTCCTCTACCTTTAATTGTGTGAGTGGACTTGGCGCACGTGTGGCTGATATCCTGGTAACCTTGGAAGATTGTGAGACCACGATTACTTTTGCAGAGGTGGGACACAAGAGTGGAGGCTGCGTGAGAATGTAGGTCAGTGAGAAATATTCAACCATAGATGCAGCTGTGAAAGGCAGGAACGGTACATAAATGGCATGTTGCTCTGACTTTATACATTGATGTGGTTGGAGCTCTGGCCGTCCACTAATTATGTTAAGCTGTGCACATGCTGATGATGTCATGCTGTCTTTTCTGTGAGCACCAGACAAGGCATCGCACCACAGGAGGAAGAGAAACTAGCTGGTGCGGGTTTCTGTGCTCTCATATGCACGATAAACCATTTGACAAGCCACAAATACAGCCACAGCAGTCTCGATTTAGAGCGTGTGTGTGAGTGTGTATGTGTGCCTCCTGAAAAGCACATCAATTCATAATGAGCCGCTGCGAAGCTTTTTATAGAGCTCACCAACCGCTGGATGAAATACATTAACCCTGTATCTCTGGATCTCATTGTAAACCCGTGGTGGGAGTGTTTTTGTTTTCAGTGAATACCTCAGCATGGCCAATGGGATCGTGTCTGCTGGTGAAACACTGTCCGTCCAGATAACAATCCCCATATCCATCTCCTCTGGGCAGCAGCAGCAGGCCTGTTTTCTCCATCCCACATGTCTTATTCAGCCTTATTAGTGTGCACTGACAATATTACAGGTAAAGAAAGTAGTACACGTTAGTGTATTAGAAACATAATTTAAAGGTAGAATCTGTACAATTTGTCTGAGCTGTTTGTAAACGCACAAGAAAGATGGCAAGGCGTCAGATAACAGCGTTTTGGGTTGGTAAAGCATTTCGACCACAGCAAAATAATGAGAGAAAATAAAGACATACAGGCAGATAGATCCACCACCACACACACTTCCAGTGAGTCATAAGTGATGATTGAAAGGGATTATGATTGTGTGAGTCTATACAGTATTTTCTGGGGATGTGCATATTATGCCTAAGAATGCAAAACTTATTGCATGCATATTTGTACTTTTCTGCTTAACTTAATTTATATTTAATGTGTACTTCAAATTTAGATGTCATTAAGTTTGTCTCCAATGTACTAAAAATAAATTTACTAATTCTGCAATACTTAAAGTGGTATTTCAGTTTACTTAAAATAGAATCCAGTGGAAGCCATGAAGAATAACTACATAAAAATAGCCAGTCTTCGATAGATGGTCTTGTTTGCGTGTGTAAGTCATATAGAGGCATTAGTATTAAACTGAGACAGTTTCATAACCTGCTAGACACTCCTTGTAGTAGCTTTAAGTAATCCTTAACACAGTTGAGGTTTACTGATGAATGAATGGTTTGACTGCAAGTAACCTCACATGCTTAAATTGAATATACTTAGCATATTGCCTCTGGAGCAGCATCCCTGCATGGTGTGCGAGGGCTCCAGGGTCCAGCCCTGGCAGACAGACGCACAACACTAATGGCTTACGTACGTCAATACATCAATATCTGCTATGTGCTCTGGTTGATACTGTTACAGCTGTCTCGCCCAAATGACTGGCGAGAACTGTGCGGGGTTGGTGTGGCATGTGCGCAGGCCTGCTGCTGTGTGTGAAAAGGAAGTGACAGTGACAGGGCTTCCACTTTTAGAGCAGCAGGAGAAGTAGTGGTGTCACTGCTGCTAAGTCACATCCATTGCTGACCACATCAGGTCACATGTACTGGCATGAGATGTGTCTGTCTTTGTGCCACTGTGGCTATCAGATATTTAACCTGATCTAGCATTTAATAAAAGGAAGTAATGTTATCTTTGATCAGTGTCACTTCCTTTATCATTTTGGTCAAGACGCACTAACACATCACACTACCAATGCAGCCATTATGATGTCAATAAGTAGGGCAAATGTGAATAGGGCTGCAACTAATGATTATTTTCTTTAAGAATTCCAACCAGAAACCCAAAACTTACTTCATTTACTATCATAAATGACAAAGAAAAGCAGAAAATTCTAACATTTAAGAAGCTGGAATCAGCAAATATTTGACATTTCTGCTTAAAAAATGACTGAAATGATGAATCAATTATAAAAATTATCACCTAATTGCTTAATTGACTCATTGTTGCAGCTGTAAATGTGAATAATACGCACCTGCTGGCTCCAATGTGCAGTATGATGCTAGACATGTAATACCAGGAGAGGAAGTAATGAAATACAAATACTCAAATGACTTTAATTAAGTCATTTTTGGGGGATACTTTCATGAGTAGTTTTTCAGGACTGTAATTTTACTTTACTTTACTTTGCGTTGGCCTTCCCTTGTAGGAAAAAATGTGGTAACATGAGCCACTTTTCATACTTGATTTTACTGCCAAATTAAAGGTACTAAAAGCAGTTCTTAACTGGTTATGAAACTGTCTCAATTTATTGCTGAGGCATCTATAAGTCCTACACAAGTTAATGAGACCAAGAAGAGATCTGCGAGAAGCCTGACTATTTTTGTATAGTTATTTGTCATGCCTGCCATTGGGTCGGCTTCTCAGTGAAATCAGGTGAAACAAGCCTGTGTTTACATTTTTCTAGGCAGGGTTACAGTGAGAAGTGTGTCAGTCAGTTAAAAATAAACAGCACACCATGCAGGGATGCTGCTCCAGAGGCAATCATCCCCGGTGGAAAATAAATATGCTCAATATATTCAATTTAAGCATACGTGAGGTTACTTGCAGTCAAACCAATCATCAGTATACTTGAACTGTGTTAAGGATTAGTTAAAGCTACTACAAGGAGTGTCTAGCAGGTTATGAAACAGTCTCAGTTTAATACTGATGATCTATATGATTCGCACATGCAAACAAGACCTTCCATGTGAAGACTGGCTATTTCTATGTAGTTATTCTTAATGGATCCCACTGGGTCAGATTGTCCAAGAAATCAGATAAAACGAGCCTGTGATTAGATTATCCTGGCCAAAGTTACAGTCTGTAGTTGGTTATCAAGTTAAAAAGAAGCAGGAGGAGATTTATTAATTAGATTGATGTTATATTTTGTGGTTATTGCGTTGGAAACCCAACCACTTTTGTCCACAGGGTCCTCCAAAATCAGCAAAATATGAAAGTTCCTTGTAGTAGCTTTAAAGTCTGCTTGTTTCAAATAAAAGTTATTATATATACCTCAGGTTGTTTTGTACCCATGGAAATCAAAATAAATTATCTTATTATTATGACTTTGGAAAAATGACCCATCAAAAACATTAGTCCTATGGCACAACTTGCCACAAGCTAGGAGTAAAATGAACATTGATGCTTAGTCCTTTCTGTCTTTCTTTCTTGCTAACTCAAATGCATTTTGAAGGAGTGAGTCCATGAAATTGGTCTGCAGGTTTCTTGATGAGGCTGGAAAGTTCAAACTACATGTTATCGTCAACAATCTGATGACCTATTGTTTGTCTGACTTAACCTGTTCCATGAATTTCTCCTTTTCTTCTTTTTGACGTACCTCTTCAGCATTATTCAGAATGGGCCTCCCCTCTTATACCTGTCCTCCTCTCTTTAGATCCTCCAAGCCTACATGAGCCGTCTTGATCTTATCTGCAGTGTATCCACAATAATGCTTAAACTTTGCACTTTGCACATATACTGTTTAGCCTATTTATACTTTTGGGGGTAAACTGTCCCATTGATTCAACTTGCCTCAACATCACTGGTGCATTTTACCTCACAGCCTCCATTTTGACAAAAATGTCTAAAATGGAATCAGATCCATACTTTTGCTAAGGTTATGACCTTGTTTTTTTGCTTACACTGGCTTAAATCGACATGTAACAATGTCCAAAACATATCTATTTTATGTGAACTGTACTCCCCAAACTTGTGGTCACATGATTGCGTTTCTTAATTGTTAGTTAGATAGAGGGGGCGGCTCATTTTAAACACTGGCTTGTCTTACCCCGCTCTCCCCTACCATGAAACAAATGTGCTTTTTGAGACTGAAATATGAACATGCGCTTTGTTGCACTATGCTGCTAATCTATATGATTTTGGTAGTATTGTTAATATTTTAGTTGTATCGTTGTTTTTGTGTGTGTGTTACACTGCTGGGCTGGGGAAGCAGCAGATTTTTAACGAACGCAAGTACGCAAGAAAATGACAATAAACTAAATATTGAATTATGAATACTTCACTACTGAGTAGGACTAAAATCTGAATTAATATCCAAAACTTTCATCCACGTTTTTGTAACCAGTAAAATTAAATGGGCCAATGAAAACGATGACAAAATGATGATGAAATGCTTGCTTGATTAGGTCGGGAGTAATTTAAACTGAAGGTCTGCAGAAACAGAAACTCCTTTCAGTTGAATCCCTGCTTTTGATAATCTATGAAACATCATCTGTTAAAAAGTAACTAACACACTGTGTGGTTTTTGAGAGGAATACTATGTACTAAAGTGTTTTAACACCAGTAGTTTTACTTATATTAGAGAAATATTTCAGTACTTATACTTAATTGCTGATTTCCAGTCCTCTTTCCACCACTGTGTACAACATTACAGTGCACAGATGTACAGTATACTTGTTTTGACCCGTAAGAGGTTCTCCTAAGTGTTTCACCAAAGGAGGACAGACGTAACAGCAAATTAAAAAAACAGTCATGGTGTTAAAAGACCTCGGGTGCTTGTGCTGCCTTGTCATTAAAGGACCCATGTGATGTTCTAGCTGCTGGTGCTCGTGGTGACGTCCTCCTGTGTGGCCTGGCTTCCCTGAGGCCGGTCAGGATGAATGAGCCTTCAGTACCTTAACTCAATAACTTCTACAGCCTGTTCCAAGAAAGCAGTGTGACGAAAAAGGCAAGAAAACTATTAAATAAAAATATATACAACACAGATGCTCAAGTGATCACTAAATTAAATTACTCGTAGAGCTGCAATAATTAGTTCATTAATTGATTAACTGTCAACTGCTAAATTAATATAGATGTGGTTGTGATTATGACAATCGATTAATGATTTTAAGTAATTTTTTTTAAGAAAAAGGTGTCCCAATTCTCTGATTTCAGCTTCTCAAATGTGACATTTCTGGTGTCTTTAATCTTCTAAATCTTCTAAACTAAATATCTTTGAGTTGTGGACAAAACATTTGAGGATGTCAGTGTGGGCTTTTAGGAAACACTGATCAACATTTTCACCATTTTCTTACATTTTATGGACCAAACAACTAATCAATTCATGGAGAAAATGATTGACAGATTAATAGAAAATGAAAGCAACCATAAGTTGTAACCCTACAAGTGAGATGTGTCCTGTATTTCTGTTTCCCACCTCCATGTGACTTTTAGTCAGCAGAGAAAATCTGACCTCAATTTTGAGCCTCTCAAGGTAAATCCCCACTGATATTAAAGAGCACCGAAGAAAAACATGACCTACTTGTTTTCAAATCTACATAAACTTCAACCACTTCATATCATTTTAGTTTTTTTATTGATAATTCTATGAGGTTCACATAACAAACCACATTTTTAATTCTTTAAAAAATAACATATTTATACTTAAAACATCTTTACTTTACATCTTAATACATAAAATGTGTTTTTTCTTTTGCACAGCAAAGATATGACACTTATGTTTCAGACAACATACCAACAAACATTATGTACATGTAGTCAACATAATAATACTTGAATGAATTCTACAACAGTGCAAAATCAAATAAAATGAACAGGCTGGTACAAAAAGCGCCCTGACAGGAGAATTAAGGATGCCTGTTTAGAGCAAGGAAACTAAAAAGTTTCGTTGGTTTAGACCCACTGAACCATTTAGGAAACAAAAAAAAAAACGTGCTTTAAAACGGAATGCTTTTTGGATTTGGGTTAGCATTTTTCAACAGAAAAATGCCACATTCAAGACAGAAAAAAAAACTTAAGGTAAACAAGCTTGAGGCTACAACAAATCCTCTTAAACAAAAGAGATGGAATTAGTGCCTCATGCGCACTGGGATTTTGTCGGTCATTTTTCAAATGGGCATGCACTCGTTCTTCCACATTCTTCTGTTTACACCATCTTCAAATATCATTCAGAAGCCTAATTATATGTCCGCGTGTGTTTAACTGTCCCAGAATCTCTCTTATAGAGATTCTTTTTCTGGATGATCTCAATTAGTCGTGGAGGCACAGATGAGACAAAGACTCTCCAACACAAGGCTGACGACAGAGGGGGAAGTGTTTCTTGTAGAGACAACAAAAACAATGCGTCACAGGCGCGCAGAAATGCCTAAATTTATTCAGGCAATTTCCTGCACCTTTACCTCCTCAAAGCCGTTTGTGACGGGAGGAGGGGGCTCCTGGCTGTTGCTCTCTATGGAGGACTCGCTCCCCGTGCTCTCCCCTGACAGCAGCCTGGTGACTCTCAGATCAGCTTTCAGTGTCTGTACGTCGTTTCCTATGCTCATCTCTCCCAAGTCATTAATAATCTGAGTCAACTCCTGTTTACCATTGGCTACACAATCATCGTCTGTGTCTAGAATGTCCTCGCACTCAAAGTGCATCGCCTTCTCCTCTTCCTCTTCCCCGACCAGGTCCTCCGTGATGGAGCCCAGCTTGGGCGCGCTCCGGCTGCGCTCCACCGGGGGTTTGTAGTAACACTGTCCGTTTAGCAGCTTCCTGAGGGGGACCAGAGGGATGGTCTGCTCCCCTATGAGCTGCTGCTGCTGGTGCCGGGCGTCGTCCCTCCGCTTTAGTCTCTTAAACTCAGCCAAAGCCGTGGCTGAAGTCTGGTAAAGCAGCAGCGCCATGGCTTTTGCCTTCTCCGGCTTGGACACCAACACTGCGTGGCAGCGCAGCATCACCGCCTTGTGCTTCATCTCGTGTCGGTAAATCCAGGCGAAGATCTTGGGTAGCCTCGGGTCCGCCACGCAGTAGGTTATCCGGTGCAGCAGGTACAAGTGTCCCGGCCTCCTGGCTTTGTCGTCCACATGCACCATCCGGATGCCCTGCGAGCTGATGGTCAGACGCATCTTGGTGCCGTTCTTGCCCATCTCGCTCTTGCCCCAGATCTTGCTCACCGCCACGTCCGTGCAGCCGTCGCCCTTGGACTGGATGGTGGTGGCGTTCCCCAGGTAGAGCACCGTGTACGTGGGATCCTCGCTGGTGATCTTCACCTTTTTCCTCTTGGACTTGAACATGCTGCCCACCCTGTTGAGCGCGCTCTCGGGACAGGACTTGGCGAAGGAGGTGAGCGCGGAGTAGTTGAGACTCACCGCATAGCCCTTCTGCTTGGACTGCTTGTCTTCCTCAATCAGGTCGAACTTATTCTTCTTCCAAGGCAGCATTTTGTTTCCAGTCAACAGCACCAAAGTCTACTGAGAGAGAAAGAAAAAATAAATAAACTTGTGTTACTGCTAGATCCTAGAAGTGTTAGTTCCTCTGTCAGGTCATTTATCAGCTACTCTATGAGAACTGAAGGCAGGGACTCCGTACTTCATCTGTTCATCGTCTAAGGTCCTCTGGTCCATTGTGGTGTCTCCAGTCCTCTCTCAATGTAGGGCAGACTACAATCCTCTGTAACGAACTGAGCTGCACGGAATATATACAGGAAGAAACCATTCGAGTGCGACTGTAGGGGCGGACTGTACCAAATGAGAATAGAGCTGGACTGGCCTGTGTTGAACGTGTTCATTGATATAAAACTCTCACGTTTCCCTGCTGTTTCTAAATGGCTGCAGCATTATTTTAATTAGAATTCATATGAATGATTTAGAAATAAATGAAACTATTACAGGAACGAACATTTTTACTTAATTTATAAAACATGTGCATAAATGTAATAAATGAAAATTAAATAACAATACAAAATTAATTAGAAATTTCGCTTTAAAAAATGAGCATCGGCATGTTGGCATACATTGACTAAAAAGTTGAATGCAACAATTTAGAAACACTTACACTTACATTTAGCATAATCTTATTAACATTACTCTGTACAGACACTGTGACCTCTAAACAACCCTTCTAAACTCCCTAAATTTTTATCAATATCAATGATATTACGAAGGACAGAAACATAAGAAATATATATTTTTGAAATAAAAAATAAAATCACAACGGAGTAACTAAGTCACACTACATATTTTAGAACAGTTACTTTCATTTTAATGCCTCGAGCATAATTAGACTACCAGACATTCCTAGCCTAATTTTCCCTTTAATATATTTACTAGACAAATTACTTCTGTTTCGTTCTGCGATGAAACCACGACAATTGCCATCAACTATCGTTTGTAATGTAAATGTAACAATAAAAGCATACAGCAGTCAGAATATAAGTTACATGAAGTCGAGAAATAATGAAATGAATTATAAAGTGGCCAAACAATTAGTGTCAGTCAGTTCAGCATACTGCTAAATGTGGAATTAAGGTAGAGGGGTTAGTCATTCTGATAACTGCTGTTTAATACTGCCATCTTCTGGTTCACATCAGAAGTGCGTCTGTTGTGTCTGTGTGATGATGGAAGATGAGTTACTTGTTACTTTGCGCAATACTAAAGAAAAAAGAAGTTAATAAAAATGTTTTCACTTTTTTCTATTGCTTTTGCTATTCTTGCAGGGCCAAGCTGTCGATTAAGTGTCTGTAAGCATCCCCTTCCGGCTCAGGCTGGGTACTCTGTACTCTGTAGTCTTCCTGCACACATGAATCCTGGCAGCTTTCATTTGTTCATTCAAGCAAAGGCAAAAGGTAAAAACATAACGGAGAAATAAAGGGATAAAAAAAAAACCCATAAATAAACAAATACGCAAAATATATACAAAATAGTAACTACACACGTTTATATATATATTTGATTTGTTTTTTTATTTACATATCTACTCTCTTAATTTCTTTCTTTCTATATTCCCACATTTATATTTATTTATTTATTTATTTTATTTATTCCTCTTTATATTTCCACATTTATTTTCTTATTTTCTTTATTCCATATGAGGGTAAACATCAGGAACGAATGTTGGTACGGTCCCATTTTCTTCAGGACACCTTTGATAACTGGACAGGAAGTGGACCGTACCATAGTTATGTCACTATAAATTATTACACTGAACCAGATATTAATTTAGGGGATTAACTATTCATATATTATATCTATTTCGTACCTACTGAAGTCAAATATTTGTATTAATATCTCCAGCTAGTTGAGGTCGATTCGTCCGGATATGAGACTCGAATGGTTTGTCCCACCTCCGGTTCTTACGACAACAACGTAGTGCACATGGGATACAGCAGCCAGTGTCAGAAAAAAGCTTTTACACCATTTCGATAATTATATAACTGTTTTTTGTATTAAGTGACAACATCAGAAATTGTTATGGGTAAGAAGAAGGCAGGAGGAGGAGGCGGACTGGGCAGAGCGCTGATAAAGGAGAGACTCCAGGCAGGCCGAGGGAACAAGAGGGGCGACTCATGGGTAACTATGACATGACAACAACTAGCTTATATTCAACATGCTTAAACTAATCATTGACGATAGTTAACATCGCTGTTAACAATATATTTTCATGCTAAAATTCACTCTTGACTTTGTTTGAATTGCCTCCCAACTCCTTAGGCAGAGCTGTTAATAGTTCTGAACGGTATGATTTGTTGCTTGGGCCAAACTCCATTAAGAAAATGTATTTTTTTATCGCCGCTTCGCAAATCAGAAACTTGAGATACATCAGTTAATGTCTGTTCGTAATAAAGAGGGTGCAGTTAAGTTCGGAATTGAAATAAATTATATAGGACCTTGATATTTCCCACACACACTCCTCTGTATAAAATATGGCGTGGTTAGGTTTTTTGTTTGTTTGTTTTCTATCAAATATCATAGATCTTTCTCGTTGAATGAAATGTACATTAAATGGATTTCTCTCTGTCATTGCCTATATAGAGATAACCTTGTCAAAGACGTTTTGTTTTTTACATGTTTTTTTTCTATATTTATATGTGTATAATTAAACTAAACTAAGTAACCTATTGCACAGAGTCTCATGATTATTAGAACTGGTTCATGGGACTCGCTACTATTACCCATACCATGTAAGACAGTTATGGTAAAACAAAATTCCATGAGAGTAATTTGGGCAGAGCACAGCAGAGTTGAATGACAGTCACTGTTTTTCTGTAGTGCTCAGTATAACTGTGGCTAATATTTGTTATGTTATGAATGTAGGCCTTATTTGTTTCATATGTTTCATATTTGCAGCTACACACCAGTGAGCTGAATGATGGATATGACTGGGGTCGGCTGAACCTTCAGTCAGTGACAGAACAGAGTTCAATGGATGACTTTCTGGCCACTGCTGAATTGGCGGGAACAGAGTTTGTTGCAGGTAAATAATTCCTCATTTAACTCATGTATAGTGTTTAAATTTCACATGTTACGTGTACGATATGATATGACAATATTTTTTACTTACCAAGCATGGCAGGGCATACGCGTACCCTGATACATGCCATTCTCTGACACTGTTGTTGTATGTAAACATCATATCAAACTGAATGCAGTTAGAGTGGTTATTTGCTGGCCTGTAAACCAAATTCACACAGGTTGTTGCACCCGGTCTGTTTCCTAGGTATTTATTGGATGTATTACTGAAGTGAAAGTTGAAATTGTGCAGCTGCTTCAAGGCTGCTTGAATGTATTTTGTTTGAAATGTTATTATGCTGTCTGCACCTCTGCCTTCTGATTCCACTGCTGTCTGTAACTGTTTCATTCTGTGTTTTCTCAGAGAAACTCAACATCAGGTTTGTACCAGCTGAGGCTCGGGCCGGTTTACTATCAGCTGAGGAGAAGAGCAGGCTGGCAAAGCTGCATGAAGACAACAAACATTTCCTCAGAATTCCTCGACGGTAAGTTGAACAGATCTAGTTAATTCTATGAACTTTCTGTACTGTGTGTTTCACATTTTTAATTTTTGTGATATGTCTCAATGTTAAGCCCCCACTGGGATGAAAGCACGAGTCCAGAGGTGCTTCAACAAGCAGAGAAAGACAGTTTCTTGGAGTGGAGACGAGATCTTGCACAGTGCGTAATTTTCTGTAAACTCAGTCACCTTTGTGTTATTGTCACATGTTTATTATCTAAAATTTGTATACAAAATCAAGAACCACATTTGTAATATGTAGTTAAATCAGTGTGGGATTATCAGTGTCACATATCTGACTGCATATGTGACCTCTGAAGGCTAGAAGAGGAGCAGAAGTTAATTCTCACCCCGTTTGAGAGGAACCTGGAGTTCTGGAGACAGCTGTGGAGAGTGATCGAGAGAAGGTAAACAACAACTAAAGCTGTATACAGCTGTCAGCTCATGCCTGTCTTAAATGACAAATGTGTTTTCTATATGACAAAAACATTTCTGTCTTTTCCTTTAGTGACATCGTCGTTCAGATTGTTGATGCCAGAAATCCTTTGCTGTTCAGATGTCCAGACCTGGTGAGTACATCAGGCAGAGTTGCTATTGTGGAAAAGGGATACTTGAAGGGACTGTAACTAAACTGTGACTACACCTTCCAGTGTATTTCAGTGATGATGATGATGATGATTTCTTTCCTCTTTTCAACTCTTTTCCCCTCAGAGTTTTGTTTAACATTTGTACTTACTGTAGTCAGTTTTAGTAAGTTTGGTACAAAGTTTTGTAAAGTAATCATATTAAATAAAATGATCAAGATCCCTATAACCAGAACAAATATTTTATAAAGGTGAACCGAATTTCACTATTATTTTATTCTGTCTGTGCTACTAGGAGTTGTATGTAAAGGAAGTGTCAGAGCACAAGGTGAACATGCTGTTGGTGAATAAGGCCGACCTGCTAACCAGGGAGCAGAGACGAGACTGGGCCAGACACTTCCAGAAAGAGGGGCTGAGGGCAGTTTTCTGGTCTGCACTGGCTGAGAGCAACAGACTAGATGCAGAGGAAAAGGTGAGTATGTGGAGGCATAAAAAGCTGTAATCTGAACATCACCTGTGAATTTTCAACGTATGTGTTAATTCTAGGGGTGGGATATGGATTCTTTCCTGCCGATTTTAGTAACTTATAATCACCTGCTTCTCAAGGCAGTTTCGGACAAGATAATTTCACATCTTTGTGTTTTAAAACAAACTTGATAACCCAAAGTTTATGCACAGAAAAGTACATGAAAAAAGTAAACATACTTGGGCTTTATAGAGGATTTTGCTTAGGAATTCAAATAAAACGCTTTGATATAATCTGTCAAATCAGACATGCCATGTTGTCTTCCTCTGAAATGGTAAAAACAAAACATCCACACTGGTGATGACATGTTTGGCTTTCACTTGCACTTTTTAAGTAAAAGAAAGCAATTTGTCTTTGAATTATCAACTTTATTCATCAGATAAAATCTCATTACCAGAATAATACTTAATAATGTAACTTTCCTGTATTGTGATTCCCCAGTTAATGCATTTATTCACATTTCTTGCGAGCAGATAACAATGTAAATCCACATTCCCCCATCATGGGGAGGTGGGTGTTATCAGTTTGTGAGTTCAGATTGTTGGTCCCGCTCTTTAATAACTTCAGACTTGCTGTTGCCTTCAAACCCAGTATCAAAGTGCAAACCGTCTTTTCTCATAGGGCATGGAAGTGGATGATCCAGAGTGTGGAGAGAGTGACCCAGAAGATGAAGCACAGCCAAACAATGATGACTTCACCCAAAAAGGAGCAGGTGGAGAGAAAGAAGTGCAGGCAGAGGAGGAGGAGGAGGAGGAGGAGGAGGAGGAGGAGGTTTATGAGAGTGGTACAGAGGAAGAACTGCAGGAACGTATAACTGTAGAAGAAGAGGACTGGTACACCTGCTCAGAGGACGAGGGTGAAGAAGAGAAAGGGACCGCTGGTTCATCCAGTGAGTCGTCCTTCCACAACTCCAGTCGTCTGCTGCATAAGGACGAGCTGCTGGACATCTTTAAGGCTGCTCACAGCGGGCCCAAGTGTAAAGACAGACAACTGACAGTGGGACTGGTGGGTAAAATGTTAACATGGTACAAACTACTACATAAGAGAGTTTTCTGATTTACTTGCTCACAATGGAATGTACTGTGTTGAGGAAGAACACTGTAATCCATTTCATCTTACATTGTTTTTCAGGTTAGTTCTTAGATGAAATATTATGGAAGCCCGTTTCCACTAGTGTGATGAAAAAAGTCATTATTTTGAGATAGCAGCTCCATTATTTCAAGATACTAAGTCATTATTTTGAGAAAGTTTCTCATTATAATGATTTACAGGATTATTTTTTAGCACAATGAAATGGAAATCGGCTTTACACTTTCCTCAAACTCAGCTGTTTTAGTGATAGTAAAGCAATCACAGTTTTTTTTAATTGTGTGTGTGAATTCAACAGGTTGGGTATCCTAATGTGGGAAAGAGTTCCACCATCAACACTATTCTGAGGAACAAGAAAGTGTCTGTTTCAGCCACACCTGGACACACGAAGCACTTTCAGGTACATGACCATTCTTTATACCTCCTGATATAAAATCAAGCCACTCATGCCATCAGCAGAAACCCTAAGGCTGTGGTTGTTTTTACCGTTTTGTTTTCAGACTCTGTATGTGGAGCCGGGCCTGTGCCTCTGTGACTGTCCAGGTCTGGTCATGCCCTCCTTTGTTTCCACCAAAGCTGAGATGATCTGCTGCGGGATCCTGCCCATCGACCAGATGAGAGATCACGTACCTGCGGTCTCCTTTATATCCTTTGTATGCTTTGAGCACAGCACCTGCAGAATCCAGCCACAGGAAAAGAGGTGCTGATGACCAGTGGAAGTGATGTGTGAAGAGCTGTGATATTACTGAGTCATTGTAACGTGCATTTTGGGAAAATGAAAGCAAAATGTCTCACAGTGGGATGTAAGGAACTGAGTTAAAGGCCTGTGGAAAATATATTAGCAGCATCGTCTTCAACAGGAGTTGGAGAGGCCGAAATCTTTTGTAGCATGAACCAACGGCTTTATGGAAAATATGGTCCCAATTCTTAAAAATACCTAAAAATTAGAGATGGGGCTGATATTGACATATTTCACTTGTCAGATATCAGACTAGTGCCACTGATCCATGTTCTAATCTACAGAGCCATGTGTCATCTATTCATAAATACTATGCTACACAACACAAATTGGGACGTTAACGTCATACTTCACATCTCAGATAACCTACTAGCTTTAATGACACCAAGAGGATCTTTAAACTTAACCATTCAATCATGACCGTGTGATTTCTGTCAGAGCATTTCTGTTCATTATGCCTCAGTATCAAATAAATTCATGATGATGATATGTTGATGTTGAAAATGTTCTATGTCCAGAATCTTGGATTTGAACATTATGAAGCTCACAGTCCATCCAATTTAAAGAATTTCTTGGCTGCTGATCATAGTTCAGTCCTTAACAGATTGATCACGTGTGTCAGACGATCCCTCGTCATGTGTTTGAAGGCACCTACGGCATCAACATCATCCGACCACGAGAGGATGAAGACCCCGACAGACACCCGACCTCTGAGGAGCTGCTGATGGCATATGGATGTGAGACTTTGAGACAATTTTCTATTTAGCATGAATATATAAAAGGGGAAAAATGTAGCTGTCAGCATGCAAGTCTGTATGATGAGCTTTGAGAGTGATCCACCTGCATCATCTTGTCAGTTGAAAAAGTGCATTTTTACAGACATATGTGTAATTTTCCTACTTAATCTTAGCTTGTTTTTTTTTCTTTAAACTTAGTTTTGTTTTTTCTTTGTATAAGTGACTTTTTATAAGTAACTATTTGTGTGTCTTTTAAGAGTTGTGTAAATCTCAAATAAGAGCTGTGTAAAGTTCATTATTGTGTTTCACTCTATTTCAGACATGAGGGGCTTTATGACGTCACATGGCCAACCTGATCAGCCCAGGTCATCTCGGTACATCCTAAAGGACTATGTCAGCGTAAGTGCAAAGAAAATCACTTATTTTACTAGTAGTTGACACAAGATTTCCATGCAGTATTATCTACAATAATTGTGAATATTTAAAAGGACAGCAGGGACCTTTGGCCTTAGAGCTGCACATTGTTGTAGTTGTACCATGAAATAGTTTTGCATCACATAATCATCAACCAAGTATGAGAAACTTGTAATTTGGAATATGTGTTTTTTTTTATCTGGCCAATTGTTGCTACACCATTCATACAGTTAATTAAAATATGTGCATCACTGAATAAAACATCCTCTCTCTAAAACACAGGGCAAGCTTCTGTACTGTCATCCTCCTCCACACATTAAGGCTGAAGACTTCCAGCCGCAGCACAAGAAGTTCCTAAATGGAGACTCCAACTGCTGTGACCTCTCTGCACCAACAAAAAAACAGAAAATCAAGAGGATTGAAAATGTAGTTGACAAGAACTTCTTCCATCAGGTACACTGCATCTACTGTCTTCTTATTTGTAAGAAAAATATCTGAGAAGTAGTTACTAGGTGTCAGAAAATTACAATTTTGTACAAGTGCAGTTGTTTATTATGAAATGAAAAGAGTATTGTTGTGATTTCTGTCTTCAGGAGAACGTGCGGGCACTCACTAAGGGGGTTCAGTCTGTCATGGGCTACAAACCAGGCAGTGGACCTGTCGGGCCAGGAAAAGCTGGATCAGAGGAGGTGGTGGGAAAACCCTGGAAAAAACACGGCAACAGGAACAAGAAGGAGAAAGTGCGCCGTCTTTACAAGCATCTGGACGCCTGAGGATGATCTAAAATCAAAGCACTTTTAATGACAGATCATTTCAGCAGGAATGGAAAAACCCTAAAGTACAGTTCACACGTGATTCCAAAGGAATTAATGATGAGAAGTATCCGTAGGTAGATTCAGGCCCCTTCATCCTGTGAGTATGGAAAGGTCAGGCTGTCTTGATTATACAGATGAGGTGCATAATCATGTTATTTACTGCTCTGGTTATAAGATCATATCGGTGCAAAGCATTCCATCAACTGGATCACTGGTCACACACCAGGACTCCCCACAGTGTTTGGAAATGGACTTGACATCCAGAGGGTGTGAATTTAATAAAACATTGAAAAGGACATTTTTCAATTTGTATTTTGAAGCTGTTTCAAAAGACACATTACAAAGTTAACCAGATAAATTACTGTATTTTTCCTGTATACAGTGGTGATTAATGTAACTAAGATGGATTATCAAATAAATTGAATGTTTTCATGTCAGTGTGTCGCTTCTTTACTCCATTTCCATGAGGTTATCATTGGTTAATGTCACACAGTATGGATTTCCATGCATGCAGTTACATCTTCAAATGATCACCAATCTATGTGGTGTGTGTGTACACATTCATACTGGTCTGTTTCTTTAAAAGCTTCATTTGCCTCAGGTTAGGAGTTTTAAAAACAGATTAATATTTAAATGATATTTAATGAGATGACTAATGTGGAAAACACTCAAAGTATTTACTATCTTTTCAACTAAATGAACCTAAATTCACCAAAATACATGAAACGAAAGATGTCCAAAAGGTGTATAGTTTTCTTAGACATCAGAAAAAATCAGATGTGTAGCAGCCCTTCAACATCTAGATTTCATCTGAATGTTGTCCTTTTGTTGATTTCTACCCCGATTGTAACACCCAGACTAGCATATAAAATTTGACAGTGTTGATTTATTATCAGAGGTAGTGATAAGACGATCATGTGGCATTTTGTGATAATCTGTATCCTCAGATGTCTGCAATCACAAGAGCAACAAGAAAAACATGTCTGCAGTCACGAGCAGGCAGCGTTGTCAGTGTGGGACCGGCTGAACATTGTTAGTGCTCCCCATTATGAATTTTGGGAAGATAGTGGAAAAGTTAGTTAGGAGCAACGTACTACAACTATAACAACAGCATCCCGCTGTAAATTTCCTCAGTCAGTAATTTAAAACCATTACTGCCTAGCATTATAAACATATATATGTATATATATATATAAATATATAACCCACTCTGCCTTAAATGATACTCATAGTCTGAACTCAACAGCAAACCCAATGTATATGTATATGTATAAAAAAAATCCATCTAAAACTACACCACAGCTGACTGAGATAACCATGTATATGTGCATGAAATACTGGAATTATACCTGACTTTTTTTACTTAGATACCAGAGTTATGTATCAATCACCCTGCTCTCTTAGTATCGGCATCAGTCATTGAAAAACAATATCGGTCGCCCACTAGTCAGAGATATAAACAATTCTTAGATTACCCAGTGCTCACTGCTGGAGGGATGCCTTCTGATATTCCCAAGACACTTTGAACCACAGCTTCAATTTAAAAAAAAAAAAAAGAGAAAAGGGAGACATGTATAAAGTAAGACAAAAGTGAGACTTCTGTGGCTTATTTCCCACAGAGCAGGATTTCCTCAGGTGTATGTCAGGTGAGCTCCTCCCTAAATTACGCAGCTCCTTTCATCAAACTGTTGACGCGAGAGTTTGCAGGTCAGCTGCATGGCTGCTGCATGGATTCCTTTTCTTATGATAACGTGAAATGTAAACATATCTGCAGTTAATATGCGGGGACGCTCATTGTCAACAGGACATCCCGACACTTTTCTCTCCAGTCTGGTTGAATTTTGCGTAGATTCATTTTCCACCTGCCTCTCCAAAGACGCAGACAAATTTTGCGTCCCCGTCGGTCTCACCTCTCTGTCTGCGCTGCTTCTGCTGCTCTCATGCTTTCTGTAAGTAGTTTCGGATGCGTTTGTTCCAGAAATTTACTGGAAAAGTTCTCGTGTTAAACCCGTGTAAACTGTTGCAGGCTGGTGTATCAGCGGTGCAGATCTCGGAGAGAAAATCCGGGAGAAACCATCACTTTGTGCTACAGCCTCCTGGGTAACCTGTGCAACACAGTGGGAGCCAGTCTGTCCTCACAGCTACACGTTCAGGTCTGTCATTTTAGTCATGGTGCTTTCCATTATTATAGTTTTGTATCTTTTCATTTTTCCACCTTTTTTTTAAGGATAATAAATACAGCTATTTTGTTGTTAAAAGGTGGAGTATATAAAAATATCTGATTTAATTTAATTTTTTCTCGTTTTGACTTGTGCCTGTTTCATTTCCACTTCCTCCCACCAGTAATCAATTATTTCTGCTCCCTCCTCTGCAGGTTTTAATGGGTTTTGTTGCTGCTGCGGTTGATTTTGTGCATTTTATTTCTTCCTGCTTCCCTGTGCTCCTGTGCTGCAACTCAAAGGCAGGTAAGTGTAGGGTAATGCCATATCTCAATAATGTAAACATTATCATTCTCGGATAAGGTGAAGGTAAGCACAGACGTTTTAGTATTACAAGCCAACTGGCCACAAGCCTTTAGGCAAAACAGTAGCCTACTCTACAGATAACCAAACAAATGATCACGAGTCGTTTCCAGCTGCACAAATCTCCTCTTGTGTGTGTTTTTCCTCAGTAAGGAGGCAGAGGATGATAAGAGGGCGGAGGAGGCAACACCTCCTTGCAGTGTGTGTGCTGATGGTGGTTGCAGGAGGTTTTCTGAAGTCCAGAGTCCCCCACCTCCCAGCAGACAGGCCTGTCAGCAGGAGGACACTGCTGCATGTCATCCTGCAAGTGAGCACACACACACACACACACACACACACACACACACACCACTGTGGCTAGTTGTAGTTCTTTCTTTTTGACTTAAGTTTTTATTGATGATTTCAACATTTATAAACATAGAACCAGTAGATTAATGTCTAAATAAGAAAACAAACTAAATAATACAGAAAAGAAAATGCTTTGTTTGGGAGTTCCAGTTTTAGTCCATCCATTCTCTCAGTTTCAAATAAATCATCTTTCAGTCTGGGGCATTGTTTTGGGTCGTGAACAATTTTTTGCAGTCGCACGCCAATGTATCAATTGTTCTATTATGCCCCATTCCCTTGTGAAGGCCTTTTTTTACTACCTGTTAAAAATATTTTGACTAGATATCTGTCCTTACTTGTACATTTTATTTAGTAAAACCACACAGATGGAGAATAACGTAGCTCATAGGGATGTCATATCCTAGTATATATATATATATATATTTTTTTTTTTTTTTTGCAGTATTTTGGATTTTGGGGGTTAACCGTCTCTTTTAAAACTGTTTCAACAGGACAACACTGAAATCCTGGGTTACACACTTGGTCTGCTGTCCTTCGTCATTGCCTGTACCTCCAGGTTCCCTGCACTTCGCAGAGTAGTAAGTGTTTTGGTGTCAGGACCACCTCTTGTTGCCCAAAAATATTGCCAAATGTTAAATGGCTCTTAAGGGAATGACATTTACATTTTCCCTTTCAGTGCAGAGGACAGATGCTGACCCGAGCCCACATATTCTCTGGACTGCTGTGCTCATTAGCTGGTGCCCTCTATGCTGCTGCCATCCTCCTCTACGACAGTCCCTTTGGGTTTCTTCTAAGAGTCATGCCGTGGCTGCTGTCAGCAATATGCTGTGTTATCCTGGACCTTCTTGTATCCTTATAGCAGCACGGTGTGACCACATCTTACTCAGCAGCAACAGAGATCGACACCACAGCTGAACAGAAAGAAAAAGAGCACCACAAATAGAAATGTCATCAATACAACATACAAGACAAGATCACAAGACATGCAGTGCCATTAGATTTAAACGATATCTTGAATGCACGTGAATTGTACAGATTTTCAACCAGGTGTTGATCTGTTGACCTTTAATCCAACATCATCAGATTCTTGTCATCCACTGGTGCAAGAGAGGAACCAGACAGCAGTTTACCAGTTTTTCTCCAGACACGGAGAGCCTTTTAAGGGGCTCACACATCCCCACTGAGGATAAATCTGCCATAGAGAGACAGAGGAAACAGAAGGTTAACTCATCAGCACAAACAAAAGTAAGCTGCCATACTTAATGTTTTAGATTTTATTTGTTTGTGTCAAGAAATTGCCTGGGTTTATTCCGTGGATTAGATCTCAATGAGATTCCCTTGGTAAATAAATAAATAAAACTGATTGTTTTATATTTAAGATTGACAATATATACATTTTATTTACTGTACATGTGTTTTACATTCATATAAAAGTAAATAGGAGACAGTATACAGGCATTCCTCTGTAAGGGTAATTTTCATAAAATAAATGATAATAATGCATTTTCACTCAAAGACAAAAAATGTCCAGAAGATGACTGAGATGGGCCGTTACATGGATGTCAATTTTCAACCTGCAAGACAAGTAAGTGAAGAAAATGCAATGCACAACAGCAGTGATAGGAAATCTTCACCTCAGTCAGTTCTTATTCTTGCAATGGAATGGAATGTATTTTGTTTGTTAGATGTACCTTAAGGAGGTGTTGTCCGAGGAGGAGGTGGAGAACCAGCTTCTGAATGGGAAGCAACGGATGCGAGTGATCAGAGTCGGCAGCTTCTGCTCCTCAGATACATCCTATGACTCTTCACTAGTCAGCTCCGATCTAGAGGTGGGTTGGACTAATATTTATAACAGAGCAGCAACATGGACAGAGAATTACTTATCTTACTGTGAACAGCACAGTTGGCTCCTTCGTTGTCGCTGCTGCACAGAGATTTACATTAGATGAAACCACTTTTTTTAATCCTAAATCTTTAAAAAACAAACTGTGAGCTCTTGCCGGCCCACGGGTGCATGATTTCTCCATGGATCGTTGCTGCAGATGCTCCCCTCCTGCCCATAAAAGAGTCTGCATCAAAGCGTGTTTCTTCCTCCAGAAGCTCCAGTCTACCACCAACCTGGCCACCACCGAGAACACCTGGTCTCTAGATGACCTGTAATTGGTTTAAGTCTACCGTCACTGCCAAAAGAAAGTGCAGAAGTCTAGTTCTCTCTCAGACCAGCTGATTCACAATATGCTGAAAGGTTACTATGAAATTATTGCTTATTAAACAAAAAAAACATGCCTACCACAATTTTATAACATGGAAATAATATCTGAGTCAGCAGTGTAACAACATTATAGCAAGGAAAGTGCTGAAACGGGTTAAAGGCTCAGTTGAAGTTCAGTCACTGAAAAGAGATAAATTGTTAATTGTGTGCCGGTGATATTGAGCTTGAAGTGCCAGTTAAAGTGGAACAGAAATTTGCTCGAGTTCAAGTGGTTAAAGATGTTGTCAGTTGATGTCAAGGCTGAAGATTAAGCGAAGCAGTTGGAATAAATTGTTTATGAATAATAAAGTCTTGGAGTTAGAAGTGCTGTACAAGTGTTTTGTTGTTCAAAGGTGAAGACAAAGATGCTTACACATGTTCAGAAAAAGCAATACCAACTATCCACTTTAGTTTGGTATTTGCTGTCTTGAAATTGCACAAAGAAGTATATAATGTACATTGTTGCATATACAGTTATTCTGCAGTCATTACCAGGAAATATCAGGAGAAGCTTTGCCTTTTTTGCAAATGTGGACACTGAAAAGGTTTTTAACAGTAGTTTCAGACTCAATCTGATGATAAATAAAGCCATAAAGTGTAGTTCTCACAGCATGCCACTAGGTGGTGACAGCATGTTGACATAATGGATGGTGAACATGGATTGTACTATACTGTAAATAAGTGTGAATGGATATACCAGGGCATTGAACAGCTGTTAACCTCTTTTATATCACCTTGCATGACCTGCTGTGATGATTCAAATCTGTGCAATTTATTATTTTTATAGTGGCCTCTGTAATTGGTTTTCCCCTTAACAACACAACACTGAAGTTCATGAGCAGGTGAAAGCTGATAATGAAACTGTCTGATGAATGTTTGACTAACTGATGTGATTTGATGTTTTAAGACGGTGTGTTTTTAACACTCCCCTGAGTGTAGGCTGTCTTGATGTGCCTGGCAGCCTCAATGCTACATGTGATTCTGTGCCTTAAAGGAGAAATCTGTAATATATTTACTATATAAATCATAAAATGGCCATAATATGTCATCAGAGATTAAGGAAACATGCTCAGTTGAAATACACTTGCGGTGTCGTCCTTTTGAAATTTCTGTTCCGTTCCATCACTGTTTGCCTGTTTCACATTAACTAGAGTTTAAATGCTGAATGTTTGCCGAATATGTTACTGTCGGCTTATGAGTCATAAGAAATCATTAATAGTCTCTCAGATGGAGCAAATGTTCATTATGGTTAAATTGTGCAATAAGTTAATGGAGTCTGGCAGGCAGTAAGGCAGGCTGTCAGACTGTCAGAGTGGTGGGCCTTTCTTTTCAGGATACCAGGTTTAGAGACCTTCAACAGGATTTTAGTCTATTTAATATATTGTCTTAAGGCTCCAACTACTTATTTGGGTGGCAGTACTCATTTTTGGATGTGTAGTGGTTACATATTGCTCCTTTAATGATAGATAGATTGTTCTTATGTCCATCTTTGAGACAAACCACAAGTATACCGAGATCTGTATCTTTAGATGTACAGCTGATTAAATGAGATGATATGTGCTCAGAGGAACCAATAAGAAGAAGTAACAGCTGGGTCAGTGTCTGAGCTGCTGCAAACCAAGCTTTGTGCTTTTCACATGTGACTCTGAGGGAAGTAAGTCAGACAGCTGTCAGGGGTTCTTGTAAGAAGAAAGCAGTCAGCATATTCCTGTAGGATTGATGAGTCAACCGCTATAAAGAAACCCCTGCATGTGTGTGCATGCAGAGTTATCAGTGAAAAAGTGTAGGGAAGTGTGAGAAGCAGAGTTTTATTTTAAGTAAAGTGGAATGTGGCTTCATTCTGCAGTGTACAATTGTGCCCAGAATTAAATATTGGCTACATAGAAGACACAGACATTTATAATAGCATAGTTTGAGTTTGCAGGGAGAATGAAATTACAAGCTTTTTCCTTTTTAGTCCCAGACGCTCGTGGCCACAAGAGAAACTCCTTTACTGTGCTTCTGCAGAAAGCCGAGCTACGGAGGATGTCATTTAATCAGAAAACAAAGGCAAATGGTGTTCGCACAAACAATTGCAGCTTGATACCGTTCACCAAACAGGAAAAAGCAAATGACGTGAAAGCCCTAAGCCCAGTTAAGTGTGTTAGAGAAGTCAGAGGGCTTCAAAATGTAGTGTGTGTACATACTGTTTGTGGTAAAGCATACAACTTTATTTAGCCTTGAGAAAACTCTTTCTCTTTACCATGACCTAATCTCAACTCTCATTTGGTGGTGACCCTTAAGCCATAATGTCTTCTTAGCTGAGGGATTTACCTAAAGATGCTGCACAGAATCTCTTAAAAGGTTTCCTTAATTGAGGAAAAACCTTTAGGCATTTACTTCATCGAAAGATTTTAAAGCAGTAATGTAGCAGATTTCAATGGAAACTGTTTTCTTGCACTGGTGTTTGTGATACCTGTTATTACCTTTATCTAAGACATACAAAAATGTACAACTTGACCAAAAAAGATCAGTAATTACAGGAAGGAATCTAACAAAACTGACAATAGCTTGAGTAAGTAACTGTCAGGATTAGACCAGATATAAACTAGACTGTGATGGTAACTATGGGTAATGTTATAGCCTGATGACATAACTAGCCTTATAATTTAAACTGTGACCTAATGTGCTATAAAAGAAATGTTCTTTAACAGAATTTATTCCATACATGATTCATTTATCCCCATAAAGTCAAGTATGTTGTGTTATTTTCCTTACTTTGGTTGCTAAGGTCTTTTGTGCAACAGTTAACCCCAGAAATCCTCAATTAATTGTTGTGAACATTTTAAGGTAATGTTCAGTTGGACTTAAAGGAAATTCTTAACTTAAGGTGCTTTATGCAACTGGCCCCTCCACATTGCAGGGGCTTCCAAATATTCAGTGTTTTGGGGGCAGCTCAGATTAGTCTGAGAGTCTGTAATACCAAATCTGTAAACTCCTGTTAATAACGGCTAATCTTTGCTGCTGAGTGCTCAACAAATCTCTTGCCTGTCTGTAGTCTTTATAAACAAACACAACAGCAGATAGATAAATTCCTCCATCTCTGGTACTTTTTCCACTTGCTAGTTAGAATTAACAGAAGCTGTTTACTCTGTAATTTAATGGAAAGATGGTTTCCACACAAGTTGCCACAGTGTCTAATGTTTAACCTCAGTACACAGAACTCCATGTGAGTTTAAGAATGCTTATTTAAAGGTCTGGTGTGTAAGTCTTACAGGGATCTATTGGCAGAATATGGCAGAAATGGAATATAATATTCACAAGTATGTGTTCATGAGTGTGTAAACAACTGAAAACAAGAATTGGTGTGTTTTCATTACTTTAGAATGACCTATTTTTATCTACAGAGGGTGTGGGTCATGTCTATACAGTAGCCCAGAGTGGACAAACTAAAACCAAACCAAACCAAACCACTGTAGGTTCTTCATACACTTGTAAGGGGATGGCGAGGCAGTACCATTCAACTGACCTTTCCCAAACCCCGCCCCTTTTCACTGTACTCCAATAACAGTTGAACAAGCTTTGTACCCGGGGGAACATCGGTCAGCTTTCTCCTCTCTTGTTTTCTGTATATAGATATGTTATGTGCTAGAAAAAACAAATTTTGAGGATGGTTAAAGATGAGGACCTTTAAAAGCGACATGTACATATATACTCACATTGTAAGTTAGCTTATGTTAGCAAAAGGTTAACTTGCATCAATTGTTAGCTTTTGGCAATATCAATCGTTGGCTAGCTAGTTACATGTGATGGCTAATGCTAGCTAGCTAGTGTTTTGCAGACGTTAGCCAACTTAAGATGTCATTAGCAAAGCATTTAACATAAGTTCAGGGAACAGGAAAGGAGAAAGTTGACAGTTTCGCTGGGTACTTGTGCTTAACTGTTATTGGAGTACAAAACAAAAAGGGGCAAGAAGGGTTAATAGTTGCAAGCTGCAATCTCACCACTAGGTGCCACTAAATCCTACACACTGGATTTAACGAGGTGGAGAAGTTTTTTATGTTTAAAAAGGACCAGAGGTTAACCAACTGTAAAATGTTTGAAAGCAAGCTGACCACAGAAAGGAAGAGATCATAGTTCCAGTGAATCATTTTAGATGTTTTTGCATATAGCATGAAAATAAATTCTGTCTCCTTTACATGACATCTCTGTAATCGCTGATCATGACAAAACCACACAACATTTTTGAAGTGCACTGCCTGCCTGCATGAAATGAGCAGTGAGAGTTCATTGCAGCCAGCAGCTTGAATTGTCTATTGTGCTGTGTGTTTCATGCACATTTCTGCTGAGTGCCGGCTCTTTGCTGGGGTGAGACTGAGGTGGAGGTGAAGGGAGGGGGGGCAACTGAGGGCTACAGCGAGGGGTGGAATTGTTTGAGATTTGCCTTGTGGCCCAATTGTTCTGCTGTAAAGGATCTTTGATTAAAGACCAGCACTGGGTTGGGCCTGTCTGCCTAGGAAGTTAGTGCAAAATGGTTGCCTTGTCTATAGGGGGCCAGTGTTACCCTCTGCTATTTTGGGAGATGTTTATGGTCTCTTGTGTGATGCCTCTTGGCCAGGACTTAACTGTGTGCAGACAAGTCTAAAGCTTTTGCATTCCTAGCATTGAGCTTATTCTCTTCCACAACATGAGTCATAAAAAAGGGGATTTTCCTTTCATGTCAGGATCTGTAACAGCAAAAATAAACAATGTTAAATGGGACAAGGATCACGACCTCAGAAAAAGCAATAAGAAGTATTCTTGTGCTCCAGAAATGATTTGATGAGATGAAGAATTGCTAGAGGTATTTGGGGGAAAAAAACATGCTGCTCTTGAGGTCTTAATATCTTCTTTATAGAACAATGATTGTAAGAATTGTAGTATATGGCATGTGTACACAATGAATATGACAGGATTGTTATTGCATTCATTACTGAGATTGTCATTGCCTGCTGGCCTGAATGAGGATTTGACTCTAGACCCATTTTCTGTGAATGTTCCAACACTGTAATTTCCAGAGTGTAACCAATACCATTCCAAGACAATCCAAGACCTTTAAAAATAATCATGACTTTCATTTTTATTTTTGTTAATTTTTTTTAAAGACTTTTTGTAAGTCACTGCAGTATATATATATATATATATATATATATATATATATATATATATATATATATATATATATATATATATATATATATATATATATATATTTTTTTTTTTTTTTTTTTTTTTTTTTTTTAAAGAATTAGGGGTATTATATTATCTTTATTGTTTGATATGACATGTGGCTTGGATTACATGTGATATATCCGTCAGAAATTATAATAATTCCTTAATGTTTATTGCCAACTATTGGTTTTATGAACAGTGATAAACCTGAGGCCCACACCAGTCACTAAAGTTGATGATTGTTTTTCAAAATGTCTGACTGATTAATAGATTTCTGGTGAAACTGTATAGAGTTCAAATGCACAGCAAGGTTATATGTGATGTGATGTTAATGTTTTGTGTACTGGCAGATATGATTTGTTCTTTATAAGAATATGCCATATCACAGTCCTTAAGATAAACTTTTAAAAGTTAAAAGTAAATCTCCATTAAAATGTCTTGACCTGTCTATATTTTCCAGTGGGATTTTGAGGAAGCACATGCCCAGTGGAGAGAACCAACCGCAAAACAACAGTTTCCTCCACAGGAGTGGCCAACAAACCCCAGGCCCTTGAACATCTGCAGCACCTGTTCCATGTCTGGACTCTCACAGAAAACTCTTTCTGGTGCAGAGGAGGGTGAGAGTGTCTCTTCTGCAAGTTTAGCAAAATGACAAAGAAAATGTCCTCAGTTTGTCAGTTAGTAATGTGACACACATCTGGTGCATTAATTTGAGGAGTAATAAAAATGTGATAACACTGACTGTGTTGTTTGACTGCATTGTTTTACTTTTTAGGTTGCAGGTGTTTTGGATTATAATGTCAGATGTTGGTCAGTACACAGGAGCAGTTGCAGCTACTCTGTCCTGACTTTATTCATCATGCCAGAGTTTGCAGAAAAGACCTCCCCTAATAAAACAATATTGCGCCCCTGCTGCCTTGTGAGGTTATTGGGTCATATCCTGTATTTTGCTAGTCAACCTGGGTTATCAGGGCTGGACTGGGAAAAGGAAGATAAGCACCAGACTAGACGGCCAGGGCTCCTCTGTCCTCTCCATCATCCCTCTGACCTCTGTCCATCTGCCTGCTCCGTGGTTGAGATGATGATGCTGGAGCAACAGAGCAGGGCATTTTTAACTCATGGGACTTCCTAGAACCCGATAACGCAACAATACACAGATTAGAGCAACGTTAGGGAGCACATTTTACTCCTCCCTGTTACATTTCCTCAAGTGACATGTCTGTCGGAGACAAATGACTGAGAAACAACTAATGGAGTGGAACAAAACAATCACTGGTACCAGCAGGAGAAGTTAATGTAACATAACAACTTGTTTGGCCTGAAAATACGGTGCAGAGGTTGGATTGGGAAATAATTAAAAATAATTTCTTACTGAATATCAATTTCTGTTTATGATTAATTTAATGATTTTGAGCAAGCTGTTAAAGGACCAGTGCGTAGGATTTAGTGGTATCAAGCAGTGAGGTTGGAGATTGCAACCAACTCACCTTAACCTCCCCTTCCAAGTGTGTGGGAGAACCTAAGGTGGCCATTAAAAAATAAAACATACATATGAATATCATGTTCCATTTCTGTCATATTTTGCCGATAAATCCCCATAAATCTTACGAACTGGATTGGCACATGGAGAATTAGGTCTTATGTATTGCATAGCACTGGAAAGAAATGAATTTCTTTCAATATGTTTTATTATTTTATGTGTAATTTTGCATACATTTGTCACTCAGTCCCTCTCAATATTGTGATTAGAATCTTTCCAAAATGAACAAAATTAAAATTTTTCCCACTTATTGTACATCTGTTTGCCTCCAGACCATGTTCTCCAACAGCTCAAACCTCTGTTACAAATGTACACACAAAGGTTCATCCATTTGTTTTGGTCATGTGATTGCATCCAGACATTTTGGAAAGAGGTTTGTACTGTGAACCAGGAGGTCATCTGTAAATGGTTCACACTGTCTCCTTCTTTTCCTCTCTTACAGCAAATTTTGGATAATCTTTTTGAGACGGATAACAAATCTCTGTTAATAATTCTCTTATTTCTGTCTGAAAAACATATCTTCAGTATCTGCAGTGGTCTGCAGAATATTGGCCCTGAAAAAACTGATGTACGGTCTCAATCGGAAATCACACAAAACTCTGGCTATCCCTGCATAGTTTATGTATATACCATGTATATTTTAAATTTAATTTTCTTTTTATACTGCAGCAGTGGTTGTTGGTTTGTGGTGGTATTTTTCTGTTTTTTCTCTTTTTCTGCTATTGTTAATTTTGAAGGGTATGTTTGTATCTGTTACATTTAAAAGTAAGAAAAGATTATTATTATTTTTAACTTTTATATAATATTACATAAAGATAACATTGTCCAGCCCTACTGATAGTGGAAATAATTTAGACATCTTTAATTCAGTAGGTGCCTTGGATATTTAATTTCTTTGACTGATTTGTCTTTAATACATATGGGATTGGACTGATGAACCCGCAGTGGAAACCAATGAATTGCTTCCTGCTTAAGCCAGTCTAATGTTGCAGATAGATGGAATGTGTCCCATGTGTATAGCTTGGTGAAGAGGCCTGAAACCTGAGATGCTGAATAAGATTAACCAATACACACAGTGTAGCAGTTTAACTGGACCTCATAATGCAAAATATGGGTCTTCAACTTTACTGAGGACACTGTTTGTGTAATAGGTTCATCTGTGTGGTTGTTTTCACTTGTAAACCTGCTGACAACTTAAACTGTTAAACATCTTGGGAGTAGATGAAAACACAGATTGCTGTTTCCCAACAGATCCAGTAAACAAAAGGAAAAATGATGTGTTTGTACACCATTAATGCCCTCTGATGTCAAGATGAATGCTGAGCTAGCATGAATCCGTCTCTGGGCCTCATCTCTGTCCCTTCTGAGACTGGGCCAAAGGAAAACAAACTGTGTGTCCTGTATAAAAAGGTGGAATTCTGTTTGCAGAGGTGATGAAGAGCGTGGATTAGCACATCTGAAGCAGCAGTGCGGTATGGGCCTTTCTGTTTTTCTTGCCGCATACGTCAGTGATCGCTCCACTGCAGAGGACATGGAAGACGCTGGATGACCTGAGCCTGCAGGACATTTTGTTCACCTTTTACACCGGCTAGAAGCCTGAGTACTTGCAATGAATAAGTGAGGAATGAATCAGAAACTGAATGCTGATTAATGAATACCTAGCTCTCACTGAGTTACTCTGTACAAAAGATTATATAATAGTGAGCTGCTTGAGAACTTTATCTTGTCACAGGTAGTCACAGTCTGAAAAAACTGTTGTTTGTTGTCTTCTGTGGCTCTGGAAGAACTTTTAAAGTCTAAAGAAATAACCCTGATGATGTCTCAACTTGGGCATGAAACTGAATTTCTTACAAAGAGTTTGCATTACAAACTGAGGAGATGGAGTTTAAAACCTGTGGGCACCAGCTAGACTCACACTAGTGACTAAATGTCGGGGTATTTTGGCCTCTGCTGCTTTAATTTTGATGACTCTTGGTTTACTCTTTCTCTTGCAAGCCTTTGACTTTTTGGTCCTTTACTGACTCACAATAAGTCGGTGCTAAAAGCTGACTGGGCATTTTAAAATATTACTACATAATGTGTTGTAATAAATAAATCATTTATTCAACACACATTTTAATAAAATCATCAACTATAGTTTTACAAAGAGTTTTACAAAGAATCTTGGATAGTCTTAGAGTGTTGTGTTTTCACCACCTAAAAAAAAATAAATTAACTTTCTTTTTTCTGAAAAGTAGACAGGAAATGGGGTAGGGAGAGGGGGGTCAGCATGCAGCAAGTTAGCTACACGAGCATCCTATTGCAACTCTCTTGACTTTCATAAATTATTGTTTAAATGGAAAGAAATAATATGTATAAATGACACATAGTTCAAATGAGATCAAAAAATTATTTGTCACCCTGTTGACTACCAAACATATTTTTTCCCATGGGGTTTGCTGGAAAGGGAGGGACTTTGCCTCTCTTTAGTGTATTCAGATTTTAACTGATAGGTGTCACTGGTGAGCTTTCCGACCATTATATCTGTTTGTTTCCAACCCAGACATCCCACTTTATCAGTTTTTAAGAAACAAGTTAGGCCCAGTGGGCTGCACAGTTCATTGCAATCTCAATAAAATCACAAAATCCAAATCAAACAACCAGAACCAAAGCACAATTTTTTGAAAAAGGAAAAATGTACGAGAGATACTGTGGTGCTGCATAGATGCCCAGGTCTAAAACTCTTGTTCTGCAGATGAGAGAAAACATGATTGTTTGGTACAGACCTCAATAAATATCACATCAGCACAATTTTATTTTTTTTTTCAATAAAAATGAAAATTGTAATGCAAAACTAATCATTTCCACTAATCATATACATATCAATTGCAATATCTGTCAAAAATAATCTCAGTATGACTTTAAAAAACCCTGGTTAAAACATGTCTTGAGGGGATCTTTAACTAAAATAATAAATATTTAAGAATTAGATTTTGATATAGGGCTCCTTCATAAGCCTCAGTGGCGCAAATTTATGACAAATGGTCAGTTAAACAAATTAGTAAAACTAATAGACATCTCTGTGCCATTATGTCCAAAACTTCTTCACGGATAGACAGCACTACTAGAGGCAAAATATGTATTTTTGATTTGGGTGATCTGTCCCTTTAAGCCTGTATCAGGTGCAAATTCGTAATAAACCAGTGAAAACAGTACTTTCCCAGTGTTTCGTCCCTCCATCACAGTTTTACCTTTTTATTACTCACCATCATGTGCCTTTTGTGGTCATTTACAGCTGTGACTCATGAGCGTGAATAAGTCTTTTTTTTTTTTTTTAAATAAATCTAATAACATTTACTTCATGGAGAGGGGCGCGCGCTGTTCACCTTGCGTAGTCTTCTCATGATGTCACGACATGTCACTTCCTGCCGTCAGACAGCCAGTTCAGGCCAGTTCACTGTGCTGTAGTACTCAGTCTGTCCAACTGAGCTGTCAACACAGCAACCATCCAGTCTACTGCGACAACATTTCCCTATTAAACTTAGTCCTTCTTCATCTTCAACGACGTTTTCCTTCAGATAACAGCGACTCTCGTCTCACTATGACTCGAAGGTGATCTTCAGAGTGTCCAGGTGGTTCTGGGTGAGTGTGCTATCATGAAATATGTTTGCGGTTTTGCCTTCATCGCTGTCATCATCACCCATGTGTCAGTTGCTACCTAGCGGGGCTAAAGCTAACGTTAACCGTTAGCTGGTGCGTGTACGGAAAACTGGTCAGGGTTGCCACTGAAACGCGGTCTCTACTCAACGGTGTCTGAAACCGAAAGCAAGATCATCAGTGGAAAACACATGTTCGGCGGGATTAAGCTGATCACCACTGAGCTGGCTATCCATGAAGCTTTGCTAACGTTAGCCAGCTAGCCAACATCCAGCGATGTCTCCTTGTCTCCCCGATGAAGCACTTCCCTGGCTGCCTGCGGCTTTTAGCCATGATTCATGGTCACTAACTGGGCATTAGGGATGTTGTTAACATTAGCCTGTGGTAGATAGGTGCAGTTTAAACCAGCGAAAACCTGTTTGTTACAGTGGAGACCTTTGGCCGTTATAAATGACATATGTGATCTTAATATCGTTTCTGTTGTCCTTTATTGGCTTAAGACTTAGTTTTCTTTCGTCAAGGTGGTTGCTACCAATTATTGGAGGTAGGCTACTACACATTTAATATAAGCTGTCATTTTATTTCAGTAAATACTATAGCTGAAGCCGTAAGCCGCGTGGTTCACAAGGCTCTTTTTTCTTATCGTTTCCCCATTCCTCTTGAACACCTGCCACCCTGCTCTCGGCTCTATAAAGCAACAGTCAAGGATGTACGTTACTGTTCACAAGTCAAGCTTTCCAGCTAAACGATATCTAAAATAGTCTGAGAAAGTCTGAATTCGATCATACAGTCTGTAAAACCTGCTGCATGATTTTGAGTTCATGAGAATATGTAATTGAAGTAAAGCTACCTGATGCACAACAGAAACAGCAGAAGAGTCAAATTATTGGCCTGTATCAAGCAAAGAAAACAACTAAGGAGATTGCTGAAACTACTAAAATTGGATTAAGAATTGTCCAATGCATTATTAAAACCTGGAAGGATAGTGGTGAACCATCATCTTTGAGGAAGAACTGTGGTTGGGAAAAAATCTCAAGTGATTGTGATCAAAGATCACTTAAATGTTTGGTGAAATCACATTGTAAAAAATCAACAGTAGAACTCACAGCTATGTATAATAGTGAAAGTAAGAGCAGTTCATATGCACAACGTGAAGAGAACTGAAGGGATTGGGACAGCTGCGTAGCCTTAAGAAAACCACTTATCAGTGAGGCTAATCGGAAAAGAAGGCTTCAATTTGCGAGGGGAGCAAAGATTGGACTTTGGAGCAATGAGAAACGGTCATGTGAACTGATTAGTCTAGAGTTCCCCTGTTACGCAGTGATGGGCACATCAGAGTTAGAAGAGAGGCAGATGAAGTGATGCACCCATCATGCCTGGGACTTACCGTACAAACCTGTGGGGGCAGTGTTATGATCTGGGGTTGCTTCAGTTGGTCAGGTTGAGGTTCAGCAATGTTATGTGCCCAAAAAATGGTGTCAGGTCACTACCTGAATATACTGAATGACCAGGTTTTTCCATCAATGGAGTTTTTCTTCCCTGGTGGCATGAGCATATTCCAAGATCACAATGCCAGGATCCATCGGGTTCATATTGTTAAAGAGTGGTTCAGGGAGCAAGAGGCATCATTTTCACACATGGCTTAGCCACCACAGAGTCCAAACTTTAACCCCATTGAGAATCTTTGGGATGTGCAAGAGAAGACTTTAAGTAGCGGTCCGACTCTCCCATCATCAATACAAGATCTCGATGAGAAATTAACGCAACTCTGGGCAGAAATAAAATTTGTGACATTGCGTAAGTCTTTTGAAATGATGCCATGGTGAATGTGTACCGTAATCAAAGCTAAAGGAGGTCCAACGAAGTGTGTCTGACTTAATTTTTGGCCAGACAGTGTATGAAGACTATATAATCCTCGTTTCATTGTTTCACAACATTAAATCACAGTGGATGTTATTAGCTATTTTGACTGTTTATTGTTTACTTATTGTTTACTGTTTTTTGACATTAGATTCATGAGAATAAATGAACAGAATAGAAACAATCTGTTTTCTGTGACATACTTTTAAATGAGACTGCATGATATGGTTAAAAAAAAGTATATTTTTTGACAAATATTACATGTTTTATATTTTTTTCATCATGATTTTCATTTTGTCTGTAAAAAAAAAAATCATGATATTTGGGTCTGTACCAAACATACCTACATGCATTCTAACATCTGGAGAACAAGATTTGTTGGCCAGGGCATCTCTGCAGCACTACAGTACTTTGCTCCAATACAGTTTTGTCACACATTTTTCCTTTATCAAAAAATTGCATCTCCTGTGCTTGGGATATTGTATTTGGCCATATTGTAATTCTTGATAATATGTTGATTACTTGTGCAGTCCAAATTTCATGACACTGGTATGGACATGTGGAGAGGGAACAGGTGGAGAGGTATTTGGGGGAAAACTACATGTTTCTTTAAAAAAAACTATATAAATGGACTTGTATGTTGTGTGCATTTGTGTTATTTACATGTAAATGATTATTTGTAACAACCTACAAATGTATGCTTAATCTGCATGGTAGAAGATAAACAGGCTTCCCAGTACAGCTGAGGAGGTTAAAATTCTCAAACTCAACAAACAAACAGATATAAAGTATCTATATGTGGAGAAGATATAGGTTGTGTGTGTTCAGCATTTCTTATATTAGGGCATGGGCCAGCCCCATGACGACGGTGACTTCTAACTATAAACTAACACCAGGATGAGGTGCCATGATAAAGAGAATACACAGACTCAAAGGCTGTTTCACGTAACTGAATGTCTGCCTCTAGCATTGAGATGACAGTATCCAGTAGGGTTGTTATGATTAATCACTGATCGATTGATTGCTTCAATTTTACCAATTAAAAGAAACATAAATGTAGGACACATTAAGTGATAGTCGGAGTAATTTTGCCTCATTTGACATTGTTTTGTTTGCTGATTGCATTTGCTGAATGAGGAAACCTAAGCTTAAAATGAGAAAAAAATGGAAAAAAAAGGAAATGAGAAAAACCTTGCATTTTGTAATTGATTGTTAGCGTTTTCAACTACCATTTAAGGATAATGCACAAAATATGCAACGCTAGTAGCTATGGCTGGGGGAAATACTTGATTCTTAGATGCATTGCGATGCAGACATGGAACAGCCATGTCTTTCCTCAGAGCTAACAGTGCAGCAGAGAGGCCGCTCTCCACTGCTGGAGAAACAACTTTAATAACAACACACACAGTGAAACACCCTGCCTCCCCATCATTTTGTTATTGTTATTAGGGCAGGAGACTGTATGATGCTTTCAAAATCATTCATTCATTAATTGATGTGATTAACTCTTTAAAATAAAAAGGCAGACAAAAAGATTCCCACCCTTACATGTAACATGCGCATCATGTTTACTTCTAAATGATGCAACTTCTTGAATTTTGGTGAGGGCGGCTGAATTTGACCAGCTGCAGATAAATCCAATCCAGTCGGCATCCCGATAAAGTTTAAGATTTTGATGCATCAAGATATCTCAGGATGCATCAAGACTTCGAAATCAAATTGGGAGGCACCCAGAGATTCCCTCACCTACTACTAACCAGCCAAGTCCATGTTTACAGTCAAGTGATTCACAGACTCTGCATACCCAGCTACCAAAGTACTATGTGCTCTAGTGACTTGATTAGATTATCAAACAACCAAAACAGGCAGCACTCATTGTCAGACTGTGGTAGATATGAATTCGGACAGACTTTTCTTGGACATCAATCATGGAAAATGGAAACATTGCAAATTGTACTTTTTTTTTATGAAGCAGCAAAAATGTTGTAACATGACAAGTTTCAGTTAATTTGCATTCCTTGACATTGCACATCCTGCAGTGTAACTGTTGCATATGCAAACATTGTGATGTCAATGCTAAAATGATGTACTGTGCAGTGCTAGAATTGAATATACATTAACAAAGTGATTGTAGAGATGCACCAATTTCAATTTCCTTGGCCGATTCTGATTTTAATTATGGGTCTGACCTGCCAATTCCAATTTTCAGTCTGTCTAAGAACCATAATTGACAGAATGCACAAACATTGTCGTAAGTTTTCTTTAATGTAAAATTAAATTGGACGTTCATGATAAAAGACTGACTATTAAATATTTTTTACATTTTCTCTAAAAGTGCTCCAGATTACAGCCAGGTATTATTTTATTTTTAATATGTACCAGAGAGGAGCACAATCTTGCTTGATCTCACTGGGAACAAATTTCAGGTGATGTAAACAAACCAGAAACCGACGTGGTGCAACAGTTTGCTGTAGTAAAACTTTGCAGTGAGAAAAACAGAAGGAGAAGTTAAACAAGTCTGAAGGAGAAAATCTTTGGGGAGATCCATCATTACAGGTTGTTTATTCTTCAGCCAGAAGTGGAGGTGAGATTTTACCTGTCATCCTGTCAACAGTAGTCTGCTGATGGTTAACTTTTGCCTGAAGAGCTACAAAGTTAACTGTTGTTTAGTGACACCATCAGCAGCTCAGCTGTTCTGTCTCTTAGTAGACTGTCTGTCGTCGTTGTCCTGTTCTTTGAAATCTTTTGCTAAGGCTGACTTCATGCAAGCATGTGTCTGAGTGTGTGGCTGTGACCAGCGCTGTCATAGTAATGTTTAGAGCTACAATTAACGATTTTCATAGTCAGTGAATTGGTTGATTATGTTCTCGATTAATAGTTGTTTGTTTTGAAATGTCAGACATGGTGAAAAATGTTAACGAGTGTTTTCCAGAGCCCAAGATGATGTCCTCAAATGTCCCAAAGATATCCAGCTTACTGTCAGAGAGGAGTAAAGAAACCAAAAGACATTCGCATTATAGAGCTGAAATGAGAGATTTTTGACTTTTTTTCTTAAAACATTACTCAATCCGATCAAAATAGTTGGCAGTTTATTTAATAATCAAGTAATAATCAATTAATTGTTGCAGCTCTAGTTTAGTGTTGCTGCACGCATGACGTGACCATGGTGCAGAGCATGTGTGTGAATATGACCGGTACAGAATCAGATGTGTGACACTGACTGCCTGGTCACCGGTCAGGGCCGGTCATGCTGAAAGCTGCCCAATTCTGGTCTCTGGCCAGTTGGTCGGTGCATCTCCAATTGACTGCATAATTCACAATTTACTCAAGCTACCTTTTGTCTTGTGTACAGGGCTTAGTTTTGCAAGTCCTGCCACAAATTCTCAGTTTGATTGAGGACTGGACGTTCCTACTACACTTAATTTTCAAATTTCCTACAGGCCCTCTGGCAAACAGTAGCCGAGACATCATGTGAGTTATTTTGAATTGTGGCTTTTCTTTGACAGTCTGCCCTAAAGCTGTGACTGGTGAAGCACTAGGGTAAGAGTTGTTGTTTGCACAATGTTTCAATCTCCTTCCTGTCGCTCCTTCAGAGGTGCCCTAGGCCTCTTGGTGAACTTCCATGCTGGAGGCGTTCTTATACCAGTACAGAGTTTTTGAGTCTTCGTGCCATATGCCGTTTTGCCTTTTAATTTTGTTATCATTGGCTTTACTGTACTTCAAAGCACAAGTGTCTTTTTTGTTTTCTTCTGTTAATTGGTACTTTACAGTTACCTTGTTGCAGATTTGTTTGGAATGATGTTTTGTCTTCATAATATTGATTATGGCAGAAAATTGCCTTGCCAGCAATCAGGCCATCCAGACACACAGGTGTCTAAAATCTTGGTCACACCGCACAGATGTTTTCGATTCAACTTCATGCAACTTCCAAAAATTGTTTGGATTATTTACTTGTGTCACAGTAAACAGAATGAATACTTTTGTGAATACTTGTTTATTATATTTGTTGTTATATTACATATAGCTTATTTGACCAGATTTATTTATGATAGAAAAAAAATTGTTTGTTGCTGCTCGCTGTCAGTGTGGATATCAGTAATTTAGACTGCTGACTGCTGTTTATTTACTAGCATTTGTGTTGCGCCATGGTTGGCATACCAAGCCCACAAAAGGTTTTGCTAAACAAAGGCTCAAAAAGGGATTAGACTTTATGTGGCAGTCACTCATCAGTTTAAGAATGTTTTGATAAATTTCAGGTGTAGCACAAATACAAGTCATTGAGAGCAGATCAGGACAAATGTATTAATTGTCTATTCACTTTTAAGTTCGTACAGCAACAGTGACTGGGCTGACTGGCACGTGTGTTCTGTGATGCCACAGTGAGGCTCAGGAGAATATTAGTTTGTGTGGCTTTAATTTTAGTAGAGAGAAATGACACCTACACAGAGATCAAGTTAATAAGAAAAAAAATGTGTCCCAGTCATACATGTAAACCTGTACAGCCTTTGACCACAAAATGTAGAATTCAGAGGTGATATTAATTTAACCTCCATATCACAAAATATTGAGATTCACTGCAGTCATTGCCTGAATAATATATCCATGATGAATTCTTGGTCTATCATCATTTACTGTGGGCAAATGAGAGTCATTTAGGACTTTGAATCATATTAGGTGATTTGAATATGTACCCACTGGGATCATGTCTTACAGGCCCGCACTAGAAAAAAATGGGGATTGGTAATTGGCATAAAACAATTGATGCATTTTTAGAAAAAGTGCATTTTTAGAAAAAATGTATTTAAGTGCTTTGTGTTTAACTATTTTCTGTTTTTGGTACTGTCTTTGAATTCCTTGTTTTGTCTGACCAACAGTCTAAAGCTTGAAGATATTCAATTAACAGAGAAAAATTGGCAGAACCTCACAAATGAGAAGCTGCAATTAGAAAATATTGAACATTTAATATACATCATACTTAAACAATTATTTAGATGGTTGCTGATTATTTTCAGTCTATAAACCAATCAATAACTCAACTGATTATGGCAGTTCTACCATTAAGTTTGAGTGCCGCCTTCTGTTTGAATTTAGTCTGCTAATAAGAGATTAACTGGACTACTTTTAAAATCCATATCCCTTTGATTTTTATCATGGTTATTTACTGTCCCAGGATGTGGAAGCATGGCTATACAGTCTATATTTTGGTTTGCCTTATTTTTGCCTTAGGACTAGGTTAGAAAATTCGACTTGCGGAAGCTACTGGATGAGGTTCTTAAAGGTTAAAGAATTCTTGTTACTGTGTCTTGGGTCATTTGATAATCATTTAGGGTCAAGTTTAATGCTAAGTCCATGTAGCAGTTCAGTCTCAGTTTAAGAAGTGAGGTGCCAATATTCCACTGGCCTTTGAGCCAATGCCTCAAGACTTTTCACAGGTGAGCTTTAAGACAGTAGCCTGTGATGCAAGGCCTGTCAGTGTTGATTCAGAGTGCAGATGAGAAATATCCTGACATGGTAAAAGTCCTCTCAGCAGCTCAGCGCCGTTTGATGTGGGAGCCCCAGAGCAGTGTGATAGAGAAACACATCTTTCTAGTTCCAGTGTAGCAGTTTGACTCCAACAAGACCAGGACACACCAGCGGCCTGCATCAGTGGAAGTGAAATGAAACACTTCAAATGAAAATAGAAACAACTGTGAAATGTGACATAGCAACGCAAACCTGAGAACAGAGTCGTGCAGTTACATGAATAAATTGGTCATTTCAGGTGTATTCAGGTCATTTCATTCATTCATTCATTCATTCATTCATTCATTCATTATCTTCCGCTTATCCGGGGCCGGGTCGCGGGGGCAGCAGTCTGAGCAGGGACACCCAGACTTCCCTCTCCCTGGACACTTCTTCCAGGTGTTCCGGAGGGACCCCAAGGCGTTCCCAGGCCAGCCGAGCGACGTAGTCACTCCAGCGTGTCCTGGGTCTTCCCCGGGGCCTCCTCCCAGTGGGGCATGCCCGGAACACCTCCCTAGGCAGGCGCCCAGGAGGCATCCGATATAGATGTCCAAGCCACCTCAGCTGACTCCTCTCGACGTGGAGGAGCAGCGGCTCTACTCCGAGCTCCTCCCGGGTGACAGAGCTCCTCACCCTATCTCTAAGGGAGCGCCCCGCCACCCTGCGGAGGAAACTCATTTCAGCCGCTTGTATCCGAGATCTTGTTCTTTCGGTCATGACCCAGAGTTCATGACCATAGGTGAGGGTAGGAACGTAGATTGACCGGAAAATCGAGAGCTTCGCCTTTCGGCTCAGCTCCTTCTTCCCCACGACAGACCGGCGCAACGACCGCATTACTGCTGCCGCCGCACCAATCCGTCTGTCGATCTCGCGTTCCATCCTCCCCTCACTCGTAAACAAAACCCCAAGATACTTAAACTCCTCCACTTGGGGCAGGGACTCTTCTCCGACCCGGAGGGAACAAGCCATCTTTTTCCGGTCGAGAACCATGGCCTCAGACTTGGAGGTGCTGATTCTCATCCCAGCTGCTTCACACTCGGCTGCAAACCGCCCCAGTACAAGCTGAAGGTCCAGGTTCGAAGGAGCCAACAGGACAACATCATCTGCAAAAAGCAGAGATGAGATCCTGTGGTCCCCGAATCGGACTCCCTCTGGCCCCTGGCTGCGCCTAGAAATTCTGTCCATAAAAATAATGAACAGAACCGGTGACAAAGGACAGCCCTGCCTGAGTCCAACATGCACCGGGAACAGGTCTGACTTACTGCCGGCAATGCGAACCAAGCTCCTGCTCCGATCATACAGAGACCGTACGGCCCTTAGCAGAGGGCCCCGAACTCCATACTCCTGAAGCACCTCCCACAGAATGCCACGAGGGACACAGTCAAATGCCTTCTCCAAGTCCACAAAGCACATGTGGACTGGTTGGGCAAACTCCCATGAGCCCTCAAGCACCCTGCGGAGGGTGTAGAGCTGGTCCAGTGTTCCACGACCAGGACGAAAACCGCATTGTTCCTCTTGGATCCGAAGTTCGACTATCGGCCGAATTCTCCTCTCCAGTACCCTGGAATAGACTTTACCAGGGAGGCTGAGGAGTGTGATCCCCCTGTAGTTGGAGCACACCCTCCGGTCCCCCTTTTTAAATAGAGGGACCACCACCCCGGTCTGCCAGTCCAGAGGCACTGTCCCCAACTGCCACGCGATGTTGCAGAGGCGTGTCAGCCAAGACAGCCCTACAACATCCAAAGACTTGAGGTACTCAGGGCGGATCTCATCCACTCCCTGTGCCTTGCCACTGGGGAGCTTCCGAACTACCTCAGTGACTTCAGCTTGGGTGATGAATGAGTCAGCCTCTGGGTCCCCAGCCTCTGCTTCCTCTACGGAAGATGTGTCAGTGGGATTGAGGAGGTCCTCGAAGTATTCCTTCCACCGTCCAACAATATCCCCAGTCGAAGTCAACAGCTCCCCACCACCACTGTAAACAGTGTTGGCAGGGTACTGCTTCCCCCTCCTGAGGCGCCGGATGGTTTGCCAGAATCTCCTCGAGGCCGACCGGTAGTCCTCCTCCATGGCCTCCCCGAACCTTTCCCATGTCCGAGTTTTTACTTCCACAACCACCCGGGCCGCAGCACGCTTGGCCTGCCGGTACCCGTCGGCTGCCTCAGGAGTCCCACGAGCCAGCCAAGCTCGATAAGACTCCTTCTTCAGCCTGACGGCATCCCTTACCTCCGGTGTCCACCACCGGGTTCGGGGATTGCCGCCGCGACAGGCACCGGAGACCTTACGGCCACAGCTCCGAATGGCTGCATCCACAATGGAGGCAGAGAACATGGTCCATTCGGACTCGATGTCTCCAGCCTCCCTCGGGATCTGGTCAAAGCTCTCCCGGAGGTGAGAGTTGAAGACCCCTCTGACAGATGGTTCCACCAGACGTTCCCAACAGACCCTCACAGTACGTTTGGGCCTGCCAAGTCTGTCCAGCTTCCTCCCCTGCCAGCGGATCCAACTCACCACCAGGTGGTGATCAGTTGACAGCTCAGCCCCTCTCTTCACCCGAGTGTCCAAGACACACGGCCGGAGGTCAGTTGACACGACCACAAAGTCGATCATTGACCTCCGACCTAGGGCGTCCCCATGCCACGTGTACTGATGGGCACCTTTATGCTTGAACATGGTGTTCGTTATGGACAGACTGTGACTAGCACAGAAGTCCAATAACAGAACACCACTCGCGTTCAGATCGGGGGGGCCGTTCCTCCCAATCACGCCCCTCCAGGTAACACTATCGCCACCCACGTGAGCATTGAAGTCCCCCAGCAGGATGATGGGGTCCCCAGTCGGAGCACTTTCCAGCACCCCTCCCAAGGTCTCCAAGAAGGCCGGGTACTCTGCGCTGCCGTTTGGCCCGTAGGCCGAAACAACAGTGAGGCACTTATCCCTGACCCGAAGGCGCAGGGCGGCGACCCTCTCGTTCACCGGGGAAAACTCCAACACATGGCGGCTGAGCTGGGGGGCTATTAGCAAGCCCACACCAGCCCGCCGCCTCTCATTGTGGGCAACTCCAGAGTAGAAAAGAGTCCAGCCTCTCTCAAGGAGTTGGGTTCCAGAGCCCCGACTGTGCGTGGAGGTGAGCCCGACTATCTCTAGCCGGTACCGCTCAACCTCCCGCACCAGCTCAGGCTCCTTCCCCCCCAGCGAGGTGACATTCCATGTCCCCACTGTGAGATTCCATGTCCTGGGGTTGGGTTGTCGGGGCCCCCGCCCACGACTGCCACCCAAATCACAGTGCATCAGCCCCTTCTGAACCCTCTCGCGGGTGATGGGCCTACGGGAGGGCGGGCCCACGTCGCTCCTTCGGGCTGGGCCCGGCCGGGTCCCGTGGGCAAAGACCCGGCCACCAGGCGCTCGCCTGCCAGCCCCAACCCCAGGCCTGGCTCCAGGGTGGGGCCCCGGTAACGCCAATCCGGGCGACGTAACTGACCCTGGTGTTGAACTTTCCATAGGGGGCTTTGGAGGTCATTTCATGCATTTCAATGCTGATTGATATTCCCTCACCTATTCCCTAAGTGATGGTGTAAATCAGGACCCAGCAACTTAGTTACTTTCCTTTTTTTTAGAATTGATTTTAAGATTTTACTGTTGAGTTTTAAGGCTTTATATAGCTTGGACCCTAAAAGCTTGAACTTTAAATCCCAGACAGATCTGCATGCAGTCTCCAGGCCTCATAGAAGCACATCTTGACTTCATCTCTAAGGATGCTGGCTGTAGCTTGTCGCTGTTTGCTCTAGCTCACTCTTATCAGCAGCCGTTTGGACGATTCAGCAAAATGAATTGCTGTCAGAGGCAGTCTGTGACAGAAGGCTGAGGACAGAGCTCTGCATAGGTTCTCTTCTTAAAATGTTCCCCCTGATGATGATCATAGAGCACCTCAAGACATTCATCCCTTCCGCACACCTGGCCAAACTGCAAAACAGATGACAACGCCACAGTGGCTGTTGACACCACTAAACCATTTGGCATTTTAGCAGTGACACAGCCACACACTTGTTACAGAGTCCTGATATGGTGTGTAGCAAGAAGCACCTTCTGAAATTCTGACTCTTATGCACTGTGAATACATGAAATTCTGATGCATTAAAAAAAACTCAAAAGCAGATTTTTGCTTTAAAAATAACTCTGAAGACTTCCATTTGCTACATTAGCTTGTAGCATGATATCACAGTATGTCAGCATTTGCCAGACACTGGTAGTCCAAAGATAATCCTTGTCTGACTGCTTCTTGAGTCTGCATGGCGCTTGATGCAAATATAAACGGTCTCAGGCAGGGTTTTTCTTTTTTTTTTTTTTTTTCAAACAGAAGTCTGCTTGCCCAAAGTCAATTTGTAGTTGCCCTGTACAAATTGTTTTATGAGTGGTTATTAAATAACAACAAAGACTAAATTTGTCATGTTTGATTTAAGGCTTCAACATCAATAATTGTCAGAAAATAGTAAAAATAGTAAAGGTTTTCAAAATCCATGGCTGTGTTTTCAGATGTCTTGTTTTGTCAGTCTAAAACTCAAAGATATTCAGTTTAACATGATTTATAAATGAAGAAAAGTGGGAAATCTCCATAGTTGAGGAACTGAAAACAGCATTTTCTGCCGTCTTGAATGAAAAATTACACTAGCAATGAATTGATAATCAAAATAGTTTAATCGTTTAATTTATTTTTGTTTTTTTTACCTCTTGCCTAGCATATTTTTCTTAACCTGAACAAGCAGACAGTCCTTATTGTTGAGCCCTGTCAGGGTTATGTTTGATCGAGATCAGGCAGTAAGTATGCTGTTTGAATTGTATTAATTTCCCTCACCTGTTTCTGTGCGATTGTAATTAACTTCAGCTGATTTACATCTTTCATCCTCGTTTGCATCAGTGGTCCTGGCCACACTGAGGGGGCATTGAGCCATTTAAGGTGGGGCAATGATTGATTAAAAAATTGTGGTGTGAACTTTTTCGACCTCTGAAGGGAAGTATGGCAGAAATAGTCCCCAGATATAGAGATGATTTACAATTTAGTTTTGCTCATGAAATATGGAAACTTTTAATAATTCAATAATCTGTTACATCCGTATAGAAATACTATTTCTCACCTCGGGGCATTATGTATTAATAAGCCGTTCAATTTAGTAAAAATGTGTTTTGATCTCTTGCACAGTGGCAGTTTTTCATAGACTGTCAGGCAATGCCACTGTTAATCCAAGAGCATGTGGTCTGACTTAAAACTAAGCACACTTTTGATCTGTAGGATTAAGTTTTGTTTTGTTTTTTTCCCAGACCTTTCCCTCCATATTTCTTCTCATAGATTTTTCACAGGATTGGAGGTCACACATACGGACTCAGTCCTTGTAGGTCTGTTTTTGTCCTCTTCCACTTTCTGAACTCATCCCCTTTCCGTTTGGATCAATCATAGTTGCCTGTAATATCAGCAGTTCTTCTCACTTGGTTGTGATGTAAAGTGCACGTATGTCGTTGCAGAACATACAGAACCTGTTACGATGACGCATTTTGTGGTCGATTCTCTGGATTAGAGGTGTGGATGTTTGCTGCATCAGTAGGTGAGTTTCACTAGGCGATTCATATTTTCAGTAAGCTTGAATTTAGCTTGGAAGTTTGAGAAGCAGGAAACTGTTCAGCTTAATGTGTATCTGCCTTGGTAGCTTTTTCTCTAAACTAATTACTAAAATGGAAGAGGGTTTGTACTTGTTGCATTGCTACATTCATTCTGTATGTTAAACACAATCAATTTAAATGTATGGTTTCTCCTGTGGGGAGTTGTAAGGTTAATTATGTTATCAGTTGCACTGGGCTCTTAAAACTGACTGAGATCAAGTTTTAGCTGTTCAGACAGCAAAGGAAGGGCAGGTTGTCATAGATTTTAGTAACAGTGATAAACCCCTTGATTGGCCCATGATGGGGAACAAAGCTTGGCTATAATACCTCATGAGTAGGAGGGGAAGTGATAAAGAAAGCACATTGAGTGCAGAGTATGATGGCAACAAAACACTTTTTCCTCTAAATGCTTCCATGAATTATGAACTTCTGTCATTAGGTCATGGCTCATTGTTCACGTTTTCCATTTTGTCTGTGTCTTGAAGAACAGGACAGAAAGGGAAAGGAGAATATGTCTAGTCTTAACTTTTCTGGAGTTATTTATTTATACAGTTTGTGTACTTTTGCTTTGCTTATGTTCAGGTTCCTGTAAAATATAGCTGTCAGAGCTTCTGCAAAAGGCTCTTTGTTCGTTGTCCCACCATACGAGACTCAAAGTATGACTTATGGTACTTTTGGCATATGGTGATGCCTGACAAGAAGCTTTTTAAGACTAGACTTCACTGTCACTAAAGACATACACTGATCAGCCACAGAAACTACTCATAAGTTAGGTAAATAAAATTCATCTTCTTGTTAGCGCTAATCCCAGTTCCTCTCTCTTGGCCCTACCCCTCGCTGTGGAGTGTCCTCCACCTTGTAGCACACGATTTTAATATTACAGTACTATATTTCCCAGTCTTTTAAATGAGAGTATTTTCTGCCTTTCTTTGTCTTATGTGACAGTAAACTAAATGTCTGGATTTTGGACTTTTGGTCAGACAAAAAAGCAATATGAAAAATAAACCTTTGGTTTTCTAGATGTTGTATTGGGCAGTTTTTCAATATTCAAATAATTTATCAATTGAGAACTAATAGGCAGCAGATTAAATAATGATGAAAACAGTTGTAGTCCCACAGTTGTACTTCTGTATGTGACCTATCAATGTTTATGAGAGGTCCATTTGCTAACATTAATGAATGTAGCACTAAATTGTGGGTTAAAAGCAACTAATGAATTGGACAGTCAGAGAGCTCACATACATTAATAATTCATCATGTCTTTAGATAATTTCCTCATAATGCATGTGTCATTGAGCTGTGTAAAAGCGGTGCTTGATCGTAGAACTAGATTCTATCTCTGTTGTAGTTTGAGACACACTGTATACTCAGTGAATTCTTTTCTGACATTTTACAGTTTACAGTCTTTCCAGGAACATTGATGATTGTCATGTTTAATTTTGAAGTTTGAAAAAAGATCAACAGCTGCCTCATTTGTTTTTTTCCCAAGCCAGTGTTGCTTATTAATACAATAGCAGACTAATCAAATAAGAGACAACAATGTGGCTTTAGGCTGGGCTGGAAGAATCTATAAATATCTCTGAAGTCATGCTGACTCTTAGAGGCCCTACTAGGGTCCTCTGTTCTCCTGGTTTCTTCTGTCATCCTCGTATTCACAACAAGAGGCCTCTGTTGTTGTTTTTTTTCATTACTGTTCCTAGTGGGAAAAAGGCGTGGGAGATTTATTTTATTATGTCACTGACATTGGGATGGGACAGGAACACTAAGCCTCATGAGTGAATGGGAGTCAGGAAGAGTCAGCTGACAGTTCTTTCATATACTGTAGCCATTTCAGCGTGAGGTCATGATTATTTGCTCAAGGCGCCGCTTATCACGTTGACACCTACAGTACTCAGGTTCTTTAGACACAGTGGGAAATTATTGCTGGGAATGAAGCGTAAAATGAACAGGGTCAGCACAGGGCATGATTAGCTGTGATTAGCAGAGGTCCACAGGAGCTGGTGGGAACAGACAGATGATGGGAAAACATTTCACTCACCCTCCTGTGTGGTATAGTTCAGTTGTTTTCAAAAATATAGTTCCCAAGGCGCCCCAAAGGACAAGTGAAAATCTCAAAGCACACCTGTATTCATTTCTGTGCAAAATAGCCTCTATAACTAACTGAATAAATGGAGGCAACAGGTACTAGCCAGTCAGAGGCAAATTTGTCCCTCTGGAGGGTTGGGATGATGCCGTCATCCATTGCTGATGGCTGACAGTAATCGCCCACTCAGCTCTCTACCACTGTAACATCATGATGTAAAAGCCCACTGTAATTGAGGTAGTGTGTCGCCTCAGAGTTGCTGTAAAACAGGGGTTTTGTTTTATCTTTGATTTATGGGAGAGGGGGAAAACTGTTGCCTGTTGCACTAAGGTTATGTTTCCATGTACTATTTATTATTTTCATATAACCCTGCCCAGTTAAGCAAAACCAAGATGCTCGGTTCCATGTGTGGCAGTGTTTTGTTTTGTTTTGGGGTTTTTTCACAACAAATGAGGGGTACACGGACATCCAGACAGAGCTTATGCGTACAGCCTCTGTGACGAAATTTACATCACATGGACCCCAACTGACCCCTGTGCAATTGCAGACACAGATAGCATGCTAACAGCTTAACTTTGGTTGTCCATTGGCAGTGTGCCACTGCGGACAATGTGATATGCCTATTTGGTAGACATGACTCTAAATCCCACCATCAAGCAACTGCACAAATGGTGCAAATGGATTGCTTGAACTTCGGACAGTTTCCCATTTCCATTTAATTACTCAACTTTTTATATAATTCAAGTAATTGTTGCCAGTCAGGACCACCAGACAAAATTAAATTATATTCAGGAGTCTAAATGTGGTTTCCAGTGACCACTTAAATTAAAATTAACTAATTTTCATCTGTTCATAGTCACTGGTCTTTCAGAAATCCAAAGTCTTCTTCTGCACTCAGTACACATTTATTTTTTTCCGTTTTAACTTGTTTTTTGTTTGGGATGAAATGTTTCGTGTTGTGAAAGTCTCTCTCCCATCAAGCCTCTACGTGATCATAAATTTAATGGAAACAGGAGTCCTGGAGAGCTGTGTTTGTGATATGCAGGTTTTGTGATTTTCTTTGTTATCTTAATTCTCCCCAGGGTTCCAGGTTGGTGTGGTGAGAGAGCAAGCTAATTGCGGGGAGGAGGACCGCCTGGGGCAACGTGTCCCTGGCTCTCAAGGTATGAGCACACCAATCAGCTAAACAAGTTTTTTCTCAAATGTGTTCACAGACATTGCAGTGATCTGCCACTTTTTGAAGTATTTTTGTAGTATTAAATGTTGTATGTAACCAGATTACTATCTTCAGCCAAATCATCTGCAAAAATCTGTCTTCAAATGGCCAAATAATTTGTAAACTCAGGGTTCATATGGGTGCTGGAAATCCTTGAAAAGATTTAAACTTTAATGTAGTGTTTCAAGGTTTGAAAAGTGCCTGAATTTTGGATAAAATACTGTCAGTGTTTAGATAAAGAAATAAAATGACTTGGATATTAGCTCTGCCAGGTTATATAGGATGCCAAGACTATTCACAGACAGGTGGACATTTTGAATCACTAAACTTTGTTGTGTGTTGTGGATGTTTATAGCACAATACCATTTGATTTAATGTGATAAAGATGTGAAAAAAGCACTTATGTATATAAATATGTAATATACCACAGCTGTAAAATGCTGGAAAAACCTGAAAACACACCTTGCAAATTCTTGAGAAGTGCTTGAATTGGTGTAAGCTTGAAAAGGTGTAAGAACCCTGTAAATCCTGTTGAACTGATTGCACTGCTGATAAACTAACTAGCTATGTGAAGGGTTAGATGCATTGATTTTGTGTCGGTCTCCCAGCCTTGCTCCTACACAAGTTAACCTGAATCAAAGTATAACTTAACTTGTCTTCAGCTCGAGTTAACATGTAATGTATTTATACTGGAGCCATAAACAGGGTTAACATTGTCAGGCTTCTCAACCACCAGGTTTTAACTTTGGCCTCTGTCTGTTTGGGGCCTGTAATTATGGAACCCTTTATGTTTTCTGAGGTTACAACCCTCTGTAACCTTAACAGATGATTCCAACATAACAGACTGTGTAACAATCTTCAGTTACAGTAACCACATGAGCTTCATATTTTTAAATCCTTTTGGGTACCATTTTCATGTTATCAGTGAGTCACCATGCTAGGACAGCAATCTTGTCTTATCTCTTGAGTGTATCCATAATGCACTGTTGTTGGTATTTCTTGTCATAGCACAGAATTGGGAGGGAACGTTCTTTTTGCACTGCACTCACTGCCTAGCGCCGGCCAGGGGGTGGCTATTGTAAAATACTAGGAAGGGCTTGGTCCTAAGCAAAATATCCCGCTGTATGCCAGAGAAAAAGTCCACACGGGTGCAGCTGGCAGATAAAATCTGTGTGTGGGGGCAGTGATACAGGATCAGTGGGTGTTAGAGGGTGGTGGGGGCAGCAGCAGGGTGGCCCTATAGGCACCATGCCCTGACACACCATGCCAGAGTCCCTCTGGCACTTCATACTTCACTTCATGTGGTTTTGTATTATTTTTTGTTTGTTTTCTGCACTCTTTCTGTTTTGTGCCCCTCTACATTTGATTTAAAAACATGACTTGTCAAAGGCATCTGTGTTGCCAGTTCCAGCTGAGGCCCCAGTAAAGTCAACCTGATTGACTAACACACACACAAAGTGACAGCATGCCTTCTTTGACAGCTGGCTAGTCCTCGGGGACACAGAGAGGAGGAAATGGGGATGAGCTTGATATTGGGTAACCCACATATCTGATGACTCAGTTGGTCTGTGTGTGGGTGTGTGACACTCTTAAGAGATAATCTCAGGTGTTGTGAGGTTGAGCAGCTGTCTGGGAAGTGCTGTGCATTCTTGTAGTTGGAGCGTGTCCCTTGTGCTCCACTGAACTCCTGACCTATGTTAGGTTTATTGCATGTTGTATCCACAGACGGTAATATCTTATTGCTCTTTTCCCTCAGAGAGTTCACAGTGGGTTAAATAGGTTTTACCAGAGCTGAGACAAACACTTTGATCCCTCCTCACCCTGTTCCTCATTGAAGTCCATGCACTCATGAACTTTTCCTCAGTACATGTACTTGTCTCAAAAGTTTCTGAACATTTTCTTTATAGGTTGTCTTTGCATAAATATCGGTGAAACTGAAAAAGTTTGTTTCATGCTAACTCCCATGAGAGTTATTGGTAAAATGCATCACAGTTTCATTATCCTACACTTTGTGATAATGTTTATACCAATATTATGAGAGATGGAACCTATCCAAAATCAAGGCCTAATACTGACATAAGGCATTAATCAGGTATGGGACTTATGTCACCAATCCGCTTTCTGGTCTAAATTCCACAGCGCCATGTTACACCAGCTTGTCAGTGTTACATGTATTTATTGTTGTATTATATTTTTTCTTCGGCAAAGACGTGTTTCAATAATTACCCTGAGGAAGTTAGCTTTGCCATATGATTAGCTAACTGGCTAGCCCAGCTATCTTGTCCTGCGTTACTGTGAACACAGCTAAACAGTTAATCTCGGGGAAACACTGTGTACCTGCTAGCTCACTCATGGTGTGACAATAGACCAGCAGAAAAATAACAATTACCAATAACAATTATTAACATAAACCACCGTGTTCTGAACAAACACATTAAAACATATTTCAAATGCACTTAAAATGCATAAATAAACCAAAGGGAACAGAGGAGAGGAGTGCCTGCAGGGAGAGAGTAACAGAGTCTTGATTTTATAGGCTGGGAACATCGGCCTCAGGTGTTACCAGATGGCACTGATGACCTACCTGTCAGTCAAACAGTGAGGTGAATTATAAGCTGCTGAACAGGCAGCAGCACAAGTTGTGACGTTTGTACGTAAAATGTATGGAACGGTAAGATACCAAATGAGTCTGTGAAGTTTGGGAATTGTTAAAATCTTACATATAATTTGTTACCAAGTTTGTTGAAGTCTTGTACATCTGCTTTAAAAGAGAAATGATTTTCCCAAGTGTTCCAGAACTGTCCCGAATTCTACTTGAAACTGTCCCAGGCTTTACATGGTCCCAACTTATTACTTTCATGCACTGCACATTAAATGACAGACATGTAAGAGAACACATGTATTGACAATTATCAATAATGTTCATTTAGTACAGGCAACTTTTCTGGCACTGATACTAAAGCAAAGCAACCTTAAACAACACTGCATATTACAGTTATGGCATTCAACTTTTGTGACCATTTATACATAGAGACAAATTTTACAGACCTCATTTCTCTTACCAAGGGTGCAACATGTGAGGGGAAGTACTAAGGGTTGGGTGCTGAAATCTGGTGCCAGCATGGCACAGAATCACAACACAGATGACGGTGCCTCAGTTCAGCACTACACGCCAGTACTATCTATTGAAATAGTTGCCTGCTTGTGCAGATGTTATAGACACACACCAAACGTGCCTAGTTAACATCACAGCAACACTCACTCTACATGATTCCAGCAGCAGGTAGCCTTCTGCTAGGTAACAGCCTAGTTTTAGCATCAGTAGGATACCCAGCCCTAGAGATACTATAGACTACTACAAATACATCAACATACAAATGCTAAATCATTGCCAAATGCTAGCTTGATGGATACACCTTTTCTAAGCTAAATATATCACAAATATGCAACAAAATGTAACACTGCATATTTTTACAAATGTTAACATAGGCATACACCATTGTGAGTGGCTGATCATGAATGACTGTGTATGGCTGTTATTATGTCACTTTATTATTTCAGGAAAAAAGTAACCATTTACATTGCCAATATGTGGTCAATCTGTCACAATTATGCTTATTTCAATATTTCAATGTTATGGTAACAAGATTCTCCACTGTCCCAGAATTGTCCTAGACACCATATATTTGTGTTTCAACTGCTGTTTTTATTATCTTTAGGACAATTCATCCACCTTATAACCATGAAGTTATATATCATTTATGCATGGTTTTGTAACCACAGAAATGTAGAGTTAATTGCATAAAATTAGAAAAGAGTGAATGATGGGTCTTTCCCTTTTTCAGTTTTTTTTTTTTTTTTTTTTTTTTTTTTACATTATTTTATAAAGGAGACAGCTAACGCAAATGTAAAAAATGTGTGGCTGACTAGTATGCCACATCACAAAGCTCTTTTGCATCATATCCTTAGAAAGCATCTTGTGACCCCCCCTCGGGTTTCTCTCCATCTGGCGTTGAGCCACTGTTTTGATAGGTTGCTGAGGAGCTGAAATGTTTTTCCAGTGTTCACTGTTCACCCTGACATTTTGTCTGTTGCGTTTGCAGTGACTAAAGGGGGGGCAAACTGTTCTGCAGCATGGAGAAGGAAGACCTGAAGGTCCTCAACAAAGGGGAAGAGGAGGAGATGGTATGCCTCTTTTTTTTTCATTCAGTTTGTGGCTGTGTACTTTAAGACTTATCAGACTGCACCCCCTTTTCTCCTTCCACCTTTTAGGAGCTGCAGGGCTACCGTCTGTGTCGTTGGCGGCTGGCCCTGGTGGGCCTCGGGGTGCTGTGTACAGGGGGCTTCCTCCTCCTGCTGCTCTACTGGATGCCAGAGTGGTGCGTCAAATCCACCTGCACTCGTACCACAGTCCGTGATGCCGAAGTGGTATTGCTGCGCTCCACGGTAGGTTGCAAATAGTGATGATTTATTGATCTGTGGATCAACAGAAATCAAGGACTACCGATAGATCGTTTCAGTTATTTTTCAAGTAAAAGTGACACATGTTTTCTATTTTCAGCTTCCTAAAAAGATGATTTATGGCTTTCCTTTGTCATATACAGGGCTTACGCCAGGGTATTGCAAGCTTGGCTCGTTTTATGATACAAAAATGTATCTATTGACCAAATTCTTACAAATTAAGAATTTAAGGAATAACCCAAGCCAGATTCCTGAGTCTTGTTTGCCACCTGCTGGTTAACGTAAAAGGGGTTAACCCAAAGTTAGTGACAACTCTGGAACAGGCTCACATAATATGAAGTGCAAAATATAATGACAGAGAGCCCAGACTGTTGAGGAACTAAAGCCATATGTCAAACAAGAATGGGACAGAATTTAGCTTTCAAAGCTTTCTAAAACTATTTGTGTCCCCAGTTCCCAAATTCCCAATTTTTTGGAACATGCTACAGGCATTAGAGTCAGAATGAGTGTATATTTACAATCAAAACAATAAAGGTAGTCTGTTTGAACATGAAATATCCTGTCTCTGTACTGCATGCATTTATATTTACACAAACTATTTAAATTCTTAGTTTAAAATTTGATGTTGCCATATCCCATGTTGAGCCATATAAAGTCCCGAAAGGTAGTTGGCTGGTAAAGAAGTGAATGCAAGTGATGAATTAGGGAGATTAACAACTGTTTAAAAGACAAGACAAGACGAGGTTAAGCTGTTGCGATATAGGAGCATATTGGATGGAGCAGTTTAAATTGCACTTTTGCAGGCTATTTTTGGTAAACTAATAGTAGAGTGTCAGACATCCTTTTTAAATTTCATTTTATTTAGACTTTATTTAACCAGGAATAAGCTTCAATGAGATTAAAAAAAGATTGTTCTCTCCAAGACAGGCAGCATCACATTAAACAAAGTTTCAGACATATTATGTGCAACAGTAGTAGTAATAGGATACAAAACACTCAAGGCCATCGTGTCCTGGGTCTGCTTCCCATCGTTTCATTTTATGTTACTTTTACATTTAAAGAATTAAATGAAATTATACAGTTGCCATTTGACACAGAAAGTCTGTTTGTGCCTTAAAAGAAACAATCTCAGGGTTCTGTTTTTCCCAAACCAGTTAATCACAGGGGAGTCGAGTCCAAATGCTGTCTGGTGTGGCAGCATAGGGGTATTTGAAGAAGATATGGACCTCAAGCTCATGTGCTTTTAAATCTGAGAGTGAATACAACTGATGTATTGTAGTAGTACAGTGAATACATTGAGCCTGACTGACCTCCTACAGACAGTCACACCAGCGGGAATGTACAGATAATTTACCATGTGTCCAGGAGTGTGTCCATAACAGTCATGTGTGCTTGTGTATGTCTTTGAGTGTGTGTCCCTGTGTGTGTCTGCATTCCTCCTCTCTGTGTTGGTCTCTTGGTCTGCTCACTGTCTGGTCATGTGTTTGCATTCATTCTTGACCAACTGTGTATGAATCCAAATTTCTGATTGTGGCTGTTGATTGAGTTCGAAATGTCTTAAAGCATTGGGAACAACCCTCAAGAGTAATGATTTTGCTGCTACTCACTAGACATGGGTATTGTTAGATAGGAAAAGATTCAGCAGTTATTTTATTTTTACTTTTTTGCAGAAATAACGAGTTAAATTGTTTCCTGAGTTATTGCATTTAGTAAAGTGAGCCAACACTTTTCATCATCTTGCCCTGTCAGCTGTGTAATGTTAAATACTGATTCTTGTCCAAAAGCTTATTGATATTTTGGTAGTGACAAGTGAGGAACTTTAATACCGGTTCTCAATACCTATCCACACTGCTCATTTCTTAGAGACTTATTCAGAAATAGGAATTTGGTTTAGGGTTTAGGCTGAGTCTCAAAATAACACCTGCTAAGTGCCAAATGTAAATTAATATTTTAAAGTGGATACGTGGGGGCTATATGCTATATATATCTGGATACTTTATAGGCTTTGACATAAATGGCTAGGGAAGCACAGTAAATGTCAGAGCCAATAAGAGTAAATGTATATTATTTATCATTCCAACGATGAAATTCTTGGGCAAAATGCTGAATAAGTATATTGGTGAAGTTTTTAACTTCTCTGGTAAAGTTTCTTTACCAGAGAATTATTGTTTTTTTTTCGTTATTGTTTTTGTTGTGAGTGATTTGGTTTGGTCAGAACTATGGAATACTAAAGAGATAAGAAGCATGGGCTTTTATTTTTCCCTAGAGAGATGATGACGAACCTTGGGACAGCTTTTTTTGGTTAAGCAAAGGGAGAGCTCGACCGGTCAGCACGGCATATTCAAGATACATAATTATCCATTATCATTTGGGCTGAAAAAACATCCATCCTAAATAAAGACTGCAGAATAAGTGTAATGGGTAGATCAAAATGCAAGGGGGTTATTGGATTTTGTGAATGCAGATCCTTAAAAGGTTCTTCAAAGTCCAGCACTAACACTTTGTGTGTATTTGTTTGACTAGGATGAGTTCCGGCGCTGGTTCCTGGCCAGGGTGCGAGTGATGCTGGCCCCGGGGAGCAACCCCTTCCACAGCCTGGAGACCCAGACCACCTCCCCCTCCTCCCCTTCCTCTCCCACCTGCCCCTTCGCCTCCCCTGCGTCCCCCCCTCTGGCCAACGGACATACCCCCCACCCCTCCGATGGCAGCCCAGCTCAGGAGCTCATCAGGAGATTTGCCGACTACCAGCCCACACAGGTAGGCCCTTGTCCACACAAAATACTGTATTTATACACTCACACTGAACACACCAATGATGGCAACCATAAACTGTCTGCAAGACTAGCAACCATCTATCAGTGTTTGGTTTCCAAAGTTCAGATTCAGATTGTTTTATACACTCCCTTGGCCCTTCTTTTGCTCTGTCTCGGGCACAGAGACACATGCAATCATTTGCTTGGGTTTCCTTGTGGGTAGTCTTCATTGACCACATTCATAACATGACACTTTACCCAAACATTGCACTCAACCATACAGATATAATGTAATTTTCTCCACTGTTTCATATGTTTAAGTTGGCTGCTTGTCTTAAATTTACTTTATGTCCTGCTAGTAAATGTTTGGACAACAACAGAGTAATGCTGTAAAAAAAAAAATAATGTTGCTTCTTCCCTCTGCCTCTCCTCTACTCTGTTTCCCTTTAGATTCGCTATTTTACCTTCCATAGCACAAAGTATTATTGGAACGACGAGGTGCAGAACTTTGAAGTTTTAACGTAAGCATTGTTTGATTATTTACAGAACATTTACTGGCTATTTTGATATCAGTTTGCACTTTTTCTTACAGTAAATGATATCTGAATCTATACCTCCCGATTTGTTGACTCATAAAGAGGTGTAAATTAAAATGAACAGAGCACTGTTAATTGTAATTAAAAGCGTTGACTTTGTCCCCTGCTTTGACCTATTTTCTCTCCACAGCGGTTTGGAGGATCTGCAGGTCAGCTGCTCCACCTTTCACTCGGAGCACAGTACAGGCCTGACCAGGAACCAGCAGGAGTACAGGTATCATCTTATCTGTTTGAAGGATAGGTCCCAGCAGCTTTTGACAGCCTGACTGGAGGACACAACTGAGGCCTTTTGGCCAGATTATTCTCCTGTATGAGTTACAGTAGCTTAAGCCTTTTCCCGTAGTTGTTGAATTTGTCAGGCTAGCTGTCGGCAGGGATTCATCTGAAGTAGCCAGGGGAAGTTTTTAATAATGACAATTGAAACTGTACAGAGTCCAGATAATTTTAATAATGAAAAAGCATTTCAACAACATAGAAGGAACTGATCACTGAAACCATCTGGTAATATTGTAAACCTGCATACCCTTTAACTTTTAGTGGTTCCCTGTTGTGTATCTTGCTATGTACTCTGTATATGTGTGTGCGTTTAGATATGAAGGTCTGTTATGCAACACTTGACTCATGAATGTTTCTTTCACGTCTTGTCAGGAGACTGTTCTTCGGAGTGAATGAAATTGCAGTGAAAGTGCCTTCTGTTTTCAAGCTGCTTATCAAAGAGGTACAGCAGCATTTTCTCTGGGTTTGAATTTTCCTTGAATGAAAGCAGCTTGTGTTGTTGTCCCCCTTTTTTGTGCATGGACATTTGTATAATTAACAGCTTCTTATGCCAAATATTAATATTATGTGAACATTAAGCTCATGCCTGTAATTCAGCACACATAATTTATGGACAACAGACATTTTGTCTGTTATTAGTAAATCTGTGATTGTATGCTACTAATTTGTACAAGCTTTGGAAGAAATATTGAATACTTGCCCGTAATGTATTTTTTTAATTGTAATTAATACCTCAAGGTTATTTAGGTGCTGACTCTGGAGAAATGTCATGGTCTCAAGTAGTCCAAAAATGATTTGTCAATTTTTCCATTAGTCAATAGACAGAAAATACATCTGCAACAAATTTTATTTAAAAAAAAAAACTTTTCTTTACTTAACAGAGCCTAAAATAATCACTGATCCCAGCTTCTCAAATATGAATTTTTGCTAGTTTTCTTATTCTTCTAAGATAGTAAACTAACAATATGTTTCATTTTGTTATGTGAGTCCTTGTTAAACGACAGTATTTTGGATATCTGCTTACCATATTTCTACAAGATAAGTATGAGGCTAAATACAGCGCTAATGCCCCCTGCAGACCAACACAGTAATGTGTGTCACAACTCGCATTCAAACAACTTAGGTAACATTACCCAATAGGCATGTGTATTATGTCCCACTCTGCCTCATTAGCACTTTTTATTTCACGTTTAATTACATGTGGCATTTCATTTCCTTACACCTTAAACACTGCTAACGCAGATGTACTCAGTGTGACAGCAGTACTTGTATATTTCAACCTACATACATCTTGTAATTATGCTGATAACTTGTTCATTAGCATATTAATTAGTTCGTCAAGTAGACATCTCTGTTTTTAAATTCATTGTCATTGTGTCTTCTTGCACTCATCTTTGCATTTTTCCACGCTGACCTCTTTCTCTGTTTCTCCTCCTGCAGGTCCTCAACCCTTTCTACATCTTCCAGCTCTTCAGTGTGATCCTGTGGAGTGCCGATGAGTATTACTATTATGCTGTGGCCATTGTTTTCATGTCGGTCATATCCATAGCTACCTCTCTGTACACCATCAAAAAGGTGAGTTCCAAAAAATGTTGAGACGCTTCATCAGTCCAGAGCCGTTCACATGTTCACCCACAGGATTAATTCAGCAATTATCCCCTTGCATTTCACAATTTGTGTCTGATCATCCATGTGTCTCAATACTCTGATTCAGAGCAAGACACTTAAACAAGTTTTGGCCAAATTGTCAGGAAACTTGGTACAAATATTCACAGTGGGATATTCACAAGGATTTTGATCCCCGAGTTTTCTGTTGTTTTGCTGCTACTTTAGATCAGCATTTGACCTCGACTAACATATTATTACAAAGGTTATTCAAAGGGCATCTTGGAAGATAATGCTCAGACTTCCGGAGGATGTATGCAAATGTTTTTTGATGGCCCCCTGATGTTTCCCATAGTACCAATATGAGGTCAAAATGTACGTTTTAAACAAGATATTTCAAAATATAAATGTTGGCAAAGAAGCCTTTAAGACTCAGCATGTAAAGCTGGACAGACACTGTATGTTTATATCAATCCTGTATGTTGTGTTTACTCAACCTACATGTTTTAATCTGCCTTCCTGCACAGCCAGAGCCTGGGATTTTTATGCTTGCACTGTGTAGATCAGTTGACCGGGGTGGGTGCTCATACTAAAAGTAAGCATGGACAATTCCAATAAAGCTTATTCGAACATGATGGCTGCATACTCTACAATGTTGACAAAAATTCTAATTCTGCTGTGGATAGAAATTAAGGAGAAAACCTGAGCTGCAGAGATGCAGACAACATATTCTGTCTTTTTTGCATTTATCATATATTATATCAGTTTCAGCAGAAACTACAATTAACCAGAACATGTTTATCACTATTACAATAATATTCAAACAAGCTCACTACAGTTTATAACAGATGTTTTGACAGCAACCATGTTGGAAATCGAACCATGGACCTGCTCAAGCTGCAAGACAGATTACAAAAGACCAGCAAAAATTTGGCCGGATTCTAGATCAGTCAAGAGTTAAACCCTGGTTTAATCCATACAGTGTCCGTCCAGTTTAAGTAGTGTTATCTCACCACATGCATCTGCATCTTATGTGACATAATTGTCTTATGTCACATACATGTTATATCAGTATATGTCATCGCTTTGTTTTATCTCATGTTAGCTTTGACAAAAGTGTTATTCTGTTATACAAAACTGTACAACATGGGCTAAACATTACCCAACATTAACATTGCCAATACCCAAGAGAATCACAGGAATGCATATTTAAAGACAGCACACACACACTGCCCTGCTCATGACTAATCCAGGGTTTTCAGAGTAGCATAAAGGCTCATCTGACCACGGTCTGCTGCCCCTGGCTGCAAAGTTCAGAAACTCAGCCTTAAACACCCTCGTAGTCACACAGGTAGTCATGGGAATCAAGAAACTGTCTAATATCTATCACCTGTTTTCTTTGTCCCTTTTTTCCAGCAATACGTCATGCTTCATGATATGGTGGCAGCTCACAGTATTGTCCGTGTGTCTGTATGCCGAGCCAACAATGGTTTGTCAAATTTCTTTTGTTTTTGTGCCATTCCTTTTGTGTAATTTTTTTCTTTTTGCTGATAGCCTCTGTTGAGACATTTTAATAGTAGTGCACTGCCTGTATTATTATATTTGGTTTCCTGCTTTTCTAAAGAGTGCTTTCCAAACCAACCTGACATTTTTCTGCTTCTGTGCTGGGCCAGACTCGATTACACAGTCACCCTGCTTTGGCTGTCCTCCAGATGGCTGCTAGGGTGGGACAATGCAGACTTGCAAAGAGAGAGAGTTTTTTAGACAGTGCATGTAGCAAATGTATATATTTAAAAGTACTCTTTTATGCTTCTGCACATGCTTTTTTGTGTCTGCATGATTTTTAAAATGGGTGATTGTGTCTGCAGAGAAGATGCATAAGTATCATCAGCTGTCTAATTATCAGCTGGAGCCAGTTAAAATTTATTTCAATCCATGTTGGCCAAAAGACAAAATTAAACTTATGTTCAGAATCAGTTAGAAACGTTGTGGAAGATTGCACACCGTATATTTTTGTTTATGCCTTCATATACTGCACTGGCCCCTGCTTGTGATGCCTCAGCTTTTTTTTTTACCCCTGCTGCCAAGAGAGCCGTGAGTAATGAGAGATGTGCTGAACAAGACTCTGGGGCTCTGACACACAAAGTATCTCCTTTCTCACCCCCTGTCTCCATCCACCATCTGCTTCTGTTGGCTCATTTACACACTTTTCACCTTTCTCCGCACTCATCATTTTCTATCTTTTATTTTATTACCTGCTCTCTACCTATCTGTATTTAATGCACACATTTACCTTCCCCACCCCTCCATTGCAACGCCCCTTTCCTTGCAGAAATAGAAGAGATTTTGTCTACTGATCTGGTGCCCGGTGATGTGATGGTCATCCCCAGCAATGGGACCATCATGCCATGTGATGCTGTGCTGGTCAGCGGCACCTGTATTGTCAATGAAAGCATGCTCACAGGTAAGAGCTGAAATCTGAAAAATCTCACAGAATACTGGATATATCTGTGGATAAACCCAAAATTCAAACTACTCTTACTGTAAATCTCCAGTCCTAACATGAGTTGACCCCCTCCGATCAGGTGAGAGTGTTCCCGTGACAAAGACCAACCTCCCAAACCCAGCACCAGGGGAGAGGGGGGAGGGGACTGACAGTGCCTACAACACAGAGGAACATAAGAGACACACACTCTTTTGTGGCACCAACGTCATCCAGACCCGCTTCTACACAGGCGAACTGGTCAAGGCTGTGGTGGTCCGCACAGGTAGGTGTATGTGTCTGAGGGAAGGTATTCAGATGAGTTCATGTTTGGATAATCTGTAAATTAGTGCACATTTCCTTGATGCTGTTGGACAAACTTGGGTCCAAAAATGAAGATATTCAAGTTAAGTTTTACTGACCCATGCATACACTCCTTCATACATACATACAAATAAAAAAAGATGTACAAAAGTGTAAGGACTTCAGTCACTTATTGGAGATAAAAAAAAAAAAAAAAAGACGTACAAAAGTCTAAAGATACATAACTCACAGGTTGCACTGCAGCTCATTATAGGAGCAACACAGTATTTCAGAGGTCATAAATATTCCTTTCATTCAGGAAGCCAGCATATCATCTGCTCCATAAAATATTAAATCCACATTTGAGCCACTCCTAGAAGACTTCTGTCACAGCTCAGTCCTTGTCTAAAAGGAGTGTGAGATCAAATTTTGAAAACCTTTTCACTCAAAACTTCTCATAACTTCTTCACCCAGGTTTCAGCACAGCCAAAGGCCAGCTGGTGCGCTCCATCCTTTACCCAAAACCCACCGACTTCAAGCTGTACCGCGATGCCTACCTCTTCCTGTTGTGTCTGGTGGCCGTGGCTGGAATTGGCTTTGTCTACTCCATCGTCCTCAGCGTCATGAATGAGGTAATGTAGGAGGTGACAAACAGATTAAACTGATATCATGTTCTCAATTTGAGTTAAACGGGTTCAGAATGTTAGACGTAGAGGGGCAGGAAATAAGAACATCAGATCTTGTAATGTCCAGTGGAACCTTCACTGGCCCTGTCTTTCTGTTGATTTACAATAATAAAAATACATAATCTGTACAAACACTGTACTGGTTTTCTATCACTCATGTAGGTGCACATATTCTCACCTGTGAGCTACCCAGTACAACCACAGTTTTATCTATTGATTTGACAAGGAAACTGTGGCTGAAGCTTTAAACTGAATTTATGAGATATTTGCCCACTAGGGGGCAGAATCACCCAAAACAGTATCTGTGACAGAGGCTCAATCACCTTATCAAAGTCTTTTTGATGACATGTAAAGAATTGGACAACAGCCCAAGTATTATAATTTTCTACCTTTTATTGTGGTGTTTGTTATTGTTGCTGTCTTTATTATTGTTGTGGTTGTCGCATACTTATTTGTTGTCGTTTTGTTGTACGTCTATGTTGATATGAAAATAGAAATTAAGAAATATATTAAAATGGACATAGAGTGCTTACGTCACGTCTGGGACCTAAATTCTGAAAAAATATGAACGATTGTCCATGGCAAGAGACAAATTAATTTTTCATTCCATTTGAACTGTCACAAATTTCTCATATGTTGTTTGTCAATTTAAAACACAATTTCACAAGTCAAGAAATTCTCAGTTTGTTCACAGTCTAATGCTTTAATAGTTTTACAACAGACGGCAGCTTTCTTGACTTGTACATTGTTTTTAATTGAGAAACAACATATGTGTAATTTGTCACATGATACAAATGGGATAAAAAGATATATTTGTCTATCACCATTTTAAGTTAGGTCCCATTGTGGTCCACCGGAAGGGACGTGACGTAGGCCCATTACTGAGTCATGAACTGCTTGAGACATTAGTTTTCCTGTCTCTGTAACACTTGTTGTATAATTATAGGCTTGTTGTAAGATTAGTGTCAGACTTAGAGGATCAGCCATTCTGGGTTCTTGCTTTGGATTTGTTGTTGACATTAACAATCAGAGCAGAAACCCCAGAGCTTTGCTGTACTACCACAATGCCACATATTTGAGTCTCAAACCTGGATTTTTGCTGCCCCTTCAACCAATAAATTGGGAGTGTTTATTTATAGATTGGTAAACAAAGACAAGAGATTATCAAAAATACAAAAGATTTCTGACTTTTTCCTTTCTACCTGTCCCAGGTGCCAGCTAAGACCATCATCATTGAGTCCCTTGACATCATTACCATCACTGTGCCACCAGCGCTGCCAGCCGCCATGACAGCTGGCATTGTCTACGCCCAGCGACGCCTCAAACACATTGGCATTTTCTGCATCAGCCCACAGAGGATTAATATCTGTGGACAAATCAATCTGGTGTGCTTTGACAAAGTGAGTATTGGTGGTTGTATGAGTTCTATTTTTATTCTTCAGTGGCCAGCACTAACCTTGCATAGCACTTATATGATGAAATTAAACTAATAATGCCACCTAAAGTGGATTGTACCTGCCTCTAGTTTTGTGGCAATAACAATAAAATTTATTCCATTTGATTCAGTCAATCAAACTCAGTTAAATTCTACTTTTTGTCTACATGCAGACTGGAACTCTGACAGAAGATGGATTAGATCTATGGGGAGTCCAGAGGGTTGAGAATGGCAGGTAAGCTTTCAGTAACTTAATTTATCAAATATAGAACTGCCACTGTTGGAGTATATTACAGCTGCATCCCAAATAAACTTTAGAAATCTCAAGTCAAGCTGGTATTGCTCTGCTGACTGCCTGGTGGAAAGGATTTTAAAATACTGGAATAACTTTTTCTAATGGTTCAAGTTCCTTCATGACAAATCACTATAAATGCTGAAATTTCACTGATAGTCACAACACAATTACCCCTATGCGTTAACAGCTTGAGGGAAATCATTTAGATACCACAAGATATCAACAAGTCAACCAACCAATTTCCACTTAGGAAATTTGTTATCCTGTTGCAGGCCTGGAATTTTATCAAAAGATCACCAAATGCCAGTGCAGCAAAGCCATCAAATAAAGCAATAAGTCCACAGAAATAATGAATTTAGGGTTAGGGATGATTTTATTGGAAATGGATGAATGAAAAGGATTGTATTTGAAGTAGGCCTAAATAAATAAAGTTTATTTCACAAAATTATTATTTACAAATTACCAAGATTTATACAAACTCAAGAGTCAAAAGTCTTATTTGTTTGCTAATTTATCAAATTGTAGTCATAAATAGTCCAGATTGCCAGAGGTTCATTAAAGGCTAGAAATCGAACCCACTATGGTTTTTTTTTCCCTTGCTGTGATTCACTGGTGTTTAAAAACCTTAATGATAGGAAAGAGGCAGAGGGGAAGAACAGAGAAATTTTTGAGTGAACACCTGAGTGGTATGATTATTTATTTCCTCAAATTTAGAATAGTGGGTAGTGATTTTTTTTTTTTTTATAGAAAAGTGATCTGTGTATTTGTGTACCATGAATCAAGGGCTTAAATGTAGGCGTAACCACACACTGTTACTAAAGTATTTTTTATGCTTGTCATAGAAGTCCATTGCTTATGGAAGCATTTTTATTTATAAAATGGAGAGATGAGCAAGTAAGAAAAACTGACATTGACATATCTTAGTAAAACATGTCTTCTGTCTTCTTCAGTTTCCACCTGTCAGAGGAAAATGCCTACAAGGAGAATCTTGTCAAATCCCAGTTTGTGGCTTGTATGGCCACCTGCCACTCTCTTACCAAAATAGAGGGCCAGCTGTCTGGAGACCCGCTGGACCTCAAAATGTTTGAGGCTACAGGCTGGGTGAGTTGTTCTGTATCTATGCAAAAGCATTATGTTGGTCAGGGCAACACAGTTGGAATTAGATTACTCAGACCACCCTCAAAAAGGTATATGGGGACAAATTAACGTTTTTAGAGTCCCTGTGTTTCTTTCTTGCACACTGGTAGCCTACAAATAAAGTGGAATCCATGTGACTAGTATGTTTACACAGTCTTGATATTACTTACTCTTTTTGCATAGTGATGCACAGACATTTTTCTGATCCTCCTTTTCTTCAAATCTTTGTTTGCCAAGATCCTGGAGGAGGCCACTGAGGAGGAAACATCTCTCCACAACCGTATCATGCCCACTGTGGTTCGACCCCCAAAACAGCTGTTGCCCCCAGAGCCTGCTGCTTCATCGGAGCAGGACATGGTATGAACAGTAACCCAGCTGATCAGCAGTACAACCACAGCTACTCAAAGTCAGGGAAATCAATCTGTCTTATCAGTATAGACATTAAAATTGAAGTACATAACTATCAATCCAATGGTATTAGTCAAATATTAGAGCTGGAGTGTGGTTGTGGTCACTGTATTCATTGTCTGACTTTTTTATAGTCATACAATAGGTGATATAGGTGATACAAATTGACAAAGTTGCAAACCAGCAAACTCTTGTGCTTTAAAGTAACATCAGTAGACACTACCATCATATGCCAACACTTAAATTTATTTGCTTCTCACGGGCTCTTTTCATCTCTCATTCTAGGAACTGTATGAGCTCTCGGTAAGTAGCTTACTTCCTTTTTGAAAATGCACTCATCAAATTCTGTTTTCCCTCTGAGTATACAGTTAAAAGTTTAATGAGCAGTAAAATATGCAGCAGTAGTGTTCTTCTATTAATAATGTTGACCATTTAATGGAAATTTCATTTCAAGTGTTGTAAATTAATTTGTTTATGCTTTAGCTGATAATCAAATCTTTAAAGGTGTCAAGATTTTGTTGACCAAACATTTGAGTCACCCATTATCCTTCTGGAAGTAGCAATTTTATAATTATTCGTTTAATAATACAATTCATGACATAAAAGATTAAGACTGTTATTTGTTTTTTGTATTTGTGTCTGTGTGGGTGTGCATGTGCAGTCAGCGTATGAGATCGGTATCGTGCGCCAGTTTCCTTTTTCTTCAGCACTTCAGAGGATGTGTGTGGTGGCTCGTCTGCTGGGGGAGAAACGTATGGATGCCTACATGAAGGGAGCACCAGAGGTGGTGGCTAGTCTCTGCAAGAAAGAGACAGGTGAGATACCTGCTCTGGTCGTGAACATCACTGGAAATACTAAACATGAACTGAACCTAAATCTAAAAATATATATTTATTAATTTTCATCCTCTCATTTATGCATTTGTAAAATATATATTATTGTCTCAGCATCAGCCGCAACAAATGGATCATTATGTAGTCTGTCCAGTAAGGGAACCTCCACTAAAAGCAATTCTCCACCATTATGAATTGCCAAATTCTAGCAGGCAGCCTTTGACCAATGAGATGAGCACAAAAGCCAAAGTTTGATGTGTCCTCTCTAACTTGACTTATTTCTTGAATCTCTGTCTGTCTGTTTGCAGTGCCAGAAAACTTTGCAGAGGTTTTGGAGGGCTACACCAAGCAGGGTTTTAGGGTCATAGCTCTGGCTCATCGTCGACTTGAATCCAAACTCACCTGGCACAAAGTCCAGAACGTCAACAGGTTGTGTGCTGTTTATTGTTGATTTGACCTTCATTTTAAACCAGAGAACTTCAAGCTGAGCATTGCTGTTGCTATTTTAGCTTAGCATGCTAATCACACTGCTAACATTACACTGTCTGGCCTGCATTTGTCTAGTCTGTGATATTTGAATAAGAAAAGTAACTGAAATGGTTCTTGTGTCAAACTGTTGTTGAAAGTAATTTACTGGAAGCAAATGTATTTTATCTATGTAGGTCTTGGCACTTTGTACAAATGTGTACCGCTTTTCCTTTGAACCAGAGATCACATCGAGGCAAACATGGAGTTCCTGGGTCTGATCATCATGCAGAACAAACTTAAGGCAGAAACCCCCGGGGTGCTGCAGGACCTCCGCCATGCAAATATTCGCACTGTCATGGTTACTGGTGAGACCATGCACACATACTGACGCACAGAGACCTTAACTAAGCCAGTAATGACATCAGTATAACCACAGAGTCACACAAATGAAAACAGAGAGTGCACAAAACACAGGCTTCCTTTCATGTTTCTCTCATTCTGACAGTTATGAAATAAAACTCACCAAAAACATCTCGGGTCATCTTTCCACTGTTCCAACAATAATTAACTCTGTTTAGTTTTAAATAAACCCTTAATTCCCCGCATTAGATGTGAAAATATTGAGAGAGGCATTTCAGGGAGGTTGGATATCAGAGAAGCAGTGGGAAGGAATGGTGTGTGCAGCCAGAATATTTTCACGTCTAACGTGGTTCAGGTAGAATTACATTGTATCTTAGTTTCGCTTCTGATGGCCACGTTCTGCCCCAATACTGAACCACTTTAAAAAAAAAATTTCCCATTAGTCATGTAGACAGAAAAACATGGAAAAATAGGGCCCAGGTTGCAAAATACCAGTTTAAAAGTTACCTTTTTGTGGTCTTTTATTGCTGTGACACAGTTAGCATAATGAGTTTGCTAATCTATGTATTGGCACTCAAAAGTTTTAATCCCTCTGGTATTTACTCAGCTGTACCTGTAATCTCAACTAATAACATTTTCTAGGCTGCTCAGTGTAACTGGCACAAACCAACTCCAACATCCACCACAGGATTTGGTTTTTACTTCCTTGCTTGACTTTGACCTTGTCATCTGCCTTCCAAAGGTTGCAACACGTCTCAGAACAGTCCAGAAAATGTCTCACATTGAAGTGACTAAACATACTTTCTCTTAACAGCTATCATGCAGGTCACAAGTTGCACATGAGCCTTAATATCTCCAGAGGAGCTGATCATCATAAAATAAGTATTGAAGTTTGTTTGTAAAAAATGCAAAATTAGACGTGCTATATTTTCATTCCAGGTGACAACATGCTGACAGCCATCTCTGTGGCCCGGGACTGTGGAATGATCCCTCCCCAAGACACAGTCATCATCGCAGACGCCCTCCCACCCAATAACGGACAAGCTGCCAAAATCACCTGGAGATACGCTGACAAGCCGAGCAAGACCCCACGCCTGGAGGTGATATGATGAATGCAATCCAATACAGTCACTGAATAATAAAATATGACCTTTGCACAAATTCTTGATTGAAGTTGGTTCAACTCTATAGTAATTATTGAGGCTAACTTAAATTAGAATATGATAATGTTTTGACTCAAATCCATACTTTAATTATTTTAACAGGAAGTCAACATCAGTCTGGAGGACGTGTGTGATGTGGATGAGCACAAAACACAAGAGCAGTACCACTTTGCTATGAATGGAAAATCATTTGCTGTCATCGAGGAGCATTTCCCTGACATGCTTCAAAAGGTGCGGAGGCTCTTAAATGAGAACCTTTACTGTAACTGAACAGAGCTAGAAATGTTAAAGTTATTACTACTCCTGCTGTTTCTGTTGTCATGATGTTGTGCTATGCCTTGCTGAAGCTGGTGCTGCATGGGACAGTGTTTGCCAGAATGGCTCCGGACCAGAAAACCCAGCTCATTGAGGCACTGCAGGGCGTAGAGTGAGTATTTAATTCAAACAGGCAATGCAGCTATGAAAAACGATTTTAACAAGTCAAAGTTTATTGAAGTGTTAGATCCACACTAGATGCTGCTTGCCACTGTTAAATAATCATGAGCAGTAGAACCAAGATTCAGTCAGAACTGTACAAAAAAAGGAATTTGTCAATGTATATGTGATGACTTTTGAGCATTTGAGTCACTGCTCTTTATTATTTGCTTATAGCTACTTTGTGGGGATGTGCGGAGATGGAGCAAACGACTGTGGGGTATGTATGGCTACTTAAAATGTAATTCAGTAGCACTCTCTATGAAGACCACATCTATAGTGCGATATAGGGGAATTCATAGTGAATTATTGATTATATGAACTCTTGACTAATTAGAAACTAGAGGTTGACTGATGGGGCTTATAATACATTATGACTATGCACACAAACATGCTCTTTGCTTACCACCAACAATGAAACGTTATGTTGAAGCATGCATTATTATAGATGCATCACTATGTACTTTACTTAACACATTCAGTCATAACTTATGATACTGCATGTACTATCGTAGCATACTGTAAATCCTTTCTGTAGTTGATTGTTGAGGTGAGTATAGGTAGTCAAAATGTATTATAAGCCTCATCAGTCAACCTGTAGTTTATCTGGTCTGTTTTAGTCAAGAGCATCCATAAGACACTTGAACTTATAATTCATTATAAGTCACATCTGTAATGTTTTATGACTGTTAATGTAATGCATCACAAAACGTATGTATTTTTATGTGATGTGCGTTATGAATGCATTGTAATTCACTGTGAATGCCCCTGTAATTCACTAGGTCTTTATAGAAAGTGTTTCCAGTAATTCTTAGTGTGATGATAACAGATTGAAGTGGTCATCAATTGATTGCACTCTGGACACACATTCTGTTTCTCACTGTCCTCACTCAGGCTCTGAAAAGGGCTCATGGTGGCATCTCTCTGTCAGAACTTGAGGCATCAGTAGCTTCTCCCTTCACCTCCAGGACCCCCAACATCTCCTGTGTCCCCAGCCTCATCAGGTCCGTCTTTACTTCTTTTTGTGTGTGACACACAGTAAATTAATAAATGGCAAAGAAAATATGATTGGTAACAAGAGAAATAAAACTCAAAAGGAGCATTTCACCTCAATGGATTGAGAGTGCCGTTTCTAATATGCTAAAATGCACTATTTTAGACAAATTTATAGTATTTTAAAAGGCTTTTTAAATCATGTTGTATTTTTCTATCTACTTGACATAATGTTATTTGTGAGGCTTGTATGTTGGATGGAAAGGTAACAATATTTGTTTGCTTTTATAGGGAGGGTCGTGCTGCTCTCATCACCTCCTTCTGTGTGTTCAAGTTCATGGCTCTCTACAGCATCATCCAATACATCAGTGTTACTCTCCTCTACTCTGTACGTAATGCTGCTCATGCACTCAATAGTAGCTATGGACTTAATGAAAAGGCAGTTACTAATCTGTGATATCTGTGTTTTTTTTCTCAGATCCTCAGTAACCTTGGAGACTTCCAGTTCCTCTTCATCGATATCGCCATCATCCTCCTTATTGTCTTTACCAGTAAGTATGGGAAAAGTGACAAAGATAAGCTTGTGTTTTTTTTTTACTATCGTTACATGTCACTTTTATTTTTATTAACCTGTATCTTTACCTCCTGCCTTTCTCCTCACCCTCAATGTCTGTTTCCCGCCCATCTTCATAATTTCTCCGTGCCCCTGCTCCTCTACAGTGAGTCTGAACCCAGCATGGAAAGAACTGGTGTCACGTCGTCCCCCATCAGGTCTGATCTCAGGGCCTCTGCTGTTCTCTGTGCTGACCCAGATCCTCATCTGCTTGGGCTTCCAGACCATTACATTCCTTTGGGTCCGACAGCAGTCCTGGTACACAGTCTGGGAACCGCTTACAGAGTCAGTACCTGTGATTATTGCTTATGTATACCCCGAGTCTCTCACCCCAAAAAACTGCTGTGTGAAGCACAAGTGAAAAATAGAATTCAGTGATTTGCAAACATTTTTGACCATATTCATTGAGTACAGTACAAAGACAAGATAATTAATGTTCAAACTGATTAACTTTATTGTTTTTAGTAATTATACACTCATTCTGAATTTGATGCCTTTTTCATTTTTAGCCCATAGATAATGATTCAAACTATGGGTCAGGCCAGTACAACAGAACATCGAGCGTCAAAAAAAATTAGTGGCATTAAAAGGAATTTGTGTTAATGCATTATAAAAATTGCATCACATTCATAAATGCAGTCAGACTTCTGTGCTTTGACCAAACTGAAAATGTTATTTGATGGTTGTTGAACTGAGCTCTCTTCTCACCTAGTGTCTGCAACCACTCATCACACACCAATGAGTCTGATCTCAACGACACAGAGGTGGATGACCACAACATCCAAAACTTCGAGAACACCAGCCTCTTCTATGTCTCCTGCTTCCAGTATCTCATTGTTGCCATCGTTTTCTCAAAGGGCAAACCTTTCAGGCAGCCTAGTTACAAAAATTGTAAGAAACTTACTTCTTAATACAAATATGGCTGTCTTAAAACAGTTATGAAGTTACTTTAACATAAATTTTTTTGTGTTTGTTTGTGCTTGTGCGTCTCCTCATCAGGGCCTTTCATGCTTTCTGCCTTGAGTTTGTATTTTTTCCTGCTCTTCATCATGTTCCACCCTGTCGAAAGCATTGACGAGTTTTTAGAGGTAAGAAGACGTCAACACAAGAAATGTAACACCTTTACTCAGCTCTGAAGGCTGAAGTGTGCTGAGCTCTGTACTCTTAATATTTTGATATAATATAAAGGCCCACTCTGTAATTTTAGAAAGATTTACCTAACTGAAGTGGTTGAGGCACATAAAGCCTTAAAGGGATAGTTTGGATTATTTGATGTAGGATTGTACGAAGTTGTATGAGGTCAGCCATCTAAAAAAGGCCCCCTTAAAAAAATCCGTATCATTTAACGTGTACCCTATATTTAGGATATTGTCACTGCTGTACTTTCTGGTGGGAAACTGCCCTTATACAAGCTAAATATCACTCTCTCCAAACGAACCAAACTTCATAAGCAAAATGAGTCATTTTACCTTGCAGAACATGGGAGTGTACAGCTGCTTCTGTCTGTTAGTGTGTTAGTGTTATTTGGTGTTTTGAAAAGACAGTTCACATTCACCAAAGTCACACAATAACACAAACTAGGCACTGGTACATCTGCAACTCCTAAAGTGGCTAAAATACCTTTTGCTGCTGTCCCTCTCCACAGCAATACATTACTTAGCTTCCGTGCTTAGACTTCTCTCTGCTTCTTCTAACTGGGGTTGTGCTAACTGGCATCTACTGTAGCTAATACACTGACTATTGATAAATACCTCATACAACCCTACTTTGAATAATCTAAACTATCCATTTTAAAACAAGCCTGTTGCGCTCATAATCACCGATGAGCAATGTTGGAGTATCTCTCTGTCCCTTTTTCTACAGATTGTTTGTGTCCCGTTTGAGTGGAGGATTAAACTCTTCCTCATCATTTTAGCTAATGCCGCCGTGTCTGTTTTGGTGGAGGTAAGACACACACTTGAACACATGGTAAACAATAGATGTTTTTCTCATGTTCAGTTTTTGTTTTTTCATGCAGTGTGCTCATCTTTGTCTCATTTAGCTGGACAGCAGGATTAGGCTAATGTTATTGGAACAAATTATGTTGTAAAGTGAAAATGTTATATAGTATCTGTGATAGTTATCACTTAAATTATGTGACCATCTTTGGTTAAATGTATGCAATTGTGGATCTTTTTAAATTATTGTAGCAAACGTTTGTCTTGTCTTAATTTTTGAATAGATGAACGCTTTTTAAGAAAAATAACTTATAGTACAGTTGCATGAAAATGGATAGTTTCTGCTGGCCTGCCACACTTGGTGGAGTGGAATCACTATGTCTCTGCCTTCCTTTTTAGACAGCTTCCCTTGCATACGTGCACTGCTTAACAGACACCCTAGATGATGCTGTTTCCTACACTACCAGTCCAAAACCCCTTCACCTTTTTAAGTGAATAAAAAAAAAATCAATCAAGATGATTTTGCTCAAAATCAAAAATTACACAATTGTTTCCAGTATCTTGAGACAATGTATCAAAAGTGTCTAGACAGGACTGTTCACGCACTCTCTTCTTACTAATTTGTTTAGTGCAATTTTAACCTCACCTGTATTAACACATAGCTGAATGGAAGACAGCTTAAAGCTTTGATACATTATCTCTACAACAACAATTGAAGACCTCTGTGCAAAACATACACAGACGCTATGTGAAATCAAATTAGCCTCTCTGTAATTCTTTCCCCTGCCCACTGCGCTATTCCATAGACCTTCATCCTTGACATCGTCTTATGGAAGCTTGTGTTCAGCCGAGACAAACAGGGCAGCTTTGGCATCACTCCTGCTGCCCCGACACCACAGGTTGGGAATATCTGACACCTTCTTCTTAAGCCCTTTCATTTTCCTCTTGTGTGGTGTTCCCTCTCTCTCTGTCCCCACTTCTTCCTCTAATGCTACAGACCACACCTTTGTATTCTAACCTCTAATCAAGACCATGCATGTGCGAGACGTCAGTCTCATCTTATCTGTCCTCTTCCTCTCGTGTCCCCGACAGGCCTTTTCTTCAGGGGTTTATTAACACTTGCAGTTTTACTCAAAGCCATTCTGTTCTCCGCCTCCATTTTTAGATAAGCTTCATAACTGCTCTCATGGGCGAGTATTTTACTCAGTAACATTCTTGCTGAAGCTGACAGCTATTTTCAAAAGTAGAGCTGCTGGTGGTCACTATTAAAATACATTTACATGGAGATAAGTGGGTTTATGACTGGGGGAGTAAATTATTTTATTTGAAGCAAGTAATGCTCTCACCTCCTGTGGAAACACCATTTAACCCCACTCAACTGTCAATATGATAATCTGTGAGGCATGATAGTATTTAAACCAGCCTTTTATCAGTTTAATAAGCCCTTAAAAATTGATTTTTTTTTTCAGTCAGGTTGAATGAGATATTTATCCATAGTCAGTGTATTAACTACAGTTGATGATGATCAGCATCCCCCCCATTTGGTGAAGCAGCAGAAATATCCACAAAGGAAGCTAAGCAGTGTACTGCCAAGCAGTGTCAGCAGCAAAGTGTATTTTAGCCACCTACATTTAAAGGCCCACTAAAAAAACAGTCTATGTCTGTGCTGTATTTAGAATATTTTCACCACTTGCCATCAAACAGCCTTGTCTGACAGGAGACTGCCATCATATAGGCCAAACCAACCAGATTCCACTGGCAAAATTCCATCATTTGACCTTACTGTGCGTGGGAGTTGCTGGTCTACTGCTGCCTTAATCTGTTTATTGTTTTAAATGGTTAGCTTACATTCCCCAGGGTCACTCAATAACACAAACTAACTAAGTCACACAATAATGCAAACAAACAAACTGATTGAGGCAGCAGTAGACCAGCAACTCCCATGCTCTGTAAGGTAACATTACTGATTTCCCCTGTCGAGTGTTGTTGAGCGAGAAGGAGCTGTATTTCGTTGACACCACAGTGGTTTTCTGTCTGAAAAGGTTGTCTGATGGCAAGGTAAAGCAGTAAAATATCTTTTGCTGCTAACCCCGTCCAGCAGTACATTTGCTTAGCTTCCTATACTGGTACCCCTGCTGCTTCTCCAAACTGGGGGTGTGCTGGCCACCATTGTAGGTAATACACTGCATCTGGATAAGTACCTCTTTTGACCTGACTTCATCCAAAATATGACTTTAAGGTAGTGACATACATTACAGTGCATATGCAATTTGATGACTGAATTTGCTGTAAGTACAAAGCACACATGTAGTTTCCATATACTGGAGATGCCTTTTATTATTATCACTGCTCGTGCAGTTTCCAAGCCTTGGATACCTCCCATTGCTTTTTTGTAGAAGTATGATTGCTACCTCCTCTCCCTCTGTCTACTGCACCTCCAGTTTCAGACTACCTGCCCTACTAAGCTCTACTTAGTGCACTTATCTCTTAGATTCCCTACTATATTCTAGATAACTGTCAGTCAACACTGTCAGTGGTTCCTATCAAGTACAGAATATTAAAAATAGAAGCAGGCTAGCCTTAAGTTTCTTTTCCAGTATAAGATTCATGAGAAAATGTGATTTTTTTTTTTTTCAAACCTGTAAAGACCTGCTGTGGAATCTTTTAATTTGTCTGATCTTTGACTCCATGAGCTTGTTTTTAAGGAGTGGTCTCACTCTTTAACCTACTACTGCCAACTTCTATAGACTGTTATCATGCTGAATTTTGTTTTGAATGACTTGCATGCATGCACCCTTGTTGCAGTTTACCAGTGTCAAGAAATGTGCCTGCCTATCATGCCAGTGGCTCCTCTCCAGTGTTACATTTTGCATGCAAAAGTTATGTTAGCATGCTTCTGTCCTGATTTACATTTGTCAGTAAGAGCGTTTTTAAAAACCTGAACAAAATATGACGCAAGTTCATGGAATCTTTCATCCCTCCCTTTTTCTTACTTTTACTGCTTTATGTTTTTTTTTATTTGTTTTTTTCTTGGGGCTGTGGTATTTTCAGGGGGGCATTGACCTGGGGGCGTTTAAGTGTCTGTCCCGGCTGTGCTGTCCACGCAAGATGACACCCAAGGCTCGCTACATGCATCTGGCCCAGGAGCTCAGTGTGGACCCCGACTGGCCTCCAAAGCCAACAACCACCACTGAAGCCAAACCACGTCCAGAAAACGGTTCCACCTATCAATTCATGATCAACTCCTAGCACCCCCCCAGCCCCAGAATCTCATCTACCCTTTTCATACACTTAACACATGTTCAGTGAACGTACATTCTTCCTATTCAAACAGAATTGTCACAGGATAACTGCTTGCCATCACTATTCAGAGACTTGCGTTTAATACTCTAGTTCCACAGGCGTTATTTCAAAAGCATTACATATAAGTACCAAATAAAGTCTCAGTTCTCTCAGTACTCCTGCTGTCTCTGGCTCGCCGCGCTCTCAGGTCTCTCTTGCTTGTCTCTAAATGTCATTTGAACATCAGTAATGTTAAATGTAATTCCCGTTCCTTTTTTTGCAATGTCTGTTCACCAAAGCTGAGCAGCATTCAACCGTGGTTGAGAAGAGGGTTGATAAGCCTGGTCTAATTTGCGCGTTTGCCCCTTCAGATCCTCTCACTTTGCAGGTCTGAAAGGGATATAAAAAAGAGCCAAAGTTACACACAAAACTAGCCTCTGACATACATGTGCTGTCAGAAATGTTATAGAAGGTGTCGAATGCTAGCAAATAGTTGCATTTATACCATTGTTAAAATAAAGGTCTTAAGCTTTCATTTACAACCACAGTACTAGATGTCAGTTCAGACAAAAGTAAAATAGAGTCATATTTGAGCCATTCAGAATGATCCCTGGAAAAGAGCAGTATGGGATGAAGCAGATGCTAGCCTAGAGGAGAGAGAAAGTACAACCCACTCTGACTGAAATGGTGAGTGAGAGAATTGAAAGAGTCTGGAAGTGTTTGAGGAATACGGCAGGAGATATTCTGTAATTAAAAGTGGAAGAATGGGTGGGGATAAAGGTGGTAAAGGAGTAATGCGTAGATACTGGTACTGTAGGTGGCTGTACTGACCAACTCATACAGTTTTCAAAAGCAGCAACAAGTCCACTCTACTGCATGTTCATATTTCTGAGCAGCCACCACCTCACTTTTAGGACATCCACACATTGAGTAACTTATTTCACATTTCTAACCTGTTGTGGGCAATGCCGGCTCTGATTGCTACTGTGTAGTAATCCTATAAAGCTAATGCACATAGATTTAATGAGCTAGCATTACCACCTGGCAAGCACGTAATAGAGAGCGTAGACTTGTAACCAAAAAGAGAAGCTTTAAAGCTTACTATGGAATGAAATTACTCATTTGAGACCAGTATTGAAAAAGTCTTTGAAGCACACTGAGTTGTAGAAGATTGTGAATCTTGGAATGGCTGCAGTCAGCTTGTTCAGTTGCACACCCCAGGCAGTTAACCCAGTACATTTTACATCACAGATTGATGACTGAAACCACAAACCTCATTTGTGGTGGCATTTTCCTCAGAATTTGGCCCCAGAGTTCATACACATTTAAAACATTATGGCTTGAGCTCCTCCACTCTCAAACACAGGCTGGGACCTGTGGCAGGATCTCCATTATTTAACTTGAGGGTTTTTAACGAATATATTGTTATGTACAAAAAATAAAATAAAAAAAAAAAAAGACAAACAAAAATGAAAAAAAGAAAACTTCATCTCAACTTTTTAGCCATGCTAGCCTAGTGGACTCATTAGTCTTTTATTCTAGACTTAAAATATCCCAAACTCTTTGCTGTATTTTCATGAAATTCACAGACATTTCATGGTCCTGATTTTTCATGTCATGACACCAGCCGGTCAACAAGTCTTCAGTTTGTAACAGTATACCTCTAAAATGAATAACCGAATTCTCATCGACCTCAGCTGTACTTTCATAATAATGCAAACATACTAAATGTTAACATGTTACTGTACACTCACACAATTAAGTTATCCTGACAGGGAACAACATAGCCCTCTCTTCTGGACTAACTTTTTTGCCCCAGTAGTGGTAAATATTTAACAACCGCAAATTTGTCTCTACTTTTCATTCATCAAAAAAGTGTGTGTGGGGCTTTACACACTCATGTTGTCGCTGGTGTGGCTATAAACCTTTAATCATGTTTTATGTTTTCTTTTTTACATTTATGAGCCATGTCCTGTCAGCACCTAGTGATATCAGACAGGAGAGTGAAAGCATACCAATACTTGCATGAAGCCAGCTCCCTATCATCATGTTCTTAAGACTTGATGGTTGCAATACTAGAAATATTACTACAAATATAGCATTACTGTAGAATTAAGAAACATTTACATCAGCATCTCTGTATTTGCAAAAAACATCCGCACAAGAAATGGCATGAATCTGGCTGGTTATTGTGGACAATTACTCACATGCATGAGACCATATAAGCATCTTACATTCACAAACTCATGTCGAATTGGCTCCAGAAAGCCAGTAGTACTACTTAATTATTATTATTATTTTTTAATTTTTTTTTTTTTTTACAAAATTTCTTCCTATGGAAGACTGATTAAAAGTGTAATCGTAAATCAAGGCAAGGCATTGTGCATCTCATCAGCTCACTGTTCTTGGCACATTCAAAACATCCATGCAACAACACACACTGCATAAGACAGATGCTTGTTACCATACACTGTACACCTGTATTCATGGTATTACACATGGGCTACCTGCATAGAGAGTTAAGGGCTATATTTTGTGTTCACTGCTCTTTCTTTGGCATTTAAAGTGACACCCTCCAAAATCTGTTCTTTACGTGTCAAACACTCACTCTTGTGAACTTTGAAGGTGGTTATAAAACTCTGAGCTTCTTTCTTTATAAAATCTATTGAGATAGATTTCAGTAATGGCATACTGAGCTAACAGATGGACACTGGAGAAGTGGTTTATACTGCAGAGAGTTAAAGGGATAGTACAGATTATCAGCAGTGGGATACTTATCGATAGGCAGTGTATTACTTGCAGTAGATTTCAATTGGCATGACCCCAGATTGGAGAAGCATCAAGAATATTGCGCGGGAAGCTAAGCAGTGTACTGGAGTGGATGGGGGTCAGCAGCAAAATGTATTTTAGCCACTTAAAAACAGACCCACCAAAAAAATAATCAATGACATCTTAAGTGTATGCTATATTTAGAATATTTTCACCGCTTTACCTTGCTAGTTGACAGCCTTTTCTGATGGGTAACTGCTGTGATGGAAGCCAAGTATTGCTCTCTCCACACCAACTGAACTCCATAGGCGAAATCAGTAATTTTACCTCACAGAACACAGGAGTTGCTGACCTACTGCTGCCTCAGTCTGTTAGTTTGATTATGGTATTGTTTGATTTCAAAAAGGATTTTAAAAGGATAGTTCAGTCGCACAATAATACAAACAAACAAACAGACTGAGGCAGCATTAGATCAGCAACTCCTGTGTCATGCAAGATAAAAATGACTAATTTCGCCTATGGAGTTTGGTTGATTTGGAGAGTGATATTTGGCTCATTTAACACCAGTTTCCCATTGGAGAAGGCCGTCTGAGATCAAGTAAAGTGAAAAAAAATATAAGTATAGTGTCCATTTAAATTGACAGGAGTTCATTGCTTAGGTTTTCTGCTGGTACTTCTCTCTGCTTCTCCAAACTAGGGGCGTGCCCACCGCCATCTATTGTAGGTAATTCACTATTGATAAGTACCTCATACAAACCCACATCAAATAATCAAAACTATTCCTTCAACTGCCATGAAAGTCGGTACCATTGGAAATCATAACTGACTGAATTCAAGATGACCACAGCCACTGTAAGGAGAAAACGACAAACCTTTTGGAGCCACCTTTAAAGCAACCATAGTGTTTGATACTCCAAAGGCAGACTTAGGGTGGAGTGCCGCATTAAAGCAGAGACACCAACACGTCAGCATAACTGTATACTGTGCATAGCCTGCCTTTCATGAAGCGTACAGTTTAATATTGATGATTTCAAATAGTGTGTGTCCCAAAGTATTTTCAGAATGCTATTCAGTGGTTATGAGACATTATGTCAAAAGAATGTCAAATTAAATGTAATGTTACTCCTCCATCCCTGACAAAATAGGGCAAATCTCAAACTTCTGGGAACAGCGCTGTATTATCTGACAACATGACATTACATGTATAGCTTGTCCATTGATTATTAATTACTTTATTCATATAGAAACACAGATATCCTTAATATCTGTAATAACAAGCGTCTGAAGTTGCTCAGTTCCTAAAAGCCATCGTCTATTGAGATGCTTGTAATAATATTACAAATGCATATGAAACTAGTGATCCATGCTGTTTTTTGACAACCTCAAATTTGGTATGTGACCATGGTTTTGATGGATATATTGTTTATTTCATGACGAAAGTTATATTATTTTGTTACAGTATTCTGTGGGTAAATTGTCAGTTTGAGAAGGATATGTAGCAGATGAAGCTGGTGAGAAACGGACATTCTTGTGCCAATTTTCAGAAAGATTTTGGTATGTGGTCAAAGAAAATTACTAATTTCTTTTGGATCTGAACCATTTTGCTTATATGCTTATATGAGCCACATGAGTTTCTATACCTCTGAATATTCAGTGGTGTTTTTCTTTTTTCAATATTTTCTTTCAGGGTTCAATTTCTTTCTCTTGATACCTACTGAGGCTAAAATTGAATGTTGTGTAAAGAACGAAATTTAATGCAAGGCAATACTATGGCTATTGATTCTATATTTCCAAAGACTTTTCATCACATCTGTATTGCTGATTTGAAAAAGAAAGAGATAAAAAGAAGAAAAGTTTTATTTTAACCTGTTCACTTCTGTCAAAAATAAGTTGATTGAGCAGAAGTGGATAATGATATTAGATGTTGGATTCTATCTGTATATATGAGATGTACATTTCTAGTGTGTGCATATAAAGTCAAAAGATTTAGTTATAAAAATGTTAAATGGTTTTTTTGGATTATCAAAGGGCTGGTGTGTCTTTTTCTACTATTTTGGTACTGTGTTACAATCAGTTGTCTGTCTACTTTTGATTTGTACTGTCTGTTGAATTTATTTGTACTTTCACTTTTGTTATGGAGTTGCATTAGCTTGGATTTTATTAGGGCATGAATCACGGGCATTTATTTCACAATTTTGAATCAGTTATTGTGAAGTATGATTTGGGCACTTGGATCAATATTTGTTCTGCCGTGCTTAAACATTGCAGCACACGTCTACTGTAGAGTTCAAAATAAGTTAAACCATTCAGAATGGAAAGATTTGTCTCCTAGATTTTCTTTTGTCTCTATGCTGTATGAAACCAAGGATCTGACACAAGAAGGGAATTCAGCTTATGTATATTTGGCACCTCCTCTGTGGAGCAGAATTTGAGCAACATCTGACAATCTTGTTACTGTTCTGTCCGATCATTATTAAATGTACATATTTTACTTTCTTTGTCTGGAACTTTTTAAAAAATGTTTTGCATCCATGTAAAATTAAAATGTAATTGGCAAAGAAGAATGTGCATTGCTGCTCGATATCAGCGATCTATTGTAGAAGTGAATATACTGCTGCTAGGGGCAAAATGATTCAGTCTCAGCTGTGTCATAATTGTGCACCTTCATACAAAAAAATTCATCCATTTAATAATGTGCAAAGTGTAAATACTATAATTCCTTTTCTTCTACGCTACAGTTTTGCCTTTTACTCTGACACAGCTATGTCAAAGCAATGGATTTAATGCTGAAACCGCTATGCTCTTATACAGGTACAACATATACCGACTGTTGACAGTTAGCATCGGCCTCTTATTCACATCATGTATTTTAAACAAACCATCAAATGGCATTTAGATTGAGTCACCCACTGAGTGTATATGAAGCCTCATGTGGATGTTGTTTCCTCAGGGAAATGTGTCTATTTGTAATGAATAGAGAAAATAATACAAGTTGATACCCAAACTGAATGAAAATATACTGTTGGTAGAATTTTTTATTACGGTCCATCTGTATGTCTGCTCTTTCAGGTGTGCTTTTTATTTGCAGCTCCCACACCTCAGCAAGAGGCTCATCTGGGGTATATGTATTGTTTTTATTGGCAGAGATGTACTTTTTTTTTTTTTGAAAATTTTTGTACTTTATAATTTATTTTTTATTTATTTTCATTTCCTTTTCCCTGAGGATTGTATTTCAGATTTATCTTGATTTCTTTCTTTTCAATAAATGTTCTCAAAACAGTGCTGTACGTCTATGAGTAATTTGTTTCTAATGGGTGTGAATGGGACGCCATAATGCTGCAGAGGCTACAGGAAGTTATGTTGAAAATGATTAACATCCCTCAAATTACCAGTGTATTGCAGAAATAATTAATTTGTACTGTTTATAGCATTAAACTGTTGACAGAACAGTTGGCATCAATCACCTAAATGTATTTTGAGTTATTGAGCAGCAATAATGGACTGTATGGTAAGAAGGGCTCTAAAGGTTACACAGGCTGTAATTTTCAGGCCATGTCAGCCCATTTGGATGCATTCATTCTAGATATGTGGAGTTTGAAAGGTCTAGCTCCTGAATTGGGAAATACTGTATACACTACAGCTTCAGTCTTATGCAATTCCTCCTCCTCTCAGACTAAAGTACACAGATGTAGCTTATGTAAGCTCCTGTGTAAACAATTGCAAAAATTGGATCCCCTGTAATTCCTTTGAAAATGAGATTTGACTGCAGTGGTAAGCAACCTGCAGCCCCCAGAACTGCATATGGCTCCCCCTGTTGAGTGGCTTTTTTGTCAGCTGAAACGTGTGTCATATATGTCTACATCTCAGCATCTTTTCCTCTAAATTTGGTCATCTTAGTTAAGGGTGAACACACATACACACACATAATATGTGTGTGATGATCTTTTTTTATATATACATTCTAGTGAGCACTATTTCTACTGTCTATGTCCTATGCAGCCATCAACATGATTTTTTTTTTAATCATGTGATGACATTACAAATGATCCCCCTGGCCCAGATAGTCATTTAACACTCATCCTGCCAGCATGTTTAACATATAAGGACTACTGACTGGGATCCCTGAGACCCAAAGAATTAACTACTTTAAGAAAGAAAACACCACTATGTTAACTCATTTCTTTCTTTTAATATTATTAGTTATGAAATTAGTGTCAGCTGAGGGACAAAAAACTAATTGTTATTGTTTTAGAAAAGTTGCAGTTCATTATCATATTGTTCTAATAATAAAATACATTGGTATTTTTGAAAAGCACTCATGAAAAAAGAAAACAATGATATGCAGTCATTCAGAAAGACAGGTGAAATGCTAGAATAAAGCCCCTGTGAGATTTGGAAATGTGTATACATCTTGTGTCTGTGGTTACCCCAGGTAGTAAGATTCAGTTCAAAGCGGGGATCACAGACAAAGTCATTTTACATGTACACTGTTGCGAGCACTGTTTCTGGTGTTTCTGCCCTATGAAGGAATCAGCATTATTATTTTATTGTCCTCTCATGATGTTATAAATTATCACTCTGGGCATTTAACAAAGTACTTCCATACAGAATTTAAAGGCCCTCCATGTTTTAGATGAACACACAAAAAATTATTGAGATTGGACTGAGGGTTCAGTCCATGTGGACATTTTGGGGTTGCATGTTAAAAGCCTCAGAGGCACAAAGTAGGTTGCCTGAGTACTGTAGGAGGGAGAAGAACTCTTAAAGGCTTTCTACCACAAAGTCCCTCTTGATCTGGTTTCGTGGGAAAAACTTGGTTTGAGTGGTTTCGTGGTTAAAACAGCAAGATAAAGGGTAATTTCTCCCATGTGCACTCTTGTTGTAGATGCATAGGAACTAATTCACTGGTGTGTTTTCTGCCCGTGCTGATTTGAAGGTAGTACCACTCACAGGAAGTGGACTGTCATTCTGGCTGTGTCCTTGTTAGCTAACGAGCTAGTTAGCTGCCATAATAGGCAAACAAATGTGTACCATTTGGAAAGATGAATTAAATCGTGCCTGAAGAGTGAATTTGAAAGAGATTCGCGTTAAGCCGCTGTTGATAACAGCGCCATGTTGCGTGTCGGAAGTAAAGCTGCCTGGTAAGTTCACATTTAATGAAGATAACGGTAACAGCAGCTAGCTGAAGTGTGAGGAAACCACTGGTAGCTGGTCATTTTGACAGCTGAGGACAGCGAAGCTAGCTACCTGCTTCATGAAAATATCCGTCGTCCTAGTAAAAAGAAGATTCATTCTTTAAAAATACAATATAGGTAACATACTGTCACTGGCATGTATTATAAAGCGGCTTGTACCGGTGTTGTCGATTTGAATGTTACTTTAGCTAGCTAAGTTAGCTAGCTAACGTAATCGGGGGAATGCAATGTGGACATGGTTAATTGAAAACAAATTTAGATTACAGAGTATCGTACTTTGAGTTTCATGTGTTGTATTCTTTAATACTGTTTGCTTAGTTAGCTAACTAAGCTATGATAATAGACAGTAAACATGAAGCATTTATTTACATGTCGTATTGTGAATATTCTTGAATGTCAGGTGAAGCTGCAAGTTGGCGTTCCCTTAAAATGTACGTTATTATATTATATCTTCTCTTTGCCTGCATATTAGATCATTTGTGGTTCGGCCTTACACTAGAATGACAGTATGACAGACCAACAGTAACTTGTACGCGAACATTATTATCCTGCTCTTATCAGCTGACACTCTGTGCCGCGGAGGCGCGTCATCTCAGTACTCCAAGCTCACCTCCTTCTGATGCAGGCTGGAAATGAAGAAATTTCAATTTTACCTAGCCCGTATTACTACTTATTTCCTTTATATTACTGTTGCCATCGTTTCGATCACAAAATGATACTCATGCAAGCTTTAGATTTCCTAAAAAAGGTGTGACATTTTCATCTGGTAGAATGATTCTCTTGAGACTAAAATTAAGATTTTATGAGGGTTGCACAGTATGGATTTGATCAGCCAATACAGATGCGTGATAATTACCTACTTCTCAACCGACAAGTTAACCACAGAGTTCTGAATTTTGAAAATAAGTTCAAATAAGCTGTCGGGTAAGAAGGACTAAGATGTGGTGATTAGCAATTAGCCTATAATTGAATAAAAAATAACGAAAAAATGGTTGTAGTAATAATCTGCATAGTTGACCTGAAACAGATGTGATCCCTATAAAGGCTTCCACTGTATTACAACAAATGCTGCCTTCAAATGGGGTCGTGCTTACTGTTTTTGTGAGAAGATTCCATATGAATGCTCTTGTGGTATTCACAACCTCATTAGTGGAACCTTTCTGAAAGCTTGGCGTTCTCTAGTTGTGTGACTACTTCCCTCATGAGTTCCATGAGTATGATGTTCCCTTCAAAATGTGACTTGTGATATTCATGACCTCGTAAACATAACATTCCCAAGTCATACATATGAGTTCACGAGTTCCATTGGAGGGCAGCAAAACCCAAAGGAAAGTTCTGACTTCAAATACTCGTTTTTCTAGTAAAGTGCATCAAAAAAGAGAATGGATAAATTTTGGCTTTTATAGAGCATTTTGTCTAATAATTCAAATTAAATGCTTTGATGTAATCTGTCAAATCAGGTATTATTATAGCAAATATTCGTCAGACATAATTTCACTATCAGAGTAATAAGTAATAATATAGATTTTCCTTAATCTGCCTGGATATTTTATCAGCCCAATTTTTTTTGTACATTATATCTTACTCTTTGGCAAATAGCTGCATCATCAGGAATATAACTGTGATGACAACTAGAAGTGTCCACAGAGATGATATTTTCTGGGGTTGTGGCGTTTACAAGCGCATAAGCAAGGTGGGCTTTTGTCATTTATTGTCCAATTTTCTCGTTTTCTCAGCATGGCCTGCAGGAACCTGGTTTCTAACAACATGGGGGTGAGATTTCGGGTACCGCTGCAGAAGCTGCACCCTCTGTCCCGTGCCATTCACCACCGCTACTCGGGAAACACCAACCCTCAACGAGCACCTCATCGCACGGCAGCCCGCTATTTCACCTCTATGTCACGGTTGCCCATACGGCCTCCCAAGCCTCCACCAGGGTCAGGGGGGCGTGGCTACCAGCAGCAGCGTGGTTTCTGGGTGGCCCGCCTCGCTGCCCGGCTGCTAAAGCTCCGATACATTCTGCTGGGCTCTGCAGTTGGAGGAGGGTACACAGCTAAAAAGGTCAGTATCGAGGGTCTACAACTCAGGATTTCTTATCTAATTCCTATCTTTTCCTGGCCTATGAACTAGTTTTAGTTCTGACTTGTCATAACAAAGTAAGAGAGTTGTAAACTAAAGCTGAGCTATAAACAGAAGTCAACAACCGTATTAGTTTTACCCACGCTGTTCTTTTCCTGGGCTCTTTAAAGCGTTTTCCCTGCCTTTTCTAGCTGTGATGACAAATCATTGAAAACAGTAGACAAGAAGCATTCAGTCATGTCAAGATAACATAAACCTGTCAATGTCTCTCCAGACTTATGACGAGTGGAAGGACATGCTGCCTGATTTTAGTGAATACAACTGGGTCATTCCTGATTTTGTCTGGGAACTGAGTGAACAAATTGATCTAGGTAAGTGTGGTCCTTTTAATGTCATGATCCCAACCTTTTCTCCGTCTTTCCCACTTGACAGAGTATATCTTGTATCCACAGATAAACTGGCCAAAGCTCTACCAGAGATGGAGGAAATAGCCAAACTACTACCTGATCTAGACAAGATAGGAGAGAACTTCACTTTCCTCAAAAGCCTCCTGTCCTCTGGTGAGTGAACAAAACTACGTCCTGATAAAGTTACTACATGGTGACAAAAATCAACATTTACAGATATCAGAGCACATAGTCCAGTTTTCCAGATTTCGGATGAAGATAACAGTAATCGTACCCATTCAAACCTGTCATCCACATCTGCATTGGTCTCTGCTTATATATATAATATATCTAACATTCCAGCTAGGTGCCCTATAACTTTGCAAGAATGTGTTATTTTTTTATCCTGCCTCAAAGTGATCTTAGCAGAATAAGATAACATAGATTCAGAGTTACGAAATGATATGAAGAAATAGCCTGCTTTATGCTCTAAATGGCTGCTGTTTCTGCAACACCCCCTTCTTTATGGCTATGGTTACTAAAGGAGCCGCACCAAATAACCTTTAACCAATGTGCTTTTGATCAGTAGTTTTGTAGGCATTGCTAAAATTCAGGTCTTAGACGATGTCAAAAACAGCCATTTATTCAGATGGGACTAGTTGCACATTGCTGAGCAGTCTGGGATAGACTGTTTATTTCTAAGTTCATTTTCCTATATAGACCCTTTTAGTGCCAACGTCATGATTTTGTCACAGTGTTAGCTGGGGGCAAAACAAAGGAAAAACTGGAAGCAAACACAAGTCACCTCAGAGTAGTATAGACCACATAACCAAGTAAAAATGTCATCTTGCTGTGTTGTTGGATGCCAGAATCAAAATAGTACTCACCCAAACCCCATTGGGCAGTTTTTCTACTGTTAATCACTGGCTCTGGTTTGGTTGAAATAAATCCATAATTAACAGTGATCGATGTGAAAATAGTCTGGCTCTGTCGGCTGTTTTCCTCTTGCTCATCCTCCAGCTCAGTGGGTGCATACTGTGCCTGAGTACGTCATGGAGGTGTGCCTGTCACTCATGCAGCACATTAAGTTAGCAAAACATTTTTTTGTAAAAATCACCCCCCCAGAAAAAAACAACCTGTGGTGGACTCAGCTGATAGCCGATATATGCATTCAATCTCCCAACCTGCAGTTGTATAAAGACTATCCACCCACTGAGTGAGCATGTCTGGGTCGGCCTGTCCCAGTCCCAGGTTCCACTAGTTAATGTTAACCTTTTCAAGTAACTCTTGCGGTCCAGAAGAGTGAGTGACTGTACATATGAAGAAGAGTTTGTATTTTCTTCAGCCATTGTTAAGAAACAAGCAAACAAAACTTCCTAGGAAGTTAACATGGTTGCTTCCAACTAAGCCCCACCCACAAAAATGTCATAATGTTTATCACCCGAAAAGAGGTCTATTAATTTAAAAGCATGACCTAACAACACACAAAAACTGCTTTATATAGTCTCTGATAAGGTAAAAGCTCTATATAAGGGGTTAAGTGCAATTAGGGTGAAACTCAAACCTTCTTATTTAGGAAAGTAGGAACAATAACCATGCCCTGCCTGTCATGTGGAAAACCACTTGCATCATTCCTGCATCAGGAGATTTGATTTTACTTGCTGATAGCACACCATGGCGCAGATATTACAACCGTATGGAAGCGACAGGTCACCCTGCAATATTTTTCACTCTCCATCACGTCAGTTGAAACTTCTTTGAAGTTGTTCAGCAAATTTGCAACTGGTTTCTATCTCCTGTTTTCTAACTGAACATTCTGCTTGTTTGTTCAAAAAATATTGAATATTGTGAAATTCTTCTGAAAACCTGTTTTAGTCCGGATGTTTTAAATTCAGCAGTTTGTATCCAAAAGGACTTGATTTTTGTGACATGATTTATTCCATCAAGGCCATCATCAGGTTAAGAAAGTCAGATTATTTTATGTCATAATGCCTACAAATCTTAAGTCAGTTTTAGTCAATTCCTTAAAGTAGAGCAACCTCTCAACTGACTGGTAATGACAAAATATGACATTTTGTGATCCTTGAGGCTCTGGCCCAGTTTGGGGTGTGCTTATCTCTTTTAACAGTTTCTCATTAAGTGGCTTCTTCACTCGAAGCTCCGGCACAGCGATGGCTTTGTTTTAATACACATCATTTAGCTGTGTCCCTGCTTTGACCACCATCCCTCTGCTTCTGTCTTTTATGATTTTTTTTTATCTTGTGTTGTTCTTCCTTTCTCCTCCTCCCCTGCCCTCCTCTCCTCCTCAACATTCTTCACAGGTGTGAGTTTGGGTAGTGAAGTCAAAGGAGCTTCTGGTCTGCATCTGTTGTTAGGTGTGTAAACCCCGCACACTGTAGCGCTGCCCACTCCCCTCTTTTCTCTGTCTCTGCCGCTGTTTGACCACCATCTTGCCACCGTATTGGTATGGTTGTGGGTTCCTGCTTGTCATGGTGCGGCTCTAAAGGCGGCGGCAGAGCATCTCCCTCAGGACGTTGGCTTCCAGGTTGCAGGCCAGTGCTGCTGTCAAGGATGGCAGTGTTCATGGTTAACGCAGGTTCTGTATTCAGTGAAATGTATGACCTGTCACTAGAATGGTGACACGGTCTCATGTTGAACTTGGCTTATTTATGCAGACATCCAATTTTACCCTGTGGCTGACATTTGTTGACTGGAATCAGTGAAAGCCTCACTCTTCAAGTTTCTCTCTCTGAATTCTTTTTAAAATCTCTATTCTCTAGTTCAAAGCACAAGTGCAGTAAAAGAAAAGTGTTAAATTGGTGCAATAACCCGCCATGATTTTTAATATTTCCTTATGTTAAATGCAGATCCAGCGTGTTCGCCTTTAGTATGTTCCCTCTTCCCTTTTGACTTTCTTTAACCTGACTGTCCTTGGCTGTACTTTGTCCTACCTGTGTGGTTTTTGCCTCCTTTGACTTCCACCCTCTCTCTCCCCTGGCCTGTACGAGCTGCTTTCTTTAATCATGTTAACATTCACTAATCTTCGGGACAATCTCATTCTGGTCATTTCCTCTCAAATGTTTGGAAAATGTACATAAATTACATTATAGATAGAGCATCCATTAAATATGTCAAGATGTTGACATATTTAAATGTTTATTTTCTTGAATGATCACAAATAGTGGTAAAATACCTAAATGATATTAATAGTATAACCCTGAAGTGCATTAAGGTCATGTACAGTTGTATATGGAAAGAACTAATCATCAGGACCACACCTCTGCTGTGAGTCATAAAATAATCAAAGGACTGTTTCTAGCTCTCACTTCCCCACCTTTCATAGCTTCATTAAAATGTTTCCACAACAATTTAAAGGTTTTGTGTTTATATATTTAGTGTACTTGGATGTTACATTTGACTTTTCAGGTAACATTACAAGTGGTGCCTTTATTAACACCTGCCTCATCTGTATGGCTAAGCAGACTTTGCTTTGCGCATGGCAATAACAGCATGCCAGCTCACATCATAAAAATGTAACTTAGGCACTGTAGACAAGGTGGATCATATAATGTTTGTTTTAAATTGTTTAAGTAAAATCTTTATTCTTCAATTGATTTTTTTTCCAGCATTGAGTGAGTTTCCCTTGTGCTTTATGTCATTGTGTTTTATTTCATCCACAGTAACAGTTTACAGTAACTGCTTTTCTAGCCATGATGCCACCAATCAAAATCTCATAAAACAGTGTCAGTGTCGCACCATCTTTAAGCAATTTTCTAAACCTTTAAATTGTTTTTAATACTTTTCCCTCTTTTTGGAACTATTGTATAATGACTTGCAATGCAGTCTTTACAGTCTTTTTTTTTGCAGTGGCTTGCACTATATAACCATTATTGCTGTTTATTCTTAATATGCAGTAAAGTCACTGCAAATTAAGTCAGTTACATGGGTTAATAATTCAATAATCACAAAACACTTGCCATCCTGATCAGACTGCCTTATTCCTGCTGTTGAGAATAAACGTTGTGTTTGGGAGTTTTAAAGCTTTGGGCAATTGAGGTAGAAAAATTAAAAATAAAATTAAAAACTTTTTCATTTCCTGTATGTTTGATGTATGTATTATTTTCCAAACATTTGAGATTTAATCATTCTGGTCCAATTTTCTAGTCATATGCATGCTTTAAGTGATAGCTACCTGGCTTCTTTTCACTATGGGCATTATTTCTCTCTAATCTTTTTTATATTCAGCACTCAATCAGTAGTAAAAGATGCAATTCAGGTAACCTCATTCTGTGTTGTTGTGTCTCCTCTGGTAGAAACCTCAGGCGATCCTCAACTAAAAGCCACAGATTCATCTGCTGCAGCCACACAAGAGGCCAGTGACAAGCAGTACAAAAAGGCAAGTTTATAAAACCTGCTGACACTTCTCAGCTTTGCCCTCTGTAGTCTTCTACCGCTCGGCCTCACTCAGCTCCTTTCTGCAGCTTGGCTACCTTTCACTTCAGGAGCAAGAACTGCAGTGGACTGAATCAAAATCTGCTCAAAGAAACAAACCCAGCAGTGATTGATGGGGCAATGTCACCTTACATAACTTGTAACAAGATGATTTAAAAAGGTAGCTTATGTGAACATATGCACTCATGAAGCAATAGAAGTGAGCTATAAATGGCATACATTTCCTAGTACAGAGAAACTGAATATCTTTGGGTGTGTTTTGAAATGATCAATTCTACTGAATGTGAATTGTGAGTTTCACACTAGCTGTTGGCTTACAATACAGGGTGTCCATAAAGTCTCTTTACAGTTTAACAAATTTATTACAAAAGAAAATTAATAGACAAATCTGTGGAAATTAGTTGCATGAAGCACATCAAGGCGGTACTCGATTTCTTAACTTGTTCACTGTAGCATAGCCTTATCAATGGTGGCAATGGCATCGGTGATCTTTTGCTTCAGGTCGACGGTGGATGTCTTCCATACTTAATCCTGTAGTTTTGTTGAGTCTGCGTTTCTGATTTTGTTTCAATAAACCACGATACACATTGTGCCTTTTCTTGAGGTGTAGCCATTTTTTAGGGGTTTATTTAACAGAACCTATTTCATCAACAGGGTACCTGAAATACACAAATGCAATGTGATTAAAAACTTTGATAACCACTGAGTACATAGAACAAATCTGATTAACATATCTCATCAGTTGCTTTTGTAATACATTTTTTTAAATTGTGAAGAGTCTTTGTGGATACTCTGTATAATGGAGGTAAGCTTTTTAGGCCATGTGGTAATGTTATGATAAGAAAATTTTTGACAGTCATGCAGTAACAGTGTCATTAACAATATGGTTAGTTATCCAGAGTTAAAGGCAAGTTTTATTACAGAGCAGCTTGTTTTAAAGTGTGTTATTACATGATCTGTTTGTATCATTAGCATTTTCATACTGTATTTCACTCATTCTGACAGAGTATAACCTGAGACTTTTTGTCAACTGACCATTGGCTCTCAACTCTTTCTCCATTCCCTTTTCTAGCTTTATTTTATGCAGCAATCTCTGGCAGAGCACTTTCTATCCACGTGTTTCATTTCTGTTGTCTTCTCAGTTTTTTGTTCATTTTATGTTTTGCTTTTTTCCCCACAAAGTGCCCAATTTCAGTGTCCCTCTGTACTATCTTTATGTTTTTGTGTGTTTTTAACACTGTACAGAGTTAAAGTTTAAAGACTGAAAATATGATTTGAAGATTTGACAGTAAATATTAAGAAGGGCATTTAAAATATAGCTAGCAGCTTTCCTCTCCTCTGCCCTGCTTTTAGTCTGCAATCATGGTCTCCAACATGAGTCCATATATCACAACAGCTCTTACAAATTGATTTTTCACTTTAAATTATATTAAATAGGTTTTGTAAGTGCCTTTTACAGAAATTAAGCAAAAAGACAGCACAGAGTTAAATGATGATCTCATGTTGGGGACCCTTGAACTAAAGCAAATTTCATCTGCTATACAATATGCTTTTTGCTTCACTCCTGATAGAGAAATATCCCAGTGCTTGCTTTGCCTATTTAATCATCATCATCATCATCATCTTCAGCCTTTTAGACCGATTATGCATTTGCAACACAAAACCTGGTTATTATTTTACCTTTCCAGTAAAGTTTCCACTGTCTAATTTTATATGTATGAAACTCAGTTGTTTGAATCACGTTGAACGTACAGTCATTAATCCTCAGTGCTGCATGATAGTGAGGAAAGAGAACAGAGTCACTGTTGTTGCCACTTGCTGAGAGGTGCTGGTTGTGGTATTAGTCACCTCCTCTGCCTTCAGTCTGGCAAAGTTTGGCATCTCCCCTTTGTGTTTGAGAGAGACTGACTTTGTTGGGTCGCACTGATGATGGTGGCAAGATTACCAAAGCCAAAGACCTTTATTCCGTTAAACCTGAGCTTTGACTGTAACATGATGACTGAGACACTGGCCGGATTTCCTCAGTCTGTTGTCGCCCTGTGTTTGGGTGCAGCATTTGCCTGTGTGGCTGACCAGCGCAGTGGCTGGTTGTTGTCTTTGTTGCTGCTCCTACCTGTCTCTCACTATGACGTACCCCAGCAGGGTCTGCTTGGCGAGCTCGTTCTAATTCAGCAGCAGATCCAGCGGCACGAGGAGGAGGTCCGGCGGGCCGCAGCAGCGAATAATGCGCGTCCCCCACCGCCAGAGCCTGCTCCCAGTCCGCCTCCGAACCCCAGCCCCCCTCAACAGAAGCGCAAGGTGAAGGTCCCAACCCACTTAGATCCGCCCTGTCCCATCAACGCCTCCTAAAAGATAACAGATCCTAGGACAATTTCATTTCTACCAGCTGCCTTGACAAAGTAGTAGAGCAATTTAACACCAGGCTGAAAAGCAGTGTTTCACTGCCCTCTCTAGTCAAAACTTTCCAATCTGGGTTGTACTTTATAGAGCAGCTCGGTAACAATATGGTAATAGTGGGGTAGTAGTTTGATAATAAAAAGTTAATAAGTAATACCATTAATTACCAAAGTAAAAACCAGGTAATAGCTTGGTATTAACAGTGGGTAATGTAAATCTGTAATTTATCTAAGAGGGTCCAATGAGGGGCTAAAAAATGAAGGGCAATAATGGGGAAACACATTTTAAGATAGAAACAAGGCAATACTATGAAAAATTAGTGATATTTTAGTAACAATATGACAGCTTTCTAACAATAACGTAGTTATATCAGTAATGTATTGTTAAAAAAGGGTAATATCAGTGTAATTCTGTCAGTGTAAAATCATATGGTAATTCTGAGAAGTCAAAATTGGTTATGTACCATATTATAAAATTGAAATAAATCTTCCCATATGTTCCAAAAATCCCTTTTGTTTCAAGGTAATACTATGCAAATTATATGCTTAATGCTGTGACTTGTTATGCGGAAACAGGTGTTATAACCCAGAAAAACTGAAGTGTCAACACAAATTGTGAATTTATGAGTGATAATTATTACCATTTAATTATCAAACTATTGCCCCACTGTTGCCAAGGTATTACTGAGCTGTAATATAAAGTGCTACCCACCTCTGACCACAGCCAGCATCACTGATGGGTGTGGTCAGAAGTGTGCTGTGTCACACCTGTAAGCACAGCCAACAGTTCTGTGTACTGACACACTTTTGAGTATACTTATTATTACAAGTTGAGAAGTTAAACCACAGAAAAACAAGATCTTCAGCTGATGTTAAGTTGCTCCTTAACTAACTTAATGTGTAAGAATAGTGCTGGCATTTTGAATAATCACAGAAAGCTCAAAAAGATCAAAATTTTATTGGCAGTCTGCGACTCCATAATATACAGGGAATGGAGGACACAACAGCATGAACAGCTGCAAAATAATTCATAAATACCAGTGCTGTGGCGATGCAATGAATGTAATGTTTGTTATGTTGACAGTGATCAATTTTTCTTGAAATTGAATGGTTATTTTCTCCACCACGTAGATAACATCTTAAAATGCAACACAGTTAAACTAATCAATAATCCTTTCTGACCAAATGCATTTATTGCATTGCTACCGCAGTGGCTTGCATTATATTTTATAGGTGTTTGTGTCTAGCCCTCTGCCTTAAGTCATGTCACGTTAATGCTCCTAAATAATTTAAGCTCATTCAATAATATGTTTGTAGTGCAGACAAATTGGCCTGTCAGTACTTTAGTCTGTCCCCTGCAATACCCAGCAATAGCCTCCATGTATCACCCCATAGTCTGTCAGGCTGTGCTAAGATTTGCTTTAGTAGTCAGTCATGTGTGGGGAGAAGGCATGCACGGACCTTCATAGCCTGCTTCCAGAAGCACAGTGATGTAGCTCAGTCTCACTCCCTCATGCAAATGGATGGACAATCATCAGCAGCACTCCATTCATGTACGGAGACACTGCATGGAGTGGAGTGGCAACCCGCTGCATGGTGTGAGCTGCACTTTTTGAAACTACCATGAGTGGACACAGATATATAAAAATCTGAGACTTGTGATGTTGTCAGAAGCTTTAAGCTTATGAGTAGTTTAGTAATGCCTAAATTGAGGAATTTAAACATTTTAAGACACTGTTGGCATGAAGAAGGTAATTAATAGCATACTTTTTGTCCCTGTTGTGTAGTGCAGAAATCGTTTTTGATTAAGTAGTTTGATGTGTCTTTCTGTTTGTTAAATTCCCTTTCTTCTGCTGCCAATCCCATTTGTTCATGTATGCTGTGTCTCTTGCTTTCTGTCCTGTCTCTCATCCTAACAAACATGTTGCAACTTTCTAAGAGATATAATCAAATGCCCAATCATGAAAAAAATCAAGCAATAATGACTAAATGACTCTGTTATATTCAGCTGTATTTTTCAGGGCTCACTATGTGATTTATGCCTGTTTGTGAATCAATAGCTTGTTGATCGAAGCCGTGTAATACCAGAATGAGTAGTGTCTGCCTGAAATCTGATTTTTGTTCCTCTCTTTGTGCATTAACTTGACTCTCTACACTGGTTCTTTCTATAATACAGTGTGCACGTAATCAACTTTCATGGTGCTGGTGGGACTGGGTGGGCTTGTGAAGTTGCACAGTGAGAGTGACTGGAAGCCCTTATTTTCAAAACACACAGGAAACATTAACTCAGTTTGTTGCCGTTTTCTTTTTCTGTTGTTCTACTTCAACCTGTAGTCATCAGACAAAGAAAAGATAGACCAGCTTCAAGAAGAGCTGCTGCGTACACAGGTACAGTAGATTGTGTGTCACTTTTCATAAAATCTAAACTGAATTTCTTTGAATAGAGAAATGTTAATGTCATAAAACTCATCCAATCTTTTAGGGCTTCTCATGTCCAGAAGCTATGTGTAAAATGAAATTAGCCTTACAAGTTGTCAAAATGGAACAAATGTCAAGTAGGTTAATTGCTTACACCTCAAAAAGGTGTAAAAAAAAATTGCACCACTAGTATCACCACCAGGTTTTGACAGAAATATTATTTTAGGTATGAAGTGTTGCTGCTGCTGGTCATTAATCATATTCCACTGTCTATCTCATAGCTAAAATATCAGCGCATGCTGGAGAGACTGGAGAAGGAGAATAAAGAGTTAAGGAAAGTGGTGCTCCAAAAAGACGATAAGGGGATTCACCAAAGGAAAGTGAAGGTGAGTTGCACATGTGAAAACATCCAAACAGTAAACACGCAGATGCTTGACATCTTTGCTTGAAAATTGTCTGATCGATGAATTGTCAAAATGATTGCCAATTAATCTTCTCCTGATTGGTTCACCATGTCAGGGTTAGAGGGTCGCGATGGAATGGGTTGGAGGGAATGAAACGGGAAGAAACTATTGTGATCCATTTTGCCTTGTTTTGCATTGTGTCACCTTATATAAACAATAAATAATTAATAATATGACTTTTCTATAGATACAATAATATTCCTCTCTCTTGGTGATCCTCTTTGGATCCAGTGCTAGTAATGTTGCAAAAAATGTTTGGTGGCTGCTGATATATCATTAACATTGTCACTGGTTTGTCCCCTGATGTAGAAATCCCTTATTGACTTGTATTCTGAAGTCCTGGACATCTTGTCTGACTACGATGCCAACTATAACACCCAGGACCACTTACCCAGGGTAAGGCGAAATCAACTGTACTTCAGCTGTTCACAGGAAATGGATTTCTATCAAAGGAGGGCTGTATTTGTCTGTTGGCTCTGTGTTCACAATATGTTAAAAGGATTTATTTTTTTGAACAGTTTTTGTTTCTCATAAAAATGTTGTTTTGTTATTTAGTTTTTTGTCACACAATCGATAGCTTACTTTCAATAAATCGCTATCGACAACGCCAAACTCTGTAAACTTGTATCTTACATTTCTTAGAACTCAGTCACTTAATACTTATTATTTCCTTTTCCTCTTTGTCGTTACACAGATTGTCTTTAGGTGTCCTTTTTTCCTCCTCTTCTGTCCAGATATCTGTATTTTGTTTCTCCTATTCGCTATTCCTACTCACTAATTTGTCATTTTGTTACAGCTCCTCACCAGTTTCCTCCTCTTCTGTTTCAGGTGGTTGTGGTTGGTGATCAGAGTGCTGGGAAGACCAGTGTGCTGGAGATGATAGCCCAGGCCAGGATCTTCCCCAGGGGCTCAGGAGAGATGATGACCCGCTCTCCTGTGAAGGTATTTGAGATCCGACTGGCAGATGTTTGTTTTTCCTTCACAAGGACAGAAAAAAACGATTTACACATTTATTTGCACATATTCTGCACATCCTGTCAGAATTTGTGGTTATAAAGTGACAGCATTTACAGCCATTAGATCCAACAATGACAATTAAGGTATTTTGGGATTTGAAAATGTGAAGGAACCCAGTTTTGGGTATCTGTATCTGAGCCCTTGACAAACCACATCTTCTGTCTGCAGGTAACGTTAAGCGAAGGACCCCACCACGTGGCCTTGTTTAAGGACAGTGGCCGAGAGTTTGACCTGACCAAGGAGGAGGATGTAAGTCACAAAGTCATTCACTCTGTGCACTTAGTATAATTTTAGCATGAACATTTTTGCCTATTTTCACCATTATATCTGGCATTTCTTCTTCTGTTCTGCAGCTGGCTGCTCTGAGGCACGAGATTGAGCTGAGGATGAGGAAGAGTGTGAAAGAGGGACAGACAGTCAGCTCTGAGGTTGGACATAGTGCCTACATTCAGATTTCTGATTTACTTCTGTGAATTCATGGTATATTCATAGAATAATATTGTTTGTTTTTTGCAAATCAGACAATATCCTTGAGTGTCAAAGGCCCTGGCATCCAAAGGATGGTGCTTGTTGACTTACCAGGTGTCATCAGTGTGAGTATATGTTTTTAAATTGTTAACAGTGGGAATGTTTACAAATGTCTTTGATTGTGGTCTGGATACCTTTTGTTATATGTAGACATGAACATATTTTTTAATTTTACTCTTTCATTGTCACTATCAGTTTTCATATTCTTTGCATGATGTTTGTTTCAGATAATAAAATTTTCTTGTACTATTTGAGGTAATGGCTTCGAATGTGGATTCATGACATGTACAAAGTTTATGTTTGTGTTATTTAATATTCTGTTTTTACTTAGTATTTTCTCATGTAAAATTAAAGCCAAAAGACCAAACCTGTCATCACAAATACAGTATTAGGGCTGCAACTAATGGTAATTTTAATTATCAATTCATCAGTCAATAATTTTCTCGAGTAATTGATTAGTTGTTTGGTCAGACTTTAAGAAAATGGTGAAAACTGACGATCAGTGTTTCCCAAAGGCCAAGATGATGATCCTCCAAGGTCTTGTTTTGTCCACAAAAGTCCAGTTTACTGTCATTGAGAAAGAAAGAAACAAAAAGCTATTCACATTTAACAAGCTGTAATAAGAGAATTTGGACTTTTTTCCCCCCATAAAATGAATTAAAAAACTATTATCAAATATCAAAATAGTTTGTGATTAATTTGAGAGTTGACCACTAACTGTTCAATTGAAAAAATGATGCACGTGTAACAAATACAGTTATTAAAATGTCATTTAATGTGTGTCTTGAAGACTGTGACTGCAGGCATGGCGGTAGATACTAAGGAAACCATCTTCAGCATCAGCAAGGCCTACATGCAGAACCCCAATGCAATCATCCTCTGTATTCAGGGTGAGCCATGAGTATACTATTCCTAGTTGCTACAATCCTATATAATGGCAGCATTTGTCATAGTAAGGAGGGAGATTGTCTGACTTGAAGACTCCCACTTATTGTTTTTTAATGTGAAACTCCAAACCTCATTGTTATGATCTGTACACCATTATCGTATCTCCTGTGACCCTCCTTGTGTTCCTCCAGATGGCAGTGTGGATGCAGAGCGGAGCATTGTAACAGACTTGGTCAGCCAGATGGACCCGCAGGGGAAGAGGACCATCTTTGTCCTGACCAAGGTGGACTTAGCTGAAAAGAACCTGGCCAGCCCAAGCAGAGTAAGACAGTAAAGATGTTACTGTATATGTAAAGGATTATACTGTCCATTAATGCCTCACTTATTCACTTATTTTATTGTGATGACAGCATGGATTTTTCTACAGGCTCTTTATCGATGGTCATCAAAAATGGTTAGCCTTAAACTGGATTTAATTAACAAAATAGCTGCATTTGCAGATGTATTCAAGTCCTTAGGTTGTGTCAGCCCCTATGAGTGAAGCTATATACAGCTGCTCCACAAGAGGGAGCTCAGCCCCTGTATTTTGACATGATGGTTCCTTGGTGAGCCAGTGTTTGGGAGGCTTGTACTACGAAGTGGACTGGTGTGTGAATCTAAATCCTTTTGTTGTACATTTTCTCTTTCAGATCCAGCAAATAGTGGAAGGCAAGCTGTTTCCCATGAAGGCCCTGGGTTACTTTGCTGTAGTCACAGGAAAAGGTAACATGTACCTCTGTGTGCATCATGCTACATTTAATTTCACTTCATTTAATGTACTTATTCACTAAGCTGGTTTCATGACACCTCTTGTGCTAACAAGGGAGCCAGTTGGAGGTTTTTCGAATATATTGTTATAACTCCAGCAGTAAGTGAATTGTCATTTACTCCCTCCTTGCTCTGCTGTCTTCTTGTGTGCAGGGAGCAGTGGGGAAAGTATAGACTCCATTAAAGACTATGAGGAAGACTTCTTCCAGAACTCCAGATTACTAAGGCAAGTTGCATCTGATTCACCAAAATTTAATGCTTCATGAAAATAATAAATTTAAAGTTGACAGTGAATGTTTGTGCAACAAGGGATGGCATGCTGAAGGCACACCAGGTGACCACAAAAAACTTGAGTCTGGCCGTCTCTGACTGCTTTTGGAAGATGGTTCGGGAGTCTGTTGAGCAGCAGGCTGATGTCTTCAAAGGTATGACTGTAACCAGTATCCAGTAATTGTAAAGGGAACAGGTTCCACTCCTCCTCTTCTTCTTTGGACTCTCCCACCTCCTTGTATTGGCTTTACTCAGCCCACCCTGCCACACCTTTCTACAGTCCTGCTTTCCAACTGCAATTAGTCTAGACAATCACAAGCCCATTGCTAACAGCACAAGAGATTTATGGCTGTGAGACTGCAGTTCCCTCAGGCCTATTGTGTGGCGTATTGATCCATATCCCTTCAAATCACACACAGCCAGCCTCCATCCTCCATGCTTGGCGCCACCATGGCCCCACAAACCAGCAATTAGCCTAATCTCTACTGTGGATAGGGAGCTGTGGAAAGGGACAGCAGGCTTGGTGTGTGTGTATGTGTCACTTTGTCTGTTTCTGTGTGCATATATGGGAAGCAAAACTCTGACTTTTGATAGAGAATGTGTGATTGGCCCCATCCCCTCTTCTCCTAAGGGACCAGTTAAGAGAGTGAATGTGTCCTCACCTACTTTTATTAAAGGATAGGCACCATTAGCAGTCTGAAAGCTGCCTTTATATCATACCAAGTTAAAACAATGCAGGCCTTGTCCCTGTATGGTCATTGCCTGTTGATTATAGGGAATTACAGTTTGATGGAGCGTAACATCAAAGGTGTAAAAGGAACAGAAACATGCAGAGATGAGTTACGACCTGGTATGAGAATGAGCACTTGACAAATGACACACATTAAGGGAGATTTGTTTAGACATTTTAAGGTAACGTTAAGTTTGTAATACGGATTTATGGTGTAACCACTGATTTTAATTGACTTTTGTAAAATGTTAAGTTTGAGATTGTTCATATTGTTGTAAAGGTTTTTTTTAATTCAGATATGCGTTTTCGCTCTGCCTCCTCATTCCAGCATCTCGCTTCAACCTGGAGACAGAATGGAAGAACAACTACCCTCGTCTGAGAGAGCTGGACAGGGTGAGAAATAAAAGCTTTTGCTCTTCATTAGAGGCTCTACAAAAACCAAAGTATGAAATTAAAAAAGTGGTAACTCACTGGTGGCTCTGTTACCGTTGTTATTTTAAAATAACACTATGAATGTTCTCCATGATAATCATGCAAATGTTTTTTTACGCCTGTTTGCAGAATGAACTCTTTGAAAAGGCCAAAAACGAAATCTTGGATGAAGTCATTAGTTTGAGTCAAGTGACTCCACAACACTGGTAAGTTGATGATGGGCTAGTATTCAGTCCATTATTTTTAGTTGCTATATTAGATGAGGTGACAGAAAAACACTCTGTACAGTACAGAAATTTAGCTCTGATCTCACTTTCTGTTTTAGATAAAATACATATATATATTAAAACACCTTAGCAGCCCAAACATTTAAACATCTAAATGCGGGGGCCAAGGTACATTTTTAGTGGCCCAAATGTAAACCTAAGTGAAAACAATACAGAAAAGGCAGTTTAATGCAACTTAACACAGCCCTCCCTAACTGTAACACTTGTGTTGTCCACTTCTTGGCTAGTTAGAGAAACTGGCTCACATTGCAGCACGTTACATCATTAGATGTGTCATATTCTAGACACTGCTTCCCACTCGTAAATTTTTGTTTTTTTTTCTTTTTATAGTCCGTCTCTTGTATTTCTGGTTCAGTAGGATCGCATTAGCAGTTTGAATAGGCTTAGTAAACCTTAAGTAGCCCAGACATATCAGTCTGGCAAGGAGTACTGTGTTTTATTTTCATTAAATGTTGAACTAAAAGGCATAAAGGAATTTGTTTGTTTGTGGACCTGTAACGTTGTGTTGGTGAAGGCTGACAATATGGGCATACAACTTGGTTGCCACGGGCGCAGCCTACATGGAATATTGGATGGCCACCATGGGCCGTCAGGCTATTGGTGAATGTTGAGCCCCAAATCATCATTTTGCTAATGTTAGTCTCAGTGTTTTATCTACATTATTTATAATATTGATCTTAATGAGGTGCCACCTTATCAGGACTGAACTGTGTAAAATAGTCTACCTGTTCTTGGCCTGAAGCCAATTATGTCATATATTTGCACTGCTCCAGCACTCAGTCAGACACGAGTGGAGAGCTATTTTTAGAGCAACCTGCAGGTCTATCTTAGCGTGTATTTATCTGTGCATGAATGTATAGTTATACCTCACCCCCAATGAGGAAAACCTTGCTAAATGAGATGTATGCATGGTGTTGTGGCCCTCCCCAGTGTGCGTGCCATCAGTTCTCTCAGATCAATATTCTGATGAATGGCCCATAGACGGGAACAGGGGTGGCCCTGTTAGCCAGCCAGCAGCCAGCCAGCACTATTGGAGATAGCACTTATTGACAGTGAGGAGTGCTAGCCCGAACAAAAGGGGAGCCTAATGAAATATGAGCATGCGTTTATGATAAATGAGCGAGGCACAACACTGGTCTGGTCTAATGGGACTAGGGGAAGGTTTTGTTCCATTGCCACACTGCCGTGGAGAGATGGAGTGTGGAGGCTGCTACGTATATTGGAATCTACTGTCAAGTGCAATTGCAGCAGCAGAACTGACTACACAAGTGAAAGCAGCTCAGCCAAGAACGATCGCTTTTCACTCATTGTTTTCTTACCCCACTGGGTCTCTGAACTGAGCTGAACACCTGGAAGCATCTATGTTACAAACAAACTATTGCTTGTTAGATCCAGCTTAAATCTAAATCTAAGAATAATGATTAGAATCTAAAAAAGTTACAAAAAAAGTTCTACAGTTCAATCACCTTCAGAATGTTTCTAATGTAAAGAGATGCAATCAGTTACTACTACTAAAGTGCCGGCCATATTTATTTATTTGTTTATTTGATTACTTATTTATTTTTTAAAGACAAAAACAGGATACAAGGACACAAACATAAACATAACTGTAAATTTTAAAGCAGACATAACACATTAAAAATTACATTTTTGATACAATGAAATAATGGGATATCCCATTGTTATTATAGCTGATCTTTTAGCACTTTAATTCTAACCCTTCCGTTCATAAAAATCTTTTCTTGACAATAATAATGCTTGAGGGAAAAAAAGGATATCAAAACCACTGTTGGACATACAACCTTTGCCAATGCAATGCACTGGACTTGTCTTTTACTCTCCCAGGGAGTCCATCTTGCAGAAGAAGCTGTGGGAACGTGTTTCCACCCATGTGATTGAGAACATCTATCTGCCTGCTGCCCAAACAATGGACTCTGGTACCTTTAACACCACTGTAGACATCAAGCTCAAGCAGTGGACCGACAAGCAGCTTCCACACAAAGCTTTAGAGGTAATGGAGACGATCTGATCAGAATTATACAGCTGGTCATTATTTAATTCAGCTTGTTTAAAGTGAGATCTTGACTATTACATGAAATCAGTTGAAACTTTGGTTAAATCAGATTAGATAAGTTAGATAAGTTAACCCTCTGCTGATGTGAGAAAATTTCTAAATATAAATTTAGTCAGTGAAACTGAGATATTACTGAATTATTAGGCATTTTATTCACTTTCATATCCTACAATTTAGTACTGTAATGTACTAATTCTTGAATAAGTTTAATTGGTTTAAAGACTGTGCCACAGACTGCAGAAATGTAAGAAATAATCAGGCAATGGTCATATGATAATATGAGCCTTCTCTTTGCCTCCCTTTAGGTTGCCTGGGAGACACTGCAGGAAGAGTTTGCCCGCTTCATGGCTGAATACAAAGGCAAAGACCAGGACGACATTTTTGACAAGTTGAAGGAGGCCGTTAAGGACGAGAGTATCAAGAGGCACAAGTGGAATGAGAGGGCCATGGACAGCCTGGTAAACACACAGTAAATCCACTTACTCTGTGTCTGTGTGCAAGGATACAGAGAGCACACACACTACCTGATTTAACACTTCCAGAAGCAGACAATTTCAAAATCATGTGCAATGAATATAAAGAAACTGATCTTGCTAATATTGATATATAGTGCAAGTACCCACATGCTAACAACTGGCACATCTGTTATAGAACTTTAAATGTGTTATGAATATATTATTATTACACTAATGTGATTTTATTCTTGCCCTGTGTGTGTATTAGAGGGTGATCCAACACAATGCCCTAGAAGACCGTTCCATCACAGACAAGCCTCAGTGGGATGCAGCCATCCAGTTCATGGAGGAAACCCTGCAGTCACGCCTCAAAGACAGTATGTTAGCCATGATGGCCTCATGCAGTGTCACTTAGCCAGAATTAGACCACCATAAACCATATAGTAAAACGCCCATTAAAATGTTTCATTTTCAGAATGTTTCATCCCTAATAGGATAAAATGTTAGTGCTCAAACATAATCAAGTCTGGTGGCCTGGTAGCTCAGTTGGTGGAGCATTCATTCCATGTACTCAGACTAAGAGTTCTTTGCAGTGGTTGTAAGTTCGACTCCCCGCCTGTGGCTCTGTGTTGCACAACATTCCTCACCCCTCTCTCTCTTCTTTTTCTGTCTTCACTTCTACATAAAATAAAGGCATATAAGCTCCAAAACATATTTCTAAAAAAATACAGTCAAGTCAGATCTAACTAAATTACAGAACAAATTCTTAAATTTGCTCTGGCACATTTGCCACATTTAGGGCTAAACTGATGAATAAGTCACGGACACGCATATCAGGAAGAAGACAGTCATGCTTCCATGCTGTCTTGTCTAGTCTACTATACCGCCACAGTTGGAGCTCTGTTATTATGGCGCCATGAATACTCATGACGTATGATCTTGTGTAAAATACTGTTGATTAGAAGTATCTACTATTGTAAGTAACAAACTCACAACATACTATATATTTAATTCTCTTTAATATCTTTTCATTTCTTTATCTTTCTCTTTTGCTATCCTCTCTTCTTGTAGCTGAGTCAGTAATCAGAGATATGGTGGGTCCAGACTGGAAGCAGAGGTGGTTCAACTGGAAGAATCGCACACCAGATCAGGTCAGAGTTCAAGGAGTCAAAATCCACATGTTTAAGTGTGCTGGTTTTAAGAGGCACCACAGAGACTTTAAAGTGGATGGATTATAAGACACTTGTTAGACTGGTATAACATGACTTGTGCCCATACAGCTCTTTAACTCTTTTTTTTTTTTTTTTTTTTTTTTTACCTTTTAGCATATTCGTAATGAAACAAAAAATGAGCTGGAGCGTTTGCTGAAGCTACACGATGACCACACAGCATACTTGGCCAATGATGAGGTCACCACAGTCAGGAAGAATCTGGAGGGACGAGGGGTTGAAGTTGACCCTGTGCTGGTGAGATCAAAACACCTGATGTGTCTCTGAGCTTTTAAACAGGAGACAGGACAAATATATTTCTGTTATAAATACTGACTAATAAAAATCAATGGCTTCTTATTATTTAGTTTGGATCAGATTAGTTTTTGATCATTTAAAACACAAGCTATGCGCCCTTTTTCATTTTGTCAACCATTCATTAATTGCTGAATTACTTACTTCTTTACCTGGTCAGATTAAAGACACATGGCACCAGCTGTATCGCCGACACTTCTTGCAGAACGCGCTGTCCCACTGTAACCTCTGCAAAAGAGGTTTCTACTACTACCAGAGACACTTTGTTGACTCTGAGGTGAGGACATGGGATCAGTACTCCTGGTTTGTCTTTTCTTTTCCACCTCACTTAGCTATATATAGGGTCAGTGTGTGAAAAGCTGAGCTGTTGCCTGTGATTTTTTTTTCCCAGTTGGAGTGCAATGATGTAGTACTGTTCTGGAGGATCCAGAGGATGCTGGTCATCACAGCCAACACTCTCCGACAGCAGCTCACCAACACTGAGGGTAAGGACTGGGGACTTGCTTTAAATGGAAAAAATGGGTGAATATGGATAATTTATAAATTATATTTTGATTATATATTAAAGTCTCTGTCACTGTTTATTTATACCCACCCAATCCTTTTAGTCAGCCTTACAGTGCCTCTCAAGTTTTGATTAACTGTTTAATTGTCATGTAGTTGTGTGTTGCTGTTTTATACTGGTTATTATCTTGTGGGCTGTTTTGTAAAGCTGACAGATTATCACTGATGTTTTTATGCCACACCTGCGATTTTGCTTCATCTGCCTATCAGTACATCGCAGTGGTGAAATGTAACTAAGTACATTTACTCAAGTACTGTACTTAAGTACAATTTTTACATACTTGTACTTTGAGTATTTCCATTGTATGCTACTTTATATTTGTACTCCATTACATTTTATTGGTAAATATTATACTTTTTAATCTGCTACATTCATTTCAGTGTTACTAGTTACTTTTTGTATGAAAAAAAATTGTATATTATATCTTTGTGTGATATAATGCGGACTATACTACTCATCTACTCAATACTATGCAAAGTATCTTGAGTTTCCTCCACATTGACAAGCCAGAAAATTAAAATGTTTTTGTTATTAGTAACAAAAAGAGAACAATATGTTCTATAATAATGTAACACTTTTGATACATTTTGCTGATAATACTTCTGTCCTTTCTAACTTAAGTGACATTTTGAATTCAGGACTTTGACTTGTAATGGAGTATTTTTAGACTGTGGTATCTCTACTTTTACTTTAGTAAAGGATCAGAGCACTTCTTCTACTGCTGATACGTTATTTTAACAGGTGCACTTTCAGTCACTTAGGAAGAAGATTCAACAGTGATTTTTTCTTTTGATGATCATCATGAGAAACCAGACGAAAAACTGTATCATTGAAAGTGGCTGACTGGGCAACCACTACTACTACTACTACTACTATTACTACTACTACTACTACTACTACTACTACTACCACTATTACTGCAGTTTTCCAGATCATCAATAACCATTCAGTTCTGAAATTCATCCTCCTATCAGTACATTCACAAATGCCTATTGTGACAATAGACAGTTCCTCAATAGAATAGTCATTTTTAATGATGGCTAAAAAAGAATGTGTTGATCATATCATTCAATGGGAACATCAGATTCTTTGTTGTTGAATGGAATATAGATTGATGCTTTGTGTTTGTCTTCTCAGTGCGCCGGTTGGAGAAAAATGTGAAGGAGGTGCTGGATGACTTCGGGGAGGACATGGAGAAGAAGACCCAGCTCATCACTGGCCGCCGAGTCCAGCTGGCAGAAGATCTCAGTAAGACACACACAGACATAGAGCAAAAAAAAAAATAGATGATAAATTAATAATAGAAACACAAACACAAGCATACACTTTCAAGGTCAAAGTGAAGCACATCCTATTGGTTGTTTTAGGGATTTTTAATGGCAAAAGTGTGAGCTCTGAAGGCCTCGAGAGGTCATGAAAAATAAACGTTTTTCAGTTTCAACTTTATACATTTGAAATTACCATAAAATATTTAGGATTCATTTCAAAAATAATTTTAAAAACTGGGCCATAGCACTCTTCATGATGTGAATGGATTTTATTTAGTAAATGGTTCTTTTAGAAGATGTGCTGAAGTTGTCAGTAGGTGGCAGTAGTACTAAAGGAAATTGTATAGACTAGTCTGATATAGCAGTATTCATACAGTTGAAGCATCACACTGACAAAGTAACTTGGTTGTCCACAGGCAGTTGACGTTTTAAGGTGAATTCACTGTTGCTCTTCTCACACTTGGTAGCAAGTCTCCACATAAGCAGTAATGCTGCCACATTTTAAACATAGAGATGTGTGCAGGGATGCACATGTCTCACAAGATGCTGGATTGGTGTAAAAATTTGAAAAATGTTTTCATCTTTTTATGGTTCAGCCCCTGCATTTAAGCCTAAACCCACCATGCTCGTCCCCATTTGTGTTTACTGTGCATGTATGGCTGGACTGAACACTATATACTTGGCATACCAGTTCCTGGTGACATCTCTCTTATACTCTAAAATGTGTTTTACTGTATATCTGGAGGCTTTAATTGTTTGTGTGTGTTTGAGACAATCCTGACAATTATATCCACAGCCATGTGTAGAGTCCCCTCATGCCTAAAGCACGAGCCCAGACTTGCTCACTCATTGCTCTGTCCATTCATCAGATACACACTTGCACACACACACACACACACACACACACACACACACACACACACACACAAATACACACACACAGTGACTCTAACTCATTTAGTTACGATGCATACATTATGATACATTATCATTTAAAAAAATATCTCTTTCCAAGGTCAGATATCCACCACTAAAATGATATTGACACTGGTTTTACTGGTTGCATCTAAAGTTATGTTAAATGTATGTTAGTGTTGAGGTTTTAGGCACTAAATAGAGTGGAATTATTTGTTTGTTTTTTTCAGACTTTTTAGGAAAATATTGTTGCACCATTGTTTCAAGTAAATTAATCATAATTTGGAAAATCTTTGTGTTTTCAGAGGTCATGAACCAGACCCGATCACAAATGCCTGGCGTGATCATTTGTTGTGTGTATGGCTGGGATGAGGCTTCTATGAGTCAGACCGCCAGTATGGCTCTGGTCTCAGTTTGAGCCTGGCGTTAATGGTAACCAGAGATGGAGGGAGAAGATTTCTCTGTTTTTGGCTCACACGCTACCCCTCTAGTTGTTGACTATTATTCATGTCTTGGACTGTGTCACCAGTGACATGACCAGACCTGTACATATTGTCTGGTATCTCCATGGATATCTAAATCTTGATTTATCTAGAGGTAGTACATTGAGGAACACAGACTGCTGGTTAGCACCCCCCGACAGCTGTTGGTGGGAGTGTTACATGTGAGAATTTCTTGCCAAGTTTTTCCCCTGCTGTTACAGGATTCAGACCTTTCGCAGAAAAGTCATTAAAGCAGGTATCTCCTCCAGTAATCTCCTCCTTTCCCCCTAACACGATCTATGGCAAGCTTGTTTGCATTTGTGCTGTTGCCTATGAGCAAATTGGCTTCATAGATTCAGAATCAGTAAATGTACACCAATTCCTCACATTTATTTTGGTTATCTATAATATAGTGTTGGACAGTGGCACTGTGCACATGTACTATATCTGCACTGTTAGTAAGTTTTGGAAGACTTTTCTTGGGGGTGGGTCCTACACATCAGCTAATTTTTACCTGTCCGCTTGCTGAAGGCTCCTGTTAACAGCCGGTACAATGAGTTGTCTCCAGATTTGGTCTTATTCAGGCAAACTCTGCTTGTTAAGCAAACACAAAGCGGCACACAAGGCCATTTCAGAATTCTCTGTATGACACACAGGCACACAGATAATCATAGTTCCTGTCACCACAAAGGCACACACACTGGCAACCATAATTTACACACACCTACCTCAAAGTGCAGGTTACAGACACACAGGACACTATTCTCTCATTTGCATCATCAAGTCCTTAAAATCGCAGAAAAGGCTGATCCTCATTTTATGGATTAAAGAGCATTAACAAGCCTTCAATGCACTATGGTAATTAAAAATATGATTCATGAATGTGCCATTTTCTTACATATCGTTGGTTTGGTGCAAAAAGTCTCAACTGCATCTCCAAGACTTCTTTCAGGAAGCAAGTTTTCCATTATAGTTGCAGTTTTCTTTCTGTAGACTCTAAACTGGACACAGAAGTCTGTCTGTATTGGAATTGGCTACAGTAATTTTGTGTCATTGGTGGTTTGTTATGATCTTTGTAATAATAAGAGGCTGAATGACTTCATTCAAGACTGAATGATTCCCTTAATTTAAAGTTTTATATTTTCAGGGCATTTTATAGGCTGTTCTCAACCAGTAATAGTCACTTGACTTTTAAATTGATCTTAAATCCAATTCCACATGAAATTTATTGAGCTTAAAAAGTGACCTTACGACGCCTGCATTAGCCATATTTCTGACTCTGGTTGTGTAGTGACAGGATTCAATTGGCGGTACTTTGCCCTCTGGCCCTGAGAGGTCTCATCCTGCTGTCTACTTCCTGCAGCCAGATTTTCTTGGCTTTTATACACAGAATCTAATTGATGGGTGTTGCTGGGGCCTCAGACATTAAAACATTTACTATGGAAGAGTGTTCCACATGCATTTAAACTTTTAGAAGAACACAGACAGTTCCCATTGTTTCCCTTTTTCATATGGGCTCCCTGACTACTGATAGAGGATAGATGTGGTGATGTCTGACGAATGAATGACGCAAGAGTGTGTGTTTTTTATTTGATTTAGTATGATTGACCAGGACTCTGTTATCAACCTGAGAAAACACACTTACACAGACCCAGACTATTTGAAGTGGGGTTGTATCAGGTACTTATCTATAGTCAGTTTTACATACAGTAGATAGTTTTCAACACGCCCCCAGTTTGGAGAAGCAGCGGGAGCAACTAAACATATTTTAGCCACATTAATTATCAATATTAGGACAGGGTATACTATAATATTTTCACTATTTTGCCATCAGACCGTCGTTACAAGAGCCAAATATCACTCTGTCTCACTCAACCAGACATCATATGCAAAAAAAAAATTACTTTGCAGAACACAAGAGTTGCTGGTCTATAGCTGCCACAATCTGCCTCACAGTTTTACTTTCTCTGACCGTGTGAACCACATCACAACTGACGAAGAAAGCATTAAACTGAGTCTGACTGGTAAAATATATTCATGTAGGTTGATATAGGAGTTAAGTGTGGTGCATTGAACTGGGAAAAAGAACAAATCAGCAAATATTTGTATTGAACAACTGAAAAAAATCTTAGTCAGGAACAGCCCTAATCCACTGTAGCAAATGCATAAATTTCACCAAGCATACCAATACGTACAGACACAGTCAAACTACATGGTGAGAGACATAATAAAAGAGATACAAACACACACACTGTCTGTTCTGCAGGGGACTGTTTCCACTTCCTCTACGGTGGAGTCAGGTTCTCTGTGACACCAGCAGCCTAGGGGAGAGGAGGGAACACACACACACAGATCTCCCTCCATTCCACACGACGGCAGGAATGCCCAGACCTGCCTGGCCTTGCAAATATCCTATAAGGCAAGGCGATCCCAAACTTTCCCAAACAGGCATGACATTTCCACTTCCCACCACCAAAGACTCTGCTCACTGATAGATGTGGGAATGTGGTTGAAATCTGTCATGGGATCTATTGGGTAGAAACACACCTGTGCATGCACACCATATCCTCTCACAGGCTCTCTGGGTCTAGCATGGGAATATGTAATAATATGCTCTCCAGTAAATCTCAGTTTTTCAGTCATTTTCACTTTCATAACTGCTAAGTAGTTTATTTTAGAATGGGAAGCAACTTCTAAAATATAGCTGGTCCACGGCCAAAGCAGCTTGTAAAGTGGTTGCTGAAGTTCAGATGTTCTGTCTTATGTTTGTTTTTTCTTATGTTTGGCTTTGGGTTCTGCATCCAAGCAGCCAAGAGTTAGAGGGTAGCAGGGTCAGAGCCACAGTACTCAGGTTTTAGACGTCAAAACTATTTCTGTTGTTGTACAATGGTTGTGTAATCTGAAAGTATAAAAGAATGAAACAAGAGCTAAAGAAACAATGTAGATTAATCTAGCAGTGCTAAACGCCTCGAACCATAATGTTCCTGGTGTGTGTCTGGCTGGTTATTTAAAAAAAAAACACTTAACACCACTCAATTAGTTTTAACTCATAACTGTAATATTGCATTATTCTTCAAATATACCTCCCAGCATGCCCTAAGTCCTAATTTTATGGTGATGTCAGATTCTTCTTTTCATCCAACCCAGAAAATGTATATTTCAGAGTGTTAGCTTTGTCAATCTGTCAGGTTGAGTTAGTGGGTGAGTGGAGGATCTGGTTCATTAGCTTTCTGACACTTTGCACAGGCCCTTCTGTGTAATGTAGCCCAGACCCGTGGGTGGGGATATGTGGGTCCATCAGTCTAGACTGAACTGCATGGGTGATGGGCTGACTCGGTGACACGCCTCAAAGCACAAGTGAGCAAACTTCTAAGGGTTCAGAAGTCTTATGAACCACAAAGTTCATGCCAAAAAGTTGTCTGCACAAACTTTTTCATTTGTGGTGGTCTTTAAAGTACTTCTGTAGGTATTTTGGGGGGTTTAATCCTCAATTATTTATGCAGTGGCATGTCCATTTACTGCATTGTAACATGGCAGTTTCCAGAGGCTAGCTTTAATGACTCTGCATTCTGTATTATCAGGAATTTTGATATGTCAAAATACACTAAAGAAGCACCAATCAATCAGCCAAAATCAAATGGTTGCAACTTAATTGACTATGACTGATGACTGGCTGATCAGAGCCAGATATATCCTCTTTTCTTTCATTCATTCATTGTCTGTAAATGCTTATCCTTGAAGGGTTGTGGAGGGCTGAAGCCTATCCCAGTTGACAAAGGTGAGAGGCATGGTACATCCTGGACAAATTGCTGGTTCATCGCAGGGAATTTTTCCTGTGCCGGTTAAATTTACATGTGCCATGCAGTGGTTCTTGTCATTTGCACAGCAGCACAGACAGTAACATCACAGCGATGCACATGCTAACATGTTTTCAGCATTAGGAGATCCCTTAGACTCCAAAAAACATTCTGGAGTCTATCGCAGGACAAAGAGGTGTTTAAGAAGGGAGGGAGAAATAGAGTAGAAGACATGAGTAGAGAGGGCAAGAGGATGTGAGAAAAGACAAGAAGAGAAAGCAGGGAAGAAATGAGGTTGGAAAGAAGGAAAAGGTGGAGAGGGAGAGAGTACGGTTGTGCTGCAGAGTTTGGCTGGCCTACAAACCTTTTTCTCCAGATGCACAAAAACATTTTTAAAGGCAGTTGATAGGAGCTGCACAAGCCTCTTTCCAGCCATCCACTTTTCTACAAGAAAAGGGATTTTATTTATTGTTGTCTGTGAAACAACCTTACTGGATGCATTATGAAATCATCATTCCTGTTCACCCCTCATTCTTCAGCAGCTCAGATCGCCTCCGGCCCAAACTTATGGCCTGACCCCACAGGTCAGTCAGCCAATACCACAGGCTACTTGATCCGGCTAGCTTTCTTCTCCACCTCTCTCTGGATCTCTGTCACTGTTTTGCTGCCTCTGACAGATTTTGTCCAGCTGACCCTATCCCTCTCTGCCTTTACTCTCCCTTGACAGATGGGCATAGGAAAAAAAAAGAGCAAAGCAGAGTGGAGACCTCGCCTTCACCTGACAGCCTCTGCTGTAGGAAAAGGAGGGAAGAGAGGAGGGAAAGGAGGAACAGATAGGAGGCGGGAGAAAGGATAAACACAGTTAACAAAGGCAGAAATGTGCTCCCAGGGGCAGTGTGTTGTTAAGCTCTATTTGCCTCTACTCGCAGGCAGGCTCAGAATCGCTCAGGTTACAAATGCAGGTCAGGTGTGTGCGTCAGTGAGTGAGAGCGTGAAAGCACCGTTAATGAGTGGTACAATGTACAATTCTAAGAGGTGTGTGTGTTTGACAGCGTGTGCCAGACCAGCTGTATGGCACAGTGCCGTCTCTGGAGCAAAGCCCAGGCCTAATGTTCAGGCTCAGGCCTCTTAGAAGACCACTGGGATGTCGCTTGGCTGCTTCATTGCCCCTCGTAGAAATTGTGTTTTGTGCGAGTGTGTTGTACTGGAAAAAGTACCGTGTTGCCTGATTTGAGAAAGTGCACTAAACCCAGAGTGTTTCCAGAATTACTGCTCTATTATGAACTGTTGGATGTCATATTTAATATTGTGAGCTTCCAGACCCTTTACACTCGTGAACATAAATCATGACTGCACCATTTTGCTAAAAGGTTTGTGTCAGAAAATTATGTCATATGGGACATTCGTCATTTACAACATATAGACCCTCTTTTCAAGGGAGCTATTGGTGGGATTTAATGGTTGTGTTAACTACAGGGTTTATGGTCTTTTTAAGCCTTTTTTGTATTACTCCAGTATTAGTTTTGAGTTTACCCTGGATTACCTTGAGTGTATGCATCGCTTCTAGCAGTGACCCATGGCCTTTTCCTTTGCTTAGAGAGTTGGCAAATCACATCTATAGTTCTTTTCTGTTTGTCCGCTCCACCTCTTCCTCTGTCACATGAATTGGCCATCCAAGAAGGGGACAAAGTGGTTCCCGGCTGTCACTCCCCTCATGGTGGCTTTTTATCTGCTTTGTCAGATTGATAAAGAGTCTGTGTACAGTGCACTGGCACGAATACTTGCACTCACACACTATGGCTCTTATTGACACATTATTACATCAGTGCTTTTCTTTAGTGTGAATTTGAGGTCACTTGTTGACTTTAACACCTCAGTCATGGGAAGTAGGTTATGTGTGAGATGGAATATATACAGTATGCATTATATTGTTTTATTCTTATGAGGAAAATATTCTTTTAGGTCATGCAAGTCAGGACTTTATTGCAAAGTGCTGTGGCAAATGTGTCAGTTTCTCAGTTCTTCAACGTCTACTTAAGTATCAGATAATTTCAGATTTTTCACATTATTCCATGAACTCTTACACTAACAGTAAAAATAATGTTCTGTAGATGAGTCAGTCAATATAGTGATTTTATAAAGAGCCATAGGCCAAGGTATTTATAGTCTGCAATCCATGCAATAATAAATCTGGTCACAGTGGAGATTTTGATTTTCTTACTGTGATCTGTATGCTGATAGGGGGTTTCATAATTTCAATATTAAATCTGAAATCGAGCTATCAGTTTCAACAGGTTAATCCTAATCAAAGTCACTTTTAAAGAAGAATTTGAAAATGTAAATGACAGCTGTTAGGGCATAAAACCAATGATGTGTTGATCTTTAATATTCAAGATGTGATAGTCTAACAATTGCATATTTGTCAGTGCAAAATAGTTCTTTTAGTTAAGAAAATTTGAAGAAATTAAAAAGTCAAATAATGATCTTAAAATTCTTCAAAGTCAAATTTGAATCAGGGATTTGGAAATCACCCATAATACTGATACCACTGATGCTGTATATCTCTATATCTATCTTGTGTTTTGCAGTTAATCAAAGAGGACTTATAATTTCTTATTGGCTGATTGAACAGAAACAGAAACATCAGTAGTATTGTTCAATCAAAGATGTGGTTGATGGACAATAACTTTGTTTTTTCCTGTTTCATTTATATTAATAAGCAGTACACAATCTCTGTTACACTTAAAGTAGGGCTGAACAATATGCAATAAAAGCATATTGTGATTATTTTGTCAAATAATGTGATTGTTGTATGAGTCATGATTTTAGTGGAAATGGTAATTTTTGCATTTCATTCTCACTGGAAAAATACAACAATGATGATGTGATTTTTGCTGGGGTCTGTCCCAAACAAGCATCTTCCTGTATGTCTAGAGAACATGATGGTTGCAGCATCAATCTAACACCAACATGCTTCATTAATAATGGAACATTGTGAGAGTTATTACCTTTATTAAAAAAATTCCTCCTGAGATTTGGACATTGCATTGGCCTCATGGCAATTTTGATAATATTTCAAGTTTAGCCCTAAATTAAAGTAAAGCATTTTACCATGTTTGCACTTTCTGACCTCAAAATCAATTCCATTGGTGCTATACTTAATTGGTTGCTGGCATGTTTTTGGACCCGATGATTCAAATGAACACCTGGCCGCCACACAACCTTCTACAATAAGTTCACCGTCTTCGTATAGACTTGTTGCCACAGATGAATGCAACAATATGCAGAAAATTATAGATTTCAGCTATTGTGTTTAGGCCGTTAAGGAATTAAAGGTGTCAACAGAAGGTGCTCTCAAGAACAGTGGTAATGTGTGAAGTGTTTGCATGTTTGCACATGCAGTTACTTTCTCCTTTTCCTTTCTCTTGTGTGGAAGCAGAGTACAATAAAGCTCTGGTTGTCTGGGCTTGCTCACCGGAATGCCCTCTCAGCCTCACGCTCACTTCGTTTCCTTTCATGTCCTCCCCCTCCTCCTCCTTTGAGAAGCTTCCTCCAGAGTGATTAGTGAGGGCTCAATGAGAAGTGCTCCTCTGTAAGGGATGACGTACCGTCCTAAGGTGTTCTGTGCTCATGTGCCTGCTTTCAGGGAGGAGAGAAGCATTGGCTGTTTGCACTCTGTTGTTGCTCTTGCACAAACCATACAGCTGGTTCATGTTTTCTGTGTGATCTAATAACGGCAGGTTCTGTTTCCAGGTATTAATGCTTTTGTTGCTTTAATGGTCATGCTTCTGGAAACTAGATTATTTTGTTTTTATTGACAACTGTTTAAGCTGTCTGAGCACCCCATGCACCCACACATTTGCACACATGCAGTTATTCAAAAATGTTTCTCCTGCATTTATTTACACATGAAGCAGGAAGTGGGTCTGAGCATCTTGGGGTCTTTTATCATTACTTTTTTTTTCTCTTTTGTTTTGAGTGAATCTATGCCTACACAAATTTTTGGAAAAATGTTAGGATAAATGCTGTTATTGTTTAACACAATGATATTTCCATGCTACAAATCTTTTCCAAAACTTCACCACACTAGGGCTGTAACTGACTCAGAATTTTCTCAGTTGATTCTTATTTGGCTCTCCAATACGAATATAAATCTGTTTATTCCCTTTTGTCATATATTATCAAGTAAACTGCCGGATATTTGAACTGGGTTTGGTGGGATGTTCATTTTTGTCAACAGTACATGTCAAACAGAGGCCAAAGACTTTATCTTATTACGCTGACATAGTGGAATGATTTTATCCTGGAGAGCAGCACGAAAGAGAGGAGCGCTCACTCTTAAGCTACTTCTAGGGATCAAAATGTCCCCAAAAATGCACTACTCACTGACTGACAAAAACAATCAAAAACAAAATGACTGCTCGACTTGAAGAATCTCTGTTCACAAAGAGGTCTCTGACTGATGATTTTCAGGGGGCAGCCCTAAACCAGCCACACTAAAATAAGAAGAAAATAAATACTTATTTCATTTGACAAAAAGCTAAATGGTGCATTATCTCAGTCATCTAGTACGGACTATTCCATGAGTATTAAATGTCGATTTAATTAGTATACAAATGCTTCACCAAGGCTAGGACCACTAATATTTGTTCTGCTGCATTGAGATCACTGTTTCCATATCACTATTTTATGCCAGTTTATGTGTCAGACAGCTGTTTGGCTGTATTTGCATACAGACTGAGTGAATACAGAAAGTTGGCTTCTCAATGTTGCCACTGTTAGTAGCTGATCATGTTTTTGATCATCCACACTACAACACAGTCCAGTTTTTTCAATATGGATAATGTCTTTCAAAAACTAGCTTTTTCAGGGGTTGAAAATGCCATCTTATTATGGATGAAAAGCCAAAACAGAAAACAAAATTATAATTCAAATTTATCCACATCACTGTAGACATGGCCTGGGTCAACCGGTCTGCATTTTGGAACGTGGGGGTGGTTTTGTGCAGTGAGATAGTGGGCAGACTGTCTGCTCTTTGGCACGTTGGGGACTCTTGCCCTTACTTGCACTCTAACTTCAGTATGACCTTTATGAATTTGAATTGCTTCCTCTGTCGCTTTTTTTTTTTTTTTTTGCTATGTACACTGCTTTGTTCCGTTGTCTTCCTCCGCATCACTCCCTCTCACACACTGTCTTGCTTCCTTATCTCTCCTTGTTTGACTCCTGTTCTCTTGCTCTGTCTGTAACACTCTTTCCCACTCTTCCTGCCATGATTTGTTTGTCTCTGAATTAAATACACACTAGTTTGTCAGCAGTGTTGCCCTGTAAACTAAGGAGGCTTACTAGTGATAGATTTGTTTTTCCCCCACAGTGGAGGAAACCTCAGGCTGCAGTGTTGCTGCCAAATGATCCATTTTCTTTCCGGGAGCATCAAATACACAAACAGTAGATCCACAGTTGTCATAACACTGGCACAGAAGAAGCTGCCCCTCCTGTATTTAATCTAATCTTGTCCCACTAATGTTGTGTGAAAGAGATTTCGGAAGTGAACAGACTTAACTGCTTTTCTATTCCGAAGAACCCTTAAGCATTTGTAAGTGTCTTTTTTCCACATCTTATGACTTATTAAGTTTTTTGGCACTGTGCAAACTCCTAGATTACTGAAAACAGCAGCCTTTTTTTTTTCAAATGTCTTTCCTGCTACCCAAATGTAGTTTCAGATGTAGTTATCACCGGAGGCACTAGAAAGGGTACAATAGAATGGTACTTATCTGGTCCTTTCTCTTTTCTGTATTTACTTGATTATAAATAGTCAGATTGTCCCCATTCACAACTGGTGTAGTTACCTCTATGTTCATCCTCTTTTTACACACATAATGGTTTGTTACATAGAACCATCCCAGAAGTTTTCCTTGAAAACCTTAAAAAATACTTGAAAGATGATTGGATGAACAATCTGTCTGTCACAGACTAATTTCATCAAATCAGATTTCATCAGATCAACAAACTATAAGAGAAACTCTTGCCTGATGGGAAGAGTTAGAACGTCTTTTCTGCCAAGAAAAAGCCTTCAGTGTTGTCCTTTGATGCTGTTACAATGAAGAAATACTCCAGTTGTGATATAACCGGAGTTACTGCACGATTTACGCTAACCTCTTTAGGAACTACCATTGTTGTTTTACCTCTCATCACACCTACTTAACCACACCTGTAGTTGCCAGTAGTTGCTCATAGGATGCTGATTGGTCTGAATCACTGTAGTTCAGCCATAAGTTGAAGCCTGGCATGGTGGATTTTCACACTCTCATGATCTTGCAAATCCAAATGTTTCACAAGGAAAGTTTTTAAAATGGTTCTACATTAAATCTCCATGAATTAACCAGCCCTATATTGCTCGAGTTGTCTGCTTGTTTTTATTTTTCACACAGTCATACTTCTTCATTGTGCCTCACTGTCTCTTGTCTCTAAATTTATTCCTCTCCCCTCACAAGACAGATCATAAGAAGCAAGACTGATGTTAAGCATGTGGCATCTCTCTCTGCATTCACGTCCTCTTGACGTCTGCCTTCTGTCTGCCATACAGTGCCAATATTGTTTTAAACAGGAGTCTCTTTCCCCTCTGCTTGTGTTCTTTTTCTTCCTTCACCTCACCCCATCAAGGCTTGTGTCTCTTTCCACTTTCCCATCATCCATCTCTTCCCCCTTATTCCCTCCTTGTCTCTCTTTCTCTCACTTGCTTCCTCCCTTTGCTCCAGTACATTCATCCTTCCCCTCATGTCGACATCTAGGAATGTCTTTCTAAGACATTTGGCTTAGTGCATCTATTCAGCATCTGAATAATAAACCTTTGATAACACAGATGTTGATCACTGGCAGTGTGATCAGTTGTTGAAACAGGCTTAGATGAAGCACTAAAGTATCTATTGATAACATTTTAATAACATTGCTCATTTTCAGATGTTGGCGATGTTGCTGAAACACCATTTACAGCATTTTTCACTCAGGTTTAGTCGGCTGATAATAATAAACCATCTGCAGGTGATGTGGCTGCATCTGAATATCCTCCCTGGATAGAAACTCAGGAAATAAATCCAGTGGACTAAGGAAACAAGGAAAAAGAGCTGTGTGTTTTAGCTGACAACCAATCAAGAGGCGATAATGGAAGTGGTGATAAAGAAATAAAACTACGAAGGAGAATGCAAAGCCATTTTTCATTCTCCTCAGGGAGCGAAAGAGCAAGTGTGGGAAAATAGGAAAGAGAAGGAGGTGTGTGATGGGAGGGGAACTTCAGTGAGGCTTCTGTTCACATGTTTCCTGCACGGTGTGGCCACCAGGGACCCATTCCCACTTATCCTCCTGTCACTCACACACATGCACACACACACACACACACACTAAGACCTGACTTCAGGTCTTCACTTCTGTTAAAGGTGAATAAATGCAAACTTTAGGTTGGAATTTTCTCATGTCATCGCTCTTTTTTTGTTTCCTAGTTATTAAACATAAATTTTGGATTTTGTTTATTAAACAGATAACAGGATAAAATTGATTTCCAATTAGTCTGATTTCACAAAGGTGAAAACACTATGAAATATGTTTCCTGTATACTAAGAGGAAGTAATACAGTAACTAATAATCATTTGCATCAAAGTTGTCATGTTTGTGATCATACTAAACAAACATCAAATCATCAAGTGCCTAAAATCTAATTATTCATATGCCAGTGAATATTGTATATGTATAGATGGGCTATTTTTTAAGTATGAATTTTATTCGTGCATGCATTTTTAGCCTTTAATTGATAGGACAGCTGAAGTGATGACAGGAAAGGAGGAGAGAAAGCGGGGGAGATGGCAGACAGCAGAGGGTTGCAGGCTGGTATAGAACCAAGGGCTGCTGCTGAGGACTTACAGCCTTAGTACATGAGGCACACGCTCCACAAACTGAGCAACCAGGGTGCCCCAGTGATCTGGTTCTTGAAAAGTATTCGGGGTAACATGTGGCAAAGTAAAGAACTCAGATTGCCTTCTTATTTACCAAGCAATGTAATGCGTTATATTTGCAATTTAGATTTCAAACAAGGGATCCCTTACTGTAACAATTTTACTACATTTCCACCACTGCAGAACTACCTGCGCCTGGAGACTTTAGGAGTGTATTTTGCATTTGTGACAGGACAGACACAGGCTACAGTCTCCATAGACGCTGATTTTGCAGATTATCTCAAGGCAGGTCTCATTATGGATGTATTGAACAAATTTCCCATGATCAAAGCCTTCTTTGAGTCAGTTTTCCAAAACCATCCAGACCATTGTCCCAAGAACATTGGTTTGGTGAGTCTACGTCAGTGGCTGTTTTCATTTACGTTTACTCTGAACATCAGGGCAATAAACCCAAACATGCACAAGGAGTCACAAAGGGCTTTTTGCTTTTGTATAGCAAAAGTGATAATAATAAAGGTGATCAAAAGTGATCATACTCATTTTAGATTGTCTAAAACAAGTTACTTTTCCCAGTAGGTAATGCTATAATGCAGTGGTTCCCAGTTCCTAGCTCTAGTCATCCCCCCTTCAGAGGCAGAAAAAAGTTAACGCCTCCTGTAATTAATTAACAATAGCTGGAAAGGCATCTGATTTAAAAAGAAAAAAAAGGATTCAAATGTATTTTAATGAAATAAAGGTGGCCATGACAGCATCTCTTGTTTGTTTCCCTTTATAAATCATATTCATTTAACTTTTTCATGTTTCTCCCCCTGGTCATCCACACCTCCTCTGCAGTGGCTCTGTAATCTTGTAATATAAGTTACTCTTAAAAGTAATGCTGCCCAACAATGTTCTTGAAATCTTGTTACTTACATCAGGTACTTTGGCACTTTTTGGGCACCAGAAATCAGCCATTGTAAGTAAATCACGTGCTGTCCGGTGACTCCAGCCTGTGAGTCTGATCAGGCATTCACTGGTGGAATTCAAAGGAATTCCAGGTGCGTTTGCTTTCTCTTCAGTGTTATACGGATGTGACGATGTATGAGGTCTAGAGCAGCTGGAAATATGTGTTTACCTGAGGGCAGCAGAGGGAAGAGGAGTGCCGGCCTTTCTTATCTCTCTTTGTCGTCTTGTTTGATCCGCTGGTTTGGGGTCACTGCTGTGTCAAGAAGGGACTGAGAGAAGGTGATTATAAAGCGATCCTGTCTATTTAGGACCAAGTATCAACAGGGCTGAATGCATGCGTGTGTTTTTGTGTACTCACTCCAGAGTTCAGCATTAGTTAACGTGGTCCACACACCTGTGGCTGATTCAGCAGAGGGGAGTTTTCTCTGCGGGATTTTGACAGGATCTGAGTTTAAACCAGGCTTGTCAGCCTCACATCCTCAGGCCCATGTGGCTACTCAAGATTTACTGCCACTTAGCCTCAGCACGGTGCGCCGTTTGACTGCAAAAGGTGAGTCTTGGAAAACTTGAGACCCCTGACTCTCTGTGATTTACACTTTGTCATAAATCTTGAGTAGACTTACTGTCTTAGACCTGTTCATTTTTAAGAATGGGTATGGGAAGTGACGGTGAGTGTTTACTGCTAGTCTGTGTTCTCTCATCAGCATCATTTACAATTTCCCTCAGTTAAACCCATCAGGCCCGGAGGTAAATCCACATCCATATCTTTATAACCCCCTGCACTAAAATCTTTTAAAACGTCTGGCCCTTCAAAGGCACAGGCAGTGCTTCTCAATAAAATCTGCGCCACACAGCCCAACGAAAGTCGTCACCAGGCTCTTTCAAAGGATTTTTCTCTGCATTTTGCTGTTTTTGTTTAGTCTGCCCTCTGGCTGACCCCAAGCATTGACCTGTTCAGACCTACACATGTCTCTCCCCAGGTTGGGCTTCTCTCGTCCAGGCATCTGTTTTCTAGATAAGACCTGTGAGTACGAGGGCTGATTCATCACCCTGTCACTGACATGGCGTTTGGGCCGTCGACATCCCCGCTCTCCCTCAGCCCATGTCTCCCATGGCCCCGTTTTTATAGCGTGACAATCCAGATTTAGTGACAAATCAAGCAGCATGCTGAGGAAAAAGGCTTCTCTGTTTGTTACATTAAGAGATCATCTTTCAAAGAAGGAAACAGCAGAGCGTTTAAACGTTCAGTGTCCCCACCTACACTGTGACCCTGGCAGTCGTGAGATATAAAAAGTTTCCTCATGAATGATGACATGTTGGGACAGGAACCAAACCCGCCACCCCGCATTCTCTAGTGACCATGCCTGAGAACTGTTGCTCGGTTGTCAGTTGAAAATTTTAAGAGCAGCTAAAGTAGCTAAAGTAGCCTCAACCTTGGCACCAAACTTCATCCGCTGAAATCTGTCTGTTGCCACTTTTCATAACAGCCGCTCTTTCTCTACAGAAGAGTGGGCATCTCTCATAGTAAGAGGATTAGTTTTTCTATCTCACAGTAAGTTTTCAGGCCTCCCTATCCTCTCTGTCCTCTCGCTCTCATCTTTTTCTCTCCTCTGTTCTCCCTCTCCTCTGTGTTGGCTACTTGTCCAGCAGGCCCATGCAGTTTCACAGTCTAATTACAGGTCAATTAAAGGCTTTGTGGCTCAGGCCTCCTTCTGCCAGGGCTCCGGCCGTAGCAGGCTTAGGGGACTCTACAGAGTGAGAGTGAATGAGATATCATTTCATGTGGAGATCAGCCGAGAGAAGGCCTTGAAAGAGGGGATTGGGGGGAAAGGCTCCCGTCTCTCTCCTCTCTCTCTCTCTCTCTCTCTCTCTCTCTCTCTCTCTCTCTCTCTCTCTCTCTCTCAATGGGCAAGGGTCCCTCCACCCTCGCCAACCCACACAACATCCAGCATCTTAAAGAAGGGGCCTCTGGGATAGAGGCCAGAGGATTATGGGAATATTCATGACCAGATAAAGGGGTGAGCGGTTGAATGACTGTGTTTTGGGGCTCATCTCTTAGGTAAACAGGGGCCTAAATGGAGTTTTAGATCACTACTCCCACTGCTGCTCAGTGAGGAACAGGCAATGGTGACTCTGTCCACTGTTTTTTTTGTTGCATTTCCACAGGACAGTGAAAAGAAAGCCTTGTTGTGGCCTTTTCTTCCTCTTGCTGCTGTCTTTTGGTGGCAAACAGATGGTGCTGGGGGAAATAAATATCTGTTTCTCACAGTTTTTATCCACAGAATATTGGCTTTTCTGAAAGACGCCATTCACATTCAACAGTGGCCTCCTGGGCTCCTAAAAGCTGCTGAGGGCTAATTTTAAAGTCATTAAACATCCCGCTGTAAGGGAATGGTTGACGGGTTTGCTGTCTTCTCTCCAACATGAAAGTCTAATTGCGCAGGTAGCCATGTACAAGTAAAACTCAAATATATATCAGAATGGGTGGCTGGCCATTTTCTCAACATTGTGAAACACACAGAGGACACAGAAGGTTTTGTGGTCCACGTCCTACCACTGCCTGGAAGTTGCCAACATTTTTGACTAACTTTTACAACTCTTGCTTATGTTTTGTTGGTTGCCTTGAAGATTTGTTTCTGTGGTTGCTGAAACTGAAAACAGGCAATTAAAAAAATTCAAGGTGTTGCACAGTTGGTGGCATGTTGCTTTAGGTCCCATCAGGGTCATATAAATATCATATGATATAAATATGATCCAGGCCAGTTTAAGAAACAGGTCCCATACGTTTGAAGGTTTATCAGACACCAAAACACTGCTCAGTGGTTTATAGTATTTTGAAGAAGGATTTTTCAATTTCCCAAAGTTATTGCAGCAAGTTATTTTATTTTTTTGTTGTCACCTGTGCAAGACAAACAGTGGAAATATGGCTTGTCTAGTCAATGACACATTAAATTGCAGACAAGTTCAACTTTTTATTGGACAGCCCTGCGTTTAGCAGACTGTAGCATAGATGCTGCTGTAGCATCAGTTATATCAGAGTATTTCTTCATTGAAAGAAGCGTAAAGAACAGCACTGAAGGCTTCCCTTCAGGAAAAGACGTTTTTCCTCATCTCCTGACTGGCTTCGAGGAGAGTTTAACAACGTTATTTGGTATGTGGATGTGAATAGTTACCCTGTGACACAGATTGTTCATCCAGTCATCTACCAAATATTTTTATGAAAGTGCTGCCAGTTTCCAAGGACGGCTTCTCAGATGGTTCTGTGTAACAAACCATTGCGTATGTTTAAAGAGAATAAACAGTTTCTGCAAATGAACGAGGAAGGTGCATTTTTCATGCAGTGATGAAGTCACCTTTAGTGTCGCTCAGGGTTGAAGGATCTCATGTATTGTACAAAGGCTGTCAAAAGTATTGATACTTTTTTGATAACACTTGTTTAAAACAATACAATATCCATTAATCATAGTATCAAATGCACCAAACTTATAAAAAGAAATTATCTAAGTGCTCATTCAAGACATCAGTTCAGTTCAGTCTTCATTATCTTGCATGAAATTTGGCTTGCAGCAAAATCAGACGGTGCCCAGTGACTTTTTCTGTACAAGCAGTATGTGCAGGCTGTTAATGTAAAAAAGGGGAAAAAAAGTATCCTATTTTGTGTACCCAGGACCTTTTTCTTCTTTTTGCCATGGTATAAAAAGAGCTACTGAGTATTGTTTTTCTGTCTACTAGTATAGTAAAGTTTATAATTCTAGTATCATTACAACTCTGTTATACAGAGTTTTAAGAAATGCTTAAAAGGCTTGAAGAGTTTTTAAGAAAATACTTGACATGTGTTGTCCAGTACAACCACAGTCCCGTGCTGTGCTCCACTGAAGCTCTGGATCAATTATGGGCTTCAGTTGCCTCAGCAGCAGGTGTTGAAGAAAAGGAGGGAGATTTTCAGCCCATCATAAGCTTTTCTAGCTAATCTGAGGAATCAAACCTGTGTCTTTTCTTATCACAAGCCATTTAATCTAACACTAGACAACCGCAGCCCCAAGTGATTTAGCAGATCTTGTTGTCTCTACCCGGGTCAAACATTAAGGATCCTGCCAACTGTTGGACAAAGCGGTCTGCATCTGAAACACAGAGGCTCCATAAAGCACTTTATCATCAGCCACATCTAAACCCAGTTAGGAGCTTTGAAGCTTGAGCCAGGGGATTTCCCATGTTTTGATGGTCTGACAGTCAGTACCCTCCTTTGCTCGCACCAATCAAAACTCCACCCCCTCGTACCTCACATCTCTTTTTCCTCAGGTCGGACAGATGTTGGTAATTCTGCTCTGATTGGCTTGGATTGAGTTATGTTGTCCTGTGGTCAGGGCACACAGCCCACACGGCTGAACTCTTGACAGTTGCCTTTGAGCCCTGCCCTGTGGAGGGCTGAGTACTGGAATGGCGTACCGCAGGGTTATGTTTCATTCAACCCCACACCTGCTGCAGTGACTTGTCAGCATGCCCCTCGACAGGCCCCCTTAATGCCTCCATTAGGTGTTGTAATCTCCACCTAACGCCCTGCCATTTTGCCTGAGTGTGTTAACAGAGTATCAAAGGCCAGGGATTTTTTTTTCCCGTTTTTGCCACCTGCCTGTGGTGAGTGTGTAGGAAGGTGAAAAGAGGTGGAGGTGGCATGACTGTACAGCTCTTGCTGGTTTCCAAGACTTTAGGGTTCAGGGCAAAGCTTTTCTTGCTGTCAGTCATCTTTTTTCAGTTCTGCCTACCTGTATGTGGATGTGTGCATGTTTCAGCTGCTCATGTGTTATCCAGCACTTTGCAGTTCCACCTGCGGGATTCCTACACCTTTGCCAAAGTGAAATTCAAGCATTTCCAGCATATCACATCTGTAATAAATTACATATTTATATACATATGTATGCTCAAAATGATTTGGGCCCATTTCTTCATCACATTAAATCAGATCGAAGTAATGCAAGCAGTTTCAAGCACTTTATCCAAAATCCAAGCACTTTTCAGACCTTGAAAACATTACATTAAAGGAGCAATAATAACAGTTGCTCATCTAAAAATATTTACTGCAGTCTAAATAGCAAGTTAGAGCCCTATACGTTATATCAAAAAGGTTGAAATCCCATTTAATATACAATCTATGGCTGAAGTGAGTTGTTTCACCCCACCCTCTGCTCACCAGGCTCAGGGAAAGCTCTGCAGACTGCAGGAACACTGCAGGAGCGTAGGACATGCACAAAATTATAATTTGACAGTAAAAAGCAAGGATGAGTCCTACACTGTAAATGGATTAGCTATTTATAACTGTAAATTTTCTGTCAGTGCAAAGCTAAACACATTATCCTGCCCACTCCTATGAAAATACACACTCTGGACTTTGAGTTAAGCGGTTGCCTGTCTCACTGCCTGCCAGACTCCATTAACATATTGTTCAGTTTAACTGTTATGAGCGGCTAGTGAATTTGAATGTGAATTTCTAAATTTATTTAAGTGAATATATTAGACATTTCTTCTTCAAAATTCAAGTGTTTTTTGCAGTGCCTGCGTGTGTTTCAGCTGCTCTTGTGTTATCCAGCACTTCTCAGCTCTGCTAATATTTCAAGACGTGTGTAGGGGGGTGTGCCTGCATCTCTGACAACCGTGTGCTTTTCATCCATCAGGAAAAAGATACCTCAGCAGCCGTGCTCCCATCAAAAGGGGGCTGCACACAAGCCCCCGAGTACGATATTTAGTTTCACTCCAAAGCACGCACACAGTTATCACCTTTGTGCCAAACTGAAATGGACACTTAGGAAACTGTTGCTCCCAGGTACAAAAACCACAATGATTTATCTCCCCAAAAACAGACAAGTCCTTTTAAAACTGTTTTCATTGGGCCTCCTCGTAGGAAAACAATCAACAATAGCCGGCCTATGGATCTCGTGTGGCTGATTGATCAAGATAGAGCAGTGCTAGTTTGTTCTTCAGAGGCGGTGGTGTTTGAGTTTGTGCTTGGGGGAGATCCAGACAGATTAGTGAGGGTGACGGGGAAGCTGGAGAACCAGCCAGGCCTGGAGGTGCAGCTGGCACTGCGAGCCACAGCTTCCTTTTCTCAGTGTTGGCCCACAGACTTTCTTCAGCCACTGTTTAATCAGTGATTAAGACTGCTTTAGATGGCTCCCTTGTCTCGTGTGACAGTACATGTTGGGTGGAAGGATTGCTCGTCGTCTGATGCAGTCTCCGGACAATGGGAGTGTAGTCGTGAAAAGAGGTGACTGACTGTTTTTCCAGTAGATTCCCCCCTTTCATGTGAAATGTTGTTGTTATGGTATCTCCTTCTGTCCATTAGCAACGTGCCCGTGAGGTACAGACCATGAAAAGGGGAGGGCGAGAGCTTTGATGTGGTCTATACTAACTGGGAAAGGGCACACAAGCCTTCACCATCAGATGTGTGAAGGAGGTCTGCCTTGAGGTTTGGCTGTCACTGTCAGTGGGGACCATCTGGTGTTTTGGTGAAAAATGTGAGGGAAATTCCACCTGCACAGATATACGGTAGGGATAGACATATTGTTTAATTATTTTATCTTTCTGAAGAGTGGATTTATTACCCACTACCCCTCCTGTTGTTGTTTTAATACGTTTTAACGACTTGCTCAACCAGAAAAGCAGCAACTGGACAGTCAGAATCACTGTTTGAAGCAAACTTCATCGTGCATGAAAATCATTGGAAGTGTTTAGAACTGCAACTAACAGTTATGTGACAGTTTTATGATCCTGACGGTTATTTTTTGTGATGTTGGTTTAATCTTTTGATCTAACAAATTGTTTCATGAGCCCAGTTAGTTGTCTTCAGCCGTCTTGCATTGTCAGACCAACAGCCCAAAACCCAACTACATTCATTTTATGAGGGCTTAAACCAGTGATTATTTTCACTGCTGATATATGCAACAATTATTTTCTCAGTTAATTAATAAGTAGTTTAGTCTATTAAACATTTCCATTGCAGTTTCCCTGAGACCAAGCTGATGTCTTCAAATATCTTGCTTTGGACTGCTGGCTGGACAAAACCAAATGATATTGATAATAATAATCTTTATTTATAGACAGTAGTGGACAGTAATATATTACTGTAATGTTACTTTTTCCAGTAACAAATAGTATAATGATTACAATTACCAAAACAGTAATTATATTACAATTACTATTTCAAGTAATTCTGAGTTATTACTTTTTGACCAAGGTAGGCTCTCTTATGATGATGTGTGCATGCAGCAGGTCAGGGCAGGTCACGTCGGCTGCTAGCCAAAAAGCTAGAGTGAGCAAGTTCACAGATTCAGCAGTTCAACTTTAGAGCACAACAAGGCCACTAACAAGGTACAAAAGTAACATAGTAATATAACAAGTAATGTATTACTTTTGAAATTAAAGCAGACAAGTCTTAGAATAATGAGGTTTTACAAACTAACAAATTGTTTTATACATTTGTTGTATAAAAAACAGTGCAAAAGGCAAGGAATAGAAAAAAAACAGTTTGAAGAAATTAAAGATGGTTCAAAACAATGAAAACTAAGGAACAATCAGGTGTATGATGATTTAAAATACAGAAAAGCCACAAATTCTTTTCAGAAGCTGGAATCATGGAATATTTGACATCGTGTTTGGTGTTTATTTCTCTGTTTTGTGTTGTTGTGTTTTGCCTGTTTATCCTCAAGTTGACTAACCAAACTACGTTGTGTGCTTTTCTGCAGAGAAAGTTCGTGAGATCCAGGAGAAACTTGAAGCCTTCATAGAAGCTCTTCACAAAGAGAAATAAGACAACCAGGTATTTGTCTATGTAGTGTCCAGTGAAAACTACCACGATCTTCACTAATGCTGTAAAAACAAAGCATGTCGACAGTGGTGTTATTGGATTATGAATTTAACAGATGATAAATAATACCGAATGTTAAAATTGGCGTAACACGATCTTAAATCTGGCAGCGGGGAAATGATGGCTCTATTGTATGTCTGTCTGATCTGTTGTTCCTTCTCCCCTTTACAGAACTATCGAAAGTAAATTTATGGATCACACCAGAGAAATGCACTGAACAAAGACAACTAAATCTGTAAATGGCCGTCATCACCCCCCAGTCCCACCACTCACCTGATTTTAATACTCATCGCTCAGCTTCCTGTCCCCCTCTTTGACGCTGTTGGAAAGATGGACCTGAACACATGGACAAGATGGAGGAACAGTTTTCAAGCTTTCTTTTCCATTTTCCACTTTCTTCCTTTTGTGTTGCGAGCTGTCGAGAGCTGACAGGGTGACCTCTGCACAGGAGCCCGAACACTGTCAGATCAGGAGGAAAATAAGAAGCTTGCACCGTGTTTTCAGACATCTGACCTCTCATTTTCAATAAATGAGGATTGTGTACATGTTTATCTCCCCAGTTTTTTTTTTATTTTGTTTTTTTCAGCTGATGGTGTCTGTGTATATGTAACTATAGTAGTGTGTGTCTTCATTGATCTCTGTACAAACACCACTAGCACTTTTCCTGATGGGAGAAATAACCTAGAATTTCATACTTTGATCTCACCTGGTGCTCCTAAAGTACACCATGATACCTACCTGATACATGAGAATTTGCCTTTAGTTAACATGTAGTTCTTTTATGTTGCACTTAGGACCCAAAGCACTTAAGTTTTCTTCTCAGACTGCAGCTGTACTGTTAAGTCCCAGCAGTTGTTGTCACCTAAAGTTTATAAGAATAGAAGGCAACTACCTGGTTCAATATGCAGCTTCCCTCCTATCAACACTCTTCATTGTAACACCCAACCCGTTCTCATCCCAGGTCGTCAAATACTGATGTCTTTTTCACGCTCCTCAGCATTTTGTACTGATGAACAAGGTACCCTTGAGCATCTGTATGAAATGCACAGTTTGTTCAGTTTTAGGCAACAAAACTGCTTGGTTAAGTTAAGGAAAACATCATGGTTTAGATTAAAACCTATTATATGATACATGTAATGTTATATAACTTAAAAATTCAGATAACTTTGGCTGACAATTGGTTTCACACAGGATATGAACCCCAGCCCTCCCACTGACTGTCCATCCCACTTTCTCCATGTTTGGACTTTCTCACCTGATCCAGTTTGGTTCACATTGAAGTGGCGTGACAAAGTGTTGATACCTGGCGACCTGGGAATGAGAACAGGCTGTAACACCACAACAGCCGCTCATTGACAGAATGTGCTCAGTGTTGGAAACAATATAATGTACGGATTTATTTTTTTATTATTTTGATCTAATGGGATTTATTTGAGGAAAATAATATTCTATGTCTGCCAAATGCACAGAAATTACCTTTTGCTTTGTGTCTTTGTGTGTGATGTTTGCATTTCTATTGTTGTACATCAGTTTCATCTATTCTCTCCCCGTGTTACAACTGACGGATAATGCAACATCCAAAAAATATGATAGATTGAAAATGTAACTGAACATAAATTCAGGATGTCTCTAGATCATTGACACACATTACAATTTCAAACTCATTTTTGTGATGATGTTTAATACGTCATTCCTCAGTAGTCCTATTACATCTTCAGATAAAAAGTTGAGAGGTGCATTTCATTTGATTTTGAAAAGCTATGACACTATCTGCCAGTTGTTTGGCTCTATTTCTTTACTTTATGTCGGGGTTTTAGTCTAATATGCAGTCCATCTTGACCAATTCCTCCAGTTACACATGGGTAGGTGGGTTTTCTTGATGCGTTTCCAATCTGCACCAGGTTTAATGTTCTTTGTTTACTTGGTGAGTCAGTTAGGTTTTGTGCTTATCCACTTCTCCTCCCCTGTCTGTGACTGAGTGACCAGTAAGATCTTACATCTCTTGCTGCTTCAGGGATGAGATCAAACACCCGAAAACCAAGACAAAAACACTCCCTTTGTAATTTTACCAGAATTGTGCTCAAAGTTAAGGAAAAGGAACATATCTAACATGCTGGTAGGGAATTTTAAGCTGAAAATCTATGCTTTTGTCAACTCACTGATTCTTCTACAAGTCGCTGTGCAGGGCTGGATGTTTCCACGCTGCTCCCAACCTTGTGCTTCTTCCTCATCCTTGTCTGTAACCATTCATTATCTTTGCACCTCCATCTTTGGGACTCTTTCAATCACCTGCATAGACATCCGCTCGCTCTTCCTAGCTTGATAAACAGTCAAATGTTTGACTGACAGGTGGGTGAGAGACTGTGTTAGCCCTTTCATTCATGTGTATATGGGTATAAATATATAATAAGCCGTGCATTCTGTACAGGTAAAGTTAATGGGATGTCCTAGAGATACTATAATGTACAGCACGTGTATGCAGTGTAACAGAAAATCAGTGAGTTGGTTCAAAACGATGTTTTATGTTGTAGAAAGTAATGTTTGCATGGTGTACCCCATCAGATGTGCTTTATTTATTAAATTTGTGTTGAAAGGAAAAAAATGAAAATAAAATTGACATAAATAAAAATGATCTTTTTTATGCCCTGTCAGCTTGTCCAGTCACAGTCAGTGTTAAACCTGTTTACATATTTGTTGCGTTGGATAATATCCATTTAGCTGAACCTTTAGCGAGTGATTAACTTGAATAAAATAAACAAAGTCAGCAAAGCTTGAGATCTATTCAGTAGCTCTTGTGGAGCTTCTGACCATAGATGATCTTCATTCAGCTCAGAAGTTGAGGTTCACAAATCTTTCTTGACCTTGAAACCTTGACAGCAGTTGACAAAACCAAGTACGCACAACTTTAAGTCTCAGGAATTACTTTCCAAGGAACTAAAAGGTTCCTTCAGCCAGTCTGTGTTTCTACATCCCAGAAGCCTGAGACCCAAGAAGACCAGGTAAAGTAGTCTGCTGACATATGGGCAGTGAAAAAGCGACTCCTGTATTTACAGGTGTCTTTTGCGTTCTTCTGTGTCTGGACTTCTTCATCAGCCCATCTGTTGTATGCTTTCTTCTGTAATTTATGTTGATGTGTCAAATTGTGGATGTGTGGATTGCAGCAGCAGATTTTTAAAAATGGTGTCCGAGTCCCTGGGGAAAGTTTCTGTTGGAAAACCAGCTATATTCAACTTTCAGGCCAATGTAGGCAATTAGTCCTTACAAGGCTCAGAAAAAATAGAGAAAGTAAATATCCACATTTCCACTTGGCAGATTCTGTCTACTGATGAAGCTCATGTGATATGACTGAAAGGACCCATACAACCACTAAATGGACGTTGTGGCAAGACTGTTTTATCAACCAAAGCCAAGGATGAACATTGAACCTTGTCATCAACAAGACAGAGTCCACAGCATTGCTAGGTACCTAAATCCCAACATCAGCATGCTAACAATGATAATATTATTACTTGCTCAACAGATGCCATGTCATTTTTCAGACTTCCCACAAATCCCCAATAGTCCAAATATGTCCTATTGGGCAAAAGCCCATTTGTCTGACACCCTTTTATCTCAAAAACAAATAGTCATTGCTATAACATTGAATGCTCCCTGCAGTTGCTAAACCTAACTCATTTAACATCTCAGGTGACGGGGATGCACACCAACTGAGGTAAAACTCATGATTTTATTGTAACATTGGAAATTTGTTTGTGGCAGCAAATCCACAGGCAGATCCTGTATTTTCGGAGCAGTGGCCGTTTGTTTTCAACAGGCTGTCGGACAAATGGGTTTTTGGTCCAATGGGACATTTTTCAGAATAATGGGCCGTCTGATGTTTGCCTTGTTCTTCATCTTGTGTGCTAAACAAGTGCAGTAGTGGCTGATGAGTGTCTGTTCAAAATTCCATGCCAGTCCATTGTATAGTCGTTGAAATGTTTCAGTTAAATAAAAACCTGGCAGGTTAAAGGTAATCAGCTCTGATGCATGTATCACTCTCATCCCTGCGGAGTTGTGTTGCGTGTATGTGTTTCCATTACATGCTCTGCTGTTATCCTACAGCTGGTTGCCTCTGGATGCAGTGACCTGTGTGCTGATGTGATGAGGCCTCTGCCCCAGGTCTGGGCTAACCCTCAGAGTATTTAACTCTGCAGGCTGTTATCTCAACCCAGAGAGGGCTGGAGACATGTTGCAGCCTGCGGCAGCAGCTAGGGAGATACAGGCAGGCAGCTGAGGGTCTGACTGATTAATAAGTCAGAGTCCAGAGGTCCTCCACTCCTGGGCATCCTCTCTTCTTTCACAAGAGCCTGGTTGTTACTTCATCTCCACATCGCTCAAAGGGCAGTGCAGTAGGGAGGGATGGAAGCAGGGGGAGGCAGGCCTCATCCTCACTACCATCACCTGAGGCTTTACACATGGAGATAACTGCCTCATGTCAACTTGCTGTTTTCTGTGTGGCTATTATATTCCCCTGTTTTTTTAAAAAACAAGGGAAGAGGAGTGAAAAAGGCCTAATGACTTTGTAGCAGGCGTGAAAAGAAAGGGGGAAAAGTCAACCTCCAGCTGAAGGCCTTTGTGCTATCAGATAGCCACGTTCTGGGAGGAGGGAGGCCGGCAGGGACACACTATACACCATTAGCATCTGCAAAGGCCGTCACGTTGACTAATAGCCAGAGCCACAACAGCACAGTGGTTCAGTTTGTGTTTTCCTTCAATCCCCTTTATGCTGGTGACACAAAAGCAGCCGAGCCAGACCTTTCAAATATGCCACAGCAGCGGACGTGCACAAAGCTTCATTTCTAGTCTTTCTTCAGAAAAAGAAAGGGCCGATCTTGTTGCTTCGTTTTTTTTTTAATCCCCCACCTCATCACACAGACACATTCGGGGTCTTTTGGCAGGGGGTGTGGCTGGTCGGTGTATGATGAAAACGTTGAATAAGTCTAAGAAAAGGGCAATAAATTGTGGGGATGGGCGTTTTTTGGCAGTAGCAGCAGTGTTAGCATTTGTTTGCCGCCTTGTTGGCGATGCTGGTTTTGTTCTTGTCTTTCTGTTCCCTCTGTTGTTGAGCTGTCGGTTGAGGTTGTGGGAGAGGCAGAAATTCTGGCGGCCAGATTAACGTACATGACTGTCAATTGCTGGGATCCTGGCTCAGATTGACTGTTTGGCGCCGCACAGCTGCTTTAAAGCATCCTTAGGTAGATTTTTACCAAAACTGTAGTGGTTTAAGAAGTCCACTTTATATATTGTTTAATAAATTGTCTCCTATTGGTCTCCTGTCATAAAGCTAACAAAGGTCATATACAACACAAAGAGTAAAGATTAATTCATATATATTGGAAAAAGTGGAGTGACGTGTGACCTTTCAGAAAATCTTATCTCTTATCTCTAATCTACATCAGCATATGTTTTTCTTGCTATAACAATATAGTTTTTATCATTTATACACTGCTTTGAAGGCCCATTGCTCTGAAAATACAGAGTCCATCTACAAGTGACAGAAATGTGCACCAGTCGAGTTAAAATGATTTTATTCAGACATTGGACATTTGTCCAGGTCAAGTCGCTTGAATGTTTTTTGGTGTAAGGCTAAAAAGATTCAGAACCATGGACAGGGCCAGCAGTCACTGAACTAACAACTGCAGGGAGAGCGTTTCAGAGCAACGGGCCTTTGGAGCAATGGGTGTTTATTTTCAGGATAACAAGTCAGACAAATGGGCTTTCGGCCCAGTTGGATATTTTTTGAACTGTTTCACAATAATTGGCTGTTGGAACAACCAGCAGTCAATGAATAGCGTAATTTTTGAGAGTTAAACAAGTAACAATGTTTTTGCCAAACAAATTAAGTAAAAAAAATATTTAATAGGGATGTAACAACATCTAATTATTATTTTGCATGCATGCAAAGTAAACACATCCCAGATGTTGTCATTTTCTTGACCACGATGCACCAGTTTGTTTTTATTTTTGACAGTAGAAGAAAAGAGCACTTGATCCTTGAATGGCCCAGTTTTTGGTACGCTGACCATAAGAAATATTGACAGTACACTGGAGACTCTCAGAGCACAAGGGACACTGTATAATATTTGAGTAGACACTATAAGAGATAAAAGACAGTGATTTGGCGTGTGAGAGTCACTTATCAGCTCTTCAGTCAACAAGTGCAGATAAATACAGTGGATGTAAATCTAACACTTTGTGCCCCGGGAGACAAACTGCCACTGTTGAGTCACCGCCGATGAATCTTATCAGAGGCTTGTTGAAGCAACAGGCTTCCTTCTCCGTTTCAGCCAACAAAACCTTCTACTGTCCCCAGGGCCTGCTGCTTTCTGCCCCACAGAGAATAGCGTCACAATTGGCCTTTGTGTTCATTATGTTGGAGGCATCTTCCCATTGCTCTGTGGGGTCCATTCCAATGCTGAATTAGGCCCATGGGGATTTTAGCCAAGTCACAAAGGTCAGTGACCCTTCTTGTCACACCCCCAACACACACATACACATATACAGAGAGGCCTGTTCTTACTCTGTGTGAGCTATAAATTATGGCAGCACTCAGCGCCTCAATCTCAGGAATTGAAGGAGGCTCAACCGTGTGAATCCTGTGGTGGTCCTGTATCTATATATACATATGTCTGTGTGTTTCCACTGGGGTGGCTGGGCAGAGGACCCGCTGCATGTTCTCACCATTCAAGTCTGACGTTCACCCCGAAAGAATCCATAAAATGACCTCATCGTCTCGCGGCACGGGACGTCATAAATGAATCAGCCCTTTGTAGAGGGAATCAGCCTCCATTAATAAATCCCTGATGGTGGATCTATATTTTCCTACTAATCCCCTAAAGATGCAGCGTGTTCATCACACCACCATTTAAAATGACCCTCAAATTGGAATTATTGTTTGGTAATTAGTGTGAAGTCTGTGCTCTTACTATGGAAAAGTTTAAGAATGACAATAAGGATGTAACAATATATCGAATATCGCAACAAAAAATGTGTCAATACCATACCAGACTGTAACTATAACTATGACAATGTTACATGGTTAATTATTTTTACTGGAATATCATTATTCAGCCTTATAAAAGGACTGCTACTGACTGCTGCATTGTTTTTGTTTTGCATAGAAAAATATACATAGAGATTCATAATCCACTTGAGCTATGTTCAAAAATCTATTGTGTCAAATAGGAGGAAAACTCATATACAGAAACTAGGTATTGACAGTCATAAAAAGTTAGTCAGATGAAATCACATCAAGGTAAAAAAAAAGACCTGTTGTATTTATAAAACCCAACTTTTACAAATATGTGTGGGTCTAGAGCACCTACTTATATAGTCATCATGATACTACCACCATTTTTAGAGGAAATGTTTGATCCTATACTCTTGATTCACATCACTGAAAATATAAAAACGACCCACACAGTGTCTGCAGATTACATTACATTTTACAATCTGATGAGGATCATTGTCAAGTCAAGAGTCAAGTATTCTTGAAGAGTCTAGTCTTTTTAACCATAAAATGTCAGACACAAACAGTGTGCACGACCATCTCTGTCATTTTAACCATTAGGGGGCTTCTCCAACAAACCCAAAGACTTTCACACCGAAAAAAAAAAACCCAAAAAACAAGGAAATCAGAATCAGTGATGCCACAACAACAAATAAATGTGACGACATTTACCTGCAACAGGTGTCATTTCTGCTGCTAAACTAGTATTAGAATACAGAACAGAGCAACACACAAATGAAAATAAAGCCAAATAGCTGATTTGACTGTGACACCTTAATGTTGCTGTCAATATTGTCATTGAAATAGATGGTAGGGATGCACCGGGATCCAAATATATTATTCAGGAAAGCACAAATAATGCAGTTGTAACAGATATTTCTGCTATCCAAAGTTGCTTATTATTATTCAGGAATTAGGATATTCAGGAAATATTTTCCAAAAAGTAATGCAGTAATGTTCAGAGTAATACTTTTTACTTTTATCTAAGCACATTTTACACAAATCTTTAATTTTAATACAATATATATAATATTAAATCAATATGATGTATTGAAGGCACAATGTTTGCAATGCAAATCAGTATTAGGTTAAAAAATAGACTATTTGCCAGATTTAATGTATTTCCAGTCTTCCATCTTAATACAGATACAGATACAGATATTGATGCACCTCTGTTTGAAACCAAAACACACTGTCACTGAAATATCTTGGAAACAAGCAAGAAAACAATGTCTGCTAAAAAACAGTTTATACTGATAGTCAGATGTTGGTTATATCCCACCAAACAAAAACCATGTATCAACAGGAATTAAGAGTTGAGTCTGCAGTGTGAATGTTATTATGCAGTCAGTCTTGCAGTCAGTCTTAGAGGGATTCAGTTTAAGGTCTAACCAAAATGGCGGGTAAAGTGTGACTGAAACAGTGTGAAGAAATGAAAGGGTGTTGTGTGTGTTTGTGTGTGTGTGTAGGGAGAGAGGGGTGGGAACTTTCCTCTGCAGAATAGAGTTATGCAAAGTTGCCATGGAAGAAGTGATCGTCGCTCAAACTGTTTCTTAATCGAGTGGAGGTCTTAGTGAGGGGAGGGATGGGGAGCTTTTAGCACAAGAAGCGGCTCTGGGTTTGCATGGACTTAGTGGGATTATGGGAGCATTCATGGCAGCCAGTGAGGCCAGCAGGTGAGGTCTGGGCTCAGCTGCCTTAGCCTTTAGGTAAACACAGAGAGAGGGTTGCCAGATCCTTGCTGTGTTGCCAGGCTGAAATTGTATCTGTCCACACTACTTACGTCAGTCAGGCTGATGCAGGGTGGCGCTGACAGGGGGCCGCACTTGTCGCCGGATGGGGGACGCTGAGGACCGGCTTTCATCGTCTAAGTGCCACAGTGAAGCCGGACCAAAAACGGTCTGGTGACATTACTTGACTGGTGATCAATAGTATCTTAGCAGGCGCTAAAACCAAAAGCAAACACGCAGCAAGGCTGAGTGTGAATGTTTGAGGCGACACTCTGTAGCGTTAGCAGCATCGCGTGTTGAAGCAGAGCAGAAATGACAACAAGCTGGTAAAGTGATCAAGTTTGTGAGCTTTTTCTCTTTTCAGGAAGTCCTGATCTGATTTTCACTGAGATTATACTTTTAATTAGATTTGCATTTTCTAACAAGCCTGTTTTACATGTGTTCTTGGAGTTAAACAGTAAAACAGGCTTAAATAAATGAATAGTTCAGTGTTTTCCCACAATACTTGGGTTTCAACCTGCCTGACATCACATCAGATTAAGACAAGGGAATTGCCGCGTTACATACTCAGGGCTGTCAGGAATTCTTGCACATTTGCTTCATGCACAAAAAAGTTGTTTTTCACATGACCTCTGCACAAATGAGAACTGAAAATGAGATTTAAGAAGATGTTGAATTGAATGAAGAACAGCTCTGACAGGATGAAGTTTGGGAAAATGAAGACAATGTATGTTGTCCAGACAATATATAAGGTGAATGAATATTCAAATGTGTGTGTGTGTGTGTTTGTGTGTGTGTGTGTGTGTGTGTGTGTGTGTGTGTGTGTGTGTGTGTGTGTGAGAGAGAGAGAGAGAGAGAGAGAGAGAGAGAGAGAGAGAGACAGAGAGAGAGAGAGAGAGGTTTCATCAAGGGTTCTTTTTAAGAGGGTTCATTTTTGCAAGATTTCTCCAAGGATTGTTGAAATCTCTGAAAAACTCCCAGCAATATACCTTGAAATATAAACATGTTCTCAGAAGAACCCCATGGCTGGGTTCTAGATGAAACCCTTAGAATATGAAAGGGTTCTCAGCAGAACCCCCATTCCAAGGGCTCAAGATAAAACCCTTGGAATATAAATGGGCTCTCAGAAATACCCCTTGGGTGGTTTCTTGTTACCAACCTTAGACACTGGAGAGGTTCTGGGTAGAACACTCAGAGAGAGTTCTGGGTGGAACCATTACACTATAAGAGGGTTCTCTGTAGAACCTCTTATCAGGGTGAAACCTTTCACAGATTTTTTTTTTTTAACCCTTTGTGTTGGGTTCTAGGTAGAACTCTCTGAGAGGGTTTCACGTGGAACCTTTATAAAATGTTCTACCAGGAAGGGTTCTCCTGTGGGGACCTTTTATGGTTCTAAGAATGCATGAACACTGGTCACACAGCTGTATTCAAAATAATCCGAGTTTGTAAGCTGTTGTGGGATGATTGATCATTCATGCATACATATCGTAAAACTAAACTTTCAAAACGAGATCCATCTCTGCGGCGTCCGATCATGTCATCGTCATGCTCCGCCTCCCGCTGCTACGCTGCAGCCCCTCTGTTTGTTCACCTGCTGGTCAGTCATGCCCGACCTGAAAGGCCACCGCTTCGCCCCGCTGACCTCCTGACCTCCTGCAGCCTCCACACGCCTCCTCTCTGGACCAGCAAATATTGAACCAGTCAGTCAGAGCTCCTCTGCTGCCTGCTGAGTGTTTGACTGTTGCTAGAGAACAGCTTTACCACCACTGGACAACAGCAACAGCAGGCCAGGGCATGCCCATGTGTGTGTGTGTGTGTGTGTGTGTGTGTGTGTGTGTGTCTGAGACTTTAAGCATGGGAAATCACATTAACTATAAACCTGGATTAAATTGTGGTTTATCTTTTTGTTCTATGACATCATAACATAGAAGAATCAAAGCTCATTTTAATCCTTAATCTTTTGACCTTTTTCACAGCAGCCATTTTGACATGAAATAGTCGAGTAAACACAGGTGTTACCAATGACGCTAATTAAGCTTCTGTTCCATTCAGGTCAAACAGAGTCAGGCTGCTGCTATTGTGCTTGTTGGTTCACTAGAAAGGCTCTGCTACACTAAAAGGAACAGGACTTTAATTAGTTTCACTGGTAACACCTGTGTTTATCCTGCTTTTTCATATCAATATGGCTGCCGTGATCAAGATATATTGATCCAAACACAGAAAAAGGACTTTTTAACTGGTTATAAAACAGTCTCAGTTTAAAACTGATGCCCTACATAAGCAAACAAGACCATCCGCGACAAGACAGGCTATTTCTTTATACTAGTTCTTAATGGCTGCCTGTGGGTAGCATCTCCTCAATCTTGATCTCCTGATTTCTCCTTGAAATCAGATGAAATGACTGACAGCATGCAGACCAGGGGAGTCTATGTTTATGTTTTCCCCTACAAAATTAGTAAAAAAGAAGCAGGAAGAGATTTTTCTTCTTTTTCTGTAGATAATTGTTTCATTATTTTTTTTTTTACAAATGAAGTGATATTTTGTGGTTATGACAGTGGAAACACTAATACTTTTGTCCACAAGGACATCCACATTTAACACAATATTAAAGTTCCTTGTAGTAGCTGCTTTGAAGTTTCTAATTTTATTTCATTTCAAATGAGTTTGAAAGTTTAAAATCAAGTTAAAATTTTTCAGCAAAACTATGTTTTAATCCTCATTTATGCTATGTAATGAAGTGTAGTTTAAAAAGTCAACATGTGTACTAAATCCACTTAAAGGTCCTTTCATGGTGTTTTTCTGCCCGTATGATCATGTCGTGAAAAATATTCATTAGTGTGTAATCACCAGAAAATAAGAATCCTTGTGTTTTTGTTACCTTAGAATGAACTTTTTTATCTACAGAGAGCGTGGTTCCTCTTCCATGTACTGCCATATTTCTACAGTAGCCCAGAAGGGACAAAAAGAAGAAAATATCATTACCACTGTATGTTCTGCATGCTTAGAAGGGGAAGGTGAGGCCAGGGGTGTGCTATCTGCATTCTCACTTCTAGACGGTCCTTTAATTTTTTAGATGTGCTGTTGATGTTTGCTGTGATTCCCACAATGCAATGCATAAAGTTAACAGAAGAGCTACTCAGAGCTGCAGAAACTTCAAATGAAGTGTGAATGGTTGCAAGAAACAATATTTTGCTCTGCTTTTATCAAGTTAATTTTGAGTTGGTATTCTAAACATGAAGTTTGATTCATCATTAGCACATGTATCACATTATCTGTCAGTACTAAATATTTAAGCATTTAAGTACTTTCCTGTTATCATCTGAAAAAAATGATGCTATCTGTAACAATCAGTACATACTCTGCAAATACTATGTACTTCTACAATGTAGTACCGCAGTGGAACACAGTTATTGTCTCCACTATCACTTATATCTTTATGATCATGTGCATCAAGGCTGTGCATGTTTGTGTGTTTAGGTTTTTGTGTGTTAATGAGTTTCCTTTAGATCAAAAGATGGTCTCTCAAGATTGTTTCTTGTCTGGCTGTATGTGTGTGTCCTCCTGCATTGCATGTGTGTGTGTGCTTGTGTGTGTGTGTGTGTGTGTGTGTGTGTGCATGTGCTTGTGTGTGATCCTGGGTACTCAGGAATGTTTGCTCTACCAACACTCAGTGACTGTAGTCGTGGTCGTCGTCTCTCCAGCCTCGAGTGAAACAGACACTGCAGCCTTTTATCAGCCGGACATGGCCCGTCCCTTTAAGAGGAGGAAGGTAAATAATGGCAGGACTTTAATAGGTGGATAATGTTGTCGCAGGGCACAAGACTGACTGTCCCTGAGCAAACACACACACAGGCCCATAGATGTCCGAAACAGAAGATATAAAGAACGTAAAGAAGAAATGTATACGTTTAGTCTTTTATCTCAAACACACACACGCACACAGTCCAGCAGCTTTCAGCGCTCTTTAAGGATTTAAGGGTCTCAAACACTTTCTGCAACCAGACACACAGAAACACTCAGGATGTGGGATCAGCTTTTCTGATACACAGTTTAAATGAATCACCTTGAGCTGTACTTTTATGTGTTTTCTTTGTGTTTTCAAGATTTAACCAGAAAATCACTGCAGTATTTTCACAGGACAAATTTAGTTAACACTTAAAAGCATAGAAAATGTACTTTCTTAGGAGCTTAGGAGATTTTTGTCAGACGCTCTCCTCTTTCTGTTCTGTTCAAATTGCTTTCCTGTTAGATTTTTTATTAGATTAGCTTAGACAGGGTTTCTGCAGGTCCTTAAAAAGTTTAAACTTCAAAAATCTGAAATTTAGGCCTTTATAAATATTTTAAAATGTCTTAACGGTCAAGATGTTAGACTGACAGTCTAACTTTTGACTGACAGTGTAACTTTTTTCTTGAAAAAATTTTATTAATCATACTGCAACAGCTGTAAAATGATATGAACATAGAATCAATAACCACTAATCAGAACTGTGCAGAATTTATCAGAGCACACCCAGTGAGTGGAAAGGATAAAAAGTCTTAGAATATACGATTTGGATTTGTAGATTTCATTTAGTTATTACTTAACATACTTTTTGTCAGTGTATATGTAAAATAGGTCTTAAATTGGGATCACAGATGTTTTAAAAAGGTCTTTAAAAGTCTCAAATTTAACTTGTTGAAACCTGCACAAACACTGTTAGATAACTGCAGCACTAAATCCTAGAAACTTGATACAAGTCAGACAGCTCACAGCAACTAGTATATGAAAGGCTCATTACAAAAAAAAAAAAAGATATCTCTGTTTTGATTTATTTTCACAAACATTTGTTGTTGTTTTTTCTGTGCACTCCAAGGAAAATCAGTCTAACTGGTGTTCGATTGTTTCGATTGATAGCTCAATTTTAAATTTTCTTTCATTCTTTTAAACTCTAAAATCATGTTTTTCTTGTGCGCAATCAAGGGAATATCAGTCAAACCGATGCTGGCGTGTTTGTTTTAAGAATGTATTTTTATCTGTTTTTGCAAATAAACTCATTCTCAATAAACTTGTTCTCCGCATTGAATGGTACAAAAATGCTCAGAGTACAATACAGACAGCTCAAAAACAAATTAACAGACACCAAAATAAGTTGGCACACAACAATTAAAATAAAAATCTAACTACTAAGAGATAAAATCAGAAAAATAAAACTAAAAATAAATGAATAAATTCTTCATACGTAATACACAATCGTAGTTGAACTAAAACGGAGTGTAAATTATATTGCAAAAGTGTAAATTAGTATTTCAGGAGCCTGTTTAACCACTAAATTAAAATGTGATGTATGTGCAGTGATAGAGCTGATCAATTTAAAAAAAAAAAAGGGCAACTGTAAGTGATGCATCTGAAAACCAGTAAAGAAGACAATAATTATAGAATGAAACATCATGAACGTTTTTGAAAACAATTCATACAAAAATAAGCATTATGTCAAAAATACAACTCCTGTCTTAGAAAACAAACAACCATCACATCTCAGATATATTTGACATTTTAATTTCTTTTTAATTATGATAGATTGTGATAGATTTTTTTTTAAAAATGAAGGTAAAATAAACAAATTAGAAAAAATAAAAACAAGAGTAATAGATGAACTTAACAGCAAATGTTCAGCAGAATTTCACCTCAATTTTCACCACATACAAAACAATAAACATAAATATTCTTTACAGAGCAATAGCAAAGAGAGCAGAAATAAAGCAAACAAAACAGCATCAATCCAAACCGAACCTACACATTCTCTCCTCTGCCTCGTCCTGTATGTCGTGCATCAGATGTTCACCTGTAGGCCATCTCAGCCAAGATGCTCTACACATTCCTACTTACAAACTCACACACATATATGCGCACATACACACACCATCATCATCATCATCCTCTCGTATCACATCTATTAAGATAGAGCCGCTTTATCTTCACACACAGACACACATTTAAACACCCACAGCACACACACGTTCTGTCCCCAGAGGCCAATTAAGACAGTCTACTTACCTTTGGGGCATGTGCAGCACCCCACCCCCCTCCCCCTCCATCACCCCCCAGTCACCACTACCAACCGCCTCCTCCTCCTCCTCCCCCCCGCATACCCTTTGACCCCTGACACACGACCTCTGTGCTGAATGAGTACACACAGGGGCGTCAGAGCGAGACCCCCGGCCATTCCTGCTCCACCACAACACACACACACACACACACACACACACACATTTATAGTAACACACACACCCAGAAACCTTCAGGCTATGCACACTGAACAGTAAAAAAGGTATGGACCATACACAAGGCACCTCACTACACACACACACACACACACACACACAAACACACATAGCTGGGAGGTGAGGGGTTAGTTGTGGGTCGCAGGTTAATACAGTCCAAATGGGCAGGACAGCTGCAGGACGCAGGGGGCACTAAAGAGACAGGGAGCTGCTCGAGTGGCGTTTCAGCACTGAGGTTCATTTTCATTTAAAAAAAAAAAAGTGTAATTGTTTTATAGTCAGACACTGAGAAATGTTTAAGAAAATTGAACAATCTTGGACCTCTTAAAATCACACCTCAGTAATGTGGATGAATTAAAGGACAAGAAGAGGAGAGGAAGAAATGAAGAAGTGAGAGGGAAAGGACAACTGAAAAGATAAAAGGAGGGGAAAAGAGAAAGAACTCAATTAACTTACAACAGCCAATTTCTTGCTTAACTAGAGGAGACAGGGGAGAATGAGTAACTCAGCCAGCTACTTTCTCATGGTCTATGCTGAGATCTAATGCATTGTATTTATTTTTCTCCGTCCTTTTTACCTGCATGTCTGAATTTGCCCATTACTTGAATGTTTTTGTTGACCCTCATTGCTAAAAAAAATATAAATATTTCTTTAAAAAAAAAAGAGAGAGAGAGAGTGGAAGGAAGGAAAGAACTCAAGGTGGAAAGGAAGGATGGGGTTTAACCTGATAACACATTTTATAAATGCATCATGTGTTGTACAATTGAAAAGCATACATACAGTATACACATTTTATCATTTGTCATCAAAAGAAATAATTAATCACATGACACAAGATCAGAGGGACTAAGATCACATTGCTGTTTATCACTGATCTTCATCTTGGAGCACACAACCCTTATGCAGAATTACATACTATAAACTAATCAAGCTAACTGGTAACATGGAAGATTCACACACACTGTTTAAACACAAATACTCATTCCTATGTAAGACACAAAATAAAATATCATGCCTGTTAGAATTTCTCCTTGTCTTCATCAGCCTCCAGTGTCACAAAAACACATCCTTTCTTTTACCCCTTGAGGCATTCAGCCATGCAGATAATTTCATTTCTATAAGCCTGGGTTTTAGAAAGATATCAGACTATGATTTCTGCCTCCACCCAAATACAGCGGAGGGGAATGTAATTTTGTTTGTGGCTTTACCATGAAAAAATGCACCTAAAAAATCTATACAGAATCAGTGTCCCAGTTAATCCTGCACTTAATATCAGCAGCTTTCAGTGGAAACACTTTCTACTGAAGAAACAGTGCCAATGAAATCTTTGACAGTATGTTCTGTGGATTGCTGTAAAATATTTACTTATTCTATTTATTTGATTTTTTTTTAGGGACAATGTAGTTTAGAGCATTAAACTGATGTGTTGCACAGAGAATTTAGAGCTATTGCTAATATTTAGCTCTTGCCCTTGTTTGACTTTTATGTGTACAGCATAGATTTCTCATACATCTTTTTCTATCAGTATTCAGTCACTCTGACATTTATAGAGAATGATATAAAGGAATAAGTGAGGTTTTCATCAACCATTGATGATTTTGCCACAGTAAGTGCAATTCTTTCACCTGAGATTGAATTCCTCATCTTGTGAATGTGGTTGTTTCATCCTCTGTGTTGCAACCATCCAACACAATGCCTCCAGTTTTTAGCAGGGACAGAATGTGAATTGTTGCGATGTGGTGGTCAGTGTATGAGGACATCAAAGGGATCAGCTCACTGGTGGCAACACTGGGAGGAGGATAAGACCAGACCCAGCCAACAAAAGTAAGCCCAACCTGAAAGGCAGGCAGGCCCAGTAATACGGGATCATCCCTGGTGTAATTCCTCCCTCCTGGCCCCCAACAAAGAGACCTGGGACAAGAACTGCACATCTGGGGGAGGGGAGGGGGCTACAGGGGAAGGTCCGGTGGTCCGACAGTCACTGACCAGGTCGCCATGCCAACAACATACATATGAACACACAGAAACAACTGCCCGCAACAGTCCGGAGCCCTCTTGCCCTCTTTCATCCCCCAATATTCTAATCAGCCGCCTTGGGCCTCGCTTTGTGTGCGGACGTGTCCAAACATGGTGGGAGATCAGAGGTCAGCATGGCCACTGACCTTGGCCCCCAGCGGCCCCTTCAGAGGCCCAGTAAGGGGTTGTGATGGGGTGATATTGGATGTGGGTGGCGTCAGGCCATCCCTCTGTGGCAGGTCCGGTTCCTAATCGGCTCAGAGGCCAGTCGGAGGCCGGTGGGCAGTTGGTATTGTCCAGTTGTGTCTGAAAGGCTCTGCACTGAAAGGCCGGGGCAGGACGGGGTCAGACTGGCCACAGCGCTCTGTCGCCTTTCAAATGCCATCGATACCCTCCATCACTGTGTCCAGCTCTGCATGGCAAGCAGCCAGCCATGGACGACGTCTGCCGTGATAGTCACCAGAGGATGACACAGCTTAAGAAAATCAGACAGTATTGGTAACCATATAACTGGCAATTGGACTTGTTCGGCCTTTTCATTTGTAATTTAATTGACTTTTTTTTATGACAACATAACATTTCATTCACTTTCCTCACTTCAAGACAAGACACAATGAGCAGCAAAGGACAGATGTGTTATTCGGTGATTCTTTGCAGTGTTTCCTGGGTTTTAATCAAGAAAAAAAGTTTTGATTAGAAAACCATTGAGACAGCAGCCTAAAGCAGTGGACAGTAACACTTTGGGTAAAACACATCCAGCAACATAAGAAAATTGATCAAATATCCACCTTAAATGAAGGCTTCATCTTCATCTGTAAAGACTGTCTAAAAGCTCCATACGCTATACAACATAATGAGTCTTTCATACTTCAAAAGACCCAAAAGTCCCCCTAAAAACATTTTTTAAAAATCCTCTGAGAAACAAGCTAATTTTAAAAAGGTAACAAGGTGAGGTAATCGGTGGTAATCTGTGGGTAGGGATAAAAAAAAGGATTTCAGGTGTATTGCAGGAGTCAAACATGCTCTCCAGGTTTAACACCACTCATCCCACCACACACACACACACACACGCCATACAACCTCTGCTTGTTGACCCAGGACTCAATTAGCGACCGATAAAAAGATGTTGCCGGACTCCTGATTCACTGCGACTTTGGACACAGCTGCTGATGTGTTCAGGCTGCCCTCACAGACTGACCCACACACACGTTAATTCTATTACAGCCGTCTGCCAGACTAATTTCATCAAGCACCTCTCGCTAACTTACACGCACTAATCACATTTAATACTGATCAATGAGGTGGGCCAGGAGATGAAGTGTCATGGGAGCACACAGGGCCGCTGAAGTAACAGGAGCTGCTCTTTAAGGCACATTCCTGAGAAGCAAAGAGTGAATACAGATCGTCATTTTACTGAGGAGTGCTAAATACTCTTTTGACAGGACTAGGTTATTTATATCCATTTTGTGATCAATGTTTTGGGCACCATATTGGACATAAAGAGAGGAAAGATGAAGATTTGAAAGTCATCGATGAGCTTGTGTTCTAACAGATTTCATAAAATCATTGTGAAATGTGTTCAAGACAATGAAGACACTGATTTAATGATATATTTAAGCAGTGAGAGTTTCATGTCAGCAATTGCATGGAAATGCTGCGGCCATCAATACCTTGAAATAGTAGTTTTACAAAATAATCCTAACTCAAGGCCCACTTATTAGCTCTCTCCAGAGCTCTCAACTGTCTAGCCATGCAACACCTCTGCTCCTACAGCTGTGATGCTTGCTGCTCTTAAAAGCTAATATTTCTTTGGCCCTTTTTAGAAGCAGCAAAGCCACTGGCATCATTATTCTCACAGTCTCTCTCACATCACGTTAAATTTCTCTTAAACCTCAGACTTGGAGTTTGACTATTTATTTGTGTGAAATTTAGTATTCTCCACTGGCTATTTATGAGTTTTTGTAGTCCATTTTTATGTACTAGCTAGGAGTTAGCCTACACTGCTGTTGGACCAGTCATGTCACATTATTTGGCTGGATGTGGGGTCAAACGTTGCGTTGTATGGTTTCACAATTCAAATTAAATGACGAGGCATGTTGATTTGAATGTTACAAGTATTGCACAATCATTTTAATGTCTCCAGGGGAAAACAACAGCAACAAAGAAAAGGCCAGCTGCCTGCCTGCAATTAGCTCATTTTTACCTGCGCACATACCCATGAATACCCACCCCAACTTTATCAGCTGATTTCCGGGTCTTTTATGGCTTTATTGATACACAGCTGAAGCTGACAAAGGCAGAATGAGTGGGGGGTCAACACGCAGCAAAGGGCTGCAGGTTGGACTCTAACCCGAGGCTGCTGCAGAGGACTCAGCACATGAGGCACACGCCCAACAAACTTAGCTAGTAGAGTGCCCCAATGAGAGTCTTCATTAAGAGTGTCAAAATTAAGTATATCCAAAATGGTGCTAGACCTTAATTAGTATCATTGGTAACACCTGTGTTTGCCCAGCTATTTCATATCAATATGACTGCTTTGAAAAAGGTCTGTAGTCTCACATTGCAGCTAAGGTGAACCAAGAACCCAGAAATCAGTCTATAAAGTGTGTTGGATGTTTACAGACAGTTTGGGTAATAATTTTACTGTTTGTGTTTTCTCCTCCACGTCACTGTGTCTAACCTGGTGGTTTGTTTAAAACTTGTACTATTGTCTGCTTGCTTGTTTTTCTTGCCCAGTTGGACTTCTTTTTAGCAATGACATATTCTCAGATACTATCAATTAATTTGCAGACTACAGTTATTATTTCCAAAAGAAAACATGGCCAATGCTACAAAAAATGAAATAGGAATTCCCCTTTTAATAAGTAGCGTCCCTGTCAACCTTCTTCTCTACGACGACCAGCTCATCACAGGTTGTCAAGTCCTTGACACTGCAGTGAGTCTAAGAAAAGTCCGACTGCACCTAAGTGGGAATGTTTTAATGAAGTGGACTCCAAGTCCTCTTCAGACACACACTCACAGGACATGCGACATCCCAGACTCCTCACAGGCTAATGGGACCTGCCAATGGAGTTGTCTCTTTTCCCTCTCACGGCCAAGAGAAAGGCGAGCAATTAAATCCAATTGGAGCCTACAGCAATGCTGGGACCCCGGCCCCAGGAGGCCACGGCGGTCCGGATGTTTAATCATCATGTGACCTAGTTGCTGGTTCTGATAAATGGGCCTGGGGAGGGAAAGCGTTGGCCGGTCATTAATCTACAGTCAGATGGGGACAAGCACACACAGTCGCCGCCAAGTTAATTGGCCACTTATTTTAGCACGAGCGGGAGGCTAAGGCAAGATGGAGATGGATGTTCCTCCGTTGATCCATAATTCGGCCCTCCGGGGTACTAATACAAGTAAAACAAACAGAATAGGAGGAGGAGGAGGTGAAGAGGATGAGAGCAGGGGGACATCTCTGAGGAGATCTGAGGGCTTTCCACACTTCCATGGGTCATGAAAATACAGTCCAGGGCAGCTTTTGACTTGAACTGTAGAGCAGAATCAGCTTCCTGGTTAAATCTGACAGTCTTGACCTCTCTTTGGCTCTTTTTAACATCCATTTTTCCAGCCATTCACTGAGTAATATAAAAAAAAATCTTATGTAACATGAAAAAAGCACGAGAGACTTCCTCACACCTCGCTATGTCATGAAGAAAAAATGCTGAACTAAAAGAATGTGCTCAGGCTTGTTATCTGTCTTATCTCTTCCACTCCTGTTTGTCCTCTCCGCCTGGCTGTCCAATCAGCTTGTAGCGAGGGTCAGCAGTCGTCCAGGTGGCTGCCCGCCTGATGGATGATGGGAACAGGAGGGGCAGACCTAGTCATGATAAGGACCCTATCTTGACAGAGGCTTCCTCTCCAGGCCTGAGCTCAGTCACATGGTGTCGACAGAGAGAGATGGATACATGGTTAACTGGATGGATGGATGGATGGATGGATGGATGAGGGGGAGACAGACATGAGGGAGTCTTATGGAACAAGGCACAACCTGTCCTTGTGTGTTATCAGTTCACCTCCTGACCTGTTTTCTCTCCATTCAGCCTGAAACCAGAGGTGCATGAGGAGGGCATGGCAATTTGGAGCCATTTGTTGACTTGGTTGTGTGTTTTGTTATGTACTCGAGGGATGGTGACGTTGGTTTGTCAGTTCACCAGTTTGGTCCACAGTGAAATATGTCAACAACTGCAGGATGGACTGCGATACATTGTTTCATGGTGACATTCGTGGATCCCAGAGAATTGGATGGAGTGCCATGACATTTGGTACAAACATAAATGTCTCTTTCAGCATAAATTTCAATCACTTTGTTGATTGCCTGACGTCATGCCCTGTGAATCATCAGGACAAAAATATAATTTGTCAGATACTTTAGTCCGCATTCAATTTCCTACAGTCCCCAGATCCCCAGTAGGTTTGAACCAATCCGACAGCATCCAATCAAGGTGCAGGACAGAACTGTGAAGAAGAGCTCCAGTCAGGAAAAGTAATATGACAGATAATATTGTTCTCGTGCAAAAAATGAAACAAAACAAAAAATGAATTGCAGTATGAAAAATGTGTGGGTCAAAAATGACTGAGACTTCCAGCAACATTTTAGCCATTTTTAACTTAATATTAACATAGCTTTTTTTTTCTTTTGTCATTCCATGAGACTAGAAATACACTGTTGCATTACATCTTGTTTAGGACTTGAAACTCAAAGATTAGGACTTGGAACTTTACTTGAGACTTTCCTGTTTTGACTCACATACCAGTGACTAGGTCCCACTGCTGCTAATTAAATCAAATCTTAGCATGCTAACACACTGAATTAAGATGACTGTAAATATCACCTCCTAACTAAATCAGTGTGTTTGCATGGTAAAGTTGGTATTTAGCTCAAGTACCACTGTGCCTCACTGCACCCTCACAGAACTGCCCCTCCGTTCTGTTTATTAGTTTCTGCAAAAATGTAGAAAACAATTTAGAAAATGTAGTGACATCACACAGCTGTAATAGTGACTGAGGACAGACAACCATCAGTTTACCTAAGCTGGATAAGTCTCAGATTTTAAGGTGTTGTGGAGTGCAAAAAAAAAAAAAAAAAAAAAAAAAATTAGATATACTATGAGTGATGTCGCAGTGATGCCACTCCTGTTTTCTCCCTCTGCCAGTGAGTAAGTCAAGTGTCTCAGTTAGTCAGCCTTGATTTATATAATAATCGGACAGTTTACTTATTTATAACTCCCACCAGCTCCCTGTTTTCCTTCCAAGCCTTGTCTTTTATGATGATATCCTTATAAAAAGGGAGCTGTGGATCATATAAGATGTGCCACTTCTTGTCCATTTTGATTGCTGACTGGAGAGGAAACAGACACATGAAGCATCAATTTTGGCCTAAGAAGATCGATTGCAGGTGAAGCAGGTGTGCAAAACCTCACAAAAATACAACCAGGGCAGTATTTTTAAGCAACTGACACATACATAGCTTATTCTCTGATTCGCTGAGCAGGGTAGGACATCTGCTCATCGCTTCCAGTCAGGATGTGGTGTTAGCAGTGTTAAAAGAAAGAGAGCAACAACCATCTTTTTTTTTAACATTCAGATTTTCAAGGACCAATGTGTAGGATGTCGTAGCATCTAGCAGTGAGCTTATAGCTTGCAAACTCCTCGTCTTACTCTCCCCTTCCAAGCATGTAGGAGAAACTATGGTGGCCGCAAAACGTCTAGATAAGGCGACAGCTGCTAGAGCCAGTGTTTGGCTAGCCTTCCCCTTTGCTCCTCATAAGAACTCTATGCACACTCACACACACACAAACAGTGCATGGTGCAAGCTGTGATCTGAGACAACAAACAGGTAAAGGAGACAATCAGTCTCATCCATCACCCTGTAAGATCACATCAGATCAGAGACCTGACCATGCATGCTGCCTCACTGCAGGTCCTCAGGGGGATCCATGTTAGTGTGTGAATGTGGGTCATTTTTTTCTGCATGTAAATGTTTGCACCTCCCAGCTTCTATCATGGTGTGTTTGAGTTTGTGTGTGATATTGTTGCATATGTAATATTAAGGGGAATCACCATCTGGATTTTCTTAGTGTTAGTTCTGCCTGGGTTGTGCTGCTGCTCACCATCATGCCTTTGTGAATATGAGGAATGGGACTAAGCACCAGGACTCTGATCAATATGATAAATTGGGGCGTCACAGCACTGTGCAGCCTAATTCCAGCTAATTGGGACTTTTCACACATATCTCCAGAGCAGAATGCCTCCTCTAATGAGCGCGGCTGCTTTCACTCTGTGATCTGTGGCCAGCAGCAGGAGCCTGGCCTGGTTGACCTGCTCGGTCCCCGGTGGTCACTGCTGAGCCGGACACAGCTCCTGGTTCAGCCTCAGTGAATAGCTGCTCATCCCCTGTTCTCTGCGGGAGACCTCGCTCTTCTGAGCTCCAAGCCTGACCCCACGGGAGGGGAGTGGACTAGGGTCAGGTCTCAGAGTCAACAGCCCCGGACCGGCCTCCATACCAGCGCGGTGCCCTCCGACCACCAGCCTCTGCTGCCCTGACCCAGCTCAGGCCTGGCCAGGCCCCCTGCGGTGAGTCAGGGGGTCAGTCTCCTGGAGGGTCATTGTAGCAGCCACTGACCAATGATAAAAGCCGCTTATGGTCAGGCCAAGGGGACTGCATGAGCTGTGAAAGTGAGGGGATAGCAGCACCCCTGCCGTTGTTGTCTAATTTGGCAGGATGCTGGTGCGTCAGCAGCAGACGCCAGACCAACAATGGCTCGGCACTGGTAAACAATAATGTTTGTGCAAGGTCTCTTTCTTGGGGCCAATCTAGTGCTCACAAAGCCCATCTGGCATCAATAAGATGTCCTGAGATGCTATTCAGCACATCAGTCTTCATTTCGCCCAGCTTTTCAGCAAAGGTCCTCTCTGGAACCTCAATACCCTGTGTTGGCTAACACTTATAAAGTGACAGATGCTATAGATCTAAAGTTTTGGAGGTGAAGTGAACATCTGTGAAATCTATCTGTTATTAGATTTAAGATTTCATGCTGTCCTGCATGGAAGTGTGAAAAGACTTGGACAAGGTTGATGAGACCTCATTAGTAGCCTTCAGAAGTCTGCCAGAGTTGTTCTTTATTGAGAAGTGACATTTATTTGCTTGCTTGTTTTTTTTTTGTTTCTTTTTTGTTTTTTTTTTAAGTATGAAAGCAAGTATATTGTACAATATTTACAGAAATGAAGAAACTGAAAAAAGCCCAATATTGGTGTAACTTAATGTAGGAATTACTTGCACTGGCTGATAATTTGACCTTTCTTACTCATCATTAGGAGGACACCATTTCCAAACAGTGTTGTCTTTACAGTACATAGTTTTCAGTGTTGGAAGAAGTACTCAGATCCTCCATGTAAGTAAATGTAGCAGTACCACAGTATTTAAATACTCATTTACAAGCAAAAGTCTTGCATTAAAAAAAAAAATGCAAATCAAAATAGTCTTAACATACCCAAAGTAAAAATATTAATCATGCACAATAGCCCATTTCAGAATAATGTACATTATTACATGCATTATCATGAGCATTATCATTCACAATATTACTTTTCAGTATTATTATCATCATATACGATATTATTTCTAGTGTCACGTGCAATATTATCTTCACTATCAGGTGCAATTACTTTTAATTACTTTTCAATATCACTGCCAATATTAGTTTTTCTTTTCTTACTTCTTATTTTGGTACTTTGGAGCAATCTCTCACACAATTTCTTTCAGGATTTTTTAAAGTTCTATCTTATCTTATTATGTATTTGAATTATAATTCTAATTACTTCTAATTACTGTGTACACCGCAAATTGTAACTTATAATAATTCATCATAAGTTATTTGTTGATGATACTTTGTATTACTAATCAGTATTCAGCTCAAAGTATATCTTGGTCATAAATCTTATATAACATACACTGAATGAATCCTTAAAAACAAAACAAAACAAACAAACAAACAAAAACTATTAGACTATTAGCTGATATGTCACTATTGCATTTTCAGTATTGGTACTAGCCTCAAAATCCAAGTATTGGTTTGGCTATAATAAGAATACACAAAATTATTTCTTTTGAAATTATATGTTTCCTTCTTACAGTCCAGTCAGTTTATGTTTGATGATGATCATAAGAAACCATTAACGGCTCAAGTTGCTACCTTGGCCCGACAGTGTAGAGCAGCACAATGACTTTATTTCAGTCCTCAGTTCACAAATTTCCCCCAGAATGCTGAGAAAGTCCCACATGTAAAAGCCTCCTCATTCAAACTTGAATCAGGCCCATATGACTCATGTCTTTATACGGAGGAGTGTGGGAGGAAGTTTGGAACAAGATGGCCAGTGAGTATTTTGTTCCCAGTACTGGGGCTGGGCTGGGCTGACTGGGCCGGGGTGAATAGTCAGGAGGCTAATGAATAAGAGCGAGAGACAGAGAGGGAGCGTGAGAGTGGAGGAAGTGAGCACAGCAAGTGGCAGATAGAAGCCAGCACTCTCTCTCTCTCTCTCTCTCTCTGTGTCTGTGTGTCTCTGACCCAAACTGGGACAGGAAGTGGGATTGTTTGTGACCAGCACGTGTGATCCACAGCCCAGCATGCTCTGCTCTCCTGAGGGAGGTCAGGCAGGAAGTGGCCAGGCGTGGGCTGTGACCTCTGGGTAATGAGCGAGGATCCTCAGGGGGGAACTGCTGCCTGCCGCCACATTCCCTGCATGCGCATACACACGCATACGCACACACTGGAACACACACTCACTCCATGTACACAGTGTGGAGACAGTAGACTCACAGCAGAAACTCTGCTGCAGTATCAAATTCAGTTTAGTCACACAACTGTGTTACACAGGATGATGTTACACAGAATGATGTTACACAGAATGATGTTACACAGGATGATGTTACACAGGATGATGTTACACAGGATGATGTTACACAGGCGAAATGAGCGACAGTGTACACACTGACATACAGTTCAACAGCAAAACCACAGAGACAATGGATAACAATGTGCTGATGGTTCTGACTCTCACTAGATGACTCGTTAGGCAGCAGTTGCACCCCTGTAGCGTTGTGGTGCAACACAATTTTAAAGGGACAGTTCACCACCAAATCAAAAATACAAGTTTTTTCTCTTAACTGTAGTGTTTTTTTGTTTTTTTTAATCTATCTAGATCAGGGGTGTCAAACTCCATTTCATCCAAGGCCACATAAGCATTATGGCTGGTTTCAAATTCAAAATGTATCGTAACTAAAAATTAAATGACACCATTTTGGTTTGTGTCACGCTGCTGGAAACAGCTTGAGACACTATTCAATGTATACTGACATCTAACACCTAGATGTTGCAGAGCTTTGGAGGTATTGGCCATAAATATGTCTGTGTTCTCTGGATAAAGGTGAATAAATGGCATTCGGCTGCTCAAAGTGCAAAAGTTTCTTGAAAAACTCAACAGCAATGTCTCTTTCCAAAAAACATTACCAAGTTGCTCTAGATCTAGGGTGGGCAATTATTTTTCACGGAGGGCCACATGAGAAATTGATCAGGCTGCTGTGGACCAGACACAAACGATAATGATGAAAGGTCCTAATGATGGCCAAATCTCTAATAATGGAGTTGTCAGAAAGTTCTGTGTAGGGCACTTCTACTTTTGGTCACCCTTTCTGAATTGCCATGTTGAATTGTGGGCTAATATTTTGTTGGCAATGTCCACAATGTGATGTTTTACAGTATAACATGCATGCCGTATACGGGTTGCAACGATTGTAGCTGCAAAAATAGAAGAAGAAGAACATTTTACAGTTTAATATAAAAATAATTTAATATAAAAGATACAATTCATTATCATTACCCCTTACCCCTTTCAAAATAAAGGTTTGACAACGGTTTAATGGTAAGCAAAATTCTGCTGACTGTCTTTGCTAGATTTTTAATTTTTGGTATTTCCATGATGGCCTTGCGGGCCACATGTAACATTTTAGGAACTATTTTCTCTCTACTAAATTCCACCCACGAACCTTGTCACCACCGAGAAGGAAGCGAACATTTAGTCATGGACAAGAGGTTAAAGATCAGCTGAGGAAGACACCATTGATATTTACATCCTGTGCTATCATGAGCACGAGCCTATCATCCTCTCCATGCCTTCCATACTTATTCTGTGTGGTGATTTGGTTCACAAACGGTACAAATAAAATAGTTCATAAGATTGACTGAAGACAACAAGATAGATAGTAACAGTACACAAAGCAGGCGCTGCATATTGTAGGTACCAGCATTAAGTCTCTGTAGCTGAGGTTGAGAATTCGAGTCGACTCACAAATTTGACTTGAGACTTGACTAACACTGATAAGAGAGTTGACTGACTTTGATTTGGTATTCATGACTTCAGACAGATGACTTGAAATCAAAAATCAAATATTTGCTTTTTTTTTTTTTTTACATATTAAGAAGTTGCATTTTATTTTTAAAACATGATTGAGTGATTGCTACTGCAATGCACTCAGACCTGTCAACCTGCTGGGATGCTGCAGAAGAGCAGAGGCCAACGCACAAGGCAGCTGTGAGGAACTAGTCCAAAACTAATAATCGGAGTGAAGAATTATGTTGTTGATGATGGTGGTAAGAAGAGAGGAAAGTCTGCAGCTCCAAAATCAGTGACGACCACTACAACATCCAACTTCATCCACCACTACAAAACCAACAAGGAAAGGTACATGAATGTGTCCATTAAGCTAACTTATTGGCTGGTGTAACATTAGGAAGACAGCTAATGTTAAGTTTAAGCTTGTTATACTTTGCTTTGAATCAATTATGCATTTGTTTTATTGTAAAGACATTTGTTAATATAAAAGACAATTGGAGAACTATTTGATGATATAACCAGTTAAACTATGTGGTCACGTTACTAGCTAGACTCACTTACTGGACTAGACTTGCTGGATCTGAGCAATGACTTGACCTGTCTTGTTTGACTTATAGCAAGGACTAGACTTGAGACTTGAAGGCTGGTTGTCACTTGTTCATGTGTGAGTTACTCTCACCTCTATTTCGTATTACTTTCTACTGTGCGAAAATTTGCCATAGATGCCAAAAGTCAGAGTTTATAAGATGCAGTGCTGCAAATAGAAAGAAAACATAAGGAATGTGTGTGTGTGTGTGTGTGTGTGTGAGTGTGTGTGTGTGTGTGTGTGTGTGTGTGTGTGTGTGTGTGTGTGTGTGTGTTCCTTTCTGTTTGTGCAGTTGAAAATTGGCAAATTGCTCTCTTCACATGCCTCTTGGCCTTTCTCTGGCGTACTGCTTGTTAGGCTCTGCCATTGTCCACACTGTGTGTTCATCTGTGTGCATGTCAGTGTGTATTTGCATGTCAGTGTGCCTGCATATTAACGTGTCTGCTTCATATGTTATTGTGCATATGTAAAGCGTGTGCATGTCAGTGAGTGTCCAGCCTGGGTGTCAGACAGTGGGCTAATAAGGGCTAATTCAAGGGGTCCATCCTGAAGGGATAGAGGGGAGGGAGGGGGAGCTGACAGCGGGGCAGGCAGCCAGCCAGGTTCCCAGGACACCCTCTGTAGACCACTTGAGACGAAGAGAAAGAGAAGAGAGAGGGAGCAAGGGAGGGAGGGAGGGAAGACGGGGAGACATTCCCAAAACAAAACACAAAAACCTGAGGCCACAAGTCAGTCAGGGAGGCATTCAGATCCCAGGCAGGTAGAAGCCAAATTGTCCTTTGTGACACAAGAGCCATTCAGCGGGAACAGGATGCTGTCTGCGGGATGTCCCAGACCCCTCGGCGCTGTATTGTCATGTGTGTGTTTCAGTGCGCGTGCGTGCACGTCTGGCCCAGTGTTGACTTTCGGGAAAAGATTGACGACGGAGGACTTGGCTCTCATCTCTGTCAAACGTCTGACAGTGAATGAACGCCTGGTAGACAAACTCAATTAGCCAGCATGGAGATTTTGAAGGAGGTGTCTTGTTCAACAATAGCAGCCCTATTTTGACATATGGCCGTGGTGAATGTATGGCAAACATATGTCTTTGTTGGTTTGAGACAGTGGCAGACCTGTTGGAGGCAGACTGAGACAGAGTGATGGAGAGAAAACCGTGAGGAGGCAGAGTGGGAGCAGAGACAGCCACAGAGACAGATGGAGAATGAATACAACAGGTCCAACTCAGAGTCATGAACTGGGACAGCTTCTCTTCATATGATGTCATCTAACATTAAAGGGTCCGTTCGCACAAATTACATTTTTCCATTTACTCCTACGAATAGAACAAAGGTTTTCTGCCACTGAGGCCTTTTAAAATCCAACCAGGATTGTAAATGTAAGAATCGGTACCAAAATCAATGAAAAATGAAAACACAACAGTGATATGTCTTTCCAATGTTCTGCCTCTCTGCAATAATCCACAAACCAGATGCCTGAGGGTGCCTTTCACCTGTTTATTGAAATGCCAGCAGGTTTGACAAAGTGTCTGCATTGGACGACCGGGGAACGAGAACAGGTTGCAGTGTGAAAAGGTTTCACTCTTTTCTCATTTTTGTAGAAAACTACTGTATTTAGTTCCTACTAACAGTAGAAGGGACAAAGATATGTCATCGGTAATGAAAAGCAACTATCACAATATCTCAGTATTCATTTAAAATGCTTGTACTTTACTTGAATATTTCGGTGACCTTCAAATGTTTTGGGCAAAACTAGTTATTAGAAAATACAGCAGTTTTAGAAGTTTGCATGGTTGTACTTCAGAAGTATTGCACTTTTTCCATTACCTCTGTCTAAGTCAGTGGCATACTGTAAGAAGTATTCAGATGCTTTACTCAAGTAAAAGTGCCAGTACCTCACTGTGAAAATGCTCCACTACAAGTAAAGGCCCCCTGCTTAAAGTATCAAAAGTAAAAGTACTTATTGTGCAGTAAAATGAATGCAAACATATGAATCCTGTGCTGAAAATATATAACCAACAATCAAAGCTGTCAGACAAATGTAGTGGAGTGAAAAGAATGATATTTACCTCTGAGATGTAGTGTACAGTACAGTACTGCTGCTATAATCACTATTGTATGTTAAAACTTTTAAAAAACAGCACATATGATCATCTCATAGAGTATAATGTATTGTTGTGGATTTATGCTTCATCTCCACCAGCTGCGACATTAAAATGCTGCTTACACATTAACGCATCAGTAATAATATCCAAACAATGTAACACTCAGAAAGGGACCATTTAACAAAATGAGTACTTTTAATTTTTTTTGTGCTTAAGTAAATGTTATTGCTAATAATTTTGTGCATTTTCTTAAGTGAAAAAATAAAAATAACTGCAGAAATGTTACTTGGATGTTTGAAAGAGATAGTGTACATTTACGGATTCTTGCCCCACTGTATGACACTAAAAGAAATTTAAAGTTATCAGCTTCATTGCAGCTTTCTCAGACTGAGGGCCCTGAAGTTGATAATAGAATATCTAAAATACCTTCCACAGATCTGTAGTGGAAACTTATACAGTTTTAGACCTCTATATTGAAATTTTTGTTTTAAATACGGAGTAAATCTTTGACCCTAAAGGTTTTGGGTTCAATTATGTTAGTATGTAACCATACATAGATGTATAATACATGTCTCTTTCTTTGTATTTTCCCATGTTGATATGCACACATGCATGTGTGTGGGTGTTCACTGAATGCTTGAACATGTTGCACCGTGTACGCATGTTCCCACGTACAGTTCATAGATGATCTACAGTATGTGTGTATGTGTGGTTACAGCTGGTGATTTCCCGAGGTCATGTTTAACCCTTCGCTGCAGTCAGCTCTGTTTCTCATCTGCTTTCTGTGACTCCCCTGAAAGCCCTGATGAATAGTGCTGGCAGTTTACGGTGGCACAGCCTGAGTTATACATAAGACCTTCCTCTCATCCCCGGGCTATACCTTCATAAAGCATACATCACCCCGCACCACCCTCATATGACAGACACACACAGTTTCCTGCTTCATATTTTAGAGTTCAGGTGCTGAAAGCGGCTTCATGGTGGGAGACGAACCAGCATGTCCCACACAAAAGAATGAATTTATGTCAGCTAAAATCACTACAAGGGGAGGCTGATGAAGGGGGAGGCGGGTGTGTGCTTATGTGTGTGTGTTCATCCCCATGACAACAAGGATGAAAACACGCACTTCCTTGCACAGTGCGCCCATATAAGGGGTCCGCTGGGCCGAGGCCTGCTCGACAATACCTTTAATGTCATAGCTCAGTGACTGCTCTTTGTGAGCGGGGCGGCGCGCTGCGACCCACACAAAAACTCAAAGGCAAAATGGATTAGAATATGAGAGAAAAGATGACTGAATCAAACCCAGTGGATTGGAGGAGATTAGCTGAAGGGATTATGGGAGAAATGACACACTAATTACTTTCTGTTGGGGCAGGGGATGAGTTTGAGTTTTTAAGTTTTTTATTTGATGAAGGGGTGCAGTCAGTGGAGATTTTTGTGGATAACGTCTGATAAAAAATTCTTTTCTTTATTTGAAGTACATTAGTAAAGCCTGTCTAGAAATACTTTTCAAATTAAAGTTCATCATTGAATTTTGAATCGTAGACCAGTGGAGGAATATAACTAAGTTCAATGATTCAAATACTCTTTTAACATAATTTTGAGGTGCTTGCACTTTACTTGAGTATTCCCATTTTCTGCTGCTTTGGAGGCAGAAGTGTAATGGATTTATGGTATTGCAGATTCAAATTATTAATGTAAAATATAATTTGGCTAATAAACATTGATGTTTTATTATAGATTAGACAGCAATAAAATTAGCTCCACTCTTTCAGCTGTAAAGTTAAATACATCAGTAAATGTAATCCAGTAATCAGTATTATGACATATTTTATTCTGAATAATGTTCTGAATGGCTCATAATTATGAGGCATTTTGTACTTTTATTCATGGTATATTTGTAGTAACTACAAAGTACAACATATATTTTGGTAGTAACAGCGTATGTGTCAGTCAAAGAGAACAATTTTCAAGAATGACTACTGTGTTATTTACTTTAGATACTTTTGTACTTTTATTTAAGTAAGACTTCAAAATGGGACTTTTACTTGTAAGTATTACTTGTGAGTATTTTTAGATTGGGATATTGTTACTTTTACTTAGAGTAAAGTGGTCTGTTTTTTCCACCACTGTTAGAAACCTGCCTAAGAAAATATTACAGAGTGAGCAAAATATATATAAAAAAGATTTGAGTGAAATGATTAGTCAATCAACTGAAAATGAACTGTTTTAAAAACGGATTCGTATTATTTTCCGAGTAAAAATGCCAAATATCTTCCTATTTGTAGATTTATGTCATTTAAAAATGATTTTTGTTTATTTTAGACTTTTAGTTGGTGAAGATGTCACCTCTACAGGAATTTCAAAATTTTTCCTGACATTGACGAACTGAACGATTAATCAAATATTGAGAAGTTGATCTGATCATAATATATACAATGATAATAATCATTAGTTGCACCCCTGGAAAAATATCTGCAGTTTAAAAACCTTGAGTTGCACCAACAAGGATTAATGTTTAAACCTTATTAAGTCATGGCTTAACATTAAAACATTAAATGTAAACTTTTAAACTATCTTAAACCTCAGTTTAGTTTTTACTCTAAACCTTGATTTAGTTTAATTCTGTTGCCAAATTTTGAAACTCCAAACCAATTTAAAATTTGATCCATTAACCTTAAATTTTCACTTGAGGAGGTTTAACTTTTAAAATGTATCTGATGGATTGAACAAACTAAAGACTCAACCCTCTGAGTTTTATCTTGTGTCTCTTCTTTCTTTCACAGTTTGCCAGTTGCTGTCAGGCAGTCTCTTTTATTCCTTACTGTGTTGTTGTCTGTTTAATTGTTTTTTTTTTCTGTCTGTGTTGCTTGATTAATTTGGCCAACAATTCTTTCTCAAAGGAGAAAGTAGAGCTTCTCTGCTGAGCCATCATGAATACTAACTCGGCAAAGTTATTTTTTTACTAGCTAGCAAACAATGAAACATTTTGTAAATAAATACAGGGCAGCTGAAAGTTAATGGTTCCCCCTTCTTTTATACTTTATTATATTATGATTTCTATACTCAAACATATTAATTAATAATTTGTTTGTTTGTTTGTTGTATCAATTAATTTATTTATTTTAATATAGGTAAGCAAGTATCTCTTTTTTGATTACCTCTATTTAAGTTTGGTTTACATTAGTAAACCTGGATTTACTCAACTGAGATTAGTTTTTAAATTTAAAGTCACTCATAACTTCTCTAAATTCTGATGGGAACTAATCTTGGTTTATCAAATGAATCCAGTTTCACTCTCACTGAGAATACATACTATCCATCATTTGAACATCCACTCTTACAAAATGATTACTTGCAGAAAAGCAAAGCTTATTTAGTAAACTAAATAAATAAACATATATTTGAAAACACTTGCTTACAAAAAGATTCTCTTTTACATGGAAAGTGCTCAAGTATTTTGAACCACCAAGTGACCTACTGCAGAGTGTTTTGAAATGAATACTTTGCTTCTTCATCTTTGTTTAACCATTTGAAATCCAGAAGCCTCTTAAAACCAAGTCAAACATCATGAAGCTTTGACTGTGCAGCTGATACTAATTCCTGATCTGTATCTCCTGAAGCACTCCTGTCCTTCCTCTTGTATTTGTGAGGAATCCGAACTTAAGTCAAACACTTTAAGAGAAACAACAGCGAGCCACTCAGGGTGGCAATCTGACTTTGTGACGTCCACTCCTGTTGAGCGAATGCTTCTCTCTCGCTGTTAATTATTTGTCCAAACTGGAGTCGAGGAGCTTAGAGGACGTCTTGTCTGGAGTTTGCTCTGCTCTCCAGGTCTCCAATTAGCCTAAAAGGACCCGGGGAAGGATAGCTGAGACAAAGGAGGAGAAAAGGGAGCGGGAGGCCAAAAGAAAAACAAAACACAACAATCAACAAGACCTCCTGGCGTCCTTGTCAGGGGAGGACACACACACACAGACACAGACACACACCTCCTCCCATCCCCTTACAAACGCTGTGGTGTTTTCGGAGCTCAGGCGGTCACTGTGGAAACCTGGAGCTTCTTTCGTTCATTTCATTCGTTCACTTCCCTTCCTCCCTCCTTGCACACACACACACACACTGACATCCCCCCCAGTCCCCATCTCCTCCCGCCCCTCCATTCACGCCCTCCCTTCTTCCTGGGCTAAAACAAAGCCCAGGGCTGAAAAGGCTCTGAGGTAGGTAAATGTATTCAGTGACACCGGCCGGATGATTCCCTTCTGCGCCAGCCCTGTAACATTTGTTTCAGGCCTTGTCTGAGGGCAGGGACAGCGTGTTGGGCCCTTTGTCCCACGTGCCCTCTGCACAGCCCTGCAGTTAATGGTGGCCTTGTCCCCGGCTGCTGGACCAGAAACCTGCAGCCCCACGGGATGGGCAGACATGGCGACACGGGAAGTGGGAGAAACATGGGGAGCTGAGGAGGGCCAGGCGAAGGGGTGTTTGGGGCGTAGGAGCTGCCCAGCTGGGAAACCCACCTCAGAGGCTTCCACCAGAGAGTTCAGCTCTTCTCGTTTCCAAGACGCTCTAAAAATGCAGAGAGGGAGGCTTTGGTGGAGGCACAAAAGGACAAACCGTCATGCAAATGCACAGAATCCGTCAATGCAGTATCCACTTCATCTATAAAAATACTGAGACTATCTTCCTGTCCTTTCATTTCCTCTCCACCTCTTTCTTTTACTCTCTTTTTCTTTCCTTCAGTATTGTCCTCTCTACACTCCTTTCCTCTCTTATTATTTTTTCCTCTCCTCTCCTTTCCTTTCCATCCCTCCTTTCTCCCCTCATCTTCCCCCTGCTGTGAGTGACAGGCCGTCCAGCCGAGGGGCCAGGTGCTTGTGGAGAGTCTGAACTTGATCACTGGGGGGTTGGGAGGCAGACATCCTGCTGATATCTGTCTGAAGAGGCTTTCAGCATTTAGCAGTGAGGGTCCCCACTCTTTGAGAGAGCATCTTCATTGCTGCTTGTAGCGTCTCTCTGGCTGGGAGAGGAGTGGGCACTGGGGCTGAGAACTAAACCACCCTTGACTCTGGTAATCTGCTGAACAGGAGAGGAGCTGCAGGAGCCTCTGCTGAAATAAAGAGGAGAGCATCACTGTGGTGCTTTTCACTGAACTGCAGTATCATCCTCCTGAAACATTTCATTACTGTCAGGGGAGAGCAAAGGCAGTCAGTGTTGAGTTAAATAAGTAATAACAGGTTGACACAACAGCTTTGAAAGTCAGTAGCTTCTGTTGCTGCCTTTGCCAGAAACATGATGTATTGCCCCCCCAAAATGTCAACTTCACAAGCTTCACTAATCTACATTTCTGAGTGTGTGATTGGGTTCTCATACAAAGTGGTGGAAGAGGTATTATGCTCGTTTATTTAAAGGTCATGTATTCCAAATTTTACTCAAGTAAACGTACAGAAAGTAAAAGTAATTTTTATGCAAAAATGGAATGATTAAAGCCGAGGTAGGCAGTTTATTGTTGACATCTTTGAGCAAAAGTTCCATAATAACCTTTAAGCATAATGCTATTCAGGTTGGACAGGGCTTTTCCAGAGGCACTTTTGGCCCCACTCAGTCAGTAGGACCAAAATGTGCTGCCACTAAGCAGACTGATATCTTGTTGACCATGAGTCTCAGCTCAAGCCTGTGCAGGAAAGCAGAGATAAAGACAGTTTTAAACGTCTCTGCATGTTGGACTTTTGTATCTGCTAACCAAATCTCTGTGGTTTGAGGTTTAGTTTTTCTTCTGTGTCACTGTTTATGCTTTCAGGTGTCTGCTTTATTTTAGTTTCATGTTCGCTCTCAGGAGTCATACTGAGATACTGCTGATAAAAACCTAACATTTCCTGATTTTGCTGCATTTGAGCATATTTTATAGTGAAGAATTTATAGGAAATTAAGTGTATTTGTAATTTTACAATTGCTCGACTCAAGCTAAGCTTGTGTTCAATCAAAAGACGCACCTTCAAGTAGATAGCCCTGTCATAGTGGAGATGCTAATCCCTGCCATGCTGGGCTGTTTTTGCTGAGTCAAGCTAAACCAGCACATGTATATGGAAACTAAATGTCTGCTCCTCCTCCTGACCATTTTTTCAGAAAACCTAGGATGTGATGTGACATTTGTATCGTGGTATTGTAACCTGCTACAATGTGTCTTGTATTATCACTGACAAACAAACTAATAAACTGAATAAAATAAATATATCCAGAAGAGAAAATATAGGCAGAGGTCAAGGTTTCTGCAAATACAGACACCACCTCACACTTCAAAGCGATGATTGAGAGGAATTATTTTTGTATATACGCATTGTTTTTTACATTTTTCTTTAGGAAAATCTAGTCAGATAAATTTAGTATAAGTAAAGAGTGGAATATTTTTCTATATATGTAAATACTCAAGAAGAGTACATCCAAATTGTAATTAAGTCCAGCACTTGAGTACATGTAGTTACACTCCACCACTGCTCATGGATGAAGATGCAAAGTTCTGTTAGATGAAAAGTGAAAAGTTATAATTGCACAACTAGCCATCAAAATCAAGTAGCACCTTGAGTTTTTCACATTAAATTGACATGTTTGAACTAGACAGTTGCATTACTTCACAGTCTCTTTCATAATAACCTTGCTCTTTTACTTTGTGCCATTAAATTAAATTGCACCAACTTTCTGTGGCTGTTGCTGGAAAACTTCCCATACCACCAAATAAGTTTTTGTGCTTTAAATGGCTGACTAATTCTGTAACTACCTGACCTCTTCTGACCTCTTCTGACTTGCCTGTCCTGGAAAACTCTTAGGATAACTATGTTTTTCAAGTTCACAAATAAAGTTCACATTGTACATGCTCCAAAAGACTTTAGTTGTTTGTTGAACTAAGCTGTCATGAAACTAGTTATTTGTTTGAAAATGTCTCCCGTAATTCTTGCTGAGTTTTCATTTCTATGAATTCACTTCTGCATTGAAGTGTCCATCTGCTATTATGCGAAGAATCCCAGGATTCCCGCCAGAGTATTGTGTCTGTGTGTGTGTATATGTGTGTATAAGTGGGTGTGTGTATTCATAAGACCCAAAACTCAAATCCACCCTGCTCTCTCTCAGCGTTCGGCAACAAAATCAGCTCTTATATCGGGGGCCACCACTACAAACTGTGTATGAGGGGATTAGGGGCTCCTTGACCGCTCCTTCAAACACACACCCAGCATGGCGGCCTCGATTATGACCATTAGATACCCTGAAAATGAGACTGAGATGAAAGGAGGGAATATTGAGGGCTTTTCCCAGGGACGAATTTGACCACACGTCCAGCAAAAATGAATCTATAATCCAAAACCTTACAAAGGCCAGAGTGGAAGCTGTCCCAGAGTGTTGTGCTAGCTTGCTGAGAGAGGCTTTATGTTTCTATTGCCTTCATTGAGCCTGGGAGTGCCAAAATAATGATTAGAGACTTTAAAGGCTGGATAAAAGTGAGGACAAGGGCAGCTTAGTGTGTGAAGTAATTTTAGGGCAGTTGAGCAGGTTTCTTAATGGGAAAATTCCACTGAACAACAGTGAAAAGAACACAGGACTCCATCCAGCTGAGGACATGCTTGTCTTCAGATCAAACTGGCACTTTGAACAAGAAAGTGAAGATATAACCATAAAATTTACTCACACATGCACACACCAGACACTACACTCACACACACACCCTCACACCGTCTATTGTTAGGGGGCAGCTCATCTGTGGGCCTTGTGTTCAGTGTAGCTGCAGGCGGTGCAAGGTGATCCCATATTATCCGGGATGCCTTTATTCGGCAGGTGAAAGTGCTGTGGGGCAGAGGAGCTTAATGTAGTTGCTGTCTGCTCGACGGCCGAGGAGGAGCAGGGTGCAGGGAGCAGCTGAGAGGCTGAGAGGCTGGCTGCATCATAAGTAAGCGATGCTCACAGGCCAAGGTGTGTCAACACTGCAGGCCGACTGGGTTGTAAGGGCTTCAGAGAAGAAAACTGATGTCATTGAGAGTTTTGGTGCTATCTTTGTGCAGTAGGTGAAGTCAAAATTTTGCAGTGCAGTAAGTATGAAGAGTTTTTGTGCCCCACTGTTCATTCATTCATTATTTCATTCATTTATTTTCTGTAACCACTTATTCCCAAAGGGTCGTGGGGGCTGGAGGCTATCCCAGCTGACACTGGGCAAGGGGCAGGGTAAACCCTGGACAAGTCGCTAGTTCATCGCAGGGCTGCCCCACTGTTCAGTTAAAAGGAAAGCTGCAATTAAAAATACATATTTTCCCTCTGGACTGTAGTGCTATTTATACATCTAGATTATTGTAGTGTGAGTTGCATAATTTAGGAGATATCAGATGTAGAGTAGTCTGACTTCTCTCCAATACAGTGGAACTAGACTACTCATCCATGAGTAGATGCATAGTGATATGTTTGGCAGGTGTAATTCAGCAGAAAGAAAATAGTTCCAGCATGAAAGAAGAGGGCAGACATCTCTGCAGCTGATATCTCCAAAACTCAACAACTCACATCAAAACAGTCTCCATGGATAAATGTCACTGCAGATAAGAGGGATAATACGTATTGTTTATTTTGGGGGTGAACTGTCCCTTTAATTTTGCTTTTGTCTTATTCAACTTAGCATCACCTGGTTATTCTGTTTTACTTAAGTCAGTATTAAAACTAACTTAACTGGTGCAGTGTCAGCTTCATGACATCAACTTAAGTTGTTTATGATTGAATCACTATTGTTATTGAGCCTGATATCAATGATTTGATCAATTACAGTGGTGTTTTGGTTGCAGTCTAGTTGCAATGTGGCCACCAAACTGTTGTTAAAAAAGTTTCTCAAAAGAAGCTGTTTTTCTGGTTTTTATTATAATACTTGCAAACAGGTCATCTGGCAAACAGAACAGCCAAACAGACAAAAGACTAAGAATGAGCACAAGCAATCAACTTTATGTTCACAGACAACCTCAGTGGAAGAAACACCAAACCACCACACCACTTTACATTACAGTTTTAACCTTATCTATCCAACTTCCCCTTTTCAACACAGATATAGACCTAAAAGTGGTTTTGGCCTGTTCTGGCCGTCCTTTGCTCTGCAACAATGAATTAGAATATCAGATAAAGAAAAAGGAGAAGTCTCACAGAGGTAAGAGGCAAATATTCATGCAAATGAATCAACAAGAAAAGTTAAGTAAAGGTCATTATCTATGATAAAAGATTAAAATTTTCCATTACGTCTTGATATGAGCAGTGTTGGAGAAGTGTTCACACACTGAAAGACTACATCAACTACAACAAAGCTACCCTGAGGAGAAATCAGGTCTGGTTAGAAAACAGTTCAACCCACTTGGAAAAAAATATCAAATTGACAATGTACATATGAAGTTATAATATAATACATGATATAATACGTTCCAGCAAAAATGACAGTTGATTATTGCAAAATAGCCTTCTTGTCCACAGGTCATAAGCACATGAACTAACAAAAATACCTCTCTACTCATGGGAAAGTGCAAGGAATGGTTTTATACAATCAGTCAAACATCACTAGGTGGAGATACTGCATCAACCAGGATCTGAACATATGTTAATAAATAGCAATAATCTGCATGACTATTTCCTGGGCATGCTGCCTTCACAATGGTTAGGGTGAAACAAAAAGGGGATGGGGCTTGTCAATTACAGTGGACAAACTTTCCTTTTTTCTGACCCAAAGTTGATTGTAGTTTCAGTAGTTAACTAAACAAAAAAAGATCCATAAAGTAATTAAGTAATTAATTAGAATTCACCTTTCATCATGCAAAGCACTGTCCTGATAGTGCATTCATTTAATAATATGAAAATAGAGTTTCATGTCTTGTTTAAGGACGCTTTGGACATGAGGAGTCACCATCTCTGTGATCAGTGGATGACCCACTCTACCTGCCACAGCTGCAGAGAGAGCTGAGTTTTAAAGCAGAACGCTCAATTTTTGTTCTGCTCAGTTCTGGGCAGTAACCGGAGAGAATGAAACTGTAGATAAAAACAATTTTTTCAGAATCACGTCATCATTCTGCTGCTCTTTGACCCTCAGAGGAGCCGGTTGAGGTGCTTTGGGAAGGAAGCCTCCTTGCTCTTTGCCTCCTTTTTCTTCACCTGATAGTTAGATCAGTATCAGCACTGACTGAACAATAAAAAAACTGTTAGTCAAACTGACATTCTACTGGAAAGAAAAGCATATTTCACAATTAAATAAAAAGTCCTGATGTAAACCATAAAACCATAACAACCCTGTACACTCAACACAAATCAAGTGCACATTTTACTTGTATATTTTACTGCCAAGTCGATCCCACCCCGCCCGCAGCCCAGGATTCCCCTCAAATATCCCCTAATTCCCAACTGGAGCTGATAACAAAGCCAAACGGGATGCCAACAAAGCCCCAAGAGATCCTGAAATATCCCACCAGCAGCTCCCTCTCCCCTTCAGGCAGAATTACTCCCTCTCCTGCCAGAGTGTCTTGTCTGTTCATCTCAGGCCAGACAATATGTGTTGGAGCAGAGAATGTGAAACTCTGTGGCGACGGCCCTCAGGGACGTGTGCTCATCACATAGACTTGGGATAAAGGGAGACCCGCTGGGAGACGGGAGCTCAAGCGTGGAAAGGAGAGAAGGGACAAGCCATCCAGGGAGTCAGTGTGAAGGAAAATAGGAGCTGGGTTCAGTTCCCTCTGCACGTGGCTCCCGCACCTCCAGGCTCAGGTGTGTTTGTCTCTCTGTTTACTGAGAACGTCGCCAAGAGCTGCTGGGGTCAATTTGCTGCCAATTCGCTCAATTCTACAAGTGGATTTTGGTAAAAACAAATAAGGAAATGTTTTGCTGGGAAAAATGTTCTCTGCATCTTATTTATTATTAATTTGTGAATTTATTACAGTGACACAGATTGTTTAGTGTGAATGTATCCCTGTCACTCTTTACTACTGTATTTTGTTGATTTGATTTTTTTTAATAACCTTTTCTTATTTAATATGGTTTAAGTTTAACTTAGTGGGTATTTCTTTTTGAGAGCAATATTAATTTAAACTACAACAAACACTGCCATCTCTTTTTACAACTTTTATTTGATACATTAAAAGTCAAACGATATTCACTTTTAGATCTATTTAAAGGGAAATGTGTCACGACCATGTTTCATACACACACACACACACACACACACACACACACACACACACACACACACACACACACACACACACACGCACACATACACACACATATACAGAATTTATTGGTGTAAAAGCCTCTCACATAAGTCTTTATGCACTTTTTTTTTTTTTTTTCATTAATTGTTTATAGTGGGAATGTATTTATTTTTGCACAGATTCCTCCCATGGCATATATACTGCCTGCTCTTCTCACATATGTATGTCTTTTGTACATATCTATGAAAATCTAATTGTTTGAGACATGTATGTTTTCTTTTAGTGTTTAAGTCTTGTTTACTTGATGTTTTATGCTGCAGGAGGATTCCCAGAATAAGAATTTCATTATACTGTGTGACAGACTGTTTTCTGTTTTCTGTGATTTGACAATAAAGTTTGAATTTATGTAAAGGAAATCACATCCGCCGCCCCTGAACTCTACAATGCTCTCAGACAGGAAAACTCACAGATTCAACAAGTAATGTAATGATTTTATTATATACATGACAGATTATGATCCAACTTTCACATCACTCAGTAGCTAAAACAACACTGATACACATGCTGATATCTGGAGTGAACAGTTTTAAAACTTGTCTTTAGTCTTCAGATGTGAAGGATTTCTTCTAATTGAAACTATACTTCTGTTATATAGACAGGAACTGTAATACAGAAGTTTTCAAACTGAGGTCCGGGGAGCAGCAGGAGTCCTTGAGTAGTCTGTAGCGGGTCCCCAACAAAAAAGAGGAACTTTTATCACATTTTTTGTAAGTTGGAGTAACAGTGAAAGCAATATGGTTGGCGGTTTTGATTAATTTCAGTTTGTAGTGACGTTAGATTGATCATTGATTGTTTGTGAAGACTTTTTTTTTAAATGTTCAAACCTAAAAATAAAACAAAAAAAAAAAATACAAAGGACGGAAACCGCTTAAGACAAAATCCTCTCAGATGTTGTAACGTGTATCTCTTCTGTGGGTCCTTGACATGAAAAAGTTTGGGACCCCTTGGTGTGACATGCAGTGGGGTTCAGGAGTTGATTCTGCCAGTGGATCCAGTACAATGGACCAGTAGATGCTGTTCATACCTCCACCACTAGAGGGAAGTGTTGTCTCTGAATGCTCACGGAAACACTGCATGAGGAGAGGCAGCAGAGCGCCGGTCAATGGAAGTTTTCCCTCTCAAACAGAGCAGCGTGGAGACGTTTATCAGCAGGTATGAACGCACGAATGTGAAGAATACAACATGAAAACAAACATTCATATACACGGTTGATACAAACATTAAATCATCAGCAGCAGGTCAACATGTTTCCACCTGGTGAGCCAGTAAATAAACATCATTGTTGAAGTTTTTCGTCAAGATTAAAGCAGTTTGTAGACTTCTAAGATGCTGTCTTGTACGCTCATATACATTTTTGTGCGAAAATACTCCACTACAAGTAAAATCCCCGCATTTCTAATCTTACTGAGGTAATAGTGTGTGGCCTGAGTATTGTACTAAAAGTATCAGAAGTGCTGCAAAATGTTTACGCTTAAGATACAAGCCGAAAATTTAATCACGAAATTTATCACAAACACTCAAAATCAAAAGGTCTGGAGATGCATGGTTTTCACTGGACTGGAAGGGTGTGAAAGATTGTAATCTGAATAGTAACTAAAGATGTCTGAGATGTAGTGGAGTAAAAACATGAAGTGGCATAAAGTGGAAATACACAAGTAAAGGACTTGCAGGATTCAACAGTAATGTTTTTTTTTTAGTCGTGGGTCAAAAATCTACTTGCTCAAAGTCATTTTTACTTGTCCCTGTACAAATTCCTTTATATATTAATGGTTGTCAAATAACAGCATGGACTAAAGTTATTTGTCATGAGTTTAATATAGAAATTAATAGAAAAAAAGTGGGAAATTTGAAATGCTGAAAACAGCATTTTATGCCATTTTTGAATGAAAAAGTACTTAATGGTTAATCAGTTAACAAGAGTTTAATCCTTTAGTACAACTTGCGTGGCTGGACAAGTGAGTTCCTAGATTTACTTGCCCAACATGGCATTTTAATTGCCCCAGGCAAGTGGGTAATCTTTATTATGAACCTTGACAGGTACCTTTGTACTGAAGTAGTAGCTGAGTAAATGTACTTAGTTACTCTCTTCTACTGCGTGCTTCATTTTCCAAACTCTTCTCACCTTTTTTATTTGCTAAAGCCTGTTTGAAAACCCTTTAAGCTATTTGCTGATTCGCCACTTTGACAGTTAAAAATGTAATTTCCCTTCACACGTTTCTACCCTCCAACTATCATTAGCTATGTGTGCTTTTTAAGTGTAGATGCACGCTGAAGCACCTTTTGCTGTCACAGATGTGGCCCATCATCAAAGTGTGTTTCTACCCCTTGAAGGAGGCATCCACACCCTTTATAAGTCAGGAGGCCTGTGTTTGCTCCAGGGATTACATTACCACACTAGAGGCCTGCCAGACAGACAGCATCACCACCCAAGGTAAAGCCTCCTCTGCTGGTGGGTGCAGCCAGTGGTCCAGGAGAGGTCCAGCAGGGGCTTCATGGTGTGCCCCACTTCTCTGTGGTGTTCGCCCTTCTTGGGAGTATGTTGACTCAGATGGGACGAGCAAACAGAACCGGGGTGAAGCCATGTGGGTGCTCCATTCTCATGGATCCCCAGCCCAGTGGATTAGGCTAATGCTGGCCCATGAGGGGGGTGTTGCGGTACGGCCTTCTCCTGACAGGAGGTGATGGATTAGGGCTTTGTCAGGGCCCATGTCGGCCTGAGGGACTCGGCGATGAAGGAAGGAGGCAGGCAGAGGGGAGATCAGGGCCCAGGGGCAGTGCAATCCGAGGATCAGCAACATGTTGACAAGGGATTATCCCGTTTGGTGTGTTGCTTCAGGAGCTGAGGTCTCATAGAGATAGATGTACAAATGTACAAGCACAGGATGATAATATGAGGTGGCTGGAGACCTTAAACTGATGGCGTCATCTGTGGGGAGGTGACATATAATCTGATGGTTGTTGTTACGTGTGGAAAAAACACTTGACATGGCAAAGATCTGTGTAGAGCTGCATCAATTCAACAATTAATCAGTTAGTTGTCAACTTTTAAAGGACCAGCATGTAGGATTTTGTGGTATCTAGCGATGCACTTGCAAACTGCTTGTCTCAATCTCTATCTCCAAGTTTCTTCCAAGTTAGTGGCTGTGAAAACTGTGCAAAATGGGAAAGGCTGTATCAAGAGCCAGTATTTAGTTTGTTCATTCTAGGCTGTGTTAGAAATATGGTGTTGCAACATGGCAGCTTCAGTAGAAGAGGACCTGTGCCTTCTGTAGATATAAAGAGCACATGCTAAGGTAACAAAATCACAATGATTGTTATTTTCAGGTGATTATACAGTGATGAAAACATAATTATGCATCTTGTATTCCATTTCTTCATATGTGTCATATGCTTCCAATAAATCGTAAATTGAAATACATCTGAGGTCTTTATGGTAGAGAAGAGAACATATGGCTCAGGTCCAATGGATGTTGTTTGACATGGACTCATAGCCTTCTCGTATGTAATTTTATGTATTACAAACTCTGTGATTTTGCTGTTATGCTCTGTACACGCAACATCCATGGCACGCCTGTTCATCCTGGGGGGTGGATCCCTCTTCTGTGGCTCTCTCTGAGGTTTCTTCCTTCTTTACCCTGTTAAATGGGTTCTTTTGGGGAGTTTTTCCTAACTCTTTAGAGGGTTAACAGGACAGGGGGTAATACACACTGTACAGATTGTGCAGGCCCCTGAAGCTAATTGTAATTGTAATTGTGATTTTGGGCTATACAAATAAAATTTGACTTGACTTGATCCCTTTAAAGTAAGTTTTGAAGCAACTCTTAAAGAAGAAATTAAAAATGTAAATGACAGTTGTCAGGGCATGAAAACAACTACAAAACAAGCCATCAGAGCTGTAAAAATGTTTGAATCGAACATTTAATCAAATCGGCCTTAAGAACAAAAGTCAAATCATGGATTGTGGATTTTTAGAATTGTGACACCCTTAATAACGAAAATAAATCATTAATTGCAGCCTAGATCTGTGCGTGAATCTTAAATTCTCCAATATGTGTCATCAAGTAAGAAGAAAATGCAGGTTACCATGTCAACCAGTGATTGCTCCCTTTTCTCCCTTCTGTGATATGAAAATCGGTAAACTCAGCTGCTGCTATAGTGACAACCTCCATCTGTGTGGTTTCATTGGCACAGGTTTGAGAACCGCTGATTTAACAGCAGCCATAAATCCCCCACACATGAGCAGAGATTGAGTTACAGTGAGCGCTGGCGATAGCACCCCTCCCTGGAAACGGCGGTGGCATGATATCTCAGCCACATTTTGCCTCCTCCGTCGAAATGTGAAAACCAGATTGTGTCTTTTTATGGGTTCCCTTTGAAATCCGGCACACTTGACCCTCCCTCAGCTGTGATTTTAGTGCGTGCTCTGGTTTATTTCTGGAAACCTCCCACACTCCTCAGCTTGTTTAAGACGCCTGCCCGAGTGTGCCTTTTGTTTACGTTGCCAGTTGGGACAAACAGTAAAGTTAGGTGATTAAGCATTTGCATGAGGAGAAACCACAAGGAACATTTGGGGGGAGAGTTGCTGTTGATGCTCATGTGTTAGAGGGGAAAGACTAGAATAAATTACCAACATTTGGCGATATCAACAACTGGCACTGTCTCCACATCTGGGCTTTGTCTGAAGTTATTAAATGTGAGAAGTGAGTTTTTTCCTGTGATGTTACAGTAAATGATATGGACTGAAATTCTTTGCATTGAGAGCTTTCTATCGTCTAAATTAGAAATGTAAAATGATACTCTGGAAAAGTCAGACATTTGTGATTTAACTCTGCAGTTTATCACCACAAATACATTAGAGCTGCAATGATAAGTTGTTTAATCGATTAGTTGTCAACTTCAGTTCATTGTTATGAGTTTTTTTTTTTTTTAAGAAACTAGAAGAGTGCACTCATCTTCACCAGACAACTCTGAAAAGAACATTTGGATGATCCCTTTGTAATCAATATTTTGATTAGTAATTGTAATTTTCTTAATATTTTTTGACAGTAATTGTAACAGATTACAATTCCCTTCTGTAATTGCAATCATTTGACATCCGTGTGTAATTTTGTCATAAGTAGCATATAAATTCATGAGTTATGGCCAAAAATGTGGTTTGTGAGCTCACAGTGACCTTTGACCACCAAATCTAATCAGTCCAAGTGGATGTTTGTATCAAATATGAAGAAATCCCCTCCAAGCATTCCTGAAATATTGTGTTCACCAGAGTGTGATAGACGTGAGGTTACAGTGACTTGATCTTTGACCCCAAATATCTAATCAGTTCATCCTTGAGTCCAAGTGGACATTTGTGCCAAGTTTGAAGAAATTTGCTTAAGATATTCTTCAGATATCATGCTCACAAGAATTGAATAACAAAAAACATAATGCCTCTGGCGGTGATGGCAGTTTCCAGCATGGAGGTATAAAAAAGGTTTTCAAAAAACTGTGAATCACAGAGGTACTTCAGCATAAAAGAATAGGCTTATCAGTCCAATAGTATGTCAGATTAGCTGCAGACAAGCTTCAGATTTGATCAAACACATGCAAACGATTGCATGACTTGTTATTTAAATAAAAATGTTCACATTCTCTGATTTCAGCTTCTTAAAATGTGAATATTTTCTGGTCTCTTCAAACCTATATAATGGTAAACTGAATATCTTTAGGTTGTGAACAAAACAAGACATTTCAGCATGTCAGCTTTGGCTTTTGGAAACATTTTCTGACATTTTATGGACCAAACAGCTAATTGATCGATCGGGAAGATGATGAATTGATAATGAAAATAATCATTAGTTGCAGCCTTAGAATATGATCCTCAGAATGCGCTGAGTTTACACTGCGTTCATCTGAAACACAAATGATTCGTTTTACATATTCAAATGATGAGGAAGGAGGGAGGAGAAAGGGGAGAGTGAGACGCGATTGTGAGAGATGGTGACTGACATGTGGCAAGGAGGCACTGATCTGTCTCTTGACGAACTTGTCGCCTCACCACGCTCCATGTGTCAGGACCTGGCACTCTCCCGGTGTCAGGCGTGGGTGGCCTCCTGACAAGCGTTTGAATGTGTGTGTCACGTCCGTCTGGGCTGAAACCGCTCCTGAACACACACCCACGTAATGACACTGACACGGTGCCATCACGCAGGGCCCGCCACCAAGCCCAGACAGAGTCCCTGGCAAACACAACCTTTATCTCCTCGCCGCTCCTCCTCTTCGGATTTCTCTCAACCTTCTCTCAGCCCTCCTGTTGCTTCCTCTCCGAGTCTATCACTCACTGGTTGACTACAACCACAGCCATTAACTAGCAATTTGGGCCTGAATTATTATATTTAATGTAATTACGACCAAGAGAAACAGAAAGAGGGCCTTGGGATTGAGCCCAGCTCTTGGAATCAACTCATCTGAAAATGAACCCTATGCTGTAAATTGTAAGTACCTCTGTGGATGTCAGTGAGGAGGAGAGTGCCAGCCAGTCCTACACAGGCGTCACTCATGGACCCCACTCTGTAATTGCCTGCTAGCTGGAGCTGCTGTGTAATTTTTGACGTGGCTCTGTGGCGGTGGCGGCGCTGACAGAATAAGGGACTGGAGATTTAATGCCCAGTCTCAACTTTCTCCTAAGCTTCTGACTCTCTCTTTCTGTATCATTGGTAGATTTTTTTTTTTTTTTATTTCTGGCTTCAATTATTTTCTGGGATTCTGCAGGTCGCTTGAAGAAGGGCAGAGTCTGGCATGAATTAAAGGGTTAGTTTGCATTATTTGAAGTGGGGTGGTATGAGGTACTTGTTGAAAGTCAGTGTATTACCTGCAGTAGATCGGCACGCCCCCAGTTTGGAGAAGCAGCGGGAGTTCCAGTGTAGGAAGCTAAGCGATGTACTGCTGTGGACAGGGTCAGCAACAACAGGTATTTTAGCCACTTAAAAGAAGTCCAACAAAAAAATGCAGTATCAGTACTAGAATATTTTCACCCCTTATATTGCCGTCAGATAGCCTTTTCTGACTGGAAACCCCATTACATAAGCCAAGTATTGCTCTCTGCATAGCAACCAGATCCAGGCTGCCTAGGTTGCTGGAAGACTGTCATAGTCTGGCATGAATTAAAGGGACAGTTCATTATCTGAAGTGGGGTTGTATGAGGTAGGTATTCATAGCCTACAGTATTACCTACAGTAGATGGCTGTTGGCACCCCCCCAGTTTGGAGAAGCAGAGAGGACGACCAGCTTGGAAGCTAACCAATGTACTGCTGTGGACAGGGTCAGCAGCAAAACATATTTTAGCCACTTAAAAAAAAGGTTCATTTTAAAAAAATCGATATCAGTGTGCTCTATATTCGTAATATTTTTACCACTTTACCTTGCTGCCAGACAGGCTTTTTCGACAGAAAACCACTAGTATATAAGCCAAATATCGCTCTTTCCAAACCAACCAAAAACTGTAGGCAAAACCAGTAATTTTATCTCACAGGACACAGGAGCTGCTGGACGGCCTTAATCAGTTTATTTGCATTATTGTGTGGCTTTAGTGAATCTGGACTGAAATAACCTTTAGAAACACTAAAGTCACACAGTTACACAAACAAACTAACTGGTCAAGGCGGCGGTAGCCCAGCAACTCCGGTGTTCTGCAAGCTAAAATTATTGTTTTTTCTTAGGGAGTCTGGCGGCTTTGCAGAGAAAGCGATATTTGGCTTGTGTTACATTGGTTTTCTGTCATAAAAGGCTGTCTGAATGCAAAGTCAGCTTCATCACATGTTAGTGAGTTCCTAGAATTTAACCACCGTCACTATCACTTTATTTCCAAAAAGTTTCATTTGGCATCAAATTAACATGCCAAATTACCAGGTTCATACACTAAGGCTTTAGCAATATTGTTTACCTTGGGATTTTGAGCAGGCAACATTTTACACTTCATAGTAAGTCTCCCTAATACCAGTTATAAATATTTGGAACTCTTTAGTAAGAATAATTATTAGTAAACAGTAACTGGATCTCACATTAGACTGATGTATGAAAATGGTGTTTTAACTTGTTTTTAAAATGTGTAGTAATGACTTATAAAGTGCTATATGTTATAAACCATTTATAAATCATTTATAAGGGTAGTCTTAATATAAAGGTTGTACCAATAATCGAATACAGTGTACACTTAAACAAAATTGATTGGTAGTTCATTTCTTAGCTTCCACTTTGGTACTTCTCTCTGTCTCTTCAAACTGGGCGTGTGTCAGCCACCATCTACTTTAGTTAATACACTGACTATTGATAAGTATCTCATACAACCCTAGTTCAAATAATCCAAAGTATCCCTTTAAAACCAACTCCAGGGTCTGTTGTAGAGCTGGATGTCGGTCTGGCAGGTACTCTGCACACAAGCTGCTGTTCTTGCTGCAAAGAGCAAGATGTCTTTTTTTTTTCAGTTGGAGATTTGGAGAGATGTCATTCATATTCACTGAGGACGGCCGCGTGTCTCCACATAACAGATGTCGGTCCATTTGCTGACACGCTACATATTCATTCCTGTGTTTTCCTGCAGGTGTGTTCGTAGGCGGTGATCTCCTTGTGATGCACCCACTCAACATAAAGAGTGGGAGGTGGAGGAGGAGGAGGAGGAGGGAGGCTGAGTCTTTAGTGACAATAGCCCCCCTCTATATGCTCTCTGTGGGTGTGGGCGGGGGGCATTTAAAGGCCATTCAGCCCCTGGCAAGACCCCCCGAAGACACCCCCACATTCTGGGGATGACTACCTGCCCAGGAGCTCTCTTTCTGCCCATCTGTCCCCTCTAGATGCCCCAGTGGCTCTTGGAGTGGCTGCAGCCAACCCCCCCCCCCACACACACACACACCAATGGCTGATTGCTGAGTCAGCCCTGCATCAGGCTGACAGTGCAAACAGAGCGAGGCAGGGGGTAAAGAGTGTGTGAGAGGGTAGAAGCTGCTGCTGTATGTGTAGGAGAATGAGTCGGTGTGTGTGTGTTTGTGTGTGTGGGAGTTAGTGGGTGGGTGATTGAGCATTCATTAGAGTTGATGGATGTGTGTGTGGGTGTGTGTGTGAGTGGAAGGATACATATGTAGGAGGTGGAGGCTGTGTGTAGGATTGTATGTAGGAGGAATTCAGGGGATGTCTGTGGGCGTTTTGCATTGTGGGTGTGTGGGTGTGTGTGTGTTGGTGGTATGATAATATATTTTATTTTTGATGTTATTTTATTAAAGAAGGAAAGCAGAAAAACTTAAATTCAAAAGGACAAACAAATTTCATGCAAACAAAAAAATGCTGTACACATCAGATTATCTTATACAAGCCACCATGTTTATAACAACAATACCGTATTTTTGATATTGTTACATCATGTCAGTCTATGACTCGAAGTACACTTAATAGCTTGTTCTGGAACTTTTGACCATATCTTATGGTTCTCATCAGCAGATTGAGTTCGCTCAGTTGCTATGGAAATGTAGGTCTTCCTAAAATTAGATGTAAAAGTATCACAGTATATAGAAATATATTAAAATCTAACCTCTGTATCATGATACGTATCATATTGCCAGATTCTTGCCAATTTTTCCTAGTTTATCAATAATCAAATAAAGATTTTTATAAATTACAATAAATAAAAATAGCCATACTTCTTTCATTGTTGCTTCAACTTAGAGAAAATATGATAAAAGTTAAAATATTGTCTTACCTCTTTTTCTGGGGACTCATACAACCCACTCAAGAATCCCTGTTGGTTGAAAAATGGTGATATGATATGCCAATGCAAAATGTTCTAGCTACATTTCTGTATTTTATATTAATGCCATTTTTTCCTCTGATTGGAGTAAATATTTAGCTCTGGGATATTTTTGTCCAAGATGATCCTTTCATGAAAATTTGATGCAAACATGTGGGTGTGTTTTCTCAACAACATGCCCTTGTTTCTTGCAGCAAGGCAGCAGTCTGTAGCCTTATTCCCATAAGCGGGGCCGTCAGAACTGGCACAATGTGACCTTCATCCCAGCATGCTCAGCCCATTAGTCCAATTTACTCAGCTGTCAAACTCCAAATTCACACTCTCATCCATTCTGAGAGCAGGAGGTTAAAAGAAGAAAGGCGTTCTGCATTCCTTTCACCCTCTCGGCTTTAAACCTCACAGTCTTTGCACAGAAACTTGCTGAATAAACCTTCCTCTCTGTCCAGCAGTGAGAAACCAAACCTCACCCCCCTCCCTCGGTGGGAGGATGACTGTAGATGAGTTAGCTAAACACTTTCTGGCAAGCCGGCACGCCGCCGGCTGCACACACGAGGCCTGCAGGCGTGGGAAAGACCTGACTCTGATAATAAGCAGCATTTGGCCCTTCTAACCTCTGCAGGCTTTGGCTCGGGCTAGTTGTCTCTTTCTCCCTCACTTGTTTTCTCTCTCCATCTCTCTGTGAGTGGAGGAGTCGCAGGAGAGGAGGTCAGCCAGGGAGAGGCCCACAGCTGCGGCTGCGAGGTCTCGGTGTGTTTATTTGGGCAAGCCCAACCAAAATAAGCTCCAGCCAGGCATTGCTCCTGAGGACTGGGGCCACCACCGCTGCGGCGCTTTTCATCCTAACAATGGGGAAAGTGCTCCGACCGAGGAGGGAGCTGCACGGCACAGTTTACCGTACAACAGCTGCCTCATCTGTGGGGGAGGAAGTGCGCTGCAGATGTGGACAGGATAGATGGGTCATGTTCCCACACCTACTCCTGTTGTACAGTTGTTCACCCGTGCTCGGCGGTCAGTGAATGAGTTCCTTTGTTTAACATGAGAAAGTCTCTCTGCCCAGTGGAAACACTGCAGGGTGGAGATCCAGAATGAGTACAGTGATTGATATTTACATGAAAAGTGTTACAGAGGCTGTACTATGTGAACACATAGAGCTACAGGTCCTTAAAAAGTCTAAAAATATCTGGAATTTATATTTACTAGTAGTCTCAAACAGTCTTAAATTCTGTTTGGGATGGTGTTAAAGGACCAGTGTGTAGGATTTACTGGCATCTAGTGAGGGAGCGCATGCAACTAACTGCATACCACTCAACTCATCCTTCCCTCTCAAGCATGTAGGAGAAACTAAAGCAGCGAAACTCAAGAGAAGTGTTAAAGACCCTCTCTAGAGCTGGTGTTTGGTTTGTCTGTTCTTGGTTATTGTAGAAGTTTGGCGCCCTTCATGGAAGAGGACTCACACTCTCTGTAGAAAATACTCATTCTAAAAAACAAAAGCATGATTCTTATTTTTAGGTGATTAAACACTGAAGAAAACAGACTTATTATATCCCATTTCTGCCATATTCTGCTATTTAAACCCTGTAAATCTAAAATACTGGACTTTAAATATTAGAATATTTATTTAATGTTGTAAGCATAAAATACCTGTACATTTAATTTTTGGCAAAAGCAACAGTTGAATTTGAATCTTTGTCCTCTGGTGACCACCGTAGTGTCTGTCTGGATGGCCTGGAGTAGCTAGCTAGTAAGCCTAACACCTAACACCTAATTTTAACCCTGTCTCTCCCTAATTTGAACACTTTTGCAAGTCTCATTCATGTCATTGAACTGGTGATTCACATCACGTGGTCCCTCACCCGTTTCCTATTCATAATGTAAATACGAGGAACAATATTGGTTAAATAATGTGTAATAATAACGAGCTGTAAAATGTAGAATATATATCAGAGAGTGTAAATCAGAGAACCAAAACAGTAATGCAGGGATCTAAATGGCTTTCCAATGAAAAATTGGTAATTCTACCTTGATATAGCCTGATTTCAAACTCAAGCTGTAGGACAATTGTTGTGATTTGATATAGTTAAGGACAGATACATTTTTTCACACTACCAAACAAGGTTGGGGTGTTTTTAGTGTTTGTGCTGACTCTTATAGGAATAGCTTGATAGTGAATAATGTAAAATAAAAAACAACACATACGCCCTGTTTTTATTGACAGACCTTTGTCTGTGATAAGAGAATAATAGGCTTTAAACAAAGTAACAGTCTGTGTCTGCTGAGTCTAATTATAGGTGTTACCCCTCAGTGTGTTAATAGCTGGTTTAATATAAGCCAAATTTGGAAAAGCCATAAAATGCATGAGGTCACAACAAAGCCTTTGATTCACTGACCTGCCCTGCTATCACTCATGTGATCTATACTGGGGGTCAACGGTCCTTTTATATGCAGAACAACAACATCCCAATCCTGCTTTACTCATCAGACCATCCTGCACTGACCCCCCCCATTAAAAGGGTCAACTAGCCCAATGCAGAGGTGCACAGGTGTGCCCCAGGCCTCACTAGGCCAGATGACTGACAGCTATCCGCCCACCGTCCCCTGTAGCCGCCACTCAACCCTCTCTGCCCCGGCTGCCTCCTCTCTGCTACAGCTCTGCTCATCTGTTACAGGCTGTAAAGTTGACAGATGATTAGCCGCTCTGCTTATCTTTTTTGCCACACCCATCCCACCCACTCCGTCCATGCTGTGGAAGTCATCATCTGGCTGTTTGCCAGTAGTTCGACCTGTGTCCTACCTGGCCCATGCCCAAGGCCTTACCTCACCTTAACAGACCACCTCCTGTTGACCCCTCCACAACCTTAACATTCCTAACTCCATCCTTCCTCCATCAACAGACCCCTCCCACCCCTTTTTACGTAGCCCCTGTCGGTCAATCAGCACCCTCGGTAAAAGCCCCGGATGCGTTTGCCTGGTGGGGCCCCACTCGGCTCTGACAGTGGGGACACGTGTCAGCAGAGCCGACTGACAAAGCAGGTGCTGTAGCTGGGGCTCGAGGAGGGGCAGCTGTCCATCAGACTTGCTGCACCCAAACACTGACTTTACATCACATATGGCCTATAGATCAGGGCCTGAGTGATTGACAGCCAGGCTGGTGGTCGCTGGACTCAAGACTACTGACCTTAAACTGACCAGACCTTCACAGACAGAACTGCAAAATGATCATTCTGGTGTTAATTTGTGGCAGTGTTAATTTTGACAGCAGATTTTGGTTTAGTTTTAGTTGTGGTCTTTTGACTTAAAGGTATAATCAGTAGAATTTGTCCAAGCTGTTCCTAAACACACTAGAAAAATCATTTATCGTTGAGTCTCCCAGGATGTCAAACACTGACCTTTTGGGTTGATAAAACGTCCCAAACATGGCAAAATAATGAAAAATAAACTAAATACAGGTAGAGGGCAGAGTCTTTGCAAAGGCAGACACCAACAAACTTCTAGTGGGTCATAAATGATGATCAAAAGGGACTGTTCATATGAGTCTATACATATTTTCTTTAAGGAAAATGTTTCATATTATGCCTTTAAATGTCATTTAGCTTTAGTAACATTTTAGTCATCTGAATTGTTTTGGTTTAGTCAACTAAAATAACTAATGGGTTGAAAGTTTAATGCATAATTTAAATGTTTCTCTGGAAATGGTATACTCCTGGAGGAAACATATATTCACTTTTTAATAAAGTTAGCATTACATGTAATACATTTCTCGCGATACAAAAAGATTGAGAACCACTACCACTACCACCACTTACCTGCAAATGTCGATTGAAGTTTTTGTGTTTTTAGTGCTCCTCATGGTTTTACTTTATGTCAAATGTAAAATTTATTCATATGTCTGTTCTTCTCTTTCTCCCAAACAATGACATTTTTGTGAAGTTTATAAGACGTGTAGAAATTGCACGCCAGTTGACTTTCCGGGTAGATCAGTACTGTCTAATTGTGTAAATCTAACCTCCTCACGTCCCATCATCATCAATCAAATAGATTAGATGTTTTCACAACTTATCCCTCCTTAACATTTTCATCTTGTTTTTATTCATTGAAGAAAGTGTAAATAGATTTCATCAGGTGCTAATCTCTCCTGGCAATGCTTATTTAATGGAACAGAATTTCATGGTCTTTTACCACAGATTGATCTAAATATCTGCTTGAGGTTCATTTATCACTTATTGTCAGTGACTTAAGAACTTCATCTTGTTGTCAACCTCTGTTTTCCACTCATACAAATAGCCAAAAGCCTCATTTTATCTGCATTTCTTCATTTACGAAGTGCCATTTGTGACTGTAACAAGCAACAGATGCGAACATACAGTATCTGCCACATCTGCCAGCTCTCATCTGCCTCCAGTTTGTGCTACCTGCAGGATGCTACCGGCCACCTCCAGAGGGCCCCGATTCTTAACCATTACCCCCCACCTCCTCTGAAATTAAAATGCAAAACTGCAGACAGCCCTATGAGATTCCTCTCCATAATTTGCTGTCCTCCCCCTCCCCCTGGCCCAGCTCCCCTCTAAAGCGTCACTCTGAGGTCTGACAGCAAGTGGGTGACTTCTGACAGGTCGCATTGATCTCCTGGCTGGGAAAGAAGTCGGCTTGACAATGGAGAACATGTGTCCATTTTAGGACAAGCCCTAACTTGTCTGACCCCCTCATTTGAGATGCGCCCACAGAAAAGCCATCCTTTGGTTAAAGAAAACAGTTTCATCTGCTCAGACAGGAATCTGGTCTCTCATGAATTTTTCTTGGTCTGACTTGTTTGAAGTAAAGTAGACATGATTGTATTTTGTTTTTCTTCTTAGTAATGAATAGAAACATTCGTCTTTGATTTAGTAAATCTGTAACGTTGAGCACTGTCTACGTGGTGGGTTGCGTCTGTAGGTTAGATTCAGGGCTTTTTTGGGGTTCCTTTAAAGCGGCAGCAGGCATAAATGTGTTATTGTCTGTCTGTGATTAGGTAGTTCATGTTCCATGTGAACATTAAATAAGAGCCAGCCCACTTCTGAGATGTCTTTGATAGATGATATGAATAGCTAAATTCCTTTACACAGCTTTGAAATGGCTCATTCTGGTGGCATTAATAACAGGGATCATAATGGCTGAGCAGGGAGATGGTTTAGTTTATGTTTGGCTGTGGCGTTCACTTCTTTCACAGGGATTGTTGCTCTATTACACATTACATTGATGGAAAACCGTTCAGTTTTACACTGTGATGTGCATTTAGAGCAGAGCTGTGCGTGCCGCAGACACAATTGGCTTCAGCACAGGGTGGAATTGGACCTATTCGTCCCAGGCCTGCATATTTAAATGTGAGAAAGACAGGAAGAATTGATTCCCCTTGACAAAACTGAACTGGAGGATCTGGCAGGTAGAACATGTGCCGCAGCAGCTTGAAGTGTTTTTGTACTCATGGACGCCTGCACTGTTTTTCTGGATTTATTTTACAGAACCCTTGAATGCAACAGACAGTGTGCACTAAAGGGGAGAATGAAATTTACAGTGCTGTTTCACAGTTGTTTTATAGTAATAAAAATTACTCATCCTTTCAGGGTAAGGTAGGCAAGATAGTCCAGGCGTTCTCCCCAGCCACCGGTTCCTCCTGAGGATCACGTGATGCTCCCGGCCCCAGATGCCTGAACGTCCTCAACTGACTCTTTTTGTTGAGAATAAGCAGTGGAGTTCCTCAGGGTCTGTCTGATGCCTCGGTCACACTACATGACTCTCAAAGTCACCAGATTGCTGTACTTTTCTCTCTACACAACTTTCTGCCTTGTAATCGGGAATCTTGGAAGTTATTATTTTCACTACATGACTTCACCTGAGGAATCCCTGATGAGTCCGTTTGGTCTCTAAAGTACTTTTGTCACAAAAACAAAAGCTAGAAGTGACATTAGATTAGTATTACTAATACTAATATTATTACACATCTTACTGTTGTAGCACCAGGAGGTGGAGCTGGTTTAAACTAACTTCATATCTTCTACTACTACGTAAAAACTGCATTTTTCTCATTATTTTCTATATTTGCATTGTTCTGGCTGCTTCTCCAGTGATTTTCCATCTCTCGGTCACAACTCCACTCCTCATGGAAGAAAACAGCATTATAATAAAGTACTGTAGCACTGCAGAGATGCCCTGGCCTAGAAGTCTTGTTCTCCAGATGACAGAAAACATGCTTGTTTGTTACAGACCCCTAAAAATGGCACATCACAATTTTATTTATTTCTTTTCAGTCAAAATGAACATTGTAATGCAAGAATGATCATTCCCATTAATTGTATTGCATATCACGATCACAGTTTCAGTCAAATAATCGCAATATGACTTTTTTTTTTTTTTTTTTTTACCATATCGCCCAAAACATTTCTTCACCTCTATTGTAAAGAGAAAGTAAAATTTCCACTGCCTGTTGATTAACACATTTGGATATACAGGTTAAACAGTTGGCTCAAAGTACTGCTGCTCTGTTTCTGTCTCTAAATGGAGGATTTTGACGTGAAGCTTGCACGTGCTCGTGACAGCAGAGTTAAATGGGTCAGATCCACTCATCAGTGTTGACGTCTGTGAAGTACTTGCTAAAATAGTCACTCATTGCTGCACGATGAAAGGTGATGAAGTCATCCACGACATTCACTGCTGGACTGTTTGTGTCCAGAAACTCAGTTAATAGCATTGGTGTGTCACCTTTTCAATACAGCAGCCTCATTCTCCAGATTGTGGTTTCCCATATCAAACGTTTGAATGACTTAATTGATATATCACTATATGTGCTATGTGCATGTTTGGTGCAACTTATGATAAGCCAGAGGCTAATGAAAAACATGGGATGAACCACCAAGTCTTGGTAATACTGAGTCTTTGAAGTACACGTGTCTTAAAGTCAGAAGCTTGTGAGCAGAAAGCCACCAGTTTGCATCATGGAAGCAGTGGAAAAAATGACCATTAAAAAGAAAACTGCAAATTATATTGAAGAGTAGAGAGTCTGTAAGATAAAATCTGGGAAGTGGAGCTTCTTCTTTTTTTCTGCTTAAGATTGCTAACACATTCCCTTTCTCATTTTATTTTTCTGTCATGGGTGATGTTAAATGCGGGCTGACTAATGTCTGCTTGAGTTTACAGTGAGTGAATTGGTGTTAGTTGCAATCCAAATCTTTACAGGTGGTCAGATATTTTATTGGTCTGGACGGAAATATAGGCATCCAGTAGCTTATATTACACATGCAAAAAAAACAAAACAAATCCTAAACATGTATACAAACAAAAACCAAACCAAAACAAAAAATGATACACACAGAAATGTGAGTAAATGCACACAAATAAAACATAGGGGGGGAAAAAGGATATAACAGCAGTGAAGTGTGTCTAGCCACCAGAACTACTACATAGAGCTGCCATTGTTATCAAGTATGTGCTGTATGGATAACATGCAATAAATAGATTAAGTTATAAAGTTGATTTCAGGGTGATTTTAAGGTCGTCCACTGAATGTAACAGGATCTACAAAAGGAAATATTCTCTTCTGCCAACGCTCTCAAACATTGAATGAGTGATAGAGCGAGGTGAGGGCATGTGGTCAGTAATCTGTGTTACAGCTGTTAATGCATTGGCTATCCATTAGGGTAATAAACCCAGCAATTAGCAGATAATGCTGTCATGGCCCTTTTAATGTAATAAATTTCCTATCAGTGTAATTCACGTGACATGCAGGGATCGTAGTATGTATTTTTTTTCTCTTGTTCTCATAAGAAGTTTTAGCTTATTTAGTTTTAATGCTTAAGTGAAAATGTTTTTTTGCAGCCCATTTGTAGTGTTTACACAAGACTCTTTCATATACTGCCTCATCAGTCCCTTCAATTTAGCATACCAATTGAAAATCCCAGATTTAAGTTTTGCATGAGCCTATATTGTGATATATTGATGGATTAAATTATGACTTTGTTATAGGCATATTCGTGCATGTGGGTGGCCTCTTCATTTGTTTACAAATCTGCAAACTCTTAACATTTGTTAACAATCAATAGCACATGTTCAATTTGTGCTCCGCAGTCATTTAGTAGTTTCCATAGCGTTAATGGTAATTAAGTATTATCAATGTAATATTACAACCCTGACAATTAGATTTACGTATGTGTCGTTAGCAGTCTTGAGTGGTGTATGACGCTGCTCTTTTAGTGGAAATATGCAAGAAAACAATATTTTGAGCCATCTCATCTTTTAAGGGACCACAGTTAATTGACGACATCCCTCCCTGCGTCACTCACGACACCACAAGCCGAAGTGTGGTGAGTGTGAGTGTGTGTGAAAGCGACAGCAAGTGTTCTAGTGAGGAGTAGGAGGGTGGCGTGAGTGCCTTTCATACTTATGTGAAATGAATTTGCGTTCTGATTAATGCATCACAGCTCGGGCGATACGCCAGGCAGCATGTGTTGAAGGCTCCAATCTGTATGGAGGCTCAAGCTGAATATATGTCTGCTGTTTGCCATTTCCATGGTTACGCTCAAATAACATGACTTTTTCAGTTTTGAGATATAATTCTCCAGTTTTGTTTTTGTTGATGTTGTTTAGAGATTGTACTATTACTATTTGATTATTTTGATCATTTTATTTGAGAATATTGAAATATATTTGAGTGTAGAGAAATAACAGTGAAATCTCGCCTAAATATATTTTCTTTAAACGCTCAGTATGTTACAAAAAAGTGGTTTGGTGGCGTGAAGAAGCTTCAGATCATGGGAATTAATGTGGGTTCATGGAAGGCTTTGTCTTCATTGTGTAAACAATCACCATTGACAATTAAAAATCTGACATGACTCAGGCAGAGATCATGTTCATGGTAATGAATTAAAGTTTTAGGCTATGATCAGACAAAATCACGTGCTGCAGTAAAAATGCCTGTTGTCTCATTTGTTTGAATGTTGGTAGTGCATTTAACTTATAATTTGGTCTGAATACAATCTTACTGATGTTATGATAATGGATGTTTGCTAACTTACTTCTTCACTTTTGGACATATCCTATGTTTTCCTGGAGGTTATAGCAACAGGCCATGAATTAAATGCACCATTACATTGAGTAATATTATGCTTTTCTCTGTGTTTGAACGTGGTTGGGATAACGCAAGTACACAGCTCAACAGAATATAAAACAAATATAAAGTCCAGTCATTTTACACATTTCAGGGAACAAACTACATGAATTAATCTTTCTTTTTATGTTTATCTCGAATCATCTCTCTTGACCTCATTGGTGACCCTCACTTATCGCGACCTGTTTTCCCTTCTGTGACCTCTGATAACAAGAACACATTAACCAGTCATTGTCTGATGTTCAGCTCCATTCAGAGCTCTGGGGTCACAGTCAAAAATCAATACTGTGTTTTTTTGTTGTTTTTTTTGTCTCAATGTGTTGGCAACTATCTCCACAAGCACAGGCATCTAATTAGCGGTGTACAGCACAGATGCTGTCGTCCAGCATCTTCTTCATGAAAAGGAGGAGGAGTGGGAAACATGTTTATAGATGTTTTATGGTGCAGATGGGAATTTATGTATGCCTGTGCTCTGGGCATTAAAGCAATAGTTTGGATTATTTGTAGTGGGGTTATATGAGGTACAATGATACTATCAATATTACCTACAGTAGATAGTGATTGATACGCCTCTTGTTTGGGGGAGACATCAGGAGTCTCTCACAGGAAGCAAAGCAGGGTACAGCTGTGGACAATTTGAGCAGAAACACATATTTTAGTCACCTGCACTTCACAAAGTAAGGGATATGGAAGATGTGTTTGAAAAAGGTGGATGTGCTGGTTTAATTTATAACCTTGATCAAAAAATCTCATTACTATGAACTGTAAATGTGGAAGCAGCTAAGCTCCATGTATGAAATTAGTCTTAAAATAAAATATAAAAAAATGAAAAAAGGCCCACCTAAAAAAAATCAATATCTGTTTAAGTGTTTGTTATATTTAGAATATTTTCTTTTTGCTGTCAGCCAGCCTTTTCTGATGAGAAACCGCTGTAATATATATCTCTCCTAACCAGCCACACTTCATAAGTGGAATCAGTAATTTTCCCTCTCAGAAGATGGGAGCCGCTGGTCTACTGCTGCCTCCATCTGTGAGTTTGTGGGTATAATTGTGTGACTTCTGTAATTTAAAAGGTTAGTTTGGATTCACTTAAGTCACACAAATCCATTGAGACAGCGAAATATGTGCAACGCTTTTGTTCTGCCAGGTGAAATTACTGTTTTTTTAAAGGAGTTTTGTGGTGGGAAGAGAGCAATGTAACAAGCAATATAATGTCTGATGGCAAGGTAAAGCAGTGAAAATATTCTATATATATAGCGTACACTTCCGCTTATATAAATTTCATGAGGTTATTCTCTTTTTGTGGCTAAAATATGTTTTTGCTGCTGACCCTGTCCTCAGAAATACATTGTTCAGTTTCCACCATCAGTTCTCCTGCTGCTTCTCTAAACTGGAGGAATGCTGACCGTCATCTACTGTATGTGACACACTGACTGTGGATAAGTACCTCATACAACCCCACTTCAAATAATCCAAACTATACCATAATGAATTATTAGTTTGTACCCTCCGTCCTCATTTTGTTGGATACTCATAGATCTTGTCTGTTGTCTGACAGATGTCCAACACAGAAGTCTAGTATTTCAAGCTCACCTGTGAGATATCACTTTGGCATTTGAGGCACTCATATTTACAACAGCGTTCTCTTGGAAAAATCATCTTGGTTCACAAGGGTATTATAGCCCCGTGTTTCTTCCCATGATCTCCCTGGATGTGGACAGATGGCGAGCATCGTGCTGCTGCCTCCTGCAGTTGCTCAGGGGTGACGAGCTGGCACTCAACGACATTCTCCAGCTCTTCTGTACCATGGATAAACACGGAGCTGCTCGCCTTCCCCAACGCAGAAATGTTCACCTGAACTCTCCTGCTCCGGTTTGAGACCGTCGGGGCTTTGATGTGGGCCATGTCGGGTCAGCCCCTCCGCATCTCAGCCGTGACCCGGAGGGGCACGCTGAATGGCTTCCCCTGTCTGAGATCCCTGTGTGGGGGGAAAAAAACACACATGGTCATTACAACAGGCTCTCTTGTTGTTGCTCTGTGTGAAGGCATTCCCACCTGTGACTGGGGCTGTGAGACGGGCGGAGGGATGTGTGAAATATCAGTCTGAGAGGGCTGCAGGCTGGGCAGCAGCTCACAGAGACAGAGGGAGTGGGCCAGCTGTAGATCTAATATCACCTATGAGCCTGCCGGCTGGGAAGGCCTGCCTAATATGATACACATGTGCTACATCCTGTCTGAGCCGCTGCCTGGCTTTGTGGCGCTGAGTAGAGGCATGGAGGGAGGGGGCGGTGTGTGTGTCTGTGTGTGTGTGTCTGTCCATTAGTTGCATGTGTGAGGACAGCTGGGTAGCGCTCTTGCCATGTAATGATCTTCCAGATTTGAGTGTTTACGGTCTTAGCTGGAAGTCATATTGTTAGCTTTCACTCATTACGATGACTAGAGTTCATACAGATTTTTTAAAGGGCAACTTTGCCATTTTTTAAGCTCAACAGTATTTTTTCCATGTTTTTGCTTCTAAGTGACTAATTGGGAGAGCAATTTTTGAAGTCCAGTACTGAGGGAGAGTACTTCAGCTAGCAGTTGTGATGTCTTATTAAGTCCACTAAAAATGCTTGTTCTTACCACTGTCAGACTAAGATTATGTCTTACAATATTATGGAAAGAATCACTACTGAGATTAACCTGTTTTTAAAAAGTTGAGATATGTTTTCTTTAACCAGAAACAACTCTTTTAATGTCCTTGTCAAACTAACTTTTTTAAAACTGTAATTTTAACATCATCATAGTCCTCTTCATTCAAACTCGACAGAAATAAAGTAAAACTCAACAAAAAAAAAAATTGGGTCGTCTTTCCACTGTTCCAGCTATCACTGATTCTGGTTTGGTTGAAATAAACCCTTTATTCACTGCGTTACAAGTAAAAAATATCAGGAGAGAAGCCAGAATGAGGTGGGATATCAGGGAAGCGGTGGGGAGAAACTGCATGTACAGCCAGAATATTTCCATATTTAACACAGTGAATAAGGTGTTACTTCGACCAAAGCAGAGTTGGTAATTGGAACAGTGGAAAGATGAGCCAAGACATTTTTTGTGAGTTTTATTTTGTTTCTTTTTTAGTTTGAAATGAAGATGACAATGTTAAAATTACAGTTTTAGGGAATCTGGTTGGAACGGAAGAACTCCCCCTTTTCCTGTGTCAGTCAAAGTAGCTCCAGTCTGCTTCTGATGCGTCTCATTTTGAATATCAAAAGATTTTTGGTTTACATGAGTTATTGTGTAGGTGTTATGTTGAAGATCAAATTTGAATTCAAACATATACCTAACCGTGAAAACATAATGATTAAGTTTCTGACTTCCAAAACTTTCTATGAACCCTGCAAGATGGTTATGAGAAAAGCTCAGTTACAGTTACATGAAGACAAAAGCATCACTTTCTTCTGTAATTTTTGGATGTAGGGAACAAAGTGTTTTGTCTGTTAAGTCTAAGAAGTTGAGTATTTTGCAAGTGGCGACCAACCCATCAGGAAACAGACTCTGTGTACAAGTCGGGTGTGCTGGAATGTGTGAGCGAAGCAAGGCCTGTCCATTAACATGTACTTTATCTCTAATTAACTCTCCAGTGGTTACTGATTGACCCTGTTACACCTGCGCGGATATGCCGGAGCTTTTAGCAGCCACGTCGAGGGAGATCGGCTCTTTTGATTTAAATCCACCGTGAGTCTCAAACTTAACCACCGGGTAAAAAGAGTTTATAATGCAACCCTGGCTGACACCAGTGAGCTGAGATTATTCCGGAAGTGGAGCGCTGTTGAGAGCACATTAGTGCACCTTAGAGTCTTACTTGATAATGCCAGTATGACTACCTGGGATTCAATCCATATCCCTCCCCCAGCAACCAAAATAGCCATGCTTTGATGGCTTAAAATTAATTACCAATTTACAGAGTCCATAACTTTATCCTCAACTCCTGCTTAAGCTGCGTGCTGATATCTGGTGCCAATTCAGGGCAATCATCAACCAATTTTAGAGTTAATTGGGAAATGGTGCCTGGCCAATTAGGGAAATAACGTGCGCGAGAGAGAGGCCAGCTCGGATGATAAATCCTGAAATAAAATCCACATAATAAGGAACTTTCACACTGAGCGCTCTTAATTAGTGAGTTCTCTTTTGTCTGAAGTCTTGACTGTGTCTATACTTAAATTATTAAAAGGATCATGATTCTTTGCTTGGTTAGTGAACTGCACCATTGTGCCTGGGAGACTGATTACTGGAGGCTCAGCAAGGGCTTTTGGGAGCCACATGCCTGGCTTGTGCAGAACGCCGGTCTCCTGAGGAGAGGTTAAGGAGAGGAGTCAGCGCCTCCCTTGGAGCTGCAGACTTGCTCTCTTGCCACCATGTCATCCATCCTGGAGCCTAATCGAGTTATCATATCAACAAATCTCCCATCAGGGGCCTCACAGCTGACACTCTGAGAAAGACACCCACAGGGGGACAACAAATTTTGAGCAGCAGGACGTTGCTAAGAGAAGGGCCGAGGCACCTGTAAAGGTCTCCTCTCCTGCCCACGGAGAGGGCACTCCCGCTGGGCATCACACTGCTCTCTGGCCCCTGGTCAGCCGCAGAGCACAAGAGCAGGGAACCAGGAGCCATAGTTAATGTTGCTCACAAAAGGCCGAGGACACAATAGAAGCACTATATCACCAAGACTGTCAATAAATTTAAAAGCAACCCACAAACAATTAGCTGAAAGGGCAGCAAGGTTTCATGACCATCGGCCTCGGCTCTGCGGGCCAGTGGAGACAAACTGTCCACCCACGTGCAAATGGCAGCTGGTGATTCTGCCCAAAGAATACATTCACAGACTTCTGTGGATTGCCGCCTGACCTTTAAGTGTGTCCCCCAAAAATAAACCACATGCTGGGCCATTCCTGCAGTCACGGGATGGTTTATGACTCCTTGAATGTGGGAAATGTCGCTCAATAGTTCGTCTTTGTGGTCATATAGAATTACGTAGTTTGTTCGCTCCATGGTTGACATTGTTGGCAATATGAACCAGCCAGCTGTTTCCCTTGATGTTTACTTTGTGTGATGATACAATCAAGTTGAGCTGTTTGTGCTGATAATTTGTATTTTTTGAATATTGGTTTTCTTAACAAACTCCTCCATTATGCTCTCTAAATGAGGCTAAAGTGAGTCATCAGCAAATCCTGGATAGCATGTCTCTCTTGATTTGATTTTTGTGAGATCATTTAAAGAAGGCTTTGTTTGCAGCATCGATGCAGCCCTAAAATCATCCAACATGAAAAACAAATGCCATCTTTGATTTGGGCAAGTGGGTATGAAGTCCATGTGTTCACATTAGTCCTAACAAGAACAAAACGCCCTTCAGGGCAATCAGAGCTCGCCTGCCTTCCATGACCAGAGAACTTGTGAGGCTCTAAACTTACTTCTGAAGTGTCCCGGTTTGATGGAATCACTTAAATAGGTTGGCAAGCGATAAACAGTTTGCAACAGAATGACAGATCAAGCTCGTCTTTTACTTTTTGGCACCAGATTGTTTCGAAACCACATTTCTAAAGATGTGAGTGAGCCCAGGTTTTGTTCATTAGCAGAAGGTTTCAGGGGAAACATATGCAAGGGAAAAATAAAAGATGACTCAATGGCGTCCGATTTGTGAAATTAAATGTATGAAAAAAAAAGTCCCAAAAACCTGGCAGCTTGAGTCAAAAAGTTCAAATCAGCTACTTGCGCTGGGGGAAAAGCAAAGCCTGAACATATTGCACTTTTAGAGAAACTTTAAGAAAAACCCTGGCCAGATTTAAAGTGCAGCCTCTTAGCATTCTCTCCATCCGGTGCATCTATAAATCATTCGTCCGACCACCACTGCTCCCCGCTGCTGACCAGCTCGACCCATTGGCCAGTAGCCAGGCCTGTGTCCGGACAAGGCCCTGACCCGTTAACCTTGGCCAGAGCCCCTGGGCCAATGGGGCGAGGCTGTCAGAGCTACGACCCCGGCAGCCAGGGCTACCTGCTGCTCTGGCATAATGCAATTGGACACAGCCATCAGAATGATGGAGCACAGGGAATTCTCCACGCTGACCACTCCAATGGCTGCTGACCACTGCGGCCAACTCTGGCTTCAGCCCCTGCAGAATGTAAGAAAATGGCCCTTTTGATATTATGTCACAGATGCCTTTTTTGTGTTTTTTTTTTTTTTTTTTTTCTTGCCTCACATCCATATTGTGTTTAAGATGCTGCAATTTGGGCCCTTTTCAAGTGGGCAGGGTATAGAAGGTACTATTTTAAAGGGGCTTTGTTTTCAAGCCAGCTTTGTGTTTGTCAAAGTAGTGAGAATAGAGAATAGTCCTAATTGAAAAGCCACTTTTAGAAGCTATAGTGAACTTCAAATAATCTAAACAAGTTAAAGCTTCAAAAACATAAAGAAAAACAGAATCCAATAATTCGCATAATTATTTACAACCTATATCCAGTTGTAGAAAGGCAAGATATTTAAGATTCAAACTTTATTCTTTTCTTGTATATATTGTGAGTGTGGTGCCCACAACACCTTGCCCCTGTCCCAAAGAAGTTGGTTCAGGGTTAAGAAAACAAATGACTTGGAAACTTGTGGAGTGCGCAAAAAACACCTGTTTGGAACATTCCACAGCGAAACAGGTCAGTTGGTAACAGGTGACAATATCATGATTTTGTATTAAAGGAACAACCTTAAAAGGCTTGTTTAAACAAGGTTGAGGCAAGGTTCATCTTTTTGTGGAAAAACTGCTTCGGCCAACAGATGAAGTTTTAACAGTTTCCTCAACGCTCAATTGCAAGGAATTTAGGGATTTCATCATCTACAATTCATAATATCATTATAAGATTCAGAGAACGTGGAGAAATGTCTGCACAAAAGGGGCAAGGCAGGAAACCAACGCTGAATGTCCATGACCTTAGATCCCTTAGGTGGCACTGCATCAAAAACCACAACATTCTATAAAGGACATGGGCTCTGAAATACTTTTTTGGTAAACACTGTTCATCACTACTTTGATAAAAGCAAGGTTAAGTCTCTTAACAACATTCAGAAATGCCACCGACTCTCTTCTCTGTCCTCTGGGCTGAAGAGTTAAAAGACCAGCCAGATTGTCTTTAGCGCCCAGGTCCAAAAGCCAGCATCTGTGGAGATATGGGAGTGTATTAGTGCCCACAGCATGGCTAAATGTCACATCTGTGAAGGCTCCATTAGTGCACATACAGAGTTTGGAACAACATATGCTGCCATCCACACAGTGTCTTTTTCAGAGATGCCCCTGCTTGTTTCAGCAGGACAATGCCAAGACACATTCTGCACGTATTACAACAGTGTGGCTTCATAGAGAAAGAGTTAAGGTACGAGACTGGCCTTCCTGCAGCTCAGACCTGCCTCCCATTGAAAATGTGTGGTGCGTTATGAAGCGCAAAATACAACAGAGATCCTGGACTGTTGAGTGAACAACGTCATATATCAAGCAAGGATCTGAAAAAAATCACTTTAAAAGCTTCAACAATTGGTGTCCTCATTTCCCAAATGCTTACTGAGTGTTGTTAAAAGAAAAGTTGATGTGTCACAGTGATAAACATGCTCTTGTCCCAATTTTTTTGGAACATGTTACAGGGATCAAATTCAGAATGAGTGTAAATTTACAAAAAAACAGTGAAGGTCATCAGTTTTAACATTAAACATCTTGTCTTTGTACTGTATTCAGTTGATTATAAGTTAAAAAGTGTTTGCAAATCATTGCATTCTGTTTTTATTTTGTTTTACACAGCCTCCCAAATTTTTTGGAATTAGGATTTTATTTAGTTTGCTGAAACTTTGTTTTAATACATGAGTCATTCATTGCCTCATTTACATATAATGTAAACCTTGTGTGTTTGCCCCAGGTTTTGCAAATTCATTCACATTGTCATGTCATCTACTAGGTAGGCCTAAACTCAGTCTCCTGCCGACATTTCCTCCCTCTGTCTCCACCTCTGTTTTGTTAATGGCATGAGGTTCACACTGGTGGTATAATTACTAACATTAGACCAAACTAAGAAAGACTCTGCAGGATGCTAACCCCATGAAGCCTGTATTGGTGTTTGCCTATCAAGAGAAAAGGTGTGCCAGTGATTCCCTGCTTGGCTCTGTGTAAACTGAAGGCACGGCAGTGTATTCATACAGGTGCTCCCCCCCTCCTGAATAAACACACACCTGAGGGACCCCCTCCAAATCAACACAATTAGCATCCTCCATGCCCCACAGAGTTAAACTCTCAGTGCAAACAAATGCATCGGACTGACAGGCAGCTTAGGCAAATGACCTGTTTGGGGAGCGGGCTGAGGCGCTTTTGGGCTTACAGAAAGGCTGAGTGAATTTCAGCTGGGAGCGTTTGCATTACAGAACAGCGTGAGAAAGAGAAGCACCTGAATACAGCTCACCTGAATAGACAGAGGATATCTTGTTGAGAGTGGGATTTAGGGTTTCCTACATCATAGATTCATACAGCCCAGTTGGGATGTTAGAAGATGTCTGGAGAGAAGGTTTAATGTGATGAAAATTTAATACAACAGGATGGAAATGTCACCAGTTTGAGTGTACTGAGAGCAGCTGCAATACACTCAGGTGTGTTTTGTGATATGTGTTTGTCCTGTAAAGGGATTTATCAACAATAATTGCTATAAATATTATTCTAAGTGGCCATCATCCATCACATACATGATTAGAGGTGACCATCTGTCAGGACAGGCATCCATACATTTAGTCAAGTACTGTACTCAAGTACAACTTTTCCATCTTTGCAACTTTATGCTTATACTGATTTACATCTGAGAGAGAATATTGTAATTTTTACTCAACTACTACTTTCTGTCACAGCATTAGTTACTAGTTACTTTTCAGATTAATATATTTGTACAAAATACGTAAAGAGTTTTTGAAATTTATGTTTTTTATAGAGTAGTATAGTAGTATTATAAATACCCAGTAGTTTAAGTATAGCTAATATTATCAATTAATAGGTTAACATAAAATTAGTTGTCAGCTATTTTGATAATGGTAATTTAATGGATTTTTAATCATTTTGAGGTCAGTACGGTTGGTTGGACAAAATAACTTTGGGTTTTGGGTAATTTTGACAAAATTTCTCCCTATTTTTTATAAACCAAACAATCAATTAAACATACAGTATGTGCGTTCTGGTTCTTGGGGGTCTCTCAGATTAAAACAATAAAAAGACACAATTTGTAGACGCTGTGAAGTTTTGTGGGATCATGGTAGTTGTTTTCCTCACTTTGAACCAACCACCACAGCCGATCTACCGAATCTACCCGATGAGACTCGGGCAGAAATTGTGTTCATGGACGAGGTAATGTTAAAGTTTTTTTACAGTATGTTTAGTCATGTTTGCCAATTTCCTTCTTCACTCTCTGACATACCCGATGTATCCCGTGTTTTTCCAGAAGTTATAGCACCTAGATAACAATGGCTAGCAGGAAACACATCTTGAATAAAGTACACAAGAGATGTAATCTAACAAAATATACAACATATGTTTAGTTTTTTAATGGGCAAATGTTACATATTACAGCTTCAGTAAAGAAAATATCCAGCAGATTAATTCAGAATGAAAGTAATCATTAGTTTCAGTCCTGTACAAAAAAATTCAAAATGAGCTCCACCTCAACCACCTACAACACTAACATCCTGCCGTTGTATGAATGCATGAGTGACACAATCTAATGATGTAATATATAATAGTATAACACTCACAGGGGATGTTCTTCTCCATTGAGTACTTTTATTTTTACACTTAAGATTCAAATTCTGTAAAGTATAGGATAACACACAAACTAAAAAGTTACCATAAGAAAGCTTTTAAACTTTGTCACATTTTCATTATTAAGCTGACATATAACATACTATCTTAATTACTTAAAATATAAGGTGACCAAAAATGGCATACATATTTTAAGTTTTAGCAACCAAAAGCTGATGCCTGCCAGGGTGGCAAACACTTTTGAAAGTTAGTGTTGCGCCCTCTGTAACCAGGTCAAAATACAGCTTTTGCTAATACTACAAGGGTCCAATTACAGTGAAGGTCATCACCCAGATCCAACAGAAATTTGCAGGTCATCCCAGAAAGGTTCAGTCAGAACATGCACAACAGTTGGGATTTATGTTGGTGATTGTAAGATAAGATCTTTTTAAAACATTTGTAGGAGGATTGTGTCATTGGACTTAGAAGTCTAAATCAATTTTAAGTGAGACATTAATGCAAACTTTTTCTTGCTAATTCCATGAGAAAATCGGTCATTAGCTCTAAGATACAAAGAGTCAAAAACATTACTTCCCAGCATTGTGTTTTCCTGTAAAACTTCTGTTGCTTTATTTTTAAGTTCTGTGGAAGCCGGAAAGTGTTTATTGGTTCATGTTTCACTTTTGTTGCTATTAAATGAATGAAATAATTTAATAAATGAATGAATGAGATTCCTCAGGCAGAGCAAAAATGTGGAAGTCCAAGGTTTGACCTGACTATGAAATTAGCCATTGTGTTATCTTTCTAAACCCCGGGGTTGTCTTCAAAGCATGTTCAATATGGGCCAGTAGATCCCATTACTCATCTCTGCAGAAGTTTAGTTTGGGGTCCTGACACTTTGAAAGGGGCCGTAGGCTTGCTACAATGTGTTCTATGTCTTTTGCGATGGGCCAAGGTCTGTAGGCTGCACAGAGAGAGGAAGAGGGACAGAGGTGGGCGTGGTATTATGTCCTAATAGGCCAAGCTGGACAGACAAACTGATAACATCTGCCTGCTTTGTCAACGGAAGAGAATTTAATGGAAGAACTGAGCGCCAAACGTTCAGCAGGACCAGATGAGGACAGAGATGGATGGTTGGGAGGTCACAGGCTTCTTCTGGCCGACGGGTCCAGCTTCTTATCTCTGACCCTCACCGGCCAATCGATTGGTTGTGGGGCATTAGTCATCAACTTGCGGCTTTCTTCTCCGGCCCTGGCCCATGGGCAGAGCATTGTCAGCCTTCATGCTTGTGCTACTGTATGGAGATGGATGAACGTTCAGGCAAACGTGTTGCCAGTGGCAGAGCTGCATCAGCGTAAGAGATAAGTTAGAAAGGTCATCATGATCTGAAACAGAATGACTGCAAATATTAAGGAAACTTTATATCACAAGTCCAATTGATCTTTTTTTCTTTACAATTTGATTACAAAGAAAAAAGACCAAATACAAATAACACAACACAAGGACAGTACACCTTGATTTATGGTCAAAAAGATATAATATACTTGCGTAGAAGATCTTTGCATCCCTCCTTGACAGGACTTCTCCCTTGTAGTTACAAGGTCCAGGTTTCTATATTGTACTGTGTATAACTTGAGCCGGCAAAACACTTCTTAAATGAAATGTCTCTTGTATTTGATGAATAATGATTTACTTTTACTTTAGTGTCATGCACAAAAAGTGTCCAACTCTCATGGATCCATGACACCAAATACAGTTGCAGTGTTCAAACATTTTCCTTTCATCACAAAATTACAATCCATTTTATAGCTCAGACTTAAAAAGAATACTCTGCCTTCTTTCCCAAGTTTGACAAAGAAAATCTCAAAAAGGTTCCATTTCTAAGCCACAACATAAGTTTCTCATACAAAAGAGATAAAAGAAGTCAGGATAAATAGAGGACATTTTAGTAAAAAGTACATCCCTTAAGTCCTCATCGGCAGGACAGCAAAACAAAAAATGAACTTCATTCTCAATTTCACCAAGCTCACACACGAAACAGCGTCTGTCCTCCTCTGGAGTGACATTAAACCTGCCGGTCTCTAAAGTCAATGGTAATGTTCCTGAATGTAACTGTGCACATCACTTTGCTTCAGTTCTTTATGACACAGTACATTCGTTTATACCACATATCAACAGACCATTTTTCTCTGTACATGAGAGACATTTTACTTCTAAGCAATCTGTTATGGAAAATGAATGACAAATCATTCAAATGACAGGGAAGTATTAATAACCTTTTATACGGTTCATTCATGGTTCATCTAAGCCATTATCTCAGTAAAGACCCTGCAGGGCTAAGGCTGCATCAACAGCAGCTATGTGAAGTTTTTTAGCCTTTAATTCAGTCAAAAACAATTTTATTTATTTTCATTTTTGATTACAAATCCTTTTCCATTTCAGAAGAATGGTTCTTGTCACAGAAAGGAATGTCACTGTTTTCAGGCTGCAGATTTCAATCCATCCACTTTAATTCCCAACAAACACACTTCTAGGCATATTGATGCATCTGTATTTAATATTAAAGATAACATTATTTGGACTCCATTTCCACAGCCTTTCCAACATAGGTCTGACTTATAAGGACTCATATTCAGCTTCAGTTTTATACTGTGTATTTGGTATAAAGTCTGTATTTTCTTCTTGTTTAAGTTTAGATTGATATGTGAGATTTTTCATTTTTCTATATTTTGATATGTTAAATTGCCAGAAGTTGTTATTTTGGAGTTCGGTGTTCAGGAGAGCCACTGGCCAAATTTATTATTCACCTAGACCACACTGTGAAATGTGAATGTAGAGATTTTAGGATATTTCAAGTGAGGAGGGACTTCTTCTATAGATGTATCAAAGCTTTCATAAGCTGCATTAGTTGAATCGCTGTTATATTAATCAACATAACCTTTCTGTTGGGCGGAAACCTTGTATGTCCAAAACTGTTCTCAGGAAATGAAAAAAGTCTTTGTGTTGTCAAAGTTGGTAACTCTTTATAATACTTTTATTATTAAATATTTGCAAAACCCACAGACCAATAGCACTGATTTATGAAAAAAAAGGAGAGACAAATATGGAGATACAAGGTTTCTGCCTGACAGCAGCAATAAGTAGTTTTCAAGCTCTGCACAGGACTGGAGAGGTTTTTCTGATTAGGTCATAAGTCCCTTTCAAATCCATACATGTTCTGCCAATTTTACATTTTGGCAGGTTTGAAAAAGAACCCAGGTCACTTTTCTGTAAAAGTGTGAATAAAAGCAGGCCCTTTGCAGTAATCAGTAAAGGTATCAACAAGATTGAAATCTAAAAGTTTCTCCTCAATCCCACAGATTGTTGTAGAACAGCTGCTCTGACTTTGAGAAAAGACTACGTATGTAAACATCTTGTTTTCTTCCTCCTGTCTGTGGACAAATGAATAAGGCAGCTGAGCAACACGGTGCATTGCAGCATCTCTCTATATATGTAACTTATTGCACCCCCTTCACAAGCTGAGTAGATGCCTAATATTTGAAATAATTGTGGCTCTATCCATAATAATCCTGTTAACATAAAACTATGTCAGGGGTCATAAAACATCACAAAGTAAACGCTTGTTGTAGATGCTGCAGTGATACAGTGTTTAATGATAGGAAATGAATCCTCACACTCAGGTCAGGTCAGATGTCTACATCTATAGTATTTAATATGTCTGGCAGGGGGGTGGGGGAGTATCCTGGCTTTAGATGGCTTGAGGGGCCGCAGACAGAAATCACGATGCCCTGCAGGGTAGCCATTAGGGCACAAGACGAGGGGAGCCAAGAGGATGTCTGCACTCCAGGGATCTAATCCGGTACCATGGGCTCTGCTTTGGAGAAAAAAAAAACAGTTCTGCAGTTCTGGCAGGTGCTTTAGTCCACCAACAATTAGCCATCCCCACAGTTTGGCTACTTTTGTGGCTGAATTAAGCCCATAGGAGCATTAACTCTGGTCACATTAGCTCAAATGGAAAAGTCAGCAGGGGCACCTTTTTCAGCTTGGTTAACTTTATTGTTTCATTTTTTGTTGTCGAGATGTTAATAACATCCAAATCCTGACTTAGTCCCGAGGATCTTTTCATACAATGTCAACAAAAAAAAAGAAGATTGAAAAACTCTGCATGTGATAACAAATTGCTTAACTGGCACAGTCAGTCAGTCTGTAGTGAGTCAGTAACAATTGCTGGCCACAGTTGATACAAAAGTAAAGTGAAGGACTCCATTCTTCACTCAATTTACTTTTTCTCATCATTGGCCTCTTCTGTTCTTACTTCTTTGGTCTGTGAGCATCTGCTCAGAGCTCTTCTTCTCACTGAAGTCTTTACTGCCTCACCTTTTAATCTTGGTTTTGGAATCAGCCCTCCTCTTATCGTGAAGCTTTGAGCTGCTGCATGAGAGTGAAATTAATTGTGTGCTAAGCAGAGTGGAATTAATGGCTCACACTGAAACCTGTGGCCACGGCGGGCTTAGCCCTTCGCCGATCCCCCTGATCCTGCTTGTTACAGGAGCTTGGCCATTGTAGATGTTGAGATGATTGTGTGGTTTCAGCCTCTTGTCTCTGTCTCTTTTGTCTTTTGGGGGAGCACAGGGATCTCTCCTTTTGTCTGCCTCCATGTTCCTTTCAGGCAGTATCACAGCTGGCCCCTTTAATTCACTCAGGACATCGGGTGACCCTACCCCCCAAGAGGCTACTGTAAACACACACACACACACACACACCTAAAAGAGTCGCTTTCTACATTCTAAAGTAGAAATAAACAACTTTTTTTGCTGTGACTTATCATTATGTAGTACATGTTGATTGCACAGTGTAATGGCTATAGAATAATGACACCATTCACGTTTAGATGAGTTTGCTATAAGCCTCGCTTTCACTATGAAAAATCTGTCACCGAGCACAATTTTTCTGGGGAAAATAACCTCCCCATGATGGACTAAATAAATGAACAAGTTCACACTTTTTCTCTTGATGTTTTCTTCAAACGTTACTCCCCCCTCCACCCAACACCAACCCATGCTGTAATTACTTTTTTGTGTAAAGCAATATATGCTAACATTAACTTTAATGCTTACGGTACTGAAACTATATTATTGCGATCAGAGCCAGGCAGACATCTCTGTTAGCTGATATTATTGGCTGATATTGGCCTATCACAGCCATATCGGTCATATCCTGTCTGATATGTGATGATACAACTTATATTCTTGGACAGAACATAAAGCAGTCATAATGTTATTTTGAACATCATTACGTCATTACAATAACTTCAGGTTACTTCTTTGCTGAACATATTTCTTTCTTCTCTCTCATTTCCAAATTGTCATTTTACCATGGGGCTCGGCTCTGAGAAAACGGAAAGCGATCCAGTGTTGTCTTTGTGACAGCGACACAAACCATAACAACACTGGGAAATCCAAGGGGGAGAGTTGAAATGTTGTCTGTTTCTACTTTAAACATTTTGACTCTCTCTCTCTCAAATAAAAGACCCACAACTACTTGAATATTGACAGGGTACTGTGTAGGGCTTGTGTTATGAAACCAGAAACCAAACATGGTGGTGTTCTTGTGTATTTTATTTTCCTTGCACAACCATTACCCAAATGGCAACCCTAGATTCCACAAAAATGTGTGAGTCAGGTTCACAAAAGCATCAGGTTGTCCCTGGGAATCCCCAGCATGTGTTGTCTAGCCATCTGCCCACTCTAAAGATGCCGACTCATTGAGCTCCGCAAATAGAACTACTATACGGTCAAACAATTACCCTAAACAGCTTGGTAATGGGTTTATGGTGTCTAGAGTGATGGCCGGCAAAATAAAACTACAGGATCCCCACAAAAACCTTACATGGCTGTAAATATGTATTAACCAGAAAATGGGCCTTGTGTGGGATCATTTAGAAGAGACAAAGACTGGCCCTTGGACAAAGAGGCAAGATGCAGTAAGAAAGAGGGGATTCTACATAGCTAATGAGTCGCTCCATACAAATGTAAAGAGGTGGGTCTTTAGGAAGAGTGGTCGCCCCGCTGGTCAGGCCTGATAGACTGTAAAGTGTGGAGGTCCGGTCACTGTGCCCACTGTCCATTGTAGCCATGCTAATTCTCCCGGGCCCCCAGTTATGTTACGCAGGGGCTTTTATTGTGGCGGGAGGTGGAGGGGGACCAAGTCATTATTGGAAGGAAACTCTCCGATAAACCAGAGAGGAGAAAGAGGCTTTGTTAAGTGTTCGTCCTTTAAAGAGAAGCACCCTCCTCCGGCCACACATAAAAATAAAACTTCTAACATGAGCAATGGAGGACCAGCCAATTTACCTCAGGGTCCTTCAGCATCAAGGACCACGTCAGACAGTACCTACTTTACCTCAGGATAAGTGGTCAGCCATTAAGGAGAACTGACAGAGAAACCCTTGTGTCAAATGAACATCATATAAGGAGACTGACATGAAAACACACAGACGAGCCCTGTTCTTTTGTAAGTTTCACGAGGTGTTTGAGTGTCGTCAAAGGACTTCTTGGAAATAACGAACAAAAAAATTATTCTCAGTGATGCAATTTCTTCAGTGGGTAACGCAATGAAAATGCAAGACTAGAGCAACAACTAAAAGCACCAGTAAAAACCTTAAACCACCAGTGTCTGAAGATGTACATTTGTATCTAAAACAGCATGTAAAGCATAGTCAGAGATACTGGAGCTGGTTGTGCTATATAGCAAACTTTGGGCCGATCCCTTCATTATCACATCTAAATGGCTGAATTAGGGGGATATCAGTGTTTTTGTGTTGGGAAAGATGGGGACTTGGAGATTATACCACCGATTGAAATGTAAAACAGCTATTGCAATTACCCATAACCTCAGCGCGAACCTTGCCTGAAACAATGCAACTAGTTTCAAAGGCTGAGAGGCAGGCGCATCCCTGAGAGGCACGGCTAGATAACAAGAAGACATCATTAAAGGTAAAGGAAGGGAAAAAGGAGATTTTTTTTTATCTTTCTTCTTGGTGATATGGTCAACAGAGGAGCCCCTTCAGCCAAACACCTTTTTGAATCTTCTTTCAGAGGGTATTGAAAGCATTTAAGATAAAAAGTGAGGTTAGGCCAGTTTTTGCTTCTGTGTTTGTGATTTATTAATTTCAATATCAAAGTGGGAAATTGGGCTTGTTTGGCAAATAGACTACTGGGATGCAATACACTAAGGCTGCAAAGTGTTTACTAATATGAACAACCCTGTCAACTAGAATTTCAGTTTTTATATTACTGAATTGTTTTCATAAATACGTTGTAGTGACAATGTCCTACTGGATCATGTTCTGAGACAAATTTCTTTGGACTAAATGAAAGAGTTGGGGGTTTCACAATTTCAATATTAAATCAAAGATTGATTGAAATAATGATTTCAGTAATCTAAATCAAAGGCAGAATCAGCAGTTTCTCCCTCCCCGCCTAGTAGCGGTGTCCAGTGTGTGTTTGTAGAAAAAACATCACTTAAAAGACAACACAGCATATCTCACCAGTCTTTATGTCACACTTGATACTTTTTAAAGAGGAATTTGAAAATATAAATTGCATTTGTCAGGGCATAAAACCAAGGATTTGTTGGTCTGTTGAGCTCTGGCTCAAGACGTAGAGCAGAACATCTAATAATCGGGTGATCTGTGGTTTGATCCCCAGCTCCACCAGTCAACAGTTGATGACTCGGGTTGAGCCGCCAAGTGTCGGTATTTGACAACCTGGGAGTGAGACTCAACAATCAGATGTCTTTATGCAGAAATTTGCTTATAGCATTAGGGAAATGTAATGATTTTGGTTAGGAAATAAAAGCACTTTGATTAAGGTAAGGAAATGTGATTTTGGTTTAGAAACAAAAGCAGTTTGGTTAAGGTAAGGACATATTTTTAATCTTGGGTAGGTTATGGCAACAAAAGCGCTTTGGGAAAGAAAATGATTTCATTTAAATGTTAATGAAAATTTTTATGTCTCCAGTCACTGCTGATTTTTTAATAGTGCTGTAATTGCCGTCACTGGATTTGCCAATTTTGGCAAAAAACAAACAAAATGAACATTGCAAGTTAACGTTTTACTGATACATTTCTGTAATTTGCCAGGTATGTTAAATAGCAACATTTCCTTTTTATTTTATTGGAAAATGCAATTTGGACGGCTTTGCTTTTCCCTCAAAATGTATTTGCTATTGCAGTTTAATTGGATGTACACATAGTTTCTAGGAGATGGGTCTGATATGAAATAGTTAAGTATAAAATGTAAGAGTTATCTGGCAAATAATGTGAAAAAACTAAACAAAAGTCACAACTTTTCTTGTGGTAGATCTGTCTTATTGTTAGAGGTGTCTGTTTTTTTTATTTGTGCTCTCTCAAACCTTTTGTCACTGGTTTAGTGGTATCAGTTGTATGTGGATTACTCCTCCCTGACCTGCCATGTTCTGCCGTTTCAGAGAGCTGTGAAAGGTCTGTTCAGCCTCGGACAGAGCTGGATTTAGCAGATATTTGCATGTTAATGTACCCAATACAATCCAGTACAGAGAACAGATATGGGATCAGAGCAACTGCTACCTTTTAAAAGGGTCCCCTTTTTTCACGGGAGGTCTTTTGACTGCTGGAATTAACAAAGTGCAGTGTTTCTGTTGGAGGGGTTGGGGGGGCTGAAACACACACTGCCACACACACACACTTACAACACACCTAATCTCACCCTCCTTGATTGCCCCAGATGGATAGGTTTCTCTCTGTGTTTTGATGTTCGCTGCTGTCGCCCTAATTCCAGCATTTAATCACTCTGTGTGTGTCGGCACAGAGACCTCAGCTTGCCCTCAACCCACTTGAGGACGACCTCGATCCCTCTTCAAATCTGCTCTGCCGGCAGCCCCTGTACACAGGGCAGATGTGAGACATGAGCCAATCTGCTCCCGGAGGTGTTTGCCATCTCCATCCTCTCTGTCAACACTCTGCTTTCTCTGCCACTCACAATGAGAGGCACAGCTCTCTGGTTTTAAGATGAGTTTAGATGGAGACGGCAAACTCTGTCCAACATGGATTGAGGGTGGTGGATGTCAAAGGGGATTGTTTGATGTTTGAACGGCTGTTGCCGTTTGTGCTTTGAAGGCCTGACTGTTTGAGTCTTGAGCCGGTGTGTCCCAGCAAGTATTCTTTAGGTTGATGTTTGCGTGGATTTGCGTACTGGCCTGGGGATGAGTTTTAATGAAGAGGTGGGTTATGGGGTGTTTACGTTTTGTAGTGAATTGTCCAGCCTGTTGCTCAATAGATGGCAACTGTTGAGCAGCTTATAGAGAGGAGTCATTGTAGCTTGTAGTGTCCAGGTCTTTTTTTTTTTTTTGCATATTGTCTGCCAGCATGCCACAGCATTTCACAACAAGCCACATCAACTGAGCTAAGGGCCAATTAGAGCTAGTTCATGAGATGAGTATTGTCAGACCATGTTGGAAATCGGTATCTAATGCTGTGAATGATTGGTCACCGTGGAGCAAAAGGGCCACGAGATATCAATTAAATATGGGGACAACAGTGCACATTCTCACTCTCTCATGAAAAGCAGTCATGCTGTTGCACTTGGCTGCTAAAGATTGACAAAGATAGTTCTGTCAAGAATGAAAAGAGAGAGCTAGAGAAAGAAGTTCAAACTCTGGCTCCCTACTCACCTCTGCACAGCTGGCCAATTCCTGCGGTGGGTGTGAATGTCCGATTGTCAGTTTCGGAAAGTTACAGAAATGGGTGGGCACAGTGTCGTAGCCTAATCCAACATCGGCAAGATGTGGGGGAAGTTGTCTCCGAAGCTACCGTATTTCATTAATCCCACAAGCACTTCTGAAGGAATATACTGGCCCCTTAATTCTGTATTCAAATACTTAAAATGGTTGACGGCACACTTTTAAGTTCAAAAATAGTGTGTAGTATTAAAATTAATTGCAACCACAGAACTTATAAAAAACTAAGTAACAGTCTATTGATATAAGAAGGGAAACCAGCACTGTTTCCAACACTGGTCTTTTTAACAGTGGTATTTCTACAGCATTTGGCGATGAGAGTCTTCAGGGGCTCACTACAGTGTCTTAAATGAGGGTTATTTGACCCACAGATATCACTAAGCTAGTATTAGCCCTTGCAAGCTAATCTACACAGCACAGTAGTAACAGGGTTTTATAACACAGTTATTGCGTAAATCACCATTGGCTATGGACTCAACTCTGACCTGCTTTATTTATGAGTTTTGATAGGCCAATTGGGTGATTTTTTTTTGCACTAAAGAATTTAAATTGATGGTTGTTGTCTTGAAGATTCTACCATTGCAGCTGTAATCCATGTTCAAATCAGTATTCAACGGCTTTATTTGTTGCTTTGTTTTCTTTTTCAAAGAGAGTAAGGAGACATTTTACCAGCTGCACCTAAAAAGAAGCAAAATATGGATACAGAGTGAGAAACGGAGCTGCTCTATGGCAATTCATTAGTCTCGAAATTGGCACACAGATAAAACACCAACTGCAATGCGACCAACAAATGCAAGTGGTACGATCACAAAACAGCATCCATCAGTGTAAAAGTATGCTCACAAGGGAGAATTTCTGCTCCACGTGCGAAACGCAAGCTTAACCCTTACTGCACGCTTGCACCTACTCAGCACTCACTCACTTGTCAAGTTATCCTGAGAAGAGAAGATGGAATGATCGCAAGTTTGAGGAAAGTATTATAGCTTGCGTTGCTCCCCCCCTCCTGTTGAAGCTTCAAATATTTATGTTATTGTGATTGCAATTGTATTTATGCAGTTCTGCAGCTTCAAAGCTAAAAAAAAATGGTATTCAGGACAGTCCTATTCATGAATAGTAGTCAGTTTCCAGTTTAACAAATCTTCCATTGAGGATTTTATTTGAATCACAGAAACACTTTGTTACTGCTTTTTAAGGCAAAAGAACAGTAAACAGTTTTCCTTTGCTGTGAAAACTATAGTGTTGTAGTAGTGTTGTCTCTGTTGGTCATGTGCCAGTCCTTCCAGACTGTCTCCATTTGAACCAGTTGCATCACAACTCACTCTGCATTTCCGTGTAAATTGTGACCTGACTTTCAGGAAAAAAGATGCCCGATTGTAGTCTTGTTTTGACATTATCTTCCAGACTCATTTTCATCATGAGATGCCGACTGCAAATTTGGGTGAGGACAGAGATGCAGACAGCCACTGATCGTCTCTTGCTGGGTAGCACAAGAGCCTCATTGAAATGAACAAAGCCTCTGCAGAGAAGATGTGTGCTACTGTTTGGAGAAGGAAGCTGTGACTCAAACCACTGCCTTTGGCCTAAAGGTGTGAAACACATTAACAGCTCTAAAGACCAGTGACACGCCAGCTTATGTATACGCAAACTCCACAATGTAGCAGCAGAAGCATTCATTGGAGCCATTCTGTATTCAGCCACCTCACACGATGCATCAGCTGACCTACATTTCATGGTAACATGACAGGCAGGTTTGTGTGTGATAACGTCTCTGATAATGAGCGTTGAGATGATGAGCCGAGTCCTGTGACCCGTGTGGTTACTTTATGGTCTTCCCCTGGCTGGGCTCCAGGTTGAGGTTCAGTTCAATGGAGGCCAAAGGCAATAAGTTCTGGTCATGTGGTGGGTGCTGGATGGCAGACAGGCGGAGGCCGAGACGACTGTGAGGAAAGAATATCACTACAGGGCCTTTTCATACAAGAACGCTTGTAACTGGAAATTTATTAAATAAGTATTTGGTAGCAAGAGGACTATCATGCCAGTATGTATTTTGCGGCGTCTGTAACCGCTTATCCTAACGGGTTGCCCAGCTGACATTGGGCGAGAGGCGGGGTATATGCTGGACAAGTCGCCAATTCATTGCAGGGCTGACACATAGAGACAAACAACCACTCACACTAACATTCACACCTACAGGCAATTTAGAGTTATCAATTAACCTATTATGCTGCATATCTTTGGGCTGTGGGAGGAAGTCGAGTACCCGGAGAGAACCCACGCGGACACGAGGAGACCATGCAAACTCTGCACAGAAAGGTCCTGCCCCTGCCACAAACTCCCCAGCCCCCTAGCCGGCTGGGGGATTCAAACTCAGACCGCTCTTGCTGTGAATCAACAGTGCACCACTGTGCCACCTAAGAAAAAAAAAAGAAAAAAAGTCTCCTTGCAAAAATGTGATGTGTGATTGCTAGAATGTGATAGAGAGGCATGTAAGTATCTGATGAAAAGACAAAGATGTGTACAGGCTGGAACATCACTGAATAAAATACCAATTGGCTGTTAACACTGTAGGGAAATCCATTTGTCTTATTCACCAGTCTTATACCTGGTCAGGATAATGCACTGCCCCCTTGCTGCTTTGCCATTTGCTCATCTTTAATTATACTGTTTAGAACATACTCTTCTGCAGGCAGTGCGTGCCACGCGTTAGTAAGATAGTTGGAGAGTGTTGTGGATAAATCAAGGCAATTAAGGTGCACCTGCACCACTTAGACCTCACCTAAATATGGCTCTGCCCCCACACATTGGGGTAGCAGTGGCTCAGGAGGTGGTGTGGGTCATGCAGTAATAGCAGAGCTGGCTTTGATCCCCAGCTCCTCTTGCAGACTTCAAGACTCTTAAAGGGCTGGCCAGCACTTTGCACTGCACATCTACCCATCTTCATCGTGTGACTGTGTCAGTGGGTCAATCAGAACCATAAGAACCACAGTTGTAAAGTGCTTTGTCCACTATTGCTAAGTTCACACTAGAGGATTGTAGTCCTGATTTTCCACTCGCCAACAGGTTTTGGAAAACACTGGCAAACTCCTTTAGGTCAGAGGCACATCTGCACTCGCTTAACTGCAAATCAGCATTTAATCACTGTGTTTGAACTGTTCCAGTAGTGTCCATATCTTAACCCATCTAAGCTAGACAGTTGAAGGGTGCAGGGGTTTTAAATAACATTCATAGTCATTCCACTATGTTTCCATGTCTTGTTTATTGTTTTGTTATTAGACCCGCCCAGTTAGACGAACCCAAGATGCTCGGTTACATTGGCGGCAGCGGTGGATCACTGTAGGTGTGTTTGTTTGAATTGTGCCATTGTCATTTGTGCTGTTGTTTTCTTAGTCTATCTTCCTCAGAATAGTTAGACTGCTAACTTTGTTCCAGTTTGTAACTTAGTTGTGTTCAGCCTCTGAAGATTACACACCTCTCTGTGGCGCAGAGACAAAGACCCTTTTAAATGTGGCAAGAGGATCTAAGTCAGAAATGTGCCTGGCAGGGATGTGAGAGTTATTCTGCCTGCTTCCTTCACTGGTGATTGCGAGACAGTTGAAGGTCGCAGTCAGAGTGACAGTGGAAACAGGTGTGGCTACAATAATGAGTTAAGCAACAACAATGTCATACGTCTATCAGCTATGTTTCATTGTGCGCATCGTCATATGCCAGTTTGACAGACGTTGGCCAACCCTAGTCGATGCTGCTTGCCAGCTCAGCAGTGGGTAGTTAGCTGTTCATTTATGATGCATGTTTTGATGCTGAAACTACATGCAACACATGTAGTGTTGCTTGTGTCTATCTTTTGTGTAGATTTAGTTTTGTATACATTTTAATTCCAACGGATAAAACCAGTTTCTTGCATCCTATCTCTGCCTCCCTCTTTACCAGCAGCAGAGAAATGAGAATTTACTCGAGCTGTTATTCATCATGGTTATGGTTGGTCATAAAGCAGATGATGAGTACACCTTTAAAGTGCGGCCTATCCATACTATTGATGTAATGGCTGTTTAATGTCTGTGTCCACTCCTCGTTTAGTGTGTAAGTGGCTGCTGATTGCCAAACGCAGGCCAAGTCTCCTCCCCACGGACGCGTCTAGAAGCTGGCGTAACACGAGGCCACGACCCGGCTGCTTATACACCATCCATACCTCCCTATTCTCTCCTTCTCCTCCCTTGCTGTCTCCCTTCATCCATCTCTTTGTCCTGTCGTTGTTTTATGAAGAAGTGTGATGATGGTCATTTTGGGTGAGAGGTGGCCGGATCAGAAGGGGAGCGGAGTGTGCCGTCCATCAGCCGGCTCGGCCCTCGCTGTCTCCTGATGATGATATCACTGGAGCCAGACAGACAGCACACACACATTCACAGACACACACACCTCGTGTCGCCTCGCCTCAGGCTGCTTGTCTACCAGGCAGCACAGGTGACTCACAGTGGCCCTGATGGAGTGTGTCACCGCGGAGTCTGGTGTCTGCATGAGTCTGGGTGTGTGTGGCGTCAGTGTGTGTGCGTAAGTACAGCCGAATGCATTGGTGAAATGGAGCGTGATTTACCCAGTGACCCCCTGGAGTGCGCCTCTCTTATGAACTCATCTGTGACTCAACTAATAGCTAAACCTGCCACCAATTTAGCTGTGGCCTCGTCACCCTGCGACCCCACTGCAGGTTTATTGAAGCACGACTGTGTCTGCATCGCTCAGCTGGCATCCACAGAGGAACGGGTACTGGGTGGGTAGGTGGGTGTGTCATAGTTTGGGTTGCCTTTGGGAGGCCTCCCTCAGTGAAATCATGCAGCGTGAGCATCCTTTGATGGCAGTTAAACCCAGCAGCCATGAAAGATCACTAATAGTCTGGAGCCCCGAGCACAGGACATTACTAATGAGTGATCAGTCTGCTTTACAGCCATCTGGTGACATGGTGCTTAGATGACTGCGGCTCCTTGTGAGTGATAGCGTTCAAGTGTTTCAAGCGATGGAATGGCAGTGACGTTAGATTTAATTGCGACATGCAGAAGCATATTTTACTTTATGGCCCGATATTAACACTCTGTGTGTGCGTGTGTGTGTGTGTGTGTGTGTGAATTAAATGGTCGGTTAGACTTCTGAGGGGTCAAAGTTCTGTCTTATCGTTGAGTGGCGGTGAACCTGCCCGCCTGCTGTTGGATGATGTTTATAGTCCTTATCAGGCTTCACAGCAGCCAAGCACACACACACACACACACACACACACACACACACACACACACACACACACACACACACACACACACACACACACTCTCTCTCTCTCTCTCACTCTCTAAACATACAAGCCTCTGCCCTCTTGATTGCTTTAGTGGCAGAAACCACACTCTGAATTTAAGGTGCTAAATAGAACCATATAGGGTTTTCATTTAGATTCCATTAATTTTGAACTGGAGCATTTTTACAAAAAATGAACTGGTTCAGAACCTAAAAAGTAGAAATAGCAGGCTCTTCTTTGGAACCAAAGTGGGCATGTCATATTCTACAGGTTAGTCCTGCTCACTCTCTCTTAATGGCATCCTTGATTACAATGGTTCCACTCAAAACTGGTGGAAAATGCGGGCTAGTTTGCTAGATAGAACTAAGTTTCCAGAGATCTTGAGCAGAACTACTTCAAGAACCAGAGCTTATTTGGTGGAAAAGGACCAACAGAGAACCCTTCTAGGGAATAATAGTCTCACCTCCTAGTTTCATCCCCCTCTCTGGAGGATCCATCCAGAACCTTTCCACCTTCTAAGGGTGCCAGCAAGAAACCACTTGGGGTGTTCTACCAAGAACACTTTTATATTCTAAGGGTTTCATCTAGAGTGCATTCAAGGTGTTGTACCCAGAACTCTTTTATATACCAAAAGTTTCATTTTGAACCCACCAAGTGGATTTTATCAGGGACCCTTTTATATTCCAAATGTTTCATCTAGAACCCACCCACAGCAATCTGCTTAGAACCCATATATATTACATGGATATAATCTAAAATTAACTCAGGGGGTTCAAGGGTTTCATCTAGAGTGCAACCCAGGGTTTCTACCAATAAAACCTTTTATATTCCAAGGGTTTAATCTAGAACTCACACATAGTGTTACACCTATAGCCCTCTTTTCTTCTGAGGGTTCTATAAAGAACCATATTGTATTCTACAGATTAATTATTGAATCCCATGGATTGTATATTGTGGCCACCCATAAGTTTTTAATCTATGTTACAATGATATTTGTTTAAATTGGGAAAACATATTTAAACATCCATGCTTTCAACAATACTTGAAGAACTCTTTCCCCGAAAAAGGGTTCTTCAGAAGCAAATGGTTCTGGGTAGAACCTCAGCCCTTCAGAGAGAACCCTTTTGGAACCATAATTTCTAAGAGTGTAAGAAACTACACACCCACATACTTACCTCACATCCATGCACACATGGCTCTGCCCTCTTGATTGCTTTAGTGGCAGAAACTGCACGCAAACCAAACAAACACACACTCACACACACACACACACAGACATATAAGCACAGTTCCTCCGGCCTCCCAGTCTTTTCCCACACTGATAGAGATCTGGAGCATGCCATAAAGCACAGTCTTGGATCACAGGGCACAACAGAGGCCCTCCTCTCCTCTCTCAGCCCACTTAGATCACTCACAGCTCGCAGCGCTGATAAGATGACCGTGGTGCCTCCCTTTGCCCCTCACCAGCTCCTCCTCCCCTCCTCTCTCTGCTTCTCCTCGCCCACTCCCCCTGCTCTCCTCAGCGCTGCCTCGTCTTTTCTGCTTCGCCACCTCTTCTTAAATTAAATAGATATTAACGCTTGCAAAGTCTATCACATATGTGAGTTCAGCTTTAAAGGGGTAGTTTGGATCATTTGAAGTGGGGTTGTATGTGGAAGCAGAGAGGGACACCAGCAGACGCTGAGCAATGTACTGCTATGGACGGGGTCAGCACCAAAAAATGATCTATCTAAAACAATCAATATCAGTTTAAGTGTATACTATATTTAGACTGTTTTCACTGTTTTACTTTGCCTTGCCATCAGAGAGCCTTTTCACATATTCCAGAGGTGAAATCAATCATTTTACAGCACAGAGCATAAGAGTTGCCGGTCTGCTGCTGCCTAGATTTGTCAGTTAGCTTGTGTTGTTGTGTGACACTGGTGTTTTTAAAAGGTTAGTTTGGATTTACTGAAAATACACAATAACATAAAAAAAATGATCAGATCAAGGCAGCAGTAAAACAGCAGCTCCCATGTTCTGAAGGTGAAATGAGTGAATGGAGTCTGGTTGGTTTGGTAAGAGCGATATATGGCTCATATATGGGCAGTGTCCTGGTGGAAAACACTGTCTGACAGCAAAGAAAATCAGTGAAAATATTCTAAATATAGCATACACTTGAACTGGCACTGATTTTTTTTGGAGGTTGACCTTTTTATTGTAGCTAAAATACCTTACATTGCTGACCCAGTCCACAGCACTACATTGCTTAACGTCTGTACTCCTCTCTGCTTCTTCTAAGGGTGTGCCGACCACCCTTTATTGTAGGTAATAAACTGACTATTGATAAGCACCTCATGCAATCCTATTTGAAATAATCCAAAGTATCCCTTTAACTGCACAATAACTACTCAAGTGAGTACACAGGTAATTCAGTCTGCTATAGCTTGACATTAGAGTGGTAACTTCAGAGCATATAAAACAATGCATCACCAGCTATAACTCTCCTGTTTCCTTGACCTCATCGTCACATAACCAGAATGACCTCAGCTCAAAGGAAAAAAAGTTTCTGCCCACACAGACCTCACCTGCCTCCCCTCAAGTAGATTTTTAAGTTGAAATATCTCAGCTATTTCTATGATGTCATGATTTAATGTCCAATTAATGGATAGCAGTGGAAACTGAGATTGTTTAAACTCTGTTCGGCAGATTATTTACTGGTGTTTGAGCATGTCCAGCCCTTTGCTGGTAGTAAATCATCTGCCCTCTCTTGACCCTCACAGCGCTATAAAGCCGCGCTTCCTCTGGCAGGACGGCTAAGTGGGCTTTAATGGAGCCTGCAGTCCAAGTTTTACCTTTTATTTTTTAGTGTTTGTTTAGGAGGTAGGAGTTTGTCTGAAAAAGGTCATATAAATATAGATATTTCATGTAAATTGCACATGCACACACTTTCTGTAATTCATTGTGCTGATGAAACGTGAACAGTGGGAATAACAAACTGCTAAACAGAGAAAATGCAAGTGTTTTTTCTTCTTCTGTGACAGTGATTGATCCTCCTATGTTGTCCAGCGCAGTTCTTGAGAAATGTTCAGTGTTTGTAATACTTATACAGATATGTAGTTTCAGACGTGTAACTATTTTAACAATAAAATCTGATTCCATCCACCTCCTGCGGATGTGTAACCATGCCAGCTGTTCTTGGTTTGGATCTTAAGAGAAAACATGAGTAAGTAAGCCTGACCCCCCCCACAAGTAATCTCCATTTCTTGATCATACTCAAAACCGCAAACATGTCCCTCACAGAGATTGACTAACACGTATTTTCCTTCATTGCCAGTAAGGCCAGCAGTGGTTGTTCTCAGTGGAAGTGGTCGTCTAGTCATTCAGTGGTATGTTGGGTGTGTAGCGTCTTATCACTTACTGCATACAGTCAGTGCATACAGTACAGAGGAGTGGAAGGAAACGACTCGTGTAATTCCTCACCATGGTCATTAACCCTGTAACAAGGCAATGTTGCCTAACAACTATAAAGCACTGATAAAGTATATACAGGATGCACTGCAAAGCACAAGTCAGAGTGTTCAAATGCCACTGATATTCATTCAAATTTCAATAAAAATGTTTAAAAGCTTTATTTCAGTTACCTGTGGTTCTATAGGATGCGCTGTTATACTTTAGAAAACACACACCATTGTAGTAAAGTGCTGATCACTGGAAGCAGACTTGAATGTAAGAAAAAAAAAGTGTCAGGCATTATTCAAGATCAACCATCATATGGTGGTGAGACAATCATGTTCCAGATACTCAAGAGGCCCTCAGCAAATCAGAGGTTCAAACAACCAGAGATCATTTCAAGCAAAATGACAAGAATCACTCATTGCACATACAGAAATTTGAGTTTTATATAAAATTTTCTATATGCATTCATGTTAAAAATGCAAAAAAAAATTACAATAGGTACAGCAGTTCAGTAACATCTGTTGGATGTGCCACCTTGAACGAGTGAACTGCACTTATCAAGGTGTAGGTTTTATATGCTTTGCAGTATAATTTTCCATCCGGGTTAAAGATTTTGGGATACTTCGCATACCAAGAATTCACAAAGTTCCCTTTTTGTTTTTCATCATGGTTCATCTGTTCCTGTCTCAGTTGAATCAGTTGATTCTCAGGTCATGGTTTACTTTAATACAGCAGCGATTACAGTTTTTCCTTTTTTTTTTTAATTAAGTCCATTTAGTTTTATTTACATAGCACTAAATAATAATAAGATGATAAATAAAGTTATCACAGGGCGCTTTCAATATGACCTAGACATACTTGTTATAAATATTATTTACAGAAACCGAACAAGTCCCATCATGAGCAAGCACTTGGTGAATACCCAAAAACCCCCACTACAGAACTGAACAGAAAATCCAAGTGGAAAGCACCTCCCACACTGTTGATTGACAGGTGATCTCTGAGAAATGCAGTGTAAAACCTACCCCGAATTTAGCACTTAGCATCAAAGATGTCCCCAGAATTAAAAAGTTTAAGTTGGATTTGTCAACAAAACATGAAAATAATGATAAAATCAAATATGCATGGAAAGAACAATACTTGCACTGATCCTACATGCACTGAACTACAATTCTGTGCAGCTTAATCGTCATTTTATTTCCGTTTACTGCAGCCTTTTCCTCTGATATACTCGGATCTCAAGATAATCTCTGAAGACCTTGCACATTAAGATCAAGAACCACAAAGAAACTAATAACTCTGTCCATCTATATTACCTAGTCCTGATGAAGTGCCAACGTGTAACTTAAACAAAGAAACAGAGAAATGGGATGAGACAGCATGTGTGGGAAAAGACTGGAGAGACGGGTGATCGCAGTAAGGAATGAGAGGGTGCAGAAAAGGGTCACATAAAAAGCGAATGACCACCCCAAGTTGATTGTGATGGAAGGGTGTGTGTGTGTGTGTGTGTGTGTGTGTGTGTGTGTGTGTGTGTGTGTGTGTGTGTGTGATGAGGGGGAATCCCAGCGCCAGCCGCAGAGCCAGATATGGGAGTGTGGGAATGAGACGGAGGGCTGGCAGGCTAACAAGGTCTAACACAGGAGGGGGAGGCCCAAACCAATATGGCACAGAGACTGCTTATTCAACCAGCAGAGAGAGCCAGGGCTGTGTGTGTGTGTGTGTGTGTGTGTGTGTGTGTGTGTGTGTGTGTGTGTGTGTGTGTGTGTGTGTGTGTGTGTGTGTGTGTGTGTGTGAAACCCTTGGCCACTTATCCTCCCCACTGGTTGAGTTAAATTGCACCCATCCTTGGACTTGCAGTGGTATAATGTACACACACTCACACACACACACACACATTATTCTTCCTCCTGTCTCTCTTCTCCCAGGGATATTTGTATTTTATTTCTGTGGGGGTATTTGGCGCGGTCTGAGCGTTGATGTGGAGAAGGGAGATTTGGACGAATTGTGGATCTGCTCTTGGCGCCTGGCTCACACTCAGGATAGCTGTGTGTGTCTGTGTGTTTGTGTGTGAGTGTATGTGAGCGCTCAGAGATGGTATTGTGCAGACATAGTGAGGAAACTGTCTCCATTAACAAGCCTGAATACGTTAACCAATATTTCATGCTCTTGATGGTGCGTTTGATTCATTGTGTTCCGGAAATCAGGCTTTAGAAAGCGGGCACATCCTTTACGGCTCAACAGAAATACAGCTGTCTTTTTGTTCCCAAATAGTTGTGGTATTATTAATAGAATGAGTACAAACTCAAAAGTCCCTGTGAGTAAAAAGACATCTAACTATCATCTACGGCTGCATTTACATGGAGCTTAATTTTCCACAAATAATCAGAATAATAGCCCAGTTAGAATATAAGTGCTTCATGTAAACATCTCATCGGAAGAGACTGATTAGATCCAGCCAGATCAGAATGAATTTTCAATCTAATTGAGAGGGGTGGTGTGATAATAATAATATGATAATAATCACAGTTACTCCAATCTCTTCTCTCTGGTTGGAGTAACTATATTCTTTCTGTACAAGTTTTCCCCACAAGGGATGAGATGAGAAGCACTAATTAACTATCTTGGCGACCTGTGGCTGGTCAGAGTATCCCATCAGAGTCTAGATCAGGGGTGGTAAACGTATGGTCTGCAGACCAAACCCAGCCTGCCATAGGGTTCAATCTTTTTTAATATATATACATATATATAATTCAAGTTTTTATTGGCTTGAAAGGCACGGTACTTTACTTTGTAAAGTTTGAAAATTGCAGAGAAGTCACTCATTCCAATTTTCCAGTAAAATGCACATACATTATTGAAATTGCATTTAACTTTCTTAAGACATGTCAGGCTGTTCATCTGTTTTGTAAACCCTCACCCTGTTAAAGTTTTTAGATTGCTTTACTTCTTTATACTAAAAAAGGGTGGAAAAAATTGGAGATATTGTTATTAATAGGTTATTATGCAATGATCTTACTGGTCCAGTCCACTTGAGATCAATTCGGACTGTATATTGCCCATGAAGTGAAATGAGTTTGACATCCCTTGCTACACTTTCAAGAGCCTGAAAACAGGGCCAAGAGGAGGAGCAGCAGTATAGTTTTCTCTCAGACCACTTGAATTATATTATGCTTAAAGGTTATTATGGAACTTTTGCCCAGTGATGCCAAAATAGACTCCCCACCCCAGCTTTAATACAGTGTGCATTAATTCATCATAACTGGCTTTTTGGCTGCAGAGGTTGGACAGCACTGGGGTCACCTCAGGCGAGTGAGGACATGTCCCACAGGGGCGATATGTAGATCTGTGGGAGCTTTCTGCTGCGACACTCTGGACGTCATTGACAGGAAACAGCAGATCTGCTTGTCTTCTCCCAGCTGCAAGACAGATCAGGAGGACTGCTTGTGTCATCAGTACAGTTTCTGTGAGAGAGAAAGTGTGTGAGTGTGTGTCTCAGCAGACATGTTTTATGACATGTGGGCAGGCTGGCTGAAGCACGGCAGGTGTAGGGAGTGTATTTTTAGGCCCTGTTGCGGAGAAGGAGCACATGATGATTGACAGACACATCGCTGTGTAAAACCTGCTGACCAGAGAGAGAAACATAAACACAGACAAGCCAAAAAAAGAAAAACTGAGTAAAGGCTTGACTGTGTGTCGACGTTGTGAACGAGTGAGATAGATCTGGGTTTCCAGGGAAAGCAGACCGTGTTCTCACTGCACACAGTATGAGCTTAAAACAGAATTCTTTCTAAAGAGAATTCAAATAGAACCAAAAATACTGTGACATGGAAATTACCAAATCTTTATAGTGAAAATCAGAATGTGGTAGAAACTATACAACTATAGTTGTGGTTATTGTAAATTGTACGTCTTAATGAGCATTCATGTCATCTCTGATAGGATATTAAAGCTATTATATAATGTAATATAAAAGCATAAAATCATGTAACAATTCTACATATGTTATAAATTATTTTCAGCTGTGTACTTATCATTATCCCAAATGTTTCCAACAATGTTCAATCTTAGAGTAATTCATAATTTATTCAAGGTAAATGTGCATTTCCTTGGAGTCACTAGTTGCCATAACACAGGAAAACACAGGATATATCATGTACATAGACTTTCATCAGCTACGGTTGTTGTTTAACAATGAAGCGAACAACTCCCATGATCCCACACTACTTCACCACATCATCAGACTACGTCTTTCGTCATTGTTTTGATGTGAGCAACCCTTTGCAGCAGAGCTTACATACTGTGCATTTAACCTCATTTCAAGGAAAATGTGACTGAGGCAACAGTAATATAGACAGTTACAGACTAGAGGCTGACGTGTTTTTTGAGACCCTGTGGGGCACAAGATTCCTGTGGGATTCCCGTGGGATGGCAATCTATTTTGCCATATTCATCCTGTGGCTGGACAGGAAAAAAGTCAACAGGAGCGTGCAGAACTGAGATCATTCTAAGAACAGGTTGTTTTATATACAAATATGCAGTTCTAATATGAATTACACAGCTGAGAGTTTTTGAAATGTCTGAAATGGATCGCAAAGTCGCTCTTTGCAGTGATCTCAGCGTCAGTCATGCGTGGAGGAGCAAAATCGCATTCTTTCAACGCTACAAATTTAAGAGCTGTCGTCCCGATTATTACAATGAGTGAATGAATGAGCTAAGAACAAAGAGAAAGAAAATTGTCAGCAGTAGCTTTCTTATTTGGCCAAGTGAATGCGAACATTATGAAAAGCATTTCATTTTATGTCTGCGTCTGCCAGTGGGTCATCAAGATAAGAATAGGCGTAATGATATGATATTTCACTACAGGAGACACTTGATGTTCTCTGATATTAGCTGAAAAAAAGTGCATTTATTGGCTATCGGCTAACATTATCTGCAAAAATCCAATATTGTGCAACCCTACTTTTTAATTCTTTTTATTCTCTCCTGTTTGTTCTGGTGGCTGGTTGCTGGTTGGTTGCAGCCACCTGACCGGTCCATGTGGACAACACATGAATGGGATGGGACAGCAGTCATTTTTCCATGATTGGAACGGTACAGGATTATTTTTCTGGGAGTAGGATGGGACAAGAATAGCAGTCCACTTCCGTGTCACCCTCAGACAGATCTGACAACAGGAAATGACATGTTTTCTACATTGATGTGTACCTCCTAGCAGGCTGGCCAAATCCATTTTGAAGCAGGTCAGAAAAGCCTTAAGACACTGACAGCGTCTTTCTTGAGTATTCATTGAAGGTCATGTCTGTGGCATAGTGTCAAATTCCAAGGCTTCACCATGAAACATGAATTTGTGTGTAACTTGTGTAAGAATGGTCAAATCTGCCTCAAAATTCAGATCAGATGGAAGACCACATTAAACATCAATAAAGATAAAAGAGAATAGAAATTGGAGGAGGGTAGCAGTGGAATATTATTCTGACAAGTATACAGATGTCAATATCAACAAAATACTATTTAATTTGATTTGAGGCAGAAGAAAATGAAGAAGTCAAGTCATCAAAGAAGAGTGACCAGACTGGCTGTAAGCTAGGAGTGTGCAACCATACAAACAACATTCATGTTTTTTTTGGTTCTTGTGTGCAGATTGTGTTTGTAAAGTGAACTTTCTCCTCAGAGGAGGCTGGCGGATGTGTGCACTTGATGCTGGGAAGAGATTTATATTTTTATGCTGAACAATTTGTTATTTGAAGCAACTATCTGGCTTGTTGGCAAGCATCAGAGAAAAACTCGAGTGGAGCCACAGCTCCGGATCCTCAAAGCAATGAAAGCAGTGTACACACACACACAAGCACACACAGAAGATGTCAGTGTTTGTGTTGAAGAGGAAGAGGCAGAGAGAGGGAGACGGGATACAGAGATAAACATACAGAGAGAAGGAGGGAAAGAGCAGCCTCCCTCCTTCTCCAGGCGTCTTGGCTGTTCCTGACAGGGAGTTGAGGAGGTTGCCTGTGTGAGTGTGAATGTGTGTGTGTGTCTGTGCGAATGTGTGTGTGTTGTGGAGGGCTTGGTGTTGGCATAGAAACTGTCTGCAGGAAGCGGCAGTTCCAGGCGGAGCTCCGCTGGCAGACGCTCTCCACTCACTTCCTGTGTGCTGTGAGGCAAGCAGGCACGCGCACACACACTTGCATGCACACACACTCGCACAGGGCTGGAGCGGGGCAGGGCGCTTGCCTGGAGAGCGCTCCAACCAAACGAGAGAGCGAGGGAGGGAAGGAGAGAGGGAGGGAGGAGGGAGTTCAGCAGAGAGCAGCACTTTCCCACAGTCTGGGGATTTGACACATGGCTCTCACACATTCCTCAGCCCTGCGGCCGACCGAGCATCGGCACTCAGGGAGAGGAGGGAGAGAGAGAGGAAGGTTCCACCCTTGGCGCTTGCAAACAATATGGAGTTATGGAAGACAGGAGTGTGCGTCTGTTTGCATGTGCCCTTTGTGTGTGTATCCTACATGTGTTTGCCTCATGCATCAGTGTTCAGCACTTTCTTAGCTGTGTTTGGCGAGTCAGACAGGATCAGCCAGTGACACACCAAGGCTGGCAGGTAGAGACGAGCGACCAGGCTGAGGACAGGCATCATTAATGACTTTTTAGACACACCGTTAAAACCATTAACACAGTCTGTGTTAATGGTGCAGGGACCAGCAGGTTAATGTCTAATGATTAAGGTCCAGTGTGTAAGATATATTCTGATTTATTGGCAAAAGATGACAGAAATTGAATATAATATTCAGAAATATGTTTTCATCAATGTATAATCACCTGAAAATAAGAAATGATGTGTTGCTGTCACAAGGTGACAGGCTGCTGCATGACTTGTCGACATTCATGTTTTATAGTAAACAAGCCAAATTAAAACCTGGATTGTCCTCCCAAAATTCAGATCTAATGTGTGGTAACTATATTAACAACGAATCAGAAATGTGCAACAACATTTTTGCCAACACTAGATATACAAAATCAAGACCCTATTTCATAATCATATTCATTTCAGTTAGAGTGTACTGTAAATTCACCACTTCTAAGCAGAAATCAGAGGATAGTGTCATCTCTGACCCTGGCTGGGAAAGGCCTCTTATCCTGTCCGTCAGCTGTCCGTGTATGTGTGCGTTTGAGAGTATATTCAGGCCTTTTGGGTCTGCAGTTGCCTTTACCCATCGCAGACATCTTCAACGAGCAGACTGGACAACTTGATGGGACTCAAATGTTCGTGCTCAACTTGAAGAGTCTCAGTTGACTGAGGTGATTCAAATCTTTGATTTTCAGCACACAGCCCTAATTAAAAACCATAAAAAATGATTGCTACTGATTACTGTACTTGTAGGAGTAGAACAATTAAGAAGCATATTTAGATTTAGATCAAGTTTTTGACGGTGTTTTGACAAGTTTAATGGACCCAATTCGACATGGGGTATCACACCACTAACTTGTTACTTCCTAAGAGTAATCAGCTTAATAGACATGTAATGTTCAAACTGTCAAAAGTCTCATAAACTTGTTTGCCCCCTGGACTCTATAGAGGACTGATTGATTGGGCGTCTGTGTGTTCTTTCTCCATCCAATACAGTCATGCGACTGGGCACTGACACCATCTCATCCCTTCATTCTTCTCTGTGGCAATCCATTTGGTTCAGTTGATTATGAGCAAGAAAGAACATAATATTAATATTGGATGAGCAAGACAGGCTACACTAATCTCCATGAAATGTAAAATAACAATCCAGAACGGAAAAAAATTAGGAATGTGGTCTTGTGGTTCGCCGTCTCTCATTTCCTCATGTCACTTTCTCTCCCTTCTGTCCTCCTACCTTGTCTAGTTCAGTCTTTGATGTTGAGGCTGTGGGTCCGTCCTGTCGCCCCCCCCCCCCTTCACTTAACCCCCTCCTCCCCTCCAGCCCCTAGTGCTTCCTTAAATAAATGTTCTGCTCGGCGGGATTTTAAAAGGAAGCCAAGGTCGCCCTCCTTGACAATTACAACACAGCCTGGGAAGAGTTGCTCTGCAAAGCTGCACCGACTGGCCCCCGCCAACAGACACACAGACCACCCGTACAAGCTCATGATTGAGTGTGTGTGTTAGTGCGTGTGTGTGGAGTTAAAGACCTGACAAGCAGGAAAATAAATGGTTGCAAGGGAAACCTGGGGTGGAGGGAGGTGGCATGAGGAGAAGACGGGAAGATGAAAGTAGGCAGGCCAAATCATTTCTTACTCGAGTGCCCATCCGCTATGGAGAATCCCAAATTGGCAATTAGGATGTCCCTTCTCCCCCCGACCCCCTCCCTCTTCTTCCAGCTTTCAAGCGTGGGGTCAAAATTAGAACATCTGAGTCTCTAAATGGCTGTGTTTCTCATTTATGAGAGAATCCAAACACAGCGGGGAGGAAAACGGCTGCAGTCCAGGCGGTGGATGGCAGGCGGGCGTTTGATGCTGGGAAAGCGACAACAAAGCATTCCCGGAGGGAATCAATAGGGGGACGGACCAGCCCTGCTATGCTGCACTACACGCCTGTGACACCTTGACACTGCAACTTCCTGCTAATTAAGAGCCGGTAGTCTCTTCCCTGTCAGCACATCCTCAGCGTGTCTGTGTGCAGCATGTGTGTGTGTCCGCGGCTGGAGAGGTCAGCTGGACTGATGATCCAGGTCAGCGGAGATAGGAAGGGATGGGTGGGAACCAACATTTGAGTTTAGGTGTGTGTGTAAGAAATACATGTTTGTGTGTGACGCTGTGGTACAGGCTGGTCTAGGTGTGGTTTGGTGGTTGAGCGCTTCTCATCTTTTGCCAGTTTTGTGTGTTTTTGTCAATGGAGGCATCAGGGGCACAGCTGTCGAACAGCTTAGCGTGCTAATAAAAGAGATAAATGAATGATATGATGGAGGTGGGCGTTCTTCCATCTTTATTCAGAGGAGCTGGAGGCTGGTTTTAGAAATCACCTGCATGTTCACATGTCAGGGATCAAGGCAGGGATTATTTTTTAATGAGGGCGTCACTTTTTTTGACAGACACGAGAACATCATAAAGAAAATGCCTCAGTATATAGCCATCTGTTGCAACATTGTAGAGTTGTCGCAATACCAGAATTTACAATACTAGTATAAAAAACAATACATGATGTCTCATTTTATACCACGGTAAAAAGATAAGAGTCTGAAGCACACAGAATAGTATTCTTTATATTATTAACAACCTGCACACAGTGCAGTTAAAGTCATTCGAAACTGTGGTTTTGCTGCAAGACAATCACAGGAAGGACAATGAAGACTGAACTGAACTGAAAAACTGAAAATGTTTGCTTGATCTTTGATGATATATTGTGGTCATTGTATGATTTATTTATTTATTTATTTAGGGTAAATATACTACAAATTTCTCATTTAAAGCTGGGGTATGCAGTTTGTGTTTGGTGTGATTGGGAAAAAATTCATTAATAACTTCTGTTTTCCGCCTTCAGAAAATCTAGCCCATGATCGGAGATTTTGGCCAGTCGCAGGTCGGTAAGATAGCCGATTGTTGAATCTCATTCCCAAAATGTCAGTATTTGACAACTTGGGAATGACACTCAACAATCAACCATCTTTATCCAGAATTGTTTACTCCTCCTTTAAGTTAGAGTGTATTTCTATCTGCACACAGTATGTGTTTGTCAGTGAGTGTGTGTACCTATTTTAATCCTCTGTTTGACAGTCAAGCATCTGTCATGATGTGACATGAAGTGTGCGTGTGTTTTTCTATTGATTTGAGTGTAATTAACTTTATGTGCTACAGGGCAATTTCCACGGCACACATTAAAGATAAAAACTCAACAGAAATGTTAATCTCCTCTTTTGCTTGTCAGAGGTCGTTTCTGTGTATAATGTGGTTAGCGTGTGTGTATAAGTAAAAGTCTGTTGATGAGTGAAAGTGGGTGTTCATGTTTGTATGGTGGGGCCCCGCCCAAACGGCGAGTTGCGGCAACACAGTGGCCCCATTTTACCCGCGTGGCAACTGTTTCCCACTGATGTCTGATGTTTTTAGGCCTTTTGTTTCCAGATGACTTGATGGCAAAAAAACGTCTGTCCTGTTCAGCCGTCAGCATGAGCAGATAGCAACAGCGCAGCGAAGGCGAACGACAACACACACACACACACACAAAAATGTGAGTCTTTAGTTTGGGGGACGCGGATGAGGAGGGCTTTGATGTTTCCTCAAGATGTTTTGTTCGGTGTGGCGGACGCCATGCACCACAAAACCATTCTCCCCCCTGTGTGTGAAGGCAGGGGATTAGCAGTTCCTGGAGTCCTTCTAATGAAGGCTGTTTGATGTGAGGGCCCAATTATCGTACGAGGGCCTAAAGAGAGGGCGGGATGTGCATTCGTGTCGGGGGGGGTGCAGGTCCATGCGCTGCGACAGCTCAGATGACCTCGCCATCCACCCCTGTGACTCTCCATTACCCTATTCCCCTGTTTAGCCTCCCTGTCCTCGTGCCCCAGATACTGTTAATATGCAGAGTGGAGTTTTCTTGTTCATTGGCCTAAATAAGTCTTTACAATTACAACTAATACAAAGTACAGGATTTGTATCATCTCATCTCATGTGAGGTACACAGTTTGGATCAGATTTTGGCAGATTTTGGTTAAGTTTGCGGTTGTTTGCATTAAGGTGATCACATGAAGGCCAAAGTTTATCCTCTCATTGTCCTGATGCATCACAGGCTGATTCAGGTGTCCAGCCAGGTGTTCAGAGGTCTTCACAGGTCCAACCCGATTAGAAATAGACCAGTGGAGCTCTTACCTTAAACCATGCATATTTTTTTTTGTTGCATGTCACAGGTAAGCTTCAAGCCTTTATACAACAACAAGTCCCAAGTCCTAAACTTTGAGTTTTTGGTTTTGGATTCATCACCTCAGTAACATTACTGATTTACGGTCCTCAGACTGGCCTCTGCTGGTCTCTGAGGCTGTGTGGCTGTCTAATACTGCTAACTGAGCTAACTAGCTAATAGCAGCTACAGCACAGTTAGCAGCAGTGCACTGGTGACTGCAGTGTTACAACAGAAACGTAATCTACGAATGTAATAGTTGAACCAGGCTCGACATTTTGGTGTACGCTGCATTTTTTGGCAGAACCCTTTGCATTGGTGCCCTCATTGTGCAAACACAGTGTTCCCATTGAAATAAATGAGGACTCTGTGCCAATCGGTCTGAACACAGCCTTAGTAAGGAGAAGTTCACCAAAGGTAAGAATGGGAGTGTATGAGAATGAAAGAGGCGGAGGGCTAAAAGACTGAAATATTATCCCGTCATTCGGGCCCATATCTGAACAAGAGCAAATATTTGGCTTGTGGGTAGGGAAGAGGTTGGATGTATGAGTCTGGCGGATGTGCTGCGTGTGCGTGCTGATTACACGGGGTGAACATGTAGAGCATGTGATGTCGGACTGTGTGTGTACAGGGACAATTGTGAAGTTTGTATAAGTTTGAGTGTGTGGCAGTGTGTGAATGTGAGCTTACAACTACGTGTTTATGTAAGGCTATGTGTGTGAGGACGTGCAGGTTTCTTTCGATTGAGAATGAATTATCTGCATGTGAGAGTACCATTTTGACATTCATTTTAAGAATAGCCTCGCACAACTGTTTGGAGTTTTTAACAGTTGTGGTTAACACATACAGAACAAAAACTTCTTTGCCACAGAAACGACCACATCCTCCTGGCTGTGCAGTTTAACACTGAGCATATTTACTTTGATAGACAAACAAGATGTTACTGCATGTTGCATTAAGTTGCCACAGACTGTTGATTCTCACCCATGGCAACACAAACCTTTAAAAGCTTGATGTAAAACTATTTAACTTAACTTCAACTTCAGTTTAAGTTGATTTAAAGAGCACAACACCCAGAATGTCTGCACTCTTTACAAGTCAGTAAAAAAGGAAAAGAAAACACACTACATTGTATTTAAAAATACATACACACACGGGCACAACCTCACACACATAAACAAGTAATACTGTTATTATGACAACAAGATGGAGGTCATGATAGAGATCATATAACTATAACAGGGTTGGAGTAGTGACTTGTCAAGGAGGAAAAAACAGTCAGTGATTTGGGTTCCCTGCTGGTTAAATTCAGAGGGATCATAATTAACTAGAAAAAAAGTGTTTTCAGCCCCAATTTTAGTATTTTGTATCAACAGGGCTTGCCTCCCAAATGTGCAGGGGCAGATTATTATAGATGAGCTTGGTGGACAAATGGTCGACCGCAGCTCTTATTAAATCAAGGAATAGCTAAGTTATTGATGAGTCGTGTAGAAACTAATTAAGCCTTGGCCACTGAGAACTGAGGTTTTATGTCTGTCTGATAATAAAGTATGATGTAGGCTGTTGATAGGAAATGTATGTTCTGGATGGATAGTATCATAGTATCATAGTAGTACCATCTGTTGGACTATATAGTAGTGATTCACAGCTAATGTGATGAATGTGGTCAGAAAATGCTAATGTCGGCTGACATAGAAGCTTGGGGAGTAATGGATTACATGTAACAGGATTGCATAATTAAGATACAAAAGAGGTAACTGTATTCCATTACAGTTTTAGAAAAGAAGAAGTACTCAGATTACAGATGCATTTAGTAAAAATGGGGATTATTAGCAGGATTACAGTTTTAAAATACATTTTAAAATAAAGAACTACCACACAGTGCGCACACATTACGACACTCCACGCCTCAGACTTAAGTGAAATCAGCTAATCTTACAGGCAGATATTGTATACATATATTATAGGCTCTAGTGAAAAAGTGCTTCACTGGGTGAAAATTTAAACATCATTTTATCTTTAATTCAGAAAAGAGGAAAAACACCACAGTATAGTGACAGTTCTGCCTTCAACTGTGATAATACAGTCATCATTCAAGGACTTGACATCTAATTTAAAGAAACATTTAGAAGTCAGACCAACTGCTAGCATTAGCTACACAGAACCACCGCTAACCTTAACTTCACAGACCAACTACTAATGTTCGCTACACAGAACAAGTGATAACAGCTGTTAAAGTTAGTTACCCAGAAATCCAGATAGCTAACTAACCTATCTACTGCAACAACTTCTGCCGCTGAAAATGTTTTAGGTGGTGGTTCTGGTGACTGGGATGTGTGTGAGTAAAAACACAAGCCCCAGATAAGTTTCTGTCAGTTTAGTTTGAGTTTAGTTTAGTGTGCATCATTACCACTATCAATCTAAATGTGAATTCATGCATAACAAAGGAAGAAATAGCTGAACAGACAACTAATAATCCTTTAACGCACATAAAACATTATATGGGGCTAAACAGTTTATCCATGTTTAATCTAAAAGTAACATAAAGTAATCAGGTTACATTGCTTTAATATTGTGATGCTTTAATTAGGCTACTGGCTACATTTTGAACAGGTAATCAGTAATTGTATCAGAATACATTTTTAAAGTAACCCTCCCAGTCCTGGTGACAAATAAAGACATTTGACAGTTTACTGCATCTCTTTAAACTCTAACCTCATCTGAGTCTAATTATAACCCCTCAAATGTAAGCTGAGGATCAAAATTGCACCGCTCCAGATGTTCCCTGAATGAATTAAAATCTGATTCACATTTTCTTAATTTACTTTCATGTGAGAAGGGCAGATCACGACAGAAAAATATGGTAAACAAGGGACTATCCCGCCAGTCATAGCTTACTCATCGTCTGCTTGGATGATGTCTGGGAACCTGGTTCATCCCCTCAGCAGGATCAGTCTGTCCTCTTTTCTCTGCTCTGATCACGACGCCAGTGACGGCTGACTTCATCAGCTCCCTCTGAATGTTTGACGAGCTGACGTCATGAAAACAAGTCACACTTTACACCACAAATGTTACTTCTGTGTATCTCTCTGTGCGAACGAGTGACTGAAACAGAAGTAAGCAGAGTGGAGCAACATGCTTATCTTTATTACTACGTCTACAACTACGACTACGAGTACAACTGAGAACATTAACCCAAACAGTAATCTCTCCATTTTCTGCTACCTTATACTTCTACTCTACCACAGTTCAGAGAGAAATATTCTGGCAGTTACAGTTACTACTTTTCAGATTAAGATTTTATATATATTAAAAAAGATAAATACAATGTATTGATGTCGATTAAACCACATTTGTGGATCGTGAATCACATTTGACATGTCTAAGTGATTGCCAATGAGCAGATGAGTGAATATCAGATTGTCTTTTCCAATGAAGATGTCCTTACCCTGGTTCTATTTTTGTGAAATTTTGCACACTTCCTTCTCCAACCTGTTTTTGTTTGGTCAAGATCAACTCTGATGTCCTTGATGTTACTGTTTTCTCTTCATTCAGGAGTCAACATGGATGACAAGGGACTTCTTCACAAGACTGAGAAGCGGCACATCTTCACGATTCACAGCACCATTTTGATAAAGATCCTGAAACAGGAGGAGGCTTGAGAGGAAATCGGGGAGCTGTTTGGAGTTGCGAGTGAGTAAACCGTCCTCCAACCAGGCTTGCAGTTTCATCATTTTAGGGGCAAGGCCACTTGACCTTTGGTAGTGTCAATTTTTTGAGGGCACGAAGGCCAAATGTCAGGGCAACCACCCCATCAAATAAAACAATGATTTTACGTCCACAGAAATAATGAGGTTAACTTAATTAAAAATTATTTTATTTGAAATGGATGGATGAAAGGGGTTTTATTAGAAATAGATTTTTAAAAAATATATATATTGTTTCACAAAATGATTTACAAATTACCAATATTAGTACAAACTCTGTACATTGGCATTAACATCAGGCTCTAAGGCCGCTCTTTCAGCTAAGTCAACGTAGCGATATATGAGTAATGCATAACATTACACGCTGAGTCTTGTGTTACTTGTTCACTCATTTATCAATCCGTATTGACAGGAAAGAGGCAGAGGAGAAAACAGTGAACTCAGTGGGGGCTGTGCAGGTGGATCATCAAGGTTTCTGAGGCCTCAAGGGAGATCGTTTTTCGAGGGGCAAAATTCCAAAGTCAGGGGGCATGGCAACCGTGGCCTTCATGGCCTCCATAGTCTCGACTAGCCAGACCTCTTTCCACAGTGCTCAGCGCCGGAGGAAGATCTGGCTCCATGTATACACATTCTGCTACAGGGAAAAAAAGTACTGGGCCTTGTTTGCGTTTCTTTAAACCAGTCACAAACATCTTGGGCGTTAAGCCCAGGATGCTGTGATCGTGCTGCTGCAAATAGAGTCGAGGAGAAACTTGTTTTGGTGGAACGTTCTCATATTGGGAGATAAGCTCTGGCATTAAAATGAATACATCACTGCAAAACAAAAAGTAACAGCTGTTAGCTTGTTTACGCTTGTCCCATTAGCATCCCAGGTGCTTATTTGCCGTTTTCAGCATGTAGATTGCAGCTCGGAGGTTGTTCTTGTTTCCCGAATTTTGAAAACATAGATAGCGGACGCCTTGATGTTGCTTGAAGCAACCAACCAATGACAGGACTTACACCCGCAGCGTGCATCTAGTGAGTCAGACTATGACTTCCATTAAATTCCTGCCCCGCCTCCAGCTATATAGAAACAAGTCTGACTTAAGAAAATTATATGAGTTTTGAATAAATAACTCAACACTTATCCACTGTAGAATATAAACATCTTTATCAACATCTTCTCTCACTTGCTGTATGTTAGGAAGCAGTCCTGAGTGTTCAGCAGTTCACCTGTGAACTTGTTAGATGCTTTCATTTAAATAACTGTTCAAGATTCAAATTAGGGCTGTCATGATATCAGATTGTTAGAGCTGCGTTTTTTTTCTATTCCCTAACCCATTAATCATCTCACAACCCCCAAATATATTTTGTGACCCTTCAGTGGAGCCCCTAAGTTTGGGACTACTCGACGTAACAATCTAAAAAAAAAAAAAAAAAAAAAATTGCTAAAACCACCTGCACCTCAGCCACATATAATAGTAAAATGCTTCTTCTACATTAAAAATTCACATTCAGAATCACCACATTTGGGGATGCATGGTTTTCTCTGGGCAGGAAATTGAATTCTGAAAAGTAACTAATAACTAGTGGTGGGGTAAAAACTACAATATAAGTAGCACAAAATGGAAAATAGTGGAAATAATCAAGCATCTCAAATTTGTGCTCAAGTACATTACTTGAGTACATGTACTTTGTTACATTGAGTCTGTATCTTGAAAAGCAACAATATACACAGTACAGACACATGAAATAAAACGCCATCAGTTCATTCATTCTTAGCGTAGGTGGCTCGAGATGAGGCAGATATGTCTGAAAGGAGCAGTCTGTGCGGTGAGTGATTTCAAAAACAAAGACAAGAGAGGAAGCAGACGACACGCACTCTGTGGCATGGCTGCACTGGGTCAGCGGGGGTTAGGTTGGTCGAGGAGGATGTGTATGTGTGTGTGGATGAGGGGTGGGGTGCGGGGCTGGGGGTGTTGCTGCGTGCCAACAGGGTCCTGTTTGCATCTCCAGAGAGGCCCAGAGAGGCGAGATCTTATCTGGCGCGTGCCTCGGCCGCTGTTTCCCACAATCTGCATGCTCCGCTGCCAGGAGGGGGGTGAGAGTGAGGGGAGACTTATGATTATGTGTGTGTGTGTGTGTGTGTCAGCAGGGGTCTCCTCCTGTCAACTTTACGCTGTTTTGACTGCCATGACATAATGCGCCTCAATACAGTGACCCCCTCCTCACTCTCTCACACACACACACACACACATACACATACACACACAAACCCTCCTTCCGCTTTTTTTTCTTCTTCAAAGGTTCCGCACATCAACAAGGGCCTCCTTTTCTGTGAATGTCGCATATTTGGCTTTTCATCAGTGCCCCCATTCCTCTTTTTCTTCTAAAGACCCCCACCCCTCCCTGTCTTTTCCCTCGCCTATGTTTTTCGCTTTGATTGAGGCTTTGCTAAGGATTAAGACCCCTCCTCAGTCCCCCCACCATTACCACCCTTGCATGCTTTTCTTACGCTGTTTGCTATGAATGAGAAGTGGTGAACCATTACAGGACATATTGCAGAGATTAAATGACGACCTCGGCAGCCTTCTGACAGTAGATTTAGCAGAGAACACGCACACACACATTTACACACTAACCTGCCTGTCTTTTGTACAGGTGCTTTTTACGGCGAATACTGAATCATTATAATTTTCATTTCCCATGTTGGGGTATAGCTAACAACATATAATTCAATTGTTCCATTCAAATCTCAGTAGCTTTTCAGTATAGTTAACTACTTCATGGGTCATATAGTTTAGGTAGTTAATAACAAAAGATCTGTAGCATTCTCGTGATGTTTTTTGCCATACAGTATGGCACAATGCCACAGCTCAGTGGCCATTGTTGTCATTTACTGATAATCACTGCTATTTAATTAAAAGATCAAAGATGTGCAATCAAATACTATTAATTTCCCTAGAAATTTAGCATTTTCCTTACTCATCCTCAACAACTGCTCCCTGTCCTATCCTTAAAACAAGTCCTCAAGCTGCCTAAGATTGGCCTGTCCCTAAATCAAACACACCTACGCTTTACTTAGTGTCAGGTCAGTTGTACCTCCATATAACAATATGAAATCCCAGACTCAGATTGTGATCACTTCCTGTGATGTAGTTTGGATGAACTACTACTTTTCAAAATAAGTTTTGGTTTGACAAGCTAGTTTTATAGTAGTTAAGATGCAGTTTAATTACTTTTCATTGTGAAGTAGCCAGTAGTTTGGTAAACTATGGCAGGGATTCAGACTTTTTCATGTCAAGGACCTACACAAGAGATGTACATTAGACCATGGGCCCCAGTTTGAGATTTTTTCTTAAGAAATCCTCCCTGATCAAACTAGTATCACTATAAACGACAATCAGTCAAAACACCCAAGTCTAAGCTCAGTTTGAAAACCACTCAGCAGTTTTAAAGTATTATCCCCAACACTGTTTATTTCTGTTCTTTTGTTTGTATATGACAAAAAAGTGTTGTGAATTTCCCGTAATGTTTCACAAAGGATTGTTGACTGTAGCAGACTACAGATAAATCTGCAAGTCCTGCTGGGCTCTCACATAGTCACATATTGTTAGGAAGTACGCCATTTGTTCTAATTGGTGAAATATGTCAAAATGAGTAACATGAGATAAGATATATGTCATTATTCCACAGGGAAGTTTGTCTTGGGCCGTCTAACTGCTGCATCACACAACACACACGCCAACAACGACACAATGCATATACACACACTTGCAAATTGCAGCTTGCATCTTGGAAATTTGCTTTTTAAATGCCTTTGTTTCCAAGAATTCAAATAACAAGATACACACATTATGCATGAGATATTAAAGGAAAAGAACAGACCATACATTAGTAAATACATTTTCTATTTGTGTATCTTGCTAGTTTTAATAAGGCATCTTCTTGTTGCATATTTCTTATTTTTTGTAACTATTCTTCACTATTTCAATCGGCAGCTACTGTATGTCTGACCATGTTCGGCCATGTCTTCCTGTATTCCTGGCACTGCATGTGTGCGATTAAGTGTTTGTGTGGGTGCACACACGTGGGTTTTGGACAGTCTTCCAGAGGTTAGCTGAAGAAAGCCTGGCAGATTTCAGGGAGTCACACCAGGTCGACCCCCGAGCTCCCTTACATCCACCGCCACTGCTTCAAGGTTAGGAATCTGATGTGAGTGAGTGTGTGTGTGTGTTTGCAGCCGCCCCCACAGCTGGGAAAAGATCGATGCAGCCTCCACCAGCAGGCTCCTGGCCCCCGGCTGCTACTGTCTGAGAATGAGAGGCGGCGGGGTGCGTGTATGTGTGTTAGGGAGGATAGAACGAAGGAAGGAATGAGTGAGTAGCAGAGGGAGGGATGAGGGAACAAAATGAGAGGAGAGGAGGAAGAGGGAGGGAGGGTGAGGAGGAGACGAAATATGCCCAAGCTGGCTGACTCACTCCCTCCTTACCTCCCTGCTTTACTCACAAACACACACATGCTTTCTCCCTCGAGTACACACACAAGCATGCACAGACACACAAACACACTCATGAACACACTCCTCTCCTTTTCTCTGCCAAGCGCTCCTGTGCCCCTGCTCATCTGCGTGGGGGGCCCTGCAGGCAGTCTGGGCCCTTACGTGCCCTCTCTTTACACACACACAGATGTACACATACACACACACACACGCAGGCACACAGAGGAGTTGATGTGTAAGACACGCTCTGATCCTGCATGCTGATGATGAAAGACAGGCAGCCGGGCTCCTGTCTTAGTGCCAGAGGGCAAGACCTGATAGGAACCCGCTGATTCTTGATCCTCCTCCTCCTCCTCCGTCTTCATCACTATTGGAATAATTTGAATTTCACCACAGATTTGTTTGGCTTTTTTTTTTCCCTCTCCCATGTTAAACGGCATCTAGCCAGGTTCCTCTGTTTTCCATTTAACTGGATTTTGGTAGACAACAGCGATCAGCAGGTCTCAAGTTGAGGTCTAAAGTTGACGATTGGAGTAATTTTCATGGAAATAAGCAGAAAAAACAGTCGTTTGCTTGTGCAGAGACTGAGCTATAGTCTAATGAGCATTTCTTGTATGTGTGTTTTTTATTAAAGCTATAGCTCTGATTATGTGAAGGGGGCTTGCATGATGTTCTTACAGATAGTAAGTATATTACCTAGAGTAGATGGCAGTCAGCATGCCCAAAGTTTGCAGAGGCAGAGAGGAGTAGCAGCACAAACTGCAGCCGACAGGGTCAGCAGGATCAGAACAGATATTAGCCACTTAAAAAAAGGTCCACCTAAAAAAAATCATTATCAGTTCTATATTTAGAATATTTTCACTGCCTTACTTTATTTTTCCAGTGGGAAACTGCCATTATATAAGCCAAATATCGCTCTCTTCATACCAACCAAACTCCACAGGTGAAATCAGTCATTTTACCTTGCAGAACAATTTGTTAGTTTGTTTGTGTTATTGTGTGACTTCTGTAAAACAAACTGTCCAAACTGTTCTTTCTAAACACCAAAGTCACACAGTAACACAAACATCCTAACAGACTGGGGCAGCAGTAGATGAGCAGCTCCTGTGTTCTGCAAGATAAAATTACAGATTTTGCCCATGGAGTTTGGCTGATAAGGAGAGAGTGATATTTGGCTTCTTTGATGACAGTTAGCTGTATGACACCAAGGTGAAGTGGTGAAAATATTCTAAATATACTGTACATTTACAGTTTTTCTCAGTTACTGAGACTGAGACTGATTTTCTGAAAGCATGACCAATGTTCTCATAGCAAACACAAATGCAAATACTCACACACTGAATCAAAAACTCCACAAACCGATTACAAAAAGCAGTCAAAACAGTGTTATGTCTTCTCAAAATGAAATTTGGTCTTCAAATGAATAATACACCCAATCAAATGAAAAGATACTTCTAAGAACCAAGTGAACACTGACGTGCATGAACACTAATGATGAGTGCAAAACATTACTGTGATAATCTTATCAGCAGGCCTTTGGTATTTTCAGTGTTACACTACACACTGTACGCATAGTAGCTTGTTGTAAACTCTGAGCAATGATGTGTCAAATGTGAAGGGCTGTGGGTTGTGTTTAGCAAAAAAGTGCAAAAAATTTGTGCAGATTTGCTATAAGATAAGGTATGTTAGTTTCAAGGTTTTGTCATTGTGCTTCAAGTTCCAGTGTTGGTATGTAAACTGATATTAATTTTTTTAATTGGCTAAAATCTTCTTTGTTTCTGATCCTGTTCCCAGCAGTTCAATGCTTAGCTTCCGTGCGGGTACTCCTCTTTGCTTCTCCAGACCAGGAGCGTGCCGACAGCTATCTGTAGGCAGTACATTGACTGTACCTCATACAACCCCACATCAAATAATTCGAAATATCCCTTTAATGCCTGACTCTGTGTAGTGGAGTGCATTGCATGTTTTTACGTGCATATAGCCCCCAGCCTCACACCTGGCTTGGCAGGAGCTCTGGTCCCACCCCTCCTCTTCTGGTTCCTCCATTACACCCACCACCTCCAACTCCACACTCCTCCTTACCCACATCCACGAGAGGGGAGGGACACCACAAGACCCCTTCTGGGTTCTTGAATCCCATAAACAGCACTTTCAGGTCTGAATGAAACCTGTTGCCCACATTCCAGGGTAGTTCAGACAGAGGATGTACCTTATATATGTGTGTGTGTGTGTGTGTGTCTGTGTGTGTATGTATGTGTATGGTGCAGATGGCCTGGGTGATGGTGATGAAGGCATAAATTAGCCTGTGCAAGGAAGGGAGATCCCCCATTGTTCTGATGGATTGCACACACAGACACACACACACACACACACACACACACACACACACACACACACACACACACACACACACACACACACACACACACACACACACACACAAGCCCTCTGAATCTGGCTAAAGCAGGAAGATCACACACTCTCTGTCACAGCCTCTCAGATCAGGCTGCCCAGAGCTTCCTGTAATCCCTCCTCGGTAACATTAATTATAAACTGGTGCTTTGTGCCCCGCGGACCAACCGTGACTTTCCCAGGACAATTAAAGTTACTCAGTAGAAGAAGGGGGATTGGGTCGAAAAAGAGGGAAAAAAGGGGATCAGGGAGTGAGTCAGAGGATTTGACTAGAGCTGCATCTAAGGGCGCTGAAATAAGGCAATGGGTGAGATGAGAGTGGGAGTTTGGGGCTGGGCGTACAGGATGTCTAACTTCAGTCAGAGCAGGGATAAGTCATAGGCACTGGAGATTTTATATTGTTCTGTAAGTGAGGCTTTTAGCATAAGCTGTGGCCCCGGAGTCGAGGGTTGAACAGGGAAGGGTCTGGGTGGGCAAATGCCTGGCCGGGGCGGATGCGGATTAGCTGCCATCTCAGGGGAGTAATTGGCCGATGTGTGGGAAACACGACCTGGTTGTACTTCTCCACCCTAGTAATTCATTCATGAATGCAATAAAAAATCTCTGGAATATCCAAACATCTTTTCTGTTTACCACTTCTTATTAAAACGTCTTCCTCGGCCCAAGATGGCGCCGTGTATGGCTGCAACTAATGTTTTTTTTTCATTGCTGATTAATCTGCTAATTATCCTCACAATAAATCAGCTGTTTAGTCTAAAAGTTGTGAAAAATGCCCATCACAATTTCCCAGGGCCTGAAGTCACGTCCTCTTTGGTCCAACCGACAGTCCAAAAACCAAAAACTCTCCATTTACTGTCATAAATAAGAAAGAAAACCAGCAAATGTTTGATTTTTTTTTTTTTGTTTGAAAAATGACTGAAATTATTAATTGAATCAAAATAGTTGGCAACTCGTTTTCCTTCGATTGACTATTTGATTAATTAATGAAACATTGCATCTTGAGTTCCCTGTGACCTGCGGTTATGTCTGTAGCTACTATGTCAAAGTTGCTGCACAATACATCACCGTCCCTGGGGGCTTGCAATAAGTGCTTGAATATCTGTCCCACTGGTGACTGACCTTTAACAGGCTGCTGAATCACTAAATCCTGTTTCACTGGCTTTTTACATCCTGCCGAGCGTGACTCGTTCTGTGGAGGGCACCTGTGTTACGTTGTGCTGGCTTACAACTAGTAGGAAATTTGCTAGTGGCTATCGTAGGCAACTGGACTTGGCTTGACGTTCTTGAATACGTTCTGAAGAAGACGCCTGTTGGATAAGAGGTGAAACAGCTTCAAGAATCTCAAGCCAAGTCCAGTTGCCTACGATAGCTCATAGCGAATACCATGACCTGGATGACTGAGAATGTTCTCAGACAACAAGTAGGAAAAAAAAAAAGCAGAAAATACAGCGTGCTGCCGATTGGATAAAAGGCCTGTTTTCATAATGTGGCTGACCAAACTGTGTCCCTGCCCTGCCCTTTGCCTTCTACATAGCCCTGAGATGACTCCACTTATGCAGCTCACTGTGCCAAAGGCAAACCCTTTCAAGTTGCTCCTGATCTGTTTGCAACAAGAGGGCTGATTTCTAGATAAGAGAAGGCAGGACAGTTATCAGGCCAGTCAGTGAAGTGGTTCATTTGACAGATGTTGTTATCCCAAATGGATCTGATAGGCTGCTGTTTAATCCTGTTAAGGCACCTTGCTTCGGGACATGAGGCCGGCTTCCTCAGTGACGCCCTGTCTCTGAACCATTGACCCCTCGCTGTGGCCAGAGACTTAAACTGTGAGCCATAATGATGTTTGGTCACCCATGTCTCCCACATGTTAAATTTATGTGATTATTCTGAATTGGTGATTCATTTTCAGTGGCAGCATTCTCTACCAAATAGGAAAATAGAATTATCTTCTTGTAATTGTATGCCTTCTCCAACCAATGAAGTTGTAGTTTACATCCAAGTCTGTCTGTCTTTGAAGGAATTTAGTAAAATATTAAGAAAACAAAAAAAGTTATAACTACATTGACATGTTTGCTTTCAGTTAATAATATCCTGTGAGAAAGAGAAGTGTTTCTGCAGAACATTATGATGTCAGACTAAAGTTGACCTTTGACCTTTTGGATATAAAGGTGTTGCCACTTCCTCATTTTATCCTGTTAGACATATTTGTGAAATTTTATCATAATTAGTGCATGAAATCTTGAGTTATGGCCACAAACATGTTGTGTAAAGTCATAGTAGCTATTGACCTTTGACCACCAAAATGTAATCAATTCTTACTTGAGTCCAAGTAAGTTTGTGCAAATGACAGGTCTCTAGATATCATGTAAAATGGGATGGACAGAGGGACAACACGAAAACATGATGCCTCTGGCCATGGCTGTTGCTAGCACAACTGAAAGGTTTAAGTTTAGTTTAGTACCTGAGATGTTGTGTCTGTTCTTTTGAAAAGTTGTTAATCTGGACATTGAACTGACTAATCATTTGTCTAATCCCTGTATGGATGAGCAAAAATATGAAATGGATAGATAAAAAAAATCTGAACGTCCACACAATAAAGTCAGAGGACAAAGCAGCAGGTTTAAGAGAGACCAGGAATACACACACCTCCTGCAATCCACGCTAACTGTGCCACTGGCAGAATAGCTGCATAACAACAAATGAGAATATCTTCTTTCTTGGCTAAAGAGAGCAAGGACAGGTAGTGCCTCTGTCCACGGAAATATTTTAGAATTGTAAACAAGACCTTGGCATAATATTACCGCTTTCTTGGCTGCTTTTGTGTACATACCCTAGATACTTTGCAAGAAGGACAGTACGGTGTTTTTGTGTTTTGCTTCTTTACATCCAGAGAAAAGGCTCGTGGTCATTGTTGTTCTTGAATAGTTTTTTTTTCTCTTTATCTTTTGACCCTTCGGGAGTAAAGCCGTGCATCTCTTCAGTAACAGCTGAGTGTTTATGTTTCCCTCCAAGGACTTTGTGCTGTTCTACCTATGATAATAATTAAAGGAACAGTCCACCATAATCTTCTCTTCCGTCTCACCTGAAATGCCACCGATGTCTGGGGGGATACTAAACCTACAAAGAGTTTAGTTAGCTGATTAGTTCATTTGTAAGGGATAAATGCAGAAAAACTGACAGCTGCATAAGCAGTGTTTGTACAAGTGTTTATAGCCCAAGCACCAGTCCCTTGATGGGCATCGATAGTCTAAGTAATTGTTAATTGTTAGAAGAGGATTGTTTGGATCACTAAATGCAGGGTTGTATGAGGTACTTATCAATCGTCAGTGTATTATTAGATGCCAGTTGGTATAATTGTGTGACTTTGGTGAACTTGGATTATCATTTTATAACACAGAAGTCACACAAGAACACAAACAAATTAAAAGATTGAAGCAGTGGTAGACCAGCAATTCCTGTGTTGTGCAAGGTAAAAATGACCGATTTCACCAGTGGAATCTGGTTGGTTTGGAGAGAGCAAAATTTGGTTTATATAACTGTCGTTTTGAGTTTTCAAAAGCTACCAAGTGATTAAAAAAAAGTTGTGAAAATCCCCTAAAGAAGTCACACAATAACACAAACAAATAAACAGATCGAGGCAGTGGTAGAACTCCTTCGTTCTCCAAGATAAAATTAGTGAACATTTACAGTTTTATACCTTTTCTGACTTTCCTCTGTGAAGTAAAATTGCAGATTTCGACAGTGGACTTTGCTTAGTTTGGAGAAAGCAGTATCTAGCTTTTACAATGGTGGTTTCCTGTCAGAAAAAAAAAAACTGTCAGATGGCAAAGTCAAGTGGTAAAAATATTCTAAATATAGCATGCACTTGATTTTCTTAGGTGGACTTAAGTGGCTAAAATACCTTTTGTTGCCGACCCTGTCCACAGCAGTTTATTCTTAGCTTCTAAGCTGGTACTCCTCTCTGCTTCTCTGAACTGGGGGTGTGCTGACTGGCATCTATTGTCGGTAATACACTGACTGTGTTTAAATACCTCATTCAGCCCCACTTTACATAATTCATCCATCCGTTTAAGCCAGGTTATACAGCTCTCCTGCTATTTTTGGTTGTCCTGCAAAGTTTTGGAGTTTCAACAGGGAAGATAATGACTAGATTTCATTTCAAGATAGACTATACCTTTAAGAAGGTCTCCTACGTAATGCTATCAGCCTCTCAAAAAGTTTGGCATGTTGACGCAGTCAGTTTACTTTAGCCCAGTAGGTGGTGCATTTAGGTGGCTTAAAAAGATTTTGTTATCCAATATGGATCAAGTTGAGTGCAGACGTGTATGGGGTGAATAGAAGTAGCTAGCACAGTTTGGTTCTGTTGAATGAACAAAGATTATGTACACTAGATATCATTCTCTTCATTGTGAGGCCACGCTGTGGGGAAAGTAGCACCTTTAATGGCCCTTGAGGAGATGTGGTGAGCAAACCGGCCCTTTTAAATCGCTGAAATTAACACTGCGGCAGCCAACACTTGACTCCGGCCCAGCCACTTACATGTCAATGGCCTTTCCCATAATCCTTTGCCCAGTGGTTGATTGCGTGCAGACTTGAGTGGGTGGAGAAGAGAAACTGATTGCTGAAACCAGTGTGAGGCTGAGAGTTGAAGCCAGCAGGCCTGCAGCAGTCTCACAGCGGCAGCGGCAGTTAGCTCATCTCCTCGTTGAAAACTGAAGCTCTCTCATGGCGAACAATGGAGGGTGAGATGGGTGTGGCAGGAGGGGAGGTGAGGGGGCAGATAGGGTGTTAAAGTGACTGAGAGGGGAGAGACTTTGGTGGAGATGGGGGGCAGGAAGGTGAAACCTGGAATGTGGTGTGATGAGGTCATACCTGTGTCTCTGTGTGTGTGTGTGTGTGTGTGTGTGTGTGTGTGTGTGTGTGTGTGTGTGTGTGTGTGTGTGTGTGTGTGTGAAGCCTCAGAGAGGAATCGGTTCACAGTCCCTTGAGGCCCCATCAGTAGTGATGTCATGGGAAACCATTGCAAAGCGGCTGTTTGTAAACTCTCTCCATTTCCTTGTTGAAAATCTGAGGGACACACGAAAGCCTCCATTTCACTGTTAGAACAAAACAGCTGAGAAAACTCAAAATTTCACGGCAACTTCCTTCAATAGATTTTTGAGTTTTGCACCCAATTCAAACTGTTAAAGCTACCACAAGAGGACATGGCTGTTTACATTTATCCATTTAAAAAGAAGGAGGAGATTTAGATACTTTTATTTCCGATGTTATTTATTTATTTATTTTTTTTTACCATTTATTACAGTTGAAACATTACTACTTTGTGCACAGGGACCTCCAAATTCAATAAAATATTAAAGTTCTCTGTAGCAGCCTTACGTTTTGAAAAGTTTTACCAACTAATGTTTTGTTTATATACTTTACTTTTCTTATTTAGATAAACTAGAATTTAGAGTATTAGAAACCCCCCAAAAATTGTATTTCAAAAATTGGTGAGGAAACTTATTGCAGTGAAAGTGAATAATAGTCAATAGTATACCTATATTTTCTATATTTTCTATACTTTCAGTTACAACCATTTAATTTTCAAGCACCCAAACAATGTCAGATCAGGTTTATAGCTCAGTGTGAACAAAGTCTGAAATTTTTGGGTTTCTAAAACTCAAACATTCAAGTTTATCTAAAGAAGAAAGGTAAATTATCTCAACAAAAGATTATCGGTTGGTACAACTTTACTTAGTTTATTTTACACCTCTGGGTATCATCTAGAGATTGTCAATAGACCGGTTCCTGAACATTGCATTTTTCGATACTAATTTTACAAAATCCATTTTAACAAAAAAGATTTACATTACACATTACAGTACAGTTACTTCAAAGGAAGAAGCTGCTGTTCAACCTGGATAAATGGATGAAAATGAAGAAACTGAGGGAATATCTCTATAGTATTGGACTGTATAAAAAAAATCTATTTCACTGTCAAAATGCATTGTCAAATGACAAGACATTTTTCGGTTCTTGTTAGTACTGAAGAATGATCGATCCCATAAAAGTACTACAAATGTATAAAAGTTCAGTACCCAGCCCTAGTGAAGGCAGTTGCCTTGACATTACGAGTTCTCTCAACTCTTTTTTTTTTACAGTGTTGGAACTCCTGAATAAAAACACAACATGTCTGAAGGCAATCTGCTGTAACATTACCGCACCAGAGTGAAAAACAGTGAGTGAAAATGTACTCCAACTTGGACAAGATGTAAATCATTACTCTTCCTTTGATGTTCTTCCCGTCTCTTCTTCTCAGTCTCTGTCTCCCTCTCGTCTTCATTACTTATCATTTCTCTTGACCGTAAACATAGTGAACTGATCCCGGCTGCTATCCTGCAGGAGCACGGATGGGGCCCCTTTCTGTGCGGCGCGTTGAAAACAGATCAACTTGGAGGAGCTGGGAACTTGAAAGAAGGGGAGCTAACTACAGGGGATAAACACATTCCTCTGCAACCCGGCCTGCTACCGTTGCTGCTGCTGCCGCCGCCGCCGCTGGCTGGTGGCGGTGCAGGGGAGCTCGCAGCGAGGAGCATTGTTGCCACAAAGCGAGGTGGAGGGGGGCAGCTGAATATCCCTGAGTTTCCCTTAGATCTCACAGGCAGCAAGCAGCACTTGACCTTTCCAGCACTAAAGGAATATGACAGCCGTGAAGCCGACAGAGAGAATAGGGAGCGAGGCAGAGGGGGGGCAGCAAGAGGCAAGAGACAAAAGCCACACAAAGTGCAGGCTGCCACCAAAACAGTTAGTTTGCAATCAACGTCAGTCATCCCTCTTGTCGGGACAGTTTGATTTCCACCTTTCAAATGAGGCGTTTATTTTTGGCCTGATAACAGCGCTGGCTAAATTGAAATTGGCAGCTAGACAATCTACAGATAATAGTCAACTACGCAGGAGATTATGTGAACAGCCCTTTCTTTCACTTTACTCGAGCCCCCACCCTCTCACTCCTGTCGAAGACGAGAAAGGAGGAAATGAGGGAGGGAGAAGGAGAGAGAAAAAGGGCTAATCTTAGTCACAATCAGAGGAGGCTGAGAAGGCAAAAAAGAGGGCCTAAAAATGAAGGGGTGGAGAGCAGAAAAGGGGGCGCGGGGAGGAAAAAAATAGAGTAATGTCCCGGTGATCAGGAGGAGGGCTGGAGGGGGCGGTGAGGTGGGGGTGAGGGGGTGTACAGGAGAGGTGAGGATAGAGAGAGAAAAGGAGGGAAGGAGGGAATTTCTTTAATGTTTCTGGCAGCGAACCAGCTGAGGTCTCAAGGTTATCCTGGCTTTGCAAACTCCCACGGGAAAGGTGGAGTGCTGAGGGCCGAAGGGGGGGAGACAAGGGCTCGAGGTGGAAGAGAGGAGGGAGAGATGGCTGCCCTTTTTCTCCAGGAGGGAGGCTAATGCTCAGGGGGAGAGTAATCTGCGGGGCCCTCTTGTCTGATAAGGTTGGCCTTGGCCCAGGTAGGAGGAGGAGAAAAAGGGCTGTGGGGCCTCCCAGGGCATCCTCCCTAGACAGCTCTGCCCTCCGCCAGGTTAGCACAGGAGCAAAACTTGATGAATTATTACTCAAGTCATTAGTTATAATCACATTTGAGTGATAACAATGTAACACCCTATTGATCCCCACAGTGAAACTCTCTCTTCGCATTCTTCCCTCCAGGGAGGTCAAAGGTCAGGGGCAGCTTTTGTACAGAAGTGTTTAATGTGAGTGTTTAAGTTTTGTAACGAACAAGGCTTTCCTTCTTCCTCCGTGTTCCATTCAGAGACTTTCATAAACCTATGCATCTTTCCAGTGCAAATTTAAAGGGATAGTTAAGATTATTTGAAGTGGGGTTGTATGAGGTACTTTTTGATAGTCACTGTATTACCTGCAGTAGATGGAGATAGGCACATCGACTTTGAAGAAGCAGAGGAGTACCAGCATGGAAGATAAGCAATGCACTGCTCATGAAGAGCGATGTGTCACGAGGGACACAGATCAGCAGCATGTGTCCTGTGAACAGTTGCTAGGATGTGAATGAGACCTGTCAGAAGAAAAGCAAACAAAGTGTAATTTATGCATTTATGTCCCATTGCAGTAGGAGAATATTTGTTTCACAGCTGAAGCATGACATTCATTAGATGGCTGGGTTAAATAAAGTGCATTCTTACAAATGCATTATTATCAGTTTAGTTGTTTAAGAGCGCAAAAAATATTGCATTGGTATCGATATCAGCAGATACTCAGTGATCCGCAGTACTTCCTGCAATCCCACTTCAGATAATCCAAACTATCCCTTTAACTCCTTAATTAACCAGGCACCATCTTCAGTGAGATCATTGTCCAGATGTAAGATGAAATCCAGTTGATGCAGCAGCCACTGTGACAAGAACATCCAGTCTGATTTCTCCAAGCATTGCCACTGGTGTTTGAAACAACTGCTAGGAAAGACAAAACAGTTTTCATCATTCTTACTATAACCCTTCACCTATCCATTCCCCATCACAGTATTTAAACTCATCACCTTTATGCAAATATGAGTAAACCCTGAATTTGACACGTTTTATCTGGGTGTGATGATGGAGGGGATCAGCGGCTGCATGGGAAAGATCTGCATCGATACTCTGAGTGTTTGTTTACACTAAACGAGTCCTATTAGAGATAATGATTCACAGCATCAAGCTGTCAGTTTAGGGAGCCGTGTGTGTGTGTGTGTGTGTGTGTGTGTGTGTGTGTGTGTGTGTGTGTGTGTGTGTGTGTGTGTGTGTGTGTGTGTGTGTGTGCATGCGTGCCTGCCTCTTCAAAGGCTGGTCTTCTTATCTACAGTCAACAAACGGCCTCCTCAGGAGGAAATGGGGAGGCTTCATGCACCTGTAATTCAAATGTCCCAGTGCTCACAGAGAGTAAACAAGCGACACTCAGAGATTCACTCAGCTTTATGTGGACCTGGTGGTTAATGGATAGAAAAAGAAAGGGGCAGACCTGTTTAATGGAAAATTAATGTTTCAACAGTGTTTCTTTGTTTGTGTGAATCTGAAAACTGGCTTTGAGACAAATTGAAAATGTCTTGAGTATAGACTGATCATGGTCCCAAGATCACTCTTGTTTGGACAGCGATTTGTGTTTTGGAGATGGTTAAAAAACATTGCTGGGGGAACCTATAAGAGCAACGTATGGTCACATCTTAAGTTAGCTAATGCAAAATACTAGCTGAGTAGCTAGATAATCTACACAAATCATTAGCTAGCATGTTAGCTAGGGTTTTGCTAACATTTGCTAGCTAGTTAGCCGACTTAAAATGTGACTCTATATGTCACTTTTACAGGAAAAGTAGAAAGTTGACCAAAGTATCAAGTTTGCTGAACTGTTATATGAGCACAGAGCAAAAAGGAGCAGGATTTAGGAAGGGGTCAATCATAAGCAAGTTATGAATTTGAGCTGTAAAACAAGTGCTATATAAATAAAAGTCCAATCATTCATTGATGTGGGCTGACAGCTGAAAATGTCAAATTATACAATATCGCCAAAGTGTCAGTGGGGAACATTTATGGGGATAAGATGAGCTGCCTGGCAGGTGTAAATGCTAAGATGCTGTATTTCTTGTTTTGTTTTAGACCCTGCCCCTAATTGACTGGCAGTATTAAAAAAACCAACAGTTGACTTTTATTCATCTTTTATTTAGGAAGGCAGCCTTTTAGTATGTTTGCATAGGCATATCAGTGCAAAATTGATGCGTAATTCACATTTTAAAAAGTATTTATTCTGTCCAGATAAAAAATTCACTCTGTCAGCCACCATATTGGTAATAACTCAGTTTTACCCCTCTACAATTGGTATTAGTCACAAAAATCCTGTATTGGTCAATCTCCTCTGATTAATAACCTAATTATAAACCATTCATAAGTATTTTATAAGGGTAGTTTTACTGTAAAGCCTAAACCCAAAGGGTAAACATACAACCGTGCAAACCGGGAACATCTGATGCCACGTTATCTTTCATCTTTCCCGTAGTTTGACAGTTTGAGTTCTGTATACAAATAAGTCTGCAGCCAGAGCATCCAGTAAATGGTGGTTACACTGCATTTGCATGAGTGGCCCTCACCCCCACCCGCACCACCACCAGCAGCAGAAGCAGCCGTATTCCCAGTTTGCTCCAGCCTCAGGCATGCTAACCAGAGACCCAGGCCAACTCGCTGGTCCTCTCCCCAACCGCTTCCTCTCCACCGCTGCTGGGTTTGACTCACCGTGACCTCTGACCTTCGACGCTACACCGCCTCCCCCACACATGCAAATCGCGCCGGTCTGCTCCAGGAGGCATCAGAGAGAAAGGAGAGGGAGAGGGTCGGATGGATGGAGGGAAGGAAGGGAAGGAGGAGTGACGTGGATGATGGGAGCTAGCGGGGTGAGGCAAGAGGGAGACGGAGCGAAAGACCCCTAAAGGAAGTGCGAGCGTCTTGGTCTCTGAAGTGGAGAGAAGTGGAGGGAGGCAGTGGCAGCCGCCTGGGGAGGCTCCGGTCTACAGCCCAGCGCTGAGGCCTTAAAACATTTCTCTCTCTGTTTTAGCCAGCCAAAACGGACCCCAGCGCCTGTGTCTGCGAGGCTTACAGTGACCCGTGCTGATCTTTCTGTGTGTGTGTATGTGTGTATGAGAAAAAGAAAGCGTGAGTACATTCACTGTACTTATTGTTTTCCTTGCTCCCAGGCTGCTCCAGGCACCTCGGTTTATGTGTGTGTGTGTGTGTGTGTAAGGGGAGGTAAGCGATGTGTGCGGCTGTATCTGGAGAGCCTCCAAACCCCCTCATCTCCTCTCCTCTCTCCTCCTTCTGTTCTCTCTGCTCGGAGGATCTGTCAGTTCTCCTTCTCTCTCTTTGTCCCTGCTTTGATCCTGCTCTCCAAGCCTTGGCTGGCCTCGCTAACAGCAGCTGAGCACAGGTCCTACTCCACTCCCACTAATAACACACATTCATGCCACACTGGGACACACACACACACACTCACACACAAACACTCTCACTTGCTGCTCCGCTTTACTCCCCCTCTCTCTTCTCTCACACACTCCAAAATCGGTAACGACTGGCTCTGCTATCATTCAGCGCTTTCTGTAAGTTGTCAGAGCTTATCGCTTTCACACAATCCTCTGTTTGCTGTAACCCCGCGCTCACAGTGTGAGCAACTCGGGTGATGGGTCACTCTATTCTGACTGATTGTGGGTGGTGCTAGAGCCTCTAAACGCAGCCAAATAATGGTTTATTCTTGATACAGTTTATTGTTTTTCACAGGCAAATGTAGGCAGATGTATTTCACAGATTTGGTAAATCTTTATCTGGATGTCACATTGTTTTGAAGACTTAAAGGAGAGAATTTTAAGATGCATGGCAAAGGCACCCTATGTAGTTTTCAGTGTTTCTCACAAAAAGACACTTTGTGCACATCAAAGTCTAAAGCAGAGCCTTTTATTGAATGGTTTCAAATCTGATTAGTTTACATTATATTGCTATTGAGTGCACTGCCATCAACAACAGTTAATGCCTCCAGCAGTCAGCAGAAATATGTATGATGTTGCACCTGTACAGATTTTGTGCGTGTGCATCCCTTCACCCTATTTACACCTGGTATTCAAATGTGATCTATATTGCATTTACATCTGACTAAGATTTGAAGACAGTGCAAGCCAGACTTCCTCCAGATGTGGTCAGACAGATCTGATCACATTCTGATCATAAAGAATTTACACTGTGCATTAATTTTTCCCTATCTGGATAACTTATCGAGATACAGATCATGTTTTTATACCCGGTGTAAATGGGATGCTTGTGTGCCTGACACACATAACACAGAGACTCACCGATCAAAACAGTGTACTGGAGCTGCTTAAAGGGGCAGTTTGGATTATTTGAAGTGCAGTTGTATAAGGTACTTCGTCAGCATATTACCTACAGTAGATGGCGGTCAACATACTCCAGTTTGGAGAAGCACAGAGGCATACCAGCACAGAAGCAAATCAGTATGCTGCAGTGGACAGCAAGAAGTATTTTACCCACTTATAAAAGGCCTATATAATATATTTACAATATTTTCACCTATTTACTTTGCCATCAGACAACCCTTGCGAACTAGAAACTGCTGTCATATAAGCTTTAACTTTTACTGTCTCCAAAGCCACCTTTGGCAAAATCAGTAATCAGTATCAGTTTTACCTTATAGAACTGTTAGTTTGTTTATGTTGTGTGACTTTGGTGTTTTAAAAGGTTCATTTGGGTTCAACTCTTTTTCAGAATATATTGTTAGATAGGTGCACAATATACCACAATGTGATCTAAAAGGTTCAAGAAGCCATTTTTCACTTTTTTATTTCATCCACTCAGCAGCATCTTTACTCTTGCTTTCTTTCAAGTAAAAGTTGTAGAGAACTGTGAGAGTCTTTGACTGTTTGTACTGAGCTTCGTACCTAGTTTGCAGTTTCCAAGCTGAGCTGCAAAGTTCATTGGCTGTTGACAGGCGGTGACTGTGCACACATTGGCCACTCAGCTCTGTAGGAAATGAAAGGATTTCTGGTGACTTGTTGACCATACTAATCACAGTGTGAACTGTTGGATAAGTCAAGTCAGTCAACCACTGTGTGGCGGCCCCTTGGGAAAGCAGGCTGCGTCAACATAGTGCCACCCTCAGTTTGGCAGCGGCAGCCACATGACACCTCAAGGCTGGCCTTGATACAGCCTGTCTGACTGCCTGCTTACTTCCCACTCTCTTTGCCAACTAGTAATGAAGCTTAAATGCCAGCATAGGCATTTAAGCTTCAACCCCACCCCCCTAAACACACACACATACACACCCTTGTCACCCTTGTGGCACCAGGAGCACCGGTTGGCAGCGGCAGTATTCACCAATGGCTTACGCATTAAAGGCATGAGCAGTGGGTAACAAGCAGGCCAGATTGTTTTGTGAGAGCAATATCTCACACTTTCACACACACTTTAGCCCCACAATCTCCCTGTCTAATTGCATTATTGCTGCATTATTGCAGTGTGTGGAGGTCCATGGTCGAGAGGGCTCAATAAAGATATGAGTCCTGGGAAAGACTGGGTGCGGTGGGATGAGAAAAGAGGAAGAGCGAGATAAAAGATGTAGGGAGGTAAGGAGGGGTGATATAAAAAAAAAAGAGATAAAATTGAGAGAGGATAAGATCAGGAGGGATGAGGGCAGGGACATGGGAGGGGGGCACAGGTAGAAACACTGTAAAAATAAACTATTTATTTAACTTTAAAAAAAAGTTGGTTTCCAAGCTGCCCTAAAATTTTAAGTTAACTAAATTAGAAATGAAAGGTTGAAGTAATTGTGTGCTAATTCAAACTTTTCTAGTCAAACACACTTTATATTGATTCAGTTGTACTTGAGAAAATATGTTCAATAAGCTTGAGATATTAAGTTGAACCAACAGTTCTTCAGTCATTATAGACATGTAGGATAAAAAGGAAAAACAGATCAGTATGATGCTGTAACATCAAAAGTTTATTTTTCTAACAAGAACTTTTAATGCAATAAATAACATGAAAATATCTTGTTATACAATAAACTTTTCACGTTACAACATGATACTGATCCATTTATATGTATATTTGTTTCATGACAGCAATACACTACCACAAGTCACACTGATGAACATTTCAGACAAATTTGATTTCCTTTTACATTCTCTCACTTTGAAAAATTATTTCTTCATTTCATGCTACGGAGATGCATTGGCCCAAAGACAATATATGAAACTATGAACTTAATAAATGTGTAAGGGGTGAGGGACTGAATTCAAGTCTGAAAGTCTGCTAATAAGCTTTTTGAAACTTAATTTAATAGTTTGATTGACCTCTTTTCAGTATAATTCATGCAACACCTCATTTCAAGTCAAAAGACTTAAAGTTAGATGTTTACAAATTCTGTTCTGAAAATAAATATTTTTAATCAACTTGTGTAAGTACAGCTTTTATATTCACGTTAGGTTAATGTGAAAAGATTAGTTGATTCCAATAAATTCCTGTGTGTGTTTTTTACAGTGCGCAGTGTGTGAATTGGGAGAATGAGGGCGGGGTGTCCCAAATAAAACATGTAAAATAATCATGCTTGTTTGTTTTCCTGTCGGCTGACCGGAGCATTGTCAGTGTCTTTTCATCAGTAAGGTATCTCTAAACATCATGTGATCAAAAGCTTTTACAAAACAGAGCCGTGCTCTCTGTTAGTCAGCCTGTTTCCCACAGATGTCTTGTGATAGAGGAGTTGAGACATAGCAACAGGTAACACTCCGGGGACCGGCGGCAGCCAGGTGCGCCCAGTAAGATGTTCACGGAGAGAGCCAAAGCTCCGTGACTCAGTTCACCGCCGGAGACCTCTTGCAACATGAGCGTGAGAAAGTCATTCAGGCAGAGCGTGTTTCAAAACCTACACTCTGTCTGCTTCACATCAATACATTTGTTTTGGAACTCTGTCAGTGCCATTGTGCGGGCAAAATGAGTCAGGTGTGCCGCTCACAACAATGAGACATGTTAGTGATGTGTTTGACAGAGGCTGCATTGTGGTGCATGAAGGATATTTAGGATTATAGAGGCTTTAGACGTATTTACAGGCCAGTCTTCCTGCTGCCAAAAAGCAAAGTTTGCAATTACACAGAAGACACGTGTGGTTTCACTGATGTCTCCACATGCCAGTTACACAGTCTGATGCTGTGGGAAAGAGTAGACCTAATTTTAACCAGCCGTTTAACAAGATTTCATCTGTCTTTTCAGGCTGAAATATGAGTTAAATCAAAAATACGGGAAAAAAAAATGTTGTGAAGTGAAATAAAAAGCACAGTCAGTGCTGGTGGCGCAATTACATAAATTCTACTCACTTTTGCTCAAAGATTAGAAGAAAACAAACTTTATTACTCCCACTTAATCTGCACACCGAACCATTAATTTCTGTTTAGTTGTACAGAGATTCTCAAACTTTTTCATGTCAAGGACCCACACAGTACACTGACCCCCAAGTATTTTAAGTTTTCAGTCACTTAATGAACTCAACTCGTTTTTCTTCCCTTGTTGTTCCAACTTCTACAAACTGATAAAAGTTCAAATATAATATTTCTACTTTTGCTGAGGATCTGATGGCCCTTGTTGGTCCCCGGACCTCAGCTTGAAAACCTCTAGTCAGCATACAGATTTCACATATACTGCGGTGTTTGGTTATGATGTGTGGAAGTTTAATGTGGTAATTATTATACCGTATATCCGTAAAAAAAAAAGTGAGCTCCCCGAAAGCCATGGTATAGTTCGCACTAGTTCGCTGCTTTGATAACATCATTTCTCCGTCTACATGCTGCTGGCGGTGATGTCATTTACTTTTCAGACAGAGTAATTTACTGCCGCACGCTCAAGTGCAGGCTTGGAGAGAACTTAAAACCGTCCCTGCGCCTCTCTCTCATGCTCAGCTGAGGGGATGTGGATCCCCGTGCAGCTCCGCGTTGCCTATCAAATTCACGATCTTGCGGCCAGCCGCCGGCGACGCCCCGCAGATCCAGGCGGCAAGCCGGCGAGAGGAGCGCCTTCCCCTGGTCGCCTGCGCGCCACGTGTCGCGGTCTCTGCAGCAGCTGGAGGTGTGTGAGCTCAACGGAGAGCCGTGCGTTCAGCTCCGTTTACTCAAAAAATAAAGTATGATAATACAAGTAGCATATTTTCATTATTTTTTACCGGTTACACCTCTCCAGTTGCGCATGGTTTGTGTTTATGTTTTCTTCATTTTATTAGGGAGAAAAGAAGGAAGTGGAGGGAAGAGATAGTAGAGATCAGGAGATAGTAAAGTTTTTGCTTTTTTTCATAAACAAGCTGATATGATTAAACATAAGAACTAAATGATAAGAGTTGAACTTTTTTTTTCTGAAATTAGTATTCTTGGGGTAAAAATAGGGGAAGCAATATGATTATCACCTCGAGGACTCTTCCAACTTTAAATACCCACAGGACTCCCAAACTCATATAAACTTCCTTGTTTGTGACCACAGTCGCACGACCTGAAAAAAATGTAGAGCTGCTGTCCGTCAATAAAGTTGTGAGACGCGATTATGGCCCCTATTTCTTTCCTTCTTTACTGCCCGTCTGCTCTTACGTCTCTCCAACTGCAATAAAGATAAGGAAATGAAATTATGACCTGAAATCTTTAAAAAAAAAAAAAAAAAAGCCTTGAACGCTTTGGGACAACCATAAGCAGAGAGGAGGAGGAGAAGGAGAAGGAGGAGGAGGAGGAGGCATCGGTCTGATCGTGTGAGCTCTCCGGCCGGGCTCAGAAATATCTCTGCTCTGGCTCACATTCCGATAAGGGAGCCCGATCCAGCTCTCTCTGTAGGCGTGGTTTTCCCAGGCTTTTAAAACAGCAGCTGCTATTTACCTTCCCCTCTAATGTAAACCACCGCCGCCGCCGCCACATACCCTCCTCCCCTCGCCCTCACCCCTCCAGTCAGCCTCCAGCCAGCCTCCTCCCTGCGTGGCCCAGCGGCCCCCCGGCAGCCAAAACCTCCAACCAACCACCGCACTCATAAAACATCCTGGCACGTGCTCCACATTCACAACACCGGCACATGATTAAATGCCAAAATTTGTACCGCAGAGTTGGGAACTACAGCGGTAAATAACATGGAAATGGAGTGTGTGTGTATTTAATTTGATTTCCTCCTCTGAGGGGAACGTTACTGTAGGAATATAATGGCTGTGTTTAAGGCTGTATCTGAGGATTTGTGTGGTTTTGAGTCAGCCAGAGTTGTTTCTTTTACTAATGTCATTATAACAGAATCTGCTGTGAAGTTTGGTAGAAAAGAAAACAAAAGTGCTGCCTCCTGTGCCTCCATGGCACAACTAAAACTGGTTAAGCCTGCCACTTCCCACTTGTGGTTTCTAACTGTACAAAAGTTTTTATTTTCTCTTCAGCTTCACTGTAAACTGTACCGATTAATTTAAGTAGGGCAGCAACTAACAATTGTTTTCATTGTCGATTAATCTGTGTATTATTTCTCAATTAGTTCTTTGGGCTATAAAATATAGAAAATGGTGGGAAATGTACAATATGTGACGTCCTGATGTGTCATATGTTGCCCACAACCCAAATATATTCAGATTAATGTCATAGAGGTTTATAGAAACCAAAAAATATTCACGTTTAAGATGCAAGCATCAGAGAATTTTAACTTTTTTTTTCTCAAAAATACTCAAACTGATTAATCGATTATGAAATTGGTGGTGAACATGTACCCTACAAAAGTTAGAAGGTAACTTTGTGGAGAAAAGGGAAGACAATAACATAACATACATACATATTATTATTATTATTATTATTATTATTATTATGCTACATTGATGTTATATACGGATTTCAATTCAAGAATCTCTGTTTGTTATCGATAAAGTCTATCTGTCTATCGTCTATGTCTTTAGTATTTATTGTTCAAATATTAATTCAGTGATTCTAATTAAATCGTGTATTTATTCTATTTTCTGCTGTTATCTCTCGTCTGGTGATTAAAAAGTCCTCTCTGCTTGCTCTCCTGGTGGCGGTGCCCAGTCAGCGGCTCCTCCACTGTTAATATGTAAACGCTGCGATGATTGAAGACTGACGGCAGTTTCCCCGGCTGTGCCCTGAACCCGGGCCCCGCGCCATTGGCCGCCAGCTCAAGCGGCCAAACAACCAATGGGAGGGCGCCGACCACGAGCCGTCCTCCCTCGGGCCGCGTGTCCCTCGCCCTGATTGGTGGAAAGTTACTGTGGGAAAGAAAGTTTGGGAAGTTTCACACGAGCCGTTCGCGTGCAGTGCGAGATATAAATACAAGCCACACGCGGAGAGCCCAACAGAGAGACTCTGCATCCACCCGCTGCTGGTAGCTGCTGCCGCTGCTGCTGCTGCACCGCAACGCAATCATCGCTCTGACGGATACTAACTGCACATATATCTCAGGATTTTTGTTGAAGGAGACCTGAATATATTCATCGGCCCTTTTTCTTGCACCGGTGGATCGTAATTTGCTGTGGTTTTGTGGGATATTTCTGATAAGAAGATGCCTGCCGATATGATGGAAAAAACCTCCTCCTCTCCGGTCGCTGCAACCCCGGCAAGCATGAACACAACCCCCGATAAACCCAAGACAGCCTCCGAGCACAGAAAGGTTGGTATCAGGCTTTTATTGACAAACATTTTCCGGTCAGTGTCATCTCAAAAGAGAAATCCTGAAACATTTCATTCTGGATTTGCACAAACTCCTCATCCAAAGCGAGGACATGTCAGTTTTACGCACGAAACAAGACACAATTTTAACAGTTGAATGTTATTTTCTTCTCATCTCTAGTCATCCAAGCCAATTATGGAAAAAAGGAGAAGAGCCAGAATCAACGAGAGCTTGGGGCAGTTGAAAACTCTCATCCTGGATGCGCTCAAAAAAGATGTAAGTACTCACTTTCGCGTCCTCTTGGTTATTAATAGATTTCCAAACTGTCGCTGTCAAATAGTGAGAAAGTGAGCGTGTAATCCTAACCATGTGTGTTTTCCGTCCCCCCAGAGCTCCAGACACTCCAAACTGGAGAAGGCGGACATCCTGGAGATGACGGTGAAGCATCTGCGGAACCTCCAGAGGGCTCAGATGACCGGTAAGTCGCATTTCCCGGACTAATCTGTCTCATGACTGTGCGTTTTCGAGCATGTCTGGGCTGCTCTGACGATCATGCTTCAGGAAATTCGTCTACATTTTACAGCTTTTTCACAAATTTTATGAGAAATAGTATATCCTGACCTAAATATCCCCCGCCTGTTTCCTCTGCAGCTGCCCTGAACACCGACCCCACAGTCTTGGGAAAATATCGCGCTGGTTTCAGCGAGTGCATGAATGAAGTGACCCGGTTTCTTTCCACCTGCGAAGGTGTCAACACCGAGGTCAGGACGCGGCTGCTCGGCCACTTGGCCAACTGCATGACCCAGATCAACGCCATGAACTATCCCAGCCAGCATCAGCACCAGCACCAGCTCCCCTCCACCGCCGGACCGACCCACCCCTCCTTCGGTCAGTCCATGGTGCAGATCCCTAGCTCGTCTCCACAGGTGCTGCCCATGAATGCTGTGTCCTGTAAAGGAGCCTCTTCGCCGGCTAATCTACCCTCAGACGCCACCAAAGTGTACGGTGGTTTCCAGATCGTGCCTGCCACAGACGGACAGTTCGCATTCCTCATACCCAATGCGGCTTTTGCGCCAAACGGCCCCGTTATCCCCGTGTACGCCAACAACGTCGGCACGTCGGTTCCCGTACCGGCTGCCGTTTCCCCCGGAGCCCCGTCAGGCAACACGGACTCAGTGTGGAGACCCTGGTGAACAGTGGGGGGAAAGGACCATAAAGACTTTAAAATGACACTTAATAATAGTTCTCTCTTTGTTCAATGTTAGAAAGTTGTTTTGTTTTTTCTTGTAAAATGGAAAGAGTATGCACTATATTTGTACAGCTAACAAGGGAGTAAAGTTCATATTGAAATGAGATCTGTATTGTGGAAGTCCGTTCACTGCATTTTTTATATATTTGAGTTGTCTTTTTTACTGTGTGATGCCAAAGATATGTTCAATGCTCTTATGATGTTCTTCGTTTTGGAAGACGAATAAATTTGTAAAGATATTAAAAAAAACGTGCTTGTTTCTGCGTTGTTTGTTGGGGAAACTAAACCTGCTTTTCTCATTGATGCGTAAAAGTGCAAATACCACGAACGCCTGTTAATGTAGTTTATTTGGTATTTAAACTATATTTTGTAGACTTGACTGTGCGTGTAAAAGCAAAACTTCAGTGGAAGCTTTTTTCAATTCGGTTATCCTATTTGTTGGATGAAAAATACTTTATATTTACACATGAAATCAACAAGTGTTTCTAAAACTGCGTTTTGACCACAATAAGTGTCTGAAAGGGATATAATCTTTTTTGAAACTCACTTTTTCTGAGCCAACAGCATCAGTAATAACATCTTGTGTAATTAAGAAAAATGAATTATTCCTTGATGTGGAGGACTGTCCCCTAACCAGTGATGTTTATGTCAAAAAAAAAAAAAAACAATGCGTGAAGTTCCATAAGAGGTATCCATCCTACTGAAGTGTCTTTGAGCAAAAGCACTGCACGTGCTCAGTCACTGTATGTCAGGATGGGCTAGACTGTAAGTAAATTGTTGTCTAATTGAAATTCTATTATCTAAATAAGTGAGTCAGGCAGGAGACTGTGGCTCTGTAATCAATCAGACACAGGCGCTAGACTATCCGCTGATAGTGCAGCAGTTTCGCCTCTCCTAGTGGAAACTTTGGATCCTTACAGAGGTCACTTACGCCATCTAGCAGCGCAGAAGTGCATTGCAATCTGATTGGTATTTGTGAGATCAATGAGTGGAGTTTGAATGGCTGTTGTGGATGTGCGTCTGAGATGAAAAACAGCACAGCTTCTGTCTAATTTAGGAGATGGTTGGATGGAAAATGCTCTGATTCCAATACTGTAAGTCAACACACAGGAGTATTTGAGGTTGTATTGCCGTTTCAGACTGCAGAAATTTCTAAGTTATGTTAAGTTACTTTATTGTGATGTTTTCAACTGTAGTATTTAAGTATCTGCCAGCTTTTATAAGAGGCTATGTATTTATATACATTAATTTAGATTTATAGATTTAGATTTGTAGATTGTAGGTGTTGTAAATTTGCAGACAGAAATAAATTCTAATTCTAAATATCTTAAATTAGCTTGTCAGACTGCCATTGCAGGATTTGATCAAAACATGACACGTAAGTCTTTTGTTTGCATGTTTGGCACCTATTTTAGTCTGACGTCAAGCTAAATGACGTCTCATGATAAGGGACAGAATTGTACTGGATTTTTTGGGGCTGATGCCAATTACAATATTAGGGAGTAAAAAACATGATTGCAGTACTCTCTCAAATGTGGTTATCAAACTCTTTGAGTGAAAATATGCAATGGAGATATTTTATATTTTAACAATAAACTTTATTGTCCAAAATGACATCAGGTCAGTGAACAGTGAACTTTCATTTGTATTTTTTAATAATTATGAATAGCTATAAATAAGACAAAACAAAAATTGAAAAAATATATAAAATAAAACAAAACATATACGCTGATACCACTGATACAGATGTGATAGGCCAAAATCGGCCAGCTGATCAAAAATTTAAAAAAGAATCAAATATACATTCAGTGCTTCCTATAAAACAAACAAACAAAAAAAATTATCTGCATTATTCTTCAGGTGAAGGACTCATTGCATGGGTCAAACAGTCTTAGTAAAAAATCAAAAATGCAACGCTCCTTGCATTTTTTATTTTTTGCAAAATACCTGAAGTATCCAAAGAGCACCTGTATTGTGACCAACAGAAAGACCCAGCAGCGCTTCCACTCTATTGTCTTAATGATTGGCATTATGTTCCGTCAAAAAAAAGTTTTCATAGTGGCACAGACAACATATACGCCAATACCAGTATAGATTGATTTAGCTCTGATGGGTCAATATCGGCCAACCAATTTATCTGTCTGCCTCTACTCATCAGTGCAAATGCTGCAGTGGCCTTTTCCAATCCATAGTTTCTAATTAGGAGACAACTTATTAAACAAGCAACCAACCAACAATTTGACGTGATCAAGTTAAAAAAAACTAAAGAAATCATCATTATGAGGATTTCCGCTGCTGTGACACAGTCTGCAGCATTAGTGTGGAGCACAGAAGAGCTACAGGCTGTGTCTTCAATCAGAGCTGAGGGAGTTCCTTGATGCCACAGGGGGGTTGACAGCAGAAGGACACGTTAAACACCTCGCCACTGAGCCATGTGGTAGCGCTCTGGTCTGCCCAGGTGTTTGTGCCCCCTCCAGCTATCCGAGTGTGGCCCTGCTTTGAAGGGGGTGTGTGTGGGGAGGGGGTGCAGGTGTTTGCAATTATCAGTGTGCTAAGAGGCACAAAGTGTGGATAAGTGCCATCATTTTGAATTTCCATCACACCTTTTTACAGGGGGCCATGCATCCCCATTTGATTGAAGACATGTGTGTGCTCGTGCCTGTGCGTGCATACATCTTCTGTGTGTGTGTGTGTGGAGGGTGCCGGGTGAGGACATGCCTGGCCAAAGGGCACAATGGGTGAGGTAGTGGGGAGTTAAGTGAGGAGGAGGGGGTTCAAGGGATAGCAGTTCACCTCCTGTGAGCCAGAGCTTGTCCACACACACACAGTCACACACATACACTCAACGTTCCCACAGCATTCCAGCTGTGTCAGACCAGTGTCGAGCTTCCTGCCCTGAGCCCCGGGGCCACAGCTGGACGTGGGACGTCTGGGAGGCACGTGGTGTGACCCGGACAACACCCAGCTGCCGAGCCCCCTCCCACCCCACCTCACCTCACCGCCTTTTCCTCCTTTCCTCCCTTCCTTCCCCCCACACGCCGACATCTTCAGTGGTCTCTTCCCCTCTGGAGAACAGCTTTACGAGCCTCTCCAATTACCCAGAGCAGTGGCCGAGCTGCCGGAGTGACCGCACACATGTCACAACACGACCGGGGGGTTAGCTGCCATGCGTGTCCATTAACTTTTCCCACACTCCGCGTGCATGCAGGGAGCGAAAGGAGGGGAAAAAAAGCCCCTCTGCTTCCTCCTTGGCTCCCTAAGTGCTACCATATGGTCCGCTCTCTCCCTCTCCTCTCATGGTTCTTCTCTCCCTCCTTCTCTCGGCCCGTCACTGGGGCTGTCTTTGATTGCAGCCCAGACAAGCGAGAGCTTTATGATTTAAGCCCAGGGCTTGCTGTACCAAGCCCTGGACTCATTTTGAAGCCAAACTCCTCTCCCTCCCCTCCATCCCCTCGCACCCCCCCCCTCCTCCTGCAGTTGCAGGGGAAGGCTGTTTTCTGGCAGGAAATGAATAGCTCCCAGATGAGCGCAGGAACCTGAGAGGTCGTGAGAAAGAGGCGAACCCCCCTCCGCAGGCCCGGCCTGCTGCCAGCCGCCGGGGGAATGTGGGAGAGCGCCTCTCTGACACACGCATCAACCCCTCTGCCCTCCACCACACCGCCTGACTGACTGCCTGCCTGCCTGCCTCGGCGCTGGGCCCTGAGCCTGGAAATAGACTGATAGACAGGGCAACCGCCACCGAGCCAGGCAGTGAGGCAGAGCAGCCAGGCAGGGAAAGGGAAAGCTGTGGGAGGGGAGGGGAGAGGGAGAGGTGTTGGATCTGTGTGGGCGGAAGTGGATCAGTGTGTGTATGCAGTCTGAATCCTGACCCAAGCATACAACACAATGGAAAGTTAGATCTGTAGTTTAAGTTTACATCAGACTCATGTATGACCCTGAGTGGGTATTTGTGTGGATTTTGTACACATGCACACACTCACTCATGCTTCCCTCCCTCTGTCCCAGAGGCTTACACTCATTCCAGAGTACACACTCACTCAGACAGGTGTTCCTTGTCAGAAGCAAAGGGTTTTTCCCTTTTGGTTCCCTGTGTGCTGCTGAACTAACATTTATTCCTCGAGAGGTTGACACTGTTATGATTGGACGTGCTCAGAAGTTGAGCCGCAGTTGTCCAGGCGTATTTTAGGATCTTTTTTAATCATTGTTCTGCAGCAGCGTGACATGTAGAGATCAACTAATTACAGAGCGAAGGGCAGCCATTTTTATTTGCCAAGTGCAACAAATGCACAGGATTCTGTCTATTGGCTCAGGAAGCTAACAGCTTATGTAGAGCAGTGGTTCAGAATCGCAATCAGCTTTATTGGCCTAGTATGTGTGCAGATACAAGACTTTGACTCCAGTTTTAGGGCGTTTACATGTGCATAAATATCCTGGTTATGATCAGGTTTTTTGAGTATAATGGTTATGTTTTGCAAATGGAAATGCCATATATCCTAGTTGCAGCAATGTGGATGAAGGCCTTACCACAGTTTTGAGAAATCTGAAACACCTTATCCTATCCAAATAAAGGTAAAGAATGGTAAAGTATAAAGACTGGACCACATAAATAAAAGTCTATTTACCAACCTTTTGGCTTGTGATCCATTAAAATTAAAACCCTCATCCCTGGTTAGGGGCATTAGTTTGGAAATGAGTTGTGAGCAGTTCAACCAAAAAGTGATTTTTCCTCATCAGATGGTTTTGTTTAAAGGAGTTTGCAGACCTGAAGAGATAAAAGACTCCAGTTTCAGAGGGGGAAAAAAAAGGTATTGAAAAGTCAGAAAAAAATGATTTAGTGGGAGACATGGAGACATGCTGCATCAGTTTAGGGTGGGTTGACTCCAGCCATGTTTAGTCCAATTGAGCTGAAAACTGGAGCATGTGCCCCCTTGGTGGCTCATCTGATCATTGATATTATGGATTGGAAATGGTGAATTGAGAAATGTCATTCTTCAACTGTTTATTAAACAGTTATTTGACCGCAGTTTTCCACAAAATGGTGAACCTCACCAGATTCTTGCTTGTGAACAACTAAACCTTTTGAAGATGCTCTTTCATACCCAGTCATGATACTGTCACCTGTTTATCAGCCGAGCTGCATACCTGTCAAATCTTCCAAACAGTTGTTTTTTTGAGCATTCCACAACTTTTCAAGTCTTTTTTTGCCGCTGTCACGACTTTTTTGAAACATGTTCCACACATCAAATTCAGAATGAGTGTATATTCACAAAAACAATAAGGTTTTGTCAGTTTGAACATTAAATATCTTGTCTTTGCGCTGTATAGATTGATGATTTTTCTACATCATTTCATTGTGTTTTATTCACATTTTACACAACATCCCAGCTTTTTTGGAACTGAAGTTGTATGAAGAAGCTGAATTGGACAAGAACTTCACAGTTAAGGTCAGGAAACTTGAAAAATGATGTGTAGTTGTTTATAAAAGGGCATCCAGGTCTCATGGACCTGATCTCCACTCCTCTATTATTAGTGCATTACTCATCAGAGTTGTTCTGTCCTCTCGTAGCAGCGTACCCAGTGACTCAGTACCCATCTAACTCTACATGGTGTACACCGCGTATGCTCCCATCTCTCTAACACTCTTTCTTTGTCTCTCACACTCTCAGTTCATGTGGGGCTCCTATGGTAACCTGTGGGCCCAGTAAACAGGACAAGCTGTCTACACACAAATCCCAGCAGTGTGCGTGCCCACTTTCCTTGGCTCACCCTGCATGGCAACAAAAACCCCACCAGAGGCTCCCACCACCAGCCCATTCAAATGTCAGCCACCTCGTTTGAAGTCGCAGACTGCTATGTAAATCCACAGTGTTTCTCACCAGCCCAGCCTCTCACACACTCTCAAAAACAAGACCTCTAGCAAAGGTGGTCCTGTGATGCTGGATGATTGTTTCTTTTATAGTCTCCAGCCTTTAGAAGTAGTCTTTTTCATTCCTTATAGCCAATCCTCCCAGTTTTGGTTCGTAAACATGTTGTTGGAGGGTTTTGGTGGATGGTTTCGGGGCATGGTGACTTGAGGGGAGCAGGACATGGCAACCATACGAAGCCGTCAGTTATAGAACTGGCACATCCCCCCAATGCTGGGCGGTGACAGTGATGACCCCATCACACTGCGCCTTTGTATGACCTGTCCTCCAGCTACTCTGGATCCCAAGGCCAATTGAGTGGGAGGGTTTCCCCCCTCAGAGACCATCACAACAAACAAATAGACCAGACAAACAAGTTCCCACCGCACCAGCGTCCAAACAACTGCCAACGGTGACAGTTTGGTGGGTTTTGATATCGCACAAAGAGGTTCTTCATGAAGCACTTCTGAGCCTCTCACTTTCATCCTTCACAGCCAAGTTTCCCAACCTCAGGGTCAGGGCCCCCAATATTTGTCCCCAGAAAAGGACTTGAAACCCTAATCGGAAAGGAAAGATTATAATACACAACAACAATCATTAGAAATGTATAAAACCTAAGTACATATAATACATAATTACTACAGTATTGCTATGATGTCATGCTTGGGAGTTATTAATTGATTAATCGACTAATCATTGCAGCTCTAATGAGCTTCATGAATCAAACAATCACTCAGTCAGTTTTGTTTTCCTTTTCCTTTTTTAGTTGGAATTGTTTCACTGCTTGATGAGGAGGAGCCACAGCTTAAGGTAAGAACTGGGTGCAAAGAGGTGGACCAGGTGGCTGAAGATGTCATGTCGAATCCTCTTCCTAAATATAGAGATTACATGAGTGTGTTTTTACTTACCTGTAAAAGCACAGAAGTTTTAGGATGCTCATACAATCTTTCATAAAGCGCCAGTGGTAATCGATTTATGGGATGATTGCTGCTGCTTTCTCAGATAATTTAGCAATGGTGCCTTTCTCTATTCAAAATGCTATTTTATGCTAATTTGTTCTTCAGCATTTTGCTAATATATTTTTATACTTACTGTGTGTATTGCGACATGTCTTTAAATACCACTGTAAGGGTCCCAAGAGCCAAAATTAATGAATGAGTAAAGTAATAAATTATATGCAAACTTTGAAATCTGCTTACCTAATTGTGGTAGTCAGGCTTTAGAAAATCTAGGCCATGATGGCAGATCACAATCACAGGGAGTTATTCTGGAGAAAAATAGCTGATTGTTGAGTCTCATTGACCAGTCATCAAATGCAATGCTTTGGGTCCAAGCTCCCAACCCAATATGTTGGCATTTGGCAACGTGGGAATGAGACTCAATCAGCCATCTTTCTCCAGATTTTCTTAATGTGCCTTTAACTGTCCTGCACCACATGCTTTCCAGCTGCCCAGAATGTTAACTTTTTAAACTTCGACTTAGACTCTATTGTCCCCAAGGGGGAATTAATTTCCACAGCACTGTACACATTGGTCAACAAACACTGAATACCAGCCCTTTATTTCAGCTTTGTGACCATGCTTTTTATGCTATCCAGTGGATTTTTCTATGGCTAATTTAGCTTAAGAAATTTGCTGAATTTCTCATTTAAATTTTCTCAGTCCATGAAGAAATAGTTCTGAAAAATATCAAATCACCAAATTAGGAGATACATGTCCTTTTGCAATCTGACCAAAAAGGCTGCTTTCCTTTTCCCTTGTCTCAACAAGAAGGTCAGAAGTCAGGGTCAGCTACAGTTGATGATCTTTTCTTGTGCATACAGTATGTAAACACTAAGCGGTCTGAATCTGGTTATGTTCCCATATGTGTGTTTTCATATGGCAGGATGTTGAGTTGATTTACTTAGGCTATATTTTCTGCTGCTGTATGTGTGTGTATGAGACACAGAGGTTATAGTAAGTACCTGCTCGTGAGTTCATCTGCAGTACGTGTGTCTTCAGGTGTGTGTGTGAGCATGCTTGCAGCTTACCAACTACTGATTTCACGCTACATCATGGCGGGGTTATTGTGGGAGGTTTTTGTCTCTCTTTGCACATGCGAGTGAGGCTGAGATCAATTAACGTGGCCCAGGGAGACTTGTGAAGTGCAGCAGGAGAGCGAAACACACCCCTAACACACTCAACTTACACGCTGTTTGGCTGTATGATCTACGAGCTCTGCCCTCGCGTGGCTGGTTTTATTTTCCTGCTTTTAACAGCCCCTCCGCTCCGGAGGCTCGGGCCCCTCTGAGATGAAGGGAAAGAGAAACCAGATTTTTTTGACCCTTGGATACATCAAACGGGTCCGGATGTCCAGCTCTTTTTCCCTGTGATGGAGCTGGGCTGGAGTCAGCCAGCTTGATGTCAGTAAATCAACACACTGGCTGTTGCTGTTGTAAAGTCATGATGATGGTGTTAATGATGTAATGTTAACTTCAAGGCCACACACACAGGAACATGATGGGATACAGAGGAGGGAGGTGTCTGCACACAAACTGATGGATTAAGTCTTGACTGTCTGTGCAAACAGTTTTGTTTGTGTTCTTTGATTTAATGGCTCACACTTCAGCCTGGGAAATGATGGTAATGTGATCTGAAATAAGAAACTCCTCCACAGATGAGAAGTCCTGCAGAGGAACGTGCTGTGATGTGTTCAGCTCTAGGGTGTGAGCAGCCTTTTAGACTGTTTGCAGTGCGGTCTACTTTATTTCTGTACATACTTTTTTTACATTGTGGTCATCATGTTCATGTACTTTTATTGCAGTGCATTGATGATATATTTTCTTCTAATTAAATGTATATGTTAGATGTATCACCAGTCAGTTTACATTTCCATGTGTCATTTCCATGTCGACCACCTGTGCAAAACTCCAAACTATTTCAGTTTACTAACATATATGACAGTAGTAGTTTTTCAGTAGCATTTTACTTGAAAATTGTCTCAAACTATTAATTAATTTTCAAAGTAGTCCAGTAAAATGTCTGCCAATTGACTAATCCATTAAAACAACTATTTAAAGGACCAGTATGTAGGTTTCAGTGGAATCTAGCAGTGAAGATTGCATCCAGCTGAATACCACTCACCTTACTCTCCCCTTTCAAAGAGTAACTATAACACAGTGTCACACAAATATCTAATAGGATAAAGTGATGCATTGATGACATTTTGTATGCAAAAGGTCAAAGGTCAACTTCACTGAGACATCATAATGTTCAGTCCTCTGTAGTCCTCTGTAAAAAAAAAAAAAAAAGTCTCTAAATGATGACAGCATGTTTTTCACTCAAAACTATCAACCAAAACTATACATGTTAATATAGTAATAAAAAATACATGTAATAGTTTTTATTAAATTCCTCCTAAGTCTTCACAACATGTATTGTACAGACATGGATGTTTATAAATAACTTTTGGCTTATCTGATTGTCAGGATGGCTTTAATTGCTGATCTAAATGAGCAATGTGAACAGGTTTGTGCTCATGAATCCAGGATTCTCAAGAAGCCTCTATATATTAAGATTAATTGTAAGAAAACAGTACCCAACTGCCTTGATTTTTATAAAGATAATTGTGTTCCTTATGCATTAGAGCAGTTCTAGTGACTTCTACATTCTCCTCTCCTCAGTTTCACCTTCTAGTCCTGTTTCTTCCTTTGTTTCTATCAGTTTGGTTTACTAGAGCTTTACTTCTTTAGTTTGGTCGCTGTTTGTTCTTAAGTGTTTCACCACTGAGGTACGTTGCGTCATGTCGGTGCTCAGAGACATGAAATGGCATTATCCCACCTCCCTTTACTCCGTCCACGCAAAAAGCAGCCTAAACTGTGACGTGGACCAGCACTTAATCCTCTTTCCCTTTCTGGAGCCAGTGGCGGGAGCTGCAGAGGAGCTGGCCACAGAGATACGACCACGAGTCTCTGTAGACACAAAGCGAGCCGTGTGTGTGTGAGTGTCTAATTGTTTGAGGGTGTGCACAATAAAGAGTTTGTCCGTGTCACTTAGAGTGTGTGAGTGTGTGATGGTGTGTGTGTCTTTGCTTGTCTGTCTGTTGACAAAGCCCAAGTGTGGGTTTATACTAGACTGTGTGTGTTTTTCTAAGCGTGTGTGTGTGTGTGTGTGTTCCATGCCTCCCACCTCATCTGTCCATGTAACTTCACCTTTGTGGAGTGTATTCTCTAACACTCCCACCAGACCCTGTTATCTCAGCTCCGGTTTGCATCATGAATGAGACAAATGCCCGTGTGTGTGTGTGTGTGTGTGTGTGTGTGTGTGTGTGTGTGTGTGTGTGTGTGTGTGTGTGTGTGCGTGCGTTGGGTTGGGATACTGGCAGGCTTGTCATGGACATGTAAACCCCCCGGTTTCTCTGGGAAATGGGTCCAATGTGATTATCCCTGAACATGTAAAGTAGCCACCTAGAGTAGGCAGAGGAGCTGAGACGTCAGAAGAATAAGTGTCATGTTTCTGATGGTATTGTGTTGTGTGGTCGAATACATAAAGCATTTGGTTCTCTTTGTTTTCCTCAGTTGCAGCAGCTGTAAGGGAGGCAGCAGTGTGTCATCCCTGAGAGCCAAGATAAGTCTCTGAATGAGAAAGACGACTGAGTGAGTAAGACAGCAATTCAACTGTATGTTATAATGGGAGCTTGTCTAACAAACTTCAGGTTTGTTGCCAACGTTCAGTGCCAGTGTAGGATGTAGTGTGTGCTCTTAATTTGTGTCCCGTAACAATCAAACAACCAAGATATTTGTTAATATTGTCCAGCCTCACATAGTTTACTGCAGTAGATGTTTAAGTTTGAGCCCATTTGAACTACTTTATATACTGTTGGGTTTAATCTACAGCAATACGTCACCTTCATCTGGGTGACATCTGTCATGGCAGGATAGTGGTAGTGATGGAGTCCCATCAATGAGCTTAGACCCAAAAGCGCTTTCCTTGAAGATGCCTCCATGACTTTTACGTCCATAGGCCCCCATGTCCACCACCGTAAACTGGTAATTACATGCAGCCATAAAAAAGTGAGACTCTCCTTGCAATTAAAATGGACACTATCGGATTTTTTGGGGGGGGTGTTTGCAGGTGTTGGATTCACAGACCAATGCAGCGGGCCAGAAAATCTAATTTGCTTGCTTCACATGGTTCTTCTTTTTCTTCTTGGCAGTTAGTTCGAGAGTGTGCAGGCAGCTTGTAGACACTGACCTACTGTGCAAATGAGGAATGCGACTTTGAAGTGGACTGATGCAGGCTCCTGAAAATAGTAAAAAAAAGAATTAATATGTGTCCTGTGGATGATGACTGTCCATGTCTGCATCTGGGAGTATGATAGAGCCCTTGACCATACTTCAGCCATAGTTTATTTGCCATAACCTCTGCTCTTCCCTAACATTTATACTCCCAATATATATTTGACAACCTGGGAACGGGACTCAACAATCATCTGTCTTTTTCCAGAATCAGTTAATGCACTTGTAGTAGACCATCTATTAGGGAATTAAAAAATAAATACAATTTAATGCGAGTGAGTTCACAAGAAGACAAAAATAATTAAGAATTTGCTGCCACCTTTCATTAGGTTTCTCCTAACGCAACAACGTTCCGAACTGTGTGATTTTTTTTTAAGGTAGTATGTGGATATTGTGGTTACTGGTTTTATGGCAAAATCGGTTGAAACATCAGCGTTTTCACAACCATCTGCTGTTTATCTTGGCAGGTAAGAGACCCCAAACACTTAATAAGCAAAATCAGACAGTTGTTTTGTGTGTACTTACACAGAGGGTATTAGTTGAGTACGCAACTCTTCAATGTGGCCCTAGACACACTGTGTACACACCACTGAAAGAATGTGGCCATATGAGGCCCACATCCCCTCCTGATGTGGTCTGAGTGATTGGATCTTAACGTGTCCTCAATGCGTCTTGGGTGCATTCTCACCTATACTTAGAGCTGAAGATGCTTGTTAATGCCAGGTGCTAACTGGGCCATAATGACTTGATCATTGGTTAATGGTGAGCAATAGGATTTCATGATACATCCTGCATTAATTCACACATCGAATCATGAGTCATGGGTTATACATTACTTGATTTGTACCCTTGTAAAGTGTTACAGACTGTTGTGCTGTCTTTAGCTGTATTTTGACAAAATGATGACTGAGTTCAAATGTTTTAGCATGCAGATGGACAGCAGAGAAATTGATTATGCTGGTTTGAGGAGTTTCTGCAGATCTGTTTGTGCAGTCTTGCTTTTTGTCTTCAGGGCGAAGGATTATTTTTTGCTATTATCACTGTCGATGGGAGTCCATCTTATTGGCCTTTTCTGCCGCTATGGCGTGACCTCACAATCAAAAGTTCAAAGGTTAAAATTGTCAGAGGTTGCTCTTGACCTTGTGTTCATTTGGATTCTCACAGATGATACAGAATGCAACAGGAAAATGTGTTGAGAGAATTAAAAGGGATAGTTCAGATTTGTATTAAATCCAGTAGAAGGAGGTCAATACACCTTCGCTTTGGAGAAGCAGAGAGGAATACCAGCATGGAAGCTAAGCAATGTATTGCTGTGGACAGGATCAGCAGCAAAACATATTTAAGCCACTTAAAAATGGTCCACCTAAAAAAATGCAATCAGTTTAAATGCACACTATATTTAGGATATTTGTATGTTTTTTGTTGTTGTTGTTGTTGTTAGCCTTTTCCAATGGGAATCCACCATTATATAAGACAAATGATGCTCTTTTACCTCACAGAACATGGGATTTGCTGGGCTACTGCTGGTTTGTTAGTTTGTTTGTGTTATTATGTGATTTCTGTGTTAAAAGGTTATTTCAGATTCACTGAAGTCACGCAATAACGAACAAGCAGATCGAGGCAATGGTGAACCAGCAACGCAATATTTGGCTTACATAACGACAATTTCCTGTCAGAAAGGCTGTCTGATGGCGAAGTAAAGTGGTAAAAATATTCTGAATATTGCTGCTTCTCCAAAGTGGAGGCGTGCCAGCAACCATCTACTCAAGGTAATACACTGTCTATCAATCAGTACCTCAAACAACCGCACCTCAAATAATCAGAACTATCTTTTTAAGCTCTACACTTCCTCTAAGTGAACTGACATAAAGTAACTGGCTTCACTTTAATGTAAACCTCAAAGTAATTGAGACAGCAAAGAAGTTCAACACTCTGCAATTCAGCACTTTGTCCATTTAAGGAGGAAAAAAAAAAAGTCAAGTTGCATGTTCAGTCACAATAAACCCGTAGGTATAAATAGGCTGCATGTATTTTAGACACTTCTGAAAGACTATTACTCTTCTACAATTGTCTACAGTGCTATATTTAGACTAAAGTGTCAGCTGATGTGGTTCAAACCTCAGAGCTGCTTCATTACCACCAGGGAGACATGTTTAACTGCACATCACATTTCTTTTTTTTTCAGTCTAATTTGTCCCGTGCTTAATTGGTCCCTTATGGCCTGCTGCTGCTTTCTTTCTTAGAATAGACATATTGTCCATAGACCCAAGTTTAAACCTTGAGAGCCATCATAATTACTGTGTCTCTGTATGAACACAGAGTGGTCGAACTGTCATAGATTCACGAAATCAGATAATTTACATGATCCACTAATCTAACACTGGCATGTTCACTTCCTCCTTAACTTGACCAATAGGAATTAGTGTGATTAGCGTGTGGCATCCCGGGCTGACAGTTCACAAAATCTCTCTCTCTCACACACACACACAGACACACAGACATGCGTACACCTACTCTGATTTTCCCACGTGCTGCACAGATCCAGCCACCAGTTGCTGAAGCGCTGGCTGCGTGCGACCCTCCACAGACGATATCAGGGTAATTGACAGTGACTGGAAATATGCAGCATCATTGAGCCCCGACCCGTGTGACTAACAGGGTTAGGGCCTCCCCCCTTCGAGACCGACCCCTCCTCCAAAGCCATCAGTGATATTCAATTTGTGTTAAAGCTCCCTTTGAGGGGCCCCCAGGGACCCGATTTGATTAACATATTTTATGGCGAGGCCTTGGATGTAGCCAGGAGTGCTTCGGGCCCTGTATTAATAATAGTCAGAGCCTATTATGGCAGCCTATGTGATGACAGTGACAGTGAGGCCTGACAGTGGTTTATGGACGCCTCTGTAGGAGTGACTGGTCCTTAATGGGACAGAGATTCCTGATTTTTTGGCGAGGCCTCCTTGCGATTGTGCTGTTTCACTGACGGCTCGGCCATGCCAGCTTGAGGCTAATCAGAAGTGATTCATGTAAGCGAGTCACAATGCTGCATTGGATTGAATTTGTTTCATCTACGCTTCTCTCCATCACTTATCAGCGGAATGAACCGCCATGAAATAAATGGAGGGGAGACAATGGGCGCCGTTTGTAAGGGCACTTTTCCCACAGTCCTATCTGTCATGAAAATGGACACACACTGACACAAGGACAAAACGACAGACAGACGCACACTTGAACCCAACTTCCGAGAGTGTCTACAGTAAGGACATTCCTGCGCTCCACACGCCTCGATCATTGTCTGCTGCAGCCGTGCAGCGAACAAAAGAGGCGTCCTCTCTGCCTCCTCTGCCTCAATGCCACCGAGCAGTAAAATGTAACCATGTTAGCCCATAAATGAGACTCCTCTCCCCTCAGTTTTTATAGCTGGTTGATGGAATCTGTATGTATGAGGAGCTCTTTTCACTGTCTCCTGTTAAAATCCGCAAAGTTCTTCAATAAATGCTCCCATGACACAGTTTATTTCAATGGGCTGGCACAAAGGAGAGCCCCCCTGTAAATCTATGCTTTTGTTTAAAAAAAATGCTCCCCAATATCATTCAGCGAGTCTTGTGATACTTGTGCTGAAACTGTAAGACCTATAGAAACCTACAAGATAACCCTTTTCTCTGTGTTTTAATTTCCCTCACACGAAGACAGACACATAAGCAGCCTTTGAAAGGAGACTGTATAGGTTCTCATATACGGGGCAGCAAGGGAGAAATTGGCAAAAGCTTAAGTTTCGTCCTGGGCCCGTAATGGTTTGAAAGAATGTAAAGTCCATGACAAAGGCAACTACGAGGAAATACAGAGAACAGGTGGTCATCGCTGCGCCCCCCCGGCCTCGGCACACAGACATGAAATCAGCCGAGGGGTTTAGATTTCAGCGATAAAGACCCTGAGGTTTGTTTGCTCTTTATGTCTGCAGAGATGTGTGAAAAGATGCCGGACCTCTAACCCCCTCCCTGAGTCTCCCACCAGCCTTGGGGCTGGGAATAGGAGGTCAAGGATTCCGACGTGCAGGAAATCGTCTGTCGCCGCTCGTTTGGGAAGAACAGATTGGATATGTGGGTGGAGGACGAGGCCTTGACTTCTCTTCTTCTTGGTATCTGTAGTGTTGGTGGAGAGCTTGAGGCTTTGCTTGGGAGGAAATGAATAAACGATCAAGCCTGGAGTTGACAAGCAGCCATGTAATATAAAAAAGATATGATTAAGTGAAGTGTTATCTTGATCATCAGCATGGAAGATTACTTGCTGTGCAAGAACAGACTTCCAATTTTATTGAAAGACCCTTTTGTATGTTGAGTGTAGCACTGTGTGATATGGTCTTGTCATTAATTTTTTAGAGTATGTTGATGGGATGAGAATTTCTCCTAAAATGAAAATGAAGCCTAAATTTCTCAAGATAGTAAGAGTTTGCTGTAGAATTAGAGCATGGTTGTTCATGTTATACAATAGATGCTGGGGGAAATTATAATACAGAGAAAAGGGTTATCCGGTGGTTTCTATAGGTCTTACTTTACTATTTCAGCACAAGTATCACAGACTCATGTGGGCAGTATATTTTTTCTGATTTGGACAGAAGAATGATCATTTAAACTACAAGGTCATAGAACCTCTCCTACCTTTGTATGATGTTTTTGTTTTGCAACTTCACTGGGGTTGGTCTGCACACTGGTCACCCTCTTTGTCCAAGTCTGTGCCGCATGTACACCCAAGATATGCCAAAAATCACATTTTATCCACTGCTGTGATGCTGATAAACCACTGGATTATTACCTCCATCAGGGGTAAGTGTGGGGAGATCATGCAGTCAGTTAATTCCATACCCCCACACTGCACTATGATCCAATAAAGTTATGCACAATACCAAATGAATGAATCCGTTTTGTTAGCTTCACTGCCATCACCACTACGCATCTGTGAGGTTGCCATATTGCAGCGCTCAAAGGCCACTAGTGAACAAATGAGAGATGAAGACTTCACTACAAAATCACTTAATTCTAAACCAGTTTTCATGAAATTTGTTTTAAGTGTGAGAAACTGAACACGAACATGGGTATTTGTTGGAATTAAATTTACTTAACTGGGGGTGACTTTAAAAGTTTTATGCCAAAGCATTAATTGTAAGACTAGCCACAACCTCCACTGGGTCAAGTGTAAAGTGCAGTGCAGTAGGTGCTTCATTATCTGTTTCCTAGTCTGCACTCTATTGAGTGCATTCTTCTGATTTTAGCGATATTTGGTATTGGTGCACTGACTAGCAATGCACACGTACTATTGACATGTAGCACAAACATTATAAGTTATACTTGGGGGCACGCTTAACAAATACATGTCAAAACAGGAAAAATAACTTAGAAATCAGTTTTCCTCTACAGAACAGGTAGTAGATAAATGTTGTTATTTCAGTGAGCTACTATAAAATCAGCAGAGAGAAAAATAACAATGCTGAAGTGAATAAAGAAACTGAATGGAGACATAATGACACACTAATACGTGCACATACAGGCAGAGACGGGCCGATGTGTCGACCAGGGGGGCCATGCAGTGTTTAACTGTGCATGTGTCTTTCAGTGTGTGTTTGTGTGTGTAACCATGCGTGTCTTCTCCTTATCTATTTCCATCTGTGTGTGTGTGTATGTGTGTGGTTTAGGGTTGTTGTAACCATAGGAGCATGATGACAGATGAGCGGAGGGGAGGGCAGGCTGGGTAATCGGGCAGCAGGCAGACCTTCAGGTGTGTGATAAAGTTGAGGTGGGTGGAGAGGTTGTGGAGGGGTATAAGTGATTTGTGTGTGTGTGTGTGTGTGTGTGTGTGTGTGTGTGAGAGAGAGAGAGTTCTGCTTGGGTGAGCTTGAAGAATGCCCATGTGGATCCTGGCAGGGAAAGAAGGAGCTCTTTCATCATATGCAGCTCGGTGCCCCAAACCCCACCCCAATTTTTGTTGCTCCATCTTCCAGTGACCCTGTACCCCCCACCCCTTCCACCCCCACTTACTTCTTCTGCGCACTTCCTCCATTATTTGCAGGAAACATTTTTATAAAGAAAATGAATGCATGCTTTCCAGCTCATTCACAGTCTGCCTCATCCACATTTTTTCTTTTACCTCTTCCCCCCTCCTCTTCCTCCTCTTCCTGCCTCCCTGCCTCCCTCCCTCCGTCTCCTCTGTAGCGTGGGAGCTGTCAGTGGCGTTTGCTCTGACACACACATTCAGAGCCCGGCAGCAGGCAGGTCCCCGTGCTTTAAAGGGCAGCAACTAATTAGCCATAATGGCTTCCATTTTGTCCCAGCCTTGCGTCATGCCTTTGATGCTGTGATTGGAAGAGCCCAGGGGGGAATACCAGACAATTTTCCATGTCTGATTTGTTTGAAGGAGGAGGTGGGTGTGATAACAATGATGTCAGGGCAAAAGAAAAACCATGTTAGTGTTTTCCCACTGAGTGATATGGACTTTGTCCTTGTATCTTGATGTAGGTAATTACTTCTCACGCAGTGATGGAGGGTTGTTTCTCCTCCTGCTGTAAAAGATTCGGTGAGACTGTTTGAGGCTGAGAAACAAGGTGTAATGGTGCAGGAAGAAAAGTCTGAATTGTTGGGCATTGAAAACTTTTTCAGTCAAGATTTTAGTTATGGTAGCCATGTATTAGAATATGTTAACAAAATCAAAACATTGCATTTTGACCCAAGCAAGTCCAGTTGCCTACCATAACACTTGTATGAATTGCATTTTGAGTTTTCACACATCTTTACCCCACCTACATTAAAGGTGCAATATGTGACAGTTTGCCACCTGTTGAATTTATACTCTGAACAAGGGGCAGCATATCACCAGAGTAACTGGCAACTGTAGCTGCTGTTAGCTAGTTATGTCCGTTAGCTGTGCAGCTAGCAGTCCAGGGCACTGGAGGAGTGCTGTTGTTGTTTACGCTGCTAGCACACCAGTTTAAGACTACCAGGAGGAGCAGGAGGAGGAGGTTTTCAGGTCCAGGGAGGGGAGACCCACTGGAGAATGCTCGTGGTGAGAGGTGCTGGAATGGACACCAGGACCAAGGACGGATGAGTGGGCAACGAAATTAGGCTCAGCAATATCATAGTACAGATGGCTGTACCATGACTGAACACAGCCTTAGAGACCGGTAGAGGGCAAAGTGACTGTTCTTTTACATGAGATTTTTTGCAATGAATTTGGACTTACATTGTTCAAGGTCGTTTGGCTGTTTTTGACAGACACAGATGTGCTATTTTTGAGGATAGAGAATGACGTTAACATGTTCATACCTCTAAAATGTATTTTGATGAAACTGCTGCTGTTTCAGAACCATTGTGATATAAAAAGCATCCTCAATTTTCTTCACTGGAAAGCATCACACACTCATCCGTGAATGCCATGAATCACCTGCTTGGGACCATCCTGTTGGTTGAGGGGTAACATCTGTACTAACCGCGGAAACTTATCCTCAAACTGTCCCTTGCTGTCACCCCCCTGCCTCCTCCTGCGTCCCCCATGGATCAGGTTGACTGGTGAACTATAGAGGCGGAACCCTTTGAACCTCCTCAACACATACACACACCCAGAAAAAGACAAACACACATAAACACAAGAATACACACACCGCTGAGGCGCTAATGGTGCTTGAAGCCCAGCGCAGCACAGCTCTCCCTGGGAGAAAGAGCAGGAGAGAGGGAGAGATGAAGGGGAAGGAGAGGCGGGGAGTGTCAGGTTCCCCCTCGGCATCTCTAAAATAGGTTTATCTCTGCCAGGGAGGTGTCTCTTTGTATCGCCACGCCGGGGACTGAAGAGGGAGAGGATGAAGGCAGCCAGGGTGGAGAGACAAGAACAGGCAGAGAGTTAGAGAAAAAGAGAGATAGAGGATGAAGGGGGAGGTGAACCCTCACTGGGATGGGACCACCTGCGTCGCCTCCTTTGCTGGGAGATTATGCGGGCACACAAAGCAGTGCTGGGAGGAGGGCAGGGGCACCGGGGGAGCCCAGCGTCAGGAGAGTGAGCAGCGTGGAAAGTGGAGCTGGCGTGTGTGCCAGGGGTCTGCCACATACTGTACCACCACCCCGCCACCCTCCACAACCTCCGCACCTCCCCACAACTGCCTCCCATAGGCTCATGTCTCTCAGGAAACCTCCATTCATTCCCCCTCCTCGTGCTCCTTCAGTCTCTCCCATATGGTTTAAACAGCATCGGATGTGGCTGTGGTTCGCTCATATTTACTGATATCTTCACACTGCTCATTCAAATACTCTGTTTACTGCTAGATGAGAAAATGGACGCACAAATGTTCTGTCAAATCTCCCACTTCCTCAGCTTAATGTCAAAATGCTAATTAAGACCCAAATAAACACAAGAAACCCAATAAATGTGTGGTACAGCACTGTGGTTTTGACAAGTTTGCTTTTATCAGTCTTCAAAAAGTGAAAAAGTTAAAACATATAAAGGAGCTGCCATTTTTTTAGTTTTGGTGTCTCTGCTGTTTTTAATCAAGCTGGTTAGTTCAAGTAAAAAAAAAGACATTAGCAATAAAATCACTCCAATAACACTTTCTTTGATGCGCATGTCTATAATGCATTATAATGCATTATAATCAGGCTTATAATGTATTATACAGTGCTTATAACACTGTATAATTATAGTTAAAAGAAGTCAGAAATATTCTTAATGCTTGATAACAATAATCATAACACATTATAATGCATTATAAACATACATGTAATGTGTAACAGTATGCAATTATAGTTATAAGCACTTGTAAATGTTCATAATGCTTTAAAACAATAATCTTAACATATTATGATGCACTGCATTATAATGCATTATAGATATGTCTTATAATGTGCTTATATCTATGTATAATTATGGTTATAAGCACTATAAAATATTCACAATGCTTTATAACAATGCTCATAACACATTATAACTCATTTTACAGTGACTGATGAGGTCAAGTGTCATAATACCTCACTCGCTTTTTGACAATGATCATTTTGCATTAAACAGTGATTCTCATAGCTGTAATACATTATAACCATCAAGTATGTTTTTTAGAAACATCACTTTAGTGAACTGTCATTCAGTTGTTCATCGTCAAAAAGTTGTGTCAAATCGGAGTACTTTACAATTTACAATTTTGATTATAACTTGTTAGGCAAATAAATCATTTTGTTGTCGTTTCACCTCTCTGTCAGAAACGCTGCAGTAGTTACTTCTTATTCAAAGTGAGCCAGCAGTTACCATACTCTCTTTAAGAAATGCCAGGACACTGAAAAAGAAACAGAGTGGTTCCCTTACATTCATGTGGTTTGGATCTGAATGTGTGAAAGAGTTTTTTGTCCATGTTGTAGTTAACACTTTATCTATGCTGGCTTCACATTCCTCAGGACTGGCTGCAGGGTATTTGCATGGATATCAGAGAGCAGCAAATTTAGACATGTATGTTTTCATAATTATGTGCACTGAGAGTGTGAAGTTGCTACATGTGCAGATTTCCTGCAGGTTTCATGCCTCATGAGTGTATTTGGGCACCCTTGTGCTGCTGTTGCTGTGCTTTCCCCATCTTTTATATTTTCTTTTTGCACCTTCATCACCAGAGCCACTGAACCCAGACTTACTTGTCTAATCTCCATAATGACCCAGAGTCCTGCATGGATAGATGTTTGAAAACCCACAATTATCACTGATAACGTTATTCTCACAGTCTCTGATCACACCAAATTTCAACCAAACGTCTGACTTGGCTTTCAACTGCTGCCCGCCCACAATTAGTTCATTGTTACCCATACACACGCCCATGATTTTATAGAAGTAGCCTGTGTTTTTTACCCATACCCAACTTTTTTTTGCAGGTTACACAGCGGGTAACTGTGGGTACCCGACCAGGTGCAGGACTGTGGTCTGACCTGCTTTTTTGTGTATTTGAAGTAGATATGCGCTGATACTGATACTAGTATCGGATATTTGTCCGATGTGCTCATGTACTCATACTCATAAAACTACTCCAACACCAACACACCTGATACCACTTTATGAAAAGTAGCTTTTTAACACATGTAATTTGATAAATCATCTAAAGAACCAACACAAAGCAGAGTTCAAGGCGTTTGTTACTGCTGGTAGAGGGAAACAGCAACAACAGTTTGTTACATTTAGAAAGTAAGGAAGATCTGATGAAAATAATAAAGTCTTTTAAAGTCATTGTGAGAACAGTAATGGTATTATTAAGTTGTAATATTAGCACTATGTAAATGTAAGTACTTGTACTTATACTTTATCTGAAAAAAGGGGTATCAGCAAGGGGTATACATCCCTAATTTAAAGACATTTTTTGGGGTGTTTTCTGAGAGCAGATGTCATGTTGAACATAAACAAGGAAATTGCATTGTCAGCAGAAACTTGTGAAGTAAAGTCTTCTTCACTGGTTTGAGGACATTGGTTTTTCAGTCGCTTTCCTCATAGAACTGCAATTCGTCCATCATGGTACTCGAATGAAGTGATATATTGTGGTTAAACTACCACAGCCCCTCCTCCCCAGTGTCAGGGATGATCCCACAGCTGTGAGCTGAGGTCCCCAGCGTGGATGTTACCATCAATGATTGGTCAGTCCCCATTGTTTCAGACATTGTCATTGGTCAAGATTAATAGCTGTTTCTGGTTAATTATTCCATGGCTGGGCATTGGTCTGCAGCTGAACCTCAGCTAACCCCCACCTCCTCCATCAATGTACAATGACTTCATTTGGACTTACCCATTCACCACAGCCAGCCCTTAAATCTAATAATTGCGGAGTTCCTTTTGTCTTTTTGCTGATGCGGGCTATTAGCTGAGCAGCTAGAGCATCTTGGGCCAGGTCTGGGACACGCCAGTTTTGACGAAGCTGTTTTGTAAAAGTCTCACCCCCCGGTTTGTCATCCTTTCTCTGAGGTCTCTGAGGAACCCGCAGACCTCAGCAAATTCTCAGCCCAAGGTGAAGAAGGGAACAGAAGGAGAGGGGAGAACAGAGGAGGACCGACCACAGAGGCAACCTGTGCTTCTCAAGGTCCGCCTGAATGGGGGTTTTTAGGTATTCATTGTGGCCATCTCTTTCACCCGCTCTCTATTCTTCAAAGTGCTGGCGGAGGGAGCCCTGGCTTGGCGTGGGTCTAAGCTTGCATCCTTCCCAGCGAGAGCTCCGCGGGCCACACTGATGTTCTAATCATAACCCGGTGGCAGCAGCTTTGTGTGCAGCGTTGGGAGAACTGAGGACTGGCTTCCTGCCGCTCGCAATCCCTTTGTCCCAATGGAAGGTGCCGCGGCCAGGATTAAAGACGGCCACAATAGAGGTCACCCCAAAAATCTATCCCACTCCCTCTCTGGTAGCATGTCTGTAGGGAAAGCTGGGTGGTAACAGGGTGGAGCGGGTGTGTTTCAATGGATTTATTGTAAACATTTAACTGATTTTATCATCCAAGACAACTTACAGGATTTACAGGGGGTGAGTGGTTAAGTGATTCCTTGCTTGTGCAGGAACAATTCAGTATATGGCTGGTGTGAAGCCAAGCCAAAGTTTATGTGTGATTATGTTTGTTTATCAGCAGATTGGTTTGTGTGTACCAGTCAGGGTTTTGGTATGGTAATGTGTCTGCCAGTCTGCCATTGAGTGTGAATAGTGTGTGTGTGTGTGTGTGTGTGTGTGTGTGTGTGTGTGTGTGTGTGTGTGTGTGTGTGAGAGAGAGAAATGCCAATAAATTCAATTGTCCTTTGAATAGAAATTCAATCACAACTCACCACAGGTAGCACATACAATAAACTTAAATGCTTGTTAAACCGTATCAGAAGCTGATTCTAGTATGTAAGTAATAATCCTGAGACATTTTCATATAGACGAATGCTTCTTTTGCAAGATCCCTTTGATAATGTTGCACAGCAATTATTCAGTCTGTACAGTCATGAAAACTTTTAAATCTTCTGAAAAGAATCTTGCAGCCAGTCACTTTAAAGAGACATTACACTGCAGTGACACTGACTAATTTCTACTTCTGTGCAGAAGCTTCAGACAACCAAGTGACTGTAGAAAACCTCTGGAGAATACTGCAGTTCTCCACCCACGCTGTCTCTAGCTTCTCTATTGAGACTCACAGAGATGACATAAAACATATCAGGTGAAACAACCCATGATGACATTATTACATCTGCAGTAGTCAAACTACTCACTAGAGAGACAACAAGAAGACACGGTCCATTGTAGAATATGTGGTTGTCAAAAAAAAAACAGGTGGACAAATATGTTTTTTTTCGGTCCATGTCAGAGAGGAGATATTTCAAATTTATGGTTATATTTGAGGCTATACTTTATAATATTGTTTTTATTTCATCCATTTACATTTTGTCCATTCTACACAAGGGAGATGAAAATTATGCATTACAATATAATTCAAGTCAACAACACAAAAACAATTCCCCCAAACTAATCGTGCCTATAAAAGCCTTTTTGAGGCAAAAAAAGATTATATTCTTTATAAAGATAGTATTTATTGCACATCTGTTGTATTGGATTGCATTATGTTACACAGTTGTTGCATTTATTGTGTTAAACCCCCTGCATTTTCCTTGAGTCTTATCAACTGTTTAAGGATTAACTGCATACTATCTCAACTTGTTCACAACATGCATCACAAAATACTCATTTTGTTAGTATGCAGAAACATAAAACTCTAAAAGTTCTGCAATATCATGTCTAAAAATACTAGACATATGTTATATATTTTGTTGAGCTGAATACTAATGGTATGTTCATTCATTCATTCAACCTTTAGTTTATCTCGAGAAATCACTTAGGGATCGCCCTCATCTACAATGAGGAAGGACTGCTGATCTCTGAGACCAGGCACTATTCAGCTGGAGTTCATGGACCAAACGATGACTCTCTCCCAGTTGTGTTCTCATTTTGTTTACTTCATGTACTCAGCTTCAACGTCTGGGTTCGGCTTGCAGTAGTTTATGCTGCAAAATAGTGACACCTGGAAGCTTCCTTTTGTTTGTGTCTATTTGTCTGACAGAGAGTGTGTAACTGCGGTCATGCAAGGTTAACACTGAATGAGATGAGGGAGTGCTGGTAGCACTGGTGCTGGTGAATCAGAGAAATAAAACATTATTTTTTCCAAGCACAAATTGACACACTGTTGCACAACCCTGCACCTAATCACTGTGACACCTGAATGTGTACTCACAGTATCCTAAATGTTTCCAATGACGTTCAAAACCAAAGAAATCTGTGATTTATTTAAGGTAACAGAGCCTTTCCTGCTAGCAGCTAGTTGCTATAACCTCCAGGAAAACATGGGATGTGTTGAATATGTTAGAGTGAGGAAGGAACTTGGCAAATGTGACTAAACATAACATGGATAAAACTTGAAAAGAGAGGTTTTCAAAGTGGGAGGTGGGCCTCCCCAGAAGGTCTCCAAACCATTTCAGGGGAGACTTTGAGAATGGAAGTGAACAAATTATTACATTAGTCATTACACTAAGTACACTACAAAAGAAGTTCACATTGAATAGTCTGAATGTGTGTGATTTGGTGACAGAGATAGTCCAGAGACACTTTTGAGGATTTTCACTGTTTTCCAAACTTTTTTATGCATTTGGTGTAGTCTTAAGCTAAATAAAAAAGTGATATTAGGCTCTCTTGTTTCAATTGAGTGTCCATGGAATCAAATAGCAAAATCATAATCCTATAGACATCCAGTAATTTAGCAAAACTAAGCAAATAATCTAATAGGGGCACCAATTTCCAAGCTGTGTCTGAGGAGAGGCCCACAGTGCCAGATTTTGAAAATCCTTTATCTTGTCTGTGAATATAATTTCTGCCTGAGTCATATCAATTTTTTTCTATAATGGTTTACAGTGAAATCAACAACATCCCTGATCGTACACTATTGCAGATAAAAATAAAATAAAAGGTTTTGTCATTAGTCTGATCACCTTACATTCAATGGGTTCCTAATAAGTGTCTCACTGTAACTGTTAATGCTTCAGTTGAAATCACTAGATTTAGAAGTTTTCACTTAAATTCATTAAAATTAAATCTGTTTGCTTAATGAGAATAAGTCAGTTATCTTCATAGTTTGTCCTAGTTTTCTAACAGCTCCTCTGTGAAACACGTGTGCAGGAGTCATCCCCTGTGACACTGACGGAGTGTGTGATCATGATGACCCTGAGGATGAGCCCACATTTCTCTCCCCCAGCACGCTCCCTCTCTCTCTCTCACATCTCCACCATGCAGACCCCCAGCCATCATGTAATAAATGTTCAGCGCCATAATCAATTTGCAATGCTTGGGGAGCATCTCTCTTGATTTAGCCTGTAAAAAAGGAAAGGAGAGAAAGAAAAGGATGAGGCAGAACACAGAAGACAAGAAGGTTCCCTGTGAATGTGGTGAGAGCGCGAGGCGAAGAAGAGGGACCAGGGGGGTCTATTAGAGAAAAGACTTCCCGTGGCGTAAATAGTATTCATAGATGACAGAGTGGTCATGGGGGATAGACGAGGGTCTTTTTCTCTGTGGAGCCCGAGCTGACTCATTCTCCGCCTGGCTTTTCTTCCTGACGCGGCTCGCCAAGGGGCTCCTTTGTGCCTTAGCAGCAGGTAGCAGTGGAGTGGCAGGTCAACTCTCGGGCCAACACTGCTACCCCCTTCTCCCACTGACCCCCGCTGAGTGTTTCTCTCTATCTCAAGAGTGAAAGCGTAATACTGTGCGTGTGTGCGTGCGATGTACGAGAGAGGAATTCACGGGAAACCACAAATTTAAATCTGATTTAAATCGGCCTAGAACCAGTACATCTTATTCTAGGTTGTATTCTAAGTTTGGTCCTGTTTCTATAACCTTTTAATCAAATCTTTTTGATCTGTTGCACCCACTTTATTTTGTGTGAGTGTTGCCATGGGAAGAAAAAGAAACCTTCAAATCGAGTTAAGATTTGATTAGATCTTTTAAAAAACAAGGATTCCTAGAAAAGAGGAAAGACATATCTCGATTTTGCTTGCTTCCACATCAGCTGTATGTTTCATATTGAAGGTTTTCTAACCGATTGGATGCTTTTTATCCCAGACTGTTTTCTTTTCTCTCCCCATGGTAACTCGAACAGTTTTCCCAGTGGGTGGTTCACTCAGCCACGGGGCTGCAGAATGGAGTTGCCCACGCTGCACGCAGCCTAATCGAATAACCGCCCCAGCATGGCGCCCAGCGTGAGTGTCATCCCCAGAGGGGAGCTTGACCGGAGGCTGCAGGTACCTTTCATTGGTGCCTGGCAGGCCGGCTCCTTTCCCCCAGCGTCCCGCTGCTAAAAATTTGTCGGCCCCCTCTGGGTTTCTTTCTAAGAGTGTCAGCTGTGGGGCCCCTGATGGGAGATTTGTTGATATGATAACTCGATTAGACTACAGGATGGATGACATGGTGGCAGCGGGCCAGTCAGCAGCGCACAGGGAGGTGCTGACTCCTCTCCTTAACCTCTCCTCAGGAGCCCAGCGCTCAGCACCTGCCCTCAGCTAATCAGCCTCGTAGCCCAGGATGGTGGCTGGAGGAGAGGTGGAGGTCAGGGCCTGTTTACATGTGAGGGATGGTGCAGCCTGACATAGGTCTGCAGCCGCTTAGCCTCAGGACATCCAGAGGGCCATAGGGAAGGCATCTGAAACATCTTACGTGTCTCACACTGTGTCCTCTATTGAATAATCCCACAAAAGCAGACAGTCATTCAAAAAACTTTCTGCCACACTGTATTTTACACTAATAAGATGTATCAAGCTGTACTTTGTAATAAATTAGACAAAAACTAGAAATATGAAATCTAGAAATATGTTCTTTATTCTTTTTTAGACAATATTACATCCTTATTTGACTTTCTTAGAGGGTAATTAGGGACACATTACAACAGAACTGTACCGTAAAGTAAATCACATATCTGACACACCTTCTTTGACCTTCTTTGACTCGTCCCATACAATTGGCAGAGAAGCCAAGACTGACGCCTGCCTCTTTGATCAAATCACATAATCTTCAAAAGTCAAGTCAAATTTTAATATCACAAATTATAATTTGCCTCAGGGGGCTTTGCAATCTGTACAACGTGCCACACCCCGTTTCCTGTAAAGTGCGACCAAACTTTCTATTTAGGTCTATTATGTAAGTTACAGTTGTAACTGTCTGTCATGTGAGGCAGGCCTCAGGATGCACAGTTCCTAGTTGAGTGCATTGTAGAAGGAATTTACAGCAATTAGATGTGAAAATAATTTTAACACATCATTCATAATTCCAGATCACTGCACAAGAGTCTCGTGATCTTATTCAGCATGTCATCTCCTTACAACAGTGTTACCAACTGCAGCTCAGCCACATTTCACAGGTGAAATCAGATGGTATGAAATTCTCCAGGGTTTCATTAGCTGGCATCGCAGGGGCCGTAAAACTTTCCTCACAGGTTTTCACCACTATTAGGACGGCCAGAAACACTTTCCGATGCACAATACCTTCTCTGTATGTCTTCCAGGTTATTTGCTACACGGTGCACTGGGGCCACTCAAGTCAATTAAGTTCACATCTCCACTTTGGCCAAACAAGGGATTGTGGCGATATGAGGAGCGCTAAAGACCAACAGGAGCCTCCCCTTCCCAGCCCAGGCATTGAGGAGCAGCAAAAAGGACACCAAACAAAGGGCGGCCCCTCTGTGTCTCAATGACTCCTCTCTTTGTTGCCTTCTTGGGCCCCATAAAGGAAGAGGGACGCTCTTGTTTGCCCAGGAGGTGGTTTAATGGCCTCGGGTAGAACAATGGCGCCACATTCAAGCCATCCAGAGGGGCTCATTATATGGGGCCGTCCCAAAGCGCGGGGTCCCTGGACGTTCCCACTGGAGCGTTGGCTGAATGGTGGCGATGGGCGGGGCAGGCCAGGGAGGGCATACAGGGGGGAGAATAGAGACCATTGAGGTGACAAGCAGGTTCCATCTGCCCCCAGTGCCTCCTCACCTTGCATCACGACAGCTAGGGGCCTCTGCATGCACAAAGGGCAAATTTAGTGTGTCGGGGTGGCTTAAAACGCTCACTTTAGAAGAGACCATTGAGGGAAATATCAACACTGTAGACCACGCAATGGTGCATTCAGCCTCTCCTGCCCCCTTCCCATTGACCGAGTTCCTTTTCCTTTCAGGCCTTTTCTCCTTTTGGCTCCATTCAAGTCCCACTTCTCTCATCTCCGAAACTCTTCAGTCCAGGCCATTTTTCCCATACCTTGCAAAGGGGCGGATGACAAGAATTAAGTTAGTTCTGGCCCGGCCCAGAGGTTTTGTCCTCTCTGAGCTGTGGCAGGTAACTGTGGCCGTGATGAGATGGATCATCAATCACCAGCCAATCCTCTCTGGTGATGTGACACAGGGAGCAAGGACCCAGAGGTCAGCAGACATCAGTAATGGACAGCATGTGGCCTTTTGCTAAATTAACAGCTTCTGACTGGTGTAAATTGGTATGGTTTGGCAAAGTTGGTATGATGGAATGCAAATATCACAACACAAAGTTAGGGCTCTTTCAGTTTATTAAAAACATTTTCTGTTCCTTACTAATGTTGTCAAAATTAGGGATGGGAATTGAGAACCAGAACCATTAAGAACTGATTCCAAATTGTCTGATCCATTGGAATCTCATGTTTCTTAGCTTATCAATTCCTTTTACATGCACAGCATGTTTTTCTGACAATTGTGCAGTGTAAAACAATGACGTCAGACTCATGTGTCTATGCTGCTGGAAACTTGTAATGAGAAGAAGTCATGGCAGAGGAAGAGACAATTTGCACATCTATTTGATGAGACAGGTGCATTGGAGAAGGACGAATGGACCAAAAATTTGCAAATGAACTCCCACACAATGGCCAACTAATTTGGTGCTAGACCTTCATCGGGCAAAACCAGATGATGATGATGTTTTGCCAGGTAAATATCTAGTATCAAAACATCACAAAAAAAGCTAGTGTCAAAGCTTCTGAATTGAGCAGCACATCTGTTATCAAGGATAGTAAGACTGTTGTAATAAAATAAGTGCCACACAGCCAGGCTCGGCAGATTTTTCTTTGACTAAGAAAACCTAAATGAAGATGAATGCTTTACAAATATCCTCTCATTTCATCCATTTTAGAGGATGACAGACAGCCTGTTGCTACAGCTAGCTCTCAGGCTACAGTCAGCTCGACAAAAAGACTCATTTATGCTAAATATTAGATACGTATACAGATACAGATGAAGCCTTCAGTACATACTCTGTGTTCATTTTGTCCATATTTGTGCACTTACTGATTCGGGTGAAACTGAGCACAGAAGCTCTGGTATGCATGGGGGCAGTGAAGCAGTGTAGCCGACAGTTCAAGCAGGACACGATCAAAGGAGACAGCAAAGAAGTTTTAAAAATCTTAAAGTATTGGAAATGTCTAGGGCTGCATAGTGCATATTTTTTTAATTAATCTATCATAATTGATTAATCTATCAATGAATCAACAATGATTTTGTTATTATTCAATTATATAACAATTAATTTACCTAAAATACATATCAAAAACTTGTCTCATTAATGCTTCAATGTTTCATTCAATCATAATCCTGAAAAATAGACACATAAAGCACATTAGAATAATGGTAATAATGATAATAGTGTCTAATTTCCACCTTATTTAATAGACTCCATCTCAGATGCTTCATTAGAAAAATACTGTGCCACAGATTCAAAATGAGCTGTGATGCATATAAATTTAACCACTAATCCCTGTCAACCCTTCAGTGAAACTGGACAATCAGTATTTCAACTTAAAACTCTGGAGTCATATGCAGGTAAGATGATCACTAGCCATAGGCCAAAGAAAAATACTAGTATGGGCCAAAGAAAATAGTTTTTGTTGTTTTTCTGCTGACTGAAATTAATTACAGACAGTCTGTAACATTAGTTTTAGCCATGTCTGTCTCATACGTGGCTGATAAAGTGAACAGACAGTACAAAATGGCCAAATAACACTATTAGATGACACATGATGTTAAGTTAACAGCAGCGGTGCAGACATGACCTTTAACATGATTGTGATGCAGGAACGTCTAGAAAATCTATTTTAAGTACCTTCTACTAACAGAAACATGTTCCACATGTTGACAGTCCTCATACAGCATATCATGTTTGTGTGCTGACATTAAGTAAACAGGATGCTGCTGCAGGACAAGAACGGGTCGCTTGGTGCCTCACTTCCAGCGCTCGTGTGGAGCAGTTTGTCTGTCTGTGACAAGTCACGTCCAGTTTGTGGAGCTAAAGAGAGCAAAACTGCTGCATCTCTGCCTAAAATACTCCCACACTTTGGATGGTCGTGGCAAGTTTTGCTCTCTGTAGCAGTTTATAGCAACACGATGCACGATATGTAACTTAACATATTTTTATAATCGATTACGCTAAAATGCTCTAGAAATGTTTATGTCAATTAGTGAAGAAGTCTCCGTCCATATGCCCCCCACTGCCGTCTACAACATTTTCATGGGGTAACTTTTGGTTTTGGTTGATGCCAATGTAAAGGACGCATGGAAAGTATGTACGTAGTGATGATTACATCGAAACAGATGTATCTGTTTTTGCAAGTAAAGGGGGCATGAATGAACCAATAAGATAACTGATTAGGAATTGGACTGATAAGCTGAATCAATAACAGCATTGTTATAAAGTTTGACCAGTTGCCTTTGCTATTTGAAATTCCAGTCAGTTTCTGGTTCCTATCCTCAGAGGTTATCCCATGTACAACTCAGACAGACATCACATCGAACACCAGTTAATTTGATCGTCCTGCTGCAGCTCATTACCATCATCTCACACAGAAAAGAATATAAAACTACAATTTACTTGTTTGATTCAGAACCACATTCCATTAAATTTAATGCCCGACTTCAAAATCCATCAAATTGCTTGTATTGCAACGCAGTTTTATTCATTCAGTTTCCTCTAACAAGCTCCACAGATAAACATCTTAATGTTCAAACCACAAAATAAATGAAAAGGCCAAATTCACTTGCAGTGAGCAAAGTTTGATTTAACACGTAAAAAGTTGTTGCTTTACACTTGTTCCCATGTGGAAGCTGCCCACTAAAACAACTGTCTTCTATTTTTAGAAATTCAGCAGCAGCTGGGGTAAAGATCACTCTGCCAAGGACACCCTGGTGGTAGTTAATGAGGAAGAGTAGAGATTTCTTTAATCACTAATCTTTTCATAAACAGTACAGAGATGCAAACTGCCGACTTCCTGGTCATACCGCTACATCTTAAACAGCTGCCATGGCTGTTTGTTTCAGAGATGGGAACTGGGATTGTTTGGAAAACTACAAAAAATATTAGAGCACTTGATCACCTCTTAATATTCAGATCAGAGACAAAGCATCTCCTCTTTTCATCCTCGGTACTGAAACCAATTAAAACAAAAATATGATTCATTTCTTGCACTGATTAAATGAATTCAAGATAGAAAACAGATATTTGAATTTTTCTAGTCTTCAGGTGTTAGAAATCAAAGGAAAGGTTATGTGTCTATATCTGGGAAGAATTCAACTCTGAAACTCTTAATTAAAAAAAAAAAAACTTTTAAAAACTTTCATTTACTAGAATTCACTCCTTTTCTTGTCTGTTATGATTATAATATTGTTAGGTGAAGCTAAAACTAAATGTGAAACAGCTGAAATGAGGTAGACCCTCATAGTTTTGTGATGCCTCTGTCGCTGTGAACTGAAGCACATTATCTAAACTATCATCTGAGGTGACACATCTGTCCAGTTCTCAGACACATGTGAAATCTATTCGTATTGATTTTTTTTCATGGGCCTTTAAGATGAAAACGATGATTAAGCGCTCTGAAATAATTTCTCAGGACCCTTCAGGTTGAGGCCATGGGAACAGCGGTTGTAAAGGAATCGACACAATCGTCCATGTCTAAGAGCATATGCCCGGGCCTGAGAAACGGTCTGTCTTTGCGGCCTGTCTTAGGGACAAGGCCTCCATGGTCGCCACACCATTCCTGCCTTATAGTCTCCAGGACCGCATCTCCCAGACACCCCGCTGTGCTGCTAGCAGCTAGCGCTGGAGCTCCCACTGGGCAGACTCAGCAGGGGCCGTGGGTGGCGGGCAGGCTCCCCGGGGGCCAGATCGCACCCATTTTGCGCCAGGCTTTTGTGTGTGTGTGTGTGTCTGCATATGTGTGTGTGCTCTAAAATGTATCTCTGCACATATGTGTGTGTTTGGGTATATGTGTGCTTTCCTATTTGGCCCCATGAATCTGAATGGGAGGAAGAAGTTTTCCAGCAGATGCCTTCGCTCCCAGAAGTCTTAGCGGGGTGCCAGTGAAGTCCCGCTGGGCCGCCACAGTAGGAACATACATCTCGCTGCAGGGGAAGACCATCAGCCCTAATGATGAGACACATCAGTCTTCCTCTCAGCCTGGCCTGACATGCCCAAGTGTCTTGTTCATGGTGGCATATCGATGGTGAAAGAATGCATATGGCAGGGGTGCTTTATCAGGCCCTGTGGGAACCTGTGTTCGCTCTCAGCGGTAGAGAGCATTTAAAGACTGTTCAGCGCTGTTGGTGCAGTTTACTCGCTTAGCAGGAGGTTGTGATCTTATTTCCCTCGCCATGTTTCCCTCCTGTGTGTGCAATTGTGTAATTAAAGGGATACTTTGAATTATTTGATGTAGGGCTATGTTCAGTATAAACTACTAATTAGTGTCAGTCAGTGTATTCAGCGTATTACCTACAGTAGATAGCAGTCGGCACATATCCGGTGTGGAGAAGCAGCGAAGGACAGCAGCACGAAGGCTAAGCAATGAACTGCTGTTGACAGGGTCAGCAGCAAAGGGTATTTTAGCCACTTAAAAAGAAATCAGTCAGTTCAAGTGTGTGCTGTTCAGAAATAAATAAAACAAACACTTAAGGGGACAGTTCAGATTATTTGATTTGGGTTGGTTTTGGGTTATATGGGGTACAACTTGTCAATAGTCAGTGTTTTACCTAAGCAATGTACTGCTGTGGACGGGGTCAGCACCAAAAGGACTTTTAACCACCTTAAAAAAAGGTCTATATCACTTTAAGTGTATGTTTTATTTAGAATATTTTCACCACTTAACTTTGCCTTTTCAAAACTGCCACTATATGAACCAAATATCTCCCCCATTCCCATTGACTGAGTTCCTTTTCCTTTCAGGCCTTTTCTCCTTTTGGCTCGAAACCAATGAAACTTCAAGGGTGAAACCAGTCATTTTACCCCACAGAACAGTTGCTGGTCTACCACTGCCTCAACCTGATACTTTGCTTGAGTTTTTGTGTGACTTTAGTGTTTTAAAAGGGTGGTTTGGATTGACTAAAGTCACACAATAAAACAAACAAACTAAGAGATCCAGGCAGTGGCAGCCTGCTACAGGTACTATTATGTCCACAGGATTTGATCAATTTGTGGCTTACATGATGGCAATTTGATGACAGTTTTCCATCAGAAAAGGCTATCTGACAGCATCTGTAGGTACTATACTACACTGTACTGTAGGTAATACACTGACTATCGATAAGCACCTCATACAACCCCGCCTCAAATAATCCAAACTATCCCACTATGTATTTGCTTCATTAAATTTTTAATCACTTTACTAAAATGTGATTTTTGAATGTTATTAAGAGGATTTGTGGTTGCTTGCAAACTATAAATCAGTTGATTTTGAGGGTTTTGTAACTTACCCAAAAATACAAAAGTACTGAGGTAAGGAGAGATAAAACAGCCCGAAGTATTGGTGTTGAGTTTTAGTTTCAGAGAGCCTCATAAAGAAAACGGGCAAAAAGAAAACAGGGTAGCAGGTGCACTTTGAAATCGCCTACGAAGGCGACGCAGTCTTCAAGCCCAGAACATGGCTGTTTTTGGTATTTCAGCGATGATACCAGCAAGACTCTGCAGCTTCCTTCCAAAAAGGAGAGTAGGACATCAGAGGTCACTCTGTTCTGCCTCGCTCGCACACATCTCCCCCACTTTGCTTTCAACATCTCCATCACTGGGAGCTATCCGCTGCTGCTGCAGATTATATAATGACGAGCATTTTACTTGTGGACCTAAAGCACATCAGAAAATGAAGCAAACAGAGGAGAGAGATGGAGGAGCTGAGGGAAGAGAGCAGAATAAAAAGGCAGGGGCCCATGCTTGGCCATGAATGACTCCAGAGGTTGTTTTTGCATGAAAGACTGCTTTTCTCTCTTTCTTTGTCTCTATCTCCCTCTGTCTTTCTTTCTTGCTTGCTGTGTGGAGAGCGAGTGGTGCTTCGCTTGCCTCCAGCCAGGAGGTAAAACTGAACTGCAGAGCCGGGCTGCCAAATGATGAAAGACTCTGGCATCCAGGGATGCTGTGAGCCTGGACCAAGAGCTCAGAGCGAGAGAAAATGCTCGCTTTTCAACTTAACACTTTTTTCCTACTACATTTCTTCTCCCTTGCTTTTTTTGGTGTCGGTTTTTCCATCATCAGGGCAAGCAATTTTTTTTTTTTTTTTTTTTTTTTTTTTATGAGCGCTTGCACCGCAGCCTTGGAGCAAGAGTTCCTCGTGGGAGACGGGTGGATGGATGGCACTAGTGAGGAGGAGGAGGGCAAAAGGATTTGAGTGTTTATGTGGGTGTGTGTGTGTGTGTGTGTGAATTGTTGGGATGCAGGGATGCAGTCTGAACGTGGGTGTGCAGTTTCTCTTATTGCCGTCAATGCTTCCATGCCCCCCACTCCCAAGCCCATGTTTGAACAGAGTGATTTAAATCTGTTTTCACAACTTAAAATTAAAAAGTCCTCAGTTTTTCCCAAAATTTTATTGCCACATCATCCCATATATAATGATAGCTCGTGAGTTTAATTTTCCAGAAATACACCGGAGGCAACACTTCTTTCCTCTTTTTCAACTCTCAAAGAGGTTTATTTACAGGAAAATTATGTAACTTAGAGTTACAAAGATGGTTTGTTTTCACTGGTAAACCAGTTAGCAGCATTTGCAGTGCACACACTAAATATATCTGTCATATCTCTGTTGTAATTCAATGTTTTTCATGTTTTCATGAGACGGCACCATTGTTGTTTTTGATCTGTGCCCACCTGTAGTTAAGAAAAGATGAGTTCACCTCTGCGGAGCTCTGCTGGTTTCCTCGTGTTGCTTTTAAACCTCTGATACCTTAAATGCCGAAAGATAGAATTCAGCCTGATATGATCCATGTTAACAACACAGTTTGAATGAGTTTAAAGGGACAGTTTGGACAGTTTGGTGCTGCTGAGGTGCTCTTGAGCAATTATATTACCTGTGAAAAAAATGAATTTGCCCCAAGAGGGATTGATAACGTATATCGTCTCCTTCTTGCTGCTGACCCTGTCCACAGTAGTACATTGCTTAGCTTCCATGTTGGTACTCCTCTGTTCTTCTTAAAACTGTGACTGTGTCAAATACTACCTACTGTAGGTAATAATTTCCAGTTGGCTTTTGATTTTACATTTTATGTGGCAGTTTGAACCTGATTTATTACCTTTGTTGTCGTCTCCTTTGCTCTTTCCAGTGTTTTGATATTTCTCAGTTTCTTTCCAATCTTTTTTGTTCAGTACAATTTTAATGGAAGGAATTCTTCTTATAAAGGTATGCAAATACAGTGACAATGACAGCAATTGACCCTCCATATTTTGACATTTTTCCCCCATCCCCCTACCTTCCTACCCAGCCCCCACCCACTGCCGGTGCACACAAGGTTAAAGATAAATAATAATGAATAAGACAAACCTGGATGGCAATAATGAAAATTGTAAGACAAATAAAAGCAAATTAAAAAACTAATCCAAATATAAAAGTTGAAGAGATTTATACAAACGGAGCTTTATACAACTGCAAACAAGATATCTTCTTTCATCTCAGTGCTAGGGTTAGGGACATGAAGTACAAAATGCCATGTACAAATAGCTGAAGTCAAGTAACACATTGTGGTATTTTAGTAGTTAAGGAAAGATATCATCAAAAAAAAAAAAAAAAACATCATCATAACGTCCCTCTAACAGGGATGATTATGAAGGATGGCAGGGGACTTCCAGTGGAGTAAAATCCTTCTGCGAGCAAGAAGAGATCTAAAAGAAATAATATTTAGCAGCCTTGATGTGAAATTTTCAACTTAGTTGGGCACTCCTAAAATACTTTCAGATCTTAAAAGCATTTGCTCCACCTGTCAGCAACATTGTGAACTGCCCGTACACAGTTTTGAACTTCAGAAGTCCTGCTGCAGCCAATATAGTATTAGCATAAAAATGACATCCAGAGGTTCATGAGGAAAGTTCAGACGCTGCATGAAGCATTCTTCCTGCTCTCCCCCATTTGGTGTGAGGCACTGAGTGGCCCAGCAGATAGACCAGTGTGTGTTTGTTTGAGAGACTGTGTGTGTACACCATGGCTGAAATCAACCACAAACAGAGGAATCCTCTTGATTCTCAGGTCAGGCTGCGAGCGCCCTGCCAAGTCTCTTGGTTCCCCACCATAATCCTCTCTCAAACAGAGGGGAAATGTGATGCAAGGTGTCGGCAACACCATCAAGATTGTATTTTTCTGTCTTTACAGTAAAGCTACTCCCTTCAAAATTCCAGCCAGGGGTGTAATCCTCCATCTTACACCATTCCCTCTATTCATCACACTTCATTTTTCATCCCTGTACGAAGACGGGAAGGTGAGGAAACTGGAGGAAAGACTCCACTGTGTTTGTGTGTGCAACAAAGAGAGTGTCGCCAGCAACACAATCCGAGGGGGGACTCAGAGGGAGTTAACTGTGTGTGTTGGGATGTGTGTGTGTGTGTGTGTGTGTGTGTGTGTGTGTGTGTGTGTGTGTGTGTGTGTGTGTGTGTGTGTGTGTGTCTACATCTGCCAGTGCAGATGTCTGTATAGTCTGCGAGTAAGCCCATCTACAGCTCCATCACTACACTGTAGCTTTCCTCAATCTGATTTAGTCTACCGCCCTCGTTCATGCATTTAATACAATAAGCATAAGTGTGTGTGTGTGTTTGTGTCCCGTGTGTGTCTGTGCATGTGTGTAACTCTGGTGCACGCATAAAAAGGAAAAAAGCTCCAAGCGGTGGCCAGCGTCCAGATCCAAAGCAAAATCAGTCTCATATGTGGTGGCTGTGTGTATGTATGTGTGTGTGTGTGTGTGCGTGTTAAAGATGTGTGTGAGTGTGTGAGGTGAGGGAGGGGGGCTGTAACCCAGGCCTGTTTATGTACCACACTATGTCGGTGGGGAGGCCTTAAATTGGAGCCATGCTGCAGGGGATTAGGCCTGCACTGCAAAAAATATCCACCTTAACAACACTTTTAGTCTTGTAACCAGTCTGGAGGACTAATTTTATTTTAAACAAGTCTGTCAGGAGGAGTGAGAGCAGTGTAGCTTCTAACATAGATTGAGTAACTTTCAGCAATAACTGGCAGAAAACCCAAATATTTCATGAATTGAAAGAATAATTAACCACTTCTTCCACTAGGAGTCTCTCACATTTAGACCAATAACAGAACACATGGTTTCACAACATCTGAAGTAGCATGGGATCATTTGATTTTTTTTTCTTCATTATTAAACAACCAATACTGCAGATAAAAATCTTTTTCCTCTGTCTTTGACATATCTGACATATCTGGACGTATTTTCTGTGTTTTCCTAGATGTTACAGAAATTATTTAATTAACAAATTTTATTCACGTTATGTATAGTCATGTTTGGAGACTTTCCTCCTCACTCTGACATAACCAGTGTATCCTGTGTTTTCCCAGAAGTTATAACAGTTAGCGGATAGCAGAATATATGCAGTTACGTTAAATAAATTATAGATTTCTCTTGGTTTTGACCACTGTTGGAACCATTTGGGATAAAATAAGCACACAACTCAACAAAATATATATACAGGTCTGTCAATGCAACAAACTTTGCAAGCATTTCATGACTGCTGTCCCCACCTGAACACGCCACGTCTTCATCATCCCCGGAGTCAGAGTCCTGGTCGGAGATGCTGTAAATCACCTCAGTACTGTATTCCCAGTCACCGGACTGGCTTCCGTCAGTCTTTCAGGCTGTATCCAATACTAATAGCACTGCTAATTGAGCTAACCTGGCAGCCTACAGCACAGTTAGCAGCAGTGTGCCAGTAACTACAGTGTTTCAAGAGAAAAGGTCCATTTTGAAACAATCTCAGCAAAGCGAGGCTCCCATGGTGAGGTGTTGTGGTCAACTAAGACTCTTCTCACCACCTAACAGTCTAGTGCAATTTAACGGGGCAGCCGTACTGGTGGTCTTGGTGGTGTGAGGTAAAAGTAATGTAACAGCAACAATAAAGTGACTTTATGTCACATGACGTCTTTCTTATTTAACCTAAAAAATGCCCTTAAAATGACACATATTTGGGGTGTAGGGACATAAGTAGTGTTTGATCAAATAATGTGTTCATGGGACTGGGAAACAGGCAACCGGTCACCCATTCAGCCAGTCAGTCACCCAGCCAACCAGTCAGCCAGCGGAGGCCAAGCAGGATCAGCGCAGTGAAGTCCTCCATGTGTGGCGGATGTTTTCCACAAGCCGAGCAGCCAGCTTGGCCGCAGCTGTCCAAACCGCAGGCCCTGGGAGAAGATGAGGAGGAGGAGGGAGGGCTGGGGAAGGAGGAAGGAGGCTCAGGGGGGCAGTGGGGAGGAGGGTGGCGGGCTTGGCAAAGGTCAGACAGGCTGAGGCGGCCGGGAGTGTGGGAACTGTCCGGGAAGGCATGTGCGAAATGCTCCAAGACGAGGTATCATCTTACAGCCAGACCGCCTGAGGGAGAGGAGTGCTGTGTGCCTGCATGTGTGCGTGTGTGTGCGTGTGTGTGTTTATTCCTCATGCATGCCTCTGTGTGTGCGTGTGTGTGTGTGTGTATATTTGTGAAGCTACTGTGCCTCTTGGGAAAAGAGGTTGAGGACTTTGATAGTGAGATAGGAAGTGAAGGAAGGAAAAATGGAGTGAAACATGGAGAGAGGACAAAATAACTGAAGCCCCCCCCCCCAATCATCGCACACACACTCATTGACACACACACAGCTGTGAACATTCCTTCTGTTGAATGGTCTTTGAGTGCAAGTCATGTCAGCACTAAAGACTGTGTGCAGAGGTATGTAGCACATGTGTGTAACATGATTTCATGTCAGGAGAGCTCTGACCATCTTAACTGCCCCATCACTGAGAAATTAGCCCGCTGCACCATTAATATTGTTGTGGTTTGGTGTGGTAATGTACGGCGTGTGCTGCTAAACGCCGTGTGTATGTTATAAATTGCTGTGGAGAGTCTCCTCAAAGCTGCGGCAGTCAGATTCCCTCACGTTTTGAGGGAAACTAGCTTCATAACGATGCGTGTTTGTCTGCAGCTGAGATGCACTGATGGTTTTAATGAAACACAGACATCCTCACTTGAACTTTGGTTGCACTCAAAGATGGGATGAAGAAGTTTCCACACACGAATGCACGTGTTCACACACACACACACACACACACACACACACACACACACACACACACACACACACACACACACACACATGCCCTGGCAATGGTAGCAGTCTGGCAAGCCTAGCTCGGCTTGGCTGAGCGTCACACTCACACACACCAAGCGAGCAGGTGAGGTGAAGTCTGATCCTGTAGATGCCTCGACATGCAATACTCACGCTACCCCCATCTGCATCTCACCCCCACTAAACCCTCACACACACCCAGCCATCTTCTTCCTCCTTATCCTAGAGGTGGCAAAAGTACACACAGATACTTGAGTAAAAAAAAAAGTAAGTAGAAAGTACTGATTCAACTCTTTTTTCAAGTAAAAGTGAAAAAACTATGGGTTCTGAAAAGTACTTAAAAGTAAAAAGCAGCCCTCTGAAGGACATTTTCTACCGGCTGTTTCTGTGTAAAGCTAACTGAACCTCACGTTTTCTCTGCAGTCGATTGTTTATTTCATCTTATTACATGTTCTTATTCCAATCTGTCAAATTTTAATGCCCCATCTGCATCTCATACTGATACACAAGGTACCCTTGCCAGAAAGCCCTTTAACACATGGTTAATGTTGTGAAACAGTTGCAGTTTGTTTAGGTTTAAGTTCCAGAACTACTTGGTAGATTTATGAAATCATCATGTTTTATTAATTGCAATTCAAAAAGTCTCATAATGCATGTAACATTATGTACTTTAAAACTTTTAATAACATTCTAGTTTCATATGGGACACAAACCCTGGTCTCACAGGCGAGTGTCCTGTTTATTTGAGCCATTTATTTACCTCACCTCACTTTATTGCTGTTTATACTACGTCAAAAGCAGGGTGCATCTCATACAGCCATGGATGGGTTTACACTGAAGATAACTGAAAGCCTGGCGCATCTCTTTATGTTACTAATGATTATTTTCACGTCTATGAGTCACTGGGGGGTGTCACAAAACATCAGTATTTTATGAGTTGCAGATGTGAACAGGCTAGTCTTTTACATCATTTCCATCTTATGTCTGTTGTGCATGGTATTTATCTATGGATACACCAAGGAATCAACTTTTCTATTTCTTTAGGACCTACCTAATTAGTTTGAATTCGGTCTTGATGTTCAGTAATTAAAAATAATCAATAATTCCTCTCAAATAAAAGCTAAACTAACAAGCCTGTTTTGAAATTGTAAAGTGTAGAAAGTACAGATATTTGTACTGACATGTAAGGAGCAAAAGTAAAAAGTTGTCAGAAAAACAAATACTCAAGTCCAGATACCTGAAAACTCTACTTAAACATACAGTATGTATGTTCTGCTGCTAGGGGTCTCTCTCTCACATGGAAACAATAACATAGTCTGATGACGTGAAATAGTGTGGGATCAAAGAAGTTGTTATCTTCACTTTTAAACAGCCACCATAGCTGATGAGAATCTAACATGACTCATGCAAAAATCATGTTCATGGATGAGGTAATATTAAAGTTTTATTCATATCATTATTAGTCACGTTCGCTGACTTAATTCCTCGCCCTCTGATTTGGCAGAATGCACACAGCTTAACAAAACAAATATGTTTCATGTTTTTAGACATTTTAACGCAGAAATGTTACATATACTAGTTTTAAGTACAGTAACTAAGTATTTGTACGTCATTACTTCCCACCTCTGCCTGATCCTCCATCTTAGAAGAACTCAAGAACAGTCAAACAAACCCACACACCTCAGTTGGATGGAGTTTCATACACCATCTCAACTTCCTCTGTGTGTGTGTGTCTTACTGTCATAACAGTAAGAGTGTGTGTGTGTGTGTGTGTACCGCTAACTCCCACCTTTGTCTGCTCCTCCTGCTCCCATCTTTCACAGGGCCAGGCCTTTGAAGAAGCCTAATCCGGGTTATTTGCTTTCCCATGCTTGTGTCAGGTCCCGCTCTGAATTGACTGTGGAAAATACACTCTAGTCTGCCGGCCGCTCCCTCTGTCCCTGATTTATCCAAATAGGATGTGGCTGATGGGCGTATATAAAGCAGCCTGAATGGTGGGTAAATATGATCTCACCGCCACTCTTTTTATCCACAAGGCAACACTCTCACTGTTGCTCAAAAACCTTTATGTAGCCTGACATCCATTCAGGGCTTGTTGCATTCAGCCCGGCTCAATGAGAGGTCCCAGAAGAGTGCCATGCTCACAATGGGGCCCAGTTCATTACAGTAAATAACAGTGGCAGCCGTCGCATTGTTTCACCAATGCAAGTTGATTTAGCACACTTAAATGGGTAATTGTTTTAGGACCAGTGGAGCTTCCTCTCTGGGTAGGAAACTGAAAACGGACTCCGGTGCGTGCGTGGTGGAGCACTTTAACCCACCCCACACTCACACACACCCTGGGTGAGGACGAGGGAGGGAGGGAGCAAGTATGCATCTTGAGAGAAGGAGGCTTTAATCTGTTTTACAGATAAAGAAAGATGAGGCACGATGTGGCCTGCTGGGAGAGAAAAGAGAAAGTGTGTTGGTTAAAGGGATAGTTTGGATTATTTAGGGGTTGTATGAGGGGTTGTATATGGTATTTATTGGTAGTCAGTGTATTACCTACAGTAGATGGCAGTCGGCACATCCCCAATTTAGAGAAGCAGCAGGCGTTCTGGTGTAGGAAGCTAAACAATGTTCTGCTGTGAAATGTATTTGATATAAAAAAGGTCAATCAAGTCAACATCAGTTTACGTGTACGCCTTATTTAGAATATTTACACTGCTTTACTTTGCCTTCAGCAGTATTTTCTGTCAGGAAACTGCTGTGACATAAGCCAAATATTGCTCCATCCAAAGCAAACAGACTCCAGTGGTGAAATCAGTAATTTTAAATTGCAGAAGACAGGAGTTGCTGATCTACTACTGTCACAACGTGTTATCCCTTGTCTAGACTGCAAACGTCACGTCAGGATCATGCTCATGTGACAGCAGCCTTCATGCCACACTGAAGCATCTGTCTATATAGGATCAAATGAGCAGCCAAACTTTCTGTGCAGTGTGCTCCTGTATTCCTTTGATATGTTTGATTATTCCATATCTGTTTTCTATCAACATGATGCACATGACTGTGGTATAAGCATGGCAGCGCGTATGTGCAGTGGGTGTAGATGTGCAAAGGAGAGGAGAAAAGAGAGTGCTGTGGCTGTGCTCAGAGCACACACGTATTGGTGATCAGAGAAGAGGGAAAACAGTTTATCAGTGAACTTGTCTGGTGGCAGTAAATGAACAGTTTGCCCATGAATAAACACTGTAGAAGTTCAAGAAGTTCTTGTGTCTTGCTTCTCAAACCAGAGCAGAGTGAGCTGCTGTCTGGCTCTGGATCACACTCTGCTCTGCCTCTAGGTTACAAAATGTGGATAAAATAGATTTTTAGTGTCTTTTTACTGGGCACCAGCCTTGCATATATACATTTTGTTAAAAAAAAAAATAGACTTCAAGTCTAAAGAAATGCTTCAGGCCGTGTTGACGCCCACCAGACACAGCCGGGACACAAGACACATAGATGCAGAGAGCTGCATTGATTAAAATGAAAGTGTTTCTGTTATGTGAGATATGAAAAGTGAAAAATACATCTCATTCACTCACGGTAGGGACTATCCTTTTAAAACACCAAAGTCACACAATAACTCAAACAAACTAATAGATAGAGACAGCGCCACACCAGCAATTCCCATGTTCTGTAAGTAAATTTGTTGATTTCACCCATGGAGTTTGGCTGGTTTGGAGATTTGGCTTATATAAAAGGCTGTCTGATGGCAAAGTTAAGTTGTGAAAATAGGTATTTTTTAACACTTTTTAGGTGGACCTTTTTTAAAGTGGCTAAAATACTTTTTGTTCCTCTACCTGTCCAAAGTAGTACTTTGTTTAGCGTCAGTGCTGTTACTCTTCTCTTCTTCTCCAAACTGGGGACGTGTCGACCGCCATCTCCTGTAGGTAATACACTGACTTGAAGTACAATGCCACATTAAATAATCCAAATTATTCCTTTAACAGGCGCGTGTGTGTGGCTTGTTTGAGATGAGAGGGAAAGTTATTTATGTCTACATGTTTGAGTGACATACATGCACATTTACTGTATATGTACACTGTATCACTGTACAAGACATCCCTTTCATGTATGTGTATGTTTCTGTGGATGTTTCTCAGACAGCCAATCTCTCCCAGTGTAGTTCCCCGGCGTTACGCACTCGTCATCTCTCTCCCACAGTCACGCGATGGCCGTCTGTGGGCGCCTGCCAAGGCCTCTGCGGCCTCCACAAAGCTGTGCAACGTTTTCCGTTCCCAGGGGCCCTCGCAGCTCCAGCCTGGCCTCAGCGCACCGTGTTTATGTCCTGTGTAATTGCAGACCTCAGTCTGAGCAGGAGGCCAGCGTCTGTCAAAATAGGCATGTGTTCCCTTCAAGCAAGGCCTAAATCACATCAACTCCTGCAGTCAGACCGCGTTTCCCACAACCCCCTGCCTGACTGGGCAGGAGGCCCCCAGGCCTGCTGATTGGATAAAGGGGAAATGAAATGGAAATTCCACTATGAGCCATACAACTACCTCTCTTGCACACCAAAAACTATGACTGCAGCAGCCTAATAAGTCACAACACTTTTACACAGACACACATACATGCGCACATTTGATGCATAAAAATCCAAACACATTATTTCTCTTTCGCAGCCCCCAACCAGCCATGGGGCCCGCAGTTGGTCCCACACCTTGAGCAGGCAGCCGTGAAATGGGGCCCTGTCTGGGAATTGTTGGCAGGCAGGGTGGAAACAGCAAAAGCGTGGTCCTCGTTAGCCGTGATGACGCTAGCTAGCTGGTCGTCTCTGGGGAGCGTGCTCGGCTGCTGTTGCTGCTACTGCCAGGAGGCTGGGAAAGGAGAGGTGGAACATAACCAGCTCTGGGGCCATGGACTGAAGCAGAGGCAGTTTACTAAGCCAATTACATCTTCATAAACCATTTATTTAATCGTTAGTTAATAAGTTGATGTGACCCCAGACAGCAGCTCATTCTCTTCTTACAGTATCAGCAGCTATGACAACATCCACTGACCTCAAGGTCACCCAACCCAGTGACCCGCTCTGACTGACCACATACTTCTGTTGACCTCCAGCGCGTCTCTCCCCTCCCACCCTCTTTCTCTTCCCCTGTTGGGAACCAGAGGCAGATCAAGGGGTGGGTGGGGTGATGGGTGGGATGGTGACAGGAGAGAATAAGGAGAGGGGAAAATTCCTGAGTGCTTAAATCCCTTTACATCCACCCTGGAATCAGAGAATCCAACTCACAGTCTGCCCACACAAACCCAGCCCCTGTGACACTCCTGGAATGCTGAAGCTTTTTTTTTTTTGCCTTCTTCGCCAATTTAGGTAATTACCGCAGCGGTCACGGTGCTCAGAACAGAGACCGTGACCCTGGGCGGTGCACAGTGACAGCCCGTGTAGCTGAGGCGGCGCTCCGCTTTGTGATGCTGAAACCAAACCTGCCGACAAATTCATCACTGACTTCTCTGCAACAGCAGATATTTGGTGGCTATAATGCCTGCCAACTGGTGTATTGTGTCGCATCAGGGATTCCCAGCATTCCCATGGACTGTGTTGGAATGTTGGTTTTTGTGCATCATATAATGATAGAGCACCAGTAATTGTGTTTCATGTTAAATATTTAAGCCAGCCCTTCATCTGTAGCTTTTTAACTTATGCTTTAGGAAGTATGAATAAATTTATCCCTGATTTTCCATCCTGGAAGGATTTATTTAGGTTGTTGTCCCAAGACACGACCAGCAAGCGCAGAGACAAGACCCAAGTCAAGACTGACACGGCCATGTCCTAAACTTAAGACTTTGTTGAGGTCTTAAACAGGTCATAATGAGCTCTTCATCAAATCTAATGCCTTTTTAATAACAGAGACTCAACTAACCATTCTGCATGCAATTTCAAATGTTGAACAAAGTTGGAAGTTATTGCATCTCAACCTACATGTTTTGCATTAGAGGTGACAATCTCTTGGGACCTCATGATTCACTTTGATTTGGGTTCTGTGGGCAATAATATGATTACAAGAATGATTATTGATGCATCCTGATGCAGAATTTTTTATTTAATTTTTTTTTCTCAGTGCATGAGTATTTAATAGTCTTAAAACATACATTTGTAATGATCAATAGTTAGTTAGACACAGCTTGCATACAGTGTGGCTCTTGTACCTTCAACTTAAAGCTGAAGTCTTGTCATATACTAGTTTTTAAGTTTGTAACTTTCTGCAGATGCTCATACTCAGCCATCCTCACCAAAACTCAAGACATAACCTAGACATATTTGAGAGCAGGGTTTTTAGTTTCTGATTATTGAGTTTTCCACATCAATTCATAATCTTTAAGAGAGAATTGCATACTGCACTTTGTTTACACAGTTTTTGTATGTGAATGCAATTACCTTTGGTATTATTGTTTGACAACTAGAGCTCAGTAAGGTGATGTATCAAATATTTTCAAGTCAAAAAGCTCAAGTCCAAATGAAGTCCAAGTCAAGTTGCAAGTCTTTTTTGATTTTGTCAACTCAATTTTAAAGTCATCAAATTTGTGACTCACACTCAAGTCACCTCTGGTTACAGATGTTTGGCACCTAATATCCATTAATGTAATAAGTTCACAGATGAAATAGGGAGCCTCCTAAGCTGCTTTCAGCCTCTGTAGGACTGCTGTGGTCATTTCAAACCTGTCTGATATTTGCACGATTCTGGACAGTTAACAGACCCTCAACAGCCAATGAAACAGTTGGCACTTTAAACTAGTGTCCAGAACTGCTGAGGCTGTGTTGTCCTGAACTATAAAATTAAAGCTGAGTGTGGAAGAACTCATAGCTCACTGTTTTATTGTGACCGAAGACACAATTATCTGTGAAATTTCTTTTTATGTATGTGATTCAACTAAATTTCTAACATGGGTCATACGGTCAGGAAGTTCAAACTTTCGTCTGCTGAACTTGGCCTAATGGAAGAACATGCCAACTATTTTTCTGTGCAAAGTTGTGCAAAGGCAACACTAGTCTTTGCAGACCATGTATATAGTCCACATTTAGTAGTGAACTCTCTGTGAACATATTCTGTTGCTGTTTTTGCCTCCAGGTGTGAACCGTCATAGCAGTTAACTATCTTTCACATCTTTGCAGTGTCATCAAGTACTAAATAAGCAAGGCTGTTTTTGTTGGTGTTTATACAGACAGCTGATCTTGGTCTTGATTTTCTATCCAGTGAGACCAGTTCATTTTTGTGTCAAATGAATGAAACTTTACAGCAAAGAATTTAGTGCATAAATGGAGGCATGAACATTACTGCAATTGAATAAATTGGATTTTATCATTTACAGAGCAGAAAGTGGATTAACATAATGCACTCTCTGTGACCCTCTTTACACCTGGCTTTAACATGTGTCCTGGGTGATCCAATCACAAGTGGACAGCTCTAAGTACAGGTGTGAATGCACCCAAGATGCACTGAGGACGCATTGAGATCCAGTCACTCTGACCACATTCAGAGGTGGTCTGGGCGGCATGTGACCACATTCTTTCAGCAGTGTGTATGGGAATGTGTCCTGGGTCACACTGAAGGACCGCCTTCTCAACTCATGTCCTGTAAATACACACAAAACGCACTGTCTGATTTCCATTTGGTTCACTGTAATGCAAATTACGTTTGGCTTCTTTTACCTGCCAAGGTAAGCAGCAGACTGGTTGAGCTACATCATCTGTGATGCAAACAGATTTCCACACAGTCAAAGAAAGTAAAAGTGTGCATCCTTATCACAGTTAAGTTATAAGAGCATCCATCCTGGTGGGCTACAGCACAAATAACAGCACAAGTAAAACATTTCCCGTCAAGCTCATGTGGGCTGATATAAGAATTTAGTTTGGTGCTGAACTTAAAAAAGGAGCAAATAGTCAAATCTTTGTATTGAACAGCAAAATGGACAGTAATGGACATTCAATTCGCAAAATTGCCCCTGCGTTTATTTGCAATATAGAGCAGGGAAGTGAGATCTGATCACAAGTGCAGAGTAGGGGTTTCTGGCACCTACTTCCATGGTGCACAGAGAAAGGGAAAGGGCTATAGAGCTAGAACTACAGCAACACTTGTAGTATAGAACAACTTTATTTTTAGACCAACGTGTTTCAGCTTGTGGCCTTCATCGGGGTCATCATAGTCCTTTTCCCATACACTTGTGCTGGCTTGGCTTGTCTCAATTTGACTGCTGGGAAACACAGCAGGGATTTGCATCTCTATTACAAGAGGAAGGTTTTTCTTTATCTAATACATGCTTGTTTTGAGTCAAGTGGCTCTAAAACTGTGGACAAATACATGAATATAAAGATATAGAATAATAAATCCACAATTTAAAAGCACATCACACACAGAAAATGCAATAAAAATGAAGCGATCAAACAACATAAGCTAGATATATGGTCGTGGGGCTTCAGGCCAGTCATGGTTCCACATCACAAGTGGTCATTCGAGATGCATACGGAGACTTATTCTAATTCCAGGTGTGAACTGACATATTTGAAGTTGTCCATCTGTGGTTAGAAGACCCAAGTATAAACTGGGCCTGTGAGTATGTATTGGCCACCACACAATTTTTGATCAGGCTCCTATTATGGTGTCTGTAGTCCAGACTGCATTGCTTTGGCACTGTAGAGCCCCAGAGAAAAGTAGGTTAGACGTTAACCCAGACAGTCTCTATTCACAGGCCAGAGTGCATAGCAGGGGTGTACGCTGTGTCAGAGGTTTCCGTGCTCTCTGATATCACCCTTACACCCAGTGGCACTGACGTAAACCTTATATTAGCCTTGACAACAGCCACCTATAATAATCTTCAAAGGCAGCGGTGGTGGTATGTCTGGAGTCCAACTCACGCTCATGCCCCCAACCCTGTGGCGGGTCCCACAACCCTCCATCTGTGTGGGGTTCAGGTTGCACCGTGTCCAGTAAAGATCTCGTTTCACTGCAGGTGTTCCATCAAAGTGCTGGCTGGTGCACTCCTGGACTCAAACCCGGGCTCCGTTAAACGCCTGACTGGCTGCAAAGAGCCAGCCGGTGATTAGACTGCACGCGTGTGCCGGGGCACGTTGATGGGGCCTCCGCTGTGAGCACATCTGAGCCTTGTGGCCAGAGGTGTCATCCAGAGGATTCACACAGACTCCTCGAGGGTCCTCCTCCCTCCTCCTTCCTCTCCTCCTCCTCTTCCTTTTTGTTCCCCAGTGCTTTTAATTGAAAATGTATTTATTGCAGGGCCAGAGGCTGGACTGGGGAGAGGGAGGCGCTGCAGCTTATGAAGATGTGGCTGAGGTGAGGGCCGCAGGGTTTGGCTCCTCTTCAGCACCACCAACTCACCCACGCAGTCAATTTTTTTCTCTCTCTCTCTCTCTGTTTTTTGGCTGCTCTCTTTGTTTACTGCTCCCTCACGTACTTCTCCCTCCTAACTCCTCTCTGTTTGCTCGTCTTTTCTTTCAGAGTCTTGCCTTTCATTTTTGCCCTCCTGTCTCTTTTATCCTTTGTCTGTCTTTATCGTTCTTGATTGGGCGTGTATAAGGTCCATTTCAAATGCAAATGGTGCCGCTTGGATTGATAGAAGTTATGTGCTGCCAATAGCAATTTGTTCAAAGGAAAGTTTGGTGCATTTTAAATCCAGGGTTTTTTTTTGGTTTTTGTCTTCTTGAGAGTATCTGACGTGTTCCATTAAGACAGACATGAAATCCACCAAAAACAGACAGAATAATCTAAAAAATTAAATTTTTATGTTTTATGTTTTTAATTTTATGTTTTATTCTTTACATGATGAAATGCAAATTTTTACATTATTTAATTATTTGATAGGATTGGAGATTATTTCATAAAAATGGTGCTCTACGTTGTGTATTTTAACAGCAAACATGAGGTAAACCACTGACATAACTTTTTATGGAAAGGATTTCTGCAGGTCTTTAAAAATGTTAAAAAAGTTTAAAATCCAACATTCAAAATTTTAGGTCTTAAGTGTCTTAAAATGTCTTAAATAGAATTTTGCCAGATCTTCAAAATTGAGTGAATTATATATATATATAATTATATATTATATATATTATAGGTTACAGTAACTTCAGTCCCTCTTTTACATGTATTTCAGGGGAAAAAACTGTACTGATCACAATGTAACGTATAAAATGAAATCAATATGGAACTTATAACTACCAATGTATTAATGCTCTTAAAAGGTTCTAAAAAGTCTTTAATTTGGCTTGTGGAAACCTGCAGACATCCTGACCCATTTTAATTGGCTTATTTAAATTGTGGTGCAGAAATGGTTTTGGAAAATGCATTGTTAAATAAGTTTGAAGGTCATATTTTAACTAACAAATTATATTTCTCTAAACTTAGGACATATTTTCTGTGGAAAAAAAATGAAAAAACTTTTCTCTCCTCACAGTTTCAGACATTTCTGCAAAAGTAGCATTGGATGAAGCATGTTTCTAAAAGTATTTGTAAAAAAAAAAATGTAAAGGCAGACTGACAGCAGAGAGTGAAAAAATGGCACTCTTTAGTGTGTTCTTGGGGAATACCTGGCCTCTAGTATCCCCTGTTGTGATCTCTGGTAGCCTGAGCACTCTCCTACTCTCCTGCTCCCCATTAGACCTGAACAAACCTGCAAGACAAAAATGGCCTTTCCCTCAGCAGACCTCTTGAGGGGCCCTCATAAAGCGTGATTATCTTTTATGAGTTCCTCTCTCATTCCCAGGTCTGGCTCGCTGACGAGAGCGGTGCAGCCACTGGGCCTCCCGGCTTTATCAGGCTGGTGGACGGGGAGGGACGAGGGAGGGGAGCGAGAGGTGAGGAGAGGTGAATGAGGTGCTTCTGGGAACTTTCTCCTGCAAATCCTCTTTGTGTTTGTGCAGGCACTAGGTAGAAAGACATAATCTGAAACATGTGTCATATGGGTTTTGGTTCAGTATGCATCTTGTGGACTATGTCCACAGCACTGTTTTCCTCCTGAATTTGACTTTCGGTAGGATAAACTCTGATTCATAAATGTTTGTGGCTTTTGATTTTGAGAAATTTTCCAAAGAGAAAGTATTTGTTTTATTGTTATTGTCGTGTGTGTATGTGGTAAAATTAGTAGTGGGATGGTTGAGCCACGGTTGGGCATTCTGGAGTTTGCTTATGTTAACTTAACTAAAAAAAAACGTCAGTAAGGTCCCAATCAAACAGAGCAACATACAAAATACAAGGCAAAATGCACTGGCTTTTTTTGTAGAAGCTGTTGCTCTTCTTAGCCTAACTGTGATTTTGCTGCAACATAATCTCAGATTATTGCTTTTGATTTAGTTAACTTGAAGTAGTTAATTTCCTAGTTAGTGGAAGTTAGTTAATTAGCTACCAAAATATTTGCATAAAATGGATAGCTATAGGACACCTGCTCTGGCTTTGATGGTGAGAAGCTGTTTTATGGGAAAAACCTGGAGAAACAAAGATCTGTGTTGGTAAATGAGACCCTCAGAAAGAGGAGAATTCACAGGTCATTTTTGCAATTTACTCTGGTTGAAGTTGAAAGTGAGTTAGTGTTAACACAAACCATGAACTGTGTGATACCAGTTAAACATGCAATATGTAAGTTTTGCCACTAGGGGTCTCCCTCAAATTAAAACAATAACAAAAGACGCTGTTTGATGACATCTAAAGTTGCATGGGATCATGCAACTTTTCGTCGATCGTCTTTTCACAGACGTTCAACTACTTCTCTGTGGGCTTGACCATTTTGGGAAACAATTGTGATAATGTAAGTACTCATCTCAAGAAATTATATAACGTATGTTGAGCATTTTTAGACATTCTAATGGAGGAAAATATATTATGGCTTTGACTAGAACAGTGCAAGAAACAAAAAAACAAGTTGTCCACCAAATCTCAAGTATCACATTGATGTGTCTCCAGGCTGCTGTCATCTGTTCAAATCATGGTAACTACAGTGGGTAAAACCATATACCTGGGTATCCAAAAATGATGTGAGGTGCTTTTTTCAACTTTGAGTGTTCAGAGCTCTCCTGCAAAAATGCAAGGTGCACCGAGCACCTAAAACGTGAGTGCCCAGGGTGCATTAGCAGCACACAAAACACTTCCTGCTTATAGAAAACAACTGAATAAAGACACTTCTCACTGCAAAAACTGCTGTCTGTCTGATCAGGGCCTTCTCCTTCTTGCTAAGTGTCTTCTGATGTTGCAGTAAAGTTCTGGATATATTTTCAAAGTTTTTGCCAAGAAGATTTGAATTTGATATCTTCTGGATTTGTGTTTGTGTGGTCAGCACCAGGAAAGACCATAGGGCATCTTTAGCATGCCCTACTACCTCTCCTCCCTACATCTGTCTCTGCTTTGACCAAGACTGCTCCTACACCAGTGAAAATCATCAGCGGGGTTTGCTAAAGGCAACATCAAAACGTGATCTGTTTTTTTCTCTTTGCTTTAACAAAAGTGTAGAAACATCTGAGGGGACGGTTGCAAAATGTGTCCCTTTTGTAGAGAGCATCTAGGAGGGCGGATGTGCGGGATGGCATGAGCGTGCCTTGAAATCACCCACAAAGGCACAGCCGTAGCCTTTGGCTGGGGATGGTTATCACTTGCATCCGCTGCCACTGCCTCCAAGACACGCTGGCTAAAACACCAGCACTCCTGGAATCTGTCAAACTGTCAGCCGCAACAGGAAAATAAATAGAAGGGAGAAATGGAGTAATAGTAAAGAACCTTGAAAGCACAATGCCTGACTGAAAAAAAATCTCCCCTGCAAATGGCTGATTGGTGGCTGGCCTAGGGTACGCATTTTGGCAGGCAGCAGCATGACAATGGCGTTTCTGAAATAAGATAGAGAGCCTGAGCTACGATGAAATGGTGGCTGCTAGCATTGTCTTCACTAGCGATTCTTTGACTTCCCTATGACAAATCCCAGTAACACAGACACTTGGCAGACCAAAGTGGGACGCTCTACGCTATAGAGGAGGGCCCCTGCACATGAGAAGCCAAAGAGAACCTTTAAAAAACGAAGCAAGATGTAATGCAGCTTTTTTATGCTCATTCTGGGCCTGTGATAGCTGCAGTGGCATGGATTTGTATCCCAGCTACACTGAAAGGGCTGCTGAATTGGATGGAGCTTTAAAGTGAAGCAAGAAAGCTCTGGAAAATCGGCCCTCAAAGGCACATTTCAACTGGAAAGCGTTTCTTTTAAGCTGTCACTCCTTGGTAGTTGACAATCCTATTATGGCACCAACTTATTGTAATTAAGAGGGAGACGAGATATATGGGCAAAAACAACATTCATCAGACCACCTAAGATACAAAGATCTTTGTTGTTGCTGTGTGTTCGGGGGCTAACGAAGTGCCGAGCAGCCAGATCACACTATTTGCATTGACATGTGAGTGATGTAAATGGTATCCAGAAGCCAATTTTTCTTTCTTTCTTTCTGTCCCTCCATCCCTTCACTTGCGGGCACCACTTTAAAGAGACGTAATGGAAAATAGGTTTTATGGCTTTTCTTCTCTCCCATTTTAAGAGGTCAGAGAAATGGAGCCTTCAAAAGAAAATCTGAGGAGGTAACGATCCCTCACCTCATCAACTCCTCTGCTAAAGCCTAAATACGTTTTGCACTGAAATTGTGCCCAAAGTCCGAAATAAAGCAGCTAGGAAGGGATTGTGAGCGGCAAGTCCATATACTGCTATTTATTTGCCTGATAACAGGATTGTGTCTCTTTCTTCTTCACTCTCTCCACAATGGGCAGCTTTTGAAGCAGGAGCAGATGATAGAGTGGCATCAGCTACCATTGTAGTCACTTAGAGATATCCTAAAAGTTAGGTCCGATGACAGTAATGCAAAGCCCCCGGTGCATTGTGGGTAAGAAGTGTGCACATGAGGCTATTTGGCAAGTGGTTGTTCTCCCTGGGGGCAATAAAACCTGACCTTTGAACTGTTTTTACCTGACATGCTCCCACACAGCAATGATGGTGACCATAAGACTGAAATTAATATTATTATCTATCTATTATCTATTATCGTGTTGCACCAACAAAGATTAATTTAATCTAAGATTATTTTTCATCAGAGTTTAACAAAACTAGGTTTAAAATGAGTAAATCCAGATTTTAAGCACAGTTAAAAACTAATTTAAGTTTAGTAAATCCAAGTTCACCAATGTAAACTGAAATTAAATTTAATCAGTAGGCTATGGAGATGTTTGCTTACTTAAGTTAAATTAATTTGGAAATTAATTTAAATGTTCTATGGGTTGCTAGCTAACTAAATTTAACAAGACATGGTTTGCTAGTTAGCTAAAATGTTTTTTTTTAATGTTACTACCTAGCAAAATAAATAAATACATAAAATGTTACAGTCATATTGTTTGGTTTCTGGGTAAAAATGTGAAAATGTTACATTTTTTTGCTAGATAGCTAAAAAGTTATTTAGCCTACTTAGCTTACTCATGACAGCACGGCAGAGAAGCATTTATCTCTCCTTTGAGAAAAAAAAATGTTGGCTGAATTATCAACCGGTGCGAAATAAAAAAGAGGCATCGTAAAACTCGGGTTGAGTCTGTCCCTTTGTTTTGCTCAGTTCATCTCAGAAAGGAAGCTATTTTAAAAGTTAAACATCATCTAGTGTAAGGTTCAAGTTAATACTGGGTTACATTGTAAACTGGATTTTAATGTTTTGGTGCAATAGAATGAAATTAAATCTTGTTTAGAGTAAAAACTAAACTTGGGAGATTTAAATTTAATTTTCTTAATTCTGAGCCAGTTTTAAAGTTTGGTGCAACATAAGTTATAATATGATTTAATTGGGTTTAAATAATCCTTGTTGGTGAATCCCAGCCTATGAGTTCAGCTCTTCATTTAATACCTTAAGTATGGCTATTAAGGCAAAGGGTCAACGATTTTTAGTCTAGTTAGTATGAATCTTTCCATCTGATACTCCCCTTTACCTCTTTGATCTCCATTCTTTGCTCCTCTTCTATGGACCTGTCTTGTGTTACAAATGAAGGTGCTGAGAGGGTCAAAATATCAAGGGCCAGACTGCTGACGTACAAGTACATCGAGATACTTCTTCAGTGCTTCTCCACACCTCTGGCAGCTGTGTTTTAGGGCCGTCACTCATCCTCTGGGAGCTTGTCTGCAGAGAATCTGCAGCTGTGTCACAAATCCCCTCAACATCATGATTGTTCAGTGGAGAACTGACCGTATTATCCTTATTTCAGGGCTTTCATATGTATTTAAATCACTTTTTGTTTTCTTTCTTGGCAGTGACAAACATGAGCTTGATGGATCTGGTGTCCATCCTTTGGAAATAATATAAATAGACTAACTTTATAAATTTAAAATCTATCCCTTTGTTCATAGAGGAACTCTGTCGCCTACAAATGATGTTTATACTACTAATTTCTTTTGCCAGTTATGTTTTGATAGGAAACATCTTTTCTTTCATCGATTATCTTCGGTGGAAATGTGGCTTTTATGGACATTATATGACAAAAGACTACTGACTGAGAGCAGCTAATAAGCAGCTCATGTCTAACTATGTAGCATGCACACTGTGCCTATCAAGAACCTGGAAGCAGTTGGTCTGGACAGTGCAGTGACATTTAAACAAAAAGAGTAGTCTGAAAAGATTAGATAATTAGCTTGTATGCAAATCAGACATATTTCTGCAAACCCTTTGTTTGTTCATCCAAAAAGATGGAACTAGCAGAGCATGAACTGAATTTATTAATTCTGAAATGTTTGGGGCTGCGGTTCTGTCAAACACTGAGTGATAAATTAACCACATCTTTTAAAACATTTTGAGAAGGTGAAAATTAGGCAAACTAGATGGGGAAAATTTGCGACCAGAAGCGGATTGAGCCTGTCTGTATTTGAAGGGAGCTAAGCATCAAAGCAGTGCAGGGGGCTGCGTTGTGGAGGCATGACAATCGTGAAAACTGTCCAATCAACAAGTAACCTGTCAGTCTGTCTAACTTCATGTTAACTCTGCTTAGATCATTTCTAAAAAGAACAAAACAAAAGTCAGTGTAAACACAAATGTATATATTTATTCTTACTCTGGACCAAATGAACTGAGCCATAGGTGTGAAAACAACCTAAAGTATGAATAGATTAACAGATTCACATGATTAAAGGAATATCAGATGCCAAAACATGTATTCAATACTTTTGCTGGATGGTGCATTGGCACCCCAACTGTGCTGACAGGTTGGCTGTATTCAAATGAATGAGATTTCAACTACATGTTGATGCTCAACTCATTTTTGGTATTTCTACTGCTTTTTCCACAGATTGTACTCCCTCGATGTAGGCAACGCTGAACATCATAGCAACATTATTCCAGCAAGTAGGAAACAACACACACAAATATGGGCGCTTTGGTCTTGAGAAGCTGCATCCTTTATTCAGTGATACTGCGACTGTCCACCACAACTACACACTCACTAAGCACACAAAAATAGCTATGCTGCTCTCATAACAGCAGATAGGAAGGGATAGTGTCCTGCACTTTATCAGTTGACCACAGCGTGGTTTTGCAAGCTGACATTTTTCAGTGAATAAAAAAACTGTGGTCACCATTGATGGTAGCATGGCTATTTAAACATATGGAATACAGAGAAAACACTGATACACTTGAGTCTTAAGATACAGTGTTTTGTTATGTTGCATCTATTCTCATACACCTGTATTGTGATACATGCAAAGATTTATGGCAGTGGTTCTTTTGGTGTTGTGTTTAAATCAGATTTTTAAAAAAAGCAATACATCACCTTGCTTAGTATTGCAAAATGTTGAATCATAACCCCTGTGTCGTGATATGTTTCATATCATCAAATTCTTGCCAATACACGACCCTATGGCTACATGGCAGGAAATGCAGGATGCCCAGTGTCACATGACCGATCAAGTGGTCTGCAGTGTTTTCATGTCACCTTTTAGTATCGTCTCAGTTTGCTTGGAACCTCAACAAGAGGTGAGACAAAAAAAAAAAAGTACCAGGTACTATCAGTAATAGAAAATCAAAAAAGAATGGGTCAGGTCGAGTCATATCATGGAGTGGAAATGTGGCTGAACAAGTACAAAGGCAACCAGCTGTTCGGATCTTTCCATACTCAAGAGCAGATAACCTCCAGTGTGAGGTCATAAGTAGTAGTTTGTTAAACCACAGACACACTCACATACACTAAACCCTCTCCGAACCTTAACCATCTCTTTTCTCTTTACTTTATTCTTACCTACACTAATACATTTTCAGTCTAATACCTTCACAGCACTTTCACAGACCTAAAGTGTCTCTGGTACATTGCTGTCTGGAGGCTCAAAATTTTTTTGCTGCGCCCCTGCATGTGCGCTTACACTCACACTTAAAAAACACAAACACGCAGGTAGTATTTCTCACCAGGAGGCTCGCTGGCTCAGCTCCCCCTCTGTGCCTGTGAGTTTGGCCTGAGTGATTTACGCTGTGTGTGAAAGAGGGCGGCTGGCTGTGTCTTAATGCAGAGCACCGTGAGGGAGGGAGAAGTGGCCCGTAATGAATTGGTGTTAATGAGCTGTTAACTCTGCTCCAGCCCAAAGCAGCACAGTAACCCCTGCTGCCTGGCTTCCAGGACAACACAAATATATACAATCACACACTCGCACACACCTATACACAAAGAGGAATGTATGCGTCTGCTGAGAATGAGATTTTTCTACGCAGGCACCAGTCGTCCAACTGCACTTACAGACGTCACGTCACCCGCAGACACACTGACTCACTGTCACGTACACATGTTCACTGTCACGAGTGTACATGTACGTCCGCACATACTTCCACAGGCTCCCACGCATATACACACTCCATCCCAACACGTACTCAGTCAATCAGCCTCTCACTCCCGGGCTAAACGGGCCCCTGGCTCAGAGGCAGTAAATCTTCCTCATGTTGACATGTACTTGTGGATGGCGTACACCCAGCAGAGCTGCTGAGCAGATCAGAGTCAAATAACATTTGCAAATAATTCTCAGTGTTTGTTTTTCCCTAATGGAGAGCCAGGTGGACGGGGCTTACCACATTTCACATGAGGTCAACTGTCAGACACCAGCAGAAAAGTATTTTGACTGTATTTGTAACTCGCTTCCTGTGTTCCACCGAAGATTTCTAGTATTCATATTGTCCTGTAATGTAAATTCACATCCACATAAATAAAATAAATCACAGCAAGTATTTGCAAATGGTCCAGAATGTATGCATGTCTGTGAGGTCCTATTGTTCCTCTAACATGTGTTTCAGGATTTACTTCATCATACAACTTTTTTTTCATTGTAGAATAATCACCCCAAAAGTTTTGTTGAAATAAAATTCCTTCTGACATATTTTGTATTAATTTTATACCTTAGGGTCCAGTTATATTATGTGTTTTGTTGTCTGCTGCTTGCAGAGCTTCAGGCATCACCTTCCTCTGCTTACATAGCTTACATAAAGTGTCCCACCTTTCATGCCATTCCATAAAAAATGTTTTTTGACAGTCCGCTGCTGTGCCTCCAAAATATCCATGCACATAGATTTTTCACACTGTAGTTTCCACAGTTGGCCTGCCTTTCATCAACTTTCATGTAAAAATGTGGTAGTAGCAATCTGAAAGGGGCACAGTGTTGTGAACGAATTCTCTTTCTTGTGTTTGTTGGCCTTGGCAAGTGCTTATGAAATGTTCATAAAGATACATTATGAAAACATGCCATGTTGCCATCAAAAACTGTGGCAGTTTGGTGGCACTGTTGGAGAAATTATCCACATTTTCCATCAAATAAAACACAAATCTGCCAATGTTTCCTATTTGTCTTTGTTGAGCCTCAATATGTATGTATGTTAAAGGGATAGTTCAGGTTCAAGTGGGGTTGTATGAGGTACTTATCTATTACCCAGTGGTCCCATCAAGATGCTCCCAGTTTGGAGAAACAGAAGAACCAGTATAGGGAGCTAATGAACTGCTATGGACAGGGTCAGCAGCAAAATGGAATTTAGCCACCTTAAAAAAAACCTACCTAAAACAAACAATTTTAATTTAAGTATATGCTACATTTAGAATATTTTCACTGCTTTACCTTGCTGTCAGATAACCCTTTCTGACAGGAAATTGTTGTTATATAAGTCAAATATCTCCATCTACACACCGACCAAACTCCTTTGGTAAACACAGTCCTTTTAATTTGCAGAACACAGGAGTTGCTGGTGTTCTGCTGCCTCCATCTGTGAATTTGTTTGTGTTATTGTGTGGTTTCAGTGTTGTTAAGGGATTCATTTGGGTTCACGAAAGTCCCACGATAACAAACTGGCAGGTCGAGGCAGTGATAGATCAGCAACTCCTGTGTTCTGTGAGACAAAATTATTGTTTTTCCAAAGGAATTTGGTTGCTGTGGAGGGAGCAGTACACTGACTTACATAACGACCATTTCCTATGAGAAAAGGCTGCACCAAGGTAAAGTGATGAAAATATTCTAAATTTAGCACATACTTAAGCTGATATTGATTTTTTTTTAGGTGGTTGAAATACTTTTGCTGCTGACCCTGTCCACAGCAGTACATTACTTCGCTTTCTACACCAGTACTCCCCCTGCTTTTCCAAACTGGGATGTGCCAGCCACCATGACTAAGTACCTCCTACAACTCCACTTCAAAAAAGTCCACACCATCCTTTTAATAGGACTTGATGAGTGACCAACAATCCTAAAAAGAGGAGGATTGCGGTGCATCATTAGTTGAGTGTGCGTCTGTACAAACACAATCAAGATACATTCCTTTCCATTTTACTTGTTAAATAAATGACTGTGAGTTGGTGTCTGTTGAGGCAAGATCCCAGCCTGCCCTCTGCCAGGAGGACAAAGCGCTCCCTCTGCACCCGCACAACGCTGACTATGAGCAAATCGTCCCAGTACTGATGCTGAGCCAGATAAGCCTGCTCCACACTGTCTCACACACGCATACACACATATACACCTCTGATGTGAGAAACCAAATATGGAAAAAACACTGTGTTTGCAGTGTTTGACTCACCTGAGGGTGTGTGTGTTTGTGGTTTTAATGTGTGTTCTGCAGCATTCTGCATGTCCGCCCCCACTCAAAGCCTGTCGGAGGTAAGAGGCCAATTAATGGAGGATGCTGTTAAGTGATTTTAGAGGCATCGCTGGAGATTTAGGGGAAGGAAGAAAGATGGCCGCCCGCAAGGTGCTTTGATAGTCCCTGACAGCGTTAGTGCTTTATAGCTAGCAGCTGGTCCAGGTGTTAGCCACACATGCACATACACTACGCCTGCCTCATTAAGGTCGGCCCTAACAGGGGGGCTCTTTGCGGTTAAGAACTGAGTCTGATGCAGTGTGTATTTTCAGCCTGTGTGAAGTGAACGCACGTTAAACTGCTTGCCTCGGAGGGGAGGAAGAGAGGAAAGGAAGGAGAGATTGAGCTGGTTGTCATGCTCAGGCATTCAAATTGCCATTTGTTGTGGCATATAAAATACCCCCAGAAACAACTGGCGCGTTTATAGTTTCTCTTCCCAACGGTAGACAGAGTTTTACAGTCCGATGTTTACAGTCATCACAACCACCAAATTTGTGTTGTTGTGTAAGTGACCTTTTACTGGGCTGGCTTTTTTTTTTTTTACTCCTTTCTTCCCAAACCTGGGTGTTTTGCATTAGCATGAGCATTGACCATGTTTTTACTATGTGGTATTTAGCGCATGCTGTGGTACGAGGAAGTCCACACCCTGGAGTCCCTGGATAATTAAAGTGGGAGGGCACTGTTGCCCAGCCTTCTGAAAAAAGGATTTATCCGTTTCCTTCTTTTGTAATCTCTTAATTCTCTGAAATAAACAACAAGGAAACATCCCAGTGAGTCAGCTTTTTGTTCAATGCATTGATCAAGAATTCATATTATCAAAAACAGAAATGTATGTGAAAGTCCACAGCGAGTCATATTTCATTGCGTTCACACAAAATGCATTCATTGACCACTTTTTTTTTTCTCAAATCTGTGGTCTGTTTTTTTCAATCATACTCCAAGACCTGAAAACCACAGCACACTTCCCAAATGCTAACACACTGTTTTCAAAACTTAAAAAAAAACACATTCGAAAGCAAACGATGGCAGATTTTGTCCATTTCTGCAGGAACCAAAAATAAAATATAAATTTTAGCAGAATATTTACACTGAAATGAAACAATCAGTTATCATTTCAGCTGAAAGTCGACCCAGGTTCCCTGTTTTTAGTGTTGTTACAGACAAAAGAGGACAATTAGTGATTATACTACACGTTATTGAAATTTTTGGGTAATTACAGTATTATTGAATCAGTTCACAAGTAAATTATTATGCATTTCATATTGTCTATTGTATGCTGGAAGAAGAGAAACATGGGAAATAATGTAGTTTTGGTTGTAGTCACAAGTAGTTTGCTATGATTGACAATACATTCCACCTTATAGAAAACATGAAGAATGAGTGGCCATGTTTGACGATTTAATTTATGAAGAGAATGTGTTTTTTTACATTTTACATGTAATGTTGGTGTTCAGGTTATGAGTAAAATGCGTTTTTGAGCAGAAAATTAAATATTTGGCTAACCATATGACGTGTGTGTTGATATAAGAGTTTAGCAAAAGTATCTTAAGTATAGGTAATTGCTTGTTAATGATTGCAAAAAATGTACGTGAAAAATCATTCAAAGATAAAAGTTAAGCATTTATGTGATGCTCACTGTTGTTAGTGTTTATAGGTTAATGTCTTACACCTCATGAGTGATGAGGAGTGTTTTTTGCCTGTGTTTGGATCGAATAAGCTCATTTTAAGACATGTATGAACTGTTTTGGTGGTTTAAGTGATTTTTGGAAGTGAGTTGAACTGTTTGGCCAAGATGCATGTTGCTAATGCAGACTGTATGAAGAGCTTTGAAAAGGTGGCTTCAGGTGTAATGAGCTGCAGTTGATACAGTTCAATGAAACACTGATTAGATGTGTATTAGGGGCACCTCATCAGCAAAACCCTTTTCAGCAGGACCCTATGATGGTAGGAAGTGTGTGAGTATGGTTGTGAATGTGTGCACACTGGGGGGAGACCTCCACATCCAATAATTGTAATAAGTAGCTTAACCAACGATGAGAAGGAAAGGGGGTGGGAGGCTGGAAATAACGTGAACCATGGGGGGAGGAATACAAGAGATTATCAGTTTGGAGGGTGCTGTTTCTCCTTCGCTCCTTGCCCCCCTGCTATGGCACTCTCTTTCCCTGACCAAGGCCAACATTCACTTCAGGTCAGCCATATCTAATGTTACTGGACCTCTCCTGGCACAGGGTTACAGAACAAAGGTGTACCCTCCATTCATGTCCTCCACTCACTCCCCAGGTCTGCTAATGAACATTACAGACTGGTTCACTGAGAAGCTAAAGATGCTCGCCACTGGCGTTCACTCCCCGCCCCCCGTGGTTTCTCAGAAGGACAACGATCCTCAAAGAAAGTGTTTTCTTTTACAGGCCTTTCACTTTCTGGAGTGCCCATACTCTTATCGCCTATGTAACAGGAAATGGACGTCCCGCTTTAAGTGTGTAACTCTGTTGTGTCTGTGTGTGTGTGTGTGTGTGTGTGTGAGAGAGAGAGAGAGAGAGAGAGAAAAAAAAAAAAAGTATTAGGCTACACACATCCCCTTTTTTCTCGTCTCATGTGGCGCTGATCTGATGTTTTTTCAGTGTAAACAGAGAAAGCTGAATGAAGCCACATTTCTTGATTAATAGGTCCTGCAACATCCAACACACTATATTTGATACTTGTCCTCAAACCACGTTCCTCTTCATGAAAGTGACAGTCAGTAGACCGGACAAGGAAAGAGTATACAAAGAGCAGGAGCTCATATTGGATTCCAGTTAACTTTCACACTCCTTCCTAACATACAGTGTGCGAGCAAACTTGAGTTGACGGTGCACAGAAATTGTCCAAATACGAGCTATGAACAATATTGGCACCGCTTGTGATTTCTCCCTCTACAACTAAGTCAGTTTTTTATTTATAATTAACAATTTTCTGAAGTCAACCTTGTTTCTACATAGTGTTACTTACTTGTAATGCCAAAGAGCTCCCAATTTTCCTTCCAAACCTCATCCTTTTTGACATTAGATGTGCCTCTTCTGAAGCTTGTATATTAGTCTCTTGTTGTCCCTCTTGACTGAGGGGAAACAGAAATGTCAAGGATGTCTGCCTCAATTGTGGTGGGAGGTGAAGCAAGTGTGTGAACCTTTGCAAAAATAGAACTATAGGATGAGCTTTTTTCCAAAAAGCGATATAGCTTAGTCTTCTGCACATAGCAAGTTAGGACAACATCACTGGAAAACATGAAACAATCTGATGTTAGCCTGTTCACTGCATTTTGCAGAAGGGGTATGTAGTTCACATTATGTATAATACACCCTGGAATTCATGTGAACCGTCATCCCAAATAGTCCAACTCAGTTACTCCAGGAATTATGTTTGTATTAGATAAATCTGTAGCACACAATTCTAGTGCCAACGTTCAGTGTCAGTGCACAAAGTAGTGTGTGCTTCATATAGCAAAGCAAAAGTTATGGAAATGTATTTAATACCATTTCAAAAGAAAACAGAACAAGTTAGGAAAGTAATAATTAAATTAAGGTAGAAATGTTTAGGATAGAATATTTTAGAATAAACTGCAATAGCAGCATATATCCAAATAGAACATTTACAGGGACCATGGGCAGAAGAACACATTACCTTTTCTTTGTTGTGGCTTTGTGCAAGGAGACAAATCAGTTTTATTTCATGTGCCATTTTTCCTTTATGATGCCAAATAAAGCTTATGTAAAAAATGCAGAAAATCAAACCTGTTATGAAAACTTTTTAAAAATTGTTTTTAACCTTGTTAACATGTCCATCTGGTGTTTTTCATGTGTTACAAAACATATCAGGGGCGAAGTAAGCAGTAAACACCATGTCTGAATATTTCTTACTTAAGGTTAGGATGTGTGGAGAAGGTGGGGACTATTTGCATATTGATGAAACCTTGAATATTAAATTAAGGCAAGGTATAGAGCTATATGTAAGCCCTGTTAACAAGGCTTACTCTCCTGGCAGACCATTTTATACTGTTTAAAACATGACTGGAGGTGGACTTTAATGAGAGATTAAAGTTTCAGAGTCACCGTGTAAATGTGATTGACACTATGTGAGGTTGTTTTAATTTTAAATGTGTGACAATTTCCGACAAATAATGTAGACCTGGTGTCCATATTAAAGCCTTGAATATTAGAGGCATTTTATACTGGAGTTCAGTAAGACATTTGCAAGGATAATCAAAGTCATTGGTTTTAAACAATTCTTGACTTATTATCCAGTCTGAAGACTAACTGAAAGAAAAACATTTACGAAGATTGTCACATGAGATGCTTTTTAAAAATTCATTTAGGTTGTGAAAACAAAAGTCATCCAGTGCGTCTGACAGTAAAGATGCTGAGTGCACAAACCAAACATAAGCTCTCTGTCTGCTCAGACACCCACAGAAGTTGTTGCTTTGATCTCAGCATGAATGTGTCTATTTGTGTCACTTCTAAAACTTCTGTCAGGAAGTCAAGCCAGGCAGGGTTCTACATTTGTTGAGGCAGTGAGTTTTCGGGATGTGGTTTTTCTGGAGGATTTAGATCTCAGATGATACAGTTAGCCACAGACTGTCTTTGTTTGTCATTAGCCATTTTTTCTTTGATGGTTTTTGAATGCTATGTGTTTTTGAATTCAGACGTGAAACTGTATACTTATCGTGGGCAAGTTGAAAGCAGTTAATGATATCACAACATTATGATAATCTGACCAGAAACACATGTCACTGGAGAGACAGCAGAAGACTGAGAGTGCAGCAACATCATAACTTTAACAGTCCCGATACATTTCGGTTTATATGCTACTGTACACTCTTGGAAATATGGGTCCCAAAATGGTTCTTCCTGAAGGGCTGAGGTGCTACGTAGAACCAGTTACTTTCAAAGAACTGTTGTATCATCATCGTGACCATCAAAGGTTCTTTGAAAGACAAGGGGTTCCATTAAGAACAATTGTCATCCAAAGAACATGTTTTAAAAGAAAGAATGCTTCTTCATGAAATCTTTGGAATATAAGAGTTCTTGATAGAATGGGTTCTAGATGAAACCCTTGGAATATAAAAGGGTTCTTGGTTTAACCTCCTGGGTGGGTTCTAGATGACATCCTTGGAATATAAGGGTTCTTGATAGAACAACCTGGATGGGTTCTATGAACCCCTTGGAATATAAAATGGTTCTTGGTAGAACCCCATGGGTAGGTTCTTGTTAGCACACATAGAAGGTGGAAAGGCTCTTTATAGAACCCCTAGAGAGGGATCTGGGTGGAACCATTTACACCATACAAGCGATCTTTATGGAAACATTCATAGGGTGTTCTGGGTGGAATCTTTGACAGATGGTTCTAGTTCTATAGCCCTTTATGTAGGGTTCTACATAGAAGCCTCTGAAAGGGTTCCAAAGGGAAGCTTTATAGAAGGGTTTACTGGGAGCCAAAGGAGGTTTTCCTAAAGGGGTAAGCCTAAGAACCCTATGTGGTTCTAGTTAGCACTTTTATTTGTAAGAGTGTACATTTTGGCATGACAAAAGACATTGTGCAGAAGCTCCACCGCAGGCATGTCTCCTATATGTAACTGCATGTGTGGGCGTGTGTGTCTGGATGCAGTCTACAGAGGGGAAGCATGGGCTGCAGACATGCAGCAACATGACACATAGTTCCTCCCGCGTATCCTCACAAACCACAATGAAACAGCATTAATGATAAGCACCTGGATTCCCACAAGCTCCCAGTTAGGCCCAATTGGCGGTAACTGATAAATTGGGATGAGTGGGAGTTAGACTGCAGGGCCCAGTGAATGAACCCTTTTCACATCAGGATGCAAAAGAGAGCCGAAACAGAGAGAAGAGATGAAGAGATCCTTTATGCTGGCTGTGTGTTCACATGAGAGGAGACCACACGCTTGAGAGAGAATGAGATAGAAAAAGAGAAAGAGAGAGGGACAGTGTCTTTCCCAGACAGCCCATGAGAATCCAATACACTCCCACGCGTCTGGGCTTGTGTGTGGCCCGCCGCACACACACGCCACATGTGTCCGTGTTCATCCCCTCCTCGTAACATCAACCCTTCGCTCCCTCAATCCGGGCCACACTCCCCGCCGACTTTGATGCGTTTTTTATTCGATGTGTACGACAATAATCTTTTTCACCCCTCCAAAAGAGCGGGCCATGGGAAGAAAGGCCCTGCTCTCGAGGCTTTGCTTCATCTTTTGCCCCGGCTCTCCAGCGAGACAAAATCGCTTCGCCGGCACCACAGTGCGGTTCAACTGCAGCTGAAAGGAGACGGGGACCAAATCCCTCTCATACACAACAAAACAACACTGTAGCCTTTTCAGTGTGACTGCCCACAAGGAAAGGGCCCTTTCTGTCCGTGGCGGACACAGTGTCTATCTATCCATCCACTCCCCACAGATGTTGACACTGTTTGTTGCGGGTTAAGATGCCCTCTAAAGACCATTGTTCCCCTTGTATCTTCTCCGTTATTGAGTTTTTCCTCTCTTTCCAGGCAACGGCCGGAGGTAGAGAGCGGAGAAAAGCGGTGAAAGACCTCCGGATGGCAGTCCACGCTCCAGGGGGCCTTTCTGCCCAGGGAGACCCCGGCAAAGGGCTGCATTGTGGGTAGCAGCAGGCAGCCGCAGAGGGCTGTATGCTGGAAGTATTGTGTTGCTGGATAGACCCGAGTCCCTCTCCAGAGCAGGGTCAGAGGTTAGCCCCCCTGTGGGCTGCTCCATACCTGCCCTGCCCTGTCTCCCCCTTCCACTCTCACAGACACAGCTACATACAATGGAAACCAGTCAACACACCACTAAGGAGACCCTTAAGATTGAGAAGTAGCAGAGCGGAGAGACTAATTCAGTGCACTCTCCACTTTTCGATGAATAGCTAATTCGATTAATGGGCCCATGAGAGGGAATAACGAGCGAAGCAGGTCAGAGGCTCCCGTCTCAGCACTTCAGCAGGATAAAAATCTTATCGCAGACTCAAAACAAAAATCTTTTGATCACATCTCAGCTATCAGTATTGTTGATGCGGGAGTGAGTCATAAGGTGGTGTATGTACTTGTGTGTGTGTGTGTGTGTGTGTGTGTGTGTGTGTTTGTGTGTGTGTGTGTGTGTGTGTGTGTGTGTGTGTGTGTGTGTGTGTGTGTGTGTGTGTGACTGTGGCCGTGCATGTGTGTGAGACAACGGGATGGTGAAAGAGCGTGTCAAACATTTGCATCTATGCTGAGCCAGATCCCACCCCTATCGCCTTATCTTGACACCCCTGTGCATACAGGGAATGCTCGCTCTCATGCCTCCATGCACCGTCAGCACTTCAAACATAAACATAAAGCTCTGCTTATTGTTAATCAGAGGTGTGAACTCAATTCAAATAGGGCTGGGCAATATCTTGATATTATATGAATATTGTGATATGAGGCTAAATTTTGGATATCTTATATCGTGATATCGTATAAGTGTTGTCTTCTCTGGTTTTAAAGATGGTAATTCAGTAAATTCATGTGATTTTCTGAACTTACCAAACTGTTCTAGCTGTTGTATTATTTCTGTTTATGAACTCAGTCATTATATCCACATTACTAATGATAATCTATCAAAATTTCCATTTGCTTAATATTTTCTGAAAGAACCAATATTCATCCCTACAAGTTTGTCACGATGTTGACTTGAAAATACTTGATACCGCCTAAAGATTAAAAGTCAGTTATTTAAAAAGTGTCATAAATCAATTAATTTGCCTTCATTTCCTGAATCAGCTAACATATCATTCTTAGCAAGTTGACACTTAATTCCCCAGATCCACTTTGTTTGAATGAATCAAGTTGCAGGGGAGAACCTTAAAGAACTGTTTCATTACTGAGGTCCAGCTGGAAAAAAGTCGCTACCCCCAATTACTTTCTTAATTAATTATGTAGTTAACAGTAGACATTTAATAAAAGTAGACTTTTGACAACACTTTTGAAATAATTCACACATCAAAGTGAATCAGAAAAGAGTCATAGTGATGATGTAACTAAAGTTTTTACTGTGAAAAATATATCTCTACCATAAAACATCTGCTTTTAGAATGGAGTTTGATTTAACAGTCTGTCCACTCGAAAGACCGCCAATCAAAAAAAAAAAAAAAATCCCATACTGAGGCTATCAGTCCTCTGCAGCAGCTATAAGTTTGCTGTCGTTTCTTCAGCAGTTCTATCTGAACAAAGGCATAAAAGAAGTCGAAACTCAAAGTTTTGAACTTGGGTCTCTGACTTGTCTGTCTTAACTTGGTACTTAAATGCAAACTACTTGAGACTTACTTGTGACCTGCAACATAATGACTCGGTCCCACCTCTGTTGTTGACTGATTGTTTGATTTGATTTGACAATTAAAATAAATAAATACAGGATATAAATTCATGTACAATTTTTCAAAAAACTGTCAAGTATAACTCAAGAAAGCTTGTATGCTTATTTCCATTGTGTTCCTTGATGGATGGGTGTAAGGATCGTCACCAGCAAGTGACAAACTGATGGCTCATTCTTTCAAAAACACATTAAATACAATGTAATAGACATTATACAACACAATGAAAGATGAAACATTTACAAAAGTTAATAAATACTCAAACTGCATGCGTCTGGAGTTGTGACACATCTCAACAGTTACCTGCGGTATATGAGATTGGAGTTCCTGAAAATATAGTACAATATCTTGTTTATGATGTTTGTGATTCATTGGCTGTTGTTTATGTTTATATATTAACTTACTCTGTGAAATTGGTATTCATGAAAACAGAAGAAAACCCTCTCCTCTCTTTAAAGAGGGAATCATATTAAACCTTTATAACAGTCATTTAGCTATAGCACCAATGTTGAGTTTATGACAGAGTATTCATGCTGGTGGTCATCACTGATTGGTGCTGTCAGTGGTGATATATGAGTGTGAAGGGGCATCTCTGACCTCAGATTAACAGTACATTAACCCTCTCCCTAGGCGAGGCCAGCGTGCCTCTTAAACCCTGACCCCCTGTCCCTTCACACCACCACAGGGGGTCCACAGTCGCCGCTCTCCCCTTCATACTCTCGCATTGTGCCCTCCCTGGACTATTGTGTGCGGTGTTAAATAATGTGCCGTCTCTGTCTCTCAGTTCTCATACTTCTAAAGAACATCCAGGGCTGCAGGGCCAGAGTCATAGAGTCCAGTCTGAGTGTCGTCCCAGAGGGGAGCTTGACCACGAGCTGCAGGTAGCTTTCATGGGAGCCTGGCAGGCCAGACTCCTTCCCCCAGTGTCCTGCTGCTAGAAAATTTGTTGTCTCCCTCTGGGTGACTTTTTTTGGAGTGTCAACCATGGGGCCCCTGATGGGAGATTTGTTGATATGATAACTCGATTAGGGCTCCAGGATGGATGACAATTTGGCAGCTAGCCAGTCAGCAGCACCCAGGGAGGCACTGACTCGTCTCCTTAACCTCTCCTCAGGAGGCAGCAATTAGTGCTAGTAATTGGAGAATTAGCAGTGTTGCTACATGTATTCTCTACTCTCTTTTCACTCTCTTTGGGATGAGAGTGGTCGAGAAAACAAGCAGCTGAAGACTTGTGCAATCAGCACCCTCTGCCTTCACTATATTCATTTCTTTGTATTTCATGACATAATTTCTCCTACTGAGCACCTCTGAAAACACAAACATGTTTGCATGCACAAAATATTCTGTTTTTTGCCCTTATTCTGAAAAAGACAATAGGCCTCATACACACAGATTTGATCTTAAATTGTGATTGTGAACAATTTCGGAACTTTTGTGGCATTCATCAATATTTGCATACTTCCCATTTGTTGTCAGGTAGGATCAAAATTTAATACCCTTGACAACACGCAAGCCAATACACACACAGAGCAGACCTGGCTGCACCTGCTGCACCACCAGCAGAGAAACCTCTTCATTGACTGGCTTTAACCCTTATTCCAAAAAGACAATGAGCCTCATGTATAAACTGTGGGTGCAAACAACTAAATAACTTTTGAGACATTCATCAATACTTACCCATTTGTTCTTAGGTAAGATCAGAATTTAAGTGTTTCCTCAACATTGTGTTCTACCCTGTCTGCTTAAGAGTTTTCTTTTATCTTTTTGCTGCCTTTAGGTAGCATTTCATTTTCCCTTTTCTCTATTTTTCTTTTTTCCCCTGAGTTTAACATCACTTCTGAAAAGTCAGTAGCTTGTTTGTTTGTGGTTTGCACAGAGTACCTAAGTCTGCTGCCATTATATGGATTCATTGGGACATTTGTATGTGCTATTTGCAAATTTCCTTGCATGCGTGTCCAATTAAGATAAATCATGATTCATCTTAGGTGGGTATAAAAAAGAGTTTAAGCTTTCAGTGCACAATTCATGAATCCTACATGGGATTTTTTAAAAATTTCCTCTTATTGCTTTGTGTGAAAACAAATATACAAAAAAAAAATAACAAAACATTCATGCATGAGACTCATAATAAAACAGGATTCATTCAACTGTGCAAACATAGCCTAATTTTTTCAGTCATTCAGACAGCTTCTTGAAAAGATTGGCATTGCGATATTTCCGCATTTTCAACAACCTGTTGATATTTAAGTTTTTCATGTTTGAAAGTAGATGTGGTTATCATTCTAACCAGAAATGTGGGTTTACTTGTGTGCATGTACCTTTATCCCAGCCTTGAAAACGGTCCGCTTGCTGACCATAAACAGTCAAGAGGCTGTGCGTCACAAACCGCAGAAAAAAAAAAACAACTGAGACACATATTCTGAATGGATATTAGGAGTACAAGGCCAAAAAATGCTCCTAAAACCGGAAGAAAACCAGTGTAGCCCACATGCCTTAATCTGAAAATGTTCCACTCGGAGTAGGGAAGCAGAATATTCAAATTAAATATGCTTTTTATATGACCTGTGTCAAATTCAGAATAATGTCAAATTCTGAATAATAGTGAGACATCAGTGTGCACGTATACATAGTCAACATATTTAACATCTAAATATTTTGTTGCTGAAAGGAAGGCTTGCCATGGTCAGTGCCTTTTCTTATTTCTCACGCCATTCTTTATGTGGCTCCATGCCTGCATTTGAGAAGAGATAATTCAATTAATGCAGCCAAGGCCTGCATTTCAAAACCTGCTCTTTTTGTCTGAGAGATTTGCATCATAAAACTCGCAGCCACACAGCTGAAGGCCCTCTAACGTTTTACGCTTTGTTATGAAAGCAAAATGAAATATACATTCATTTTCGAACAAGGCCAGAACCTCGACAACAAGATGTCCTCATTGTCTTCTCATGGAAACGTTCCCTAACTGCACAATGTCACTTCATCACAAAATACAAAAGCAGAATGTGTTGGGAGTTCTGTACACGTGTTACCTTTAAGTTTTGTTCCCTGAAGTTGCAATGAGTTATAACAAGAGATGACTACTCAGAAGGTCTGGTGGAGAAAGTGTGGTGCCACTTTACAATAAGACTACCCTTATAAATCATTTATAAATGGTTTATAATTAGGTTATTAATTAGGTTGCAAAGACCTCATAAATCATTAATAAGCTCTTACAGTACATTAGATAAAAAATGGAAAGAGCGACCTGTTGCTTACTGAATAGTGAGCCCACTTTTATCTGTACAGTTAAGCCTCAGATCTCATTCCTTACTTAGCTTATTTTGTCTTCGCCATCAGCAGCATTTATACCTGACAGCATCGTCATGGTAATACATGACATTTTCAACACGCGCTGTTTTGCCCGTTTTAAATGGTAGTAACTCATGGATTTTGCTGAGCCCACATCAGTGTTTGAAAATTGTTATAACTTGTCTGTAATTGTTATTTAATCGTTGATAACGTGCTTACAGCCTAATAAAAGCTATAATATGCACAATAAAATGTCTAAAAATGTTAAACATATGTACTAACATTATCCCAAATGTTTCCAACAATGTTAAAACACAGAGAAGTGTGTAATTTATTCAAGGTGATGATGTGTTTCCTTGCTAGCTGCTAATAACCTTTGAGAAAACATGGGATACACTGGACACATCAGAGAGAGAGGAAGGAAGTCAGCCCACTGACTAAATGTAACATGAATAAAACTTTAATATTTCCTCATCCACAAACATGATTTCAGCCTGAGTCATGTCAGATAGATTTCTCTCAGCTATGATGGTTACTTAAAAGTAAGGATAGCAGCTCCAATGCACGCCACATTGCGACATCATCAAACCACATTTTTTGTCATTGTTTTAATGTGAGAGAGACCCTTAGTGGCAAAATTTGCATATTGTGTGTTAAACTATTTATGAATCATTTACTCAAGTAGTCTTACTGTTAAGTGGTACATAAAGTTTCTCAGTTATCCAGATTACAAAATTCTGCATTTGGTTTAAGAAAAGCTGCTAAATTGTAACTTGAAAATCACTTTGGCCACAGTGGTTATGTGCTAACAGAGATATTTTATTTAAGTGTTTTAGTTTCTTCAGCAAAACCTTAAGAGTCAAGAAACATTATCTCGATTATTACTCAAGATAAACTACTATATATATTAAACTGTGTAGTTTGGAATTGGTCCTAGCAGATAATTTAATTTCTCATCATTTCATTAATTTTGATAGATGATGAAAAGTTATTTCCACAAATTTAAAGAATGTTTAAAGAATTTGCAAAGGTGGAGAAGGCAGAGAGGTTTAGACATGAGTCTACTCAGTCATTTGTGATAAGTCTTTTTCCTTCTTTCCTCAAGATTTTTATTGTAGCTCTGAAGCAGCCACTCGGGTCTGTGGAGCTTGTCGACTCTGGCGACCTCTGACCTGTCATGCACTGTGGGTTTAGCCTGACGTATTCAAGGTGTTACCATCTGTGCCGTACCCCCACGCCCCCACCCCACCCTCCGTGTCTCTCTGTGGACAAGTCCTCTGTGTGCAGGCCCACTGGACTGGAAAAGTTGCTTACAGTGGACTGTTTGTTTGGCTTTGTAAATGTCTCAGTCCTGGAGAAAGGTTGAACAGAGGAGTCACAGGGCTCCTGGAGGACACTTGTGCTGTGTTTTCTCTCTTTTTGGTTAACGGTGCACAAGCAGGCTGTGATTCTCTGCACCTACGAGTTAACTTGTAACCTGGTGACCTCTGACTCTGTGTGTCTATACAGAACAAAAGCTGTTTCCAAACTTAACGTGTGTGTGTGTGTGTGTGTGTGTGAGTGAGTGAGTGTGTGTGTGTGAGTCTGTATGCTGCTAACTGCCTCGAGCAACCAATATATCTCACATAGAAAATACCAGTGGTGATCAGAAAGTCTAATTTATTCAGAAACCTGTTTTCATTACAATAAATGAACATATATAATGAATTCATTAGAATCTAAAAACACATATTTTCACACTTTAGTCATATTTTGAACCATAAACGTAAGCCAGATCAATGGTGCATACTGATTTATCATGTAAAATATACAGTAATCTTTAAATTAATAACTATATATAGAAGCAACTTTTTGCAAATGGTTAATAAGCAATTAAAAGAGCATGGGATCTCTGGGATTTCAAATGTTCTTATACTTCATACTGTGAACTTTTACACATTTACTGGTAACTACTTTACACAATACTACACAAAATCTTTACAGCTCTTTCATTTTCCTAACATATTGTAAATATTTTTATATTTTAAATTATTTTATTGTCAATTTTCTTCTTTCTATTCTTCTTTCTGTTCTCTTTCTATTCTTTTTGACTTGCAGCACTTGCTTTTTATCTTTCTTTCTTTTTGTTTTCTGTTTAATATGTTTATTGTTATCCACCAAAACACCAAGACAAATTCCTTGTACATGGAAACCAACCTGGAAATAAACCAGACTCTGATTCTGAGGGGGGAGATGATGAAAAACTATGGAAAAAAATGCTAAAATGCATAAAAACAGGAAAGAAAGCCATATGCAGATGAGAGAAAAACAAACTTGCCTAGAAAATCAGAAAGACAAATTGGTGATGCCAATGTTGCATTAAATTATTGTATTAAGACTAACAACTTAGAAAAATAACCTTGTTTTCTACTTCACAACTATGCATTTTTGAGGTAATCTAATGGGTTTTAAATATGTGTCAGAAACCCAAGTGCACTAGAGTTTGCTGAACCCACAGAGGAGCCTGTAATCCTTTGATTGACATTTACATTTCTTTTTAAGATAAAGTATGGAAATCATCAAAGTTTGATGGCAACATCATGCAGAGAAGAAGTTACAAAAGGTTGCAACACATGCAATACATATTCACAATGATGAAGACACCTGCCAGAGATGGGACCAAGTCACTGATTTGCAAGTCAGAGGTGAGTCTTAAGCCTTTGCACTCAAGTCCCAAGCCCCAGGTTTCGAGTCCTAAACAACTCATAATGTGCTGTTTACCAAATGTTCTGATTCAAGTCAGACTGTGCAGTAAAATGTACTGTAAAATATCAAAACTCAAAAGTATTTGTTAAGCAGAGCAACCCTTTCTGACTGTTATATTATGGTATTTCATTATTATTACATATACATTCACGTTAAAGCGACATATTATGTTCCAGTGGGCTGAAGGAAGTCAATTTGAACCACTCTACTTTCTATGTTGTTGGGTGGTTTAATCAGTTGGTTTCCAACCTAGGGGGGCAGATCCCCACTAGGGGTCACCAAAGCCTCACTGGGGGTCATAAAGGCCTACTTGATTTAGTGAAATAAAATAAAATAAAATAAAATAAAGTAAAATAAAATAAATACTTAGTATGCCTATATCTTAGCATTTCACTGATGTCTGTGAAGAACACAAAATCAAATAGTTATTCTTAAAGTTTAAGCTATAAAAGGATAAGGGGATGATGAGGACCTGAACACAAATTATATTCACAGAGCCCTCACTCTCTGCTAAACAGCCTCATCCTGTATTAGGTAAATTAAATTAAAACAGCCAAAGAGTTTTAGGGAGAGAAAAAAATGAATTTGTCAAAAATAAGTAAATGTAATATGATTGTAATAATAATAATAATAATAATAATAATAATAATAATAATAATAATAATAATAATAATAATAATAACATTACAGACAGATAATTGTACAAAAAGTCCCTAAAAATATCAGGAAAACTTCATCCAAATCACTTGTTTTACACGTACTTCCTGAAGTTATTGTGTTGACTCTTTGGGATAATTGTACAGTTTATCAGTTTTTCAGTGCTGTTATGGTTATGCACTGAATATAATATGAAAAATCTATAAAATATATCAATTATTCAGAAGTCATCAGTTTACTCAATGATAGAAAAAAGGGTCCCTGTGCAGCTCCTTCCCAGGTCATTCTTCAAGGTAGCTACAAGCAGCACAGGGCCCTTCTGGACAAGAGGTGACTGTACTCAGACGCTTTGCGCTAAGTGTCCCTGATGTGAGATGATTTTGTCAAAGGTCCCACAGTTTAGGGGAGGAGCGCTGCCGGCAAATGTACAAGTGCACATCCACCACTGCCGTTTATTTTCCGACCATTTGCGTGCCTGAAGTTCCCCCGAGCAGCTGCAGCATTCAGTGTGTCAGCCTGCTGACGTGGGACCGACACTCGACATAGACTGGTAAATTGAGGAACATCTTTTAAAGGGAATTTCAGTGACCTCTGCGCGGTTTCAAGCATTTCTGACGATCAATCAACAGCTTAACCAGCCAAACATGTCCCAAAGCTTTAACAGATGGCGCTGTGGTGTCCACACACACCCAGGACGCTCTCTGTGACTGATGTGTCATCCTGTAGTAATGACACCACAAACAAGATGAGTTGGCCCAGACACTCATATTCATCACGTTCATCATTCCTGCTCCTCCCAGAGGAACTTGTTTTGTTTTGACATGTGAGGGAATATTTGGCATTCATTGAGTTGCACAGTGCTCTGCGGTATTGCTGATGTATTTAATAACACACAGTACATGATGCTTCTTGGGTGGCAGTACCAGGGACTTGGCAAGCTTTGATTCTGAAGAGACAAGTGAAAAATATCACTCTGAGAAGGAAGACACTGCCACCTAGTGGGCAAAAGTCTGCACAGGCTTTTACTGCTGAACAGTGGCTAGTGTACAGTAAATGTTATGCAATCCTGCCATCTAAAGGTTATATTCTATAAACTGCTCATGACACTGATGAGACTGGAGGAGTAACTATTGTTTGTCTGAAACATTTGATTCAGAGATCCTGTCATTTTATGCATTCTATACACTCTATTTTTAGCTTTAGTTTTTATTAATATTATCTCAGTGGGTTTTATTTTCCATCTTATGTTATACATTTCATGCATTAATTTTTATCCTTATTTTTTATCTTATTTTCACTAGTATTATCAGGTGGGTTGTATGTATGTGAAGATGCATTCTCTGTATTCTATTCTCATCTTATCTTATTTTTATGTTTTTTATTATCTTCATTCTATGTCTTTTTATTTGAAGCACCTAGTGCATGCAATTTCTTTGCTGTAAAGCATTGTTGGCTGCATTTATTGTATGAAAGGTGCTATACAAATAAAGCTAATTATTATTATCATTGTTATTACTATTGTTAAAACCGTTTATCTTTTTTGGTAACACTTAATTTAGTAAAGGAATATTCCTGTGTAGTAGTTTATGTGGTAATAGTAATGTGTAATTCATGTAATGAAAACCTCCTTTTACATAAACAATAGTCATCCTATATTTGTGGCAAAGATAGATCAAACTAATATCTGATCTCACAAACTAAAATAAAACATGATGCAGTTACTCTACAAGTAATCATCATCAGGAGAAAAACCATTTGTAATGCATTTCTGTCAAATAAGTCTGTACGTTCAGCTGTGAAACCACTCAAAAGACAAAGATTTCAGGGGCAGTTTTCAGGAGACATTAATAACTACAGCAAGCTTTGAAAAAGATTGCAAATACCTTCCTTCACCCTCCCCTTCCAAGCACATAGGAGAACCTATGGTGGTCATATCTAGAGCCAGTGTTTAGTTTGTCTGGTCTGGCTGTGCCCTCTGTAGATGTTTTACCTTTATTTTCCTACCACTTTGTTTTTGGCATGAGAAACAAATGTAAGCATAAAAGCTAGCCAACCTACTTTTGAATGAGTCACTTCTGATAAAGAGGTCAGCAGAGGGTCAAAAAGCTTTCTGACTTGTCTTAAAAACTGTGTTATGGTTTCCTTGTTGCAGGGACCTTTATGTTTTTAAAGCGACACTTCACCCCAAGGTCAAAAATATGTTTTTTTCATCTGTAGTGTTATTTATCCATCTAGATTTTTTTGGTATGAGTTGCAGAGTGTTGGAGATCTCGGCTTTAGAGATGTCTGCATTCTCTCCAGTATAATGGGACTAAATGGCACTCAGCTTGTGGTGCTCAAAGCACCAAAAATACATTTGAGAAACTATAACTTTATTTCTCATTGTTGTAGGTCTAAAGTGATTCTTGCATCCCCCAACTGTTTCCTGGAATTTCGATTTTTGAGTAAAAGTGTGTTGCCTATATACACCAAATAAAAAAAAGGTTCTGATATCTCATTAAAATGACTAAATATGGCGCCCCTATAGCTCAGTTGGTAGAGCATGCACACCATGTATTGAGGCTGTCAGTCCTCTGCAGTGGCTGCTGGTTCAATTCCTGCCTGTGGCTCATTTGCTGCGTGTCTTCCTCTCTCTACCCCCCTTTCCTGTCATATCTTGAGCTGTCCTATCACAATAAAGGCAAAAGCCCAAACAATAATCTTTAAAAAAAACCAAAAGAGTCTAAATATCCATCATAGCCTCCATCTCTGGCTTGGTGCCTTTTTCGCTATATTTTGCTGGTGCCAAATCCAGATAGTTTTCAATAGTAAAGGTTGCTAACCCCTGATGTAGATGCATAAATAGCACTACAGGTCACAGGGAAAATATGTACTTTTTTGTGGTGAACTGTCTCTTTTGCCTACAGTGACCATGTTGAACAGATATGGTGTCCACTGTGAGAGAAATCCTGGGGTGAGGCATGTCAGTCAACCTCTACATGTTCCACAGAGGCTCCAGTTTTGGCTTCATGAGCGAATCGCTCGCTGATTCTTCCTACAGAGCGCAAGCAGGTTTCCAGCTACAGTTGGTTCTTCCGTGTCATGTGCTCTACCACAAACAAACTAGCGGTGTCTTTCACGCAAACTTACAAATATTCTATTATAATGATGAGGCACTTCCATGTCAGAGCTGGACAACAGAACAGCATTGACCTGAACGCCCAGCAGGTGGCAGCATATGATAGTTAATCTGTGTCATACGGCCCTGTTTTTCAGATTATGGTGCTCCCTTGTCTGAAGATGGGGAGAACCCTCCAATCTCCTGGAACTAATGATGCCATCGTTTCCATGGTGCTTTTATTTTTAGCATTATATGAAATTTAGCATTTTGTTTTTGTAATATTGATGCAAAATTGTATCACTTTCATGCCCTCAAACCAAAATAACAGTGTTTTCACATCATGGCACTAATTATTAACACATTCCACAGTTGAGGAATACATTTTGTCCATCAGTTCATCAATTTCACTCTTCAAACAAGCCTAATAACATGATGTGACAGGAAGGATTTAAGAGTTTAAGGGGATGAATTTGCTAAAATAAATACAAAAGTTTACTTATCTGGTGGGTTAGGCTCCATCGTGCCCACGGCGGATGTCCCACGTCGATCAGTGGTCTATTCAGGGCCCCTAGAACTGAGTGATGCAAGAGTTTTGCTTCTCAAAAAGAGTCGCTTTCCAACAGAGAGATGGCTTTTCACAGCGTGGGTGTGCAGCAGGTCAACAAGTCAGCTCGCCAATATCCAAATGAAAAGACAGCAGTGATCTGCGCCTTTTATACCTGACCCCGGCCGGGTCATCGTTCTGTTTCCATGACGATTACTGACGCAGGTGCGTGCACATAAATTATATTTACATTTTTTACGTATTTTCTAAATATATTTTCATTTTATACATACTTGTATTTTTCCAGCAATTTGTTTGAAATTATTTGATTTCAGTTCATCATAGTAGATCAGCTGTGTAATATCATAGAAACCCAGATTATTTTTTCTTAAATTCTGAGTTATTATATTGTAAACTTTATACAAGGTAGTCAACACAGAGACTTTTTGTTGACTTTAAAACTAGCTAGCAAATAGTGTAATGTTTTTTTAAAGGGATAGTTCCTAAGAATGGATATTCACTTATTATCTACTCATCCTCATGCCAGCTGAATGTCAGGTTTAGTTTTTTTAGTCTACAAACACTGCTGGAGTTTCAACAGCCTTGCAGAATCTCCCAGACAATGTAAATGAATGGTGACCAGTTTTCAAACAGAAAAAAAAAAAAAAAAAACTGAAAAAAATCATAAAATGCCTCCATACTACTCATCTGGTGTAATCCAAGTCTCCTGAAGCTTCACTCACTTCCACTGTTTGGACAGCAGTCTGGTCACTGTGGAGTGGACTCTCTCCAGAATTCTACTTTTACTGCAGCGCCCTCTTGTGGAAAAAGTCAATCATTGCACGTGTAAGCACATCCACGCAAGCAGTGTATAAATCAGGTGTAAGGTTGCAGTGCAGATTATGTGTGACAGTAATCATTATCAGCATTTTAAGCTATAAATCCAATACATGAGTACATTTTGTTCCGTGTTGCTTCTGTTTACAAAGACACATCTTCAGATGTCTAAGTGAACACAAGAACTGCATTAAAACACTTCACTTCTACTACAAGAAGCTGTTTAATACTCCTTAATGCTTTTTTACTTTGGAACTCGAAGCAACAAGATTAATGCATTATTTAAAGTCTGTTTAAATTTGATATGTGTACTGCATAAGTCAAAATATATGATCATAATCATATATGGGTGTGATTTATAAAGGTTTGCCTCCTTATTCGTGATTTGTGTGCTGTATATGACTTCATCTACATGATAACAAATATCACTTACATAAATCTGAGCTGGTGTTTTTGCTTCACTGTATATACATATTATTATTTTACTTCTCTGATTTTAGTAGTAAATATTCCAGATTAAATTTCAGTGTTCTCCTCATGTTACAGCCTTTCTAAAGAGACAAAAACCTGGCTGAAATGTCATACCCATTATTTCTGGTCTGGTCTATTGTGTATTGTTTAAAACTGGGGCATTACAATGTTTGTTCCCAGAAACACCTTCTCCAGTCCAGTGTTGCACTTGCCCTCCTGCTCACTATGACAAAGAGGTCAGCTTGTTTTGCAGCTGTGCAGTTAAGACGGTGGACCATAGCTGGTTTTGGTCACTTGCCTTTCTTACTGCTTCTTGGAACCATGTTGGCTGGTAAGAAATGTACATTTTTAGCTGAAAAATTATATATAGAAGATTGATTCTAAAACGAGTTTTAGGTTATGTTTTGTTAATGATAATGCTGTGTGCCAAACTGACTTTTTATGATGTTATCACACCAATACAGTTAATGATCTATATATGTAAGGATGTCTATTATATTAATCTGGTTTACATTGTTTTTTCAAAATGTTTAAGTGTCACTATGACCAAATCCACTGCAAAATACTGAAGAGACATTTCTATATATTTCTGGGTAAAACAAGACAAGTTGTGTTTTGTGAAAGAAAACATGGTAATTATAAACACATCCCAGTTACTGCCAAACATTTAGCTACAAAGGTCAAACCCAGCTGATATGGAAAAAGTCAACATGGAAAAAGTTAACACCTTAGTCAGATCAGTCTCAGTATTAATGAATGAGGATGGAAGGATTCACAAATATATTTCAGAATTTGAATTTAAATGACATAAATATTTTTTAGTGCACACAAAAAAGTTATTGTTGTATATAATTCTAAAATAAACCACATATAAAAAATAAGGTTCGCTACTGTATGTCTAAACGAATATATCAGAAATCCTCAAATATATGTATATATTTGGATATTTGGATGTTGTTACATGTATATACAAATGCTACATTTACACTGCATGAAATTGAGCCACAGCAAGAGCATGTCGAGCAGCCTACATACAGACTGATCCATAACCAACTCCATAACATCTGTCCTCTGTAATAAGGTCATTCTTGGACATGGTAATCACAAAATTTAGAATAATGGGAAACAAAGAGATTACAGTGTGCATAGGATATTAAGTGCTGGAGAAGTCACCAAAACAGTCTAATCATGGATGCAAGAAGCATTATAAAAACTTTTTTTTTTTTTAAGTATAATGCAAATGCAGAGAGAGAGAGACAAAGAGAGCTCAGGATATGCTAATATGGACTAAAGTGTCGCCATGACATGAAATCTTTATTTGATCACAAAACCTTTGTATTAATAATTCTGTGGTACATCAGTGAAGTGCACTATGCTACAAACTGGAGTTTCTGTTAACTGTGAGAAACACAAGATCCTGTGAGTCATCCTAATGAGTAACTTTATTGAAATAATAAGTTAGTATCTCAAAAGAATGATTTAGTATTAAAATATAAAATAATGAGAAACTTTCTCAATCATTACTTTCAGAAAGTTTTGTTATTTTGAGATGAGTCATTATTTTGAGATACTAATTCTGAGATAAATTGTCATTAATTACTATAGATAAAAGTTATCCTGGCTATTCAAATTAATACAAAAACATGATTATTGTGCAAAATTTAGGAAGTTCTAGTACTCTCCCAACTGTAACAGACTTCCAGTGTCAGTGTTGCTGCTACTGATCATCAATTATAAAAAATTACAGTCATTATTATGACTGGCCAGCAACCCTGTGATAGAAAAGTGGGAAAATAAAAAAAAGTAAATATTGCATTTCATAGTGTTAAATTCCTAGAATGCAATGCAATCACCTGATGATATCCTCATATATACATGTGTTGGAGAGTGGGCTTTATGCTTAATAAAATAATAAAACTGATTAACACAAAATAAATTTAACATGAAGTACCCTCACAGCTATAGTCTCTATTCTGTGTTGTTTTTTTCTCATCTGTTGTCTGAGATTTCAAATTTCAAACATTGCCAGTTTAAAAATAAAGAAAATCCATACAGTTACAGGATTAGAGTCACTGTTTTGCAGTGGTTTTCTGTTGGTTTAAATTTCACCGATCAAATGTCTCAGGTTCTTTGGGAGAGTCTGATCCGTGGAGAGGAACCGCCTCCAGGTCACTGGAGGATCAACCACTCCTGCAGCATTCCTTCACCTCAGGTTATCAGTGTTTCTGTGCACATGTCTGAAAAAGGAACAATGCCAAGTTAATATTGGTGTACTCCATCAGCACAACCAGTGTACATTTTAATTGTATTACAACCACAAGATCGTAACTGAATGTGCTGTTTCTTATGGTAATGTATCCACAGTGATGCCGGTGCCGCTGCAGAGTCCACTTGACACCAACATGACAGAAATCAACATGAGACGAAGAAGACGAAGCTCTTCCTCTGTTCTGCCTCCAAAGATTCTGACTGAATCTCATCTTTCTGCTCTCAGAGATCTGGTGTCAGAAAAGAAAGTCACAGGTCGGTCAATTTCACCTTCTTGCTCAACTCAATGCAATGAAATTTAAAAAAAAAAGCTGTTATTGGTCAATTGCCTAAAATCCCTAAGCAATTTCAGGAAAACTCATCTCACAGGAAATAATCTGCTCAAAATTCAACCAAATTACTTGTCGGCATTTGTCATTTAGTCAGAGGTCATGAGGTTACCCACTGGTAGAAAAGGGATCCCAGTGTTTAATTTAGAAAACTTCACAACCAACCTTGACATCTGCACTTCTTAGTGAAACTCAATAGTCATAAAACTCTAAAATAACATTTCCTGATTAAGTTAAGGCATTTAGGAACAGACTGTCTGTAGAATCACAGAACATTGGCCTAGTTTGTAACCACAGGATGGCAGCAAAATGACAGAAAGTCAGCCTTTTAACTCTGATTATTTTTATGTCAAAGCTACTGAAAGTATTCACTGTTTCCTATAAGGTTATAGGTGGGGGTGTGAAACAGCATTTAGATTGTTTCACATTAACAGAAGCACCTTCACACTATGTGCGCACTGTGACAACACAAGAAAAAAGTAAATAAAACAAGAAAAGCAAACAAGTTGTGGGTGGGGTGGCGTTTAAAAAAACCAATGAGGTTTAGAGAAATGTTGTTTAATAGGTATGGAAACTTTGCAAATAGTAACTTTGGCTAGAAGGGGGAGACAGACATCGTGCACAGTCAGGTGTTGGGAGATTTTCCACAGCCGCCTCAATGCCAGGTCTGGCCGCCCACATCCCCCGACTCAGTCCATCACTGGACACTAAAACCCTTCACCAAAACCAGTTAAATCTTGTGTTTCTTTTGTTGTATTTTAACGATTTCTTCCTAAAGGAAAGGACATCATGTGCTGTATGAAATGTGGTCTGACGTGACTCCATTAAGAGGAAACTATACACAGTATTTCCAGTTTAAAAGATTAATGATAACACTTTAACCATTGTCAATCAATGGTAAATTTATAGTTAATTGAAATTTAGTCAATAGTTATTTAACTGATAACAAACTATGTTTGCTAATTATTACTAATGCTACAATTGTCATGGTTTTTGTTACATTTACAACAATAAAATAGTTTACTAATGTAATCACAATGTAATTTATGATTGTCTCCTATCAGGTATGATACAAATTATCATTTTTATTTTATGAAATGAAATCATATTAATTATAGCATTACTATTATTTAGCAAACATTATAATTTCATTGTTTGTTACCAGTAAAATAACTATTAACTAACTATTTACTAAGAATATTGAAGAATTTGATGAAAAATAAGAAACAGACAGGATTTTATATCTTTTGAGCATGCCAGAGACAAATTGACTAGTTGATAGCTGATATTTAATTAAAGACCAAAATCACTTGTATAAACCAGTCAGTCCAGTATAACCAGCCCAGGTCTGATTATAAGCTGCCAGATAGTTGTTTGTGTCATGTTTTGCAATAATGGAGTCACGTGCATCATAGAAATCAGTTCTGTTGGAGATCAAAGATGAAAATGCCTCTGTGGCTTACATCTGATTCATTTGCGAACTTGTCTTTTCTTGCAGTTCGTTTAGGTCTCCGTGTCTCCCTCACTGGTCCGAGCGAGCTCCTCGACCCTCAGCTCCTCCTCTCCATGTACAAAGAGGTCAGTAGGTTCACCAATACACCTAAATATAACTTCAAAGTCATAGAGATGCAGTGGTGGAATGTCACTAAGCACAATTACTCAAATTATTTATGTTAACATGTTTGTCTTGTTTGTATTGTTCTTATCTCTTTTATCATTCTGCCTTCTTCCACCTTTTGCGTTGTGTTTAATTTTACCTCAGTTTTAGTTTAACTTTGTCTCACTTTTGTTTGGGCTCACTGTCTGGCTGTGTGTTGTTATTTTGCCTCCTGGGTATCCTGTTCTTCCTTTGTCTGTCAAAGCACTTTGTAAAGTCTATTTTTAAAGGTGCTATATAAATAAAGTTAAGATTTAACTTTAAAAAAAAAAAAAGTTAGTGTCCAGGCTGCCTTAAAATTTTAAGTTGACTAAATTTAAGAAGGCAAGTTGAGGTACATTTGTAATGATTTAAAACAATGAAACTTGTTTTGTCACCTAAACTTGATATTAATTCAGCTGTATTAGAGAAAACATCTTTTTCACTAAGCTGAAGATATAAGTTGAACTAACAAGTCAAAGTTCAGTCACACAGATGAACATTACAAATAAATTTAATTTCCTTTTATATTTTGAAAAGTCAGTGTGGGTCACAGCAGCTCCCGTTGGAGATACTTTGTTCCAGCATTGGCACAAAAACATTAGGCTCTTTCAAGATGAGCCAGGTCTGCGCAGAATCGATCACCGGTGATCACCACACAGTGTGTGCCGCTTTGATCCGTGTCTGAATTGATCGCGACTTGCTCGCGGGACATGATAACCTCACAAGTTCAAGGCGGCATAGTTGGACAAATCACTCTCCAAAGTGACAGCAAACACCTGGCTGTCACCCGATCGATGATCTGACAGGCTCTGATTGGCTACAACCCTAATTTTCTGTGTAATTGCAATATTTAATGCTGGATATATTAGCCTGCTGTGCAGTTTAGATTTTGATTTGTTAACAAGCATATATATGTAGCTGATAATAATAACAAATGTTATGTGTTATTTAAATGAGCAGGTACAACGTGCATTAAAAGGCAGACAAAAGGATCATAGAACAGTAGGGGATCTCTTCTACTTCTACTTCTCTTCTACTTTACTTTTCTTCTTCTTTCCAGTAAGGTGTAGTACATCTTGAATAGTATGTAAAACTGCTGTCAGTGAATCACATGCTGGAAAGTCTTCAATGCAGATCATGTTTCTTCAGAAACTTAATTTAATGAATTCTGTACAGTAGATTCATTCAACTCATCATTTCAAGTCAAAAGACTCCGTATTTGAAGAACTCATATTTAGAAGTTCTAAAGTCAGTAAGAAAAGATTAGTCAGTTCCACTTAAGTATTGTATGATTTTACAGTCTAATCCAATAATATAATATGATTCTGAAATGGGCCATTCTGCATAAAGAATACTTTAAATATATTTTGCTGCTGTACTTTTAAGTATTTTTACACTGTAGTATTTCTGTTTTGCAATTAAGTATAGGGTCTACATACTTCTTCCCCCTTGTAAAAAAAATATACACTGTGCTTTTAAAAGTGTTAAAAATTTTAAGAAACATATGAGTTACCTCTGTCAGATATGATGACAAAAGTACATGTAGAATCTGTTTGAAGAAAAGCCAGACAACAAACACACCGCCCAACTAGTCAATGTTCAGCCAGTCTAAAGGTTAAAGGCTGAAACCTCAGAGTATTCATCTGCAAACAATAAGACAAGCCCACAAACTCAGTAGCAAAAATTTATTTAATCTGTATTTCAATTCATGAACTCAGTGGTATTTCAGACTGACAACACCTTTTAATTAAAGAGCAGACAGGGGTGGATTAAAGGATTAGAGTCTCAGGAACTCGACAGACTGCTGATGTAGTGGTGGGGCGTTTAAGGGGAAAGGCATTTTTGATCTTACAAAGGAGTCAAGCATTGCTGAGGCTAGTTTAACAGTTAAAGCGGGTTAGACAAGTGAAACTCTTGTGCTGAAGTTGGCACTTATGACTATCCTCTCTTTGTTTTTTCTGTTCTTTGTGCAGCCTGGAATCTACAACATTGGAGGGCAGGCAGGACTCTTTTCAATGAGAGTAGTGGGAATAAAGAAAGTGACCTCCTTACCCTGATTTCAACATCCACAGTCCAGCAGCCCAGGATCATTTGGATTATATATGAGAAATTCATGAAAAATAACTCTATATCAAGCTGACTTGGCTCAACCCTAGCCAAATGCCATGTTGTTTCACTGGAAGAATTATAACCCCCAACTTCTTTGTTAAAACTTCGATCGACACGTAATTCAATCAATATCTCCCTTTATCTCTTTATATATATTTATGTATGTTTTGTTGCTTTTTCTCATATGTTAATTGTTCATAGCTGAAAAGTTTGAGAAACACCGCTAGAGTGCTTCATTCAAAAGTGTCTCAGGGCCTTTCTACTACCTTGGACTGTTCCATGATCAGACTGTGCGCCTGCAGAAATCCTGTAAACAAACGGCTCGGCCTGGCCTGCATACTGTTGGAAAATGAAGTGAAGCTACCCCAGTGGTGCTGAAAAAGCGAGAAGCGGGAGGATCCAAAAAGACAATACGCACCCCAGTCACAGCATGTTCACCCTGCCGCCGTCTGGCAAGAGATACAGAAGTATCCACACTGCCCTACCTGCCCTACCACCAAACGTCTTTCCCAAGGCTGTGAGACAGCTCAGTTCCTCCTCCGGATTCCACCATGACCATTATTAGTCATTCATGCATTGAAAAGGGGAAGAATAAGGGATGTGGATTGCCCCATGTCTGTTTGCCTGAGGTCCCAAAATGACTAGATCCACCCCTGCTAGGACACGTGGGAAAATGATTCTGTTGATATGGGTGTTTTGTGATGTTTCTATATTTCTTATGGGTTGAAAGAGTTTATCACATTAGAAAACAGAAATTAGACCTCTTATCTGCAGTCTATATGTGCATTGTCTGTAACATGCTTCAAAGTTTGATCAATAAACATTTTTTAAAAATAAATCTTTCCTCTTGAAGCTCATGTTACTGTTGCTATATGATCTTTTGTTATTGTTTCATGCCTTAATTTCCATTAAAGATTAACTTCATTATCGTGTTACAAGCCTGTCATGAGGTCTGTAGTCGCCGACCGTTGGTCACGCCCACTAAACTTACCAGCCAATGGAAACAGACGCCGAGTCTTTATACCCACCCTCCCTGCTGGTGATTCTGATGACCGTGAGGAAGTTTTTCCTGTCCCTCGCCGGTCATGAACGTGGTTGTGAATGTAGTGAATGGATTGACGGCTCATTGCGAATAAAGCGGAGTCGCGCAGCCGTGATTGCGTCGGGAAGGATGGCAGAGTCGGCCTCGGCGGAGGTGGAGGACACGCTGCCCGAAGAGGAGAGGGAGTTTCGGAGGATAATAGCTCTGATCGGAGGTAAAGAGAGGATTTATCTGGTGAGTGATCCGTGTCACAGCAAAGAGGTGGACGGGGACGGCGCTGGAGTATTACAGGAGTTCATCTCGGACATGTTTCCTGGCAGCCTAGCGAACAGTAACGGACAGCTCCTCTCCTCCTCTCCGTCAAACAGCCAGTGCGATACCGCAGGTGGACACCGCGTTTGTGAGGCTGTTAAGAGCAATGAGATCCCTCTAAAAGTGAGGCCCGGGGATTTGGATTTGAGAGCCCGTCCAGAGGGAGAGGACATGGATAAGGATAAGCGGCCAACGCGCAACGGGGACGCTCAGAAAACAGTGACGAGGAGGACGAATATTTACAGCCTGAAGCGAACCATAGACTCTCCTGTCATCTTCTTCACCTTCAGGCAGACATTTCTCAGCAAAAAATCCAATCAGCTGTGTTTAAAGGAGATCCTGAAAGACGTGAAGGCGCGGACGAAACGTGCCAGAATCGCCCGACCAGCTTTGATTGGATTAGTGCACACCAGACAGGAGAGCGCCGAGACGCATCAATGTGCGCAACTTTTGGAGGGTCTGATCCGCTCCGTGTTCCACAGACATTCACCAGAGACAGTGTGGGTCGACTGTTTCATCCCCAAGACAGAGGCTAGCGTGCTCCGCATCAAGAAAAACGCCTGCAGAGTCATACAGTCATCTCAAACAGCAGGTGCAATCATATCCTCTGTCCGTGAGCTTTATTTATACGCCCCACCCCAGAGTAAACACGAGATTTTGCTCAGTGTAATTTGTTTAATTGCAGGAAGTTTGTCCTGTTTGCTTAAGCACACGTCAGGAAGGCAGATGCTTGTCGACATGAAGTTTGAACCCTGGGGGCCGTTGCAGAAACAGACTTAACAAACTCAGAGGTTTCACAAACCATACTTTCTGAAATAGGGCTCTGGCCTATTTGCCGTGGGCACATGCAGATATTATGTTTTTTGTTTGTTTGTTTTTGTTTGCAAATTGTTGATAAGTTCAGAAACCAACATCTTTGATAGTATGGGGGTGTATTAGTGCCCATGGCATTATGGGTCACTGTCACATGTGTCACTGTCACCATTAATACTGAAAGACACACAGTGGTTTGGGAGTAACACATGCTGCCATCCAGATGATGTCTTTGTCAGAGATGTCCCTGTTTATTTTAGTAAGACAATGCCAAGACACATTCTGCATGTGTTACAACGGCGTGGCTTCATAGTAAAAGAGTTCAGGCTGACCTGCCTTCAGTCCAGACCTGTCCCATTGAAAATGTGTGGTGCATTATGAAGCACAAAATACAACAACAGAGACCCCGGCTTGTTGAGGACCCTAAGTTATATATCAAACAAGAATGGAAAAGAATTTTGCTGTTAAAACTTCAACAACTTGTGTCCTTTGTTCCCAAACACTGAGTGTTATTAAAAGAAAAGGTGATCTAACATGGTCTAACCCTGTCAAGGAGGGCTTACTTGAAGCCACCACCACTTAACACAAAAATAATGACAGAAAATTAATAGTGACAAATTGTGTATGATAACAACAGCAACAATAATAATCATTTAAAAATCATTCAAAAGCAGAAAATTTGAGTATATGATGTGTAAAGAGGGTGTGTGAACATGCTGAAGCAGGTGTGTGTTTTTGAGGGAATATTAGTTTATACTGTATTGACCTCTGAGTAACAGTAAAAATACATATCACTATAGGTAAAACAAATTAAACATGGACAACAGTGAATGGGGAGAAGCTGCTACAAACAGCAGCTAAAAGTTTTTTTAAACATTTTTTGTAGGAATTGCTTTTTGCCAAGCCATTCCATAATTTGGTCCCCCTAAATTTTGTTGAAAATTGTCTTCTGCAAGTGAGAAATTTATGAAGATAGAGATCAAATAGTTGATCAGTTAAGTGAGAATGGACCTGTGAATTTGCTTTAGAATGAATATTAGATTGCCAATATGCAGAAGAAAAAGAGAAGTTAACACTTAAAGATAATAAGACTACTGTGCAAATATCACAACTCAACATGATTATTGCTGGCAAGAAAAAGGACATACATTTAGACAGCCACAGAATCCACACAAGTAACTAAAGGAATATTGTAATTATAATATGGTAGATATAGATTTGGCAAACATGTCGTGACTCGTGTTAGTGCAGTCCACTATATAGGTCATTCCATGACATTCACAAGACCACCCATTTTTCTTCCCAGGCATGGCTGCAAAGAGCCATGAACAAAAGGAGCATTCATTACACAGTCAGACCCTTAGATAAGCTGCCAAATTGTTAAACGCTTATTATTGCCTTTTCAGATAATACCCGGGATAGAGGGAACCCGCTTTTCTGGCCATTCCAATGTTTGTTCTGGCCTCGGAGAAGAGGAGTCCAGGGCCAGGCCAACAACTCTGCAACCAGCAGGAAAAGAGGTAGCAGCATGGTCCCAAAGTTCAGTTTTATTAACCTACACAGGCATTTCCTTTCCCATAGGATGCTTTCTTTCAGCTTTTCTTTTCTTTTCTCCATTCCATATACCAACATAGTACTGCTTAGGCATCTCAGGGGCTTGTAGACATTCACAGAAACTACCTAATTTGCAGATACAATCTTAACTGTAACTTAATTGTTAATTTTCTTAACATATGCAAATTGAATTTTGACAACCTCAGAGCAGACAAAACCTTGGGGACCCCCAGTGACCTTTGTTCGGTGTTGGGAACCAATGACATAGAGGAAAAAGAATTTGTGATACAAGAAGCTGCAAACCCCAGTTTTAGCATCAACATAGCAGAATGCAGTGTGGCCACAAACTATTTAGCATATTGGTGAAACGGTCGCTTACCTTTTTCAGAAATGTAAAAAATCTTTTGTTCTCGCTATCACTGTTTGTCCATCCTCAAGTGGTAAAGTACAGTATCTAAAGAAAATGGGTACAATGAAAAGTACATTGAAACACTTGCAAAAAATACCTTCTGGGATACATTGACTATTTTACACACAGCAGTTTTATAGTATAATATGGTGAAGTTGTTTACTAAGTATGACACCTTGTTTCAGCACTTTGTATATTCAATGGGAGCAGAGAAATCTCTTACTTAAATCCTACTGCAGATAAATTGTGTCATCATTAATCTCATACAACTTAATTGCACAGGGGGTAACAATGTTTTCATTGTTTCTTTTTCTTCAGGGGACACTGGACATATCGAGGAAAACATCCCTCTGAAAACCCACTCCTTGGCTGCTGGACCTCCTGCTGATGGAGAATCAGCTGGAGGAGACAACTAATCACATGACACATGACCTGTGACTGGAGGCATATCACTGTAGACAATCCTGTTTTTACTGTCAAATTGGTTTCCTGGTGCTGCAGAGCCTTACTACATGTTACAATGTTTCTTCATGGTGCTCAATATTCCCACTGTTAAGCACCCATGATTCTTGTTCTGAAGTAATGCATTGCTAAATAGTCAAATATGATTTTGTCTTGCTTATGTACACATTGTACACAAAGGGATTTCACGTGTGTATTGGGGGCAATTCAAGTAACTGTTGATCAGTTAGTCATATGAACTATATCACATCATTTAACACAGAGTTTGTTTCATTTTTATTTTTTGTCTTTAGTCTGGTATAGCTAGGCTAGAAGGTTTACAGCAAAAGCTCCCTAAACATGTTAAGTACAGCACTGGATTATCAGTCCGCCTCAAATGCCCTGGGCTTATTATGTGTCGTCTGGTTTGTGCTAATTTGATTTGACAATTAATTTGAAATATACGCCACCAAATTACATCAACTGTCATAATAAAGGCCTTAGGTGGGGTCCTGCTTCATTAACAGGGGATCAGCAGCTATTTCTTTACCCCTGAGGTGCCCCACCAGGTTAATGATGCATAGTCTACCTATCAATGTCAATTTTTTCCCCACCTTAATTTATTAGAATTCTGTGCCTTAGATGATTGCTATATTACAATACCATGATCTGATAAATAAATGGATGAAACTGCTTTTCACTTTTTATGTATTTATGTAGTCTACTGATCTGTACATTCATTTAAATATACAAATAAACACATTTAAGTTTGTATTGCTGTGTAGCTGAATTGAAAAGGACATTCACTGCCTGTTCCTTTGACAGACTAAAAATGGGATATTGGGAGTTTTGGTTGGTAACTGGGTATAATTTCCTTAACACTGCACTGTCGTATATTTGCTTCCTTCCATGGAATTCATTTGCTATGCAACATGCACATCGGCTTTCCCCCCCAGTCTTTATTGTACAAAAGCAGAATACAAAAACATTCAAGTTATATCATTCAGTCACAATAATGTGAACCAGATATACATGACTAGACAAAATGCCAGGGGGAAGCACACAATTACAAAGCCAGGGGGTATTATATATTCATACAAATTCATTTAAAGGCCTACACTGAATACAGATTTAGAGCTTTTGAATTTGTATTTGTAATTATGAAATGATAATGGTTAGATTAAGAACTTAATACTCTTTGATTTTATTGCATTTACACTTACTGAAACCAAACAAAACATTCTGCACAGGGTAAAATCAGAGTTTGTATTAGCAATAACAAATCTGCTCAAGTCATTGTTTTTGGCATGGCTACAGTGCCTAAACAAATGAAGTAGGTCAGAGTAAATTATTTACATTATTATCCTTTTTCAACTTGACATAATATCGATTTGTGTACCTGCAAGTTGACAGGGAGGCAAAAGAACTGATTCACGATAGACTACCTTTAGAAAAGCCAGTCCAGAAATCGCATACGTTAAATTACTATATTGTCATAAGTCCTTTTAAAATACGGCAAAAACGCGTGAGATAATATTTTTAACCCGTAACATGCTACAAATTAATCGAATCCACTAGGATATAAGGAATAATATTACGTTTCTGTAATTTATAGTCAGGCGGAAAGAGGCCAGCCAGCTCAGAGGTCCTTTAGAAGGGGACTTGCGGCACTGGAGAAAAAGAAGTTAGCAGCGGCTGCGTTTGGTTCGACTGTTGTGCATTTTCAGATACTGTAATCCGTTCATTTCCCATATATCCCTAAACAATCTCACGGAATTACTGCGTCGGGCCAGGATCGTGGGGCTGAGGAGGGAATAGAGAGCCAATCATGATAACATCTGCCGGTAAGTCGTGGAAAGTGTTTTTATTTTGCTAGCCGTAACTTTAGCTATCCTCCATTGATTTAGCTGAGTCACACAGCTAATGTAGCAGTTGTCAGCTCAGCCGTTAACCGGTGATAGCTAGTAAATTCACCAAAACGTATTTCAAGAAGGAAGAACCGTTTGTAATGTGTGTTTGGTATAACTAGGCGGTGATTTTATTCGCTTTAGAACTGTTAAAATATTGGCTTTCATGATAAGTTAATGTAGCGTTAATGCTAACAGTTCTCAGAACACTGAACGGGATCTTAGCTATTCAGCGAGGTCTTCAAGTTCATGTTTATACAAACGCAGGACTTTTCATCTTTTACATAAAGAAACGTGTTAAAATTGTAATATTTATGTTATGTTGGCCCTTAATACGCCTTACTCTCAGTGTAGTTGCACAAAACAGGTCCAGATTTGACCATTTGACCTGCTCTTAAAGCTACTATATACTGTGTTTTAATATTTGGATCACCTGAACTTCATTTCTTATAGTTTTATCGTAAGATACTTATAGTATGCAGCTGTATCATTTAACACACACACACACACACACACACACACACACACACACACACACACAAACAAACAAACAAACAAACACACGCACACTGTCATTGCGCACTTAAGAAACCAAAATATTTTCACATTTTAGATTTTGAAATAAGAATTTGGATATTTTTTAAATTAAAAAATGACTCAAGGTGTTTGATCTAATAACAGAGTAAGTGCCAATTAATTTAATAAGCCATTAATAATTGATTAATTGAAAAAAAAAAATCAATGAAAATGAAAATTGTGATCCCAAACTGATCATTCCTGCTAATTGTGAATCATACTGATAACTTTCAAAATAATTGTGACTTTTCTTTAACATAGTGTGCAGCCCTAAAAAAAGTGTATATGAACTTCATGAATCACTCAAACAATCTTGTTTTCCTTTTTTTTTTTAAAGCTGGGATTATTTCACTCCTTGATGAGGAGGAGCCACAGCTCAAGGTAAGAACTGGATGCAGAATAGTGAACCAGATGCCTGAAGATGGCAGTTTTTTTTTTTTTAATGTCTGAGTGGCACTGGACATGACATTGTCCAGTGCCACTCAGAAGTGTTAAGTTAGTACTGCAAAAGTAGTAGTAACAGATGCAAGTTTTTCTTAACAAAAACACAGAAGTTTTAAAACACCAGCCTCTCTTAAGATCTTTCATAAGGAGCCACTGGTAAAGCCTTTTGGAAAATGTGATGCAGTACACCAAGCAGCTTTTTTTTATTTTAAATGCAACTTAATTTTTTTGAAGCACATCAGCTGTTACCCTCAATCAAATTTATTAGTGAACTGTATATCAGATTGAAGAGTGGCCCCTGGAGGTCTCTTTAGAGGTGTGAAATGTAGCATCTTAATATTCTGTCTGAGGCACACTACCAGAGGTAGCTAGTTTTATCGATCTGCCTGTCCCCCATTTTCATTAATTGGTTTAACTTCCAGTGCATGTTTTAGCCACAAAAACAAAAGGCTACCACTCCTGCTTGCCTTGTAATGCCAGTTTCAGACTTTATAATAATAGTTGTAGTCAGCTTTGCTAAGTGCTTCACATGTCCTACAGTGTAAGACTTGAGTAACGAAGTTGTAGCTTAGTACTGACTGCACCTTGAACACTGCTTCCTTCATGGACCCAAACTATGGAATATATTGAATAAAGTGAACTCATGCAGTAGTGAAATTGCAGTGTGACAAAGGTTAACACAGAAATGTTATATAAATTATGTATCTGCCTTTGTTTTGTTTGCAGGAGTTTGCTCTTCACAAGCTGAACTCCATTGTGAATGACTTCTGGGCTGAGATTTCAGGATCAGTGGATAAAATGTAAGTGCTGTTGATGAGGTTGGAAAATACAACTAACCTAAGAATCTTATTTAGGCAGCATAACTTTTGTTCCTTGATTTATTCTTTCTGTATTTGCTCTTAAATAGGTGCATGACAGAATCACCTGCTTTACAAGTGGTGACACATTTAAGATAGCATTGATATTATTGTAGTTTATCATTCATTGTCGTTGCATTAAAACTATCACATGTTGTTAAAAAGCAAGCAGATCCATTTTTCTGATGACTTTCTTGCTGAATCTCTGGTTCCATTCATTCCATTAATTCCATGCCCCTTTTGTAAAGAAAATCCACTTCATTCCTCTTTAATTGATGTAGTCTTTGGACTTAACTGTTTCGGCTTTCCAGCATTAAAAGCCGAGCACTGACTAGGTTACAAATCAAATTCAAGAACTTCTTGTCATTTCAAAAATCAGATTTGTTTATTTAATGCTTTCAAAAAATGTTCCAAACATTGCTCTAAATAAACCTCATGAAACAACGGAACAATAATCTATCCATACAAAACAAAAGGGCAGGAATAGTGGTTGAAAGACCGTATCTCAACCAGGTGACAACATTTACAGAAGAACCATCCCCAGCACCTGCGCCCTAATTTGAATACCAAAATATATGATCACAATATTAACATAAAAAGAAAAACTAAACCATTTTTTTAGAGGTCACTAGGTAGAGATGAAATGTAGTATTGCATTGCACCTCATGATGAGAAGTAGAGAACTAATTGTCCTTTCAGTTTGTATGATCGACTAAAAGGTTTCTGTTGTCGAGCTCTGTATCCTTTTTCATTTCAGAGTGTGCCTTTTTCTGGCAGAAACTAATCTGTGGGTGTGATACCAAAAAATATTGTGCGATTTTTCGGTCTTATGTACCTATCTATTGTCATCTCACAGTGAGGTCCTGTATGAGGATGAGACGTTTCGGAGCAGAGCATTTGCTGCCCTGGTGGCCTCTAAGGTTTTCTACCACCTTGGAGCCTTTGAGGAATCTCTGAACTACGCTCTCGGTGCTGGAGAGCTCTTCAATGTCACAGATGACTCGGAATATGTGGAGACCATCATTGGTGAGTGTTGATATAAAAACACTTGACCTCATTTATCTGACTTACCTGCCTCTTCAGCGATCATGTTAGTTAAAAGATGGAGAAAAAAAGCTTACTGACAAACCTAACATGGCTTTCTGGTTGAGAAAGCCAGTGGATACCATATGGAATAAGATGCTTATTTGAATAACCTCATTGAATTCAGAAGTTAAATGAAACTCCTCTTTTTATCCCTTTTTTGTGTCTGTTGCTAGCCAAATGCATCGACCACTACACCAAGCTGCGGGTGGAGAATGCCGAGCTGCCAGAGGACGAGGAGAAGAAAAGCATTGACCCCCGACTTGAGGGCATTGTCAACAAGATGTTCCTGCGTTGCCTTGACGACCACAAGTACAAGCAGGCCATTGGCATCGCCTTGGAGACCAGGCGACTTGATATGTTTGAGAAGACCATCTTAGAATCGGTCAGCTGCTGTTTTCATTCACAACTAAGTTGAATAACTGCTCGCTTTAATACTCACCAGCCTACCTCTAAGTCTCGTATGAGAGCCAAGGATAGTTTGCATGATAGTGCCCCAAATTTTGATAGAGCTTGTGAAAATAATTTTATTGAAATACAGTAAGTATTTCTTTCTCAGGACATAACTTGCACAGGCATAATTCTTATTCAAGAGTTCAGATTACAATTACTAGTGCCCATTGTACCACTAGATTTCTTTGTGGTGCTGATAATTTTTACCTTTTTTCCTTCCTCTCATGCAGAATGATGTGAGTGGCCTCCTTGCCTACAGCCTGAAGGTGTGCATGTCCCTCATGCAAAACAAGAAGTTCCGCAATGAGGTGCTGCGGGTGCTGGTTAAGCTCTACATGAATTTGGAGAAGCCTGATTTCATAAATGTCTGCCAGGTAATGATCAAATCCTGAACAATTTAATAAATACATTTCCTTCTTCAGACAGATTGTTTCTGTTAAGTCACTATTTAGTATAAGATTCTTGATTAATTTTAAATTTTCTCCAGCAAAAAACTTGATTTATAAGTCATACATTTTCCTTGTGTTTTAGACATTATAATATCATCAGAAATATTATGATTATTATTATGAAGACTTGGCTCACGATTTCAATATAAAATTGTCAGTATTTCTCTACTTTCACAGAATCTGATTTCCCAAGAACTCTGTCAAAACCTAAAATCACTCTCCAATAATTGTTGTTTTCTCACTTCTCTAGTGCCTGATATTCCTGGATGACCCTCAGGCAGTGAGTGACATCCTGGAGAAGCTAGTGAAGGAGGACAACTTGCTGATGGCCTATCAGATCTGCTTTGACCTGTATGAGAGCGCCAGCCAGCAGTTCCTCTCCTCTGTCATCCAGAACCTGCGGACCGTTGGAACACCTATCCCAGCGGTCCCTGGCTCTACAAATACAGGCACTGTGCCCACGCCAGACAAAGAAAGGTGGGCAAGGGTAGAGAATAAGGACACACTAATAACTAGACTGTAGCATTGTGTATTGCTCATGCTCATTAAGTTCACTGCTAATGGTTCTGATTTAAGCATTAAAATTCAAAACTTTACGATCGAGTCCTACAAGCTTTGTTCTTTAGGGTGCATCTGTTTTATATCATTGCTTGTACCTTCTGAAAATAATCTAAAAAAAAGTTCATGTTACTTCTCTACATCTTTTGACCCATTATACCAGTGAATTTATGGGAGACAAGCTGGAACTGTGACTTATGTGGCTCGTCGAGTTGCTTACTTATGATTAAATGATTCAACATGACTAAGGTTGTTTTTTGTTTGTAACAGTGACGCGATGGAGACAGATGACAAGGCTGGCAGCTCCCCTGCTGGAAAGCCAGCAGAAACGGTAAGCTCTTTGGATTGTTTTTGTTACTGTAGCACTTTTGTGATGCCAGATGCCATAATTTTTCTCTACCTAAATGAAGCAGCTTGGATTTGGTTGACAGATATTTTGTTTCTCTGTGTTCTTGTAGAAAGATGAGCCTAAAGACCAGAATGCCAAGATGATCAAAATCCTCAGCGGGGAGATGGCCATTGAGCTGCACTTGCAGTTCCTAATCCGAAATAACAACACAGATCTAATGATCCTCAAAAACACAAAGGTAATATAGGCGAGCAACAAGATGAAATTCTTAGAGAGTAAAATGTTGAAGGTGCAAACAGTTGAACTTTGAAGGTTGTGCAATTTGTCACAGCTTCCTCTTCATTTTTTAATATATGTATGTATTTATTTTTTTTCTATGTCACTCCAGGATGCAGTCCGAAATTCAGTGTGCCACACAGCCACAGTAATAGCCAACTCTTTCATGCACACAGGAACCACAAGTGACCAGTTCCTTAGGTGAATGTGCTGTCATTATGGAAGCACTTATTTCATAGATTGCATAGAGAGATTGAGAGACTAAATTGCTCCTGTTTCCTCCTCCTCGTAGAGAAAACTTGGAATGGCTTGCAAGAGCCACCAACTGGGCAAAGTTCACAGCCACGGCAAGTTTGGGTGTCATCCACAAGGTAGGTTTATGGCACAAAAACATAACATAATGAATTTTATTACAGATTGAATTTTGAATATAACATGCTGTGTTTTTCAGGGTCATGAGAAAGAGGCTCTCCAGTTAATGGCCACCTACTTGCCCAAAGACACCTCCCCTGGCTCAGCCTACCAGGAGGGAGGAGGCTTGTACGCTCTGGGGCTCATTCATGCAAACCATGGCGGGGACATCATTGACTACCTGCTCAGTCAGCTCAAGAATGCCAGCAATGATGTGAGTTGCAGTTACTTTGAATGCTGGATCATTGCCAGATTTTTTTTTTTGAAAGAAGGGTGTCATCTGATTGAAGTAAGACAATTTTATGTCTATATGGATTTGGAAATAAAAGCATCACCTCTAAGTAGTTGTAGTTGCAGCTGTGCACTGTGTCAGTAGATTGACTTATGTTTCAGTGTTTCATCTCTTTCTGGTCTGTTTTTCTCCTCTGTTTCACAGATTGTCCGTCACGGTGGTGCCCTTGGCCTCGGTTTGGCTGCATTGGGCACAGCCAGACAGGATGTTTACGACCTCCTCAAGTCCAACCTGTACCAGGATGATGCTGTTACTGGTGCGTAGGCCTTGGACAAAATCTCTATATAATCTAAATTTGGATAGCATTTTGATTCAGATTGCACATAAATAATAAAATGTTTTAACAAATGGATAATGGAATTCTTCAGAATTGTTTTGAAAGAATGAAATTTCCCTAAACAAACAGGTGAACATATAAAAGGACATAAAACAAAAGTATCCCTGCTGACAGTATCATGTAACCTTTCAGGTGAAGCTGCTGGCCTGGCTCTCGGTCTGGTCATGCTGGGCTCCAAGTCAGCCCAGGCTATTGAGGACATGGTAGGGTATGCTCAGGAGACGCAGCATGAGAAGATCTTGCGTGGTCTAGCAGTGGGAATTGCCCTCGTGATGTATGGACGCATGGAGGAGGCTGATGCCCTCATTGAAAGCCTCTGCAGAGACAAGGTACGGTTGGGTAACCACCAAAAAGCACATTATGTATATGCCATCAGATCAACGTTGTTTTAATTCTAGCAACAATGAGAGTTGCAGTTCTTTGTTGTGGCATAGCTGTAACCTATGCATATAATAAAACAATACATATGGAATGACAAAAGCTTGATTAATCCCTAGATTAATCCCTGTTGAAAAAAATCTTAGTGTATATTACCACGCTGTTGATCTGCATAAACCCTGGGTCGTGTTTGTATTTCAGCTTCCTCTGTTCTTTGTCCCAGGAATTCTTCTGTAAGAACTAGTTGTGGGAAATGACTCAAACTATATTGATTGTAGTTGTGCATCAAAGTTCTGCTTTCCTTCATGTCTATGATAGGACCCCATCCTGCGACGCTCTGGTATGTACACAGTGGGCATGGCCTACTGCGGCTCTGGGAACAACAAGGCCATCCGACGCCTGCTCCATGTCGCTGTGAGTGTTTCATGTTTGGCCGTATTCACAACGCATTATTTCAGTGTGGGGAAGACAGGTTTATCGTGTTGGCAGTGAGGCAGATGCCAACGTCCTGGGCTGCAAAACTGTTGCCGACATCATAATTCAAGTTAGTTTAATACTGTGTTTATGATTGTTTAAAATAATCCATTCTGATTGGGAGTGAAATATTTGTCTATGCTTGAATCATAACTCTCATTCAACTGCAACACAGCACACCAGTGTTTCCCTATTTGTGCCTGAAGCTCTAATAAAGGTTCTGAAGCCATTTAGCTCAGTGACGTTCTATTAAAACCAGTACCAATTATTAGTAACACATGAATTCACTGTGTCTGACATTTACAACTAGTGCTGCAACTAACAATTATAATTAATCATTTTGTGTTTAGAATGCCATTAAATGTGAAAAATGCTCATCTCAATTTCCAAGAGTCCAAAATGATATCTTCAAACAGTCCAAAACCCAGATACTCTTCATTTAATATCATAAATGAAGAAATCAAATCCTTACACTTAAAAAGTTTGAACCAGCAAATCACTGACATTTTTTCCTTGAGTAATGACTAAAATGATAATCAATTATCCAAATAGTTAGCTTTTTTTCAGTCAGTTCATCTTAACAATGAAAACCACTTAATATTATGACATTACAGTTTAAAAATTGATGTGTAAGCCAATCAGTGGGTGCATTTGCAAATACTTAAGAGATGTGAACAACTCGCTGTCCTCTAGGTGGCACCTTATGGACACTAAAGTTATTACACCATACTCTATAAAGGATCTGTGTCATGAAGCTTAATTGCAGGATGCAGTCTCGGTATCAGTTTTGGTTATTTGACTGCTTTTCTTTTCTTCAATTAAGGTGAGTGACGTGAATGATGATGTCAGAAGGGCTGCTGTTGAGTCCATTGGCTTCATCTTGTTCAGGTAAGGATTAGACTATGAACACTCTGTTTAGTTTCTTAACCCGCACCAGGGGTCTCTCTCTTTGGAGCCTCATGGACACTGCTGTGTATCAAGATGAAATTATACATTTTGTTTTTTTCAGTACATTTTGTTGAGTACAAAGAACAGTTTTGTAGATGACTGTTGGTAGACATTTACTTTTTAAATGGTCTTTATTCACTGCAATTTACTAGGCTCTCTTATTTTTTATTTTTTTACTGTTTCCTGCTTTCATTACAGAAAACAACTCTTAAACGTATTTGTCTCTCTTTGATTAGCACTAGCAAATACCATGCACAATGTAGACACAACACTGCTTTTTTGTTAACCATTGCCAGTCATTATTGCATTATTTTATTTCAAAAGCAAGGCATTTGTTTGTTCTTTATTCTTGCTTCTGAACCAGTTTAATTTTAAGTTCTGTACTGCTGATGAGCTGTAGCTGGACTTAGTTGCATTGTTGTCTAGAATTTAAAAGGACTTCCTGGTTATCATGGAAGGTATTTCTCTGTCTGAGGAATCAGAATATACTTGTCAGTCACTCACATTTTCTATACTGCCTATTTATAAGGATTCGCCACTCGTACACCAACATGAATCTACCAATTAGAGACCAGAGCAGTGTTAAACAGACTGCCTGGCTGGTGCTCAAATATCAGGGTGTACATTTTTAAGTCCAAAAAAGGCTATGTGATATTCAGCATGATCAATTGGCCGCTAGATAAACTTTGTGTAAATCTTCACTGTGTTTAGAAAGACTTGTGAACCAGAACAATTCACTTGGCCTCCAACTTCACATCCTAATGGCTCTCGGATAACTCCTTCCACTCCTGCGGCATGTACACAGGGAGGACAGCTTTGAGTTCAGATGTCTTAAATTTCTGCTATTCTTAGTTTCTGATCGTTAACAATGAGACGGGGTTGGTCGAGGTAATAATAAAACCGTGACTTACTCCATTCCGTGGAGCCTTATCCAAATATCCCATATCTTTTCACAAAGATCAAGCACTGTCCATCTTTTGATAGCTAGGTTTAATTTTGGCTGTTTGAACTATTATTATTTGGGTGTCTGTAGTATTCTAGTTTACAAGAAGGTTACTATCTGCAATTGTTAATAAGCATAAAAGGACTGTAACTATAGTGCTGTGCTGTATCTGTTGAGGCTGTCTAATGTACACAGTTCATTTGGCCGTCCCGATGTGTTTTGGTGAACACTGATTGATGTGAAAGAAACACAAATGCTCAGAATTTTTGCAGTTCTCTTTCAGTTGAGCAACACATAAAATATTTTATTCAGCACACTGAGGTTTCCATTTTCTGTTTTTCCTCTTTCTTACATACATCTTTCATTTGGAAACATATGTTGACATATAAAAACATTCAGCTGCAATACACATACAATAGTGCTTTCCAAAGGTCCAGCAAATACAGCAAGTAAGTGTTCTTTCTAGAGTGCAATGCATTATGTGTGTCTGTTGCAGAGGAGATTTGTGGTTGTTTCAACAAAAAGTTTAAGCACATGGTCTGAATTGGCTTACAGCATATTTGGATAGCCCATGGTGAAAGGGTCAGCAATATATTGTATACTACATTCACAGAGAGCTTCCAGGTTATCACCATGTCTTCACACCACATTTTTGTCTGGTGGCCCTTAATTAACTTTTGACCTTTCAACAAAGATATCTTGCTGTGTTCTTTGTTTAATTGACCTGTGACAGGTCATGTCAGGGTTACAGTTTGAAAACTCTGTTCAGGTATGCTATGAATTGTCCTGCTGTCTGTGAGAATTCACATTGTTGATATGACCTGTCTTAAAGGCTCTGTGAGTAATATTTTGACAATATACATTCACATATAACAGAGGACTTTTACTTATGGATGAGCATTTTGTGTGTTTCTAAAATGAAAATTGGAAAGTATTATCTTGGTTTGGTTTTGTGAAAACACAGCTGTGATGTAAACAAATGTCAGACAATAACAGGGTCAATATTGTTGCTGTTTACTGTAAAATAAGTAGTGAAATTAAATAATTTGTCAATCAGATTGAGAGTAGCAGCATATTCCAATCATGCATTTTGAATATTTGTTGCACCTTGAATCTGATTTGCCTCAAAGTGCTCCCTTTTAATTAGGATCCATTTATATCTCTATACACAACTAACATTTTCCTTGTGTTTGCTGCCTTCGTTTTCAGTCAGAAGCATTGTGTCTAACCCAACGCCAGTGGATGGCTGTACAGGTGCTTGCCGGCACCTCAGTGGGCTTTGGTAGCTAACTGATCCGATGCCATTCTGCATTCCTTTCTTCGTGAAGAGTTTAGAGTTTTCTGTCACAGATGATCTGAATGAAATCTGCCTTGCTTTTGGTGCCTTCCCTGGCTTGAGACTAGGACATTTTTTGTAATTACAGGTGATGTAGCGTGTGAACGCTTGCCTGAAAGTTTTGTTGAATAGAGTGTAGACCAGTGGGTTGATACCCGATGACACATAACCCACCCACACAAAGATGTCCATGAGATTCCCGATAACATCCTTCGCACAGTTGGTGCATAGTGCAGAAGTAATGTTAGTAATGAAAAAAGGGCACCACATGACTACGAACAACAGGAAGACGATGCCGAGCACCTTTGAGGCGCGCTGCTCATTGCTCAAAGTCTGCATTGACTTCTTGCCCATTGTCGACATTCTTCGAAAAGACAATTTATCTGTTGTAGGAGAGTTCATTGTGCCTGTGTTTGATTTTTCTTGCATCTGTGGAAGTCTGCTATCCAGCATGTTCCCAGTTTGTTCCCTTTGAAAAACTGTGGAGATTGTTGGGTAGCTGGAGCGCTGAGTCACCTTTGACCTGAGCAAATAAACCTTTTTGCGCAACACTTTGACAGTAAGTAGGTATATGACCATCATGATGGTCAGAGGGATGAAGAATGCTGCCAAGGAGCCAAATATAATAAAATTCCTGAAGGTGTCTGGTTTCAGCTGGCATGTGTGATTACTCGTAAAGGTGATGTTGTTGGGAATATCGTGGTAGATGGTAGATGGTAACCCCGTAATCGGAATCAGGATTGCAATACCTGAAAAATAACAAAAAATGGTCAGTATTGACAAACTGTATTTGCAAATTTGCATATATATGTATATGTAGATAGATAGATAGATAGATAGATAGATAGATAGATAGATAGATAGATAGATAGATAGATAGATAGATAGATATTGATATATATATATATTGATATATATATTTATATATTTGTATTATTGAGTTTTTCATCTTGGGGAAAGACATTCCTGTGCTTAATTTTTCATTTAACAAATGTGGCGGTGGTAGAGAAAGGAAGAAAATAAAAGATTCATGTTTAAGGAATGGATGGTGTCAGGAAAACAAAGTGAGTTCTGATTGTAGATTTCCTTTTATGTTTTTAAAATCAAGTAACTAATCATCCACGGCTAGTCATGATCCTCTATAACTGAGCACCAGTATACAGTTGCAGTAAAAAAAAAAAAAAAAAAGGCTCCCCTCATTCCCTCTGATCTTCTTGGCTTTGGTCATGTAATGAAGCTCAAATGAAACCAAACCCATCAGCCAAACATGCTTTTACTGCTCTGAGTACTGGGCATTGACCACTGAGCAGTAATGCCTCAGTGAATTTGGCCAAATAATGTTAAACATAATGGCCAGAAGCAGATCTTGAATACAATAACTGTGGACTGTAAATGCAGAAAGATGATTATTAAAACAACGTGACAACAGTAGTATAAATCTTCCATAAAGAGGACTAGCAAGCAGCTATCTAAATTCTTTATAATGCCTTCACTTCCTAAAGCTTGCAGTCTTAAACAGTAAACCATTTTTTCACCAAGGGACCTATTTGTGTCCCTTGGTGTCCTTCCAGACTTAACATTTGGTACCATCCTTTTTTTTTTTTTTTTTTTGCAGCTGTTTGATGTGGTGGTTTTCTATTATTTTACACCTAATTAGCTGCAATAGTAGTGTAGCTTGCTTTGGATGCACAAGCCATGTTACTTTTTGGATAAATCCCAGTTCCTTGAAGAAATTGACAGTGTTGTTCCTAGTAACATCTCTAATTACACATTAAGTGTGACAGTACTGTCCCAGCCCTCAACCACCCTATTGTCTTCCCAAATACTCTGTAGTTGACAGGTTCCTATTTATATAGTACCTGCTTTTATTACATCAAATATTTCTGGCTTTGTAAACCAGGTCTGTCATGGATTTAATGTCAAGAAATGCTGTTTGAGAGAGAGAACCTAATCATTGTAAGAGTAACAGTTGTATAAAAAATGTTTAGAAAAGTCAAAGACTGAAGACAAGCTGAATTGATTTGCTTACAAATGGATATGAGCCACACCAGTGCAATCTTCACCAATGCTTTGGTTCTGGACTTATACTGGCTATGTTGGATTGGCTTCTTGATGGCAATGTAGCGATCCAGGGAAATGGCACAGAGGTGCATGATGGATGCAGTAGAAAACAGCACATCAAGGAACAGCCAAATGGGGCAGAGGGGATCCGGAAGAGGCCAGTCCGAGTCTAAAAAAGATATGAGAGGGAAGTAAGTCCAGCAAGATAACAGATTACTGTACAGTTAGTAACTCCCTATAATGTACTCATATGGTGTAACCTGTTAGTGGTCTTGCCCACTACCAGTTATGGGAGATGTACCAGACTGGCAAAGGGTTCGAAGTAGCACTCATACAAAAGATTGCTATTTGTTTATCTCTGTGGGGAATGACTTTACTGGAAAAAGGAAGGTTCGCTGGCTGTTTATGGAGCTGAAAGCTCTTTATGTAGATGTGCTGGAGACCATGCTCAACAGTAGTGTTTATTTTCAGTTCCAGGCATAAAATTGGCCAGTTATTGTTCTGGCTTTTGGCCCGTTACCCATTAACATCGCAAAAGACTGTTGTTGGAAATATTCCTTTACATAATTTTCTTTTGTTATGCAACCCATCCCCCTCTTTTCCTTGCACCACTTTCTTGTCACACTTGGGGGAATATTTGAGTCATAGTTTTGATGAGGTTTCATCTAGAAGGCTTATTCAGTGTCAAATACTGGTTCTCAAAGTAGACCCTCTGTACCTGTTGGTGAAGTGTTTAGTCAAGTCAAGTAGCTGTCAATGGGAGCATATTTTTTAAATTTATTTAATTGAATTAAGAAACTTTGAATGAATAAACTTTGGAAACCTCTCTGCAGTGGCCCACATGCAAATTACACTTCTTCTGCAGTGAAGTAACTGAATATATATTTGTTTCATACTCATGTGTTAAAAGGATAATACTAAATCCCTCCATGTCTTTAAAATCTTGTATTTGAGGGTAGTGGGTGTTCAGCATAGGAATTCATATAATTTTATTGTTTTTGTTAGATTTGTTGTTTAAGAATTACCAAACCCATCAGCACCATTATTTTAATTTTCATGTTTGTTTGTCACACAGGTTTAGGTGGATAAATGTCAAAATCATTATTATAGATAATACAGAGATGTTGAAAGAAATAGGCAGAAAGCAAAAAACATGTTATGTATGTTATGTGTTTCTTATCCTCCTCAGATGTCTATATGCTGTGGTATTCTTATTCTTTTTGTTGTGTTTCTGTTCCTAACTTTTTGTTTTTTGTGGCACTTGTTAAATCAAACAAAACTCATGGCCATATAAGCTCTTTGAAGAAAAGAATAGAGAGGTGGTGAAAATGTATATTTAATATGGCTAGCAGAGAGGTGAAAACTTTGACACACTGTAATGCGTTGAGAGAAGATGCCTTGCAGGTGCAACACCAAAATCTTCTAGCCTCTCACATAATTCTTCTTGATAGTGTTTTTGTCACACAGTGCTGTATTTTAAGCTTACAACACTGTCTGTTCACATTTTACACTTTAAACAGACAGCTCCCTTATATTTTTCAAGGTGTTCCCTGTATGCTTTGAATTAATTTGCCCAGCAATGATGGTTACGTGTAACTGTAATCCATGGTAGTTTTGTATCTGGTATTAGAGAGTGTTTGCTGCCACACTGTAGAGCTGTGGTGTTCTGCTGGCAGCAGTATAACCTGTCTTCTTTGTATTAATTTGTCATGTGCTTATTGTTCATTGCTTCATGCTTTTTCTTGTTTATAGATATTTTACCTTTTTATATTTTTATTTTTACTGATGTCTTCTCTTTAGTACACCTTCCCTACAAATTAGGGGTGCAACGGATCAAAAAACTCATGGTTCGGATCGTATCACATTTTTGAGTCACGGATCGGATCATTTTTTGGCTCAGCAAAAAAGAAAAATGTGGTGTGATTAGGGTTAAATTATTTTAATTAATTGCACTCGTCTTTGATCTTTGTCTGTCTGTAATTATCACCATAGTTATGTAATGTAATAATAATGATAATAGTAATGATAATGATAATATATTAAAAACTTCAAACTTATACAGTGCTGTACTATGCGTATACTATACATATATTAGATCGTTATAAACTGTACAGTATAATACACAACTATGCTCTGTAGTCTGGCTCAGTGTCCTGCCTACAGCAGCACATCTGATTGGTTAGAAGTCATGATCAGTCAGCAGACGCACTGTGTCACAGACAGCTGATATCACCAAAGTTTCAATGAACATCACAGTTTTATGATCTGTTTCTTTGGTGATAGCATAGTTACATCAGTGAAAAAAGTTACGGTGTGGATTTCACTCAAGGCAATGTGACGGCTTTTAAATCAGTCGCTCTTCACAGAGATGCGCTGCACACAGCAGCGTCTGTCCTGTCTTTTCACTGCAACTCTGCATTGAGATTTCGGGTATTATAACTTATACAAAAGTAACAGTGACAGTAAAACTATGATGCTCACATGTGGTCCGCAGACCACATGCGTGCCGAACCGTAGAGGGCGATCCGTATGGGACACAGATCAACTGTGATCCGTTGCACCCCTACTACAAATATGAGAAATGTTATTTAGTCCTCTGGCCAGTTGGTGTCAGTTCAGTGCAGCAGTCCCACACAGAATTCCTACCTTAGCCCTACATTAGTCTCATGTTTTACCTGGAAGACCAACATTTTTAATGCATTTGAAAATCAGATGTTCACATTAGAGATGATGAACACACAGCCAAAAATGTGTGTCTCCTGGTTATTCAGTTATAAAATCCTAGCACACCAGGGAGTGTTTCTCCTGCTGGGGTTCAGTCAGCCGACTAGTCAGTGATACTGGACAGCAGTAGAGGAGGTTATACCAGCAACTGTTTCAAAAGTAGTTTTTGGCAGATAGCGGAGATAGTGGAGCAATTTACAGATATGAGCTGCGTTGCACCGCTCTGTTTCATTTACCCTTCACTACTTCAGCACAGTTTTGTGGCGACTTCATTCTGAGGCAAAGTTTGTAAAGTTTGCAGCCTGCTGTGCAGACACACACTGCCACAGACACACACTCACTATAAAACATACTGAACATTTGTTAGTGATGACTTAGTGGGTTTTATGGGTCTTTTAACCAAGGCTGTTTAAAACTGATTAATTCTTTTGTTTTTTTGTGAAAATGAAAATTGTGATGCCAAAGTCATAATTTTCCACTGATTGTGAATTAATATCCATTGAAATAATCATTATTATGCCCCCTACATAGATTTGTAAGGAGTAAAAATATAGTAGATAAACTGCATGGGCCTTACTTATCTAGCATCTGCATTAAGATAGACAAAAGCAGCACCTGTGAGTGGTTCAATAGTAGTTCAAATTTAGGCAAGACTACACACAGTCCTGTGTCACACCATGCTCCACTCTTTGTGTGTGAGAGACACAATTATGATCTGACTCGTTATCCTCCAGTTGAATTAATAAGAAATAAGAAGCTCTGTATTTTGTAGTTGCATTAAAACGGAATAGAATCAGTTACTATGCAGATGTATTTACACAACACTGTCACTGGAACTAAAATGCTTTTTGGTAACATGGGTAACATGGTATGGGTAATGAATCCCTGTGACCAGTAGCTCAGTTCACGCAGTGCAACTGCTATCATAGCACTGTCACAGGAAGGAGAATGTTTACTGCCAACCATCTCTTGTTGTATTTCATCTAGAATAATTTGTTTAGAAATAGTCGCGATTGTATCTACTGTTGTTCATAAACTATTTTTATCCTCCTTTGCTCCCCATAAGTATGTCAGCCTGTTTTTCTTTGTAGATTAGTCGGGCTAATGAAGGATAAATACAATTTTCCATTGAAATAGGTGACTTTTCCTTGTTTGCTACCTGGTTGAGCACCCACACCACCGATACACACTCACTATAAAACATCTTGAACATTTGTTAGTGATGACTCAGTGGTTTTTATAGGTCTTTTAACCAAGGCTCGTTTAAAATTGTTTAGCCCACAGGAGTTAAAACACTTAAAACCTAGCTAAGTAAGGGTAATGTCATTCGTCTTTTGGGTTGACATTTCATTAGAATGGGTTCAAGGAATTGATCGGAATAATGAGCAAGGGCATGATTCTCCTGGAGGAGTCAAGAATTTATTGCTTTTGCATTGCACTGGTTTGTGTCAAAGATAAGATAGGTATTCAGCTTTTCAAACACAAGGCCCCATGCTAAACTTACTGTGGAGAACATTGACGAGGGCAATGGGCATCACTAGCAGTCCCACTAACAGATCAGCCACAGCGAGCGACATCAGAAAGTAGTTGGTGACGTTTTGCAGCTTTCTTTCAAGTGACACGGCAAGAATGACCAGGATATTTCCTCCGATCGTTGGGATGATGAACATGATAAAAAGCAGGGCAGCCCATTTCAGCTGAACCCCACCCGCTTCTCCCGACTGCGAGCTGTTGGCCACAGACGAAACTGCGACTGCTTGAGACATGGTGCTGCGGAGGGTACAGCAGGTCTTAGCGACGGTCGCGGCTCTGATCTTTCTGGTGTTTGACAGTCGGTCAGCATGATCACTGGGTCCCACAGGCAAGGACACAGGGTAGGGCGGGTCAGTGAACTGGATGCCTCATTCCTCGTATGTTGTACAAACTAAAAGGAATATCTGCGAAATCCACAGCTTGGAAAGGACAAAAAACAGGTCCAACACTATGATCTCCAATACTGGCAATAATCCCAACACGATTAGTACTTCCACAGTGAGATGTTAGCAGGGGTCCTCACTTTCCCAGACAGTTGTTGCTCTTGCCATCCACTGCGTCCACTTAAAAGAACAAACAGGTCTGTTATAGGAACAGCAATACCTTAGCTGGTTGCTTTAATTTGTCTGAAGGATGGCATAATAATGATACAAATGAAGAGGGTCTTTGACTGTATTGTTTCCACATTACAGCAAAGAAATTTACCGTGATGGAAAATATGAAAAATGATGTGCATTTCCACATAAATAAAGTAAAAAAAAACAAAACAATCATCCATTTTAATAATTTAATAGAGTTTTGATTTGTATATTAAAATTTCTAAATTGTGACAAATAGGGCCGCATTTAACGATTATTTTTAATTGTTATTTAACCTGTCCTTTTCGTGGTTAATCAATTAATTGTTTGACCTCTGAAATGTCAGAAAATGATGAACAGTGTTGATCGCTGTTTCTTAATGCCCGTAATGATGTCCATAAGTCTTTTGTTTTGTCCATAACCAGAAAATATTCAGTTAAGAGGAATAAGGAAACCAGAAAATATTCACATTTAAGCAGCTAGAATAGAGATTTTTTACGTTTTTCTTCAAAAATTTACTAAAACAGATCATTAGATCAAGTAGATCAAAATAGTTGCCAATTATTTTAATAGTTGACAACTAATCGTCTAATCATTGCAGCTCTAGGGACAAAGTTTTTTCAGAGTATAGAAACAAAGGTTAGGTATTTTGGTCGGTTTAAATTAAAGACAACTTTGCTCGCTCTTTACAGTCAAAACCTACTTATTTTGTATACTTACTATCTCTAACTTGATACAGAATTTAAAAAAAACACAAAAGCACAGTGCTGGTAAGCAGGATAATAATTTTGCTCAAGTTTCTTACCTGCTCCTGTTATGTCTGTTGTTCATTTAAGTTCCTCGTAGATGTTTCAGCTCCTGGGAGTATTTTTCCAAGTCCCTACGTCTTAACTTTCATAAACAATAAAGCAATATTTCGTGCTGTGAGAACTGTGCAGCTTAATGTCCAATGCATTTCAATCTTTGCACGCCTCTTACTTAGTTTAATATCTTTTTAAATCTCCCATATTTCATCTTTATATTTCCACCCTCCCCAAATAAGAACATTAGAGAATGCCCTCCCTCAGCTGTAAAACCTAAATCTGTCTCTGTCTGAAGCGGTCCATGACGTGGAATTTGTTTTGCTTCCACATGTTGGAGGAACCCCCAGTCTTGCTTCGCATCACCTACCGCGATCACAGGTTTAAAACTTTCAGATGTTGTGGCTCCTCTGCCTCTCTCCCATTCCCACTCTCTGCCTCTCCTTCACAGTCTGTGATCAGCTTGCACTCTCTCCCGTCTTGTCCGCTCTCTCACTCTTCCCCTCCCTCCTCTCCGTCTTGCCCATGAGTCAGACTCTGTACAAAACAGATGAATGTCTTCGCGCTGGCAACATGCCCGCGGTTCTGGGAGGTAATTTCCCTCAACACAGCCGTCCCTCTGTTTATATTTGTCACTTTCTGTTCTCTCCTCCATTTGAAGCAAGCAGGGGTGGGGGATGTAGTAGTTCTGTCCAGGGTGAAGCCTTCTGTGTGGTAAGGTGCTCGAAAGTCGCACTTGTATCCCATAGCCTTTTCATTTCACCTTCCTGAGAAAATAATTCAAATACAATCCTATTTATTTCTAGATAATTAAGTTTGAAATGTAGACCATATTTGTTTTTTAATTTGATCTCCCTGCCTCAAGTCAAAATGTGTTTTCTCTTAGCGTGCACTCATTGTTTTGCCTTTAACAGCAGATGTAAGACATTAAAAGACATAAAAATAAGCGACCCCTGGAGTTGACAGTAACCAGATGATGACGGGTGATTCTTTTCTTCACTTGAAAATGTGAGAAATAAAACCAGTAACCCCTCACTTGGATCTTAGTACCCTTAGGACTCCCAGTAAAGAACAATTCATAGACCAAATGTTTTAAATGAAACATGCTCCTTAATTCACTCAGGGTGCCAGTATCCCCTTAGAGAGAGATAAGATACTCTGTTCTGTATGGGCTCCTGTCAGCCACCCTTTTCAAATGAGTTTAATTGCTTCAGTTCTAGAGGTGATCCTATACTGTGAATAGAGGTGAAATGGTATGAAAATTTCATATCGCAATTATATTATGAGTGTTATTGTGGTACTGTTAAAATGTGCTGAAAATGCTAAAAAAGTATTTTAATTTTGCTAAGTTTTATATAGAAAACCTCTATGATATAAAATGGCATCATATTCTAACTCTCTTCAACCAATAGGATTTCAACTAATTTAATATACAGTCTATGGCTCCAACTTGCTATTAGAACTGCAGTACTTATTTTTGAACACTGGGGACTACGTGTGCATGCAGCACCTGCTTCTGGGAGACTGCTAACTTTGGTTTATGCAGGACAGTATTTACCATGAGTTTTTCTGAGTACTGTTATCAAACTAGTGTTTTTTTTTTCTTTTTGATAATTAAAATGTGAAACGGTAATACTAATTGTCTGCAATTTTACAGTGGTTTATTGAGAATGAAACTGGTGATCATTTCATCCTTAACTGTAATTCTAATATCTCAAAGAAGACAGCAAGTGCATTTCTGATTTGTGATAGCAGGTGTTAAAAACAGGTTTTAAGCTGACCTTCTGTGATTACTTGGAACATCTGAGGTCACCCAGCCAGCTTCCAAGGTCTCTTTCTCATTTTCTTTCAGAAGACTTTCTTATTTTTTTTATGGTGTAGGGAACAGCTGAGGGTGTTCAGTTAGCAGTATGCTGACTTCTGCTCACATCACATCAAATGCATGCCGCACAGGCACATTTTCTGATTGATATGTAATCTTGCTTGCTCAGATTGCAACCTTAGCTGTTAGAACTACACATTTTGCACACTTTCAAACTGTTGTAGCAATCAGCAGTTGTACTTTTTTGAAACTTTTGTTAGTATCAAGTTGTATCTATTAGTTCGTTTTGAAATTTGCATAACAAATAGGTCCTTTGATGCTACTTACAGCTTGTCTCTTCTTTCTCGTTTGCTGGATATTGGCTGTTTTTTTTTTTGTTTTTTTTTCTAAAATTCAGTTTAAGTGGCAAGTATAAAATCCATGCAGCCTCTTGGCTTGTTAAACACAACATTGTCCAGATACTTTCATGACGTATTTTGGTGATTGGTTGTAACAAACAGGATGCAGGGTAATGAGATCTGCTCTCTTACAATGTGTGTGCATTAGTAACGGCCACAATCACATTTTATGTGTCAAAATCCATCTATAATATGTTTAGCAAAACATTATTCTTGCTTCTTTCACTGACCTGTCAATGTATGTTACTTCTCAGGGCATCGTCTGGGACCTGGAGACAGTGATATTTATTAGGTTGCAGCTGTATCAGTCTCTTGTCACTCACACCATTGCCTAAAAAATGTGAGGCATGCACGTTTGGTCAGACAGTACATTATCCAGTACGTTAGCCTTGGGCATTTTTGTGACCTTTAGGTAAATATCTTTAATTTGGCACATATGACCAATGAAATATTAAAGCATATAGAAGAGTACATGGGCAACACTGTACACTGCTGAATGGTTCAAGTCATTGACCAAGGGTCCTCAAGTCATTGTGGATGAGATGGTTATCCTTTTCCAAAGAATTAAAAAAAATTAAAGATTTTGATAGATTCAAATGCCCACAGCAGGCAGATTGTGTTTGCAAACATTAATGTAATCACTTTATTTTCCTCCTCTCATTCGCTCTAATTTTCACAAGTATTTCAGTACTTCTTGAGGTTTTTAAGTCAGTCACACTTTCATAGGATATTTTAGTTAGGTTTGCAATACAGACATCATTGCTTCACTGCCTTTTCAGACTGAACAAATGCTAGATATTGATTTCTTTTTTCCATCTGAGTTCTTCCGCTCCACTGGTTGTTGAAGGTAATTAGCCTATCTTTTACTTTGAAAAGATTGAAAGGCTTTAGATTAAACTATTTGAAAAAGCCAAAGAAAAGTTTTCTCAAGTTATGCCTCAAGCTACCATAGTGCCCTATTGATTTCAAAACTTAAATTAGAATGAATTAGATCTCACTGTGTCACTATTGCAAAAAATATATTTTTCATACTTTTTTATTTTATAATGGATAGACAGCATGCTGTGCTTTTGCTGCAAAGGCAAGTCTTTGAGAGTTCATAACCTACATGTTGATCAGGTCACATCAGGTTTATTTGTGTGACCCACATAATAAATTTGAAACTGAGTGCTTCACAATATGGATTGTAGGGCATCATCAGACTACCAGAATAGACTGAACTCTATCCCTGTAGGTGAATGGAAACGTGATCTAGATCTCACAATGATTGCCATTCCTGATCTCGATAATCCTCATGTAGTGTTTGAGCTGAGTTTCTAATTCCAAACAGACCAGTAGAGATTATACCTATTTACATATTATACCTATTTAGACTTAATTTTCAGGACTTTATTGAGGCTATTTATTTCTTCATATCAGATGGAGCTTAACCCATATCCTTGCATTTTCGCCTTCTTATTCTACATTGAGGACAATTAGGTAGTACGATTATTGGTGTGTTAAATAAAGACAGAGAGACTCAGACATGTTGGCCTCTTTATATACTTTGCATCATTGAGGGGTCACTATAATGTAGCTGTAGCTCTCACAGCCATGCATTGTACTGTTTCTGTTATCTGGCTCAGTCTAATAAAGTCTGAGGTAGTAAACACAGTTAATTAATCAAAAAAAACATTTGGTGCTGCAATTGCTGCACATTTTTTTGCTAATGATGATTTGAAAATGTCACAATATACCATTTATAAATGAATCAGTGCAGTGCTACGGAGATGCCCTTGCCTACAAATCATTCTCCAGACTGACATGCATGTTTGGTACAGACCCCAGGATTTTTTTTATTTTTTTTTTTACAAATGCACAAATGTAAAAAATACCATTCTCGTTAAAAACATCACAGTCACAATGGCAATATATTTTGCTATTTATTTTTTATATTTATGACTAATTTGTATTTTCTGTTTTTATTTTCTATACTGTCAATTTAAATGTTTAAGGCAGATTTTTTTTTTATTCTAAAAAGCTGAGGGCCAATCACAGCTACATGATTTACCCTTCCCTTTTTTCCTCCTCGTTTTATCTGATCAATGAAATTTTAGTTCAGTGTAAGACACTCCCATTTCAACTGCGGTGAAGCGTCGTTAGGACAGTTGGTTGTGTTCAAAACAGACAGAGATTTTGTGCTGGTGATTACACTACTGGCTTCTTTATTGGACCTACAAGACTGTAGACTTCTGTTCTTGGCTTTCCTCTTTTTTCACCTTTCTGTGAAATTCAAATGCACTGAATTATCTCAACAATCAGCTCATCTGTAAGGCCCAGGCAGTGCTGGTCTTATCAGTACACCCATACATGAACAAGTGACAGATAACATTCTTGGTTATAAAACAGATTACTTAAATCCCATACATTTTCGTTCTCCTTTTTATTTCAATTTAAATATCTCTATTAAATATTTTCTTTGGACCAATTCAAGACCAGTTACATGCTGACTGAATCTTGTTGAAATGAGAACATCACCACATTGGTGTTCAGAGTTTTCACCTGGTGACCTGATGAGACTCTGGGTTAGTGATAGTCATCATGTACTGATTGAAGAGCATCCCGTTGTGAATGGGGAGCAAACAACAACACAGTTTAATTGTGAAGAAGTGATTTCCCTTGACTTAAAGCCTGTCATTAAGATTTTGTCAAGTTCACTTGAAGTGCCTATTGATGGTCTTCGCAAACCTTTGACTCATAATATTTTTGTCCTACAGTCAACAATACATGAAATAGAGAGGTCTTTTACAGACACGACTCATTGCCATTTCAGTGCTTTTTCTTACTGCTTGAATCCCATTATCTCGACTATTTCAACTGAATAAGAAGTAGTTTTTGGAATTAATGTAGAAAATAACCCCTTCTTTGCACATTTTTAATTTGCATGTTCACTTTCTTTGGCAAAGAAACTGAAACAAAGAATATAAGAGGTGAAAAGAAATCATGAAGAGCCATGGCATTTGCAATTGTACCATGAGCCAAAGACTTGGTTTAAATAGTTTGGCTGAGTTATTTCTATTCTCTCTCTTCTACAACAGCACCGCTGGGAGAAAATGCATACGAATTTGGAGATTTTTCAGAGACACAAATCAAAGCCCTGCATTTCATACCCATGCTTTCCATTTTCTTTTTCTTCTCCCCTCTCTTTCTCTTGCCTCTTTCCACTTTTCTTTAGTTTTATCTTTTAATTTTCTAAACCTGCCTCATATAGCTCCCACTTGACATGAATTACACATAGGTGCTCTCTGATTAAAGTGAGAATAACAGCAGCCCTATAGATCTGAGGCTAAATGCATGGTATCAAATGGCTGAATGAATGGTATCAAAATTACTGGTATTTAGTTCTTGGCCATTTCTGCCATGTTGTACAATTTAGCACTGTATTGATGCAAACACCAGCCTTTTGAAAGATGACAGAAGCAAATATTCCCCATTATAGCCATCTCAAGACTATATGATAATGGTTCCTGTGGCTCTTTGCTCACAGGCTCAAAGTGCTTTATGTTATATCAAACAAATAATCTCATCCATCACCTGAGTGGAGATTTTAGCTTTAATATTCTTGTGGGCACAGATTGAAAACCCCTCCTACACATAGCGTGCCACAGCCAGTCAATAGTTGTGATTTATCAAAGATTTATCTTAGTTGGTGACATTTATCCTCCACACTGCCTTGATATTTCATTAGAAATTAGTTTTTTTTTATCTTTGTTTTTCTTTATTGGTGTTGGATGTGACTCACTCTTAATTTCTTTGCCTTTCTCTGTCCCTCCTCAGGACCCCTGAGCAGTGTCCCAGTGTGGTGTCCCTTTTGTCAGAGAGCTACAACCCTCATGTGCGTTGTGGAGCTGCCATGGCTCTGGGCATCTGCTGTGCTGGAACAGGCAACAAGGTGAGTGCCTCCCCCGTAATTCCCCTCATTGTTAATGTTAAAAGGATATTTCACCCCAAAATCAACAATACATATTTTTTTCCTTTTGCCTGTAGTGATGTTCATCTGCCTGGATAGTTTTGGTGTGAGTTGTAAAGTTTTAGAGATATTGGCTGTAGAGATGTCTGCCTTCTCTCAAATATCAAACTAGATAGCATAAAATAGCTCCTGCATGAACAACAGGTTGTTTTTTTGGTAGTTAGCAGTGTTCCAAGATGTAAATAATGAGTCCTTATTTAATTAGATATCTGCACAAGAGCGTACTCTGTAACTGTTGGAATTGGTGCTCATAACTGGAATTAATAATCCTTGTAAGGCTGTGTAAAAGAAAAGCTTAGATAGCATTTTTTCGACCACAAAGGCAAAATTGGCTCTGCTGGCCTTGTTTGTCCTTTGTGCTGTTTTCGTGTCCTGGTATTACGTGTGCGTCACTGATGCAAAGACGATATATGCTGCACAAAGGGTTTTCCTTATAGCAGATGGCTCCTTTGTGAGGCTCATTTTAGGTGAGCAAGTACAGACTCACATTCTATAGCCCTTGCAGAAGTTGCTGAAAGAAGATTGTAATTTTTCTCTTGTTAGATGTAATGATGCCACCAGAATATCGCTTTGCTAGAATTAGTTTATTAAATGGGTGTAATGCCTGTTACTCAAAAGATGAGCTTCCAAAATGATCTTGGGAGACGTCTTTTGAACCTCATCTGCTTCAGGCCAATTTTTAAATCATGCCACACTTGTTTTAAATACCTTAACCATTATCTTGGTTATATGGTGATTTAAAACATAAAGTCAACAGCTGTTTTACTTATTTGTTGACATTTGCTTTAATTTTCATGGATGTTCGGCACTGAGGGGCTCATAAATTGTGGAAAGTTCTATGGGAGATTTGCTGATAAAATGGTCCAAATTGGCAGCAGTCACCAGGCTGTGCCCTGTCATCATGTTTGGGTTCACTGAAGTCCAAAAAGGAGAGTAAAGAAGACAGAAGCCGGGGATGCTGCCAAATCCTGAGTTGTCTTACTATGTGGGCTGATCAGTCTCAGGTGGCACAGCCCAAGCAGAGTCACGGCTCATTGCATCCTGAGCCTCGAAGCACCTGAAGTGAATGTTTTGGACGAGATCAGGCCGACGCATGATACAGAGCTGATCAACTCTAAAGCGCCGCTGCTTGCTTTTTCCAGAACAAAACCTCGACCACATTAGGTGCTTAGTGAGAGTAATGATGTTGTGTCAAGAGAAGTGGGTCACCTATTTAGAGGGAGCACGTTCCTTAGCCATCATTTGTTCACCTTGGGCTTTGTTTATTTTTACTGGACTTGTGTTCCTGATCCATTTTATAGCAAAAAGGAAAAACTGCACAGGAAAGCTGCTTCATCCTCTTCTGTAGTTTGTCTAATGTTAATTCTGTGCCATAATGAAAATCTTAAATACAGTTCAGCATGTTTAATTAATTGGATGGCAGTATTGTTCACCAAGAAGTTGTAAAGTTAAACACAGAACTGACTCATAAGAACCATTTCAGCTTTTCAGAATACTGTCATATGATACAATTTTATAAATACGTATGAAAATGGAAATTATGTTGTGGTAAAGCATGTTCTGCACCGTTCCATTTATTTGCACAAGTTTCTAGCCAGTTTTTAGCACTAAGGCAAAAGCCTGAAGAAAACAGTCCACCACTGTACATGGATTAAGAGGATCTTAAGCAACCACATTATGTGTCGACCTGCTCTGCTGATTGGGCCTGACAGTAAATACCCTCAATTAAACCCCCCGACAACCTATCAGGAACAGGATGTGGTCGACTGGTGTTGGCTTTACGCTCTTGACTTATCATCCCAGTGCACGGCTGTTTTGGCCAGCTGAGCTGAGAGCACTGATGAAACATGGTTTATTTTACCTCCACTGTCATCATCCTAGTTTGTTTCTCTTTCCTCGGCGGAGCTGACACCTCCCTCCGAGTTTGGTGGTGTGAGTTACAGCCATTACTGCTCAGCTGAGAACAGAGGAGAGAGCAGAAGTGAAAAGAGGAGAGAGGTGGTCCTCACTCATTTTTTTTCATTCACTGTAATCATGGGAGGAAACTGAAGGAGGTGGGGCTTTTTGAAACTGTTACTCAGTTGTCCTGGGCAACCAGATATGGATGACACTAATGTCGTTAATTTGTGTGTTCTGGTTGCCTCGGTTGATGATGCCTTTTCCTGTATTTAACCAATCAAAAGTGTCCCTGTTGCATTGATCTTCTCTGTTGGCAACATAAAATGTGTATGGAGTAAAAAAAATGTCATTTATCAAAATTACATTATGAAATTGATAGAATACAATTAATAATTACTGATTTGACTTTTCATTAAAAGAGATTACATTATTCCATCTTTTGTAAACAATCTTGCAAATGTGTGCTGAATTTGTAGTATTAAAAGCCAGTCCGTAGTTGTTACTTGTATACAGTTTTAGCCAAGGTACCTGCATGTCCTCTTTCATGTGTTTAGGAAAGACAAAAACAAATATTCGTGAGATTGCTTTTTCATGCAAAAAGCATGAATGGGGATTACACTTCCAGCAAATTATGGTTTTCTGCCACAGTAAAGACCACATTAGTGAAGTTTAATATGGTAGGCACCCAGGAAATCAGCAGAAAATAATCAGGCAAATAAAGAGGCACCCTTTTCCAACTTTTATCTGAAAGGTGGTCCACAATATCTGACTATGAAAACCCCTGTTCTAGGCTACAGGCTTAACTACTGTAGATACAATTTCTTGCCCCGTCTTATTCTGACAATAGTCAATAAGTTGGAGGTATGTTTGTATAATAATTTGTAATCTGTGTCTGTTTGCCCTCAAGCATTTATTTTTACAGTTGGCATGGTTTCTAGGGTTAATTTTAAGCAACATTACCAACTTTTCTCTTATTCCTTTCCCCCATAGGAAGCTATCAATCTGCTGGAGCCCATGACCAACGACCCAGTGAATTATGTGAGACAGGGCGCTCTCATTGCCTCTGCCCTCATCATGATCCAGCAGACCGAAGTCACCTGTCCCAAGGTAAATAAAAAATGTTCTGAAGCATCTTTCAAGACTTGTTTAATTGCTTCTCAGGTATCATTGCATATATTGGTTTATAGCCAGGTCTGGCAACCCTTAAAACTTCAGGGAAATTTTCTTTTGTGTGACAGGCATGGAAGACTGGAGAGTGACAAGTTCAGGCATAACTGCACGTACACACCTTCAAAGCACCTCATAGTTCGTCATACATGGTTAAGATTTGCCAGACATATTTTCAGAGGCTTCTCAGCTGCGCAGCAACAGTTTTTTAAGCTCAGGGTGTTATGGAGGATTGTGCAAGAGGAAGGGGTCTTTTTTTTTTCAAACAGTGGAATGTCAGGAGGTATTACATCCTTGACTGTTTATTTCAAAGCCGCAGTCTTTGTAATTTCCAGCTCTGGCTCACAGTTGTAGACACAAGTCTTAGGCCTCTAAGTTTAGGGTGGTAAATTGGCCTAAATTGGGTGATAAGTTACCCAGCAGAGTGTTTACTCAAGGTTTCACTCTGGCAAGTGAGATGTGCTGTGAGTGCTGAGACTCCCACAGGTGCTACGCCATCACCACGGGTGTGGCAAAGCTGATGTGGCTTTGTTGTAAATATTGTGTTAGCAGTGTGCGGGTATGACAAATTGTATTATATCCCGTGACAGGCACATTCCAATGTATTCCAATCCTCCCCCTTAATTTCTAGAACAAGGTGACACAGAGCCTGAGGGAATTCTTAGTCCTTAACTGCATTAACAAAAAACTTACACCCCATTTGCACTTGGTATTAAAACAGAATCTGTATCCACATACATTACTGTGGTAATAAAGGATCCACTCTGGCTTTTGTGTTCACATCTGGGTTTTTTTTTTTTTTTTTTTTGATGCATCTGTATTATCCTCATTGATATCTCTGTCCTCCAGAGAAAAATCTGTGTAATTTGAGATGGAAATCATCCCCAGGCTCTTAAAAATGTTTTCGATTTGTTGAGTTTGGAAAAAAACGCTATCAACTTTGTGAAATGCTGTAGAAAGAGGAATTTGTAATTATTTGTCCCCTCTTGCAAAGTCTGCAAAATCAATTCTTTTCATTATGAAAATATTGTCAGTGTCATTGTGTTTGTCACTGTATGTCACAGTGCCAGCATGACTCAATGAATTTTATGCCTTGTTAACAACAGATCAACTACACAGAAGAGTGAAGTGCACACCATCGCGCACACAGTTATTTCTCACTGTGGATAATTTAATTCCCATCCATACAGTTTTCATTTTCATTTTTCAGTTCTGTGGAATAGTTAATTAGCATGGGGTTTCCTGTGTCTGGCTAACGTGAATGCAGATTACATTTTAATACCAGGTATAAATGGAGTTTTAAGACTTAATGCAAAGAAAAAAAAACTCTGGAAATAAAATATTGTGGCTGGCCATTGATGTCACACCAGCAATTATGTGTTGCACACTAACATATTTTACTCCCCTCACTATCTTAGGTGAACCAGTTCAGGCAGCTTTATGCAAAGGTGATCAACGACAAGCATGATGATGTTATGGCCAAGTTTGGTGCCATACTGGCCCAGGGAATCCTTGATGCAGGTTAGTGTCCAAACAAAAATACACAAGACAAGACAATACCTGTTCATACTGGCTATCAGTTGGGACAGAAAATCTGCTAACTGGAAAGACACTAGTTTGATCTAATCAGTAGGTTGTGGGTTTATCTGTCTGTCACTGAGCAGAAGATCAAGCTGGTATGTGGTTCAGCCTTCCTCTGTGACCCACATTGTTAATTACACTGTAAACAAGTGAACTGCTCTAACTGTAATGTGGGTTTGTGGTTTTGTGTGTTAATTTGAGTTCTTTTATGCTCAAGCAATCACTGAGTAACCCGTCTTCGGTTGACCACCCGTGCACTGTGTCTCTGGAACAAATCATACTAAGGTGCATTAGCGCCTGGCGTTCGTATCTCTGCTCTGCGCTCAGCCATATGGCCTGTTGGTCTCCCTTTGGTGATTACTGTTTGTCTGATAGTCTCTGTGTTTGTGTGTCTGTGCGGGTGTTTGTGGACACAAGCATGCAGCGGGTGTTTGTGTGTGTGAGGTCCTAGAGAGCTGCACATCATCACATGGAGAGCTACACATTCGCACACACCCATATTCACATGTATACACAAACTCTCAATGCAGGCAGGAGCAGAAAGCCATTTTCTATCGCTAACATAAAACCCTGTGTGCTAAGCCAGAAAGAAACCAGCTCTGTTTACACACTGCTGTCTAAATACAGTATCAGGTGTTGCAACTTACACAAAGTGAAGCCTATTTAAAGTATGTGTACCTTTACTTCAAAGGTGCTGCATTTTGGTCTGGGCAGTAAAATAATAGTGATATTTTTGGCAATAGACACCTCATGAATAGCAAATATGTTTTAGCATTAAATACTATTTAATATACAATCTATGGTTAAAGCAAGTTGTTCCGGAATGGAAATTTCTGTAGTGTTGTTGTCAGAGTAGCAAGTTTTTCAAGTTAGCATGTTTCCTTAATTTATATTGACTTATTGTGGTCGTTTTTCTTTCTGTTGCATAAAATGCAAACCACCATGAAAGCACAGAACAAATATGCCTGGTTCTTATCATATTCCTTCATAATGGAGCATGCTATGAGTGACACACAAACTGCCAGTCATTTGACAGATGTTGTTCAGTTGCCCCGAAAGGTGATAAAACAACAGAAATGGCGTGGAGTAAGAAAATGCATGCAGACAGTGAGGAAATTAACAAAAACGGTTTTTTTAGCAGTTTCTGTCAAGACCTAAGTAATAGACTAAAAGAAACAAAGTAAAGTTAAATTCAAAATAAAGTGGTTAAATTCAATCTTTTTTTCTTTCTTGGTCTTTACAGTAGGTAATTTAAAATATCTGATAAATAGGATGAAATATACCTGGCAATTTGGCTTGGGCAGTAGGCAGCACACAGCTGCCATCCATATGAGTACAGTACAAGATCGCAATACATTAAAACAAAACATTACAAACAGTACAAAGTAGTAGGACAGGACGGTATACACCAAAACACCAGAAATACATACAACCATATAAAAATGCAATAAAAGCATACTTTACATATCTGTGTAAAAAAAAGTGCACAGTTTACATATTTCTATATTGAAAAAAGCATAAAGTTTACATATTTTGTTTAAAAAGAACAACAAAACAAAGAACAAAACTTGGTTTTGTAAGGTACCCTAAAAAGATATTTAGAATGTGCCACAAGCCCTGAGAGATAAAAACATAAATATGTAGACTTTTGAAGTAAGGAATGATATCGTTAAACCATGAAATCATAGTTAATACTGCATGTTATTATTGATATTGACTGAAATTAAAGATTTTATTGTAATATTTTTCAGCAACATCACCAAGCCCTAGCTGTCTGTTTTTTCGCAATTTTGTCATGACTCATGAACACTAAACCTCAGCAGTAAAATTGCCCGTTGATTAACTCCGCCCCTCCTGCAGCACTATTTGATGGGTATTTTGTTCAGAGCAGATTAGCCATTTTGATGACAGGCAGGACCTCAGTCGCATATCAAATTAGGCACATTAACTGTAATAAACTCAGCAAACATGCCAAGATGACCCCGTGTGAGAGCATCCAGACAAATCCTGACCGCTCGTGTCATTTTTCATATACCAGACACACTGCCTGCTCTTCCCCCCTGTGCCTCATGCCAGACTCCAGTTCCCAGTGCTTAACCCATGTTTTAAGTACAGTCCAGTGTGTAGCTTACAGTTTAAACACATCGCCCCTGTTTGGATGTCAGACATGCTCAAGCTCATGAATGTTTTGGTATTGTGGTTCTTCTAGGGGCTGAGGCATTTTTAGAGGTGTATGGGTAATTGTATTTAATTTGATGGGCGGAAGCGATTAGAGCTCAGTTTCATCATAACTGGTGCTCATTACCCAGGAAATGTCTGTCTCTCTTGCTTGTTCTCTCACACTTTGTCTCTCCTCTTTTTATCTACGGTCCACACTACTCTGCAAAGAAAAAAATCTGTACACACACTATTGAATTTCATTTGAGGACTGGCCAGATTAGTTATTTGAAATACAAGGGAAAAAATGTGTGAAAGTTTTACAGACTGACCAAAAAGACATAAGAAGAAGTAGGATGTGCTGTGTTCAATCAGACAAAAGTCTTTAGATCTGAATTTTTGATTTTTTTTTTTTCTTATCTTTAGTATTTTCTGCTTCAGCTTTTTTCGCTTGAATTTGTTGTAATATTTTGGACAAGATCAGAAGTGGTATTTATTGGATTAACTGAAAATAAAGTCTCTTAATTAGTTACAGTTTAACCATAATAAACACCCACTCCTTCAAAAAGATTATTCATGACTTATTACAACTCATAAACAGACAGTTATTTGACAGCATTGATCTGAATGTCCAATGGGCAAACAAAAACATTAAAAAAAAAAAAAAAGTCATGGGCCAGAATAAAAATTTTAGATCAGGACACTGCATCTGCAGCGTTGTTATCAAAGAAGGCAGATTTTCAACTTAGCATGTTTCCTTAATCTCTAATATATTTGCTGTACTAAATCATAATATGACCATGATATGTCAGGGGCTTTTTTCCTTTAGTTGGATTTAGTTGCTTCCTTCTCATACATCTCAAACACGCCCATTTTTTTGTTGTTTCATGTTATCAAAGCGATGCAGCTGGCAGGGTTGATTGTTGATATTGTCATATCATACCTTTGAGACATCACCCCTATTCCCATGCCTCCCTCACCAGTTCCTTGGAATGAAAATCGGCTCACCACACTGAAAGTTGGCAAAAACTACACAGTTATTCAAGTGCTCTCAAGTCTTTAAGAGACTCTCAAGCACCCAGTTGTGGTGCAGCGAGGAGTCCTCGTGACTCATGCTGGCCACCATTCAATCTGTGGGACGGGACAGGTTTCAACACTGGTTCAGTTGTAAAGATAAGGCCGTGTTTTTAGATTATCTCAAAGATGTCAAAAAGTGGGTGTAAAGAAAAACTGTAAATGATTTCGCTGGTATTGCCTACACCTCAGTAACACACCCTTTTAAAGGGAAATTTTTCTCTTTACCCCTACAGAAATAACAGATAGATCCTGGTTGCCTCCTGTCCTCTCTTCCTCCCCCTCCCTCTGTCTTCCCCTCTGCAGTCCCTCCCTACTGTTTGTCCTAGAAAGGCCTGGGGAGGTCTGTTACTCTTAAGTGCTGCTTCAAGGCGCATCCTTGACTGTTGTTCTTCACCTCCTTTTTGTCAGCTCCACAGACCAAGTAAAACTGACAAAGTTTCTATTTGGTAGAACATAAACTTTCACCATAAGTGACAATCAAACCCCTCAACCCCATTGATACCTATGGAGTGGTTATGGAGTCCTTATACAGATACACATTTTTGTTGCAGAAAATGGCTCCAGTTTTTGTCACACTAGCAGTAGAAGATCATTTCTATTCTTTTAGTTCTTTATCTTTTGATCATAATAGAATATATGTAGCCCGCTACAATGTTCCAGCCATCCAAAAGTCTCACTTATTGTTATTTTTCTGTAATGATGAGAGATAAATTGCAAGCTAAAATAGATCAAACATGAGGTAAGATTTTTTTTAAAGATAAGTACAAGCTTCAGAATTCACAAGTGGGGTTTTTGCTGATGTATTTTCATCAGAGGTGCAAAAACTGTTAACTCATTTCTGGTTTTTAGGGCTCATTCTTGCAGTACTGTATAAATCAGTGTTTCTAATGTTTGTCGACAAACTACATCTGCCAAAATAACCATCAAATTGCTGCTCCACAACTCTTAAATACAGTTTCAGCAAAAACTGAACATTATAACCTTTATGAATGTAGGACTATTGTAGGGACTTTGTATTAGACTCTATTAATTTTAGTGAGTGTATACTTTGTTGTCCTATCCAAAAGATGACCATATTTTCTGTACAACACACAACTGAATTTCCCCATGGTGGATAAATAAAGAGCTACCTACCTGCAATGGAACATTAAGTTTAGATTAAAAAATAGTTTAATAAAGATTTACTCCTTTAAAAATGTCTAACTAGGTCAGTGCAGCTGAGAAAGGCATCTGTTATTTTTGGGACAGCGGGCACATCTCTTTCTTGTGTTGGAGATTGATTATCAATCTCCTGGGTAGTTGACATCTAAAGATAATAATAATGAAGGTTGTTGTTTTTTTAATGCAGGATGCAGTAGACAATGCATTCCTGGATTTAATTGACTCACCAGTTTGTCCTTGAAGCATAAATCCTTTCCTGGGATCAACAGATCAGACAAGTTGAAACCCAAAAGATGACCTTCTTGGGGTGGTGACCATCCTTATCCGTACCCTCATTAACCTCCCACTCCTTCATTTTATAGTTCTTGTGCCAAGTTACAATGGGTTTGTTTCACTGTATGACTTAAAAAAGTTTCCATTTTATTGTTCAAAAAGTAGTTGGCCTCCAAGTTTGTGCCTTTGCAGTTTATAGACTACCCCAAAATAACAAAGTTTATTCAATATTGTATGCCAAGGGTGGTAATCATGGATTCTTACAGCAGTAGTTTCACCCGCAGCTCTGATGTAACCAAACTCCACCTATACTGAAATTGTCGTCCTCTGAGCAGTATGTACTTTTATGTATCGGGGACAGGTAGGCTTGTTTGACATTTGCTCAGCATATATTCTCCTTTTCAGCGCCCTGCTAGTTTGCTGAGCATGCATGCTTCTTCGACTCCATCCTGATTCACATTTTATGCTAAGCCCTGCAATTTAAAATCAAAGGTCTGTGACCAGCAGTTTGCACATAATGCTGCAGCAAGTGTGTTAGGCAAAAGAGTTGTGACAGGTCTGTATATTAATGTTGTATTGTAGCTTCTATAAACTGATCGCCAACAAATTGTAAAACTATTTTTGAGATTTGGTTTGATCTAGCCTAGTAATGTGTTGAAAGCAACATCTTAGTCAGGCTTCAGCACTGTGAAAGAAGCACCAGGGTTTATGTGTACAGTGAGTCTGTTCCACTACCTCTGTTGCGCACTGATTTCTCACAGGGTCCGATCATTATTTTGTTTGTATTCTAAGCTAAAAGATATCTACTTCTGTAGCCATTTGTTAAGCACCAAATGTTCCTTTGCTCTGGACCAGTGGGATGAAGACCCCGTTGGTGGCCTTTGTGGAAATACGGCAGCTATTAGCTTTATGTTCTCTCTGAATATACCTTGACTAATGGGAGCTATAATTGTTCTGTCTGTTAAAATTACATATAGAATTGCATAATTCTTAAACATGAAATGTTCAATGTGTTGGAGTCGTTCTGCTGTCATTAAGAGTTATTTTGCATAATTTATTTTAACTGTTGTGAATGACCCACATCATGTAGGTGCAATACTGAAACCCTGCATCCTCTTCCCACTGTTGTCCAGGTGGACGCAACGTGACCATCTCTCTGCAGTCCAGGACGGGTCACACTCACATGCCATCGATGGTCGGCCTGCTGGTCTTCACTCAGTTTTGGTTCTGGTTCCCGCTCTCCCACTTCCTGTCATTGGCCTTCACACCAACTGCTATAATTGGCCTCAACAAGGACCTCAAGGTACTGAAGAGGGCTACATTTGATGAGATTTGTGTGTCAGAAGGAATGTGTGTGACCTCTTTACAACACACGTCTCAGCAAAGGCAAACCACTGCATCATGCACTGTTCTTTTATTAACACTGAAGTAAATTAGTCTGCATATATTTTTTTTCACATTTCAGTACTTAGTAATTAAAATGTTTATTTACACTTTACAGACGTTGTTTTGTTAATATATAATTGGGGTCAAAGGTGTGGCAGCTTTATGTGGCTGCTGAATTTGTATTTGGCGCTGCATTTGATGCAGAAAATATTTAGCTTCTTGCCTTGGTAACAACTGTCACCAGCAGCCTATCCATAACAAGACCCTCCGGACTGTTGGCCTGGTCTGGCCTGCTGCCACTCGTACACAGTTGCCAAGGGATCACTGTGACACATTGGGGTCTTAAACAGACATTAGTTGGGAATTATCTCGTCATTGCTACTCAAATGGGGGGCACCTGACACCAGGGACACCCACACACTTCTGTATATTGTGCGTCCCCTCTATTCAAGTGCCTTACTTGAGAATAACCTTGGTGTAAAGCCCGCAAATAATTACACTAGAGATTGAGTGCAGAAGGAAGGTGAGGACAGCAGGCTTTAACAGACTTTGTGCAGCACCCTGCTGAGGCATGTCAACACCTGTTTTAACTAACAAGTCTTCACAGACTTTTGATAATGAACATTCTTATCATTTGCCAGTTCTTTTTTAAGCAACAAACTTGTTGGTTCGCTTAATAGAGTGCAAGAGAAATCACCTCACTGTCCCCCTGCCTCTCCCTGCCTCCATACTGCAGTGAAACGGCTGAATTATGAGGTGATTAAAAAAATAAAAAAGTCCCTGCGGTCACATCTTGTGCTGCAGTGCTGCTCTGTTGGACCATAGAGACTGTTTAGTAATTTAGTTTCAGAACAGTGTTATAATTTGAAAGCTCACACTAAACAGAAGGCACCTGCTGCTGCTCGGGCTGGAGATCTTCTTTTGTGTTTGTCTAGGTAAAGTTGACAGAGCACTTTTTCATTTTTACACGAGGTTAAGCCAGCAGCTAATAGGTGAAGGAGGGCGTTTTAATAAGTGCTGCTTCTTTTGTGTAACCAGTAAACTTTAAAACTTACCTAACCTTTCTAAGCCAAGTTGTATCCAGCGATAACTCTTCCAGTAACACTTCCCTCTCAGCATATTAAAAGGTATTGGAGTGCAAGTAGTGATTATTTTCATTAATTGATTAATCTGTTGATTTATTTTCCTGATTAATCGTTTAATCTATACATTGTCATAAAATTAAGAAGAATGTTCATCATAATTTCCCCAACCCTGATTGATATTTTCAGATTGCTTCTTTTGTCCAACCATCAGTTTGAAACCCAAAGACTCTTCATTTACAATCATAAATAACAAAAGCAGCAAATCCTCACATTTGAAGTCGGAAACAACAAGAGTTTGACATTTTTGCTTAAAAAATGACTGAAACACTTAATAGTTTATCAAAATGGTTGGCAACTAAGTTTCTTTCGATCAACTAATCAATGAATTGACTAATTGTTGCAGCACTAAACGCCTCCCTGTGGAGTTGATCTCCAGTTGTGCATCGGAGCTGTGTTTCTGTTTCTGTTTTTCTATGACTTGCTCCCAGTTCTGTGTATCTTTTGCATGAGGGTGCACATATATGCGTGCACACGATACACGGCCCTCCCAGTTGTTTCACACTGTTCCTGTGGTTTGTCAGTTGTGGAAATGCACCACGAAATGCAGCAGTACACCAACAAATACAGGGCTGAAGAAGACTACTAGAAAGTTAACAATGCATGATTTAAGATATTTAAAAAAATCTGTTTTTAAAATGTTTTATGAGGAAAGAAATACATTCAGCATCTTTTTTTGGAGTGCAAGGATACACAGTGTGTTTTGTTGAGAACCAATGAATGTAAACAGAAACTTTCTTAGAAAATGCAACACAGGGTGGCCTGTAGGATCTAAAATCAGCAAATTAGTGTTGATGTATGACATTTGAGATGGCATTAAGCTGCCAGATTTTAGACAAAGTTTTGATGTGACATTTTCTCTCACAAAAAACACTTCTGTCAGTGTTTACCTTGTGCTCACCCTCAAATCCCATTTCCCTTTAGGTCCCCATTTCAAGAAGACAGATTCCTGAGATACTGAATGTTAAATTTTTAACACATCACATTTTTAACCAAAAAAAACTGACAAGCTAAAATGTTAGTGGAACAAATGTAAGTACAGTAGGAGAGGAGGCAGAACTCCAGCTCTCCTTTGATTTCAGCATTGAATTAAGTTGTGTTTATGTTCAACAAATTCTTTCTGGCCAAAGTTCATTCTTGAAATTGGAAACAGTTTACACAACACTCTCACCTCAAGGTCCATTTAGTGGCAACTACATGGACCCTGAGGCTTATTCTCATGACTGTCTCTAAACAACACTCCCTTCAAAATTAGGTCAGCATGAAACCCTTAAATACATAAATAAAAGATGAACTGTTAACAACAAAATGTCAGATTTATTTTAAATAAAACAAAACCACATGCCTACAGCCATACAAGCAGCTCTGTAAGGCTGTACATGGACACAGTGATTGTGTGCTGTGAGCTAAATGCTAACATTAGCATGGCAACATACTCCCAATAATGATGTTAACTTTAGAGCTAAAAGATTAGTTCATTAATCAGTCAAGCAGGCCAATAACTAAAAGAATTATTGGAAATGATGTTGGTAGTTTCCCTGTCTTCTATGATAGCAAACTCAATGTGTTTGAGTTTGTGTGTTGGATTATTTCTCAGGTAAAACAGCCAACTTGAAGACTTTAGGGCAGGCCTATAAAATTGGCGGCAGGTGGACCAAGTCCAGCCCCTTAAATGACCTCAATCTGGTGCTTTTAATAATTTCTGTACCTGTAAAAAGGATATCATTGTGATTTTATTTAAATAACTTGCGAGGTGTTTACATCATTTTTTTAGAAGATCATCATTTTATTATTCTTTACTCACTCCCACTGTTTGAGCAGAGAATTGTCTTAAATTTCAGGAAATAATTAATTTCACCATTTTCAGCCATTTTTTTAACACAAGATAAATTGGGAAAATAACTGCCTTATTAGTAAAGAATGATAAACAAAGGGTAAACATTACCCCTGCTAAGAGTCAGCATTTTAACGAGGTCTGAAACTGTTTACCATCTATCTATAGTTTAGTCAAGGTATTTCACTAAGAACCAAAAATCTAATGTCGACGCTGGATGAGAAGATCACCAAAGTCAGTAGGACTTATTCCCTGGGAACCTTTAATGTCTGGTCCAAAGTGAAGTATCCCGACAATTACTAACATGAAAATTTGTACAAAGTGGTGGAACATCTAACCAATATTGCCATTCAATTCCTATTACACGGCTAGACATAAACAAATAAAGGGCTCCGATGTCTGCTTATTTAATTCAACAAAGAAGTGATGGTTTGAGCAACACTGTTCTTTATCACACTGGGGGTTGATCATTTTTGGTTCAGCACCTACCCTTTTTGGTCTGGATGTGCTTCCATACATTTATTTATGGCTGGAAACACACCACAAAGTGATATCAGCTGAATTTGGTTGACTGCCAACATTGACTAGAATCGATGTTGGCAGTCTGGCCTTAATTGACCTGTCAGAGCTGAACAGTTTATGTAAAGTTACTAAAACTCTTCTCTTCTTCTGCCTTCTCCTCAGATGCCTAAGGTGCAGTACCGTTCCAACTGCAAACCCTCCACCTTCGCCTACCCACCGGCTCTGGAGGTTCCCAAAGAGAAAGAGAAGGAGAAGGTGAGAACTGTGGAACTGAGGCGCCACAACAGATCAGCTTGTTTTGCTTTCCTTTTTCTGAAATTATTTGTTGAGGAAAGCTGACCTCGCTTCATATTGATTTGTGAATAATTTCGAATCCTCCCCGTCAGACTCATCATTTTCTCGCCTTTTAAATTTATTATTTTAGCATCTCTGGCCTATTTTTCTCAGTTGCTTCATTTCACAATCCTAGATGCTCTTGGAGAATGTAATGAAAAGACCAAGCAGCGTTTATTTTGTGGTTGACTAGTTTTGTACATTTTAAGCCATGTTTGTAGAAGGTCTGAGTGTCTCTGGTATTGTCTTACATTGTGGAAACATCTCTGCTCACTCTTTCTCTCTGCATGGCAGGTATCCACCGCCGTTCTCTCCATCACAGCCAAAGCCAAGAAGAAGGAGAAGGAAAAGAAAGAAAAGGAGGAGGAGAAGATGGAAGTGGTGAGTGGAAATGCACAGCCATCGAAAATCCCTCTCCTCCTAAATTACTAATAATCTTATTTTATTTCCACATTTGTTCTCATTCCTTCCATTTTAAATTCTGGACTCACAAGAACATAGCAACCCTGCAAAGCAATTAATTTCAGTATTTAGTATTTATAGTCAGGAACAGGGTGTTTTATCTACTTTACCAGAAATATCTACCCAAAATTAACCCTTAAACATACTCTGCCAAAATTCAGAAAGATACTCTATTTTAGATCCTTGCAATGTATGTGGAAGTAAAGCTTTAAAGAATTTCTTACATTGTTGAAATCGCAGACTGCTTTGAAAGTATGGAGATGCCACGTAATATTCAAGTGTATACTCCACGGTGTATTTTATATTATGTTTTACAACAGAGCATTCTTTCAAAAAGACCACATGGTAATGCAGCCACAACTTGTGTTCCTGTCCTTGTCTTTTTGGCTCATCTGCCAATGGCAGGTAAACTGAGATATTTTTTACCAGCCATAAAACTGCTTTGTGCATTATTTTACCAAAATTAATTATGCTGCATCAGTCAGAAGCCACCTATTGCAAAAACACTGACCTCTGTGACATTTCTCGTTGTCTTACTCTTCTCTAGTGAGCCCTACACACAAATTATTTATCGGCCACCCGGTCTGTGATTCTTATTTATTTTTCCTGCCAAGCCCAAAATTTACCTTCATTGTTTTGTCACATCTGACTTTGCTTGATTGCAAAAAAGGAAGTGAAGAGTCATCTGAGGCAGATCCATACATCCTCTTTGGTCTTTGATGCCATATACACATACTATCTTAATTTCTTTTCTCAAAGTCTGTCTTAACCTTTTCACTCAGCCCCAGCAAGTGTTCACGGACTGTCGGTCCAGAGCCAGTATAACTTTCATTGGGATTTTCTCTGGGCGTTAGCAGCGTGTTTGATCCACTCTGCCACGCTACATCTCAGCTCTGGTGCTGAGAGACAAGCTTGGAAATGTCCAGTCTGCTCACATCTCAGGCTTTTGATTTTATTTGGCTTAACTTATAAAGGTGATTGAAGGGGAGGTATCCACTCACACTGAGGGCACACAGTTCAGAATTCACTGGTTGTCACTTTCTGGACAGTTTTATAGAGTCAGACTTTGATTTTTTGCCACTCATTTACTTTGCTGTAAAAGCTTCATTGTGGTATCTTTGTATTTCCACATGAAATAAATAAACAATAAAATATATTGAATAATAGAGATGGAAATAGAAATGGCAGCAAACCAAATCATTATTTAAATAGCTGAATAATCTGAACCCAACTATTTAATTTTGGTCATTCAGTTGTACTTGAAGTTCAACTCAAATGTAAAGATTTGCTGTGTTTCTTAACATATGTTTGAATAAATTGAATATCTTAGAGTTACGAATTGTTGGTTGGGCACAAAAAACAATTTGAAGATGACACTGAACAAATACTTGACATATTAATCAATAATGAAAATAATTTTTCATGCTGCCCAAAAATACAGTTTCAATTTGAATTTGTTAGACAAAAAGGCTAAACAGGCATGTGAAACGGGGAGAAAAGTCTCTGTGTTTCACATCTGCAGGAGATGATGTAGTTCAGTCTTGAAATACAGTTTTTATTGCCTGGTCCCTTGGCACCCTCTGTCCTTCAGTGTCTTTTTTTATGGGTTTCCAGTGTCCGCCTGATAGCCCAACAAATCACTGGCTATCAAGGGCACCAGAGCAGTAAAGGTCTGAATCACAACAGAAAGAAGCAGGCAACCAGGATTTATTACTCACAACTCATCTAAACTGTCAAATAATGTCCGATTTATATTAGAAATAAAACTGATTCTGATTGTGGTATGATTGTGGTGGGTTTAAACTTAGCAGAATTGTGGATGATCAGCAGAAAATACAAGCGTGAAATACTTTAAAAGAGTTATAATTAAATAAAAACTGTAAAACAGAGACTACAGCAGATTCAGCAGGAACATGAATAATACAGATTAAAAAAACAAAACAAAAACATTTTACAAGAAAAGTAACCCTAATAGTACTGATGTAGAAAATACTGCCTCTCCATCACAGGAGGTCCAGGAGGGTGAAAAGGAGAAGAAGGATGAGGAGAAGGAGAAAGAGAAAAAGAAAGAGGCCGAACCAAACTTCCAGCTTCTGGAGAACCCAGCCAGAGTGATGCCGGCTCAGCTCAAAGTCCTCACCATGCCTGAGACCTGCCGCTACCAGCCCTTCAAACCGGTAACAGCACGACTCCTGTCTGTCTAAATGTTTGTGTCTTACATTACAGTACAGTTCTACAGAGGAGACAGTTATAGTGAAAAAGATTTTTTTTTTCTTTAAAGAACAAAAAGGGAGGGAGAAGATCAAATGAATTATTTACATATCCAGTGAAAAGGAAAGAGTGAGAGAGAAACTCAAACCTGGCTGCCTGCGCAGAGCGCAAGAGAAGAGAGAGAGATGCTTTGCTGCTGCCAGAAGAGCTGCAGACTCAGATTACTCCAAGTAAAGTGCATAGGAAGGAATTACAGTGTAATATCTTTGAATACATTTCTTGCCTTTTCCAAAATTATCTGAACAAATCGCTTCAGTTGTTGCCAGTAACTTTTTAGAAATAGATGGTAAGAGAGTCTGAAAAGTCAGCCATTTATTCGCCAAGTTGGCAACAGTGATATCAATTATTATGATGTGGTTGATAAATGAGGTGAAAAAGGAGGGATTGGTATGATGAAGGATAGCAAGTGGCTAAAACTACGTTTATCAGCCAGTGGCAGTCTCTGTGTTGTCATCAGGCCTCCATTGTTGACATGAAAAATGACCACGTATTTATCTCTCTGTTAACTTTTCGCTCCATGACTTTATAAATGTATAATCTCTAAGTTTTGTCTGTATATTAAGTGTTTTCTGTGATTGGGTTGTCTTTGAAAATTAAATGCTATTTAATAGGCTATATCTCGATATCATTAAAAAATGAAAATTAATGGTATATTTAATGTACTTGTTATTATTCACAGCACTGTTAACACCTAAAAATTCTTCGGGGAAACACCTGAATTAAAATATTAACACACACAATAACATCTGGAATGAACCAAATATCGATTTAATGATATTTAACAATGTCAAAGTATCTCAGAGAGGGGTTTCGCCATTAAAATAAATCGTTAGAATCAGGATCTAGCCTGTTGGTTGATCTTGGCCGTGGCTGAACATCTCCAAGTCCAGAAACTCTCCTCTCCTCGGGCCTATAAACCACACAACTGTGGTCCTGCTGTAAATGTTGGTAGTTTTCCGCAGTAAATGGCAGGACAACGTACAGTCACCCAATAAGCACTCACCCCAGTCCTGTAAAGAGGAAGTACTGTTTGATTTTGTGTCTAGCAGGCGAAGCTTTCAGTATTATATTTCTTGTACTTCTTGTATCACGTGCCAGAATGATGTCTTTGCTTGTTTTGAGTTGCGTAATGCTGTCTTCCTTTTAAGGGGTTGTTTTTACACTCAAAGACAGGTTTAGGAAGTGAAGAGGTTTTACAGTCTTATCTTGAAATCTGGTCAGTGTCGGGAGGTTTATTGAAAGCCTGTTAAGTGGATCAACTTACATTAATACAAAGTTTCCTGTCTCTTATTTTTCACTGGAACTGAATGATTCATCAGATTTATTATTTAAACTCCACTTTTTAATTTTGTTTAAGACCCTTAACTTCTGGGTAAATTAACCCTGCCAAATTCCTTTTTATCCTTTATTTGTCTGCACTTGCGTACTTGATTTATGGTTGTACCATTATATCAAATTGAAATATTGTATATATATTGTGCATCATTACATTTCTTGTAACAGTTTAGCTTGATATATTTAGTATCTTTGGAAGACCAAGTGTCTTGACTAGGGTTTGATATACGTTTCTGCCACTGGTCCCGTCTCTAGACCCTCACACTTAGACTGTCAGGGGGTTTAAGGGCTCCAGGTTCAACATGTGTTTTTAGTGGTTATTTGGCTAATTGCTAATTTGTTTGGTAATAGCCCATGTACCACTTAAAACACAATATAAACTTAAATGAGCAGGGTCTTTCATACACATCTTGTGGAGGGACCCTGAGCTCAAAACTTATTTTTATTTTGTTTAAAAATAGGTTACTTACTACTTACTGTTAGGTTACTTATTACACACTCTTTACTTTTCCCAAAAATCTAGTTTTAATGGCTTTTTATCATCTTAACTACCTAATAATTATACAGAAAGTGTAAAAATAAATAAAATAAAACTTAATAAATAAATGAATATACACCAAACATAATATTTAAAATAAATGTAGGCATTAATTAGTTTATAAATGTGGCTTAAATTGATTTGTTTTAATTTGCTACTGTATTGTTTATCTTTGTGTTACTTCTCCCATTTATTTAATTTTCCTTCTTTAAATTAATTTATTAATTTATTTATTGTTTTCCCTTTGTATTTCCCCCATATTTACCCACAACGCAGTTCTTTCTGCTTTTCTGCATCATTAGGCACCTTTTGATTGATCAGCATCACAGTGCAGAGATCAACTATGCATGCTTTGCTCCCACACAGAAATTTCAATTGTCACATTTTATAAATTAATTAATGCCTACATTAACTTTTAGTGTAATTTTTTGATGCATTTAAGTGCTTATTTATTTATTGAGTTGTTTTTATTTCTCAATTTATTTTTGATTTTGGGAGTTTCAGTCCTCTGAGAGTTTATCTGGCCCTGGATATTTAACAGTGTTTGCTGTTCCCAGCAGGATTAGAGTATTTAAAGAGGAAATTCATATGGTCGTGACAAATTTCTTCTCCTAACCTTTTAGTGTGCTGCATCGCCTGCGTTCTGCTTTGTCATTGTAGTTTCTCCAAACTGTAACTGCTGAGTTCAGTTTCTTTCCAGCTGTTACATAAGCATCAACGTCCCTGTCAGCAGTAAAGAGTGATATGTAAACAAATAGAGTGCAGCTTGTTCTGTTCATCCTGAGCAAGGATACTCGAAACATAAATATCTGTAGTGTATCAACTCAACCTGATTTTTCCTGTCTGTCACCAGCTCCACACAGGCGGGATCATCATCATGAAGGATACCAGTGAGGAGGAGGAGGAGCTGGTGGAGCCAGTCTCGGCTCATGGCCCCAAAATCGAGGAGGAAGAACAGGAACCAGAGCCCCCCGAGCCTTTCGAGTACATCGACGAGTAGAAAAATGCCCTCACAGTGAAGGTATGCTTACAGAAATCATTCCTGAGCTTTGTTATTCATTCATATCTGAAGCAAACCTCAAGTGTCTGCTCATATTCACCACAATCATCTTGTTTCTCCATTTTTTTTTTTTTTTTTGACTGACTTTCCGACTCATAATTTTTTGAGCTTAAAGCTGCAACTAAACTGAGGACGATTAAATTATATTTGGTCATTACAGAGGTAGGTAGACTTGAATCTGCCTTAATTTTCAAATTTATTTTCCTTGAATAGGTCTTTAAAGGCTGATTTCACAAACAAGGCTTGAGCCTAGTCCTAGTCTGAAATACCTGTTTAAAATTTCTCAACTCCAAGCAATTATTTATTACATAGTCACAGATTTTAGCCTGTTCTGGGTTTAACTAAACCGACTGCAAAAGGGAGGATTAGAGCTATTCTTGGACTAAATTGAAGCTTTGATTAATCCCTTTAAAGAGGCAGATTCAACTTATGCTTACTGTTGTTTGTGAGGGAGCATGAACTACTTGGCATATCTAAATCAGGTGTGACCAAACTTTTCCTTTGGAGGGTCAAAAACTGAAACTTAATGGTGGGCCATGAGCCAAAAGCAAACCTATTTGTAATGTATTATTAAGATGCAAGTCTGTGATCCTAATATCCTTTAATTGACTGACTTGACTGAACTAGTACAGATTAATGCCTAGACTGGAAAAATCTAAACCCTGCCTGTGAAACTGCCTCAAAAAGTTGTAACATTTAAGTTGAAACCAGCAGACAGAGAGGCCCCAACAGCTTTAGTTTCATGGCCGATTGCAGTGTAAAAGTACACTTAAGGTTACATATAACACTGTCACTAATCTCCCCTCACCGCTCTGCTGTTAACAAGCTCCCTGTCAGGACATTTTCATACGAAGCAACGATATGTGATAACACACAATGCAGCCCTGTGCTGTTGTTCCCAAGCCTAACCCACTTTCACGCATCACTGACATGCAGAAATGTAAACATCGCTGCCATCATGGAGGGCAAACCTTCTGACTGCACTTGCCAAAGAAGCGGGATGCTTAATGATTCCTGGCTGCTTGTTGTGTTTGTGTTGGATTGGCTGCAGCCTGCCTCCCATGAGCTTGCGGTTGCGTGTGATGAGACCGATGAGGTGTCAATGACCAAATTAGGGCCTCTGTGCATACTATGTCATCCTCTTTATGAGGTTCAAGTGCCGTGTGACGGATTAAAACATCGCAGACATCATCGTCAGGCTGACTTCATGGCTGAGGTGTGCATGCCACAGGCTGCAGTGCGGCCAAGTGGTTAGTGTGACCAAATCGTTGTGGAAGGTTTGATGGTTTGATGCCCAGACAAGAAACGCGTTTGGGTTTTTTGATCCTAAAGCCCCTACAAAGTCACCCATACAGGTGTTTTCACTTAATCTACCTGACAACAGCTCTTATCAGAACTGTTTTGGTGCTTGACTCTCCGGTTGTCTCAAACAAGCATGAACATCTGATCAGTTTCTGATTTGTAAAAAGTGTTCATGTCGACATCCAAGTTGTAATTATGACTGGGACCCTTTTTCCTGAAAGCTTAGAAAACCAAACTAGCATGGGCTCCTCATGTCAGCCAAAGTCCTGTCATTCGCGGTAATTAAACCAGAGTTAATGGAAATGGTGCTGTATTGTCAGTGCAGACTATTCTTAATCCTCACACTACAGTCTTGGGGTTTCAGAGCATGTGAACTTGCACTAGTTGTTAGAAAGACAATCTTTTCTATCTCTACAATCTTTTATGATGTAAATGTCTTTTGATCGTCCTCGATAATCAGATTTTTGCTTGATATTTACTGATATTTGCATACTTTCTTTTGTCTAACCAGCATGTTGTTTTCTCTCTTCAGGCACCAGGAGAAATGAGATCCCAGCATGTTGGTCCAGCATTTTCCTTCCCCCTGTGCATCCATCTATCCATTTATCCATCCGCCTCCCTGTTTCACTTCCTCTTTTACACGTTTCTTTCCTGTCCTGGCTCCTCATTTGCCAGACAGGGAGTGTTTTACATTCTCAAAATTGTATAATTTTCTGTCCGTACAATAAAAACAATGTATATTGGAGACTTGGAGAGTGTGTGTTTATTTGAGTGGGTATTTTACCAGGCGTGCATTGAGGGAATTTCTCTAATCCCGTACATTTAGACTGGTTTACATTTTCAGCACTCAGCAGCAGCTGCTACAGCCCGCCCAGCAGTCTGTCTCTGTACAGTGAGCTGAGTCTACTGTACACATACTAAACAGCTCTGGAGTGTGCCGTCAGGAAAATAACTTTCTGGGTGTCTTGAAGGTCAAGCGTCAGGGAAACTATAAAACTTTGGCTCATAAGAGATACTCAAATGTGTATGATTCATTCGGGCAGGACATTACGGGAAAACTAACGCAGTTTCTATGTTTGATCCCTTCTAATTGTCTTGTTTTATACTAATTCTGTGAGAGTTGTGTTATCTAAGACTTTTTATGAACTGGAATAAACATTTTGTTTATGCAGTTCTGAGTCCAGAATAATCAGAATAACGTTCAAAAACTTAATTGAGCTGAACTGGCTGTGTATTTTCTTCAGCGCTGGCTTTGGCTCTGTTCAAGTTGAAAACTTGCAGGGTGTAAAAAGCCGGTTGAGCAATAAATGTTTAAAACCGGAGCAGGAAAAGCCTTCCATCATTTTAAATATCCTCCCAACCAGGGAAAAGAGGATCAACACAGCGTGTGAGTGATAGAAGTCTCAAAATGGTATTCCAAAGAATTAAACCACAAAAACGTGAATTTGTAAAACACTTGTTATATATTGTTGTGAGAGTGCACTGAGCTGTTATCAGCATAGTATTTCATTTAGCAGCTGTGGGTGTTGATGAACAAGGGACGGATTTACCAAGCAGGCCTACAAGGAACAGGTCCGGGGTGCAGGGGGAGTCATAAACATCAGGTGTCTTTATTACATACCTGCTCATAAGTTTTTTCTGATTTCTTTTATTTTTAAATATTTTAAAATAAAATGTTTGTTTGCAGAACACTAGTTAGAAAATATAACCTGCTTCATATAATATTTGGTAGAATGTCCTGTAGTACAGTATTTTGAATAATATGTAGGGATATAAGTGTGTAGCTGAATCTCTGGATTGTCGGATAATCCATCCTTAGGTTGACCTTTGTCCTCAGGAAGGCATCGTGATTCGCTGATCTGAACAGCGTTAGATGGAGTTTGTTTGGTTTGTGCTTGTTGAGGTACATAATGATCACTGTACAAATCCTGAATATGATTTTAGCATTACACTGAATTAAAAGTTTGGAAAATGCTAATGTTTAACCATTATGTTTTCAAGGTTAAGAGCATACTTGATGTTGAATATACTCCTCAACATAACCGGGTGCAGTGTGAACAAGAAAGACTTTAATATTTGAAATGAAACAATCCTGTTGTAATATTTCTCATTAATAAATAAGAGTCCTCTCTTGATCTCTTACTCTCTTACCAAGCATTAAATAATCATCAACAATACATACAAGTAAAGTTAGTATAAACATCTGGTAAAATCAACAAAGTGTCACATATTTAACGCTGTGGGTATAAAGGAATTCTGTAAACATTTTTTTGCAATAGCATTTATAGTAATTTTTATGTGATGATGAAGGGATTGAGAGTCTGGAAATTTTTAGATGAGGCATTTTCAATACTTGATGGTATTGAAGTTGTGAGTACAGTGTACTGCAATCAGAAACCAAGAACTACCAGATTCTTTTAAATCACTAATTATAACACTGTTCAGTGCAGCTGATTGCCTGTAAAATTTAAGCTAATGTTGCTGATTTCTTCATTAGACTGCCTCCCCTGCTGGAATCATCAGAAAATATTTTTTTACTCTCTTTTTCCTGTCATAAAACTATTTTCATTTTCATGTTTTCATTCTTATAGTTATTATTTCATGTCTGTTGTGTGATCTGATGCCCTTTTTTATTTTGCTTAAAAAGAAACTTAAGCAATCAGTCGGTTTTAGTATAATATAAGCAAAAAAACAATATCCATCTTGTTAATAAACTCAGCAGAATTTTTGTTTTCTTTCTTGTGGGTTTTGGTCTTCAACCCAAGATTAAGTTCATCATCTTCAAGTGGCCAGTTTCTCCGACCTAAGAGGGATTATATTTGGTAAATGAAGCTTCATGTGGAAAAGTGGTTTGGGAAGCGTTCAGAAAATGATAACACAGGCAGTTGTTTTCTGCATGAAGTGTGTTGGAATGCGGCTCGTTTGATATTTTAATGCGTAAGACTGGTGGAAAAAACGTCTTTGCTCTGAAGTAAGTGGTTGTCAGAGATGATTTGCTGCGTGTCCACTCCCATCAGTGGACCAGCTTATGAACATTTTGGCCAGACATTTAGTCTAATCAATTCCTCCCTTCACATTCCCACATACTTGGTCATGGAGGACTGTTTAACAACTTTATCGACTCTGCAGTCTCTCTGAATCTTTCCTCATGTCGATGCAGAACACACACAGAGGAACACACTCCTCTGAGGGCTGTCTGCCCCTGACCTTAACGACAAGATCCATCATCATCATCACTCAGCGTGTGATCCAGTGAGGTGAAAGAAGCACCATCTGCTGTTTGACTGATGCTCCATACAGGTCGTCGTCTGACTGGACACATCCTAAATATAGAGGCCACAGAGTCCAAAACTGAGGGACGAACTTTCTATTACAGGATCCCATTCCTGAAGATGTGGTAACACCATGTATTCCCCACAGGAGGGAATGTTTAGTCACACTGCAACCCCCTGTCCACCCTCCTCCTCCTCCTCCTCCTCCTCCTGCTCCTCTGTGCTCCACATCTTCCTGTTTCCATGCTCTTTTCCAGCTCAGATGAGATGAGGTCTGCTGCAGCTTCTCTTCCCGGACGTCCCGGCGGAGTACGGGTCGGATGAGATGTAGATCTGTGTGTATGGAAAATCTGCTTCTCGACGTAGCCACGTCTCATACTGCAGACTGCTCACATTCATACGCTCGCATTTTTCTGTGATGGAGTAGACTTTCATTCTCATACCTCTTGTTTGTTCTGTGTGGTAAACTAACACGTGATATGAATATCAAAGAACCTTGCAAAGCTCTTCCGTTTTTCTTCTCGGCGTCAAGAGATTGGTCTTGTCTACAGTGTACCTCTAAATTTAACATGGCACTCCTGGAAATTGAAATATCTGTCTCTCTTAAATTTGGCACATATATGGTGGTGCCCGGAGGATGAACCCCTGGAAAAGGGAGAGTTCACCCAAAAATGAAAATTCGGTCATTATCTACTAACCCTCATACCAAATAAACGTAACACTGCTGGAGTCTCACAGGAAAACAGCACTGCAGAATCTCCCAAACAATTAAAGTGAAAGGTGACCAGTTTTCAAAGTGGAAAAACAACTGAAAAGAAATGCTGCTCGACTGGTGAAGTCCAAGTCTCCTGATGGCACAGATTGTGCAACGTGCCACAGTCACATCACACACACCCAGTTCAGGCTGTGTGTACGTGCATGTGAACGTGGCTCCAAGCTAAGGATCTACAGTGAAGATTTTGGCTAAAAACAGTGCAAATTACGCCTTTCAGGTCAGTTTGGCATGTTGGGGCTTTAGGAGACTTGGATTACACCAGATGAGGGGAGCAGGATGGAGTTTCATTTTTGGGTGAACTATCCCTTAATACAACCATCTACTACACATATAAGGGGGGGGGGGGGCAAATCTCAACTGTTTGCTGTCTTGGCTCCACAATTGTGGAACTGGTTCAGACATGCCCTGATATCAACACTAAAATGTCCGTTTTCAACATTTACTATCAAGGCCCTGGGCTACCTATAGATGCCAAATCTGAAAAATTAAAAAAAGAGAAAAAAAAAAAGAAAAAAAGAGAATTTAATGATTACAGCTCCAGACAGTTTTTATTTTTATTTTTCAGCCAAAAATGGCTGTTTTGATAGTAAAGGCTGCAAACCTTTCAGCTAACCGAGTATGAAAACATAAACATGTCTGAGTTCAACACATATCCTACAATGCTTGTGACACTTTCTGACAGAACCTGCTTGTCTTGCTGAAGAGAAAGTTGTTTGTTTTCTTAAAAAAGCTCCAGGAAATGTACTCCTTCCTTCATGAAGTACCCAGCAACAAAAGCCCTGAATTCATGGCATCCTTTGAAAGGCGCGCTCTGTTGGTATGCATCCATGTGACGCAATAATACCAGAAATGAAAGTGATAACAACTGTGACGCACTTCATTTCATTTCCACTGGATGTCCACAGCCTGAAGACTCTCAGAACAGCATTGATGGGAACAGTGAGATTTCCCTGTTGATATTAAATATATTAAGTACTAAAATTACCAGCATGGTAAATAAACATAAGCAAATAAATTAAACAACTATCAGTATGTGAAATGGCTGCTGAACAAGTAAGCCTGTTTTTTCAATTTTTCATTTTGTTTTGCTGTTAAAGTCTGGCTTACAATTTATGAAATAAATAATATTCATAATCACACCATGTCTTAACAGAAACTGAATGCTATTGATTTTACTGTCAATTCTGTATCCATTGCCATTTTTTTCTTTTTTTTTTTCTTTTTTTTTTTTTGGATCAACCAATCAGATTCTTTAGAAGCATGTGTCACACCTACCAACAGGGTCAACCACACCTCCTCACTAAGATAAAAGTTCCTGTCCCACTCCTATGACTCCTTGCTAGAGCTTCTTTGACAAAGTTGGGAGCTGTCTGAGAGAATTCTCTGAATCCAGAGGTTATGATGAGTGTCTTATTTGTAAAATGCTTTGGACTTATGGACATACAGATCAATGCCTCTGAGAAGATGCAAATGGAATCAGTTTAATTTAAAGGGTTAATGGTTAAGGTTAATGCTCATGACTGTCAAATGATTTCTCCCTTTTTTCCATTCACTCGCCGCCATAAGCCACATCAGTCAGTCGAAAGAATGAACGTTGGCCAGCAGATATTTGAAGCGTAAACCTGATGTTCAGACTGCAGCATTCACACAGATTAGTAATCAGTCTGTCGATCGGGGTTTTGTTTGAACCCGTGACCTTTCAAATCCATAACTGTAACCTCTGAGCTTGGACTTGTGCTTTTTAGGAAGTGTGAAAGAAATGTTGCAGCTTCAAATTCCCTAATGAGAACAACTGTGAAGCACCATACAAGGCAAAAGGATCTCTGGGAGATGGAGGCAGACGGCCAAACCAGCAGCGACTAATGTCTGTCAGTAAACTGACAAACCGAACATCAGACAGGAGGAGGAAGAGGAGAAGGCAGGACGATGGTTTGTGTGAGCAGACGGAGCATGTAGTCACCGTCTGTGGATGCAGCGATGGTGGTGACTGTGTTGATGAAAGGATGGAGGGTCGGCAGCGCTGTTAAAGCAAACAAGCGGACCCACCGGAGAGCTCATTGGCCAGGTCAGCGGGTATGTGGCCTGCAGACAGGGATGAAGTCTCTGAGAGTTTTTGGCTGGACTCGAGGACCAGCGAGTGATGTGCCTGTGGTCCATGATAGAGCTCTGGACCGGGCACGCTGTTCTGTCTCCTCTGGATGGAGACTCACACTGAACTAACCCAGGAAGTTGTGGATTTTGGCCTCTGTGAGCCTCCAGCTTGATGTTTTCCTGTGACAAGATAGAGACCTCCTTCAGAGAGGCAGCATGGAGGAGAGTAGATACAAACAGTCCTGTGATAATAATCCCAGCTGACTTTTGTACACATTTATATTGTGTTTGCTTACTCCTTTTTAGTCAGTGTTCATATGCCACAGGTTTACTTTTTGTGAACTCTCACACTGCGCCGTGTGTCCAGAAAGACGGAAATCATCATTCAGCTGTTGGATTTAAAGACTACAGGACACTGGACGATCAGTTGATTACTCAATGAGGGATCCTCTTCCAATGCATTGCTCATAATTCTTCCTCATTCAAAAGGTTTTGGAATATAAAGTGTTGTATGTGGTATTAATTATAAAGCACCTTGAGACTAGTGTGATTTTGAGGTTATATAAATAAAGCTGAAGTCATGTTTCAACGCCAAACATTCACTGGTTCCAACTTCTCAAATGTGAGGACTGGGATCGACTAAAACTAGATACTAGAGGCTCATAAAAATATTGATGTTTGAGACTTTAAAAGGTCTGTTAACAATATTATTATTTATGGTTTATTTGATAAAGACAGATACAACATACACAGACAAACTAATTTGCAACAGTGAGTAAAAAAAGAAGATAAAGTGAGAACAAAGCTGATTAGAATCTGAGCCCAGCAAGACACAATGAAGCACAAAGTTAAAGACATTTAAAAAAAAATAAAACATGAGTACAGGTTTGTTGGTAACTGTCTTAAAGATGGTGAACTTTACAGCAAATGTCCAGTGATCAGGTAGTGAGTTCCAGGACTTTGCACGGCAGATACCTACAAAAACAACACAAGATCCCTTTTATTTCACAACTGGACCAGACTATGCTAACAACTCTACTTAGACACAGCGGTGCTTTAAGATAAATACAAATCTAAACATGATAAAATGCTGATGGTTAACATGTTCACCATTACTTAAATGTGTTGGCATGCAAACATTTTGGAAATTAGCACTAAATACAAAGCATAGTTGTGGTTGATGGAAGTGTCATTGTTTTTGCAGGTATTTGACATAAACTTAAGAACTGGACAAATTAAACATTTAACCCGATGATGCTGATAGAGGGAAAAGTCAGGGGATCACCACAGATTTTACAAAAATGTCCAACTTATCTGATTTCAGCTTCTCAAATGTGAATATTTTCTGGTATCTTTAGTCCTCTATGATACAACAAGGTCTTTTATAAACATGAATCAACATTTTTTCACAATTTTCTGACGTTTTATCGACCAAACAACTAATAGATTAACTGAGAAAACGATCAACATATTAACAACATATTAAACTTCCCTGCGACTAAAGTTTATCGTGTTGACGTTCACTCGGCCCGTCTGAACCCAGATCGGGCGACTGATGTCAAAACAGTCTGAAGAGTTACATAATGCTCTTTATCGTCGCTGGCATCCGTCAGCAGCAGCTGGGCAGGACAAGTGGTGAGTCTACGCACTGATTTTAATCCCTGAACAACACTTTGTTGATTAATTACCTTCTTGAGCTCTGTGCTTGAATTCCACAGCTGATGAGAGTCGTACAGCGTGAAACCTCACTGGCTGCTGATCTGCACGGACAAGGGCGCTTTCTGTTGTCTGGTGGGGACATGGAGACTTGTTTAAATGTTGAGACAGACACTGTGTAGAGAAGACAAACTGTTGATGTAAGAGAAGATGCCGTTCCAGTGCAGCAAACTGGTATGTAAGAGTACGTTCAGACACTTTTGACATATTTTTTAGCTTTATTAGGCCCAAAAACTTCACCACTAGTCATTGTATTGCGCTGCAAAGCCCTTGTCTCTGATTTACTCAAAAATAAGAGACCCAAGATTTCCTTTTTTTTGTGCATCAGGATTGATAAATCAACCAATGAAATTAGTCAGCCAACAAAATTAGTCTGCAACAGTTTAATAATAATAGAATGAATAATCAATTTATTCTTCTCTCATATGTTTCCTCTTGGTTGCTGCTGTCTGGTTACATCTGGTTACAAGTCTGTTTGACCTTTAGTCTCCTTTTGTCCAAATATTCTTATGTTAAAACTGTTTCTCAAACTTTTTCTGGCATGCCCCTCTCTAGAAGAAAAAAAGAAAGTTCACACCCACCCTTTTTTTTTAATTATGGGGAAATCAACAAATAAAAAAGGATCCAAGTTGAATTTTAGTGAAATAAAGGTCAGCATGGTAACGTCATTATGTTGTCATATTCATTCAGCTTAGCTTTAAGCCATAATTTTCCCCTGGTAATCCTCACCCCCTGGCGTTGGCTCTATCTCCCACCAGGGGGTCTGCCCCACAGTTTGAGAACCACTGGATGAAAGGTTAAGGCTATTATTGTTCTATATTTTCCAAATCCAATAAAATGACCAAACAAATCCCCCATTGTCTTAGTCCATCTCCCAATACTTTCCTACTTCATTACCGTGTCTCTTTCTCTCAGTCATAAGCTCACTGGTTCCTTCTGGAGAAATAACTCTTTAGAAAAGAGGCACCAATATTTGGTTTCATTGTTAAAAAAGGCTTGGTCATTTCCTAAAACAGCTAGCCATTGTAGTTTTTAGCAAACGTGACTTTAACAGGAGTAAATCATTCATTTGTTGGGGACTATTTACAGCAGCGGATCAATACAGATTTAGTACTCGAGTGCAGTGATTCTGGTAGATCTGGTACCAGTCCACACAGTGATGGCTATCTGCTGTAAAGATGTGAATTTTGAAAGCTGGTGTGCAAAAGAAAGAATGAAAAGCTCTAAGAATGAGCGGGCACATGGAGGTAGAGCACTGCTTAGAAGTTTGGAGGATCCAGGTTTGATCCCTGGCTGAATTTTGAAAGATGGTGTCCAAAAGAAACAGCGAGAAGCTCTAAGAAAGAGAAGTCAAACTGTCTGATCCAACAGCTGAGCTTGTAAGAGGACTGCTTAGAGATTTAAGACTGTTTGTTTGATTCCTTATGAGGTTTGATGAATTTTGAAGGTCAATGTCTGTAAGAAAAAGTGAAAGATTCTGAGAAACAAACTGTGACTAATTGATCCAATGACTCAGTTGGGAAGACGACAGATTACAAGTTGGAGGTTTTGTGTTCGATCCTTATAAGGCTCGATGAACTCTGAAGGCTGGTGTCCAGAAAAAAAAAATTAAAACCTCTGAGAGAACTAGTCCAACTGTTTGATCCAGTAGCTCTGGTTGGAAGAGGATGGCTTGGGAGTTTGAGGCTGTGGGTTCACAGTGAATTTTGAAGTCCAATGTCCGAAGTGAAGACTTAAAAGCACTCAGAAAGAATATCTTAACGTGAGTGGGACTTGGTGGCACGGTGGTATTGTTCACAGCTGGGAGAAGCATGGTGATGTAGTGTCTGGTTCGATACCTGCCTGTGGCCAGTACCTGGTGAAAAAGGAGGGGCTGAGTCCCATTCTGGAGAGGTAGGTGCAACAGGCTATGGGTCAAAAGGCCACAAGCAGTTGAGCTTTTACTTAAATTAGATATTTTTTATAGATTTTGGAAGAAATGCACATGCAACTTACAGTGATCTTGAGTCTTTTCAGGTATTAGTTTGTCTTCCTGAGTCACTCCTCTGGGCAGATATCATCTTTTCACATTCACAGCTTGTTTTTTTACTGATAGCACACTTGATATATCATCAATAATCTATAGCTTAAGTTAGTATGTGACATGAGCTCATTAAGATCTAGGGCTTTCAAACACCAGTCTTTACTTGCTTTTGAGCGTCTCACAGGAGTCAGTATGACCGCTTCGATTCAATTTAAGGAATTAACAATTCTCAATGAGCTATTCCTGACGTTGGGCCCTAATGATCTGTAAACTGTCTTTACACAGTCAGGTTTTGAATCCTCTCATTCAGACTGATGAGAATCAACTGTGCCTACTGCTTACTTACTGAGCTATTTGTAGGGACAGAAGAGTTGAGGTTTGTTTTTGCTTTTCATTACATTTTTGAGGAGAAAACATGGACCTCTCTATAAAACAACCCGGATTTGAGGTTCTTTTGCAGAACAACAGAACATATGCAGTTCTTCACTGATGAGAACAGCTGAGCAGTATACATCCAAAATTCATCCTATGCCATTATACTTATTTATGTTAAACTATCCTCTGAATGTGTGAAATAAATGGTGAATATTCCTCATTTATTTCCAAATAATTTATTATTTCTACAACTCCCTTGTCTTTAATAAGATGAAACGTACACAGCAGGGACGGCAATCAGCAGCAATCATGTGCATTTTGATCAGGAAATCCAAATATTCTAGTTAGAATATGATCTTGTAAAATGTTGACTGGTCTCTAATTAGACTATAAACTGGTATGATAGTATCTAAATTTTGTCTGTTTGTGACTAATTATAACGTAATTAAGGTGCATGATGCCTAATTAGGGTATAACTGTTTGTTTACAGTCTGATAAAAACATTATTTCCAGTTTTTGTCTAATTTGACACGAAATGCAGTTTATTACATCTTATTAGATTCACTGCACTAAATGTGTAGTAATCCTGTTTAAGTAATGTTCGCAAAAATCTACAATACCCAGCTATTTTAGGAAATGACTGAGGCTTTTTTTTAAATTAAACTATATGTGAATGATTGTCGTTGTTCATCAAATGTTCCTCTCCACTCAAAAATATGTTTTTGTCATTACTTCACCTGGATGTTTGAGCGTCACAGTGCAGCATGATGCATGTGCACAGTTTGTTTTCACAGTCATCTGCTGAAGTGGAAACTTTCTCTGTGCTCACCTTAAATCTCTGCAATTTACACAAGTCTGATGTGGAAACTTGCCGCCTCCAGGTCACATACACTGAGTGTAAACTTTTCAGTGAAGTGACAGACATCTTGTGTCCATCGTATTTGAATATTCATAGATTTCAAATGAGGGAGAAAAATGTGGAAAACCGGCTTTGGGCAGAAAATGTTGTTTTTCTTCTGAAAACATGTCTGGAGAAGATCTTTTAAGCCTCTGTCTGCCTGTTGTATTAGTCTTCTGGACAACAATCAAGCTCTTTGGCACAAAGGAATCAGGATCAGAAAAACCTGATTGATTTCCTGAGTGGAAATTAGTCGCATTACAGATCCTCCCACTGAAGTAAAGAAAAATATGTAGGCATGGAGAAATGATAAGAAAATAGAAATAGAAGTTTGTAAAATGCATATTATATATGCACATTATACAACAATATATCACAAAAATAATAGAACAGAATAACATATACTGTATATATAGAATATATATATAAGTACATATATAGAAGTATGTAAAAATATGTGTCTTATTCTTCAAAGAGTAATGACAATATTTATGTAAAGACATAAAATACAATGTATATAGGAAAATTAGAAGAAGAAATAGATAATAACAAACACAAAAAATAAAAATAAGAATGTAAGAATTATGTACAATGTATAAGGTTTAAATAATAATAAATGAATAACACTGCATGTATTGTACAGTTGAGTTAGTGCACATGATTGTCATATCAACACTTGTACAATTAATACCATGTTAGTTTTGGTCTCTTAATGGGATTTTTTGACAGTAAGATAAATCTACAATATCATCAGACTTCAGAGGAGGGAACTTCAAAAGTACAAATTCTTCATTAATGTACTGAAGTAGATTCTTCAGAAATCTGTGTTTAATTATTTTTCTGATAACTTTTTTGCTTTTACTCTTTATGTTTTAAAACACATCTGTACTTTCCACTCCTTACTTTTTGAAAACAGTCATTGCTTTAGTTTTAATGCATTTGTGGGGAATTATAAGTTATTTTTATTTTGCATCAGTTCAACCTAAATGTATGGGACAATAATATATAAAAGATGATTCCTCTGTGTATCAGTCAGTGCTTATCATGATTTTTTTTTTCATCATTTTTTTTTTATGTCTGCAATTCTACTTGTGTACTTATGCCAGACTCATCTTTTAAATGTCGTGCCTAAACGTCTCATAACAGTAGTTGTTTAGGGAAGAGTGTCCCCAATTTCCTTTTCCATATATTCCCAACTGTTCTGGGAAATTTAACCAGCACTCGTCTGGTTACAGAGGTCTTTTCTCTGACCTATAGGCTCCATCTGTCTGGATACTCTTTGGATAAGAAAAGACGTACGCTCCCTCAGTTTCCTGCAGCTGGCTGAGAGGAGGTTTCCATCTTCTAGGTGTCAGAACAGCTGGACACCAGACCTCCACAGCTGGGGAGACCTGTTGGAAAGGCTGACGGCTGACAGCTCACTGTGGCGTGGAGCACTGCTCTCCAGGGAGGCTTCGCTCAGAAAAAAAAAAAAAAAATCTCCACAAAATGGAGGAGAAAAAAAAAAAAAGTTTTGAACACGGCCGGGTCTGCCCATTCTGGGAATGCAGGCTGGAGACAAACTAAACAAGCATTAGTTCTGGAGAATGAAGTGTAGATCTGCGGCCCGGTGAAGGTGGTGCGTGGTACAACACGGCACTGCACGTTGTCTAACACCTCAGCCACCAGCACCTTTTTCCTCCTCCCTGTCAGTGCGAGTGTGGTGGAGGATATTGTGGTATGAAAGTGTGCTTATAACACTGCGCCTATTCATGCCGTCTGTCCATTCATCATCAGCATTTAGAGAATACAGGCAGAACTGTTTGGATTCCCGGCACAAGGCCGCTCCAAAATACGAAACCTGAACCTTTCTGTCCAGTGTGAACACGGTCGGAGTAAATATTAGCACTCATGGCTGAAGATGTGGAAGCCAAGACTGTGCCGTGTAGAATAAATACTTAAATGGAGCAGTTTTCTTGCCAGGATGAAGGTTTTTCTTTTATAGACTCAAGTCTGAGAAACTAACAAAGTTCTGACTCTGCTGTGTCTTTCAACTGTTGTTTTACTGTTTCAGGCTGAGGCGTTGATCTCGCCAGACTGTGGACACTGACGGAAAGAAGCAAAGTACGTTTACTCAAATATTGTACTTACAGGGATAGTTCAGGTTTTTTGGGGTTGTATGAATCACTTATCCACAGTAATTATCTAAACTATCACTTTAAGTACATACTTCTACTCCACTACATTTCATAGGCTGATATTTTACTTTTTACTCAACTGCATTTATTTGATAGCTGGAGTTTAAAGTTACTTTCCAAATTAAGATGTTACCCAGAAAACAGAAGGTGAGTTTACAGATTAAACTCTTCAACAGAATTTAGATTAGTTCAAATAAACTACAAGAGTAAAATGCTCCATAGACATAAAAACATTATAATAATAATAATAATAATCTGATAATACAGTTTATACTAGTATAACACTTAAAAGGTGCATACATTTGCTCTGCACTGAATATTTTCATTTTGTACATTTTAATGATAATAATAATAATGCTTTATTTTTACTTAAGTCATATGATTAATGCAGGATCCTTACTAGTATTTTTACATTGAGGTATTACTTGGCTGGTGTTTGACACAGATACACAGTCAACTGCAAACTATCTCGTCAACTTATCTCATTTATTTTAAGAATATAGACACTACAAATTAATGACTGCACAATTCTACTGCAAATATTCAGCGAAGATCTATGGTGAAGATAATTGGGATTTCTTTCGCAAACCATGGCATGTGAATAAAGATGTCATAACACTTGTGAATTGTGTCTGCGGTACCTTCAACAATGCAGAAAATCTCATTATTTAGTCAATTTCTGCACTTTTCCGTTTAAGCGCAATATGAACTAATTTTAAAGACGAATTACAGACTAAAATAAAGTGTCTGAAAATCATAAAACCACATCTGAAAACTCAGATTGCTGCTTTATGTAGTTGAAATTGATAACTGCAGTATCAAAGGTGATGTGCATCCTGCAGAACCCTCGATGGTTTTTCTTAACTAGCAGGTTCTCCACAAGGCCTGGTTTAATCTGCACATGTAATTTAGCATTTTAGAGAATGTTTTGTGGTTTATTGTATTCTGTACATTGTATACAAGAAACATTTCTGATCTTTTTGTTTTTGTCGTTGTGTTGTTTTTAATCCATGATGGGTTTTTTTTTTCATCTTGTGACCTTGACTGTTTAAGTCACGTTTCCCACTTGGTATAATAACATGTCGAAACTGAAGAATGCTACAAATCCAAACCTCAAAAAAACGAGACTGACGTGTGGAGTTCAGTCAGAGAGGATCAGTTGTTTCCTGTCGATGTGGTCTGTTAACAGCACACTCACACTCCTCTGTTTGTCTAAAACGACCTGTGACCTTTTCCGCTGACAGCTGGTTTTGTCCGCACCTGTTGAAAAATGATGATCCTCCTTCAGTCAGACATGGATGTAAATTATGCAACTCTTCACCTTCACACTAAAATTATATATAATACAGTTTTAATTCATCAGAGTCACTGTTCCTTACTTGGGTTTCTTGGTCAAACTGCAGTGTTGATGTCTGCACAGCTGCTCTGCAAAAATATCGTCAACAAGTCAATTAAACAGTGACTTAACCTGCAGGACTTGCTGTGCAGCGTTAAGTATTATTTTCCTTTAACAAAAGTGTCAGTGTGTTGAAATGAAGCAAATCAAAAGTTCATTTACACTTGGTTTTTGCATTGGAAATGAAATGATCTCATTGGCATGGCGTTTTTTATTTGTTTGAAGAAAATAAGACTTCAGTCACCGCTGGACTCGGTGACTTGTTCGCTCCCTGGCAGTCAGAGCGGCATTAATGGAGCTTGGCCCTCTCGTGCGTTTGTTCACATGGTGTTTTTATGGAGGGAAACGTCTCCAGCGGCGGCCCTTCATTTCTCCACAGGCGGGCAGACCGCAGACTTCCTGGAAAAGGCCCGGTGGCCGATTCGCAGACCGAAAAACCGTGAGCCGGGCACAGACGGGCTGACACGCACCGGATGACCTTTAAACTCAGATATGTATAAACTGGCATACAGATGGTTAAAGTATCGAGTGAAGCCTCTGCAGCATCGTGCTAAAATCTTCACTGAGGACCTATCAAACACTTGAAGTGAAGAAATAAAGTTGTGTAAATCATTAAATAAGTTTTAACGAATCTTTAAAAATAACATATTGAAGAGATACAGAATAAAGGACCAAAGATGTTGACTGGAATAACATGACATAGTACAGGATGAATAAGGTGTCTTGTCTGACTTGTCTTGTTTTGTTTATTATTGTTGTTTTTATGCAAAAGGTCTTTTTTCTCTTCTGTTTCATTTTGAATGTTTTTTGTATGATTTGACTGACAATGTATAAAAAGGGGTGGGAAAAATGGATATTTATGTTGTTACAGATATTCTGCAAAATATGCTCATCTGTTTTAACTAGTTTTGTTTTCCTGCTCTCATATTATATTTAATTTTAATATGTTAAAAAAATATAAAATTGTATTTTATACCCCTATGTTTTAGAATTTTTATTTGGCTTTTGTTTGTTTTCTTGTTTGTATCTGTGCTGTTCTATCTGCAGTTTTTTTTCTTTTCTGTGAAGCACTTTGTGATCTTGTTGAGAAAGTGCTTTATAAATAAAGTTTATTATTATTAAATTATATTGATTTGTTTTCTTACTCCACTGTACAGGCTTTGAACATTTCTTTTTTAAACTTACATATTGATCTCGAAAATACAGTATCAGTCTGTCTGTGATTCATATAAAGTTTCTGATATAACTTCTAGACAGAAATGTGTAAAATTATATTTTTTGTGCATTAAAAAGTAAAACAGCTCAGACTTCTTCGTCTTCTTTGTTAAATGCAAGTTTCAAAATGGCCACCGTGGGAATAAAGTGAAAGTCTGGTGACAATAAACCCACAAATTTATGCCCCATATTTCAGCCGATCAGGGAGATAATACAAAACATTATGTAGTTGCAGATACAAATCTCACAAGTGCCTTCACAGTGACACCTCTTTGATAATAAGAAAGTGTGTATTAAAAAGGGTTTCAATGAAAATAAGCCAATAAACAAAATCACAAAATCTGCATTTTCCCTGATGCAATTATGTGCATCAAACAGGCTTAAAGTCCAGTGTTTCTGGCTGTCAGTCAGGCTGCCTGAAGGGCAGGGGCAAAAAAATATAAGAATAGCACCAGCTGTATGCAGTGGGGCAAAAACACGTCGAAAGTCATGATGCAGTTCATCATTTTTTCTACTTGAATGGTACCCTCATGGCACTTCATCATGTTGTCTTGGACAATGGGCCACTCTAGAGGGCACTTAATCATGTTTTAAATACCACAGGGGCATCCAAGAGGGAACTTTTGCTGCATTTTTTTTTTTCATCAAGATGAATTTGTGTGTGCATTCGCCTGCATGTGTGTGTCAGCACAGGTCAAAGCCAAAGGGGCTGAGCGGGTAAAACTGGTCCTGACCCTGTTTGTTTTGAATGCAGGGGCTGTATATCTCCTAGCAGAGGGCAGGATCTGAAAGCAGGTACTGAGGCTTGAGTTTGGCCTTGTTGGTCTCTGAGAGCAAGAAAAGAGAAAGTGAAGAGGTTGTCTATGTGGCAGATGTAGAAGCTGCTGAGGATGGGAGGGGCTACATCCAGGTGCCTCAGCCTATGTAGGAAGTAAATCCACTGCTGGCAAGTCTGCAAGTCGTTATTAAAGGTCAGCCCTCTTTCTATTTTATTTATTTATTTTTAACCATATAAGTCACTTGAGATGTATCCTGGTGATCAGAATAACCATCCAGTCAGAGTTAAAATTAGAAAAAGGGAAATTGACAGCACATACCCAAGAACGTGTGACCGCTACAGATTCCAAACACTCCCGTCTCTATTTCACGTCACCCAGGTTAACCTTCGTCCTTCTTTGTCATGTCACAGTTCGCACACAACATTTTGAAGTGTGACGTGAGAGAAAGAAAAACACACGGCGACACCGTCCTCCTCCTCCTCTCTGTTTCAGAAGCTGTCCTGTGTGTTTAACATGTCCAGCTGTATCACAGTGAATTATGATCCTGCTATCACTGTTGAAAAAAAGCGATGTGTTTTCAGGAACATTAGTTTGAGGCAGACTAAACACACACGTTGGCCTACTGTACACACACACAGAAGACCATAAGTCATCTGAAGTGGTGGGCACTACTGGCCTGCATGCTTCACATTTAAACAGCAGCAGAAATAAACATGCTGTAATTATTAAAGGTGGAAATGGACTGGATAATATATCCACAGATGTGTATCAAGATTGGCACGGGACGAAAATCATGACTTCATCAAAACGGAGATGACATGAATGAAGCCTATTTATACTTTAAAAAAAGTTAAGGGTTAAACAAAAAGTCCCAGCTGATGTTAAACATTACATCTTTGTAGATTTAGTTTATTTGTAACATGCAGAGTGATTAAAAATGATAAACTGCTATAATTATAAACAACTGTTTGAAGACAAACACTTGTAGTGTTTGGGTGAGGTTTAAAGCCAACTTCTTGCTGAAAACATTAAGTGAATAAATCAACTGTTGAGGAAAAGTACGCATCTTTAATCTGTGCATATACACTTCATTACTGTTGTCACTCGTTATCATCATCATTTTATAATTTTTCTTTTATTATGCATCGTCTGTCTCATCTGTTTTGTAAAGTGTCCTTAGGCGCTTATGAAGAGAATTTTATTTTTTGGACTCAGTGGACATGATCATGATCTTGTTTGTATCACAATTCATTTTCACTGAAGTGGACTATAAACATCACGATGATGTGACATTTGTTGGAGTCTGTACCAAACAAACATGTTTTCTTACATCTGTTGAAGAAGATTTGTAGGCCAGGACGTCTCTGTGACACGACTACGCTGCTCTGCTGTTATTTAACACATTTTACCTTCATCAAAAAACTGCAGCTTCAGCAATTTTGATATTGGTCATATGGCCATACTGCAAATTCAAAATGTTGATTTATAGTGCAGCCTTAGTTATTACATAAAATTATGCATTATCTGCCTGTGGGATATCTGCACTGAAGGACACTGGCACAGTGTTTAACAAGCTGTAAATATAATTTTTATATCACTACTTTTTAGAGCAGTTTTAATACAAAATAACTACATCAGAAATCCAATGTTTGTAAATCATTAAATCACATATTAGAAATCAAAATCCTGATTCTGCATAACGCACAGAGGCCACCGATGGTGGAAGCATTCAAATAAAATACTTCAGTAAATAACAGCAAGACCACAGTATAAATACACACTATTAGAAATAAAAATCCTCAAAAACTTCTCTGAAGTAAAAGTACAGAAATATCAACAACAAAATGCACAAAAGTTATCAAAAGTTAGAGTACTCATAATGCAGAGTGGCTACTGTCAGTATTATACTAGTATATTATTGTCTTATAATTATTATTATTATTGATGTATTAACATGTAATCTATACTTTAATGTTGTTGGTTGAGGTTGAACTAATTTTAAGTACTTAATATACACTTGGTTGTTTAATCTGTAGCAACACATCATATTATTTAAACTGATCATGTTTTGTTTGTAAAATCTTAATTTGAGAAATAACTACAGCTGTAAAATAAACAGTGAAATAGAAAATAGAAATACTCAAGTGAAGTAAAAGTACCTCAAACTTGAGCTGAAAATTAGCTGAAATGATACATTATGAACAACAAATACAGAGAAGTGGAAGAGCATCAGACAAAAAAGTAATTTTAGACTCCATTTCATTACACTGGAACCTCATGTTAAATTGGAAGATAAATGATCTTGTTTATAAAAAGCAAAGCATAACAGGGCAATTCTGTAATTTTGTTAATAGACCATGAGTAGAGCGGCTGCCTCATGAACTACTGCTTTGCTTTAAAAAACCCATTTGTGATTAGGAGAAAATACTCTGGCTCTGACAGGACGTGGAGGACTCTTCAATGGCGAGAAAAACTTGTTTTCTTTTTTCTTTTTCAATGGTCCTACAGAAACTGAAATGAAACCACAAAGAGATGTGATGCTCCACTGATTACTGGTGTGAAAGTACTTTAGTACTTGAATGAATATTTGAATACAACTTAATGACAGAGTAAAGAAATGAGCTCAAGAGCAATTAAATGATTTTCTTTTTTTCCCCACACAAATGAATTCATGTAATGACTTTAATGAGGCCAAATGAGGCCAAGTGTTTGAATCAAAACCTTGAGACAAATAAAAAAAAAAGACTCAGTGTTCAGAGATGAATCCTCAGTCCTTGTGTATTGAAGTTCTTACATATTACAGGTAGAATATACAGTACATGTATGCTGGGGTACAGACAGGCAATATAAAATGGGCTAAAATTACTGAAGAATACAAAGAACAGCATATACAAAAGCTTATTTGATGATTCAAGTACCACTAACTTTATACTTCACTTCTGTGGAGAATTCAAAAGCATCTGTACAAAATGTACAAGAATTGTATCCCATGTTTCATTGGCTAATGGCTTCCTCTGTGCTTCATCTCACTTCATACTGTTAATGTCAAAGAGAAGTAAAGGTTTTTGAGTTTTTAAGGTAAAAATGACAGACCCAGGTCAGAACAGAACAACTTCGGTCATGAAATCTGCAGAATTCATACGTGGACATTTTGCAGACTTTATGTACAGTATTTGTGTAACACCTTGTTTTGTAGGTCAGTAATTTCCAAATAATCTCCTCATAATTTCCTGGAAAATTTCCTTGAAAGTTCTATTTAATTTGCCTCTAATTACAGGGAAACAGAGACAGTGCTCAACTGCTACACTTTCATTTTATTGCCTGCATATAGTGTCTTTTCAGCTGAACCTGCAAAATAGAAAATGTGTCAACAGGCATGGACACAATTCAACACATAAGGATAACTAAATTTATGATCCTCAAAGTTTTCACGAAATCCAACTCAACTCTTTTTTCTCTGAATTTTTTCAGCAATTGTCAATAAATGTATTAACATTTTGTATATACATATTGAGGAAGAGAGCACTTGAATATTTATTTATCATAGGTTATATCGTTTCTGCAATATTGAACAATGTTACTGCACATTGCAGATATTCTTCATATTGTGCAGGGCTACTGTCTGTACAGTAGTTTTCATTGTTAGTGGCGGGGTCCGCCATTTACTGGATTCAAATTGCCTACCTACGCACAAAGGATTCACAGGAAACAATGCGTGAAAGCAATCCAGCGTTTGTTTCTTTTTGGTCAGCGGATCAGTTTTAAATATGTCAGTAAGTAATGGAACAAGTAGGAACAGTCGTAGTGAATTGTTAAGATGAAAAGCAGCTGACAACAAGGTAACCAACTCAGCTGTGACCTGTTGATGTAAACAACTTGCACCATGAAATCAGATCGTTCCTTCATAGCATAACAGAATCGCTGACTGATTAAAACAATGTGAGTCTGTTTGGCTGCGCTATAAACAAAAACACCAGGTGCTCCCTTGTATTTCTGACGAAGCAGCCGCGCAATAAGTGTTGAGCAACGTGTTCCTGTAATATTATATTCCCTGTAATTAAAACCAACTCTTTTCAAACTGTTTCCAGGAAACTTCACATGAAATTGTTACTAGTTTATCAAATTTGGTGTTACTGGTATTTCTAGAATCAACAGGAATAAAAAAGTCCTCTATTCTTTATAGGGCCACTTTACTGTAAAGCTCTCTAACTCTACGTCTTAACTTTTTAATCTCATACCAGCCTGATAACCCATCATCTCAACACGACCATTTTAACTCAAGAGAATCACAGCGCTGACAGGCTGATTGCCTCACAGACACATACTGCGGGTACTGATGTGGTGACAACATGGACAATTTAAAATCATGAGGAATGCGTTCAAAAATATCTAGCATTTAAAAATCACAAAAAAAAAAACGAATATCTATTTAACATTACAGACGCATCAATACCATGTTCACTTCTATAATCACTGTACAAGGTCTTACCATCAAAACTGGTAAACATCAGTGGCGATTTAAGACAAAGGGATTTGTGCAAAAAAAAAAGTAAAAGCATATTGCCGTGTATACGCTGCTGAGAAAGCAAAACTTTGATACAAAAAAGATCCTGTAGCATCTGCCTGCGCTCGAAAAGAGAATCCTATTGAAAAAAAGGAAGCACTTAAAAATTGAAATGGGGTATTTACCAGTCTGTCATGCACTTACCTCTTTACAGCTCTCACACAACATGCTCCTTTTTTAAAAAACAATAAAAAAAAACCCAAAAAGAAATTGTTTTTGAATTTGTTCTGTCAGAAAGTGTGACATAAAAGATGAAGCCTGGTCAAAATAACTGACAGCCTTGAAGGCAGCTCTACATTCAGACCAAGTTCAATTATCTTTTGATATTTTTATGACTTTAAAATCCTATTAAAGGCTTTAATACTGTACCATTCACTTGTTGTAATAGATCCTACTGGGAAGCACAGTTTATAAAAGTTCCCCCTCACTCGAGAGAAATGCCTGTAGTTTTCACAGCTGCAACACACACAGAATTTGATGAAAGGGGCTTCGGCCACGTCAGATATGGTGACGTGCATCCAGCTGTGGCAGCACTAACCGGCTTTAACGCCCGATGATGTTGGAGAGAAAGTGGATGATGTCTTTCCAGACATTGCTTTTTTTTTTTGGTCTCTCTTGGGTCGAGTAGACAGTGTCTTTGAGTGCTAGTGGACGGCGTTTCTGTCGTGTCAGGGTCTTTGCGGATCGTACTGCTGGTAGCGGTTCAGCTTGTCCGGGTCGTTGGAGGCCATGTGGGTGAAGTCCTGGAAAATGTCCTGGTAGGTTTCATCTCCTGCAAGAGGAACAAAGACACGATACATCAACGACATCAAAGACGAAAAACTAAAAAGAAGCCAGACACAGCAATGGTTCCCAATATTTGTTACACAATTATTTTTTTGCCTTTTTTTAAGGCCTGTGAAAATCCTTCTAATTTAACAATCGTGTCATGACAAGTAGATATTTCTTAGCCTTAAGGGAGCTACAGAAGATTGGGAACCACTGAGTTGGAGAACAGTGTTGCACTGTTCAACCCATATTAACAACAGTATCTAAGTCTCTCAACAGTACAAATAATTACTTCAGAGTTCATCGCTCGCTGTTGTCCAGCAAGTGTTTTCTGCACAGTGGGAGACAATATATCATATAATAACACATAAATGTATGGCTTTTCTTCTTATTAGTTTAACTTTTGTTATAGAGATACAATAAAACAATACTGTAGTGCTATTGATATTTGTTAAGTAGAGCTGTATGTTTTGATTTTAATGCACTTTTTTTAAATTCAGTTTTATCTATGTCAACACACAAAAGCAGCTAATTAAGATTTGACATTTATATGACTGAACTCTTGCAGACATTAGTGATAAAGACATGCCATGGGGATTTCAAAATAAAGGTGTATCTTAAAGACGACAATAAAGATTGATATTTTCACTTTGCATTGATTATACTTGATTATACTTTGTGGCTGTACTTGAGCAGGACATCCTTTTGTCGCTCTTAATCTCTACCATCATCACTCATTTTAAATATGGCTGATCTCACAGCACAGCCGTTTACTGCTGTTCAAAATATTATGAACCATGATCAAATTTCATTCTTGTGCAGCTGTCTGATGAGAAAATAGAGGTCCTGTGATATGCAAAACAGCATCTCTGTGATTTTGTAACTTATTTTAACATCTGTGTTTAGCGAAACAAACAGAAAATGCCTCCATGCTGCTCTTCTAGTGTAATCCAAGTCTCTGAAAGCCCAAACATGCCGATCACTTGCGCGCACACACCTGGTTCAGACATGTGACGTGGCTCCAAGCTAAGGATCTACAGTGAAGATTTAGGCTAGAAACATGGTTGTAATTGACATCTTTCAAGTCAACTTGGCATGTCGGGCTTTAGGAGACTTGGATTACGCCTGACAAGCAGCATGGAGGCATTTAATGTTTTTTTTTTTTTTCCTGGTTGTTTTTTCTGTGTGAGAACTGGTCACCATTCACTTAAATTGTTTTGGAGATTCTGTAATGCTGTTTTCTGATGAAATTCCAGCAGTGTTTTGTGGACTAAAACTAACCCGACCTTCAATCAGCATGAGGTTGAGTAGATAATGACTGATTTTTATTTTTAATTTTTTAAATTTTTGTGTGAACTTCCATTCTAATGTGGAAACTAGGTTCATAAGGATTCTGTGTGTTTTGCTTGAATCTGAGCTCGTTCAGTAAGATAATGTCAAACTAAACATTACTAACTGAATATTATCAAGATATTACAACTAAACTGTGTCACAAACAAAATAATGTAGGAATTCAATGCCTCATCATGCAGGTGTAGAGCAGGATAAAATATCTGCAGAAAGCTCATGCACAGTGATAGTATCATCAGAACAAGAATGAAAAAGAAAAAGGCGGCCATACCTGTCAGAGTGTCAGCGTGGCTCGAAATATGAAACAGAACAATGCAGAGGCAGAAAAGAAGAAAGAAAGAACAGAAGGAGCAAAAAAAACACAGCCCAGAGAGCGTTTGTTTCATTAGCAACTGGAGGAGATCGACTCAGAAAGAAAAGACAAGCCCACAGAGATTAATTTTTTGTTAACAACTGTATTGTGTTTAAAGTGCAGGAGTTTATGTACAAAAATACAGTTGTGTTGGCCTCAGCACCCCAAAGGAAAAAAAAAAAACAAGAGAACAGAAGAAAGGCACAAACTCTGGGGAGGAGTGTGAGAAAAGAAGAGCAAAATACAGAACAGAGAGTGAATTTACAGAAGAAGAGGATGAGAGCAATAAAGAAGAGGAGAGTGTTATAGATGAATGAGAGCAGTGGTTCTCAGTCTGTCCGAACTTGTAAAAGCATAAAGTTTCCCTTTTCAGGTTTTTTATCAATTTTTTATAAGACTACAGGAGACAAATATTGATTAAATAAAAATATTTTTGAAAAATATTAAAAGGATTATCATTATGTTTTAAAAATATATATATGTATATATATACGTCCCACCTGGATTTTGTAAATCAAAGTTTAAATGCCCACAGAAATCACAGAGCAACTCGCAGACGGAGAACCGCCACTCTGCACTTCTTCTACACACTCAATCAGGTAGAAACACTCGAGTCAAGGGAGCTGTAATTTTTTATAAAAAAGGGGCAGTGGGGATTGATGAGGTTAGCTCTCCCTCACATTCATTACCCCTGAATATCTCTCATCAGTCCCATCATTCATCAACTGATTGCAGGCGCTGATGAAGAGGCCGTCAAGTATAAAAGAGGACGGCGAGCTGATGCCGCAAAGCAAGACAACGTGAGCATCATTCAGCTCGTACTTCAGACTCTACTCTTATTCTTCTGCTAAAAGACAAATCTCCCGTTCCTCCCATGATCACTACTAGGTGTGTCTGCTGTTGACCTTTAAGGCAACGACAAACAGTAACAGCTTCTGTACTATTCCCTATCAACAACCATTGCACACGCTAGAAAAAAAAAAATAATTAAGAATAAAAGCAGATTTCCATGTCATTCTTTGTCATCCAGGTCCAAAACATTCCCAACTTATTTTTAAAACGTGAAAAATCCCCACAGAGGATATTCCACTTTTCAAAAAAAGCAACATTCAGGCTAATAACAGTCTGTCTACCTACTATAAAGCGGTGCATCTAGCCCTCAACATAAGATACTTCATTCTTCTATAACACATGGACGGCATTTCCGAGCGTAGCCCTCCCTCCTGTGGTCGACACACATAAATGCACGATTCCCTTTTTCCCTACAATCTAAGAAACCCCTCAGCAGCTACTCTACAGGACACAACTTCATTTACCTGTGAACACAACCACAACACCATCAATAACCCCTATTCTAACTACTGAATGCATCCCCACACTAGTCATCCATTCAAAACATCACATATTGTAGGGCTCAAACAATGTGAATTAGTAGAAATGAACATTTAATCAAAGTGCTTTGGTGCCCTCCGAAGACTTTGGGCTGCATGGAGCTGAGACGTGGGATGAAACTGGGGTACGCTTCAATTATTCATTCACTATCAACAAAGTGAGCTTTTGCACTCATCTGCAGCCTCACTCTTACTGAATATCTACTTTACTTTTTTGTAAAGCTCCCATATGATTAAGATAAATATAAGCTAGGACTAGCAGGTGATAAAAATCTATACATGGTTACATGTGGCTATTTTTCTAGACTATTGCACTTGTTGCTTGACGATGTACCATCCTCCAATGGTTTGTCTATATTTGAGTAAAAACCCACTAAAGATTCAATACAATCAATACGATGGCACTAAAAGGCCTTCATCATCTTACAATTCAGGATTCCCGTGATTATTACGGGCAATGAGCAAGCACACTTAAAAAGACAGTTTGGATTATTTTAAGTGGGGTTGTATGAGGTACTTGTCAGGACAGGTCAGCAGAAAAATGAAAAAAACAAAAAACAAAAAAACAAAACAAATCTCAGCATCAATATTTTCACCTCTTTACCTTGCTGTCAGACAGCCTTTTCCAACAGGAAACCACCTTCATATAAGCCAAGTATCTCTCTCTCTCATTCAACCAGATTCCATTGCTGGTCTACCGCTGCCTCTCTCTGTTAGTTAGCTAGTGTCATTGTGTGACTTTGGTGAATCCAAACTAGCCTTTTAAAACACCAAAGTCACACAATAACATAAAGGCATCAAGGTAACAGAGGCGGATTCCTGTCAGAAAAAGCTGTCTGAGGACAAGGTAAAGAGGTGAAAATATTTAAATATAACGTACACTTGAAGTGATTGTTTATTAGATGCGCTTTGTTACCAACCCTGTCCACAGCAGTATGTTGCTTAGCTTCCTACACCAGAACTCCTGCTGTTTCGCCACACTGGGAGCATGCTGAGTGGCATTTGCTGCAGGAAATACACTATCTATCAATAAGTACTTTATACAACTCCACTTCAAAAAATCCAAACTATGCCTTGAACTGACAAATGACCAAGACACAATATTGTCATAACAGGGATTAAATACCATACAATCTTAAAATGAAAAGCAAGGATGTGAACACAGAGCCTCCTCATGGCACTCACCCCTGTGCAACCAGAGTCTCTCTTAACTCTGTTTCTTCAGTCAGACTATACAGAGAAATGTACGTATGCACATCATTTACAACATGTACAGTAAGTATACTTATTATACGGTTCCTAGAGTCATCTTTATAAAAGAAAACTGTTCTAAAATAGACTTTTTTTTCCTGACCAGGCATGTCACAACAGCAAGATGCATCATGTTTGGACAACAAACAGTTCAAATACGTAAACAGGCCTTGAAAATGGTTAAGACTGAGAATGGGAACCATACAATCGCAGGAAAAAAAAGGTACAGTGGTTGCATAACCATTAATAGGAATGTGCATAAATTACTTATGACAGGTCAATTTAAAATGAAACTCATTTCTGGACACAAGTACGCCTCTCCAGACTGGTCAGATGATAAAAAATGTCATTCAAAAGTCATGATTATTGCCAGATAGTAAAAAACTGCCATCACTTTGAGGTCTGCGTGTCACTGGATACTGGTGGCAGTTACTGGGTAGCTAGTTTTTTGCAAAGATACTGTGACTGATAGCAGAGACACAATACTAACTACACAATTAAAAGTATTTTAGCCCCAAAACGCCTCTTAAACAGAGGGAATCAGCAAAAGTGGTACAAGTTAAACTTAAAGGGAGGAAGACTATCAAGTAGAAAGTGACACTGTTCCTTTTCATTTTGTGCTATCAATAATTTTAACAGTCACTTAATTGAAAATGCAGATGTTCCACTTTGGAACAAAACTCTTCAGTAATGTCCAGAGTTGATGGCTTTAACCCTGTCACATTGATAAGTCTAGCACCTGATGTTACACCACACCAAGGCGCAGCTGGCCCGGCAGCTGTGAGCAGCTGGGAGGTTACGGTTTTAGTCATACTCACAGTACAGCAGCACACAGGAGCACAACTGACAGAGTTCGGCTCAGTTCACTCATGTCCCCTAACCTGGATGTCTCCAATTTCTAATCAGACCACTGAGAATGAATTTTTGATATATTCTGTTGTTAATTTGCACTTTTTCAGTCAACTGACCCCAACTCTGAAACCTGGGCTTTACATTCTCACTGATAAGCCTGGTGTTACAGCATGTTGCCCCTGTGTTTTGACGAGAGTGGACAGTTATTAAGTTTCATCCAGCTGCAGGCTAATAAACTCCTGCATGCACTTCCTGTACTGCATCTCGGTGGGGCTGTTGGTGTTATATTGACCTGACTGGCTGTAGGGCCCCTCTGCCTCCCGCATCTCCTCGTTCATCTTGGCCAGTCGCAACCTGAGGAGGAGGTAAAGAAACAGGAAGTGACAGATTAGCCACAGTTAAGAGATCCAGGTTTTACACAGTCAAACTGTCAAATGCTGTAACTTTCACAGACATCTCACTAGCCATTTATCGTCCCATCAATTATTGGACAAGCTGCTCACTTTATATACATCAATATAACAGCAAATCCTCATTCAAACAACAGTTAAATATGCGCTACTTCAGCAGAGGATCAATAGTCCAGTGCTGGTCACGTACAATGTCTTGTTCTTGGTTTTGGGCCCTGCGATAGATTCTGAAACAAATTTGTCCTTAACCAACCTGCCACTCCATGGGTAAGAGATGTATGTGCATCAGAATAAATGTCTGAGAAACTTTCAACAACCACTTTCTTAGTGTTACACAATTAAAGATACACGTGATGTGATGCTGTACGTGCATCAGATGTGATGAATATGATGTACTAGATTTCGGACCCCAGGAAAACTACCTGGTACCATGGTCATCAGCTCATTAATTAAATAGATAAATAAACAAATAATAAATGCAGTCAATTAATCAAATACAACAGATCTATTTCTTAAAAAAAATACTAAAATTGGACTGTTACAGGGCACTGTTTTACGGTAAAAGATCTGTAAAATGATTAATAGCGACCCCTTGTGGAGAAGGTGTTACATCTTGGTTAATGCAGGCAGTCAGGCTGAGTTAAGTTTTGATGGATGTGTGAAAGTAATTTTACTCCATGACAAAAAAAAAGCCTTTTGTAAGCAGTTTTCTGATGAGCTTGAGTTAGTTTAGTTTTACAAAAATAATTCCCTATAATAATAACAGCTATTTCATTTTTCAGACGCTGTCACAATGACTGAAAAACACACGAAATAATTAGCCTCACTTTCAAAACCAATTGCAGGAGCATTAACATTTAATCAAACTTCGTTATCAGTGGTCACAGTTTTCTTAAACAAAACACGCTCAAGAAAACTTGCAGATTCTGATGACAATAAGAATAACACTCACAGCGTGACAATGTCTGCGTTGGCTGCCTCCACCGCTATCGTCAGGGGTGTTTTCTCGTCAATGTCTGCAGCATTTTGATTTGCTCCTCTTTTTAAGAATAAACACACTTGCCTGAAACAAAGAGACAAAATAGTATGAAAAAATGTTATCTTTTAGAGGATGTAACATACTTTGTGTGGCACATTCTTCAAAATGCCCTGTTAATAATCTGATGAATTCATGAGACGTGGAAGACAAACCCTGTGTGTCCCAGCATGGTGGCGTGGTGGAGGGGTCCTCGGCCCTGAGCGTCCTGTTGGTTCACATTAGCTGCATTTTGGAGCAGAAACTCGCAGGTAACCAGTGAACCCTGAAATTAACCATTAATGTAACACATTATATTACTTTCCAGTGACACATTTCTTTATCCTGCATACATGAACACATAAATCATCACTGACTGGCTTTGCATCATAGATATGCAAGACTTACATGAATGTTCATTACCAGAAATTCAAACTAAAATCAATAAAGAATAAATAATTGTGCTTTTCCTTATTGTTCTTTCAAACTATCCCCTCAGTTTAGAAAATGTACTGAGCTGCTGGACTTATCCGTAGCGATGCTCACCCCCTGCACCGCCATGATAAGTGGAGTCCTCTTGTCATCCTCCGTGTTGACCCAGTTGACCTCGGCTCCGTGGGCCAGTGCTTCTGCCATGTCTGGTAGGCTGCGGGCACATGAGGCCCAGTAGAGCTGCAGGCCAGGGCTGTACTCTTTAGGCTCATAGAAAACCATCTCCTTACAGGGTGACGGAGGAGGCAGCGTGGCCGGCATGGCCATGGGTGGAGACTCAGCAGCCTCTGAAAAATGGGAGGAAAGAGATGTGAGTTGAGTAGCTGGTAGGAGTCACTAACCACTGCCCATTCACACCTGAGACATCTAACTAAAATGGAGGGAACCGCTCTTTCTCTGTCTGCCTTTCCTTTGATTTTCTTGACAACCATTCATCTGACTGACTTCACACTTGGTGGGTGTACTGATGAGGACACAAGAAAGAGCAGCCTCAAGTGTGAAGCAGTTCGGATCTCGAGAAAGCTGAGAAACATAGATGCTTATTTTTTGACAACCATACACAGTGCTTGAGTTAATGTTATTGCAAGGGTTAAATACTTGATTCTAATTGGTCAATTGCAGCATTATAAGGTCTGATACTTCGGTATAGCAGACCATTGCTAGGGACATGATGTATTTTGACATTTTTAAGACATAAAAAGATTGTACATTTTTCTTTTGATGTGTGTGTCTTTGGCCTACATTCAGACAATAAAATGTCATATAACAAACAAGCAGAAATAACAGTGATGATTATTAACTGTCTAGATAGGCGGTGTCTTGGATGATGCTGTGTTAATGAAGTTTTAAAAAGGCACAGCATCATACATACTGGAATTTCTCATTTGATCAATACTTTCCAAAATATTGGTATTTGTTATCATTTTTGATACCACAGGGAAGAAGTGACTCCACAGTGAGGGCATAACATTTGAGATTTTTACTAGAATCTAAACATAACAAGGCTATAACACGAAAACAGATGTAGCAAATGAGACGAGTGATGACAGGACAACAGCACTGTGAGAAAGTGAGAAGTGGCAGGACTATGATGGAAAATACATTTTAGTTAAGAACTGTCGGTTGCCTTATTCCTGAATGTTTTCTGCTGGATGTCTTTATCTTTTACAACAATTAGGGGTGTGTATACGTTTGTGCAGGAAGCTGCATGCTTGTATGATGACACTGCCCCATCCTGCTCTTTTAATCTTGACTATGGCAAGAAGAAGATGTCACTTATTATTAGGTCTTTTGGAGGTCTGTGGATAAACAAATAATACGATGGTGGTTTAAGATGTAATAACAGAGGAGTTGTGTCTTACCTGCATCTGCCAGGCTGTTATTGGAGGGGGTGTTGGCCAGCATCTCCCTGCTCCCGTCAGCGCTGTTCTGGATGCCACTGTCTGCACTTTTTACTGTAAAAGAAGTCTGAGTCACTACATGTGGGTCAACACAGAGACATCATTCCCAGAGTGTATAAAATAAAAGGAACACTGCGCTGCTGATTGTTTTGGTGGCAGATCGTCACATTGCCTCTTCATGTAGCCCCTCAGATGCCTTTAGATAAATGTGTTTATTGAATTTGTGCACATATACTGTCTTTTGACAGGTGATTATTGTTTCCCAGTATAATGAGCAGAAGCAGCAGGGGGTCCTGATATTTTGTACAGTGTACACACAAGTCGCTGGCTGACATCAACAGAAAGAGAACTGGATGACAGATCCCCACCATCACCTCATGTTTCAGGTCCCTAAAAACCAAACATATGATGAGACAGATACGAACACTGACCAAAACCATGTGTGAGAGAAGCACTCCCCACCCCTGGCAAAAACAAAACGCTCTGTAATGCTCTTAACATGACAGAATGGTCCATTAAGAAAGTCTGGATGAGGGAGGGACAGGATGGAGGAGTAGATGAAGGGTAGTTAGTCCACCACCCCAAAGCAAAGACAACAAAAAGACAGAAGGGGATGGAGAAGCAAGCGAAACACTGAGCGTTTAGTACTTACTGCTCCTGAGCTTGGAGGAGTTGTCAAAGTAGGAGAAGAGTGAGTCAAGCTCGTCAGGACAGAAGAGAGAGTCGCGGCGGGCCTCCAAGCCGCTGGCAACAGCTACGTTAGGGATAATGGGAGTTTGGAAGGCGGAGGGTGTAAATTGAGTGGCAGGGTGGGGAGGTTTAGGGCAGGCAGTGGGAGCAGGAGTTAGTCCAGAAGCACAGAACAGCCAGGGGAGAAGGGAAAGAGAGAGAAGAAGAGGAGAAAAGCAGGGCGAAAGCAGAAAGAGTTAGACTACCAGCTCGCTCGACACTGGAGGAGACAGACTACGACAAGCAATGGGAGGCAGAGAGGGCTTAGACATATGCTGTTCACAGAGAACAAACAGTATGCCGATGGGTGGACACATCTCCACAGCAGTGCAAAAATCACACAGAACATACAATAGAAAAGCTGACCACAATCACAAATGACACTGGCTTGGCCCTCTTACAGGGACAGTTTACCCCAAGTACATATTTCTTCCTCTTACTTGCAGTGCTATCTGTCCATTTAGATTATTTTGTATGCGTTACAGATATCAACAGTAGAGATGTCTGCTTTCTCTGAAATATAATGGAACTAAATGGCTTGTGTTGCTCAAAGCACCAAAAACTTCATTTGAAAAATTCAACACTAGCGTCTCTAGAAATCATGACCCAGTTACTCAAGATAATACAAAAACCTTGTTGTGAGCAGTTTCATGTACAAACTGTTTTCTTTTTATGGAAGCATCTACAAGAAAGACCACAAAAAAAGTAGTTTCTCCATGAAACTGCTCAGAACAAGGCCTGTGGATTATCTTGAGTAACCGGGTCATGGTTTCTTTTGTTTTTTTTGTGTTTACCCCTTATACACTTTATATTTTATTTTCATATTTCACTTATTTGATACTCTATTGTTGTTATTATGTTAATATAATTTTGGATCTGGCACAAGAATTTCCTTCAGGACTCATAAAGTTCTACCTAATCTTATAAGGCAAACATCTCTACATCTCCAAAACTCATGAACTCTCAGTAAAACAATTTAGATGGAAAAATAGCACCACAGGCCAGAAGAAAAATAGGGATTTTTGATTTTGGCAACTGTCCTGTGAACTGTCCTGTTAATTTGCTAAAAGTTGCTTCTGAGGTGGTAAAACAGAAACATCAAAAGTCTGAAATCCTATCATATTTGTTTCGTAATCCACATAATTTGGGTTGGGGGAAAATTTAATTTAGGAATAGAAATTAAGGAGACATTTAAAAAAACAAACAAACAAACAAACAAACAAAAAAAAATATTTTGACATTGAGAAAACTTCAAACTCAGAATTGGAAGTTTATACAACACTGCTTCTCATCCATAAATCAAAAATACAAGTAATCCATCATTGTATTGTGGAAAATTACAGGAAGATGTGGGGTACAACCAAGAGGTAAAAACTACAGATTCAACAAGACCCAAGACATCATCAACTGACTTTTAACATCTCAGTTTTCAAAGTGTACAATTACTACGGGTGGAACAGCATGTGTATTTGTCCCAGTACAGGACGTTTGGATCGGTATGCAACTTCCTTGTTCGGTAGACTCTGTGTACCTTGTGACCTAAACTGTCAAAATAGTCTGTTTATATCTACTATTCGCATGCACTCAACAGAAGTTTTAAACAACAAGTTTTATCCGAGGTGTTTTGACAGGGCACCAGGATCAGTCGACTTGGCCCAGTTAGCCGAACTCATGTAGGGTCTTTGTTCCTGGTTTATTACAGTGATACTGGACAAAGATTGGTGTCAAACTGTGCTGATATTGTTCAAGTGAAGTCAGGTTTGCTTGTGGAAACACCTGAAGCACGACGGTTGACCCGAATGTGTCGTTTAGTGAAACAAGACAAAAACAGGGTAAGACAAGTCCTTCCCCCCACAGCATTCAGGCAGCTTCTCACCATCGATTCACACTTAAACAATAACACAATAATAATGCTGAAGGAGTGTTTATCTCTGTGAGTAAGTGACCAGACTCAGTCTAAAGAAAACAGGATTTAAAGCATTTGGTCAAAGTGCTTTAGTTCTGCTACAGTGTGCCTTCACGTGTGCATATTTGTCCGGTCATTGTACTGTTCTGACAATATGCCTGTATTTGAGTGCATTAACTGTAACAGTGCCCCCTGTTGAATATTTAAATTTTTAAAAATAAATGATATGTTTTTGTTTTTGTACCAAGCAGTGACCCCAGAACCGAGATAAATACCAAACCATGAATTTTGTAAACTGTTCCACCCATAACTATGACTTAACAGCTTGTTAGACCCTGTGGTCTTAAAAGCATCTAAAAACTCAAAGCACTTTTTAGTGGTGATCATTTGTGTGACTGCCAGACATCATCCAGGTCAGGATCAATACCTTTGAATGAGTTTTGTTTGAATTATGTGTTATTTATAAAGATCAGAGATGAGGGAAAGGTCACAGAAAACACAAACTCTTGAGTTGAAGGTGTATTGTGTTTGTTAATTTTTTTCTTCTGACCTGACTGTCCAGAGATGTTTGAACCGGGTCGGAGTTTCGGAGTGGGTGGGGGTGGTCTTGGGGGCAGATGCTCAGAGCTGCTGCTCAGCCTCTTCTCCTGTTTGCTCAGAGAAACCACTTTGGTGCGAAGCTCCTCGTCGGATGGTCGGCGGACAAACCGGCGGTCCACGTATTTGGCTTTGATGTAAGCCTCTACCTCGTGTCTGTTAGGAACAAGAATTTGAGCTGGCCATCAGCCGACTGCAACAAAATTTATTACCATAGTTTACTCAAAACAAGATCAGATTCCTCTGTAGTCACTTGTTGAACTGGTGTTTAATTGATCAAAATGAAGCCACAGTCAAATTTTCTATCTATTGATACTAACATACCTCTGCTCTATACCTCTACTTTATTCAGGTTTTTGTCTCAAAAAAGACTGAATACCAGGAAATAAATAAGGTGAGAAAATAATTAAAGGCAAAAATATATGGTTATTTATTTGTCAGCTTTCTTTCAGAACTTAAAAGTAGATATTTCGATCTGAAAATACTAATTACTCTCTACCAGTTGCGTACCTCGGATCTCCTGGGTTTGGTTTTCTGGCTCCCAGTTCCTCTCGTCGAGCCTCATAGATCTGGTTGATCACTCCATTTCCCAGTTCACACATCAACTGTGAAAAGATTATAACAAAGTTAGTAACACACACAAAAAAAAACAACAACCAGGTAGTGACAACCAGGCAGTGAAATGTACAAGTCAGTTTCATCGTCTACAGTGTGTAAAAAATGTGGAAAAAAAAAAACAGAGAGAAAATAAATGTGTGGGCAATAAAAAGTTATTTTGTTTTCACCACTTGATTAATCTTAAGACTTTGAGTTCGAACAGGATGTGTTCATATGTATTTGTTTATGTTCTTCAGTTTTTTCCTCACTCACCTTTAGTAGTTCTGGCTCCCATGTATCCAAAGTCAAAGATCGAACCTTAGAGAAATGCACTCCCAGACTCCTGCAGATGAAAGAAGCATAAAAAAAGCACAATTACATTACTTAGGATGTGAAATGGATAACATACTGGAAAGTCTTGAAGCTCATTAGACTGTTCAACACATGTGAGTGTAGTTTAGGTTTTAGCCACAAGGTGGAAACTGGGTCTACGGATTCATTCACTGAACATAGTTTTCAGATAAACATAGTTCTCTTACAAATATAGTCTATAGTATTTCTTTGTAATTTATACCTTCACAATTATATAACTAGAGGGAAAGTACCAGAGACTGACAGAGGTCACAAATGGGGTCATTTAAGGAAATCCATTTAATTTCTGAATCCATTCCAGTTCAAAAATCACCATGAAAATGTTCTTTAATCTGGTCGTGAGAAAGATAACTGGAATCTCTAGTGATAAATGATTTATATGGACACCATGGAGACTGACAAAGTACAAATTAAAATTTGTCCTGTGTGATAATTTAATATTTTAACCTGGCAACTAATTGAAGGTCATCACAACATCCCACGCGAGCTGGGTGTTCTTTATGAGTTTACATTTCATCAATCCCCGAAGACCAGCATTTTAGACAAAACATTCACACCATAGTCCCTGATAGAAAAGATTTTCCATAACCAAGTCAACATGTTCTCACCACTTGTACTCCTTTCCAGTCTTCACCACGCCAAAATGAACTATCTTTGCCAATGTATAGATAATTAAATAAAATGTGCTGATATTAGTTTCCCCCACTTGCAGAGCAAGTCAGTCATTAGACCGTGTTAGATACGGTTCACAGGACCAAACTTGCAAAGCTGATATATGAGATGGCAACTTCCCAATGACGGCTTTGTAAATAAATAATTACGTATGATCATCATGTCTTTTGGACACAGAAGACCACCCAACTTTTTTTGTACATGAAGCGATGATGAGTACCATACACATCCCCTTAAACATAAGATAGTTAGGTAAGAGTTTCATGACTTTGTATCATCCTTTGTGATTTTACTTTTCTTTTGGGTTGTACATTTTACTTATCTCTCCCATTGCTCTTTGATATTGCAGGTCCTTTCACTGTCATCTTTAATGTGTCTAGCAGCTGTTGTACCTTCAGTAGCAAAAGACCTATTTTGAGGATTTGGTTATGAAAAAAAAAACCCCATTGTATTTCACCTGTGGATACCAGAGCACTGTATGCAGAGGGTGATGCCCAGATTGATGCTGGCCCAGCGGGGGTCTGGCTGGCCACAGTCGCAGCAGCAGGCGTTGCCTGGGATGGCCAGGACCTTCTGCAGGGCGCTCTCTCCTTTCAGTGATCTCTCCTTCGGCTCCCCGCCAGAGTCCAGGCTCCCTGTCGATGTGGACGACTTCCTGTCCAGCTTCTGACATGAGAAAGACAGAGAATACACAGACATCCATGAGGACAGTCCAGATTCACTAAGATGGAATGAAATTAAATTAAATGAAACTTTATCCCTGTGGTGTAACTGGGGCTTTGAAGCAGAAAACACTAATAGTCTTCACAAAATTTGACGGAAAAAATAAATGTAAACAAGAGTATAGGAAACTGGTGTTATATACCTAAACACAGGTTAATTAAGTTTCAACTCGGATTTATTTGGCGATGTATCAAAAGTATCTGAATCTTTTCAACCATCCACTCAGTGTCAGTATGTTTGCTTTTTACCTCGCCGTCATCTCCCTTGTCACGGAAGGCGGTGGCAATGCTGTTCTGGACAGCTTTGATCCAGGCCTGTCGCAGCTTCTCTGAATCAGCCTGCATCATACAGCTCCTGTTGGGACACACGAGCGTCACATAACTGCTGTCTGCTGCATGTTTGTGTGTATGTGGTAGGAGGATGGTCCAGTGCTACTCCACCTCCCCACCTTTAGTGACATATTCCAGTGCTCATTAGACTGATGACACATACTTACTTGGTGGGTGACACCACTTCGAAACAGAAGCGACGCTCAATGTCCTCACAGTGTTTGACTGTACATAGTCTCAGGTCCTCCACCACCACTGTGGGGTTGTCCTGAGGGGACAGCACAGCAGCTTTGGTTAAAAACAATGCACAAACGCATGTACATGACAATGCTGCACAGACAATGCTGCACAGACAATGCTGAACACCGCAGTTATTTATTATTAGTTGATCACAGTTATTTCTCCCTTGCAATATTTAAAATAGATTCATCAATAAATAAAGCACTGAAATATCTAAATGTTCAAATAATTGTAATACTTAAGAAGGTAGTGACAAAGTTAACTTTGTTTATTGGTGGTGCATTTCATTATGTTAACTTATGCTGCCTTGTTTCCTGTCTCCTCCCAGACCAGAAATCGTTTCCCATCCGCTATCATGGAGGATATTCCAATGCACCTCGAGGAGACAAGGAGCAAGGACAGAGGAGGTTTCTGGAGGAGTTTAGAGCGAGGAACCACTGGTGTATCCTACAAAGAAGTCTTCTAACAAGTGGCATGACACACCAGTGCCACACTTCAGTAACTGACATCACATGCTGCCACATATGTGCACAAATTTGCTTCACATGGAGGTCAACTTTGATGTACTTTGAGAGGTTAAGGTGTAGCCTCACACAATAGCAAAGACGTGTGTGTGCTGTTCACCTCAGCAGGCACTTTCCTGCATATGAGTATGTTTGACCGTGCTGATACTACGGAACCAAGGAGTTCTCGATTGGCAGTTTTGACTCCTCTGCTTTTGCATCTCTTCCTTGCATCTCTCTCACATCCACAAATTTGTATGTTCAAATGGACAATACATGTAAACGAAAAAGTTTTGAAATTGAGCAGAATGTGACTTTTAAAGTATATATATAACTACATAATGACTGCATCTTATTACACATTTACTCACAGAAACACATCTTCTCATACAGCTGCGGTTTATCCTACGTTAAATGTCTGTTTTGAATCACCTTAAATGAAGCTACACCTTCCTGTTAAAAATAAATGGGGGGGGGTATTTGTGCTAGAAGTCAAACACATGCATATTTGATCGTGGTTGACGAGCAGGGAGTCGTTTGACGTACCTTAAATTTCTTCTGGTAGACTAGCTGATTGTTCTGGATGGAGAACCAACGCCTGAAAGGAGATCACAAGAAAAACAAAGTCACATGCAGGTGCCAGTGACGCTCCTAAAGGAACACACTTTGACACAGTTTTAGTGTGAATGAGCGCGATGGCAATGCCTCAAGAAAGAGAGCTGATGAGTAGATACATTTATTCAGAAGTTCAGTAAGTCAGCTCATGTTAGAACTGAGTGTATTTATTCTCCATTTTAAAGAAAAAAAAACAATCTGCAGAATTCTGTGCATAAACGCTTATTTCTAAAGACTTACCTTCCAAAAACTGCATTATTTGCACTTTTGTTGATATTCACTTTGGAATAAAATTATGAGCAACAGCAATCCCAACCAAAGCCTCATCTGTACATGTTTTCAAAAGGTTTGTTGGGCCCAGAGGTATAAATACAACCTGAGTTATATGTGATAACTTTAAAGAGGTGGCATGATTCATTCAGACAGTTAAATAATATGCTGTACCTACTTCCTTCTACATCCAACCCAATTTTATTCCTGTGACAGTGATAAAAAATTCCTTATCAAAACAAAATTTTTCAAGTACTTGCTGAGGTATTAAAATGTCAAGCACCTTTAATATCTCTATTCTACATTTTGATGACAGTGCTTGCCCTCCTAAATCCATAATCAGCCCACCAGAGCTTATCATAAAATGTAATTTTCAATGTATTCATAAGGATGCTAATTGAACTGTGTCTGTCGTACCTATTCCACGTCTTAAAAGCATTGCTGGCCCTCTTAAAGAGATAACCCTCCATGGCGATGCCGTTGTCTGCATCCACATTGTACTCCAGTTTGGTGTCGTCATTCGAGAAGTCCTGAATTAAAGAGGCGAGAAAAGGAAAAGTGTCAGAACATAAGAGAAAAGAGAAATTAAATATTCCAAGTAATCAGTGTTTACAATGCTGATGAACTTCTGTTTTTGTTTGATATTAGTCATTTTAGTGTCTTCTAGTACAGAGTGACTCAGTATTTTTTTCCAGTCACAAATGAGAACTATGATGAGTCTCACTTGAGCTGAGTGACCTTGAACAACACAGCACTGCACAGACGTTGCTCACACTGGCCTGAACGTTTCAAACCATGACCCAGACGAGACAGAAACAATAGCAACAGCTTCTGCTTGCAGAGTAATAACCTATTACAATAAATTCAAATAATAGTCTGAGCCTCTCAAGGCTTCAAATTGTTTACTTAAGCCATGATTCCACCCAAAGTGCCCACAACCTTTAGACCCAGCAACTACTTTCCACAGAACCAAAGCCTTTGTTCAGCTGGTTGTTGTCAGCATTTCTACCACGATCTAAAGATCTGTGAAGATTAGACCAATTGAGAACAATGAACAAAAAACAAACTGATTTACAGATTTTTAAAAATGGTGGTTGAAATAAAATACTGGAAGTACCCAACCGATGACAAATGTGCAGCACTGTGAGCCACACCTGCACGTTCCCACACTTGAGGAAAGTACTACCCCTGTAGGGACCTTTGGAGTTCCTCCAAAGGTTCCTAGTTCCTGAGAAAAGTTCCTGTGGTGGAAACGCTGCTTTTGTCCATTTTGCTTCACCCACATCTCACCTTTGTCTTTGATTTGATAAGTAAAAATAAGAACTTAACATATACAACACACATCAGGAATTACCTAGTTTGTGCAGATAATACAGAGTCAGCTACAAGTTCATGCAACATATTTTCATCAGTTTTTTAATTGTGTCTGCAAGAAACAAAAGATAAAATAAATAAAGTAGGATCACACACTCAGCTTCAACAATCTTCTCATTCCTGCTGCAGTCTCTAATAAACAACCTTTAAATTTAGGCAACAAATTAAGGCTACATGTGGTGCATAGTATTAGTAAGTAATTCATTGTACTCCAAAGAGTAAAGTTGCAAAGTGAGCTGTCATGCATCCTTTCTCTCACCAACTCTGCTGCCGCTGTAATTCAATCTGACATGTTGTCATGGGACTGTCCCTGTGGCCAGTCTAGCTTTAACTACCTGAGCTGCTGCCACACTTTCCTAACACCCTCCCACCTTTCCCAGCTTCAACTGACATTGAACACCATGATGCATGGATGTGTGTGTGTGTGTCCTTGTGGAGTCAGTTTACAACGAGTGTCACCATCTCCACAAACAGTTACAGCTTGATGTGCGTTACTGTAATGAGCTGTGGAATTATCTTCTCTGTCGTCCTTCTAGAAACATCTGGAGTCAGTTTTCTGACACAGACCTGTCTGATTCACCTTGTCCTCTATTATGTAACCAATTAGACATGGTGCTCTGATAAAAAGCAATCATATGATGTCAACAAACTGAAGTGAGTTCAAATATTGAGAGACATTCACTGTATGTAGTGAAACCTTAACCTGGTTGACTGACACCGTTATGTTAAAAAGTCTAGTGAACAGCTCGTTTACAAACATAAATGTTGACCACCATCTTGTCAGGTGTTATATATTAGTTTGTGACAAACTTAAAAATGTTCATTAATGATGCAGAAGTTACCATAGTTACCTTGAGGCATGCTTTGTGGCTGCAATGCTCTGACAGATTCAAATTAAAAAGCACAAACTGCTTGCATGTGACCAAAACACACAGACTACAGAATTAACAGAAACCCAAGCAGAGTAAACTATGTCAACATTGATAATTCTGCGTGCTGACTGAGTGGAAATGACCTCAGTCATTCAGCATGTGGTGACAATAACTACTATTTCCTGTTTACTTCCTGGAAATCACCCGTGCAAAACATGCACACGAGTGGACAAATCAGATATACAAAGATTAAACACATTCTGTTTGCAGTAGAGGAAACTATTTAAAAACAGAGTGTTGCAACCTTCCAATATTTTTCTGTCTTTGTTCAAGATGTTTCTCTTCACAATGTGATATTTTAGGTATTTTATTTTAAACCATTCCTACAGATCAGATTTTTCTCTCAGACAAAGATTATGCAATTGGAAATCTGACACTCTCCAATACTGTTAGTTCTAAATCAACTTCTGAATAAACTTTACCAGGGAATTGCAAAGGGCTGAGGAACTACCACAAACTATATCAAGGAGAGATGGGAGGAAGAATTAATTGATTAAATAACCAGTCAACAATGGGAGAACATGTGTGGGACTGTTTTTTCTATTTCTTGTTCTATGTATTGGCGTGAATTTGGTTTGATTGTACATTTTTCATTACTCCTAAAATGAAAATATATCTAATATTAAAAGACCACACATGTTGGAGAAATTATTGGAATGATGAGTCACTCAATGGTTAATGTATGCTTTGAAACACAGAACGTGGTTGGTTTCTCTTTGCCCGTCATCCTCACTGCTTCTTTCTGTCATATGTTCTACCAGTCACAGAGACTTGGATACAAATTATGTAGTGCTGTTTAAAGATCCCCTATCCATAATATATAATGCATGGTATCTGGTATTTTGTGGAAGTCACAGTTCCTGGCAATGATGTTGCTGCTAGTTCAGTACAAAAAAAGCCTGAATAAAATCTTAAAAAAAAAAATTTAAAAAAAAAGCAATCTCCAAAACCAAAACTTTTGTACAAATATTTACATGCATGCTTTATTAACTTCCAGTCTGATATGTGCACTGGAGTACAGATCTGATCCAACATTAATCTGAAATCTACATGTTGGAGACTCCCATAATAAAGAGATCCTCCTACCATGACACTACAGTCTACAGGTTTACATACTGTATGTATGTTTGATGTAGAAGCATTGTCCCTTCACTCAGTCTATATTTACTTCTAGTGTATAACTGCACGTTGTTTGTGGATGAATGTTGCCCTCATAGCTTGGATGTGTAAATGTAACCTGAGCAAAAGCTTCAGTTAAATCCCTCTGACCTATTATAACATGGTGTATCAGATGGATGCATTAACACACACAGTCAGAGTGGCCAACACAATTTTCCAGTATGACATACAGTACACCGGACAACTAAGGTTATTTTGGGTGCACAAGTGGAACAAAGTATGTCTGTATTAAGCTTCTGAACAGAAAGATAATGGAAAGTACCACAGGCATTCAACAAATCACCTTTTCCTGGAGGTGGAACAAAATTAACCTTGGGAACAGAGCCATGCAATTCTCACAAGTATTCTGATGAATACATTTTTGAGCTAATAATGTACATAAAAAGTATACAAAAAACTCAGAACCGCAGCAGTGGTACGATGCCTGACTGGATAAAGAAACCACCCATAATTCTGCTTAGACAGTAGTTGGTGACACCAACACTGAGCTCCTTAAACCATGTGTGCATTCACTCACACATGTACACACACAAGCACAAATACAGCCATAAACAATCCCTAATTAAGACTGAGACTTAAGAATGAGACTCATAGTGCAATACTGTTGCTGTCATGTGAAAACCTGTCTGGTTCTTTTGTTTAAACTATAGGTTGAGAAATATCTCTGACTACTTGGGGATGGGAAACCATTTTCAAACATGTTACCTACATTTAATAACAGTGGTCAAACTTTAGGTAAGGCTCTTAATTCCTGAAACATGTAAGAGATGCAAGGTTTTCACCTGGCAGCAGAAATATCTTCAGTTATTATCCAACAATCGACTGCAAAGCAACAAACCACTCACGAACTTCACACCAGCAGCCATAGTAGTTCACCGTAGCAGACACTGGCAACACCGAGGCATCAAAATAGACATGCTGCATAATCAGGACACATCAACACAAATGCATGTGTAACACTCTCAAATGAGGAACAGACAGAGGTGCAAACATCTACACAAACACTGCAATGCAGTCTCTTAGTGTGTGCAGGAGATGAGAGACGGGGGGCAGGTAGGGTTACAAAACGGAAGTCAGACGGATATCGATGCAGTGACTCTACGTACACAGGACGACCTCCAAGCGCAAAAGTTGCGGTAGTCTGGTAAAGTGTGGAGCTCAGTCACCTCCTAAAATGTCACACACAGCAAGAGAACGGCACACAGACAAAAGAAATATATATTTTCTCACACTAATACAGATATCATGTATTTATCAAAATAAAAAACAGCATACAGACAAGAGAAAACACTCAAGCTAAAGAAGCACAAACATAAACAGACAATTACTAAAAATAGCCATGGGCACAGAGGCACTGTCGTGGGCACAGACACACATGCTCCAACTCAATCTTGATCCTTTACGTGCACTCACCAGATACCAAACATAGTGAAAACGGCTGAAAATCTTCATTTTTCACAGATTATACGGAGCGTATGTGCTCCCCCGTGAGGCTGATGAATCTTCGCTATCTCAAAGTCTTGCTGTGTAGCATCTTAATGCTGCTGTGCCTCCAAGGAGCCCGGCCTGTCTCCTCAACAAACTCTCACCTCCTCCTCTCCGTGGCTGTGTAAGTCTATCAAAACTTTCGTCACTGTGCTGCTCCTCCTCCTCCCGAGGCCTCATACGCCAAGCGAAGGGCATGCTGGTGTGTGTCTATGTGTGTGCTCATGTGACTGTTGGGTTAGAATAATCAAGTGGACCGTGCAGAGGAGCTCGGGCATCAAACATTTATACTGACTTCAGCTTAACAGACACATACTCAGCTTTTCCCCCCTCACTCATGAGTGTGTGAATAAAATCACCCTTTAACCATGCTGACTTACTTAAGTGTTTGAGTCTTTAAAGTGTGTGCATTTAGTATGTAAAACTGAGACTCTGGATTATTCGCATAGAAAACAATCATATATTGTGTTTCTTTATGAGATGAGACAGGAAAATATTGAAGTCAGCAGCCTGTCTCTCTCCTGCAGCACCAGGGTGACACTATCTGTCATGTCATGTGGTCATAGTGCTACTGCTGAGTAATGCACACGGGCAGAAACGAGGCATACTAAACATAACCTCAGGACCCCCTTCAACTCCCATGAGGATGAAAGGTTTCATTATTACAATGATAATGACAAATGTTTATGTGCAAGCACAACTAAGTAGACAGAATGCACAGGAATTCAAATACATTGAAAATCCTATCCTAATGGGGAAAATAAGTAAAGCTTTTAGTGTCAAATAGCTAAAAACTGAATTCACCAAATAGTTTAAAGGAGATTCACACCACTGCCAGTGTACCTAGCTCTCATACATTTGTTGAGTAGTAAGTGATGAGGACAGCAATACGAGTAAACAACCTACATCGTCAACACTACTACAAAGGAAGGAGGTGTAGAGACGTGTAGAAGTCAATTTTTAAAATGTTAGTGCAAATGACAATAATCCCTAAAGCTGATACAGATCATTAGATCAGTTTATACTGATTACAAGTCCAACCATCAGTTGATTAATCAGGTAGTTATCACCTATTAAATTGGAGCGGTTGTGGCTCAGGAGGTAGAGTGGGTCATCCACTAATTGGAAGATTGGTGGTTCAATCCCTGGCTTGATGGGAAAGATAGTGAACCACAAATTGCCCCCAGTGGCTATTCCACTGGTGTGTGAAAGTGTGCGTGACTGTGTGAGGGGATGGGTGAATAAGTGTAGTTGCAAAAGTTCTTTGAGTAGTTGATAGACCAAAAAAGTGCTACATAAATGCAACTATTTTATCAATCATTTTGAGTATTTTTTTTAAGAACAAATGTCAAAATGTGCGGATTTTGGCTTTGCAAATGTCAACATTTTCTGGTTTCTTTAGTCCTCTTTGAAAGCAAAGTGAATATATTTAGATTGCAGACAAAACAACGCATTTGAAGTCACCTTGGGTTTTTCAACTTCCATTTTCTGGACCAAACAACAAGTCAAGCAACTGAGAAAATTAATAAAAAAATATTCAACCAAGAAAATAATCATTAGTTGTAGCCCTCAATCAATTATGCCTCATTAAATCAGCATTTTACATTCTGTTGCAAGGTGGTAAAGTAGCTTGCTGGGTTAAAGAACCTGTCTTGTAAGGCCACAGATAGAATTCCTACTACAGAGACTAGAACTTTTTATACAGAACTCCAACCTGTTTAAGTGCCTTTGAACAAGATGCTAATCCCCAAGCTGGTCACTCACTTTAAGTCAGATGGGGGAATAGTGTGATTCTAATGTTACATTAAATATAACTGGTGCACTTCAACCTGCAACACTGGGGAAATATAAATATAAGGGATATTTCATCAAGTTATGCAGCATTGCTAGTGAACCAGAGTGAAGCCACTGTAAAGTGTCACCAAATCATCATAACAGCAAAACTTGCTTTTGTCTATTACAAGGTAAATATGCCAACACAATGTTTCCTTTTCACTGCACTTGTAGACTGTCATGCCCATACTGAGTACTATTAGCACACTTCACGTCACTCAGCTGGAAATCTTAGAGACATAATTGAGAAGAAATGTGATTCAGAGCAACCTTCTTGCCTCAAGTAAGCCAATATCAAACACACTTAAACTGAAGACAACCGAACACAAAACAAGCACCAGTGTAGGAAGTCATGAGCAATGAGGCACAATAGTATCAAAACAGTCTTAACTAATTAATGAATTGAGGGTGACATACACATACATCAACTGCAAAGGGCACAAGGACACACGTGTGGCAACTGTAATCAATTAACTGGCGTCACATCATGCATGTTGCCAGTTTAACCTTGTGATGAACGAGCTCACTCGTCTCACTATGAATGACGTGAGCTACAGAGTTGGAGTCCAAGCAGTTAGAGTCTATTTAACCATGCAGACATTAGTTAGAAATGACAGTGAGGGGAAAAAAGAAAGAGTAATTGAGCTTACCTGCAGAGCAGCCTGAAGTGAGTAGAAGAAGAAAAGATGGGGGGGGAAGAGGAGTAGTAGAAGAAAAAAGGAGACAGTTGGTTAGGAGCGTCTGTGTTTAACAGCCAGACAGCCAGACGAGAGAGAGCAGTGGGAGCGAGTCGATATAAAAATAGCATCTAGATAAATTGAGGGAGGGGAGGTGGAGGATAGGTGCTCAAGGACAGGCGGAAGCTGGCATGCGTACCATCACTGACCGAGCAAGAGGAAAGACAAGGAGAGGACAACAGACAAAAGAAAAACACAGAAGGAGAAGGCAGACACATAAAAAATCAAAACACAAAACGACAGATGGAAAGAACAACAGCAAGGATAAAAAAGAAAGACATCTCAGAAAAAGAAGTACTTGAGCGCAGTTTAAGACGAATGAATGAATGTCACTGACAGACAGACAAATTAACCGAAGCCCAGCAGGCAACAGCTGGGTAAAGCACTGACAGATGTTGTCTGGAGTTAATGAGGCTGTGTGATGTACAATTAAAGCTAAGGGCAATTAATCACCACCACATATTGTAACATAATACCACACTTCCTGCTTATGTTTTTATTCTGCTGAGGGTTCACAGAGTTCCAAAGAGATCAGGGAAAAAATTGTTTTTGACAAGCAGAAAATGTTGGTGAGATTAAAAATTTAAAGGCGAAAAAAGTTATTTCTGCTGTTGCCTCTTTACATTTTATTTCTTGTAAAAAAAAAAAAAAAATCAGGAAGGCAATCAATGACAGTGTAGTGTAAGTATAATGTAGTGTGACTCACTAGGAATATTAAGGTCGGTATGGCTGCCAACCATAGAACAGGAACGTAATGAAACCCAACCTTGTTTGTTTGGAAATGGGTTTCCGTCAATAATGCATGGGTGTGTGGCTGAGATCATCCTTAGGGATCACCTTACACCTGAGGGTGGAGTACTACCTCCATTCACTCAAATGAAAAAAGAAGAGCAAATGGCTGGTATCAATAGCTTTAGTATATACACAGTTATTGCTTTCAGTTGTATATAACTGATTTGTAACCGTACATAGGTGTGAATGGAAGTGTGAGTGGATGTTTGTCAGCCCAGTGACAAACTGGCAATTTGTCCTGGGTGTATCCCACCTCTCGCCCAATGTCAGGTGGGATAAACTCCAGTCTCCCACAGCCCTTAAAAGATAAGCAGTTACGAATAATGAATCAATGAATAATTCAGATTTTAATTAACCGAACAAAGTGATGTCAGTGTGGGAAATTCTGATTTGAAAAGCTATGCCCCCAGGAAGTACACTGGGTTTTGAAGCCCTGCCTCCAACAACGTATCCACTTCTTTGTACAACCTGGATTCATTGGGAAACATTAAAAACATTGGGACGCTATGTAAAATTTAAATAAAGAAAACAAATAAACAAAACTGTGGTTTCCAAAAATGGCGTTCCCAAGTCCATTTAGTAATATCCTTATATATTAATGTGTTTCATAAAGTGAAAGAGGCAGCTGTAGGTAGGAGGTAGAGTGTTGGCGCACTAATCAGAAGGTCAGCGGTTTGACTGCCAGCTTCAACACTCTACAATACATTGGACAAGATATTTAACGTCAAATTGTGTGCATGTTTGTGTGTGAATGGGTTTACACAGATAACTCCTGATGAGCAGGTTGGCACATGCCATTAGTGTATGAATGTGTGAATGGTGACATGCAGTGTAAAGCGCTTTGACTGGTCAGAAGACAAAAGTGGTGTTATATAAATGCAATCCATTCATTGGTGAACTTCACCCCATCCTTGCTTGTCGATGATTGACCTTTCATAAATACCCCTTTCATACTGAATCATTATACCATCATCTGTTGCTTATTGAGCATCTCAGACCTACGCCAGTCTTATGCATACGTGTTGCTGGGATCAAATTCAGAATAAGCATAAGTTTATAGAAATCAATGAAGTTGATGAAGTAAAACATTAAATATATTGTCTTTATAATGTTTTCAATTGAATATATGTAAAAAAAAACATTCTGTTTTATTTATGTTTCACACAGTAATCCAACTTTTTTGGAATCATGGTTGTACATCTAGGGTAAGAGCACCTGGCCATGGGGTAGACAGTAAGTCCTGCAAGATCCCACCAGAGTACTGTAAGTTTACTTTTAATGGGATCAGGCCTGAGAACTACAGGAAAGGCTTTGCGACCAAAGACAAGAGGATCTAACAGCAATAAAGTTACCACACACACTGAGCAAGTGAGTGTGTATTTACGTCTCCGTGTTTTTCAGGTTTCTGGGCAGAAGACAGCAGGATAAAGTTGTGATGATCCTCATTCACAATTGCACACCTAAATATGTTGTACTGTGATCTGTGTGCCAAGTTCTAAAAGTGTGAAGGGCGATTTAGTTTGCATGTGCTTTGTGTGAGTGTACCTTTTGCTGGATGGTGGAGTGTTTCTGCTCCATGTCCCTCTTCTCTTTGGCAGCATCCACCACCAGCTGGTCCAACTGCAAGAGACAGAACAGCTGATTAGACAAGCTTACCGAACCACCTGGTCACACACTCACTTAATTCAAAACAACACACACACACATGACTGTTTAAGACACATTTTTGAGTTTTAATTTTTAGAAATGCCATTCAAAAGGACTAAAACCCAAAATTACACATAAAACATAGCTAAAATCACATTCATTCTTATTCAAGGCAAAATATGAATCATCAAATTTTTGTTTGCAGAATGATTGCAAGAAAAGCAGGCAAAAGATCTGAAAGGTATGCGTAAGTATGTGTGCACCGAAGCTCCTATATTTCCCTTTCTAATCTTGAGAGCATAAATGATTCCAACAAGTAAACAACTTTTCCACAGGCCACACTGATACAAGAAAGACGTTCTCCTCTAAACAGAATGGACTGTGCTACAGAACGTAGGCTTCATCATGTGTGAAATTGGATGGGGGGGATGACTGATTTTCCTCATCCCCACGAGTAACCATCGCGTGTAGAGAAGAAAACAAAGGATCTTTTGAGCAAAGGCGAAAGCAACAAATTAAAATAGGACTTGAATGAGGTGCTGGAGGTCACAGGGTGATGCTGAAAATGTGCCAGCCTGCCTCCCAGCAGTGAAATTCTACTCTGTGCCTCTTGGTAGTCTGTTGCCACAATGTGACCTAAATGAGCACATCTGCAGCCTCCAACACAGAGGGATCACTATCTGGTTATAGGTCAGTATAATGCACGTGAATAAGTTGTAAGTATGGTTCAAAGTTTCGGTTAGCAAAATGCATAAGAAGGCAGCATGACTATAAGTGATGTACTTTGGAGGATTTATTATTTTACAACACACTGCCTTAAATCTCACATCATTAAGTTGTTTCTCTTCTTTACAGGTTTGGCTTGATTAACAAGTTTGTCAAAAAACTCTTAAGTCAGCCAACGCAGTACCAGGTCTCCTACACATTTTCCAATTCAAAATCCCACTTTTCCAGACTGAAACATCCAGAGTTCTCAGGAGATTCTTCAGGTCATGTTTAACATCTGAGTACTTACAGCTAAATGTTTATTACATAAATAAATGGATTTAAATCTAACCGATAACATGTATGCTACATTCTAACAATGCAGGTAACTATGCTGCCACATAATTGCAAGAAGAATGTGTGTTGGAGATAGCTACTGATTTTAAACAAGGTTTGCATCTTGCTTTCTTTTCCCTTTTGGAATTTTTAGCCAACCAGGCTTTACATTGGTGATTGTCAAGCCAGCCCTTGGAAAACTTGGATTTACCCTGTTTAGTCCACACTGCTACAGAGAAAGTTGGACGGTGTTCCACTGTCAAACATCTCTGCTCAAAGTAAAGTAACCACTGCTACTTAAACTTACATTATCTCCTCTTAATATACTGACTAAGTAATACTAATAATATTGTTCCACCTATATTTTTAGTCTCTTTTAAGAGCCAAAAATTAGTTGAAAATGTTTAAATAATTAAATTTCCACAGCGTCTGTTATTCACCGTGTCCATGGAAATGATGATGAATGCAGTCATTTAAGTATGGTTTCCTTACACAGAAGAGACAGTCTGTTTAGTTTTCTGATAACTTTGTCACTATATAACTCATAAGTATTCAGACAAGCTTAAGCTTCTTAATTATGAAACTTAAAGCCACTATATGTAACAAATGAACACTGAAAAAACCCAGCTAATTTGGATTTGTTCAACACCAACATCAGTCTCTTTGTGACCCTGTTAATGCATTATGTGTGTCAAAAGCCTTGATTTCTTTAAAATTAGGATACAATAGTGATTTGATTTGATTTGGCCATATATGTTTGATGTGAGAAAATGAGAGACGATACAAGAAAAGGAGAAGGGGAAAGAGAAATGTGACAGGCAGATTAGTTGAGGTCAATGTCTACTTTTTAATTCCATGTGGTGGCTTTACTGACACCAGTTACTACACCACAGCTTCAAGCTAAATGGGAAGATGGGTTACAGGGAAGCCATTGTATCAAATGAGAGAGAAGAGGGTGGAACCAACATTTTACTTCCTTTCTGATGCCACCAAAGATTTGTTTTGTTGCTTTCAACAGCTAAAATTTACAGCAAATTAACATTCTACCTATTATCTGCATTGTCTTTCACAAAATCTATTGCTTTTGCAAAATATGAACAAAATGCTGCTATGCGATAATTTTAGAGAAGACGGCATTTGAGGCAGCCGGGTCTTTTGTTTTGTTTAGAGAGGAAATGGGTGGACGGCAGAGCAGCAGGCTGATAACATCAGATGGGAAATGTTTTCCCTTGTGTCACCATAACAACTAGTCCAGTCCAGTCCAGTCCAGTCCGGTCCATGCCATCTATCTGCTTCTATCTGTACCTGAAAATGCAGGTGTGTGTGCTTATGTGTGTAGCTCTCCACATATTTTCTGACAGTGACTCATCTTAACTTTAACATCTTATCTATCTTACCATGCAGTCGCCGCTGACAATGTCAGCATCAATTGCCTCAAATGTTTCATTCTGCCTGTATTTGTACCAGTCTGAAGTATTTGGCCACTCGTCAGATCTGTCTTGACATGTAACCCTGATGACAAGCTGTGTGATTCATGGAAAAGATATAAAACAGCCTTTTGTATGAATATATTCACTCAACACGTGTTCAACCCTGAGGCTTTGTGTCATGGAATCTTGCAATCAGCTGAAATTCTTAAATTTAGAAGCAGCTGAAGGGTGGAAATAGCACTATATTTGACATGAATCATGAAGTGGTCATTCAAACACTTCAGCAATCTTATATGTTTAAGTTGATATTTGATCACAGACATTATTTCCATGTTGAAATGTCTTGCAGTCCCTCCTACTGTAACCTTCTGTATCAGTATTTTTGGCAAAACGGAAGTTATCACTATATATGAAAATTCCAAGAAATTTCCAGTGAGAAACATCCTGTCTTCACTTAGAGACTATTTTTACAGAGGAGGACAGAGGACTGATAGAGAGCTGAACATTATGATGTCACAGAGAAGTTGATCTTTGACCTTGTGGATGTAAAATGCCATCAACTCATCATTTTATCCTATTGTGTATAAGTTTGTTATATTTAACATGTGAATTCTTGAGTTATGGCTAAAACTGTGTTTAGAGAGGTTACAGTGACCCTGACCTTTAACCACCAACATTTAATCAGTTCATCTTCGAGTCCAAGTGTTCATTTGTACCAAGTTTTAAGAAATTCCCGCAAGTTGTTCTTGAGATATCCCATTCATCAAAATTGGATGACCCAAAAATATAATGCCTCTGGCCACGGCTGTTGCTGGCGGGAGCTATAAAAAAGGTTTTTCAACATTTAAAAAAAAAATGTAACTTAGCAAACAGTCATGAATGTGCACAAAATATTAGGCTGTTCAGTCCAGTATTCAAGATCATGCACAAACACACACATACATGCACGCACACACGCATGCATACCCCCCCGCATGATCTCTCCTAGTGTAAAAATTTTTACAGTGCGCAAAATATGCATGTTGAAAAATAAAGATGGAGACGCAACAACTTCCAAATTCTTTTGAAGCTGCACAAGGCTCTGTTCTTAAAATGTCATTCCATTTAATGAAGAGCACATTATGACTTGTTTAAGACTCAGAACTTAAAGTTTCAGTCTTGGGACATGACTGCAAAGACTTGAGACTTACTTACGGGCAAAACAACAACCTGGTCTCATCTCTCCCATTTCAGTTTCTAGAAGTTGTAATTTTCTGTTTCATAGCAAAAACCAACAACTCTGGCAACAATATCACAAACACCCCATGTCCTATATTGTATTGGAGTATTGTATATATTGCTTTAACACAAAGCCAGGATAGGAAACCAGCTTTATTGGTTCACCTCCCACTTCTATCATTTCATCTCACCAAACTTAAATTACAAAATAGATCATGACCCAAATATACTAGCATTAAGTTTCCCACCCTTGAGCCCTTTCTCATTGGTTACAGGCATCAAGTCATATTATCAGACCTGTTGACAGCTCCTCCACACCTCTCTGCACAGCCTCTCCACCTTCTTCAGCTTCATGATGGGAGAGGAAAAAAGAAATAATCCACAATCCTCTTGTCACTGCTCCCCACTGCTTGGCCTCTGATCTTCCTCTCCTTTCAGTTTTGCACTGCTCCAAATTCAGTGCGACAGGCTTACAATCTTCACAACGCAGTTATACTTCACTTGTTCACGGACTTGAAACCAACCCTCTATCTCTTTTTCCCTCCCTCTCCACAATCCAGTTTCTAAAACAGTCTTTTGCACTTCTCTCCTTTTTCCCCCTCACACAATCCTTGCAGTCTTTTTTTGAATGTTGAGGGCTTACAGTCCATACCCTTCCATTCTACTTCAATCACTTTTTTTCTTTGAGGAGATTACATTCTGCCTCTTAGCCCTTCCCAAAATCTGCTTTTCAAAGAGGGTCCTGTCTTCCCCACTTTTCTTTTCCCGGCACTCTTTGGTCCTTTTCTGTCAACTTCTTGATAGTACCAACGTCAGATGGTTCCAACTTCAGAGCATGAGGGTTAGAAACCACACTCTCGCTTCCCTCCGGTCCAATTTAGAGGACCACTGTTTCTTCAGATCTGGCTTCTAAAATGCTCTTCTTCTGTTTCTCAAATTGATTCCTAAGTCATTTGTCTGATGGTTCAAACATCAGAAAAACATGTTTACAAGCTACTTTTCTCTTCAGAAGTGCCCTCTAGTCTTCTGCTCCTCTCAAGCGCCCCAATCCATGGATGGAGTCCTTTCTTCCTTGGTCTTGCACCCAATTTCAAGAAATATCATCCTCTCATTCAGCTCTTCCACTGCTCCAACCTCAGTGTTTGTATTCCACAACCTTCAGCATCAATCTCAGGTTTCTCTGCTGAGTTCGCTCAGCTGACTGTCAACCCTGTGAGTCTGTGGGAAAACCCTTTTCCAGCCTTCTGGCTGCTTTCTTCCTCATTCCTGCTCACTTGAACAGCAACTCCTCTGTGATAATCATCTTAAAGTCACATTCAGGCCCTCCTCTGGCTCAGAGGGAAGGCTCTGTTTATCAGAGGATGCATATAGACACACACAGAGCTGAAGTGACGAAAAGAAAGCAGTGGACACAAACAGAGAGAGAGAGAAAGAGAGAGAGACGAGAGAGGTCGTCTGGAGGTGAAGGCAGAAGGTCAAACTGATATGATGCCAGTGTAAACCCAGGAAGACGAACAAGTTACATTTCAGAGTCCTCACCTGAAAAACTCCCTCCCAGCTCTACAGGAGACCCTCAACAGGAACAGTGTTTAAGTAATCTAACAATAATGTCCTCGTCTGTATAATAAAAAGTGTTTACCAGTGCCGGTGCACTGGTATGTAAACTTAGCTAACATTTATTCCGCTGCCCTGCTCAAAATAGATTTATGTTTGCTTACGCTGCAAGAGTTTATATTATATGTTCTCATAACACTGCAAGTGTTGTCCAGGACTTGATTTGTGTTTATTTTTACGTATTAAATTACATAATTATGGGAAAAAAGCGAAACATAGCCATAAAGCCGTCTAAATTGACTTATTAGCTGACAGAGGTAAAGCAGAGTTCAATTCTTTCTGACAACAAATTAATACTTTAGTGGAAAAGTCGTACATTTTAAAAATATGAATAATTCTAAAATGTAATGGAACATTATGGAACATAACTAGTAATACAAATCCATTAATACATAAACAAAACATTAGTTATGTAACAATGTTGACTAAGGAGTAATACTGAATAAGAAAAAAGTCACTTTTATATCATTTATTTTAGTTGATATTTAAAATGACATATCCCTTGTGATGCGTTAATGACGGGTAAGTTTTACATAATATGTTTAATTAGATTTTCATTAAGAGTGAAAGCTTGTTCCAATCAGTTTAGAAACAAACAAGGAGATTTAGCAAGAGGTTCAGAAATTTATTTAAATTATCAAAATTTAGTGGGTTGTATTGATCAATTTCTGTGAGTGTGTGTGTTTACCAAGCTATCTGGGGGCTCTGTCAGATTTTAAGTTTTGCATTCTGAGACGTAAAGAGACAGCTGAGATTTTTTTTAAGTGGGGTTGTATGAGGTACTTATCCATAGTAAATGTATTACCTACAGCCTACAAAAGTAGCAGAAGTTTTTGTGTAGGACACTGAGCAATGTCCTGCTGTGGACATAGTCAATAGCAAAGTGTATTTTAGACTGGGACACAGCCTCTGAGACCGATGGAGGCCAGTCTGACCACCGAGAATACAGTACCAAAGTGATTTAACTTTACAGAAGCAGTGACCAGGACTCTGAAAACAGGATAGGTGCAGGTGAGAACAGGAGGCGTGAAGCCACTGAAAAGCAAGTTTGTAACTATCCCTTTAAAGTCAAGTGTTCATTACAGCATTTCTACACTTATTGTATCAGAGAAAACAGAACTCTATAACTGTCCCTGAGGCTCTGTGTTAAGGTGACGGTTAAACCTCTTGACGCATACAGATACTGTGTATATGTATATATATATGTGTATATTACAGCATCCTGTACCTGTCCTCCAAGCAGTTTCATTAGAGGTTGTAGTTCACTGAAGAGGTCATATCCTTGGTGGAAGAATGTCAGGTGGGCATACATGAAGGACAACATCTGCAGAAAAGACAGTGAATAGTCAGAGGGCCAGTCCGCGCTAATGAAGAGATCATCTGATGTGAAAGCAAAGTAGACTTACTGATTTCAGGATTTCCGATCTTCTCTTGGATTGCAGCACATTGATCTGTAATGAACAAAAACAAAACAGTGAGGAGGATTTTTATCATTGATGATAATCAGTAACCATTACACATACAAGAGGAAAGACACTATTGCCAAGACAGAAAGAAAGAACTGGAGACAGAGGGGGAAATGAGGTAAAACACTAGAAATGAAACCAAAAAAATAACTTCTTAAGAAAAAGGCAAATAAATGAAATCAAACAGGTGGGAAATGAGCTGAAGTGAAGTAGAAAAATCACTCTGTCACCCCAAGCATTACTAGACACCAGTTCCTAGGACTGGCACCAGGGGGAGCTCCATGTCTCATGTTTAACCAAGGGATGCTGTTGTTCCCTATCTCATCATCCTCATTCATTGAAGCCTCCCGTCTGTCTCTCTGCCTGAGTGTGTAGCAGACTTTTCCTCATCTTAAGCTAATTACTGTTGCTCATCTAGCCTGGGAGGTTATCTTAGGTTAATGTTGCAGAGAAAATACAACGTAAATTATGGCAGGTTGTAAGTGCTGATGGTGATGCTAGCTGGTTTCACTGTGACTGACAGGTACTAATGAGTCAAAAACTGGGTGTAGTGGATGCATTTGGCTACTATAGAAGGCAGGGCAGCTTCTAAATGAATTTTAACACTCCGCTTCATGCTTATGGATTTTCCTCAGCCCAATGGTTTTCCTCTTTTGTGGTCATGGATGCAGAGACACCAACACTTTGATTCAGTCAAGAAGTTCAAATCCTTGTTGTGGTCAGAAATAATATTTGTTTGTGTGTACGTTGTAAGGCGCTTTTCCTTAGCAACACTAACCACGCGTGTTTATACACAGATGTATCTCCCACCCAGGGAAGGAAGCTTATTTTTCCGCCTCGTAGCCACAGTGGCTGGTGCATCACAACTTTTACAAGCCCCCTCCGTCTTTCGATTACAGTACAATTAGTAGTTTTGACTGGAGTAGCACCTCTGCCGCAAGCAAAATTTATGAGCATTTGGTTGCTAAGTTGTGGTAATTCCACACTTGTAAGCCTGTAAAAGGCACAAAGTTTGAGCAAGACTGTTCAGGCATGAGAAAGAGTGGTGGGCAACACCACAGAATTTGGTTTCTGATACAAGGAGTAACATGAGGCCCAGAAACACCAATGTCAATATCAGTACTATTAATTATTAAAAGCTGCTAATGTACAACCCCTATTTTTATGTCCACAATGCACGACACATTTTCAATGGGAGACATATCTGGACTGCAGGCAGGTCAGTCTAGTAGCCACAATTTTTTTTTACAACAAAGCCACGCTGTTTTAAAACATGCAGAATGTGTCTTGGCAATGTCTTTCTCAAATAAGCAGAGACGTCTCTGAAAACGATGTGATGGATAGATTCTATTTTTGTATCAATCCCATTGATGCTAGTATCAATACTCAAAACAACACTTTGTATCAGTAGTATTAATACTTTGGAGACTGAGCCGACAACCCCTTGTGGGAAATTTCAGGTTTGTTAAGTTTTGTAGACATACGAAAAGTGTTAACTGTGCTTCTACCATAATTTGTTGTGTATTTAAATTTCAGGCATTGGTTTGTATGTCAGCGGTGATAACATATCTGTCAAGATGAAGTCAGATGGCTTTTTTACAGCATAATGTTCATGATTTCACCTTACTACACTTACATGATGTTTTTCTAGGTTTGACCAACAGTCAATAAAGCAAACCGGAAGTCGAAAGTTCAGTATTTTATGACCCGGCTCTACGTGGCACAGCAGGGTAAAAGAGACACGCTCCATTCTTAAACTGTCATGAATGCAAGTCTGGCTTACAACCTCCCTCATATATTTTCCTCTCCCTCTACCATCTTGCATGTCACTGTAAACTGTGCACTGTATAATTAAGCAAAAATGCCACAAAAACAATCTGAAAGGAACAAAAAAATAAAGCTGAAATCTGTCTCAAATGCTTCCTGCAAGCGCAGCTGTAGAACTTAGCGGCATTCTAAAAGTGCTGACAGAACAGTGCAATGTGAAACTTTAAAGGAGACTCATTTAAATCAGCTGTGTTAGCTGCTGGGCTTATAGATTTCCTATAAGGAGTCAAACAGGCAAGATAAAAACTCAACTAATTTCTCACAGCCGGCCTTCATTTTATGAGAGTGTGATTATGCAGTGGGCCACTGGAGCAGACTGCCAAAGCTATTTTGAAACCTGCTTTTTGGGTTTCTTTTCAAAATCTAATTTTGGAGCAAACTGTGCCCATACAGCATTGTCTGTTCCTCTGGAGTGAGATTCAATAACAGGGCTGGCAGCTGCCTTATCAGAGAGCATGGGGCATTCATCAGTGCTACTGTGGCTGAGAGGAGAGACCAGCTGATGTATTCAATGATACATGAGCAGTTTTTACTGCAAAAGGTCACAGTACAAGACATCTGTGTGTGGTTTTGACAGAAAACTGGTCTAACAGATCTCAACAAATTTAAGTAGAAGGAGCATATTTGCACAAACATTGTTTCCACATAATGGAGCAGCACTCTTCATGTACTGTACTGTACTATTTTTTTTTACATTGAAAAAAAAAAAAAAGTATATTTTTCTCATGTATTTCCTCCTGCTGCTGCTTTCTTCCTCTTCTGCTTGTTCTCTAATTGTATAAGAATGCTGAGTATTCATTTTGTTACTGACCATAACTTGTCACACTTTCTGTCACCTTTCTATCAGCATTTCATTCATTTATTTATTAAAGTTTTGTATGTCCAACAATAGAAGGGGAAATGCTTTAATAAAACAATAAACTATCTTATGGCCTGTTCATGAATCTATGACAGTGCATATAGATACAGCATATACAGGACTGAAACTGACACAATTAAAAAAAAACAAATAAATATGCCATTAAGTGCATCAAAAATAATATTAAAAATACATGTAGACATTAATTAATTCCTAAAATGTTACATAAAATGATTAAAGACCAATTTTATACTTACTTCTGTACATATTTTCTATTGTATTACTTCCTTTATTTAGATACTTGCCCATTTACTTTTCTACTCTATTTATTAATTTATTATTTTTTTAATTAACAGCTTAGTATAAAGTATAAAGTGACCCCATTACAAACTGGCAGGACCCTTCACTTAAATAATGAAGCACAAACGCAGAAAAACTGAGTAAAAAGTTTGTGGAAATAGATGGGGAGAAAATGCAATGGGAAATTACAGAAACAAACGTATGAATAATTAAATAAATTTAAAAATTAATGAATTAATACAGATTGGGAAAGCAAATGAAAAGGGAAATCATTACAAATGTAGATTCAGTAAATACAGAGGCAAATTCAAACAAAAACATAAATTTATGACAGATTTTATGAATCAGTTAATGCCTACAATTATTTTCAATATGTTTTGGTGCTTTCAGTGGCAAATTAATACATTTATTCAGGCATTCATTTATTTCTACACCTATTTTTGATGTTGGCAGTTTTGGTCCTAAAGTCTTATGCCACTATGTACTGACAAGCCACTGTTCACACCAAGAAAAAAGTTGAAAACTACGGTAATGTTCCTCTTCCTCAGCTAGTTCTGTTGACACTTCTACATCTATTCCAACTGCTGCTCTCTGCGCCCTGCTGAAGCATCTGCTACTACTTCTTTTGAGCCAAATCCACCCTGATGTTGTGGATGGGAACATGACAGGTGGATGAGCTTCACTTTGGATTAACAGAATCAAACACAGCTGTTGTTCATTCTCCTCTGCGCCACATCAGCATTTCTTCACCCTGACACAGCATATTCGGTTCCATAGCCATATCCATGTTGGCTGGGGTACACAGAGAAATATCTTACATGACGGTGTGCGGCTGAGCTTTTTTTTTTTAAGCTTCTCTGTTAAAAGCTGCATGTCAGCAATCTACTGCTATATATAGTTCTGTTGAAAACTGAATCACTTTAGAGAAGCCAAAGCATTGTTTCATGTGCTGCAAAATGTGGTCTAAAGTGAGCCTCCTCTACATCCAAGGAGTTCCATTATTACAGCATGTACAGTAATAATACAAACACAACTTTACTGTGATGCATTTTTAAGCAAATTTTAAGCAAAAGTATAAAGAAATTAGTGCTGTCAATTGATTACAATATTTAATCACAATTAATCGCATGACTGTCTGTAGTTAAACACGATTAATTGCAAATTAATTGCACATCCAAATGTAACTTTATTAAATAAAATACAATAACCAAAAACAATGACAAATATTGTCCAGAAACCCTCAAAGGCACTGCATTTGGCATAAAAATATGCTCAACTTATAACATGACAAACCCAAGTCCATCATGCACAGATGAGCATACTGACCTGCTCAATTTAACATTAAGGCCAAAATGCACTAAAAGCTTCAATAGAAAAGTAAAATGAAACTCCTATGGCACACAGCAGGCTTCAGATTTAAAATACTAGCACCACAGAACCAGCTGTATTTTAGAAAAAGGTTGCTATTTATATGCATTTATTTATTTATTTATTTAGTATTATTAAGTTAATAATAGTTTATTTCTTTAATAAAATATTGTCCTCTGAGGAGAAAAATCCTCATCTTTATCCAGCTCAGTCTATTTAATGATGAAACGGTGTGCGATATTCATGTTTTTATATTAAGGATCATTTACATTGGCATCACTCTGACAGTTTATATCAGTGAGGATGTTTTAGACCACAGCAGACAGCAAACTGCACACCGACACACACCGAGGAGATGAAGATGAAGAAGAGAGACAGCGTCTGGGCTCTTCATCACGACTTACAATAATGCAGCGCAGTGACAAACGTTTTGTGGAGGAGACGAGCGTCTGTCAGTTTGGTCTTTACAGAGAAAGATATTTAAATCTGTAGTGTTTAAACCACAGAACTGTACAGTAACATCAGGATCATGATCAATGAAGTTTTTATATCCCACTAGAAGCGCGTGGTGGTGTCTGTATCTGCAGAGACCCTGCCCTCTGCGTCTATATCCTTATTTTCACATTATTTGACTGTGCTTTAGACATTTTTCCATCTCAAAATGTATTTGATGTCCTGAAAATGACACTCAATAATCCACTATTGTTCGACTGATTCTACTTTTGAGGAGTACTACAATTTAAATCCCAAAGACAGTTGATGTACCTGTAAAACGTAGTCGAGGACGATGTGTCGGAAGCACTTGCGTGTGGCAGTGAGGATGTTGGTGGCCTCCTCCACCTCATGCTGCTTGTTGCGGGGAGCCTGGGCATTTTTGATCAGTGCTGCCTCCTTTTCCTCACTCACTTTGTCAAATTGCTTCTTGGCCTCTTTGAACTTGCGTAGGTCACTGACAAAGGAAAGGAGGGGAGGAGGTTTATAAAGAGAGACACATTAAATTAAGTTATTGTACAAGAAATAGAATGTGAGATTTATTGGTATTTACTATTAGGATTTATTGGTAACTAATAAGAAAATTTGTTATTTTTAAAGGCCTGACGTAAAGAGAAAAAACAATAATGTTTCTGAATGGGTTCGTATTCTAGATGTCATGTTATAGCCCTTGTCACATTTACTTTTCAATAAAAATCTAAAATTTTATGACCTCATTGTTGTGTAATCTTTTTCCTGTGGTGGTGAAAATGGTTTAGAGTATTTTTTTTTCAAAGTATTGTATCAAAGTAAGAAATTCCAGTATTGCGACAACACTTGTTTGATGTTTGTCATCTGTGCTTTTGTATTAAGCCTTTTTATTAATTTTTTTGCTCCCCATCTTGACCCCCTGGTGGAGGAGATATGGTATATGTGATCTTTCTGGTTAAATAAACATAAATACAGTAAAAATGGGGAAATCAAGTTTAAGAAAAATAAACTAATCTTTTCCTTTGGATGGTTTTACTTTTTTTTCTGATTTAGGTCTAATCTTGATCACTAAAATTGACCTGGATGGAAATACTCTTAGATGTTGCTACAGATACATATAGTATTACAGCAACATCTTCACATAATTTAGGAATGAAACGTAATGAATTTGAGAAAATCTAAGACCAAGGTCAAGAGGATTAAGTCCTTTTGTTGTCAACAATGTTGTAAGGGGAAAGGTCACACGTTAAAGGAAGTCATATCTGGATATGTAGCAACAAGCATAGGTAACAGGAACACGTAGAGGTTAAAGGTGATTTCATACATCTTGGTTAGCTGGAAAACCAAGAGGGTTAGAACAAAGAAAATTATTTACCATAACTATTTGACCTAGGTCTTGTGCTGTGTCAGTGTAAGTGACTGGGCAGTGCCACTTTATCTTGAGGAGGAGGAAAAAGTTCTAAAAATCTGGGCCCCACGCCTTTGTGTGTTGCCTAAGTAAGATTAATATCTGAGGGCTGTGAAGTAGTAAGTAATTATGATATAACATGTTTCCGAGCTTTCTCTGGGAAGTATGGGTGCTGCTGATGTGGGTGTACAGCCCTGGTGTGCCAGGGGCAAAAGACGCTAATCCTTATAATGAAATAAAGCTGACGGCCCATTGTTTCCTGCACTCGTACTTCTTGCTCTTATACAAGAAGTCGGGAATTAAGGCTTTAAAAAAGGGAGATAGAAGGCCTTGATTTGATTACAGAGTATTATTAGATATACACTAATATAATTGAATGACCTTAGATGCTCTGTCTGGATCATCTGGCCAGATATATGACATCCTCCAGCTTCTATTTTATATTCAAAATTCTCTATATTCTCTGTATTGAAAATCCACTAGACTATCCTCCAACATGGAACAGTGATTTGAATGCAAGCTTGAGTAAATTTAGGCCACTCTTCAAACGCTCAGATTGCTCTGAGATAAAACCTTCTTTATTCATCTTTCTTCAATTAATACTCACTCTTTGACAAATGTTTGAAGCTGGGTCTTGATTGATCTCTGGGCCTGATCGAATAATATCTGTGAAGGAAGAAAGAAACAAACAAACAAACAAACAAAGAATAAATGCTCCTTTCTTTTTGGGAAAATCTTTCATTCATCAACATTAAACATTTCTTGAGCACTTCTCCTAAAAAGCAGCAAAAAGCTGATAAATGAATTTACTTTCTAGGTCACAGGATGTTTTGCAAGTCAGCATTCAGCACCTCTGTTTAGGAGGATTTCTGTTAACATCACAGGGTGCAATTAAGCAGCTAAATTTACACAAACAAGCTGACTTTGTAAACTCCCCTCATAAAGACATAAACACGAGAAATGACGCAATTTGACATTTCTTGGTAATGAGTCATGCCCTCATTAACCTGCACGCTTCCTGAAAAATGAGCTACCAAGGAAAAGGCCCAACAAACACAAACTCTCTAAATCAGGCTTCAGTGAGACTTCATGCCGGGACAAGACAATATGAGCAGTGTGGCTGAGAGAGGCTAGTAGTGACAAACAGATTGAGCACTGTGTTTGACAGGATCATGTGCTGAAAGATCGCTGAGTGGCAAAAACCTATCTGACAGTCAGCTGACATGACCACAGTTTCCACTGTTGAGTCAGAACCGCAGGCCTGCACTGTGGCTCCTGGAGGCTGTTAGGGGTCTAAGTCGGGGACACTAATAAGAGGAAACAGACTCTGCGGTTGAGGCATGTTAGACTGCTCACCCTGCAGTTTTTTTTCTGGGATACTAGTTGAGAAGACATATATATAATATATATTATGCCTTGTCTCTGCAGTGTCTCATTTAACCTGGATGTTACAGTTAAGGGTCAGCTTTGTTCCGATTCAGGAACTAATTTGATACAATTGACCCTTCTTAAGTCCCGCCCCTTTTCTCTCTGTGCTCCAATAACAGCTGAGCAAGATTGGTACCAAAGTCAATTTTCTCCTTTCCCATAAAACTGACGCAGTCTCATTTAAGTTAGCAAATGTTAGTAAAAAAAAAATAGCTGACTAGCTAGTTAACGATTGGACATTAGCTAGCTAGTTAGCTAGGAAAGGAAAAACTTAAACGAGGTACCAAGCAAGCTCAACTGTTACGAGGGCAGAGAAGGGTAGAGACTCAGGAAGGGTCAATTGTTGTGTGTGCATCTTGGTTCATTGTGGTTAATATACCAGTATTCATTAAATAAACAACAAACAACAAAATACCTGTGACTAGAAATCAGACTAGGCTGCAAACAGAAAACAATGTCCCGATGCATCTTATTAGAGGATGTGTTGCCCCAGGAGTATGCCAACAATTGTTCTTCTCATGGCACATCAGGTAAATCTGATTAGATCATCAGGCAATGCTCAAGACAACTGTTTCAAATGATTGTGTTTTGACTGCAAACAAACCACTTCAGAGATTGAGTGGAGGCAAGATGAGACCTCATGATCCAGGTGATCTCTGCCCAGTTGTTTTCCTGCATCTGACTGCAATTGCAATATTCTCCTTTGTCCAAACAAACAGAACCTGGGGGGCTGAAATACTCCAGGTTTCGAAACAAATGGTTTAAACAAGCTATATGTGAATACACTTCAAGACCGTCTAGAATCTGACTCGACTAAACATGAACAAAACTCACCAAATCCTCTCATTCAAATATTGAATATGCAATTATTGTAAACAGAAATATGAAATTTAGTCCTTTTTGTTTTCTGTGTCATCCCAAGGAAAAGGTTTAATGTTGCATTCAGCTTTAACAGCTACATGAATCACGTTAAATTTATCAGTTTCAACATATAATATAAACATAAATATAAACTGCCCAAGGTGACATCTTTAAATTACTAAATCTAAATCCACAACCCAACCCAATTTGGGAAATAAATCTAAAAAAATAATGACTCAATCCAATCTAGGTGTGCCATTACAGGTGCCTTTTGTTGTTGTGCATTCTGGGACACCTGAACAGAACAGTAGCTTCATTAAAGTTATTGCTATAATGGTTGCTGCTCATCACAGTCGAGTCTAAACAAATTAGCAGTTCCCCTCCACAACCCCAAAGAACCCCAGTAGCAGAGCCTCTAGCTTGGTTGTTTGCTCACCGTCTCAGACAGTGTGATGACGACTGGGAACTCACTCTGAACATGTTATGCAGAGCAATGGAGACAAGAGATGACAAGGGAGATCAAGACAAGAACTTTTACTGTAGGACAAAAGCCTCTAGCCAACCCTGTGCCTCCTTTCTGTGTGATTCTTAATGAGAGGACAAACAGAAATGTGTGTCTTAATCTCTAAATGTCAGCATCATGCCTTCCACAGACTGACAACCAAGGAAGCTAACAAGGGGACACAAAGGAAGAGAACAGCCACATAATCATATCTGTCCTACTGAACTCCTTGGAAATGTTGTTGGGGAACAACAGAGGACAAAACAATGGATAAGGTGTCACATTTCCTTACTGTCCAGGATCTAGTGTTTGGAAGTGGAGTGCACTGAAACCTAGAAGACCAATTTGTTTTACTTTGACTGAACCCTAGAATGGTTCTTCTTGTAGCTCAGCTGTTTCCAGGATGACAACCACATTGTAAACAGTTGACCATGATGTGTTCACCTCAGTAACACATGATTTATTCCAACAAATAACAACTCCACAACATGGGAGTCAGGGAATAGATTTTATGACACAGGAAAATCATCTTTCTGATAGAGTAAAAGTTTCTGGGAGAGAAAAAGTTTTTTTTTTTTGTGACAAGGAATCCCAAAGCTAGACTTTTCAAGAGAAGGGTTTCCTTTTATCCCATTTCTTATGGAGGGCAGTGTTTGCTAAGCATGCAAGGATGTTTTCAGAAACTCTCTGCCTTACATTTTACAGTAATATGAAATCCCACCTGGAAGCTGCTTATTATAGCCACGATTTTTAAATAGCCCCATGAAGGCCGTTGAAGATTAAATGGCTTTCTCAAGGGCACCCTGACATTATTGCTAATTGCCTATAAAATGTTTCTTGTACACTTGCCCCTTCCCTTTTTCCAACCAGTGGCCATCCTCCCCTTGCAGACCCATTTCCTCTTTCTTACAGTCTGCTGCAGTCCTTCCCAGCAGTAAATAAAAACTCTGACAGTTGAAGAGCTGTTCCAGACCGCCGGCCCAGCTGACTTTTGTCATCACCCAGCTGTAAAAGGGGAAAAAAAACGACTGAAGAAAAGACAATACATCCGGTTTCACATGGCAGTGATAGCATACCGTGTGATAGTTGATCATCTCCTGCAGGCTCTCAGCAAACTTTGTGAGACTAGACTGTGGAGAGAACAGGAGACAGAGAGACAGAGAGAGAGAGAGAGAGAGAGAGACAATAGCACCATGTGTTCTTATAAATAATAAAACACAAATCACACAGGACAAACAATAAAAAGAAGGTCGGAATTAAAATAAGGTTCCACAAATAATAAAATGGGATGATATGCTGCATCACAGACACAAACTCATCTGTTAGATAGGTATGGCATTTTAGAGACACCATGACACTTTGGGAAAGAATTCTTTTGGCTAAGTTACTCCCTCTAAATACATGCAATGGCTGAGCTTCAAACCCAGGGGAGAGGCAATGAGGGAAATACACAAAGGCAGACAGGAAGTGCTCGCCTGCTATGCAAAATTCATATGAGAAAACAAAACATAACAAAACATCTGACCTCGGCAAGACCCAGCGGACATTAGAAGGTTTTACCAGGCCACATTTTTTAAATTTAGATTTAATCTTGTAACATCATCACGGATGAAAACACTTTACTCAAAAGAGACAAGAAGGTAGTGCGTGCAAAAAGAGAGGAAGAACAGGCCCTTTTATATCTGGAAACTGGACTGAAGTCGGTCATGATTTTTCACTGAGCTGTTTTTAACTAGGGATGCGTGATATGGATTTTTTCAGCTGATATGACAACCAATAATTACCTGTAAGGTAAATTTCACATCACATAAAATATCAAGAGGCTTGACCTTCCCACACACAAAAAACAAATTGTAATAACACTAATACTGACGACTTTCTATGATTCAGATCAAGTCAAGTTGTTTTTTGTTTACCTCGATGACCTCATCTTTGGTGGACTGCTGGGCTAGTTCCCGGATTCCATTAACAAACTGCTTGTTGGCTGCATTGTAGGCTTTTCCAGCATCAATCATCCCAATACACAACTTCACCAACTAGAGAGAGAAAGAGACAAATGCTTAGGACACAAACATAGGAATTAAGAAATGTGGTAATAGACTGAGATGTAGGTTATTCTTCAGGGTCTTCTCACTATTCAAAACACCTGAAGTTTGCTGCTAAATATGGATGAAGGAATTGTAGATTTGGTGGAACTTGGTGCTGCAGAGCAAGAGATGAACAGTGAAAGGCATGATGCTTAGTCAGTTTCTTGGTAATTAAGAACAGGCACTTTTTTCCCTTCTGACTCATTGGGGGCAAAGATAATTCCAGGTTACGTAAACTCACAACAGACGCTGGCCGTTCTCCATCCACTCCCACACAGGAGATGACACACAGCCTGAATGTGCCACTGCAGCCAGAGCTGCTAAATAACTCAACTAAAAATGCTTATTTTAAGCAGCTTCCTTAGCAGACAAGTAAGGAATTACCAGTCATTTAATGAATAAAAGCTGATAAAATACATAATACTTGTTTGTCGTTCAGGAAAAGCCTTATTTACACAAATGACGTGTATTTTTTAGCAAAACTCAAAACAACACATAAACAAATAAATTAGAGCAATCTATTAAACTAATCTAATCTTAAAACAAAACACTGATTTTTCAAACTAAAAAAACAAAACAAAGGAACATATTCCAAAACCTACAACTAACGTAGGAGCAAAGGTCAGAAGGTAAAACTAAACTAGAAGTGACCCATTATTAGACGCTTGTGGATTCTGTAAGTCACTACACATCAGCAGGTCTTGACAAGGTGGATGGTAATCTTTAATCAAGATTATGTTGGGCACCTAAGTTTTTAAGTTAATTAATGTCAATCAAGACTCCACTGTTGTTCTATGTGACTATACACTCAGTTACCAGTTTATTAGGTACACCTGGCTAAAAGTAATGTAGTGTAATATAACAGGACTGCACAATATGATAAAAAAAGAATGTGATTATTTTGACAAATATATAATATATATTATAATGCTATTCTGTCACACATTTTACCTTCATCAAAAATTGCAGCTACTGCAGCTTCAATATTGCACTTGGTGATAATGTTACTGTAAATTCAATTTGTTGTTCAGCCCTAGTAATTTTGTCCACCACAAAGTTCTCACTGTAAGGCAATATAGTTCAAAACCATTAAAAACCGCATCTTTGAAAATAACCATCCAGTTGAATCAACACCTCTCTGAAACAGTTTTGACACAAACTGAACATTACAACCACCATGAAGGTTGGATTTATGGCAGGAATATAGTATTATACCCATTAAACTGGCAACTGAGTGCATTTATAGTTTGCTATTTTGTTTATCAACAAGCATGAGCTCAGTATTCTTTCATATTTCTATTTTTTTGTTGTTTGCTTGTTTGATTGGCCATTCTCTCACAATAAAATGACACTCAGACATCTTTCTCTTTTGTTAGTTTAAAGTTCAAAGTAAAAAGGAACTGTGTAAGGGAAGTATTCATTTCAAAGAAATTGAACCAGTTCAATCAAATCTGACCCCAACCTGATTTATGAGAACAACTGAAACATCAACTATAAGACACCAGCTAGCCTTTCCTAGTCTGTTATGAAAATTAGCCCTTTCATGAACATATTTAATATTAGCAAAGTCAAACGTGTATTTACTTTTGACAACATGGCTGTGTGTGTACATGTCTGGCAGATAGGAAGCTCCAAGAAAAAGCTCAACTCTGTTCTCTTTAGCCCCTTGTCTCTCGACTCCACCCATCAACGCATATAACCTCACACACATTATCACAACCGTACTAACGCACACAAACACACCCACTCCCCAGCAGATCCTTCCTCTCCAGAGCAAGAGGGGAAGTGAGGCTGGGGCTGAGTCACAGAGGTGGGGTGAGGAGGAGGGAGGCACTCTGTGAGAATTTAAGTCCAGGAACAATGAAATAGAGTCCTCCAAACTCGAGGTCTCACCCCCAGATCGTGCAAATACTCTCTGCTCTGTGGGGGTTTGCTGGATGGAGGTACTGGTTTACTATCAGGGCAGGATACAACTACTGATTGATACTAGTTAGTTTGTTTGGTTTATTAGTTTAGTCTATTTGATTTGAGCAGAGTGAGCTGGAAGACAATGCAGTCTGAATCAGCTACAGGAAACCATACAAAAGTAAGAATTTATTGATATTAAAAAAACAAAACAGAACAAACAAAAAGAAAGGCAAGCATAACAAACATACATTTCTGTACATTATGTATTATATTACAGTATATTATGCCCAATTTATTTCTGACCTTCTCATTGACAACAGCCCCATCAGACCTCTGAGGTCTTTGATGAGTGGCTTTTTGGTTGTACCCAGAATTAAGACAAGTAGCTGTTAAAGGTGCTGTTAGTTAATGTGGACCTGTCCTCTGGAATGCATTGCCTCTTCAACTGTGTCTACATTAAAAGCTCAAAACTTTAATGTTTTCTCAGGCCTATGAACCTTGTTAGTGCATAAAGTTGCCTTGCCTTGACTTGCCTTGTTTAACAAAAAGAAGCCAAAACACACTTTGGACTAGTGTTTTTATTCAGCAAGTCACACTAGACTGCAAACTATGACAAAGAATGCAGAAAAGTTCATCATCCTTATCTTACTATAAGCTAAGGGTTGTTGTCTTTATCCTAAATCTCAAATCTTGTTTTTCCATCACAAACCATACGGAGTATTATGGCACCGAAAATGCTTCCATCCCCTGGTCATGGCTAGAATGGATTCACACAGTCAATATAAGATAATAGGGTCACAGAGTGAATTAATCAGGCACAGGTAAAATACCATTTGGCTGGCAGTTGTTATAATTTCCCAGTGTGCTGGCAACAAACAGAGATGTAATCTGCTCCAAATCGAGTGATTGGGTTTTTCCATCGTCACTTTTGGTCGAATCCAGCCAAACAATGCCTTTCTGATCTGCGTTTCCATAACCAACTATAACATACCAAGCTGAGCCATGTTATATCCTAGATGGACTATATCCAGAGTAGGAGAAAGTGCCCAGCCGACCTCCAAGTGGGTTGTACTGATGTCTCGCAGAGCACAACCAACCGGTGACAACCCCTTCTTCCCCTTAAACAAGCATATGTTGCAAGACTCAACCCATGTCCATGCAGGAGAGCAGAGAGAAAGATGTTTCTAAAAGTCTGTGTTCAGCTCTCAGTATTTGTGTAGCATCTAACTGAATCTCTGTGGTTTAAGGTTTGGTTTCTCTCCTGTGTTGCTGCTTTGTACTTTCAGGTATCTGCTTCATCTTACTGTTTCATGTTCGCTTTCAGCTGGTGATGAAAACCCAATATTTCCTTATTTTGCTACTTCATAATGAACGTTTCTAAATAACAAAATAACAAGGGACATTTTGTGGAGAATTTAAAGTAACTGGAAACTGTTTATTCACCGTTTTGCTGCTGTTTGACTCAAAACAAGCACATCCCCAGTTAAGGAGTCATACTGTCAAGCGGCTATCTCTGTTCTATGGAGATACAAATCCCCACCGTGCTATACTGACATGCCAAGTCAAACTGAGTCAAGCCAAGCCAGCACACGTGTATGGAAAATGGATTTATGTCATGACTTTGAGGAATTACACAAGTAAAATGTCCACTTAAAGTACATTATAGTGTAATGATGTCATACACGCACACGCACACATATTTCATCAAAGTGCAAGCCAGGTGCACAGTGTCTAAATTAGACTCTTTCTCAAAGGCAAGCTGCCAGGGGGATATACTGGGGACAAGGCCAGGAACAAACCTGCAACTTTCCACTCACAGGATGGCCCGGCAAAGCTGCCAGTTCACACAGTAGAACAAATGAACAATTAAGCAATGTTTTTCATGGGTGGTACTCACTTTGTCGAGCTTGGATTCCAACTCACACACATCCCCCTCCACTTCCTCTATGGTGGCTCTGTGGAGAAAGACAAAAAAAGCATTTGAAATCGAGCGTAACCATGACTCAATACTATCAACTTCACTGACACCGAGAGGCACTGAACACGACTGAGATGGTGAAAAGAAGATAAAAGACACTGACTGCAGAGGAATCCTCCTTCAAAGAACATGAACTCCCACAGTGCCAATTTGGTTAACCATCTTTGCCACATTATTACCATTTTCCGATGTTGCATCTGTGTTGCACCCACTGTTTACAGACTAATGAAGTAAGAACATTTTAAGATAAAAGACAAAATGTCAGCTTAATCTATATTAAACTACCCTCAAAAGTGAAGGTGTTCAATGTTCCACATGACAATCCTCTATTTTGACCCTTAGGTAACGGAAAGCAGCAAACAGCACATGTATGAAAAAGCATTACAGCAGCACAGCTACAATTGACATTACATCTAGATTGCTTACTACCATAATTATGGGATGAATATTTGCCCGACTGATCTTGACCATTTTTAAATATAGGGGGTACTTCAAGTTAAATCTAACACTTATAATTTCACCAACACACCCATATTGTACAATTATAGCCTCTGAAAACTACAATTGTAATACATGATATTATACACTTCTGCAGTACTGACACAAGCACATGCAGAAACATACACCATTAGAGGCAGCCAAAGTGAGAGCTGCCATTTTGGGTAATGCCGCAGGGCTGGAGTCAGGTCTGGCATCGTGCCCTTCAAAACGTGACAAAGCACAGCTTGGTTCTCCACAGGATCGACAGCCGACGAGCATGTGAGTGCCATGACGGGGGAGAGAGAAACTCAAAGACCTCAACCTGGCTAGCACAGGCTTGGTGAATTAATCTCCACTCATTTTTGATAATAATCAGTGCAGTCAAACATGTTACTGTGACCTTACTCTAGTGTAGAACAGGCAAATTAGCAACTGATAAATGGCTCTACTTACCACAGTGCACTGTAAACTTTCAACAGAGGTAAAACACAGTAACTAAGGTCAATCCAACCACCATTAATGATGTTATGAAGATAATTGTTTAATTTACCCTACTCAATGATACATCAGCTGGAAATACGCACAGAAAGATGTAAAAATGTTACATTTCCGAGCCTGAATATGTGGACTCATGAAGACTCCTACTAGTAAGTAATATCCATTATTTCAGCCACATTATTATATATTTATGCTAATTTTCCACCCTACAAAGTAAAAAACACTCATTAAGTTAAGTTCAGAAGTTCAAGCTGATATTGTAGTAGTTGTTGTTCATAGTCTTAAATACAAAAGCAACAAAAGGCAACAAAGCAAGATAAATAAGATTAATGGTGAATAATGGAGCCAGAGAAGAAAACCTTGGGTTGTTTCACATGTTCTAAAAACTACATGTACGACGCACATGGAACTAATTTTGTTTTTAGTCTTATATCATTAGTTATGCCCTACAGCTCAGGTGTGACTTTTAGATGATGCATGTTCCCCATTTGCTACAGTTTAGCAGTAATAATCTGCAGAAAGGAAAGCGTATTCTCCACACAGTGGGAACACTGGAAATGGTTTACATCTACTGGTGCAGTCAGAGCACTCTGTCCCTTTCTATTAACTTCTTGTAAAAGGGATTATCTACATTTCAGGCTAATTATGCTGTTGCCCTCAGTGTAAATCACTGGAGATAAGAACATTAATTTAAAGCTTTAATGTAAATGTCATCACAGCTCCATTCATGGGAAAACTCAATAGATACTGTGCAGCAGTGAGTGTGAGAGTGTGTGCGACGTGTGTCAGTTTAAGCAAAGGGATTAAGAGTGACACCCTGGCCTGTGGCAGCAGCGGGTGGCATCCCTCAAACCCCCTCCAGCTGTTTGTTCTACCGTATGGTGTCACACAGATAACTGCCAACATCTGGTTACTGTCAGGGAAAAACATAAAGTTGATTGAGCCAGTGCTTTCAAAAAGAGATGGATTTCTGTGTGCATGTACAGAATTGTTTTTACTATGTGTAAAACATGTTTTATAGTGAATTTAATGCATTGTGTTGCACCTGTTTAAGAATACTGTGTACTAATAATTAAAATCAAAGGCAGAATCTGCAATTCTCACAGTATTTTTTCTCTCCACCCCTACCTACTTGCAGCAACTGGTGCATGTCAGAAGAAAAAACAAATATACAAATTATATATTGATTTTTATAAATAAAGACTGTACAGTCTAACAACTGAATAATTGAATCGAATCATGACCTTGAAATTGAAAGTCAAATTTAAATGTGGATTTGGAGAATCCTGACACGCCTATTAAATAATCAGAAAAGCGTGCACAGGCAAAAACAGGATACCAAAACCAAACAAAAACTGACATGAGCCCAACTGGCGAAATATGTTAGGAGCTGGTCGCTTAGGTGCTAAACCTAAGTAAGAAAATATCAATAAATTTGAGTGTGTTGTGTGATCCTGTGTCGATTCTCAAACACAAATCATCGATTTTAAATTGGAGTGGTTTACATGCAAAGAATTCTGGCAGCAGAATAATCTATATTCAGTCATTTGACTTTTCCTCTCTGATTGAACAACACAAACCAAGACAGGACGGAGAAAGCACATATCTTTCCTTTGCTAAGACTGCACAAAAAGTAGTGCTATGATATTGGATGTCATAAGGACTGTGATAAACACAAATGCAGATCCCACTGTTCTGATTGCAATAAAAAGTAAACATTTTTTACTCAGATTTTAAGCATATGTTGATATGTTCTTCATACTATGACAGCTCTCTGATTATTAAACAAAACAAACATAGACAACAACATATAAAACAATATATTGCTGTACCATGATATGTATTGTTTTGCCAATACAGAGCGTTGCTTATGTCTAGACTCTAGAGAATATGATTTGTAGGATCGGGTATCTCTGTAGTACCACAATGCTTCAATACAACTGCAGCTCCTGCAACTTGGATATTGCACTAGGTGATTTTGATTAATTGTTTCAGCTGTAATTAATGCATACCAACCTAAACTTGAACTGACATCTATTTAATCAATTTGTTATATTCTGTACTTAATAATTCAACAAACCTAGTCTAAGAGAAAAGGCGTGGAACATGGGAACAGCATGGGAACAATGTCACAGAGCTGCATCACTGCAGTGTTCATTTTTATGAGATTTTGCTAACAAACCAAACACGGTGGGCTGAACTAAGCACTTCAGTAGACAAGGAGGGCAAAACAGGGTCAAATGTAATAAAGAGCTTCCCTCTCTCAAGGCAACATTAATCCTGGTCAAAAGCCAAAGAACATGTTTCAAGCAGTGTTTGCCTTTGCCAATTGCTATAGGAAAAGTCCATTTCTTTGATGCATCACCAGAATTATGACTGTTCTGCTGACAGGCTCTAGCGTCTGACTTCAAGAGGATTTGGCCTCTTCTTATATTTCTCTGTATTTAGTCACTAGGCATTATGCTGGTACAAATGCAGTGAGTACAAGATGCGATCCTTAGCTCGCCAATATTACCAGCAACAACAGGGAACAGCCAAAGCATTCACAGAGGAGCAAGTCCCAGATTAGTCTTCCCTCAAAGATTTTGGTGTGATCTTCAGAAAATCCATGAGGGTATAGGGTAGTTAAAAATGTAAATAAATCTAGCTATACTTTATTATTCTCTCAAGAATGCCTGTCGCTTTTTCCGTGATGAAAGCACCTGATCTCTTTTGCTCAGGTGTAGCTGGTCAGGGACAAAGAGCAGGACACCTTTAGTGGTCAGATCTCACATATGAATGTGTACAATTTTGTGGATCGCAGGCAAGAGGGCCTGGAAAAGGTCTCAACTCAGCCATCTTCCCATGGAAATATAATGGTGTAGATAAATTTGCCTTGGAAATCTAACCCTAACCTTTGTCAGCCAGTCACTCTCTGGCGTTCTATGCAACCACGAGAACACGACTATTTCCTTCTAATCTTGTAACTCGAGCCTGCAGGGTGAACTTGTGAAAGTGCTGACAGAGGATAAGAAAAGGAGGGGCCCTGGCAAAATGAAAATCTGGGCCATTGCCTCACAGCTCTGACCTTGGAGCATGTCCAGCCTGAGTCTGGATAATGAGCAGAGAAGAAAGCATGAGAGAATGAGCGACACAGACTTTTAATTATAAATAACACACAGACACCTCTTTTTTGCTAGAAAATATGCAGCGATTCAGACGCTATAAAACATGGCACTTGTACGAGACAAAAATACATTGCATTTACATAAATCCACAGCGCAAATCACCTACACACACATGTATATACATACACATACATATACATACATACATATACACACACACACACACACATACACAGAGGGGAACAAGTCAAAGCAAGAGAATTCAGAGAAAGACCGGCAGTGCTCAGCCTGCTATTGATATACTGACTGCTGACCAATACTCTTTTTGTAGCTGGCATATGCCATGCTGAGTAGCAGATTTTAATTAATATTTCCCTATGGGGTTGAGCTGATGGATGATGCCATCACCATCACCGTTGATGGTCGCTGTCATCAACCACTGAGTCTTCTAACATTGTAATGTTGTTTTTTAAAAGACTCCAGTATTTGATATAGCGTGTCCACATTAATATTCTGACTTCGAATGATTATAATCGAAGTCAACAACAAAAACAAAATGGGCTTACAGGAAAGCCTCCAGGTGCTCAGTGAATCTATAACAAAGTTTTATGGCGCTTCCATCATTCTACACTATCATTTTATTTTAACACATAACCAAAATACCCTTTAACATGTCTATTTGTCAACTATAAATCAGTAGATGAGGAAAGCTGTTTAGTTAGGAGATGTTGTCTTAGCATCGGTATTTTCCTGGATGATATGCCATAAGCTCTTTCTGCTGGTTGCATGACATCTCCATGCCTCGCTTATATTTTTCCCCAAATTAAAACTACATATTTGTCTCTGGGCTGTAGTGCTATTTATCAGTCTAGACTGTTTTGGTGCGAGTTGCAAAATTCTGGTTATTCAAGATAATCCAAAGACCTTGCTGTGAGCAGTTTCATGTAGGAACTACTTTCTTTCTAGTAGAAATTAAATATTTCTGCAGATTCAACTGCAGCAAGAAAGTAGTTCCTTTACGAAACTACTCACAAAATGTGGATTTTCTTGACTAAGCGCATCATGACTTCTGGAAAGAGACATTGTGAATTTGGTAGACATGGACCCAATATAGTTCCCAAATTGGACTCTTGGGTCCTGTTAGGGCTGTGACTATGCAAAATTCATAGTCTGAGACATAATTCCGGATTTCTCTCCACTTATTGTGAGGGATGTTGGACCATGAGCCACCTGAAATTCCAAAGAATACAGGGAGCTTTGCAGGGCTCAGGACTGCCCGAACAAAGAACAAATAGAACTCCAGTAGGGCAATTTTCTTTAAGGCTTGACTAGGTCAAGAGTTTATTAGTTTAGTACTTATCAAGTTTTCAGGCATATGGCAGTCATGAGAATTGACAGAGGCATGAGCCAAGAGCCCTATGATCTGCTCAAGTTTACAAACTAATTATTAGTTGAGTTTAAAAAATCTGAAATCAGAGGATATAAAAGGCTTAACATTTTATGATGTGGATATCGTTACCCAAAGATGTTTGAAATCACATATACCTAGGTCTGCTGAAGGTCATTAAAAATTATCTTCATACGCTCTGTAAGTCAGGGCAGGGATCATCTGAACAGGCATTCAGACTTTGAAAATAAAGATGTAACACTGCATATTTTCCCAGCTTAAAGAAAACTAACAAGTACTAAAAAAAAAGGCAAAAGAGTGAACAGGAGGGCTTTTGTTTTCCTACAACATTCAGACACACTTCCACATCCTCAATATAGTGATACAATGTTGTCTCAACATTGCATTATAGCATCAATAAGCTGGCATCTCTCAACAGCCCACACAGTGTGACAACACAGTCTGGGTGATAAGCAGACAGCCTGGATGATGCAGGTATTCTGCTGTCAGTGCAAAGGGATTCTGTCCAAACATCTGATATCTGGAAAACTAAGAGGAGGCAGCAGCTGTCGCCAAACAAGACAAGTAAAGGGGGCTTTATGTGGCAGAGATGTTATCAGTGCAGTGGGCAATCTCATCTCACCGAAGTGAATTCCAATAGACCATACAACAGTCATAACATGCCATTACGGACTACCTTTCATTTCAAGTGTTTTCTAGTAGCATTATTAGTGCATTTTGTTTTGAAACTTGAAATGGAGCCCTGAATCATGGCTGTATTAATATGTTCTGAAACCAAAATCAATCAAAGTCTTATAGTTTTGCCCACTATATTTTGTATTTGTCTATTTCATTTAATTAGGCTGCTCAATTACAGACTGACCACTGTTTCATGGAATAAATTTTGTTGCGACCTCTAACCCTTACATGTTCCAGTTGCTGTACAAGTAGATATGGACTATGATATACGTTTTATTTACTCTCTCTGATGTTTTCTACGAGTTACAAGCACAAAAATAAATAGCTGAATATAAAAATCCATCCAGAACGTGTAATGTCATGTCACACAACAACAGCAAGGAAAAAGCTGAAAAAGACCTGAACATCCAAGTCCCCTTGGATGGGAATAGCCTAGACCCACACACTGAAATGCAAGCAAGTATCATTTCGTACACGTGATGCTTTATATTTATAATTGTTTTAGCTATAATCTCCTTTATGTGTCATTAAAACCTTTTGGAGTTAATTCTGTTCTAACTCCTAATAAACTGCCAAAGAAAACTGTATTAAAGAAGTCAATGCTCCAGAGTTCATGTGGGCAGCTTCAAGTATATATTTGCTGTGACTACCCCGTGTCTGGTTTTACTCATTCAGCACCACAGAGAAATCATATCCACCACATTCGTTGACCTTTACAGCTAAGAGAGGAGTCTTCCCCTCTGTGACAAATCTGGGGTGGAAGGAGTAAATTCCAGCACAAATGTAAAAAAGAAACAGCAACATATGATTATGAGCTTTTTTCACCAAATGGAACAATATAAATTAGGGAACTAAGACATCCTGGTTTAAGTGCTGTTTGGGTGTGAGGGTGAAGCTGGGGCTAAATAAAGAGAGACGTGTGGTATGAAGGAGACTACAGCCCATGCAGAGAGGAAGAAAAAAAATCCTGCCTTGTAAACCACATCAGTGAGAAAGAGGCCAATTCAGCATCACTGAGGGAATGTTTGGGTCCCATTTCGCTTTAAGTAGACCAAGATCACGCAAAGGGACAGTATAGTCCAGACAGAGGTCCACAATACTGTACATCTAGAAGAACGTTGAATGTATCGGCCTGGTTAATTAATAAACACATGGTTAGTTCTGGTGTACTCACTATTTAATGAGTAACAATATATCATATCACATGTGTACCACACCTCTTCACTCTACCTTATTTACATTACATTACTATTATTATTATGTAACCTAGCAACCTTACAAAATGCAGTTCAAGACTGATTAAACCAGTTATCAATGTTGTCTTAATTTGAAGCTACCACTAGAAATTTTTAACTGGTCATGAACTAGTTTCAGTTTAATACCGATGCCTCTAATGACCTATGTAAGTAAAGAAGACCATCTGCGAGAAGGTCTGCTATTTCTATATTGTTATTCTTAATTAAATTTAGCAGCAGGAGAACATTTTTATTTAGATAATTTTATTTTTGATAGTTTGGGAAAAGTTCCACAGTACCACACAAAGTTCCTTTCCTCATTGAGTTTTTGATTAGTCATGGGTGAAAAAAAAAGAAGTGAAAAATCATTACAATTTCACAATCAACACTTGTTTTCCTCAACAAACAGTTCAAAACTCAAAAATAGTCAATTTACAAAATATAAAAAGATTTTCTTTCTTATTTGTATATGTGTTCTAAACTAATTACTTCCCCATTTCTATATTTAATCAATTCTACTTCTTGTCAATTTATAACAAAACCTGGAGAGTTCGGGTGCTCTGTCTCTCTCTCCAATTGTATCTTGCTCCAAATGTTAAAAATGTTTTGAGGTATGTGCCTATTATGTATGTATAATGTATTTAATATGTATTTACCTTGTGGGCAGATGTAGGCAACTATACACATACACGTATAGTATATGTTAATATACATAATGACATTGAGCTTGGCTAAATTTGACCCTTTTTTTTAGGTTGTTTGTTGTACAAAAATGTAACTATTTGTCTAAGTGCATACTTACCATATTTTGTGCTTCTCAACATTTAAAAATAAAAAATATTTAAATAAATATAAAAAAGAGAAATTAATTCATTATTTTAATTAGAATCTATTACCCAAAAAGTTGATGATTAATTCTTTAAGCTCTGAAAAAGAAATAAATAAACAAATAAGCAAAAAGTCTATAAGTGAAAGGAATGTTTTTATAGGCACTGTATGATCTATGTGTACTGTAGATCAGCACACAATACTACCCTAAATTATGATGGGTATGCAGATGACACCAACACTTACTGGGTTGCCCTGGAATCCACTAAAATCCATGCACTTGTGTTATTGTCGCTACTTTGAGTAAACATCTACATAAAATGGTGTTATTTTAGTAGTGGGTGACTAAATTTCTTACACTGCCAACAACCACCCAAACTAAACAACAGAAACAAACACAACATAAAATCCTCTCTGTGCTCCTTGGCCTCTACCTGTTAGTCAGAGCTCTGACTACACAGTGTAGTAACATCTCCTGTAAAAACGGAGACACCTAATTCTTCTGCAGTGATTCAGTGACCACGATCCAAAACAAAGAGCACCGCCTCCCTGGCTCTTTGCGGCTGTTGGCAGCAGGCCAGCAGGCTGTGTGTGTGTGTGTGTGTGTGTGTGTGTGTGTGTGTGTGTGTGTGTGTGTGTGTGTGTGTGTGTGTGTGTGTGTGTACTCTGCATGCAGGAGTGGAGTGAGGTAGTTGAACAGGTTTGTCGTACACACTGCCAAAACAATAGAGTCTTCTGTGGCACAGACCTCGGCACTTCAAAGACATAAAGCTGACACTCAAAGACCATCTGCTCCTCGCATAGTTTCACTTTTCCCTTCTCAAAGATGTTCTAATGCAGATGTTTGGGACTGGCTTTATTGACCGGATATTAGAGCTGCAATGATTAGTCGACGGACAGAAAATTAGCTGCCAAATATTTAAATAATCGCTACTTTATTTCAGTCATTTTTTAAAATATTCTCTGGTTCCTGCTGGTGGGACAAAAGAAGCAATTTGAAGACTTGTCATGTGATGATGATGACGATTTTGCAATTTTGTGACATATAGACCGGAAATGCTTATTTGATCATTAATTAGTTAATCAAATAGAAAATTAAACTGAATGTTTTTTCATTTACTACTAGAGGTTAGTTTGAGTATAAAAGTGAATCAGCACCTACATATATCTGTACTGAACATAGATCATTTTAACAAAAATATACACGCATACTATATTTTTCGAGCAAAAATGCCAAACATTACCTAGTACCAGCTTCTTAGTTGTGAGGATTTTCAGCTTTTTTTCATCTCATGTGACAGTAAACATCTTTGGGTTATAAGCAAGCAAACAAAAAGTAATAGGGTTAATGGGCATTTTTCACAAATTTCTGTTTAAGTCAAATAATATATCAGGATAATAATGGGAAGATTAATTGATAATGAAAATAATCTTTATTTGCAGCCCTGATGCCAAAATAAATTTGATATTTTCCCAGTCTTAAACTCAGTCATTTAATGTTAAGTATCTGACAATCCCATATTTATATTTTCTGACATAATGCAGCTCCAAACTCCACAGTTAGCCCAAGGCAGGTTTACTTCAAAATAACTGTCACTAATCCAATTTAGATATGTCTGACAGCTGAATAGCTCTGCATTACAACTTTCCTTTGATGTTTTCTAATTATATTTAGTTAAATGTCCGGAAGAGTTTTGTCATCTCTTCTTCCCTCTGGTGCTTCTGCAGTCAATATTTACAATATGGATAGGAAGCTCATGGTGTTTGCTTTTTTCGTGTTTAATGTACATCATTATGTTTGCCATGAAAGTCAACCAGTGGGAATGAGTAAAGCTTATTCCACTGGATTGAAATGACTGTGGTGGCAGACAATCCAACACTTTGAATCTGTTACTGTGGATGGAAATGTGAAGAATGGGGTGAGCTTCAGCACTGTGACGTAGATCCTGTGATTGTTTGAGCGTGGATGAGCGGTGATATGGAAGGGGGGGGTCCTGCTGTGGGAAAACCCACCGTTAGACGCACAAGCCTCGACAACATCAACAACATTAGGTCATTACATGAAGATAAACAGTTACATAGGCTCTAGGGAAATTCTGCCTGGTGTTGTAATGAATGAACATTTAGGCCAATTTTGTATTTAAGGTACATTGTCAGCTCTGCTACGTCATATCCAAGTTGTAGGAAGGAAACAAAGAGTGACGAGACGGTGGGAGTCATAACAACAACAATTTTAAAGTCCACAGTAAAGACTGAGGAGTAATCAACAGGCTAATACGTTAATGTCTTAACACATTTACTCTAAAGGAGAGAAAACTTTAGATATTATTGAAAATGTTTACAGGAGCAGTGCAACTAACCAATATTCTCATTATCAATTCATCTTCCAGATATTTTCTCAATGAACTGATTAATTGTTTGGCCTGTAAATTAGGGCTGCAAGTAACTAAAAGTTCCCCTCGGCATTTCCAAGAGTCAAAGGGGGATATTCTGGTTGCAAAAAGAAAATCTTCATATTTGAGAAGCTGGAATCAGAGAATTGTTGGTGTTTTAGCTTGAAAAATTACTTATATGATTAACTGATTATAAAAAATAGTTAAGTCAGTTGACTAATTCATTAACTATCTACTTCAACTCTACTTTAAATAACTACAAGCAGAATAAATGATAATTTCTTTGAGCTGCCACTGCTCTGATAAAATAAGTAAGATCCGAGCATTCAAAAATGAGTACTGCAGTGCAGTCTAAATAGCAAGTTAGAGCCATAGACAGCATATTAAATAGGTTCAATCCTTGATATACGATCTTGGGTTGAAGTGAGTTTCCTCCTCGTCAGACTGAAGATCAGGCAGGTTGCCTGCAGGCTACAAGAACACTAATCCTACATGGGCACAACACTGTTCTCGGAGAGGCCAATATTTCAATTTAGCATTTTTTCTTAATCTCTGATGATATACCATGGTAATTTTATTATTTAGTACAATAAATATGATACACATTTCTCCTTTAAGTGTATTATTTTGCCATTATTTTATTTAATTTGTTGCCCCATACTTGGTGAAATACAACTGTCTAACAGTACCACTACAGCAGGCGTACAGTCAGTCCTCCCATTCCATTATCTCTGTTAATTGCCTTAATTAATAACCATTAACAGGAAATGGACCTCAGCTCAATTTAATCAAACTGCAACAAGCCCAGAACGCTAACAAGCCTGCAGCTGGACTCCCATGGGAGACTAACCAGGGTGCATCGCAGTATGAGTGCTCCTCATCAGGCTCTGGGTTCTGTATTAGAGAAGACTACCAGTGATGTGCTGCCTCTACAGCTGCTGTCAGTGACTCAGAGGAAACTGCAACCGGAGCTATTTGACCAATGACTTCATATCATGGCGCTCAGCCAAGGTCAGAATCAGCAGAACTGATCAGGAGCCAGCAGTCATGTTCTCATGTTCTCAAATGATTAAGAAGAGAGTGAAGACAGGGGAAAAGGTTGTCGCTAATTACAAAAATTATCTCATTTGTGGGAGTTCACATGCCTACTACATATAAAAACATGTCCATCGTACACTGGGACTTATGCTTTCTTGTGCGGATCATTTCATCATTTAGAATCGGATATTGGAATATTTCAGATGCACAGTTTTGTTCAACTCGATGGAAATCGGGCTAAACCAATTTTTTAACAATACAAAAAATATGCTAATTTAATATGAAAAATGTATAGCAAATTTTAGCCTCCTTTGAGATCTTGCAGGATAGAGAGGCATATTAAATATGTAAAACATTTACTCCCATACATGTGGGGAGAAAAGCCTCAGCCCTCTGAAGGGAATTTTCAACTCTCATAGTTGAAGAGGAGCCAGGAAAGGCTGAGTCTAATGTCTATTCTCAAGTGGAAAACTAGGCTAGTAGGGTTTACTGCCAAAAATACATAATTTTTGCACCAGTGGATCTCTCCTCCAGGCTGAAAGCATGGTTTATGACCAAAGACAGCTTCCCAACTAAAATGAGGATGAGAGCAAAAAAATAAAAAAGAAAGAAAGAAAAAAATGTGGGGTGTGCCAAATTACCACTTGAAAACAACCCTCTCCACATTTGGGGGCTCCATATTCTCTGGCACAAAGTTGAAAGCAAACACCAAAATGGAAACAGATGTTGAGCGAGCGAGTGCTGCTCCACGCTGCTGTATATTCCATGTTTTCATCCATTCTCCCTTTCTCTCCTGCGCTGTCTTCTACGCTGGCCAAACATAACGAGTGGGGGATGGAAAAATAAGAGTAAAACAATGGTGGTCAAAGTGGAAAATTGCGCTGTGAACATCTCTGATGAGTCCAAACCCATCAGGAGGAACCTTTGAAAGATGACTCTGCTAAAGGACAAAGGGCAATAAAAATATAGATAGAGGTTGCACTCTATGACACCCAGCTACAGAGGATCATGGGATGTGGTTTCCTATGAGACTAACATGATTAAACACAGACTAAAGATCATCAGTTTTGTTATTTAGGTGGTTTGTTATCCTTAAAACTACAGAGACAACAACATATTTATAAAAGTAAGTTTTTTCTCACCACTGTCATCCTAGTGCTTGCTCTTGGTGGGAACTATTGGGTCTCTGTAATTAATATTAGAAAGCGTACGGCCTAGACCTGCTCTACATGAAAAGGAGCCTGAGATAAGTGCTGTTATGATTTGGAACTATATCAATAAAAAGGAACTGCAATTATTTCAGGTTGCTCACAGGCATATATATATATATATATATATGTATACTTATACGTATATAAGTATATAAACCAGATTGGTTTAAGAAAAATGGCTAAACTATATTTCCCTAAAAAAATCTGCATTTGGAAGCCGTAGTTCTATAAAGCAACTCTAATACTTTTTTTGAGAGGAGAAATAGTCTAGTCTGGGCTGGGAAAGTTTGGACAGACTATGGTGTATGTGTGTGAGAGAGAAAATACACACTGGGAGACACTGCTGATTTTCTTTCAAAAATCTTCACCTCATAACAATACCAAAGGGACACTCTTTCACTGCTTATGGGAATGCAACGTGGTCAGAAACTTTTGGAAGGAGGTTCTTGACATGGTTAGCCAGATAACAAAACTGAAAATCCTTTTTTACCCAAGTTGTGCATCCTTGGTGTATTTATCCTTGAGAATTTATTGCTTGTTTATTAAGAAGACTGACCATGGCATGCACTAATAGACTTGTCTCAAAAGCGTCTTTTACAGTGGACAAAACCCCACTAACATCTGCAAACATCTGGCTTTTTTCTTCAATGGGAAAGCATTCATCACCAGGTCAACCCTCATTCTGCAGGAGACACAGGCATTTATCCTTTCCAGCTCTAGTTGGCAGTGATGTAAACATGACATTTGGGTGGACGCAGTATTTCTGCCCCTCATCGGTGTAGGTAAGCTAAGTGAGCAACAACTTTAAGATGAAAAAATGTGAATAAACTAAGAATGAATCAATGCAAATCTATCAATATGCCATGCTTTTTTTTGGAAAATAACCAGAATTTTTGAAACAAAATCATGGTAATGATCAATATCAATCAATCAATCCCCAGCCACAGACTGGGATGGGGGTGGGGCAACTGAAATAGTGCAAGCTAGTAGCCCATGTGTACTTCCCATTTTTTTGTACAGTGACTGTAACATCTGTACATTCACTTCTGTTCACCCAAAACAGACTATTTTATTAATATGTAATGTTTCTAATAATTTAAAAATGGCAATAAAAATATTGTTTAAAAAAATCTTCACCTTATCCAACAGGAAACATTTGGCCATGTAAGATGTTAAGACAAAGGGGAAGCAGAAAATATTACAGTTGTACTGCATTTCAAGGTGAATTTTTTCATCATCAATTAATCTGTCAATTCTGTTCAGGAATAATTTGAAAATATCTAAAACCTTGATGTGTTTAAATTGCTCATTTTCTCTCACCAACAGCCCATAAGACTGAGAAAACTGCAAATCCTCACAAGAGAAGCTGGAACAAGCTCAGTGTTTCATTAGCTAAATAGCTGTCAATCAATTACCTGTCAATCAACTAAATATCAGGCTAAATCAAGTAACTGTTTCAGCACCAAGTCCTTTACAATAATCTGACCAACAATATTCATATGTTCATAGAAAAGCCCTGCACAGATGCATATGTTTTCATTTATTCAAGCTAATTAGGCCTAGTTCAGAGTGCCAGCTCATATCCATTTTTGGCATCTTGTATCCAGGCTGATTTTAGAGACTCTGAACAGCAAAAAATACATACAAAATGCATTTTTTTCAAATTTGATCTAAACCACATTTTGGCATCAGTTTGAAATGGGATTCCCATTGTATTTCTACAGATTCGTCTCAGTCCAGATGATCGAATCAGAACTCAAAGCGTCATTTGCATCACTCATGACACGACACACAATGTGAACGTCAAATCCAAAGTGACAGAAGTGCATCAGAGCGGCTGGGCAGAATCCATGCTGCTGTTCTCTTTTCTCGTCTGCTAACAGCAGAGCGATATGGAGCAAAACACAGTTTGCCTGGTGCAACAAAGGAGCTGTGCACCTTGACTTAACAGCACAATTGTTTGGAGGGCAAGATGATGGATCTCCATTTCTCATCCTTTCAGTTTGGAAAGCCACATCACCAGCATACAGTTACTGATGTCTAGATTGTGACCACAGCAACCCATGCAGACAGGTTGGTGATGTCTGGACACACACATCCAATCTGATCATTTGCAAATAACAGTGTGGACAGTGTCTTAAAGAACTGATTCAAAACAAAAAAAATACATCAAATTTGCTTAGGCCGAAGAAAGCCTTAGACCCCTTAGGCTAAACTGGTGGAGCTATGCAGGAGGAAAGTGTGGTCACCGAACTCCATGAACCAATGAGAATAATTAAGATGTAACGCCCTAACCTTTTAATGGTCACGGAAATAAATTATCATTCAGGAGCATTTTCCTCAATTCAATAAAGCTTTTGAAGCTGGCTGTTGTTGATCTACTACTTATTCATTAATAGATTAATTGGGGATCAAGCCTTGCACATAAATCATTGACTTTCAATAGGGAAGAAGAATCATTTGACATGTATGCGGTATTGTGTCATTTACGGACAAAGCCACTGGTCAAGGGTTTCAGTTTCAGACAAACAATGCATGTTCACCACTGCCTCCGTCTGTGGTCCAGCTGCTCACAGGTTTGTCTGAAGTGACTCAGCGCTCTCTGTTATCAGGAATCAATTAATGGTAACAGTGATGATGATGACACAAAGGAGGACAGAAAGAGTCCACAGACTAGTTATCAAGATGCAATCAGAACTAGCACACAACCAAACAGTCAGGCTTAAAAGAAAGACTACACTTAACATCTCCTATTTATAAAAGTATAATAATGACTAAGATCCTCCTCATACCCCAGCAGTCTTGGTAATACACAGGGGTGTATATCACTAGAGCATTAAACCAGCCAGCTTCAAGTAACACAGCTGACTGGAAAGTTTCCCTTTATTCAAACCTCTGAGTGTGATCCTAAAGGAAATGCTCTGATTAGAAAAAACTTCCATTCTTCTGCAAACAACTTTCTAACATCTGTTCCTCGTTTTTCTGAGAGAGGATGTTGCAGCGGGGGCTGAGGGAGGAAGGAGGACAGAGGGAGGCGCTTTCTCAAAACTCTGGAAAATGCAAAAGCGAATGAAGAGGAAGTTGAGAGCAAACATCCCATTTTACACAACATTTAGGGCTTGATGAATTGAAAAAAAGAAAAAAAGAAGAAGTTGTGAGTGTGATGATGATGTCAGAAGTGACACTGCTGCTGCCAGGAATACTTCACATGAACACCCGCCATCTAACAAAACTGCTGAAGAGCTCTTTTTCACTTTGGAGCTGCTACAGTTGGGCAATTAATTGTTTGCTCCACTGGTTTTCAAACTGGGGTAAAAGGCAGATTTGTATAACTTTTCTTATATTTTTGAAGTTGGTACAACAAGAGAAGAAACAAAATTAGCTGTTGTGATTGATTGTCATTTATAGTGATTCTTGTTTGACCACTCAAGGACTAAGAAGACTAAATTATCTTCAAATGTAAAAATTAAAGAAATCTTCTCAAAATGTGGGTTTTGGTCAAATGTGCATCTATTTTTCAGCCCTTTTCAAGCAAAAAATGTCAACATAAGGATTTGCCATTTCTTAGTGATATTTTTATGGAATATTTACGATAATAAATGAAGAGTCTGTGGGTTTTGGGATGTTGGTTTGACAAAAGAAGGTCTCAGAAATTGTAGTGAGCAGTTTTCACAATTTTAAGACTTTACAGATTAAGTAATTAATCCTGAAAATAAGTGGCAGATCTATTAATAATAACAATAAAAAAAAATCTGTTAATTGCACCCCTTATTACTAGTAGGTGAAATAATGATAGATCATAGTTTTAGGTTCCACAATACTCAATCAACAGAAAATAAATCTGTAGTTATTATGGTTGCGCAATATGGTAAAAAAAAAAAAAAAAAAAAAGATTTGACAGATACCATACCGTCTTCTACAATGTCGAACTTAATAGTTTTTTCAACTTGGACACTGGGAAACTGTGATGGGCTTTTTTCTTACATTTTATGGACCAAAGAATGAACTGACTGACAGTATTTAATCCCAGTTAAATCGAGGACTTTGGTACATTGTAATGTCTTGCACACAAGAGGGACTGAAGCGGGGTACATAAAGTTGTACAGTCATACAGTGTCGTCCAGTCTCGTGCTGTACGCTTAAAAATTTAAACAATGGCAAATGAAGGCTACTGGCACTGAGCGTGACATTCATTTTTAATACATATTCCCATCTTTACATAATTTATACTAAGAAAGCAAGCAGTGAAACAGCTTGGTGCTGCTCATATGTGCTCACCACACTGGTCAGTGAGTTTGTTTGGTTTCTACCCCATCAGGCTGGCCCCAGCAGCTTTCTTTGAGACAAAAATAGAAGAGTAGCAGGCAGCAAACAGCTAGCTGGTTACTGCTGATTAACGAAGGTTAGCAGGCAGCTAGCTGGACACTTTCTCCTCTATGTGATGAATAAATAAGCTGTAAGAGGGACAAAAACCTGGCTGTCATCACTCACCTGAACCGTGGGGAGTCCTTCAAACATTCCTCGAAGTCCACAGTGATCTTCATTTTTGCCGCAGCGAGTAAAACCGCAGACTTGCTCTCCCTCTTTGATTAAAGGCAGTAATCCAGGCTGAGTCTTTCTGGCTAATTAGCTTGTTTGCTAACGTTACTGTACCTCAGTCCGACCAGCTGGCTCCACTCTGTCACTGCTCTGCTAGCCAGCTAGCCCCAGAGGCCAGCAGCTACGATTCAAAGGTCGCGACAGTGCGACCATAAACGACTGTATGCTGAATGTACGATTGACAAAAACGCTACACGACAGTTTTTGGACGCAGCGGTCAGTCCTGAAAACAGAAAGTGTCGTCCGGTAGCTAGGTCATAGCAGCCAGTGGGAGAGGAGCTTTTCTTCAACGCACATACTACAGCCTCGACCAAAGATCCTCTATACTGGGACGAGATGGATCACTAGTGTCCAGCCAGCGCGCAAGTGCTCCCTTTCTGTGATAAAGATTATCGAAGTGGTCAGATAAAATGTTATTTTATTTTATCTTATTATAATTACATTTAATTTATCAATCTATTTTACAACAAAAAGCAACAGAAACTCTTTGTACTGTTTGTTGTCATGGAAATAACATTTAATTAATTAATAACTAATTGCACCATTACATGGGCATCAATAAATTTGTTCACAAATTAATTTATTAATCTATAAATAAATATACTAAATTCCGAAGTAATTTATTATTTGATATTTTAATTGGAAAATCAAAACAGGAGTTATAAAAAGAATCTACAAATTGAATATTAAGCCATCAATAAATAGTTCAAATTAAAGAGGGATTTACTACATATGAAACACAACAAACATAAATAAATACATGATTTAAAAATGCATTTATTAATTCATAAATATATAATGGAATTCAAAAATCTAGTAGTTTATGATGGATTACTATTTCATTTTTATAATTCATCTTTTTATTGCATATTGAAATAACAAGCAATACATTACTTTGTAATTTAGTCAATTTATTTGTCCATAGATTAATGAATTAATTTGGAAGCAAATTTATCAATGCCATTTTTTATTGTACAGTTTGTTACAAATTAAATAAAAAATAAATTCTTTATTACCATTTCTAAGACAAGTCTGCCCCTCCACAGTCACTATCAATAAACAGCCATACAAAACAGTAATAACAGTTGAATGAATTACATTTTATAAAGGGGTCAAAATGTCAGTTACTTGCATACTGAGCAGGCAAGACTGGACTGCCAAATCACATTTAAAAGACTAGCCAGCGACTATGAATCTTATAATAATCAAAATCATGAGGAAAGTTAATCCTTCTGTCACATTAAAAGCAACATCTTCCAGAACTTATTGGGTAAGTCCTTTAATGTGGGTCAGTTTTTATCCGATTTGATTTCCAAAAGTAAAGGATGTCTGTAATGATAAGGAGGGTTTTTGGTCTATAGATCACATGTATCATTTGTGCTGGCAAGATTACAAAAGCTATTGAACTCTGAATTTTAATTTGAAAAATATACACACATGTTGAGGATTTTAGAAGCCTAGTCCAACATTTTCAGACTCATTCTATATTTTTTCTTCAATAATAATGAAAAGGCAATAAAAACAGTCTAAAAATTCTGACTTCTGCATTTATTATGGCAGAATGGAGGAGGCTTTGAAACAAATAAAAACAAATTGTTTTTATCCAATTTTTACATGTTCTCTCCAGTTTATCAGATTAATTTATGTTCAGAACTGCGAGCTAGTGAAACAGGAATGCACAGAATTGCAGTGGGCTGTCTGTAGCACGGCTGTATGAAATCATTATTACAGCTACATTAATAGCTCTCTCATTACTGCCATGCTTTGCAGCCACATGTGAAGATTAATATCCACTCCTGCGACGAAAACTCAGTTTGAGTGATCCATTTGTCGCTGCCGAGACGATCTTTGTGTCAGTTGACAGGCGCTTCCTGATCCATTGGAATTACCGTTGACGCTGACAGTCAGGACGGCCTCCTCGTTTCTTACTCCACCGTCCCTAAACCCGAAGATTTCATCACACAATCACTCATCAAATACAAATTATATGGCTGCAAGAATGTTAACAAGACGAACAGGTTGGACGTTTGACATTTTATCCATAGGTGAATCAAATCTTTAGACTGTTTGCGTTGAAACGCATTTGCGGTTGAATGAAACAGTAGAAGATGCTTTCATTGGTCGCTGTAAAGCCACACTGGACCAAACATGAGGGATAATCCTCGCACGAACACGGTCCCTCCTGCTTTATCCTATTAGAATTACTAGAAATCCAAAGGGAGTGAATGATGTGTTATATAACAGCGCCATCTGGTGGCAAATGATCGACAAATGACTTTCTGAGCCTCTCAAGTGAGTCAAACAAAATCACGCGAAAAGCACCGTTTTTGATATGAAGGACAAAAAATGATTAAGCAAAAATAGAAAGATAGACAGACAAATAAATGTATAAGTAAATAAATATTTTTTGTAACTTATTATATTATAATATAATAATATAATATGTATTACTCATTACATTTATTCATTTCCTTGGTCTTTTTATTTTCAATTCGTATATGCCAATGAAGGGATGTGGTGATCTTACAGATTCAGACCAAAGCAACCAAACCTGTTTTATATCTACACCCCTTCATTTGCTTATAAGAACTGGACATAAATAGAGCAGGCAGCAAAGACCAGCAAACGTGGAATTATGAAATAAAAGCACCTGAAATATATATATATATATATATATATATATATATATATATATATATATATATATATATATATATATATATATATATATGTATATATATATATATATATATATATATATATATATATATATATATATAATCACCTGCTTTTAGGTTTTACAGACTGGTGTTTAAATGTGTCAGCATTTTTATGGTTTCATGGTTTTACAACTTTCAATTAACTGACTTAATTCTGAAAAAAACACTTTCTGATTTTGAGATAGCCAAAAAGATAAAACCACTAACAGTGATTTTTATTTGGGAATTTTTGATTTCTCCCTCAACTTGCCCATGTGTGATCCCTGTGTGCACAGGGCAGTCTCATGTACTTATGTGGGTACTGGGAGACGTTTACCCACACTAATTAGGAACAACTGGCACTTAATAGAACAAAGGTATTTATTATACGAAGGACACTGATTCATGCAGTTCTGCTGTTCAAGAAAACTTTTTGAATCTGAGTCAGACTTTTCTTTGGAGCTTTCATACGAACAAATGTAAGAAAAACGTACAAAGACATTGGGGACTGAGGACTGTTGTTTTCTACAGACACCTGGGTGCTTGTCCCTGCCATGCCAGGCTACATACACCCAGGTGTAAATAGCCACATTGGCTATTTAGCCCCAGGTGCAAGTAGGATTGCGGGTTCCTGACACCTGGGTGCAAAAAGCAGCTGCTTTAAAGTTACTTTTTGTATCAGTGCTAAACTAAATGTGGATAAAACTGTATATTTACAGATTTGACTTATTAAAGGATTAAAACTTTTGGCAATGAATGACAACAGAAAAGGAAAAGACAAATCAAATCCAGAAAAAAGACAAAAACTTTGCCTTTTGTGCAGAGAATCGCTGCGTGATTCCTGTCTTCTAGAGGCTTTAATCAAACAGAGAGATATCTGTATTGGTTCTGATTTTCTGCATCACTCAACTTGAAGTTATCTGAAATAAATCACAACCAGACAGCAGTTCCTAACAACATTTGTTTAATGGTAGGAGACAAAAACAAAAGAGAATACACACAATCTGATGCTTAAGAACATGCAAACCGGAAATACAAAAAACATGGATCTGACATCCACGTCACTCTGAGACAGACACACAGTGCAGAGTCATGGGACTGCTTAACAGTCTGTCATCCTAAAAACAAACCAAACGGGGCAGGAAAGGGGCACAAAAACAAAAGCAAGACAATGGAAAAAAAAAAAAAACAGCAACATGGAGCGTAGACTGTTCATTTTACACACATGTACATAAATACATAAGAGGCACATTTGACAGGTAATAACCACCTACGGGGTGATCATATCAGTCATGTTTTGGACGATCTTGTCCTTTTGTCTTAAGTGAGAAACTAAACAAAATCAGCTTCAACAGTGTTCTGGATTTACAGACATGTTCCTGTTTCTCTGCAATAATCATGTGATAATTAACTGTTCGGATGTTCTTGTTGGTTGGTGGATAAAGTCGAAAGGACGCTGCTTTAACCTCTATCATGGAGAGAAAACACCACCAAATACTCAACAAGAAAAAAACTGCAAAGGGACGTTTGCAGAAGTCATACCGTTGGTCTATGATGTTTTGTGTTCGTCAGTAATACAGAGCTCAACACTTTCAATCACAGTGAGGAATTAAAGGGTCCAAAGAAAATTAAGAGATCAAAACACAAGATGCACTCAGGGTTCCTACACGCTTTTCTCTCTGCGCATTCAGTTCTTCATTCGACTCATACAGTGAGAGACAGTCAAAAACAGTGCAGTTTAGGTCGCACCAAGATCATTATCTTTTTCCTCAATCAAATTTTTTTAAGACTGAAAATTTCTTGACACTTACAGGAACCCCAGACATTACAAAAAAAAAGCTTGAAACACCTCCAGTGGTCAACTGCGCCGCCAACATCTGCTTTAACTAAAGTCAGTAGCATCAATAACAAGTCTTTCTTAAACATTCCCAAGCTGCGTCGTACAAGACACTTAAGTAGATGAGACAACATTAACTGAAGTGTGACAAACAAAATCACAAACTCAAAAGAATTCACTCACAAATTCTGTCTGGTGAAGCTCCCATGCCATGAGAAGTTAAAAGTCATTTAAGCCAGAGCACAGTGAGCGTTGGTTTCTTCTTCAGATCGTAACATCTACAGCAGAGCCTGGTGCTGAGAGCTGTGGCAGGACACTGTCCTGTTTATCAGTAGCACAGATGTGGGACTTCAACACTGTCCCTCATACTATCTTTAAGAGATAAATTGTCTTAAGAGCTAATGTCATTAACTTACTGCTGTGACGAGGACAAACAGGGGCCAGAAGCCTGACTCAGTCTGAACATTTTGAAAATGATCACCAGCTTGTCCTGCAGCCTTCTTCCACATAAGAAACTGATGTGTAGGTGCAGGAGCTGAAAATCTTTTATTTTTTCTGAAAAAAGTGCCTCTTGATAGACAACATCTATGCCAAATTTATCAGTGGATTCACTTTGGAAAAAGGCCTTCAGTCTGGTTCTGTGAGGTATACATGTTTTTAAAATTGCCAGAATTTGAAATGAGGTTTTGTGTGGTGTTGTTGCTCGTGAAGAGAGACTGTAAAATAAGACATCCTGGGGCAAAGTTCCAATGTTATCAGTGTTGGGCAAGTTACTGAAATTTTATAATTAGTTATATTCAGTTATTTTTCTTAAAAGGAATTGAACTACTTTATCTATTACCACAAATGCTTGGAATTTTACTTTTGCATTACTTTCAAATGTATGCTTCCAGTCATGTATTCATGCATACAGGTGTAGCTATATTATTTTAGTAACTTTCAGATTTTTATCTATCATTGTACCCATTATCATTGATCAGAATTATTTATACTCCGGACCACCAGAGGGCAGCAACACCCAACGTCTACCTGTAAGCTACACTTTTAATGCCTATCGTTTAGACAGTAGGATATAGTAGAAGAAGAAGACAGACAGTGCTGGATGTTGACCAAGCATTGCTACAGTTGTTAATAAACAATTACTGTATATGATGAAACACAAGCTCACATCGCCTGAACTGTCTCACGCCACCGTAAGGTCAGGTGACAATAGATCATAGATCATGAAATAGGCAATCGTCCACTATTTTTCGGTGCGACAAAAGTAACGGATAACAAACACGTTTAAATTTCAGTAAATGTCACTGTGTGAATAATTTGAAAAAGTAATTAGTTACATGTCTATTCACTGCCAAGAGTAGTGGAATTACAGTAACACATTGCTTTGTAATGTTACTTTGTAATGCGTTACTCCCAACATTAATATATAATACTTAAAATCTGTGATTTTTTTAAAACTTGATTTCTAGCAAAAAGCCCTACAGTTGACTGCAAGCATCAAAGTGAGATACCACATCAGACATCTCAGTTAACAGTATGTATTTAGGTTGAATGATGTCAAATTTGGATTTTCTAATTTGTTTTTTAAATGAAATTTAGATTATGCAGCTTATATTGTACGTTTATAGCTCCTAAGTTTTCATCATGCCAATGTGAATTGTTTACCTGAGGTACCAGGTAAGCCACAGGGACCAAAACAAGGCCAGCAACATAACTGATTATCAGGGCGTCCAACTTATATCACAAGATGTACTAAAGGAGGAGAGAAAATGCAACAGGGCGGTGGATCGCAAAGCAAAACAAAAATAGAAGCCGTCTGAAGTGCTGTTGTCATGTCTCAGATATGCCTTTAGTGGGGCCATGGGGTTTCCCCTGGCTTCCTCCAGGGCTGACATACTGGTTCTGTGGTCTGGGGACTGTGGAGCGGCCAGACGGGAGTCCTGGATGTCCAGCAGTTGTTTTTCTTTCTTTCTTTTTTTTTTTTTTTTTTTTAAAAAGGCCTTGATCCTCTTTTAAGGGTCAGAATCACATATTCCTCCAGTCCAGAGGAGGCGGGAGGGGAAATTCTTGGCAACAGGAGAGGGGAGGGGGGGGGGCAACAGTCTTCGCTTGTGTGATGTACTGATTCAGGGACTTAAAAACCAGTGTGTTTGAAGGTTATATTGCACAGTTCTAATGAGCAGTAGAGACAAACAGGTGACCGGGAGGTTATTGGCTGTTGAGGGTTGTTAAATGGGTGGTGAAGCGGTGTCTGCTGTACGGCCCGGCGTTAAAACACAGAGCGCAGTGGCATTGTCCATCTGGATGTTGAGCCGACACACAGGGCCGAAGGTGAGACAGAGGTCTCGTCTACGAGTCCAGAGAATCAGCTGGAGAACACATGAGAGACACACAGGCAGACAGACATGAGAATGACAGACAGAGCTAGAAAGATATATTAATATTTCCTACAATTTCTTTCATGCTCTTTCTACTTTGATCCTCCGAATAGAGCAGCTAGTGGAAATTGAACAGATTCATGGTTAAAAATGGGTCACATCTCCTTCACAAAAAAACTCTACATCTAGTTTCATATCTTCAGTACAATTAGTCTGCAGTCAGAAAGTTTGTTTTTGCCCTCAAGTGTTTTACACTCAAGTGTTTCATTCTCAAGACGAAATCTTTTTACTTTTGATGTTTTCTCTGGGGTTCATGCACACTTTTCCTGTAGGATTTTTTCATTTTAATATTACATAATTTTCCAAAGTGAAAATTCAGTCATTGCATATTTTAAGTCTGTCATAAAGAGTTGTAGTAGCTAGTATTTTTTAAAGGGTGACAGTGGTCTTTAAGGGAAGATAGTAGCTCAACAGTATATGCCACACAGAAGGAGTATATATATCATGTGAAATCTGGCAAACTGAAGATTAATTTAAGATGCAGCCCCGCACTCTGTCAAGTTTTTCTAGTCATATTAAACACTGTTTTCTTTGGGCACTTATTCACATTTGAAAGTTTAGAGTGTATAAGGGCTTAGAACAGTATGATTGAAGAAAATGATGGCTGTTCAAATGCTCTATCACGTCTCATAAGTTATTGCCACAGTTTTTGGGTTGATACCATTTATTACACAGATATGGTGCAAAATATAAACATTTTTTGACCACTCGAAACCTGATAAAAAAAAATCAGAAATCCTCGAACATTCATTCATTCATTCATTGTCCGTAACTGCTTATCCTTGAAAGGTCGCGGGGGGGCTGGAGCCTATCCCAGCTGACAATGGGATTGAGGCAGGGTACACCCTGGACAAGTTGCCAGTTCATCGCAGGGCTTGAGACATACAACCATTCACACTCACATTCACACCTACAGACAGTTTACAATGACAAACTAACCAATTTAATCATCAGTTTATGATGGTTCAAAAGTGTTTAGGGACTCCAGTAAGCAAACATAATGAAATACAGTGGGGAAAATTAACACATTTATACTGCATGCAAAAAAAAACCCTATGTGGTTTTTGCCAACAACTGCATGGGAGTGGCACACAGTGGGCATGTCTGTAAAGGGGAGACCCTTGGGTACCCACAGAAGCCATTTTCATTCAGATTTCTTGAGGTGAGAAGTAAAGGGACCCCTTTGAAAATCACCAGGCTACACCTTCACTCACAGAAGTCTAACTTAACTGTGGATAGTTATTTAGATACCTTCCAACAAGCTAGCATGACTGATTTCTTAGGCTGTCTAGTTTATTATGCTACCAGTAACTTTATTTTAGGTTTACAACTGAGCCCGCCACAGCCTCTGAAAAAAAGAGTAATGGTGGCCAGTGATGTGGATGTCTGCACAGAGTTTAAAAGGTTAAAGAAGCCAGTTTATTGAGAAATATTATTATCAGTGGTAAATACAGCTCAAATCCTTTATTATAACCTATTCTGCTCATGTACACAGTGGGTTATAAAGTGCCTCATATAAAGCCTCCTCCTGATGCACAGCTTCATGAGTAAATGAACCACAAGGCTGCACAAAACAAACAGCAGTGCCACTTTAATCTAATGACATCCACACTGACAGCGTGCATCAGTGGGCAAAGCCATTATTTCTGAACCTCTTCACTTCAGCTACATTTTGCAAGGTGTACTACACTGTTACGCCTCTTTCCACATACTGAAAGACTGCTGGTCTGGAAACTGTCCAAATCATTTATCCCGCCGTGCGCAGGGACACAGTCTCTCACCTTCCTGTGGCGGGTCAACACTGATCTCCTCCGTCTCCTCTGCGTCCTCTCTAGCCTCTTCTGTGTCGTCCCTCATCTCTTCGTCTGCATCTTCGTCATCTTCGAGCTCGCTGGCAATGAGCTGGCGTGCCAGCTTGATGTTCAGGCCCTCGTTGTAGTGCATCTTCCTCATCATCTGAAAATGTTTCTTTTTGGCTGCAGAGGAAGTTACATTTGAAATGGTTACAATTTGCCAAAAGCAAAGGGTGTAGGCAGAATTCGTTATTCAGAAATCGTTATTGTTTCTATGACAAACTTCATTTAAAAGGGGTCAAACTCCAACTGGGGCATGGTGAACCTTATTTTAGTAAACAATAACTTTTCAGGCTTCACTGCAACCATGACATGGATGGTAATTGCACTGAAATAAGGTAAAGAGGAGGGCGTGACACAGACTTTATACAAGGCTAACAAAGGCTAACACAGGCCATGCTGGGGCTCTGTATGTAGAAGTGTGAGTGATGTGCTGCTGACGAATTTGGCATTTAAGATTTTGTTGTGCACACAAGAGATGCACAGCAAACAGTGAAGGTTGGACTGAGGTCACTATATCTCAGCACTGTAGTGCAGAAGTCAAAGACATAGACAGACCTTAGTCAACCCACATAAGTAAATGATTATGTAAATGTTAGTCTGGAACAGTGAATTTCATTGACTAGGCTAATAATTTTCAATAGTATTCTTAAACTTTTTCCACTGACGAAAATGGGATGATAATTAAATAAAAAGTAAACTATGATGACAAAAACTATGACGAAATCTACTGACACTTTTGTCATCAAATAAAATGGGACAAAAATGTCAGGGGCACTGGACAGTACTAATCTAACCAGGGAGTCAACTAGCATTCATTTGCTGCATGTCTTATAAATTGTACAGAAATGTCAATGTTTGAGAGAAAGAGAACATGCATATGGATAAATTTCACATTTTAGGTCAAGGAAAATGAGACCGATTGTAACCCACTTGGAGCAATAATCACTGGTAAAGACACAACAAACATGAAGCACCATTTGCAAGTCATCTTGATACTCATGTGAAGGTAAACACATAAAATACTTTTGCTTTTCAAGCTAACGTTATTTTATCAGCTAAACCCGAGTTGGTGTGTTTTTGAAATACAATACCAGCTAAAAGAAACCACCACTGTCCTTTATTGATTAGAGAAGTGTATGACACAGAATTGCTTATATTAAAAGATTGATTGACACGCTAAAAGTAATAAATGTTAAGATTAAAATTTTATGACATTTAGACTATACTAAAACTATTCAGAAGTAAAGTGAAAAGACTGACTAAAACTGAATCAAAATTTGCTGTCAAAACTGACACTGGTCTGGAAATGGTTGTACTAGCACATACCTGCTCACAGAACTATACATGAGAAATATTTAATGTAAAATGTCCCTGAATCAGCATGTCTCTGTCTGCAGCTCTAAAACAGATGTTAAAACTTTCCTATAGGTGGCACAAGTTGGCACATCTACAACTGTGTGTCAAAAACTGCTGAGGGTACAGCTCTGCAGTTGGATTAGATCGACTGGGTTTGCAGTTTCCAGACTGTTCTCCTGCTTTTACCTGTAGTCCGGATATAAATATGGAACAAGGGACAAGAATGGAAAGTCTGCAGGCAAAGTCTATCCCGTTCAAATTCTACTGTGTGCAGCCAGCTCAGCTGACATCTCTGTATCTGAAAGTGAGAGGCTTGAGAGTGCACATGAAAGGGCAAGGTCAGAGCATGGTCAAAAGCATACTGACACTGTGTGTGTGTGTGTGTGTGTGTGTGTGTGTGTGTGTGTCTTGAGGGAAGTCAGCGAAAGGTCAAGAGCACGCAGAACACTCGAGCCTTTTCCCAAACTGATCCCTTTTCGGCAGCACTCCATGTCACTCTGGGTTCAGTCTCCCTCGCAGCTGCAGAGGACACCTTGTATTAAGGTGGAGGCATAAATAAAACAGGTGAACTGTGGGATACACTTGCCACCATCAGCTACAAACAGCTGTTACTATGGATACTGATATACACCTCTCTCACTAAGCAGCTGAGTTATGACTGTGCTGTTTGACGCTGAAACAATATGATAATGTTCCACTTAAACTCGATAAATCCAGGCACTAGTAGCTACAATGTGCTTTCCCGTGTGAATGTTACTGCACTGCAAGCGAGAGTTGTTTAGGAATTATCGTCAGGTCAGAATCTTACGATGGAGTGTTGCATGTTTACCAATTTATTATTTGTTTTTTATTTACTGACAATATGCCAGTGATTGTGTGTCTTAGTGCAGCAGAGTTAAACCCCTAATCTCAAAAATTACCTTGTTCTTCAGGACTCAGCTCCTCTTCCTCCTCCTCACTGCTCTCTTCTTCCTCTTCTTCCTCTTTCATGAAGCGCGGCTCTGTGCCCTCTGCTGCCACCAGCCTTGAAAAAAATAAAAAGAAGTTCCAATGAACTGCCTCTTTGCTGGTACCATTTTATTTTTCCTCCGTTGTGTTTTGACCATATTAAACATATACATGACCAAATAGAGGAAACAGGAAACCATCAATGGCTCCTCCTAAAGTCACTGCTGAGAGATGAAAAAACTCTTCTGAAGAGGCAGATGGAGATATATTAGGCGAGGGGGAGGAGAGAGTAGGCATAGTGAGAGTGAAGAGATGTGAGTGTGTGTGTGAGTACTCGAGCATGAACAAAAATAACAAGAGTTACTATCCCTGTCTCTCATGCTTTAACAGCAGAGGACAAAATGAAAAATGGTTTACAGCACAACGGATGGTAGTGAATTGGTGCAACTGCCCCAGGGAAACTAACCATTTACTGTACTATTGTTAACTGACCTGATTCACCCAGCGAGAAGACAGTCAATTTCCCTACAGTTTGCAAAAAGCACCAATAACTGTAGATATCTAAGGCTGGATAGAAAAAAAGACAGAGAAAAGGTGCAAGAGGTGCGATGACTTGGAGATGAAGGGAGTAAAATTAAGAAAAGCATAGTTGGATAAGTAATGGATGAGAGCGGAAATCCAGAGTGGATGTTGGAGAGATTAAAAAACAAGAGGACAGAGGAAAAGAGCAGCTGTTGTACTATCTGGAGGGTTTAGAGTAAAACAATGGAAGGCACTCTGCGTTGAAGTAAACAAAGGCTGCTAATTGACTTGCAAGCCTGGAGCTAATCACTATCCTCTCTGTGGCGCACACGCTCAAACACTCAAACGAGCTCATACCATCCCTGCATCAATGCACTTATGTAAGCACGATGGCCCACAGCAAATACACTTCTCAAGCTCCCGTTTCCATCCAGGGGACAGTTCTGAGTGGCAGATAAACAGTTCTTAACACAGAAAGACTTCTCAGGGTCAAGTTACATGCCACAGAAACAGTAAAGGCGTTATTTTTTCACCCTCCTGCTTAAGGATGAGCAGATCTGATACTACGCATCAACTTAAAAAACAGGCTTTTTCTCTTTGAGTCCAAACCTTTTCCAAACCTTTTGGAAACTGATGAATATCAGACTACACAAACACTTCTTTGTAATATAGATAAAATTGCAGGCTCATGTATAAACTAAACCAGCTTTTTAAAGACAACAACATTTTGGTAATACACATTTATTCTAAGATTCTTGTAGCATTACAGAAGTATTTGTCCCTTTAATTTTTTACTGTGTTGCAACTCTGACCCTTTGCATTCTCCACAGATGGTTGTAAAACTGATGAACCAAAAATGAAATAAAATAAAATAAATATAAATATATTCAGAACACAGAGTTTGCCCAAAGTAAAGTATCAAGGTCACCTTTTGACTGATACTGTTGTACTGCCATGCACCATGGAGGCACTGTGGTATTTGCAGTAAGACAAACTGTATCATACAAACTTGACTGCTATTTTTCTAGAGCTATTCCTTACATTGCAAATCTTTTTGTCTCCTGGAATTCAACGCTGGTGAGAAACACCCATAAACCCATTGTTTATTGATCAGCAGCTTGTGTGGCTCGGGTGAAAATGCAGGAAGCATTTCCAGGAAAACAAAGAAATGCTGTCGGGTGGCGCTCAACCACCATGCAGTCTACAGCTAATCTCCACACAGTAGGATGGGTTGGATCATGTCTGTTTGGCTTATAATTTATGTTATAACACTTGTGTTTATGTTATGTACAACATATAATAGAGAAATGCCTTTTAACAGGTCTGCTTTTTAATACATTCACTTTATTGCTAAATTGAAGCACCCTGAAAGTATAAATCGAACAAACTGGAAGTTTTACTGATCATATTATGAAATGTCAATACTAGAGATGGAATGTTTAGTCAATTAAACAATGATTTTAATATTTGAATAATTGTTTAATTATTTTTTCAAGCAGAAATGTCAAACATTTGCTGGGTCCAGCTTCTCAAATGTAAGAATTAGCTGCTTTTCTTTGCCATTTATGATAGTAAAGAAAGAGTCTTTGGTTATGGACTGTTGGTTGGAGAAAAGAAGCAATTTGAAGACATTGGTTTTGGGCTCTGGGAAATTGTGATGAGCATTTCTTTGTACATTTCATAGGCTAAATGATTAATTGTTGATTTGAAAAATAAGTTTTGGCAAAACTATGTTTACTTCTTCTTTTGACTATTTTTCAAGCCACATACTGCTGTCTGCTCAGTGAGAAGTCTGAGGACACAACAACTTTAATTTAGTTTGGAGTATACTGCTTACCTTTAACATGGTTCTTACAGCTATTCTCTTTCAGTGGAAAAAGAAAGAAGTTTGTCAAGGTGCATTTACTCAACTCACCCTGGAGCACTGTCAAAGGCAGCAGTGCAGTCTGAGAGAGTATATACTGCTTATTGTGACTGCATGCTGTGTGTGTGTGTGCGTAAACTACATGGCACAACTTTCTGTCTGGACAACACTGACCTGGAGGCTGCAGGTAAGCAGCTGCTCCATTACAAATCTAGTCCAGGAGTAAAGAATTGATTCATATGTTTCCTGGGAAATTTTCCACAACAATAGTATCACACTGCAGTCATTTAATGCGTTGTCCTAAATGTTTCTTTGTGTAATGCTGCAGCTAAGTGGTCACTGAGTGTCTTAAAGACGTCAGAGGCTGTACAGTAAATACACTCTTATCAGTTAATGTTAGGACACATTCCTGTTGGAGGACAGGGACACTAGTGAGTGTGTTTAGGTGTGGCTTATCTGGACTGCACCTGAGAGCCAGCTAATATAAATGCCACACACTGCACCAGCAACTACAGAAAAATAAAGAATCAAGAATCCTTCATTGTTTGCTTTCTCCCCTCTCTGTATTTGGTTTGAACTTGTCCCCCTACATTCACATGTAATTCTTACTTTGATGCCAGGTCATCAGCCGCAAGTCCACTCTGGCCATCCGAGTCACTTAGCGCCCCCTCATCATCGTCATCCCCCACCATCCTGAAAGAGGGAAATTACATGAGTAGAGATAAACCAAAAAAAGAGACGAGGAAAGAAGGGATTGAGATGGAAAAGGAAATACAGACACAAACATAGGCAGACACCAGACAGACGAGCTGACAGAGAGGATAAAGTGAGAGGAAGGAGAGCACGCAGGGAGATGTACACAGGACCATGAGGAGAGAAAGAGGAAAGGTCTGTGACAAGGGTGACCTTCCCTGCAGCACTCTGACATATTGGATTACAAACCTGCCGAGACATCCCTGTAACACCAACACACACACACACACACCAACTCAACTCCCCTACACTGGCACTAGGTAGTGGTCTAAACTGGCTGTGTTATAATTTTAAGGGCAGATGGAGGTACAGAGATATGTATTTTCAAAAGCATCTAGTGAATGAAAGTCTTTGGATGCTGGAGAGCCAGCAAGAATACCAGGATGGGTAGCTAAGCAATCTGCTGCTGTGGAATATTATAAATATAGTGTACACATAACTGATATTGATTTTTTTAGGTGGCCGTTTTTGAAGTGGCTATATATATATATTTTGCTGTTAATTCTGTCCACTGGGGTTGTCATGGGGTGAGCCAACCACTGTCTACAGTACATAACACACTGTGTATCAGTAAGTATCTCATACTATTGCCACACTTAAAAAAATCTGAACTATCCCTTTAAGGATCAACTGAACAAAATTTTTACAGTTTCATCATAACAAACAGACAAAGGAAAATTCTGCCAGAAGACCTGTTGTACGGTGTGCTGGGTTCATCTATCTTCATCAGGCCATAGTCTTTGTCAGCTGGATGGTACGTGGCCAGGATGTTCATCTCATCCCATTTCTGGGATTTCTTCCTGTAAAAGGAACAAAGAAAAAAAACAGTGATGAGTAAATGATGGGCACTCCATTTGGACCACCGTGCACCAGCTACCCACCCACCGTCGCATCCTAGACTCCTCCAGGGAGAAGACTGTCCAGATTTAATCTAGGACTGAACGTGCCCCAGTTTTCACGCAGACTGCATATTTTGGGCACACACAAAGAAGTCCATAAATGTCATCGGCCCCAATTTAGTGTCTGGCGACTTTCAGGAAGTGACACAGTATTTTGGTTTTGTGTCAAGGTAATCCATCATGGATGTGAATAAGGGTCTGATTGGACAGTAAGGCTGATCAGCTCTGAGTGAATAAGGTCAAAAGTCAAAAAACAGTCTCATTTGATACAATGGGTTTTTCTGGAGTTTATTTTTGTTCCTAATCCCCCAAATGGTTCTACTCTCATCTGGGGAATAAGGTTGTCACCTCTGCATGCACCACTGGGGCTTTTTGGTCAAAATTACTCTAATCCTTGCTGCCCTTTCAAACCCTGAGGGGAAATGAACAAAAACAAAGACCAAATCTGCACCGAATGAGAAATATTGCTCAAGAGGATAAAGAGAGAACACCTGCCATTATAACTCAGGAAAGAGGAAACTTAGGGTAACTTAGAAAAAATGCATTATTCCACTGCCAATTAATTTTGTTATGCTATTTGTAATATTTGACATCTTTTTGACCTTTAATGTAATTTGGTTTCTGTAGCCCCACTCTCCATTTTCCTTTATTCAGTTAACTATAAGCCTGTGCAGTTCCCACTGTCTCATTAACACAGTGTTTACTTCTTTTTTTCACACTTTTTATCACTGTAATTTCCTAAAAAAATGAGCTGAAACATAAAGCTATAAAGTGAGGTGCTTCTGGGAGTTATCCAGCTTGGGTTAAAGCACCTCTGGTCTTCCTAACCTCTCCTGCCAAGGTGCTGTACACATCAGTCCTGACCTTATTCATGGAACAAAAGGTTGGGTATCATGGGAGACAGGGAGGCAGGCAGGCAGGGGGTGAGAAACAGGAGGGAGATGCTAAATCCACTGCCTGCTGCTACAGAGCTCCCTTATGCCACTCGCTCAAAATGGATCTGAGAGACTGCAGATCATTCTCTCTGTCCAGAAGCACTAAAGAGGGTGAGTTCTCCCGAGGTCCCAAGATAAGCTGCAAATCAAGGAAAGTATAAGAAATAAATTCTTTGTCCTGTGTGGAAAACCCTGAGCCTCTGGCAGTTCACACAGTTAAAAAAATCCACTGGAATCAATTTTTAATGCAGGAAAATAGGGGTGGATAGGTGTAGCAGGTGGCCTGCACCACTTTAGCTCCTGCAGGAAAATGTGACGTGCACACACAAGTGCACACACACACAAAGGTTTGTCAATAAGTCAATCAATTTGGTTGTGAATGATGAGCCAAGTCAGTTTGCCTGGATGCTGCACCGATTGACTGTCAGGAGGTCGCTTTGGTATTTAGCTTTAGTTAAAAAGCTTTCAAATACCTTAACAGCTAAACAAGAGGATGAAAAGGCAGATGCGCACTACACTCTAGCAAGTTTATCAGGTACACCTGGCTAAAACCACTGCAGTTTAACAGTCCTAGGATAAATCCTACCTTCGTGAAGGTTATAATGTTTTATAAGTTTTAGTGAGTTGTTGATTCAGCTGTGTGGTCATTTTGGAGGCTACATTTTGTGGTACTGTTGAGAAAGTTGGTAGATTACCTAATCATGAAAGGTACTAGACGTGCATTTGGCACCAAAAAAAGGATCAGAAAGAAAATTCCAATATGGAAATAAATTGATATATATCAGTAAAGAAATAATTCAGCTCAACAGTTTAAAGAGTTTCGGCTTGGACTCATGCACATCAGTTGACACAAAATGGCACTGTTAGCTTCTTGTCTGCTGCAGCAAGGTTTGAGCAGCCACTCTGTCAACAGATGGCCAATACAGTTCATCCTGATAAAATGTCCATTAGGGTCGGGCCAATGGACAATAGCATCATCCATCAAGGATGGCTGTGAGTCAGACTACTCTACCATTGTAACATTGTAACATTGTGACTGTGCCTTAGGACAGATGAAGATGTATGAATCTGTATGAGTGTCAGCCAGAGAGTGCAAAAATAAAGGATAGGGTTATTTTAATTATTATATTTATTTATTTATTTAATCAATTATTATAGTCCCTTCTGCATGATTTACTAAAGGGAACAAGTGCTGCCAAAATAGTACATAAACATAAAAAGTATAAAACAGGATTTCAACACCAGTCCACATTAAAAAAAACTGCTACGCTGAGTCAACATCTGGGAGAGTGTGTGTGTGTGTGTGTGTGTGTGTGTTACGATGTAAGGCATTAATAAGTCTGTTGTACTTTACTCCAGTGTGTGTGCGGTTACACAACCCATCCCGGAAGCAGGCAACTGAGATCTATTTCCACCAAACCACCGTTGCCTTTAAATCCACTTCAGTCCACTCACTCATTCATTACAAAACCTGTAATACTATGATGATGATGATGATGATGATGCACCTGCCTCTGCAAGAGGAGAAAAAACAGACAGTACCAACTACTAGCACACACTAAATATAGAGCTGTATCTCTTTTGTGATGATGACTATCTCTCGAGGGTGGTCAACAGCTGGCGACATAACGCTTCAGGAGAACTCATTAAATAGAGTGAGTCATCATTGAGAGCTGAGCTGTGCTATCAGGTAGCATAGTCAGAGGGGAGTGAGGCAAGGTTCAGCCCTGGGCTCTCTACTACTGACTGAACCCACCGATAGTAACAGCAGCAGGCCCGTGTTTTACAGTGGAAACAGTGGCTGGTCCACATGCACACAACAATATACTGCTTCCACAAAATGCATCAAGCCAAAAGCAGCAGGGAAAAACATTTTTATTTGCCAAGGAGGACGTGCTCATCAATTTTACCAGTCTCTCATTCCCAGCCAGCAAAGAAGCATCACCTGAATTCCTGACATCAGGAAATTAACTTTGGTTGAATTACATGTGTTTTATCTTATTTAAATATTTTTTAACGAGTTAATGACAGGGCAGCGAATGGCAGATATATAAACTGGATAACTGGACAAATATATCATCTATCAGTGATTGGCCAATGCCGGTTATTTTTTTTGATAGTGATACCACCTGACCCAGACGACGAGTGCACTGAGCTGGAGGAGGAGTAACAGGTAAACATGATGGTCCAATGCAGTGAATTAAGGATTTAGTTCAACCAAACCATAGTTGGTGATTGTTGGAACAGTGGACAGACTAACAAAGATAGTTTGGATGAGTACATGTTTTTCTGCTGAGTTTAAATTAGTGTGTTTTATGATGAATTAATGAGGCAATTAAACTTGTCTTAGTTTGGTAAAAGGAAGAAACTTGGATTCAGAAGGTGTACAGTTCTATCTTGCTGCTTAATAAGGAAAATAGGTGTAATAATGTTTAATTTCTTGACAATTTGTGAGTTTATTTTGTTTGTAAGAAGTCAATAACATTACAACCAAAAAGCGCATGGCCATCATAGAACGTTATGCTAACCAGAATCCCATAAACGTCTCAAAATGATGTAACATTTAGCCCACTTGTTGAAGCGAGGCCATCTGTAGACCATCAGCAAATGTATTTTATAGCTATCAAATCAATCAGTGATGAGAGCAGATGACCTCAGACGAGAGGAGCGGGCTCATAAATCTTACATTCTCTGCCTCAGTTGACAGCAGGTGCAGCTGGCTTTACCCACTTGCTAGCTGGCTATTAATGTTACTCTAATGTTACTGCTGACAAATGCTTTCTAGTTACCCACAACCATCCCAGATTACAAATATGATAAATGTTTAAGATCTTGGGTCATCGTGAATAGGAGTGCAGACTGTAGATGCACATATGTTGAGACAAGGCTGCCTGTAGATGTGTCTGTACTCTGCAGATATGAATTTCATTCATTTAAATTAACCACCCTTGTGAGAACAGGAACCAGCCAATGCCAATTATCTCTAAATGTCTGATAATCATCCTGATAAATTGATCAACCTCTAAAAAATAACCTATATGTTGGCATTACAGAATGATAAATCGGATAGAGCCTTAAGATGTTTTTTTTTCTGTAGTTCACATACAACACAAATGCAAATCACTGCTCCTTTGGCTCCTTCCTCAGGCAGCAGTAAGCACAATAAAAGATTACACGAAGTTTGATGGATAGCCAACTAGATTTAGGACTAAAACAGTTTCTTAAGCCCCCGTCATCTGTCCAGCATTTAGAGATAAAGTGCCTCAGAGGAGAAGCAGAGTAATGAATTCACTGGCCAAACCAGCAGTCTTGGTAAGGTTGTCTCATTTGGAGAAAGGCCGTGTCCCCTACAAAATATGCAATGCTTGTGCACTATGCACTACGCTTGTCTTAAAGCTGTTACTGCTCTTTATCTTTGTAGACCAGAGGTGCTCAAACACCTGTTGATCCTGACTTTATCAGCTCCAAACATTTCTCACCAACACAGAATCTGTATTCATTTTCTGTGCCAGCAGTTGACCTGGACTGCCCTGTACACAGGAGGGTACATCTGAATGGTACTTTTCTGTCCACATTATGCAAAGTCAGAGATTCACTGCCTGCCAGTCAAACTGTCCATCACATGGTCAGGATGAGGCTCGCAAGACAGTGAAGGAGAGATTGAGTTTCATGGAAGCATCCATGAATTATATATGACTGAATGTGAGGCTCATACATCACTGTTAACTAAATAATAGTGGGTGATTGAAGGGATAACAAAAGTAGCAGTCTCTATAAAGTGGCCAATGCTTTATGGTGCCCTACAGTGCTGAAGGAAATTAACAAATGGAGCATGTGGGTTCCTGTATTATCCGCACTTTCAATGTCATCATGGAAATTGGCGGTAATTTAAGTTTTTTATTCCTCATTTTGTTACCCACAGGACAGAATGATTTAGTACTAGTAGTAGTTATGTTGACTTAAATAAAGCCAAGATGGATTAAGACAGGCGCACTCTAATGACAGTAACCAATAGCAACCACTGAGTATTACATCATCTGGGTCCATGTTCTTCCTACAAATCTATGGAGGGAAGCTGAGTTGTTTAAACAAGGACAGGTGGTCAAACAAATCAATGCTGGGTAGTAGGTATTTGTAGAGCTAGTTCAGGATATCCTCTGGGTACTGTAGAATGAGTTAGGAAGGTAATGTGATATGTTCCACACAATTGAAGGAGATAAGGAGAAAAACATATTTTTGGCTGATGCCAAGCTTAGTGTGTGTGCTACTTTTCCTGAATAATGTTAGATATATAGCATGCCAATCTTTAATTTTTCTGTAAAAAATATCACTTCAAGAAAATTCATTTGAAATTAATTTAAAAAGCAGTATAGCTAACCGGCTTACAGTGTTTCAAGCTTCAGAGGCACACAACAAACACACAGTACACAAAATTTATTTTGTATTGTGTACTTTGATAATCTGATATTTAATTATTTGAAAACACTAACTGATTTATCAATTAATCATTAATAAGATACAAAACGTATGTTTTTTCTTGTTTTTTTTCGCATTTTCGCCCAACCTTAATTGGAGGGTCATCATTTAAGCAGGCCGTAAAACACCATCTTCCACTAGCATGGGGCTTATGAAAATATAGCACCAAATAAATATTTGGATCGTCTCCAAAATTTACTTGATTCTTCCTTGCACCATGCTACACCGCTACCATCAAGTTTCATGAACACTGAGCCAATAGTTTTTTGCAATCCTGCTGACAAACACTCAAACACTTGGGTCAGAGGTAATGAAAGTGAACATAAGGAGTTAAAAAAATACTGAATAAAAAATAAAAGCATGAAATTATTAAAATATTTGAGCAAAAAAAAAAAAAAGAAGCATCGGTCAGCCGTAGTTCTTCTCTGTGGATTTGGTGCTTGGCTGCACACACGATCCTTCCAGAAAACTCGTTTTCCTCATCACTAAAAGAGAGACTATTTTTGTATCAACACAGAAAAAGCTTGGTTCACTGTTGGGAATGGAATTCACTAATAACTGCCATCCTTCTATGGCCTAATTTCTCACACTGCACTTCAGAGAAGACTGGTGCTGGTGTCTAGACCTGCCAGCATGAGAAGCAGGAGGCATATAAATCATAAATTTAACTTTACCCACCAAAAGAACAGCTTCCAAAGTCACTGGTACAACAGATGGATAATATAGCCCAGCATGAAGCAGATACATTTTGATACATATACCATGCACTGGACGCATGTTAATTTAAATGATCAGAAGCATTATACTAGAAATATATGTTTTCTCTAATGAATCCTACTTTGTATTAGATCTAATTTTAAAAGTGATTAAAATCTCAATATGATTCTAGTGAAAGATTCAACAGATGATATTGCCAAACCAAACTGTTACAGTGGGCAGAGTCTCCAGCTAGCACCAGATTTAGCGGCATTTGGCAGGTGGGTGGTGTTAATTCATCACCCTGACAGTAAATCAGACAAAGCTAAATTCATGTAAAGACTTAAAAGGCCTCATTTGTTTGTGTATTTATTTTCTAGACTTAATCCTAAGCATATTTTAAGCCCTGTTTGTTGGCAACATGTCTCAAATAACGCTTTTTTGTAACTGTTTCCAGCAAGTGTCTTTACAGCAGATAGGCAGATGTGTTTTGCAGTGAGGTACAATTACTCGAGCAATTTGAAAACCCTGATGTGACAGTGGATGTTTTCAAAATCAATTTATGTCCAATTATTTAACTTTGCTAAAATGTAATATTTAGGCAAAAATACAATCTAATTCACTGGCATCAGGGAATTCCCAGAGCTTCCTGGGGAAAGAGAGGTGGCTGCAGGAGAGCAGAGCACTGAAGTGACATAACAGGGACTGGTGATCTGGGGCGTTATGTCTCGCTGCCACAGTGAAAGTGTCACTGTTGATGATATCAATGCATAGGAGAAGCCAAGGCTCCAGAGGGACAAAATAACCTCCAACTCTTGTCAAACCAATCCTGAGGCCAGGCACCTATTAGACAACAGCTGATTTAGCAGTCTCAGATGAGTTTTAACAATCTGCATATCAGTAGCAGTAGTTATGGAGCCTGTACACACCCATAAACTGTTAGATTTGACCTACAATGAATGTTCTTGATCTCATCTGAGGTGACCCCTCTGACATCCAACACACTTGATATTTTAGTCAGGCGACCTCTACTGCGAGTCAATAAATGAGCCAAACTACCATCCTGGCCAACATCAGGATGGAAGTCATGCAGTGCAATGTGAGATGTCCTCTGACATAACATTCATAGGTGCCTGGACTAAAGGGCACATGAGATGTGTTCAGGAACCAAGAGGTTTGACCACAGTCATAATGATAACGGTGAATATTCACCAGCAGTCTTATGAAGTGGTTGGAGAAGAACTAAAACAGAGGTGGGTGTAGTAGTCTTGTTTACCACAGATTTATATCTCTTAACACTGACAGGGGCTTCTGTGCCAACACAGGTCTGTGATACAGCTGTCGGTGTCAGATGTAACATTAAGTGTTTTTCACGCTAGAGATACAGCTCAGGGTACACCCAGCTCTGTTCTACTCACTGGTTTAGGCTAATTTCAACCTCCATGACTTATGTAACCTGACATAGGCTTTGAGTAACATGAATTTTACCATTTTAACTTGAAGTAGGGGTGTCACAACTTGTGATAAAATGGTACTGATGATAACAGCGATATTTAAAAATGAAATTAAATATTGATATCATGTTAATAATACAGATATGATCATACTGCGTAAATAATTCAGTGCCTCTTAAAAATACTATATGCTCTTAAATCATTTCCATTCCTTCCTCCAAATCTGTCCCCCAACAGGGTGCCGGGTGGCACTCTGCCATTTTCTAATTCACAATGGAAATAAACTGATTCACACTGTTTTTCCCAAGAGGGATGGGAAGATATGCCAGTTCTGTATGATGGGATTGTAAATTAGGCTCTTAGTAAGACAACTATGTGCAAGAGGAGCAAAAGTTAGGCAAAAATGTGGATAATTCTGGTCCCATGCACACATTTCATTGGGAAAGAGCTGATGAATGCTATTCATTTTGTCCCTGAGAGTTGACAGTTTATGTCTATGAATCACTTCAATATTTCAGTGTTAGCATGACTTAAGAGGTTCCCAAAAAATGTTACCAAAACATTTACAACTAAAATGCAATTGCAACTATTAAAGGCAGTAAAATATCTGATTTATTGATTTAGTTGCTGAGTTAAGTTTTAGTCCAAGTATTGAACCCAAAAGTATGGGCAAAGCTCACACAAATTGCAATATGAACAATCTCAAAGCATTTTATGTCATCAATATGTTCTAAATGAGAAACATAAAAGTTTTAGTAATCGTATGGAGGAAAACAAAATTTAAAAATCACCTACATATGATGCTATCAAAAAATGCATTTTTTAGTACAGGCATTTTGTAGGAAACAAAAAGTGGAGAAAACCTCACACAAATCACAACAGACAATCTGATAAATCTTTATTACTTGTAAAAGAATCCTCTCCAATAAATAAAAAGCCCTAAGAGAATGAGGTGGTAGTTCTAAGGTATTTCTAATCCCTTCTCTGGTACCACTTTTTTGCTTCCTCGAACAATTATTTAAATCAACATCATGATATCAGAATATTATACACTAATCCATATGAACATTGATACTGATTAACATAAATTTTAAACAAAATCACATATCACTTAAAATAGCACTGTTATATTACCTTCAAAATATTTGTGACTGCTAAATTGGCACTAATCAACATAAAAGTTGGCAATGATGAACATAAGCTTGTAAACCTTGTAAAATGGTTTAATTACAAAGATATTGCAAGAAAACAAACCCACTAGATTATCTTGAGCCTCTTATGCATCTAAGGATTAAGAATTTTGTTTTGAATATACACTGTACTGCATCCAGCTCCATATCATGTACAACACAGTTTCTGACTAATTGTGGACTGCACTGAACACTTTATCAGACAAGATGACATGCACAAATCAATTCTCCTAAAATGGGTGTCAGTGAGATATTATGCCATCACCATTTTCAGTATTTTTTATCAAGGGTTCCTGTTGCAATTTGTGCGTGGTCGTGTCATATAATGCCTGTACAATTAAGTAATAAGTTTGAAAGCAATAAACAATTTCAGAGAAAGATTTAAGATGCCTGAATCAGTGAAGTTCGACTTTTTTCTTTAAAAAAAATACTCAAACCAATGACTCAATTATCATAATAGCTGTTGTTTAAATAATCTGTTAATTGTTGCACCTCTACTATAATTAATGCTTGTTTATTAACTGGCTCCTGTTATTTTGCAAATGTGTCGCCCAGGCAAAGCAAGCTGAGTAACCCTGACGGCTGTAGCTAAACAATTCTCAATATGAACATTAGAGAGCGACCTCCGTTCAGGTTGGTGTTAATTTGTCCTATTATGGTCATATTTGGCTTCTGGTTGTCACTGTTTAACGACAATTGTTTATCAGAATTTGTAAACTGCCAGTATCTTACGTTAAGCAAGTAAAAGGTAAGAGTTTTATGATTCTTTTTCTTTAACTAACAATGTGAACATTACTACCACATTACCTGTCGTGACTCTGACATTACTGGCTAGCGAACAAGCTAACCTGACATGCGTCAGCTTTTGGTTATACATATCATCAAGATCTTATCGGACAGAACAAACCATCTGGTAGTCTCGAGAAACATCGAGAAAGTTTTCATACAGACTGTTGAACGAGCTACAGAGGTGACTCTTACGTTGCAGTTAGCCTGACAAGGGAGTAACTAACGTTAGAGAGGCTAACAAGTGTTAAGCTAGCTAACGTTACCTGGCGACCAGCCTCACGACAGCTAACGGAAAACTTACTGTTGGTCATCCTCCGAGAGTCCAGGGGCTTGTTCTGGGATCTCCGACGGCACGTCGTCGGGCAGCGATTTGACGTTTGTCCCGCTGTTCTTGTTTTTCAAGATGCCTTTTATCGGCCGGGGAGCTGCCATTCCCACACGCTGACTGTCAGACTGTCACACCGGCTACCTCAACTATTTCTATTCAACTGATTTTCTGATATACTGTGATTTCTGCGACTCAGTTATTAATGACAGGTTCGGTTCTCAGCGCCCTCTCCGTCATAATTCAGTGGTCTTCCATAAAGTCAGAAGAAACTAGGCAGGGTCCTGTGTGTATTGGCGGTTGGGCATGTCTGCTCTCCGGTTGTTCACAGACTGGCGGGGTAGCAACACTACTAGCGGGTCGGCTAGGCTCAAAACATCGCGAGATTTTAAAACGCGATTTCATACGGTTCTATGAGAAATGCTGCCTTTCTGTGCTCGGAAATTTCTAATTCTGAAGGAGAATTTATGCCATTCATTTTAAATAATGTAAACAGCAACAGCAAGTCATTTTTGCTTAAAGATGAAGGGCAAAACAGAGCAAGAAAAATTTGAGGGCATGTATGATTCGATAGTCTGTTCTTTAATCTAAACAAAACAAAACATTATAAATGGCATTTTTAAGCAATATATGTTTAAAACAGTGCTCTGCCACCAGCAGTTGTTTAATGACTTTACTCTTTTTTTTTACAATTAGATTAATTACTACATGTATTGAACTTTCTATGGTGACATAATGTTGATATTTCAATTGTGATACTGTATACATTTAGAAATCCAGTTTTCTTGTTACTGTGCTTTTTTTTTTTTTTTTTTACAACATATGGAATCTCATGTTTTTGTGATTTATAATCACTATAATTTAATTTGTTGTCCAGTAATGTTTTCACAGTTTCATAATTGCCTCCATTTAAAACAAACAAACAAATTATTGTCTTCAACCTTTATTGAAAGTGTGTGTGGCTCAATGCGTGCACTCACACATATAAAGAGGGCAGAACATACAGTGTGTTAGTGACCAAGGCAAATTCCTTGTAAGTGGAAACCTACATGCCAATAAATCTGATTCTCTTGGCCTTTACTTTCAACCAAAGGTAAATCATGTCAACTATAAGCCTAGTCCTTATTTGCACTTTGGTCAAACACAGATTTTCATTCATGAATGTTTTTGTTTCCTGTAAGTAAAATTACTTTTACAAATCTGCACGTCTATATCCATTTTGTCTGTCCATGTCTTCTATTCTGTGAAGAGTGATAAAAGGCAGGGTTCTGACTAAACACATAAAGACTGACATGTTTAATTTTCAGTGACACACTAAGCCTGAGGTAGACTCCTCAGTTGTCGTGCTGAAGGATTCTTTGTTATCCACAGTGTTTCAGGCAACCAATGCGTGACAGATCTGACTTGTCTGCGGTGCCAGGATCCAGGAGGGGTATCAGGCCATGGTGTGGACATGCTTCCTGATCAGGGTCCTTGCTATGGTCAGCTGCTTCAACCAAGGCTTCTCTGTGAAGGTTCTGTATAAGAGAAACACATATTACACACAGTAACTGAAAGCTGTCGTGTACAGCATTTGATTTAGTCCTTATCAATCATTCATAAATTAATTGTGATACTTTACATATACATGTAACTATAACTACAGACAAAAGGAGGCAAAAAAATAGCCTCTGTTTTATGTCAGTATAGCTAATGCAAGTGTTTCTCCAAATGTTTCCTTTTTCTTACACATTTCCAAAGAGCAAAATTTTAAGGTACAAAGATCTTCTGTTGTGCCAAAAAGTTACCCTGATGAACAACAAAATGCAACTGTGTTGCACAAAAAATGTAAAATGTAGTCCAGAGGTCAGTGCCATTACAGAAGCCACTACAGCATATTTAACCTTAACTGTGCATGTGCCATTTATACATGTAAATGCAATTACCCTTCTTATTAAGAGCAGTGAATACTAGGACTGCCACTGATGATATTCATTATCGAGCAATCGATTAGCTGTTTGGTCCATAAAATATCAGAAAATGTTGAAAATGTTGATCTCTGTCTCCCAAAGCTCAAGATGACATCCTCAAATATCTTATTTTGTCCACAGCCCAAAGGAGGAGTAAATTATAACAAAAAAAAAAACACATTTAAAAAGCTAAGACATAAGCATAAGAAAAATTATTCAAATTGGTTGATCGATTATCAAGATAGTTGCAAATTGACAACTAAACAATTAATCAACTAATCAAATAAGATGGCATTTATGAGATCCAAGAGGATGTGTTTTTTCTGGCACATGAGCTTATAGAATACAAAACATACAGACCTGGCCATAGTCAAGCAGTATATAGCATTTTCTCTTGGTGTTCGGTGAGAGAGGGACTCCAGAATATGGGAAGTTCTTGGTGATTTGGGAATGCTTCCCCTGGTGATTGGAGGGAGAACAGACTCCTCACTGGTTTCATCCTCTCTACTTTTTACATCTCGGTTCAACCTTCTCTGTATCTCTTGAAAGTCTCCAGGGTTCACAGACTGCAGGCTGGGTAGTTGGGGTGTAGTCGTTTTGGAGAGGAGGTGTGACACTGAAAGCGAGTTGCTGATGGGAGGTAAAGGCCGCAAAGCTTTGGCCTTGATTCCTCTGCTTGGTTTGGTCACAGCTCTTCTAGCTTTTGAAGACATATTTGGTTGGTTGAAGCCATCCACCAGCAGCGTATCCCCAACCCCAGCTTTGAAGGCAGTACTGGTGTACTGGCATCGACTAGGGGCTGCTCTCTTCTGCGCCAAACTCGCCCAGCGTTTTATCTGGAGGTAGAGACGCATAGGCAGGGACATGTTTGGCAGGGACACCACTGAGCACAGCTTGTTGGCTAAGTAACGCACACACTCACTGTGACCAAGCTGAAGAGCGACTTTCAGAGGGTCACGACCTGCAGGGTCCTGACAAGCCAAGGTCAAAGGGTTCTTGTTGATGAAGAGTTTGAGGATGAGGAGCTGACTGCTCTCTGCAGCGATGTGGATGGGACACTTTCCGGCGTCTCTGTGAGCAGTTTGGTGGCACCACTGGCGGTACGGATGGACTCCCACTGGTTCCTCAGCGTGGGTGCCCCTTTCCAGCAGCCAGTCTGCCAGATCCAGGTGGCCTAAAGAGGCAGCGATGTAGAGCGCTACCTGCAGCTGGAACCTGGAAGAGCAGAACAGGAGAGATTCACTTCTACTGCATTATTCTAGTCATATTTTTATTATGATGAAGGGAGTTTCTGACCTCATCACTGGCCTCTTCTCTGATAGGTGGCTCTGGACTGCCAATCTGCAGCCCAGGAGGCAACCCTGCAGGAACTCCACCCACCCATCCCATGTGTCCAAACGGAGAGTAGTGCCTTTGTTGAAAAACAAAAAAAACTGTTGATTTCAAAATAAATATATATTATTTTTTATATTTTAAAATATAGAGGAAATTTTGTAATCAAAATGTATTTGTATTCAATGTGATTTCTGTAGATTTGTTCTGTACATGCAACATTTTATGATGTTTCCTATGATGCTAATGTTTTATGCCATATTATCCGCTGTCATGTATAACTGTTTATGTCTTTGGATCACAAATTTGCACAACGGATTCCCTCAGGGGCAATAAATGTTTCATTCATTCTTTCAGCTATTGCAATTTCAGACTAAGTTACTTGTAACTCATGAGGTCACAGTCAGTTCTCCAAACTTGTATCTGCTGCAACGTGTTTTTTTTTTACCATCCGCATGTCATGGTTTGTCTGTTTGTGATCAGATAGCCTAATTAGCTACAAAAATTCAAATGAAAGGTTTGAATATGAATTCAAGTTGCATGATTTTAAAATTTACTAAATAGATTACATATATTGTAATACATACTTACAATTACAGACTTGAAAAAATACATATTGAAGTACATGTACCCAAAAAATACTTAATTACAGTCAAATTAGTAGTTGTAATTACTTACTTCCACCTCTGAACCACGACAAATGTTTAAACACTATGAAGTTACACACATCAATCAAATAGCATCATAGCAACAGACAAAAAGCAGGCCTTACCCACTCCAATGGCATAGTCTTGCAGTTGGTTGCAGTCATAGAGTTGCACACCAGTGGGTGTGCTCAGTCTGAAGGTGCTGACAGGGAAGCCACTCCGCATCGACACCACAGTTTTCAATGTAGCAACGGACATATGCAGAAGAGCCTCACTTCCCATGATTGGTAAAGTTTCTCCTGTCACGGCATTGAACACCTGTATCACAGGCCTTCGTTCACTCTGAAAAATAGTTATGATGACACAATGGCCTTGCAGTTAATTGGACAAAAGAGTAATTGACGTGATAAGGTGAATCCCTGTGTTTAACTAAGTATCATATCCTGCTCAAGGGGCATCAACCTGAAAACCAAACGCTTTAACATCAGTTACTGCGGATACTTTTATTGATGTTCCCCTATAACTGACCATGCTCTGCTGCAAAGGTCTCCATTTTGTAGATCTCTATTTCTTACTAATTTCATTATTTTTATGAGGTCCCTTGTCAGTGAAGGTTTTGCTATGAATAAATAAATAAATAAAAAGTTAAAATGTAAAATTTAGATTATAGGTACACGAGTCATTTTCATATTTTTACCTTTTAGTTCATTAGGTTGCATTTTATTTGTTTGCACCTTGTGATTGGATAAAAGGCAATCAGTGACCACCATGATCCCCCATAACCCAATTAATTTTATATCAAATACTTTGGAAGGTATTGTTTTGTTTTGTTTTAAATTCCATTTCATAACTATTATCTGTATTTTTGTTTTATGTATAATATATGGAAAAAAAGACATACAGAAGCTAATAGCAAAAAGGACTTTGCTGCCACCCTGTGGTGAAGTTCAATCACATAAAATTAAGTACCACTTTGTATTATTGAAAAGACTGTGATACTGTATACTGTTTGCACCGTATTGTCTTGACAACTGAGGGAAACCCAGAACTTAGAATGCTTGCATACAAATGATTTTGACTGAATACATATACAGTGTATAAGTACACATCTGAAAACCAGGTTTGAGTGGAAAAAGATATGTGTATGTGAAATAAACAACAGATGTTAAATGTCAAAGCAAGATGGCTCAGACGAAGACATACAAAAGTCTGGAGAGTGAAACTGGACCAAAGGACTATAAGGCCTGTTGAAAACAACTATTTTTATGAGAGGATGTTAAATGATGAAAAGGGACACACACATGCTTACCACTGTCCACTTTTACACAACGTTGCCTGGTGACGAGCCTGGAATGTGTCCCAATACTAAAAACTAATGGGGACAAACTGAAGATCTCAGGCAGCCATAAACTCATTTCCCTCCAAGCTGCCGCTCACATGGGAACATCTTGTTCCCTATTAGCGTGAGACAAAATTCAGTCACTGTAAGAAGGATGTCTTTCATGTGAAATAATCCCAAATAATGAATATGTATGCAGTGAGATCCTAATTTTAGCAGCCCTGAAGTGAAAAGATCAAGAATAATGTGTTTTTGAAGTGAACTGTCAGTGATTGTACGTAGTCAGTGTGGTGAGTGCAGGTGCCTCAATATATAAGTTCAGAAAAAAAACATGAACATTTAAGTGTCACTGATCAAGACACTAAATACACACTAGTGGATGCCGCATTAGTGACCTTCACTGGAAACTGATGAAAATATATACACACATACAATTATTTTTATCATCTATGCATTAACATTTAGTTTTTGTGCAAATAGAATAAGTGTCAACACTGTCTATAATGCATTATAATGCATTGTAAACATACTTATGATGGGTTATACTAAGTAAATATTATATTTATAAGCACTCATAAATATTCTGTAACACTTCATTGAAAGGGATGTGCTGACTGCCATTACACTGTCATGAACATGAAGGAGTCTTTACGAATGTTTATGATTGTTGTCATTAAAGGTCATTTAGTCAGTTATGTCATTTTTAATGCAAAGTTGACATTGTCTGAGATGTCCTTGTTGTCAAAACTTGACATTAATCAAGCCAGTGTGTCTTTATTATAACTGCTTGACATTAACCAAGACAAAAAATGTTTTTGTTACAACACCCTGACATTAACCAAAACAACATAACCTGTCATAGATGAGCGATGTCATGACATGACTATGACAATGTAATGGCAGTCTTATGCAAGTCTTAGTGGCAGTCTTATTTTTTTTTTTAAAAACACCAAATGACAACTTGGCGTAACTTATAATCATATTATAACACATTGTAACTGCGATTATAATGCAAAATAAAAAGGTTAATGTATGACAATTCTGAGAATTTTAGTACACTATGAAGTCATTATATCTACATTTATACATTGGTATAAGAACAGTATAACACATGTTAAGTATGTTTAAAATGCATTATAGACATGGGCATTATAGAACGTCTTAACAGTATATTTTAATGTCAACATTGCATAACAATCATCTGTTTATATGAAGTGTTTTTAAAAATAGCTTAAAGGCCTAAAGCTAAGATGCACTTCATCAGCCTCCCCTCTCAATGTGCATCATTGTAAGCTGATTGTAGTTACCGCAAATCCCGACACAGCTCCGGATCTCTAAACCCTTTTGATGTTTTAATACCTTGATCAGGCATCGGATGGCACTGCCACTTGTGATGCCCACGTCGCTCAGAGCCCAGCTGTCCTGCAGCGCTGCACCGCCGTGGCTCAGCTCGAGGTACTGCCGCACCTGCGTGTCATCGCTGAGCTGCACAAGAAAGTTGTCCTGCAGAAACACAGTGAGGATTTCTGTAGCTGTGGTAGGGTTCTGGCCAAGAAACAAAGTTATTGATCAGTGTCTGTAGCTGCATTTACTCTAACAAGTGAACTGAATAAAAAAAAACTGCTGTGACAGAAAAATGTTGCTTTTCTTTGACGTATAAGATAATAACTTAATGCACACAAATACATGTGTATTTTTTTTTCTTGCAATGTAGTAGAGGTTATCCACTACAAGCAACATGATGCCAAAGATGTGATTGTAAAACATCAAAATCGTTAGTCAGATTTTCAAATTGCAGTCATTAAAAGTGATGGCCTTGTAGCTTTTTTATTACCTTCACCATCTGCTTCATGGACCCCACAGTCTGATCTGGAGGGACGTCAAAAGGTTCACAGAAGCCCTCGAAGCAGATGAAGACCCTCATGGTCAGGACATCCGTCCTCCGTCAGTCCAGCTCCTCTGTGGAGCTCTGGTCTGGCTGGAGGAGAGTGGGTGTGGTGTGTGGTCTTTATTGTACACTGTAACAAATTGGTGTAATTTTCACACCATTGTTAACGTGAAATGAAGAAATCCTTGCTGTATAAGTATACAACAATTTCTGTAGTTTTTACTGTGAAATGAAGACATGTTTTCTGTAATATAAATACAGTTAGTTGCTGTATATTTATAATTGGGGAATTTTACATTACTGTAAATCTCAATTCAGTGATTTTTCAGCAGTCACGCCTTTGCTGTGAGCACGTTTTGCATTATTCAAAACATAAAGAGTTTCTTATTTTGTTATCAAGAAGGCAGGAGAGGACCTGACTTTCCTCCAGTCCAGGGAAGTGTCACAAATGATGCCTGTATGTGTGTGTGTTGGTGCAGCTTACTCCATTTGGTGGTGGTGTGTGTGTGTGTGTGTGTGTGTGTGTGTGTGACAATATATCTGTGTATGTGACTCGTTTTTTCTCCTGCTAGCAGCCGTGAGGCCTGAGGACCAAGTGCTGAAGCGGTTCAGACCCCGCAAAAGGTAAAACAATACACGCTTTCACATCAACGGTGGACTTTAGTCGATCGATATTGCGGCATTTATTTTTTTCGGACCAAGGTCGATTTTTACGGCGATGTCTAGAGGGGAACCCCAACCTTAACACTGATCTATGGGGAGTTTAACAAATCGAGGGTTCTCTTCTAGACATGTGCAGGAGGACAGGCTCGCTGCCGCAGAGGGATGTCAATTGAGTTTCTATGGTTACAGTGACGCTCTCACTTTCTGTGAGCTTCTCTCACTCTTTCACTCTTTTTTTCTGTCCGGATCTCCAGATCGAGACGTTCCTAAAAAAAAAACAAAAACAAAAAAACAAAAGTTTGAGCTCCTCTCTCACTCTTTCTACCTGACAGCTCAACTTGGCTCACAATGGCTGCAGCACTCATCAGTGTCCCAGACAGAGCTACCTGTCACACATGTCTCAGGCCTTGTACAGGATGTTTACAGTTAGGGTTAGGGTAAAGGTTAAGGTTAGGGTTTACAGTTAATCAGCAAAGTGGCATCTAAGAAGTCATAAAACGACAAACCTTTTGAATGACTGAATAGTTGCTGTGCAAGAAATGAAGATAAAGTAGATTTAAAAGGGTGAAAAAATGTTGGTGGTTGCATTGGGAAGAGAATAAACATTTTGATTTAATTTTACAAAAGATGGAATAAACCTACATTGTAAATATGCAAACATATTTTTCTCTCTGACCTACAGGCACATGATTTGGTATATTTTTATCACAACAAGTCTCAAATGACTATACAGAGACATAAAAGTTGAGTTTCATCTAACAGGACATCATCACATGTGCCTGAAATGTCAGTGACAAAGTTCAGGTGTAGTTATAGACTTATTATCTTGGGAAGACACTACACAGCAGTACTATACAGTAAGATAAGTTTCAACAGTTTTATGTGCGACTCCAGTTGGAAATGTGGCCCCAACCCCAACATGGACTTACGTCAGCTCTTCACTCTGCCTTTTACTGAGAAACAAAAGGATCACCCACTGGTTTCACACCGTGTTAGAGGAACGTTACAGTTATTTGAAATGTTCTTTGATAGTTTTACAGGGGACTGCTAATTTGCATTTGACCTTATAAAGTTTGAAGTCCACAAGGTTTTTGTGTTCAATCTTGGCTTGGAGCAAATAGTTCCTTAGTTTCTAAGGGCTCAAGGGACCTGCAAGTTGGGATGATTTCTGTTTTTGTGCACAAATCAGACTGCAAATTAAACCAAAATGCAGAAATGTAGATGAATATAAATGAAAAAAGGCATAGCACCTTTATTGCAGAGAACACTCGCTCTTTTGTACCAACCTGAACTTTGAATTTTAAGTCAGTTTAAGTGCCACAGATACAATCTTTTTTAATTTGGTCTACTGTATAAACAGTTCTTTGATTACTTGTTTATTAAGCAGTTTGTATTGTGAAATAAAGTTTTATGTTGTTGATCTGTGGTATTTTATTTTGGGGATATTTATTTCTATGCTCTGCAACCAGCATTGTTTGATTAGGAAGGAGAGCTGTAATTTTCAGAGTAAGGGGGTGCTACCCGAAGTCAGGTAACCAAAACACTGAGAGGTTTGGTGCATTGGTCAATGACACATCAACAGCGCCCAAGAGGTAAACTAGCAGCTCGCCAGGTACCAGTCCTTACTCTGTACTGACAGGTCTGTAGTTGAACCAGCCATCCTCTAGTTCCAAAGCAGGATGGACTGAACTACTGCCATTTTAAATGATTTCTAGAATGATGCAGTTTAATACTGGTCATGCTCTGAAATCTACAGCACAACCCAATGCATTTTCCAATCTCATATATTGATAAAAAAGATGATAATACATATATTAGGTTGAATGCGCATGAAATAAAGGAGTTATACTTGACTTTTGTTTGTTTTGATATCAGCATTATATATTGGACATCACCTGTGCTTTAACTATTGGAGTTAACCATTAATAAAAAAAAATATCTGTCAACCATTTTTCATAATGCATTAGTAACTTACTAAGTAATGGATTAAAAGCATAATTCTATACAGGTATTGCTGCATGCAGAATCCCATAATTGTAATTGTATTCTAGTTATTTACCATCTCTGGTCCTTGGCATCTAACAATAATAAAAATCATTAACATTTAAACGGGCCTGACTCGCTTAAAACTGGTTTACAGCAGATTTCTGTTCTGTAACACACAAAAGACAAAATCAAATGACAAAACATATATACATATATATGGCTTGAACTCGATTGCATCCATTAACACTTATCATACACTAAGAATCCCCTGAAAAGGTGCACCCCACTTACTACAGAGGGTGCTAGAGATTTAAAAGTGTCGACTGTTTTCAAGATTTTTTTTTTCCAGGAGGAAGAACATTTGAGCTGATGAAAGGGAGCACACAATTTTCCACTTTCAATGTAAAGTTTCTGCCAATATCCAATTCCGCTGTCAGTTAATGTCACAATGCTCGGATGCAGCTGTAATAAAGCTGTAAATATAGCCTAGCCGCTCGGTTCAGGCAGTTCATGCGACTGTATAAGGCAGCAAATGGTCGTGTATGTGCTGTCACGTGGATATGTTTACGTCTGGAGTCATTTCCGGCATACAATGATTGACCGGTAAATCGTCCAATCAGAAGCGTGACGTTGAGCGGCGCATGTGGCGGAAGTTTGCGCTCTCACATGAAAGGAGCAGCTCGCGGAGGGGATTAAATTGTAACGTTTATGTCCATATTCACGGACCCACCGATGAAACGGGATGAAGTGCATCCAAAATCCTTGCTGTCCTACATGTTCACTGACACGACGCACAGTAGAGGAGAGCGATGTCACGGCCAGCAGCTAAATTCTTGGACAACATAAACCTCCAGGCAGAAATAAAGGTAAACACCCACGACAAGCCTGCTAGCTACCTGTGTTAGCATCATGCTAACACGGGTACAGAATGTTTTTGTAGCTAGCTGCACATCTTTTGGACTGTACACACCAGACCAACGATGAATTTATGCACACATCTGTACTACAAAGAAGGGTAACTGACTCAAATAGCTTGTCATTAACGCTACTGTCTAAATGTCTAAAAACTGTTTCGTGTACATGTCGTAACTCAACATCGTTCAGTGTGATTTAGGGTTACAAAGTTTAACTCAATTTATGATGTGTTGTTGTTGGTAGCATCTTTTGTCATTTGTTCTTTTATCCTATAATCATGCTTATTTAGCAATCTCACGTTTGCCTTACTATTTTAAGTGTAATATAATTGTTGTCACTTGATGTTTAGTCATCATCTTCTCACAGATGACATGATGCTGCTTGTTTCACTTCCCCTTTGGTTCTTTGACATTAGGAGGATCCTCTGTATAGCCAATTTTAGCATAATGTCTTTAGCTGTTCTAACACATTGTTTGCGCATCCCTATGTGGTAATATTTTTTAGAAGTCATAGATGTAAATAACACCCTGCAGGCCATTTAAATATATAACTTTTATTTTGAAGACATGTTGGTAATCCTGTTCAGCTCTGATGTAAAATGTTGCATGACACGGATATTTGGTGCAAATAAAAATAAGGGCTGGGCAATGTGAAAATAAAATAGACTGGTCTTTATTGCCATTATTCTCAGATACAGTGACAATATACATGACTTCTCTCTATGCAGCTAACAGAATATAAGAACAATTAAATAGCATTAGTATCAGAAACACAGCAGTTTTATATAGATTAAAACATAACACATTTACAAAGAGGTAACAAAATACAAATTTGACAGCTGTCAAGAGATATTGATATAACAGTAACACAGTACAGCTCTTCCTGTAATACTGAAAATCAGTAAGTTAGACTGTTTTATTGAAATGTGGGTTTGCAGGTTTTTTGCATTGCTATAGTTAAGTGCCTCGCTTTCACACACATTTCCTTCTGACAAAAAGACACATCCCCATTATGTTAATTTATGTAGACCCCTCCAGTTCCAAAAGTGTTGGGATGCTGTGTTATATAATGTTAATTTAAAACAGAATACAGTCATTTGCAATGGTGTGTTTTAGCTGACAACAGTTTTACAATGCATTTCCCAGCCCATGTAGTAATATCCTTTACACAATCATGTGTTTCACATAGTGGTGAACCTTGCCCCATCCTATCTTGTGAACGAGCGAGCCTTTCAATGATGCCCATTTAACACCCAATCATGATACTATCACTTAACACTTAACATGTTTCAAACAGGTGTTTTTCAGCATTCTACAACTTTACCAGTCTTTTGTTGCTCCTGTCCCAACTTGTTTGAAATGTATTGCTGGCATCAAATTCAGAATAAGTGTACACTTACAAAAATCAGTGAAGCTGATGAGGTAAAACATTAAATGTGTCGTCTTTTTTACTGTTTTTACTGTACACATAACCTTCTCTCAAAACCCTGAAGTAGTATGGATGATCAGATGCCTGGTTATTTATTTATTTTACTTTATTTTTATTTTTTTTATGCTGAGTGAGGAAATCAGACTATGCCCTAACAGAGTGTCATGCTTTCCTGGAGGTACTTAGTATAGAAGAAGACCTTACTTTGTGGGAAATGACATCAGCAGCATTAGTAGGACAGAAGGGATGGAAAGTTACATAACAAAGCCTCACTCCTGTTTTACACAGAGATGTGATTTGAGCGTAGAATTGAACCTCAGTACTTTTTAAAGTGAATTTTATCAGATTGGACAGATAAAACAGGTGTGGTTTCATGAATAGATCTCAAATACCTGAAAGATGCAGTATATCAGTGGGCTTATCAATTTTAGACATAGTGAATAGTTAATTACTAGCACGCAAATGCATTTTTTATTTACTTTAGCCATAAAACTGTACCACTCTTAAGTTATTTTTCTACCTTGGTGTGTATTTCTAAAAGACATTTACAAAACGTTGCTTAGTTTGTGGCAACAGTGTGACAGTCAGGATCTTATAGCTTATATTTCAAGGATGTGCCTGGTTTAAGAAAACACATTTGTCTGAAATTGTTTTGCCAAAATAAATCAAACACATTCCTATGGTTGAGTTGAAGCCAGTCAGAGAGTGCAGATGCTTAGACGCAGTGTAGTGTTTAGTAATAAATGAGGACAGGTGCTTCTAAAGCTGCGTTTTTTTTACATGTCCCCATCTGTTCGAAGCATTACTGCTAAAGTAAAAACATGGTGGCATTGAAATGAAGTGAAAAAGAATCCTGGAGTGTATACTAATGACCAGATCCTGCCCCATCCTCACATACCTGCAGTGTGTTGATTTAATTTGTTGTTTTCAGAACGTACACAACAAACAAAGATCATAATCCTTAAACACTGCTTTCCTACTTTTTCTTGACAACGCAGCTTAGTGGTCTTAAGCCTGGCGAGCCCTCAGCTGTTGGTTTCTCCTGACCTGATCACATGCTGCTCTCCACCTTGTGAGCTTGTACCCCTTATGCTGTGATGTTAGGCCTGAAGCTGATTTTAGTCCTCATGAGGCAACTGACCAGCTTAAAAACGTAACTGACACAAACATGAAGCCTTACAGGAGCTACAGCGATAGCTTGACACTGAGCCGAGGTACTGGCTTAATGAAAACGCACTTAAAGGACAAGTCTGTGGTGTCTGTGGTCTCCATGGGGTATTTTCTTTAGATGAAAAGATGGGACTTCCCAGATAGTCTGTTATCAAATACGAACTATGAAAAGTGGAATTTGGGAGTGATACCACAGACGCTTCAAAAGCTTCACCTAACAAACTGTTGAGTGTTTGTTGTTGTTACTAGTATCAGCCCTACTGAATCACAGAATATCAGAATTCATGATCTGTGTGCTCACTGAATGTGTTCTGCTGCAAGCTGAAGTTCTTCCAAATTCCACTTCACATAAACCTCCCAGAGGGCGTAGTGCACATGTGGAGGGAGATAATTGAAAGAACAGATGCAGGATTGGAATAGACTGAGGCTTGGACAATGCACTGCTGCTGCAATTGGCACAAGTAAAACACCAGAAAGTAGCTTGAAAGAGCCCACTGGGTTGACAGCTGAATCCCAGTACAGCTGATCTATTTGACAAAATTATTGTTCATGTAAATAAGAACTTTATCTGTATAGCACATTTTAAAAATGGAGTGCTTTGACAGGCGCAAAGCAGGGAGTAGTCTGAAGAAAGCCAAACAAAGCAAGACCAAATGAAGTTAAGAAGAACAAAAAGACAAAAATATGATAAAATGCAAAGTACAGAAATAATTTATAAATCAATTTATATGTAGTCTTTATATATTACAATAATAAATACAGATAAAGGCAATAGAATAATGCAATAAAAGTAAAACCAAACAAAGAAATACAAATAAATAAAAATGAAAACAACAGAAGAGATAAATTCAACAAAAAGACAACATCATCAAAAACGTGTATAAAAAAATATAAGAAGTGATTAAAAAGATTGATTAGAAGCTAAATATGAAAATGTATTCTGTTAACACGCCTAGACACCAACACATGCACATATGAAAGTTGCTCTCTTTTAGTTCACCTTGAACTTGGGCTGCTCTTGAAAAAAAGGAACTGACTCCATTTTTCCCATAAATGTCACGTCAATGTCAAGTCCACCCTGTGTCAGATCACATTACCCCTATTTACTATATGTCCACCAGTTTGCCCCATGGAAACAGCAAACGGGCTTGTAGTAGCTTAAAATAATGTCATACAGCTTATGTTGTTAAGCTTCGTTCTTGGTTTTATCTAAATCACAAAATTTCGTTTTAATGTGGCTGTTTGCATGACAAGTGGAGGAGTGAGGAGAAGGTCTGACTAAGCGTAGTCCTGAATGTATTTTCAGCTCGTAGTCAAAAATGTAATGTAATTTTAATTTTTATCAGCGTATATGAGCTAAAGCTTTATATATACTCAAACATTGTTGTCTTTTTTTTAGGTGTGACAACAACAGACGGTGTTTACCGGCTCCACTGCAGGCCAGTGTGCATGGTCATCTGTGTGTGTTTATGGTTGTGTATGTTTATGAGTGAGCGGCATAGCAGTGGAGGGTTGTAACGTGATGCCAAGATGCTGCTGTCCCTGGGAATGCTGATGCTGTCGGCCACACAGATTTACACCATCTTCACCGTTCAACTCTTTGCCTTCCTCAACCTGCTGCCTGTTGAGGCTGACATTGCTGCTGTGAGTAATTCTTAATGCTCGTAGGATTATACATAGAACCATACAACAATAGTGTAACAGTGTAATGCGGTTACACCCCCACCTACGCAGACACAACTCCAATGGGATGCACATGTTGCTTTTTTTGAAAACAGGTTAGCAATAGCAACTTGAGAGGTTTTTCAGGCTGGTGTTTTTTGTCTTTATTCCCCCAATGGTCATAAATCTGCAGGGATTATTACATTTCTCACTTGGATAAATAAAATTCCCATGCATTTGGTGTGGTCACGCGTAATTCGGAAGTAATTGAACTTAATCTTTCCATCTTTCAGTACTCCTTTGACAACAAAACAGAGAACTTCGATGACCTGCCTGCACGGTTTGGCTATCGGCTACCCAGCGATGGACTGAAGGTGAGTGCAGAAGGGTTAAGCTGTATTCACACCAGTTCAAGTGCTGCAACATAATTTGAATGGGGGTAGTGCATTTTCATTTATCATTGTTGTAGACCTAAAGTCAGTCTTACATTCTCCAACTATAAAATTGTGTAGCCTATACATGGAATGAAAAAAAGTTTTAATATTTCATCAACTAAAGTGTGCATCATAGCTTACGTCTGCATCGCAGCTCCTTCTTCCTTCCTCCTTTGCTGGTGGCTCATCCTGACTCTGACTAGGCTAGCTTCGGGTGCCAAATCCAAAACAAGAAAAGTCTCAGAGGAAAACAGGAATTTAACAGTTGTGGACCAGACAGATTTATGCATTTTCTTTTTTGGCCAAAAAGTGCTCCTTTTGTTGCAGATCCCTGCAAAAAATAAGAAAAATGCTCATCACAATTTCATAGAGCCCAAAGTCATAAATTGCTTCTTTTGTCCAACCAACAGTTAAAAACCCACAGACTCTTGATTTGCTATCATAAATGACAAAAGAGAACCAGCAAATTCTTATATTTAAGAAGCTAGAACCAGCAAATGTTCAAACTTCCTTCAAACTTCATTTTTTGGCTTTATTGTCAAAACACACATCAACTATGACAGAAATACACTTGGAGGTGTTAGAAAATGAAGATGTGAGGTTTTGATTAAAGAGCAGCGACCCTGAGATGATCAACAAATGCAGCCGGCATCTTACAAACACGCAGATAGATCAGCTAGACGTACCACTGTAGATGACAATCTGCAATGTACAAAAAAAATAAAAATAAAAACTCAAACTGGGCAAACAGCTGGAAGTCAGAGACTGTTGTGTCCACACTGAGAGACCTGTTTCACAGCATCCTGAATCGGGTTGTTGCACCTGAGGGACTGATTGCACTGAGCTGACAGGACACAACACACTCCTTTTTTTTTTCTTTTCTTTTTTACATCGATGATGCTTAGTGCTCAAACACAGTCAGAGTTGATGGACATTCCCCAGATGATGCGTTTTTAATGTGAAAAGATATTCAAGCAGTAAAATATTAAAGATATCAACCATATTGTCATCACCATCTTCTAGCTGCTGTTCACATTTTACCTGATGCAAATAAATAAAACGCACTACGGAATTATTACCTTTGTGCATACGTGTATGTATATACTGTATGTATTTATTCTGATTCATATTTTCACTCTATTGCATTATGAATTTAATTAATAATATGTATTAGCTCTAATTTCATTGTACAGCCCTGTGTTGTATAACAATAACAAATGTCCTTAACTCCTTGAATCCTTGGAAATAGTTGCCAACTTATTTAATTTTGATCAATTAATTGATTGACTGGTTAATCAACTAATCGTAGCAGCACTGCACTGGTTTGTGTTTGATAAAGAGAGAGAGAATTGGCTGTGAGAAAGCTGATGAATCAGAGAAACAAAAACGTTGTTTTCCGGTTGTTTCACAGCAGTTACATTCTTAAGTACAAATAAACTTGCCCACTGCCATACAACCCTGCACTAATTGCCGCCAACGCCTGATTTGGTGTGAATACAGTCTTAGAGGTGTTTGTCTGATCAGCTAGTGAATTGATTAGCTTCTAGACTTAATGGGAAATCATACTTTTAATTTACTTTTGATGGCATGTTTCCACTGTACAGCTCCACCCAATTAAACCAGGATAACATAAAAAAAAGAGTGTGGGTAAAGAGGAAGGAAATGTTCCTGCCTCAGTGTTGTTATGATTAAAAACTTCCTCTATATATGAGGTAGTGGGAAAATACCATTACTTTTTAATAATTCAAATTGCAAACAAGCCTGTATTCATATGCAAACAAAAGGGTAGCTTTACTATTAAAAAAACCTGGATAGGACCTTGCTTTCACTCAGACATTAATTTATGTTTTTCTTTTAATTCATGGACTAACACCAGCAAACAACTGTCATGTTAATGCTAATGCTAATGTTTTTTTTATGATGCTGGTTAAGATTTATGAACATCTGTTATGTTTGTGACCACAGAAGAAATCAGGGTCAATTTAAATGTCAGTATAAATGTCAATATATGTGTTTGCAGCAGCCAGATTGACTCCAAAGTGCTACTACTGAAAAACACATTCAAATTACACTGTGGTTGGACTTTAATGAAGCGCCATCAGAAATTTAATAACATGTAATGAAACTGCTGACAAACATTACTGCACTGTGTTGAGGATTGTAATAATGTGTGGTGTTGTGAGATTTCTGTGTGCCACCCCCCTACCCAGCAGCCCCAGTTGATCCACAAAGCTCACAAACAGAAGGGATGATTCATGTCTGCTATCTAAGCCGGTCATTGTGGCGTTTCTCACAGTCAAGAGCACAGTTGTTGTTGTTGTTGTTGTACAAATGCTTTTGGAGAACAGGAGCAAGCCGATGGCAAAACACTTTGTGTCTTGTTCAGTGTTTGTGTACATGTACTGTGTGTTTGGACCTCTTATAATTACTGCCACTTATGTGAATTGAAGGATGCTATGTTTGGCATCATTACACCACTGTGGTAGTCCAACAGCATAATTTTGGCATTGTCACATGAGTTGTGATCCCATGGTGTATTTTAGGAATCAAGGCTCTGGTTTAGATGACTGTTGAGAGTCTTAAAACTTAATGGTGTGAGGCCAGTGGTAAGGATGAACACACTCCATTGTGTTTATATTCTGAAGCAGTAGCGAATTATTTTCTGCTTTCTGCTTCAAACAGAAAGTCGTGGGATGTGACGGCAGTGGGAATGTCACCTAAATTAAAATCATGTAGTAACAGAAAAAAGGACATTTTACAGTTTCAGAGTTACAAAATAAGAAATATATAAGTACTTATTAAGTCACCTAGCCAGTGTACAATAAAGAAAGAATTAAGTAATTTAATTACTCAAGTTAATTACTTATAGTAACACATTCTGGCTTCTACATGTGTTAATTACTAAGTGGAAAGTTGGGGCACCTGGTGGCCTCTTTGTAAAGACACATAACATATAAGTGTCACGTCTCAATTCAAGGATTAGATTCAGGCCCGGCACCTTTGTTACAATACCATACCACTTCCCAACTTAATTATCAAGTTGTTCCTGACATATACCAAACCACCTGTGCCTGCATAACAGGGATGACACTTGTTCACGCTCGGCCATGGGTAGTGTTATCTCAGTTGTATGAAAATTTGCCATCCAGTAGAAGTGGTGCACTCAAAATCTATATAGGACATGGTTGTTGACTGCAGAACTGCTCTTCCTTCCTAGGAAACAAATGTGGTGTGTGTAGCCCTGTTTGAAATGGCCATAGTTTAGTGCCTAATAAATGTATTTTTCAAGATAAAACTGCACATTTTGAGTGGCCTTTTATTGTAGCCTCTCCAAGGCTCACTTGTGCCAACACTGTTGCCCATATACAGTGTGCCGTAAACCTGGATGAGCCAGGTGAGCGATTCTCATTGACTGAACAGGCACCACCTTTGTGTACGGCATCAGGTCTGAATAATACGCCTATGGTGTTTAATCACTGTGGTGAGAAAATTAATCTGTTTTGTCAGAACTATAGTGCATTACATATATATGTCCTCACATTTGTTGATATGGGCCAAGCCAAAGGTAGGCTGTTGTGAGTGATGTGTCACCTAAATCTAGGCAAACAGCAGGGATTATTGCACACAGTCATATTGCTCTGTGTGTGTGTGTTTGAGCATATTAATCTTATGTAAGATTCTGTGTTATGAAAGCTGAGAAATGGCTTTAGTCTCTCCCGCTCTGTCGTAAATTCACATTTGATCTTGGTCTTATTTTTCACTTCTGTTGTCCTGCTGCCGTCTAGTCTGGGCAAAGAGGCAGACATGCTGCCCCAGTCCCTGAGGGCTACACCCAATCTGTCCATTTTAAAGATACCCTCCTCTCTTCTCCGCTCCTCTCCTCTGTGCATCTGTTTGAGTGAGTTTGGCAGTGAGCTGTTGCAGACAACAGCTGTGATTTGCAGCTGCACTCAGCAAGACGTTAATGTAAAAAGACGCCCACATTATCACCATTATCACAGATAAAGGAGGAGTAGAGAAGAACTTCCAGTCTTCCTTACTGGACAGGCTGAAGATTTGTTTGTCAAATGTGATAGTATGTCTCACTATGAATACGCTGCAGATTTCTCTTGATATTTGGCTGATGCAATTTAGATTTCTGTAAACGAATTTCACTTTCCCCCACCACATCTGCATTTTTAATTTACCAACAGTTTGCACCTGCTGTTCAGATGAAAATTGAAACCCAGCAGATTGTGTATCCTAGTAAATCACTGAAATACATAATTAACTTCTTTTAACATACATTTACTCTGTCTGCAAGTATAAAGACAACCTTGCAAAACACTGCAAGACGTTCGTGCATCTCGACTTGAATCAGTAACTCTGACTAAATGTGTTTTATCAAGTAGTTAATGAACTTTTTAACTTGCACTGTACAATGAAAGAAAAATTGATAACTTTATTTAATTATTATAAGATAATCTCATTCAAATGTTGTAGCCTTATATCACTGCAGCTATATAACGCCTGGAGAAACCTCTGGCATCACATGGCAGCACAAGTCTGTTTGTCTCCAGAGGATTCCCCACAGGGAACGAGGCTTCAAACAGAGCCTTCCCTGTCTCCACTTACACAGCCGGAGCTGTTTACACTTGTTGCCTCGGGGTCTCAATGCAAGGCCCCTGCAAGCCTGCTTATGCCAACAGTATGCAACAATTACGTTTTGTTTAATTTCTGATGTTTACATGATGCTAGTTTGATTTTTGGAGACCAAGATGGAGTTCAAATGTAGCATAACAGAACACACCTGATTGGAATAAAAAAAAAAAATCACACCTCATGTTTTACCATAGATTTGGATTGTAAAGTTGTAAAGCTATGAAGCAACTTCTGTGCAGCCTTAATTACAGTAGATGCAGTAAATTAAGGTTAAAAAAAAATGACAGAGCCATGGCAGAGGGCCTGGCTATAAAACTGTATAGACAAGGTTCAGCGTTGTGGCCTTTTTAAAATTCAGATATGATACTGGCAAAAAATCATGTCCCATCTTAAAATAACTGTGTTCCCTTTTCACAGCAAATTCTCGACACACCGCTCGGCACTTTTTCTCCATTTTTGTAGCTGCTTTCACTTCCACAATTATAGACTGATCTGTTGACACGGGCAAAGAATAAATGCTTGGGTTTTCCATTGGAAAGTCTTGGTGGTTTGGATGATGGAGCAACAGTGGGAGACGCCTGGGTTTGACCAGCGGTTTGACCAGTGGTAAAGTCTCTGAAGTGCACATTTACTCTGTTAAGTATGTAAAAATAAAAAATATAATATATAGAAATATAAGTATGAATTATTGTTTACCAATAAAGTCTGTTTTGTATATCAGTGCTTGTCCAGAAATCACAAACATATAGATGGCATTATTTAACGTTATCACTACTTATAATAGGAACAGTTGTGTTCAGTTTTGTTCCTTTTAGAAACGGCATAGTGAACTTCCTCTTATCAGTTGGTAAATACCACATTTTTGCACATACCTTTGCAGTTATTACCTCAGGCTCTGATTGAAATCTAGAGGCAAGAATTTGATTGAAGTTGTTTGCATGTTTTGCTTGTTGGATGGCAGGAAACACTCCTCCCATGTCACATTTTACCTCGAGTATCACACGTTCAGCAAAATATTACAAGATTGCATATGAGGAGGCTGTGTACTCTGAGCGGGTATTTATATATCAAGCGTTTTTGCTTGTTTCCCCTGCGGTTGCATGGGTTTCCTCCGGTTGCTCAGTTTTCTTTCCACAATTCAAAGACATGCACTGGTAAACTAAACTAAAGACTTGAAAATTGCTCTAAATTATCTGTAGGTTCTGAATGTGTCTGTCTGGGTTAGTCATGTGTGTAATGCACCACACTCACTCATTTCAAAGGAATTAAACTGGAATTAAAATTTGACTAAATAATCTCAAGTCAAAAGTAGTACCGTACCAAGAAGTCTGAAGCTTTGTTTATGGCTGCTTGAAGAATTAGATTCCAGTGGTGACTATGTAGAATTGTTTCAAACTTGTGTGATACAGATGTTTCCAATAACTCAAGAATGTTATAAGTCCAAAATTAAAAATTTATTGAAAAAAGGGGCTCAGGTGGTATCATGTCAAGCAAGTGTGAGAATGAACAATGCTTCAAAAGAAAATTAAAGCTCAGAAACAGTTTACCGTAGAGGTTATGTTGTCACACATACTGTTCCCAAAACTAAGTATTTATGTACTTTCCTGCTCAAATGTATTGACATTAAACTTGATGAACCTGGAAGGCCTTCAAGGACCCCTGTGGGTCGAGACAAGCATGGTTCCTCCTTTCATTGTAAGAAAATGTTTGACTGTTTTTTTTGCTTTAACTGTGTTCACAGGCACATCTGCTGTGTCAACATCCAGAAGGGGAAATGTTGACACTGAAAGGAAGATATGAGGGTTTGTCTCAGTTTCATGAGTAGATTGTGATGGAGCATTAATGTGGTTACTTAATGCGTCTCTATGAGCCATTTATCTGGTGCCTGGTTCTGGTAAATGTAATGAACTAATCATAGCTGCAGATGCAGATAGTGATCATTCCTGTCAGCATCCAGCACTGGGATGCACCAGCTGTGTGTACTGTTTCTCTGAAGTTAATCAACACTACAGGCTCGGTAGTTACTAGTTAGTTTGTAACTAAATCAGCTACTAAAATTAGGTACACCATGGTTACTTTCTGGCTGGCATGACTTCCACCATTACATGTGGTAGTAAGTTAGATCAATATTGAAGTATTTTGAAATATCATGTCAGTCAATTAGGCTTACTTTTTTTTTAAATCAAAATTTGTCTGAAAATACACATTTACATGATTTTGGCATTGTTGTTGACAAAAGGCTACACTTGAATCATGGTGCAATCATGAGCTAGCTAACCCACTAAATCAGTGTGTGGCACTTAACCCTAATGGATAGCTACGTGTTACTAAAACATATCAATCAAAGTTTTATTGTAATGCAATATGGCCTGCTGCAAGTTTCAAATTGCATGTGTGTAATATTTGTTAGCTGCAGACAGGGATTATTCCTGTCAGTGTCCAGCAATGGGTTGCACCAGCTATGTGTCTTAAGTTGGGGTTAGGTTCTAGAGTTGACACTAGGGGCTGCTAGTTTGTATCTAAATCAGCAACTAAAATTGGTTGCATTGGGGCATAACCGAACTAGTTTGGATATAAAATCATGACAAAGAGAAGTGGCCAATCAATGATCAGTTTCAATGTCATGTTTACCATGCATATTAGCTTTTACGCTGGCATGAGTTGCATTGTAACACATCGTAGTAAGCCAGATCAATATTGAAGTGTCGTATCAATAAATTAGTTCTTTACTGGGTTACGTTGTTGCAAAATTGCTGCAGTTAATGATCAAATGCTGTTGTGTTGCAAAAATGGCTCTTTTAGCAGGAGGGAGTGACATTTTGCGGTTTATGGTTATGGTTTACACCTACCCTCAGGGCATGTGTAACTATTTAAGTGATACTAAGTTATGCTGTAACTTACCTCTGTGTTGCAACCACTTTAATTTTAGTAATGCATAAATCACAACTTAATTAGAAATTATGGTATAACCTATGTTTAAACTTGCCCACAGCTGGTACGACTACAGATGATTTAGGCTACTAGCTTTACAAGATAGTTTCAGCCATATTTTGTTCACTTTCCACACCTATATTTTCTTAACCAGTCTAGAGTGTGACCCAGAAACAAACCCACATACGTTTGTTTTACATGTTGACTGCAGCTGCCCCAGTTCACTGGAATTCTTATCCAGGTCAAGTGCAGTAATGGGATAAGTTGAAGTAAGAAGGTCAAGGGTCAGTGCATCAGGACTCTGGTAAATGATGTAATAGATATTGCGATTATAGTATATAGTATATATAGTATATATATATAGTGCTCGATAAATGTTAGTCTATTTGTCCTTAAGCCCCATAACTTCACCTGTTTCCTGTTGTGGTGATTTGTTATAGTACGGGGGTTTTGGAGTGGTTTGTGCAGGAATCTGAGCATCATTGAATCTGAGTATGGAGTCACACAAGCTTTAATCTGCTTACATGAAGCCCCAGTCAGGGTAGCGCAAGTTATTAATTCCTCTGTGTTTCTCCCTCTGAACCCAGAGCAAATCTGCAAACAAGCCCTATAGTGAGATTTTTAGTGGCTGGATTAAGTGCGATCACTGTGCAGTAATTTGAAATAGTTCATCAGAGAAACCCCCTCCTCCTCCTCCCTCTTGAATTCTGCAATAACATAAAATCCCTCTGAGTCAGTTAGTACTGAAACACTGTTTTAGTAGAACAAGAAGAAATAATTGTCTGAGATTTTTTGGATGGAATTTACACAGATTCTATTAACTGTTTATAACTACTGTATTTATTTCTATATCTCCCAGAAAAGTTGAAAAAACCCACAATATGTAATAAAGTCTGCAGTTATATTGCTGTGACAACAATTCAAAATAAATAGTTTATTTTTGCCGTTCTTAAAATTCAGTATTTCTGCTACCAGTTAAATGAATTCAGTCTTGGCTTTGCAGTTCAGTTTTAAGTGCAGCAGCAGTTCATGGCCTCATGTTACCAACAGTGTTGGGCAATATTAAAATTTTCCAACAAGCCACTGTCAGCACATCAACTCGCGATTAGAGGTATATTTGTTCCCACCTCCTCCGGTCCTCTCGAGTCTCAGCTGGGTCATGTGTGAAAGCAGTGAATTCACTACGTTACATACACTGCGTATGTTCACTACCCTAATAAGCAAAATAACTCACAAAGTGTCGAGAAACAGAACATTTTCATGTATTTTAAAAATACAACTATACACTCTGTAGCCTAAAAATAGATCTAAGAATAGACGTATAAACAGCTATTAGAAACGTGTCACTTTCAGCCTTCTCATTTCTCTAAATGTGAACAACAATCTATATTTTATGTTTGCTGCACAAATATCTGTATCACTGTTATGTTGTGTCCTGATGACAGCGTGTTTTTTTTTTTTTTTTTCACAGATTACTTTTAAACCTACCTAGGATCTGAGCACAGTGCATGCCAGACAAACCCACAGATGTGGTGAATCAGATTTGATCTTGATGCATTTACACCTTGAATTAACATGCTTTTTTCCTTATGCAGATAATGTGTTGGGATATAGATCACATTTAAATATGGGGTCTAAGTTGTGGTGTCTGAACTGGTATCAGGAGAGGAAAAAGCTTTGTCAGTGTATCCCTCACTACAATTTTGACACCTACATGACAACAGATGTGACTTCCAACAGTCGTCAGTCTGTCTAAATTAAAGTGAAATACTCTTTGGAGTTTTTTTCAGCTGATTCAGTCTACTGTCACAATAGACAACATTTAATTGTGCAGATGGTTGCGACTGAATGTGTGAGCTAAAACACGTCTCTGTCTCATCATCATCATATGCCTCATGAATAATTTGCCCTCATATGGGGTTTTTCCAAAATGTTGACACCTTGGCCTAACACAAATATAACAATAAGGGGGAATTTATTCTACAACACAAGCTCTCTCCTTTCTCCTTTTTTACCCTACCGTGTACGTGCACAGTGAGCGTTCATGAATTTGTTCTAGTGATGTTTTTAGAACATAATCACAGCTCACACAGAGGCATGAATTCATCCTGGCACATACACACATTGCCTTATGTTCAGAGTGAAAGGGGCACTACAGGATGTTTAAAGATATAAATATTCCTACACAAAAAAGCCTAATTTTAGCCAGCTTGGAGTCTGATAGAGTAGTAGAATTATATGATCAGTTTAATGTGGCATTAGATGAGTCTCTATCTTTGCACAGAGAGCATTTTTTTTCTAGCTGTCCTTTCAGGATTTCCCCTCCTTTGCCCCAGTTATTTCCTGTTTTTCACTGTCCTCTCCTCTCTGCATTCTGCAGTTCTGGCAGGTACTCTTTTCTTTTCTTTTTTTTTTTTTTTTAATGCTTTTTCTACTCAACAGAGGGCGCTCTTGCCCCTGGTTTCGCACTCCTGAGGAGGAATGTGAGGCAGTAGCACAGTGATGTCATTTAGCAGCAAGGCAGGGCTGCACTGGAGGAGGCGCCCAGAGGTGACGACGTTGGTGAGGAGGGCGGCGGGTGATTCCTCACATGTTTCTCCTCCCCGATGTGAGATTTCACAGATGATCCCTGAATTTGACCTTTCTTACGTCAGGTTGTATTAATGTTGAACTACAACCAGGCAGTGCATTCATCTTTGTCTCTCCTGGCGTGCGGTGTGGCTCGGTTTTGCTAGTAAATGTGATGTGTCAGTGTGGTCGTTTTCCATATGTGGCCCAGCTGCTGTTTTGGAAGTCATGTCAGCGTGGCAGCCGGCACAATACGCTCAAAGCAAATCAGTGTGCTGCTAGCAGACACCAGCCTTGTGTGTGTGTGAGAGAGGAAAAAGTGCTGACTCTCCTTGATGTACAGCGCTTTTTTTTTTTTTTAAAGCTTTGACTTTAGGAGAGAAAGAGAGCAGAGTCCCAGAGTCCCACAGCAGTCCACACTTCCTGTCTACCACCCTGCCACAGACACACACACACACACACACACACACACACACACACACACACACACACACACACACACACACACACACACACAGTGGTGTTAGTTACACTTGCATAAGAGCAGCAGAGGTTTAGAAATGTATATCGCATCAGGTCCCTCCCTCCCTCCTCATCTCTTGTGTATTCTCCTTTCATCATCTCTTCTGCATTTATCTGCTCTGCTTCTTTGCTCCTTCTCTTTTCTCTCCATCTGTCTGCCTCTTTCTGTCTTCACCTTTCTAATTTTGTCTTTCTCCATCCCTTTTTTTCTGGTTTTCCTCTTTTTGTCTGCATTTCAGAGGGTCTCTAATTTCCTTTGTGCCTCCATATTTGTATCTTTTGCTGTTTTCCACTTTTGTTCTCATCCTCCTTTATCACTCTGTCAGCCTCTCTGTCTAACCCTCTCTTCTCACTATCTCCCTCTCATCAGTCACTTCAAAAGCTGTTGTTGGAAATGAGACTAAGACAGGAAGCAGCAGAGGGAGAAAGAGAGATGGGGAATACAAGGGCAAGAGTTTTTCAGGGCAAAGTGAAAATACCAGCATCCTTGAAAGACTCTGTGATAAATGTAAAAACACACAGGATTACATGATCATAAAAAGACACACGTACATAATTTTGATGTCATTCCAGTGGAAAGTTTGGCATTCATTATGCATGTCTTACCATGTTAAATTTATGTTTGATTTACCAGTGTTACATCTGGGACTGCAGCAGAACTGCCTCTCAGCATCTCGTTTCTTTATCCAAGTTTGTTTTTTATCTGTAGTTGTGATGGATGCTTTTAATCTGGGAACAGCAGGAGGATGGAACAAAGATGGCGCTGCTCAGACTTTGGGGTCAGGGAGCCGATACTGGGGTCCTGGGATGAAGTGTTGTGCAAGTTCACACTTCACAAGAGCTAGTTCAACGTTCAGTTCACAGAGATTAAAATGAACTAGTTCATGTTCATAGTTCCTGATTTTGAATTTTGAATTAGAATTTTTGAAGTTTGCAGTCCCAAAAATGAGCTATGCAATGTTAATTTCTTCATTTTGATCTTATTTTTCAGTGGTGCATGATATTCAGGTTTTGTTTTTGTTTTTTTTCAATGATTTGAATGACCAAGATAACTTATATGCATAGTTATTAAGAACAGTTTACAACAATTTCAGACATTTTACCTCAGAACAGACAAAAAACTTTTTCAGCTGGGACCCTGGAAATTCCAACTTCCCAGTTCAAAGTAAATGCACCATAAAGCAAGAGAAGAGCATATATAACATGGATCCATTTGTCTGTCAGTGTAACAGACTCCAGTCTGCGGTGTAGCAAACGTCATACACCTCCTGCTGCATGATCAACAAAAGTTTTTAGGCTGTGTCACATCAAAATTTTTGTCTGTTCATTTCTCACAGGCTCTCTCTCTGTATCTTGGCTGTGAGTTGCATCACACCTCTTTATCAATTGATGGCGTGATTGTTGTTAATTCTCTCAGAAGTGAATGACATACATGTTCTGGAGCTGCAAATTGATTCATTCAGTTCACTGTTCACAAAAAACACAGGCATGTCCAATGAACGTCGTCTTTTAGGGTGTTCATACCCAACACTGCTGGCATGCAACTGTGTTGTGTTTACTCTCTTTAACTGCAACAAGGTCTCTAAAATCTGACAAAACAGTGCTACCATATCTTGGGCAGGACTGTAGTCTTCTCACGAAAGGTTTTTAGAAACAGAGAAAAAATCTTCGCCGTGGAGCCTCTGTCATTTATCAGGTAGTGATGTATTGTGATTAGCCTGCACTCCATCAGCTGTCAACATGAATCATAATAAACACTGACAAAACTATTAAGTCCTGTTGAAATATGACCAGCAGTAGTTTCATGCCTTTACTTTAAATTTTGCAAAAAATTAGGGTATCAATAAGCAGTATTGGTATCTGCAAAATCCTTACTATACCATCCCCACTAATGACCATTAATAACTATTTGAATCTGTAGACATTAACACTTGTCAAAGTGCACATCACCAGAACAGTAATCATTCCTGTGTAGCTTTTTATTTATTGAGCTTAAATGACACAAACTCTGATGCAGAAATGAGTGAAACTGAATGAAGAAGTGAACAAGGTCACTACATTTTCAGCAATATAATAGTTCATCATTATTACTGGTTCTTTTAATCTGTTTGAATACAGAGCATCCTTTTTGTAAAGTGGTTTTTAGTTTGTTAACCAAACAGTGGTCTTTATACAAGTGTCCTACTAAACTTCAAGTGTGTTGTGTCATTGCTTTTTATGTCTTATTTTGGAAAATGACTCTGTATGACTCTTGTATCATCCCTGTAGGGCTTCCTGATTGGAGCACGACCAGAAAATGCATGTGAGCCCATCGAGCCCCCGCCGAGGGACAACTTGACAGGCGCTTTCATCGTCCTCATCAAGCGCTTTGACTGCAACTTTGACATCAAGGTACTGTGTTAACACTGGTTGTTGTTGTTCTTGTCTTTCCTCCTCTTCCTCTCCTTGTCTTGTGGTGTGTAGTTATTGTCAGAGATGGATGTCCTTTGTGACTAAATCACACCCCACCCTTAACCAATCACAAACATCTCTAGTTTTAATCTAAACATAATTGTTTTAACTTCAAAGTACGATATAACCACTTTTATTCTGATCTCTAAACGGGTACTGACTGTACTACTAGAACAATTGCTGTGTTCCAAATTGCGTGCTTTTTCTTTTTACTTCTAGTACACACTGCAGCTGCCCTAACAAAATACTGTACTGTACTGTTGCGTGCAATATGCATGCAATTGGGACATACTACCTTGTAGTAATAGTGTTCCTTGAACATTAACCCTCTTGCTCGTATATGTGTTGCAGTTTGTAGTGTGAAATTTGAAGTAAAAAGAAGAATAATGCAATTTGGAACGCAGCATCAAATGAGCAGTCATCGTGAGGTGCAGTGTGTCTTAAGCTTCGCAGAGCATTATGGGTCAGAATAGTTCAAAAAGTATAGTGGCTTGCATACTCTAAAATGCGGCCTGATACAGTAGGATATCCTGGTATATCTGGCATACTGCATTTGAAATACTACATTAAATATTTACCTGGCATACTAAATAGTATAGTAATGTTGGTATTGGAATGCACCCTATGTGCAGCATTGTTGGTGCATTGAATTATGGCTTTTTTTATTTCACAAACAGGCCTCCAGTGGTTGTTTAGTGAAAGTTTAGTTTTCTGGAAATGGCATTTTAGTGCATAGCAATACCTGGAAGTAATTGAAAACATCTTTTACTTCAGCAGCTGTTAATTTATAAGGGCAGGCTGCCAGAACTACAACAGTGTGTGCGAGACCTCCCACTGCATTTATATCAGTAGGTGGTGTTTCAGAGTTAATTTCTCTGGCGCTCTTAGATCAGGTGGTTGGGATGGGAAAACAGGAAGCGGCCATTTCCCTAAATATAATTTCCTGCATGAGCATCTATCCTGCTCCACCGCCTTTGTCTTGTTAGTCTCCTCCTGCTGCTGCAGTTTTTGTGTGTGATGTAGGGTTGAAAAGTTTGCCTAATACGTCAGTGAATCAACGGAAAAGATGGAGAGAGCTGATCGCTATGAGTCAAGTGAGGCATCAGGCCACGTGCAGTGCAGAGAGGGAGGAGTGCATTAGGAGTGTCGCAAAGTTCAGCACCAGAGAGGAGGAGACAGATGTGCAGACAAGAAGATGAAGAAATGGAAATGAAAAAGAGGAAGAGATAGTCTGTATGAATGACCTTACAGAACAAAAGGTTATTTAGGGTGATAACCTGATGAAGGTCTGTGCACCAAAACATTGTTATTAAATACATCTGACTGTATGTGAAGAAGACAGTGTGTGACAGTATTTTGTTCTGCATTGTCAGGTGTACAAAAGTTCTGCTCCTTGCTGTGTAAATGACCTGCCAGTAAAAGAAGGAGTATGACAAAGCACCTAATCTTAGTTAAAGCCTGACTAACCTTTGCAAAGTCACCCACTGTGGCTATAAATTAACCCAGGACTTTAAAGTAAACTGTGTTGTTGGCAGTTTTGAAGTAAAAACATGACATCAATTGTTTATTTGCATACAAATGGAATTTTCTGCACCATTTTATGCCTCTGAAAGTTTCATTAAATAAATGTCAGTAAGAATGAAATCATATTAAAAATGACAACCAAATTATTATTAAAAGCGTTTTCTTTTGGGGACATTTGAGACTTTGATGACACATTTGTTTTTTGCTTACAAAACTTCAAGATTTTAAGTGTGGATGCTTTTTCCCAGGACCCTCAGGCATCCTGAATTGTTGCAAGATACTTAAGTAGTGAACGCATTACCAAGGCCCATGTGATTACGCAACGAAAACTTCAAATTTGTGGTCTGGACACTTGATAAATTTGGCAATAGAGTTGGCAGCAAGTGAATTAGTGAGTTTTATTATTAACACAGCAGCCTCTGCTGACTCCTTAAGAGGATTTGTCCCTGAAGTAAAATGATTCAAAGTTAGGTTTTCCCTGTTTGTGTTTATGTACTCTCATTTTTTTTCAGTTTTGCACTTAAGTAAACAAATATTGTCCTCAAGAGCACTTCTTCAGGAATTTAATTCTTTCAAATGGTTTATTCCTTTGTTTTTACTTTTTTAGTGTTTTAGTAACTTATACTTCACTTGTTGTTTTTACTATATCAATTTTACTTTACTTATTATGTATTTTCTGTTTTTGTTTTTATGTCTTCATGAAGCACTTTGTAACCTGTTTTTCAAAAGTGTTATATTATTGTTGTTGTTGTAGTTGTAGTTGTTATTATTCGATTACCACATATGCGGGAAGCTTGCTTCCTAAATGCATCTTAAACCTTGTGGAGTCAGAATAATATAGAAGAAAGAATATAGAGAAGAGGGGAGGAGATGAGGGGAGAAAAAGGAGCTAGGGGTGAGAGAGTGAGAGCAGGGATGAGTAATGGGGTGAAAGAGAGGAAAGCATGCAGCCTCTTGGCATCTTTCTCTTTACCTCTTGCCATCTCTCCATCTTTTCTTCTCATACTTTTCAGTCTTACCTTCTCCCTCTTTACCTTCTTGGTTGGTCACCAAGTTCATTCGTTCTCGTATTTCCTGTCTGTCTTTATTTTTCAGTGTATTTTGGTCTCCATGTTGCACATTCTCTCTGCTACTTCTTACTCTTTTTTTTTCACTGTATTGTAACTCTGAAGCAGCCATGCAGCCTTATATGGTCTCACTGCATCACACACTCACTCAAACACACACACACACACATACACACACACACACACACACACACACACACACACACACAGAAACATGTTGACGGACAAAGCAGTGAGGTGTTCGTTTTTCTGGAGTGTAACCAGACTCCACTCCACATAGCAGACGCACAGTGTATACATAATACACACACACACACACACACACCAGGCTGCCTAAACTATGTCAGATTTGCCATTTAACCTCCTGCAGCCCTTAAAAGAGCAGCTGTGACTTGTTGAAGTTTACTCTGATTTCTTTTTGTTGCTAAGGGTCTGGTGGCATTTTAGTGCAGACTTATAAAAACATTAATGTCATAATGTTCTTTCAGCACCACATTTTGATGTGTTTGATTAGTTTTTTTTAATTGACTGTCAAGTAAAGATACCAATACCATCTGCATCTTAAGAGGTAAAAAAGGATTGATTGAGTTTTTGTTTTTCATATAATCACACATTTAATATATATTATAATAATATAACATTTATATGTACTTTTTTGGCTGGAGTTTAGATTGGGACTTCACTTTGAACAGTTGTCATAATTTTGGAGTTTTCTTAGTGATCCACAGTAGAAGTTTCACAACCTCTTCTAATTAAAGCAGAAATGAAGCTGATGTTTCCTTGAAGGCCATGTTGCAGTGAGATTGGTGCTTCTTGTCCTTTTAACCTCCATTCTGTGTTTGTTTGTCGTCTTTTGGCTTTACTGTGACAGTTTTTTTTTTAATCTCTCCTCACACCATCTGCTCTGGTGAGAAAGGTGATTGCAAGGTCAGTAGTTGGGAGGCAGTAGTTTTTTACTGTTAACTTTAAAATTTGTTGAGTATAGTGTAAAAATATTTGGTAATTGTTTCATTGTGCTTACCAATTGATGTGTTATGGTAACTGAATACCGTTTTCCTAGAGGGCTCTCATTTATTTCATATCCTGCCAAAAACCACCTTTTTTCTTGTTTGCGTTCACATTGTGTGACCGACTACATGAAGGGCTCTCAAATGTATTTCTCAAAGGTCCTCATTTAATTGTTTTTCAGTGAACTCTGCAGCAACAACACACAGCACCCTGTGCAGCAGTTGCCATGACAATGTTGTAAACAATGGGGAAATATGGTAGCACTTACACTCCATAGTCAAGATCACTAACATTGTATGGATGTATAGAGAAAAGGACTGCACATTATGGTAAAAGAAATCATTTTGGGATTATTTTTACAGATATTTTAATTGCAATATGATTCATGATTAGTAGGAATGAGCATTATTGGATCAAAATTTTAATTTTCACTGAAAACTGTTAAAACCTTGATGATGGGACATTTGTTGGTGGCTGTAAAAAAAAATGTATTTTTTTTAATTTGGAGAACAAGATTTGTAGGCCAGGGCATCGCTTCAGCACAACAGTACTTTATCATAATGCTGTTTCATCACATTTTAAATCAAGAAATTGCAGCCTCTGCGATTTGGATACTGCACTTGACCTTATTGTGATTTCAACTGTATTTATTATGATAATGTTAATTGCGAGAATTTGTTTAAAAATATAAAACCTTATACTTAATAATTTATTCATAACAGGAGATATTTGCTGGGTCTAGATGCGAATCTTGGTCCGGACTTTGTAAAGACCTGTGTAGTTATACATGCTAGTGTCTTCATCTCTGTCCACTTGTCCCATAGTCCCACTGAGATGGTTTCATGCAGGAAAAGTAGATTTTCTAGGCTGTGGGAAAGTTTTACTAATGTTAAATCCTGGTGGCTTCAAAATTCATCATAGGGTGTGTCCGGGTGGTTAAGATGCATACCATGTCACCACAACATGGGACCTTTGTTGCATGTCAAAATCCCCCCCCTGCATTTCCTGTCAGCATCTCTGTCACTTTAAAAATGCCAGGCAGAAATGCCATCCAAAATAAAGAGTATTATCATTATTATTATTATTATTATTATTATTATTATTATTATTATTATTGTTGTTGTTGTTGTGGTTGTTGTTGTTGTTGTTGCTGTTGTTGCTGTTGTTGCTGTTGTTTCCAGAGTTTTTTTTATTTCATTTTAGTTTTTTACTGTTTGAAAAGGTTAAAAAGAGATAGATAGATAGACAGACAGACAGACAGACAGACAGACAGACAGACAGACAGACAGACAGATAGATAGATAGATGGAATATTTGTCAGGGCAAAGATTTAAAAATTCAGAATAGGTATTACAGCTACGATGTCTCCTCCTGCTTGTTGTTTTGAGAAATTTGACCAAATTGACAAAGATTAAAAAATACACAGGGAACGTCTTTTAGTTTATTTTTATTTTAGTTACTTTTATAAGTGCACAATATCATTTTAGTTACTTACAAACAAGCAGCAGGGCTGACTCAGTGTGTTTTTGTGTTTACTGCTGTAGTTAAATTTCTCATCAGCACTCATAAAGATGAAAACTAGTTTAAATTGGCACATTTTGATTGGGTTGGTTTGACAGTCTATTGGAAACTGGAGTCTGTCTTAAGTTTGTGTGTTAGACGGTCTTTCTCTCTTCTTAAATTCTTTATCTCCTTTCCAGCCTGTTTTTTTCCCCCTCTCCTCCCTCACTCCCTGTCCTCGATTTCCTCCCATTGGTCTCCCTTGTATTTGCCTCTTACACACACACTCACTGTCTGTCTGTGAGGTCTGTCTGGCTGTGCTGTCTGACTTCTGTCACTGCCTTCATGATTGCTCATATCTACACACATCATCACATGCGTACACACACACACAGAGCTACCTCTGCCTCTGTTGTTGCCTTTGGCAGTCTTTGTCTCCCCATCACTCTCGTGGCTGCTTTTCCTTCTTTTGTCGCACCGTTGTCTTTTTTTTTTTCTCTCTCTCTCTCTCTCTCTCTCTCTCTCTCTCTCTCTCTCTCTCTCTCTCTCTCTCTCTCTCTCTCACACACACACACGCACACACATACACACAGTTGGTCACTAGAATTCAGCTGTATACCTTGAATACCTCTATCTCTCGCACACATATATACACAGACTCACACACACTCCCTCCCTCCCTCAGTCAGGCTCAGTTCCCTCCAGAAGCTGCAGGGAAACAAAGGAATAATAGATTCCATCTTGACTGAGACGAGGCACTCGTGTGTGTGTGTGTGTGTGTGTGTGTGTGTGGTGCAGGGGTGTCACCCCCCCCAAAATATGCCCGCTGTTTCGTCCCGTTGCCTCCCATCTCTTTCTGCCCCTCCGAAGCCTCTTTTAGCCATTAGCATCCTGTGAGCTCTGGCTCTGTGGCTGTAATGGGCAATAAAACGGACACTCACCCACTTAACCCTCCGTCAAGTGTTAGCTCCTCCACACGTGTGTGCGTGTGTGTGAGGGAGAGAGTGTGTTAAAGAGATCGTGTGTGTGTTGCGATACGACATGACAGAGAGGAGGTCGAATGTCGGGAGAGAGAGTCTGAGATAGGGAGGGGTGAAGGGGTTCAAGTGAAAGGGTGTTAATAGGGATGCTCACCCTTTGTGTATGTGTGTGTTTGAGAGAGAGTGTGTGTGTGAGAGAGATGGATGGAGATAGAGAGAGAGAGAGAGAGGGGGGAAAACATTCCTCCATGGTTTTTCCTTTTAGAAAATAAATCTCCAGGGAGAGACATAGGGTTTGCACTTCCTGTACACTGGGATTCTTTGGGGTGGTGGGAGTTGGATGGGATGGAGTGTATGTGTGTGGGTGTGGGTGTGTGGTGGGGTGGGGGGTGGTCATTGGTGACCTTCCTGACCCTTCTGGGAGGGGAGGGGGTTAAACAGGAAACCCAATACCCTTTTCCTCCCCTTTGCCTCTCATGAACACCCCCTGTGCCTCCCTTGGTTCTTTGCAAGATTTTTTGCAGTCTGTCTGTCCCACTGCTGCCCTCCAATAACACACACACACACACATACACAGACATACATTAAGACATAATGTTCTAGTTATGTAACATGTACTGAGATATGTCGTGCTCTGTAAAACCACGTTGTTCCCCTCTTTCTTCTCTCTCTCCTTTTTGCTGTCTTTTACTCATTGAGTCTTGCTCTGCTGCCCTCTGTCTGTCTTAGTTTTATTTTTGATTTCCTCTTCTTATCTTTTCTTTATGCTAGTTCCATTGATTAAACTGTGGATGTTTACTGGATGAAGTTGAAACAACTTCAGAAGACAGTTCATTAACATATTTTCCCTAATGTGTTTTTGGAGTGATTATGTGGCTGTTTATGTCAGCCCGGAAGATGGATTTGAAAGGAAAGACATAAAGCTTCTGATGGGCAGAAATGGAGATAAATCTAAATTTATTGGGATATTTTGTGTTACTTTAAAGTCAACCTATGCATTGGACATCTTAAAGGCTACCTGTGGAGTTCCTGCGTTAATGTAGCTGCTTTTTTATGAGTGTGTCCAACTTTTGTTGATATCATGCATGTGTGTAAGGACACACATGCGCATGTGCTCATGCAGGTAACAAAGCACACAGTCTTGCTAATGGCTTCACACCATTCCACTCATCAACAGGTAGTGGTAACACCAATGAAGTTGGGAAAGAAGAACTCATTTTATATATGGACAGCTGGGAACACCATGAATGCATATTAATTCTGTTTATACAACTTTCTGATGTAAACTCAGATGATGCACTACAAGCATGCAGTAGATCAGCTTCTGTATTGGCTGCCTGGACAAGTCTGTTTTTCCAGACCTTAGTGGTCCCTCACTCGCAAAAGCAGAAAGTATAATACTGTCTTTGTTAATGTGGATGTAAACAATGCTGGATTTTAAATACTTATAAAATTCCCTTTGCAATATTTTTATGAGGAAGGAAAAGCACTCAACACATTGGTTAGACTGCAAGGAGGCACAGTAGGCGTTTCGGTACCACTGAATGTAAACGCAACTTTTGTTTGTTTATAAGAAAACTCCATATGGTGCCTTTAAGCTGCTGGTCATACCAGACCAAGTAAGACTGCAGCAGCAAAACTTCTAGGTGTATTGAAATGAGTAAGGTTTTGTTTTTTGACTATCAATTCAAGTTTGTTGTGGAGAAAATGTGTTATTTCTTAGGTCAAACTTACATAATCTCATTTCAAATTAAACCTTCAGTAAAAGTTTTTTTGTCTAGATGTGGACAGTAGAAACAGCAGTTGTTTATTTACCTAGAAGAAATGTCACAAAATTATAAATCATTTGAAGACATGTTTGTGTCCACCCGATGAATTGAAGTCCAATATTCACTCTCTTTTTAGCCCTTTGTTTGGCTCTTCAGCTGCTTAACGCTCCACTAAATTCACTAGCTAGTCGCTACCTGTATGACTGCTGTTTAGTGCTGAGCAGGTAGTGTACAGTGTTTTTTAGAGCATTTTCTTTGAAAGCAGCTGCCTGTTAGGGGCAAAAATGATGCTATGAGAGCAGTGAACAGTGTGAACCATAACAGTGAGGTTGTGGACTGAACAGCTAAACCTTGAGCTGAAACTATAAAGTTCTGTACAACCGTGAAGATGTGGCTCTGCAGACTCATCACTACGAGTGACCCCTTTCACAATGTCACATTGTCATGACACATTGTTATTGTAAAGGAGATTAAAGGAGAATAAAACAATGTATGAATGGCCCATCCTCTGTTCTGTGTATTTCTAATGACCAGAACATTGTGTAAACACACCCAGTGGCTGGTAGAGGTGACAGCTTTTTGCCTGGTGGAAAATTCCCCATTTGAAATCTGTTGTAGGTCATGCTATGAAACATGCCTGGCAAAGGGCAAGTTCAGACTAAACTTTGTCCAGTCTGGTATAAATGAATGCCTTTTGTCTTGTCAGGAAGCTGTGAACTTGATGTGACAGGGCAGAGATCAGTCATCACACTGTAAACAATCCTCTCCATTCAAAACCATTTTCCAGAATAGTTCACTGTAACACTGTATGGTTATGATACAGACATGAGCTGGCCCGATAATTAGGTCAGACCAATATAACCATAAACTGCGTGATATAACAATGAGATAATTTAGAAACAGAGATGCCATTACATAGTTTATCTAACAGAGAGCTATGACTAGTTTATTATTCAGCTATTAAATATTCCCCTCATCACATATCTTGGTCACAGTTATTTACTAAACAGTTTTAAGGTGTTTCGTTTTATTATTACTCATTTATCCTTTAAAAATATTCAGATAAGGGACAGCCCTGTAGCCCATTTGGTAGAGCGTCCGTCCCATGTACGGAGGCTGTTGGTCCTCTGCAGCGGCCACCGGTTCGACTCCTGGCTGTGGCCCTTTGCTGCGTGTCATCCCCCCTTTATTTTCAGGTGATTCTACACTAATGAAAACATACTAATTTGGCAATTTAATCCCTGTGAATCTTATGCACTGGACCTTTAAAAGCTGGTATTCAAATACCAGCATATCTAAGATCAGAGTAGAAAAAGAAGGAAAATATCACTATACTCCATCAGTATAATAACATAGCCATGAAAGAATATACTCACAAAATAATGTTAAGTATTAATAAATCCCTGTCTTTAATAATAGCCTGGTCCTGGCGAGATTATAAAGGCTTTAGACACTTTTCATGCATACTTTAACCTGTATTCTTGTAAGTGATTTTCTCCCGAATTGCTACCTGGATCACTACAACAAATGTAGACCTTGAGGTGGTGAAAACCCAAAATTAACTAATTAAAATCAAGCATGAGGTGGGCTGTATGTATCTTGTGAGCCCAGACAGTGAGACTGTGTATTTAGGCAGATTTGCTTATCCATGTTTTAACCTTTATTACAGTAATTTTGTGTAATCACATGAGTAGTAGCTTAATCTCTCTAATTTTCTGTTTAGCACAAATTAAAGTTTATAATCAGTTCCAGTGGAAATGCACTGAAAAAAGCAATGTGATGCATGTGGTGATGTAATCTGCATCCCTGACAGTACACAGAGTGCCATCGATTGACAGCCGATCCATCCAATTGAAATGTTTCTGAAGGAATCCAGTGAATAAGGAAAAAAGGCTGAGGTTTAAGTCCCTCGGCTTATCTTTAGGTGTGGTTCCGCCAGGCTCCTTCAGGATATTATCCAGAAATCAAACATGTCTGAATAGATCTCTGACGAGTGGGGAGTGGTCACAAGGACCTCGTTTTGCCAGGAACAGTATAATCTGTCCAGTCAGCTTCCGAGTATAATTGTCTAGTGTCAGTTTGCTTTTACCAGCTGCAGCTTAACTTGGTCAGCGTTTGTTCTGGTGGCTGGTAATTTCCCATCTATCCTTGCTTCCTACCTCTGCCTTTACAGTAAGTGCATTCCATAGTGTGGCCTGTTTGTGCTACACTGACCTCACCGCCCCCAAGCTACACACACACACAGACACACACTGGCCTCAGTCTTTATTCAAACAGCGTTCTAGCTTCCTGCACACGCTCACTCAGTCTCATGACAGGGTATGACTATGGCTGACTGGATGTATGACTAGCTCGAGTGTGTGTGTGTGTGTGTGTGTGTGTGTGTGTGTGTGTGTGTGTGTGTGTGTGTGTGTGTGTGAGTGTGTGTGAGAGAGAGAGAGAGAGAGAGAGAGAGAGAGAGAGAGAGAGAGAGAGAGAGAGAGAGAGAGAGAGAGAGGGAGAGAAGGCATTAGCTATATCTCCTAGCTATACCCTCCCTTTGGCATAAAGGAGACACACACGTACACACAACCTGTAGCCTATGTATGACATATACACGTACACAGTTGGCACATTTATTTAGAAATTACCATCAGACAGTCTCCTTTCTTGAAAACTGTTTTAAAAATGTTTTGCTTTTACTTATAAAAACACAGGTATCTCACATTTGAGCTTTTTTTTTTTTTTTTTAAATCACACACCCACCCTCATACAGACAGATTCGGCTACGTAGATTGAAAGTAAGGTTGCCAAAAGAATCAATACTAAAGCAACACAATAAGTTACGTACATATAGTATTTTTTAATTATAGAATCAGAATAGGGTCAGCCTCTTCTGCTGCAGCCTAAATGCACAGAGAGATAACTTTTCGCTGCAGTACCTTATTCTGTCTGTATGTGGCCTTAGTGCTCATTCATGACCTCAGTTCATGTCAGTCGATATTGTCCTGTCTGAAATCTGGCTTGCAGCTTAAAAAAAACAAAAAACAGGCAGTGTTCTGTGACTTTCTGTACTTGCACTGTGTAGAGGTCTTAAATTAAAAAAAAAAATCTGTTTTGTGTTCTTAGGAAAACGTGAATATCTTTTTTTTTATACTGCTATCAAAATTTAAAATTCTGTCATCATGATAACTCAACTGGAAGTAAATAAGGTTTTGTTTGCTTGAGGTTTTTGCTTTTTTTTGCAACACAGCTAATGCACTTAAATGGAAGATGGAAACACTTTTTCCTGAATAAGTTCAGATGTACAAACACCAACTCACATGACTGATGAGCTGTTTCCACTCTGACAATCTCCTCATCTCTCCTACAGATCTCTAATACATCCTTGATCGCTCTATACAGATCTGATGGAAACTCTCTCACATTAATACATGAAACAAATAGAAATGTCTTATTTCTATTGTGTTTTCTACACTGTTTTTCAGCATTTGAGGTTTGAATGGCGCTCTATTAATCACATCACCGCGTTGCGCCAATTTCTGCTATGCAACAGTGTAATGTTTTTTGACTTGAGAAATTTTGCGATGCATTTGGATGGAAACATGGTTTCCACCTGTTATTCTGGCAGACGCTTTTGTCCAAAGCAACATACAAATGAGGCAAAAAGACTATAAAAAACATTTGAATAAATATATAAATCAACGACAAGCAAAAATTCTTAAGTAAAAACAGCACATTTAGACAAGGAAGCAACATTACCATGTGTCATAGGTATCTTTATGGCACCTTTTGTGCAAAAATAGTCTCTCTCTTACACAGTGAAGTGAGTTTCATGAATTGCAGCGGTGTTGTGTTATCAGTGTACATAGCCTCTCCCTGCAGTTTGCAGTTTTATTGAACTCTTTATCTAATCAGCCGTCTGGACCTTGAAACTAAAACCCGGCTCAGCTCTGTGCAGCGCAGCATTCCTCTGAAACAGTAAGGAGAGAGGAGGGAGGGTGGGATGAAGGAGAAAGGGGGAGGTTGAGAGTAATGGCGGGAGGGTGGAAATATCAAGAGAATGGGCTGGGCAGATTTCTGGAGAAGTTGGCAGCCGGGGTGATATAACAAGGGTAATGAGAGCAGGAGGAGGGTAGATTTAGAGAAGAGGTAGGTAGGGAAGAGGAAGTGAAAGACGGGGAGTTTAGGGAGGGAGAGGAACTTAGAGGAGAGGAAAAGAGGGGAGGAGAAGTAAAATAGGAATGGTGGGAAGAGAAGAGAATAGGGGTCGGGGAGAAGAGAGGAATGAGAGCATGAGGGTGAATGAAAAGATGGGAGGAGAAATGAGTGGATATGAAGATAGAAAGATAATTGGGAGACGGTTAAGGGAGGAGGAGAGAGGAGGAAATGAGGACCTCATTGGAAGCTGCTGTCCAAACAGTAGAGCAGCAGAACAGAGCTTATCTGTATCTGATACAGTTTAGGGAAATTTACCAGGAAAGGTGTTTTACAGATCTCCAAATTGCCTTTTTTCATGTTAACAACAAACCAAGTGCACCTTTCGTTTTGTGATAGTATTTTTTACACCTGACGGAAGGTGTATTTTGCGCAATATAAATGAAATTGAGTTGATCAATTTATTGACTTATTTAGTTCATGTCTGAAAATTAGGAGAAGAAGGAGAGTAAAGCGATGGACATGGGGGGAAAGGTACAGGTAGAGATGAAGGAAGAGGAGAAAAGGAGGATGAATTGGGGAAGGGGAAGATGTTGGACATCTGGGGCGAGGCAACCAGGCCCAAATAGAGACGAAAGGGCAGCTGCTGTCAAATAGTAGAACGAACATTCAGAGACAGCTTCAGGACACACTTCAGTAACATTACAAGTAACAGTCGTTGGTTGAGAATGAGAGTATGACTGGCCATGGTAAGTGACGTGCAAGAAATAATGTTATAGCCTGTTGTTAATACAGAGGTTTAGAATAAAAGGTTGACTGTCATCATCATGGATCAGAATGCATGGAATCAGCCAGGAAACTTTAATCCTCTGAGCAAAGGTTTATTTTCTCAAAAAAACTCAAAGGAAATGCACTCATGAACGTAAAGGGGGGCTAAACACACACAGGCTATTGAATCTGAAAGAACAAACAAAACAAAAATTAAAACTTAAGTCAAATTATTATCATGTCTGTCGTAAAAAAATAAAGATAAATAAAGTTCTTACTTGAACTAATTAAACTAAATAAGACAAACTCTGCACCACAACAGTGGTGAAAGAGTGAGTGAGAGGATGTGAAGTCTGTAAATAAGGAGTGATCAGGGAAATGAGAACTAACAAAGGATGAAAACAAGAGCCAACTAGTGATGAGGGAAGGAAGAGGAAAAATGAAAAATGAGGGATGTTTACTATACCTATCTTTTTTTTTTTTGCTCATTAGCTGGCTAAATTATGGATTAATAAATGAACTTGATGATGTTTGCCATTGCATTCAAGTTAGCTCTACGAGACTCAACATTAGTTTATGTTATTATGACCATCAGCTAATGTTACATATAACATGTAAAAACACGAACTCATATGAATGATGTTATGTAATGGAAGCTAAAATAAGTTCCAACTTAAGCCTTCATAAAGCTACATAAGCTACATAAATAATTTGGGCATTCTCAGTGGTGTAACTGGGAAACTGGGCATGCTTGTTGTCATAAAAATGGATCATAAAATTGTGGTGTTTTTGCAACCTCAGTGTAGAAGGTATAGGATGTTTATGACTTTTGAATTATCTACTGCTTCGCCTTTGAAACACAACTCGAGCCACTCCCAGTGTTGTGCAAGTTCACAATTAAAAAGATCCAGCTCAAAGTTCAGTTCACAGAGATTAAAACGAACCAGTTCACATTAATAGTAAATAATTCTGAATTTTGAACACACAAGTCACAATCCCAAAAATGAACCAGTCAGAGCCAGAGAAGCGCATCTTTAAATGTTCTTATCAGCAATCACATTGATTCCAATAATCATAAAAAATGTTGAATGTCATCTCTGATAATCAGCCAGGCTGAAAGTCTGAGAAGCTAGGGATTTCCTAAGATATTTTCTGTTTCTTGCGCTGATTATGATATAACACATGGTCAGAGCTGATACTGAGCAAAGACCTGAGCAGTAAAATGAGATCCTGCCCCAACCTGATTAGAGTATAGTTTGGATCCAGCCCAACTCTGGGTGGAGTTTCGGTTTCTCCCAACCAAGTGGACAAGGGACATAGTGGACTTACATAAGTGTTCGGTTTCGCAATTTTCTTCTTAGTCTCACTGCCGTCAACCTATTCAGTAGATGTTTTTCAAGTCAGGTTCTCCTTAGTTACACCTTCCACGATGAGGTCCAGAAACATTTCTAATAAACTTATAACATCCACTATAGTTTTTCATCATTTAATGTGAGAAAAAGACATTTGCTGGATCTCGACTTGCATGTGACCTGAAACACTCGCATTGTGTGAGAAAGTTGTGCTGTGCTGCTCAGACTCATTTACACAAAGCTCAGGTCAAGTCTGCTCTATGCAAATGGAGACCAGTGACTGCAACAAGCTCGACGCTGCTCATTTGTACTGCCTGAACTTCGCAGGATGGCAGTGAGTCAGAAAAATGCATATGAAAGCAGGCGAAGGAGGAGAGGACAGTTTGTGAAGGAAAAAAGGAGAGGAAGAGAAGGATTTTACGGACAAGAAGATGTCAGTGGTGGAAGAGGACGAAGAGGGGCAGCTAAGGACAGTCAGTGTTTTAGCTGCAGCACTGCATGAGGAGGCTGTGGAGTGTTGGCTGCAGATACACACAAGAGAGAAGATGCAGTAATTATTGACACACACACACACACGGTGGTGATGCAGCAATAATTAGTGATGTTATCAGCAGTCTCTGTCCTCACCATCAGTTGTATAGACACTAGTATAGAAGTGGAAAAGGCGGATATAACCTGTAAGCACGCATATTTAACGTCATAGGTGTCATTTTTATCATATCTTTAGGTAGATTGTGCAGATAAATTGTTATTTAATTAATCTATATATAGCACATATAATAATAATAATGTATAATGAGCTTTTAACAGAATCTACTCACGACAAACAGCTTTACAGAGTGTGTCCTGCTCTTGAGTCCAGCACCAATGAGTCAGGCAGCTCCAGGTGGCACCGTTTACACACCTCCAGTCAACTGTGACCAATGAGAGTCAGGTTTTGCACACACACAAACACACACAAATATCAATAGTGAAATATTTTTTGTGTTTTGCTGTTTTACAGTTGACTGAAAACTTTTTTTTCCCCCCCCAAGCAACACCTTCCTTCATTCTCACAGACATCCTGGAAAGAGGAATTTCTGTTTCTTATGGAGGCTTTTAATGAAAAAGGGGTTCATTTTTTAGAACAGCCTAACTAACATACCTTGAGAAAATCATTTGTGAAATATTCATTTTTTGTGCTTTTGTAATCAAGTTTCAAATTGGACTAGGTAAAGCTAAATGCTGTGGTCCCATTGTGTTTGAAAATGTGAAATTTGTTATTTTGATTCTTTAAAAGTCACCAGAAGGCAGTAAACAAATCGTATCAAACCTTTTCTGGGGGACTACCCTCCAGACCCCCTGCTTTGGTTTCACAATCCTCCCTAATAATGAGGTCTCGCAGTTGGAAAGTATTTAGGGCTTATATGTGGCACTGTGTTTTTAACCCTCTGACAAAAAGCCTGTGGAACTTGTTAAGTTCACTCACAGGGCTCCAAAAACAACAGCCAATTAAGCAGAGTCCAATTTGTCCTTTAAAAATCCATGATTGGTCAACTTCATGAATAAAACCTTACAGTGCTTGTGCTTTAGGCCAAGTTAAATTTTGGTCAGCACGCCACAGGGTGCCATGCTGAGAAAACAAGCATCAGAAGCTTAATATGCTTCTACTTTGGTTTATATCCAGAGCCTGATACAAAAATGGAAAAATAATGTGGACTTTGGAAGGCAGGAAAAGGGAACAGAGCTAGAAGTTTCTGCAGCCAAGTCATGCTGTCACATGATAAAAAAATATGTAAAGATGCCCTTGAGAGAGGAACTTTTTCAGTGTAGTTCCATTATAGCTGTACAGGGCAGCTGCCATGTGTCTAAATGTGAAACTTTGGCCTTGAACAAAAGGGAGAAGAATAGTTTTTTCTGTCATTCATTTGGTAAAAAAAAAAGATGCTAAGAAGTTCAACCAAAATGTGAAAGTCTATGTCTAGTTCTAATGTTTTACCACCATAATGAAGTTGGCAGGATTTTTATTTGGTCCCACAGGGATTACTGCAATTAAGTGGTGTAATGAAGGCTGTTAAATTGACATAGATGATGGTGCCACGGCGCACAATGGTCTGCAGATGGTAGAAGAGCATGGGCTTGTGTGTGTGTGTGTGTTTATAGCCGCACACTTTCTCTTCATTGATTTTTTTTTTTTCTAGAGGTTTCACATCTCATTTTCCCTTTCTCCCTCTCCTTTTTTCTGCCTCTCCGTCTCTTGTTTTTCTCCCTCTCTTCAGGCTTTCAGGAATGCATTGAATGTTCTTATCTTTGCCCATGCAAACACAAGGGTGAGCCAGCAGCAGAGGTTGAATTCCTCTGCAGATCCCAGGCAGACAGACCGCACCACACACTGGCATCTAGACAGCCTACAGCCAAATGGGCTCTTTACTGTTACTGTAAAATATCCCTGAAAAGACACTCAACCAAACTGTAGACCAGCCTGTCTGTGAACACCTTTTTTGTCCACCCTCTACTGTCAGCACTCACATTTGATTATTTTACCTGCCGAGCTGATTCTAGGAAGTAAAGCATGATGATTGGTTACAGGGACACATTTACTGTTGCTACTATACTACTACTATTACTAATGACCTGTATTAACCACAACTGGGCAATATTTGTCTTGTGGCTGCTGTTGCATTAGTTTCCTATTTGCATGACTTGATTTACAATGACCTAGCTGTCAAGATGTAAGATGATGCAAACTATACATACCACATCAATGTTGAGCGCTGTAGTGTTTAACTTATCCTGCATGGAACCAGATAAGCTAGATAAGTCAGGTTTGACATATCAAATAAATCATTGCGTATCAGAGGTTATAGACTTGTAGCTGCGTTCAGACAGGCTTGAGTCCTGCATGACAAAACACAACCTTCTTTTTTTTTCTTTTTTTTTAAAGGAGCAGAACCAGTCTGACTTTGTGACAGCAAGACACAAACTCCATACTTTTGTTTATCTTGCGCTTGTCATGATGAAAGATAAAATATTTGCCATTGTGTTACTTTCTAGAATTGTAAGCCCTGTCTACAGGCTGTGGCAGTAAGGATTTTTTTTCTTACTGCAGCGACAAAGCAACATATTCCAGCAGGATGGCTTTGACTTTCCTCTACTACCTGAATAATCATGTTTTTATTGGACGTTACTGCAGTGCGTGCAGTGTGCAAGCAGGCTGAGAGTGACGGTGCTACTAATGGAGCAGAGCAATAAGTTATCAACCTGGCAGTAAATGTACAGTACAGGTTAAAGTGTGTCAATTAATAAACGCTGCAGCTTCTCAAGACCAAGAAAAGTCTCAGCTGTTTCTCAACAGCTGGAAAAGTTAAGGGAGTTGGCCCTGATGTAAGCTAGGCAAGAAATACTAACGATAACGGTACCTTTGTGCCTACAGTGTTAGCTCTGAGGTAATCATATCCCTTTCAGAAGCTTTGTAATCTGGACTTAAACTGCAGTGTCTTGTTTGAGACTTATTAAAAGAAACCCATAATGATAAATCCAACACAGAATGTCTTCTATGGTTATTTATCCAGTTTTCCATCTTGAAAACAGCTGTTGTTGTTAGTATGTTGTCAGCCGCCCACTGGCAATCCCAAAATGCCTTGGGTTGAGTCTGTCAAACAATCAGAGGCAGTGTTCCTGACTTGTCATGTGACAGCGCTGATTTATTGATGTATTAATAGATCCATGCGCTGATCTCAAATGCAGAATTTGTGTCGATGACAGTAATGAGCTAATCCCCACAGGAGGCATCCCGTGGCTGCAATATTACAGTAATACAGTTATCGTCACAGCCCTAGTCTACAGTATTATAATTCATTGTGCAGTGACTCATTGAGTTTTCAGTCTGAGTAGCATTTCATGTCTCATGCCTTCACAAATACAGCCCCATTTTTTATGCTGGGCTGTTTTTGGTCTGAATAAACAAAGTGCAACAAATAATTTCCGTTACCTGCTTAAGGTTGTTTGCAAAGCGTAGATTTGTCAGAAGTTGGTGCTATGGGCTACATTATGTGTGGCTATAATTAAGACAGTAGAAGAAGTACAGGTTGTGAACTGAAAACAAAATCAGTTGTTTGCCAACCGCCAATAGATGGCAAAGAAGAAGAAGAAACAAAACGAGGGCTCTGGCCATCTACAAGAAAAGGCCACCTCAAGTGAGTGTAAAAAAAACTTTGTTGTACAATTGAGGTAGTTTTCATCAACCTTAAAATGTGATTCTTCAAAATATGCATAAAAATGTGTTGATATATGACTGATTGTTACATCGTAAAAGTTAAAGCTCAATCAGTCACAATCAGGTCAGTATATACGAGGGAAAAGCAAGAGGAAAACAAGCAGTCAAACACCAGCCTGAAGTTAGTTTTACCATAATTAGTTGGACACATTACCATGATATTAAGGCCATGTTGCCCTCCCCTGTTATCAGTATTGTCAGCACCCTTTTCTGTGATTAAGTCTATTAAATGTCAAAACTATATACCATTGTCCATTGGGGTTTTCTTACAATCACAGCCTTGTCAGGCAAGACAGAAATCTTCCTCCACCTAGCTTACTTTCCATTCCTCCAAACACACACACATCCAGACACAGTTTTTTTGTGTGTGTGTTTCTTATCCAGACAGCCTGCCTGCCTCGAGACGCACACAGTAGCCATTGATACCTCCACACAATACACCCTCACAAGAAAACACATGGGATAACAATGCTGTGCTGCCATACACGCTGCTTCACGTATGCCTGTGCATAAAATTACAATGACAAGAAGCAGACAAAAGACAGTGCTGTTCTGCATTAGCATCCACACAGGCCACAATACATATACTATTCACCCCTCACAGGTCTAAATGGATTTCCTTGCGTCGGTACGATGCTGTTGTAAAGAGGCCTGGCCGAGCTGCAGGGCAAACAGGCACACGCTGCACTCACACAACCACTGATTGCCCAGGTTAATGTGAGGTTTATTATTTAACAGAGCAGATGACTTTCATATCCTTGTGAGTGTGATACAACCCCAACTGCCACAAGTCACGGTCTCACTCTGTCTCTGGCTGTGGGCTGGGTGTTAATTTATCACAGGAGGGTGGCACACGCTCTGACTAATAATTAACATCAGCGTTTCCTCAGGGGCTTCAGGTAGCGGTGGTTTAAAGGAGGAAAATAACCCTTAAATTCTCTTACTTTGGTTAAATGTAATTACTCTGTTATGTTCAGAGCTCTCTGGTTAGTATTTGTGTGTCTACAACACCTCGGGCTGCCTTAAATGCTTCTATTTCAGCAATAATTTTCTACATTTTACAGAAATGGGGACAAAATAGTGGTCCAAAAAAGAGGCTTGTGCTCTTTGATGATTTAATCATGATCTGATACCCAAATGTGACATTTAGTGTTGATAATAGGAAAGAAATCACTTAAGCTCAATTGTAGCAGCACAGGATATTTCCATGACACTTTCTAGGAAGGTCTTGTCTGTAATTCATTCATAAGACATTTAAATCATTCATAGATTTTCTGCAGCTCTCCAAAAATGTTTGTAGTCATGCGTGGCAACTTATATAGTACAAGTATCATAAGTGGTGGATACTTATAAGACTTGCTACCTCCATGCCAAAGTGACAAATGTGTTTGAAAGAAGAATCCTGGGTTACAGCAGCACATTATAACTACTAATAACTTTAGTCACTTATAAAGACACACAGAGAACTCCTGTAATGTATCGGAACAGATTATAAATTTTAAGTTAATCAACAATATGAATTATTTGATAGCTTTAAAATCAAGTGGCATCACTGTACAAGATTATTAGCAGTTGTGTGATGTTTATAGTCATTTTCCCATTTCAGAAATTTACTATTTATAATCTGTTATGATACATTTGAGCTGTTTTTTAAGTGTCTTTATAACTGGCTCAAGTTATGGTAGTTATAATGTGCTGTATAACTCAGGACTCGGATTCTTTGAAACACTGTCAAGCATTATGAATCTGAACTTACAATACGTTATATCCACCACTTCTAACACTTTTTAAACTTGTTATAAGTTGTCATGAATGATTATAAGCATTTATAAAGATTTGTAAAGCCTTATAAATGTATTATAACATTACAAGTGTTACCCATGTCTTAACAACATTTCATATTGTGTTAACCTGGTTATAGACCTCAAACACTGTCTGCCAGAGTCTTGTGTTGTTCTCACTGATTGGAGAAACAACCAAGGCAGTGTCAGCTTAATAGGTGGGTTTAAGAATGAGGATGTCATCCTCCTTTGAAGAGCCAGAATAACGGCCTCAAAAATGACAAAAATGTACTTATTAATAGCAAAAGATTGCTTTGGCTAACATGAAAACGGTGTAAGTCTAAATAATGGCAGTTCAGTCTGATTATCAGGCTGATTGATGTTTTTCAGCTCTGGTGCTAAAAACCATCAGAAATGTGAGGTACATTACATGTAGCTTTTTTGTTATAGTGTTGAAGTTTTGGGGCTGATTTTTCTTTAATTTGGTTTCATTTGGCTGTGTTGTGTCAAAATTTTCTTCGGCGAATGCTATAACAAACTGAATCTATTAATTCATTTAGGTTTGTTTGATACTAGTACGAGTATTTGCTGGATCGAGTGAGTGAGTGAGTATGATGCAAGTCTAGACATCAATCTGATATTATGTCATTTATTAGTGCAGAAATGGCTATACAAGGCTATACAACAGTGATAGTATTCATATCACCTCCATACAGGGTTAGTAATGTAAGGTAATGTATTCATATTATTTAATGCACTGATATTGGATGAGTACTCTGTACAAGTCGATACGGAAAGTTCAGGCATCATAATTAAGTAAGGAGCAAGCAGAGTGGTATTTATTTTTGTTTTGTATTAGGCAGCGTTATACTGTTAGGATATGATTTTCTTCTCAGATGAAGTATTGTTACTGAAGGATCACTGCCTTTGTTCTCATTATTTTCATGCAGGAGTTTGAGTGACATTTATGTGATCTTATGCAAAAGGTTTTTCTCCTGAATTTCAGAGGAAGCATTGACTAACCAAAGTCCATGTAAGAACACATAATGATTCATTCCAGGATTGTATTGTCATATCCTATTTCCTCCACCACATCTGCTGTGAGCGATCAGCCACAACAATGGCCATACAGGATACTGTAGCCTCTATACTGTGTCAGAGCCACAAAAACAGCCTCCCAGGTGGAAGATCCTCATTACATCAGTTTCCCCTGCATCCATGATACAGTCAGCAGACATGGCCCCTCTGCTGCTGGAAGGATCCCTGTTGAAATCCTGCTTTAGAGTCTTCAGCGTAACGTTTTTCTGAAAGTACCACCTGCTGTGGAATTAAAGGTTTGAGGGAAAATAGTCTACATTAACTGCAGCCTACTGCAGAATACTTGATCCACATTCACAAAGTAACTGAGATTTTGCAGGATTTCAGGTTTTGAACACTTGTCTTGCAGTTTTTCTGACGGTGGAGTCATATTTCTTGTTTCGTTCATGAATATGTAAAATCATTAAGCTTTACAGTCTTTAAAACAAAACCAGGCATTCACTGATACACATTTGGAGCCCCAGAATTTGCTCAGTTCGTTTATTTGTGGTGCAGCTTGCTGTCTCATCATATTTATGTAATCACAATCACATTTACAACACAACTGTCTTGCAAAATTGATTTGTAAGCTATTATATTATGCAACATTCAATCTATGTTTCTGGGCGTCACGCTGAGAGAAAACCCAGAACATTTTTAGTCGTTGACACGTTGCACCACAACTGAGACAATAATAATTGAGTCTTGCTGCAGAGACAGCCACAGCCTACTGTTTTTTTTTTTTATTTGAATGTAGGTGTTGACAGATATGAAAAGAAAAATAAATTGCCTTTGAGATGATAACCGCTACACACATACACAGTAAACCGGTTGCACTTGGATGAAAGCTGTTTTTAGGCAGCGGTGAGAGGCTTAACCTTTTTCTGAAGAGGTATGATTAATGAGCCTGTGGACACGGTGGCATGTTTATACAACGGTTTACACACATTTAACACACAAAAGCCGTGCACCTGACTGGAATAGTGAGTACTGTCATAGTTTAAAAGAAGATGGTATGTGCCAAAACAGCATGTTCAATCCAAAGAAAAATGAAAGTCCACTGAAAATATGGAAATGCAATACAAAGTGTAATATTAAAATTTTGATAAATGAACTGAGAACTGATCCAGATTTTTTTCTTGTTGTCTTGACTGGTGAATCAATCTGTCAGATAGTCACAGCACAGGGATACACAATAATATTGACATATCGTTAGTACTGGCTTTAAAATCATGCGCACATGATGTTGAGTATGGAAAAAACTGAGTAACAACATGTGCTGGTAATTAACTGATGTAGAAAAAATAATGTGTTTATATTGGCAAAAATCCAATATCGTGCAACCCTATCACAGCTTCTCATGAGTTAACAGGGTTGGCATTGAGTGTTTTATGCCCACGTGGCTTTTGAGGTGATCAAAACCTGTGATCTTTTGTTGGATAAAAAGAGAAATTGCAACACATCTAAAGGTGCTGGAAATAAAGTCACTGAGGTCAAAATATGAGCTGTTTTTAGCTGAGCAAAAGCAGTGTGCAAACTCTCAGCATTTGTCACACCTTCGTATAATGTAACATCTTTTCTAATCTTAAATTTGCCACTAAAGTTTGTCTACAGCTCCGTCAGCTTAGATTAGCAGTCAGTGTTTATCATGGAGGAGCGAGCTGGCTAGGCCTTAAACACAAACATCTCGTCTCTTGCAAACACTTCCTGCGAAACGGTCTGTAAACATGCTGTTGATAGCTGACGTGAAGCCTCAGTGTTCCTTTATCTGTGCTCTGCTATCCCCTCACACTGTGCTGTTGTAATTAAGATGCTGACAGACGGAAAACTGTAGAATTTATTGTCCTTTGGGAGTTCAGTTTGCAAAGCCCGATCATAAATTAGTTCACATCAGCAGCAGAGTGCATCCTTACAGTGGAAGTGGTACATTTGTAAGGTTAATGCAGGTGAATAGATTTGGACCCTGCAAACAAACTCTTTGGCTCAGTGAGCTGAAAGCCTGTGAGCAGAATCAGAGCGAGCTCTCCCTCCTGACCACAACTGGTTTCTATTTCTATGTTACGTTTAATGTGGTTTGATGCTGCTATGTCAGATAGTGGAAATCGGATTAGGTCACATTATCTGACACAAAATCCCTGTTATCACACACACCGCCTTCACTTAAGGCTGTTTTTAGTCTTGTAGTAGCAGCTGATGTTAGCCTGATTTATAATCACCAGGTGTTTGCACCAAAGGGGATCCATTTGATAATTAAGGCGTAAATGTTTTGTCTCCTTGCAGGTCCTCAATGCCCAGAAAGCCGGGTACAAGGCCGCCATTGTTCACAATGTGGACTCTGATGACTTAATCAGCATGGGATCCAATGATTGTAAGTTACCACCAACACCACCTCCTCCTTACACATCAGCACATCAGCATGTAGCATCGTACAAAGCTGCCTGGTTATGTGTCTCTGTTGACAGATGATTGTTTTTCTCTTAATCCCTGAGCCCCGGGAAAAGCTGTGCACTTTTATGGTCGGAAGTCCATTTCAAGTCTCTAGATGTGCTTGAGGAAGGATGCGATGCCCTGCAGCACCACAGCATTCCCCACCTCTGAATCCATATATCCCTGCTCTCTAGCCCACTTTTGTGTTATGATAGAGTCTGGGGTTTTCTCCCACTAAAGTCTCACCTACTGTTCTCACTTGAGGGGCTGCAGCACAATGATAAATTATCCAGAAGGCTTCTTGACCTGGTTTGTGTTTTTCAGAGGAGGAGCTCTCACAAGCTGATGTTTTACACACTTGGTTGTGCCACTTTTGGTAACTAAAACCACTCATTTACACCTGGTATTGAAATGCAATCTGTATCCACACATAATATTTAGAAAAGGCAAAAAAAAAGCATGTTAATGCAAGGTGTAAACACATAATGATCAAAATGTGATTGGATCTACCTGACCACATCTACAGATAGTCTGGCTTGCATTACTTGTAAATGCAATCTGTACAACGTGCTGGCATCTGTACACAGCATAACATAACATAACTGTTCTTAGCAAACATAAAATGTAGTTTGAGGCCTAGTGGCATCCCCGTTTTTCCTAGTTCACCAATTTGACTCCAATAGTGCCTTGCATTTACATGGAGTTTAGCTGTGGGCACCCAGTATTTTTTTTTTCTTGTTGCTTCTATAAAATATATGTTGTTATTCAAATTCAAATCAAGAGAGCAGGTAAGAAAGAGGAATGCCTCACATTTATAATTAGAAGCCTGCATCTATTCTGTGCTATGAAAGTGCCAAAGATGCATTATTCCACCAGAACTGTGTGAAAATTGAAAGCAATTCAGATGGGAAATGAATTATATACTGTAAGATTGTGACGATGTGTGCTGCATTCATCTGTGCAACTGATAACTCAATGTGTTACATTTGCTGAATTTACAAGAGGGGACACATAACAAGAGTATTTCCAAGTTTTCCCGAGCTCAACAGTGTTTGGATGTGCAAGCTTTTATAAACTTTCTTTTACGTCAGATACTCTCAGGCTGAAGACAGGAATGTGATCTCAATGAGGATAACGAGAACTCATTAAAAATATCAGGGGTAAATGCAAAAGCAAAATTGGATCTTTTATTATCAGTGTCTGTGATGTGAAGTGTCTGTTCCCCTCTCCCTACACTTTACTGAAGAATTGGTGGCCATGTCTGAACCTGACGATAGTCCAAACTCTCTCAAGCGCTCTGTTTTCATTCTTCACTAACTACTTGTCATTTTTCATGTTATAAACAAAGGTAATATAATAAAAGTTACTGACTGGAAGCAAATGGACTTCACAGATGGACACAACAAGATCTATTTTCGATAAGCAGATGTTTGTCGTTGGTAAACTTGAGAGCGAAACTTTATTCTTGACCTTGGAAATAGTAGTTTTTGGGGCGCTGCCCCTACTGACAAGAATTACTTTGCCCATTACATTCTTGATCAGTTGTTTGGTCAGAAATGTCACAAGCTGACATTTTCAAATTGCTTGTTCTGACTGACTAACAGTCCAAACCCCAAAATATTATTCTTAAAGAAATAGAAGATCAAGAAGACCTGTAAATATTCACTTTTTGGAAGATGAAAGTTTTGTTTTTGGGGGGCATTTTTGCTTAAAAATATAAATATTTATCAAAGTAGGTGCCAAATAATTCACTGTCAGTCAACTAATCGATTAAACATGGCAACTCTAGTTAAAATGCATCTCATGTTCTTCAGTTTTTTTAATAATATTGAGAAAAAAAAAAAAACTGAGCAAACTCAATTAGTTGATGAAGACTATTAGATGTGGTAAAAAAAAAATTAAAAAAAACTCCAAAAAAGAACGTAAGGGGACCTTGAGCAGATGTTTTTGTAAAATCATGAGACATTTTAATGACTGTTTTTCATTGTGCTACTAACAAGTCTTGTTTCTGTTTTTTCTCAAATAACAGAACATCATGTTTCAAGGTCGTTCGATAGAGTGAGACATTGATACACAGTCACATGATATATTAATACAGCAGTTTTTTTTTTTTGGTTTCTATTTTTAGTGGATGTTATGAAGCAGATAGATATTCCCTCTGTGTTTGTGAGCGAGGAGACTGCCAACTCCTTGAAAGAAGACTACACATATGACAAGGGGTAAGTCTGAACCCAAACCTCAGTTTTCTGCCCATAAGAGCAGGTTTTTACTCCTCACACTGAACTTTTCATGTTTCAGTTTCAGGCTAACGTTGGGAGGAGATGGCTGCTTTTTTGCCCACTCAAAACTGTCTTGCCATTGTTTTCTACCCGGCTCTTCTATACGAGTTAAATCTAATATTGTTGTAGAATAATAATGCAAGCAGCGAGCACTGTAATATACCAAGGCAGAGGATTTGTCTGGTGATGTGTTGTCACTGCTGCAGAGGTGGTAATGAAATGTCTCAGCCTGTCAGAGAGAATCATTAAAGTACCATTTCTAAACTCTTAACACTAGCTGGTGTGTGTGTGTGTGTGTGTGTGTGTGTGTGTGTGTGTGTGTGTGTGTGTGTGTGTGTGTGTGTATGTGTGTGTCAGATACCATCCAGATACATGAGGGTTATTCCGAAGTCTTTTGCAGAGGAATGAACACCAAACATGGTATTGGCAGAGTCTTGTCAGTGTGGACCAAATTGGTTCTTAGAAATCTGACGGGTGTGGAGAGATATGTCTGCTGCAGAGGGAGTTCTGGGAGAAAAAGTAGATCCCTGTACCCCATATTAATTAACACTGAAATGCCATCATGAACAACACTCAAATGAAACTCAGCCAAAATGATAAACCGTGACAAAATGTTGCCATAATACGTCCTCTGTTCAGGTCACTTTCAGTGTGTTTGTATTAATACCTGCCAACGCCGACGCTGGCTGTGCTCGTTTTTGCAGGGGACATGTGGTCCTCATGCCAGACTTCAGCCTGCCACTGGAATACTACCTGATCCCCTTCCTCATCATCGTGGGAATCTGCCTCATCCTCATTGTTGTTTTCATGGTAGGTTACATTTAAGACATCTTCATTTTAAATTAAAGCACAGTGGTTTTACCGGAGGAACTACTGAGTGCATTTAAAGTCAGATGGTAATTTTACTTTACTTAAATGTAGTTCTCTAAATTTGGTGACTAAAAGTAGAAAATACTTGCTATTTTTACCTAGGTACTATTAATTTTGGGTTTGCCCAAGTGTGGGACAGTTTTGGTCTAACGTCTTTGAAACGCACTCATACATGTATAACACCATAGACCCAGAATCTGGCAGGTTTTGCTCATCAGCTCATCAGATCTGAATCTTTCTCAAGCCCAAGCCCACGCTGTTGCTTTCTCGTTGCTTTTAGCAAGATGTCTCAACCTGTTTAATTGGAAATCTAGCCCTTTCTCCATGTATAGCTGCTGGGTTGAGGAGGTAATGGGTCATTAATAAAGGGCAAAAGTAATGGACGCTTCCTGGAGTATGTTTTTTATTTTATTTTATTTTTTCAGCCTTATGGTTTTTCTGGACTCGGCACCTGGAAAAGAAAGATTGAGTGTGTGCGTGCGTGCGTTTTGCGTACTGATTATAGAGGACATGTTTCTTTTTCCCGCTCTTTCTAGATCACCAAGTTTGTCCAGGATCGACATCGGGCTCGGAGGAGCCGCTTGCGCAAAGATCAGCTAAAGAAACTTCCCATCCACAAGTATAAGAAAGGTATGGAGGCAAACTCAAATATCTTAAGTTGCAGTTGCACTTCCCGCCAAAGTACCAAGAACTCTTAATCCCAGGAACTACTTTTCAAAGAACTAAAACAATGATGATGCCATATAAAGCGACATACAGGCATCATTATTTATGTGATTGGCGTTGGTCCATGCTACATGTAACTCCATGTTGTTGTGTCAAAGCACATTACACAAAAAAAAAAAACTGGTTTGTGGCTGCAGATTGTTAAAAAATGGTGGCTAAAATAAAATGTTGCAAGTACTCAACCAACCAGAAATCTTCAGGGCTCCAAGCCACACCCCCAAAGTTTCTGTACTTGGGATTTTGGTGGGGGTAAGATAATGTCCCTTGAGCTTAATTTAGACCCTGGTCCCTGTGGTGGAAACGCAGTGAGCTTCTTTAAAGGTTGCTTATGCCTGGAGAAAGTTCCTGTGGTGGAAATGCAGCTTTAATTAACTTTGAAGGTACCATTTACATCTTAAAGTCATTTACAGTATATACTCTACGGGGAATAAACATCATGCATTTGACTGTAAAGGTAGAGCATTTTTGTTGAGTCATTCTGAGGGTATACAGAAAATTCTACAGGTACAACACTCTGCGTACACTGTTGTGTATATTAAAAACACAAAAATAGTAAAATGTTCCCCTCATTTTTGTGCTGAACTTGCCGATGCACTCTGCATCAGGATTGTTTACCCTCACTGAAATAGCAGATCAAAAATCATTTCTGCTGGCTTTATCCTGACTCTAACCTCTGACCTCAGAGTCTGTAGTGATGCCATTTACTCCTCCATCAGGCCGCTCTTTGCTCACATGATTTGGCCCAGAAGAGAGATGTCATCCATTCATTACGACACATCATTCCTCCCTGGAGCTCTGCACCTTGGAGCTAATCGGATTAATATGGACTTGATTTTTCCACAAAGCCCTCCGTGGCAGATTAGAGCTCCTCTCTGTTGAGACTGGACACATGACTGATGGTTTGGAATGTGCTCTCAGTCATGCCAGAGGCCTGACAGGGGTTGAAAGTTAAGTGTATTTTGGTTTTTAACTCAAACGTGTTGAGCAGATGTACAGTGTGCTGCTTGTTTGTGAGTGCAGTTTTCTGTGGCCTCCCCCCATGCCTTGGTGCAAGGGTCAGACCGGCTATAGCTTTGTTTTGCGATGCAAATCCTCTTTGTACTATGGTCAACCAAATTTGTCTGTGTATTTAGAGGTTTTTTCGTACCGACTGTGTTTCCTCCGGCAGCTGTGTTTTACGGACTGGAAAGCCCCTGACTAACTACAATCAGCTGTGCAGGGGAACACCGGGAAGCTTTGTAGACTACGGGTGGTGCATAATAAGTAGCCCCCTTGCAAAGCTGCTAATTGAGGGGGTTATGAGTCGCGCTGTTCCTCCCCTCCTGGCAGTAACAGATGCACGTGCAACACACCAGCTAAAAGCAGCGTGTGTTGCCCAGATAGCTGTTTTTGTCACGTCAGGCTCTGTGGTTTGCAGTGCCCACTGACTCAGGGTTTCCACCAGGCACCGCTGCAGTCGACCTTGACCGCTGCAGGGAGTTCAGATGTCCAGGAAACGGCCTCCCGGGCAGCGTCTGCGCTCCTGTCAGCTGAGTCAGAGCGTTGGGCGACACAGGAAGGGGACACCAAATCTCTACCTAATCACCTTTTAAGCCCTGCGCTCTGGAGCAATGCTCGCTTGGCGAGGACCCAGTGCCCTGGTTTGAGCCTGGGAGGGCTGTAACAGGAGGGCCTGAGAGCAGTGGGACAGGGCTTCTGTTGTCTGATGGGACTTGTTGTTCACTAGTGTTTACATCAGGTTAAAGTCAAAACAGGAATAGCTTCTTCAAATGTTTTTTTTTTATCAATGGTTAGTGACATGGAATTGAGATCAACATCTGGATAATGGCTGATGTAACAGTCACCAATAAAGATTTTACAAAATAACCATGGATTCCATTTCTAGGAGGTGTTGTTCATGCACAAGGACGGTGGTAATTTATTTTTGATGTGTGTTTGTGAAGTTTATCTGCAGTCATTGAGAAGGTAAGTGTGCCAATTTTGCACATCAGAGTTTACAGGTCTTGATGCGCACTTTAGCATATGTTTTTAAAAAAGCTAAAATTGTAAAAAGCCTTGCAAGGGAGCTGCACAAAGTCCGATAAATTAATTGGATTTGAAAGCGACTTAAAGTAGGACTTTGCAATATACATGATATCATGTGGCAATTGTTTCATGCAATACTCTATCATTTATTCGACTGTGTTGCAAATCAAACTCTTAACAGCAGTATTTTAATAATTAATTTGGCCAACGCTTGAAGGCAACACAAACAAACATGGAAGAGAGTGAACATGATGCACAATGAGATAATTCCAAACAGGAGAAAGACTCCGACCTGCCAGGACAAAACAAAGAACCAACTGGATATAGTTTGTGTATGAAAAGTCTGACAGACACACTGTGGAGAGTCTACAGATGAGAGCCACAAAACTGATTTATACTTGAAGCTATAATATGTATCATTTCAGCATTAAAATGACTAAAATGCTAGACATATGTCATATATTTTATGAAGTTGTGTGCTTAGATTATCTCAAATGTTTCCAATAACATTCAAATGCAGAGTCCATAATTTATTCAATATAAATTTCATTTATTCAATATGCATTTCCTGCTAACTGTTGCTAGCTAGTTGCTATAACTTCCGGTAAAACACAGGATACGTTGTATCATACGTCGTCAGCTTTCTTCCTCACTCAAGAGAGTGAGGAAGAAAGCTGACGATTGTGACTAAATGCAATGTGAATAAAACTTAAATATTACCTCATCCATGTGCATGATTTCAGTCTGATCGATGCCAAATAGATTTTCATCAGCCACATTGGTCATTTAAAGGTGAAGAATACAACTCCCATGATCCCACACTATAGATAGATATATTCTAGTATACAGGTTCTACATGGGGAGAACATAATTACATAATACTTATAAAATAAATCTCTATCAGGAGCAGTAAGTGTGCTCTGTGTCCCACTCCTCATCCCTGTTGTAGGTTAGCAGTTTAAGGCTACATTAGCTGCTAGTAGCTTAACCCAGGCAGACCCGAACCTCTGACCCCCGAGCTGCTGGTGGTCAAGCTTTATTGTTGGTAATGAAGGTGCCAGGTTTTGGCAAGGAGAATGCGTGGAGTAAAATCTCTGAGCATGTTCACTCGAACCTTATTTAATCTGGTTGAATCGAGCGTTTAACCCGTTGGTGCAGGTCATTTGGGTTCATGTGAAACTCTGGTCTGGACCAAACAGCAGCTCTGGTCCGCCTCGAAGGCGTGGTTTCTGCTGTCTAGTGAACTCTGGAGTGGAAACCACCATCGCTCACTCACGACAAGAACGTCATGTATGGGTCAGTGTTTGGGTTTACACTTTCTGGTCCATTTGCCTTTGTGAACGCAAACTGAACCACCTGGAAAATTGAAACAATGTAACATTCTCACGCCGGTTTATTTCAGGAACTGGACCTTTAGGTGTTAACCTGCCCCAAGTCTGACAGTGTTTATGGGAGTGCAATGAAACATGAACTTTGTGGAAGCAAAAAAACACCACAGGCTCACTGTACATACAGAAACAATAACAAGCTAGAATCACAAAGCTGCTGTTACGGTAGCTCATCGGACCACCAGCGGTCTTTGTTTACAGCATGCTGATCATGTTTTTTTTTAATCCATGAGCTCCGTAATGTTACACAAAGGAATTTTCAGCTGTAGCGTTTCTTTGGGACAGTTCAGTTTCCACACAAGTCTCTGTGACGCTCAAGACCCGCTGCTGTTCCACTTCTCATTCTGAGGTTTTTGGGCAGTGCGCCCAAACTCGGGGTTCAGAGCACTGGTGTGTGTGTGTGTGTGTGTGTGTGTGCCGCACAGAGTGGGAAGGATGCCTAATGGTGCCTTTGGCCTCCGCTGCAACAGATAATGCTGAGCTTGGACTCTGGGGGCTTTGAGCAGATGCAGCCATAGTGAACGGGAACACCGTGACGCCGTGCTAGTGTTGCCTTTAAAGCTGTAATCTGTAACTTTCCACATGTTCAAAAAACACAGAAAAGATCACAGAGCATGTAGCGTGGCGTTGTTTCTGTTTGTTTACTTTATTTGAAGTCTTTTTGGAAATGCAGCTGAAATTGCAGATAGTCTGCTGCAAGGATGCATGTTAATGCAGCATGAAGCACGTTGAAGCCATTAAGCTGCAGTTGCAGTTGGAAAAACCAGTGACATATATAAAGATGGACAACATGACTGCCCCTCCAAAACTGAAGCCAAAACATCTCAAACTCCCCCTGGTGACTGGCTGCGGAATAGGTCACAAACCGCACCCCCTCCATGTTAGCAGATGGGACTTGGGCCAACTAAAACATCAGAGTACATGTCAAATAAATTTTTCCAGTAGATGTTTTTTGTCATTTTAGGTAGTTGCACGTTCAAGTGTTTATTTTTCTGACCAGTTTGGTATATATTGGTTATTTGATGCTATTTTTTTTTAAAAAAAAAAAAGCAAATTTCACATCCTGATTGACAGCTTGTGTGTACCAGTTGTATGGGCAGGAATTAGATTTTGCGATTACAACGCTGACCACTCCTGGCATCAAATAATGTCACCAAGGCAAGATACCAGCTCTCGTAGCCGGAATATTTTGGCTTCATTTTTGTGCAGTCAGAGGAAAAAGAGACAGGTTGTCCATCTTTGTTCATAATCTGAGGAGACAAATCCAAATATGAGTTTCTGGCTGCAGTAACAACCAAAATGGCCGCTGTCAGAGAACCCAAATCTAGGTATGACAAGTTCATAGCACCAGTAACCAAATAGGTGACATACCTATCATCCCGTGGACAATAAGATAACACCTGGGAAACAATAATAAGGTGTCTGAGACATTTCTGGGACAGATAAGTCCAGAGAGAGAGAGAACTGAGTTTAAAGTGGTTTAATGTACATTTCCTTCACCATATACCAATCAGAACCAGGTCTGCATTTGCACTGCAGTTTGTAGTAATGAAGACACCTGGGGTGATTTCAATGTTTTATTAAAATATAAGGACAGGGAACAACTAGCAGGACTCCCACTGTGGACCAGAGTGAGTCAATGAAGTGAAGATATTTAACTATAATTATTGTGTAAAGTGAAAAAAAGAACCTAAGTTTGGGGCAATGGTCATTAAGTCTGTGACAGTTGAAAGTAATTTATGGGACAACTGTGGGACACTAAGGGAAAAGGTTTATTTCAAGTCTTGGTGGCTTTATATATATACGCTACATATGGATTTTTCATCAACGTGTGGATCTTGTGTCTGATATATAACATAGATTATGGTTCTACAGTCTGTGGTGGTGAGGCCTCTGTGCTACATTAGTGTGAATCACAGAGTTTATAAATGCATCATGGTGTGATGTCTTTTCTGGGTAAGTGAAGTCATTTCGGGAAGATGTTAACCAGCTGATCAGCCACAGCCTCGGCGGCTGCTGCTGTGCTGGCAGGATGCCTTTCTGCTGATGAGTCTATCTGCCCACCTTCTCTGGCAGAGCAGCTGAGCCTGGCAGAATCGGACATCTATCTATCAACTCTGCAAACACTCGGTTAAACTCACTCTTAATGAGCTGTTTTTTTCACGTATTTCTTGCTGCCTCTGTGGTTGAGCATATATTTGATTTATACCTCTGATGACAGTTCTGGTGTAGATTTGAGTCAGAGGTGGCGAGTGTCAAGTGTCAGACTTGCATGTTTGGAAAAGGGGGTGCTCAGGCTGAAATAAATAGTAGCTAACACAAAGGGAGTCTGTATGAACGGTGCACAATGCCTTAATGAAAACCACGGTGCCCGCGTAATTGACGCACAATAGCAGTCTGAACAGCAGCATGCACCATAAGATCTGTGTCAATGTACAGGATTATGTAATAGCAGCTGCCACGGCTGTCAGCGTTGCAGCGCCGCTCTGCCATTAACTTGACTTACGCTCTGGGTTTATTGCACAGCCTTGCGTCATCCCTACTTAGGCCATGCGCCTGACGTTTTACAGTGGGTTTTGGCCCTCCGGGTGGCGAGTTTCGCCAGCAACCGGCATCTAGCAGGCGTTGAAGCCAGAAACTGAGAAGACAAACACACACGGTGAAGAGGGATTGTTTTCGTTCATTCATTTAGACCGAGAGAGGCTGGACTCTCCCTCTGACCCCTGAACTCCAGCCTGATTCCTCCCTGCATGTGATGAGTCACTCCACCCCTCCCCTCGGCTTTCCGCTTCCAAACGTTAGGCGGGGAGCTGAGCGCACACACACACACACACACACACACACACACACACACACACACTCTCTGAACAGAGCAGCTGCAGTGTCTCAGCCTGTGTCTGTGTGTGAGGCATGTTGATGTCAGTACAGAGGAGCTCTCTCTGTCTCTTAGTTCACTGGCCTCAGTGCCAGTTGCTCTTGTCTGGTCGGCTCAAGCAACATCGGACTGTGCAGAGGCATTTTTTTTTTCCCTCTTTTCTAAGTTTTTTCTGTCACCCTCCCGCCCGCTCGCTCTGTTACGCACATTCGCTGCTCATCAGAAGTTCAGTAGGACAGCGAGGTTCCTCTGAGAGCCTGGAATGCTGGCAGGCTCGCTGATTAATGAAAAATAGAGGGGAGAGAGGCTGCGCTGGCACACAAGTCCTTTTTAAGATGTGCTACTGGCCCCAAAACGTAAATGTGAGGGATTCCCAGTATTTGAAGAGTGAACACACTGCCAAAACGTGAAGTAGATGTTTTTGATTGGCTTTGAATAGTATATATTACCTATTATTATCAAGCGTTTCCCAGAGACCTCCTCCAGTGAAAATCATATTTTTAACCTCGTCAACATGTCCATGTGGTGTTTTACATGTGTTACAGGACATATCAGGAGTGAAATAAGGAGTAAACGCCGTGAAACTGCAGTGAGCAAGGGCAGTCTTAGAAAAATGGACTCAGTCAGGCTGGGTCAATGACATCATGAACCTAAGGAACCAATCCCGTTAATCGAGGGGGTGGCATTATACATATCATTAATGGCGATGCTCAGTCCAGCTAGCAAAACAGAGGAGAGGCCAGGTGCAGCTACTTTTGGATGCGGCTGGTGGTTTGGGCGTGTGGGGTGTGTGGAGAAGGCAGGGACTATTTGCATATTCATGAATCATTGAATACTAAATGAAGACAAGGTGTAGACCTTTGTGTAAGCCATTTTAACAAGGTGAACTTATTTTTGCCAAAAAATAAAAAAATAGATAAAATATCAGATACAATTTATTCTTACAGAGAATTTTATATTGTTAAAATCATGACTGGAGGTGGACTTAAGATGCTCAATTCGATTAATCAATTATAGAAAAGAGTAGACACTTTGGTAGAAAGCATGTTTTTCACATATTTCACATATTAATCGATTTGTTAATATTTGCTTTATTCTTTATAAAAACAAATCTGATAATATTGTGTAATTATTGTAATCAGCTACCCGACAGTTCTTGTAAGAAAACATTTTCATTTTCTTTACTCAATATGTACTGTATACTGTACTGTATACTGTACTGTACTGTATGTACTGTACCTGAGAATCATGAAAGTGAGTCTCAGCTCACATGTGTAGGTCACAGTAATTACATTACTGAAGCTGATCCCTTTAGAACTGAAGAGTGGGTTGATGCAGGCTCTTTGATCAGCAGGAGTGGTGTAATTTGTTCCGTGACGAGGGATGACCAGAGCGGCCGGTGAATTATGTTCTGCTGCAGAACGCTGCGCTGCATGTTTCTCACTGGACAGACACTTTAAGTCTGAAAAAAATATTAGTGTCTTCATCTGTTGAATCATGTTGCAAATAACAAAATCCACATATTTATCTTGGTGACATTGGTGCAGAGGATTGACTACTAGTGTTAGTTTACGGATTGACTAAACAATGTGACGTAACATAAAACGTGATAGTATACAGCTGACATGCACAGATTACATAAAATACCACTGCTGTGCTATTTTAATTTAATTTTTTATACGTGTTTAAAGTCAACTATGTCGAAAAACATGTTCACAGGCGTACCACAACTTTGACCTTTTTTTGTAGATTTGTCACGATTACAGACTTGTTATCAGTTATAACAACATTGTACTCACCAAAGTTATTACTAAACTCTGTTGTGGTGATTTTTTCTTGTGCACAAAGTTGCACAAATAAGCCACAAGTTTTCAGACAATCAGTCAGGTTGTAAACAACAGTTTTCAGACTTCCACCAGCCGAGCATTGAATGGAACGGGTCAAATCCTTATATTGAATCAGATCACTGAACTGGAGCTCAAAACAGTATATGCACTGTTTACAGACACTTCTTTCGTAATATAAGCTTATGGGGAAAAGTCTTTGTAGCTGCAGTGCATCATGTGACGTCATTACAGTTTGTCCAGCATGTCAGTTTTCCTTCAAAGCGGCGCTCTGTCTGGGGGCTTGGTGTAAATCCACCATCAGCAACTGGTTTGCAGCCTATTGTCTTAAAGCCTCGAGTTTAGCATAATGGCAGTTTCCATGTTGGGTTTTTGGAAGACCAGACTGTGGAGCTGGAGAGGATACGCTTTGCTACGCCTCTATCCTCTATCCTGATGATTTTTTATATAACTGTCCTGTTTAAATTATATTAAGGCTTAAAGTTGTGCATAATTAAAGGTGTGCCTGCTTTGAATGAGAGGCCACCTCAGCTCCACTCAGGCTCCACCTGTTTGCCCATTTTTGGATTAGCTGGGAGTAAGCAGAGTCAGGCAAGGACGCCCCGTCCTCTAATTATTCTGTCTATGATCATCCTGTATTGAAGAAGACTTGAAGCCAGTATTTATTTAGACCATAAAGTCATTAGCAAACTGTGGCTTTAAAGCACTTTTGCATTGGCTTTTTCATTTTCAGACTTGCATGCACAGTTATATTAACTTTAGGAATGATGGCCCAAACGATTAAAAGTAACACCCAAGTTGAAAAAAACCAGACAAACAAACAAAAAAAAACACAGAATGACACATTATCTTCACAGACCAGTCTTTGGGTTCAGAGAGCCACTGAACCTTTTCTCTGTGCTTCACTCAGAATAGCTCAGTTTGTGCCACAGTTCAGCATTTCCTGAGTGTAAACTGGATCCATGCCTGCACAAACGTTCCCTCTCCCTCACCCCGACTGTCCAGCACAGGCCAGAAAGAGTGAGAAAGAGGAAGAAGATGGAGGCTCCTCTGGACTAGTGTCAGAAAGAGGAAGACAAGTGTTGAGTAAAAAAAAAAGATGGGGATGATGGGGATGGAGATGTTTAGGAGAGGAAAAAACACCACGAAGAGGAAGAGGGAGCAGAGTTGAGAACATTGCCTTGAGTTGAAGTTGCTGACGCTCAGAGAGAAAAGGAAAAGGAGGAGGAAGAGGAGGAGGAGGAGGAGGAGGGGGGCTGTTGGTCGATGTGACTCCCCATCCTTATACGGTCACATGCAGCCCTGGCACGGACACAGAGAGCCCAGTCGGGGAAAACATGCTCATTTAGAGCTTACATAAACACACCGGCCCGCAGCCCGGCTCCCTCCCTCCCTGCGTCCCACCAGCCCGGGCAGGGAAAGACGAAGGGAAGGAAAAGGAGAAGAACGCTGTGGAATTTGAAAGGGAGTGCTTTGATAAATTCCTGAGCTTTCAGTGCACCGAGAGGCTTTGCACCTCCTGAAACATCAGGAAATGCAGCACTGGTGGTTTAGCAGTGATTCTCCCTGCAGGCTGAGGGCTGGACGGGTGGCTGCTGGGACATATTTGGGAATGAATGTAAGGAAATTAAGGCAGCTGGTCTGGAGCAGCCATAATAACCTGGATACATACTCAAACCTGTCATTACACATTATAATGTGATATAAACCAAGATGAGCCCTGCAAATATTAAAACATAATTATTAGCCCTTGTTTCATGCAATATTTTTATATATACTCATTTACCTTACTCAATGCTACTTTACTATTCAGAATTGATTAATACTACTGAGTATGAATTTATCATTACAATGCTATGTCAGTCATGTACAGATATCTGACAGTAATGCACTGGCCATTTAGAAATGAGGTATTATCAAAGCTCAAAAGCGTTCATATTTAATTAATAATAATTAACAATAATTCTGTCTTGTGTTTTTGACCTAGGGGACAGCTATGATGTGTGCGCCATCTGCCTGGATGAATACGAAGAAGGTGACAAGCTCCGAGTCCTGCCATGCTCTCACGGTGAGTGTGAACACTTCTGCACTGTGCGTGACCCATTAACCTCCATTCGACTTGTGACACACCAAGCCACACTCTCAGACCTATCGCTGACACAAGCCAAATACTAAGATTCCTTATATGGAAGTTTTAAGTCTCCCATTAAGTAGATGGCAACAGTTCTGAATATTTGCCCCATGTGTTAGAATCTAGAGCCATCAAGGCATACACCAAAATAATGTATTTTTATCTGTGACATACTGTACTGCTGAAAGTAGACTGACAGTATGAGGATATACGTCTTTAGGTTACTAATATGTATTCCCAGTTTTTACAAAAAACTAATAATTTGTATTTTACAGCTGGTAATTAAAGTAAACAAATGGATGGGGAATTTTTTGGGCGCCATTTTCAGTTGCAGATTTCGTGCTTTAGGAAGTATCTGTGACAGCAGAATGGTATATTTGGAATCCACTCAAATAAACTACAGTGCCCATGATCATCATAATAAAGGAATGTGCCACCCGTTGTTTTATCAGACCAAATAACTTTTTACACTGATTGTGCCTTTGTCATCCTCAGCCTATCACAGTAAGTGTGTGGACCCCTGGCTAACCAAAACTAAGAAGACATGTCCAGTGTGCAAGCAGAAGGTGGTCCCCTCGCAGGGCGACTCCGACTCTGACTCGGAGGAGGGCGACAGCGGCCCTGACGAGAACGAGGAGGTGTCGGAGAGCACGCCGCTGCTGCGCTCTCTGGCCTCCACCAGTGCCCACTCCTTTGGCACTATGTCAGGGGCGTCGCGCTCGGAGCACGACCAGGAGTCCTCTGAGTACGAGGACGACGAGCTGGACAGCAGCGACAGCGAGGAAGAGGTCACCGTCGAGACTGTGGTGGTGCAGATGCAGCAGCCCTGCTCTGAGGCCCACGAGCACGACCTGCCCCGAGCTTGACTGATAAGGCGGCTGGCCTGATCGGTCGCTAAAAAAAAAAAAAACCCTGCTCTCCTCCAAACTCACAGCTGCAGAGACTTTTGTTGGGGGTCACAAAACAGATTCATCCTCCGAATTCTTATTTCACTGCTTACAAGACATTGTAATGTATCCTCCTTCAAGTTCAAATACAACTCTTAGGTTTTATTTTTAACATGATTGTGGATAAAGTGCTGATTTACAAGTGTTTGACAGGACTGGGGACACTGGTGTACAGTAGACTGTTATACTGTACAGTATTTATTCATAAAGAGATAATACACCTGATGGTGGAAAAGTGCAGACACAAGATCACACCTGACACAATATTCAGTAAAAGTACTGTGTATATAAAGCATATAGATCACAATAAGTTACATCTTTACCTTTGATTATCTCCAGTCCTACATGTTTCAGATGATGGGGAAATTTCATTATTGTACATACATGTTCATGCTACACTGACACACCTCAAACCGCTATGCAGCATCCTTTTTGTAAAAATAAACTAACATTCAGCAAGTATAGAAACATTTAAAGCCACAGCAAATATGGTTTATGCCAATTTCTTTCTAGCCTGATGTATGAAGGAGCGTTAGGTGCTCCTGTCTGTGTTTTGTGCCACGGTTTATCTGTTACAACGATTCACACTAAGAAGACAAACTGAAGCCAAACCAGTTTGAGGAACTCATTCGAAGTGAAGAATGTGTCGTTCAAAGTGTGGAGAGAGACTTGAGTGAAAACTACGTCCACGCTGCCTGTGGTAAACTTCTTCTGGCTGCTCCAGACCTGTCACTCCATTTAACACAAGCAGTTATTTGGTGACAGGCGCTTGTTAATACACATTTAACTGACCTTATCTCATTTTAATACGGTTTATAGTAAATACGCTTAGGTTTTTTTTTTTTTTTTCATAACATTGCTTGATTTTTTTTGTTCGTTTGTTCATGAAACCTGTTGCCTTTTTCGGTTTATATATTTTGTCTTGTTAGTGTTTTTTCCTGCTCATGTATGTCATGTATGTACTCAATCTGAATTCACTTCAATAAAATTAAAATGACACTTGACAAAGGAAACTATTCCTGGTCAGTCATTTACTTTAGAGCTTGTTTTAGTCATTTTTCAAGCAAAAGTGTGAAACATTTGCTGGTTCCAGCCTTTTAAATGTAAGGGTTTGCTGATTTTCTTTGTCATTTGACAGTAAATGAAGAGACTGAGTTTTGGACAAAAGAAGCAATTTGAAGATGTATGTTTGGTCTCTGATAAAATATGATGGTAATTCCACACTTTTGACATTTTAAAGATTTAACAATTGTGAAAATACTTTGATAATTGATAATGAAAATAATTTAGTATCAGCTCTACTTTCTCTTTTTCATCTTGCTACTTAGATTCAACCTACTGTAGTTCCTACCCACAAATTTTTGTTGTTACTTTAAGAGCCGCAGTGTGTTCATTTAGGGTTTTAACAAGAAAACATATCAGCTCCAGTAAACTTGGTCAGCTTAATGACCCGATTATCTGATACAAATCAGCCGGTTTAAGTCCGGCACGGCTCATTAGCAAGTGGAAATTACAGGACCTCTGCACCCTTGTCAAGTATCACTAATTTCTGACTTAAAGACTGCAATTTTACCTCCATACACAAGATGAGGGTTTTCCAAGGTGGCCCGGGGAAGATGGGATTTTCCCTGCCCTTAACTGTGCCTTCATTTAAGTGGAAATGCACCAGTTCACAAAACGGTTTCATCCTGAGGTCTGTTAATAGCTGCTCTGAAGATTTTATGTTTTTACAGTTCAAAATGAAGTAAACGTGCAAACCACCATCAACTGTCAATGTCAAAATAAACCCTGCGTGTTTTGCATAATGTAACGATGTATATACTGCACACAATCATACACTCCATGTATATATAGTCATTCAATATTACTTAGCACTTTTTGTATTATTCAACTTCTGGAACTTTTATACACATTTTTTTCTACACACTTCTATACATTACAAACCTGACCAGTAAGTAGCTTTATTCACTCAGTTTTGTTCTTTGTTCTCAGTGTACGTTGCTGTCTTAGTATACTGACAGCAATGAAACACCAGAGTCAAATTCCATGTACATGGCCAGTAAAACTGATTTTGAGATCTGACATCAAAAGATCCACATCAGCTACTGCATGGATCATAGGGTGAGATTGTTTTGCCAACTGTTTTTCTCCAAGTTTGAGAATGAACTTTGAAACTTAAACCCCTTCATATCAAACTCTGAACAAAGAACACTACAAGTGAACAACTGTGCAGATAGGACTGAATGGAGCTAGTTACTTCAATGACGCATATCAGCTATAACAATAAAAACTTAAGAGATTGGACTTTGGTAACGATACAGCTTTTGTCCAAGTGCCTGTCTTGGGAAGTAGGAATACTGATTTGGTTTTACTCTAGGGGGTTGACCACTGTGGGTTTTTCAGTTGTTGATGCAAATTAACATGGTTATCTTACAACAGAAAAACCTTTGGCTTAAGCTACAGATTTTATTGACTGTTGCATGACGAGTATAAAAGATAATGGGCACATTTAGGCAAACATTTACAGCAGGATGTATGAAAGTTATAGTACAGGGCTGAAAACTTTTTTCATCACCTTACCATTTTTTTTTTTTTGGCCTTGAGAGCGCAGACATAAGCTGATCTCAAAATGTCACATAATTGGCCTAACAAATCAGCCGTCACTACTTAACCCCTCAAAGTCATGCCAACACTTATGTCACTGGACAGGACTCTCAGATTACCGATGCAGCTAAAATATCTGACATCTTGTCTTTAATTTGTCATGAGGCCTACACCCATTTCATTAGAGGACCTTTTGGACAGTCAGGGTTTCACAAAATTTGAGTCCTATGGCATGTACATACTGGCAAAAAAAGCACATACAGTTTGCGTAAGTGTTTAATAGTTCAATGTTCAAGTTATAGCATGAGCAATACAATTTCTGTCCAAAAATGTTTAGAAGTTAAAGCTAACTTTTAAAGACACATTAGCTTTATAATTCAAATTTTAAGACCCGTCAACTGGATTTGGGGTCTTGTATTTTAAGGCCCTTGTTGGAGTTTAAGATCCTGCAGAGATCCTGACAGTAAGGCTAGCTGTTAACTGACAGACCATAGCTTTGTGTTTTAACAGACATGAGTGGTATCAAGCTTCTCAGACTTTCAGCAAGACCAAAAAAAATGTACTGTTCCTCAAGATGCAGTATTCAGAGTGGGGAAAAAAGTACAGCAAACACTGATCTGGTTGGAATAAATTTATTTGATCTGTCTGTAAACAAGGTGATAAATCAATTTATGGCATTTCTTGGTTTTATGCATATGAAATCAGATGCATTAAAGAGACTGTATCCCAGATGTAAGAAAAAAGTGGTGAGGAAAAAGGAAATGAACATAAATCAGCAAACAGGACTTTAAACAGGTTGTTTGTGAGTACACATATCCCACAAGGCCTAAATAGTGGAGCTGAAGCTAAAAGAAAACAAAAAGTGCCAATGAAATGACTTCTTAGTGGACAGTGGGTAAAATCCATCTTACAACAGCAACAGATCTCTCTATATTATGGCACAGGATACACAGGTTCTGCAGTTAAGTTTCCACAAGACAACCATAAGCGTCTTTGTTCCAACCAATCCCATCTCCCATTGAGTGTCATTTCTACTTTAGTAGTGTTTTTTTTTTCCTCAGTTGGACGTTACAGTTAGCAGTACTGAGCATGGGCAGACCGTGTGATACCCCAGAGCTCAGCTGACTATAGAGTAGAAGGCAATTTATTCCACAGTTTTGTAGTTTGTCAACACAGCATGGGTTTGTACAAATGTTTGTCTTCTAAACAAAGAAAAAAAATGAAATGAGAAATTTTCTTCAGACACTCCCACCCTTACCTCCCCTGTAGCTTCATATTTTTAAACCATAGTAAGTATTACTGTCTGGTTAGTGTTTCCTTCATCAGAAAAAAGTTAGCAGTCATCCTTCACGTGATTTAGAGCAATTGTATAAACACCCGAGCTTCGACTACACTTGGTCCTATAAAAAGAAAAAAATTCAAACTGGACACATTCCAGATGGTTATATGCTGGGATTTCTACTGTCCAAAAATGGCAGCCTTTGAAAAAACAAAATAAAAAAAATATATTACAGGAGCTGGCAAACAAAAAAAGTATTAAGTGCCTGAGCCGTTGTTACTGTGGAATGTCCATGGGTTTGTCGTGTAGTCGGGGGAGGCTGTGATGACAGGAGGAGAGACTACCAGCATCTGGATGACACCGCTGCTCACAAAGCCAGCTCATGATAGTTAACTGAGCCCTACACACACGCTACCCCCCTTTATTTTAGAAAATGTAGTAAGGACAGAGCAGGAGGAGTTGGGGGTGTGGTTGTAGTGTTTGATGAAGATGAGAGTCTCCTGTGAGGTTTGTTGTCGCCTGCTTTGAGCAAACAGGATGGAGAAATGGGGGGGGAAAGGGGAGGTTCTGGACATTTTGGCAGGCGGGATAGTTGTGGGTGTATGAGGGAAACAACAGTGGACCAAGATATGCACACAGTCTGTCCTCCCGGACATGATGGAGGGGGGAAATAGAAGAGGAAGACATGACGAGCTTGGTTACCGCTCAAGTGCTCCAAAGGCATCGGCTGCTCAGGGAGGGAGGGAGTGTGTAAGGGAGGGACTAAAGTAATGGGCACCATAACAGAGAGAAAAAAGAAATATCTACTTCAAATCAAAGCTATAGCCTTCATTGTCCAGGTGTTTTGGCCAGAATTTGTTTTTTTGCTGGTCTTTAAGTAGAGATTTGTCATGACATCCTGTTAGCAACATGCTCATCTTTGCTATGGATCAACTCATAGTGCTTAAGGGGGTAAAGAGTACACAGCGCGAGTGTGTTGAGGGAAGAGGACGGGTTGGGGAGGGGGGGGGGGCAACAAAATATGGGAAAACAAATGGGGAGGAGAGAAGGCAGAAAAAAAGGGGGAAAAAAAAACAAAGTAACTACCAACTAGGACTGGAAGTAGTGTGAAATGCAACAGGGTGGTAAGGGTGAGCTGCTAGGTGGCTGGGTACAGGCTGCTTTAGTATCCGGACTTCCTCAGGTACTCAGCCATCTGAAATGCTTTCTTGTTGAGCTGCCCTCCATGGACACCTTCCTTCCCCATGACCAAAACCAATGCTGGAGTACACAAAGGAAAAAAACAAAATAAATGAACAGGCATGGTAATAGCAGGGCGGGAAAATACTTTTTTCTTTTTTTTTTTTTTTCTGCCACCTTGCTAAATGTGGGGCTACACTGTTGAGGACAGAGCCTGGACTCTGCACTTGTTAGAAATGCTCCTGGGATTCTGTTTAATGGGACTGTTCGGGCGGGAAACATGGGCTTGACAGTAATTTGTTTTTTTTGGGTCTGTTTTTTAAAGTTTTGTGTTTTTTGTTAGCCTTTTCATTTGTTTTTTTTCTCTCTCCCTCAACTACACCACATAAGCTACATGAAAACTAAACTAAAACCCTGAATCCCTCAAGTATTTTGCCATCGAGTATGCCTTCTTATTCAATCCACCTCCATGGACCCCTTCTTTGCCCATTACCAAGACCAAGACTGAAAGAAAAGAGACAGAGAAGGGACATTTAGAGAAGGTGCGGAGATAACACACACAAGTGAAAAGAGAAAGAACACAGAACCTGAAGCAGCAGGCAGACAAGGACGGCTACAGAGGATGTCAATGACACAAAAAGCACAGCAGTGCTCTGGTCTGAAGGCTGCACCGAGCCTAAACATTCATTTTCTTATCATTGCTGCTGGTGGTCAACCAAGACATCGCACATTTACAATTAGGAAGACATGAGTATGAGTACAGCAGGAGAATTAAAGGATGCATGCAAAGCTGTTTGTCAGTCTGTACACTTGTGACAAATAAGTAACCAGGCAGAAGCTCACAGCAGTTCAATTTGTATGTTGACTGCACTTTAGTATCTACCAACTTACATTAAGAGCAACAGCAAAGTTTGATATTTCACAGAATGAGTCCATTAGACTTTTTACAGACTTTTCACAGCAGCCATATTACTTAAAATAGTAGGGTAAACACAGATGTTACCAATGATACTGATTTAAGATCCATTTAGGTCAAGAGTCAGGTGCTGCCACAAGGCTCAGACTGACAAAAGACATCACCTTGGGTTTGGATAAACACCTGTATATACCTTTCTATTTCAATATGGCTGCCATGAAAAAGGTCCTTTTCTCACAACAGCATGTTCTGGACTCACAGTAATGATTGCTATTGAACTGTGGTCAAACCAAGTCAGATTCGACGAGATCCAGGCCTCATCAAGCTACACTTACAAAAGAAAAAAAAATCTGTTGTAGACTGGCAATGCTGCACACCAGTTCTTTTGAAACGTGTCTGAATAAAACTTGATGCCTTTGACTGTAGGTGACTGAAAACAATCATGCATTGAGAACACAATTATATGAATGTATTCTTCCCTTTAAAGATTTACACCAGGGCTGAACCGGGTAGATTCAACAGGTTTTTTTGTTTTCTCTGGACAGTTTCAGCTGAAAATAAAGATTAATGCCTCTAATTGAAACATGTTCACATTTTAAATGATTCAGCAACTACAATAAATTTTGATTTTACCATTATGTTATTCTCAAATAAAAAAAAAGATCTACATTGGTTGTATAAAAATCTCTCCCCAAAGCACAAATACAAATGACCAGACTACAACCATCATATGCCTATACTGATATTTGTTCTGACAAATTTTGCCAATAAGCCTGAACTACATTCATAAATTTATACCCTGGGTGAGAGGTAATTCTTAGCTTCTTTTGCCCATTTTACAAAGACAGGCAACAAAGTATTGCTTGAATGCAGTACTAATTTATGGGAGAGCAAAAAAACTAGTGTGTCCATTGTCCTGTCTGCACTACTATCTGAGCTCACTGCACTCTACTTGAAGAGCCTAATCTTCATTGTTTCATCTGTAATCAATAAACACCATACCAGCAGCAAAGAATAGGAAAAGTGAAGCTTCTACTGAATACTAACAACCACGACTAATGCAGCACACATGCAGATACAGGACCATGCTTGTGGTACCTCTCCTCAATACATGTAAAGAGCCCTGAAGACATTTTAAACAGGAAAACAGTGGAAGCATGTGAGCAGGGGAACAGATTCAAACTTTTGAGGGTAGGAGGTGTGTTAACCAGGAAGGAGAAGGATGCATGCAGCTCAGGAAATTTTTAGGAAATCCTGGCCCAAAGAGTGAGCCCGGTATGTGAGTGTGTAAGAACCAGTGACAGTCTCACCTGCAAGTTTTAGTAGTGTCTGGGAAAAGTGGGAAGGGCAGGGCATTGGGGCCCATACAGGCAACATGAAAACTGGTACAACTCTCAGGCAAGTCCCTAAAAGGGACTCAACTTCAACTTCCTATTTTGGTACCACATTTTGTGTGATACGAAGACAATTAATCATTGCTAATGTAAAGAGCTGTCACCTCCTACATATCACATTTGTTGACAGCATAGTTATTTAAAGCTATAAATTGTTAACATCTGTAGGCATCTGTGGTTTTAATTCTCAGGATTTCACATAATGTGTTAATATTTTACACATTTGCTCAAAGCACTTAATTTAAAGTGCATTAGCCTCAAAACAGAGACCCATGACTGAATTGTGAACTCTGTGCTGAAGTGTTTCAGCTATGCAGAGCACCAATCACAAGCTAGATTTATTGCTGTTGTGTCTGAAAAGCATCCAGCTTGTGGAAATTAGAGCAAGCCAATACATCTTTAATTTGAATAACTCATTTCTGCATTGCTAAACTCTAAGGATAAACAGTGTTCCATATGGATTTTACTACTTACATTATGCAACAGCCAAGGCCTAAAATCAACTTGTAGACCAGCCAAACAGCTCATGTATGTTCCAAATTTACCAGCCAATCAATAGATTACCATTGTATTTTGACTGTTGAGTGAAGCCAATTTATTTTAGCCAATTTTTTTTGGCTAATACCAATTTTGTGCCCTGGCTATTACGCTTCCATGAAGGATATAATGCATGTATTATATTGTAACACTTGTGTCATAGATCGTGTTGTCATACAAGAAAGTTAAGTGAAAATCTAAATTACTGAATAAATCTAGGAAAGGACAAATTAAACCTTAGAGAACTGAATTAGGGGAATAAATGTCAGAAGCAAGGAACCACAAAATCTCTAGACAACAGATATACAAGATGGATAAACGCAGGGAAGTGCAAGAAACTTCATCTGTTTTTAGGATTGTGATTTGTTAATCTGTAAAATGACTAGTCTTCTATAACAACGCTACAAAAACACAAGTTATCCAAGTTAAATTAAACTGCCACAAAGCTATAACTGACAAAAAAAACTGTTGACATGGGAGACTGTCATAATTGAGGGGAAACTTCCCCTTTGCCCCGACATAATGAAACTCCTCTTCTTCAGCTTTAAAACAAACCAAGTATTCCTACAGATTACATTTAGCCGAGATGCACTTCTTGTTCCCCATCATAATCAAATGACATTCAATGGTAATATCATATGATTCACAGACTTTAACACCTGTGTGTCATATATTGAGGAAAGGTGCATTCACGATCCATCCCACATGCACGGACAACACAGAAGTTATAAATTTGGCTAAACTAAATAGCACTATATCAAAAGCAGGCTACTGTGTCACTGTAGCACTACTAGAATGTATGCGACTAACAATGACACTGAACATGGGGCTCACCTTTGGCGGCTCTGCCTACAGAAACGTTGTATGTTGGCTCTCCTCCTTGACTCTTTGTCCGGATGTCCATTGTCCAGTCGCCTTCAATTTGGAGGCTGTCTCTGATTACGGAGCACTTTTTAATGCCTAAGGTCAGCCCACCGGTGAAGAATCCCTCCCGGTCCTTTCCTATTAACACGTCAATTTCTTCAGGCTAAAAGGGAAATAAAATCAAGATGTCAGATACATATACAGCTCTGTCAATCTTATCTTAAAGCAAAATGCCCATTAATTCAGGTAGAGACTCTTAAGTCTTTTCTGTTTTTCCTTAGAGATGATTTGTGGGTGTTTTTTCATTGCTCTCGTTGAACATAATTCTCATCTATTGCTCCATAGTGTGGGCGCTGTGAAGCCTTTTGAGACTGATTAAGTGCCACATAAATAAACACTTTAATTCCTCTGCCTCTTAGCTCTTAATTTTGTCATTTTCTCAAAAAGCAATTCCTTGCAGTACTCTTGGAAGTAATGGACATCATGCTGTCTTCCTGCATAATTTGCTGAGCAACAAAATACTTCAAATTCATTAGATATTTGGTCAAAACATACATTTATGCTGCTGATAAACTTTTTTTGTAGGTCTTAAAACTAATTAGAGGAATTAATGTTAAGCATTAAAAACTAAATGATAGTGTAGAAAAATGGTAAACAGTCCCTCTCTTTAATCTCACAGTAGACATAACACCACACTCCTAAAGATTTTATAAACCATGCGGTTTTTAAGACTCACATGTTACATATGTTGGATTCAAATTCACAAAATAAGCATTGAGGACCAATATGGGGTTCAAGCACAAATGGTTTTAGGGTGCAAGACTACAGATTTTGGAAATGTTATGCACCTTTATCTGAGAGAGACAAAAATGCTACATTCTGCACATCTTAATGACACTCTACATTAGTGCAGCAGCTAAATATGACGTTTAAAATAAATGCTTCATATACAATTACACCAGAACACAGGGAAGCCTGAGTGTAGAATGGGCTCCAACAGTGATTTAATTAGAAACATCTAAAATGATAAAATGTTGTCTCATCCTCAACTGAAAGTGTAAAAAAAAAAAATCTAAAAAAGTATCAGTGCCATTTTCACACATCACATATTATCTAAGAAAAAGATAGAACCACATTTTTGTTGGACTGGTTATTTGAGTGTGAAACACAGCAGGGGACTGCCTCTGTAACTGGCCTAGATGGTTAAGTACAGGTATGATGAATTTCAATTAAGAAACTGAGCTGCACTGTTCATGATTATAGGCTCTAGTAGTCATTTGAGTACTTTATAATACTGGCTCTCAGAATAGTGGTACCCCTTCCTTTTTTTCAGTTTGAATTGCCTTTTTCACTAACCGAAAAAAAAAAAAAAAAAAAAAATCTAGGGCTGCAACTAACGGCTTTTATTAGTCTAGTCTGATGATCAGTTTCAATTAATGAATTAGTTGTCTGGTTCATCAAATAGTGAAAAATATTGACTGATTACAATGCACAAAGTAACATCCTCAAATGTCTTGTTTTGTCTACAATCCTCTTGGTGTTATAGAGGACTTAAGAGACAAGAAAATTTTCACACCCAGGGGCTTGAAACCAGAATTTTGACATTTTAAGTCAAATTACTCAAAATTACTGAAACAGATGGCAATTAACTGAATACTTGACAAATTATCAATTCATTAAACAACTGACAATTGATTAATTGCTGTAGCTCTATTCAATGTCTTACAATATTTGTTCACATCGAATACCTTTTCACTTACCAAAATAATCCACTTTACAAATGCTTCTGTGTTTAATATCTAACAAAGACAATCTATCACTTAAATTGATACCTTAAAATTAAAACAAAGCTGATTAAACAGAGCAAGTATTTGTAATTAAAGAAAAGGCAAAAGAGTCATATCAAGGATTTGTTGTAAATTTAAAGATTTTTTTTTATTACTCTGTGCCAAGTTGGTCAGGACAGTAGATGGTACTCAAGTATTGAGAATGGCTGTCCAGATGAAAAAAAGTGCATGGGCTGTTCAAAGACACAGCTGACTCCATTACTCTTTCACTGGCAAGTCCTGAAATCTCAGAGGCCCACTACAGCTGACAAAAACATTATGCCGAGAAATGTTGTAAAATCCTGGTCACGCTTTGAGTTGATTGTGTATATAAAACCGCACCGTCTTTATTAAAATATGTTTATTAAAGTGAGATTATTCTTTGAACCACTCTGCGGAACAAAAGGCGTCGCCTACCCCCAACTCCAGAAATGCAGTGTCATGGCACACATGAAACCCTCCAAGAAAAAAAAACGGGAAACTCAAAGGATTTCTACTGGCTCTGGTAGCGTTAGCATGGCGGCTAGCAACATGTTGGGGCCCGGTTAATTACATTCACCGTCTTTCCTCATGGGAAATCCAGCTTTCCATTTCTGCATTAAGTTCGCACCGCTGTTTCACATATGCTGGTTTCGTTCTCTGCACTGCTTCTGCAGATTTTTGTTTGCAAATGTAAATCACTCTTTCTGGAGGGGGAACAGGCTGGCTAACGCTGTAAGCAAACAATTAGCTCTAACTTCACATGAGCTTTTTCACACAGACGAAAACATCCCACGATATTTTCATTTTATACAGCTTGCATCTTCGAAGAATAACGTGATCCTGCCCTAGTGCCCCGACTGGACACTCCCAAGTAAAAGCGGCACGCTCGTTCATAGTTCACTTGTCCGCAGCATGGGATAATGTTTCATGGCTAACAAGCTCGTTAAAATGACAAAACGTTAATTACATCCACATTATGAGTCATTATGAGTGAGCCAGAATTTCAGCTACACTCAAATATTTAAATTATTGACCAATAATTTATTTAACAGACAAAATGGAGGCTCAAGAAGGCACCCGAGTCGATTGTTTAGCAATGTTAGCTTTACATAAATCCTGTAATCTATATAGCTGTACGTGCTGTAAGTTAAAAATATAATTTAAAAAAAACAACACACACACTGAACCGCTGCTACACATGTTAACGGAAACCAAACGTCTCGATTAGCCTCGATGAACAAAATGAATAAGAAACTGGGAGTGTATCCGCCATCTTGGAAAATAAGGGGCGGTAGCGGCAGTGTGATTCACAGAAGCCGAATAGGAAAAAAACGAGAAAGACCAACAGCACGCCAGGACGTCAGGAACGCGTGCGAACGCCGCTAACTTTGCGCTATTAGCGTTAGCTTAATAATGATTTTCCAATGAGGATGACCGGCCTGATTTGAGCTAACCGCGAGCTATAGTTTGCTAATCAATGTTAACGTTACACTGCTGGTAGACGATGTTGTCCGTCAGATATGTTAATAAGCGTGTTTTTTGTTGGGTTTTTTTTTTAAGTCAAACACATAGAAAATATATTGTGTTGGTACCAATCTGCAGTAGAAATCTTAAAATTGGTTATGCTTTGTCCGACTTGCTCATCTTATCTGACCGGTATCACGAGCAAACACGGCTAGTTGACGCTAGCTGGTTTGCTAAGCTAGCCCTTTTAGCTCGAGTTCGCGGTACCGTTAGTCAGTGGCTTGAGTTATCCCTGTTTGCTTTAGCGATTATTTCTGAATGAAAAACACCAGGAACGTTAAAACCACATATGTTAAACCTACTGTAAATTGATTAAAAACGACAGAGACTGGTGGTTGGTTTAAAAGTAACGGTGCATACGTGCCAATGGATCTTGTGTGCGACCACCGAATACCATGTGTACCATACACTGCTCGCCTTATCCTCATTCAACAAGGCCTGGCTATGCAGACAAACGCACCGGCATGCAAAATATACGTTTTCCTCCGGTGTAACCCTAGATACTGACGTACAGATTATACTAACCGTCATGTTGGCAAAGGTACCGCCGACAAAAGATGCCCAGACGTATTTGGCGTCCGTGTAACCAACAATGGCCGCGTCCTGGCAGCTGCCATCAGCCATCAGGTTGTCCACGTAGCTTTGCCAGGACATGTTTGTGAAATTAGTTCTAAGATGAAAAAATACGTAGGATCAAGTTGGGTCACAAACGTCTCTTGAGCGACGAAGAAAAACTGCGATGAAGCTGTTTTTATCAGTGGTTTATCGGGCCTCCAGCAAGCAGAACCCCCCGGCTCCGTCACGTCCCGGCTTTCTTCTGGTCTAGGCAACGAAGACAAGCCGCTGCAATCGGACAGGCGCTTGGGTGTAGTCCTCACTAAATCACTCCGCCTGGGTCGTTGTTCGCCCTGCTGCCTCATTGCATAATATACTGCGCAGCGGATGAATACTATCGTGGCAACAAGCAAGACAGACTATTTTTTCTCTAGTACTACCTCAAAGATTTGTTTTTATTTTTATTTTTTGGAGGTTAGACCAGTCAAAATGCAGATTTACACATCCTTAAATGCGGAAAGTGGAATTAAACATTGTTTCAGGCTGCTGTACATTTACACTCAATTTTCAAGCCAAACTGATGAAATATATTTCATTGTGAGATATATAAAATAGTTTTAAATACACAACTCACATCAGTTTTTTACCTTACGATGCTCATTTAAGTCACATAAGCTAACTCCACTTTTGTTAAGCACTAAATCACAAATGTTTTATACTGTGTAATCTAATGCAGCAGGGCTGCACAATATGGTACAAAAAATCATATTGCGATTACTTGGACAGATATTTTGATTGATGATGATTCACGATTAGTGGGATTATTTTTTTTTATCACAGTTTTCATTTTCACCGCAAAAACATTAAAATCATGATGATGTGAAAACATTTTCTTACATCTAGAGATCCCAGGCCTTCTTTGCATAATAGTATAATAATATAAATAATAATATTTTGATTAATTGCACAGCCCTGCAATGCAGTTTTATCCTGTTCTTGGTTTTAAGATTTATGTTATAGCTACCTCACTTTAATCAGCTTTCCAAATGGACTCATGGACATGATCAGTAGTCTTACCCAAATCCATGTTATTTATGCTGATTTTTTTTCTCCACATCAGCAGTCATTAAGGTCACTCATCATGCACTAAAATGCACGGAAACACCCTTGTAAAGCCACAAGCTCATTACAGGGTAAACATACACTCATTGCGCTAATAAGCAAATATGGGTCTCCAACACAAATGGCTTAAACATCTTTGGATGACAGGAGATATGGTGCCTAACTGCTGTTAACAATGTCATTAAAAAAAGATTTAGGCCTCTTTTGACTGCAGTCAAAAGGGAATGTAGATGAATGAATGATGAAGATGGCCGCCAGATGTAGACGTAGACGCGTGTCTCTGACAAACTTTTGTGATTTATTGAGATTTGCACTGCAAAAGAAAAAAGAAAAAAAAAAAAGAAAAAAGTCATACTGCAATTTAGACATTGCTAGACAACATCTGTGGAAAATATTTCTGAAGTTTTCTGTAGCCTCAACCTGTATGTTATAGTTAAGGAACAGACCTAATGTGTGATCCTCTCTGAGGCTGCAGCCCTCAGCATTGTGTGAGACACAAGCTGTATGTCCATATATGTGTGTGTGTACGTTTACATTTTAAGCATAGCTTACACTCCAGAATGCCCTCAGGTGATTAAGCAGGGCTTTTGTTTGGTTTATTCACAGTTTTTTTTTGTTTTGTTTTTTTTGCATTAAGTCACTCACCATTGTAGTCTTGAATACATCTTCATACATATTCATGTAAAATCATTGTGTTGACTATACCAAGAATCAGAGTTACATTTATTGCAAGTGGTTTTACACATATGAGGAATTTGTCTGGGTGTTTTTTGTTTTTGGTGCATATCAATAAAGCTGTGCTTTTGTAAGCTTGCATAAAAAAGCAAAACAGAAAAGAAAAACACTTGCTGATGAACATTTGTCTGCTGTAGGATTAAACCTGGGAGTTCTCTTTTACAGACTCAAGATGTTTGTTGTCACAAAAGTTACAGTAGTACAGTTGTGGGATTCTGTACTGTACATCAAGTGATAAAAATAGAATACCAACAAAATTAAATTTAGGATAATAATAAGATAACAATAAAATATTGTGTAAGAACATGAGATGAGTATAAAAAGTATCAAAACACCAGGCTATGGGCTGTCTATCTGTATTTGTGTTTTCTCCATGGAAACCATTAATAAGGTAACCACATGACTTCTTATGATGCTGTCCTTTCTCCCTCTTCTCCTCTCATAATAACTGTGAAATTAGCAGAACATAGAGACAGACTGTCAACTCTGCGTTTTTTTATCTGAAAAGGAAAACTGACATTTTAAATACTTTATTGTATATGTCTAAAAAACTACATTACTTGTCTTAGTTTGGGAATATCTGTCTGTGACGTTTATTCAAGGAAGTTTTTTTTTGGCACCATGCACCCTGGTTCAAGCACAAGTCCACATCTTGGAGCTACTTCTATTGAGCAGGTGTACAAGAATATATCAGGTCAGGAACCTTGTTTGATGGCAAATATATGTAAGTTAAGGAGTGAATGCATTAATCAGTGATTTTCACCACTCAGAGTGATATGACTAAATGACGTGTATGAAAAACAAACACACTCAAAGCCTCACAGATGGATAATGTTGGAAAAATGCAGGATAGATGTTGGAAAAGTTAACTTAAACAAATCTCCAGACTATGATACTGCATATACCATTTTTTTCCTGTCATCTGAGTCTTTTTAAAGCCCTACATCATGTGACAGTTTTATCTTTATCTAGAAACTTCCAGTGAATTCGTTCTCCCTCCCTGCATGTGGAAGAATAAGCGCTCAAGAAGTTATTAATTGACCAGGCAGAAGGAAGTGAGCAGGTCAGAAACACTTGTCAATCAGCCAGCCACACCCATATCCCATTCTCCCATTGGATGCCGTCAGTTTCCATGGCCACCTCTGTTTTGCACTTCTGCTCTGTCAAAATAGTACCACTCACAGCCAAACCACTCAGGCTGCGCATGAGTCATGGAGATACAGAGAAAAGAGCCAACTTGTTTGCTTTAGAAAAGGCTTGGTTTTTGAACAAGGCCATTAGCATGGCATATTATCATCATAACAGCTGGATAACACAGATAAACACAGCAAATAGCCAGTTTTCCTGCAAGCTATCTCAGCCCCCCCCCCCCCCCCCCCCCCACACACACACACACACTTTTTTTTTTTTGCAGATACAGTGTCCTTAGTTTTACATGCATGGTTGAAGTCTGACTGTACGATTTTGTGGTGTGAACTGATAAACAGAAATAGTTTTTAGCGTTGAAGAGAACAGGTGAGAGGAAGTGCACACTCGGACACCTGGCACTGTGGCGTCCGGTCAACTCTGCAGGCAGATGCATATACCAGGTGCCTACAAGTGATTTATAACACAAAGTGCATGTTGCCATGAGACGCATTATTCTTTTTTTCCCCATCTTCCTCGCCTCAACATACAGCTATTTCTAATGAAGAAGAAAACTTTAGACTACAACAAAATAAAAGTAAAGTAAATGTGTTTTGAAAGACAGCAGCAGCAATCCAACACTTTTGCACCGAGGCTGCTGACAGCCAGTGTCGTTGCCTTTATGGCCTGTGACCCCATGAAACAAGGCAATGCACACCTGTGATGCCCTGTCACAAGCTGCTGAGCGGTGAAAATGACCCAGTGTGTTTAAAACCACTTAAACTCAATTGTAAAACACAGTTTATAAAAAGTGAAGAATTGTATTTTGCATTTATATATTAACAGTTTCAAAGGATAAGGCTGGCAATGATTTTATGATAATTAAAGATCGCATGAAAAGACTAAAACCAAATAACACATTTGTACATCTCTCAGTATTTTCCAACTTTCTTACCCTGTTTGTGTCTCTTGAAACAAAGCCTGAAGCCCAATTATTCCTACTGAAGATGCAAATTTTATTTTGAAGGTCTAACGTGTAAGATTTAGGGGATTTATTAGCAGAATATGCCAGGAGCGGAATATAATATTCAAACAGGTATGTTTTTATTAGTGTACCATCACCGGAAAACTGAACTGTCGTGTTTCCCTCACCTACAGAGAGAGTTGTCTTGTTGCACTGTCATTTTTCTTTAGTAGCCCTGAACAGACAAACCAAAGACTGGCTCTAGATACGGCCTTTTGTATCTTGAGCAAGTTTTGAGGCCACCGTAGCTTTTCCTCCATGCTTTGAAGGGGAGCGTGATGCAAGGTGTTTGCAATCTGCAAGTCACCTCAAGATGCCACTAAATTCCACATGCTGGTCCTTAAAACACAAATCTAGCCTATTTTTAATTTTAAAAAAATAGTATCTTAAAACAGCTGGGCACTGTAACTTTTAACAAGTGTTGCATTTTTTGGGGGGACTATTTTCAGTGGCGGATTAACACACATTGTTTCTGGCAGCAGAGCATCATATGTAGACTAAACTAAAGACAAAGACTAAAACCGTACTAAACAATGTATTTATCTTAATGAATGCTGTGTCACTGTCAACAGTGTGACTTATTAGTGTGTTCTCAATAGTTGAGGTCGAGGTCTATGGCACAGAGAAGTATTAGGATTTGACTGCACCAACACGTTCTCATCCCAGGTCATCAAATACCAACACCGCTTGGTCACACACCTAAGCATTTCATGTAGATGCACAAGCTACCCTTTAGTGTCTGTATGAGACGTTTCTGCCAAAATTCCTTTTAAACACTTAAACTGTGAAAAGGTCACAGTTTAGGCACTAAAGCTACTTGTTTGCCCCTCCTACGTGTTTGTTTGACCCGACAATCCACACCAGCTCCTCTATGTGCAGACATTCTTGCTCTTCACTGTCACCTGTGGTGGATGGGTTTACACTGAAGTTACTTGAAAGCCTTGTGCGTCTCATAGAAATGCTGAAGGGTACCTTGTGCACACGGTGGTGGTAAATACAGAGGTGGATAAAATTTTTATTCTTGTTCATTGAATCACATGATTTCTCACTAACACTGTTAGTTTAGGAGACAATGTGAGGTCTTTGTCAGTTAATACAATGTTTGGAGCAGCAGAGCCATTATGTCTTTTATTTGTGTTTTTCTTTAAGTACCAGTGTGTAAGATTTAGTGGCATCTAGTGGTGAGGTTGTAGATTGCAACCAAATGTTTGTCTCACCCTCCCCTTCAAGAGAAACTACGATGGACGTGAAAGTTTTTGAAATGCGAAATGCCGTACATGTAGAGCCAGTGTTTGGTTTGTGTGTTATGGGCTACTGAAGGGCTACTGATTTGTATTTTCAGGTGTTTATACACTAATGAACTCATACTTGTGAATATTAGATTAAATTCCTGCCATGTTCTACCAATGAATTTCCCTAAATTTTACACAATGGATGGCAAACTATGCAGGATACTGACAAAAACAATGCATAAACTGAAATCATAAAAAAAGTAATTCCTCTCACTCATCACCTATGACCCAGCAGAAGTGTGTGGTGGCACCTGCAACCACAAACAATTTTCTCATTATTTTGCTGTGCTCGGGATGTTTTACCAACCAAAAATGCCTGTATTTGACGTCCTGGGAATGACACAAAACAATCAACTATCCTTCTGATGCGCTTACGAACAGTAACTGACAAATCCTCTTATTCTACCTTCAAAGAGCTCCTTATTTTTTGATTTACACTCGTCTTTGGACTAAGTGTAACAGAGATGTTTCTCAATATTCCTAACACAAGAGTACATAATGTCAATCAATGAGTTTACACTGAAATGACTACAACACTAAACATTTAGGTGATTAGGTGATCAATATTTCAAGCAACCAACAGGAGAGAGGTGAAAGGTCAGATCCACAGCTGTCTGATAGGGTGTGAAGCCACTCCTGATGTTATTTTACTTGAGCTATCTCTCTACAGGATGATCTGCTTTGTCTCATTTAGTCTGAACACAGTTCAGGCCATTTCTTCACCTCAATTGGACAAAATTATTTATTCATGACCCTGCTCCACTCTTTGTCTTGCGTGGCAGTAGAAGAAGAAGTAAAACTATTTTTATCTCACACAGATGAACACTCTCAAAGGTCGATATGCATTGGTGTATTTTTAATAAGGCGTACTGGTAAATAAATAATTTTTTTCACTAGTCTGTGACATGTGATTGCCTGGACTTGGGATTTCATTCTCAAATCAAACAGTTTTGGCATGTATTTTTTATTGTCATAAAATTTTCATTAATATGAGAACTCACTATGACTAAACAACATGAGTGATGCTTCTGTAAATTGGTGTTAAAGCTAATAAAGAGGAATTCCTCATGATTTTCCTGGCAGGCTGGCAGAGCATTCATCAGTATGTCTGTATTGCTTGTATTTCCTAAGACAAATCTCAACACAGTGACCACCATGATTTAAGAGTAACCAAGCCTTCCATTGTCAGCTCGGGTGAAGCTCATTAAATATTAAGCAGAAGCAGGTAGGGAAGATGGAGCTGCTCTGTTCCTAGAAAATGTCTTCCCTCTGCTCACCAGGTCCCAGGCCTGCATGTCACACACAAAGAAAATCAATAACAGCCAAGGGGTGGTGGGTGGAGGAATTAGACAATGCACACACGTCCTCACCATTTAAGAGATACAGTGAAACCTTTGACAGATGAGTTGTCAGAGACAGTTTCATGTGATGAGCATCTCTGCAAGAATATTTATGAAGAACGTTTACTCAGTGAGGTCAGGGCAGGGCTGGAAAAATGCCATCATCATTCGATAACATATCTCTTAACTTGGGCTAAAACATGTGACAATCACATCGCCTCGCTCCAGTAACCTTTGCCCCCTGAGAGAGGTCAACAGGGGAGATCAAAGATGGTGCATCTGCTGGGCCAGCTGAGTCAGTCTGCATGTGTGAGACACACAATGAGGCAGTCTTTTCAGAGGCCTGCACTCCTCCATCTGTGGAATGGATCAGCACCACCATTGATCATGACTGTGACGTGTGGATGTCACACACACACATGCAAATTAACTCTGAAAAGCACACACACCCATTTTCTCAAATGGATAGACACGAAAATATGGTCATGCAAATGTAGACAATGCATAGTCACCACACACACACACACACACACACACACACACACACAAGGTGAACTTACATACACCTGTGGCATGCTGTGGTCAGTGTCACTATTCAGATTTGAATAGCGATGATGCGGCCAGGAGGCCTTGCGTGCAATGGATATAAGGAGAAAAACAGGCTTAAAAGGATAGTTCAGATTATCTGAAGCGTGGTCGTATGACGTACTTATCTATAGTCAGTGTATTACCTGCAGTAGAAGGTGGTAGGCACACCCACAGAGTGGTGTAGAACGTTAAGCACAAGTACTACTGTGGACAGAGTCAGCAGTAGGGCTGGTTATCAGCAGACCAGGATACTTGTATTGGTACTGGTATCATATTTTTTTAAACCATACCCAGCTGTAGTCAGTAACAAAACATATTTTAGCCACCTTAAAAACAGTCCACCCAAAAAATATCAATATCAGTTTAAGTATAGGCTATATTTACAAATTTTCACAGTTTTATCTTGTTGTCAGACATCATTTTCTGACAGGAAACTGCTGTTATATAAGCCAAATATCACTCTCTCCAAACCAACCAGACTTCGTTGTCGGAAACAGTCATTTTAACTTGCAGAATACAGGAGTTGTTTATCTACCACTGCATCAATCTGTTAGTTAGTTTGTGTTATTGTGTGACTTCTGTGTTTTAAAAGGTTGGCTTGGATTCACCAAAGTCACACAGTGATACAAACTAACCAGCCAAGGTAGCAGTAAGCAACACCTGTGAGCTGCAAAGTTTCTGTTTTTGCAAATGTGCAAATGTTTGCAATGTATTATGGGATACTTAGAATCCAGTGTATGGGTTTTAACAATTCTCAGTATACATTCAGACTGCACTAAAAACTGTCAAACTCACTATATGGAGTATATAATGAGTAGTGGGTAATTTCAGACACAGCCCAGTACTCCTGCTGCTTCTCCAAACTGCAGTCATGCTGACTGCCATCTACTGGCGGTAATACACTGACTCTGGCTACCTCATGCAACCCCAGTTCAAAAAATCTGAACACTCCCTTTAAGAAATTAAAGCCAACTATCTCATCTGTTTTCTTATTTATTTACACTCATAATAATAAATCCGATCACAATCAAATTATCAATTATAGACTTAGATTTAAAAATGCTGAGCTGCACCTTTAAAAAATCAACTCAATCAAATGATGCATAAGAAATGTGTAGTAAAAGCACTTTGTGACGCGAGTGGCTCAGCTGCTCTGGTATGAAACCCTGCCTGCTTTACTGTTTCCTGTTCTTCCTTTGGGTTTATAAACCTCCTTTTTCTCGTGCTTGCTCCGTGAAAATGCTTGAGGAATGTGGCTCATCCAACACCCACATTTTGTTTTTCTTAAAGAGGGTCAGTTACAGTAAAAAAAATGACAAAGAAATTCCTCAGACTTCATCTGTATTTATGTCTGTAAATTCTCTACAACACTTGAAGAAGTACCTCCTGTCATTAGGAATAAACTTTTCTTACACTTTCATCCTGTCAGGAAGGAGAGAGTTGTTTTTCAGAGGAGCAGCAAGCTACTGTACATCCAGTCCTACTTGCACTGGTAGCGTGGTATGATAATGTACAGACTGGATATAAAGCCCCACTGTTCTGCACAGATGAATAGTCATGATTCATAGTAGAGGATGAACTGAGTCTTACTCTGGACGGACATTTTCATGGTCGGATCAGTTTCACCGTTTTACTGAGAGTGTCTCTCTTAACTTTATGATGCTTCTGATCATGATTTTAACTTTGTTGTTTATTTATTTACTGAGACACATTTCCAGTCTAGTCTCAAAAAGTCACAAAGAATGAAGTGGTTAAATAATTAAAGAGGGATAGTCTGGCTGGCAAGTGTGAAATGAAGTCCCCTTAAAATCCTCTTAATGACAATGACTGTTTTTTTTTCACATCAGTGAACCAAAGTGCAGGTAAAGTATCAATTTCCTTTGGTTTAGTGCAGCTTAGATGTATAAACTCATACCAGCAGTATTACTGTAACTCATAATGCAAGCATACTGTTTAACCTTGGGGCATGCATGTGGTTATGTCAAATCACCAGCCAAACAGTGTGATGTTTTCCTTGAATTTTCTGCTCTACTGAATTTTATGCTCACTGCCTGCGTCCTCTAACATTTATTCAAAGTGTAAACCACATCTCTTGTGTGGACCACAGGATTGTTTCCAGGAAAGATTTACTGAACCTGATGCTCAACAAAAGCAAACGTCAGAGGCTTTCACGCAACAAAAGCAGGTGGAATCAGGATTGCATTGTGTCTGTCAGTGCTGAAGAAGAAAATGGGTCTTTATGTTTATTGGACTTCAAAGGTTCTACATATGAGATTTTGAACATCAATATAGCAGTGGACATATATTTGCAATGTAAAGAGGTAGTGGAGTAATGGCATCCTGAGCAGAGAATTAAGTCGCATCCAATCTGTGCGTGTTGCAGTGGTGAGAAGTAATAAAGTACAAATACACTGTAAAAGTATTTTTACTCTTTACTCCTTACATTTTAACACAATATCTGTTATTTCTACTCTGTACAGTTACAAAACACGCTCATTAATTTAGTTTTAAGGGCAATTATTGATGATTGATTTTTATTTTGCATCATTGCATGCTGCCTTCCCAACATCAAGACCAATTTCACCCTAAATTGGGAAAATGGAAAATTATTTTGTGGTGTCTCTATCAGTGCATATCATAAGTGACAGATGTAAAAAGACAGAAATAACATCAACTGTACTTTTTCACTTTTACTCAAGTAAAGAAAAACTCAAGAACTCAAGAACAACTTGACTGCATGTTTGCAAAAGGGAGTAACTCACCCAAAATATTTCATCCATGTTTCAAAGCTTAGTTTTTGTCATGAAATCGAACAGTGCCACCAAAATGAAAAGTTGTTTTGTTATCGTGTGAGTTGTGCTGCTTAAAATGTTTGGATGTTTTTCCATCAAACTGTATTTTACCCACTATTTCCCCCTCATTGATACAGTTGATCCACAAGAAGATGAGTTTACTTGGGTTTACCCCCCACTACACACCTGGTTACATGTATTACAAACATAAACTTCACCTTTGATCTTTCATGCAAAGCTATACAGAGAAGATTTGCCACAAAATAACATCCATGTGATTGCTGGTTCATTACTGTCATCTGGCATTTATTCATTAGCCAATTCAGCAGACATCACAAACTTTACATGCCATAGATATTTATGGAACAGATGTGTATGTTTGAGAATTTCACTGAGATATAACTCATCAGTTTTGATCAGTGAGACATGAACAAGTGGCGATTGTGCTAGTTTGCAGAAAATTGTTCTTAGTCTTTTTCACACATGTGCAAAAGCATGTGCAATTTGCTTGAATGAAGGAGAAATTCCACTGTGTTGTGAACAGAAAACTACCTGTTCAGAGATTTGAACTTAATGTTTTGAGAAAAAAATCTCATTCAAGAATTGAGCCAAAGCGAATGAAAAAACTGTAGTGACATGAAAGGGAGTGAGAGAGAGTGGGGATGACATGCAGCACAGGGCCACACAGGAGTCAAAATCACAGCCACTGCAGAACCAGGCTGCATGATTTGGCTGAAATTGCGATTGCAATACGCAATATGATTAGCAGAAACGATACATTTTTCCTTTTTCAAAAAATTATGATTTAGATTTTGCACTTGCCCTTATTGCAATTTTATTGTGATTAATTGTGCAGCTGCACTGCAGAGGACTGACCACCTTTGAGGCATGCACTGCACCAACTGCGTTACCAAGGTACGCCACATTATGTTTCCACTAGTGACCAGTTAGAGTAGGCATCATAGTTAACTATCTGTCACTGATATTATGAATTTGTTCTGCAATTTGTTCTGTAGCAATCGCCACATGACATTGGATGTCCTATATAACTCCTTTGAAGGGCCTGTGTTTAGGATTTGAAAGCCTGTAGATTGCAAACACCTCATCATACACCTTGATTGTCCTAGATTTTCACATCTGAGACGGAATTTTGATCTTTGTTGATATGATCGATATTTGTTTCCATCCATCAAAGGCGGATACGGTGCACATTCTTCACGGAGCAGAGTGGAAAGTCGCTTCTTGGACACACTCAGAGAGCAACACAGCCATGACAGTGGAATCGATTACTCTCCCCTTCAAAACATGTGTGTTCTGGGCCTCTGTAGAAACATGGCGGAGCATTATTGTAGTAATATATACAGCTTATTCTAAGGTAACAAAAATTTCAGTTGATTACGCACAAAGGAAAACATACTTATGAATATTGTATTAATTTCTGCCATATTATGCCCATAAATCTTAAACACTGGATCTTTAAATACACAGAACAAAAGATTTTACTGCCTTACATAAACCTGTGACTTTTGTCTTTCTAAAATGTAAAATACAGTACAATGCACAGTGTACAACATTTATAGCATTTTCAAAATATTCCAACAGCATGCATGTTTGTTGGTAGAAAAATGAGACGGTGGTAAAATTGGAGTGTATTTCTTGTTTTCTGCATATACATCTCAGTTTCTCCATGTCATCCAAGAGGCACTGGAATACAGTTGTTAGTCATGATATCTGTCATATTTGCTGTGTTAAGTGAGTATAATTTAAAGCTACTGATGCTGATAAGCAGCCAGACAGCACTTTATCACAGGTGTTTTTCCCACCTTAAATGCACCAAGGCTGGTGATGAGACTTTTTATATTTCTTACACCTGCCTGTAAAGCAGCACAGCTGAAGTCCCTGTCACTGTGTTGCAGGTGAAATAGAAGCATCCACCATATCCACTCAAGCATTAAAGCACTTAATGTCAAGCTCATCAAGTGCAATGAAAAGTGAACTTTTCATTTCAGTCAGTGAACTTTAGAGCAGCTCTTAAGTGGCTTTCCTCGAAAATGTTCATTTATGGAAACCAAAACTGAGAGGCATGACTGCAGTGTGTTTGTTTTGTTTATTTTACCGTTCATTTGATTACCCCAGCAGTAAACATACATCCAAATGCCTCCAGTCAGGTGTTCATGACTCTGAAGGCGACCACTTGTGACAGCCTGGCGCTGCGTGACGCCACGGTTATTTTTTCCATCGTGCCTCAATGATGAACTCCCTCCAACAGCCAGCAGTTCAACACTTGGTTTGTCCTTTGAGCACAAGACCCACTGATATGTACACATGTTTACAGTCCATATAGGAAACACACACAGTTAAACATGTACACACACCCATGTCCCAACCACCACACACACACACACACACACGCTTCCACCACGAAAGTCTTCTTAAAAGAGCGGCTGTCATTTGCAAGTCAAATGAATAATAAATGGGAGGTACCACTGCAATGTACAGCACTTTGTGTCTTTGTGTGTTCTTGTGTGTAAGTGTGTGTTTGCAGTGGTCAAGCAGTTTGACATCTGACGGAGAGGTCTGATTTTATGATGCTGTTTGTTTTACAGTAATTATAATTTTTCATGATGGCGTAATGATGCAAACATGCTCCAAGAAATGTGATTTCATGTGACATGCATCTCTTAGATAGATAGATAGATAGATAGATAGATAGATAGATAGATGGATAGATAGATAGATAGATAGATAGATAGATAGATAGATAGATAGATAGATCTTTCAAGATTAACAGAATCTGCATTTTAAAATCTGTTATGTTGAGGCTTTGAGTCCTCTGCAGTGGCCGTGGGTTGGACTCCTGCTTATGGCCCTTGGCTGTATGTCATTCCCGTAACCAAACCTGCAGAGATTTCCGACTGATCTATGACTTACATTATCTTATCCTGGTGGATTGCCCCTGCTGGACTTGCCCCTGCTGGACTTGCCCCTGCTTTATATAGTCTGTATATAGTATGAAGTGGTGCTGCCTGTTTTATGAAATGTGTTGCAGGCATCAAATTAATGAGTGTAGTTGGCACGCTAAATATCTTCTGTTTGTTGTCTTTGTACTATATTCATTCCATCATCCATTCCTTTCTGCATAATGAGTACTTTCATTTTAGTACTTTAAGTATATTATGATGCTTTTCTACTTTTACCAATTTTAGTAAAAGTGTCTTATTTTGAATGGGGGACTTTTACTATTTTTATATGTAATTACTGTTACTTTTACTTAAGTAATAATAAATAATAAAACAGATTTTCTTTTCTGTTTTATATGATTCTGACTTCCATTACACTGAACTACTAAACCAGTGCTATCTCATCCAATAATATTTGTACTCTTTTTAATCTTTCTAGATAGATAGATGATAGACTGATTGATTCTCAAGGAGAATCTGCAGTGCTGTTTCACTGCTCAGTGATGACATCTTGTGGCTGTGACTGTTTACTACAGCTTTGATTTATTTACTAGAGATGGACTGAGTGCAGTCGTGAGCATTGTGTGACACAGATGGTGCACTAGAGCCACTGGTTAGAAAAGACTTGGCGGGTCAACCCACAAAAAAGAAAACAAAAACTCCTCAGGCAAGAGAGGAAGAAAAAAAAAACCCACGAAACAAAGAGCCTCTAAACCAGACTTCTGTTTATGTCAAACTATATCAAAGGTTTCTGAGAATCACCTGGCAGGCATGGTGGGAAAGGCTGGGAGGGAAGTTGATTTAAAAATCTGTCATCGAGAAATGATGACTGAGATTCCAAAGGTATTAGACACATAACAGAACAGAAAACTGTCAACTTTTGCTCAGCTTAAAGCTGCATATGGTACAGAAATTAAGACTTTTTAAAATATATGCAAATGAAATTGAGCAGATATTTAGGGGAAGCTGTAATCATACCCAGGTTACAGACGCTCTAAATGAGAAGGAAAAGATTGCATTAAAAAATATATAAAATTATTAAACAACACAAAACACTGTAAAATATATATAGGAATTTACTAGACTCAAGTAATATTTTCTCATTAAGTTTTATTCATTCAGGTAATTAAACTTAAAATTTCTAGTATTTATTTTCAGAACTCTTCAGAACATTAAAACTTGAGTTGTTCAAACTCTTTGACTTGAAATGATGAGTTGACTGAATGCATTGTACAGAGTTCAATCAACTCATTAAATTATGTTTCTAAAGGGACATGAGCGGCATATGCGCAAAATTCCCAGCATGCATTGTTTGAGAATTAAACACACAAGAGAGCCTTCTTTTTTATAGTTTGAAGAAAATATCCATGATGAAAACTTGCTGTGTGTCTCTAATACCCTTCAAGGTAAGTCATGATTGCTTATTTTCACAATAATGAAAAACACGAATTCAGTACCTCCTTACACTTAACATTTGATAAACTCACTGCAGTTTCACGTTTTGTTTTTGTGCGAGTGTTGGAACAAAGCAGCTCACACAGAAGCAGCTGCAGCTGGAAGTTCTTTTTGTGAAATGAAGAGCTGATTTTTCAAACTGAGAACAATTATTTAACAATTTGTTGATTCATCAATGTTACTGAAAAGTTGTTGGTTCAACTTAATACCTGATGTTTTCTTAAATAGAACAGAATTATATTTTTCTTTTTTTAACTGAAATTTTTATTTGTTTTGAATCATTAAAAAATTACCTCTTTGTCTAACTATAAAAAGGTAATTTTTGAAACTGGGAAACTGACCAAGATATATACCTGGAAACTGAAGAATGGTGTCAGTCTGGAAAACCCTTCATGAAGCATTGAAATCAGTGAAGAACAAAATCACCAAATATCATTTTGTACATAGATCATATTTCACCCCTGTAGAATTGCAGAAGATGGGTGTATCTGACTCGTACCTCCATTGGCACTGAAAATAAGATAAAGGTACATTTCACTGCAAGTTATGGACTTGCACTAAAGTAAAAACATTCTGGGAAAATGTTACATAATCCCAGGGTAAGATTATTGGTGATATATCTTATTGTGATTCAGCATTGTGGCTTTTGAATTACACCCTTGAAGGAATTTAGTCCCAACACAACAAACAAGTTTAAACAACCAAGTACTGACAGCTTAAAGACTAATAGATCAGATGAAAGAGAGACTGTGGCTTCAAACATGCAGGAGCTGCATCCAAACTTTATGAACATTAATGAAGACCAACTGTTATTCATTAAATACCTACTTTGTTTTTTTTTTCAAGTCTATTTTTCATCTTGTATAGCTATTTGTGTTGATAAGTAAGTAAAACATGTTATTCCCTTTCTGTATTTGTTAAAATAAATCCAATAAAAATTCAAGTTAAAAAAGTGTATCAACTGTTGCAGCAAAGCTCACGTATGCTGCCACTCCTCCCTCATTTACCTATTATAAGGTATCAGTGCATCTAAAAAGACATGCATTGTCTTGAAGTGAATACTGTAATATTCAAACATGTACTGCTGCTCCTTCCTAATTTGCCTATAAGTAACCTGGCATCCTAAAAAGGTGTCATGTTATTTTTATTGCCTTTTCTTTTTTCTTTCGTTTGTTTCACTCTAGGCAGTAGAAACATGCGTTTCCCATGCCAGTAAAGGCCCCTAGGAATTTAATGTCCCTCCCTCCCTCTTCATTTACCTGTAAACTACATTTACATCTAAAAAGGCATGACTTGTCTTGAAATGAGATGTAGAGATTAATATCAGCTGTATTCTGAAACTCCTTTTGCAAACATACAGTTTAAACATGGTCTGTACAGTGGCATGCTTGTGGTCATGTGAAATCATCTGTAAGTCAGCCAAACTGTTTGTTTTCCTTGACTGCTGAGCAGCCTGAGTCCTCTAACATTTATTCAGAAATGCAAACAACATCACGTCTGTGGACCCGGCAGGATTGTTCCCAGTAAGATTTACCGTACCTGATGTTCAAGTCAAAGGCATCAACAGCAATCACTATTGTGTTGTTGTGTCTGTCAGTGGTGAAGAAGAAAATGGGCCTTTATTTGTCAGAGATTTAAACTTTGAAATAGAAATATGCTGGACAATAGATTTGACCATCTTTATATAATGCTGTGTTTGACTGCACACCAAAACCTGCAATTCCTGTCTTTCTAGTAGGTAAATTATGATGTGCAGTGTACAATTTTCATGTTATACCATCCTTCAGCACTGACAAGCTTACTTGTAAGATCTACTTGATAAAATGTAACAATTTGCACTCGTACTTTTTAAGTAAAGTTTACTGATATAATTTGAAGTACACCCCACTTGCCAGTATCAAGTAAAATGCACTTAATACCAAACATCTACTATTTTTTCTACTATTAAATTTTATGTGATTATATTTTAGTTATAAGTTACATAAACCAATTATCATTGACCATAAGACCATCACTTAAAACGTGGTCAGGACAGATCATTAAATTATATGCTTAGAGTGTAATCTCCTGCTCTATTCACTTGCACTCGGACTTCAGAGCATCAGTCTTGTAAATTTCCATCTAGCCCAGTTTTTCATATATTTCAAACTAGAACTGTCCAAAACTGGGGTGGCAGCTGTGGTGGCAAGGCATCTTTTAGAGGTGGCAACTGCCCTCTCCCATGTCACCCCTCTAGATCTGCCCCTGGGCCTGACTCAGCGCATAAAAGATAAACTCACGTCACAAAACAGAGTGTCATGGCCACGGCTATGCCTGTAGTTATCTCTGTGGTGTTGTCCTCGGTTTCCCTCTCCTCCTGTGTCTCCTGTTTCTCCTGTCTGTCTGTGTGTGTGTGTGTGTGTGTGTGTGTGTGTGTTGTGGGTGTGGTCATCCCTCCATGATATCCTCATGACTCCTCCTGGCTCTGCTCACACACCTGGCAGCAAGCAGCTCATCTGCACTCCTGGTCTGTTCACTTGCTTCTCATGACCTCGTCAGCCCTGCAGTAAACTCTGAACTCCTGGTCTTCAGGCCTCCAGTGGAAGTTCATTCAGTCTACAAAGTTGTAAGACATCAAGCCTTGTGGTTTTTATAGATCCAAGTTTTTGTAGTGTTTTGTTTTTCTGTAGCGTTTCTTGTTTTTATTGAGTTTATCCCTTGTGTTCCAGGATCATCTTCATCTGATTTTTTGCTTGTCTGCAAGCCACCAACTCTCTTTCATCCTGTTCTTGTAGCCCCAGCCATATCTTACCATCCTTTGCCCTCTGCCTCATCCAGCTGCCACCCTGCTTGTATCATCTCCACTCCCCTTTACCCCTGCAATAAATCCCTTTAAATATTCAGTACTCTTGAGTCTGCTTCTTTGCATTCGTGTCCACTTAGCGAACTGTAACACAGAGACAGTAAACAAAACCAAAAAGACAAATGGCAACAACTAAAGTACAATACAATTAAACTGCCAGATTTGTCAACATTAAACACAAACTAATTTTTAAGTCAGATATTTAAGTTGGCATTTTCAGGTTTATGTGCAGTGACTACTTACCATTTGAAGACACTTACCCATGAACTGTATGTACATCTACAAAGACCTGAATCGCCTTGTACTGTTTACTAATATGCACACACGCAGTGTGAGTGCCTACCTCATATCCCTATAAACAACGTCTAAAAAAACATGAACTGCCTTGAACTGTAAATGCAGCACGTGGTAACTCAGTAAAGAAATTAGACTTTACAGCCAACACAGTCCCTGACACTGCAAATTTTCATCTATTGATTAACCACTGAAATTGAAGTATAAATTTACAACATGCCTTCTTCTTTTATAGAGTATTACTCTACATTCAGTAGAATTATTCTGTACAAATTCTCATAAACAAGGAAAGCTTAATTATCCAGGGTCTCTGAGACATTTGGCTGCATTAAAACTGATACTGATGAGTATCATCATTTGAAACCAATGGATTAACAGTGACAGCAGTCACAATGTGGGAACGCATTATTTTCTGCAAGATTACTGCTCGGGTTTCCAAACTGCCATCCAAAGTGTATTAAGGACGATTAAAACATTGTATTCTTTATAAACCAACAATATTTTAAAATTTCACCAAGCTACCTTTCTCAGGACCTGCATCAACGGAAATATAATACTGGAATATCTGATCTAAAGTACAAATTTAAAAAAGTTGTATTTATCTGGCAAAATACCACATCTATGTGCTGCTCATCAGCAAGCAATCACACATCATGGTTTTCTTTCAATTGTTTAGCTTCTTCCTCTAGATGATTCAAAAAACACTGTTTACATGTTACAGGATTTCCATTTACTTTTTTTTTTAAACTCGTCTTCTACTTAGTTTAAATACTGTTTTTTTCAAATGGAGAACACTAAACCATGCAGCTTTGTACCACTTCCAACAAGCAGCTTTCTGCTGTTTTTGAAACGCTGTTTATAGAGCTAGCATAAAGATAAAGCATGCTAACAACTCAAGATTCTCAAAAATGATCACATGATTTTAACAGCTTCACTTCAGCCAACATTTCATTTAAGAGATAATTTTCAAAAGGCAGAGTTAACTTGGTTGGAGGCTTAATGCGGATGAAAGAATAGAGGAAGGCTGCATGAGGGTTCATAGGATAATATAAGTGCTGGAGAATAACATTTACGTTTGACTAGTTACAGTGTAATTAAATTAGAAAATAAATGTAATTGTAGTCCTTTACAGTTACTGTGAAAAAAAAATCTGTAATTAAATTACAGTTACTAAGCAAAATGTTGGTGATTACATCAAAATATTATTTCAGGGTTGCCTGGCAGAGATCTGCACTCTGAGTGATCTCTTTTAGTTTGATTAGTTTTGGTAAAATTTGGGTTATTCAGGACTAAAAGCATGATGGGGTTGCAGCTGCCGCACGTCCCAACGAGCACGGCGACATGAGGAGGAATTGTGGAGTGGCCCTTTAATCTAAATATAACCTAACTACAAAAAAATACATCATAGAAATAGAGTCCTCACATTCAGTTTGAATCAGTGTGTCCCTCTGCACACTGACCATATGGACTTAATAGTACTTGTCCCATTTGATCATGTCCAGCTTTGCTTGGACACTTTGACACCCACACCCACCTCTCACCCCACGCTAAGCCTCCTGATGGCCCCGCTGGCCTCTCAGACTCCATGAGACACCATAATCCCCCTCAAGCCTGGCAATTAAGAAAATAAGTCGCTCAGGATTTGGAATACAATGAGAAGATTAAAAGATGGAAGCACACCTGCTTTTATAAACAGTCGGGGATATTAAGGCCGGTTAGGTCAAAGGTCACAGGAGGGAGTTAAACTTCCAACGATGGAAGGAAGGGGAGCAGGAAATGAAGACCAGTGCGGATGTAAGGGTGTATTTTGTGGTTTTAGATCTGTGTATCATTATAAACTGGTTTCAGCTCTTAACGTCATATGAGTTAAGTATTATCAGTAATTATTAGTGTGTACTAACATAAATGATCATATGTTTAACATTCATTTTGAAATCTACGTTACAATGACAGCATGTACATCTGGCTCCAGGCAAAACTTTGCGTCATTGTGGGCGGTGATGACCTACATAACAACATAGACATTTTTATGAACAATTGATCAAGGGGGAATGGCATGAACTTGAATGTATTTTCCTTTGCCTTCCCTATGATTTTCACAAACACTGTTACTATGGCTGCCGGCACATTCAGCGAAACATAATGACACCAATTAAGAGAATTAAACTCTGAAAGAAACGAAACAACAGTTTGCTTCTGCACAAATGAGGATGAATGGAAACAGTAAAACGTGCTCTCATTCTGTCTGCGGGTGTGTGTTTGTGCATTTATATGAGGATAATAAATCCACATTACTTTCACTTGCTTTTGTGTTGGAGAACCAAAGTCAATAAATCAGAGTTATTATGACGATTTTTCAATTCAAATTTTAATTCATACGCTGAGTCATCTGTCGAAAACAACAATTCGAGTGTAGCCTAACTCATCAAAATCCACTCATACAAATCAGCTTCTGAGAAATACAGCAGGCCTTTTCCTTTAATTCTCCAACTGCTTATTATTTTGTGGGAAACTCATGTTATATGTTTAATCTTCTTTCTCCAAATATATGAGTAAGTATTTTTTTTTTTTAAAGTTCTGCCAGAACCGTTGGACAGAAATATTCTGATTTACAGCATGCCTCCACTCAAGGCTGTAGGATTGGTTAAAACAACCACTGTCGTCTGTCAGCAACTGTCAGTGTTAATTAATGAGATATGATTGTATGACAAAAACATGTTTTGCCTGCTAATGACAGAGGCAAAACAATGCATTTTTAAGTTTTGAAAGATTGCATGCTGCTGATACAGTGTCCAAAGTAATGAAATAATTGACACACACTCGATCATTTGGGACATTCGCTTTCATAAAAAACTTCTTTTAAAGGTCCACTCTGTAGGATTTAGTGCCATCTAGTGGTAAGATTGAAGATACCAACCAGCTGAATACAACTTACGTCACCTTCCTATTCCAAGCTTGTATGAGAAACTATGGTGGCTGCAAAATTTGCAAAAGATGTAAAAGGGCATCTCTAGAGCCAGTGTTTGGTTTGTTCATTCTGGGCTGTAGAAACATTGTAGAGCAACATTGCAGCCTCCATGAAGGAGGACCCGTGCTCTCTGTAGATATAAATTCAGCCACATGCCTCAAACTCAGGGCCCACAGGTCGAATCCAGCCCAGTACATCATATTATGTGGCCCTCAAGAGCTTGCAAAGAATATAATTTGTGCACTTCTATTCTGTTTTGTGTCTCAATACAGCTACTTCCAGCAGTGGCACTCTAGCCAAATGGTTGTAGCTAGTAAGCTTAATCGTAAGACCCAAGGAAAATGTTGTCATTTAATTTTTAGGCAAATATGCATTTAGGACTTGAAACCTTGCTTCCAGGCTACCCAAACTGAAACAATCCTGATTATTTTCATTTTATTATCTGTACCACTTTGTATATTTCATAAATTGCGTAACTAGAGATGTGCAATCAGTAGAGTGCAGATCCAGTCCAACTACAACTGCAAGAGGCAACCAGCAGAAATTTGCCAATGTTCCACCGACATTACAATGACCCTCCACATACATTGTCCCTTACTGAAACAAGATTTCAAAACTGAAGCAGTTGTTGATCACTTGCGGCCCCTAGTGGCCATTAAGAGGAGTGAGAAATCAGCTGTCGATTGTATAAAACAGAGCAGTCGATAAACAGAATTACTGCCTCGCAGTTGTATGTCTCTCCATAAAAAATCAAACACATAACTCACTGTACAGGTTGCCATGACAACAAATTTCTCACCGTTAAAAAAATTCTCCAATGCTCCTATTATTACCGTTCTAGGGATTAGTCAAACTCTAAAACAAGGTGCTTATTATGTTTCATGTGTTTTGGAACATTTGGGCAAACAGGGTTTTTTTGAACCTTAAATTAAGAAAGGCTGACTGTGACCACTGTTTCCATTAGGTAACACTTAGCTTCTTCCTTCCTTTACAATAGTATTACTGAAAGAGAAAAGATAAATATTTCTCATTTTCAACAAACAAACGCATGCTAAAGTCAAATATCTGTCATCATAAAATCCTGTGGTTGATTTCAAAAGCTGAACTATTAATAAATCCATCTGTTGATTGTGAAATGAAGCGGTCTTATAAGTGATCTGTGTAAGACATATACTGTATATATTTATCTAAATAATTTCATGAAAATGGTAAGACATGTAAGCATGGGTATTTTCCCTGATCAACAGATCAAAAGCTGTTAAGACTGCTGTTCTTGTGTCCAACTCCATGTGCTTCAACGGATTAAAAATTGTGTAACAGTTATTCCACAATAATAAGCCCTGAATGATGTACAAGCAAAAGTACACGTTTTTTGTTCAAGTAGAAGTACAGAAAGTACAGGCTCTGAAACCAACTCAAACTATAAAAGTAGTTTTGTCTTTTTTTGCCCTCTCATTCTCCTTCCCCCTTCTCCTCACCACCTCCCCCCTTACCCACCTCTCCACCTTCATACTAACTTGCCAAACTGCCTTTCAACCCCTCTACCCCCAACTATCCTCCCAATTCCCTAACCTCCCTTTTCCCTCCTCCTCAGCCCTCCTCACTTCACCCCACTGTATCCCTAGGGTATTGCTAGGCTTTATTTCTATATAAACAAAACATAATATCAAAATACAGGAGAAACATACTCCCTACATATCAAAAATAAACTAATAAATGAATAAGTAAGGGGAAGAAAAATAACTTTCACTGGTATTTTTAATAATCATAAATTGATGGACATAAAAAACACAAATATATGAAACTTGAATCAAGAAATAGGATCAGATGTACATAAAACACTGCCTATAAAACTAAAAACTGAATAAATTAAAACAATCTGCATTATGTTGTGTTTAAAAAATGTTTTGTCAATGTCAATGTCAATATACAGAATATGCTTATATGTGGTATCAGTGTAGACAGATAATAGCTGTGAAAGGCCAGGTCAGAGAAAATTAAAGTAATTAGAACAAATAAAACCAGCAAAGGAGAGTCGGTTAAGATCAAAGCAAATAAAATGTATAAAACCAATAAAAGACAGTTAATAAAAATTGAGTGAAATCAGGAAAGGCCCTCTGATAAAACTATGTTTTAGGAGGAGATTTAAGAAAAGTCACTGATTCTGCTGCTCTTTCATAACTTCGGGGTTCTGATTCATAAGCTAATAATCAATGAAAATATAACTGATCTGACAGATTAATTGACAATGAAAGTATTATAGTTACAGCAAGAGAAGTCAGGCTACATGCCACAGCCTCTCGGTCTTAAATTGACTTCAGACATAAAAGATGTTTTTAATTTTCTATGCATCTGAATGAAAGATTGTAAATTCATGACAGTGTTTATTTTAGGTTTCCAGGGTCTGTTGACGGAAATGGATTACTGTGAGATGAGAGCTTAAATTAATGCGCTTTGCACGATTTAACATTTACTTAAATTCTAGTTTATCCATGTTTAATGGATGTGTCATACTTGTTTTGATTTCTTTTTAAAGATGTCTCATGTCATCCCGATCAGTGACCCAGTGTCACCTCTCGCCTCAGCCCTACTGTGCACAGATCATATGAATGAGCTCGCTGGAATCCATGCTTCAGGGGAAATAGAAGATTAGCCACCGTTTCAGATATTAAGTTTCAACTTTTGGCCTTTTAACAGTGAGTTAAGCTGAACTACTTAAACTTTCCTGCTTACTGGAGACAAAGAAATGTGAAAACATAATGAAGACATAATGGGTGCAAACAGGCAGTGACGGGTGACAACCAGAGAAGGAATGTAACTATTCCATTTACTCAACTCAGAATACTTTACTTACTTAAATATTCTACTGTTCACTCCACTACATCTATTTGACTACTTTGGTTACTAGTTACTTCTCAGATCACAAATTTTCATACCGTCTGTACGAGGGTATGAGTATACACTCTGCTTATAAATATTATAATTATTTTCTGCCATATTCTGCCTATAAAACATCACAAAGTGTAAACACTGGACCTTAAAGTGCCAATTTGAGGCACTCGTTGGCTAAATTACTTGAGTATTTCCATTTAATGCAGCTTTAAACAACTACATTTACTATATCTTAGAGGCAAATATTGAACACTACATCTGTCTGACAGGTTTATGGTCAAAGTTAAGCTAACTTTATTTGTCTCTCTTAGAAGAAAATTGTCTTGGATGAAAGGGAAAAATTGTTGCATCAAATGAAACATAACAATAGAAAAAACCAAACCAAAACAAAACAAACAAAAAAATTAAATAAAGACACTAATGTGCAAAACATTAGCTGTGCAGAGTAGTTGCCCACAGAATACTTACACATTTTTTTACACACTAAAAAAATAATATTTAAAAAAAGATTACAAGTTTTCAAACCCTTCTTCACAGTGAAAACGATATAACCGTAAATTTGGTGATTTTGAATTTCGATTCTTTTCTTAGAAACTGAAAGTTTTTCTTCGTGGGTTTAATTTTTTCCCCTACTTCTTATGCTAAACACTCTTAACTATAAGCTGGAAAATCATCGTCACAAAACTGAAAACAGGGCTGTTTTTCTGAGCTCGTGAAAAGTTGACTCTCACACGACAGCAATACTACAAACTCTCAGAATATGATGCACGGATGTAGAAAAATAAATCACCCAACACTGTAAAAAACAGTTAAAATGAGCTCAACCGTAGTTGACTAAAATGCAACACTGTTGTTGTATATAATAATAAAATGCTGACAGGGGCCATTTGAGTACTAATATGAGTATAATGAGTACTTTTACTTTTGATAGTTCAAGTTATTTTTTTCTGATAATACAATAGATAGACATTTACTTGGGTATTTTTACAGTATGGTATCACACTCAAGTCCTTTACTTAAGGAAAGTGCTTTTTTCAACACACATATACACAACAACATGCACAAATTTCTTTAAAAAAAAAAATGCATTTTGAGATTTATTTCTTCACATGGTGTGGTGTGTTTGTAAATAAAGGCACAAAGGTTCCATTGTATGAGATAGCACAAAAATAGAAAATACACCTGTCTTATGCAGGTAGGAATTTTGTCTAGCATTCAAGAGTGAGATTTCTTGATGCAAATCGTGTTCTGGGAATAAGATATTTTTTGTCAAAACAATTTGTGGAAAAAGATTCTGCTGAATGATCAAGATAAAATCTGATCATGAGCCTGGAGGTATGAGTGGGAGGTAACACTGAAAACATTTCTCCTTTTCCTCACAAATGCCTCTTTATACCCGCTCCCTGCTCAGGCACCTGCATTACGTCATGTCAAGCGTCAATAAAATCTGAAGAGGAAACATTTCAAGTGGATTTCAGATTTGGTTTATTATTGTTTTGCAGTGGCTCTGAACTTTTTCCATTCCTGTGAAAATATACGCATTCGGTCATAGGTGGGCGTCATACGTTATTGTTTTTCATGCTCAGTAACACGTATTCACATTCATGAATCACTGTCTCTATTTCTCACACAGACACACACACACACACACACACTTGATGTGACCAAACTGTCTGAAGAGAGATAATCTTTTAGGCCAAGTGCTTGAATAGGGGAGATTTCTATTGTTTTCCTCTGTCGCTGCTGCAGCACTCTCACACAATGAATCAACACTGTGTCTCATTCAGGATTACAGCTCAAAAATCTGTCCTCACCAGGAATGTTTTTTCACCTTCTCCGTGTTTATTTTCCCTCATTTTCCGGATAATTGGCATTATTCTTTGTGCTGTAAGGGTTTTAAGTCTCCAAGGTGCTGAACTTTGTACTTCTTGTTTTTTGGTCTCTTGTGAGTTTGGTGATTGTTGGGAATTTAAACATATTCTAGTGCTGCTCTCATTATAAATTACCCAGGACAGAATTGGCAATGAAATGCATGAAATGTATAACCAAATGTGTGTTTTTGATTGAAGATCCATGTTCAATTCAAATTGTGTTTTTAAAAGCTCTGATGCCTATAGACAGGAGACAAATTAAAGGACATGTCTGAATAAATGAGTAAATAATTCAAGTAAGCAAATATATCAGTAAGGAAATTTCTAACTATGGTTAAAAGGGAATGGTCAAACTAAACATAAAAGGACCTAGATGCTCATTTATGGCTTGATTTGGGCATGACTCGATTGCGTTGCCTCTGCACCGCAGGAACCGGAGCTGATTGTGGCCATTCTACACCACCAGCAGTGCTGCAGCACATCCCAGAGTCGCCTCTCCACTCTGCTCCGTGGAGAATACATGCCGAGTCTATTTTTGAGGGATGCCAAGCTGCACAGAGCAGGTAGCGTGGGCAGGAAGTAAGACACAGAAATGGCACAGGCAATCTAAAATCCAAAATAAAACAATATGCACAGACTCACGATCATAAAAACAGACAGATGTGTTGCACAGTCCACGTCCAGTGGATTCAACAGGTTATACTAAATGGTAGCTACGTACATGGAGAAAGATGTAACCTTCCGTCCATACTACGCATATTTATGCATGTTTTCTGAAAGCCCAAAATATATATGTCTGTTTCAAATGATGTAACCATCATTCCCCACGTACTTCAATGTCCTTTACATTGGCATGGATGTTAGAGATTCCATAGTGTTTTAACCCATATGAAAATCCATATATGAGAGATTTTGGTCAAACGCTCACTACCACCATCATCAAAACACCAAACAGCTGTTGGTACCTGATCATCATTCAGTCAGCCTCTCCTCTTTTAGCATTCAAGATGGCAACAACAACTGACTAATTTAATTTCTGCAAAGTTAAACTATTTTTGCAAACTGCAAATTAGAAACACAACATAGTGGCGGTTGGAGATCAAGCCTGTACAAACCTGTCAGAAAAAAAATATATATAATATAGAAATTTTTCTATCAATGTGTTGAGCAAAAGCTCAAGCTGCAAAGTGTTTAAAATTCAGGGATTATGACACATCAGAATGCATAATGCTCACATTTTTCCTCTGTCTTGATCTGAAATATCAACTTCTCCTTGCTGTTGATCTATTTTTGGGTCTTAAATTGTGCAAAAAAGGCAGCTGTTTCTTTGGCAGAGGTTCTGGAGAAATTAAGGTGAGGTGCTATGAAACAAAAAGGATTCAGTGTTAAAATCTACCTCGCGTTTTCGTTTCATATTTTTGCCATTGTGTTTTGATGAGCTGGTTTATGTTTGTCATGGGATTTTGATCAGCAGAGGCAGTGAGCCTGTATTGTTGACCATTTACAACCTTTAATGTACATTTCTCTGTATCAGATATTTCAGATTGCAAACATCTCAAGTCACTCTCCCCTTGCAAGTGTATAGGTGTAAGTATGGTGGACACAAAACTCACAAAAAACACAAAAGGCTATATCTACGGAGAAACAGAGAAAGGGATTCTTTCACTATCAAGATAAGGAGAAAACCTTACATACTCAACATTTTGAAGGAGGCCTCAGTGAGCTGATTTAACAGTGTTTTGTGCAACTGATTTTATTTCATGGTAAGTTTAACTCAGAGTTTTGGAGTTTAAGTGGCTGATTTTTGACTCTGCCTACACCTGTGAGTTGTTTATTTGTAGCTATGAGCTTTGTGCATTGATGTTTATGTCGGTGTTTCTTTTATTTATTTGTGATTTCATCCACCTGCTCTTCTCTGTACAACATTTCAAGGTGGGTTGTTTTTAAATGCGCTTGACTTGACTAAATGCCTCTAATTATGCACACACTCATCATAATAATGTAAATCCTCACATTTTTTTTTTCACATTCAGCAGCTTCTCTTCTCTCCTCTTTGTGTCAGCCTCTAACTGAAAATTACTTCATTTAAACAAAAAAAGACATTGTTCCTGCAGTGAATCATCATATCCGGTTAAATGCTCATGTATTCTTATGGCGTTTGACTGAACCTGTCTTTGTCTGTCAAGGCGATTAGAGGGAACAGATGTTACACAAGCAAGCAGGTGTATCAGAAATGATTCACATTGCACAATCACGACTTCTCATCTGGCCTTTTGACGTAGGAGTTTCACTGTACGTTGTAAATCCTGTGCCAAATGGACCAAAAGAAAATAAATGATTCCTTCGGTGGTCTTACATTCCACTGTAAGTTTTCTATCAGTTAATATACTCATGTGTTATATAATTCCAATATAACATGGACTGAAAGTGTATGAAGAATTTGCTAAACGTCAAAATAGCTTTAAGCCTGTGTTGCAATGGTCCTTGGAGACCGTTTCCACCCTGTTCAACCATGCAGGCAGACGCTGTACTGTACATTTTTTGGATTAAACCTATGTTTAACATGCATGAAGTATTATATAATCTCAGGATATTGTGTAATAACCGAACCATGAATCCCCCGACGGGCTGCCTCTGAAGGAATTCATGAGGTTGTAAAAAATATCAAGATGAAAACGCATACCTCAGCTGAATAATACACCCAATGATCTTCAAAAATACACCAGACATTAACTCAGAGTTTGTTCTGTGAATATTTGGAACTAACCGGCAGCTGACAAAAAAGGGACAGAGGTGCACCTTGAACCGCACACACGTGAGGGTAATTTTAACTGTATTTAACACTTACTTTTATTAGCAGTCAGACACAGGGAAATTAATGGTGCAGGTCAAAACTAACAAGCCAATGTGTGTTCTTGCTGGAAAAGGAGCCCAATAAACCTGAAACCATACGCAAGGTTCACGTGCATATTTCATTATTTCAGTTTCAGGTTGGTCAAGTTGCCCTGAACCAACCCCTTGTCCCCTTTCCTCTAGGGAAGCCCTTCTTTTAGCATGTGCTGAGTGATGTTTGGTCAGTCTGTTTGTTGATCGTGCACTCAGTGCTTTGCTAAAGACCAGAGGTCTCCCAGGTTGGGCTGCTGAAAGTGACCGCTGGCCTGGACCCTGGGCCCCAAAATACAGCGCTACAACACCAGGCTTGTTGCTGCGGTGGTACACTGAAAGTGGACCCAGCATGTTGGACTGTGACAGGCTGGTAGTCTTCACCCTCAGACCAGAGTAAATAAACACAACCAGCTACACAAACACTTTGGCCGGGGCTGGGAAAGCCTACGCACACAGCCCCGCTACTATAGAGTGGGCTGTTAGAGCTGATGTCGCAACATTGTTTTTACAGGGAGTTGTTTCCAGGTCCATTTAGAGAGGAGTGAGAAGTGATTACAGGCTAATAAAAACACATCAAATCTTGAAACAATTTAAAGGCCACTGCTGTGTGAGCTGTGTGCCACTCAAAATCAAATAACATGTAAACTCATTATGGTAGGGGAGACCGGGGGCAGTTGTAACATTTTTTTTTACATTTTCCTTCATAACTCACAGACTACTTGAAATACACATCTTTTGAAACAGGAAACATATATGTGCATGAATTACTTGTGTAATAAAGTCAATTATACAGCAAAAGAAACACAAAGAAAAAAAGATGCAAGGCACTCTTCTGGGAAAAAGTCTTCTTTCATACTGGAATGCTAGAAACATAAACAATGCTGGTACGTGTTAAACTAGAGCTTTTCTCTCATTGTGTAAAAGCATGATCTTTCCTCCAAAAGGGGGGGTGACTGGGGCTTGTGACACATTGCTGGTTTGATGTATGTAATTTATTGATTGAGTGTTTTTTTATGTTTATCACTCTGGGTGGTTGGGGTGGTTAACCATAGCTGCCATCATATGGCTTGTGAGCCTATTGAGGTGAACAATGTATAAATATGGATGTGTCATTATTAAACTTTTGTGGCATAGGGTAAATGTACAGGCGTTACCTCTGTTTTGCACCTATGTAAAGTGCATATTATTAGTCGCCCTCTACTTTTTGACTACATAAAGTGATGCTTTCTATCACAAGTCTCCAAAAAACAAGTAATCTTACTTCGACTTATATAATATTGACATAAATCAAGTCATAATCTTTTGAAATTGTATCTGTCTTTTCACTCCTTATAAAATGCAGCAGGAATAAAAAATGAACGTCAAGTCAGTTTTTATTTATATAGCTGGAACAATTTGACAAGCTTTACAATGTGTACAGTGTACGACACCTACTGTCTTTAGACCCACATTTTGGGAAAGGAAAAACACCACAAAACAGGGAAAAATGGTGTATTTTATTTCTGTCCTTCAACACAAACTGGTATTGAGTTGTTTTCCATCTCCCTTGTCTTATCTGAGGTCCGCATGAATCTGTTTTTGTCAGACAGACCTTGTGAGTCGGCACCCGGACATTATGTAACTGTGTAATTCAATGATTAGTCAGTCGTGTCAGGGGAATAATACAGAAAAGCTATTTTCATCTTCGCTGTTCATCAGCAGTGTAATAAACTTTACGTAAATACCAAAGTTAGTTGTGTTGCCCTTTCTCACACAGTTATGTAGTTTTTAAGAGCAATGAAAGTGCAATAAAGAAATAAAAAAATAGAATGGGAAAGTGACCTGGTGGTTTAAGCGTTGAGGCAGAGGTCACAGGTTTGATCCCATGAATCTCTGGTGCTGGCAAATTAAACCTAATATTACCAGCCTCTCTTTACACTGTCCAGGGGTTCATATTTTCACTGCCATTATCTAAAACTGCAGGTCTGAGGGTGTTGTATGTTGTCCAAATTGTAAATCTTAGGAGGAAAATTGGTAATTTTGGGCTATAAAAATGAAACTGACTTGACAGTGTGTTGCAGCCGAGAAGCTTTTCAGTTTTCTTCCAAATGGGCACATTTTCAATTTCTTCCTTTGAACATAAGATCAGCTTTTGTTTGGAACAGTTGTGAGAAGTATAAGTTAAATTTTTATTTATAACTTTTTAAGTACTATACTTAAATAAAACTAAAACTGAAGTACCTCTATTTCCATTTTTTGCTTTTATTCCACTTTATTTGACTGCTAATATTACTCATTATTTTGTGCACTGTTACTATGTATTGTATTTTTTTTTTTTTTTTACACATTTATACTTCTTATTTTGTTCTTAAAATATGTTATTATATACTGCAGTGTAATGCACATATTTTTTTTACATTCTTTTTATTTCAATTTTGTATTTCTCTTATAATTCTACATGCTTATGTATATTTCTATTCTTAAATGAGAGCAACTGTAATACAACCAAATTTCCCCCCAGAGATCAATGAAATATTTCTGATTCTGATTTGTGGATTTTAAACACAAACCAAATGTTCATTTTATATATATAAAAAAAGATTACTAGTACTTTATTTATCTCAAAGGACAATGTTGTTCAGCAATGACCTTATAAAGCAGGAAAGAGTGCAAATAAAAACAACAAATAAATTTGGGCTGAGTTAACAGTCCATCTCATTCTTTTTATTTCCTCTCATTGAGAGAAATTGCAGGACATTTTAGCCTACATAATAAATGAAATGAAATAAGTGTATTTAGGTGGAATTAACAGGCTCTCAATGTCAAACTAAACTAAAATCTCCTGTGACCCATCAGTGGGAATCACTGGTGTAGAATACCCAATAAGATATATAATGTGTTTTAAATGATTTTGCATCAAAAATAAAACTAAAAATGTAAATACTCTATAACAATCTAAAAAATGTAATTACAACAGACAGCATTCAAAGGGCTGAATAATGAGTACTTACTTCTGGTACTATAGACGAGGGGTTTTCAAAGTCTGAAACTGTGGCCTCCCCTCAAACAAAGCTTGGAAAAAGGCACGGTGAACGGTGAAAATGTATTGTCATTTTGGTGATCTTTGACTGTATAAGTGACAGCTGACAGGAAATGAGAGGAGAGAAATGAAAGACAGATCCCCATGCAGCAAGGGACGTTTGCGATTATATGGTCTTTAACTTTGAGGCCACAAGGATGTCCAACGGTGAAACTTCTTTTAAAACTCCAGATCTGTGGTTGAATCCAGACTTGCACCAATAATGAACCACTTGTTTTGGCTCATGGTCTAAATTCACGCTATATTTCATTCAATTTTGAAATGTGTCACAAGATTTTGAGACAAAACAGGTCAGAAGACATCGTTTAAGGTGGAGGTAAGTAAAAAAAAACATGATCAGAACTCATGTCAGTCAAACAACATTATGACCCATTTGTTTTTCTTTGTGTCATGTGTTGATCTTGTGACAAACTGTCTTGCTGTTAATCCTTTGATGGCCTTTATTGAAGCAATACCGTCAAGTCATATGTTCAATGCTAATGAGTCACCATCAGGGGATAAAGTCATTAATACAGGGTGGGTGAAATCAGATAAACAAGTAGTGTCTAAAAGTGGCACAGTAAATCCAGTTTAAAGAAAACATTTGCTCTTATTCAAAAGGTTTCATCTGTTTAAATCGTTTAAATGTCTGTGGGTCAGTCACACCTTACTGTACATGCTGTGGGAGCTGCTGACGTCACATATGAGTCATCACAGTCTTATGAATGGCGGTGTGAATTTTGAGCTGTATGTTAAGGTGGTTTCCTCTGTCACACCTCTTATCAAGGGTGTGTTACAAGCCACAGCCGAGGTTACTATAGTTAACTGAAACTACACTGAAAACTAAAACTGGGAGAGAAAAACATTCTAGTTATCTGAAATAAAAAGGAGAAAAAAACAAACAAAAATGAACTGAAATGATATTGTGTAAATGAACTAAAATAAAAATATCAAAGAAATGTTTTTAGTTTTTTAGCCTCTCCAGGAGGTTGTGATGTTGTGATCGCAACAGTTAATTCAAATACAACCAATGCTCATTAATTATGCACAAGGTTGCAATTTTGTCCAATCACCGCCACTTTTCTGCAAATCTGACCAATCAGCATAGCTTCCTGCGAGTTCCACCAATCATAGCAGTTCCTTGCGCGAATGTACATGTACATCTCAATGAAGCAACTCAATTTTTTTTTTATTTCCTTTTTTTGTATTTGAGGTTTGTCATTGTTATTGACATTTATCAATGCTCTGAGCACATTTTATAATTTTGTGCTGAGTTTGAGCTCCAAAAAGATTTATCTTTTTTGTGGAATACCCCATAGATGCAATGCTTCATTTGTAAATAAAGTGAGCAAACCCACTGGAAAAAATCTGAAATTAAAAACAAAAAATAGAAATAAAAAAAAGAAAATAAATAATTAAAAATTCAAAACTCTGACTTCTTTAACTTGTATTTCAAACACGTCATTTCTGTCCAAAATGTGAACATTTCTGTCTGGTTGAGTGGTGTATTACTATATGTGATAACCATTAAGAATCTGGTGGAACAACTTATTTACAGTGTGATTATAAATCTTTTTTTATCCTTCGAAAGCAGGAATACGGGTTCAAATGTCAAGTATGAAATTCAATTGAAGGAAGGCGCAGTAATCATACAGCTTTGGTCTCTGGAGTATGTCAGACTTCATCTCTGGGACTGTACATCACATCTGTGTCTTCGGAACATAATCTAAATTTTGTGTCATGTCGTTCGGACTCTGGTGACAAAAAACATGCAAGAATTTAGTCCAAAAGAAATAATAAAACACTGGCAATAGTGTATTTCTCTTGATGATTGAATGTGTTTTGTTCTGTGCTGTACCCTTAGGGGTCACCATAGTCATGGTCCATATGTATGAGGCATTTCCTGCTTCCTGCACATGAGTGGATATGAACACTGGCCACCAGCCAAATACTAATATGTCGTACTGGCAGTTCTGTTTATATATAGCTGGTTTGTCAGATGACAAGCCTGTGCTGTGTTTTCTGTTATGATATTACTGGTTGGCAGGTATAATCCTGACTTTACTTGGCTCAGTGATCAAACATTCATTTAATGTTAATGTCTTTCAGCCCTTTCAATGCAGCCGATGCCAGTGACTACAAGCAGCTGAAAGGCAAAATTGACTTTCACACACGAGAAGTGAATTAAGTCTGTTTTTCTGGCAAATGATAACTCATTTTAATACTTTCAGCATTACAAGTTTAGACATCATTTTCTTTTAGCGACAGCAATGCAAGAGTCAAATCTATTTCATATGATTTGGCTCTTGATTTGAAATTGAGTTTACAGTTCCCCAGTTAAAGATATTAGTTTACTATCAATTACATTTCCCTTATTTTAATTCTTATGTAACTTATTGTGTGTCCTGTGTTCCCTTATTATGTCCTTATTTTGAGTTAGTAAGAAAGAAATGCTTTATTAGGATTAAGAAAGTAGGCATTTAGCCCATGTATCCAGTGCTGGAAGAAGTAAGATCATTTACTTAAGTAAAGTAGCTCAGTGAAAGGGTTAGAGTTATAGTAGAAATTCTGCATTCAGAGTCCTACTTAAGTAAAGGTTAAAAGTATAAACACCAAAATATGCTTAAAGTACTCAAAGTAAAAACACTCATTATGCAGAATGGTCCATCTCATAATCATAGCTATATATTATAATACCGGATTATAATTATTGTTACTGTGTTCATCACTTTAATTCTGCAACTGGCAAAGATGGAGCTCATTTTATAGATATTAAATACTAAAGATCATTTCATAGTTGATTAAAGTTTTGTATTAATATTCAGAATCTGCAAAGTAACTAGTAGCCTAACTAAAGCTTTAAAATACATGTAGTGAAGTACAAAAATGTGGCGGAGAAGAAGTAGAAAGTAGCATAAAATGTAAATCTATCTATCTATCTATCTATCTATCTATCTATCTATCTATCTATCTATGACAAAGGAGTGCACAGTAACCAAACTGATAAGATGTTCATTGTGAATTGTGAATGCATTCTTGACTGTCAGCTCAGCATTAGGCAGCCAACTTTATGCCAAGTAAGCTGTCTCAATAGGATACGGGCTCTAAGATTTCCCGGAGATAGGTGATTCATTCAAAAACAACTCATGCTGTGACTCAGTTGATTTAAATCACTGCGGCTTTAGACTGCGATTTTATAGAATGAATGTTTTGAGACTTTGATCTCGGATAGAAACGGAATTTTGCAACAGATGAAAAGATACTTCCAGAAACGGACAGTTGCTTCTGTCTGGCGAAATAAGATGGTTTAAAAGTCCATTGCTTTACATGATTTACACGATGACATGTATTATAATCAGTAAATACAAATGTATACTTGTTAAACTGTATTTATTATTCCCGATGTTATCCTAATGTAAAATCCTAAACTTTAAGCCCTACATCTCCTCAAAACTCACATCTGCTGAAGGCTGGCGGTCGTCTCTAGATAGGAACCTCAGATCTGCGAAAAATCTCGCGAGAATCAGAGTCCAAACCTGTATCTTTTCCCAGCCCCAACTAAGTGTTTTTGTCACTAAATCTAAGCAGATCTTATGCAAAATTTATGCACGTTGTAAAACATAATTAGTTTTTGAAACGTGAACAATCAAGAAACAACGCGAACAAATCTCACGAGTGTTTCACATATCTAGGGTTTCCTTGTAGACACGACAGCCTCTACTCTGGTGGGACATTTTTTTAAGAGTCGTGTCTAGAGGGAACCCTTGCTTTGTAAAACTCTCGCGAGATTTCTTCGCCTTGTTTATGAGTTGTGCATCTTGTACAAACAAATTATGTTTTATAGTGTGACAATGCTGTGGTTACGATATTCTTAGTTTTAGGGACAAACACACTTGGTTAGTACGAGAGACAGATCACAATTTGGGTTAAAAGATCACTCTCGCGAGATTTTTGCGGGTCTGGGGTTCCCTTCTAGACCTTTTTTAGATTCCTTGGACGTTACCAGGAAGTGACGACGGCAACAGAAATACTTTTTAACCGTATAAATTAATTTTGATTATTTTAAATTGTTTACAATTTTAACGACTCTACAGGTGATACATAAGATAAAACTTTGTGGTGCCGTTTATGTGTAACTATATTTTAAAAATAGTTTGACCTCCATACCCAGGATGCACTTCGCTCTTGCCATCTTGTCGAGTGGTTGGGTTAGAAGAGCGGCAGGCAGGAGTTAGCTGCTTGTTAGCTTACTGCCGCTGTGGTAAAGTGGTTATCTGTCAGCTAGCTGCTAGTAGCAGCTGCCAAAAAGTGAGCTGTCCGCACGGCGAGAGGAAAAACTTCAGCGACTTTGAGACGTTTTCTCTGTCTACCGCTGGATTATATATTCTTTTTGGAAAGCCAAAGGATTTGTTTACATCATGATGTCGCACATGCTGGTACCGAGGTAGGGAAAACTAACTAGCTAACTGCAGCTAACTCAGCTAGTCTGCGAGAAATACATATATAGCTGAGAGAGAATAGTGGGCCCGCCTCAGACTAAAGTACCGGTGGCAGCTGCTGAACAAGAACTTTGACAAGGGCCTGTTTTCAACTCCGCTGCCGGGACAGAAGAGAGGCCGAGCGGGTGTCAGAGAGACCCGAGGAGGAGAGCAGCAGTCGTCTGTGTGCTGTGACCGAACACCGGGGAGTGTTGTGGGAGTTTCGCAGGGTCTCTCCCGGGTTGTGACACTTTTTCTCCGGCAAGAGAGAGGAAGAGGAACGGTATGGAAATGTCCTGTGACGGTACGCGTCTGTGTCATATCCCTCAGCTTTGAATTAGAAGACATTAGTCTAGCACTTGGTTTCATCTGGGAGCAGACAGACTTGACGCAGCAGATAGTGAACATGTCGAAAATGCCAGCGAAGAAGAAAAGTTGCTTCCAGATCACTAGTGTAACGCAGGCTCAGGTGGCGGCCAGCAGCATCACGGACGACACCGAGAGCCTGGACGACCCGGACGAGTCCCGGACGGAAGATGTATCGTCGGAAATATTTGACGTTTCTCGGGCTGACATGGGGGTGTGTGAGAGGAGTTCATCTGAGGAGACCTTAAACAATGTAGGAGAGCCTCAAGAGGGCCAGCCGCCTGCCACAGCTCCTGTCAACGGGGGGATCTCTTATAAAAGTATAGGCACTGGTCGTGTCACCCCACATAATTTAGGAGGAAGTGTGCCTGTGCCAGCTACAGCTCAGCCCTTTGTTCCCAGCTCAGCCATCAATTCAGCCCCTGCTGCCACTGTCTCAGCCAGTGCTGCTCACACTGCTCACAGCTGTAGTTCCCGTTTCAGGGTCATTAAACTTGACCATGGTACCGGAGAGCCTTTCAGACGGGGAAGGTGGACTTGCACTGAGTTCTATGAGAGAGATTCGGATTCAAATGTTAATCGGACTGTGGATAGCATAAAGCCAACTGTAACCCTTGATCACAGTATAGACAGGGACAGTGGGCTTGGGGCCACCGTTAACTCTGTGGTCACTAGCAGTGCTTTTTCTGCACAGGCTTCGGAGTCGGACAGTGGTTTCTCCGTCGGGCACCCTGCCCACCCCCACCCTTCAGATCCTCTGCAGCAAGGTTACAGCTTGGCTCCTCAGATAGGGAGCAGGGCAAGTGCCTTCCAGCCCACAGGGTATACAACCACAGCATCACAGCAACCGCAACAGGTCAATGTAAAGTCTGTTGCTCCCCAAACCTTCGTCTCTAATGGCATGCACCAAGGTGCCATGCAACAGAAGTCTCCCATAATGCCTCCTCCTGCCACGCAGGCCCAGCAGTTTGCCTATTCTACTCATCCCACTGGCCTCTCCACTGGCCAGCCGGATTTTCGTCAGCAGCACTTTGGCTCAGGCACTCAAAACCTTCCCATGTCAGCCCACCCTGTGGGGGCTCCAACCAGCCAGGTCCCCTCGCCTCTAATAACCAATGCTGGTGTAGGAGCCCAGGGATTGGGTGGAGAGGCAGGGTCAGCACAGGGCCTCCTGCTACCTGTGGGCAGTACATCAACCATGGCCTCCATCCTTCCAGGAAGTGGCCAGCAGCAGCTTGTCAGTCAGACGCAGCCTTCAGGAGGGATTGCACCTTCAATAACCACCACCTCCCATAGCGGTGTCCAGAATGCGCTTGCTACAGTACCCAGTACTACCAACACCCCTCTGGGTGTCCAGCCCCAGGGAGCCCATGGAGGAGCCACAACAGGCCTCCACTCTGGCTTCCAGGCAGAAGATAGTAGGCAGAAGTCGGACACCCTACCTCAGCCCAGTGCCGCTGTGGTGCCAGTGAAAGATGGTGTCAAGCCTTTCATCAGTGACGGCCTCACCCTGCCCACTCCTGCTGTCAACAGTCTGTTTGGCATCCATATCACCATGAATATGGATGAGGACAGGTAAGAGAGTGTAATGCAAAAAATGTGAAATGAGTTCGCTTCTAGAAATATTGTTTACTGCTTTTTTGTTCAGCTGTGTGCAGTCAGTAATATAATTTTGTAGTTTGTTTATCAGTTTACCTTAGTCTTTGAGAAAAAAAGTGCTCAGGTCATTATCTGGAGCAGCACTGACAGATTGTTGGAGGTAGCGAGAGTGTATCTGGAAGTTTGCCCTCACATTAAACATTCTTGTTGCATTCTACAGCAGTGTGGTCATACTGCACACTGGAGAACGCCTCTTCCTTAACCAGTACCAAAATTAGGCATGCTATAACTACAGCTTTGGTTGTACTTACAGAACAATAAAACAAGATACATATTTCACAGTTCTGTTTGTAAAGTTGTTGATGGGGAGGAATGAAAACTGACAGAGACGGAAGGAATATTTTGTCTTTGTCATTAATGGGCAACTTACAAAACACTGGATAGTGTTGCCCTCTTTAGACACCCCCTCGTCCTCCATTCAACCATGCAGGCTGTTTGGGTTTAGGGGGCCTTAACAAGCACTTGGATATGTTACAACACACACAGTAGCTGTGTTTTGTAGCTGAGAGGGGAATAACTCCCCAAACGTAGGCAGTCGGTTTATATTCTCCTGTCTGCCTTCGAGAGATGGTTAGCATTCTCACAACAATAAAAAGCCTGTAAATACCAACTCTTCACTTACCCACAGTACTCCTCTAATGTACACACTGTAGCTATTTTTAGGGTCTGTCAGATGGCCCTCAAGTTAACACAGCTTGAGGTGAAGTGTTGCCCCTCTTTGCCATTCCAAGCAAGCAGTGGAGAGCTGGAGAGGTGATGTTTGTGCCAAGAATGACCCAGATGAGAGCTGGAGTCCACACATGCACGCACGCACGTGTGCATAGTCTGTCCTGTATTTATGTAGGCCTCAGTGTTTATCAGTGTGCCCTGTTCTGTTCTGCAGTGCTTATTATGAATGGTACAGCGAGAAGAGGAGGTGTGTGTGTGTATGTGTGTGTGTGTGCTGTAGGAGGTTAAGGCCAGATTTTTATTGCTCATAGCCCAGATATTCCAGAAGCTAATCATTGTTTACAGAAAGACTTGATCCTAGCAGCATCACATATGTGCTGATAATGTTCAGAGGGCAGAAACATTGTGTGTTGTCCCTGATTTCATCAAAGGAACAGCAAGTACTGGAGTCATTCCTGTATGTGTGTGTATGTGTGAGCGAGCGAGGAGTGACATCAGTGGCTGTCTGTGTAGCCATGGTGATGTTGGCAGCAGGACAGGACAGGACGTGTCAGGGAGATCGAGAGGACAGACAGACAGACAGACAGGTGCACAGACACACCTACATCTCACACACACACACACGCACGCACGCACGCACGCACGCACACACACACACACACACACACACACACACACACACACACCTGTTGCAGTGGTAGCAGACACGTAAGCCACTGTGTGTGTGTGTGTGTGGTAGCAATGACATGGGCAGACTGAATCAGCAGTATGATGCCTGCCTGCTTTTGGCTGTGGCTGTCAAATCGTTGTTAGGCCTGTCCACGTACATGTTTACACTTCAACTTAACAAAATATTACCTTGCTTCTAACCTGTTAGGGTTTTGAGCTCTTTCTTCTTGTTCACTGCACACTTCCTCCATTTTCCATCAAATTTTGAACTGCACACTTGTCAAAAAAAAAAGGGCTTAACCGCATCGTGTTGCTTTGGTTTAAGTTTAAAATGCCTTTTAAATTAAATTAAATTCCCACATTTTAGTTCCATTGGTTAGTCTGCATAAATGCTTTGGAGCCAATTTCCATAATTTAAAACTTTTTTGATCTGAAATTGCTACATAGACAGAGTGATATTTCAAGTCTAATGTTGTCATGATAACCAAGAAGTTTAAACTTTGAAACGATACTAGTACATACAAAAAACTTGTTCCTTCTTTCGTTACCACAGCAAAAAGAAAAAAGTTTGTAGCCACACAAAGTAGTATGTTTTTTACTAAACACAGTGAATAAGGAACACTACAGAGGTCAAATATGGGGCATTTTCAGTATTTCTCTTGATTTGTGTGGGCTGGATATTATAACCATATAATGGCTATGACATGTAATGTGATTTTACATAGAGTTGCTTTATGTATCAAGTATTCTTTAGAAAGGCATTCCATGAAATGAATTTCATGGAGTTTCAGTTTGGCATTTCAAAAATGGCCTAATCTGACACAGAGCAAGTCAGGTTGACACTAAACTTGGGTGACTGATTCAGCTGTCCAGGCTTTAAAAATGTTCCACTGGAAAAAGAGTTAGTCATTATGAACATTGCTGAAAACCCTCCTGATGGTTTTGCTCATTGATCACTTCGCACCAAAGTTTGCACAACACATCAGCATGCTTGGTAACAATAAACTAACCATACTGAACATCATTTTGAACAGTGAATTATAGAAATCACAAACATGTATATAGGTTATAGGCTTTCTTTATGTAGTTCTAACAAAACATTCATGTGATTTAGTCTAGAATGAAAAGTACATAAGGAAAACTTTTATATTAAGACTGGTTGAGCCAGTATCTCCTATGCATTTGGCCTAAATCATGAGAATAGTGCAGCTGTTCTGTATGGATTGTGCCTGCTGCATACATTTATATGTACACACACAGATGCTGAATTTCGGTTAACCTCAGAACTTGTTCAAGTTTTTAAGTTGGGTTATGGGGTTATGGGTTATGGGGCCCAAAGGCAAGTTGGCAGTCATAGGCATAATTTTAACTATCATCACTTGTAATTAAAATGCCTCGTTAACTCATAACGTTCTTGTAAATCTCAATGAGGACAAAAAAAACATATTTCAAGGAACACACCCCAGTATACACATACAGACGGGACACATACAGAATTTTCAAACTTTCCCCTCTTGTCAGAGGTGCGTTGTCCTGTGCACGAGCTCGGCCTCATCGAGGAATCTGCTCATTGTTTGGTTCTGTTTCGAATTAGAGTGTATCACAAAAGTGGAACAAAGCATTGTGGGGGTGGAGTCGTGAGATTAGAATAATTTCCCCTCAGCTTGGAACGGTTAGCATCTCTGGTCAACATGCTGCATCTCTGCCAAATAAAGTGATGAAGCTGCCCTCTGGGACAAATCACTGTGCTTCAACTGGGGCACTTGACCTTTAACTCAATTACTTCTTCCAGTACAGACCACCCTCTCCCCTGTACTGTCTGAATTAGGAATGTTAATTATTAATCTATAACTGATTACACTTTCTCAAGGAGAAGAACAGTGGTAGCTCAGTCGTAGAGTGGAGAGAAATGCAGTCTGACGTTCATTTTTGTACACAGTGTAGGCTTACTGAATATCAAAGAGCTCAACAATAAGAACGTCTTGAACTATTTTGGTAATTAATTATTTGTTAAGGTAATTTTTCATGCAATAATGACAGTAAGTGCTGTTTTCAGCCTCAAATATGAAGATTTTCTGCTCTTTTCTGTTTATTATCACATTGAATTGAATATCTTTGGGTTTAAGAAACTGGCATGGACAATTTTCACTATTAAGTCTTTGTTCTTATGTGATAGCTGCTAATAAATAAAACAATTTGTACAGAGGCAAGTAAAAATTGACTTTGTGCAAGTAGATTTCTGAAAAAATTGCCTGACCAGGCAAATACAAAAAAAACTTATTAATGTTGAGCCCTATATAATTCAATTTTATATGGAGGAGGAGCACAATAACTGACAAATTGATTAGGGCTACACCTAATTATTTTCACTGTAAATTAATCTGTTGATTATTTTTTCGATTAATCGATTACTTGTTTGCTCTGTAAAATATTAAAAAATGGCAAAATGGTGATCAGTGTTCCCTAAAACAGTCCTCAGACCTCTTGTTTTTTTTTCAACAGCCCAAAGATATTCAGTTTTCTGTCATAAGGGAGTGCATAAAACAGAAAATATTCACATTTCTGAAGTTGAAATCAGGGAATTTGGAAATTTTGGAATTTGCCACTCTTCATTTGATTGAAAATGCAAATGAGTCATATGTGATATAAGAATTCTGTGAATCCCAAACACCTCACGTATTTGCCTTCCTTTTACATGTTATTGCTGGAAAGATTAATGGTGTCTTATGAGTCATAGGTTGGATATTTAACGGATCCTCCTTTATATGTTGAGTCATGTTGCTCTTTTGATATCAGTGCAGCACCGTGCAACTGGGTAGGAAAATTATTAACCTTTTCCAGGATGAATTTGTATATTGTTAACAATCACCCCAAACTCTGCTACGGTGTCTTGCTTTTATTTGACTCGTCCTCTGCTGTCTGAAGCATTTGCTAGAGGCCTGCACACCCTCCACCCTCCATCACTCTCCACAACGGTCCGTCACTGTAGGCTGCTGTTTTTCCTTGAGGCTGTTTCGCTGTCCCCGTCTTACTGGAAATTTGTTTGACTTTTTTTCCAGGGCTAAAAATGGTAGTTGAAGAATTACAGTATTGTGTCTTTAGATGTTGTTCTTAATGTTGTAGCAAGTAAATGTCTTGTGTGGGTAATGAGAAGGTAGTTAAAATGATCTTAAGTAGGTCAGTACCCCCAGATTTTTTTTTTTTTTAAATGACCTTGCGTGACCTTTGTGCATTTATACATTCGCACTTGAGGGTGACCCAGTTCAGCCACAGCCTGCTGTTGGCTACTGAATGAATGCTACTGTAGCCTGGGTGAAGGTTATTGTTCCCAGTCAGTATGGGGATTTGAACCTACCACTATCCAGTCACATGCATGGTTTTATAAACTTGAGTTTGTTTCCGGCAGATTAAAAGACTGCCGCTCCTATCAGCAAACAACCCGATGAACTTTGGCCAACAAAAGGAAAGTAAACCTGCCAAATTTATAAACCACCTCGACTTGACTGATAGCCGACATATGATGTCACCATACAATTGTGGAAACTCAAATACACACAAGATTAATTTCTCCTCACACACATTGAATGTCACATAAAGTTGTAATCTGATTGGAAGCTTTATGAAAGGTCAGCTGCACTGCAAACTGTGTGCGAGTTCAACTTGGTGGAAATTGTGAGTCGTCCACCTCCAGCTGGGTGAGTGCAGAGTCTCTCCTGCAGTTGGGAAACAATGGTTTCACTGGTGAAGAGTAATTTTTTTGGTGTTTGTAGGAAAAAACAGCAGCCTTTGCTGTTATTGGGAGTCTTAAAAGCAGCTGCCTGCTTATATACAATAACACTGGATTGACTTGAAGCTTAGCAGGAGCTTAGCAGGTATATAGATGGTTAGCTCTTAGTGGCCGTCAGCTGACTGTTGTGTCAGAACAATATGTTTTTCTTGTCAGTCAAGCAGTAGTAAATGGCCCTCAGGTATAAAGAAGAATATTTCTGCGCATTTTGCTCAAACTACATGTGTGCTCTGAGTAGAGCATGAGGGAGGGATGTATTGACATAACATTAGCACCATGACCTGACATTCAAGTGATAATCAGGACAAAGTTGGCCAGTTTCAATTTCACCAATTTATTCTAGCCATGTCAACATGCTAACGTTTGGCCAAAATAAATTGGTAAATTTGAGATTAGTCAACTTTGTCCTGTGGCTTTGTGTGCATACTACCTTTTTCCTCTTATATATTCTGCATTGGAAATGTTATAGGATGTTCATAATTAATCATTAATCAACTGTAATCACTATTAAGAATTGAATAGATTTAAAAATGTATTAATTGATAATTAGGCCTAATCCATAGTCAAGAAATGGAAGCAGTTGTACCTTATTTGACATTGTTTTTTGGTAGAGTCATTTAAGTAAATTTAAACTTCAATAAGAAAAAATGGGGGTAAGAAAAGAAAATGAGGAAAATGTTTTTGTAAGTTATTAATTATCCATGATTAATCCGTTGTTAGTGTTTTAATCTGTTGGTTAAGGAAACTGCACAAAAGTTTCAGCCTTATTGAAAATGACCTAAGTTTCATAACCATAAGCAAAATGCTGGGAAAACCAATTCCTTTAACCATCTAACTTAACTGACAATAATATTTAAGGGTCAACAATAAGGATTGCCCGCTTGCTCGGGGGAAGTAAAATGCCATGTCGAACAATTAAATCGATTGGGCAAGTGTAAAAAAAGAACTTTTGATTTAAACTGAATTAATTGTTAAAGTAATTTTCCATGCAAAAATGACAGAAAATGCTGTTTTCAGACACTCGAATATGCAGATTTCCTGCTTTTCTCTGTTTATTATCACCTAAACTGAATATCTCTGGTTATGGACTAACAAAACATCAAATATGCTGTCACACATTGACACACACTATCACCATCACAGTTTTATAATTTGCATTTATTTTATATGAACCAGTGAAGTGACACTTGTCATTTATTTGGTTGGATTAAGCTAGTGTTGAATGCTGGGCAGCAGTATTTTAACCCCTAACAATGCTCATGGCTTTAAAAGCTGTTTTACACAGGCGCTTGTTTAACAAGCCTAGAATGACAGCAAAATGCCAAAACTCCATGAATCTAATTTTTTGGACTTGAATATGTTATGCTTTTAATATGGACATAGGAGAAAAGTCTGATTGTTAGATAGATGCAACAGGAGACACAGTTTGTCTTTATTTAATTGTAGCAGAGCCTTCTTCTATCAATAGAAGCCTAAATGTGCACATGGTCACTGCTTGTACTGTAGCACCTCCCTCCCTTTCACCTCTCAGCAGTCTGACAGTTTAACACAAAAGGGGAGGGGGCTGAGGACAGGGTGGGATGGAGAGTCAGGTTTGGGATGGGGCGTGTGTGTGTGTGTGTGTGTGTTAGGGGGGTTGTAGTTTGGTTGCCACAGCGCCTGGAAACAAGGGAGCAGCTTATTTTCCACAGATAGCTGACCTGCCTGAACTTCGAGGGGACACATTCCAGGAGCCCTGAATGGCTCTGATTGTGGGACATCCCTGGCTGCGGCCTGAGCAGACGAGTCTGCACCAGATCTGTTTTTGGGCTGCCTCCTGTCTGTTTCCCTGTAATATGGCTGTTTTTTTTTTCAGTCTATCCCTAACTGACCTGTTAACACGTTCTCCCACTCTCTCTTTCTAAACTGCTGATGCCATTTTTCGCTTCCCACTCTCAGCGTTGTCTTTTCTAGTTTTAATTAATCCAGGGAGAAGCTTCATTTTATACACAGCACATCTCTTTTCTTGTAAATTGGGGTGAAAGTTTTGGAGTTGAGCAATCACCAGCATGTTTTTACAAGCCTAATACTGACCAGAGTTTCCTTTTAATGATGTTTCCTGGACCTACTCTCATACTGCAGACACAGACAAAGCTTCTTTCTTGCACAGAGGCAGAGCAACACTAATATCCTTGCTTTGTGATGCTACAAGTGGATTGTTTGATTTTGAAACATGTTAAGTTTATTATATTTTTCCTTTTTTTATAAATTTCCAAAGATCTGAAGAGGCCAGCGGTGAGAGGCAAAGTGGTTGAATAAGTTAGCATAGCAGGACCCACCCTGTTATCTCAGCAAGATGTGGTCAGGGGATCACTTCCAATTAGAGTGGACCTGCCAAAGCAAGTAAACAACCACGCTCCTGGCGGCCTACCATAACTAACTCAGTTTGTGCTGGAAGCAAGGCCATTGAATCAGCCGCAGAGTATGTTGCACGCTGTTCCAGGAATGAGGACAGCGTGTGCAAACTGTTGGTGTTTGTTGTCTTTTCCAAAATTGTCTCAGGACAGAACAGGTTAGACCTCCTCTAATAGGGTGGTTACAGCATGTTAAGTATGCACTGACCTGTTGACAGGTCCTGGTTACCTATCTACGCTTTCTACATGGAGAAGGGGGGCTGCATTTAGCTGAGGGGTTGTGTCATATTCCAGTGTGGTGTGTGTGTGTCATAACTTTTGATAGGGATGAAAATTTTAGAATTTAATCAATCAAGAAAATGTTAACCAAAAAATATAGAAAATTATTGTGTCTTCGTTCTATCTATGTTTTCATAAGTTTGTCTTGTGCCAAATTTCATAAATTAAGGATAACTGTTCAAGGGCCAGTATTTTTCTTTTAGATAAGTCTGATTCAAATAAGTAAAGACTGACTTATTTTAGGCCTAGAAAGTTAGTCAGGGTAGTCCGAGAACTAAGAACCATTTTTCCATTGTAACAATCAGTGACGCCTGCTGACAGTAGCACCAGATAGAAAGAAAAGAGCAAACCCTGGCTGATGATTTCCAGTTTACTAACATTGTGGTGTTGTGAGTTAGGGCTGCAACTAAGGATTAGTCCAATATCACAAATCTCAATATACCTTAGAGAGCTTTACAATATGTACAGTGTGTGACACCCCCTGTCCTGTAGACTCTTGAAAGAGTAATGAAAAACTCCCCCCAAAAAAACCTTTTAACAGGGAAAGAAACTGCAGGGAGAGCCACAGAGGAGGGATTTCCCTCCCCGGAAGGACAGACCTGCAATAGATGTCACTTGTACAGAACAGCAAAGTCACATGTAGATTTTGATGAAAAAGTTTATGATAGATTAAATTCTAAAATACATGTAAAGAATTTGGATCCAGGGGGGCATTGAGCAACTTCAGGTGTTATCTGTGGGACCTGAGCCATACAACCTCCTCTCCTCCATGGAGACCTGGAAGAGAACAGGCCACGAGATCACATTAAATATACATTTTGATAGCATATTTTCTGATATATTTAGTAATAAAATATTTGTAAAATATATGTAGAAGAATATATGTATCCCGGAGAACATTGAACCACTTCAAAGTGAATGGGGCCTGATTAATCTGCTAGTAATTTTCACAGTGATTTGTTTAGTCTATAAAATATCAAAAAATCTGAAAAACGCTCATCTCATTTTCCAAGAGCCCAAAGTGACATCTTCAGATTGCTTCTTTTATCCAACCAGCAGTCCAAAAACGGAAGTGTTTTCATTTATTAACTTCACTTTTAAGAAGCCAGAGTCAGCATGTATTTGTCATTCTGGCTTGAAAAATGACTTGAAACGATCAATTGATCATCAAAATAGTTGGCCATTCATTTTCTCTTGATCGACTAATCTGTTAACTGTTGCAGCTCCAGAATGAGTAATAAGAAGCGGAAAGGGTTTCTAGAGAATGTAGTAACCTGAAGGAAATATACAGAAGTGAAGACACTGATAGTCACTTTCATTCTGTCTTGAGCCTGACTTGGTGAGTTGACAGAAGTACATAAAGAAGTCACAGCCTCTCAGTTCTGCTTGATTTGACAAGGTTTCTCTGTCAGCTGTGTTTTTTAGGTTGAATAAGTCTTCATTGACCCAGAATTCATGGCAGATTAGCCCTACCTAAGATAGTCAAGAACAGCTTTAAACAGTGGATGAAGACTGAGTATTAGGCCTCTGTATCACTGCAATGATTAATTAACAGATAATCTATTTGTTGACAGGGATATATGACCATTATTAACTATTTTAATTAAATGAATTGACTTAATAAATTCTGTAAGTCGTTTTCAAGCAAAGATAGCCAGCATTTCTGTGTTCCAGCTTCTCTGATGTGAGGTTTTGCTGCTTTCCTTGTTGTATGTGATAATAAACTGAATGCCTTTGGTTTTTGGGCTGTTGGCCAGAAAAAAACAAGCAATCTAAAGATTGATAAAATGCTCGTACAAGTTCTCACTTCAGTTCAGTCTTTATTGTCCTGCCTGAGATTTGGCTTGTGGCAAAACCAAACTGTGTTCAGTGACTTTTCCTGTACCAGTACTGTGTGTAAGTTGTATCATCAAATGTTGTACTTTGTGTGCATAGGGCTTTTTTTCTTCCTTTTAGCGGTGGTGTCATAAGAGATATTGAGTATCCTTTTTTAAAAATAAATTCTGGTGTCGTGACAGCTGTAGTTGCAGCCTCAGTGTTCACCACAGCCGATGTAGGTTGTTTTCATACTGCAACTACAGGAACTACAGAATCTTGTTTAAAAAGGTGATAGCTATCTTAACAATATTCACCCACAGACAGCACCTGCAGCCTGTAGCTCTTCCTCTGACCTAAAACTGCAGCATGCAGCACACAGTGGAGGGTGATCTTTGAAAGGACTTAAATAGCCTATATTTGAACTTTCTGGCAATGAGCTCCTTAAGTGTGCTTAAAACAGTGCCCCTCTTGACAACTCTGGTGCTTCAGTTTCCTCATACGCTGTCTCACATATTTCCGATTTTGTTGTCCCATACTGTGTTGGTTTACAGTAAAGTCAGATATTCTGATACAAAATTGAGGAAGTGGGAAAGAGAAAAGTTCAAATGCTATTTATGGGACTTTCTTTTCAAGCAGCAGATACCATTTCTGGACAACCACTGGGCAGAACTGACCACATCTCAGAGTTTCTCTTTTCTTGTTGCCTTTTTGATGCATTTTAATGCTGATGATAAGCACGAATATATGAATATATAAAGCTGACCACGTATCAGAGCGTAGTTGTTAGTCATGGAGGAGAAGATTTGACTGAAAGTCTGTGGGATATAATTGTTTTCAGCTCTAAATAAGCTAACTAGTTGCTGTGGAGCTGTGTGTTGCAGCCATGGAGTCTCCCAGAGTGGGAAGCAAGGGTTGAACAACAGGGTTTCAATGCCTCGGGCCCCCTGGAGCCTGAGATGACTGAATAGTGAGTAATGAGGATGTGTGGAAAGCATGGCAGGCAGCTGCATTTGAGTCATCCATCCTCTCTCTGTGCTCTCGCCTGCTTCAATGGGTCTCGTCGACTGATCTGGCTCACTGGTGCCTGTGACTGTTCATCTGTTCTTTAGTCTGTGTGTGTGTGTGTCTGTGTGTGTCTAACAGTGACAGTGTGGGATTGGCTGAGAGAGTTTAAAAGAGGCTCCAAGTTGAAGGAAGAGTGAATTAGAGATTTTGGAGGGTGCTCATGTTTGGCTTCTTCTGAGCGTCTCCAGGGTCAGGGAGCTTTTTTTTTTGTTTCAGTCTCATTTACCAATCACTGCCTGTGTTGTTTTATTTCTAATCCATCCCAAACTTCTTCCTAAGGGGTTGTCTGTGGGTAAGTGTACACCAATGAGACAAATCACTTCAAGAAAGAAATGCATAACTGCAGCAAATTTGGCCTGCAGACATTGATTGGCACTTACAGCAGCTAATAGCACTAAATATGCTAACGTCAGTTAGTTAACTGCCATTAGCTCAGTTAGCTCAGCATAGCTGGGAGCGGAACCCATCCCTGTTGGTCTTGGAGGCTTTATTCCTCTAAACACTGCAGTGCAGTCTGGTGAATGTATTTGTCTTCTGTGCTCCCCTGAGTGCCAGATGCGTCATCCATCATTTGAAAGACAAACTCTGGAATACCATTAGAAATACAGAGAATATCTACAAAACATTTTTTTTGTAGAAATGACATGCAGATCAATATGTACATATATATATGTATACATATATATATATGTGTGTGTGTGTGTGTGTGTGTGTGTATATATATATATATATATATATACATATATATATATATATATATATATATACATATATTACATGCTGCAGTTACATATATGTATGTATGTATATATATATATGTATGTATGTATATATATATGTATATATGTATATATATATATATATATATATATATGTATATATATATATATATATGTATATATATATATATATATATATATATATATATATATATATGTATATATATATATATATATATATGTGTATGTATGTATGTATGTATGTAGAATACAATAGAATATCTCTGTCATTGTAACATGTACAGTGAAATTAAATTTCAATATTAATCTTGCAGTTTTTTTTTGATTTATGAAAAAAATGTCATAAACTTCAGTGATGTGAATGATGAATTGATAATAAATTTGGTACCGATATCTATATTCTTATAGATTTATTGATCTCAGCAGTTCTCAATAAGTAAATTGACACGAGCACGACCCAGTCTAAAGGCCAACTAAGGTCATGTCTGTTTTAACATCCATGCAGGCAGTGCAGATACTTCAGGGTGGTTTTTTTCTGTCCTCAGCTGAGAAAGGCGCAGGTTTGGTAAGAAGCGAAGTTTCCTGCTTGGCTTTGATGTCCGCTTTCGTATTCTGTCAACTGCTTCTGCCGTCGTCTTCTTCTTCCTCTACTTTTTTCAAGTTGACTTCACCTCGAGTGTCTCCTCTTGTCAGCAGTGAACCAGTCTCTGCCCCCTTCCTCTCACCTCCTCTAATGTCTTACAATGAGCAGGCTTTTGCAAGGAAACGGACGTGAGTCATTGTGGCTGGGTAGACTGATAACGGTTTATTCACTCAATCGAAACGGCGTCGTCAAACAGATGGTACCTTGGCTTATCACTGAATCAGGCTGGATTTGTAAGAAGTGCCTGAACTTGTCCTCTTCTTCACCCAGTGAGGCCATCTAGATGATATCATTTCTCTCCCAGCTTCCAACAAATAACTTCCTGTAATTATGTGATTATATTTAAGCGCGTGTTAAACTACTACCACTTGGGTAATGATAATTCTTTTCTTAACTCTTTGTTGAGCTTATTTCATCATGCTGTTGTGATTCAATCTCTGTTCATTTGCTTTATTCAGTAAAAATGCTGAACTGTGTAAAAGCTCAGTCGTCATTGTGAGAGTCAGAGGCCTTTCATCCTCATGAACCTTTCTAATTGTCTGTTTCAACATTATCAGTCCTTTTTTAGCCTTATAAGAAGCAGCTAACCATCATCGGCATGTTGACCTCCTGGTTAGCACTATGGTGAGGTGTGATGACTGGTTCATTCTGAACTTTCACACCAGCATGCCTCTTCTTCTGAGGCGGTCTCTAAATTTAACGTGTTAAAACATTTCATCCCCATTCTTATTAATCTTATAACTGTAAGACAGGAACAAAAAGTAACACATTTTAAGTGAAGTACTGCAGTTAAAACCCTGCAGAGTCATCATTTTTTATGAATATTTCTGGTGTAAAAATACTCTGTTACAAGAAAAAGTCCCATTTCAGAATAATATATATTATATATTTGGATTATAATTAATAATTGTAGTGCATTAATGTGTAAGAATCACTAATGCTGCAGTTGGTAAAAGGTTGAGCTACTTTATAACTGCTGGGTGGTTTCTAATAACATCAAAATGTATTTACTGATTTATATTCGTACTAATAATAGGGTTGGTTGGAAAATTGATACAGCATTGTATAACAATATTTTGCAAGTCAATACTGTATTGATAAACTCATGCCAAATATAGATCTTTTATTATGTAAATCAGAGGTTTGAAAAGTTTGAAGCAGGTCACTAAAAGGGGGGCTCCAGTTTCAGGTGTGTCTCAGTGAATGGAAATGTACTGGAATAGAAGTATAAAGTAGCATAAAATGGAAATTCTCAAGTAAAGAACCCCAAATTGCGCTTAAATACAATACTTGAGTTAAAAGTACTTAGTTAGATTCCACCACTGGCAGCTGCTCTGCCCCTTTGCCACCCTCAGCTCTGGCTCAGAATGAGGTCAGCCAAAAAACTCCAAACAATGGAAAATATTCTGCTTCCACTTCCTCTGCTGTCCATGAATGCACCCAGCACACACAGCAGCTGAAAGCAGGAAGGGCAGTGCATTGGTATTTTATCTCAGATTGCAACAAACATGTCTGACAGTGTGACAGTCACTGGGATGTTCATTTCATGGGTGTGAGATGGAGCCAAACACAGTAAAAATGTAGGAAAATGTGAGATTTGATAGGATCTACTGTGTGTGTGTGTGTGGGTGTGTATGTCTGCTGATGAACTCATACAACCAATACATCATCGTTCAGTGCTCATAACAAATACCTCTGCAGCGTCATCAGTCCAAAACTCCACAGTATAACTTTTGTATTGTTGAGGTACTGGAAGTTCACCGTTGTTTTATTATTTATTATTTTTCATATTCTTCTTAAAATCAAATGATAAACTAATAAAACTTATTGCATTGATTATATTGAGATTACTCACGTGTAGCGCCACTTGCACTACCTGCAACTTAAAAAACATTATTTATACATGAGTACATCAATAATTTATCACACGAAGTGGGCTCATCTGTCACAATGACTAATGAATACTTTTAACACTTCAGACATTTTGCATTTATGATTTACATTTACTCAAGCAAAACCTTGAACATAAGATCTTTACCTTTACCATTGCTTTTTTCAGATGTTTGTCTTATTAATAGAGGCATAATCAGGCCCTATTTGGTGAGCCCCATGGGACCTAAATTTGGATTTTGTCAATGGCAGGAGCCAAATTATTTCTTGATTCCATTTGAACTGTGCACAAAATTACTGCATCTCTCATCTTGCGCACAATATATGTCACCAACACCAGCCTCGCTGCCCCTTATAACTTTGATACCTGGTTCTCTTATCAGCTGTGAAGAGTAAGACCAAGTAAGACCTGCTGTTTTGGGACAACAGCACATTATGAAAACAGACAGGCATCATAGCTTCAGCGGCTAACGTTAGCTTTTGGAGGGGGAAAGTCATGACGTCACTTATGCAGTTTCTGGGTGTGTAGTCTTTATAATTATTTAACTTCACGGCCTTCAACAGCGTTATGACAAACTGAGACTTTCTTGACTTGACAAATTGACAAAAAACGGGTGTAATTCGTGGCACAGTTGAAATGGGATCAAAAAATAATTTGTCTCTCGTTATTGACTTACAGTTCATATTTTTTTCTGAAGTTAGGTTTGCAGGTTTTTAAAAAAGAAATTCCCATTCAGCTGTTTGTTAAAAAGCAGTGATGCAAGTGTGAGTGCTGATGCCCTCCCATCCTTCAGCCTAGCGGGTTTATATTTTGCATATTTTGTTTATTTTTTTACATGGGTTAACAGTTTTAGAAGACACACAAGGCGTGACTGTATGTGTGATAAGTACGTCTGGTAACCTCCAAAGTAGCAGAAACACTTTTTTTTTTCATCCAACCTGTCAAAGATGTCAGGTGTTGTAAGGCAACTTGAAACGTTACCACAAGAATATGCCCACAGAGTATATGAATGAAACTGCTACCAGATTCTCAATGAATCACAGTAAAATTCCTGGCAGTTTGTATCACTGTTCCAAATTTTCTTTTCTTTTTTTTTTATTATTTCTTTGTTCACATCAGTACTTTTTGAACATTTTCTTTAGTCAATATAATTGTGATATGAAATTTTCATACTTGTCATATCTAACAGTAAAATCATATTTAGTTTTTAAGGATTAAATCTATAAAGGAGTAACACCTTACTATGATGAGCATCATAATTGTGTACTACAATCAGCATAAAGCCCCCCGTTGCTTTGCATTCTTTTCTCTTATACAAAGACCTTTAATTGAACCTCAGCAGTGTAAATTTCCTGTACTAGAGAACACTGTAGATCAAGGAAAGTTTACCTTAGGTCAGTCGATGTAAGGCCCACATGACACACCCAGTGAACGGTATGTAAAAGGAGCTGGTTGTGATTTGTCACAGGAATCTGCCAGTGTTTTGTCTGCACAAAGATATGAATGCCCAGGCAACCAGCAGTATAACAGCCGGAAAGACCTTGGATCAAAGCCAGAGTGTGGTATTGAACAGTTGCAGTAATACGTCAGAGAAACATAATAAACTGTGGGAGTGTATAGTTTTGTTGTAATGTTGTTTTTTGAATAGAAGATTATTCAAGAAGAAAACCCGCCCTGTCAGAAGCTGCCAAGAAAGTCATGGTTGGTGTCCTCCCACTCTACACGTCCCTTGTACTTTTTGTCAGATCTGTGCTCCGCAGTTGCCCAGCCTGCCCGCTCAACCCCTGGCAAAGTCACTGGAGACTGACAGACCAATGTTGTTACACAGCAGCTGACAAGACGAGACAGAAACTGACCCGGGGGCCAGTATGGCAGAGTTCACTTGGCCTGCGTCACGCTTCAGGAACCAATTCTACACTTTATTTAACTGGCTGAGTCAATGAACTCGAGCCCTGCTAAGTGAAATTGAGCAGATAGGGTGGCTTTCTAGCTCCGGGCTGATGCTATCAGCTGCCACCCAGCTGAACGGGCCACCCCAGAACCTAAATTATACTGACTCGTCTGGTACTCATGGTAACAATTATGTGTAACCCGAGCAGAAATTAACACCCTCTGCTTACGAGAATGCTCATATTCGTGTGACATATTTTCGCTCATCTTTCGCTGACTTTGAATGTTTGCTGAGGTGTTCAGGCCTGCCTTTAAAATCCCTAAAGCTTGAGCTGTTATTTACCACGTTTTTTGAATGTTGAGTCATAAATACTGAGACAAAACTGTCTTCTTTATATGGGTGGGAATGTCTTGACATTTTACAATTTGAGTTGATTCTGATTTAGAGGGCTAACATGATAATAAAACAATTATTGGTGCATCTTGATGCATCAAAATATTTGATCTCTATTAGGGTTGCAAACTTTGTGCACTTTACACACACAGTAGTTAGGGTTAGGTACTAAACTTTGATACTTTTATGGCACTGCCCGACTTGCTTTAATACTATCGAGTATCGACTAATTTCTTGTCATTCAATAACAAATTTCCATTCCCTAGGAGTAAATCTCCAAATTGGGGTTTGTTTTTTATGTTGTAAAATTGCTTTGAGTTGAAAAATACCAAGATACTGAACTAGAATGTTGAAACAAACAACTTTACATTAACCACATTATGGTAAATAGATTTATATTTTATGTTATGAAGTATGGAGAATAAGTTTGTCCTGAATAATGTTTCTATTAACATTAATATTTTCTCTTCTTTTTAATATTGTTCTCTAGGCTTATAAATGATAAATAACTTTGTAGTTTTATTCTTATACTGTTTTTAGGGTGACTTTGTGACATCTGTCCAGAGACTACAGATGAAGAATAGCCTCTTGGCTAACTCTGGTGCATTTAACACACACACTTATGAATGTGTGTAAAAGGGACCTGAAAAATGAGGCACAATGTTAAATGAGGTGCAGTTACTGCCATACTTAGACTGCCAACTAATTATCGATAATACATTTGTAATAGTTTAAATTCTTGATGCCAATTGATTGATTAATGTTTAATAATTAACAGCCCTAATTTCTAGGGGTGTGTATCTCACTGACTGAGACGATTCGATACGTATGTCAATACATGCTCAACGATATGATATATTTTATAAATCTTTAAGTGGCCAACGATTCGGTTCGATACAATTCAGCTCTGTCGCGATACGATACGATACAATGCAATACAAGACGGTGCAATGTGTCAGTCTTTACATTTCGATTCAATTAATGCTACATTTGTAGAGTGCTGTTAGTTGCCAAAAAATCCTGATAGTTTTACTAATTATAGTAGGATGCTGTGATTTTGATTAGTGTGGAGGAACAGTGAAGTGTTACCTGCTCTCAGTGACATGACGTCTCTGTGGGTCAGACTCATGGCTCTGTACTCTGCTGTCTGACACCTTTTGCATAAATGATCTGCAGCAGCGTTTCTCATCTTTCTTAGAAAACCCAAACTTATTCTGTAAACTTATACTACACTTTGTTTCCGATTCATGTTCAGCTTTTTACCGATGCAGGCCGTCTGAACCGAAATACATGACGTATTTGTAACAATCCATAATTAGTTTAGTTAGACACAACTTGTATACAGTGCGACTCTCGTCCGGGTCTTTTTTCCCTTCAGCTTTATAGAAGCCAAAATGCTTCCATATGCTAGCTTTTAAGCCAGAAGGTTCCGGTCGGATTGTATCCATCTGCAGTTCTTTACACTCAGCCATCTTGACCAAAACTCAAGAGGTAGCCTAACTTAGAACATAAACACAATGCACGCAAACTGTAGCCCCGTCTTACAAAGTTGTTAAGGCAATCACAATGTAGAGAACTGGGTTTTAAATTTCCGATTATTGACTTTTCTGCATCGCTTCATAATCTTTCAAGAGAGAATCACTGAACATCTATGAATTGATTTTTCCCCTACCCTTATGTCTCTATTCTACATACTGTAGCCTCCCATAGGAGACTGGGCGGGGCTTTGGTTGTCAGTGGTGGTTAGCTGCACAGCTGGGCCTTCGTCTGACTCGGGTATGACTGCAGGCTCGGACCCATGCAGAGGGTCACGTCCCTGTTTGCCATTGAGCCTTTTCCCCTCTCTCCCACGGCATCTCCTAATCACTGCATTATGAGAAGAGCTCCTCTATCTGCTAGGTCACATCTCATCCTTCTGTCCAGTTTGTTCAGCCTCCTACTGTATCACGCTTCAGCCAAAAGTCTCTGGGAGGGAGTTTTGTATGCATGGCATGAAGATAAAGACGTATAGTCACATGTGCGTAACGCTGTGTGCATTCTGCTACATCAAAGAGACGGTTAAAGGAAAAACAACTCCAGGAGAACAGCCTTCAGTATAATGCCCAGTTTTGTCTTCCTGTCCTTATGTTTTTGAGTCTTATGGACTGAAGACCCCTTGTTTTTAAGTTATTTTAAAGGGAGGAAATTCAATTTTTCTGCTTTCCATTTAAAGCAGCAGCTTTCCTCAAGTGACCTGAGGGAGTATGTGTTCATTCAGGTTCATGCAGCAGCCTTTTCTGAGGCGGCCTAAGGATTGAATGGGGTTTACAGACAAAATCCCACTTGAGACTCTCTATTCTTCATCTTGTGTATGTGGTACCATGATTAACCTGTCAGAGTGTGGGGATTTTATGGGCATACTTGTTTTTATAAGTTCCTGTTCCACAGCATGCAGTTGGAACCTCTTCAAACCATTATGGTTATGTCATCATAGTTATATCACATGTAATAGATTGACTGGATTTGTTTTTGAATTGGCATTTTATGTTCTGAAAACTTGTTGTTAATTAATCAAATTGTGTAATGTTCTAACCTTTGATACTGCCAGTTCAGGGTATTTGAGTTGATAGGCGATTTACTTGTGTGATTAGGGTAATGACATTGACATAACTCCTCTGTTTACAGAAGTTCTGCAGTCTAAATCCTGTGTCAATTCAAGTGATGACAGCAGAGGAACAGTCTTTCAGATGTGACAATATGGTGTGACTTTGCTTCAAGCAACTTTCCCAAATGTGAGACTTATATTTTGGCATCTTTTTGCAGGGTGGTAACTCAACCGTGGCAAATTGTTTGATTGTGCTTTTAATCAAAACATCTCATTGTGCAATAGGGGTGGGAATCTTTAGGAATCCCACGATTCGATTCTCGTTCTTTGGTGATTCAATACAGAATGGGTTCCTGATTCATTAAATAGAAAAAGGGGCAGAATTTTTGGTATTTTGCTTCAGTATGCTGTGTGCCGGATCATTTACTATTGCCCTTATGCCACTGAAATAGAGTTGGTTGAAGTTTTGTTCCACTCCATTAACATTGGTCTGGGGTAAAGAGTAGTGACAATATATTACATGATTGTCTTGCAGAGGTAATTATTTAAATTTTGAATGAAAACATGCTTGCAACTGCTACCTTTTTTTTAAAGATAAATTACTCAAGGGTGTGCAGCACTTCGAGTAAACGGTTACAATGGCCAAACAAACAAAGAAAACATGATTGACTACAAATAACTTTTTTGGAGGTGTGGCTCAGGTGCCAACTGACAAATGACTGATAGTGTTTGGAGTTGTTTAGGTGTCAGGTCCAAAAACACACCTGAAATTACTGCATATTGCCATTGTTGCTACCAAAGAGAACAAAACGGAGATCTTTGATTACTTTAATTGCGTACCCATTTGTCCAGAATGTATTTAAAACAAGATTTTACAAACTACACTAAATAAAAGTACAGGAATAAAAAACTTCCAATATCAATATAGCGGCTGATTTTCTTTATACGGAAAACAATTTTCAGAATATAGAATATATACATGAACACATAATTTCTACAGTGATGCCTCAAAGGTGGTTAACAGTTGTGACAAAGGAGGCAGGATATTTTACAGTTTAACAATAAACTTTATTGTCCAAAATGATATCAGAACTGAAACAGTAAACTGGTATTTTAGAATTATAAATAACTATAAATAAGAAAACAGGAATAGAGCAAAATATATACATGTTAAATCTGAATTAAGAAACAGAAATAAATATACATTGAATGCTATAAAGCTAAGAAAATAAAAAAAGAAAGAAAAGTTTCCATATAGATGCATATTAGACATCATGTTTGCTGATAACGATATTACTGTGACAGGGCAATATCAGGCTGAAAATACTGGTCGACTGATATATTGGTCGGGCTCCTCTATTCATTTATAAATTTAAACATATTCTCAATCCTTACATGATGAAGTTAGTTGAAGCTTTTATTTGTTTAAAATTATGAACAGGCAGGAAAAGAAAAGTATTTTAAGGTTTCTTACCTACTTGTTTATTATCCTACATTGTTTCTGTGAGCTGTTGCTTAATCAGCAACCTGAAACAGTGTCAATTCTAGTGTAGCATTTAAAGTTAAGGGTATCCTACATATCTAGTCAAGGTAAATAGACCCAGGAATACTTTTAGATTTTGATGGATGGGACCAGAAATGACCCCTAACATCTCATGGATTTGGATCCGCAACCAGCGGACAAGCAGTCGCCTGAGGTGGAGATGCTGCAGTGTTTTTTCTAAATACTAACCCTGATCTACAGAAACTTACCTTAAGGTCAAGTGTAGTCTTGTGCACATCAGTCAGGTTGAAAGATAAGTGTCTAAATTAATACCTGAGGGTTGAACGTGAGTTTCTCTCACGTTTTCTAGCATCACTTGGGGCTGTAGGTCAACCAGTTGACAAGCTATATTTATGAATTAGCATGCCTAACTGCATTTTGCTTTTTACCCTTTCACACACTAAGGAGCTAATTTGACTATAGTCACTTAAATATTTGCCTGTAGCAACAGTGCTGGTTTCTGCAGGTCAACCTCATAAAGGCTGCAACATGTTAGATCGTAAGCTGTGCTGTCTTTACGACTTAACTATGATCATAATCAAGGATCTGTTTCATGTTTGATCCAGGCTGTAACTAATGGTTATTTGTATTAGCTAACGATTTATCTGCAGTATATTTTGTTGATAACTATTTGCCAAAAAAAAGTCAGAAAGTGAAAAGACCCTGTTTTGTTACACTAACAGTCCAAAACAAAGATATCTGGTTTATTTTCATGTAACAAAACAAAGTGACAAGTGAAAACCTCTAACAAGTGAAAGATGCATTTAATTAATTAAAATGGTTACTGATTAATTTTCTCTTGATCAGTTAATAATTTCAGCTGTACTGTATATCTGATTCAACTTAATAAATGCATGTGCATTAGCTGGGTGCCATTAATGTTTTTGAAGGTACTAATTTATAGGGTCAGATGAGTATTTGTGTTGTCAAACTCAGACTACACCAGATGTATTTAAGCTGTGTTTTTCAGTTTTTTAAAGGAAAGTGTCTTCAACAGTTGCAACATGACTCACCTTCACTCATGCTTTACATGCATGAATGTGAGCCAAGGGATCTTTCTTTATGCTTCAACTCCTTTTGTTTTTCATGTATGCTTTTTAGTACGATTGTATATTGAGCTGAAGGGAAATTAAAAGAAAAAAAAAAGAGTTGGAGAAAACTAGCTAATAACCAGTTCAAAGAAGCAAAGAAACAGCAAAATTGAATAAATAAAAAAAAAAATGCAAACAAATTATATGAAAAATAAAATTAGAGGCACATGTTGTGTGTTAGAAATGTTTCTCACCCTTTAGTCCACTAAAACATTAATTATACTGTGACTGTGCACGGTACACAGGCCAGTGTATAGAGAAAGAGAAAAGACAGCACATGTGGTGAGCCTTTAAAGTGCCCTTTAAAGTGCTGTGTACTATACTACTGTGTACCACATAAAGCATTGAAAAACACACTTTTCCTCTTCAGTCCTGAAATTCCTGCTGCAGAGGGTGACTTTGCTGAAGGGGGTTCAGGTCAGGTGACATACTTCCCTATCTTCCTTGGCTTTTCCCTCTCTATACTTTCTTGATTTTGCATTGCTGCCTTTAACTCGTCATATATCTCTGCTTGTCTCCTGTCTGCTTGATGAACTTGTCACACTTACAAAAGTCCCCATAAAATGAGGTATTTTGGCTCGTTCAGAGAGAGCAGAGCTCACAGCTGCTGTGTTGCAGTATGTTGTTTGTGAGCTCTTTAAACTTGCAGTGTCTAAATACCTCACCAGTGCATGAGGAAACTCGAAGGTCCTGAGCCGCTGTTTGTGGGGTGTGGCGAAGATAAATCTGTCACAGCCTCAGATATGGAAACTGGGCTGTAAATCACTCTTGTCAGGTCACCACTACAGTAGTGGATGGTTAACCCCGCTTTTCTTGTTTCGTAAATGAATTCCTCTCTCCCGCCTGCTTTTGTTTTTCGGTCCTCCAGGCGCTCGTATATATTGAAACTGTCCACTTTACGATTGTGTAGACCACCCCTGCTCTTATTGTAGGACAAGTTTTACATTTAGCATGCAGACAGGAGGGTGACTGGCATGAACTTGAACCCAGCAGGAGCATGCACTTTGTCAGCTGTTAAATGAAATCTCACCTTGTTTCCCTGGTAATTGTTGTTTGTGGCCATTGGTGTTAACTGGTATTTGTTTTGGTTGTAGGTATCACTTGTCTTAAATTGAACTTCAATACATGGCAAAATGGATTTTAAAGAAACCCATATAATTAGCCTACTTGCTATCTTTGCAGTTTAATGAAAAGCTTTGAGTTGAATGTAATAGCTGATCAAAATAAGAAATGCAGTGGTGTAGAGCAAACTTGTCTTAAAATGCAAGCAAGAGGCAATTGAATTACAATTACTTTAACAAGTTGAAATAGCAGTTAAAACGGAAGACCTGAAGGAAGTTGAAGTTTCAGTTTCAGTTAAAACACTGACTGAAGTTAAAGAGGCTGCATGGCAGAGGCAAAACAAATCATTGTGATTTCCATTTTTATTTTGAAAAAACTATTAAAATCTTAACGAAATGGCATTTCTTAGGGTCTGTACTGAGCAAACATGTTTTCTCACATCTGCAGAAAAAGATTTGTAGGCCAGGACATCTCTGCAGCACTACACTACCTGGATGTAGTGGTGGTTTGTCACATAACAGCAACAGCATGACAGCATCTGTGATTTAGATATTGCACTGGGGCATTTTGACAATATTTAGATTAATTATATAACCCTAACCTAACCCAAAAATACCACAAATACAGACAAATTACACAAGTAATTAGTAAAATGAAGATAAAAACAAATAAAAAACAATAGAATTAAATGAGAAAAGACCACATTATTTTAAGAAACGTGCTGAAATATTTTTGGTTGATGCAGTTGAAGTTAAAATAACATTGCTGAGCAAAGTCTGTAAAATAAAAGTGCTGAAAGGAGTTCAAATGCCAGCTAAAGTGTAACCCTTATAGTCTGCCAGTAACCAAGACAATAGACAATATCTTAAAAATTTCCTGCTAGATTTCCACTTGAAAACAAATCTGTCGGTATTTTTATTGTCAGAGCTTCTTGGACTGTTTTCAAATTCAGACATTCAGGACTGAGATTTGTCGCCAGGTTATATAATGAACTTGATATATCATGAACATCCTTTGCCAGCAATTACCTGAATGCTAATAAATATTTGATGACATTCGTAATTTTATCTCCCTTCAGCTGCTGTGCCAAGAAAAGCACTCATGTTGGAAGTTCACTTTCTATTCTGGCCAAGTAGTTGGAGAGTTGTAGTAAATTCATGAACATTAGTTGTTAACTTCCTGTCCAGACCATGAGACTGGCAGTGATGACACTGTTTACAGAAGATGAACAACATCACACAGAAACCCATAATTTCAAATGTGTTTTAATGTTATATAGTGAAAAATTATTCTAAAAAGAACAAAGCAAAAAACATTGGAATGGCCTTTTCTCCATTGTGTAACTAAACATTAATCTACAATAAGGAGAGAAAATGGCCTGATGGTGATTCAAAATGATAATAAACTTGATAAACTAATAAAAAAAATACTTTTACCTATATTTTAGCATTTGGGGTTTCTGGTTGAAGAATTAATGGCCTTAAGACACCTGGCTGTTTGCTTGTTGACTTTTTTTTCAATAATGTGTCTCCAATAGGAGTCCGCGGCACTCTGCCAGGGGTTCAGTGAAACTGTTTCAGATTCATTTGTTTAGATGATCAAAACTTATTTATTTTTTATTTATTCCTCTTGCCAGTCACCATTAATTAATTAGCAGTCCTTGGCTGAGGAAGAGGAGCACCTCTGGCCTAAAACTTTTTTACTTTAGTATGACAGAAATAATCTTGTAAACAATGGACGTGTTGTACAGATGATATTGTCACATTTTACAGCAGAGCTGTTAAGGAAAACAGGTGTTTAGCACTGAAATATTTATCTCGAGGTTATTATTCGAGATTAAGAAGGAAATTGAAGGAGGGTGGATATAAAAGTGATTGCACATAATGCAACTAGTCAGAGATGCTACATGATGACATTTTAGGACTACTGAAATGCCCATGATTCACTTCCTTCATCATGTCATTTCTGAAACGAGCAGGGCAATCTGGATTGTGTCATCACTTCCTCTTGACCTCTCAGTGTGGTTCAGGATCTCTCTCTACTCTCATTCACATCTCTCTCCCTCCCAGCGTACATGTTTCCCTTCCTTTACTCATGTTTCTCCTGTCTCTGTTTCCTCCCCCATTAAAATGCAGGAACCCGTCCACTGCTTTCTACCAGGCTTTCCGGCCTAGCAGATTACGAGGGTCAAAGCCTGTCAACGATAGGTATGAGCTCGGGTGTGTTTACATGTGATGTGTGTGGCCTGGCCTGGCTGACTAAACCAGACGCTGCACCCCTTTAGCCCTGCGCACCTTGCGAGAAAATGCCCATTTTGACTAGTCATGTAGCTTGAATTGTAATTTTTCTGAAAACATCAACAGAGGGGGACAATGTCATCAGTTTCCAGAGATGTCTTAATTTGTTTTGGATAAGCAAATGATCCCATCATTCACTTTGCATTGTTGCACTCTGCACAAAGCTACATTTTTATGTTTGTTTCAAAAAAGAAAATTATATTTTTCTGCATTAGTTGTTCTGTTTAATAGGCCTAGGTTAAAGAGCACCTAAATTTAAAAAATCTATAGATTTTGTTTAAGTGGAGAGATTTAGTTATTAAAAATGTTTTAAATAGCAAGTAAATAAGTGTCTCGTTGTATTTTAAATGTTGTGTCATGCACATTTCTTTTGTTCCTAGCTAGGGAAAAAGGCTAGAGGAAAAAACAATGTACTGAGAAATTATCACATGAAGATCGTAGGTGTGGGCAAAAAAAAATCTGCTATCAGTAACTTCATTGTTATGTTCAAAAACCTGCATGAATGAATCCTTATTTCACACTGCTGGCAGATGTTTCCTCCTGTTTTGATCAAAAAAACAAACAAACAAACAAACAAACAAACACACACACACAAAAAAAACCCTTTTTGAGACCAGCTACTGAATTAAATGACTTGTCAAGCTGGACATCTCAGCAGCTGCGAGTGTGTTATGCATGGGGGAAAGCATGGCAGGGTGCATTTTGTGACACTTTCTGTGACACTTCACTTTGAGTGTCTACGTTCTACCAGTCACGAGGATCCGGTGCTCAGGTTTCTCTTCTGCCTCCACAGTGTGTGCTGCACAGTGCCAGGGGGTTTTAGCACTGCAAATAGCAGATCACACTTCGATAGCATGACAGAGCTTGAGTTATACAACATAGTATTCTCTAAAGTTTGTTTTGTATGCTCAGATGAGAAGCTGTTGATAACTGACCTGGATTCTTTGATTCAGGGAATGGTATTTTGGAATGAATTCTTATCTTTTAAGAAATCATCCTAAAGCCAAAGAAATGAATAACAGGTTAGTTACTAGTGCAGCTCTAGCTCTATCTTGAGTGTGGGTACTTCTTGTGTGAAACACTATCAGCTAAATCAATCAACCTAACATGGCTATTTAAAGCCAACTGTTTCACTGTATTCATTCTTCATGAATTCCTCACCACAGTAAGAAACTGCTGGCAAGAAAAACAAAAAGAAAATGTGCAGAAACTTTTAATAGATAAGTCAATTAACAGTAAACTAATCCGCTACAGTTGTGACACTTTTCAAGAGACAGTGCAAGAAGTTTGCTGGTTACAGCTTCTTTAATGTAAAGATTTTCTTCTTGTATTTGTTTTTTATAACTCTAAATTGAATTATGTTGGCTGAACATGACTTCATGGAACTACAGTATTTTTATAGACTTAGTTGGCCAATCATGAACAGATCTGATGGACGGAATCAGGTCGTCACTTCTGGGTTCTGTTAAGTTTGAAATTTGACAAAAAAGGATTTGTACATGTAACAAAATTTACTTAACATTTTCTCTACGTATAAGTACTTTTTATGCAGCTATACAGCTATACTACCCACCGGGGTTTATGTTAGCTGGTATCACATGTAGTTGTACAGCGAAGGAAAATATCATCAGCCAAAATGTCTAGAGGGAAATATGCCAAATAGGCCGTATAAAATATCTGAAATATAAATAGTCTTTAGTCCTCTTTGATGTAATACTGAATATCTTTGGTGTGTGGACGAAAAAAGACATTTCAGGACGTCTTTTCTAGCTATGGAAATTAGTGATGAAAAGTTTTCACAATTTTCTGAAATTCTATACGCCAAACAACTAGTTGATTAAGAAAATGATCAACAAATTAATTGAGAATAAATATAATTAGTTAGTTGTAGCCCTATGGGCATCTTTTTTCGCTTGTTTTTTACAAGTGTTTTGCGTACTGTAAATGTTGCCTGGGCGCGTCACATTTTAAACAAGAGAGCCAAGGAATACAAACGAAATGGTTAAAGTTGTCATATTGAGACTTAATTGATGTGAGACGTGTGATGCATTCACAACAGAGAGAGCGAGCACACGCTTATATGGACTAAGTGACTGACATGTACTTTTCTCGGCATGATGAACCTATTTTTTGAAGTCAGCTTAAATTTGATTGTAAGATTAGTTATAGTTGAGCAAAGTATGGAAAATTGCCACTGTAGGAACAGTCGTAACATGATCTGAAATGAGCCACAATTTAAGTATGCGCGTGAATGCATGTTGGCCTAATAAGTGTGCTCCAGTACTTAAAGAAACAGCACTAGACCTCTGTTGTTATGTGGCTATTTAAAAGATATGTCTGTAGTTGGTCTGTATGGTCGAAATTCTGAAATATTAATGGTCATTCAAAAAAACAAACGTAAATAAATAAATCTGGGGTATAAACCCTGCTACCCATAGTTTTTCGAATAACTGAAATGACATTTTCTATCAAAATAAAGTGCACTGATATTTGGACTACATGTTTGCTTTTTCGGGTTTGATTATGATTCAGAGCAGATGGTTTGTAGTTGTGGAGTAAAGGAATTACTTAATTACAACTTTTTTGTTCTCACAGAGGTTAGGCTGCATTATCAATGGATTGTTAATTATTTTAAAACATGCGAGTACCTGTCGATTACCGTCAGTACTATATAAAAATGAATTGCAGTTGGTTTTCACTTGGGAGTAAATATGTCCATGGTTTGAGTGGTTTGCATTAGTCATGACCATTTTTCGTTCCCATGTGCTCTCTCTCATGGAAGCTGTTTGCGGTCTTGACTCCCTGCCATGGATATTTAATTGGCTGCCAACAAACAGCGGCAAACAAACTTTGGAGCTAAGGTGACAGCACATTTTTCATTCAAGTACTTCATGTCAAACATGTGATTGGCTTGTCAAGTCATGAAATCCTGTGATAGCATCTAATCAAAGACCTCCAAGGCAGCAAGTCCCAGTTTGGTTACAAGGAAGCAGCAGTTCTTTGTGGGGAGTCCCAGCATATTAGCAGGAAATTCAGAGCAATTTTAATTTGGACTTTTTCTGAGTAAGCCAAATTTGAGCACAGCAGCACAGTGTGTGATGTGCATTCTAGTTAGACAATAAACTCAGCTTGATCTTTCCAAATCAAATTTTATACTTGGCAGCGTTTGAAGTCATTTTCAAAAGCGATGCTCTAAGGGAACTGATGCTAATTTAGTTGTAGTTTATATTGCAGCTAGCAGTACAGTTCATGTTTTTCCTCTTCAGTTGTTATTTGTCACATTAATGATTAAAATCACTCAGATCACTGCATGATGAATAGCATGTGAATATCGTAGTTTATCGACACTCCCATGATTTGTTACAGCTGTTGGCAAATCAACAAAGACGGTTAGAGGACTAAAAGAGATGTAACTGTGTCCTGAATCCAGAGATTGTCTGTGTGTGTATTGCACTGCAGCGAGCATGAGATGTGCCAACGGCCACATGGCTTTATTCTTCAAAGTGAGTCGGTCCTGATGAGATACGGATGTTAAAATAAAGAAACGGTAGCAGTTGAGCAAGTGTGCAGCATCGCGGCTGGCAAAAGATTCAGCACTTTTGTTTGTTCCCCTTCCAGCTTATGTTTGCCTGTGGGCTCTGTGACTAACAGCGCAGCTTTATTCAAAACTTTCAACTAACCGCAGGTAAACCTGAGGGAGTCGCCTAATTTCACCTCCTTTTGTCCTGAGCCTGCTCTCCTGCAAGGTCGGACTTGTTGCAAGTGAAGGAGGGATTGCGCGCAAACAGTTTGAGGGCATAAAGGAGCATTCCTGAAAGTGATTGCTTTGTGAAATATGTGAAACCTCAGCTGGGCAGCGTTCCTCCACATTAGTTTTTCCATAACCAGCTGTGGTGTTTTGCGCAAGTTTCTCCTACGTTGTAGGCACCAAAACATGCTTGCCTCTTTACAATGGCACATCTGCTGCAGCTCTGTGGGCTCAAATCTGATTCAAAAAGATTTAGAGCTTGTGGAGTATTGGTCAGACTGAATTTCAAAACTAGGGGTTGTATATCACCCTTTGTAAACCTGTGACAACACTGACTTCATGTTTGTAAATGAGGAGCAAAGAGTTGTTGTTGTAGAAAAACAATTAGAAGATGTAAATAGAATTTGTACCAAACATTGAATGAACAGTGAAGTTTTTGAACATACAAGTCAACTTTAAGAAAGTATATTCATTAAAATTTGGCCCTGATTTTGGTAAAAGAAGGGTCAAAACTTCTGCTTATATAAAATGTAGGGCTGTAGTCAACAAAGAAAATCTTGGTCAACTTGGTCAATATTCTACCTACTTATCACCCAATCTACAGGTCGACAGGGCGACAAAAATAATCTGCTTGTTGTCTCTAGATGAAATAGATCAGCCATAGTGCCCTGGTGAATGCACTAAATGTATGCTAATCATAGTCACACAGTGTTGCCTAGCAAGTGAGTTTCTGCAGTTTGAACATGTCTTTTTCCATAGGTAACTGTATTGTTATCTAAGGTATTCTGAGGTTTATTGTTCAGGCCATATCTATAAAGTGCATTCATGCTAGCTGATGTTTTCGGATTCTATTACAACTGAGGGCTGGAATATATGGACAAAAGCAAATATCTGGATGTGTTTCCCCAAATACCTAAATAATGATTTTTTGATAAATAATCATCAGTAATGTCAATATAATCACTGAGTGGGTAAAGGCAAGTAATAGAACAGCTAGAACAGTCTGGTAAGTTCAGAAAATTACATGACTTTACTGTATTGCAGCCTTTAAAACCAGGAAAAGACAACTCTTAATGCCATATCATGATGTAACAAAAAATCATGATATTGAAATAATATCGATATATTGCCCAGCCCTACCACAACTACAATTGTTTTCAATTTCCTGTTTATGTTTTTTTCCCCATAGCTTTACAAAGGCTGATTTACAAACACAGGTTTTGAAATGATCTCTAAACATCGTTTCATAAACTCAAAATCAGGTTGACCCTAATTTGATCCCATTCAGCTCGGCATGAATCTCCTCTTGTTAACAGCTCGTCTTTAAACGGCAACAAGCGAGAGTTGAATTTATTTTAGCTGAACTAAATTACAAGTTACACTCTGCATTTGTAAACATTCCAGGAAAGCAATTTGTTGGTCTGCTGAATGGAATCATTGTGAGGCTGTGATTGGTCCCAAGTAAGGCGGCAGCAGCCCTTTTACTGCTCTCAGTCCACAATGATCAACTTTATGATTACGGACAATAAAGAAAAGGCAGATTTATATTCCGAGCGAACGCACCTGATCAGTAGCCCAACGCTCGGCCAGTGGGAGTTATTTGATCCAGACCAGGTATGCGGCTGCTGTTTATGACACAGAAACAAACATTTCATTATTGGGATGAGGATGAAGAGGAGGAGGAAGGTTGAATGTGAGAAAGCTGCAGTTTTCTGCAGACTCTTGTGTAGTGACAGGAAAGAGCGGCTCCAGTCTGCCACTCCTTTATTGGCTCAGTTGATAATTTTCGTTCTTTTATTTTTAGGATGTATCAGTGGTTTATTCAGCACTGGTTTATTCAAGCATTTTTTCTTGGCATAGACTCAATTGGAATCACCTTCTTACCATACAAATAAAAAACTCACAAACACACTGTAATTGCTCACAGGCTCTAGGACATATTCTCAGAGGGCTTGGCCCAATTCAGTTTCAAGGTCTTTCTTAGTATCACATGTAACAGTAAGTACATAATTTTGAACGGATTACTCAGCGGTTGTACAGGAGGTCCCCCCCTCCAGCGAAATCACTACTTGCAGAGCATTGATGGACATGACGTGACTTGACATTGTGCAGAGCTCTGATCTCGAGCTTAACAAGTGCCTTTTTAAATGCAGGGAGGAATTGATGGATGGCGATCATAACCATCAGAGATTTTCACCGCTTACGTAACAGACCTCCTGTCTCAAAGACAGCACTGTATGAGGGCAACATTTTCGTCCCGTCAACTTTATCTTTGGAAACTTTACTGACATTTGACCTCCATTTATCCAGGAAAGGTTTGCTGAGCACACATGCCTATTTTTCGGCATCGTCTTGCTTCACACTCATTCAGTTTTCACAGTTAAAGGCATTCAGATATATTAATACAGCCATCTATGGTTAGCCGTCAAACGTGGACCAGCAGGGTTAATTGCTGCACAAATAGGCACCTGAATCGTTGGGCGGGGTATGCATTTCATCTATAACTCAATTTAAATGTGAAACAGACGCACTTCTGGCCACAAACCCCTTTTTTTGTTGATCTTTAAAAGGAGATCCTGGATCAAGCCCCTGTCAAATAATCTGAACTGTTCCTTCAAGATACCTTTATCTCTGGGGTTTAATGTCAAGTCATGATCGAAGCTTTGCAAAAGCCAGACAGAAGCCAGAGAGAAAGACAGTGGCTGATATGCGTATCAGGCCCTGTGTTTTTGCAGCATAGCGCCTAATGACATTAGTCTGACCCAAACCCTCCACTACAGAGAGGAAGCCCAAATGAGGCTAAGTCCTTGATCCCGTGATAAATGCTCTGCTGAATACAGAGGCTCGTTAACGGCAGGGTGCCAGGATTTTCCCATTAAAGCCTCTGGAGTAACACTATTACTTTTAACACATTCCAGTGGGGTCTTAGTACACACATCGAGCCAAAAGAGTGGCACAGGCCCAAATCAGTAGTGAAGTAATGAAATATGATATTGAGGCACATGTTACGTGCAGAAGATCTGGTTTTAGTTGAATGCTGTTTTGGCAGTCATTATTTATGGCTTGGGGACCCCTACCCTGTATCCCCCACTGTTTGCATATGGAGTTTGATGGTCACATTACACTGTGGCTCTTTATCATTTCTTCAAGAGCTGTAGGAGTAGCTCAGCAACCATAAGCAAACATCCCTGCTGGCAGTTATTTTAGAGTCTAAAATAACAAAACTTAAATAACTCATTTAAATTAATGACGATGATCCGCTATGTCAAGAATTCAGATTTTATCATCGCTTCTATTAAGCCCCTGAGGGTCTTGATTCCTTCTCATGCTCCCTGTCGTCCGGTTCATCCATGAAGCCGTCTGCTGGAGGTGACCATGTCTTCAGGGAGGCTTTGAGTACGTCACATAAGGGCTTATGCAGGCTGAGATGTTTGTGCACAAGTCTGCGGTTTATGTAACAGGCAAGGGGGACAGTTCCCTCGGTCTGTTTACGAGGAAGCTTGGTGGCAGCAGACACACCTACTCATGACTCTGATTTAGTGCTGGAAAAATAAGACTTCCATCTCCAGACAAGAAGTCTCTGAGGTCTGTCTCATTTTGTTTAGTCTCCATTGTGTGAGTATGGACCACCCTTTATGTAGACGACACGTCCCAACAATAAAGCATCCGAAAAATCCACCATGTTCACAGAGGCACATATTAACATACTTCCAGCATCCTGCAATTGTTGCCATTGTTTGAGGCTTAACAGTGCTATTAGGACTTAAGCAGATAGTTGAAATTCTTTGTTTTGTGGCTATTTTAGTTCAATATGCAAATTTAGGGAGAATTTGATGTGCGCATCAATAAATATGCCTCGTGATGTGGCTTGTAATTCTCAGGTTTCAGGTTATTTGTTTGACAGAAGTGTATTGATGGCATGTAGGTTCTTATTTTTGTACGTCTCACTATGCAAATTATCGTCTTACTCACACCTGTTGCACAAGTGGAAAAAAGAAACAACCAAAAAAACCCTCTCGTGGTACGACGAAATTAGATTTGTTTCTAAGAGTGGGAGAATACAAATTGACAAAACAGTCTCACAACAAGCTCCATTGAGCAACAGTTTGTGTTTATTGATTAGGGATACATTATAAATATTGGGGCCAATAATTTATTGGCCAATTAATATCATTTATTGTTCTGATAAGAAAATTATAGCTGAGAGATAATGGCCATAATAATACCCTATTTGACAAATTATGTCAAAGTATTTAATTTGAATTATAAATTTTATATATTTTTATAGGTTTTTTTTTATGTACTTTACCAGAAAAAAAAATCATCCATCTTTGATCATTACATCTTAGCCTTTCTTACCCTCAGGTTTGCATAAACTACATGTTAGTGTTATAGTTTACCAAAATTTACCAGTAGATTTTGTAGAATTTACTTGTTGTGGGTCTCACAGAGTGTGAAGCACACAGGGTTGTGATTGTGTTCAGTTCAGCCTCTGACCAGGGTTTATGTCCCTTCTGGATATTCTGCTTCTGATACGTTAGGTATTGAGTATCAAACTGGTATCAGTTTCAGGTGTTGTTTTGTCATGAAGTGTTGTGATGCTAAACTCTGTATTGGTAGCCAACTCAAAATTTTGGTATTGTGACAGTACTACTGTAGCTTATATGAACCCTTTTAAAATACAAAAATGTTAAATTATGGGTTATTTTATCAGTGTCAGCCATGAAAAGTATGTAAATATTGGTATCGGCTGGGGAAAAAAAAACATATTGTGCATTGCTACTTTTGATCATACCACATAGTCTTCCTCAGTTCACCCAGTTGTCATGTGATTTTCCAATCTCAAGTTTGATAGATATTTAGGTGATTAATTGACAGAACATTTATCTGCAACTGTTTTAATAATTGATTTTTGTTGAAGTAACATTTGCCAAACATTTGCTTGTTACATCTCCTCCCGTGTGAGGATTTGATGCTTTTATTTGTCACCCTAAATTTTTAACTGTTGGCTGCTTAAAAGGTGCAATTTGAATAAGTCACTAGCGCATGTGGAAATGATAATGGACACTTTTCACAATTGTTTAATGACATGATAAAGATAAGTAGTATATACTTTCGTAGTACTTGACAGAGGCATATTTCTAAAATAAAGAATACGTTAATCTCCACTAATCATTCCTCTGACATCTATGTTTGTTTTCTTAAGGATTTTTTTCCACAGTGAAAGGTTGTATAAAAATCTGAATGTGAGTGCTGCCATGATCTAATTTATCTAGCTAGATGGGTAAACATAAACATGAGGCGCTCACAGGTCTCTGTAGGGAACTCCCTTTTGCAAAAATACTGGTTTCTTTGTTTTCATGCAGGGTGATCATTAGTTTGGTTGCAGAGTCATTTGAGAGAGACATTTAACTTGTTTTCTTGTAAGTCAGTAAGTCAGATTGAGAGTCTGCTGTCAGTTCTCTGAACATGTTACATTTCCACGTCCATTTACAGCATTTGGATGACACTACTAGTAATGGTATCAAAGGTTTCAATCGCTTGATCACAATTACAAATGGTAATAATGAACACAAGGGTTTGTTGAGTGATTTTGTCTCATTAACAGAAATAATGAGAGCTAACGTTTTGAAACAGCACACTCATTTTGTAGCCAGCTCGTAAAATGGAAGCTTCCAGTCGATTTCAACCGTGACAGTGAATTCATTGTGATCATTTAGACATGACTAATCTGCTCTTGCCTGAAGCTGCACTGTGCATTTTCACTGAAGTTTTGTCACAACTAATTGGAGCCTCTGCTGACCTCATCTGGTGGAGCAGCTGAGCTGCATCTTTAAGAAACAAAACGACATGTGCTGGTCTAAAGCCGGGCTATATGCATCTGAAAGAGAGCGACAGTGAGTCGTTGGTGAACGCAATCCTCTGTTGATACAGCCCCCACCCTCCAGCTATTGTTGTGAAATAGGAGGGTGGAGTGGGGGGGTTATCACTGAAAGGCCGAGGTCTAATTTATTCAGCTGCCTCCCCCCATGGTGAGTGTTTGTATGCTTTGAGACGGGGACGTGTGCCGGTGCATCTGTGCCCTTAATGGAGCACACATTTGATTCTGATGCTATGAAACATCATGTGATAAACCCAGAGAGATGGAAGAGACCACACTTTGCTCCTGCACGTGTCTCCTATGATGCAGAGCCAGACATACACTCAGACATGGTGATATTTACATTAAAGGCGTTGATTTTAAGCTCAAGATTTTAAGATTTTAAAATGAGACAGACCTTTTAATTCTCCTGAGCTGCTTGCACGCGTGTGAGGAGGTCACGACAGTGGTAAACTTGCATTGATATCAAACCTGAATCTTGACTGTTTTGACAGCTAGAACTTGACTGTGAGTTGTCACAGCGTGATGGTGGCTCTGACACAGATGTCTGGGTTTAGAGGCGCTGGCTGGCCTCGGGGCCGGAGGTGTCCAGAGTTGGAATGTGCTGCCTTGTGGTCCTGCAGACTTTGTTTTGAGGTGGGGGTGAGTGCATGTGTGCGCTGCTACAGTCTGCAGGGAGGGCCCATGTTGAGGTTAACGCAGCGAGTGGTCCTTATATAAACCACCACATGTCCTCCTCCTTGAATAAAATGTACAGTTTGCTTTGTTTTCCTTGGACACTGAATGACAACAAATGAGTTTGTCAGGACAGATATTTCATGACAGGTCTCCTTGTCACTTCTCAAGCTAGTTTGATCCTACCTGCATTGTCTTTTTGTTGTTCATAAACACACATTCCAGTCAAACTTGTGGACATTCTTCTCTCTGTCCTGTCCCAGATGTGTAAAGGCTAAGTTCAAAGTGAGGAATGTCCTCTCCTCGCATTGTTTATCGGCCTTCACATCTCACGACCGAGTGAGTCGCTCGTTGTGGAATGCAGCTCATTTGCCCCGCTGTCATCACATCCGTGTGGATGTGTCATGCCATACATTGCCTCTGAACCGCTCTTTCAATGTATTCAAATGTGTAGGAAAATCAGCTGCTATTTTCTAAAGTCTTGTTTTGCCTCACGTGTTCTCTTCTATGCATTGCCTCCAGGAAAAAGAAAGAGAAGGGGAAGACTGTAGAAATGTGGAATGCTGCATTACAAATGTGATTACTTGCAAAGCACATGGATCCATCCAGTGGATTCAGTGTGACTAGCTGTGGTGTTTCATCGCCCTGATATCATCTTAACGTCCATGTGACCAATGAAAAACTTAAAGAATTCTCATTTGCGTTTGAGCTCATACCACAGATGTCCAGTGTTTGAAGGCTAATCAGTATGTCATGGGGCTTTTCAATGCCATTTAGACAGATTTGACCATTTAAACAGCTTGAAGTTGTTTTTCCTCAACAGTCTAAATAAAGAATAAGTACGTAAAAGAGGTCGACATATGTAGAAATGTGATTTTAAAATTTCTTGGTGTATGAAAAACTGCCGTGGTGATGACGTTTGAGCAGCACGGTACCAGCACAGACGCTAATCAGTGTGAATAGGGTCAGAAGCAAAAGATATTTTAGTCACTTAAAAAAGGATTATTTAACAGTGGTTTCCTATCAGACAATGCTTTCCAACAGCAAAATAAAGAGTTGAAAATATTCTTAATAAAGCATACATTTAAACTGACATTTCTTTTGTTGTTGTTTTATTTAGGTACGCCTTTTTTAAGTGGCTAAAATATCTTTTGTTGCTGACCCTGTCCATCGCAGTACATTACTTACTTTCCATGCTCGTACTCCTCTCTCTTTGTCCAAATGGGGGCTGTACCAACCAGCATCTGCTGTAGGTAATATATTGACTGTTGATAAGAACCTTATACAACCCCATTTCAAACAATCTGAACTCTAGCTTTAATGTCAACAAGACCAATAAAAACAGAGTATTCTCATTTGCCTTTAAGTTTTTTTTTTTTACTGATGTACAGTTTTTGAAGCTCAGTCAGCCTGTCACACTTCTTTTTGATGTCATCTATGCGGATTTGACAATTTAACAACTTGAAGTTGTTCTTCCTCAACAGTCTTAATGTAGAATAATCACATTAAAGGGATCAACATATGGAGAAATGTGACTGAAGAACTCCTCTGGCGCATGAAATCTGTTTGAAGTTTGAAGCAACTTAATACATGTTCATGTGCTGGAAATCATGTTTTCAAGGTTTGAAAACTGCTTTGATTTTATCTAAACTGTTTGAAACTGCCTAACTAACTAAATAGCTTTTGTGTTTTTTTAGATGAAGAAAAAGTCAGATATTGGCTCAGTCATACTGTCTAGGATGCCAAGTCTACTTAGCTAACACATTTTGAAACCTGACTTTGTTGTTCTTTCCTTTAATTTGTATTTGCAATCCACCCTTCTGTAGAATTCAGTCACGAAACGTAATTTTGGTTGTTTATGGTACAATAACATCTGATTTAATGTGATGAAGAAATTAAATTGGGCCTAGTCAATTTTAACATAAATGTACAAATTCAGAAGTGCCAAAAGTACACACATTTTTCATTGAAGTAGAAGGCAAGATACGCATGCAACAAAAGACTGGTAAACATAGAAGTACTGATTCAGCTTCTTTACTCAAATAACAGTTTACAAAAGTACAGGCCCTGAAATGTACTGCTACTACATTTTACTGTACAAAAGGTAGGACATTTCTGCAGGTTGTTCTGTACAAACCTAACTGAGCTTCACCTTTTCTCCGTGGTCGAGTCCCCCTCTCTTGTCTATTTAGTCTTGTTCTGTCTTTTACATATATATAATTTTTTTTAACATTATATTTATTGGGTTTTGGCGTTGAAGGAACATAGAGCCATATATTCATTAACATTTATAAACACCCCTCTCTCCCCACCCTCAGTGTCTAATATTCAGGGAAAAGGAGAAAGAATGAGAAAGAGAAAAAGACAAATATGCTTACATTTATATATATATTTTTTTTAAAAGTAAAATTTGTATACAAAAATAAATTATAACAATACATATCAAGAGTTACAGCACTTTTTTTTAGCTGTGCTGCTGGTTTATTTGTTAATTTTACTCATTTTGAAGTTGTTTTTGTCTTGTTACATCATTTTAGATGTGTTGCATCTGTTGTGTGTTGTCAGAAAAATAAACACTCAAGTACAGAAAAGTCTACTTAAATACAGTATTTGTACTTTGTCACTTCCCACCACAGTATAGGCTAAATATGTAATTTCCTGCAGCTATAAGGTGCTGGAAAAGCTTGAAAATGCACTTTGAAAACTACTTGAATTTGAAATTTTTTGAAAGGGTGTAGAAACTTTGTAGGAGGATCAGCCAGTCGAGAAACATGATTGAAAAATAAACTGGTGCAAAGATGAAGCTAGAAAAACAGTTTGGGTTGCCAAAACTGCCAGCTCAAGTGTGTGTCTTTCTCAACTGTAACATAAAGGAACAAGGACAACCAGACCTCTTTGTCAGTACAAACAAAGCACTGTCTCCTTTTTAATTAACGTGTAGCCTTTGAATAAGTCGTCCTGTGCCTCTGGAGTGTGTCACTCTTGGCGGTGAATTAATGTAATTTTCTTGAAGAGTCTTCCTGGGAGTAGATGAAGTGGAGGGAGGGGTGAGTGGCTTAACCCCGCCCCTTTGTTTTCTCACCATGTGACCGGGAGCGCTTTTAAACCACACTCAGCTCCGACTCAAACAAGAGTCATCTGTCTGTGTTTGAACGCTCAGAGGAGTTGTACTTCAGAGAAACTTCGGAAAGAAAACTTTAGAGGAACTTGGAACATGCGCTGCAAGATGAGCTACAGTCTGCCCTGCTCGCCGGGAACCTCACCGACATACTCGGGTCGTTTGATGTCCTACAGGGCGAGATGTGCCAGGTAATAGACTTTAATATACGGACTCTATCGCGCGTTTTATTGTCGGTTTAGATATCTTTCATTTGTGCCATGTGCAGGTTCCAATGAATTAGTACTTAAGTCTGTATACCAATTTCTTGTACTGCTTTATATGGACTTTAGTCACTCATGGCATCTTGGAAATGGTTGAAATCCAATCTGCTTTCTGTCCATTTGCTCTCGCTGCGTGCCCCACATGTTGTGCGTATTTTGTCATCAGCTGTTTGGTATGCAGGCCACTCTCATCTCTCCGTTTGTGGCACTCCAACATGTTTTCTTTCTCTCAACTTGTGGCATGTGCCTGGTATGTGTTTTGGTGTACGTGCAGCCCCCCAGGGCAGCTGCCCTCAACGTGGTGGACGTGAGCTCCAGCACGCAAGACATACACATGATGGAGCAACCACTGGTGCTCCATATGATGTTCACGCAGTGGTGATGCGTAATGTTTACTTTTATATCTAGTTTTTAAAATTATCATTCTCTTAAGTTTAGTTGGAATTAGTGGAGCTGGTGCCTTTAAGAATATTTTTCCTGTTTGAATCAAATTTACGCACGAAACCTCATTTGTTTTATTCCAAACACGTGAATGTATTTAACAGAAATGATATCAGATTTAGTTTTCTGTAATCCTCTATCACTTTAACGTTTTTGTATTTGAGAAGTAACGTAATTAAGTTTATGGGTTTAAGAAAACTTTCCCTGCAGTTTTCCCAGGTGGGTCAAATTTACGCACAAGAGGTATATAATATTATTAAAAAAAAAAAAAATACATTTAACAGAAATTATATTACAATTACTACAATCCTCCATCGCTCAAGCGTTTGTGTATGTACAATAAGTTGTTCCGGGGAAGATTTTTCCACTTTAACCCGTTGTATATCTCCTCTATAGATTTGTTTTTCCTCTCTGGACTTATATCACTAATGAGTTTCCGAACATGATTAGATGCTCTCTGCACATTATGTTCCCTCTCAGGTCCCAGTTTCAAGCCAGAGCACCTTCTAGCGGCATGAAATTGCGACGGTCCTTTTTTTTTCTCCTCTCAATCCTCAACCAACAGGGCGGTGATTGTGCAACACAGGCAGCAGCGTTATCTGTCGAGACGGATCTAAATCCTTTGCTTTTTTTGTCTTTTCATGAAGCAAATCCTGAAGCCAGGCAATCATTTTGTAGAGGATCGTGAGCGGGGCTTAGTAAGTTGGTGGTGTTTTTATGTGTAAAGTGCGGGAGGTGTTTTCCTTTCTTTCTTTATTGGGAGGGGGGGAAGCGAGGTGGAGGACAAAATGTTGCGATGCTCTGAAGGGATTTCTGATGGTAAAGTGGGATGGATGCGCATAGAAGCAGTTGGGGGTACTTTACACGTCTCCAGAACGCGATAAAATGTGTTTTTACGGAGAAAGGAGAACAATAAGGTTTTGCAGATAATGAGAATTGATCGCTGACGGAGACAACAGCCGCGCCCGCAGGAGCGGAGCCACACTCACCGTCTGTAACCTGCTTTTAATACCGTGGAGTCATACATAGATAACAGCTCATACGACTGGATGAAATGTCGCTATTTAAACAGTGTGATTGTTATCAGGGCTCCTGCTGTTGACTAATCACATAAATATTTTACTGAAATCTGCTGGACAAAGCAAAGGCTTATTTGTGTGGGTGTGTATGTGTGTTTTTTTTTTACTTAATTTAAATGCTTAAAATCGTCTTAGACAAGAACAGTTGGATCATGTTTTTCATCATCTGTTATGGATGTGATCATGTTCTGATTCATACATGATACCGTCTGTGCTGCATTTCATCCCCAGTGGGACACCTGGTTTACTGAAGGCAGACGTCACGTTAGACGCCTCTATTGTTGCTGTCTTAATTGAAATTCACACAAGTTTGTGTGGCCTCATGTCACCATGGGCCTACAACAGTACCTCCAAAGTAAAACCGTATCAATATTTATGATTTTTGCACACATCCATTTGATAAGTGTGCGGCACAGAGCCAGACAGGCATATGAGTTTGCCAATATTGGCCAAGCACAGCTATAACAGTGCATATCAGTATATATATGGCCTGAGTCCAGTATTGTTTTACACAACATAATGTGGACTGTTTTTATTATTATTTGTTTTGTTTTATGGTCAACATTTCATGTATAGTTGATTGGACAAAAGAAGCTGGTTGAAGACATCATTTTGGGTCCTGGGAAATTGCGATGAGCATTTTTTTAAACATTTTGTGTATTTTTTACAGACTAATCAATTAGTCTTGAACATAAATTGCCATTTAGTCGCAGCCCTGCTGTGATGAAGGATTTGATGGTCCAGTTTAGATGAATTTGTGGGTTAATATGCACAGATGTCTTTATAATGTGGGTGTGAAGTGCAAGTTGTGAAACAGTATTTAAATGTGACCTCTTTTCTATTTGGAGACATTTTTATGGACTTGTTGGATCAGGAGCTGATGGTTGAGTTCACATAAATCTCTGGTATGGTGATTACCGCAGTCTGACCTGTGTGTTTAAAAACACCACCATGTTTACAACATCCCTCTTCAGGAACAGTGAACAGCGGCTAACTGTAGTTCATCTGTGAGACTTCCCATCAAGTGCACTAAAAATAGTACATGTTTTTTTATTTTTCGGTCTGTGTGTTTTGGATTCCATCTCAAATCTGTTCATCTCATTCTCTGGAAATGACCGTTAATCTGCACATCAGAAGTTTGTTTAGCAGTGAAATCCCCAGAGATCCTGTTTTGCCCATTATGGACCAGATTTGGCAGTTTAGTGAATGTCAAAGAGCTGACATGAATTTAAAGCACGTGGTAAACATGAGTTAAGTCTCTAATCTCAGTATCTAAACTCTTGCTTTTTCTCTCCACAGTGCATCCGGTGCCAGCGTGGTTGCCATTGATAACAAGATTGAGCAGGCAATGGTGAGATTTGCACACATTTAAAAGCTATAATGAATGTAGTCAGGCGACCCACATTTTCTGCAAGCCTGTACAGTCAGATAACTTGTTTCAGGATGAGTTGTCACACTGCCAATGCTCCTAGAAATGACGAACATAAAACCCACATTTAATATAATAATCTGCAATAAATTCACTTATTGTTTGTGAAAACTTCTGTATTTCTTGTTCTGAGCAACCACCTTTCTGTTGGCCTTTCTTAGAAGAAAAACTCCCAAGAAGACAAACAAAACATTCAGTATTATCTGAGAACTTCCCACACAATTTCAATGTCAGGCAACCTCTTGGAAATGCAGTTGCAAAAACCCCCACAGCAGTCTCATGTCGGTGTGTAGCATGTAGGTCATTTAGGTAATTTTTCCTTCACTTTAAAAGTAAACTATTGGTTTGAATTTAAAAAAAGTTAGCTTTGGGCCACTTTTGGAGCAGCAGTAGTTCAGTCCAAAAGGAATAAATAAAACCTGTATAATTATGTTAGGCTAATAAGAAAAGATTAATTGACTCCACAGAATTTCTGTATGATTTTGTGCTAATTTTAGTCTCCCTTTTCTTGTCTGCCAGGACCTGGTGAAGAGCCACCTGATGTACGCTGTCCGCGAGGAGGTGGAGGTATTGAAGGAGCACATCAAGGAGCTGTACGAGAGGAACTCGGTGTTGGAGCGTGAGAACGCCGTGCTGAAGTCGCTGGCCAACTCGGAGCAGCTCGGCCAGCTGTCCAATCAGCTCGCCCAGGGGGGCAGCAGCACATCGCCGCCGCTGCAGCATCAGCAGCAACACCCGCTCGTCACAAACAACAACAACAACAACACCCCCCTGGCACACCACGAGGGGAGTCAGAGTGTCCCTCATCAGCCCAACATTACGTCGGCGTGATCCCCCTCCCCCTGATACACACACTCTAACACATACGCCACCCACGGACAGGAGTGGAAGATCCTGTTAGTAAAGACAACAACTGCTACCGTCCCCTTCGCTTGGCTCTGCGTTCAGTATCGCTCCATTCGAGGAAAAAATCAGCGACATCTTTGTTTGGCACCAAGAGCCATGCTTCAGTGTGTGCACGTCAGCGGGCCGTCACATTATTAAGACATTTTCCACCCCTTGAAAAGTCTTATTCTGTCCCCTGAAGGAGAAGGAGGTGCAGGGGAGCCGGTGCACACCATAAAACTGCATGCTGGAGATGGGGTCAAAGGGCACAGAGAGCTCGATTTGTTGGGGCAACAAAGGGTGCAAGAGGGAGGTGTAGCTCAGTGAGGTGCCCGATGAGGGTTCTGTAACATCCAGCGGGGACTGTCCTCCCCGGTATCCCCCACCCAGCATCACCATCTGGCCTGGGAGAGGCCAGAGAACCAAGAGGGGAGGTCAGGAAGGAGGACGCCAGCGGGCGCCTCGGCTTGAGTCGAGAGCCTTGGCTTGTTAAATGCTGCAACAAAATGCTTGTGTTGTTTTCTCAGAGCCACCGTACTTTGACATGAATTATAATACTTTTTTCATTAGTTCAGTTTTAGTATTTGCATTATTTATTTCAGGGCTGCTATTTTCATAATGTAAATGAACAATGTCATGGAGATACTTATTAAAAAAAAAACAAAAAAGAACCCTTTCTCTTTGGTCTTTTGGTATTTTAGAATCTGTCAGGTATTAAATTTGGTAGTCTCTTCTTCTTGCAACAAGTAGATCTCAGTAAGTAGGCAATAAGTTCCATAATAGAAATTCTTTCCTCTCATGACACAGTGCTAACACTAAAGCCGAGCTTGCATTAGGTGAAATCCAGGTTGAATGTATATTTTGTAAAGTGTAAAGTATTAAAAGCAAGGAGGGTTTGTACAGGAGAACACCTGTTGTTAAGATGTGATGGGATGTTTCGATAAAGAAAACTATTAATTCACTTTATTAGAATTTCTTTGTCAAAACAGAAAAAAAACAGAATAATTTGGGGGTTTGGTCTGGGGGATGAAAAGCTGTGAAAATTGTTCGACCTACTTTATAACCAAAGACGCAAAGCTGTGTAAGTCCTTTTTTTTTCCATTTTTAAATGCACACTCATACTTTTTTCTACTCTCTCCTTCCCTGTATTTTTTTTTTGTCGCTGCATTTTTGCATGTTCTGCATGATCTATAATCAAACCACTTTCTTACCTCATGTTTTTATCTAGCACTCTTTATTTTTCTGTCAGTCTGTGAATGATTGTGAGAGGATTTATGAAAGAGAAAGGGAACAATGGAGCTGAGAGGGTGGAGGAAGTGAGAATAAAATGAGAATGAAAAGGTGTTTGTGTCGGTTGGAGGGAAGGGCCTTGTGCACAAAACAGTCAGAAAAGGAGCCATCTTTGTTTTTGTTTTCATGTAAATGCTGTGTTGAACTTCATATGCAGAGAAAAGGTTTTGTTACATTGCAAATTTTAATGTATTTAATGAATGCAGCATTCAGATTTCGATTGTAGTGTACCAACACTTGGCTTACAAATACGAAATAACAACTAGACAACATTATCTGCAGAAAAAAAATGGAAACTATTAAACATTTCACACTTTAAAGCTGGAACCCAGTCGATTGTGTATGAGCATATTATGGGATGTCCTGTCTGTGTCACGTCTTTTGTGCCTCCTGTGCCGTCGTCGTCTGCTGTTGTCAGGCGATCCGGTTTCTTTCTCTGTGGCTTAGAACCAAACCAAAACGCTTGGTAATTGTACAATCAGTCATCTTTCTACAGGATGGACTCTTTAATTTCTTTTTTTCTTTTCATTTTTCTTTGCAAACAGGCTTGTTTCTTCTCTTCTTTAGAGCATTTTTTTCTGTTTTTCTTTCGTTTGAAGGAGATGCCGTGTACATGCCAAGTGTACTGTATGAAAGTGATCACTGAGCCTTGGAGAAAATATCTTAATGATGCCCTTGTAATGTGCTGTTCAGACAATTTTAGTTTTCAGTCAAAAATAAATTACTGTTTTATTAAGACCATGTCTTCCTGTTTGTTTTTTATTCCCTTACCTTCTTTTTTGTGACCAGGAAAACCTCAAGATTTCAAGACATCTTCCTTCAATAGACTTTTAATTGTGAATCCAACTCAAACTCAAGTTTTGAAAACGTTTAACAAACTAATGTTATGCTCAGATAATTTACATTTCCTCCTTAGATAAACCTGAATCTTTGAGTTTTAGAAAACCGCAAAAACTGTAATTCAAAAATTTTGTAAACTCACTGAAGTGAAAGTGAACAATGGTTAATAATTTAATATTCTTAATTGGAATTGATCCATAGTATTTAAACAGGAGGATGCTCAGATATCTGCTGTAAAAATATTCATGGTCTCTGAGAACTGAAGAATTTTAAGTAACTGCAGCAGTTAGAAGAAAGTTCATGTCAATGATATTGTCAAACGTGAATCAATTTTTTGGTATCGGTCCTATTGATGATTGATACTCAAATCAAGACTTAGCGATTCTTTGAGAGAAAGCATACAGGAAAACCTCCAGGATAAAGGAAACTGTGTGGGTCAAGAGTTATTCCAAGTATGTTATTAATTTCCTGTAAAACATCTGACCAATAAAGACATTTGATTCAATTTCTAATCATGTCCCGTCATCACTTTTAAATTTAGAATGGAATTTAGACAATTTAGGATTAATTTTATAACATTTTCACTGGGATAACATACCATGAATTTCCAATGGGAGATACGGCTGGACTACAGGCAGGCCAGTGTAGTACCTGCACACTTTTCTCACAAAGCCACACTGTTGTAACACAACTGCAAAATGTGTCTTGGCATCTTACTGAAACAAGCAGGGACGTCCCTGAAAAAGACATTGTCTGGATGGCATCATATGTTGCTCCAAAATCTATATGTAGCTTTCAGCATCATTTGTGCACCTCTTTAACAATACATGCCAAAAAAATCTGTTTCTTTGTATTCAAATATCAAAATAAGATGTATAAATTGCTGCACAATAAAAATGATAGAAAAGGAAAAATAAAACAAGGGAAAGGAACAGCAAAAAAAAACTAATGAAATGAGTTTCAAAAATGCAGCTATAACATTTGCGTTTCTACTCATATGTTTACACACATTTGTGTTTTTGATTTTAGAGAGTTAATCAAATCTTGAAGGAAAATGTGTAAATATATTCTTATACTTCACAACATTTGCAATGAAAACTGTGTGTTTATCTTTAACATAAAGATTTGAATTGTGTATATATAGTCAAAATGGAAACAAAATTCTGACCAGAAAATACAAAATTAGTATCATTATTATGTGACGTATCCAGTGAACTTTGACCACATTATTTCCAGTGACAGTTATCTGTAAACCAGCTCAGATTCTTTTCCACAGTTCCTCAGAACAGCAGGAGGCTCTGACAATGCTCCTCTGTGGAATCTGATTGTTTGATAGGACCAATCTATTTTTCCAGCAGGCGAGTAAACAGTCCCTGTGTGTTCGCTAGAAGGAAAACAATCTGCTTTTTCTGAAGGAGGAAGTTAAGTTGACACCTGCACTGAAGTACGTGGGAAATCCTAAATGACGCTTTCCTTAGTCAGTCAACACTTACCCGTCATTTGAGACACAAATTATCACCTCACACTTCTGCAGAAAGGTGGTAATTTTTAAAGCAACTCTGGCATGTGACTTGTCCTCCGTCACATCTGACCTGACGACCCCTGACAGCTGATGTCAAGTTCACACCTGAAAGAATTCAAAATATTATTTTTATTGTTAGTTTCCTTAAATATGAGGCTTCTGAATAATATCTCAAACTGCTCTGTCACTTTTACTTTCCTGTTTCATATTATTTCCAATTTAACTCGTTTCATTGTGTTGAAATGTTTTAGATGAAATTAGTGTTTGTGATCTAAAGTGTGTTTACGTTGAAGTTAAAATTATTTAAAGTTATGAACATGTCCTAAATCAAATCTAAATTAGTCTCTTTAGTTTAAAATTAGTTTCATGGGACAGCTTTTCACAAGTCCCACTAGTCTTATGAAACACCTCTGCTGTTTGGTGCCCAAATCTTCTCTTTGTCAGAGCCTGTATTCTCCTTCACTGTGTATTGTCGCTAATCTCTTCAGACGTAATGACTCACCGTTGTGTTTGGCAAAGACTCTGACACGTTTGTCACGTCCTAAATCAAACTGTGAGTGTCAAACTTGCTTTTCAACAAAGATAAAATATACACGCTCTATAATAACTCATCTATGTCAGCAGTGAAAGGAGGCTGTTGTTCTGGTGGTCAGCTTCATACCAGACGAGGAGGTCTTGCAGGCATGTACATGAAGTCTTTTGTAAGTTGGCTCATTCAGTGTCTCTGTGGAGGTCTGTAGCGGTGAAGATAAAGGTGAGTAAACCATGGCTTCAGGCAATTATGATCAGGACTAACTGCCAGTAATACCAACAAGAAAAAAGTCTTAGCTTCAGAGAGAGGCACTAAAGGGACGCTTCACCCCAAAGTCAAAGATACACACTTTTCCACTGGCCTGTAGTGCTATTTTAGAAATATGGGAAATCCTAAATGATGTTATTTTTAGTCACTGATCACCACCCTGTCATTTCAGACACAAATTATTACTTCATTCCTGTTCGGAGAGGTGGTGATTTTCAAAGGAACTCTGGTACGTGACATCACCTCTGACCTGACGTCGACTGACAGCTGATGTCACGTTATTGATACTAGTTTAAACAGGATTTATCCCAAAAAATGTTTCCATCACATGTTGCATTTTGTCTTACTGCTGCAATATTAGCCTTCCTGTTGCAATTTATGTGTGCAGTAACCGTTCACATAATGAATCATTCTTTTCTTTTCTTTTCTTTTCTTTTCTTTTCTTTTCTTTTCTTTTCTTTTCTTTTCTCTTCTTCCTTCTAGTCCTTCTAGTATTTAAACACAAGATCACGTCTACACAGAAATAGCAGTTTATTATGACATATTTTGCTCCCTTAGTACATTAGCTGCTTATAAAAATAAAAAGCATCAGTACTTTTTTTTTTTAATCTGTAATTCTTGCTGTAGTATTTCTTGGTATCGGATCAAAACAAAATTATGGGGTATCGACCAAGTCTACTTTCTATATCAAGTAAGGAGTTATAATTCATATATCCTTAAGTCAGGTCTTCTCTTTGTTTTCACAGTTTTCTTTTTTATAAATTGATTAAATCTGTATTTGGAAACTTAAATGTGCGTGTTTTTATGGTCACCAACATGCAGTTCCTAAATCAAGCTTAAATTAGTCGAATTAGATCTAAATTCATTTTCTGAAACAGCTTTTTGCATGAAGTCCCACAATTCTTCCTGAAGCACCTCTCTGCTGTTTGCAGTCTTCTCCTTCACTGTGTAATATTTCTGTTCTCTTCCAAGGTACTAACTCAGTCAGTGTTGTGTTTGGCAAATACTCGGACACATTTGTCACATCCTAAATCAATCTGTGAGCGTCGTACTTGCTTCTCATCAAAGAGAAAATATATGCTCTATAATAACTCTTCGCTGATGTCAGCAGTAAGAGGTCTGTGCAGGTCTGCGGCAGAGACAGTGGAGGTGGATAAACCAAGACTTCAGGCAATGATCATAAGGAATAAATGGCATGTACCAACAAGAAAAAAGGCTTTAGCTTCAGAGAAAAGCATTAAAGGGACAGTTCACCACTCGGCTTCAGGACTCGGCTTATGGTGCTCAAAGTGCCCCAAAAATACATTTGTAAAACTCAACAATGTGTCTTTCAAGAAATCATGACCTGGTTTTCTCCAGATAATCCACAGACCTTGTTCTGTTTCTGTTCAGTCTCATGTATTTTCATTCTACCAAACTAAAATCGCCAACCTTATCGCCGCACTGAAGGAAGTGTGCATCTACTCATGGACAAGAGGCTCGTGGTGTGGGATGTAAACATTAACAATGTCCTCCTATATAGTATATATAGTATAGTATAGTTCGGTTACAAGTTACAAAGTGCTGTTCAGTAAAAACAGCACACATTTAAAACAACAGAATATGACCTAAAAACATGAAAAAAATAAACACATTCCAAACAGAAGGAGAGGAAAACTACAGAATCATTAAAAAGCCATTTTTAAAAAGTGTTTTTTTTTTTTAAGTGACTTAAAAGTCAAGACAGGTTTCGATGCCCTGATCTCCTAAGGCAGGTTGTTTCACAGTCTCTAATTGCAAAGGCTTCTTCCCCTTTAAGAACAAATCTCAATCTCGAAATGACAAGCAGTGACACATCTATGTCAGAGTATGTCAGGGAGTGGGAAGGAACATAGGGAACTAAAAACTCAGTTAAATAACTAGGAACTAGACTTCACAGGGCGTTTTTTTTTTTTTTTTGTAATTTGTGACATAAAATCAATTCTAAAAGCAACAGATAACCAGTGTAAGGAAGCTGTGGTCATTTTTCTTGCACTGAATCAGAATCCAGCCAGCAGAGTTTTGGATGAGCCAGAGACAGGAGAGGGATTTTTTGTGATGCTTGAGAGCAAGAAATCAGCGTAATCCTGCATCAGTAACCAGCTCATGATTTCTTGAAAGAGACATTGCTGTTGAGTTGTATTTTCTTCATACTTTGAGTGCCAGCCAGTATCATTATATTGGAAAGAAGGCAGACATCGCTATGGCTGATATCTCTAAAACTCTGCAACTCACATCAAAACAATCTAGATGGATAAATACCACTACAGGTGGGAGGAAAAATGTGTATTATTGACTTTGGGGTAAAATGTCCCTTTAAATAATCTCTGCTTTTTAGTGAACTTTAAATGTGAACAGAAACAAAAGCAACAATCAAAGGATTTCCCCTTTGAATTACAGTGGCCTATTGATTCAAGTGGCTGCCACGCTTTCAAGTGGGAGGGAAGTTTCATTCCAAAACAGAAGTGCATCGTGAAAAAAAGTTTTCAAGAGTCATATTAGCAACTTTCCAACTAACTGAGTCACATGGTATCACACGTCATAGCACCCTCTTGCAAACAAAGGCTGACTTAATAACGCTTCAATGTATGCTTTCTTACTCTCGGTGTCAGTTTTATGATCCTTGTGAATAAAACAAAATGGGAATAAAATGAGAAAAAAAAAACTTGCACTTGTTTGCACTTTGCAGAAGAAAACACACTGGTCTCTATGTTTACAGGTGCAACCATGTGAATTCAGTTTGCCTTTTAGAGTTTTACAGAGTTGCGTCTAATCTGATCAACTATCAAACAAAGGCGGCGTGGCCCTTCTGGCTCGGTTTCTAGGCTTCTTCTTTTGGATGGCCCTAGATTTTTATTTGATCTAATTGTTGTTTTATCATGTCAGTAATCTTGTTTGAAAGTTTTTTTCCTCTCGGTTGAACATCACTGTTCCTGCCAGGGAATGATGAAACAGGGTGTTGTATAACATGAACAAAAGAGACCTCAGAAAACTGTGACACTAGTTAATAGATTTTGTATGACCTCAATTCATCCGTTAGGCTAAATAGAAAGAGTATAACACACCACACCGTTTATGTTGGACATACTGCTTCTTGCATATCTGCTAAATCTTCTTGAATGCAGTTTTAACTTCCTTACTACATATAGACAAAACCACGTCATGAATTTTCTGACTGCTCTTTGAAGGGATAACATAAAAAAAAACAAACTACAAACGTCCTAACTGGCGCATTGTTGTGAACTGAAAAAACTGGATCAACCGGGCTTTGTGTCATTCTTCCCATTCACCTACTTCCCACTTGCCGTGCGTGTTCACGCAGCGGCAGCTTGCGGCTCCGTGTGAGTCACGGTGCCTCATCCACAGTTGTGGTAGAACGGGGTGTGTTATTCACGTCACTGTCAGCAAATACAGTGCAGTAAATGAGAGACCGTGGCCGATCATGGGTGAAAGCAAGACACATTTCCTCTCCCTGTGACTTGATTATCATCTTGTCCTGACATGTCCTGACTCATATGACACAGTAAATACGTGCCATATGAGCATGCTCACCATAATATATTGTGTGTACTGTTTATATTAAGTATGTTTATTCAAACACCATAGTTAAGTACAATATTGAGGTAATTGTGATTGAATGTTTTCATTTTATGCTACTTCTGTTCCATGACAGTTACCCATGATGCTATCTTTTGAACTTTCAGGTAACAATCTGGATGATCCTTTTCCTCTTTAGCCTGGAAGTCACGGTCCCTGATTTCCTAAAACAATTTGAAATGTAGACTCATCAGACCACAGCACATTTTTCCTCTTAAGGTCAGTTCATCTCAGGTGAGCTCGGCCCTGAGAAGCTGGCAGTGTTTTTGAATGTTGATATATGGTTTAACTTTGCATGGTCGAGTCTTAACTTGCATTCGTGGATGCGACTACAAAAACAGACCTGTGTGTACTGACAACGGTTTCCCGAGCCCAGGTAGTATCCTGTACACAATTATGTGGGTTTTTAATGCAGTTTTTAATGCAGTGCTGCCTGAGGGGTCAAAGGTCATTGACATTCAATGTCTGTTTTCAGCTTCGCCCCTTGTGTGCAGAGATTTCTCCAGATTCATGGAATCTTTTAATGATATTATGAATTGTAGAAATCCTTAAATTCCTAGCAGTTTTGCGTTGAGAAAAAAAAAAAAAAGAAAAAGTTCTTCTACAAAGTGTTGAACCTCACCCCGTTCTCACTTGTGAATGAGTGAGCCTTTAATGCCCCCTTAATACCAGATCACAAACCTGTTCCCAGTTAATCTGTTTATCTTCTGAATGTTCCAAACAGGTGTTTTTAAGTATTCCACAACTTTCTCAGTCTCTTCTTTCCTCTGTCCCATTTTTTTTGTAATATGTTGCTGACATCAAATTCAAAATTAGTGTATATTTGCAATAAAAAGTTTAAAACTTAAATCTCTTGAATTTGTACTGTATTCAATTGAATATAAGCCCAAAATGATTTGCAAACAATTCTGTTTGTGTGTTTTTCACCAACGTTCCAATTTTATTGTGATTGGGGTTGTATGTTCTAAAGCTAAGACTAATACTTTTACTTAAGTAATTTTTGAATGCTGGAGTTTTACTTATAACAGAGTATTTCTACACTGTGGTACTGCAACTTTTACTTAAGTAAAAAAAAAAAATCTTCTTACTACACTGCTATTTTCATGCTAATGCAATCCTCTGAAAGGGGCACTCTGACTAATTACTATTTCTATCTTGAAGACAATGTTTTCACCACCGGTGTTCAGAGATAAAGACATTAAAAACTTGTATAAGGATCTATAGGCAGGTTTGAAAATCTCTAAAGTGGTCCTTTAATAAATGTCTGCTTGCACTGACTTTGCTCTTCTACTACAGAATGGGAACAGAATGTAATTAACACTTGTAGTTCTGTGTTTTGTTGCATAAGAATAGATCATATTTATGAAATGTTATTAAAGGGAGAACGACTTTTTTTGTGGTGCTACCACCTCATATGCCCCATACTGACCAAATCATATTAAGATCATAATTCATGTAGATCAACGTCCTAACTCACTTTTAATAAGCAACAAGTGGAGAGTTACTGAAAGAAAAATCTTAGTTGTGTGGTAGTTGTAGAATATTGTCGTGCAGAATAAGGCATTAATAAGTGCTCTGTAATGAGCATCCATTATGCTGCTAATAAGCAACTACTTTTTTTTTTCCAGAGAATAATGACATAGTATTAGATTAACCCTTCTCTGCAGAACACTCACAACTAATAATTTCTCATAACTGTTCAATTCTTTTTCCCCACAGTTCCAAAGAGTCTCAAGTATCATCTAACGTCAGTCTCAACACGGGGGGAAGGAAGTGTTATGTAATCCTAGGGGTAACTTGTGCACAGTGTGTCCGTGTGTGTCTGCGTGTGTGTGTTTGTTACGCTGAGACAATTACTCACCATTCAGTCATCTACAACCGCGCCTAGCAATTTACTGCTGATGGGATTTACTGTAACGGAGACTGTTGACTCGTTACTGCCATCAAGCGGTGAAAGTGATTCATGCCACCCTGAGTGAAGTCGAGCTGACGGTTCTTTGGTGCCATCATGTGGCGTCACTAGAAATAAACAGCGAAAGAATCGAAAACGATATTGATCAAAGGGGTTTCATTGCGTTTTGGGTCTCTCTGGAAACTTTTAGATTGCATATGAATTGAGAAAGAAAACAAATAAACGACTAAATAAAAAAAATAACCGTGTATCTTTTCTTTTCTTTCTTTCTTTCTTTCTTTTTTTTTTAGGTTATATTTATTCAAGCAATAATCTTCTCAGATGGAAAGTCACTTGGACAAACAAAACAAAATTATCGAAACAAATATTATGAAAATAAAATCTAACATTCTAAAATAATATTGGTATATAATTAACAAAATTATATATGATTGCCTTAAAGTTTAAACTGACAGAATGATTAATAAATGAAAGATCACAAGACAGGGTATAATTGCAGGGTATCAAACTGGATTTTGGAAAAGAGGAGGTGCTTTGGATCCAGTGTTATATCTACAGTTATTGACGAAACATTAGCTAGTGCTCTTTGGTGTGGAAAATGTATCATAAGCTTTGGAAGTATGAGCCTCTGATTAAGTTGCACTCAATTAATATAAATTGGAGGGAAAAAAAAGTTTAAACTTCAATTTAATTTGAGACTTTTTGAATAAGAGAAATATCTTGGTAAAATAAGGATTTGAATTTTCCAGTAAGTACGAGGTAGAAAATGGGACACCTGCCTTGACACCTGGTGAGTGTGATATGTCTTATACTATTCTCAATTATAATAAATTACATTTTGAAAATGTATCTTCAGATATGGGAAGATGGTTATTTGCAGATGACAGGGTTCTGTGGAAAAGATTTGGGTAACGTAGTGAAATGACTGCAACAAGGAAGAACAAACTTGGAATGTGGTGGAAGAAAAAGGTTTTCAGTTGAAAACGCAAAAATAATGTTCTTCCCAATAAAGCCGATTTGAGAAAATACTAATCTGAAACTGAATAATTTAGAGAGACTTTAATATTGTAGATCTGCGTAAAATGTAAATGTGATGAGATGCCTTGTAGACTTGTGGAGCTGATATTCCCTGAAATATAGAATAGCTCAAATCAGATCACTTCAGAGGTCACTTTATCATGTTTTGTTCTCTAGAAGTGTGCCAGAGAGCGTGGCAGTCACCTTTCTTGCCCTTCCCTTTATGTCCACCTGTGGTTCTTGTACCCTGTCCTTCCATGCCAGTGTTTCTATCTAATCATCCATTTTCATGTTGATTTTGTTGTTTAAACTTATTTAATGTCCTACATATTTTCAGTTCCTCACCACAATATTCACTGTGGATCCTTAACTTGGAGCCTCATTCATGTGAGTATGTACACAGTCTGAACTGGGTGTGTGTGGTGTGATGGTGTGTGTACACAAATGAACCGCATGTTGGGGTTTTAGAAGACTTAGATAACATCAGATGTGCAGTGTGGAAGCATTTTATTTTTTATTTTTTGTTGTTGTTGTTTTTTTTTTAACTGGTCACCATTCACTTCCATTGTTTGGGAGATTCTGCAACACTGTTATCCCGTTAACCTCCAGCAGTGTTTTGCGGACTTAAAAACTAAACCTGACCTTCAGTCGCCATGAAAGTGAGTAGATAATGACTGCATTTTCATTTTTGAGTGAATTATCTCTTTAGTGTTAGAAAGGGGGATGAAAGAGGGGGAAATGATGACTAGATTAAGAACAGAACACAGTAATCTGTGTTAGTAGCATCCAACCAGTCTTTGTGAATAATTGTCAGGTACGCCTACCAGAAACTGTAGAACACTTGCAGGAAATATCAGAGTTCTTGTTCAAAGTTGTGGCTGAATGGAAATTTCCAAGACTGAAGTCAGTGTGCAAATGAATGCAGTAATAAATGATTCTCTAACCCATATAATTTAATTATCTTTTCTGACCATATTTTTTAGGATAAATGTACTGTCCAAATCTATTAATTTCTACTACCATCTTTAGATATTTCTGTTCTAAACCTTATTAGTCATTTGGGGGCTTTTTCCAAGCACATGTGATTGTTTGCAACTAAACTGGCATATATTTTTAGTCTTAATGCCTCCTTCTTGCCACCCCATGAATATTTCTCTAGATCTGCCCCCCCACCAGGGTGGAAGAAATGAAAATCTTAGGACGAACTATAAGAGCATGGAGTATGGTGTAAGTGCAGTAGTTAAGTAATTCCAGCAGGTGGCAGTAATGCAGCGCCGAGGACAGCAGCTGCTGTTAACACCTCAGAGAAGAAGGACAACACCGCCGCCCACTTGCTGACTTGCTGCATGCGGCCTCCTCCGTCTCCACTGTTTTGGTTCGCAGCTCAGACAGACAGGGCAGAGATGGCGGAAGACTGGAAGCGCTTGTGATTATCTCAGGCTGCCCTACAGTTGGGGTAAAATCCCGTTGTTCTAAATAAGGCAGAGGTAATTATCCGGGAAGCTGGCAGCTTTGTACGGTCCTCGATTCCGCCCGGATGACATGGAGGTGTCGGCGGAGGGAGAGGCGGAGGAGCGCAGGTGAGTGACACCCTGGGCTGGGCTGGTACCCCCGGCTGATTGTGCTACGAGTGACTGTGGTGATATACACATCATATCATTGAGAACTTAGCCTCTCGTTAAACATAGATGACCAGTAATGGTTTTTGGAGCGGCGACTCGCTTAAACTAAGCCGTTGTAACCAGTGTTATGGAGCTCGAATAGTGGTGGATTACTGACGGAAAAGCTAGGCTAGGCTAACTTGACATGCCAAGGTTGGATAACTTTAAGCAAAGAACATTATGCTATATGCGAGAAACATGTCTAATATGAAATGTAAACTGAATTACTAATTACTGATTGGCTGGTTGCATTAAATCAAGTCATTTATTTGTATTTGAGAGCATTTACTAGAGAGCGTAAATAGTGCGAACGCTAGCTGTTAGCTATCCTCTAGCTAGGTTGTGCTAACGGCTAATGCTAGCTGTCAAATCGAGTTTACATCTACGAGGTGCTGTTGGTGGTATGCAGGATATTCATATACCATTGAAGAGAATTTACTGGTCATAATTGGGGTTGAATTATTTAACATACTGCATTTTATTTAATTAAATCAAAGTGTTCTTATTTCTCGACATAAGCTTCCAGTAGACATCAAACATTGGTACAATATTAGCTTTTATTGATAGCACAATACATGGAGGAGTTTGTTTATAGTTTAAGTCAGTAAGATTTGGTCGAGCTGTTCTTACACGCATCAGGAAATCAAACGTCAATGTCTTGGGTTGCTGAAATATCCCCAACACACCGAAACAGTGATGAAAAATAAGGCATCAGTAAAGCATCAATTAGACTACATGTAAAGCTGCACAATTATTTGAAATATCATCAAAATCATAATATGGCTAAGGGCAATATTTTTTGATAAAGCAAAAAATTGTGACAAAAATTAGACCTCAGAGGTTTGTGGGTCTCCCAGTTGGTAGGATTAAGGTTAAGAGGAAATAGTATACAAGTTTCCATTTTTTTTTAACTAATGTGTTGATGCTAAAATGACCTTTCAGTGCGAAGAGTCTAAAATACACTATGCTCACATAAAATTTCTGCCTGTTAAGGCATTATATGTACATGGATGGTGAAAAAAAGCTGCACTCAGCCTTTTACCACAGATGGATGAGCGCTGTACACCGTATTAACTTTGATATTCTTTGTGTTTGTTTAAGATTTAAAGGTGAGATTATATAAACAAATCTACTTTGAGGCTTTTCTAGCAGAGTGCACGCTCAAAAGCAAACCAAATTGAGGAAATTAATTAATCCATAACCTCAGCAACCCCTCTGAGCCTTGCAGAATGTCACGCCATTATGTTCCACACATACTTACACGCACTTAACACATGTCACACATCTCTCCTGTAGATTATGCTCCGCAGTATGTGGACAATGTTCTCTAACATCCAGTCCCCCTCTTTCCATGCTACATGAAGTGATTTGATTAGTGACCTTCGTAGCTGAACTCGTGATGCTGCCGCTCAGCACTGCTGCTTTATATGGGAAAAGAGACTTGTTGTGTTCATAAATGTGCTATTCATAGCTCTCATAACCTTTACTTTTCAATTTTACATTCTCTGAATTCACTTCTCTCAGGGCCCACTGTCTGAAATGATGACTGCGGTGTTTTAGAGAAAGAAAATAAAGTAATTAACAACTCGGTGGGCCTTCTTGTGTGATTGTTGTGAATTTTAATGGATATATTTTGATACAATGATTCTTATATTTTATAATGCATTCAAGCACACACCACACACTGAAGTGCAGTACAGTATACTGTATAAGTAGCAGATGACAGTTAAGTTATCCTGTACTTTAAGAGTACACCCTTAGGTGTTGGTGCAGTCTCACAGCAGATGTTTTGTCCTGTTGCTGCAGTTATGTGGCCTTTTTTTTTCTATAGAATTCAATTTCACTGCTGACTGAGGGGAAAAAGAGGATGTCATTGATATGTGCCAGAGCATTATGGCTCTCAGGGAATGTGACCTGATATAGTTTTGTATCCAACATGTTTGGTACAACAGTTTTCCATAGCTGTGTCCTAAAGATAATGTTAAACTCACCAAGCACAGGACTTCTAACTTGTAGTTACAGGAAACAATGCTCCATACCAACCATTATTTGTGACATGTAATACAGGATATCAACATTTTCTTTCTTAGAGGAAATAGCTTTTTGGAACAATAAAATCACAAACAACATGGCATGGTATTAAAAAACCACAGTAGGAGAACATAGAAAACAAAACAGTACAAATAGGCTATCAAAAAAATAGTTTTAAATAAAGTTAAAAGATAAATATATATAATTGTCTTCAATATGAATTAAAGCTTAATCTGAAATGGTTATTTATAAATGTCAAAAAGTTTTCCTTGCGCTTTGCTAACAGGCACTTAAGACTTTTTGTTTCTAGGGAGGGAGTGGGACAGTGTCATCTATTTGTTGACGGTCAGCACTCTCAGTCAGTCAATGAGCTCAGAGTAAATCTTTGTAAGTTATTGCAACTAAAATGCTGAAGACTCGATTTTTAATTTCGGGAATAGTATATTTGTTCATGTGAGCAATGATTTAAGCCACAACACTGCTAACACCAGCACTTTTTTCACCTCCTTCCTCATTCCTAAACTTCCTCCCTCCTCCTTGCTGTCTCACTCCTGCCTGCTGCTGCCCTGTTTTCCTGACAGGAGGGAGCACTGGAAGCTGCTGTCCAGCCTGAAGACCACAGTTGAGGGTTTGGTGTCCACCAACAACCCCAACGTGTGGTCACGTTATGGCGGCCTGCAGCGCCTCCACAAGGACATGAACAACATCCTGAGCCACGGTCTAAAGAATGAGCAGGTCAGAACTCAGGAGATCTAACTGACCACTCCCCCTTTTCTATTTATTTGTTTTTTGCCCAATTTGTAAACAGATTACTGTCCACTTTCTGTGCGACCTCTGGTCAGCTCTGGCAGATCTGCAGGCCAAAGTTAGAATTTGTTAAGCTTTGACCTGAAACACTGCATGGTTGGTCATTAGAAACAACGTGTTTAAATATGGAGGAGGCATTGATTCAAGATGTGTCCCATAACCCCACAATACCACACAATCAGACAAAAAAAAACTACAATATTGGTTGGCTCAGTATTTCCAGATTACGTGTGTTACACCTGCAACATCCCAATTTGCTTTGGTGAGAAGTTCAAGGTAATTTCAGGTTGTTTCATCCCTATATAACATGTGCTTTAACAAAGTAGAGGGTAATTTATTTCACATTTTGGCAGGTTTTTTACATTATTAGACATTTATTATCACCAGTTAACCTCCTAAAATACAGGAGAATTATTTATTATGGCTGCACTCCCTCTTCATATTGGCTTATTGTGTTATTTGCAGTATTCTCTGTAACTGGGTCGAGCTAACAAACAACTGGTTTTGTGTTGCAGGTGTACTACAAGCAGAGAGACTACTGGCCGTTTGTGTGGTGTGTTCGCTACATCAGCCCCCACCTTGCCTCGCATGTTGAACAGGTATGGTCACTGCCAGCCATGTGCAGCCTAGTATGTAAATATTTTTATGTTTAGGCAACACACAAATCTCTTAAATTTGCCAAGGGAGGCAAATTTATGTGCATGTCTTTAAACAGTGCTACCCTGCTCAAGGCTATGTTTTTTTTCTCATTTACATGGACTTACCTTGAGCCATGGACTTCAGACTGTGAATCTGCTCTGCAGTACAGTTTACAACATTATAAAAAATCTGTACCAGTGATTGGGGCTTTTCTGATAACACATTAATCTTGAGGAGGAGAGTGTGAGCATGAGCAAATGTGATTCCTGCTATGTGATCAGTATTTTTGGATCACTACTGTCATTCTTGAATATAAAGGACAAAAAATTCATTGACAAAACTTGCAAAGCTGCTTTTAATGAGCTGTTAATTCCTTTTTAAAATTGTTACCACACAGGCTTCTATCCTTTTTTCATAGAAGTTTTGTTTATCTCCTAATCATGAGTCATGTTGTTGCTTGGTTTGTTTCAAAGCTGGAATTTTTGAGAACCTTTCAGGTTTCATATTTATTGTAAGAGGGGTTTGGTTTGTTTCAGTTCTGTAATTCATGTTAACTCACAGTAAATGACGTGTGTATCAACACATGTGCCTCTGCACTACGTTTTGTTCACTGTCAGGATGACACGGTGGAGAAATATTTCCACCAGTTAATAAACTCGTGATAACACTTACACCGAACATTTTATAAGAAAAGATTACGTGTGATGACTCTCAACTATAACCTTAGAGTGCTTACTCTGATCTTTAACATAGCTTTTTAACTCTTTCCTTCTCTTTGAACAAAACTTATTCTTGGAAGGTTAAGTCATTAAGTTTCGAGTTCTAGGTGTATCAGACGTCCCGGGCACTGATCCCAACAACTGTTGCCGACGTTCTCAGACATGTTGTAAAGTAACAGTAATGTTAAGTACACTCCAGATGTAATGTTAGATCTTTGTTGTGGTGAGCTGTTTTATCCAAGTTAGCCTTAGTTTTGACAAATTAGCATCGACTAATGCCTTCTTGGTAACGTACTGAAATGACAGAATACTCACTTTTATGTCTGTGCACACTTAACAATGGTTTAGCGCTACTGGGGCTCTGTACAATCGCCCTATCAGCAGAATTCAGTCTGTACAACCATATGCAAGTAGCCTGTGATAAGCCTACAGCTTTGCATTTGAAATCTGACTCCTGCTATTCTGTGCTACGACTATGTGCCCCTGCTTAATGGAGCAGACACTTTCAGTTTATAATTGTAGTGTCCATCTAAGTATTGGAAAATAAACTCAGACGATGTGGGCACTGAGAAAGTTATGTAATCGTGTATGCCCAAACACTGTTATTACAGCAAGCATGATTCACTCTGATTTCCTAACTTCTGGGAGACAGTGAACTGCTGAATTACTTGTGAAAGCCTGATAGCCAGGCTGCAAAGTTAGTAACGTATTATCTTTATACTGATCAGTTTTATATTTTGGCAATGGCAGATTTGTTTGTTTGCTTCACCAGTCACTCTGGCAGAAAACTAGCCCTTATTTATCTGATAAATTGTGAAGGATCAAGCCTGTTGGACAGTGAAAATAGGTGGTTTGAATCTTGTCCAAAGAAGAAATAATAGTTCCTTCTTTTAGTCGCATTTCCACTGCAGGAACTTTCCCAGAAACTGTTCTAGAAAGTCAGTGCATTTACACGGTAGGGACTAGGTGAATTCCTGGGACGTTATTTTTCCCGCTACAAAAGTCCCTGAACTGGGGGTGGTACTGTCCAAAGGTGGGGGAGCTTTTTGGTTGGGGCTTGCAGGACTGAACATTTCTAATTGGTCTAGTACTTGCAGCATTTTATTTCAGCAATCATTTTTAAAATTCTGCAGCCACAAACCAGTTTGTTTTCTTTGTTTCCAAATAATGAAGTCTTTCCATTGCATTACATAGCCTTTTCATTGTTATATAGACATGCACAAAAATGATAAAACAGCTATTCCTTTGTCATACGGCGGTGGACTAATTGGTCTAATCTTCATGTGTCTTACATAGACTGCAATGGATATGCAGACAACAACACAACACAACCTTTTAGTTCCTTGAAAAGTAGTTTGGACTAAAAGTTCTGGAAACATGGCTTTTATGAAGTTATAATGTGCAATAGTTTTGTGTTGTGGTGTGCTGTTGAGAACAGTTGCCCTTTAGCTTCAGTCTCCTCTCTCAAATGTTAACACAACACTGCAACAACAAAGGATTTGGAGTCACTGGAATCTAATTATCTTGATTATGAGCTCTATTTCGTCTAGCAGGGATTACTGCACGCTCAGCCATGATGTATTCATCATGTGATGATTGGTTGTTGATGTCTTGCCTGCCGTCTCCTATAGAAATGTGTGCTGATATGTTTTTTTTATCCCTCGTCATTCCACTCATTGCTCACTCTGTTTAGACTGTCAGCCTATTGTCTGCATCAGAGCTGTCTCTCTACCATCATACCATCTGGTACTTAACTGGTCTGCACACAAACAACTGTATGTTTGGAATAAATGGAATGCCAAGATTCTTGGCACCATGTTGTTTAATTAACAAACGAATTATGTTCTGTGTTGTAAAAAGCAATTAAAATTTGTCATTCTTTACATTTAGATAAATAGCATTTGTCAGTCCATTGTTTGCATCCCTGCCAACTTCTTTCCCATCTTCCTCTCCCCTCACAGTGTGCTTCTGTTTGACATTTCTTTCTCACTCTGTCCGTTCTTAGTTCAGTCACCTGGAGCCGGTACTGAGCAGCGGGATGAAGAGTGCTGGTGAAAGCTACAAGGCTGAGCGCTGGCTGCTCCACAGCTTACAGGTTCACATGCTGTCAGCTCAGCTCCGACCTCTGCTCCGGCATCTGGGACACACACGTAAATACTATAATGGTGAGTTTATTCACACAAATAGTCCAATTTATTCTTGAAGATATGGTGTGAATGGTAAACTTAAGAAGCAGCTGAACTTGTTATTTCTGCCCTAATTCCCTCTGTATGATTTTGTATTTTCTCTTTCAGTATTCTTTGTGTTTTCACTCATGTAACACTCATTAATGATTTCTCTCATTATCTTATGCTCTTACTGCTCTTTGTTTGCCTCTCCTTGTCTCTATCTGCCTTTCAGATGATGCCTTTCTGCTGAGCGAGCCCCATGTGACCGCCATGTTCCAGTGTTTGGAAGCCGTGGAGCAGAATAATCCCAAACTGCTGGCCCAAGTAGACACTGTCGGGGTAGGTCTTTCATTTATTTTGTTTGTGTAAAAGTGTTATTATAACTTCTTTCTGTTTTTGACATCATCTTTTAGCACTGTTTTCATGCATTATGTTTTATAACTGCAGTTATGGTAAAAACAGATTTTTAGTCTAAAAAAAACTCTGTTTGTCCTTTTTTTTATTTTTTTTTACCTCACAGTCTTATCTTCCAACATAAAAGACGAGGGGAAAAAAAGGAAATTTTTAGGGAAAACGTTTCTAATGTAGCCTCAATTATTATTATTATTTTTTAAAAATCTTTCCCTTGTCCCCCACCAGCTGTCCCCTCTGAAGGGCCCTCCGTGTCTGGGCCTGTTGAAGAGCCAGAGCCTGTGTGTGTTGCCAGGTGCTGGAGGGCCTTGGAGGAGCGCTGACTCGGCTCTCAGAGGAGAATCTCTAAATCGCAGACTCACGACCTCCAACTGCTCCCTCCGAGAAGCAGTCGCCACCAGCCACAACTCTGGGAACACTATGGGAGTCGGATCCCAAAACAGCAGCAGCACAAGTGAGGAAGGGGAGAGGGTTACAAGTGTAGTTTTTAAATGGGTTTTGTGGATTTGTTCACATTATTATGCTTTTAATGTTTAGTTTCCTCTGATTCTGCTGAATGCTTTAAACATGTTGTTGTTATGGTGTTTTGCCACATTTGGGTTTGTTTTAGGAACAGAAATTTAGCAAAGTCATTCCACAAAATGTCTTCAGAGTCCAGGGAGCAGTTTGGTGGTGGCTCAGACTTCATGTATCTAGGTTTTTGCAAAGTCTAAAATCTAATATTCTGAACTTTAGGCTTAGAAATGTCTGAAAATTTCTCAAAAATGATTTAGACAGGTCTTAAAATATTAATTATGCAGTTAATGTTACTTTTAGAAAGTTGGATTTACCTTCAGTTGTGCTTTTAGAAGTGTTTTTATTTAACAAAAAGGAAACGCAGGAGCCGCAAACGTAAATGGGAGCTGATTTGATGTGCTGCTCCTATCTTTTCTCTTTTTTTGCTTTTGATATTTTGTGATCCAGCACCCAACCCATTAGGCCTTGGGGATGTGCATGTGCTTCTTTCATAGTGTTTTTTTAACAGAAAGGAAACAACATGGAACCAATAACAGTAAATAATAAAACAATGCAAACATTGCATGTACTTTTTTGCTAGCATCAATGTGAAGTAGGTCTTAAATTACATCCACAATGGCCTCAAAAAGTCCAAATTTAACTTGTTAAAGCCTACAGAAACTCTCAATACTTGTCTCTGTGTAAGTTGAGGATTTTGTGGTCATGCGCTGAGTGAATCAAATGAAGATAAAATGTTCACTATTCTGTAATCAGCGCATACAGGGCTAAAGGTGGTGGGGCTGGGGGATGTCACTATGAATGCACTACAGTTTGTATGTGAATAGACCAACTGACTTAACCATACAGAGGCCTGATTGTTTGTAGACAAGGTTGGTTATTGAAGAATGTGTGGATACAGCCTCACAAACTCAATGTCCTGAACTGGCTGTGCTCACTAAAGTGGATAACTGCTTTTCTATACATATTTTACTTCATCCTTTTTTTGATTGAAAACAATCTGGGAAGTAACTCTTGTCCGTTTCACATTAGTAAGTCTTTAGAAAGTGAAAGAAGAGTGACAGAGAATCAGGCCTGTGAGTTTCATTTTTCTTTCTTTTTTTTTCTTATCTACCTTTCCTATTGCAGACACTACCTCTCCATCCAGCAGCCTGGGAGCTCCCTGGGTGTGTGTGTCCAGGCCGGGGGAGAGCGAGCGTGGTATGACGCCCCCTCCTGGTCCCGCCTCGGTCCCATGCATCTCCCTCACAGAGTCCCCCTCGCCCACCTCCCTCCAGCCCGAGGCTGGAGACTCTGGTGAGGGCGACTACGACGATGGTCCGGAGTACCTGGCTATTGGTAACCTGGGGCAACGCAGTCGCCGCGGCTCCCGAAGCTCCACCCAAAGCAGCGAGCAGAGCGAGACCCCGGATCAGTCCCAGCAGCGGGGTTCCATAGCTCCGCCCCCACCCAGACGCTCATCCTTCTCAGAGGGTCAGAGGGTGGCGGGCCGCGGGTCCCGAGGACACACGCGCTCGTTTTCTGACACGGGGATCAATCAGAAACTCAGGAACGGTAAGTAAAGTCAAGAGGTAATTGATATGACAACGGCTGACTGATTGTTCTCCCTGTTCTGTTATTTGGCTTTACTCACATCGTCATTATATCCACATTAGTGATGGTTATATATCAAAAATCTGATAGCATTTTGTGAAGCCACCAATAATCAGTCCCACAATATTGATATCAAGGTATTTCATTTTGTCCATATTGTCCAGCACTAACAGAAAATGAGTTTATCGAGATACATATTGCATATTCTGGAATAGCCTAAGAATATCAATATAAGATATTATTAAGAAGTCGTATTGCCCTATGATGAATGATAAAGGTAGAACTCATTGAAAAATTAAGAAACAAGTGTGTCTGTCACGCAGCTGTATTTATTCTTCACTTTTTTCTTTGTCATTTATGACAGTAAATGAAGAGTGTTTGGGTTTTGGGCTGTTGGTTGGACAAAAGAAGCAATTTGAATTTGATGTTGCTTTGGGCTCTGGGATATTGTGATGAGCATAACGTTTTATAGACTAAAAAATTTAATCTATCAATCAAAAAAATTATTGGCATATTAATTGTCAGTAAAAATAATCATTAGTTGCAATCTGAGTCAGTAGAACTTTGGTGGCATGTTTTTCGGTCTGCTTCAGCTTCTTGCAGGTGATGGAAACATCTGTGATCAACAGTTCCCTTTTTTTGCACAATGTTTGCATGAAATGAAAGCGAGGTTTAGATGGGGCTGCATCTACATATTCTGTGTTTATTTGTAGCACTGTAACATGTGGTTAGTCTTCTTTCTCAGAACCTGCACACTTCCTCTTTGAAGGTTTTAAATTAATACCTTTGTTCTCTTTGCTCACCGTTTCCCTTTCCTGGCTCAAGGGTAACTTTCTGTCCTTCTGCTTTATCTTTCTCTTCTCTCTCTTTTGACTTATCTTGCGAAGGAGGGGGCCACCGAAAAATCACCATAATAATAGAAGATCCGGTAGCAGGTTGGCAGTGCAGTTCCACTGTGCTCCATCATTTGACTCCTCCCAAACCCTCCTTTCTTTTTCACCTGCATGCTGATGAAATCTCGCCACCCTTCTCATTTCAAGTCTCTTCTTCAGTTCATAATCCGTCTTTTGGTGTTTGATGTTGTTGTTTAAACAGTTTAGGTTTGTTACTCAGGTCAAATTGATGCAATGAGACCATGAATCACTTCTTTTGTTGTTATTACTTTTTGTTCATGCACACAGTTTTCATGACCTATCAGTGTTTTATTGAAACCATCATGAAGGTTATATATAAACTATGTGTAAACGTTATCATGTTATAACTAATGCATAATGGGCTAGTGATGTGCTAATATGAGTGCTGACATTGCCATTTAGGATTTGTAATCCTAAATGTAAAAATCAAAGTGTAAATGTCAAAGTTTAAGCAAATCAGGTGTTTTCCTGTATTTGTTACATATACAGGATGTGGGTGTATGGTAAGTAAAGTACAGCTGTTAAGTGTAATGCCATATAAGTAAAATTACATTTTTTTTGTGGCAGTGCCTTTTAACTTAAAAACTTTTAAGGAGGAAAGAAAGAGAGAAAAAAAACAAGCAATGATTAATCGATTGTTCACGTTTTCAACTTTCAATTAGGAAAAATGGCCCAAATTTGCAACCCTATGCTTTTACAAACTTTTATATAGAAGTGAATCTTTTCATCTCTAATTCAAGTCGTTAAACTGACAAATGTCAGTAGTCATGCTTTTGTTTCTAGATGCAATAAAATGAACCATCTCCATAGATTTTATTGATTGTTTGACACAAAGACAATGATAAAATCCAAACAGCCTTTAACCCTCGTCATGTATGATCAAGGATGCATGTTTCCATCAATTTTAAAGAATTCAGTGTTTATTTTAGGGCATTTAGGTGATAAGATGCCTTTAACGTGGACTGTGTGTCTCTTAGAATCAGCAGGGGTCGACTGTATGAAAGACTACAGCCCTTTCTCACCTCAGCGCAGTGATGCCAGCACCCCCAGTTCCCTCTACATGGAGTCCCGTGAGTTTTCTCATTTTCTATTTGGATACTTAAAAATGTGATTTTAGAGTTATGTCGTAACTGTTGTTGCACTTAAAAATGAGTGTAATAGAGTTCATACAGGTGCTGGAAATTCTTCAAAAACTTTATGTGGTGGTTTTGAGGTTTGAAAAGTGCTTGGATTTTGGATGAAGTGCGTGCAACTGCTTGAAATTGTAACCGTTTTACTTTCATGTTAAATTATTCTCTGATTAAATAGTAAATAGTTCACTTTATAGATGAAGAAATTAAATAAGTTGGAGATTGCCTTGAGCTCTGCTCAAGCTTTGCTTGCCACTCACTTACTACTTGAGTGTTAGCTCTTTTTTTGAGGTGTGCCACTGATGGAGCAGTGAGTGGGAGGCTAACAGATGTCAGGAGGTTACCGTTTCAATGAGCGTTGGCTTGAAAACGGAAAATACAAATCACGGTTAAAAAGAGGGACAAGCAGCTTCCTCTAAAGTCTGCAAAAAAGTGAAGCTTTTCACAATTGCAGAGTCTGCTCTTTTGAGCAGCATGAAGGGAAAGCTTGTAGTAGCGAGTTTTCATTTCATTAATGCTGCACAACAGTTGGCTGTAAGTTTGTTTAACTGTCAAATTCACAGCCTAAGTTATAGTTGGTTGTCTTGAAAATACTGTGTAGAAACCCCAAATAGTGAAAAAAAAAATTGTTAGTTGTTAAAGGAATGTGTGAGTCACAGGAAACTTCAATATGGGAGGAAGCTGGACAAGAAAAGCTGAAATGTTTCTTGAAGAAAAATGAGTTTTCAGTTCCTGAATGTGAGTGTAGTGAGTGTGTAAGCTGCTCCGTAAATGGTCTGAAATGTCAGACCTGAGCAGGAAGGTCATAGAAAGGCTGAATTTTTTATCAGCCACACTATTCACAGTAGTGAATCAGATTCAGTGTATCCAAGATTTTATGGTTTAGATGATAAGTAATTCTGATAGCATGAAGTTTGCTTCTGGCAAGCTTAGAGCATGTTATTTTGTTCAGAGATGTTTTTGAGACATTTTAAAGACTTAAGATCAGATTAGTTTATCTGTACTTTTTCTATTTTGGTTATTTTGTTTGTGTATGTTTTGGTCTCTTCAGATGGGTCCCAATGCAGCGGTGTTGCAGATGGGATGTTCAGGAAGCCGTCAGAGGGTCAGAGCCTCATCAGCTACCTGTCAGAGCAGGACTTTGGCAGCTGTGCTGACCTTGAGAAGGTCAGGACTTGACCCATTTAAACTTGAGATGCTTTTCATACAAATTGTGCAGTACTTTACCAACACACTTCTTTTTAAGGAACAGAAGTACATTGTTCAACTTATTATATTGCATGACAGAAAAGGTAGAATTACTCTCCTCCGTGGATTGATTCATAATTTCTCTGGTCTGTAGGAGAACGCTCATTTCAGCATTTCCGAGTCCCTCATTGCTGCCATTGAGCTGATGAAGTACAACCTGCGACGTCAGGAGGAGGAAGGCGAGGAGGAGGGAGACAGCGACTGTGAGATTCAGCAGCTCAAACAGAAGATCCGCCTGCGAAGGCAGCAGATCCGACGCAGCCGACTGCCACCCTGTGCAAACTCCCAGCACAGTAAGGCAACACTAGCAGCTGTTAAATGGAAATATAGTTACCTGTATGGATACATGATGCATAAGAAATTATTAGTTCATTATTTACAAATAAGTGACTGTACTTTAAGTTTCTAGACATTAATTGAAAATGATGAATGTGTTGCATCTCAGTAAGCTACAACTATAATTTACAAACCAACTAACTTTGATTTCAGTTTGGCATACCTGTCCTGCCAACTATGTCTATTAATGTATTAAATGTAAGGTCCTTTAATTAAGATAATCCATAAAATGAATAAATTAGTTTATATCTTTCCCTCCATCTGGGATCTGTGGTGTTTCTGCACATATATGCACATTTAAACTACAGTTTGACAGCTCAATTAGATGATAAGAACATTTTGACATTTGAGTCCCAAGTTTTTCCATCTTTTTCTGTCAGTTAAAGTGATTTTGTCTCATTCGTTCTTTTCCCTTTCGCCTCCTTCCTCTCCTGCAGTTTTCCATTCCACTGACAGCGGAGGCTCCAGGAGGAGCTCCCAGGACTCCTGCCAGGGCCTGTCTGACTCCGGCTCGGCTGAGGAGGTGGAGGAGTGTGAACTACGAGGTAGAGAGAGGGAATGAGGGAACACCAGGGGGATAAAAGACCATAAAAGAGTATTGATAAATTCCCAATGTATTTTTGTGTCAGAATTGCTGATCAGTACGAGTCTTCAATCCAGGCATCAGTTCAGCTAGCGTCTTTTTATTTGATGATGAACAGGCTACAGTTAAAGAGTGATATGATTAACAGTCTTCCAGCTGCTGTCACCATTCAGAAATTTAAACTCTGGCCAAAATGGGAAAAGTTTTTTTTTTAGAGCTGCAATGATTAGTTAATTGATCAATAAGCTGATTGAAAGATAGTGGGTGCCAACTATTTTCAATATTGATTAATCATTTCAGTCATTTTTCTAGCAAAAGTGTCAAACATTTTCTGGTTCCTGCTTCTCAAATATAAGTATTTGCTGCCTTTCTTTGGCATTTATATGAGTAAATGAAGAATCTTTGCATTTTGGACTGTTGGTAGGACAAAAGAAGTAATTTTAAGACTCCACTAGGGCTCTGGGAAATTGTGATAAGCATTTTGTATAGACTAAAAGATTAATTGATAATGAAAATATGTGCAGGAGGCCTCTGAAGAATTCATTGTCTGACTGTGTGAATGAATTTGCTTCTGCTCTGGTCATAATTCATAACTTCATCACCACACTGCTTCATGTTGCTCACCAAGCATGTCATGTTTTACCACGGACCATAAACACAGAGCACAAAAGTCACAGTATGGTAGTCTGCAGTGTTAGTGACTGTAAAAAGTTTTATTAGTGTTATTATTTATAGTACACAGACCTTACAGTCATGTGAGTCAGCTTATCTAGGATTTTTATGGTCATGATAACTTGATAGGATGTGTTTGTTCTGGAAAAGCTTCTGGTTTATTCCAGGAAGTCATTTTGAAACATTTTCCTTCTAAATTAAGCAAATGGATGTCAGTTGCTGTTTTGTGTGACAAATAGTAACTACAAGAGACTAATCACTAACATAGAAATGTCTGAACATGTATTGGTTTGATATTATTAACTTGGGCTGTGGGATTTTATATGTGCATGTCCTGAATGTTTGACTGTGTTTGTGTATGACTGCTCTTCTCAGCACTGCGGTGTGAGCACACAAACAGTTTGTTGTATCTTGGGGCTGTATAACTGCATGACCTCCACATGTACTGTACCAGTGCAGTATACTGTGACACTGACACACAGCTGTGTGGGGTGTTGATAAAGTGTGTGTGCCTGCGGTGACGGTGTTGTGCTGAGTGTTAGTTTCTGTCTCTCAGATGGCTGTGAAGGCCAGTCCCTGCTGGCGGTGTCTCAGAACGGCCTCTCCCTGTCACTCGCCTCCCTCTTCTCAGGTATCTGTAGGCTGGACGGGTGGGCAAGGCTCCACATCTACACACAGACTTTTACTGTGGCGGTGCTCCTCTTAGAGGAAGTTGATGGCTCCACTCCAAACTGAGAATTTCTGCATTTTAATCCTTCCTCCTAAACTGAGTGGCACTTCAACCTTAACTCAAGCTATTCACGGTTTATAGCAAATCTTTTTTAATCATTGTGAGTGATTGATTTGAATCTTTCAGTGTTCACAGTTCTCAGTAAATTAAAGACACTTCAGGAGCTTAAAAACACTCATGTATTTTTCAACAAATGTTTATCGAATACTATTGAATATGGCCAAGTGCAATATCCAATTTTCAGAAGCTTCAATTTTCTTGATAAAGGTAGAATGTGTAACAACAAAAATTCTATTGCATATTGCCAAAACTGTCAAAATAATCGCAAGATGATTTTTTTTGCATATCATTAATCACTAGTGATATTCACCTTGTAATAACTAATGGTATAATAAGTAATATTGTATTTTTTTATTTCATCCATGGACTGATTGTCACTTCTGCATGAGTCCGTATGTACATATGAGGTCATGCACTACCAGCTCGAGTAAAGGAAATGAGAAGTGCTAAAATGGTTGCCAAAGTATCTTTCGAACTGTTGTCACAAAGGCAGGGCTAAAGATTCCTTTGTAAATTGATAAGTAGGCAGTATATCTTTCCACTAACATGTAATTTTTAGGTTGATTTATGGATTTATTTTTGCATTGAAGACTTGAAGTTGCTGTTAAATGAAAATATATAAAATTTTAGACAGAAGTTATTGTCATGATGGACAGAAAATAGGAACAACACAACCCGGCTAGATAACCACATTGAACAATAGTAGTGTTGAGGTCCTGTATTTGTCTGATATTTCTGAAATCCACCATCCATCCACCATCCTGAGGCTAAAAACAAAATTGCAAATTGTTTTACTCTTTACCTGGCAGGTAATCAGCTGTCAATAACAGGTTTTTCCCCTTGATTGTTGCTGCGCTTCAGTGGCCGTGTTATCCAGATAAAATGTTTCTAGTCTGGCTCTCCAGTGTCCTACAAAAGTCTTTCTAAGCAAAGTGGTTTGGAGTCGAGCCATCTGCCTTCTCAGATGAATTGTGCACTTGGCTGTTTGTGTTGGTGCTTGTTGCTCAGTGCTTCAGGGTTTTGGTGGTGCAGTAGGACAAATGTGCCTGTACCTGTTAGAGAGCTGGAGGAGGCGTAGGAGACGAGTCAGTTAACATGTCATTCTTTCTGTAGCAACCGTTTATTACTCACTTATTCATTCATCTATCCATCTACCCCATTTTACATTATTTCCAATGTGACTGCAGTGAGAACGAGGCATGAGTGCTGTTACATAAACCCCCTTCCACCGTTTTGTTCTGTTTTTTAAGTTTAAACTCAAACCAATACTAGTTGGTTCTGTTTTGTGATGGCTGACGGCAGAACGCAGCACCGGCAGAGTGATGATTTTATCAAGGGCACACAGGCTGCTCTACCGTAGTACAAGGCCAGATATTGCTTGGGATTTTGGCAAAGGTAATATTGTAAAATGTTATGTTTTCCTTTTCTGCATTAAATGATACAGTCGTCTGTTTATATTCAACTGTTGGAGCTCGGTTAAATGAAAATTGAATGCATCTGTGTCGCCTGATGATCCCAAATGATTTATACTTAATTTCATCCCTTAACCAAAATAACAAAAGTCCTAAAACCTAACTGTAATCCAAAGAATTGAACTAAAGCTGAAATCATACTATATGTGATTGCATTTTAGTGCCAATTAGATGAAAGTACAAATTGATAGTAATACAGAAAATAGGATCATTGTGCCTATGAAAAGTCTTAAAAGTGTAGTTGAAAGAAAAACACATTTCCATGATAATCTTTTCTGCCTGTGTGGTTATTATAACCACATTTGATTGTTCTTAAAAATGTTCTTGTGTATGGATATCACAACCTTTGCCAGTGGGAAATAAAAAAAAAAAGAACAGGTCCAAGTGAGTCAAGTTGTGCCAAGTGCTGTAATTACACCTCGTTCCTCTGTACACAAAATCACCAAAAGTCAATCACTGTGCCCTGTCTGCTCTTGTGTGCTTTTCGCTGTGTGCCAATGATGAAAATCATCCTGTGCCTGTAGTATCACCTTGCAGTCGTCAAATTGCTCAACCTGTAATGAAGCCAGAGATTTATCAGACAGATTATGTGAGATGATCTTCACACACTATTCAGGCCAATCTGATTAGCATTTATGTAACTGTAATTTATTAATTTTAAATAATCGTTCCAAATGAAACTTTTTCTGCACATAAACAACAAAGGGCGTTTGTTGAGGCCTGCACCTGACTAACTTGTTAATCCAGCTCTTCAATGCTCAATAAGAACTGACTGACTGTAACCTAGCAGAGCTCTGAGTCTAACCAGTGTTTCATTTTAATGAACAAGAACGTTGATTTGTTACAGATTTCATGCAGGCGTACTGCTGTTCTACCAAACCTGTTCTGCTTATTGTCTCTGTTTACATGTTGTTTGTGGAACGTTCCAAGAAAAATGGCCACAGTGCTCTGGCTTTGAATCTCTCTGGCTTTCTTGCATGCTATCTGCTAAACTACATTTAAAATGCTTAAATGTGATGTGGTTCAGTATCTGTAAGGAGAGAGCCTTCTTATATGTCTCTTATTTTATTCTCTCAAATCATTTCTTCTTAAAACATTCAACACTGCGTAGCTGTAGTGAATAGTGACATCTGACCTGTGGTGAGACATTAACACCGTCCACCAGCTGCTACATTTTTCAAATTCATCCATCATATGACCCCTATTTACAATTCTACATATTGCAAAATTTTAATTTTATTATTAAAGTATTAATAATCTTTTCATACTTATGGCTGGTGGATAAAAAGTCTCTAAGACTCTTACTCTGCTACTCTCTAAATCTTTTTTTTTTTATTTTACTTTGTCTTCCAGATGCAGATATTAAGCGCAGCGTGAGCTCCAGCGGCAGGTCCTTTCTCAGCTCAGACTCCATGTAAGTAACACAGCCAATATTAATAATGTAGCTTTCTGTAATAATGATAGTATTCTCTTGAATTTCTCACAGAAAATAACACATTGGTTTAAAAAAATTCCAAGGACTTTCATCTAAAATCTTAGTCATTGTCCAATATTAGCAGTAATATGATCCTCACTGGGGATTTTAGGTCAACTGTGTGGATTTGCAGCAAACATATGTATAAAAAAATGTTGTATTTTAAAATATATTTTGTCCCTCTTTGTATTTTTTTTTTCAGCTCTCCATCCTTCCTCCAGTCTAACTCAGCTGAGTCAGTAGCGATGGGTTTACTCAGGCAGTTTGAGGGCATGCAGCTTCCTGCAGCCTCAGAGCTCGACTGGCTGGTCCCAGAACACGATGCTCCGCAGAAGGTGCAACATCTTACTGACAGCACTTGGCAGAATGGAAGTTCTCCACAAGTGGCAGTCAACATGCAATAATTACTATTATGTAAATACGTGATTTTCAATGTGTAGCACACAAAGAGTCGGACAACAAAACTTCTTTGCTCTTTCGCAGCTGCTGCCCATCCCTGACTCTCTGCCCATCTCACCCGATGATGGCGAACACGCGGACATCTATAAGCTGAGGATTCGGGTCCGAGGCAACCTGGAGTGGGCACCGCCCCGACCGCAGATCATCTTCAACATTCATCCCGCTCCCAAGTGAGTCTACGTCAGGTTTTACCCACCTGACCTTCTCACTCTCTTTTTTGTTCTTCATTTGTTGCTGTTTCAGTCTGCCATTTCTGTTCCTTTTATTTGATAATGAAATGAAAATTACAGGAGAATTGGGTTTGGTGAGCCTCCAGGATTTTGAATGATGAAGGGAATACCTTTTTGATATTAATTACAAAACTGCAAGCTTCACGTCATTATGTAACACCTCTCATAATCACCATGTAGAGACAGAAAATATGACCCTGGAGCCAAAAGTCTTTCCTCTCTGGTTTCTGGTTTGGCATCCTTGGCAAATACTGGTTAGAGAAAAAAACCTTCCAAGAAGGCTCAGAGAAATTTCTTTTATTTATCACTTTTGATGTGCACAATTCAGCAAGAGCACACACAGGACAAACCACTTGAAATAAGTTATTAAATAAGTGTTTTTTCCCCTGACAGGAGGAAGATAGTTGTGGCTAAACAGAACTACCGCTGCGCTGGTTGTGGCACCCGCATTGACCCAGGTATGACCAGCAAACCCAGAAATGTATGACTGAAAATAATGGAAAGATATTTTTCTTATGCTTGTTTTATGTTGTCCTTAAATGTTGCAGGGCATTTAAGTTTTAACATGCCGTTAGATCATGTTTCCACTAATCAGATGGTATCAAAACACTGATGTTTGTTTACATTTATGGTTTCAGTTCTTGTTTTTCGCAATTGAAACTATAAGACTTTTTCCAACTTCAGCTGCCTAAAACTTGGTGTTTTCCTGTGGAATTTCCTTTTATATGTTGAAATGCTTTTGCTTTTTGTTCACAGTTGACACAGTGCCTTTTTTAATTCTTACCTCTGCCCTGCTTGTGTCTCTGCTGCCCCGTCCACACCACAGATTACATCAAGCGACTGCGTTACTGTGAATACCTCGGCCGTTACTTCTGCCAGTGCTGCCATGAGAATGCACAGGCAGTGGTTCCTGGCAGAGTGCTGAGGAAGTGGGACTTCAGCAAGTACTATGTCAGCAACTTTGCGCGGGACCTGCTTAGCAAGATTGCCGGAGACCCGCTGTTCAACCCCAATGACATCAACAGCGGCCTGTACAAGAAAAACAAAGCACTGGAGGCCGTCAGGGTGAGCACAGAGGCAGCAGTGGGATGGGAAATTACACATTAACCATTTTGTCTGAGTGAAGCATTTCTTTTTGTCAGAAACTAGTGGGAATCCCACCTCAAAGTCTCAGTTTCAGCCACTGTGGACCAAAATGTTACTGTTGTTCACTGAGGATGAAGTATCCTAATTGTAAAATAGTGACCCTGAACTTGTGACCAATTTTGTTGCTTAAAATACTCAAATTATCTGGGCGGAAAAAACAGAATGAATAGAGCCATTTATGTCTTTGACAGCATACGGTGAGGTGGTACTGAAAAGGACACTTAACCTCTAATTGCTTCAGTGTTGTTGCTCAGACTGTTTGACACACAGAGTACCCGAAGTAAGTATTGAACAGTCAAAGCATAGGTGTGCATTAAACAGTTTTAAGGCACAACATGGAGACACGTTTTTTTAATGCACAATAGACAGGAATGAATTAAGATATTGGCGATAAAAAGGTACAGAAAGGTACAAAAAAAGCAATATAAAGTGTAAAAGACATTTGACAATAAGATGAGTAAAAGTAAAATAAACATCAAAATCTTGTAATGGAAAGATAAAATGAATCATAATTATTTTTAAATATATGTTAAGACAGTTTATACCTGCTAGCAAATAGAAAGAGAAGACAGTTGATGCTTGGAAATCCCAGTCAGATGGCAGGAACACTGAATGTTAAACACTTAAACAGCACAGATGCTATAATTGGGAACTGAACCGGCCCTTTATGTTTCTTCCACCATGTTTTAAACTGTGTAGCTGTGTGTTTCTGTCAGTCTATGCGAAAATAACAAGTTGATGTCTTCCTCATGTGGTTATATTTTAGGTTTTGAGGGTGAAGCTGTTTCACATGAAAAATCTCTTCAAGACCTGTCGCTTCGCTAAAGAGTAAGATGTCTCATTGTGCCTGTTTTTTTTTTTGTTTTTTTTTCTAGTTTCACAATAATTTCAAAATTGTGTTTCACAAAATTATGACATCATGGGTCTGTGTGTGTGTGTGTGTGTGTCCCTCAGGGTGTTGGACCAGTTCGACAGCCTGCCAGGTCACCTGACTGAGGACCTCCACCTCTTCTCCCTCAATGACCTCACTGCTGTGCGCAACGGTGATCTGGCTCCCCGCATGAAAGAGCTGCTTAAACTTGGTACCATGCACGTAGCTGGCTGTGTGGTAAGATAAACATTCACTTCAAACATATACCAACTTTACAACAAAATTAGTGCGTATATGCAGATTTTTGCCTGTAGACGAGTTTGCCCTTTTGTTTTCTTTTCCTGTGTTACATTCACTGTCATGAACATGCTGGAAAACAGGCTTAGTAAACAGTAGCAAGCTGCGTGGAACCATATTGCAATAATGACAATATTATGGTGGTTACTTCTTTCTGCCGTTTACGTAAGTATCTCTATCAGACTCGCCACCAACAATACTATTTCTACCACAGGAGCTGTTCTCATGTGATCTTTCCTGATCTTGAACCTTAAAGGTTTCATTCTGGAAGAAAATTTGTCTTACTGTTGTGAGTCTCAAGTGTTGTCTCATGTGATGCAGTTTTTATTTGTACTGACGTGTCAAATATAAGAAGAAAATAATTAAATGTAATGAAATATGGTTTAGTATGGTTAATTTAAATGTTCTTAATTGAATTTCTGGAACAGTTTCTGTTTCATACAGTACCAGTCAAAAAGTTTGGACAAACCTTCTCATTAAATGTTTTATTATTTTTTATATTGCAGATTAATACTGGAGATATCAAAACTATGAAATAACATCTGCACAATTATATAGTAAGCAAATATATGAAAACAAAACAAAATGTTTTATATTTTAGATTCCTAAAAAGCAAAATACTCCCACACACTGTCTTTTGCCCTTAAATCTAAGATTTACCCTCAAAAATGTTATTAAATCTTTGATGCCAGGTGCAGAGGACAGTGTCCAAGAGTCTTTTTTGCTTTTTATTATCGACTCATGCTCATTGCCTACACAGCTCTGGACCTGCAACTGTGCAAAAGTTTTTGTGCTTTGATATTTGATATAGATTTTGGTCATATCACCCACCCCTGTAGCCAAAGATTTCCATCTTAATCACGTTTCTGTTTGCTCTGTCACTTTTCCTTCAATCTCACCCAGCTGTGCCAGGCGAAGGGCTTCGTGTGTGAGTTCTGCGGCAACGAAAAAGACATCATCTTCCCCTTCGAGCTGAACAAGTGCCAGCGCTGCGAAGGTGAGCCCTCTCTGCTGGTGGCAGGCCTGGGCGGTTTGAGAGCCCCCTCCCCCCGCCCCACCCTTCCACTTACCTGGAGAGACTGGAAGATCTCCAATCCTCGTAGGCTGGCAAAGGCCCTCTCCAAAGACAGGAAGGAGGGGGAGGGAGGGGAGGAGCGTTTAGAGCTGGATGTGGGTCAGGAGGTGGAGAGTGGAGAGGAAAAGAGTGACACAGCAGAGCATGAGATGATGGGAGGGACCGAGTCAGAGAGGGAGGGGGATAAAGGACGAGAAGAGGAAGCAAAGAGCAAGGCAAAGAGTAAGGAAAAGGGAGATGCGCGTGCAAGAAAGGAAAAAATCAACTTTTTAAAGGCTCTCCACATAGACAGGCTAAAGAAGAACATCTCTAAAGGAGATAAAAGTGACAGTGAAACATGCAGCAGCATGGAAAGTCTAAATGAAGAAGAACCAGAGAGGAAAGGACGCTGGAAGGTATCAGGGTTGGCAAATGTCACAAAGCGTCTCTCAAAAAGAGAGGTAGAGGATGAGGGAAAAACAGAAGTGAAAGAGGAAGATAAGAGAGCTTTGGATAAAGTAACAGGAACTATAGAGGAAGGAAAGACCAGGAGGGAGGCTGAGGAGAATGATGAAATCTCGAACAAAGGCCAAACAGCTGAAACGGAAAATCCTAGTGCAGAAAACGTGGAGAAGTTTACACTGATGAAATTGTTAAAACCTCATCAGCTGTCAGCTGTTTTCTCTAGAGGGAGGAGCAGGAGAGAGGAGGAGGAGAGAAGTGGGGACAGTGATGGGAAAAGAGAGAGGAAAACTGTAGAGGAAGTGCCAGCCGTCATTACCAAGACTACCTGGAGAGGTCGTAAAACTCGCAAAGCCAGGAGAGGCAAGAAGGTCAGGGAAGGGACAGAAAAAGAGGGCAGGACAGAGGGTGGAGAGAGTGCAGAGGTAGATGATGGAGATAATTGTAGTGAGAAAGGTGATGGAGAGGAGTAATGTAAAGCTGTACAGTATTTCAAAAAGGTACCTGAGTCAAACTGACCAAGTTACAGTACACTAAATATAAATATTTATAGACAGTTTAATATCTGATGGATCTGCTGGATTAAACAGTTGCTTGTATTTGTCCAGATACTAATGACTGATTGATAACTGTTAACTGATGTTTTCAAGACTAGTTATCCTCAAGAAAAGTCTCTTTTCTACCTGTTTTCAGCAGAATTTATTGTCTTTACATTTCAAATACTTTCTTGTAGGACTGCACAATTGCAACCAAATTGACAATAGAGCTGCATCAGTTACTTTCATTATCGATTAATCTGCAGGTTATCATCACGATGAATTGACTGATCGTTTTGTCTATAAAATGTTAAAGAATTATGAAAAATGATTGACTAATCATTACAGCCTCAAACTATTTCTTTGAGTGTTTAAATGTCAGAAGAATTTTAAACTGAACTCTGATAATCAGATTAATTGTGCAAACCTACCTCTATATCTTCTCTTTAATATTTTCCTAACCTTTCAACCATCTGGTGGTTTGAAACATGTTGCACACTTCTTCTTCTACTCTTTTCATTTAGCACTGAGTTCTTGCACTACAGTGGTGTTGTTTTTTCTTGGCTTTGGTTCTGACGTTTGCACAGTTGCACAACTGGTGGAGGGAAGGTACTTGACAGCTGTTTGGTGGTGGATGCCTTTGGCTTTGACTCTAGAGGTGTTGGTGTGTGAACGCTGTCCTGAAGCTGTCTTCAGTAGTTTAGTAGTTTAGTTTCCTGTCTTTGTCCTTAAGCTATTTACTGCTTTTCTCTTGGCCACAGAGATGGCAAGTAATACCAAAGTAGTGTATCATTCAAATGTTTACATTTCAGTTTGCTTTGGTCATGATGAGTGTCAGTCAGGACAATTGTTAGAGTCGTCTGTTACACATGTTCCCCCTGAGCCAGTGGAGGAGCCTGTTTTTATTCCAAACAAACAGGCTTTAGCTGATATTACTGAGTAGTTAAAGGTGGATTCATCAGGGTCGTCCACAGCAGGAAAGACAATTATAACAGTATTTAAATGATAATGATGTGAGCATCCATGCTAATGAACAATAGTGTTCTGTAAACTGGGCGCCAAGTTCCAGCTGTGTCTGCAGCTTACGAAATTAAATGTTGCTGTCCTGTTAGATTATTGCTGTACTTCGCGCGGAGAAACAAAAGCAAACCAGAAAGAGTGAGTTCACAAAATGCTGCAAAGACAAGAAGAGCTTGGAGAATTCACCACTCTTATTATGCTAGTTGTCGTCTTTTGAAGCCAAATTTTATTCATACTGTCATATGAGTGAACCTCAGTTCAGTGAGGACCAAACAGACTGAGACCCTCCAGAATGTCTTTAGTAAAATCACGTTTTATTATGTGGAATTTGCTTCCCAGTATTATGTTATAAGTTGTAGGCTACATGGTCTAAATCCAGGTGGATTTTGATTGGCTTGATCGTTCATCCGTTCGCTCTGAAAGTGATCCCAGTGATATTGTTCGGTGCTTTTGTTGTTGTTACAGTTGTCTTGTGGATTACGTCATCCACTTGAGTTTTACAGGGACATATATATAGTTATTGTTATAGTTATCATCTTGGTGTGGACAGCCCTTTCCTCCAGCTCAGAGGGAATATTGCCTGTTGTTACACTACTTCATCTGTGATTGTTTTTAAGCCATTTTGTTTTTATTCAGATATTTGTTGAAGGAAGGATGTCTTCAATGTTTCATTGTGTGAGGTCACTCGACTGTCATGTGACAGAATGAATGTGTAATTTATCCTTTTAGTTGCTTTTACATCTGCCTGCTTTTATTTAAGCTCCATTTCTCATGTGAATGTGAAATAAACAGTTTTTGAATTTGAGTTGCCATTGTCATTTTATCTCTTTGATTACAATTTATTTAAACGTAGAAACAAAATAATTTCAGACAGAGTAGAGTCATAACTGTTTGTCGGAGCAGATTAGCTGAGACACAGAAAAGATTTAAAGCTCTCTGGTGGCCTCTTTTGGAAGAATGAGATGAGTCTGAACAGGTTTAGGGCGTGGTGTTTCCCAGGATATCAGCTTTCTAACATACCTGCCTCCCTCCTGCCTTCTGCCTCGCTGCCTTTAACTTCTGCGTCTTTTATACTCCCGTTCTCACCCTGCCTCCCTCAGGTCTGACTCTTGATTGGCTGTGTTGTTGAAACATCACCTCTCGTTGTCAGCAAACTGGTTTAACTGGTTAACGTTTGTGAACACCGCAGCCTTGTTTGGTTTAGTAGATGTTATCTTCCTCTGTGAAGATGGCACGCTTGTGTTGTAAATGCTCGGAAGCGTCACTGACTTTTTCTGTCTCTTTTCAGAGTGCCATGCGTGTTACCATCGCAGCTGCTTCCGGGCGGGTAAAGACTGCCCTCGATGTCAGCGGCTGGCGGAGAGGAGAGAAAGGATGGCACGCAAAAACATGGAGGAGCAGGAAGACGAGGGAGGTGGGACCTGACCCAGTGCTGGTAACAGGAGACACTCAGAGACAAAAGAAGACGAGCACAACGCGACCATGATTGTAGTGACTGACCCACCTCTCGTTCCGTTCCAGTCCTCTCAGACCTGGGTGACAAGACTTGCTGCAAACAGATGTTTTGATCTCAATAGATGATGCCAGATGTGAAGGTTTATCTACATCAGGGCATCAGTTGTATTGGTGTTATGTCAGTCTTCAGTGGCAACATGGCTAATGTTGAATTTCAGATGCATTCAGTTTAAGATAAGCCCCTTTTTAGACTTGCACTTTATTATACAAGAAGTGGTTGTTTCTTGTATCGATGTCATGTTTGAACTGGAAACAGCTGAGTCAGTCTTCCTTAAAAATTTTGCAACTTATACAGAGAAATCTACTCCATTCTGGTGATCCATGTTCTTAGCCTGATCTAACTTGTCTGATCTAAAGTTCCTACATATTAGATATTTTTGTTAAATCTATTAAACGGATGGAGAAAAAAGTTTCTGGCAGGTATTTTTTTGTCAAGTGTTTGTAGTTTTAATACCAGTTTCAGGCACAAGAGGCTAAAGTGCACCACAAGGTACATATGTTGTGTTAGTAAGTTCTGCTTGTGGCTGAAATAAATATTACAACACCTAATACATCATCCTGACAAAATAAAAATAAAACGGTTCACCTGCCACAGCTTTTTTTTTAACCAATTTTCAAAGATTAACATTTTTTTTTTAAAGAAACTTCTCCTTTTCCTCATGTCTTCATAAATCATAAACACAGGAGAGAAAATAAGAAAAATTAGATCAGTCCTATAAAAGAGATTACCAGAATTTAAGAATTTGTCGTCCGTAGACGCAGAGGCTTTAAAGATATGCCAACTTCTCTAACGTGACACTGATTCATTCTCAATATTTAATTTGTAAATGTATCATTTAATCAAACTTTGTTGCATGTAACAAGTACATAGGATCTGAAAGTTCACGCGCTGGACACACCTAGTGGGCGTATCAAATAAGTCTTTGTGTCAGACAGAAAAAATAAGCTTTAAAATTAATCATACTGGCAGCCTGTCAGAGAAGTAAAAACACTTTTCTTCTAGTATTATTTTCAACCTTCACCCTCTTGAGAAATGCTGCACCCAACAACAGTTAAACTCATGAGTCAGTCTCTAAACATTTCCCTCAATAGAGACTGGGTGGAAACAGTTGCAGAGTTAAAAAAAGAAATTCCATTGCCAAATCAATCCCAAGTCTTTAGGTTCAGCCGTTCATATTGGGGCGATGACATGGTGTGCTTCGAACTGAGGAGAATGGAGGAGAACATCAATTAGTTCGCAGACAGTCTGTGTGTGGCGAGATCTCTGATCAGCTGGTCTCGCAGGACTAATCAATACTGGATTTATCTATATGAGAAAATCAAAGTGTGAATTACACCGATGTTTGACACTAGCCATGTTGCAGTTACATTAAACTTATTGGCACTTTTTTCCCTCTGTGGTAAAACTAATATATTTAAGATTTAAATAGATCAGAAAAGTATTTGCTCAGACTATTGTCCCCAGGTCTGATATTCCTCCTTCCTAAAATTGCAGCTTCTGGCAACTGCTTAACCTCTGGTGATTTTATTGGCTACTGGCTTAGCTAACATTTGTTTTTGTGACCTAAAATGGCAGGAACTATTTTTTAAAAAAAAGACATCGAATAGCAAAAGTTGGTTAATTTTTTACAATTTGGCTGATTTTCAGTGCGGATACTGTATTTGAGCAATCCTGCCTCTTTATGTTGAGGTTTTTATTTTAATTTGAAAGTATTGAATATTTTTAACTAATCATTTCCTGCTCTGTATTGTCCTGTTTAAGCTATTTTAGCCACGCTTATGTGCCTCTGGGACCAATGAACTTAGACTGGTGGAGCTAGTGGAGAGTCAGATTTACAGAATGACTGGATTTCAGGAAGGGGTTTCAGAGTCAGTGTTGCAAATATTTTAAACAGCAAATGCACCGTTTTTGTGCTGCTTTGAGTGAGTGTGTGTGAGTGTGTGTGCGGTTACTAGAGAAAGCTGTGTGAATAAGAGAGCTCGAGTGTGTGTGTTCACACATGTCTACCTGCTGTACCTGCAGCCATACACAAATGGTTTGCACCAGCCTAATCAGCACTTGCCTGTTTTCTAACGACGTAGGCTTTTGAAATAATAGAGAGAGTAAAGTTAAATTGCACTGATCCCGTCTGCTGTTGTAGAAGGGGCGAGTTGGGACGTTAGTCTTTGGGGATTTTTCTAATGTTTGTATGTAAGAACATGAACCTCACTGTTTCTTTCATCAAGCTCCTGTCACCTGGGTTGCACTTCATTGCGAGTCCAAAATAAAAGAGCCACAGTTTAGTAGATAATAGTTAACTTGTAGCTCTTAACTTGTCACACAATCATTATCAAAATGCATAAATGATGTTTTGATTTATTTCACAATTTAATTAGAGTAGAAACCCCATGAGATGCACCATCGCCTTTTCAGGGCGGTCCTCCACGACTGAAAATCTTGGGGGAAACAAGAAATTTTTAGATAAATATTTCTTCTTTGTTTCTTGCACTTTTAATCATCCCCTTAGATTTGTCTAGGGAGATGTTCTGAACCACAAGTTCAGTAAACCTTTTAGAGACAGGTTTTATCTGTTGTGGCTTATCTGGTTTTAAAAAGTAGCTGACTGGGAGTCTTTTTGGCTTAATCTTAACTGACTAATTAGTGGCTCTGTAATGAGTTAGTTTAAAGGGAGAGTTGAGATTATTTGAAGTGGGGTTGTATGAAGTAATTATCCATAGTCAGTGCATTACCTTCATTACCCCAGTTTAGAGAAGTAGCAGGAGTATAGGATAGGAAACTGCTCTCTAAAAAAAAAAGTCTAAAAAAGTTTCACATTAAAAAAATCAGTATCAGTTTAAGTGTACTCCATGTTTAAAATATTTTCACCACTTTACCTTGCTGCCAATCAGCCTTTTCTGATGTTAAACCTCTGTTATATAAAGGCAAATATCACTTTCTCTAAACCAACCAGACTCCGTAAATATAATCAGTCATTTTACCTGGCAGAACATGGGAGACGCTGGTCTAATGCTGCCTCAATCGGTTTGTTAGTTTTAGTTTTTGTTTGACTTTGGTGAGTCCATACTAACCTTATAAAACACCACCCAAGTCACACAGAAACACAAACCAACTAACCAGTCAAAGCGGTTGATAAGAAACTGCCGTGTTCTTAAAGGTGAAGTGACTGATTTTGACTGTGGTGTTTAGTTGGTTTGGAAAGGCTGTCTGACATCGAGGTACAGCTGTGAAAAAAATATTCCAAGTACACTTAAACCAGTATTAATTTTAGTTTTTTCTTAGGTGACTAAAACATGTTTGCTGCTGACTCTGTCCACAGCAGTACATTATTCTGCGCTGGTACTCCTGCTGCTTCTCTAAACTGCGAGCGTGCTGACTTCCATCTACTGTAGGTAATACACTGACTATTGATAAGTGCCTCTTACAACCCTACTTTAAAAAAAATCTGAACCATCCCTTTAACCACCAGACGATGTTGTTGAAAAAATGAATATATGAAATTCATTAAATAGTCAGTGACAGAAAGACAACCCACTGATTTAATCAAAAAATAGATTTAGAATGAAATTTTTTGCCTTGTATTTTAGTACCACCTCATGAATTTACGAGCCTCAACAGGCTTTGCTTTATGTGTACAGTCCCTCATGAGACGAACACACTCTCATGAGACACAACTTAAAGCGAAACATGTGATATTCATGTCCCTAAGCCCTGACAGACAAGTATTCAAGAGGCAAACTGCACCCATGTGTTTAGTTTTAACCAGGCTGCTTTTAAACGAAACACTGAACGAAGTGACGGCTCGACTCCACTGAAACGCCTCCTCAACTCAGCAGACTGTTTGTCCTTAGACTGCCTTTAACACGGAGGCGCGCAGAGGTTTTAACGTGCACTACAGATTAAAGTGTCTATTATTAAAATTATTGTTTATATGATTATTATTATTTGTGTTAATTTGTCTTTGTTCTGTAATTATGTTGATAATAAAAGACTGGCAAGACTGTTGATAAGGGTTATTGTTTTTGTGTGCCAATGGAAACATTTTTATTGAAGTAGGACTGCAACTAACAATTATTTTTTATTATCTGTTAATCTGCTGTTTATGTTATGGATATAATCATTTTGTCTTTTTTAAAGCTTAATGTGACTTTTTCAACTAAAAGTCCAGTACCTAAAGATTTATCTTTAATTTAAAACAAGGAAAAGCAGTGAATTCTTGAGTTGAGGACCTGGAAGGATGTTTGGCATTTTTGTATGACAAATTACTGGTGTTACTGGTAACTAAGACAGAACTGACTGTCAAAATAATTGCAGGTTAATTGACTGATCAATTGATCAAACAATCATCTCAGATCCAAACAAGATCTCAGCGATAAATACTTGACTACTTAATTTTACTATGGTATTTGGTATAATCTACTCTAGAGTTCTCCAGTTTTTACAAGATTTGTAGAAAAAAAAAACTACTTTATATCTTTAATAACAAAAATAAAGTGCATATGCAGTGTGTGCTACAGAGGCAGAGCTGCATTACCACAGTGGAAATGTGGAAGGTGCTTACAAGAAAAAGTCATGCATGCAAAATTTTACCGGAATAAAAAATGTAATTAAGTAAGTATAAGCATCCAAATAAACTTAAAGTACGTTTAGTAAAGTACCAAAAGTAACAACCTACTGTTCAGAATGACCCTTTTCAGATTAATGTATAACACATTATTGGATTATAATTATGGATGCATTATTTTGTACATCACTTTAATGTTGTTAAATGTAATGTTGTTTTCACAGTTCAATTCCAACAATCAATGACTGGCACCATCTAGTGGACATAATGTGACATAGTCAATATTTCCATAAAGTCAAAGCATTTATTGTCATATGCACAGTTTAAACAAAGTTTCCCCTGTACAATTAAATTCTTCTTTTGCCTTCTGCTTTGAATGAAATTTAACAAGAAAATGAGGTATAAAAAGTGAAAAAACTAGAACATGACTGGAAAACTTCAACCTCAACAATTTGCCTTTCAAGTACAACTGCAGAACCTGAACTGTAAGGTGCTGGAGAATCTGGAAAATGTTTTATAGTGATAGTTTAGTCAAATGAAATGTTAACAGCCATCGCAGCAGTGCAGTGCATTGTGCATGTACTCAAGAAGTTGCTTTTTCATAGTTAAAATCATCCTGCATACGAGTTATTCCAGACCCAGATACACAAGATGGCGATGAAGCTGACAGCGATGAAGACGATGTACAGACCAAACAGCACACGGTCAACGACTATCCCGATCATTTGCCATTCCTGTGAGGTTTTGGTCCCGTGGAAGTGTTTGTCCATCTGTTGGCGGATGGCCATGAGATCTCTGCTCAGCTTCCTCAGTTCTTCCAGGGCCGGCTCCAGAGGGGGCTCAGGGTCCAGAGTGCCTTCAGGGCCCAGAGGGGATTTCATCCGCGTTTTATCACCAGAGACTTTCTGAAGATGATCGACGGAGAGGCTGGTGATGCTGGAATTAGTTGCTACTTCTGTGAAAAAGAAAGAATCGTTTGTTTTAATTCTAGAAAAATTGTGAAATAGCTGAGAACTGATAGGACAGCAGTCAGTAACAATAATAATAATATACCTCTGTCTGGTGGGCTGAGGGAGACTGTGACTTGGTTGCTCTTTTTCTGTGGAGGGAGACAAACAACCATAGCCAGATATCGCAGCACAAGGACACTGAGCCAGTGAGGCACCTCGCTGTACTGGCTGGAGCTGAACTGGATGTTGGTGATAAACACTGTCTCCAACAGGCTGGCCACCATCAGAGCGAGGCTGAGAGAGAAGAAAACGTCTGCAGGAAACAACAAAAACAGAAAAGACTCAGCACACTATATGTTTTACATGCAGTTTTTTAGTAATATTGTGTTTGTGATCCTTTTCAGAGGATGATGTTTATATTAAAACTTGAAGAACCTGTTATTAATCTACTCACATGGAGGCATATGTCACTGTAAGGACTAGGCTATAACTAGCGTTCCAATAAACACACTTGAAGCGTTTTTACACAAGGCGGCACCCAAATGTACTTTTTTGTCTATATGCACAGTAGATTGGTTCTCAACAAAGGGCAAATATTCAGGATAGTGTCTGTGTTCAGCGGCTTCATTACAGAAAGATTTCTGTAATGTAATGTAATTATCTTAGCTGAAGTTTCAAAGATAGGAAGAATCATACTTTCTTATCACGGAAACAATTCCTAAACTTTAGTCTGTGTTCTGTCCTGTCTCAGGACATGTATCTTATCCTGACTTAAGAAATCCTGAATAGAACTGCAAACTCGATTCTTGGTTCAGGAAATTTAAATTTTAGCCTTTTAATCATAATATTTTGGTGTTAAGAGAGACTCCAGTTTGCAGTCAGCTAGTCCATACACTTCACTGATAAACCACAGGATTATAGAGTAGCATTAAGACTTCCTGATCAAACAAAGTTCTTATATCACGTCAACACTTCTGTCCATGTTCACACTCTCTTTCATCCTTCCTGAGCTCTCTCTCTCTCTCCCCGTCTGCTCCGAGCCTGCATCACACTTACCGTTGCTGTCCGACCTCCTTGACCAATTTTATGAATGAATGAAATGAAACACAGGTCTCAGGTGTCACTCACTCATGATGGGTGTGTTGTCCCCGGTGACAGGCAGCAGGTCGTTCATGATGAGCAGGAAAACGGTGTAGCCCAGGATGAGGGTCATCTTGAAGGAGGAGCGGTCCACACTCTGGGGAGGCAACATGAAGCTGAAGAGGTCTAACGTGATGAGGAAGCAGCTGGGGATCAGCAGGTTCACCACATAGAGGAGAGGTCTACGTCTTAGAATGATCTTGAGAAGAAACACAGGTTCAACACCAACAAATTTTAGTCAGACACTGTACATTTATCTTTATGTATAATTGTATTTCTGAATTAGGATTCACCTTTTGCCCCTTGTCACATTAGATGTTTGATGTTTTGAGTGTCTCCACTGAATACATTTCCATATATTTGTATAACAACTATGAAAGTCGACAGACAATAAAATCATGTATTACAGTCATTTAACTGATAATGTGTGGGACAGACAGACTCTTTTTATTGCATGCTAAAGTCATGAGCCAAAGTTCCTTAAGAAAAATAAAAACAAACGATGTTTTGTATGACCTCTGTGTCCTAAATGGTAGCTGTGGCCCTGAATACAGCAAAACACACTAGTTATTCTCATTGACATATTTTGGTTTAAAATAAAATAGCAATTTGGTTTGGGGTCAACTTTGTTGGCCAAAACATGGCGTTGGATGATAAAATACTCATCTAGCTTGCCTTCTGGCTATCTAGAGGTGGAAACAAGAAATCCAAGCTGAAAATAGCCTGTAGTTCTTCCTTAAAACCACCTACATCACTGTGACATCACTGGATGCAGGAAGAACAGATTTTGCTGCACAGTTAATTTTTTCTGTCAGTATAGCACACACTGAGGAATTTATTGATTCAGTTGCCACTGACTGACTGGATATCGTCATGAAAAGTGCAGAATTTTCCTTTTAAATTGCAATTTTTACGTGACAATTGAATGTTGATTTCTTCTACACTCACAGCAGTGAGTGAGCAGTGTGCTTTGTTTAGTACAATACCCAATATTTCATGCATGTAGTGTGGAATTAGGAGCATCAAGTGATCATAGAATAATTAAAAGTACATACATAATATTTGATCTCTGAGTATTCTCCAAAATCTATCGCCAAGGTAGTATGACCCAAAGTGATATCTGCGAGTTCCCATTCCCCATTGGTCTGCAGGACTTGTCTGGACTCCTTCAGGGTCTCTTCAGATGTGGCGCCTTGAATCATCCTTATATCCTCAGCTTGAAAAGCACAGTTTTGAGTTATGAGAAGCACAAAGTGAAGTTTTGTGTTAATATCCATCCACGCTCACTGGAATATGTTAACACTTTTAAGGGCTTTACACAATTGAATTTGTCAAATAATAAACAAAAAACTGAGGCCTAGTCTAAACTGTGCCACGCATGTATTTCTTTAACAACACTTAAAATATGCCTAAGGTTAGAAGTTAGAAAGCAATTTTTAAAAATGACCAGTATTAATCTCCAGTCAACATCTGTCAACTCATCACTGCTTACACCAGGCGTTTTGTACGTAGTATACAAAGCTCAAACTCACACAGTGCAAAGGTCAAACTGTTTATGTTCAAGCAGGCTTACCGAAGTGTAGATATGATCCGAAGGTGAGTGAGCAGTTTTGGATGTCGAAGGGGAAAGTGTAGATTACCAATCTGCAAGAGCTGATCACTGTGATTGGTTTATCATCAAAAATGTGACCTGTGTTGTGTAGGTAGACATAGGGAGTTTTGGGAGATTTGTCCTCGTCCATACTGGAAAAGAATATAATGAAAAAAAACATTTTAAGTCTAAATCGGTTTCCTCTCTCCCTGTAGAATTTCTTGAATTTATTAATCAAACACAAGGTTTGTATTTATCTCAGGCAGTTTGCTGTTTTCATGTTTTTTTGTATTATGAGTTAGTTTCAACTTAAGGATGCACAACGATGCACTGGGTCTTTGTAAATTAAAGCAATGTTAGTTTACATATGGAGCGAGGAAGTGACATCTGATCGCAAGCGGTCACTCGACTGTAGAGACTCATTGTAATGCCCAGTGTGAACTTGTGTACTCAGGCCCTGTTCTGACCTGGTATTAACGTGTGTCCTTGGCGATCTGATCACAAGTGGACAGCTCTGAGTGTACAAGTTCACACCTATTCCAGATGTGTCTTGAATAACCACTTTTGATCGCATCCCACTTCTACATGCAATAAAACACAGGACTGTTTTGTCAGTTGAATGTCCATGTTTGCCTTCACATTGCTGAAAAACGATTTGCAAATGACAAGACCGCCTCTGAATCCGGTGTGAGCGATCAGATCTCAAACGCGTCCTGAGCGCGTTCACACCTGTACTTTGAGTTGTCCACTTGTGATCAGATCACCCAAGATGCATGTTACTGCCAGGTGTGAACAGGCTCTAAATTTAGTTTCCAAGCGTTCGCATTTCAGGTTTTTACTTGACTTCAAGCCTCATTTCTGTGATTTTGACAATAATTTGAAAATACTCGCAAACAGCTGAATATCCTTTTAACTTACAACTCTGCAATGTGGACGTCTGGGACCCAGAGATTTTCCCGAGGGACAGAGACTCTTGCAGTTCCACATTCTTTCTCATCCCAGCTCAGTCCATATATATCCCACTCCTACATTAAACACAATAATACCAATGTGATGTACAGCTTACAAAATGACAACCATATCAGCTGTGCCACTATATAAATGAAGAAAGAAAAACATGATATTTCATTTTGGAGAAAAAACATATTGATGATTAGCATTTAGCATTTTGCACAATAGCATTTTTAGCCACAAATAGATGAGCAATAACAAGTCAATTAAGTTTAATTTCAGTGTATTCCAGTCTAATATTTTAACAGGTAAGCATGCATACCATTTTGGAATAAAACTTCATCTTCAAAACTTCAAAAATCTGACAGCTAAAATCTGCAAATTTCTGACTTTGCGGCAAAAACACCTACGCTTGGTTTGGCTTATTTTACTACAAACAAAAGTTAACACAGTCAGAATAAATGGAATAATGTTATAATCACATAAAAATACACATATAGTGGATTTAGTAAATGTATTCATCTTTTTGTCAGTGCACTGAAAACTTACCAGAACTTGCCATAAGACTGTTGTCAGGGTTTGGGCTTTTTCATCCTGTTGGTGAGACATGTTTTTTATTTGTTAATTAAATTTAGTAGAGCCAGTAATACAGATTAATCAGGAAATTTAATCAATGACTGGTAAAAAACTGAACTGAAAAACTTTGTGTAGACTCACCACTCCTAAAATCCCTATTACAGTGATACTGATGGTTATGTTGATTGGTTCTGAAAAGCTTTTTACGGGACGCACCAGTTTTTCAGGGAATAAATTCTTCTCAAGTGCATTAAATAATGATTGTGGTGTTGGGCTGCTGCAGTTCAATGCTCCGACAACACCTGCATTTATAAAGAGAAAGTAGCAAAGAAAATTTGTACAGTAGCTTAAATACGGTACACGGTATTCGTATATTATATACGGCACAGTATACGGCACAGTATTCAGTGCCAGTTCTTTCATTGGTTCTGTCAAGGGTTTGTAGTAAAAGCATAAAACTGCTCCAAAATTAAAAATCAAAAGTCATTTGTTATGCCTTATAAACTGTTTCTAAAATGTTCCTTATTATAGGGCAGGTGAGTACTCTTTCAAATGAGATTTTTTCCTGATACCTTTGATAATCTTTTGACAAATAAAGAGAGGCTATAATCAAAATGTCTTCCCGCCTTACCGTGAAGCAGCATGAAACAGATGAAGATGAGCTCAGTGGGCTTCACCTCGGTCATTTTCAGTCTCAGGTAGTCTTTTCTCAGTCAGTCTCACAAAATGAAACAAAAAAGGTCAGTCAGCTCCATCAGATTGAGACGGTCTGCCACATGAACCGCCCCCAGATGCTAATAATGACCGTGTGTGCGGTATTCCCAGGTGTTTGGAGAGATCCACTCATCTGACAACTGCTGGCATAACGTGCGGTTGTGACAGGTTTTTCAGTCATCGTCAGGTGGCTTTGTATCGTGTGGGTCAACAATGTCACTTGTATTCGTGACAGCAGAAGCCAAGACAAACACATCACTTGGCACTGGGCTGGTTGATCTGTCAGCTGCCTTACATGTTAGCTGAGTAACACTTAACACAAAGTACAACTGAGGTTGATGGGATTGTCATCACTTTATTTAGACATGACAGACATGAACTGAAGTATTGGAAATGATAAATAAAATAGACCAAAGGAACACAGGGTGCTACAACTGTTCCCAATCACCAAATTACCCTCTGACCTTTCTATAACATCAACTGAGGGCCAGGGCTTCCGTCTGTAAGGTCAAATAATTCAACTGATACAAAAGGAAATTTTTAAGGGAAATAGCAAACCAGGCGTTCGTTACCTTCGTCCTCCTGCAACTAATCTGCACCTGCACCGACTTGACTGGCATCCACTTGGGGGGGCACTGCTGCTGTTGTCCACAGGATCTCAAAAAGCAATAAAATATCTAAGTTCCTTGTTAAAGTGCAATAAAGTGACACATGATCAGCCACGTAAAGAGCAAAGAGAATGACACATGCATTGGCTCAGAAACAGATATGGTAGCCTGTCCCACTGATCGAAGACGGAGAGCGAGAGATGTGTGAGTGGGCCCAGTAACCTAGTAGTAAGAATACTAAGAAATTACACCATTACACTGCTGTTACATTACCCCCTGGAGGCAGCTGTTGCACCCCACCACACTCTGAGAAACCCTGGCAACAGCCTATGTTATAGGCTAAATGATGTAATAGGTAGATTGTGTTGCACAGATTAGGAGTCACATAGGAACTCTGAAGAGCACAAACTCATTAATCACGCGAATTAAATTATTCTATCTTGGGACACACTGGGTATTACAATTTTATTATTTTTTTTTAAGATTATTTTATGGGCTTTTTGCCTTTATTAAGACAGGACAGCTGAAGATATGACAGGAAAGGGGGAGAGAGAGAGGATGACATGCAGCAAATGTGCGGGAATCGAATCTGCAGCCGCTGCAGAAGACTGATAGCCTTAACACATGGTGCGTACGTCCTACCAACTGAGCTATAGGGGCGCCCCGGGTATTACAAGTTTATGTGGACAGTTTCTGTGATCTCTAACTACATAACTACCTAACAGCATGCATGCTTAAATCATATGATTACACTGCAAAAAGTCTAACAAATAACAAATGGCACCATCTGCTGGATACGATCTGACATAGTCATAGTCATAGTTAAATTCTTCCTTTGCCTTCCACTCTAAATGCTCTTCAACAAGGAAACACAAAAAATAAAAGGTTTTAAAATCAGGAATGTGTAAAAAATGTAGAATTTCAAGCCAGACAATTTGCCAACTAACTGGGGGCCACAGTAAACCTGAAGTGTGAGGGCTAAAGTATCTGTAAAATGTTTCTAGTCAAAGATCAGTCCAAAAAAGAAACAAGACAAAACAAAACAAAACAACAACAACAAAAAAAAAAAAAAAAAAAAAAAAAAGAAAGAAAGAAAGAAAAGCTGCATGTTTTAACAATGAAATAAATACAATGTTGATATTATTGATATTTCAGTCAGGACCGGTACTGGTTTAGTCCCAGTTCTTGATACCCATCCCTTCGGGTTGTGGCTCTTGTGAGGATGTTGAATGGCCTTTTGAAAGACATTTAAATGTTCATAGCTGTGCATTGCCATGTTCATATTCATTGATATTCCTTCCTTTTTTAGATGAACTGTTTATCCATAGTTTAAGTATGTAATAACATTAACTTCTAGTTAAAATCATGCTGCATACGACATGTTCTTGACCCAGACACACGAGATGACGATGAAGCTGACAGCGATGAAGACAATGTATGAGCCGAACAGCAGACGGTCGATCACTACCCCAATCATTTGCCACTCCTGTGAGGTTTTGCTCTCGTGGAAGTGTTTGTCTATCTGCTGGCGGATGGCCGTGAGATCTCTGCTCACTTTCCTCAGTTCATCCAGGGCCGGCTCTGGAGGAGGGGCCTCAGGGGCGGAAGGGGTTGGAGGGGATCTCATTGGAGTTTTATCACCAGAGATGCTCTGAAGGTGACTTGCAGAGAGGTTGGTGATGTTGGAATTTGTTTTTGGTTCTGTGAAAAACAAAGAAACGCTTGTAAGAATGTCTGCTGAAAAGGCCTGAACAAGAATGCCCCTTGACTAAACTATCCACTGGCCATGGACAATAATTTCTTATTGGCTGCCAGGTTTATTGACTAAGATTATCATCAGAGTACCACAAACATAGTTCAGCTATTTTCCTACATTTTGAAATAATAAAAAGAAGTTACAACATGTCTTAAACTGGCAATATGAATTTTTGAGAATGGTTGACACTTTCACAGTTTAAATAAGAGTGATAATAACAATATACCTCTTGCTGATGGGTTGAGGAAGACTGTGATTTTGTTGCTCTTTTTCTTCGGAGGGAGACAAACGACGACAGCCAGATATCTCAAGATGAGGACGCTGAGCCAGCGAGGCACTTCACCGTACTGGCTGGAGCTGAACTGGATGTTAGTGATAAACACTGTCTCCAACAGGCTGGCCACCATCAGAGCGAGGCTGAGGGAGAAGAAAACATCTGCAGGAAACAACAGAAACATGGAGGAGTCAGTACATATTTCTGTATGTAGGCTACTGTATGTTTACGTACTTTCTGTATTCTACTGGCAGAGTTTTAGTCATATCTTGTTTGTGATCCTTTGCGTGAAAATTGATGTTTGCATTAAAAGATGAGAAACCTGTTATTAATTTGCTTGTACACATAATACTCACAGCTTCATGTCTCACATGATCATTTGCATGCCTTACTGTAAGAAATAAATATTGATTTCACACAAACTGTGAAATCAATGTATTCCCTTTTTTGCCTGATGACATAGCTGTTTCTGGTTGAATGAAAAGGTCTATCTTTGATGGAATGCTTTCCAAAATGTTGTCAGACACTTAGAATAACATCTGAGCCTATCAATGGTGAAAATGACCACTTTTAGTGGACATACTTTTTACATTACATTGCAGCCATTGCAGCCTGTTTTGCAACTGCCAGCTAAGGTGATCTACAGGACCAGTCCAAAACATTTTTGTACTTTTTAGTCATTTAGACTCCAATATATCTTTAAAAAAAAAGAAAAAAAGGGCCCAGGTTTAAAAATATGGAATTATCCTAATTCCTTCTTCGCCACTGCTATAAATAAGCTTTGACTGGAACTACTTTCAACCAAAGAAATAGTCCACATCCAGAAACACTTTCCTCCCTTGCTGACATTGCCACTGAGTTGTTCAGTTGCCTGCAGTGTAAATGTGTGCAGTTAAATTAAAGCACATGGGTGGCAGCGAATTTCACAGTTCGGGCAGTGTCTCAGGTGTCACTCACTCATGATGGGTGTGTTGTCCCCGGTGACAGGCAGCAGGTCGTTCATGATGAGCAGGAAAACGGTGTAGCCCAGGATGAGGGTCATCTTGAAGGAGGAGCGGTCCACACTCTGGGGAGGCAACATGAAGCTGAAGAGGTCTAAAGTGATGAGGAAGCAGCTGGGGATCAGCAGGTTCACCACATAGAGGAGAGGTCTACGTCTTAGAATGATCTTGAGAAAAGACACAGGGACAACACCTCAAGATTCTTTGTCAGATGTTAGACTTTTTTAAATTTGTATTTTTCTTTATGAATTAGTATACACTTAAGGCTTCTTGTCATGCTGGACATTTGTTACTCTGGCGATGCTGACATTTACTAGAAATCTAGAGATCTCTATGGCTGATATCTCTAAAACTCTGCAATTCACAGGTGTAGTATGATAGAAAGAAAATAGTTCCTACATGAAACTGCTCACAACAAGGTCTGTAGATCATCTTGAGTAACTAGAACGTTATTTCTCGAAAGAGTTTTTCAGATGCATTTTTTGGTGCTTCAACACCACAAGCTGAGCGCCATCTACAACTATATCCACATTATATTGGAGAGAAGGCAGACATCTCTGCTGCTGAATTCTCCAAAACTCTGCAGCTCACACTAAAACAACCTAGATGGATAAATGGCACTACGGGCTAGAGAAAAAATATGTATTTATGATTTGGGAGGGGCTGTCCTTTTATTCAGCAGTATATGGTTTATATTCTTAAGTTGCAGTTCAATTGACTTCTGACCTTTGTATCAATTCCTGACAGTGTAAAATGTTACTATATGTTAAATTCTTTTATACTCACAACAAAAACAGTAGGTATATAGTCAATACTGCATGGAATTAGTATGTAATGTGGAATGTTTAGCTATTACAAATCAAAATATGGGATCATAGAATAATTAAAAGTACTTACATAGTATATGATCTCAGAGTAATCTCCATCTTCCAGTGCCAGTGTAACATAACTTGCTTTTATATCGGCAAGTTCCCACTCCCCGTTTGTCTCCAGCACTTCTCTGGACTCCTCCAAGATCTTTTTAGCCGAGGCACCTTGAATCATCCTTAGATCTTCAGCTTGAATATTGATAACAAAGTTCTGTTTTGAGTTATTAGAAGCTCAGAGTTATATTTTTTTGTCTATACAGAAAATAACTTTAAAAGATGTTTTTTCCACAGTTGAATTTGTCAAATGAGCAACAGAAAAACTGAGGACTTGTGTTAAGTGTGTCACAGACATATTTCTGTAATAGGTTAGATTAACAATTGGAAAAAAAAGCTCAGTGTTAATGTCTTGTCAACTTCAATCACTACTTACACAAGTTACATTTTATCATTTAAGTCACACAGTTAAAAAAAAATCAGGCGTTTTATTTTCAAGCAGGCTTACCGAAGTGTAGATATGATCCGAAGGTCATCGAGCAGTTTTGGATATCAAAGGGGAAAGTGTAGATAAATAATTTGCAGGAGGTGACCATTCTGACTGGCTTATCATCAAAAACATGACCTGTGTTGTGTAAGTAGACATATGGAGTATTGGGAGATTTGTCATCGTCCATGCTGGAAAAGAATAGAATAAAACTAGAATTACTGAATCATGGTTGTATGCCTCAAACAGACAAGTTTACATCCATATCTGTGCAAACTCATATATGTAGTGATGACACTGAAGGAATTTCTGAAACCATAGCGCCTCTGGTCACAGCTGTAATTATTGATTGACACTGTAATTATTAATTGATTAATGAATTCAAGAGATTCTAAAAGGAGAAAAGAAAGCAAAGGACAAGAAGGTTCATATCACTTTCAGACAGTCTGCTCCTTTCGTTGTTTATTAAAATTTAAAATATATTTTCAACTAAAATGAGATGGTATTCTTATACTTTTTTCTTCTTTAAATGCCCCTAGTGCATGGAGGTTTACCTCTCTTTTTCACCGGTTTATAGTGTCTAAAATAATGTTTACACCTGGTATAAACGTGTGTCTTGGGTGATCTGAGCACACACAGCTCCAAATAAAGGTATGAATGCACCTAAGATGCACTGGGGATCCACTGAGCTCTCAGATTGTTTAGAAATGGCATACTAACCAAGTGTTACAAATATCTGATGCATTTCTACTTCTTAAAGGTTTACAAATCATGCAAGGTGATGTGAAATGTAAACAGGCCCTAAGGCCCATTTCTCTGATATGGACAATAATTTGAAATTGCTCGCAAACAACTAAATTTCCTTTTAACTTACAACTCTGAGACGTGGATGTCTGGGACCCAGAGATTTTCCCGTGGGACAGAGACTCTTGTAGTTCCACATTCTTTCTCATCCCAGCTCAGTCCATATATATTCCACTCCTACATTTAACACAATAATACCAATGTGATGTACAGCTCAGAAAAATATCAACCATGTCAGTTGTGTCACTATAAAAATAAAAAAAAAGAATAATATATACATTTTGGAAAGCAAAAAGTTACCTGATTGTGATAAGCATGCAAGCCTTTTTTGCATTTTGCACAAAAACATCTTTAGTCACGAGTTAATAAACAATAACAAGTCAGTGAACTTAAATTTCAGTGTATTTAATATTTTAAACAGGTCGGCATACATGTAATTTTGGAATAAATCTGTCAAACTGCTGACTTTGTGGTTTAAAAAAAAACACATCCTTCCTTGCTGCAAACCAGAATTAGCAGCCAGAACAGAGTAAAGCTATAATCACATAAAAATATACACAAAGTGGATTAAGACAAAGACTTTTTGTCAGTGCACTTAAACCTACCAGAATTTGCCATAAGACTGTTGTCAGGGTTTGGGATTGTTCATCCTGTGGGTGATATTTTTTAAATTCATCACAGCCAGTAATAATACGCTTGCTCATACTAATAATAATACAGAATAATTCTGAATTTGAATGGATGACTTTTAAAAACTTAAATCAGAAAGTTTGTGTAGACTCACCACGCCTATAATGCCCACCAGAGTGATACTGATGGTTACGTTGATTGGGTCTGAAAACTTCTCTACAGGACGCACCACTTTTTCCGGGAATAAATTCTCCTCAAGTGCCTTATATAAGGATTTAGGTGTTGGGCTGGTGCAGTTCAATGCTGCAACAAAACCTGAGTTTAAAAAGACAAAGTATAAAAATGTAATAGGTATAAAAAATAGCCAAGAAAAAAAAAAGAGTAAAAACATTTAAGCTAAATAAAAGCTAGACTTAAAAACTGAAATGATATACAATCCTGCTGCTTTAATACAAAAACATGAATATCATGCACCATTTCATCATTATATAGACTGAGCTGAATAAAGGTGAGGATTTTTCTCCTTTTTTTTCTTTAACAATATTTTGTTAAAGAAATAAACTATTATTAACAATAATAATACTAAAGAAACAAATAAATGCATATAAGGAGCACCATTTTCCTAAAATACTGCTGTTGGCCTTAATGTTAGATTGAGCAGATCAATATGCTCATCTGTGCCTGATAGACTTCTTATAAGTAGAGCATATCTTTTATGCCAAATGCAGTGCCTTAGAGGGTTTCTGGACAACATTTTCATTGTTTCTGGTTAATATTCCTTTAAGGTACATTTTGAACAAAAAAAATGTGATTAATTTGCGATTATTGCGATTAACTACAGACACTCGTGAATAATCGATTGACAACACTAATAATTATTGAATGAAAAATTAAATACCATAATAACTTTTTGCTTAACAGCCTTGAGAATCTTTTAACCAAAACAAAAACATAAGTTGTATGATTTTCTTTCAACAAATAAAAGCTGGAATATTAAATGAATAGCTAATAGAAACAAGGACAGTATTAACGTGCCATGTAGATGTTATAAAACTCATTTAGTCAAATACATATATGGAATTTGAGGAAACCATTTGCATATATTAACTACATATATATTATTTATGCATAACATGAGAAAAGTTCACTGTATTGAACCCAAGTTTGAAGTTTGGTATTTTATGGTAACAAACCTATGGTAGATTTTAAGTATTTCAAATATTTGAAAGCAGGTCCCACTCTACAGGACCAGAATTAACAGAAGAGCCCTGTTAAAGACAAACTTATAAATGTTCTGCTTTAACAGATGAACTTTTTCCCTTATTTTGTGACTCTAGTCAAAACCTTGTCCCACCTTACCATGAAGCAGCATGAAACAGACGAAAATGAGCTCAGCGGGCTTCACCTCAGTCATTTTCAGTCTCAGTTAATCCTTTCTGATTAACAGTGCGTCAAAATACGAAACTAAAACCGCCAGTCTGCTCCATCAGATTGAGACGATCTGCAATATGAACCACCTGCAGACGCTAATATTGACTCTACAATATACAGGCCATAGTCTGTCTCTGGCCTTTGGGGTATTTCCTGTCGTTTGCATAATGTGTGCTTGGATTGTAACAGGTTTTTTAGTCATCGTCAGATGGATTTGCATTCAACAATGTCACTTGGATTCGTGACAGTTGATATGAAAGCAAACACAACACTCTGCACAGGCTGGCTGCGGTCAGTTCGCCTCTCAGAGGACTGAGTGAATGTTATGCTTTCCCCCTTTCAGTTATTCAATAGTTAAGTAGCACTTCCCACAAAGTACAACTGAGGCTGATATGATTTTTATTACTTCATTTAGACTTAGGATCCTATATTACACTGAACTAAAGCACAAGTTCAAAGCGCATGGCGCGGTGGTTTTAATTTATTGAGGGTGTGTCCAAATCCACCTTTGCCATCTTGCATCAGGGACTCAGGGGTGTCCTGCCCCATCCTGCTCCTTCCACCCACAGTACACAGTGACATACACCTGTTAGCTGCGCCGTGATTAATTCATGGGTGTGTTTTAGACAAATATGCAATAAACCAATCAGAAAGTCAGCTCTCATCACCTTTAAGAGGCAGTTGCACCATCATGTGCACCATCAGGTTTCATGTATAAATAGATCTGCAAATAGAAGCTAGTTTATTTTGTATAAATCAGACTGGTTGCGATACACCTCAATCTGGCTGAGTGTCTGCCTGAGACAGATTGAGGTGCAGCTTCACGGCTGCCCGTTCTCCATCTCCTTCTTCTCTTTCTCCTCATCCTCATCTCCTCCTCCCATTCTCACTCCTAATGAGATTATTCTTGCCTGCATTTGTGTGAGCAAGTCAGTCAAGTTGTAACCACTGCAGGTGAAGGCTCAGCTCAAAACAGTCACTCAATAAAGGAATGGAAATTAAATGAAAATTAATTCTAATTATTACAAGATAACAGGAATAACAGAGAATGTATTTAATAGTATCATATTAAAACAATAATTAAGATTTGCATTGTTTTTCATTGAGCTGAGGTCCAAGAATTGAACCCTGGGGGACTCCACTCAGATTTATGATCACCACTGGCAACATTATAACCCCTGCTTACAAGATTTCACTTGAACGAAATGAGAACATGACCAGATAATCCTACCACTCCAGAAGTGGAACTGTATGATTAGTATATAAGGGCCTCCACAGTTTTAAGCAGTTACAGCACTGAAAGTGAACACTGCAGACAAATTATGTCTTGGTGGTGGCAGGAGTTGTTTTGTTCCATAGTTTGACATGAAGAAATTTGATGTCACTCGGACCTTTTTGATTTTTGCAAAGATGCAAACTAATTACATTTAATAGCAGAGAAGAGATCAGGGACTAACTGTGTTAGGGGCTTAATTTGCTTATCAACAGTGGAAAATTACAGAAGAGAATAGTAAACTTTCTCTGTTGATGATGATGATGATGATGATGATGATGATGATGATGATGATGATGATTATACATGTAATGTCCCTAAGCCATTATACTTCATGTACTTGTTGGTCCCATCTCCAGGCAACAAAACTAGCAGTGCTTCATGCACATGGTATTCCTTTGCAAAATCAGACACAGAAAACAAACTTTAAACAAACAATACAGAAACAATAACTGGTAAATATTGACAGAGATTTCTTTTTTGCCTTCTAGCTACAAAAATCACTTTTTAATGTTTATTGTTTTTAACTCGTATGATCTGTCTGTGTATTGAATTCCAGTCCTGGTTCACATCTGGCTCCTGTCCAGTTAAGACTGGCTGATCCAGATGCACCACATGGAGATGATGACGAGGGCGTAACAGGAGATGAGCAGCAGGTAGATGCGGAAGAGCAGGAAGTCGAGGACATATCCGACATGGCACCACTGGTCCTGCAGCTCGCTCTCCTTCTGCAGTGAGGTGAGGTGGGCACGAAGGTCGCCCAGGTATTGACAGATCTGCTGCAGTTCAGGCAGTGCAGCTGTACCTGACAGGAGAAGAGATAAGAGGGATCACCGTCCACGCCTGGTGACCGCCAGCTGTTTAGCCTGATACACCTGACAAAGATAATGTTAGTTTTGTGTGTGCCAGTGTATGATCTGTTTACAGTGAAAAGACAACTGAACTAAACTAGAATGCTGTTTAATAATGACAAATTCCTTGAAAATATTCACCAAAACAACATATTACACCTCAAATTAAAAAAAAAAAGTATAAACACTAAAAAAAATAACATTAGACTAAAAGTGCAGGTCAGGTCTAGATAGTTCTGCACCTTTGCATATGTAAGTAAAACAAAGTCATATCTACATTTACAAAGATGAGCAGTTTCATATTGTTCAGTGTCCCAAGAACCGTTATTTTTGAAAGTTATGTTACAGCTTGAGTGACCTCTGGTTCACATAGTTAATTGGTTTTGATTGTTGTAGGTGTTTCCTTGCAGCTAATTAACATATTACTTAAGTCTTTAACAGCTAACGTTAGAAATCCTATAAAATTAAAAATTGCCAGTGAGCACCAACCAGGATTTAAACACTGAGCTGTGGTTGAAAACTGGTCTGAATGTCTAAGACCTCTTTTTGTCCTATTATTTGATGGCTAAAATGTGGTCACAACATCAACGCCTCACAAAACACAGATTTGTTCAGTCGTTTTGCTATTTTGTGTAGTTGTACAGTGGAAGAGAGACCATATTGATTCATGTGAAGGCATTTCTCCAAAGTCATATTTCACTGGTAGCTGACCGTTTTAGCATTTTTAATGTTTGATATAAAATGTCATAGATATAAGCTTTCATAAAGATAACTGGGGTTCAAGTCCCATGTGTGACACACTTTTTTCTGATGAAATGAAAAATTTGGATGTAGTTTCTTAAAATTTACAATAGGCTATTTACACACTGTAGAAGATGAAAAATGTCACTGTTGCAAATCCTGGTGAAATACGGTCTAAATGTGAATATATATGTGAAAAAAAACAAAAAAAAAACGTTCACTTTTGGACCCTTTCTGAAAGTCTTGTTTCTGGTATTAATGCCAGTTTTTAAATGGAGAAACGCTCAGTAGACATGCTGTGTTGTGGATCATTCAGCATCTGTTTTTCTCAGATAATAAAGTAAAATCTTATGTGAAATAAGTTTGATTGAAGTGACAAAAGAATATTGATTTTGGCAAGACTATTCTGATTGAAATGTTCAATATAATCTGATAACTTAAAAAAAAGACTCAAATCTAAACTAAAATACTTCTTATTTTCTTTGATTAAGATAACTCAAATAAAACTTGACTAAAAACAGGAAGAGGTTGCCTAAAGTGGTATGCTAATATTTGTCATTTACAAGCGTGAGTGTGAGTTTGATTACCTCCGTTGCTGGCTGGGTGCTGGGCAGGTGGTGTCTGGCTGGCAGGTTGGTTAATGCATGGCCCTGAAAAACCATTTGAACTGTCAGATTTATCCTTCTGTGATACAGAAGGCGGCTCGACGTCCTCCGGCCACTTGTAGCAGATGAGGTTGGCTATGTGTTTGAGAACAACCACCCTCACCCAGTTGGGAACCTCCTGATATTTCATGGAGCTGTGGTGGAGGACGTTGGTAATGATGACCGTCTCCAGTAGACTGATGACCATCAGGGCCAGACACACAGAGAAATAGATACCTAGAGAGATCAGAGAATGCATATTAATGAGGTCATGTAAAACATATTAGATTTTAAGTTTGCCTCAGTATATATTTACAGTGTTTATAAATATGACAAAATATATAATTTGGATTTTTATTTAAATAATATTATTTTCAAATGTTCTACCTCAGTCTGTTTAAGCAGGAGGAAAATTAGGAGTGTCAAACTGAAAGAAAAAAATGTTAAATGCAATATTTTGTTTAATTCTAAACTTTGTAATCTAGGATTACAAAGGTGCATTGTACTTTTGTACATAATGTTTCTTTTCCAATTATAAAGGCTGATAAAGTGGGCTGAAAAATAAAAAGCTGCATTGTTTTACACATTTACATTCCTAACATTACATTTCAGACATAGGAAATATAAACGTACGATCCCTTGACAATTTACTGTTTCAAATCTGGCCCTTCTAAAAGAGAAATTAAATAGGTCTACAGTAGTTTTGGAAACAACATTACATATTTCCTCCTTAATAATAATACTAGAAATATATATATATGTTTGAGCATGTAACATTTACTGTTGTTTCTGTGGCCCTAAAGATGAAGAAACAATAGAGTGATAAGCTGTGCAATAAATGAAGTATGTATGAGTAAATTTGGGTAGTGCCTTTAGTCACTGGGGTGATTTCAAGGAACAGTGTGACATGAGGGTTTGTACAGAGATTAATTTTTTAAACTGATTTATTTTTAAAATTACAATTGCAATGGTTTAACTAAATTAAAGAGGTATCAAATGTATCACACAGTATGATCAGTCTAATTAAGCTTTTTCCCCCATCATCATCTTGAAAAGTGAATACAAAATTATGCTGAAAATATGTGAATATCTAGTTATTGATCACAACATTTTGAAAAAATCGCTCAGTAATGTCAGTCAGATTTTTATTCTGATCATTTTAATTACAATTAGCTATTATCATTTCTCTGTTAGATAGCTGTTTTAACTTCAGACAGTTGTTTATTTTGTCAAGACCATTAAAACAAAGAGAAAAATTTAAAACTGCATTAATATTTTTGGCCACTTGGGGGCAGCTGAAAACACACTGACATCATCCAGGAGAGATGTAATTGGGAATATGCTGCCAAACCGTTGACTTTCATTGCCTGTTATTGTTTTTAATATTTTTTCATACGCAATTGGCAGTTTTATATTTATGCCTTTTTACTTGCTGTACATGCTTTCATCTTTATTTTTCTTGCACCATGTTAATTGTTATGCACCAATATATCAAAGCAAATTCCTTTACATGAAAACCTACTTGGTAATAAACCCTGAAAACTGCCAAAAGAAACTGCTTGTGGTGCTCAGGTTATGTCACTCTGTCTGACCTATGATGGGCGTGCCGTTTGCTGTGCTGGGCAGCAGGTCGTTCATGATGAGCAGAAAGACGGTGTAGCCCAGGATGAGGGTCATCTTGAAGGAGGCGCGGTCGACGCTGTGGGGGGGCAGGTAGAAGGACAGGATGTCGATGAGCATGAGGAAGGAGCTGGGGATCAGCAGGTTGACCACGTAGAGCACCGGCCGCCGCTTTATGACCACCTAGAAACCAACAGCCAGTTTATAGAGTCTCACCTTCACTGTTTAAGCAAATCAATAACTTTTATGAAAAAGAAAATCATGGTAGATAACATGTAAAAATGGTAATATGTGCACTTAAGCTTTTCTACAGATTAAATAAATGAGACAGAACGTGTATATTAGAGAGCTTTCACTGTTCTGTGTTTGGTAGCCAGACATTTTATTTGCAGCTGTTATACTTGCAGATGTAAAAGTAGTAAATTGAGTGGTTTCACTCACCCAGAAGGTGATGATGTCCCACTCATCAATCCCAAACTGGAGGATGGAGGTCTCCCCCAGTATGTCCACCAGCTCCCACTCTCCACTGGCTTCCAGGTAACGCTTTGAGTTTCTAGACATCTCCTCAAATGTCAGAGCTGGACTGACCCTCACATCTCTGACTGTCAAAGAGATAAACACCATGAGAAAGGGAAAACTTACCAGACTGCTATTATACTAATTATTATTTTCTCATTATTTTCTTTTTGTTTTTAACTGCCTGCAAAAGATTCCAAAAGCACAACAAACTGCAGTTGCACTTTCTGACCCACCAGCTTTAGGTTATGTTTGGATAGTATAGCCAATGACTGGATGAGTTTATGATTGTGTAAATATGAAGAAGCCTGTTCTTACTGGTGTGCATGTAGGAGCCAAATGTAAATGTGCAGTTCTGCACGTCAAAAGGAAAACTGAAGATCTCCAGGTTGCAGGCAGAGACGAGCCGCAACATCCTGTCCCAGCGGATGTGACCTGTGTGGTTCACGTAGACGTAAGGACACGCCTGGGAAACATCGTCATCCACACTGGGAGTGATGGAAGTGGAAGAGTGAGGATGAAGTAAAAGAAAAAAGAGATGGTATTTAAATAGGAAAACAAACACAAGGTAAATCACTTTAACTCATCAACTTTTCACAGCTATTTTGACATGAAATGTTAGAGTTAACACAGGCAACGATACCAAAGGCTCTGTTCCATTTAGGTCAAACAGAGTCAGTTTGTGCATACTACACTATCAAGGAGCTGGAGAACTTACAACTCATACACAATGATGTCTGGAGACCAGAGCTTCTTCACAGGGAGAGAAATCCTGCTGACGCCGTCACACTCATCAGGATCCCAGACCAGGAACTCATGGTGCCAGTACTGCAAGGAAATAAACCAGGAACAATGCACCGTTAAACTACCAGTAAATATCTGCTCACCTTCAACCCCCCCAACCTGGGTCAGACCGGTGTTGGCATCCGGCTGTGATGGGTGCAACTCTTCAGGCATGATTAAAGCGCTAAAATAATTAAGAATAACTTTTAAATTTTTTATATAAAATTAAAATGTCTGTTTCCTTGTAATTTTATAATCTTTCTATTTTTCCTGCTGTGATCACAGGCACATTAAATTTGCATCAGATTGCATTACATTTATTGACAGTGTTTATTACTTACCAGTCGCAGCCACAAGAAGGTAGTGAGTATCTGTGTTTTCTCATTCTGAAATACAGTAAACAACAAGATGAACCTTATTTGAAGCTGACTGCTGCCTCTAGGGTGAAATCATGAATACAATGTTTTATAACAAAACATACAATAATCACTAATATGATTTGCAGTGATGAATGTGTGCACAGGTTGACAAACTGATTACCACAAACCTCTGTCAGTCTGACAGTCCCTCACAGAATTTCTTTAATGTGGATCAGAGAGCAGATACCAGTAACATTTTTCTTAAATCACAAATCGACAAACTCACCACCCCCAGGACGGCGTACAGGGTGAAGGAGATGTTGGCGATGGTGGGGTTGCTCAGGTTCTCCGCTGGTCTGAAGGGCTGCAAGTCAAACACAGCCTGCATGGACTCATAGGTTGGACCGCTGTGACCGTCTTTACAGGTCAGTTTACTGTAACATACAGACACTGACAAGAAAAAAAAAACTTTATAAAAGACACGACTGTTGCTTTAATTGCAATTTAATTACACCTTTTAAACTTTCCATTATCATTTTAGAGAAATCTGTTTTTTTTTTCAAAATATACAGCTATACCAAACCACATAAAACAAAATGCTGTACTTTGCATTTATGTGTTTTCTTACAAATGGTTAAATTGAACAAAACTATTTGTTGCCTTCAAAAGTACTAAAAAGATTTTTTATCTGACTTATGTCTGATAAAAATCTGAATGTGTTTGAAAGCAGACGTCCCTTACTTGAACATATTCTTCAAACAGACTCAAATTACTTGAAAGATTTCTTTATTTTGAGTTAAAAACCACACCAGATTTATCACAAATAGGAATACGTGGACAGCTAAATGATAGATCAATAGTTTTCTTCATATATATATATATGTTCTAATATGCAATGGCAAGATTCAATTTAGATTTGCCTGAGCAAAACAAAAAAGATGGCATGAAATCACACTGTAAGGATCACTTAAAACCTGGATCAGACAATAATTATTATTGAAGTTTTAACAGTATTGCTCATCATTCACATGAAGAGAAAGAGGAAGTTTTCATTTGCAGAGCTAAACATGCTTCGGTCTGGAAAATAAAACACATACATGACTAAAAACAATAAAGTAGTAGATATAAGAAGGTTATCATTACCTGATATTAAGAGCAAAACTGAGATGAGGCTGATACTCTGCAGAGACAAACTCATGCTGGATGAATATCCTCCACAATCACTGATCTGATTGTGTGTAAAGGTAGCTCCTATCAGCAGTGTAAATGCACACATACACACTTGTTTTTGCCACTGAGCAGGACACTGAAATGACTAACATCAATTCTCTGGAGAATTAACATTAACCACAACCCCTACGTGTGTAATCACAACCCATGACATGAAACAAATCCTAACCTTAAAAAAAACCCTAAAAAACAAGATAAATCACTGAAATTTGGTTTAGCTTGTAGTAGTCAGCTTTTTGCACTGAAATGTTGTGACTGTGTGTTTTGACAGTTGTGTTCCAACAACCCGAGAAATACAGGAGTCCATACACTATAATGACCTCATGCTACATGCTGGGAAACATTCAAAATTTTTGCTTTAATTTAAATGGCCATGATAACTTTATGATAAGTTTATTCAATTTGTTTGAAGCAACACTGGAAAAATGTTCTCTAAAGCACCTAAAATTGTAAACTAATGGAAGTAAATCCTCTTTCCCATCACAAATACTTATATACTAACCTTCACATATATAACACAGAGGAAAATATTAATAAATATTATTAAATAAATGTTTTACATTTGTTGATGGTTTACATAATGCCCAGTTGTAAGGGGTGCAGCAGCCCCCTCAGTACCCCTACCTCCCATGTCCATCCACACAATCAAATGAACACAAAACTGGCCTAATTTCAGATATATAATATACGTACATTTAGTTACCCCATTATCTATTCAAATTCTATACAAACCTCACACAGAAAAGGAGATTTTCAAACCAGTTTACAGACAGGATATCTATATTCTTTCGAGGACCATCAATCCTCATGAATAGAAATGCAAAACACACAAATTTATGGTATGATTAGATAGATCCTAAATTCACTAAGGACAATGTAGGACTTGTTGTTCCACACCTCTGGTAACCACTCACCCATTTTATTTTTCAACACCTCCACCTATGGGATTTACAATCTGTTCCATTCTCCAGTGCTGCGTAGCGTGTCGTCAAACCATGTGCTTATTTTCTTACTTTTTTCTGCTGTTTTCTACACCAGTGACTTAGTGATGACATCCATTATGCCATATTTGCTGCCTTGTAGCCAAAAAGGTCATTGTACGAAATTTAAAGTGACTGCATGACATGTTGGAATATAGGGTCTGTATGAAGCGTTTGAGAATCACTCCTAGAAATTGTACTGAAACTTCAAAACAGTTAAATACTTTAACGTCCGAGTGTTGAAGATAATACTGACTGGTTAAAGCACAGAGGTCAGGGTCTTGTCTACAAGTGAGAGTACAAAGGAGCCCATAGGTGGATCATGTGGCGTCAGCAGTAATCTGGTCGTTGCACTGGACTGTTGCTGAGCCTGAAGGCAAAGCTCTCAGTATACCAGTCAATCTACTTTCCAACCTTAATCTATTGTTACAAGCCTGGGGGAGTGACTGAAACAACAAAAACAGGAAGGCTGGGCTCAGCTTTAGAGACAGGGCTTAACTTAAACAAACATAAACAGCCAAGTCAATGTTTGTGTGAGCTATTCGAGACCCACATAGCAACGATGGTTATAAAGCTGACCGAGATGAAGACAATGTAAATGCCAAACAGCAGACGGTCGACCACTATCCCGATCATTTGCCATTCCTGCGAGGCTTTGCTCCCCTGGAAGTGTTTGTCTATCTGAAGGCGGATGGACGTGAGATCTCTGCTCAGGTTCCTCAGTTCCTCCAGGGCCGGCTCTGGAGGACGTTTCTCCGGAGGTGTGTCATCATCACAGATGCTCTGAAGATCTCTCGAAGAGATGATGCTGGTATTCGTCCCTGGGTAGAAAAAAATCAAGTCTATATATATGTAATAATATATAATCTGGACATACTACTCTCTCTAACTTTTAAAGAGAAATTGTTTTATGTCCAATCAGTGTTAATGGTAAAATGTAGACAGTTGAAGCAATAAATTCTTCATTGTGTTCTATATTGGCTGAGTTCTCCTGCTGCAAAATCTGTTGATCTTCCTGCATCCAGTGATGTCACAGCAACATTGCTGGTTTTAAGGAAGGACTACAGGCTACTTCAGCTTGGATTTCTGGTCTCCACCTCTGAGACCAACCTGTCTTAGCTTTATTTTCTGTACAGCCTAGCTACAGTCCAAAATTACAAACATATATTAACACTCAAGTTTGTTATTAATGTCATTAGAACTTCAAATGAGTTAAAATTTAAATAAAATAAAATGATGATAATGTTTTTATACCTCCAGTAGGTGGGTGAAGGGAGACTGTGACGCGGTTGCTCTTCTTTTTTGGAGGGAGACAAACGGCAACAGCTAGATACTGCAACACGAGGACACTGAGCCAGTGAGGCACAGCGCTGTACTGGCTGGAGCTGAACTGGATATTAGTGATGAACACCGTCTCCAACAGGCTGGCCACCATCAGAGCAAGGCTGACCAAGAAGAAAACATCTGTAGTAAACAAAAAACGTGTAGGGGTGAGAAATAAAAAGGCATCTACCTAAACTCCTTCATACAGGTTTAGACTCCCTCCTGTTCACTACTCTCTCCCAATGAAAGATGCCCGATACAACCTTCACAATGGTTGTTCTTTCCTGAGTACTTCCTTGCTTGTGTAGTATCAGCTCTCAGATGCACATCGCTTTGAATGAAAGTGTCTGCTAAATGAAATTGTCAATTGTAAGAGCTAAAAATAAAAATTTAATTATATCATTAGCGTCACCCACTCAAGAGAGGCGTTTCATTTCCGGTGACAGGCAGCAGGTCGTTCATGATGAGCAGGAAAACGGTGTAGCCCAGGATGAGGGTCATCTTGAAGGAGGAGCGGTCCACGCTCTGAGGAGGCAGCAGGAAGCTGAAGAGGTCCAGTGTGATGAGGAAGCAGCTGGGCAATATGAGGTTCACCACATAGAGGAGTGGCCTGCGTCTCAAAATTATCTTAGGATGAGACAAAAGTACAAAGCCTCATGGTTTTTGTCAGACTTAACTATACTGGTCTAATTCCTAATTTATGAGACGCTTGTTTTCCATGAATATTGACATCCTTCACTAGCCCCTATAAAACTTTCTCTGTTGTAGTTTCTGGTGCTTTTTTTGTGGCCCCTCAGATCTTTGGTGTCCCCCATGGATCTATCCTTGGTCCCCCTGTGTTCTCTGTTTACATGTTTCTACTGTGATGATTTTTATTTCTACCAAAGCAACATACACTTCCTCACTTTTTAGAACTTAATTTAAATATCCCAGAACATAAGGCTTTCATCTCATGAAATGTTGTTACATTGCTTTAAATTTAGCACATTTTTATTATGTGGTTTTTAATCACCTAAATGACTTTTTTGGTTTTTAATTACTTGATTACAGTGATGTTGGAAGGTTTTCAATGCAGGGAGTCTCCTGGATCTCCAGGTGGTCATTTGAGTTGGTCCTCGGCACAAACTGTGTGTGGTGTTAAACTTATGTTTAAGGTTATATGGTTACAATTAAAGTTATCTTCATGTATGTTAGCACTATCAGGTAAATAATGGGTGCATTCTCTGGATGTGCTGATAGTGAGTTTACTAAGTCCTTTCAGATTTTAATACGTCAGAGACACAGGACACATACCTAGCAACATCACTGATGACTCATCATATTGATTCAGGCTTGATTTCTGCTCCATGATGCTTCTTTTTAATTCTGACATTTGTCCATGTTGTCTTTTGTCTTCCTTAACACTGAAATATTTGGATCTTGATTAAGCGCCTTGCAATTATCTTTTGTGCAAATAAATAATTTGTAAATTTCAGAATGGTAGTGGTTGTATAAAAAAAAAAAAAAATCCCCGGGCTACGGAGACAACAAATATTAATCATATAATTAAAACTGACATAGCAATTCTACACAGGGATTCTTTAAGCTAACACAGCTGATATAACAGTGATTCTGTTCTTTATGTGAATACAGAAAACAAGTTTTAAAAACTTAAAAGTGCTCACCAAGTATTTGATCTCAGAGTAGCTTCCATCAGTTATCTCCAGGGTGGATGGAGCGATGTGGACATCAACAAGTTCCCACTCCCCTCTGGTCTGTATCACTTTTTTGGACTCTTGCAGGATGTCTTCAGCTGTGGTGCCTTGAATCATCCTTATGTCATCAGCTGAAATTAAATTGGGGGAAGGTTTATCAATATAAGATACCCAGTCTGTGTGAAGTGTTGCTTATGGTCTTCTGCAAAATGTAGAGCTAAGTTGTCAGCATAAAAGACAAGTTCATGGAATTTCAGGGCTGAAGATACTTGAATTCATTCGTTTAATCCTGCTGAAATTTCATTTCACTTTTCTGTCAAATATTTTGTGTTGTTTGTTTGTTAAAATGTGGTTTTAAAGTTTTGAGATGAGATTTTATTCTGTTGTGGTTGTTTTTTGGGCCGGCTTACCAAAGTGTAGATATGATCCAAAGGTGAGCGAGCAGCTTTGAAAATCGAAGGGGAAACTGTAGATTAATAATTTGCAGGAGCTGACCACTCTGATCGGCTTATCATCAAAAACACGACCTGTGTTGTATAAATAGACAAAGGGAGTTTCAGGAGAGTTGTTCTCGTCCATGCTGGAAAAGAATAGAATAGAATTGAAATTAAAAAACTGAGCTGTACATATATACTTTTAAAGAATAGGGTTCATGTACTGTAGCAAATAATTAATCAAAGCAACTAATATTTTAAATTAGGCACAGTTTAAAATCTTTACTGTTTTCAATGTTTTTGTAGTGGTGTTAATTTCATCAAAAGAAGCTTAATAAACCAATATGTGGCATGGCAACATAATAGCTACTAAATCTGCTGCCAGAAGAAGGCACGATCTATTGATCATGTGATTTCTCATTTTCTAAGGAAGGCTGAACAAGTGCACAGACTACTGGGCATCCTTTTAACTTACAACTCTGAGATGTGGACGTCTGGGACCCAAAGATTTTCCCGCGGGACAGAGACTCTTGCAGTTCCACATTCCTTCTTATCCCAGCTCAGTCCGTGTATGTCCCACTCCTAGAACAATACCAATATGATGTACAGTTTAGAAAATGCCAATCATATTTTTGATTACCTTGTACCTGTTATGACCGTTCCAGTGGTTTGGTCTCAATTAGTCCCATGTTTGTCAACTTGACCTTTGAACTAATACATGTAAATGGGGGAGCTGGAGCTTTTCTGAATAAAAACCATTAAAATGTTTATTTCTCACACACAAGCCTCCAGCACACAACTTGGCCTGCTAGCATCCAGCCTGCTAGGTAGATTACACTCAGTTTTGTGAGTCCGCGGCGTTCCTGTCCTGAGCCAGCTAGTTTTCTACCTGCTTGTCCTGAGTCAGCTTGTCACCAGACTTAACCTACAGCCAGTTCCTGTTCTCAAGTTGGCCAGATCCCTGCATGAAGCACCAGAAGGAATTGTGGATCTTGGCAACGCTGTGCCTCTCAGCTGCTCAGCTCTGCAGAGCCTCAGCTGCCCAGTGTCTTGGCCTCCCTGCCCCCCAGCGCAATGGTGGTTTCACTGCCCAGTACCCCAGCCTCCGTCTCTTCATTTCCTGTGTTGATACCATTCTGAGCTGCGGCAGTTCCCAGTTCCTGAGCTGCTGCAGTCATCACCTCTTCCTCCTCAGCTCCAGTGGTCACTGATTCCTTGGCTCCACCAGGACTCTCTGTCACCATCTGGTCTGTTGCCAGCACTCCAGCCACCAGTCCCCCAGTTCTCCATTCGAGGCTCATCACCTCCGGAGGGGTCCTGCCACCTTCGGTGCCGCTCTTCAGAGCAGCTCTAACTCGCTGGTTGTCCTTTTTAAGGGAAACTTCACTTGCAACTGCTTCAAAAATTTGCCAGGATGAGCAATTTAGTTTGACTCACCATGAAAGACCATGTAAAGTATGCCTTTTTGGATACTATTTCATACCAACAGAAAATGAATCAATGCACACAGTCAGTATGCTATTATCTGAAGTATGTTCTTTCATTTCATTTCTTCATCAAAGGTCATATGACACAAATATATTGGGTTTAGGTTGGGCTTCTCCATATGTCTCCCATAGTGTTCAATAGATCTGATACCAAAGTCTGGCACCACGAAGAGCATTAGAACATTGTTTTATAGTTTTTTTAGTTTCCTTGGTACCCTGACCAGTCTGAAGCAGACCACAAATTTCAGCCATTAAAGAACGCACCGCTGTGCCAGCCCCAGCTTAAATAGAGTTCTCTTCACACTCATGGTTTAAAGATGGTGCCTCCCTCCTCCGGACTATTCAGATTCCTTTCTTAGATACTGTGCCTAAAAAAATTAAACTATATTTATGACCCATTTTTAAAATTGTATGTCTTATGTATGTCCAATGGGATTGGGACTCAGAGACACAGACAGTAGATTTTAGACACATTTCTACATCAGTTAGTGCTTCATCAGTGCTCTGAAAACTTACCAGTACTTGCCATATGAATATTGTCAAGGATTGGTCTTTTTCATTCTGTGGATGAGATATATTGCTGATTATTAATGATGAATGAGATTTACTCTACACTATACTTAGTTGATAAAGTTACAGATGTTCATGTTTATGTGCAGTATGGATACATTAGCATGGTTACTTGACTCACCACTCCTATAATTCCCACCACAGTCATATCAATGGTTATGTTCACTGGATTTGAAAAGTCTTTTACAGGCGGCAGTAGTTTTTTAGGAAATAATTCCTTCTCTAGTGCATCAAACAAGGATTTGGGACTTGGACTGGCGCAGTTCAATGCTGCGACAAAGCCTGTGAAAGAAGAAATGTAAATTTGCAAGACAAATAAATTTATGAGTCTTTGTATTTGCTCAAAGACAGAACTATTTACATTATATATTCCTATATATTCCTAGATATTTATTGTTGGTTTTTTTCTTTAATTCTGTTATATTAAAAAACACCCACAGGTTTTTAGTCTTTTTGCTAAAATCTTGTTTTAAGGTTTTACTTAAAATCTTTTAACATAACTTTAACTTTTATAAACATCTCATGGCAGTTTTGTTTTGTAAAACTCCAGTCATATACAGTGTATTTCAAATCCAAGGCAAATAACAAATACATTTTTGAATGAATTTCTCAATTACTTTTTTCTTTACTGTTATATGAATATAAAGTGAAAATAAATACAATCATTCATTCAGGTTTATTTGGTAGATTTTTTCCTTCTGAAAATTAATCAGTTTTTAACAGATCATCTTCCTTTTTTATTTTGCTTTTTTACAAGGTTGTGAAAAGTCTTTTATCCTTACCGTGAAGCAGTGAAAAACAGGTGAAGACGAGCCCGACTGTCTTTACGTCTGTCATCTTGTCTGTGTCAGCTCGACCACTTTCGTAACCTGTCCCACCAATTTCAGGCAAAATGTCAACACTTTGAGCAAATGGTATATCTTGTTTCTGATTGGCTCAAAGCAACTCACACATTTTCCTCCTGAATTACGCACACGCAAGTCTTATTTTTCTAAACAGCAAAATTGTTGCAAAATTGAAGTCATTCAGGGAGGTCTGTCATTTGTGATATTGTTTTTTTTTTAAGTTTAAACACAATAGAAAAGATTTGAGAGAAAATGAAAGAAATTGTATAAGAAAATGTTGAATGTATGATGGTCAAAAAACATAGTGATGATGAAAAAGACAGACAAGATGATTTTAACTGTATTACATATTATTATTAGGAATAATAAATGCTATGTCTTTTCTTTTATGTTAGAGCTCCATATTTCACTACAAATGCAGTCCTGGACTTAATTTGCCAAAAGACTGAGGGGAGAAAAAGCAAATAGAAGAACCTAACGGCCCATGAACACAGTTGTCCTAAATACCTCCAGGACAGAGTGATTACCATAGACCAAATGGTTTGCTGAAATGTGCAAATATTTGTTGTCTAATTCCAATAGAAAAGTTGGCAGGACTTTCATTTATTCATCTAAAAAGAAATAGCAAGCAGCCAGCTAGTTTTAGCCCTAAAACACAGCTGCTGACGAGATCAGTTTGAAAGAAAATATACGACACAGTAAAAAGATTAGAGAAGGGGGATATAACTCAGTCTACAGGCGTGATCTTGCAACATATTACTTAGAGATATAAAGAAAACAACCAACCCTCAAGTTTCCTCTGTGCTCTGTGATAACTGACAAGGAACATGAGAATGCATGTTAGTAGATGAAAATTCACAAAATCCCCCAAAATATGAAATCACGGGTCACATTTTCTGTCCCAGCAGATGTGATGTGTGTGGTTCAGGCAGGACATGCAATCATCATCAAACCCACTGTGAGGCTTGCAGGAGTCAGGGTAAAGTAAAGTAAATAAATAAGCGGCAGTGATTGATTGGTAATTTGATATAGAGACGGTGTTTGAATTATTCCTGCAGGGAGACATAAATATAAGATAAAATTACTCTCATATTTCATACAATGTCTCTGCTTTCTAAGGCAAGGGTGCAACTCAGTCAACAAAGGCAGGTGAAGCTGAATGAATGCCCCCCACTGGGGCACCAAAAATTCTCTTTTGGATTCTGTTCAGTGTTTTGAACATAATCAATCCTCCTGACTTGATAGAAATGAACAGAAAAATACACACAGCCCATACTACAAACAACTACAACAACAAGCAACTATTTTCAAGGTGTAAAAATGGATAGATTACTACAGAGGACATTCAGTGTTTGATTTATCTTTAGGATTCATTTTACCACAAGCTGCAGTTCAAGGCCGGACTGCAAAGCTTCTGAAAGGGATACACTCAGGAGCTGAAGTTATAAATATCAATGGCACTGTAACAGTAATAGGAATCATTTCCAGAATGATGTTGATGTGCCAATAATGATTATTATTCCTGCCTGTTGTCTCTGAAGGAAGGAACAAGGAAGGACACCATATCAAGTGGTAGGTTACCGTCTCTATCCCTTGTATTTGCATTTTGACAAACTTATTCACAGTCAATTTAGCAAACAGCATCCATCAGTAAATAAATTAATGATCCTTTAAGTCCAATGCGCCGTGCCCAGGGCGCGCCTTATGTGAGCCAAACACACCTCAACAAAATGAACATATACAGTGTGCCGCCTTTGAGTAGTAAAGTTTAAACTGACTAGAACTGAAAGAAATTTTAAGGGCAAGGAGAATTACAACAAATTAATTTCTGTATATGTAGGGTAGAAATTATGGTGATTGCTTTGGTTTTAACAAGGGGGTATAACGTTTGCAGCATGTGCAGGGTCCTTAAACATAAAGGTAGGTTACTTACATTTTGCAAACAGATACTTAATTGCTAACTTTTAATGATGCCATTTTACCAAAATGTGAACAACTAAATGCATAAAAAAAATGGGGCTCATGTTGTAGCTTGTGGCACAACTTGCTGACTGAATCCATGCCAACATTATAATTTCTGTTCTCCTAAAGCAAAGACACACATGGAGGAAGGGTGGAGATTTTAAACACAGACAAGAAATACAAGCCCTGTCATTACACACCTTTGGTAACCACTCACCCACTTTATTTTTCAAAACATCAACCTATGGGAGTTATCTGTTACAGTCTGCACTGCTGTCTACTGTGTTGCTGAACCATACGCTCGTCTTCATGGTTTTAATATTTTTATTCAAATCTGACACTGAGCAACTTACTTGCTTACTGTGATGAAGAGCAGGCGATAGCTAAGACAACAGTGTCACACTGAATGCTCTAGTGGTCTATAACATAAAAAAAAATCAAAATCCACAAATATCTACAGAAAATTGAAAAGAATTGTCTGAATAAATAAAATAATATATCAAACAATCTACCATCCAAACTAAAAAGCAGGTCTATGTTCAGTTGTATCAGTTCAGGCTTCTCCTCACCTCATTTTATTCTGCTCCCCTTTCCTTCGCTCTCCGCGCCTCCTTTTTCTTCTCCTCTCCACGTATTGAGATGTTTTAATAGTGGCTAAATTTCACATTAGTGGCAAACAATGCTGATGCTCAGAGCAAACACCATCTTTACCTGGCTGTCAGACGTGGATCATATGGCTCCTCAGGGCGCTCAGTTGTGCATGTTACCTGTTGTGGCTCTGATAAGTCGAGTCGAAGAGGGAGGGGCAGGCTTGTGCGGTCTCACAAAATTAATCAGATCTAACAAATGCAGTTGTAGTAATTTCAGCATGATTTAAATTGAGATGTAACAAGATGTAACAAGACAGAAACAAAAAGTACATTTCAGAGCCTGTACTTTTTCATTTTTACTTGAGTAAATATGTCGAATCAGAGTTTGTATTTTAATACCAGTCTTTTTTTTATGCAAGTATATCTACTTCTACTTGAGTAAAGGACATGTTGACATTCTCTACCTTTGTGTAAGAGACTGACCAAAGTCTTCTTAGCTGAGTCCAGCATCTCCATAGGTTGCGCCATTGGTTGGTCCACAAAAATCCCCCACTCTTTGGCAGCTGAAGTTTTCACCCTAGGTGGCTGAAAATTGGCTGGGAGGTCATGTGTGTGTGAATGTGTGTGTGTTTAGGTTCATGCCAATTGGCTAAAAGGAGGCATGGCGTATTGCATAACAAGTAGATTCATGGGTTTGCACCAGATTTTGTGGAAAGGTTGGTCACAAGCTAAATGACAGCTGATAAAGTGATCATGACAAGGCTGTAACTTCTAAACAGATTCGCACACCATTGTCAAAATCGTGAGTTGTTAGTCGTAGACTCTTGTGGGAGTTTCATTGCGCTTATCAAAGTTAATTCTTCATTGGTGATGGTTAGCCTATACATTAGCCACGCCCCCTCATTACCTGTCTTTTTAGACACTTGTGGGAGTCACTGTTGGTCTAAGCAGAGTTTATTTTTCAGTGCTGTTCGTTTGCATTGCACACTTTACTTTAGTCACGCTCTCTTTAGTCACTCATGAAGGTTTATCACAGAGCCTCGCCACAGCTGTCATTGGTCTTGTCAGAGAGCTCCTCTTTGTGTGTATGGATGAATGCATATGCACATACATCACAATAGCTGCAAATCCGTGCTTGATTAGTCATCCTGTGGCCAAACAGGATGTTTGTTTAATATTGACAGTCTACATGTAACATTTTAAAATACAGGGTAATGTTTCAAGCATCTCAGAATCCTTTCTATATTTTGTACTGAAACTTCAGTTTGGCTCAACTTTTGACATGCATTAAAGAATGTTAGTTAAAGGACACTATAACAATTTTTCAAGTCTGGCTGTCTGAGTTTGGAAGGGCCCCAGTGTCATTACAAAATGCTCAGAAATGGCCCTGGTCACAAAGCACATGTGTTGTAAACAACACAAAGACATGCTTTATACTTAGACTTGTTAGGTGGCTACAAAGTTTAAGAAAGCAAACTTTGATTTACCTTCAGCTCGATGCAGACATTAGTTTTAAACTCATATTAAACAGTAAACGAGGTTGGACATGCACCTCACCTGTTGTGAATATCAGTCTGTCACTGTTTCTACGTTAGACCTATAATCACTTAGGAAACAGCATAAACAACATAAATAAAAAGGAAAGAGAAGATACAGAGCCTGAAAATAAGCCATCAGAAAAATAGCATCTCATCCAGAAGATATTACTGTGATATATTTGGCATGAAGACGAGGAGGATGAGAAAGATGGAAACTGGAAGATCAGTTGTGCAGATCAATTAAAACATCAACAATATCATTCATGTTACTTAAAACATCACTTCAAAAACAACATCAGTGTTCATGATAAAAGTACAGTGTTTAATGAAACTTTAGACTCAGGAAAAAAGGCAAATAGAAGAACTTGTAAAACACAAGAGAAGTGTTGTACTGTTTGTTAGAGTAGTTTAGATTTGTAGATTAGTCACTGGTTACTGTTGAAGCATGGAGATATTTGTTGCTTAACTGATAATGCAGAAGAAGATTTAACAGGAATTTCATGATAATGGTTTCAGAGCCTCAGAGCCCTGAATCATAACTGCAAACAAGATCAAGTAACACAATAAAACATTAAAATAAACTGTGACAGGGATGTAACATTACATTCAAATACAAAAGTTAAATCAACCTTTAGGTTTCCTCTGTGCTTTGTAATAATTGACAATATGATGAAACATGTTAATAAATAATAATTATGAAAAAAAACTCAAAAGCAGAATCAGGATGTGTTGTATGAGTTGATCCATATAACAATGATGGTGATGAAGCTGACTGATATGAAGAGGATGTAGAGGCCAAACAGCAGGCGGTCTATTATGAAACCCACCTGGATCCACTCCTCTGAGCCACTGCTTCTGCCCAGCTGCTGCTCCGCATGAAGGTGGAGGGCCTGGAGGTTCCTGCCCAGGCTCTTCAGCTCCTGCAGGACCTTATCCTCATCTAGTGGCCCCTTCTGTTCTGGACCCTCACTGTCCTCTGCCATCACAGAGGAGATGTTCATTTCTGTTGCAAAGGAGATGAAGAGAAGACTTGTGCAAAGATCTTTGTGCAGCTCATAACGCACATGAATTCATGAATAATTTACCCATAAAACCACAACCCAGGGGAGACATCCTACCTTGTGCAGCAGGATTTTGGATGATGGTGTCCTCTAGATATCTGGGCTTTGGAGGAAGCCGTACCAGACGGCCCAGGATGTGAAGAACAAACAGTCGGACCCAGCGAGGGACTGGAGAGTAGTGAGCGGAGCCACACAGCAGGTTGGTGACGAGGATGGTCTCCAGTAGACTGGCCACCATCATCCCCAGGCACAGCGACAGGAACACATCTGGGAAAATATGTATATATGTATAATGTATTAATTTCATTTGGTGATGAATGATGTAAATTTTGTAAGTCAAAACAACATTATTCATTGTCTTTTTTTCACATTTTCACATGGCAAGATTTCAAACTGGATTTATGGTATTTATACTGATTTCGTTGATCAGGGGGAATCTTACAGACTGCAGCTGGGCCAGCAACATTATAAGTAACCTAAAAGTACTGGCTGCAAGAGTCACAATAGCTACTAAAAGGGACTCTTGCACCTGTAGACGGTACTATCAACTGACTTAAGAGAGGTATGGTGTTTCCAGTGATAGGCAGCAGGTCGTTCATGATGAGCAGGAAGACAGTGTAGCCCAGGATGAGGGTCATCTTGAACAAGGATCGGTCCACAGCCTGGGGGGGCAGCAGGAAACTGAGGAGGTCCACTGTGATGAGGAAGCAGCTGGGGATCAGCAGGTTGACCACGTACAGGGTGGCCCTGCGCCTCACCGAGACCTGCAGTAGCGATATTGGCAAACCTCACTTATTATTTCTCTGCTGCTGGTGATAAGCTGTTATTTTCTGCAACACAATTTAAAACATGTGGTATGTGAGGTAAAAAAAAATATTTTGGAGTGCTTAATGCCTACAGTATTATGGTTTTACAGGCATTATTCATGTTCATATGACTATGATGATCATTCATCCTGACCAGGGTAACTATTAACCACTGTTACACTTAATATAATGCACTGATTGATTTAATCTTAACCCTCAAATTGTTTACATCCAAATTAAAGAGTAAAATATTTGGTGACATAGACTAAACTTTTGTTTTTGGATGACTTCTTAAAAGATTTTTCAATCTCATCTCAACATTGTTGCTGTGTGAGTGAATGAAACAGTAAAATATGAAGTATTTCCTTACAAAGAAGCGAATCTCTTCATAAAGTTTTCCATCCCCAGCCGGTAGTCGATATTTCTGCGATGTGAGGCCAATCAGTTCCCACTCACCAAGAGTTGACATCACCTCTTTTGAGTGTTCTAATATTTCCTCTACAGAGAGTGACTGGCTCAGCTGAATAGCATCCGCTGAAAGGAAAACACAATACAATCAAAGCTTTTGTGAGATACAAACCATTTGTAATTACATTAATTAAAAAGGATGCAACAAACATACCAGTCTAGATTATCTCAGGTATTGTTCTGTTAACAAGAAAAAAACAAGATTTGGATCTGTGTCTACTTACTACGGAGCAAGTAGGAGTTGAAACTTAAACTGCAGTTCTGGATGTCAAATGGAAACGTGTAGATGTCGAGCCTGCAGGAGCTGACCACTTTGACGGGCTGTTCATCAAAAACGAAGCCATCAGAATACAGATAAGTGTACGGGACAAATGGAGCAGAGTTCCTCTCCATACTGCGGGATGAGAATAGACCAGTAAATATGATTGGTAGAATACAAATGGCCATTTTTATAAAATACAAACATTTATAACATGTGAATCATGATCTTAAGAAGAGTGTTTATGTTCATTAGTTAACCTGCCAATGCAAATGTGTCTTCTGTGTGGGGATCAGTCAAGGTCTGGCCAGTTAACATATACCCACAGTTAAAGGGACAGTTCACCCAAAACTGAAAATTCAGTCATTATCGACTCACCCTCATGTTGATTGAAGGTCGGGGTTATTTTGTTAGTCCGCAAAACACTTCCGGAGTTTCACAGGAAAACAGTGTTGCAGAATCTCCCAAACAATGGAAGTGAATGGTTTTCAAACGTAAAAAACCCAACAGAATAGAAACATAAAATGGCTCCATACTGCTCGTCTGGTGTAATCTAAGCCTCCTAAAGACCCAACATGTCAAGTTGACTAAAAAAAAGTTATTTACACCATGTTTTAGCCTGAATCTTCACTGTAGATGCTTAGCTTGGAGAGCCATTCTCGTGCACATGCACACCATTGGGACATTAGGGGACTTGGATTATGCCAAACGAGCAGTATGGAGGCATTTTATGTTTTTTTTTCCCAGTTGTTTTTTATGTTTGAAAACTGGTCACCATTCACTTCCATTGTTTGGAAGATTCTGCAACACTGTTTACCTGTGAAATTCCAAAAGTGTTTTGCAAACTAACAAAATAAACCCAACCTTCAATCAGCATGAGGGTGAGTAGATAATGACTAAATTTTCTTTTTTGGGTGAACTATCCCTTTAAGGCTGTACTGCTCTACAAAGAATATGGTACTAACAATTCATTGATGACCATATCTGGTACCCAGAGCAGTTTCCTTGGAATTGTGATTGATGAAGAACCGCACTGTTCTGGGTCCCACCCAACAAACTCATTTCTCCATAACTGCAACACAAATCAGACACATACAGTATAAAACTAGGATTTAACAGTTGGATTGTTACAAGTAAACTGTGAAGCTATTGTAAACGAAGTACTTACTAAAGCTTGCCAGATATACGTCGTCAGGATTTGGGCCTTTTCATCCTGAAACAGAAACAACATTTGGTGTTATGTATTCCCTCCTCACTGGCATTTTCTTTAATGGAAAGTTGTTAAAAACTAAAAGCGATGACCATATTAGGCTCTGTGAAATGTTACGTTCAAATTCAATACTTAATACTTAATTACTTAGGGAACAAAAAAGACAAAAATGTAAAACCATTAACTCATAGAACAGAAAAAAATGGCATAAGTAAAATACTTGGCACCAGCACGGAAATTATGAGCAACAAACGAGGCATTACATGAAGTGCTTTAAGTGTCTTAGGAACATTTTCCCTATTACGATTTATTTAACCAGCTGAGTGGCCTGCTGTGCTATGTTTGAGGTGTTCAGGAGGCAGACACCTCCAGGATGTGTGCTCTTATGAAAGGTTAATGTACTGTCTCTTACCACTCCCAAGATGCCAAACAGGATGAAGTTCATGCTGACGATGGTGGGGGTTGACTGATCCATGACAGGTCGAATGGAGCTCAGGTTGAAAACCGGTCTGAGAGCCTCCAGCAGGGAGGGAGGGTCAGGTCGAGAGCAGTTCAGCATGATGGAACTGCACGGAGCTGCAGACGAAAGAAGACATTATGACTGTCAAAGTAAGACGAGATAAGATAGAACTTTACTAATCCCAAAGGAATTACTGTGCCAGAGATTGCTCCAAAATTACGAAAACAGAGAATTAAAACAATAGAATAAAAATAGAGAATTAAATCTGGAATTAAATCTAAAATATTAAGTGGAGTATAAGTAAAAAGCAAGCTAAATTAAAGTGAAATACAAAAGTACAATACAAAAGGAAATTACATTGAAAATAAAAAGTAATTCTGCAATAATAATAATAATAATAATAATAATAATAATAATAATAATAATAATATAGATATGGAGACTTCACATCGGCTGCATCAGCTGGCAGAAAATAAAGTTCTAAGTTCTTAAACAGCATAAGAGAGGCAAAAGATATAATGACAGTGAGTCAGCATGATTTGGCAAAGTTTTTTGCAGTCATTCATTTTCTAGTGTCATTAATTCTGGATAGAGATTCATTTTCTAGTCCGTGACCATGCCCCTCAAAAGAGTCCAGTTCCTATGTCATCCCTAATATTATTCAATAAATATCTATTTTTCCTCCTTTACTTTATTGCTTGCAGTGGCCTCAGTTTACAAATTATAAGGCCTGATAAAATTCAATAAATTCAAGTTTGATTACACTGACAATTGTATAGGAAAATGATTTAAATAATATAACTTAATTGTAAAATAAATTTTCCTTACTACTATTACGTATACTGTAATACATCAATGTATCATAGGAGCTGTACTTACCATGCATGAGCAAAGAGATGAAGAGGAATAGAACCTTAGAAGGCTTGACTTTCAGCGGGCAGCACTAAAAACCAGTGGTGGAAGAAGTTATTCAGATCCTTTACTTAGGTATTACTAAGACTACACTGTAAAATACTCCATAAGTAAAAGACCTGCATTCAAAACTAAAGAAATTGTATGTATTACCAGCAACATTATACTTAAAGTAAGGGTCAAAGCATTCACTCTGCAATGATGTTTTTGGAATTAATATTACTCCTGCATTAATGTGAATGTTGCATTTTACCGCAGTACATTATTATGGCTGAGTTACTTTTAACCTTTTTATATTGTGTTAAGTCTAGTTTAATGTATATTATTGCATCTCATTTTGTAGGTTTATCATATGATTACAGTATCACTGAGGAAAACAGCCCTGCTCTCAGATTTGTGACAATTTTCTAAAGCCACAAAAGAAACATAATCAGTTTATCAGTTTATCAGAATATTTTCAAATCTACATCTCCAAGTTTTAAGATACATGGTTTTCACTGGACATTGAATGGATATGAAAAAATGTAATATGAAGAGTAACTAGTAACAGACAAATGTAGCAGAATACACAGTGTAATACTGAAGTGCAATATTTGCTTTTGAGATGTAGTGGAGTGGAAGAAAGTAAAATGTAGCTTGCCTGAAAACACCGGAATCCCACAGGGTCCAAACAGTAGGAAACCATCATGTGATATCCAGATATAGAAGAAGCATTTTTCATTTAAGACCCAACAACTAAAGTGTAAAGGTTTCCAACATTAACAGGATCATGTGAAGTGATTTTTATGAGTGCAGATCTGCAGTCTGTACACTTTGTAATTTCTTTTTTTCCTTTTCTAAAATAAAACATTTAAATTTGACACAACAGCAGACAAAGATGCTGTTGAATGAATAATTATATCCTCTTGCTTAAAGTGCATATTCAGCTTTTAAAGCTTAAAGCTCTTAAAGCTTTACTTTAAACCTTTTAAATGTAGTGTTGATCTTCAATATAAAACCATATTGGAAAGAGTTTTTTTTAAACATTGGCTTTTTATGTTATTGCAAGTGGATACATATTTTATAGTTTGGATACAAGATACACTAGATTTCTGTAAGTATGGAGATTTATGTGTGGGCAAGGGACTCTGTTCCATTTAAGGGACATCTTGATGAAGCAGCATTCAATGATATTTTCAACAACAATGTGCTTCCAGCTTTGTGGCAAGCAGACCCGACTTCAACCCCACCCAAAACCTGTGGGGCAAATTGAAAGACTAACTTTGAGCCAGACAATGTCAACGCCCAACATCACCTCCTGACCTCATTAATCCCTGCAGCCATCATCCAAAATCTTGTTACTGGATGTCCACATACTTTTGGCCACGTGACAGATGATTTGGTCTGTCTGTGTGTGACACAACAAATTTTTGTTGCTGTTTTTGGTACTTATTTAATAATTTTACAGTTTTATTTTTGTAATATTAATCTAGAACAATTATCTCCTCAAAATGAAAATACAAATGTTACAGGAATTAAAGGGACAGTTCACCTCAAAATCAAAAATACATATTGTTCTCCTGTCCTGAAGTGTTGCTAATCCATTTAGATTTTTTAAGCATGAGTTGCAGAGTTTTGGTTATATCTGCCTGCCTTCTCTTGAATATAATGGGACTAAATGGCAGACAGCTTGTGGTACTCAAAGCATAAAAAAAAAAAAAAAAGAAAAATTCAAAACCAGTGTTTCTTTCCAGTTACTCAAAAGAAAAGAAAGAAAGAAAGAAAGAAAGAAAACAGATCCTCCTTGAAACTGCTCACAACAGAGTTTGTGGATTATCTTCGGTTCTGGAAAGAGACATTGCTGTAGAGTTTTTCAGATGTATTTTTTGGTGTTTTGAGCACCACAAGCTGAGTGCCATTTAGTTCCATCATGTTGGAGAGATGGCAGACATCTCTAAGGCAACTCACACCTGGATAAAGAGCGCTACTGCCCAACACAAAAACAACTGTCTATTGAACTGTTGTTGGCAAAGCATACATCAGTAAACAAGTTTAGTTTTCACATTTTTGTTATTTGGTTATGTATCTTTATCAACTCAATATATTTTAGTATTTGTTATGTGTTTATTTCAGTAAATTTTAACTGGAAGCTTAAAATTCTGATCATATTCTACAGTATATAGATGAGATGGCAGCTATTTTTTGTAGATTATTATTTTATTGCTATATTTTGGTCCCACGGAGCCATTGCTAATGGCTAAACTATATTTTCTAATTATATTGACTGTTGACTGAATAAATTAATAGAAACACAATTGAAACATGATTATTATGTTTGAAATGAATGTCAATCAAAAACTTTTTTTCAAGTCATTTTATTGTGATTACAGTGGTTTCCTCCATTTTAAAATGTCACAATGTAACACAAAACGCTTAAAACTACATCTATTTAATGAACTAATTTAATGTCCAATAGTGATAATATAACTATTTCTTATCATTATCAATAATACAATTACTTTAGACTATGTGTAAATATCTTGGCTCCATAACAAATCATCCAATCACATAACAATCTTCATGTATTGATCTAAATTCAACAAACATTTGAGTCTGTAGCTACAGAAATGGAGCCTCTTAAAGCAGACAGCCTACTGATGGTATGAGGTCACCCAGATTATCAGGATGGTAATGAAGCTGACTGATATGAAGATGAGGTAGAGGCCGAACAGCAGGCGGTCAATGATGAAACCCACCTGGATCCACTCCTCTGAGCCCTTGTTTTCACCCAGCTGCTGCTCCACCTGGAGGCGGATGGCCTGAAGGTCCCGGCCCAGGCTCTTCAGCTCCTGAAGGGTCTTGCTCTCTCCCACCGGGCCCATTTCTTCTGCAGGCCTCGCATCAGATTTTTGCTGTGCCGCCACCCCGCGTGGTTTCATTTCTGGTTTTTGAGGAGAAAAAAAGATTGAATTTTAAAAAATCAGTCATGGAAATACTTTTATTACATTCAATGATCCTGTCTAAATTTCTTACAAATACACTTTTCTGTTTAACTTACGCCTGATTATCCCTTATTCAACCACTGTAGAACTACATATAGACTTTACCTGAACCCTTTTGTTCTTTAGTCTTCTGAGGCAGGCAAACAAGAAAGCCCAGAAATTGCAGAACAAACACTTTGATCCAGTGAGGGACAGGAGAGAAGTTAGCAGAACTGCTCAGCAGGTTGGTGATGAGGATGGTCTCCAGTAGACTGGCCACCATCAGAGCCAGGCACAGAGAGAAGAACACATCTGGCAGAGACAGCGAACAACAGGGGAGAGTGTGAGAGAGAAAGTTTGCACTTTCAGATTTTTATATCTTGCTGCATATTCAGCCAGTTTTGGCACTTCACAGTACCTACACCAAATGTTCACGTATAAGATCTTTGGAAGCATGATTTTTCTGTCATCTCATTAAATATGATCGCCAAAAAGGTGCACTGAGGACCACATATCCACATCTGCCCTGCAGGCTTAAATTAACTGAACAGGTGAAAGGAATGAAGGATCAAGTTATTTGAAGTGGGGTTGTCTGAAGTGATTTATCATCTATAAATGCCAGTCAACATGCCCCCAGTTTGGAGAAACAGTAAGGAATACCAGCATGAATTATTAGCAATGAATTGATGTGGATGGGATTTAGGCAGTGTACACCATATTTAGAATGTATTCACCACTTTACCTTGCCCTCAGACAGTCATATCAGTCAAATATTGCTCTCTCTCTCTCTCTCTCTCTCTCTCTCTCTCTCTCTCTCTCAGCCAGACTCCTTTTGCAAAAATCAGTAGGTTTACTTCACAGAACACAGGAGTTGCTCGTTACTGCTGCCTTGATCTGTTTGATAGTTTTATGTTATTGCCTGACTATGGTGATTTTAAATGAACCTTTTTAAAACACTGAGGTCACAAATAATCCGAACTATCCCTTTAAATAGGGCTAGTCATTGATTTGTGTATGATGGTATCGAAAGAGAAGATTCATCATCATTACATCTTTACGCTCTTGATCAACTGAGTCAAAAGATGTATGATGCTCACATATGGTAACACAGCAACATATAAATACAGAGAGCTTTTTCTAAGACTGAATTACACTGACTTATGAGAGGTATGGTGTTTCCAGTGACAGGCAGCAGGTCGTTCATGATGAGCAGGAAGACAGTGTAGCCCAGGATGAGGGTCATCTTGAAGGAGGAGCGGTCCACAGCCTGGGGGGGCAGCAAGAAGCTGAACAGGTCGACTGTGATGAGGAAGCAGCTGGGGATCAGCAGGTTCACCACGTACAGGGTGGCCCTGCGCCTCACTCTGATCTGCAGAGGGAAGGACAAAAAACATGCTGGGTACCTTTTCTGTGCTCATTTGATTCACATTCCTCTGAAGGATGGACAAATGGTGTATGAGCTAGCTATTTTTATGTTTTTTATAGGTTTAGATTTTTTAGATAGGTTAAGAAATGTAAGCACAGGCTGGTTTCATCTGATTTCAGTGAGTGGCAGGAATTAAGAGCAACTATATAGAAAGAGCTGATCTCACTGATGGTTTTATTTGTCATGTAGAAGCAGCAGAATTAAACTGTTTCATAAGCAGTTCACTGTCCTTGTAGCAGGCTTAACTAATGCTTAATTCATTAAAGTCAGGGCTGCAAGGCTCTGGGACAATCTGCCCGAGGAAATAAGGTTAGCCGAGTCAGTGATCTTATCTCTTCTTAAAACATACCTTTATTGGAGAGCCTTCCCTGATTTTATCTATGTTTGAACTGATCTGCACTGTTTTAATGTCTTAAACTATTTTTACTGTCCTATTTTGCACTTTACTATTTTATTTTATCTGTTTTACCTGTTATCTGACTTTCGAACCTGTGAAGCACTTTGTAATGTGAATTTTGAAAAGTGCTCTATAAATAAAGATGATTATTATTATTGATGATGATTTAATGCATGAATTCATGTAGGATGTATCAGGAATTCCTGATGCTCACCATTAACAAATAATCAAGTCACTATGACATAATGTGATTAGCTCACTCTGACTAGATCATCACTTAAGAAATGTTAATTCACAGTTACTTCATACTTCATACACATTTAAATGCACCAAGTTACCTGGATTTCAGTTACATAAATGTTTATTAATGTAACTGACTGATTTTTTATTTTTTTTTTGGAAAATGCTTCATATTATGCCTTTAAGTATATTAGTTGTGCCCAGTCATATTTAAAAATGGTCATATGACACTTATTGTTCAGGTGTAGAATGAAGCAGAGTGAAATGACTTGGTGTGAGTGTAAAGTTTGTTAATGCAGTTCTGTGCTGTTTTAAACACTATACTGTGTTGTGAAATATTGTTGGTCCATGTACAGCATCTTTACTGTGGCTGCACAATTCAGCTTTTGAGTGGGACTGATATATTTCGGTTTGTTAGATTTGTGCAAGTCAAATGTTTTGGACAGAATAAAAAAAGTAAATAAAGAAACTGCACAACATACGCTTGCCTGCTTTCAACCCAAATATAACACTCTTATAATCTGAGCTTGAAAATCAATTTACCGTCCCTTTACTTCAATTTTTATGAACCTACGTGAAATGCAAGCTCATCAACGTAATGGTCACCATGTCCCAGGGTGTATTTGTGGGTGGTGATGTCCAGCAGCTCCCACTCCCCCATGGTGGTCATCACGTTCTTGGATCGCTTTGTGATAGTTTCCGCACTTTGACCAAGGATAATCTTTATGTCCGCAGCTGGGGAGAGAAGAATAGAGCAATATGTTATCCAGTAAAGTCAAGGCCAGTAAAGGCACAGGTCCACATTAGAGATTCATGAAATTTATAGATTGTTTGTAGTTTTTATTCATGCTTGTTGTTTAACTAGCTTGTCACTGTAGAGAACTGTAATGAGAGATTTGTCGCTCATGAGATGTGGTGAATTGCCTTACCCACGTGCAGGTAGGAGTTGAAAGTCAAAGTGCAGTTCTGTATGTCAAAGGGGAAGGTGTAGATATCAAGGTTACACGAGCTGACAACTCTTGCAGGTTGAGCATCGTGCACCCTCCCGTCGTTGTACAGGTACATATACGGGACAGGGGGCGCTGTGTTTTCATCCATGCTGTAAGACAGGAACAAACAGAGGAGTTTTGAGTTTGAGTAGTTCTGGCTCTTTTTCCTTGATTGACTTTTCCTTGGGCTGCCCCTGACAGTACATCCCTTTGACCAAAGTCACATGTTAACCAAGAGTGTCAAGATTTACAGGTGTGCTAACTAGTCAGTAGCTTGTACAAAGTAAGTTTGCATTTCAGAATTTACATGTGTTGACTCCCTCTTGCTGTTTAGAAATCCCATGAAAAAATAAAAAATAATATATCTTATAATTTATCTTACTGCACTTTGTCATAAAGCAGGGGTGTGTGTAGGTGCTGGCCACCTCTGAAATCTGATTGGCCACTGAGTGCTACACCATTATCGTAAACTATGATTGGCTCTCTGCCTAGCGGGAGGCAGGACCTTAGTTTAATCCAACGGACTCACAAGTATTTTAGAATTTGCATTGTCTTCTTTCATATGTTCGTATGCTTTTAATTTTTTACAAGTTTAATTTAGTTTATGGTTCATTTTACAACATAGGATGGTATAATGAGATGTCTGTTGTTTTTCCATTGATGTTACTTACAAAACAAATACCATATACAAAAAACTATGAGTCTCAGAGCCTAAAAATCAAGGTACAATCTCTTTTTGAGGACTTAAATGTAAAGTATGGAATCTTTTTATTATATTTGTATGGTGCCACTCTGTCGTGTTGCTATTGGTAGGACTATTTATTTGTTATATACAATTTTTAAACGTTGGAATCTAAGTATGCAGGCATATACATACTTAATGATAATGATGATACATAAGTCAGTGTCGCGCATGGGCACAGCTCTGCCATAGGCTGTCATTGTTGTTCAAAAACAAATGTAGGCACTGACTCCCCAATGCACCAAATGTGTATTAATGCACTGCAAAATATTTCCAAAATGTATTATTTTCTCTTGTTTGAGTAATGGTTGGTAAAAACTACCATGTCCAGCTGTTTTGGGAAATTATTTAGCCTTTGAAAAAAAGATAAATAAAAGAGAGTAGAATTGTAACCCTTTTTATGTCCTTTGTAGAAACAGACTTCCTACAGGGTAGGAAGCTGGAAAGTTTTGCAAGACGGACAAATACATTGTTAGTTTGAGTCTTTTTTATGGGATTTGTAGAAAATAAATACAGCATAATACCAGCCTTAATAGATATATTATAAGAGTTTGCTAAGATGCCTCTAGTGTTCTGTACATGGTTTGATGTATATAAATGGTCGATGGAACTCACAATTCATTTATCACGATATCTGGCACCCAAAACTTGTCTCTGGGAAGGGAGATCTTGTTGCTGCCGCACTGAACTGCATCCCAAGTGACAAGCTCGTTCATCCACCACTAAAACAACAAAGGTGATGTCAAGAATAGCCTCAACATATACAAAACATTATCCCACAATTATCCGTACTAACTGAGGAATTTGGATGACTGCAATACTTACATAATTTAGCCAAAGGTAAGTGAGCAAGAGTTGAGCCTTTTCATCCTGCAAGACAAGGAAAGCTGATGACAGTGTTGTCTAATGTGTTTTTTTTTTTTTTTTTTTATGACACCTTAAAGGAGTCTCAGTGGAGCACAGAAAGACAAGGAAGAGGTTTACATTTAGTTGAAAACATCTCATCTCATCTAAAGAAGTAATTGAATTCTGCTGTTCCAGGAGATCCGAGGTGCAATATGGCATAATGCATATACAGCTCAGTGTGCTGTATGAGAGCTGAACATACCACTCCTAGTATCCCGTACAAGGTGAAGTAGGTGCTGACATCGGTGCTGACTGTCATGTTCATGACGGGTCGTATGGCGCTCAGGTTAAAGAATGGAGCCAGAGCCTTCAGCAGGGCCGGTTGGTTTGGCTCAGAGCAGTTCACCTCAATTGCACTGCACAGGGCTGACGAGAGGAGTCAAAAGATTAAAAGTCCAGTTGTGAACATGATTTTCAACACAACAGCAGACCTGAAACTAACTAAGTGGATGAAACAAATATGGAGATTGTCTCATCTTTTGTTTCCAATAATTATTGAGTTTTCAGTGAACTTATTTCCAATTTAATGCACGATACAGAATTTAACTATTCCAGTATTTGGCTAATGGTATTGTGCATACATTACATGTTTTATATATAATATACTCTATATTCTAATGCACTTTTTTGGCTCATTACTGATATTTGCAGCCTTGTTGGTTATGTTTTGTGAGAACATTAAAACTTTTTGATGTGAGTAAGACCTGCACATTTTATTTTTCAGTACATTAATAAGACATTACAAGCTGTGCTTTGTATTGAATTGGACAAAAACTAAAAATATTATGTTCTTTATTAGAGAGTAAACGAACACAACTATACCTCAATTAGGCACCATACACCCAGGGGTACATTATTAAGATGTAACAAGCTGTATGTTGTACCAAATTGGACAAAAAATAGAAATATTTTCACACTATTATACCTTTTATCAGACTTTCTTAGAAAGTAATTAGAGACACAATACAGCAGTACTGTAAAAAAAAGTGTATTATTGCTTACCATCAGACCCTTATTAGGGTTTATCAGAGGGTAATGGTTTCTAATTACAGTATTATTTAAGTGTATGTTGTCTTGCTTGCTGTCAAAATTACAGTTCTGTTATTGTATGTCCCTAATTATCCCCTAAGAAGGTTTAAAGCTCTAATGCTGTCTAATAAAGAACATATTATTTCTAGTTTTTCTTTGCCTTGATATTAGTGTACTGTAAAATAAAGTGGAACCAATACTCAATACTGTGGTTTCCAAAAAGCTTACCTGGTAAGAGAATAAGAAACATGACCAGAGGGGGTCTGACTGGAGGAAGACACTAGAATAAAACAAAAATGTTTCAACTTATACAGCTACAACATTAAATCCAGAATCATTATTTGCAGAAAAGATTTATTATTATTTCTTGTTACTGACAGACTCTTTATTTAGGCTTGGAAATAACATGTAGACTAAGATACTTTACCTTCAGTGTAGTGTCCTTGGAAGTCATGATGTCCAGACTCCAGTCTTTATCTTTCTACACTTGTCAGATGAAAAGCAGCTTCTTGAAAACCTGCTCAGCACACGTGATAATCATCACACTCATTTATGCCAAAATTTTCTTTTGGTTGTCAATTGTGTGAATAACAGTCTCTACATAGATTGCTTAAAGTATCCATAAATAGCCACAGCAAAGGCATGGCCACGACTTACCTGGAAATCTAACTCTTGCAAGACTAAATTCAGCCTTAGTGGCCAAGATATACATAGTGCTGCTGCAAACTGAGCGTGATGTGGACGAACCTCCGGCAAATGATGTGGGAAATGGAAAACTCTGCAAGGCAGCTGCTTTCCCTGCAGGTGGTTTCATACAAAACAAAGATAAACCACAGTTAGTGTGTTGTGTCACAGTTTGTGACTTGCACATGGCGCAGACTGACCACGGCGGCTTTATTGTCACACCTGTTGGTCGTATGCAAATAAACAGTGGACAGCCTGTGAGAAACAGGTGTCCTACGTTGTCACCTGAAATCTCCTGCCAGCCAAACATTTTTCTTTTTATATTTATGCTGTGTATCAAAATTAAACAGATCAAACAAACCATTTATGTTATATAAGTGCTAATTAACAAGGTGTCATAATCTGGTACTCCTCTCCCTCATACATATAGACCCATTTTTGTCATTTGAAGAGGGGGAATGGACATCTTTAGAGGGAGACAGCAGGTCAACAGTATATGTGCTACAGAGAAGCGGATATATCACCTAAAAGTTAGGAAGCTGAAAAGAAAAGTCAGATGCACCTCAGCACTGTATGTCAAGTTTTTCTAGTCATAAATCTGTAATAAAGACTGTGTTTACTTGACCCTGCCATGAAGTTGGATGTGTCCCTCCTATTAATATGATAGAATTATTATTTATTATATTTTTTATATTTAAAATGCTCTTTAAGGGGCCCACTGGTAGCTCAGTGTACTAAGGCTGTAGTCCTCATCGCAGCAGCCTGTGTTTGATCCCAGTCCGTGGCCCTTTGCAATATGTCGTCCTCTCTCTCATCTTTTTTGATCTCCGTCTGTCTTGTGCATTGTGGGCAAGAGGCCCACAAAAGAAAAAGTTTGGGTAGTTTCACACAGTAGCCTATATTATGGCCATTATCATGCTCCATCATATGTCATAGGTTGTTGCAGCAATTTTTGGGTTAATACCGTTTACTGCAATGATTCGGTATAAAATTTAACCATTTTTGACCACTCGAGAATTGATAAAAATTGTGAAAATCCTTCCAAAAATACCACATTAAGACACCAAGACCATGAAGAACATGACAGAAAAATCCAGGCTGTGATGTAGTATCAAAAACCTTCAACATTTTGTGATTTACATACATATAAGGTGAGCATGTCTGTGAAGGGGAGACCTATAGAACCCATTTTCATTCAAATATCTTGAAGCGTGAAGTCAAGGGACTAAAACTGCCAGAGCGGTTCGTCCCACAACAGTTTTAACTTTTGAATGTTATTCAGCCTCCTTCATGACAAGCTAGCATGACATGGTAGGTTTCTCAGGTCATCCAGTTTCATATGATACCAGTAACCCTGAGCTCACTACAGCCTCTAAAAGACAGACTTGTCAGCTGCTGACATGTTCTGCTGCTCTCGCAGGGTTAAAGAGGCAAAGCCTTACACATGGCAGAATGATGCTCTATAATCTGCTTGTGCAGTTCTAGTATTTATTTTCAACAAACTTTGCAGAATTACTGCTGCCAGAAATAGGCTAGCCCAAATGTACAAACATTTTCCCTCACAAAACTGTACATAATGAAAAAATAGACTGATCTAGATTGTGCTTTTTTACTGTATTTTTTCCTCTGTTTTTTGCTTTTCATTATCATAGGGTTTGTGTCTTGGCAAACAGCTCAGATAGGTGTAGTACTAGCAAAAAAAACAAAAACCCCCCGCCCAAAAAACAAACCTTAATTCTCAAAGACTTGAAGACACCAACTCCACTGTGCTTCAGAAATTAGCTGCATGACATTGTTTACACACATGCAGAAAGTGCAAAATCTAATAATTCAAAATGTCAGCATAAATAGGAAGAATCCTGGGTCCATTTATGTAATATCTGGACTCAATTTGACTGCAGTTGTATGTGTGTGTGTGTGTGTGTGTGTGTCTAAGTTTCACTGCTTCATCAACTGACAGGACTTCATTGTCCGAATTAGTGCCACATTTACACATTAATCAATTAATCAGGCCAGTTTATTTGAAAACAGAAAATATCCACAATTTAAATCACAAATACATTTGATGTAGTGCTTATAACAACTTTACTTATCTATTACATTGTTTACATTCTGCTTGTAAGAGGGTTTATTTAATGCATTTGACCAGACAAATTTATTAACAAATTAATATGTTAAAGACAATTGTCAATGAAGAATCTAAAAGCTTGTATGAACTTGATTATTACAGAAATGTGATAGAATAAAATGAAACAGCACGACAGGAGGGAAAGTGCTAAACAATTTGATAAGATGAATGTATACATAAAATATCATTAAAACCTTGAGGATGAAAACAAAACAGTTTGAGACAAGCATGGTTTTCCATATAATTAATAAAAAGCTGACTGTGACAGACGACAGTTGCCTTTAATACAGGCCTCACAGTGATCAGGCTCATGGGGACTTCTGACCTCAAGTTTTCGAGTAGGTTTGTAATCTTCATTCCAGCATTCACCATAGAATTTCTTTCTGATGCTGAGCACCAGATTTTCCAGGAGGATGTTGATGTTGTCCGGTTCGATGTCGGGCTCCTCCATCGGTGCTTCGCTGCACTCTTTGCAGTTCTGACGGAGGCGCTTCACCTTGACGGTGCCCTCCCCGTATGACAGTTCCATGTGGAAAACCACCTTCACCCAGTTGACAGGCCACGGTCTTGAACACCAGCTGCACTGAAACCTTGAAAATGACAGAGAATCCAAGTTTTAAAAAAGTCTGAACTGGCCCTTCTGAAATTCTAAAAAACTGACGACTGACCAAACTTAAACTTGAAAAATGTAGACACACAACCAGTAACACTTTGGTAAAAATAAATTATACAATTGGGTTTAGAAATCAGCAACCTAACCCAAATAACTGACTAAATAATTTTGTTAAATAATGTTGCCAGTGAAAAAGGTAAATGGGATGAGAAAAAGAAATTTGATGTCACCTCGGCTCTGATTATCACATAATGAAACTTGAATTCTTCTCAAGTTTTGCCAGTCTAAACCTTATAGGCCTCATCAACAGATGTTAAAGCCTAGTGAGGTTATTTCTTCTATTCTTCTTTTATTTCATTTTCTTAACTATAAGTTGACCCTTATCCTAATAAATAAACAAGTCATGGATGAGAGCAACCCCTCCAAGTATAATAACCACTCCAGATTAAGGAAACGTACATCGCTGTTTAGCTTTTAAGAGCCCAGATCCTCATGGCTTGTCAAGTGAGCAGTTGTGTCTTGGCGGATCAATGATCAGCATCGTTACATAGAAAAAATTAAAGAAATATGGGTCCTTTCAGTCTGTCTCCATCAACGTGTACAAACCTGACAAAAAACTACCTCACTGAATCTTTAGGCCTCGCATTTCTTGTATATCTGTCACTTTCGTTCTGCTGGCAGTTACGAAACTACAGGGCGTGTCGACATCCATACTCTCATTTGCTGTATCAGTTGTCATGTTATTACATTTTATGTACTATTTTATGTATTTTCTCCTTCTTGTTAATTGTATTTCTTATATGGAAGCTCTTTCTGTGTGAAGCACACTGAATCATCCATGTACGAAATGTATTATATAAATAAATTTGTGAGATGTTGAAAAAAGGTCACAATTTCAACGCTGATTCGTCTTTCAAAATCAAAACATAATTCAACGTTGACACAAGACCTAAATTCCCCTGTGTTGAATTCACTATCTTTCTCCAGAATCACTTGTAGCAGCTTTAAACAGTACATGTAAATATACATGTACGTATACAACGTTTAGAAATCTAATATATGCACTATACTATATTAAACTCACAAATTTAATGCTGGATATATTGTTACACACCAGCTACAATCATTAACAGTTATACAGCACACTGACCTCGCACTTGTATGCCAAATATACTCCTTCCAGTCCAGATCTGGGCAGCCAGGCTCAATACTGTCATCAAACTCCAGATCCCAGAAGTCTTCAAGGTCCTCTGCTTTAGTCTGGAAGATTGTTTTCCACTCCTTTTCTGCCATCCTGTCAGTGTCAGTGGTGCTGGAGGATGAGAGTGAGCTCTAACAGCTGATCTGTACAGTATATAAACAGCTTGTGAGAATGACTCATCATTTGTTGGCGGAGAGAGTTCAGGGGAAATGAAACTTAAAGGTGGTTTTCGAAAGGTTCGGGTTTAGTTTTGTACAATGAATGGAGATGGGGACTGAGGAGTTATGGAAGATGTTAAACATATATAGCGACTGATTGCCTAATAGAATATATGCAGAATACAAGGCAATGGAAGGCCCATGTAATGAAACAGTAAAAGCTTTGTGCATCTTCAAGTGTTTCATCAGACTGCAGCAGAAATGAAACCGAAACATTTTCCTGGAGTTTTCACGCAGCATTGCCACCTGCTGATGTTATGCTGCATCACACTCTTCTTTATCATCCAGGCAATGAAAACACACGGTAATTTTTGTCAAAGTTGTCACTTTCAGAAAATAACTTTGGAGGAGCTGGCCTAATTTTACTTAACTGTAAGTGACCTATGTCACTATTTCCATATGGAGAAATAGGCAAACAGCAGGGTTATAAACTAAACTAAAAACCTTTTGGTGTGTAAAAAACATCTGAGTTAATTGAAATAAAAATACACACTAAACTTTAGAAACAAGAAAACTAATCGAAATGGTATTGTGCACTTAAAAAACTAACAATAAAATAAATACATTCAGGAAATGTTTTTAGTCAACTGAAAGTTAAAATTTCTCTCATGAATATATCACACACATGAATTGTGGGGAAAATCTTACAATAAGCTACACAAAACGTGAGTAGTTACGAGGGAACAAGTGAGGAACAATGTTTTCAGTGCAGGACTTTGACTTGTAGAGTATTTTGTAGAATTAGTACTTTTTAATGAAGCAGTGTGAGTGACACTCTGTTCCACCCTCATGATTTTGCTGCTTCAAACAAACTGCTAATGCTGCTGCCAGTATATCACTCTCCATGTAGCTTCTTTTACTAACAGTGAAGTATTATTTGTTATTAAAGTATTCCACTGTTTAAAGACAGTTACCTTAGTGACTCCAGTACACATGTTCTGAGTGTTGATGTTTCCTGACATTTAGTGCCATATTTACACATCAAATAATAAATAAATCTGACAATTTATTTGAAAACAAAATACCCATACTACCAATCACCAAAAAAACCCATTTATTTTGTTGCTTTTATAAGCTTTATTAATCTTTTACATTTCTGTTTGTAAGAAGGCTTGCTAAATATATTTGAACAAATTAAGCAATTAGCGTCAACTGACTGCCAAGAAAAAATAAATATGAACGCTTGTATGAACTTGGTATTTACAGAAACAGTGCAGTAAAACAGAATGACTGCAGGGAAAACATCATTAAAACTCACAAAAACAGTTTTGCCTTAAAATTATCAGTCATGTTACAGATGCCGTGACGGCAGCCCTCACAGTGGGTCGGCTCATGGGGACTTTTGACAGGCACGGTTGCGTGAGGTCTGTACCCTCTGTCCAGGTCTTCATGGTAGCATTTTATTCTTATCTTCTTCACCAGGTTCTCCAGGAGGATGTCGACGTTCTCGGAGGTGATGCTGGGCTTCTCCATTTGAGCTGCGGTGCACCTCTTACACTCCTGACGGAAGCGCCTGACCTTGACAACACCCTGGCCGGATGTCAGGCGCATGTGGAAGACCACCATCACTCGGTTGGAAGGCCAGGTTCTCCCACACTTGGTGCATTTGAACCTTGAAAATACAAGGGGATAAAAAAAAACCCAAAAAAAACCAACAACAACAAAAAACAAAACAAAAACAACACTCAGTAAAATATAGACTGTTTATATTCATGTGCTGTAACTGTCATTTTCACTGACATACTGTACATGTATAGAAACAGTCTGTATGACTTTAACATTTGATCTTATTTACTTTGGATTCCACTACTGTTTTTATTTATTTCTTACTACATTTCCCCTTTCCCTGCCACTGTTTGTCCTGCTGTGTCAAATTGAATCTCCCCTACAAGCGATCAATAAAAGTGCATCTTATCTTAAGTTAAAGACCTGGTCAATAAATAAAATGGCAACCAACTAAACTTACACTGAAAATCTCAAGTTCCAGCAATAAACATATATCTTGAAGTGATGCTCCAGAGGAAGAAATTAATTATAATTATTATAATTCTATAATTGGCTGATGCAATTAAAAGAAGCCCATAAGACTGAAGCCAGTTAAAAAATGTTGAAGGAAAGAGAAAGAGCCATTTTATGTCACCTACTTTCTGGCAGGAAGATGAAGCCTTATTAAACTTTGGAGCTTAATTTCTGTTTGTGATTCAAACTCAGCAGCACAGCGACATCTGGTGGTTTTCACGACATATAGCAGACTTATGAGATATGTGCAAAACCGTATTTCTCAATTATTCTCCTCTCTTCTTATCCTAATGTGCCAATCACATAGTTAAGCTAAAAAATTGTGAAGCTTCAGTTATGTGTTTTTCTTCAGCTGACACAATGCATGCAGACAGTTGACTTCACAAGAGTGAAACAAGCTTCTGCATCAACCGCCCATCTTCACTTGTTAAATAATGAAACCAGATTTCTTTCTCTGCCATTCAAGTGTCGTCATTGTAAATCTTATGGATCCTTTAGTCCAGTTATCTGAGGTTAAAACCTACCATTATGGTATTTCTTCTCTCAGCATCTCTTTAACTGTAAAATAACAGTTTTTGTCACACTGGATGTGGCATTAACTTACATTCATTACCTTAACTCTAACCTGACCCTTATTATCTTAACCAAAAATAAGACTTTACCCTAAAACTTAAAGGTTTACGTTGTTGAGACCTTTTTGTCCCCAAATCACCAAAATGTGAATGTGTGAACAGATATTTGTCCATGCAACTTAAACAGCGAAAGCTCATACACTATCATACATACAAACCTTGAGAAACTTAATGCATCCACTATTTTACAGTCGATAATTACTTATTAGTCTGTTTCTATACACCAACTACAGTGATCAACAGTTGTCCAGCACACTGACCTTGCAGCTGTGTTCCTGATGTACTGCTCCCAGCCCCGGTTTGGGGAGTCAGGCACAAGAGTATCATCAAACTCCAAACGCCATGAGTCTCCTTTTTGAAGATCGTCTATTTTAATCTGGAAGAGGCTCGTCCAGTCCGGTTGTGCCATCCGGTCAGTGTCAGTGGCTGAAGAAGAGAAAAAGCTCTGACAGCTGATCTGTACCCTAGGCTATATAAACAACCTGTCAGAATGACTCAACATTTATGGGTGGAGAGGCCTTACAAATAGAGTGTGTGTAGAAAACAAAACTTAAAAGTGGTGTCCTTAAGTTTTGGGTTTAGTTTTGGGAATTTGTTGAACTAGGAAGATTAACAATAAATTATAAAACATTAATCATTATTAAAGTAACTAATAACCTAATATAATATTTATGCACAGAAATGAAGAGAAAGGGGGGTCCATATAATAAAAATGTAAAGGTTTTGTGCACGTTTTTCGTCAGACTGCAGGAGAAATGAAACAGAAACATCCAGTTGTCGTGCAACATTGCCACCTGCCGATCGTATGCTGCATTACACTCTTCTTCATCGTCCAAGCAGTGAAAACATACAGTATATTTCCTATATTTTTAGTCATAGTTGTCACTTTCAGAAAATAACTTTGGAGGAGATGGGCTAATTTTATTTAACTGTAAATGACCTATAATGTCATGATCATTTCCATAGAGAGAAACAGATAAACAACCAAGTTTTCATAGTTAACTGCAACTAAACTACAGCTGAGTGTGAAAAAACATCTTAGTTAAAATGACATTAGACTTTAGAAAAAAATGATTTAAAAATTATATTTTGTATTTAAACTAACCAAACTAAAATAAAAGACAAATATACAAGAAATGTTTTACTTTTAGTTTTTGTCAGCTTGGTCAAATCTGTCAACATAACAAGCATGAGGGGACATTGGTGCAGAGACTCTTATGTCAACATGAATATGAGTCAATTGTGTCTATAAATCTATTCTGAACTGCTTGAATGTTGCCTCTGACAAATACCCCTCATAATATATATATGTATAAAAAGCTAGAAGTCATACTGAAACTTATAAAATCTAGAGCAAAACTAAACATCCGGAGTCTGGAAAGTAACTGAAACTGAACCCAATTGAAAACAAAAACCTAAAACTGAAATGAAAATAAAAACTGATGAAAAACACAAACTATAACAACTCAGATGAACAGCTAACCCCAAATTCTGTTCTGTTCTGAAAATGCATCATTTGAGATTAAAAGTGTTTATCAGGCTTGATTATGCAATGAATTATTCTTATGATGCAGATATCTTGGCCTCCCTCCCTATTTGCATTCATTACCTGGAGTCACATTCAGCTATCAGTGATGGAGCAAAAGCAAAGGGTGCTTAACATGAAATAATAAACTCATAAACCTTTATCTCTTCTGGGATAATTATGCATGTAGACACTTGATGTCAGCAGCTCATCGTAAAGAAGCAATAAAATAATAATTAAGGTCTAATGACTCATTTACCTCTTTTGCATGTTTAATTTTAGAACAGAGTAATTCAATTCCTGCTATTTGTAATTTGTACCTCATCAAGGGCCTGTAGATAATGATGATCAATACTGAATGAATCACACTGTGCTCAATTGCCTCAATATGATCAGACGTGAAAAGGCTTTTCCCACCCCTTCTGTTGGCCCACAGTCCTCTAAATGATGATCACCCGAACACAGTGTTTACCCCTCTGGCTTTTTAATTGATCTGGAATTCAAAATGAGTAATTTTAATTATCCTAATATATCTTAATTTAGATTTTAAACAAAATCGTTGGATTTGTCTTGAACTTGAATAGCTGGTGTAGGTCAACACAGATTTAGCTACAATACATGTTGGATGGTATATCTGCAGTAATATGTGATACCTGATATGAATAAAAATAGGTACAGTGTAATGTGGAAAAAAACACTTTACCTTTTCATTTTAATTAAATGTCATTTAAAACCAACCTTCATATCTTGGACAAATCAAGTGAAGATTTTCATGGTGAGTATGTGCCAGGACACTGCTATACCTGCTGCTATCAAAGTCAGACATTGATTTTTAAAACCATGAAATCTTTATTTGCTCCTAAAATGATGGCATTTTGCTCTTTTTAGCCAGTTGAGATACCTTCTGGTTTAAGTGCAGTTGAAGAGGACTTGAAATCAAGGGAATTCAGAAATCATTCTGAAAATTGCAGTGACTTGAGGCGCTTGGATAGCTCAGTTGGTAGAGCGTACACCCCATGTATGGAGGCTGTGAGTCCTGTGCAGCAGCCGTGGGTTTGACTCCCACCCATGGCCCTTTGCAGTGTGTATCATTCCCTCACTCTCTCCCCCATTTCCTGTCTGTGTATATATATATATATATATGTATCTTCTCAAATATCAGTGATAAGTTATTGAGTAGGAGGAAACAAAAGTGAACAGGATCAGGTGGAGGGAGCAATGTGAAAACGTCTCATATCAAGCATATTTCAAAATAAGACTAATGAGTAAAAACATCACTGAAGCACTGAAACAAAGGCTTAAAAAACCCAAACAAATACCAAACAAAACAAACAAAAAACTGGAGGATGCAATGTTAAATAAAAATAGTGATGAAACAGGCCCAAATTTCTTAACCCAATGTCAATTTACTTGCATTTTCTGGAGCTTTCAAATTGAATCGTATAGTGTCTTTCATAAGTTGTAGGAAAAGAGATAACTAAAAGGTGAATTGATTAAAATAAGCTTTACAAGATCTTTAGAAAACTCTGGCACAAATAAACTAAAAAATGCCTAAAAGAAATACCCCCCTAATTACAGATTACAGTATCCTTCTTCATCTTTAACGGTCTAAAACCAAACTCTTATTTTGAAAGAGGGAACTCGTACGTCGCTATGGTTACGGAAACAACTCTACAAAGATTAGTTTACTAGCAACGGCCGTGTCTAGAAGGGAAACCCAGACGCGCGAAAGATCTCGCGAGAATGATCATTTTAACCCAAACTATGATCTTTCTCTAACCCCAACCAACTGTTTTCTGACCTTAAACCTTCCCAGATCTTAATCACAGCGTTATAAATTTTATCTTTTTTTTTTTTGCACAGTAGACGATAAAGGAACACCGAATGCAAGTCTCGCGAGAGTTTCCCAGGCTTGGGTTCCCTTCTTGACTCTACAGTTAGCAACACGTCTGCTCCTCTGTGTCCTCTCTCTTGTTGTAGCTAGCGTTATTTTATTGCCATGCGATGGAGGGGACAGATACATATCTCATACGACCGAATCACCAGGACAAGTGAGTTCAAGTGGTTTAATGTCATTTCTAGCAGGTGAAGTTGGCTTTTAGCTAACGATACAGTTTATAGCTAGCTAAGTTAGCCACCATTGTAAGTGTCTTCGAGTGTAACTACACTTGTAGTGTAGTTAGATTAACGTCAAATTGGCGTTAGTCTGACGCTAAATAACGTGGTTATGTTTTCAAATGAAAATATCTGTCGTCAGGCTGATAGTCGTGATGGGTCAACGTGAGGAAAAGTGTCACCAGCTCTGTGCTAGTAAATTATGCTGTAGCAGTTATGTGATAACTAATAGACTATATTTTGGCTGCACTGTTCTCCTCGTTTAAGTGAATAAATAGGCTATACCAGTGTTTCCCAAACTTTGATGTTTTACAGCATTCCTGACCATTTTTACTGCCATATCTGTATCAACTTACATTATCTTGACACAAGTTGTTGAAAACACAACTAATACTTTGTAAACAGGAAATAATTGCCTTCGGGCTAAGTTAACAGGCCACACAGCTTTTATTTCCTCTCATCATGAAAACAATGTAGAACTGTTTAGCCTCCTTCATAAATGGTCCATTTAGGCGAAATTACCAGGCTGTCGTTTTTTCCTATTATCATTAAAACACTATACACCTTTTAAATGCTTTGAAAAAGATGTACTGCAGATGTAAATCTTAAATTTACAGAAATTCTTCTATAGTGACCCAAATAAAATCTCCTTGGGCCCTCCTGTGGGTTATGGGTGGGTTATACAGTTCCATATGAGATTAAAAGTATAATTCACAGTGTGTAGAGCATCAATAGAAATATACATGACTATTTTTTTTTATCAAGAGACGTGTGTAATTTTGTGATCCATACCAAGACATGAGTTGTGACCACCTGTGAAATAATTCATCTCAGTTGTACAAGTGCATGTGAATGCCTGTATATAGCTTTTTATGTATGGCATTATGAGTACATTTTCTGATTTCATTTTGGCCTAGAATCAGTGGGTGTGGGAGTGGCGGGCCTTGGAGAGCTTTTGTCTGTGCATGCGTGAGTGTATCTGTGCTGTTTTGGTTTATGTACTGTATTTTCTGTAATTTGTGTTTAATGACCCCTTTGAAAGGGAGATGGTTCATCTTAAGGGGTTTATCCTTCTAATGAAGTTGTTAAGCTTGGAAATAATTTTCTGCCTTGTTGCTCACAATTAAATCCTCCAGGTTTAAGCCAGCCATTGTGAAGGAGTGTATTCGTGAAGTTGTGAGGGAGCAGCTGTCTGGGATGCAGTACGATCCTGAGGAAGTCCCAGAGCTGTCCCGTTCACTTGCAGACTGCATTAAAGACAAAGTAAAGAGTGAGTGCTGCAGCTGCTCTCTCTCTTATAACTCAGAGTGACTGTGCATCCAAGTATTGTTGTAAATTTCGAGGACCAGTGTGCAAGATTTAAAGGGATCTATTGGCAGAATATGGCAGAAATGGACTGTAATATTTGTAAATAGGTTTTCATTACTGTCTAATCACATGAAAATAAGAATTGTCGTATATTTACCTTAGAAAGAGCCATTTATATACAGGGGGTGTGGGTCCCCTTCCATGGAGGCCACCATGTTGCTCCACCATATATCTACAGTAGTCAGTAACAGAGAAATCAAGCACTAGTTTTAAGGAGGACCTTTTGCTTTTTCGTGACCACCATAGTTTCTCCTACTTGCCTGGAAGGGAAGGGTGAGCCGAGCGGTTTTCAGTTTGTTACAATCTACAACACCACTAGATACCACTAAATCCTACACACGAGTCCTGTAAAGTACTATTCAAAATAATTACTTGAATGGTCATCCAAATACCTATTTGAAATACAGTGACAAGACAGAATGAAGGTTAGGCTTTTGTCTGATTTTATATCCATTAACCCTAACAGGAGCAGACTAAGCCTTAGCAAAATGTTCTTCCAACAAAATAAAATGTAAACAAAACTAGACTGTAAAGGTGATATGGTTGAAACTTAAATGTTTTCTTTTGGGTTTGACAGTTTTACTTAGTCAAAGCATGAAGCTCTGCAACATGTCCTGTCTTCATGATTTTCAAGACAGCAGACCAAAGATGTTCTGACACTTATGAAACAAACTGCTGCTTTTTACTGATGTTGCTGGCAGTTCAGAACCAGGCTGAATCCCTATGAAAAGGAAACAAGTACACTGTGATTTTGTCATTACAAATCTATTCAAAACAGTGAAAAATCTCCTATTAAAAGTAAAATGTTTTACTCAACCCCCCCTGCTTCTGTTGTCCTTGCACAAGGTCCTACAGCTCAATTTCTCTTCCTCAACAGATGCGGGATTTGACAGATACAAGCTTGTTGTTCAGGTGGTTATTGGGGAACAACGTGGACAAGGAGTCAAGTGAGTGATCATTTAGTGCTGGTCAACCAAAATTTCCTGTTATAATTTGTAAAAATTACTTCATTTTATTGGGATATTCTTTTTTTTTCTTGGGAAAGCACATGTAAAATTTGTTGTACTGTTTAAAACAGTTTAAAAGGGAACATAGACTGAGAGGCAGCCAGAGATTAGAGAACTCTAACCCTTCTTACCATCAAACTGTAATAACTCTTCAATGATAAATAAGTGGCACAAGAACGTTCACTCCAGTGTATTTAAAAGTAATAAGAAGATATTGAAGAATTCCAGGAAAAAATTAATTCAGTGACTGACATTGAGGTGACAGGATTTTTTAACTAATATTGTTTGATTTGTAGTTTTTTTTCATGCTGTGAGAAGCTGATATGGACTCAGCACTTTACATGTACATCATCAATATAAGTAAATACCCTCTTTAATTAAAAATGTGGAGACATAAAGTCTAGCTTACATTGTATAAGAAAGTAGACCTTCAAAAAGTCTCTGTGCTCTGTCTTCTCTTGTGTTTTACCAGGATGTCTTCAAGGTGTTTGTGGGATTCTGACACAGACAGCTACGCAGAAGATGTTTTCATGAACGTAGGTGTCTTTGCTTTGTTCACTCAGATGCAAGGGGGAATGGAAACAGACTTCTCAAAGACAATTTTGTTTTGTTTGTTTATTTTAAACAATGAATTGTGTTTTTCCTCTGTAGGACAGCTTGTTCTGTGTGGTGGCAGTTTTCGGAAGCTATTTCTATTAAGGACCAGAGGATGAATGACAGAGAATTCTTTCCAATGAAAAGACATGAGGTGAACATCCAAACGACACAGCTCACCGTCAGTATTTCGGGTCCATGGTGCGTCGATCTGAGGCAACTGTGTTAGTAACTGCTGCATCTAGAGATTAACACAGGTGACATCCAGTGTAGAAGTAATAGATATCTGTACTGATACTGAAGTGAAGGATTTCACCAGGAGTTTTGGTAACTTTACTAGACAATTATTAAAGGCCAATTCCTCTTTTGTGGCTAATAAAACAATGATACTTTGACAAGTATCATATCTTACATCACAAAAATGGCAATATTGAATCCTTGAAAATCTCCAAACAAGATGTCAGGATGAGTGTATTCATGAGGACTGTAGCAGCTGTTGTATCCAGTACTTGGGAACACTTTCAGCTACAAAACCACAGTAAAAGCTGCTGAATGTAATGCAGTACAATATGTATTTTTAATACACTTTGGGTGCTTGGCAAGGCAGATACAGTAGAGGTCAGTATTTGTCTCTGATAGTCAACATCATGACAGGGATAATTACTGTAGGCCAGCTACTGTAATTATATTCTAATTGAACAAAGTACTTTACTAGAAATTCTGTCAAGTGCACAGCCACCTTTATGATCATAAATTTAATTCTGCTCACCTCTTAAGAAACGCTGCTTTTGCTATGACTGAAGTCCTTGTAAATATGAAATGAGTTTGAGTTTGACGCCATGACTTTATTCTCTCTTGATGAATGAAGAAGAATGTATCTAATACGGACGTGATATAGCTTGCTATTTTGAACGCAATAAAAATATAAAAAAGTTTCAATATCCAATGTCCAATATCAAATATAATTTAAAAAAAGACAAAAGTGTCATCTACAGTTTAACAGTGCTCTCCCGATGCAAAAAGGCAGAATGAAAAGATGTTGGTAAGCTCGACAATACAAGTCAAGCTTCACTTGCTTATTTAAACTAAAACTGCTATCTCCTCACACATTTCTAGCCACACACAATTTCTTTGTTTCAGTTAAATATGTATGGGACTAGGCAAGATTGTACATGAAATGCCACCTGAAGGGACCCTGATTGGATTTTGTTTTTTGTTTTTCACATGGCCACTGTATCTCAAAAGTCATGTTGTGTTGGAAGATCTGTGCCTGGCATGAGATTGAGGAATGGTGTCTGCTACACGTACACTGAACATGTTTTTGAATAGTTTTTCTCCATAATTTGTAATAAAATTCCTTTATAGCAGTGGTTTGAGAGGGTAACAGCATTATTTGCTTCATGCATGTATGGGACTTTAGGATACAGGATTAGGACACTTTTCCACAAACACAGATGGAGCAAAAATGATTTGAACAGTCTGCTTTGGGACCTATGTTTCATCTTTCAAGCATTAATAGGCATTATTTTTAAGCGAATGCTGTAAACTTTGATTCAAATGACTGGATTTGCCAGTTCTGTGGAGAATCAAGATCCAAATCTACTCCTCTTTGCATGTTGCATAAACTTTCAGGTGACTATTTGGGCTCACATGAAATGTCCATTGCTAGACTTACAGATATACCTTCCCAGTATGAAATAATCTAAACGAGTGGCTGGTGAAACACCCACTGAACTCAGCTGTTCCAGATATTTCCCTGAGGAGCTGGTGAACCAAACCAGGGATGATGAAATTAATAATTATTAAATATTAATAAATATTGTTGTAGAGACATCTCTAATGTGCCATTGTTGTTTTGTGTCTGCTAGATCTGTAATCATACGCTGCACTACTCTCCCTACATGCCATAAACACTTGATAAGGTGACAGTAATGGCCTTTAACATGGCCTTTAATTGATGTGCATAGTTAGATGTCAAACTATAAACCAGTTCAATTAAATTTTCAGCTGCTGGTTTAAATTGGATAAAGCTCTGGTTTTAATTGCTTTCAAAATGTGAAGGTGTGCTGCCATTTTCGCATTCCACCTCATCAAAATCAGCCCACTATATGCCAATAGTAAAATCTGTTTCAAAAGCATTAGTAGATAAGAGATGACATCCAGTGATTGGAGCTGAATGTCACAGGCCCTCAGTTTCCCTCATTCTGGAGCCCTCTTGGTGAATTGTGGCTGTCAAGGGTTTGCTGTGTTGCTGTGTTTGTGGTCATGATGGAGGGAGCAGCTTCCTCTCAAGACTCCTAGCAATCCATCTTGGGACCTTAATTTTGTTCCCCTGCCTGCGACTGCTCGAATGGGCCTTTCGACCTTCTCTAATCAGTCTCTCTATCTCTTTGTGTCGTCCTCTTTCAGGCAATCTGTCATCTCTCTGGGTTTCGGTCAGGCATTGATTTGGAGACCGTGTTAGTTACTGATAGCTGATTAGCTGATACAAGCACAATTACTGTCTCTGCTAACACAATTCTCTATTCCCTCACGGTCATGCCCTTGGCCAAGACTGGCCCATAGTCAAATGTGCAGGAGGTGATTCTGGAGAAGAAGAGTCGATTATTGAGTCTCATTTTCAGGTTGTCAAATACTGATGTTTCAGAAATGAGACTCAGCAATCAGCTATCTTACCAACATATGACTGGCCAAAGTCTCCTGTCATAGGCTAGATTTTCTCAAGCCTGAAAAGCCAGGAGGAGCAGCAGAAGTCTAGTTCTCTCTCAGACCATTTTAATTACATTATGCTTCAAGCTAGGGTAGGCAGCATTGTTTTAGTATCACTGATACACTGATTTCATAAAAACCTTTCAGCATATTGTAAGTCAGGTGTTCTGAGAGAGAACTAGATTTCTGCACCTCCTCTATGGCTCTGTTTTCGGCATTTATAGAATCTGGCCCGTGACGGTAGACTTAAACCAATCACAGGTCTTCTCAGACCTGGGGGACTCCTCCTACTAGTGCAGCTGCGTGTGCACGTTCCTTTGGTGAGACCCTGAGTCAATGAAGGGAAACTACTGCAGGAAAAGTCACAAGTCTTTTGGTTTAAAAAGTGGATTTATCTTCATGTTTGCTTGTAAACCTGTGTGCAGCAGCACCATGGAAGAGCAAACCACGCTGTTTACAGGGTCAGTGAATGACACAGTTACAGACGTTGTGCTTTTGTACTGACATTTTTGGCTGCGAGTCAAACCGTGTTGCCGCTGAGTTGCATTTTCATGACCGCTTATATTGTGACGAGCCGCGCCCGACATGCACCATGAGCCTGACTGGCCTCCAGGTGGCCTGGAGTCACGTCAAGCTGACTATCTGTAATAGTAAAATAAATCCAGATGACAAACTAATTCAGGGGAAAGATTACAGGACACACAGCAATATGCATACATTTTTGGATACAATTTTCTCACTTAGATTTAAAATAAAAAAAAAAAAGAATTTTTCTTATGAGTTTGAGTTGTTTGTTTTTCTGTTGTTTTGTCTGTTTGTATATTTTTTTCTTCTTTCAGGTTTTGCAACTATATATTCTGACTAAAAATTGTAATCAATAGCTGTAGTTACATTTTGATTGTTCTTATTTATAACAGGAGGCCGATGATAAGCCTTGTAGGCTTTTGGACTCCCTTGCATATTCTTGTTTTGTACGTGTCCTAAATAAATCTCATCAAATCAATATAGTAGGGAGGTTTAATTTCAAACTGGGTGTGCAGATAGATATTAAGACCACAACATTTGATTTGTAGCATGTTTGCCTCATTAAATTTGTCTCAGTCTACTGCATTCTGTCATATGTTTGCCAGCTTTTGCTCATTTCCATTCAGCTGAATAACTCCTTAAAGGCTGACTAAACCTTAATATTATTTTTACACAACACACTCTTCTTTTAACTACAGTATTTGCATCCACTGCCAGTCATTTACTGAAAAAAAAACAGTCCAACAGTGAAACGTTTGACAACTTTTCTTCCATGTAATTTGTTGCTGAAATTGAGACATCTCAGTTAGACAGGAGGTCATTTTCAAATATTCTCGTGTTGTTATAATTACTTTCTGGTTCTCTTCTATTAATTTCAGCAAACCATCCCCCATCTGGAAAACTAGGTGCTTTTCAGGCTATATATAAAGACTAATGGGGCAGAAGTGAGCAGTTGAAGTGATCGTGCTTAGCCAAATCAATTAGTCAAATGACTCATACTCTGATTATATATACATGCTAGAGAAGGGTTTGCTTCTCTATTTCTGGTTGCATAGTGCAGCAGAGGTGTGATTGAACTTCTCAAATACATCACAAATATGCTTTGGCCATGGTCATCTTTTCTCAAATTGTATAATAATTTGCATCAGTTTTTGGTAATAATCACTGATTGTGTGTCATACATATACTAAATATTATCAACTGCTGCTACAGCATTCTTCATATCTCCCTTAATCAGCCATAAAACACTGTCCTGATTATTCTCAATTAATATGAAGAACAATTGAATTTCATTCAGTTTGCATTTCTTAAAGTAGTTGCTCTCCAGCACTGCTAATGTCCTATTAGAGATGTAAATTTATGTCATAGATGGCTAAAAATGTTTTGTGAGGTTGACCTTTGACCACCAAAGTTATTTCCTAGAATCCAAATGAATGTTTGTGCCAAGTTTAAAGAAATTCCCTGAAGGCGTTCAAGAATGGGATGACCCAAAAACATAATGCCTCTGGCCATATCTGTCACCAACATGAACCATAAGAAAGCATTTTCAAAAATTGCAAATTGTAGAGGTCCTTTGGCATACAGTCATGAATATGCACAAAAAATTAGGCTGATACATGCATGTATGTGGGATTTGCTGTAGACAAGCTCCAAGTCCAGGCACACATGCATTCAAGCTATAGCATGATCCCCTCCTGTTGTGGAAATATATTTTTATGCCTGGCAAAGATAAAAATTAGAGTGAGTTGCTACATCCTTCCACTTTAATGTCTCAAACTAATACTTTTTTTTTCATATTCTTGCTCTCTCTTCAGTGTATTTAATATTTTCTCAATGTTTTTCATTTGAAAAGTTTCTCATTTTGTCATTTTGAAGCCTGGCCATTTTGACAAAAGACAAACATCACACTGACGTCACTGTTAAAAGCTTTCCAATCTCACCTTCCCTGGCTGGAAGTTTGTGCAAACTATTCTTTGTGCAACGTGACTATGAATACAGTCTTTCCAGAAGGCATTGATATCTGCATTATGTGTCATCTTAGTATTTATGATCCTTTTTACTGTGGGAATATAGATCAACTCCTGCTAATTTCTCCCCACTTTAAGTAGTTTATAATAAGTTTATGCTTGAATTCCCTCTGAATGTGTTTGTGCAGTCTGGTGCACAGCAGCTTTTTACAGTTTAAGCAGTGATTTTGATGTTTTTCTGTATGACTGCACGATGATAGATGCTGACTGTTGGGTGTTTGCTTCTTGGGAACAGTGACTGTGCCGACTGGATACCCTTGATTATAGTCTGCTCTCTCCTCCTCACTATGCGTTAGTTTGGAAGCAGTGTGACTGTGTTTGAGACTATATTTACAGAGGAATACTGTGCTTGATTTGCTTGAGTGGCTTAAATAGATTAGATGCCATGCTCAAAGTGGATTTGAATTTGAAGTTAGACCACAAAAATCCTCCTTTTTTACAAGATTTAGTTCCAATAAACTCATCATTATGGAGCATTACTGTTAATCCAGAATGAACAGGCCAAACAGAATTTAAAGTAAAACATTCACTTAACGCATTTACGTTCCTTGAATTAGAGCAGAGTCTCTCAAACTTTTTACACCACGTACCACCTCAGACAGTATTAAACTCTCCAAGAACCACCATTATGTTTGACATAAAAATGTTGTTGAGTCAGCCAGCCCTATTCAGCGACAGACAGTTCACGCAGGCAGATATAATTGCTGATAAGATTATTTATTGTTGTTGTCTTCACAGTGAGGCAGAGGCTTACTGCCATGACATTTAGCTCCAACACATCCTCATATCTAAACTCCAGAACAGATCGATTGTCAGTTACTCCCAGAACAACATATATTACTGGTAGACAGATGTAAGTGTGACAGGCTTAATGGACCTTAAGTACATACGTAAATCACGTGACATAACTCAAGTGATTAACATTAGAAGGTGGTTGCAGCTGATTAGGTTTAGGCAATAAAACAACTTGCTTATGTTTAGGAAAAGATTGTGGTTTGGATTAAAATAACTACATTATTTATGACAAGTGCAGTGATGGGCAGTAATATATTACTCAGTAATATATAACACTGTAATATTATTACTTTTTTATTACTATTAAACAAAGGATGGACTTCCACAGGTGGAAGTCTTGTCATTACTTTGAGTATGTTTGGCTCCTCGAGAGAGAATATGTGGTGATGGAATCACTCAGAGAGACTGAATTTGTTTCGACTCCTGGTGACATCTGGATGGCTAAAGCTTTCTGGGTGTTAACCGTTTACTGGATCAGCAGTTCAACTTTGATCGGTGCAACAAGGTAGAAAAGTAATATAGTAATATATCTTGTTAGTAAAGTAATTTTATTATTTTAGCAATGAGTAAAAAGTAACTTATTTCACTTCCTGAGCAATTTTCCTAGCTCATTTGTGCCATCCATCTACCCCAGCTCCTCCAAATATGAATTTTTTTGCTACTTCTCCTGTCATACTTACTATGTCCATTTGGGGGTGCTGCCTAATAATAAACAGAGATATGGGTCGTAGGAAGCTGTTGGCACAACACCCACGATTTTCTGGTGAGGACGGCTTGTTAAGCTTGTAACTAATCATGGATGATGTATGGGTGTGCTACTTGTATGACTCTGACTATGTAGAAGGCTGATACTGAAAGAAAATTATTACAAGAGAGACAAAACTGTAGGAATTAGAGGATCTGGTGTTGACAAAAAAAATCTAGTCATATTTTTCTTACACTCAACAAAACTGTGGCCGCTTCATCACTGTTAAATCATTTTTTGAATAATTCAAACGAGTTGTTGCAACCTTTTTGCACTCTTTAATGTGAGAAAAGGTCGACACTGTTTGACTGTAAATGTTAGAAGACCTTGGGGAGTCTCAGTTTCTTGACATGTGCTTGTAGAAAACTGGTTCTTTCTTTCTGACAAAGTTGCTAAGAATACAGACTTGGGGTGTTTCTTTTCCTTTTGTTTTACTCTGTGCTGCTTGACGTGATCATGAAAATTAGAAAATTACACTATTTGAGCACTTGTTATAAGTAGTGTGAATTACTGAAGTGAATACTGAACTGTTAAGGATTTTTAGATACTGAAAATGTTGTGAGGAATCCACAGTATACCACAGTTAAATTATTTAATTCACAATTTAGTAACTTTAGTAACCAGCTGCATTGTATATACTGCTTGTTCTGTAACGTTTTATATAATTGACAGCATTAATCTAACACATTTTCAGCAACCCAGGAGACATTTATTGCATTACATGTTTTATTTTCCAAAAGTCACTTGTTTCTGATCATGAAGTAAGATGCAGCTTTATTGTGGGAAGCTTTAAAAGTCAGAAGCAGGAAGAATTTAAAGGCCCAATGAGACCAAAGCTGCTTGAGCATAAAGTCAGAGAAAAACATATGGAGAGGGAGAAACTAAAGAAAGATGCTCCACTCATCCAGTTCTGGCAGACCCGCTGAGATAATTACAAAACGAACACAGCACTTTGTCTTGCCTCTCACTTTGAAGGTGGCTGTGGCTCAGGAGGTAGACCTGCTAACCACTGTAATGGTGGCTATACTTATACAGTTTTGAGAATATTACAGGTACAAGAAGTAACTGACAGAAAAGCAGGAACAGGGAGAAACAGTCACAATTATAGTCCGTCTGCCACTTCAGTTGCCTGATATCATTTAATCTGAATTGTAAACTTATTATACTCCATTTCCACCTTCAGTCTGATATTGCCTCCACTCTAACTGATTTCCCTGGAGGAGGGGGGATTTGATTTTCTCTAACCAATCACCTAGAGACCAACATATACACCTGTACACCTGTATCTAATGTCTGAGGCCAACACTGGTGCGTTACCGTGCCAGCATACTTAGTTTTTGCCCCCACATGATTGAGTGTGTGTGGGGTAGATGTGTTACTTTAGTCAGACATGAGGTGTGAAGATAAGTTGTGTGTTGTGTTTGCTGCCACAGAAAAGCAATAAGTAATGTTTCTGTGGTATCTTCATGTGCTCTTCACAGTCGGTTTGTTCAGACAATGAAGAGCTAATTAGCAGCAACGAATCAGGCAGAAGACTATTAAAATAGCCTACAACCAGTGGAAGTCATTAGCAGAGTGATTGGATTTTCTTTTGGTTATAGACTGTCATGAAGTTTGCATGTAGCTGCTAATTAGGCATAAACTTGTTACATAAACACAAACTTTATTTCTTTACTGTGGCAGCAAATCACACATCACACAGCCTTACAGTAACTATTATAATGCATCCTGAACTGATACACACTCCTCTTCTTTAGTTGACTTAAAACAGCATCTATCTTGTCTATAGCAGTCACCAGTATATTGTATAGCCTCTGGCTTCTGTTAAAGAGGACTGGATGTGAGGTGGCACGAGACACGACTGGTTAGATGACATTATGTCTTCCCTCCATTTAAAAGTGCTAAACAAAAAGTTGGTTTTAGTATCATCACCACGTGCTAGCAGAGACCATAGGAGACAGATTTTTTTTACTATTTTCAGATTGTGTGAGTTTCTAAGCTGGTATACTGTAGAGATTGATCAATGGATGTAGTTCACCCCCAGTGCAAACTGTAGTACATGGCCTACAACCTCATTATTCAACAACCTATGACCTCAGTGATATGGATTGGCTGACAAAGAGATTTTTACAGAAGAAGACTCACACATGACCACAAAATCCATGCACACACAGAGAGATAATGAAAGAGATAAATGTCGTAAATGCTGAAGAATGGGCCATTGGGCTTGAGAGTGCAGAGTAAGAAGCAGTTACTACACACCAAATTAGCTAACTATGCTGCAGTTTGGAGTGAGTGAGCAAATATGCTCATGCAGCGATCAGCAGCAAGCCGCATCGACCGTGTTTTTATTGTCTGTATCTGTCTTGGTGCAAAAACCAATTGTTCCTCAGGGACAAATAAAGTTGAACTTGAATTTCCAGCATGAAACCTGCACACTACGTGGCCATTTCCAGCTCTCATCAACTCATACTGTATCTGACCCATTCGGAAATCAAAATTGTGCTTATGAGCATGAGTGTAGATTTTAGGGGTACATAGCGAACATGTCCCCCTCGATATTTAGAGCACACACATTTCTACCCACCTATAAAAATATGAAAGTAGCGTAGAATTATTTTTACAGACCACTAGAACGTGACTCATGAACACAACCATGCCTCTGGTAAAGTGTCAGTATGAAACCTCAAAAAGCAATGGCTGCAGTCTGCTCTAAAAGGAAAGAAAAAGAAAACAAATATGCATAGTTAATAACCATGCAAGAGCCAGAAGGGAAAAGGAGTGGGAGGTGCGATATGAGCACATTATTTCTCAAAAATATATAAAAATATACATAAATATATATATAGCCTATAAATTCATACAACAGCATTAAATAATAATGTTAGAAGTTTATCTGCAGGAGAAAATGTATTTGAAAGCAATGAATAAAGAGCCATAATTATGTCATTATATTTTGAATTGTAACCCTTCATAAATTAATGCAGAAAATACATTAATGCATAAGAAATTGACCAGAATGCAGGAAATTAAGTTTGAGGTTTAAAATCCTCCTGCAAACTTGCAAAACTTCATCAAAGCATGTTACAGCTGCGGGTGCAGGTGATTTCATCGAAAGAGCCTGTTGAGCAGTCTTGATTTCTTTGTGTGCAATAAATGCTGTAATTTACTGTACTCCTGGTGGTCTTAATTTAGAGCTTCCTGATGAAAAATAGTTTCAAGCTGTTCAATTGCTTTTGCCAAGATCGACTGCATACTGGTGCCCAGATCAGTCCAATCATTTGTCTTCCTTGTTGCCGCTGCAACTTTTGGTAAATCAGCCCCCGCCTTAGGAGCTCCTTGCACAGCAATAAAGTCTCTGTCAGCCAGCAGCCAGCTTTATGGGTCAACTCACTTCCTTATCTTTGGCCACTTTTATCTGGTTTGGTGCAGAGGGCAGTGACTGACTAATGAGCGACAAGAATTGTTTTGCATCACTGACTTGTCTTCTCATATTCCTGTTGCTGTCTCGCCCACTTTTTAGCCATGTGATTTTGATCACTGCAGGCACAGCAGCTTGTGGATGCTCATTACATTTTGCTTGAACATGTCACTTGTGCTCCGAAACCAAAGCATTTACCTCTCTTACAGTTGGAAGAGGGTCCAGTGTCATGGTCACTGCACAAATCAACATAGAAAGACTTTAAAACGAAATGCAGAGTTGCCATTAATTAAACGATATTGTTTCCTGCCACAGGAGGACGTTAATGGTTTTAGGCTTGTTATTGATTTTCTTCTTGAACAAGGTGTTCTACACACATTGTCACCATTCATAAAGCTGGCAGTCGACCCTGAGAGTGGCACTTTGTGCTGGTCTTAAAGCAATTAATGCTACTGTTGTTTGTGTCAGTTGCATTTTTATAAGACCATATGTCACATATAGCATTAAGGGACTAAGACTTACTTTTCATTGTGCTGTTATATAATAATAATAACAATAAATTACATTCAAACCAAATACCAAAACTAACAATGACTTTATCCTACTAACAAGCATGTTTTTTTTTTTTATTTAAATCCTAAATACATGTCATGCTGCTGTAAAAACTCAGGGGCTCACAAATGTACTCTCTGCTTGAGTAATGTTAGTTTAAAACAACAGTGCTAAATAGATTAAGGAAATTATTTTGCTTAAATTATATTATTTATATATTTTGCAGCTTCCCGGCAGTGTTATTTATGTGTTCAATTTTTGTATGTTTAAGTATGTTTTCGCATTAAAATGCTATTCTTGGAAGGCCTTTTAAAAATGTTTTGCCATCTGCATGATGATGTTGCTACATATAAAACTGCTGGTTTTAAGGAGCAGGAGGGGAGAGAATCGGTGACAGCTTTTTGATAACTCCTGAGTTGGAAATTCCATTGGTAAAACCCGAAAAAACACGGATGGAGTCATCTTCACATCTTCAGTGGAGATGAATGGAGTTTTGACTGAGGGCCACACACTGGGTTGAGAAGTTTGAAAATAATGAGAGAGACTATTTTTCCATGGGATTTGTTTACAATAAAAAAAAAATATAGGAAATATAGGAAATTGTCTGTCTTATCCTTTAAATGGGACGGTTCACCCCAAAATAAAAAATACATATTGTTTCTCTGGCCTGCAGTGTTATTTATCCATCTACACCATTTTGGTGTGAGTTATCTAGTTTAGGAGATATCAGCCATAGAGGTTTCTACCTTCTCTCCAATATAGTGGAACTAATTGGCACGAGTCCTGTGGTGCTCAAAGTGCCAAAAAAATACATTTGAAAAACTCACAGGAATGTCTCTTTCCAGAAATCATGTCCCGGTTGCTCAAACTAATCCACGGACCTTGTTGTGAGCAGTTTCATGGGAAGTAGGATCTACCAGCAACTACACAAAACAGCTCACAACACAGTCTGTGGATCATCTTGAGTAACCATGATTTTTAGAAAGAGACACTGGTTTTAAATATTTAAAATCTTTTGGTGCTTTGAGCACCAGAAGCCGACTGTCACTGAGTTCCATTATGTTGGAGAAAAGGCAGACACCTCGATATCTTTGAAACTCTGCAGCAAAACCAAATCTAGATGGATAAACAGCAGCACAGGCCAGGAGCGAAAATATGTATTTTTGATTTTGGGATGAACAATCCCTTTAAGGATGGAGCAGAGACTTATTTTTTTGTCTGAAATATTTGTGTCAACTACAAAATAGGCTGATAAGATTCTTCTGGTTATAAGTTCCATATATCTCAGAATTCCCCTCTGCCTTTGACCCAGTGAGAGCAGTCTGACAATTCAACTAAAAATCACATTCTTACGCTGAACTTGTACTGTTCTGCTTGCTTACACGCCAACCTAGGGGGCCTTTCTTCCCATTTATTCACAAACTCTCTGTGCAGGCTTATTTATATTGTACCATTCAGACACAAGGCAATTCAAAGTGCTTTACAGGGGCGTAGAAGCACATTAAAAAATAAGACAGAGAATAAAACATCAAAATTGCATTTGAAAGACAATAATAAATCTAACATAAACAAAAAATAGTCAAAGATTACTGTAAAAAGAAGCCTTTGCTTTATTGGAAAGCTGCAGTGAACCTATAAAAATAACCTGAAAGTTTCAGTAGATCTCAGGTATTCAGGAAGCTTTATCCGCAGGTGGGGGGGGGGGCATGCTATAGAAACTAAAAGCTGCTTCCCTGCTTGGTTTTGTTCCTGGGAACACTGAGTGACCCACAGAGTAAGTCATCAAAATGCTATACAGGCAAAAGTGAGAGACAGAGGTTTGCACACAAATGTGACCTTGTTGGTGGAAAATGCTGCCACATATCCAACAAAATTCACCTTATTAAATCAATAAAATATGCTTGTAAAACATCATGATGGACCTTGACACTCACAAAAACACACATCGACAGACTCGTGTTAGTTCTTTCTGGCTAAATGACATCTTTTCTAATATTTTTAAAATATAGGATTTCCTCACCGTTTGTGCCATCTTATGTTATTTAAACCTTCCATCCTCAGTCCACAGTTGTCCATTGCCTATTCCCATGTGCCTGTGAGGTAATTAAGCAGGTATATTGATTTTTAAACTCTTGTCCGCAGAGCATTTAATTGCTTTTCCGGCTTACAGCCAACAGATGTACCTAAATACCTGTCCTTTAGAATGTAATCCTGAACTACTTTGGTTGTAGGAGATGTCAAAAGCAGGAAGAGCTTTTCCTTAACAATTAAATCCCCTTAACAATCTAAATGTGTGAGTAAATGTGTGGGTGAGTGGCACTGAGGGGAATATTCACCTGAGCCCACCATGACGAAATTAATCTAATGGGCGAGCTGCTTCAGAACTGACACGGTGACTTTCATGGTTTTAGTGTTTCACTTTCATGATACACCTCTGTACCAGAGAGTCGCGTTACTTTCACAGGTCCCTCTTGGATGCTTTCATAGCCACCTTTTCTAATTGACTCCCACTGAGATTGAACATCAGAGTGTTATCAAAGACTGTTCTCCTTTTATCAACATGTAAAGGGTTTATTTCTGGCTGTGTAGCAATGCAGTAATTGTTGATTGATTCCAAGGAATAGCCTGCTAATTTCATAGCTTTTTCCTAATTTAGAGTTGGTTTTATGGCTTACGTTTGTAGCATACATTTGAAGGAGTAATTTGTACAGCAATACTCATTACTCCGTCAAGGTTATTGTGTGTTATTTTTTGTCAAAGAGGTTTTAATCCATGAACATGGATATTTGGGTCAGCTTCACAGTTTTCCTGTTATGGGGCTTTCTTTAATAGCCGCTGCTCTTTTTGAGGTTTTTCATATTACAAAGGTTTTTCATCAAAGGGTAAAAATGTCACCCGTTTTGTTGCCGTCTTTAGTCTTATTTAAATCCTTAAAAATATAAACCAGGTGAAGCTTTTATTTTTTTCAACATAATTTGTTCACGTCACTGGTGATATCCCTAATTTGACTTTAACCTTGAGAAATTATGCACCTGACTACTGGATCTTTGTAAAATGTTTGCAAAGGCAACTTTGTAGGTGTCTTCAGCATAGGAATTATTTTAGCATCACATTTTAACTGTGGATATCACCACTGCAACACTATTTGGATATCATGCTTTAATTACATTTATGTTTAATTTACATTACCACAAAGTAATTGTGTTTACATAGAGTGACAACAGGAAAGTTTTACTTGCTGCTGAGTAGAAGAAAATTGCAGTGCAGTCATCCATAGCCAAAGTAAATGTAGTTACATCCGTTCACTTTGTCTCAGATAATGGAAAATTGTGGTGACAAGATTTGCAGTGGAAATGCTTTGTTTGATGAGTGTTACTGAGAAGAATATTCTCAAATATTTCGCAACAGTCTCCAGCGGCTTCTGAAACTGCTGGGCAAAAACACACGCAGTCCAAGCTGAACAAATCACATGGTATCTTCACAGCAACAACTTTACATCTGTCTTACGTGTAGAAGGAACTCACTCCTGATCCATTCTGTTTGCACCTTTCAACATTTACTGTATCTGCAACATGAAGCTGCAGCTGTGAAAAGCTGATAAATCAGTGCGATGCTTCTCTTGACTTGGCAAATACACACTGTACACACACACTGTAAATAGTAACATCAAGTTTAATTATAAATACTGAGTTCACCTGTCGTCTCCTTTGTCTCTCTCACCTTTCCAGTCTACCTTCACATGTTTTGTTCAATAGAGGCAAAAGCCCCCAAAATAATATTAAAAACTCTTTAAATAGGATCCTGTATTATTAATTATTTTTCATAATCTGAGCAGACGGATAGAGCGACTCTTAATGTTTACTTATTTTTCTGGTAAATAAAGTTATTATTAATGCTTGTTTAACTGGCCCCTAAAATATGAAAATAAAAGATTTACAAGTGAAAAAGAATACATACAACAGAATGATAAGTAAATAAAATAAAGGATAATAAATTACTAAAATAAAAAAATCAGACGTGATATTTGATGTTTGCTTTATTTAAATTTCTATTTCTATGACTTATAAACATTTTATTATCCAGTTTTTTCTTTTAATTTCTTCATAATGCTTCTGTAAAGTTGCTGATATTGAGTTTGGCATGTGACACAAAGGCCTTTTTAAGCAGTGTCCACATTTCAAAGTGACCTGTCCCAGATTATCAGGCAGATTTCTTTAATTAATTTACTTCTGTGACAGGTGTGTTATGGACCCAAATGCAGCACTCTGGAAATCTGTGACAGTGGTTAATGACCTTTATTGATAAACAGGCAAAACAGGAACTTGGCCAGACGAAGAAGCACAGGTAACAGTTCGTTCTTCGGGCTCAGAGCCCACACACAGTCTCTGGGTTTCAGGCTCGGGGAATGGGTTGAGCCAAACCTGGGAACCAGGGAACTGGGAGAATGGAGCTGTGATACTGTCAAAATTTTCATATTGATTTTAGGTTGACAACTTTACATCTGGTCAGTAAAAACTAGCCTTTTGGCTAATTCGGGTGTATTTATAGTAATGTTTAATAATATTTACTGTCCCCAGAAAATTAGTTAATTTTACTGGTACATCCTGACAACCAATCACTTACCATTTTCCGAGCATTCGGCCCACGTCACATCACGGCATCTTGAGTTTTCATTTGTGCTTGCTGATGTTAGCCAAATCCCACCTCCAGTAACATTGTGCACAATGCAAATGCAAGCTAAATGAAACTGATAAAATTGCCTCCCAATGGACATTAGTAATTGTTAAGCAAATGATTCTCCTGACAAACGGCAGCTCAGTAACAATGTTGGATTGGGTTTTTCAGGCTAAAGAGTCCAGAAAACTCATGCCATAAATTGCCAGTTCACTTATTCAAGTATTGTTCCCTTGTGTGTTGTTCCTGCCACTGGGTCCACACAATTACCACGCTGGCTTATGCCTTGCAGTGCTCTGTGTAGGTGGTGGGTATACACCAGATGTCCCTGATAACTCAAAGAGCAATATGCCTGCTTTGATCACATGGCCCATACACACATAATGAAGGAGGAAGATTTATACAACAGAGAACTGATGAATGTTTTTCAGGCCTTCAGCAGTATTAACCTTTCTACAAAAGCTATCATGGCTTTTGCCTTTCAGACTGACATTGTTTATTTTGTCAGCTGACACCACTGGCTGACAGATTAAACTCCATTTAAACTGTTTTTCTTGGCCCTCGCTATTACAAGTTAAGGCACATTTATGCTAGCTTTATTTATGAAATACGTACATTTTAAATGATGTAACGATCGTTGCTCACATACTTTCATGTGTCCTTTACTTTGGCATGGATGTTAAGCAATACATCCACTGGAGGGCGGTGCTCATTGCCAAAAGTTACCCAAAAGCAGAAGAAGAAGAGTCAAAAGTTTCTCACAACCACAAACATGCCAGTGCTGGAGGAGTACATTGAGTATGTATGTCTATGTAAGATGACTTTATATACAATCACGAATTCCAAAAAAGTTGGGACATTGTCTAAAATATATGTAAAAAACAGAATGCGATGATTTGCAAATAATTTTCAATAAATATTCAATTGAGTATAGTACAAGGACAATATATTTAATGTTCAAACTGATTATCTTTGTTTATGCTATGAATTTGATGCCTGCAACACATCCTCAAAAAGTTGGAAAAGGGGTTCACAGTCTGCACGTGTTTCAACAGTGTACTAGTTGCGGGTAGAGCAGGTATTGGACTGGCCTGCCAGTCCAGACCTGTCTCCCATTGAAAATGTGTGGTGCAACAGTTGAATGCAAAGATAAATGTCAAATGTTGGTGCCAGGAAACAGTAATTCACTGTATGATGAAGGCTGTCTTCATAAAGCTGTTTTTTGCACCAAATGTAAATAATCATAGAGCTCATATAATAATCAAGAGAAATCCACGTTTGTTTAGCGTCCAAGTCATTTGACAGAAAAAGTAACACGTATCGCCACAGAGAAAATGAGCCTAAACAGCTGTGTTCTTGGAAGTGCACGTCTGTATTTTTTCACAATTGCTTCTCCTCACTGAGCGCTATCTTAGTTCATATTTAGTTATTAATTCTGTTGACAAGGCCATGTTACAAAAAAAGACTGAAAAAAAAAAAATATATATCTTGCACAGCGGAAATTGTCCACCTTGTTTTCATTTGCACGCTCAAACAATGTCAACAAGCTTGTTTCAGCAGTCTGAGGTTAATATTCCCCTGTATGTGACAACATAATTTCATCTCAGAGTTAAGCTTTTGTTTGTGCTCTTCCAGATGGGTCCAAGTTGAAGGCTGTGTGTCTGCATTCACAATCTACTGATGGACTCTGTTAGGAGTTGTGTCTGTGCATTGATGAGGCCTTATTTTCCAACGCTCCCCTCCACCCTCTGGGAAGAGCTGGATATGTGACGATCGCTGGCTGTTATTTACAAGCGGAGTATTTCAGTGGTGCCCAGTATTGCTCCAGGATTTTTCTAGTGATGCCTAATGTAACTTGGCAACTGGTCTGAGGGTTTCAAGCATCTAGCATGATTCAATTCATTTATGGCTTGGGGTTTCATTTTACACAGTTTATAGGCATTATAGAGAAAATTGTATTGTAAGTATGCTGTATATATAGATATATATTGATAATGTTTTTTTATGTATATATATATATATATAGTTTATATGTATTGTAGTATAAGACTTATGTGTCATACTATGATTTACTCATGAAAGAGGCCACATTCACATTTTTCTTTGTCTTCAATTATTTCCTTTGCTAAGCAGTCTTCGTATATTTGTGATAATCCACTCTGTGGTGTTTTGACACATAATGGACTTCTTGATATTATGGTGTTCTTCATCTCCACCTCATCCATTATTTTCTCACTGGAAGACCTAATCAAGCTTTCTTGCTTACAAGATTACAAGATAAAAACATTCGTCAGTTTGCTCTGCTAGGTTATTGCCCCAGACTATTTCTTGACTTTGAGCAACTGCCAGGCAATCAGCAGACCATCCAGGAGCTACTGTCCCTGGCCATGTAATAGTTCAGCACATAACCTCACTGACACTTTTTACACTTTGGTTTTTGTTCACATTAAATAAACCAGAATATCATTACATAACCCATTTTCCACACATGAACTCCAAACAATATCCTGAGGATCAGGTCGGGACATTGTTTTCTCACACATATAGGACACAACAGGAGATGTGAAACATGTTCTCACAAGTTGGAAATTCTCCATTTGGTAAAAGTGAAAGGTGGCGCCTGTGGAGCGTGCAGGAGGAGGGGGAGGGCTCATCCATAATGATGAATGTTTTTGTGCTGAGGGGTGATAAAAACGTGTGGTAGCGATTGGCTGAGATTTCACAATTTAAGAATGGCAAACTTTTACTTTCTCTGACTGTGGAAATCTGACATTTTCATATCAGATGAAGAAAGAAGGTATTAAAACATGAGGTAAAAATGAGATTTGTGTAATATTGATTGATCTATATAAAAATGAAACAATCAATGAAATAGTGGAAAGCAATAAACAAGCAGACAATAGTATGAAGCAGCTACACACTGTACAATGTCTTAAAAGCACCCCCTCATTTGCTGAGTCCACTGAAAAAAGACCTACTTTACTCATACATGTCGACCATCCTGACTTTGGGCCTGTGAGCTGGCAGGGTTAAGTCCGGGGCAACTGATGCAGACATTTGCGTCCATGCATACATTTGCAATAGTGTGAAAAGAGCTTTAGTGAGCTTTAGAGGTGCTGGTAGATGGACTTTTTACTGTTGGACAAAGCTAAACTAGCCATTTCTCCTGTTTTCCAGACTGCTAAGCTAGCTAACTGGATGTTAGCTGTAGTTTAACCAAAGAGTGGTGTAAATATTCTTGTCTTCTCTCTGCAATATGCAAATTTAGAGTCAAGCTAGTCAGCCATGTGGAGGAGAACCCCTCATTTTTTCTAGCACCTCCATTTCTATAATAGGAATTAATTCTATACACGATTAAGTTCTACTTTAATAAGGAGAGATCAACTGACAGTGTGGACCAGCATTTATTGAGTTTAACAAAAGAGAAAGACTTTGGCAATTAGACCCAGGAGATGTGATGCATCTTCATTAAGCATAGAGGAGCAAGAAAATAAAAGATAGAAATCCCCTGGAGTCCATATGCTGCTGGCTTGGAAGTAAAGCCAGCAGATGAAAGGCAAAACCTTTTAGCTGAATCACCTGGATCATCCCGAGGGGCACGGTGGTGATGGGGAGGTGTTGGGCTGCTCAACAATAGGTCTGAAGGTCAGAGTGACAGAAACACTGTGAAATTTAAAGAGCAGCATCTGTTCTTTACTATCAAAGCATGTAGATTGTATGAGCAGTGGTGAAGCTGAGTCAGATAATGCCCTCATCAAGAGCATTGTGCAAGGTGAATAAAAGAATGGATTACCTTGATCTTCGATATGCACATCACTCTGATTGTATATTCAAGGCACAAAGGTTTGATTGAGAGGAAGATGAATGTCTCACTTAGCTAAAAGGCGTAATTTGAAGCCTTTACAAGCTTTTGAGGCAATTACACCAAGCATCCTCATCATTCACCTGACCAGGGGCAAGAAGAATGCATTCCAAGATGGAGATTTGTGCTATGCAAATGTACTACATTTACCATTATTTAATTCGGGTGACATGTGCAATAATACCTTAAATAAAATATTTATAAGAAGAGGAGACGTGTGCCACATTTAGACCAAGTATAGTTTAAATATGCTTTGTGTAAGTGAACCTAAGGTAGATAAATGAGCGACGTACAACTAGAATGTGAAATAATCACATGTTCAGATTGATCTTATAAATCATACTAGTACAAGATATTAGCATCATTGCTCATTCTGTAATTATTATGTATACTGAAACATGTAGTGTCTTTGCACTTCCCCAGAATCCAAGATTCAAATGAACCCTAGCAAGCTAGATTTGCTACGTAACAAATTCAAAAGCCAGTTGCTGTCTAAAATGCTTTATGCTGGCAATGAAATCTAAAAACCTCCAGCTCAGACTCAACAGTCCACAGAGCAAGAGTTAGTATTAGCTGTGTCAGCCACTGCTGGTTACAAACTTACAAGCTAACAAATAACATAAAAAAATAAAGATGCTAACTACACTTTCAATTCTGATATGTCTGCCGATTTTGGCGCATAACAGACTCCTCATCTGTGTCTGGGACGGACTGAGGCTCAAACATATAGGTCTGAATCTTGAAGATGTTTCCTCTAATGCTAACGCTAGCTTTTTCTAATTTTTGTTAGATACCTCTGCATCTGCATTTGGTCTGTGGGGGTCTGAGAAGGAGGATGTGGGCTGATGCAGAATCAAAGTGGGTCAACAATCTCTCTCTGGTCTCAGGTCTAAGCCAGGTTGGCTTAGCTCCTATTCTGGCTATCTTCTGTGATCATGGTCATGCTCATCCGGCTGAGTGACCTGTCTCCAAGTCTGCTGCACTAACCTCGTCCCTACACTTCCTTTTTCCATGTTAATAAGTGTATTTCTGTCAAGGGGCAGGACAGGGCAGAATACCTCTGCACCCCTGTTGAAAGATGGCAAAAGTGGATTTGGACACACCTTGAATAAATTAAATCCATTGCACCTTGCGCTTTCCACTTTAGATCAGCGTAAGATAGGGCCCTGTGTGTTCAAAAATGAAAAGGGCGAGAACACCACAGACAAGATTAAAGCTGCGTGCAAATATTGCAAGTGGTCAATGACCTTGACAAGTTGCACAACCAACATGATGCAGCATGTCACCTGGTAGCAAAGAGAGAAGCTCAAGTCAACACGGCCTGAGCAAAGAAACTGTTAAAAAGACAATCCACACTGACAAGCAGATTTTCAAACTAGGAAAACATGTAAGCCTTTTTGCACAGTTTACTCTAACTCAGAGATAAAAAAAAAAAAAAATGAATTAAAATGGATTCTCTTCAATTTGTTAAAGATAAGAGAAAATATATTTTGTAGTTTTTATATATTTATACATATATATATTTTAAAATATACATTAATTGCATATATTGTGTTTTGCAGCTGCACCATACCTCAGTGTTTTTGTCTGAGAATAATTTGTCTGCAAAAAAAAATTGTATTGTGAATCCAGTCTCGGAAATTGTATCGAGGTGGCTACAATTTAACATTAAGAGATGTCAAAGTTGATGCAGCTGTACTGCTTTCTTGACTGTCCGAATTCAGATATCTTAAGTTTCCCACTCACTGAAACTGTGTATGTAGTGTTCTCAGATTCTTTGATTCATCTGGTCTGCAGCAATGCTCATGTTGATTTTCACCTCTGAGCAACACAGAGCCCTTTTTAGGTGCAGTACATCCATCTGTTTCTTCTGCTTAGCCAAGGTCAAGTTGTGGTAGCAGCAAGATCCCTCCAGCAAATTCTGAGTTTACTCCACGTTTTCCTCCTAGTTGGACATGCCCAGAAAACCTTTGCTCATTGGAGACCGAGGACAATCTTCCAGCATTTATTGCTGAAACTAAGTTTAAATAATCCTGCACTGCAGAATCAAACCAAAGCCTTTAGGGCCCTTCATATTGGAGCAGTGACATGAGGATTCGAGTGCCTACCACTTTAGAGAATGAGGGAAGAGTGTATCCGGTAAGGCATGTCCTTAAAAAACATTTGAATACACAGATAGTGGATGTCGCAATGCCAACTGAAACAAGTTGTCTATATCATTCTTTTGATCGCCACCCAAAACTCATGACCATAAATGAGGGTTGGAATGTAGATCCACTGGTAAATCTAAAGCTTTGCCTTCCAGCTCAGCTCCCTTTCTACCACAAAGGCCCGGTACAATGTCAGCATTTAACCATCTCATGCTCCATTTTACTGTGAACAAGATGCTGACCTGATGCCGGCCACTTCACACTTGGCTGTAAACACTCACTGCGTGCTGAAGGTCATGGACTGAGAAAGCCAATAGAACTGTATCATCTGCAAGAAGCAAAGAGGCACTTCAGAGTTTCCCAAACCAGACACTTACCTCACCCTGGCTGCGTCTTGAGAGCCTGTCCATGAATACCACAAAGGGGATCAAATACAAACAGCCACCTGAGCAGACCTCACCAGAATTTGCATGGAATGAGGCATAAAATTTCAAGTGTGTTTGACTGTGATCCTCTTTTCTCTCTTCCTTTACTAAAGCTAGAATTATGATTCTCCAGGCTGCACATACTGGTCCCTGTACTGGGTCCATCAGGTGTGTTTGCATTCTCTTATACTTGTAGGTATGTTGTCCCCCTTTAGTGTGACTACAGTATATGAACACAATTAGTACAACACACCTATGATACAGCATGAAATGGAATTGGAGTGGTCTGTATGACCACTACCGCAGTCACAAAATAGAGCCGTAAAATAGAGTATACTTTACCTTTCTCAGAGCAGTAGCTGATCGTCAACCTCTTAATGTTTTCGCTTCAATTTTCTTCACCAGTGCTTTGGAAAACAACAGTCCACACAATCATGGTGTGTGAAGGGCCATTAGACATGACACTGTAGAGCCCGTATTTTGATCTGAGGTGGAAAAATCATCCCTCCGGCTTTTTCATGAAACTACAGAACTACAAGAGATATATTTCTGTCCACACTGTGTTATATTTCACAAATACGAACATTCTGTTTGGATGCATTTCCACCTGGTTGATATGCTGGCAAATTGTGTCATAATTTGCACAATTCTGGTGTTTTTATACAGACTACTACAACCTTAAATACTTGTACAATAACTAAAAACAAACAAACAACAACAACAAAAGGTTAAAATGGGAATTTCTTGATCTGGGCTTCAAAGCATTTGTTTCAGTTTTAGCCAAGAATACTACTGTAGGTTTTACATGGAATCAAATGAACCAGCTGCTAGGACAGAAAAACACAAGATTTACCACACGAGATGACTTGATTGAACAAACCCTTCCACTTCTCAAATACTGTCAAGGACGTGCCCATGAAAACTGCTGTTGTTCCAGAGCATCTTGTGGCCCAAAGTACATATTGGCAATGATGGTGAAAATTCATTTGGTCTAACAGAGCACTAGAGAGGAAGACAGGTACATGTAGAGTTGCCACCTTCAATCAAACGGGGGGTCTGGGGGCCCTCTTCCATGAGATTATGAGTGTATATGTGGTGGATGTGGTGATGTCAGGTCATATGACATCCTCGAAAAAGTGGATGTGTGTTAACAACTTTGAGAAGTGTATATTAGGCTGTGTGAACCAATCAAAACTGTGGCTTTTTACATGTATTGACTGTAACCAGCAATAGCAACTGGAAATGAACAAAAACCCAGAATTAGTTTGTTCTGTCTGTCCGACTGCACTGAATCAACATACTGTGCACTACATACCCAAAATGTGTATTTATTCATGTGTGTGTACTGTTCAACACACTTTTGTGTGAATAAACAGTAGTGTGTATCTTTTTGGGCACACGTCTCTTCCTGAGAGCTTCCTTGCTGGTTGGAGATATGTTACCATGGTAATCTGTGCTAACGATTAACTAATAAGATATATTTTACGCCTAGCAAAGTGAAACCTTACTTACATTTAAATTGAAACATTTTTAAAGATGATTTTTACCTTTATTGATGGAAAGTGACTGGGAAGTGGGGAGAGAAAGGGGGATCACATGGGTTGGAAATGAACCCAGGCCTGTGGCAAGGACTCAGCTTTGGGACATGCAGTCTACCACGTGAGCTACTGGGGTGTCCTGATTAAAGTGTTACTGATGTTACATCACAGCTATCTTGGACAGTGTCCACTGTTTTGTGTCATCATTGTTGTCCTCACTACTGCATTGCACTGTAGTATATTTAGGCTGGAAGAGTGTCAGGATATCTGACCACTGCAGGCCATACCTCTGTTTAGTATCACTATCAGGCCAAAATGACAAAAAAATACTAGTTTTACGGTTGGCTCCATGAACGTCCCCCTGGTGGCACCAAAAACTCACCAACATCTGCAAGGCTGTAAGAATAACAAATCATTTTCATGGTGTTTTATTTTATTTGTCACTTTCTATTGTGGGCTGTGATGGACAATGCAGCCTGTAGGGGATGCTAATGAGCTTCAGACTTGTTAAATCTTGAGTCATTCTATAGCAAGACAGATTTTTTGGCAAATTTTGGTTTGTTTTAGCATACTGTAAATACACTGCCTGAAAATGCTGTTCATCACATAATATAGAAGTCTGCCGTATCATTCAAAAATTCATGTCAAGCCGCGTAGTTTTCCATAGTGATCAAGGATAACATCTCAGCACATATTACATTCTGAACAATAAAATTACTTCAACACATAAACACTACTGTTAGCAGTACACAGGCCTGACAAACATTTATCTGAACATGGCAATCTCCTGTACAGTATATATCCTTACAGAACAATGCAAGTGATGTGAATCTTTATCATTTATAATACAAACTATGTGATATAGATAATTACTGTATATACAGTGTGGTTTACTCATCTCATCATGGATAAAAACAGCATCAGTGTTGTGAATCAAATACAACAATCGCATTTCCATGATCTTACATAATCAGTCATCAATACTTTTACATGTTGGATACTTTTTAAAAACAATATGGGGTTTCTGCAGGTTTTAGAAAGTTAAATTGAAGACTTTTTAAGACCGTTCTGAATGCAATTCAAGACCTATTTCATGTCCATGCTGGCCAAAAAGCAGAATTTTTTTTTGCAGAATGAGTCATACTATAATACAATATTGGGTGATGGGATGACAGGCCTTTGCTGGTGACTTTTCAGCGCGGCTCGATGCCTTAAAACCACCTAATCTAACTAATTTGTACAAGGTGCAGCAGGCTTCAGATTCATTCTTTTCTTCATTCTTTCAACAGGTTTGAGCCAAGTACTAAATGTGCTGTTCCTGACCCAGATCTCACTGAAATTGCCAAATTTTAACTTATTACTTCTAGAAGGAGCTATTTTTTTGGAAAGAGAAGTGACACACCACATTAGCCCACACACTAGCTGGTTGTGTTCTGATAAAATCTACCTGCTTGCACAGTCAGCCAGCATTTGTGGGTGTTGGTTCAGTGTTTTGTTTTGTAGTCATTTACAGTGTGATCAATACTGTTTTTCTCCAAAAGCAGCTGAAGTTAATGTAACCTTCTAAAGCAACATTAACATTTCATAAATCAATTTTTAAGACCTGTCAAATTCATATTCAATTCATATATGTCTGTCTCATTTTAAGACATTTTAAGGCCTAAAAGTCAAATTATTGAATTTTAGACTTTTCAAGGTCCTGCAGAAATCCCATAATAGACCTTTTTAAACAGCCATATTGATATGGAATACTTAGGTAAACACTAGTCTGCTTTTTTTTGCATTTCTTCAAACCAATCACAAACGTCTTGGGCAGCACTAAGCCCAGGATGCAAAGACAGTGCTGCAGCAAAATAGTGTCAGACTTGTTTTGGTGGAACAGTTGCATGCTGGGAGGCGAGCTCTGGCATTAAAATGAATACAATGTTGCAGACTGCGAAAGAAAGGGTAACAGCTGTTAGCTTATTTACGTTCATACCATTAGCATCCCAGGTGCTAATTTGCTGTTGTCAGCATGTAGGTTGCAACTAGGAGGTTGTTCTTGTTTCCCAGGGACTTTGAAAACATAGATAGCGGATGCTGTAATGCCACTTGAAGCAAGCAATCAATGGCAGGACTTACCTGCAGTGTGCATCCAATAAATCAGACAAGGCAAACACTTGCGTTACTGATGATACTAATTAAAGTCCTGCTCCATTTAGTGTAGCAGAGCCTGTTCAGTCAGCCGGCATGCAAAGTGGCAGCACTCTGACTCTGTTTGACCTGAATGAAACAGAACCTGAATTTCTATTATTATTCTATCCTATTTTTTGTGTTGTTTTAATGTTTTTTATGCTCTCTTTTTAACCAAGAAACTTCAATTTACTGTTACTTAACACCATTTCACATATCCTTACTCTACATGACCAAGTACTGTATGTAAAAGTTTTCAACCTCTTTCTGACTTAAACCTTTGCATTGATTGGTTCACCTAGTTCATGTTAATGTATAAATAAATTTACACTTATTTTCGAAAATTGAACCAAGTGCTTACAAAAAAATGTTTTCATTTAAATGGCTTTCTGAGATGAACATAGCATGTTCTTTATGCTGGCGTTCTAGTGTGCATTCCTGCATCATTTCCAAAGGTTTGATTGTATATTTAATCCCAGTTGTGCTTGAAGAAGTTTGGAGTTGAGCTTAACTGTTTGATTTGCTGGCCTAAGTATAAAGTTTTCAGAAGCAGCATAACACTTAAACTGCAGTCTGACAGCTTCGGCATAAGAGTCTGCAGTTCTTCCTCAGGGGTGACTATTTTAGGTATTTAGCTGATGCACCTGTTCAAAGTGGACGTTGATGATAGTTGACAGATGCAGTGGCTCAGAAGGGGACAGTCTTTCTAAACACCAACAATATGTCCCCCCTTGACCTACTCCTTAAGTTCTTTTTCAACAAGTAAAACTGGTCTCTTCTTTCATCACTTCTCCATCTTCTGCCTCGGCTTCAACAACGGCAGCTCCGTTGCTGAGCGGCGCGTCACTCAGCGTGCTGCGGAGCGTCACTCGGGTGACACTGAGCGAGTGTTTCCTGGGAGTGATGTGATGTGGCCGATGGCACATGACCTCCTTGAACATCTCTCTGAACCGCGTGGACATGAGGTTGTACAGGATTGGGTTGACTGCTGAGCTGAGGTAGAAAAACACACCAGAGATGATGTGCACGTACTGGAAGATTTCCAGGTGGTTGTCGGTCCAGTCACTGATGAAGCTCCACATGAGGCGATCAGTGTGAAATGGGGCCCAGCAGATCGCAAAAACCACCACTAAAACGACTGGAAAAACAGCGAAAGAGAGAAAGAGAGAAAATGGGAGAGGGGCATAAGGGATTTTAATAGCAGCACATTGATCAGTGTTGCCACATCCTCTCTCTAGTATCAGTTTAATTGTCCCTCAGGAGGCTATGTGTCAGTGAATGATGGGGAAATATTCTGTTCTGGGCACACAGCCTTTAATTTAGCGCCGTACAAGTGTTAAATAAATCTTCAGATACATAATTCATGAAGTGTTTTATATCACCAGTAAGAGACCCAGTAATCATCCTTCACACTCCTGGTTTTGGAGTGGCTCTCATAAAAGAGGTTGTGTGTATTCAAGATCACGCCAAATTGCAGTGCACGATCAAGGCAGCGAGAAGGATCATTGGGATTGATCAGCTGTCTGCACCACGGCTATACAACAACCTTATTTTTCAAAATAGGTTGATCAGATCCACAATGATCCTCTCCACCTGGAATTTTGAGGGAGCAGCCTACAGCGATTAGATGTGCACTTAAATCTTGGTCGTGGTATTTGGATTGTGTATATCATATACTTACATCCCCAATTCCAAAAATGTTGGGACGTTATTTAACGTCGATATTTAATGTTCAAACTAAAAAACTATTGTTTTTTTCTTTGGTAAATGCATAGGAGCAATGTGATACATCACCTTTTATGTAAACAACACTCAGTGAGCGTTTAGGAACTGAGGATACTAATTCTTGAAATTTAGAAAGTTTTCGTTTTACACAGTCCCAACTTTTGGGAATTGGGGTTTTACTTTGATTGTGGGTATTTCACTGTTTATATCTTATACTTAGACTGTATATATGATGGATATTTTATATTGCTATACATTTCACAGGATACTTTGATGAGTGTTTGTGCATTTAAAGTGTACCTCCGTGTTTTCACCATGTGTGAAAGTGTTATTGTCAGTACTGTTACTCCAACCTCCATCCCACCCTTCATATTGTGGTCCTGTCACCCCCAGCTTCATGCATCACTGAACACGCACATTCAATATTTTCACGCCTGTTTGGTTTAGAAAGCTCAACATGTTAACACATGACTTATTTAAATGGACTAAGTACCACAGAATAATTTGTTAATGATGGCAAAACTTTCTGAATCATAACTGTAATAATTGTCTTCTTTGAATTAGAAGAAAATTACAACTAAATTAATTTACAACAGTTCTGCAGTTTACAAGTGTCTGTCTTTGGATTTTCATAACATTGAGCACATTAATGAAAGAAGAGATGATGATGAGTAAAATGTCCAAAATTGTCTCTTACAATGTGTGCAACAAAGTTACTTCAAAGAACTTTCATATTTTGTTGACTTTGGAGGCCTGGATTGTTTTCACTGACATTTCAGACAAGAAATAGGCCATGCTGTTTCTTAATCATACTCTATTGTATATAAAGTTGACTGAGGTTTGAGAGTTTCAAAAGGTGGTGATTCATGTAATCATACCAACCATTTACCATAAAATTAAGTGTTTGTTTCAAGTTAAAAAGTTCAACATTAAATTTTTTAAGTTGGCTGAATTTGAAGGGACAAATTGAGGTAATTCTGTAATGATTCAGAAAAAAATAACTTTTCTAGGCAAATAAACTAGTTGTATCTGAGAAAATATGTTCAATAAGCTTAAGATATTATGTTGATGAACATTTATAGCATTATACATAACATTATTTATAACATGTTTTATAATTTATTAACTTTTAATTAACTAATTCAATACTAACCATCATCAAGGTTTGCAGTGTTTTCATTACTGTGAAAACCAACAACTATTACTTATATATAAGTGGATTAGAGGCACAAAGCAAGTTTTTATTATATCTGTTTTCTTCAAACTAGAAAAAATGAGGGTCTCATGAGCACAATGAGCATTTTAACTCTCAATGCATGATGGGAAGTCTGCTAATATGGGAATCATGTTTCTTTAGAAACCTAATTTAATTAGTTGACTAAAATCTGTGTGTTATATTAATTCAAAGCACCGTTTTATTTATGAGTTCTTAAGTGTTCTGAAAATGACTAGAATTGTTAAGTTTAATTAACTTGAATAAATAAATTGTATTTATGCTAATGTAATGGAAAAATATTAGTTGATTCCACTAAGTCCCTGCCTGTAGTACATTTTGACATTTAATTTACTGTATTTACCTTTAGTCTGCTAAGTTGTCATGCATGATGAGCACTGTTCCTCAAATTCATGCAGTCATTTTCCCTCAGGAGTTGCCACAAAGCTGGAGCTGTGTACCATGTCACCATCAAATGTTACAGACTGTTGGGATTTGAACTGCACCTCGCTTCTGTGCTTTCAGTCATATTGCTGAAAATCCTCCAGGAACGCTCTGACCTCATTAAAGGTAGAAAACCTCCTTCCAGATCTTGTACTTTCTTGACAAAATATTGCTTGAACCAAGGATCACACCCCCAGAGGTCTCACTGTTGATGTCTTTGAGGTGAGGTCTAGACTGTGAACTGGAAAATTATTCAATAATAACATGACAATAACATAAAGTGACATCTGAATCCCACAAGGTTATTTGTCATGTTCTGTTTTCTTCAAGTTAATGTTTACAAGTAAGGTGATAAGAGTGTTATAGAACATCTGTGTCTGTCTAGCTAAGCATATACATCAATGTCATAGCATTATATTAAGATAAGGTTTAGATTAATACCTTTACAGCTCATGCCTATGCACCATAAAAGATGTTCATCTGTACACTTGCTATAACCTTCACCTCTGAGCCATACAAAAGAACCCGTGGGCTAAGTCAGTCTATATGTGCCTAATTTTCATTTGAGGGGAATGATCATATTATCTGCATGGTAGATGTCACATTATATTATCATATGGATACTGTTTGTTAATGCTCACAAGCAACTGTCAAGCATCAGTAAGATGTGTTTGTGTTTCCACAGAAAATATAACATAAAAATCTGCATTATTAATGTATTTTATTTTATATTTTCAAAGACTCAGATGGGTTAAGCAGATGCATCTGATTGAAGTGGTATTTCAGGAGTGTAATAAACTGCAATTTACATTTTACATTAAATATACAAGAGATGTCAGGTGTGAATGGATGAAGTGGGTGGTTTAGCTCCACTTCCTACATGACTTTTAATTAATTATTAATGGTTAAATAGCCTCTGCTCCTGGTGAGTAGACATACTGTTAGATCATCTGTTGTGTTCTATGGTCAGGCCATATTTTTATTTTTATCAAACGACAGGAAAGTGACATATGTAGTTCATACCACTGGGCAGTATTGATGGTGGTGGGGTGTGGAAAAGTGTCTTGTACTATACATATTACTGATTACTATGGGATTACAAGGATATGTTCCAACAGAGCAGCATTTGACCACAAAGACAGTTGCTCTTCCTCATTGTATCTATAAAAACTCAATTAGGCTCTGAACAGTGGAATCTTACAAGTGTATGGAAACCATACAAGACATTAAACTGATATTTGAGTGTAACACTGACATAGTATATAAGGAAAGCCTGCAGCATCTCTTTTGTCTCAGGAAACTCTCTAAGTTCCTTCTTTTCTTTTATCTGCAGGTACCAATCTCAAAAAAACAAAATACTTAATGAGGTGATTAATATCTGCAACAAAAAAAAACGGCACTGTACATGGAAGTCTGCAGGATGTTTACAACAATCCAGTACTTGATAACGCAGAATCCATCCTGTCTGATTGTTCTCATCCATTACAAAACCAGTTGCAGTTTCTCCTGTTTGGTCCCTCAGATTTCCTCTAGATAAAACCAACAGATTCAAACAATCCTTCATACCCTCTACCATCTCCTTTCTAAACTCCAGGAGGAAGAGGTCATTTACTTACATGTTTTTTGTTTACTTTACCTATTGTGTTTTTTATTGTGACTCATTGTTTTCTTCAAATCTTTTTTAACTGACTGTTCAGTTGTATTGTGTATCTAAATTTCTTAGTCCTAGTGTTGTTGCATCTTGTGTCTTGTGTGTGCTAAATGTATGCATCCCACTGCTACACAACCAATTGCCCCACTGGTGATAAATAAAGTCATTGTTTGATTGATTTTGTCATGAACAGGTTTCCCTACATGGGAGTTAGTCACATAGCTCTGCTTATGGTTGAAGGTAAAGAGTAAATCAGAGATGTTTGATACTCACACAACATTTTAGTGACCTGGCGGCGACGAGCCTTCTGCTGCTGTGTCCGGATGTTACAGAAGCTGTCCTGTCCAAAGCCCGACTTCGCCTCCAGTGCCTGATGCATCTTCTCCCGCTTCAGCTGTAGCCCGATGAGCATGTAGAGAGCGCTGATGGTGAGCATGGGCAGAATGAAAAAAAGCAAAGTGGTCACCTGGATGGTCAGGTTGTACATCCAGCGCGGTTTCACCAGCGTACAGATCGCTGAGTCAGAGATCTCCACCGTTATGTTCCCAGCAGGGCTAGTGGAGTGACCGTGAAGGACGTCGATCCCATGCAGACTCGTGTTAGGCATAGCACACAACACTGACACACCCCACACTGTGAGGATGACCCGCTTGGCGTGGGTGCGTGTCACAACATACTTTGCACGTAGCGGGTGCACCACAGCAATGTAACGTTCCATGCTCAGTGCTGTCACGTTGAGGATGGACGCCAAGCAAACGGTCTCAAATAGGAACGTTTTAAAGTAGCAGCCGCCCTTCCCCAGGAGGAAAGGGTAGTTCTGCCACAGCTCATACAGCTCCAATGGCATGCCGAGCAGCAGCACCAGCAGGTCTGATACCGCCAGGCTGAACAAGTAGTAGTTCGTTGGCGTCCACATCACTTTGTTGCGAACAATAACCGTGCACGTCAGCACATTCCCAACCACACCCACCAAGAAGATGACCAGGTAGATGAGGCACACGGGAAGGAACACAGATGATCGACGGGGCCCCAGATATTTCTCCAGGTACTCTTCCTCTGTCAGACACGCATCTTCCAGATGCAAGTGGCTCCCGTTCACACCAGAGGTCAAATTGGCACATGTTCCCCCTGGAGGACAAAGCCAGACGTCTTTCTCAGCCAGTAGGTCCATAAAGCAGTTGTAAGCAGCGGACATCCTGCTAAAACTTCTATCTATCTGAAAAACAAAAGATCCAACAGACATCAGTATTAAATGCCATTTTAGATCAAAAGTTCTGAACACACACATGAAAATAAAGCCCATGCCTGAGTAATGACCTTCATACAAAACAGATTTTTAATCATAGTTGAGCAGGAATCAAAGTTTTGTTGCAAATGTACGTGTCAGCGCAAATGAAGAAGGAGTTGCTTTAAATCTTGACATTCATCCCTCTTCATCATGTTTCATGACTAATTCCCCAAACTCTGAATTAGATTCTTGATGACTGCTCTTCCTGCCAATGAGTTTTGAAGTCACTTCTGACACTGAACAGAGGACTGAGTGATGGAATAAGCTTGAATTGCCATCTGTTTCCTGCCTTTGTAGTAAAGCTCAAAATCTTCACAAGCTTTGCCTGGGATTTTCAGTAAACACAAATGTGCATGATTTTCTTGAAACTAGCTGCAAACTAACCATCAGAGAGACTGTTTTTTGATGCCAGTCACAACTTTGTAAAATACAGTCAAACAGACTAATGTGCAATGACAGGTGCTAAAGAGGGATGTGCTGAGCCTGAACTTTCAAGACTGTGGCTGGTGTTATTCTGTGTTTTCCATGTCAGCACTACCAGCTCAGTGCAAAAAGGGAGACAAAGTTAGCAACTGGCTGGGGAACATTAAGCAACGAAAGAGACAGATAATCTTCTCTCGAGTTGGTGGAGACCAAAACAGACCTGAAAGGAGGGTGAACACTGAACTCAGCATTCACCTGAAAGAAGAATCCAAATGAAAACTAATGTCGCCTGGGTTGTAGACGTTGTTGTAGACTTTCATGTAGGAAACCAGGGTTCATGTCCCATATAAAATAAAAATGTTGCTAAAAATTTTGAGGTAAAAGGTGACTTATTTCTTATTACTTCACTTGTGATGTGACGTGCTTTTTTTTTTAACCCAAAACATGATATTTTTCTAAACCTAATCAGGTATTTCTGCTGCCTAAATATACCCAAAATGTTTCACAGAATTAACCTCGTATTAAAAAGGCTTTCTGGCAGAGTTTCATACAGCTGGTAATGGGCAAAACTTGCGCTGAGGGGTGTGACAAAGCAGCGTCTGTATTCAGTGAGCTGGCATAAGAAATGGTTGTATGTTGACAGCTTGTGGCACTGCTCCCAAGTGAAAAAAAAAAAGTTAGTCAAAGCAGTTTTTTAAAATGGATCGTGATCAAAGACAAGATCATTTCCTAAAACATATTCCCTAAGTTGGTCATTTCCCGAAAGAGAGGGGCACTCTCATTTTTCGCAAATAGCATTTATTAGGGACTATATACACATGAATGAATACACATTTGGTATTAGTATTTATAGCCACAGTCCCTGGCTTAGTAATGAGGGAATGTGCATGGCTTAATGTTGTTATTTTAACAGTTTTGGATAAAAATGGAAGTCTATGACGCAGAGGAGCTATTGTGTATCAGGCCTACTTACTATCAGGACAGTAAGTAGGATCAATCCACTGTTAATTTTAGTCTTTCTCAGGGTTTAATGACAATCACCAGACTTATTGTTGTTTTTCTGTTTGAGCATTGTTTGGCATTTGTTTGAATCAATGGAAATGTTTCACTGGCGGAAGCACAGTGTAATGGGGCCAATATGCAGGTGAAGGCTTTGGAACAAGAGGTCAAGAACAAGTGTTTGGAGCAAGAGATGGCAGTAAAAATTCTGCTGTTCAAAAAAAAAAAACATATAGATATATATTTTTTTTATTCAATTACCTTGACCCTTTGAAGCTCAGTGGGAGGAGAGAGGCTGTGACAGTGGCGGGGGCTCCATTCTTTGTGTGACTCAGTACATCATGAATGGCAGAGTCGCTGTTCTGAGTTTGTTCACATCCATTCTATCAACTTCATGGTACTCAAGCCACTGAGTCACAAGATTAAAATGGATCAGGATGGTGAGTTTAATAGTATTATCTACCCTGTGGCACATCCTCCAAGACAGACAGATTCTTCTTCATTTTTCAGTCCATTATTTATCTAGGGCAGATTCACCGAGCGAACAAAGTTACGCACGTTTACACCTGGAAGTCGCCCAGTACACAGTCTGATGTACTGGCACCTCAGCAGCTGTACTGTGATCGCTTAAAGGAAAAGGAACATTTGGGGAAATGGGTGAAATCCATACAATCGAAGTGTAAATACTAAGTTACACTAGACAAACAACCCATTAACACCCACTAACATTTGTGCTTTTGTGTTCAATGGGAAAAGGTACAGTCAAATGACTGCAGTACTTGGTTTGACTCTTGTGTCTTTAAATGATTACAGGCGTAACTTGAGACAAACAGCTGTGAAACAGTTGAAAAACCCATTCAATTTCCTATAAATTCTTCACAATAATAGTCTCCTAATATTTTGTTATTTAACACTTTTATTGTTAAGCAGCAGAATCAGGAAATTTCATCACTGGTAGCAGTGGTATGCAGCTGAAAGTGAACGTGAAACAGTACGATAAAGCAGCATGAACTACAAATAGGGACACAGGAGAGGAACTAAACTTCAAACCACAGAGATTCAGTTAGAAGCTAATAAAAATTATGACGAGCTGAAGACAGAGACATTTTTATCTCTAGTTTAGTGCACAGAGATAAGTTGAGTCATCAGAATTAAAAACAAAACAAAAAAACAAAAAAACAAAACAGAAAAGCAAACTTGTTTTCTGGCAATGGGAAAGAGTTGATTGTCTATTTTTAGGCATTTTGCTCACATTTAAGAATCCTGCATATACGTGCTCATATTGGTGTAAACATGTAAGATTTAAGATGGAAAAGGGGGTTTGTGCCAAACTATTTCTTGGCAGGTACCAGTTGCCAGGCAACCAGTGGAAACTCCAGCCAAGATACTGTCCAACACATAAGATAACAGGAATTTTTTTTTTTTTTTTTTTTTACAGATCAAATCCATGGAATAGTCCTATGACGTTTTATTTGAGCTTTAGAGGAAATGGTAACTGGTTTTGTTACCTTTGAATGGAACCAGGTTAGATGTTTCCCCATTTTCAGTAGTGCCATTGAAATCTTGGCAAAAAGCATATCCACATACTTTACAAAATGTTGAACTATTCCTTTAAGCACACCTCAACAGTGATCATGAGGTAATGCTAACGCTGCACTTTCACTACTCAGATTTCCCCCTGCCAGTCTGGGATCAAACGGGCGACCTTTCTCTAACCTTTGGCCACTGCTTGTGCGTAACAGTGGCGGGAACAAATCAGCATATTCTCAATGCCAGCAGTATGTCCTTGAGAAGTACTATCTGCTGTTCAAAGGAACAAACATCAGACAGCAGAATCATATAATCTTTTGAGGCTTCTGAAGTCCCGGTCATAAGGAAATTAATTTGGCAATAATTATATTCCTGGGTGGAGGGCTTGTACAAGATGAAAGTTCAGAAACATCTGTTCTGTTGATAATTCCATCATTAAATGACTCATTGCATGTAAAGGATTTTTGATTTATTATTCAATTGTAAGCGCATAACATAAAGGAAATTTGATTATCCTTTACAGAGGAACTTCTGGGAGGGATTTACAAAGAGATGTTGCCGGATTTAAATACGATGCAGTGGTATTAAAAAAAAAAAAAGTCTGCCATCTTTCACACTTGAGCTGACGTAGGAGGAAAAAGAACAGGTCAATCAGCAGAATGTAAATTTCTGATTTGGGGGTTAAATGTAACAATATCAATATTTTTCTAAGTGAGAGCTGAATAATGAGAAATACAGAAAGAAGGAAAACACTTCCTCTCAGTTAAATATGAATGGCTGCTAATGATAAGCAGGAAAACACAACACTGATTATTTTTCCATACATTTACATACATCAGTCAGAGGTCTTTTCTATCTTTGGCACAGAGTTATTGTATTATGTATTTCATCAGGATGCATTGTGTGTCTGTTGACTAAAGCCTTCAATCTAAACAGACAGTGTGTCTGAAATGCATGCGTGTTAGGAGTGTATACTGTAGCAGCACATCCACATCATTACAATGAATTACATATCATAAATCCACTGGGCTTCAGAGTGCAGACACCACTGTACCATGAATTACTTCTTTTGTTGATAAGATTTTCATGTATAGCCCCTGATGTCCATCAAGCCAGTTGTTACTTGCCATCACACTGACAGGACGTTAAAAAAATCCCCCCAAGTGTTTTATTATATTAGCATATTCTGCAAAAGGAAACCCCAGAGACAAGCTGGTGTGGGATGCAAGAGTATATTAGCATTCTGTCCAGTCTATATTCCAAAGAATAACATAGTATGCTTTATAAAAATAGATCTATGACTGTAATGAATATTTTAGGCCAACAGGATAGGGGATCAACAGTGGATTTGATGCATTTATGGATGACACTTCATATTTTTTTCTCATGAGCATTCTGCAAGTCATGTATCTCTTATATTCTACCCCAAAAGACTCCACAACACTAGATTTTCATAGATTTGTGATTTATGACAATATTTATGATTAAATAAATCTTGCAATTTGTTTGCAAAGGTACAGTGTGTAAGATTTGCAGGGATGTATTGGCAGAATATGACAGAAATAAAATATAACATTCATAAGTATGTTTTCATTAGTGTCTAATCACCTGAAAATAAGAATTGGTATGCTTTTGTTACCTGAGCCTGGCTTTACACGGTGAAACTTAAAAAATAAACAAAAATAGTTGCAGGAAGCAAAATCCAAGTCTCATGCAACACAATTTAACAGATAATTTTACTAAAACTGGCTGGCTAGATTGGTAATTTTTTAATAATAGTTGTCTTGGAGAATAGGAAGAGAGCAATCGGTGCATAAATGCTTACTGATTTGCTGGAAGAAAAAACAAAACAACGTAAAAAGGCTCAACGTCTGTGGCTGAAGGACTGACTACTAAAAAGATCATTTTACGCTATCCGAGGAGCATGATCCAATAAGGTTCCAGTGAGGGCATACTCCCTTTGATTCAAGGAAAATAAATTAATAAATAGTTCTGTGTTGCCACCTTCTGACATCAGTGTGAAACCTGTAGCTTGACATTTGATGGTATTTTAGATAACAGCTCTGATTCTAGTCAAATCTTTATGAAAAGGATGTGAAAAGGATTGCATTCAGGTATCGTTTGACTGGAGACGTTTTGATACTACTCGGGATTGGATTATTTCAGCCAATATGATGGTCAGCTCTAGCTGGCATTACACTGCGTTAGTGTTTGATGTCATCATCTGACACGTTATCAGCGTTTTGGCTGGCTGTTGTGTGAAAGTAGTTTCAAAAAGTTAAAAGTTTTTCAACTGTTGGGGCTGAATTTCAGACAAGTTTCAAGTGCGCTGCCAAGTCCTTTACATCATGCAACTCATTTACAGCTTAGTCTCTCCCAAGATCAATCAAGTAAAGTTGAGTGAAAGTTTCACTGTATAAAGTCAGCCTTAGGCCATGTTTGTGCACCATGGACAAACCAAACACTTGGTCTAGATACTACAGGCTTGGAGAGTGAGACGGGGTGTTTGCAATCTTCTGATGCTTCTAAAGTCACCCAAAATGAGTGTGACAAAGTCACAACACACTGTCCCTAAAACTGATAAAAGCCAGAGGGTGTCTTAGGAAGGATTTCAAACTGTCTCTTTTGATCATTTGTTGTCCACAAATGGAAATGAGGTGAGGTGGTAGATTGCACTTTATTGATCTCCAGGAAAAATCAATAAAGTGTAGTATGAGGGGAAACTCATGCTCTACTTTTGAATGTAATGATATGAGGCCAGTTGGCAGCAGAGCAGTGCTCACTTGTACAGCAAAGCTTCTGTGTATTAAATAACTACATGCACTGCCCTTTTACTGCTGTAAACATACAGTCTAAATGAATTCACCAGAAAGCCTTCATACGCACAGCAGCTGTGCTGCTATTACTTGCAGTGGATGCAGTAAATGCAGGACTTTCACAGTGGTTTTGTCTTTTAAAGTCAGACCTCAGCCAGTTCAGTGACTACAAACAGCTTTGGCTCTGGGGTGAGTACTTACCCTACAAATTACTTCATTTTTACTGGTCAATTATGGCATTCTACATTCTGTCCCTGACAAGGACAACTAAAAAATAAGGAAGGATCATTACATCATTAATGAACATTCAATGCTTTGCTTGGTGCCAGATTTTGGTGCCAGTTCTATTGAAGCTTTTGGGAGATGCATGGATGTCATAAGACCTCTGATGAAGAAATGACTCCAAAAAATGAAAAACACTTCAGAGAATAGCATACAGACTGTTTTTTTTTTTTTTTTTTTCCAAATGTGTGTATTAATTTATTTGCTGTTGGTCTCCACATAGCCTGATTGACATGCAATGACCCTGCCTTTTCTGATTTCTGACTGGCTGCTGTGAATAACAGACCATTGCCACTGACACAGTTCTGATTATAGAGTCTGCTGGACATAGCAGAAACAAAAAGATAATTTGCAATGCAGAGTTTTTGAATTAATGTTTTGCGTGAAATTATTATTTTTTTATGGTAAGTAGCCATATTATAATATTGTTATTAATATTATTCATTATCCCTCACACATCATATTCTAAGAATTATTTCATGAATAATCCACATCAGAAGTCCGAACCATGTACTCCTGTTCCAGCTTTTGCTGGAAACTGCTTCATATGAGACTAAAAAATGTAATTATTTTTCGGAATAAATGTGTAGTCTGTAGAAATTGTGGAAAACCTGGATGTGGGATTTCTAAGGTGCCTACACGTCATTTTAAGGTATAACTTTAATAACACCACACACTTTTTGATCCATCACTCAATGCACTGATGACACAGACCTCTACAGTATGTATGCGCACACTTCATCTCATATTCATGGTCCCTTGTCCTCCTTATTACTCCAAGAAGACTTTCAGGTCACTGTCAATTTCTTTTTATTTGTACAGTTATACTTTATTTATTTATTCATATGTGGTATTGTTATAAATTTAAAAGCAGTGGGAGTCAGGAGAGTCTTGGAGAGAGATGGCTTACAGCAAAGAAAACTCTTATTTACATTGCGGCTGAATAAGTCACCAGCACACTAGGTTAACATTTACCTCGAAACACAAAATGGAATAAGTCTGGGATTTTTAACAGAGATGCATTTGTTCTCATTCTTGTGTAGATTTAATTCAATTTCAGTGGTTGTAGTTCAATTACTTTTTTCCCCAGCAAATCCTGTTAAACTCGACTTGGCAGCTGCTTTAACAGAAAGCTAACACTTTGGTAAATGAAGGTGACATGCTAGGCACAAATTCAATTCTAGCCTCAGTGTTGCAGCCTAGACAAATCATATTTTGTCAGTTTCATACAGATATTACAGAAACAGAAATGTCCAGAAATGTGCACTGTCCCTGATATGAAACATATGTTTATCAAATTATTTATTAAGAAAATGTTATAATAGCATGTTATTATGATCAGTTAAACATCTATATTATACTGTATCATATAGTACATTATAGCTGTTTAACGAACCCCTGGATGTTCACTTTATCATGGTGGTTTATAATAATGTAAGAATATGAAGGGTTTTAATTTCAATGTATGATAACAATTATTTTGAAAAGCCACATTGTTATAGCATTGAAAAGAAAGTTAGAAAAAAGGGTGAATTATAAAAGAAAGTGAATAAATTGGACCCTCTATATTTTTGAGGCACTGAATGATGAAGTGATTTTCATAATAGATATTGCATATAAATTACAGTGATTTATCCCTACAACTGTGATATTTATCTTTTTAAAGAGAATAAATCGTCTTACCTCTAATGTGCTCCCTTGTTGTTATTCCCGGGTGTAAACACAGATTAGTGTCTTGAGTGGAGCACAATGTGCTGCTCTCTCAGTCCACTCTCCTCCTGGTCTGCCGCTCTCTCTCTTCAAGCCTCATTCACGATCACACACATACATGCAGCACACACACACACACATACACACACACACACACGCTCTCTCGCTCTCTCCCTGTCATCCTCGCTCACCTCCACCTTCTCTATACCATGCATGAACATGCAGACATTCAAACCTACATTTATAATTCTACCCACACGTCCAGTGTAATTACTATAATATTAATAGGGTAATGATATGAGTTATCTGCCTTTCATTCTGAGACAACAATCCTTCACTGCTGAGAGCAAAAAAATCTCATATGTGAGGATTTGGCTTTGTTTCTTCCAGTATGAATGAGTGTTGCAGCCTGTCCACTGGCACCGGATGGTATACAAGGTGGAGCTTCCTTTGAACCAACATGCGACGGTCAAGTGTTTTGGTTTTGTTGTTTAGAGCTCTTGTCTGTTCTATTGTGGCTTAATTATCTCCTGTTCTTTCTGGAAATTGACAAGGTCTGGGGCTCAGCCAAGACCATCTCAGGCTGAGGCCCAGGCGCGTTCAGATTGCGTATCAAATTTTTTGGGTGCTCTTCTGGCTGGCACACTACGGCCTAATTCCACCCACTGCAATCATTTTGTAAAATGCTAAAAAGTGAGCAAAGGGACGGAGGAGGGAGGGGTGGGGTGCACAGAACAACAGCTGTATCAGGCGTGGCCAAGATAGTTTCTGTGTTGTTCCTGCGTTGTAACTTAGAGAAGCTGCTTTTTCTAGCATGTGTGTGAGTGTGTGTGTCTTCATCACACCATAGCCCTACTGTTTGTCGTGGGAACAAAATTGAAAGGGTGCATCTGGTGGAGCTTCTACAGCCATCAAAACAACAAAAGTTAAAAATACATAATAAGTAGAGGGTTAAGAAAAAAAATGTGTAAACTTAATTGAGAATGAATGGTGTTAATTCTGCTTTTACATGTTTATTTGACTTGTGCAATGTTTGGCACTTTGTGTTGTACTGATGAAATCAACCAGCAGCCTGATGACAACAGACTGAATTTAAACACTTTTTTGTACAACTGAATATCAGGAGTCAAACGTGTAGAGATTACCCTCTTGTAAACTGGCACAAGACACATACTTCAGACCAGCATATACACAGTTTTCAAGAGATAGCTGCAGGTGAAATGCTGAGATGGACATGAAATATAGGCTGAGAGGTTTGCCAATTCCACTGTTATCATTTTGCACACAGAATTCTGTAAAGTGCCACTCAGAGGCGCATTTATAAACTAATGATTTTTACCATTTCCACCATTTACCATTTTTACATTGAAGTCATCACTTTGGTACAAGTGATCTTTTCATTTGTTCCTAAATTGTGAGGCACTTTGTAAAATCTGTTTCAATATGCGCTCTCTAAATTAATCATTGATCATCTTTCTGACATTTAATAATAATGACTGAGATGTCACTGTGATAATGGTTCAGAGGTACACATGACAGACTAAAAAGACTAAAAATAACCACAGCTATGCATAATGGTCGCATGTAATGACAGCTCTTCTGATGCTGCTGGAGAACATCAGCAATGCCACACCACTGTTGGACGGATGATTAAGAGTGTTTCTGCATATATTTGTGGATAATTGTGGGAGTCAAAATCTAAACTGGAAGCCTTTGTACATGTGTCCATTTCCACTGTGACTGGGATTTATTAAACAGAATCAGGCATATGCATGGCTTCATAAATCTGATGAATGAACGCATATAAATATTTCTGTCTTCGTATATATACACAGTATTACAGATAAATTCAACCAGGTATGGCTGTGGTGCATTATAGCTGGGCCACATCGGCTAATCACTGCCACTGCAAGTCCACCAGCAGCACCATGGAGTGTCCCAGAAGTGCCTTGTCGAGAGAACCCTGTCAATTTTCAATATAAAAGGCTGGTGCAGACTCATGATCATAAAGACAGACAGGAAAGAAACTATTTAACTATGTGACCTACTTATTCATGGTAGAAACACAAAAAGCAAGGAGGACCAAGCCAGCAAAATCTTAACATAATCAGGGGGGAAAAACGCTCTCCTGCTGAAATGCTTCTGAAACATTGGTGGTGGGACCTGCAGCTGTGTGGAGGACAGATCAAAACCATGGCACGTGCTTGTCATGCCTAATGGAATCAACTAGGTAGCCTCAGGGGGGAACTTACCTTTATTTGAAGTTTTTGTTTATTAATTATGTCTTCCTAAAAAACATTCGCTAAAATGGCATCAAAATGCTTCATTCACGAGTGTCTCAGGGCCTCTCCACTGACTTAGACTATCTCCTGTGCTTACTGCATATCTGCAGAAAATGATTCAGGAGGACAGTAGACAACTCATGGAAACTAACAGCTCGGCATGGTGTACAGACTGTAGAAAAATGAAGCGAAGCTACCCCTGTGGTGCTGAAAAATGGAGCAATAAAATATATACAATATCCTTCACACAGCCTGTTCATCTTGCTGTTGTCTGGGAAGAGATACAGAAGTATCTGCTGCTGTGCCAGCAACAGCTTCTGCCCTCAGGCTGTGAGACTTCTCACCATAATACCATCATTGAAAGATTTTTTTGACTTATTTTTTTCCCCCCAAGGACTGAAACTGAGGTAGAACAAGGGATGTGGAAGGCTCAATATTTTTGCCTGAGGCCCCAAAATGACTAAATACACCCCTGAGACAGCCGAGCAAAAACAGCATAACACGCCATACATCTGTGTCAAAGGCGGGTTCCAGTGGACTGGCTGAGCTTGTAAACAAGAGGGTGTTACCCAGCCCCACTCACTCCCACAGTCTCTCTACATCCACATACAGGCAGCAACAAGGGTTGGGGGTGGTTGGACATTAAATTATTTACATTTTGTGATATAGATTTTCTCTGTGCAGTGTGTTTCTCCATCCCCAGAGTGGTGGGCAATACAGGGACCGACAGCTGTCACCATCATGTGGCCAGACATCTATGGTGTAAACTCTTGAGCACTGCATCTTTCTGCAGGAATCTTACAATAATGTAGGTAGCCTAGCTATAGGCATCTTTCCCCTGCCCTCATTTCTTGTGTGCACGTCACATAACATCATATTTACAGTGTCTGAAATGTTTGAGTTTTGTCCAGCTGGAAAACTGAAACAATGTGTGATCCTTGCAGTGGTTCAATCCAGGAACCTGTAGGTATGAAACAGTCCTAAGAAAAAAAAACATCTAGGACAGGCTGCACAGCTCCAGACCATTTCCATCTCTCTCTCCTTCCACTGTATGTCCACATTCCAGCAGCAGCAGTTCAGAGGTGATGGTGGTGTACATTACAAGAGCATGCGAGTGTTCCTTGAGGTGGGGGCTTGTGATCCTATCCTCCTAACCTAATCAGAAACGGATCTACTGAGCACCAGTAAGGATCAAGAGGGCAGACTGGGTGAGAATTGCTAGGGGGAAAGGAGAGAATTTCTTCCTATTTGCTTTTGATATCCCTGCCTGTGTCATTCATATTTTATCCCTGGTGGGGATACGTGTTACCCCTAGCTCTGGTCAGACCGAATAAATTATATGCATTTCCTATACTCACCAGTAAGTGGTGAAAATTGATTCAGCGTACTAGCAATTTTAAAAACATGTTATGAATGCTCCTGAGTGGTGAGTACATCAAAATCTCATATTTAATAGTGGCGATGATGACCGCAACTCACACTTTGAATGACACAATAAATCCAGTTCCATAATTGTCCCCACCGTTGTCAAGTTCGCTTGCAATTGAAAGTGAATACCAGTCTGAAACGGCAACAGAGCTTATTTCTTGCCCAAAATGCCCAGAAAAAGTCATGTCATAGGCCTATGCTTACATTATAACAAATATGGTGACCTTATATATTAATTATGCATGTGTCACATGCAGCAGGCATATAATCAAGAGCATGGTTCATTCTCACTTTACGCACCCTGTAATTTTGGGCTAATTGATATGCTTCTAGGGGGCAATTGGCCATTAACTGGCACAGTCGCAACAGGTGGGCAACTATATGCTGTGAGCCCTCGGGTGATACACAGCTGACTGAGGTTGCTTATGTGGGGGAGGGGCAAGGGGTGGAGGCGTTGGATGTGCGCCCTCACATTCCTAATTTTCCCCTATGGATGATTTTCCTTTGGAACAGTCTCGTGCCAACACACAACAGTCAGTCATTGATAGACAGCAGGTGCAATCTGTTTTGGCAAGAGTAGACTGGGACGTGACTCTCAAATGCTGACAATACGTTCCAGTTGCTGGTGTCCAGAAGCTATACAATATCATATTCAAGGCAGCTCATATTGACCAAATGTGCCTGACCATTGCAAGTCCTTTATGTCAGGCATGTGGTACAAGCTGCACAGATTATTGAGTGTTCATTAAAACCAGACCAGTATTTATCAGGTGGAGAGATTTAACAAAACAGTGGGAGAAAGATCAACTTAAAACCATGCTGTCCTTCTCAAAAGATGCAGTGTTTTACTTTCTGGTCACATCAGTAGTGAGAGAAATGAGTTTGGGCCAGAGACTATAAAACCAGCTAATCTACCGTCAAATTGTCCCTCAATGACCCAGAAAGCTGATGTGGATTTGCTCCAACAGCTGCTGATTTACTGGTGTACTTACTAAGAGCAAAACTGTAGAGGTGTCAGTCCTGTCATTGCAAAAGTCTGATTCTATGGGTTGATTTACACATGGCTCTGACAACTCTGCAGTACCTCATGGATTGACAATATTATGGCTGCTGGCTAGGAGCAGCATCTGCAGATGGCTGAGGGCAGGTGCTCTTCCTCGAGATAAGAGACTTGTCACTGGGGTTTGCCCAAGGCTCTAACTCTGCAGCATCGACAAGCAAACTAATTGATGTCATTCAGAGGAGCAGCATCTCTGGTCCAGTGGACTTTGGCAGAGCATCTAAGAATTTATCAGTGTGTTCAAATACATTTGTCCATGAGTTGAAGCAATTTCTAAACAAATCAAGTATTAATTTTATGTTATCATAGAAATAAATTATTTCTACTAATAATAATAAACAAATAGACACATTGGTGACTTTTTCCCAAAATAATGCAGGATCAGTGGTGATAGGATTTTGAATCTGATGCCTGCAGTACGCCATGTTATCAACTGACATGCGTCAAATGGGGCATGTCAGTTATCGCTCTGAGCCTTTACTCCTTCATTTACAGTAGTTCTCTTGGGGGGAGGCAGCAGTGTCTGACAAAGTGCTGCAGTCAATTAGTAATAACCACTCATGTGTTCATCTTTTCATCAGCGAGTCTGGAGCTTCTGAACTAGCACACTGTAGTGTGTCCCCTGTGCCTGAAAAGGGCCGACTGAAAAAGTTCTCTCTAATATTTGTAGTCCCTGGTTATTGTTTGATTTCTGTCCTAGCTTGTGTTCAGTGTATTTTTCAGGTGCTTATTTAACATGCCAGTGACCACAAGCCCTTACCTGTGAGTGGTCCCTCGGGTCCAGCTGAAACAACACTTATTTTAAGGAGTAAGTGAGAACTAACTTTTTTTTTTGGAGAAATTGTTGTTTTAATAGGAGCCAGATGAACAATTAATCAACCAACAAATTTCATCTCTGGGCATCCAGGACTGAGTGGTCAAAAACCTGCTTAGCATGTGTGTTAGCAGGGCATGTAGCTTAGATCTGCCAAAACTGTAAATATACTGTATGTCTTCCAGCCTCTTCAAAGAAGTTTTACACATTGTACGCTTCCTATTTAACACCTTGGAAAAAGAAATGTATAACTGAGCAATTAACGTGACACAACCCAGCAAGGTTTCAAATCCAGTGGATATCAATGACACTTTTCTGGTACACCTCATGACTGTAACACCAACCACCGAGCACCTGATGTCATTTCAACATTGTCTTACGGTCTAATTTCGGTCAGCCTGGCACAGCCTTTATTTAGCTTAAAAAAATAGACATTGCAATTTGTTGCCATGTTTAGTCCAGCTGATTTTGTCCAAATTAAGTCCAGAAATAGACTTGTCGTCTGTGGGTCTTCTGATTTGGTCCAAATTTAACCCATAAATAGACGTTGAAATTTGGGAGATGTTTAGTCCACCTGATTCTGTTGTAATTTAACTCAAAAATGGATGTCTGTTTGAGACCACATTTAGTACAAACACAGTCATGAAAATAATTATCACATTGCAACAATGTGAATTGCAGCAGAATGTTTGTTGTGTTTTGTTCCTACTCCCAAAAAATGGAAAAGCCTCAGGACTTCTTCTTTTTAACTTACTATGCAGCTTTAGGCTAGGAATTTTACCACAGCCTTTACATTTGAGTTATACTAAGTGTCTCAGATCTACTGTATGTATGAAGATGAACTAAATATGATTCGTTTCTGTCAGTATCTGCCTCTGTTTAGCATAGCAAATAAGTGTTTTTTTCCCTCAAAATGTGACATTGTCCTTTTAAATTGTCTTAATGAGGAGGTTAGTTTGTAGTAAACTCATTTTGGCTTATCATACAGGCCAAAGTAGAAGGGACTTGTTAAGTTTGGAAAATTAGCTTTTGCTGTTTTTGCAATGTCAAATGTAGCCATCTCTAATTAAAATGTTACGTGACTGGCATAATTTTTCAGAGAAATCTTAAACAATTAGAGACAACATAATTTCTGCAATGCCTGCAACCTTGCATCCTCTGTTGTTTGTCTCTTTATTTGTCTTTGCACCTTCCCAGTCTGACTCACATCCTGTTCTCTTAGTTTATTCTCTAAACATGTACGAAGAAAAGGTGTGAAAAGGTGACAGAAAAAATATACAGATGATTATCCTCATCTGAACCTAATCGTACTTAGTTTTGCCATAACGAAAGCTCTGTCACTGACTTCACCTTAGAGGAAATAAAGGGGCCACATTCAAAGTGACAATGAATAGATGTTGCTAAAATCTCATGATATGCCCCAATTACTTCTGCTCCATGCATTTATAAAACCTCACTCAGCTGTTGCATTATGCACAGCAGATTAATTTTCCACTTTATTCTTTCTTGTGCTGCTTTGTTACACATCTTGCGCTCTGGCTGACTGGTTTATGGTGGTGCTGAGCAGTGTATTTTTGTGATGTTCAGCTGTCTACATAGTGTGTTAATGGTGTTGAATTCAGCCGCTGGAGTGTTTAGTTCTTTAGTTTGATTTGTTTGAGCCGCAGATGAAAATGGCATTCAAACTCAGATGGCATCAAAAAAACATCATGGCTTTGAATGCTATGAAGACTGTTGCTATGGATGCAGTTTTGATCATGGACTCTAGAGGAGCGATGAAATCCTTTTTTAAAACACTAAAATCATATTAAAATCAAAATTTAGAGTCAATTTTTAAATTGTCTTTTAGCAGGTTGCCTTGTACTAAGCAGAATAATCTACAGTGAGCAGGTCATTATTGTGAAATATTTTTTTTTCGAACATTAAGACATTTTTATACAATGTCTTTGTCAGAAGGTTTTGATATAGATATAATATAAAAATCACATTATGTTTGGTCATTAGTCATTCTATTGGTATGGCTCTGGTTGTAGGAGAAGTTTGCCTTCAGTACATTTGGCTAGGAAGGTTATGTTTAGGGAAATGGCTAAGGGTTTCTTGTAAAGACCTCTGAGTCTTCCATGTCTTCATGGTTCCAGGGATGGCAGTGTTGGTCAGTTTGTTGGTCCAGACTGAAAATATCTCAGCAATTGACATTATTATTATTTATTATTTATTAGGGGCTGTTTGTGTGGAGTTTGCATGTTTTCTACATTTTTGTATAGATTTCCTGCAAGTGCTCCATATCCATCTTCAGATTATTCTGATGATGACCAGGTACAGTCAGAGTTGGGTTGGCTTGGACCGTAAGTGAATGAGGTGGAATGTGGAGGACGTCCAAACAGTATTTTTCTTTCATTTAAATTAAAGGTGTCATGTGGAGTTTTCTTATAAACAAACAAATTTTCTATTTACATTTAGTTATACTCCCTGAAATCCTTTAGGCCAAACAAACATGTTGGACCTTATCTTATGCTGATCTAAAGTGCAAATTGAAAGCGTGAGGAGCAATGGTATCCTGCCATCTCCCGCCCCTTGTGCCAGCAGCACACAGCGGGACACACCTATCAGCTGTCCACAAGTGCATTGATTAATTCATTTGTGAGTTTAAGCTGAACATGCAATAAACCAACCATAAAGTCGTCTCTCATCACCTTTAAGAAGCAGGTGTGCCAAGAGTGCATATGGTGACAGCATGATGGCAGATTTACCACAAGGAAACAAAGAGAAAAGAATTCAAAGTGAGGGGACAGATCTACTTTTCAAATAGTGAAAGCGTGTGCTGTCACCGCCTTAGTTTTCCTTTTACATTAATGAAATGCAAATTATGAACTCAACATGCCAGTTTTATAATTAATTGTGTGTTGTTAGTTTATCTTATGCAGACAGGGGACACAATTAATTACTCTACATATTGTGATCATATTGATGAGCTTACTAAACGCTGTGAAGACAGTGCCTTTTTTGATAATGACAGTATGATGAAGGAGCTGTTTATTGCCAGTAAACACCAGCTGCCATTATTTCCCACCTGTTATGATTAATGACCATTAATGATTGATTGCACTTTAAATTTTACAGCTAACACAGAGTATATTTAAAAAAAAAAAAAAGCAATGTAGGGCTTGTATCTAATCAGGATATTGAATTCATGTATCAGCAAGATCATTTTAGTGAAGTCTCGTTGAAAGTGTTTTAAATTTGAACATGTGTATGTGGTAAAGGCTCTTGGGGGCTAGGAACAAAAACAGAACCACAAGCATGGCCATTAAAAATATTGGTGAAGAACAGGAAACAACCAGGATGTATATATAAAGCACAGGTGGAACAAAAAAGCCCAACAAATTGTGTCTGACCCTATTCACCTTTTTACAGAATTAATAAAATTGACCTTAGGAAGCTGCTAAAAGCCGCTGCAGCAACCAAGAACATTCATTAAAAAAAAAAAGTATTTCACATACCATGCCTGTTATTGCTGTCTATACTGGGCATGTTCTGTTATTATTGTGTGTATTGTAATTTATTGTGAAGCTGACAGCAAATTTCCACATTTGTGAACTACAAAGATTATTTGCTAGATAACCAACAAGTTTGTGCACAAGAAAAGACCAAACAGCGGCCTAAAAGGGGCTCCTAAAATAAATATTGCTCCATTCGGCGTCCAGTGGTTGAAAACCTCCACAGGGTACCTTTGACTTCATAGCTACATATAGTAACATATTCTCATAGCTGTAGTGTAAAAATCAGAGGTCACTGGAAACCTGCGGAGAGAATTTTGGAAGGTAAAATGACAAATTGCTCCCACTGTACCCGCATCAGTAAAAGCCATGGTGCTTTTGAATTACAGACTCAACCTCCAGAGCCAAATTGCACTCGCTTTTGTGTGGTTGGCTGCTGATTGTACTGGGCAGCTTTTTAGAGGGACCTGAGGCTGAATGTGAGGCTGTGGACTTCCTAAGAAAAACAACCTTCGCTTCCCCTTATTAAAAAAAACTTTAAAACATTTTCTCATCTTGAGTGACAGCTGAATTGATCGAATAACTCATAACAGCACTCTGCACTAGCAGTATATAAAAAGTTGAATTTAAAGTTAGAATATATTTCTAGCTGTCATTTCCCAACTCAACTCCCAGGTTTACCTCATTAACATAAAATCAATCAGTGAAATCTGATCTTTTTTAATGTTTCAGGTTATTAAAATATTCTTGTGGTTCATCATTACCTGTGTGGACGACTAATCATTCTGGAAGCATTAATTCATAAAATTTGTCAATATTTTTTTCATTACAGCAAAAAAATTACAAAGTCTGTGAGGCAGGAAAGACATGTTGTTTACAATTCTATACTGCTGATTGATACCAAAAATAACTGCCTCCAGTTTCTGAATAATCAAATGCAGAAGTCTCCATGTGTGATGATCTCATCAGAGAGCTCCCAGTTCACTGAACTGTGCATAAGGAGGACCTCTTTAAATCTGTTCCAGTAATTACACAACTTCATATATCCTGATTGCCCATTCATCGATCAATTTGACATGGGTAAGTAATTTTGTTACCTGGCATGCTCAATGAACTGTCATGAAATAATCCTCATTTCAAGTATAACCGATGCACAAGATAAGAGTGAATAATTTAAAAGCACACATGGTATCACATAACATTTCTGTTTTTCATGAATAAATCTCTGCTGAGCAGATGTTTACCTAGAGCTGACAAGGCTGATGCATGTTAATAAGTGATCATACTGACCTTTCACTCGCTCACACACATATCAGTTTCATTGGGTTTCACAAGCCCCCTGAGCACCACCCGGGATTTCAATGTTGATTTCTAATAAAAAAAAAACAACTGGATATCATGTGGTCTGAATGTCTAAGACTTCTTTTTGCCCTCTCTTGATGATTTGTTTCAGCTAAAAATAACATATGTGAGGGTCATGTTAATGTTGGTGGAACTTTGCTGGTTGCATCTGGCAGTTGTGGTGGCATTGCAGTAGGTGCTTCACCATCTGCTGCCTACTGAGGATCTGCACTCTGCTGATTGCACTCTTCCAGTTGGCACTGCATAACTACTGTAGATCTAGTGTAAAAGAGGAAAATATGAAAACCTTTTAAATATTTTTTGAACAATCACACCAGTTGAACTAGATAATATAATAGCAATGTGCAAAATGGAGCTTATTGTGTAGGTTCAGAAATGGACACCTAATTAGCACAAATGCCATTGTTAGAATAGAGTGGTCCATTTAAATGTCTATGTCCACATCTGCTAATGCTGCTGCTAATCACACACCAGCAGACAGATGCATTTTAAGCCTGACAATTAGGTTTCTGCCTGTATGCTTGCAGCTGTATTTTATAGGGCTGCTACAACTGCATAAATCATTGGTGTTTTTTCCATTGTACACATTCATCATCTACCAAAACTCCAACATACCAAGGACCTTTAAATTTCCACACTAAAGTCGGTCATCATGCAGCAATGAGAAGGTGACATGCTGAGCTGGATTGTCAGATTTCTTCTTTTGGGCACCGTGTTGTCAGTGTAGGTTCAGTCATGGCCATGACAGCTCGTAAGCTTAGCCTTTCAGTGAAATCCATTATTACTGACATCCTTTCTTATGCTGGCAGATTGAAATGCGTGGATATTAGAGGTTGTAAGGGCAAACTCAACAACTGATGTGCCTGTCAAGTGCTTTTAAAGTAGCATGACTCATGTTCACACACTGATGGCTTTTCATAGCAAAACCAAAAATTACATGTGTCAGTTACTAGAAATAATGCAACGTGCCAGTTACTTAATCAGGCCCATTGTTTTAGAGCCAACAAGACATACTTAGATTTTTCTATGTAGCTCTTATCCTAAAGTAATGATTAAATATACAGGATGAGGATGTTTTACAGCCCATATCCTTACAGGACAGAAATACTGGTGAACCGTAATACCAGTCATTATGTAGGGAGTAAAAATCAATTAAATATTGCTATATACAGCATGGATGGTCCCCCGTTTCCCTCTCCTGAGGTGCTGAATGGTCTTCCAGAAGCGCTTTGGTGCCGACTAAAAGTGCTTCTCCACGGCTTCTCCGAAATCCACACCTGCTGCTTTGCCTCTGTCACGGCCGAGGCTGCCGTCCTTTGGCTCTCTCAAAAGAGCTTCTCAGTGTCCATATCAAAAAAAATTCTGACTTTGACTGAGAAGGAAGACAATATAGTAAAAGGAAATGAATGTGTGGACATGCAGTAGCATAAGGTAGGAAGGGTGATTTTTATCACAGGGTGTGCTGCATTTTATTGTTTTTATGGTTATATGAGAGGGGGGAAGCTGATGTAAAGATCTGGGGACGTCTGCTTATTTTTACATGTGTGGGGTGAAAGAAACATAAGATTAATTGTCACATGTCACATGAGTTATAATTAAGGTACGGTAAGCCTGTCACTGCAGGTGTTGTCCACCTGTAATACACGTTGACCTTTTATAAGAATGGAGGTGCTGTGCAGCATTTGCAACAAATCTTCAGTCAACCAATTCATAATTTTAGAATCAGGCCAGTGACTAGTTCATGATACATTTAGATAGATCCAGGGGTCTGTGTATCGAAAAAGTCGATTGTCAATTTGTACCGGTGAATCATTATACCCTATTGGAAATGCAGCCAGACTAGTCTGACAGGATACGATATGTAATGTCATTTAGGGAATTTAACTATACCACTGTATATTTATGATGTAACATTGCAATATGCTGGTATTTTAATGCTGTGTGATGCTTTGACAAACTGGAAAAATACTGTGCTTCACCTGATTTTTTTGTCTGTGTCTGTTACATATACTACAGTTACAGACATTGCAACTGAAGGGAAAAATGTTGGGTTGCTGGTATGAGTATCAACAGATCATTCTGACTGTCTATTTTTGCAGAGAATGGTGCGTGTCACCTGATAAAAATAGGCAAGATGCTGCATCTTGAGATGAAGTCTTGCTGCAGTAGCAGTCATGCTGCTTAAGCAGGCTGTATGTCTGCTCTACCCTCTTGATATACGCACCCAAAATAAAAGCAAGAGGTTTGAGAATGCACATTGGCTGCTAAGGCGGGCAGTGGGGCGCAGGTGTAAGGCACAGCAGTGCTTTGAGCTCAATGCTAACATCAGATTGCGAACAATAGCAATGCTGATGTGCTGATGTTTAGGAGGTATTAGGTTTACTATGTTTACCATCTTATTTTAGCATATTGGCTAATTAGCAATAAACACAAAATACAGCTAAGGGAAAGTCATTAGTTTTGCAGGAATTTTGTCAAAAAACAAAGAGATTTTTTTACTGTATGGTAGTCATAGATGAAACCAAAAGCATTACAGTTCATTCTGTATCAAATGTCCTGGCAATCTGTCAAATAATTGCTGGAATAGTTCACTCAAAACCATAAATGTCAACTTAGTAGTGACATTGAGGAAAAGGGCGAGCATCAAAGTCATTAGGATTCATCCTCTGGGCACCATCAATACCTGCCAATCTGTCATAGCAATCAATGAAGTAGACATTTCACAAAATATTGTCTTGCCGATGATGTAAGAGAAAAAGTTGGAGGTTATCTTAATCAGCTTCATTCTCTAGAGACCATTTATAGTCTAATTTGATGTTATTTGATCTGATACTCTCGGAGATATTTCAGACTGGACAGACATTACCATCTGTAGCACCATGCTGCTAGCTTAGGTAAAGATAAACTTTAACTGGCAGCCCACCGCTATTACATCAACAAGCAATGCCATCAGCAGGGCCAAATTCAGCTTATAAATCACAAATCAGTGGCTACAAAAGGTGGCTGAGCCGGGAGATGAGGGAGATGAGCTTTGCCTCACAGGATCAACATGTTAGCTTAGCTTAGATAGGCTCAGGATGAGCCAACTGCCTGCAAATGCCTTTAGGCACAGGATCCATCACCACCTTGGTCAGACAGGATCCATTAGTATACACATGCAGCCACCTGTCACACCTCAGGCCACTTCCATTCAGATTGAGCTGAGCACACAGGACATTCAACACACAACAACATACAGCCACACACTGCTGGCTTTGCCATCTTACACCGGTGCAGTTGCTATTTTGCCACAAAGTGTGCTTTGGGACGAGATCGCAGATATCAGTTTGTCTTTAACAGATCAGTCAGCATGACATCTGGAGCAGCTGTAGTGTTTGTGTCTGTATGTTTGTTGGGATAAAAAAAAAACAAGGATGAACAATTATGATCTATAACATACAAAATGATTAACCATTTGCCATGAGACCAACCCAGCCTGGGTAGGAAAAGGTCTGTGTGCTTCTGTTGGAGCCTGATGCTGCTTATTTACCTGTTGGATAACCCAAGCATAATTTTGAGCACGGGTTATCAAGCTTCACTTCAGTCCGGCTCAGGTGGCCCATCTGGTGCACCAGATTCTTAAAAGGTGATGAGAGCTGACTTTCTGATTGGTTTATCGCATGTTTGGCCTAAACTCTCAACTTGTGCTTTAGAGCAGCGTAAGATAGGGCGCATTATCTCAAACATGCATCTGAATAATCCACTGACTCGCCATTGTCCCGTAGTGATGTTTCATATTTCCCACACAGGTCAGTGCATGTTATGATCCAACTGAGCATCTATCTCTTTTCCTGTTTTATGCTGTTAGCTAGTTTTTCTAAAATTACTCCACAGTTAATTTTTACAGTTAATTTTGAGACCAGTGATGAGAATATCCTGGGACTGGTGGACACTGAAGAGCTTTAAATACAATTTCTTCTCCAAATGAAAGGTTTCAGACCTGTGCTTGAGTATCAAAATCCACTCTGCCCAGCCTCTCAGGATATCCAGCGTTAGCTAAGAAAGTCTACCTTCTCCTTGCTGACTGTAAATCCAAGTCTTGGTGCCAGCAGACGGACAGCCAACCAACTCTGAAATCTGAAATGATGCTATGGTGGGGCCGCAGGCTGTTGGCCACACTTGTCAATAATTTTGTGTGATCCACACTGAAGACAGTAACACTCAACAATCAGTAACAATCAACGGCCCCCACATTCACTCCATGGCCACCATACGCCGACTGCAGACACAAATCAGTAGGACACAGTCTGAAGCATCAAGGCAGAGACCAATAAAGACAAAGTTCAAATGATTTCCCTGTTGTGGGAATAATAAAGGTATAGCTTATCTTATTTTAACCGATGCGTAGTTTAATCTGGCTGTTAATATATTACACTAGTTTTAACTTAACATTTGATCCATGGTGGTCACTATCCCTGATACCTGGAGGACATTTATATGCAGTACTAACGCTGACTGTCAACAGTGTCTGTTTCACAGCTGTCATGCCAGACACAGGGTGCTCAAGGGACATTTTCTCAAGTCATAAGCAAAGGTAGGGCAGATAATGTTGATGACAGGACAAGCTAAAGGCCATATCATAAATATGGGCAGGATGGCAGATGGAGACTACAAACACAATGCATTTTAATTTCGACCCCCCCCCCCCCCCAGAGGCCTTGTTGTGTGTGAAGCTAAATTTCTTTTTCACTGAAAATAAGGTTGCTGAGGGTGGTGAGAGAATAATGAGCTTGTGAAGTTGAAGGGAGCTGCAGAGCTGAGTAGTGACTGGGTTCATCACTACCAGCAACTCCAGTTACATTACATGTGATCATTTGAACAATTGTTAATACTAGAAAATATTGATTTCAGCAGCTGTTAATTCTCACGATTTGTGTTTTGCTGGCAGTCTGTGGTCACTGATGGTCACGTTAAGTATGTTTTCATAATTAAGACCCCTCAATTCTGTTTAAATAGCAATATTAAGATATAGTTGCACACCAAGCCTGTTTTTTTTATAAATCCCAAAGTTTGCTTAGAAAGTAGCGTACGCCGCATTTATAACTGAGACCCAGACGTTTGAATCTGCCCACTCCACAGAGTTGATTGATACCTTGACTCTCCTGAATACGAAAATGAAGTGTAATAAGTTGACAGTTCAGTCTGATATCAGGTTAACTCTGGCTATGCTGACAAGAAAATGATAAAAGATCACAATATATTTATAAATATAACATGCAGCTAATGATACATCCACACCTCTCATTCATGACAATATTTAAACCTTTAGCTCAGGTTCATTCTACACATTCGGCCTGTCAGTTTACTTAGTAGTTAGCTTAGTTTTATCATCACACTTGTGAAGCAGTTAGTGGTGGTAGATCATGCTGTGTGCAATTAGACTTGACTGATTCTTTGTAGTTAAAATTGTAATTTTGATTAACTGTGTTAAACATTCTTGAACAAATACTCCAATACCAAATACTATCCTCAATTAACTTTTAGTGAAGTCATCTTTTGTAAAATGATCTTTGCAACGCTTTGAACTTAATGGCCTCCAAACCAATTATCGTGATGATCTCGTATCCTGGGGATTTCTCCCCCACCACAGCTCTGTACACTGATGATATTCATTAATCTCTGTGATGTTTATTAACAGGACTGCAATGAAATTTAAAGTGATAGTTTTGGCTTTTTGAACTGGGGCTGTATGAGAAACTTATCCATAGTCAGTCAGCCAGATACAATCGTTGCCACCTAAAAACTTTTACCATGCAAAGCACGGGGGTTGATGATCTACTGCTGCCTCAATCTTTAAAACACTTACACTATATAACAAAGTACATGACTGAGGCAGTGGTGGACCATCAACTCCCCTGTCCTGCAAGGTAAAATTATTTGGAGAGAACAACATTTAGCTTATATAACAGTGGTTTCTCATTGAAAAAGATTGTCTGATGGCAAAGTAAAGTTAGTTAGAAAATATTCTAAATAAAGTTTACAGGCTTGATTTTTTTTTTTTTTTTTTTTTTAGTTGGCTACATTTTGCTGCTGACCCTGTCCATGCAGTACATTGCTTAGCTTCTTACGCTAACTGTGGGCATACTGACCGCCATCTACTTTAGGTAATATACTGGATAAGAACCTCATAAAACCCCACCTCACAAAATCAAATTTATCCCTTTTTTCAGGGTTAAATAGCACTCCATTCTTGCAGTTTTCTTTACACCCTTATTTCCTGTCAGTATGGAGGCTATGCTGTCAACTTGAGGAACAGAAAGTTCATTGCTGAAAGTTCGGGGGATAAATTTATCAGACTTCCACAAACTGTTTCATAGCATTTCCCTCTCAGCAGTCTGTCAACAGTCCTTTGTACAAGAATCACAGCCAGATGGTTGTTCACAGCAAACATCAGTGTTTGGAAATGGCAGCCCACTGACCGACCACAAAGACGCAGGCTGGACACAAGCTGGACTAATTTCTACAGTATCGCAGTTGGATCTGAAATCTGTGCATGACTCATTTAGCATCCAGGATGCGGTTACATCTCCTCTTTAGTGTTTGTTTTCCTTCGAGCAAAGTGGTGACTTCTGCACCCTGGCAATTTGATGAATTATCTGTTTTATTTATTTCAAGCTGCTGTCTGATATTTATTGGGATCCCACAGAGCCATAACTGGACCTCCTGATCTCACCTTGACCTGCCTGAGTTAAACAGATCTTTCACCACATTTGTTTTTTGCTTCGCCTCGTTTATTGCTCTCCACAGTGCATCAAATGGGAAAACAAATCTAACTGAGCAACAACAAAAGACCTCTGAATCTTTCTTGTGGGTTAAGAGTTAAACCTTAAGTGATCCCATTGAGATTTTTTAATGTAATCCCACATTGCTGCCAGTTTGTGGAGAGGAAATGGCAAGTGAATATTGACCTCGGCATTAATTATGAGTTTAACTAAAAGAAAATGTGGTACAGTAAGTGGCTCCATGGTGGATAACATGTTTCATAAACCTCAACTCTACCTTGTGTGATGGTGTTTCTGGCATTACTGTATCATGATGACACTGTACTCTATATTGTTATTATTTTTCAAGCTGAAGCATGTAGTAGATTGAAAACATGACATGATGCATTGTACATTTAAATGTTGTGTAATGTAGATACAGTAAATAAGGTTTATTGTATAGATACTGGTCACTACAGACTAGTTTTTGCAAAGTAAAATAAAGAGAGCTTAATAATTTTTCCCCCTGTGAAATTTGAGAATTTTGACTAAAAACATTTAAAAGCATTTGTAAATCCCAATTAGTTCATGTGTTCTTCATTTGAATTGATCTGATGCCCAGAGGTCCACTGGACTTATACAGTGTTCCACTCTAAGGTTAAAAAGGTTGACAAAGAAGAAAAAAAGGTAATTAATATCATGTTATTTCAGCCTGTAGCTACAGGATCTGAGCAGTCACCTAATAGACCTATTTCACTACAGCCACATTGTAAGGTGACCGAAGGTGTTACATATAAAACTGATGAAGGTCCTGTTCCAGAGCCACTAAGCCAGTATGCACAATGGCAGCACCCTGACTCTGTTTGACCTGAATGGAGTGCACTGTTAATTAGTATCATTGGTAACACCTGTATTTACACTAAAAAAAATGGCTGCTGTGAATGAAAAGGCGTTTTTCTTTTATTTGAATTTCATTAACTTCATTACTAGTGCAGGCATCATACGGTCTGGCATGACCACACAAAAACTGTAACAGAGATTCTTTAAACTGTTCTAGTCTTGTGAAAATGTCATTTAAAACATATCAACAGTCTTAAGAAAATAATTTTGATAAGTACTGAAATTGGTGATACCACATTTCCCTTTATCACCCATGTTAAAAAAATGTTTGCCTTGTCTGATGTAGGGTTCAGTCAACCAGAAACTGTGTTTTACATGAGACATGAAGTTGGATGAGGATTGTACTAAAGGGAATCGTTAACACTTGCATAACTGGGTCAAAATTACCTAGAGGACTTGTTTTCTTGCAGTATCTTTGTAATGTACTTTAAAGCCAACATTTAAGTTAAGTTTATGATCATCATTGCCAACCTTTATGCTCAGTAGTGCCAATTTAACAGACAGATATAGATTTTGTTTATAATTATTAATGTAGAAGTGCTAATTCAAGTGATATTAAAATTTTCTTCAACTTTATGTTTAATCCCTGTAAGCTTACCCAGAGTTGGGAAAAAGCCCGGGAGACCTTAAAATACAACTTACAACGCACGTAGCGCTACGGAGGCTCTGGGAAATGGGGCCCTGATCATTTGAATCAGGTGCGTTGGAGCAGGGAAACATCTAAAACATGCAGGGCAGGCGTCCCTGAGGACCAGGGTTGAGAAACACTGGTGTAGTTGATATGTTGATGTTAAAATATTTCAGGTATCAGTTGAGCAACACTGTGGTTGAGAACACCACTTGGGTCTCATAGGACTTTTTTATGGCTGGTTGGTAAGATCATACTTACCTTCATATGACTCCTTGAGCTTTTTCCTTTCATTCAGAAAATATTGAGGACACAAAATCCATTAAGTTTGTTTAGGTTGCAGTTTCTGTGAGGTTGACCCACACTTTGGGGGTAAAATGCCTGGACTGAAGTGTCATGTTGTCTCCCTCTGTGCTGCTGTGTGGGATTGCTTGAATGGAGGGAGGTGTACCAGAGCCAGAACACAGATTTACCAGCTGCATCCCCTCCAGTAATCAAGACTTCACAAAGACCCAGATCCGCCACATGCACCTTGCATGATCACAGCGTCTGATCAGACATCCCGCATTTCTCCCTTTTTATTATATTTGCTTGTTTCCTGAACGCAATCCTGTTTTTCCGGTCCCTGCAGTTCTGCCGGCTCTTCTTCAACCCCTGTCTCTTGCCCTTTCTCTTGACAGCCTTTTGTTGTTGCAATCAGAAAATGACAGGAAAGACATAGAGGAGGATGACATGGTGAAAAGCCTATACTAAGTATGTGCATTGTATTCTATATTTTTTTTTATCATAACACACAAATCATGCTAAACCCTTAAAAATGATGCATAGCACATCAATTTCTTGAATGACTGTCATGAGTAAATGAACGGCTGTGAAGAAAGCTGGTCTTATGCAGCCTCAACACTAACTGTATGAACAATATTGCTTATACAATATTGTTCAAGAGCTTGATAAATAAGCCACATGTAAGACTGATAGTGACAGCATATTGATTTCTAAGGTCTCGCTGCTACTCTGCAGAGATTCTTAGTCCCTTAGTTAAAGTTGACCTTTCATTAAATGTCACCTTTAAACTGAAACGCTTTGAAGCTCAGTTTGATGTCTTGAAGTTTTGTTTAAGTGTTATAGATGTATATAGCAGATGACACTGCAAAACCTTCTAGTGTCAAGACATAATATCTTGCTTTCCTTAAGAATTTGAAAAAATAAGTATTTTGCATTATATAGATTACATATGCAGATTCCCTTAAAACATTGAGGCTATATGCATAATTAAATTAAACACAATTTTAACTCAACTCAACCCATGTTTCCTCAAAAAACAAATTATTTATAATGCCTCATAAATCATGTTGGATCCATCTATTTTCTCTCCATCTTAGGAAGGATGATACAGCACTCAACATCACAACCTGGATTTCTGATGTACATTTATAATTGAACATGATATAAAATATAACTCTGGTTTCTAACAGTAATTATTAATGCCATTACATGCTGAATATTACATCAGTTTACTGAATAAAAAACATGGCAAAGCCTCTCACATTTGACACATCCTTCAAAGCTCTTCTCAGTATTATCGCTGCAGGACAGTAACTGAGAATAAACATGTGGCTTCCTCTGTTGTGCAGCAACAACTACAGATGCATGCAAAGAACAGAACAGCTTATTGAACTTTATTGTCCAGCCGAGGCAGGAAAATTGTCTTTGGTGTCACCCATGGGAAAAAATCACCACAAACATGTTAACAATATAAAAACATCACGTTAACAGAAAAAGCTCTTCCAGTTCCTTAGCAGTCAGTGCATTCATATCCATGGTGTGCAGCTTACGCTCTCAAGGGCAAGACGCCACTTCAGAGAGCCATCGCTGTTTGGGAAACAAGTCATGTTGGTCCTCTGGCTGCTTCTCAGAATGGTACGTATCACTACAGATGAGCACCACGATATAAACTGATGTTCTGCATTGAGTGGATGTGAGAATGAGCCAACTGCTGTGCAGCTTTCCTAAGGCATATCTATTAAGTACCATCCCAGAACTCAAGCTTTGTGCTGCAGAAATATTGGAAATGTTAAGCCTGATGGATATCAAAGAATGAAAAAAAAAAAAGTTTACAACATGTCTTTCCTGCTTTTTTCTTTGTTAAACACATGTAAGGCTATAACAGAATTTCTGTTGCAATTGTATGTAACCCTGTTGAAAGGACGGGGAGTAGTGAGTCACTATCATAATCCACCTGACAATGTTTGTGCCATTTTGCCTCACTCAGATTGCATGTTTTGGGCCGAATGTGGGTTTTGCCCAAATCCACCCAGGTCTATAGACTACAATGCTCTCTTGCTCTCTCATTTTTGCCTGTTTGTAATTTCCTCTAAGCCAGGTCTTATTTTTGAAAAAAAAAGAAAAGATTTTAAATCAGTGAAACATGATTGATTGACTAAATTAAGGTGAAATAAAACAGGAATGTGACAATATGAATTAGAGCTGCAACAATTAGTCAATCATCAACTATTAAATTACTTGCCAACTACTTTCACAATCAATCATTTTGAGCCATTTCTATAAGAAAAACATTGTCAGATATGAATATTTTCTGTTTTCTTTAGTCCTCTATGACAGTAAACTGGATATCTTTTGAGTTGTGGGAAAAAAATGATATTTGAGGGTGTCATCTTGGGCTTTAGGAACTCACACTTTATGGACCAAACAGCTAACTGATCAATCAAAGAAATTATCAACAGATGAATCAATAAACTGTCTCACACTAAGTATTCAGAGTTCCCCCCTCCTCCTCCACTCACTACACAAGACAGAAGGAGAGGGACATTGAGTGAGAGAAATAACATTTTTTTTCTGATTGTTTGACAGGTTTACATTCTAAAGCACAAAGACTGTGTGTATTTGTGTATATCTCTTTCTTCAGCTCTCATGGACAGAGGGCAGAAGAAACAGACAGACTCTGATGTTAACATTTGTCACTACAGTTTCAGAGAGTCCAGACCTCGAAACTTCTGGTGGGTTATAAGTGACGATTTAGATGGATTACGTTTATATGATGAAAATGTAGCATAGTATGGGAGGAAAAACATGAGAAACTTCCAAAACCATAATATCTTTGGAACATAAGTGTCCAGCTTTTTAGATATAAAACAAAGCAAAAGTAAAATTTCTACAATAATAGATGTGTATTTACTAGTGCAAAGCTATGTAGCGGGTCCTGTTGTTTGTTTTGTTGTACAGCACATGTGTCAAACTCAAGGCCCGCGATTCAATTATATCTGGCCCGCGACATAATTTCATGTGTCTATTATGAATGGCCCGTCAGTAAATAGCACTCCCACCACTCATACTACAAGTCCCACAATGCACTGCAATAGCTGTCGCGCAACTCGAGAAAAAAATCAGCTCGCAGTCGCGAAGACGTGAGCTTCTGTCAAACGACAATGTAAACAGGTTTGTCTATTTAGGCAACTGACTCAGTGCAAAGAAACACAAGTATATGAGGAGGGAGAAGAGCTGCAGCTCCACCTGAAACCAGGTAAAAATAAAAAAAGAGAGAGAGAGAATATGGACAGATGATATAAACTTTTTATGATCATGAATGATAATATTAATGTACACTTCTGTGGTTGCGTGATTTTAGTATGTAGTATGATTTGTGTACTTTTAAATACTTAATTGCTTCATTATTGTAAGTCATGATGAAGAGTCCAGACTCCGTCTCTCCTCTTCATCTCCTCAGTGTGTGTCAGTGTGCAGTTTAACCTTTTCCTAAAATACTGCTGGTTCTGTGGTGTTAAAATTTAAATCTGAAGCCTGCAGTTCGCCATAGAAGCTACAGTTGACTTTTCTATTGAAGTTTTCTGTGTGTTTCGGCCTTAATGTTAAATTGAGCAGGCCAATATGATCATCTGTACCTGATGGACTGATGGGTTTGTAATATTATTATATGAGCAGATTTTTATGTCAAATGCAGTGCCATTGAGGGTTTGCATGATTAAAGTGTGCGATATCTTGTGTCCAGACAAAAAGCAAGCATTTTCAAATGTAACCCCCACCTGGATATGTGAGCTTAAATATTCTGAGCTGAAATATTCTCGTTTTCCTTTGTTATTGTTCAAGAAAAAAAACTTATTTTAAATCTTATTTATTTTATTGAGGAAAAACTTGTTGCAGTCTGGCTGTTCAAATTCATATTTCTGAATAAAACATAGTCAGTTTTAGACAGTTCACTGAATGTTAATCCTGTTTGGCCCGCGACTTAGACTGTGTTTAAAATTTTGGCCCCTTCTGTGATTGAGTTTGACGCCCATGTTGTACAGTATTTGTTTGACCATTTTAACAACTTCATGGTTTTGTCCTTGGTAAATGCATCAATACTTTTCAGGAATCTTTGCTCATGCTCATTCTGTTGATTCCATATCTCATCTCTCAACATCCTCTGGCTTTGGTGAATTAAACAAGACTGTACAAATCCAATATAGATGCCAGAGGGAGTGTTGACATTTCAGGTTGTACTGGTATATAAAAGCAGATATTTTTCTTTCGCCTCTCGTCAGTGTTGGGGGGGGGGGGGGGTGCTTTGTGACAGGTGGTCTAGTGGCCTTCGTGGCCACTAAACCTCAGGCTCCAGCTGCACAGACAGTCAGCGCTATGTGGGTGATTTGGTAAGAAAAAGAAGAATGCATTTGACATTAATGCATAGACACACCCTTAGATAGATGCACACATCTGCCCATGTTGGAAAACATCTCAGTTAAGATGCACACACCCACACACAGACACACAAAAAAGAATGCATCCATTGTGCCAAAGATCATAAATAATCCATTTTGTAGTACGCTGTTGAACACACCTAAATATGCTCATGGGGTCATAGCCAGTGGATAATTTTTAAAAGCCTTCCAACAGTCTTCTATTCTTTTTTTATCCTTTCAATGGGTCAAATGAATGTGTTGTTATGGACTGGGTGACATGTTGGTGTTAACTGTTATGTTATACTGTCACTGTAAAGATTGTTATCTCTGTAGTTCCACTCAGCTGTACTGAACTTTTTCCTTCGGCGCATCATTTTGGTTTTATAGCCCGGTGCTTGATTGTTTTGATCCAGTGTCTCGTCTGTTGTTGTAGATGATCTGTACATCACCCTCCACATACACCTCCTAAAATTCCTGCCATGCCATTTCTTGTACCTGTCAAGTCATTGCCACAGCACGCCATTTCCTCCTTTCATCACAGAGGTCATGCATCAGTACTCTGAAAACCACACCTGCTGGCGTGGGAAAGATTGGTGCCACACTATGAAACCCTTCAAAGCCTTAAACCCTCATAAAGTGACTGTAGCTCACTGTTGCCGTGTCATTCAGCTGCCAGATAGGAGCTGGAAGTTCCTGTTCGAGGTGCATTGTGCTGTCTTCTGGGTACAAATGGTAATTTATAGATTTCTACTGTTGCCTTTCAAGATATCTATTTTGCCTGTAGAGTATATAGATATTTGTTTGCCTTTGCCTATATTTCTTTTGCATTTAATATAAATATGTTTTGCCTTTTATTTTTAGATTATTTTACCTTAGGCATGGATTTATTTTGCATTGGCTGATTTATGGGTCCAAGCTGCACTGCTCACTGTGAGCCCCTGTTGTTTTTGTTCTGATTATTCTTTCCTTCTTTCTTTTTATTTTTCTCTACTAAAAGCATTCATACAGAAAAAAACTGTGAGAGGAAAACTCATAATGCTATAACGATAAAAGTTTGCACACATCAGGCACACATACAAATCAAAAACAGCATGGCAAAAAAAAAAAAAAAATGCTATTGGTAATTGTGCTTCTGCAAGGCTGGAATATAAAGAGGAGGAGCTGAGAGTTGTGCAGAGTCGTCCTTCCAAACAGAGGCAGTCTGTTTCCCCCTTACTGGTGGAGGCACAGGGGGGTTATCAAGGTCCAGTGCAGGCTCCAGGATGTCCCATGCTGTCAAGCAAATAATATGTAAGACAACACAGACAGTGATGACGGCCGGGTCAAAAGTGTGGTCCACCTCAATGGCCCTAAACAACAGGGACCTCCAGAGGGTCTTCAACATACCAAAGGCCCGCTCAGTTATTGAGCAAGCCTTGGCATAACGGTTGTTGAGCCTGCTCTGTACCCTCCCCTGCAGTGGCTCACACTACGGGGTAATGATGGCTCCAGGGTGGCTAATGCAGGGGTTACCACCATCACCCCCGATGATGTACCCCTGGGGAGAGTAGAGAGCATCCTTGAACATGCCACTGTTCTTTAAGACCCTGGTGTGGTTAACTGACCCTGGATACCCCATGAAGGTGGTGACGAATTTGCACCTCCTGTCAGGGACTGCCTGGAGCTCAGTTGAGGGGAAGAGCTTCCTGTGTACAGATGAGGACGAAATTATTAGCCCCCCTGATGCTAATAGTCAATTGTGTATCCTTTTTGATGGATAACAGCCTGCAGTCATTTGTTGTAGTTTTCAGCAAGTCTCAGACACGTCTCCTGAGGAATCCCAGCCCATTCTTCTTTGGTGACTCTCTCAAGCTCCTCCAGATTTGATGATCTTCTGGCATGGACCATCATTTCACCCCACAGATTTTCAGTGGGATTCAAGTCAGGGCTTTGTGCAGGCCAGTCACTTTGGTCTTCTGGAGGTAGTTCTTCACCAGGAGCGATGTATGTTTTAGGTCATTGCCGTGATGGAAGACAAAGCGACGACCCAGACCCAGTTTTGCTGCTGACTGCTTGAGGTTTTCTTGGAAAACCTCAATCTTAACATAGAAATTAGAAACCACAATTTATCTTTTTCTTGATGCTGACATAAAAATGTGCACGGTGTTAACAGAGCTGACAATTACAAAATAGGTTTTCCTTAAATCGCATTGTAATACTATCTGTATTTGTGTTACTGCCAAGATTTACATTATTTTTCCACCTTCGTAGAAACATGTATAAAACTTGTACAAAGGGGAGCAAAAAAGAAAAAAAACATACATATACAAGAGAATAAAGTAAAAATACGAAAATATAAAAGAATATATATAAAAAATATAAACTAAAAACAAAACGTGGCTCAAAACCTGCAGTCTTGAGCTTTCACTGGTCTTACTTTTATTTTGAAAACCTGCCCGGACGTAGGTACTTTACTGTTCTCTCCAGAAGTGGACCGACAACTACAGATCTCGCATTTATTCCACTGGTTCCGCTTTTACACGGTCCGAGGTAGGTCTACCGATATGTCAATAACGTTATTTGGGGCATTATTAGACGTTATGACCGTTATTTCATGCAGCCCAGCGGACCGTTATTTCGTGCAGCGTGTTACTTTCCAGAACGTCAATCTTAGTGACGTGCACGATTCATGATAGCCGACAAAAAAAACTCCCGATTCACTCACGTTAATGTTACTTCGTATGTTTTTAACACTGTCTCTTGATTTCTCAAATCATCCTTAGTGTGGTGGCCAATGTCTGTGTTGTTTGTGGCGACCCTTTGTCTTGTTTGCGCGTGTTATAACTCGCTGTGATTTCCACCTAAAAAATGACTTAAAAAAGCACGTTCAAGGTTGTAGAAAACGCAGATTGTTAATTTATGAATATATTGACATTAAACCACCTCTCGTGTGTCTTGGACAACCTCTCACCAGTTTCACAGCTGTTAGTTTGTGAAGAAAAAGGCTGTAGGTGGTTTATTGTCACTGTATTCATAAATGAGCAAAGTACTGATGTTCCTATAACTGTCTGCTTCCATAGCAAATACTGACTAAAAACACTGTAATTTTACATTTTTGCATTTTAAAAATAAGTTTATAATCTGTAGTTTATGCACACCTGATGGTAAGAACTCCCAACACTTTGCAAGAGAACAGTACAAATAATGCAGAAATAATCACCACTGCATGTTAAAAACATCCCCAGTGGTTCAGAACAGAAACTGGATGCTGGGCTGCACTCAAATTTCATTTTTCAGATTTAGTGATTAATTGTTTAGAATATAAGATATAAGAAATATGGGGTTGTATTCTCAAGCATTCTGAGAATCCCCTCATTGAGCCTCTAGCAAGGAGTCCTAGCTTGCTCCTGTAAAACTCTTAAGAGAACTTTGACCTAGGAAAGGACATAAACTTTCATCTTAGTGAGGAGGTGTGCTTGACCCATTGCTAGTTTTATTTTAATGTGATTGGTTGATCCAAAAAAGAAAAGAAAAAAATGCATGTAAAATTAATAGAAATTCTAAGGCACACTTTAAAAGTAGTTTAGTATGTATGTGTCACAATGATGCTTTTGTTTTGTAAATGTCTGCTAGCAAAATCCTTTTATTTTGATATGGTGTTTTCATCCAGCAGTAATGTCAATGAAGCAGCCCAAATTTGGCCAGCTTCAAGCGGCTGAGATGGTGAAGAGGGTCTTTGGGCTGACGCCATCAGAAATTCGCCCACTGCCGAGCTACGATGACCAGAACTTCCATGTGTCGTCAGCCGAGGGTGACGAGTATGTCCTGAAGATAATGAACTCGGAGGACAGTAAGAACTTCAACCTGATCGAGGTGCAGACGTGTGTCATGTCCTTCTTGCACCAGAATGGACTTCCTGCCCAAACTGCTCTGCCCACCACCTCAGGACAGCTCATGAGCCTGGAGGAAGCAGGTAGGAGACCAGTCACCAGTGCTGGAGGAATGTCCTCTAATTTGGTTGAAAAGACACATGTCGACATTATGCACCATTTTCAGAAAATTGTTGTTCATTTAGATATGTTGAGGGAAGAGGTCAAATGCGAGTTTGCCATGTTGGTACCAATGGGCGCCTTAAGTCACCCTAGCTTTAAAACTGAGTTACAGCCTATGGAGATGGTGTGTTTCACACACTGGTACAGACATGCACACTTACGTGGCCAAACACATGATCCCCTCCAGGCTTGTGCTCCGGCGGAAATAATAACATAACTGAAGGCTTGAGTGGAGGAGGTTTTACCTCAAGCAGTGAAACCAGTTAAGTATACAATATTTGTGTAGAGCAAGTGAGGGTTACATTGGTTTTTGGTTTTGCTCTTTCAGTTTGGTCCTGTGCAAAGTGATTCGATTTTCTGCAAACTGACTGAACTGGCAGATCTGGAAAATTAAAACAAGACAAGAAGTAGCTCTAAGCAATATCAAGACTTTAATGACATTCAACACAGGTGACAAGAACTTACAACACAGCAGCAAAACACAGCTCAGCTCAGTAAATGTTAGAGCCACCCCACTGATGGTTAAAACCAGTGCAAAATACCAAAATAAACCACCATGTTCTAATGTAAAGAGAGAATCACCACTTTTTATGTAGTTGTCCTAGAAGGATAGACTGATTCCGATCAAGTTTCAACCAATTGATTGGGCCTTTATCTGACATTTTGAGATAGTTGGCACCAGCTAATGCCTCACTGTTCATGGAAGAACGACAACAAGTATGCATGACTTTTCTTTGTTTTGGTATGGGCATTATTATGTTCCCTCTAAATATCAGCCAATCAGTGTTGATGGTAAATGTAGTCAGTTGAAGCAATAAATTCCTCTGTGCGTGCTATATTACACACACACGAGGGCACAATTTGTTTGCCATATCAAAGCCAAAGAGTAATTAAAATGACTGATTAGAAAGCTCCAGGAAGGTGAACAGTTATTGCCCTCTGGTAGCTGGCTGCATTATAGGTAAAATGATTCATCACGATTAAAGACACTGTTAATTTTTGTAGCCTTTGACATTGTAGGAGGAATTTTATGTTACTTTCTGTTTCCACCAGGTGGCCCTATGACTCTTCATTATCATGTAGATGTGTTCAGGGTTGTGGTGGAAAATCTGAAAATGAAGACAGGCACTAAGACCAAGATTGTCTTTGTGGTGTTTTAATAGAGCTTTGCAAAGGATCAGTACACAGTCACACAGAAAGTGTAAAAGGAACTGATAATGAGTCAAGAATGTAAATCTGTCTTATAGGGTTAGGAGATGAAGGCGGTTGGGTCAGGATGGACCTGAAGTGCTTATTGGGACAGCCAGGATGTGATTGTGTTATCAGAAGTTGTTGTTCCAAAGGGAGAACAGCTGTGTGTTCAAGGACAAGTAACCAGTTATGCTAAAGTGATAGCAATTTCGTGTTTCATGGCGAGATGTCAAAATTTGACGCTCTGCAGCAGGCGCACCCTTCAATGATAGCGAAATCTTTTAATAACTTTTGATCACAAAGTAGTCAAGCTCACACAAACCAATTTTGAAGTCAATCCGATCAGTTCTGTAGGAGGAGTTTGTTAAAATACAACAAGTGGAAAACGCCAAAAATGGCCATGAAATTCAAAATGGCCAACTTCTTGTTGGGTTTGGCCTATGGGTCCAAGAGGCTTTTTTGTGTGTCTGTGTGGGATACATATTTGTACCAGTTTCCGTGCACGTTGGTGAAAAATGCATTTGGTGCTGCTGTTTAAGGGACATGGCTTAGTCATTTTGCCCCGCCCATCGCCGACAACCACAATACATGGAAATTTACACCATGACTGATACACCCTTGTACCCAAGGGGTGCTGGGGCCCTCATAAGCATTATCTCTGTGTATGTGAACATGCTGAATAGTTGAAACTGGCCCTGGGCTCAGTGCTGTTTCAGAGAGCTCATAAAGATAAGTGATGAGCCACACTGGAAACTTGACCAGTGGAAAACGTAAAACTACTACATCCCACCTCAAGGCAAAAAAAAAAAAAAAATTACATTTATATCCTCAATCCTATGCAATATAGCAGACCCTGGCAGGTTCACGTCCTCTGTAATATTAAGACTCACACTCTCCACTAACGATAAGTGTGCCCTTGAGCAAAGGGCACAACATACAAGTCGTGCTTTATGAGGGCTAAGAGTGAGGTAACTGGCTGCAATACTAATCCTGTCTTTATCTTTGATAGATTGTGGCTATGGCTGTCAGAAGTACCTGGTGCGGCTGTTGACTTATTTGCCTGGGACAACGATTTCCAAGGTTCCTTTAACCCCACAGTTACTGTATGAAACTGGCAAGACAGCAGCCAGAATGGACAAAATCCTGCAACAGGTATAATAGTAGCACCCATGTGAAAAATACTGTGACAACAAAACAATGCACAATGTGAAAATTTTTGTCTAAAGACAAAACTTGAAGAGTGTTTCATGAAAATGCCTTTTTTTTTTTTTTGGTTTTCAGTTTGTGCACCCTCATCTCAGTACATTGGAGAGAGAGTTCGTATGGAGTCTGTCACATCTTCACCTCCTGGAAGAATACATCGGTGTATTAGATGGAGATCCTCTTCAGGAGGTTGTGAAGTCTGTCCTTCAACAGTACAAGACATCTGTAGTCCTTAAACGCTCCAGTTTCCGCAAGTGTGAGTACGACATTTACACATTAGATTGTCTTCTGGATCATCTTTATTGACTTAGATTACAGTCATGTACATCTAAACACTTGGACTAGGGGGCAAATCAGCACAAACACTTGTCCACTCACCTCTCTTGACACAGCTGGGGCAGCATGTACTGAATAAGTCACTAAATACATGAGTAATCGTGTATTTTGTTTCCGATAAACAAGAATATATTCTGTCTTTTTTTTTCTAAGGCATTAACCACGGTGACTTCAATGACCTCAATATTCTTGTGCAACCTGATGAGAATGGCGGCTACAGGATTTCTGGCATCCTTGACTTTGGGGACATGAACAGCGGCTACTACATCCACGAGCTGGCCATCAATATAATGTACATGATGACTGAGCACCCTGAACCCATAGAGGTGGGTGGACCTATCCTCGCAGGCTGGGAAAGTGTCCTTCCCCTCAACAAGGCAGAGAGAGATTGTCTCTATGTGCTGGTGCTGTCCCGCTTCTGCCAGTCGTTGGTCTTGGCTCGCTACACCACGACCCTGCATCCAGAGAATGCAGAGTATCTGTTGATTTCAAGCAGGAGGGGCATCCACATTCTCCGCCAACTGTGGGAGCTTGGAAAGGAGCATGTGGAGAAGGTGTGGTTTCAAGCGGCTGCTCAATTCAGTGATCGGAAATGAAAAGTATATGAGGAATATGTGTGTTTCCACACAGTCTCTGTGGCACACTTGTTGAAACAGTCCAAACATTCTTGAAACTGCAGTTGCAATTGTCACAGCTGTTTCATGTCTTCAAAAGATAGGAAGGCACTCAGAATGTTTCATTCATGCTTAATGATGTAAGGTATTGTGTCAGTAAATTGGCCAATGCCAACAGATATTCCATTTATGTGCCTTTGCCAATACACCATTTCCGTTCCCCAAACATTTTAAGCTGTGTATTTGCAATAATCTGACAATAAGATATGTATCACAATACAGGGGTTATGATTCAATATATTGTAATGCTGTAAACAAGGCAATATATTGCTACTTTATTGCTATGTTTTGAATCTAATTTTAGGAAAATTGTCATAATATAAAGAATACGCCACCGTATGTAGAATCTGATTTTAAAAAGTTAACTGTTTTTATTCAATCAGAACAGAGAAGATGGATAATAATACTACTCTTTTAAATACAACACAAAATGACCCACTGCCACAAATCTCTGAATGCCTTCAGGAAACACTACATCACATTTCACTGGAAAAGTGGACAACACATGTGTCACAATTACTGAAGGCGGTGTTGTTTCAAATTGCTTTTTTGTATTGTTTTACATAACTTTCAATTGGCCCACCAAAAGTTTACTGAGGCCACCAAAGTCAGGGGCTTGGGGGCCATGTGGCCAGTGCTGAAAAATATCGACTGTCTATTTGTGGTATGCACAGTAAATTTATTTGTGTAGCAATGTTTTCCATGTACTGTGAACAGGGAATTCACCTTTGATCTTTCATATACAGTAAACATTTTGTTCTGTCACTTAGATATTTATGCAATATACATGTATGTTTGACAGATTGAAATTTAAATCTGTTGTGAAAAACAAACTAATTGTTTGGAGATTTGATCTTAATGGTTATAGAATTATCATTCAAGAATAAAAAGCAAATAAGAAAAACTGTAATTTCAGTTAAAATAATACACAATTTACTCAGGAGATTCAGACATTTGAAGTAGGAATACTGCAGTGTGTCTGATTTGGAGAAGGATAGTATAGCAAAAAAACATTTAGAAGCATTGATACTCAAGGAACAATTATATGTACTGTACTAAAAAAGCAAAAACAGTCATCAAACTAACAAAGAAAGAACCGTCTAAGATGAGGTTTGATAAGTAATGTTACAGGCATTAATGGTTCATACACTTGAGTGGATTTGTGCTCCTCTGTGTGGTTGGTTGTTTACGGGTCACTTGGCTGGACATTGGGTTTTTTTTTTTTGTCTCAAAGCCAGAGATGTTTTACTAAAAGCATGTCAACCTTAATTGTCTCCATTCATGCATTAGACTTACAGAAATTAATTTTGTTGCAGACAGTGTCTGCAGTGTCAGGTGTATGAAATCTCAGTTTAGTGGTGACTATTTAATCAAGCAGTGTATAATGGGAGTAGGGAATGAGTGAATGTGAGAGTGATTTCAGAAATGATCAGTATGTCTGTGACTACATGCTACTTGTTTACTCTCTCATAGCGTCTTTGCTTTTTTTCTCAGAAAATAACGAACAATACAAAAATTGCCCTTTGTACTGTTTTATGCTCTTTGTACTATTTGTAATGGTAGTGAGTTATGAGGTAGAAGAGGACCTGAGACTTCGAACAGTGCAACAGGTCACAGTGTGTCCTCTGTAACAGATCTCACTCTTTGAGAAGCAAATTTAAGTTGGTTTGCCATGCAAAAAGGAATTTATTGCTTAATTGCATTGCTGTCTCACTATATGGATTGCCATAAAGGACTTGCGCAACATGACATTTTGTTTTGTTGGGAAACTACCTCAAATGTCAGATTCAAAGGTCTAACTCTGTCCATTTAACACTTTTTTATACTGTTCTGATGATCTCAATAAACAAAAGAAAACCTCATCTGTTCCATTTTTTTCCATATTTATTCTTTTATGAGTATGGTAGCAAGAAACATTTGTAGTGCAACTGCATTAGTAGTTTCTTAAACCCTAGTCTATTTCTTCCAGATGGAAATAGGCTTAAAGGATGAGTTTGTTAAATTTACTGGCGTCTACTGGTGAGCTTGCAGATTGCAAACGCCTCGTTTCACCCTCCCCTTTCAAGCGTGTAGGAGAAATTACAGTACCCATGAAAAATGTGAAAGGTCCTCTCTAGAGCCCATGTTTGACCTGTTTGTTCTGGGCTACTGTAGAGAGTAAGGCTGACTAAAGACTGGGCATTTTCCTAGTTGACCGGAAGTCATCAGTTCACGCCTTTAGTCGACCAGTCATCGTGTATTTATGGTATTAATTCAATTAATAAAAAAATATTTTTGAAACACAAAGCCAGCAAAAGCATGAAAACAAATCAGCAAGGAGACCGAACATTTTGTTAATTTATTTAAACAAAAACACAGAAATAAATAACTTCACAAAAAGACAATACTTGCAGGCTTATCAGTAGCGTGGATGTTTCCATACTTTAATACTACTTGAGTACAATTAGCTGCAAACTCCCTCCTCAACCACTGCCTCTTGTCTCTGCCTGAACCTGCCTTTATTGTCCCAGTCAGAGCTGCTGGAAATCAGCTTTGCACTGTATTGCCTGTCGCCAAACTGACCAGGTTTTGCAAGACAAGCAAGTAAATACCAAGACACATTCTAGATGTGCTACAGTAGTGTGGCTTCATAGTAAAAGAGTTTGACAGACTGGACTGCCTGGTGTCCAGACCTGTCTGTTGCTGAAAATGTGTGGTGCATTATAAATCAAAAAATTGGACAATGGAGTCCCGACTGTTGACCCCCTTTAAGTCTTATATTGAGCAAGAATATTTATTAAATTTTTTCTATATTCTACCAATAGATCTCTGTAAGTCTTACACACTGGACTTTTATATGCTAGAAATAGAGCAACATTACAAACTAAAAATGCTTATGAGATTTACAGTCAAACCTTTGAAAGGGGTCAAGGTAAATATCTCATATATTAATTTTTTATTTTTACGTGATTTTCCACTTATCCCCTTGACAATCTGTCATAGTTCATCTAATTCTTGCCAAGAAGCTCTGTTCTCTTGTGTACAGCTTGTTGAACTCAGAGAGCAGGTATTTAGTCTTTGACCTGCATTATAAAACAAGTTGTTTGCCTCACCACAGTTAGCAAATGTCACTCACATTCACGAGTGTGTTCCAAGTGTCCCAACAGATTCAGATAACAGACTGTTATCTAGGATTGCAGTTGTTATATTCCCAACACAAATCCAAATCAGTCTGGCTGAAGCCATGCAGCAAACCTCAGTATACAGGGTGTGCAAATTCACTTCTTACATTTGGATTTACCAAGACCATTAACTCTATGCAGTATTCAAGCATTATGTTTAGCAACATGCTTTGAAAATGTGTCAGACGAGGTGTTCTAGTACTGTACATTCCTCTGTCCTTTCAGCTCTGGATAAAATTTGCTGTAATACTGCCCTCATGTGGTCTTCATAAGCTCCTACTTCAAACAGAGGCTACATTGCCTCATATAACAGATAAAAAAAGGACCCACAATCATAATACCTGAGCCTGATGGACACTGATGCCATATTAGACACCACACACCTAAATAATGCTGTAATAAGAAACCACACATAATGCCAAATTAAACCATAAATATCTATAGTTAGACACTAATATACCTAATTATGCTGAAATTAGAAATTGAGCAAGACCTTTATAGCTGCCAAAGTGCCTTTGCGTTATTCTTACTCATCTCTGCACCCACATATACAGTCCATCTACTACTGAATTAACATAATATGCCAGATAATGAATGTATGGGGCCCCTCATGTTCTGGTAGGTGATTTTTTTAAATGTTGTATGTACAAGACTGAAAAGATGTAACAAGACTAAAGACAAGCAATAAGATGAAAAAGATGAAACAATGTAATAAGACAAAAACAACATGACAAGATGTAACAAGATGAAAACAATGTAAAAGGTATAACAAGATAAAAAAGACATGAAATAAAAAAAGATGTAACAAGATGAAAAACAAAGCAAAAGATGTAATAAAACTGAAAAGACTTAACAAGACAATAAAAAACAAGGTAACAGGATGAAAACAACGTAACAAGATGAAAAACAATGTAAAGATGTAACAAGTCTAATAAACAGAACAGAAAAGACATCACAAGACAAAAAAGACAAAAAGCAACACAACAAGATGTAAACATCATAACAAGATGAAAAACAATGTAAAGATAAAACAAGTCTAAAAACAATGAAACAAGATGAAAAAGATGTAACAAAACAAAAAAGACATGAGATGAAAAAGATGTAACAGGACCAAAACCAATACATAAGATGTAACAAGATGAACAATGATATAAAATACAGCTATTTACTTTTATACTCTGAATACATTTCAGAGCCTGTACTTTTTCACTTTTACTTGAGTAAAGAAGTTGAATCATTACTTCCACATTTACCAGATTTCTTTTTAAACCTACGTCTCTTTTGTCGAGTCTCAACAACAGTCTCAAGTACAGAACTTGATCATTTTAAAAGGGTGATGTGGAAAACTTGGTCAGTCTTTGTTGTCATGAATAAAGTGGATGAGCCTCAGTTGTTCTTACTTGGATATGTTATTTATTACAACACAAATCTGATATCAGAGAAGATCTTGGTACAGCATGTATACATGGACACACAGTTAGTAATAAGTGGTTTATGACAGCTCTCAGAGTCTTGCTGAGAATATTAATGACTAGTGAGCCCTGGAAGCACTGCAAAAGGCTGTCGAGTATCACAGCCATGCCACGTGTAAATAAATGTTTTGCTGTTTTGTCTGGACTAAATTCAGCTTTGTCCTCCAGGCTCTGTTCCTCGTGCACACCTATCTGCAGTTTGGATCATCACTTCTCCCAGTCTGCTCACCTGCGTCTCATTAGTTCATTAGCCTCGCAGCAAAGACCCTTTTTGTTAGCTAGGAGCGAAACAAGGAGCAAACACCGAGTAGCGACCACATAACCAAGCCCCTCCATATCTCTCTGACCTCCTCCACATTGCTACACCCGCCCCACACCCTCAGATCCTCTTCCTCCATCCATCTCACTGTCCCCCCTGCCCGTCTTGTTACCATGCGGAGCAGAGCATTCAGCCGCTCTGCTCCCCGGCTCTGGAACTCACTCCCACCTGATCCATAACACAGACTGACTACCACATTTCAAATCCAAACTCAAAACCCATCTGTTTAAAGTGGTTCACTCCCTCTGATCACAACTGCATTGTCTAATTTGAAATTGTATTTTTGTATTTTTTTTTTTTTTTTAGTCTATTTAGTATATTTGCCAGTTCAGTGCTCTTTTCTTCTGTTAAATTAGTATCATTCATTTTGTTTTGTCTTGTCTTGTCTTGTCTTTTATGTTGTTTTTGGCTGCGTACGTCTCTTATGTTCATCTTGTTACGTCTGGTTACGTCTTGGTGACTACTTTTTGTCTTGTTATGTCTTTCATGTTTTATGGGTTGTTATATTGTTTTTGTCATGTTGCACAATATGAACTGATGGATACACCAAAGATTTTGTTTGTGTTCTTGTCCCAAATATTTATACCTAGTTACTTGCCACCTTTGTTAAAGTATGTCTTAAATATATTTAATTGAAATACTGCCCAACTCTGAGTGTGAATGATATAAGAAGAAACACAGGTCAGGTTTTTGTAAATTATTGCATTAATCACCTATGATATTTTCAAGTTTTAAAGCTGACTATATACACATATGACATTACGCTGAACTAAAAATATTCATGTTTTTGTGTGCATTTTACCTTATTAGACAGTGGACATGGTGCTCAGACCTGCTGTATGAGGTTGGTGATCCATCTCCCTGGACAAACTATCGCAGTATCTCAAGTCACAACACACAATCTTTATCATGCTGGCAAGCTGGTGGCCAACTTGGATAAGACATTGCAAAAAGTAAGTTTAAAGGCTGCAGTGATATCTTGGAGCAGATGCTGATGCAGGAGGTCTCTCCTGTCCTCGACAAGCAGCTGCTCTGCTAATAGTAGCATTTTAGTGTCTGTCAGTTCATTATTTAGGTTTTATGGCCTGAAATTTCACTGATTTGGTTTGCTCTCACCACTCTCATCAATCCTGATTGCTTCAACAACCAGATGTTTCCAGCAAAGAAAGCTCAACTGAACCAACTCTACACCATCTGCTGGACACCAAATGGCACGCTGATAAAATTAGCAACTAAAGACCCAATTATTTTGTTGGAGTTGGTGAAGAGGTAAAGGGAAAGTTAATAGTGGACTTCCATACTGGACTCGTACACTGTCCATACCTGCTGGATATATCTGGCCAGAGCCACATACTATACTGTATATAACACGTGAAAAAAAGAAAAAAGTCAAAAACATTTGGATTATTTCAGCTGTTGTCTCCAAACCTTCATGTCTCACAACAAGATGATGCACTCTGGAGCTCATTCAACATTCCTGTCCTGGAGGTCTACCTGTCAGTGATGGGTGGAGATCTCCTGAAGGACGTGGTCAAAGCAATCACTGAACAGTTCAAATCCCATGTGCAGCAGGAAGTGGCGTGGCTTTCATACAGAGACTCAAAAAGGTGTGGAGGACATGCTGGATAGGCATGTTTTGATTCCAACTGTCACACACAATGCTAGAGTTTAAACTCTGTAACCTTTTAACCTTTTTTTTTTGACCACAATCAAATTATCCCTTGTCTTCTCTTTGTTTGTTCAAACACTGTTAAAAAATGATGAAGTAATATTGTGTCTGGCATAGCAGCAGAGGCTATTTAAACTTATCATGAAGGGTCTCTGAATTATGACAAAGCCCGTCTGATGTCAGCGCAATCCTCTTGGTGGCAAGTCAGGCACAATTGACCCCACTCCAGAGAAGTTCAGCTCGGTGCAGCTCTGAGTGCAAAAAGTGCCGATGGAAAAGCCTCTTTAGAGCCAGTGTTTGGTTTATCTGTTCTGGGCTACTGTAGAGACATGGTGGTTGAAAAAGTCTCATTTGAAGGTTACAAAAACATCATGATTCTCATTTGTAGGTCATTATAAATTACCTGAATCATACTTATGAATATTATAAGCACTTTCTGCCATTTACTGCTAATGAAATCCTAAATCACACACACTGGACCACAGACGTATATAGATAAATCTTAAAGGTGAATTGACCAGGAATTCGGCTTGCCCTCACCAAATACAAGGATGGTGCAATTACCTCTTCCATACTGTACATTTATTAAGTGTCGTTCTGTTATCTTTCACAGGAATAACACATGGGGACTTAAATGACCAGAAGATCATTGTCACACGTTGACAGCAGGCTTCACATGGTGTCAGACATCCTAGACTTTTCTACAGTCATGAATGGATGTGTTTGAAATAGCAATATTAATAATGTACATGATGCTGGAGAACCTCAGTCCTTTGGACGTAGGCGGAGCAGTGTCAGCAGGGTGGGAGAACATTATGCTGTGTCAGTCTCTGGTTTATGGAGGGTACATTGTCAGGAAATACCCAGACAATGCAAAATATCTCCTGTCTATAGCCAAAAATGAGACTGGGCTTCTTACTAAACTCTGGCAGATGATTTCTAATGACTCATACACAGACACTTACTCGTTTAGGAAGATTCCACATTAATCTGAACTCTAATTGACATGATGAGGACTTTAACATGTTTCCTTGATCTCTGATGACATATTGTGGTCATTTTATGATTTATTTCAGTAAATATGTTACAGATTTCTCCTTGTGAATACTTTTTGACATTTTCACCCTTATTTGACAGTTAGTAAAGATAGGCTGGGGAAAACCAACTCAGAAAGAGAGGGATGAAATAAAACAAAGGCCTGGGATGCCCTGCGCACAAATCACGTGGCAGTTTTTGTAATTAGTAATGTTATCCATAGGATGACAGAACATATAACCTAATCTGAATACTTTTGGATTAATTCAAAATCAAACATCTATCTATCTATCTATCTATCTATCTATCTATCTATCTATCTATCTATCTATCTATCTATCTATCTATCTATCTATGAAAGCTGTGTGAAAGCTGTGGTGCTACAAAACAGAAAGGTGAACACTAGATGGAGACATTATCCCACGTATCCTTCATCCTGCATAAAAGCCCTTTTTATGAATCAGTCTTTCAGACTCACATTCAGGCTTAAAAACCATTGAATCCCAATATGAGACAACTTGATCTGCGAGTCCTTAGATGGATGGAGGGACCTGAGACATACGGTATCATATGTTAACACTACAAAAGCTGTCATTTCTGGAAAAGAGTGTGTGTGAAAGTGTGAAAATATGTCCATGTTTACATGTTATTAAAGACTCTATGTACAAGATAAACATTGTAATATGAGTAACACTTCTTTAACACACAATCTAGACTGAATAAATGAAAAAAAAAACATGGATCATAAGAGTTTTAATATGAGTCCCGGTGCTTTTTGTAATCCAGATGATAAAAATGCAAAAATACAAATGTAATTGTCAAAGTAGCAGGACTTATTTTCTTCCACTATATTATATCACTGTCAAATGCTGCTGTGCTCCAAACTGCTCTGCCAGAGCCAACACCATCACACACACACACACACACACACACACACACACACACACACACACACACACACACACACACACACACACACACACACACACACACACACCTCGTCTACCTTTCTACATTTCAACCTCCCACCTCAAAGGCACCATCTGCCCTCTGCCCCCGCTGCAGCTCACGATATGTACCTCCAGTCATGCAGAAAAAGTCACAGTGTGCGTCTGTGAATGTCTGCCTGTGTTCACGTTTGTTCTCCGTCTGTTTCACTGCAGCACTCGAGCCCAAACAGCCGAGGTGCATATCTGAACCTTTGCACTGCCTCGGTCCCTCCTCTCCCTCTTTCTCTTCTCTTCTGCCTTTTCTCTTTTCGTCTTTGTAATACTTTAAATCCATGTTCCACAAATTATGGCTGAAATAGAAATGGCAACACTCAAAGGACTTAGCTTAATACACCAACCCCACTTATCAGTGCCATTAATCCTCTTGGCATTTCAAAACAGAGTGCTGGGTCTACACTGCACCTTTTTTAAAATACAGCAGAGAAATTTAATTTACACTCCAAAGACCACCAATCTGCAAGCTTTTAGAGTCAGAATTTACTGTTTCAAAAACTGTTCTGCACCTACTGTCAGCTCTCTTTAATTTTTATTTATTTTAAGTATGCGATGTGTAATTATACTTGTACATGCAGCTCCTTTCAAAGTCAACGAGGTGCAGAACAATAAAAACAGATAATGACAGAAAACAAAGGCAACAGCTGGAAAGCCAGCTCACCAATGCATAAAAGTTAAAAATACAATCTCTGCAGGATATGATTCTGCAAAATATTCAATCTCTACATTGTTATTTGTCATTTAATTTTGGGTGAGCACATCCTCTTTATGCCTACAATGAAATTAAACAGTAAAGCCCTCGAGTAAGAAATATATCTTTAATATAAGGCAAGTTTTCAAAAGGTAAATAGCTCTCAAGCCACTAATTGCAAAGGCCTTGAAGACATTATTGTAGATATCATATTCATGGTTTTTAATTACAACTGGATTACTAACTAAGAAATTTGAATAATTAATAATGCATTGTTTTTTTAATTCCTACAGTACATACAGAATATTTATGCAATATAAAATATCATAACATTTTTAGGATTTTTCAGAGGCTATAATGTCTCTAAAGAAAAGAGAAAAAGCTGCATTTTTTGGCTTCTTTTCTTCAACAGTATTGGGGATTTGATCTCTCCACTCTGCAGTCATAAGTCAGCTTCTCCAACCACGAGCTCAGTCTTACTGATTTCTGTTTCTAAAGTGTATTTCTGTGAGTGCGGGTCAGTTCCTCGGGTCATTTAACGTTTTTGGACTTTTTCGATCAAGAATGCTCCCAAACGTTAGTGATGTGAAAAACATCTCCTGGACAGTTTTAGTCTTGACCAAAGAGAGCAGTGTGTTGTTAATGTGACACCGTGTGTGCGTCACGCTGCATATGCTGTGTCTGCCCTTATGACGAGGGTCGACGGGGCACCTGCATCAGATTCCAGCTCCGTCGTGGCTGCTGGAGACAATCAGCTCCGAGTCTTTCTTCCTTGTTTTAGCTGTGATCACAGGGACATAAATATAAACAGTGCAGGCAGAGCGGCTGTTCTAACCCCTCTAATAGGCGGATAACAGACCCTTGTGAGTGAGTCAGACTGCCACCTCAGAAATACACCCATGTTCAAAGATGAACTCACAATGAAGTGAAAATGGTTTGCTATATATACCCCCAAAAAGGTAAACCCATCTCTGTTATGTTTTTATCTTTTTTTTGGTAAAATAGTTTGTAGCAAACTATAACAATATTTTCTGCTTATTCCTCATAAACTGTAAAAAATGTCTTATTTTCTTTTCACACTTTTCTGTTTCTGTAGTCAGGCAGACATTTCCACGTTGTTGTTTTTTTCATTTCAAATATGTCATCACAGAGATGATTGAGGGAATTAAAAACTTTGTCTTCTTTGTAGAGGACTGTCACACAGTATCTTTCATAATTAGTTGTGGGGCTGGATGCTGGGAGGAAATGGGATTTATGTAATTGGTTGATAATTGATGGAATATTATAGAAAAGGGGAAGGACTAGATAAGCACGCTGCTTCTTCCTGCTCCTTTTCGGACATGAAATGTTAATTTGTTTCTCAATTATTTATTGTTTGATTCTGTTTTTTATACATATATTTTACTTAAATTTCTAAAATAAATAAATAAATGAATAAGTCAAATCAAACATAACTACAGTGAAATGAGCTGCAAACCTTTTTCAGTATTCTTGAGCTGGAGTAAGCAGTTTATTTTTGGTGTAATTGAGCAAAAGTTCATAATAATCTTTAAGCAAAATATAATTCAAGCGGTTTGAAAGAAAACTAACTTCTGCTCCTCCTCTTGGTTCTGTTTTCATGCTTTAGAAAATCTGGCCTGAGATGGGAAACTTTGGCCACTCACAGGCAGTTGACTAAGACAGCTGATTGACGAGTCTAATTCCCAAAACGTCAGTTTCGCAACCTGGGAATAAGACTCAGCAATCAGCTGCCTTTCTCTTGAGTCACTGACTGCACCTTTAACTACATGAGAAATGTGACACTTCACTTCTGAAGTGTTTAGTGGACATTAGAGCCATGAAGTAGCTGTGACTGTATAATGTACCCATCTTCACTATAAATACTGACTACTGTATTTTGAATCTGAATTAATTTGACAGTTTATCCACTCTATTATGCAGTAAACTGTACATTTCATTACAGATAAACAAACATTTTTTTTCAATTAGGGAGCATTCTTTTCACAGTAAAGAAAATGTATTAATAACCCAGATTTAGTTGACACAGAAGAGCCTCAACCTGAGAATAAAAAATGCACCCTGCATCTTTGTCTTCAGCTGTGTGTCATTGTTTCATTGAAAACAACTGTTAGTCTCCGTCTACAAAATGAATTCATTAGACGCAGCGCAGCTCTTGGACGTCTTGCCAGGCCTTTCTGCCAAGCCGACCTGTTAGGACTAATTCACTTCATGGATCCCTGACAGACTCTCGTGTAATGCATATTAGCTTTATGCACCGGCGATCTATAGTGGCCAAGATGTCAGAGTTTGATACAAGGCTAATGGGTCTCCCTCTCTGTTAACAAAGATGTTTCTCATCTGTTATGCTAGTTGACAGTTTGGCGAGGTCCTGAACTAACAGCTTTTACACAAAAACTGTGTGTCCATTACTTAATTATGTAGCACTTTATCCATGCAGTTACCTAACATTTATTGAACGCTTTTGCTTACTTCAATGCCTTTATTGCCAACAAGTGAGGCTGAATTGTCTTTTTTAAAGGTCACTGTTTAAGATTTAGGATCTATCTTTCAACTGTTTTTATAATCTAAGCGTAAGCGAAAGGCAGAGCGACAGAGGAAGTCAATTATTTAAGGAAACCTGGGATCCTACAGCATTTTAACAGTACAGTACAGTGGGTGTTTGGCCCATAGTCCACCATTTTGGTCCTCTAAGGGAAAAGTCTGAGCAACCCTGGTCTATGATAAATTCTTAATTATTTGCCCCTTCTACTAAATTCAGCAAATACCTCAATTGTTTTCTTGACTTTTCTTTGTGCAGTGCACGAGTAATAGCCTACTTGCATGTTGAAGGTGCTGTCCTGTTAGAATTTCTTTTCTTTTTAATTATTATCTTTTAACCATCATATTGTCCTTTGGCAGCACAGTGATTAACTGAACAGTGGCTGCAGCACCTGTCAATCAAATCCAGGCACTGACATGATCTGTCTAATGGCATGACTGTGCTTGCATCAAAATGCAGTCAAAATGTCTACCGTCTACCGTATGATTACCATTGACAAAATAATATAGGCTGTCTTGTGGGACAATTCACGTGCTGTTTGGAGCCCTCTGGTGGCCATGGGGTCATAAATAGGCACTTAGTTTGCTCATGCATCAGACCAGCTTTGCCCTTAGAAGCGGAGGGTGTGGTGAGTAGTAATCAGTTGGATATGATCTTCAATCTCACCACTAGATGCCACGAAATCCTACACACTGGTCCTTTAAAGTTTATGGTGCCATTTGTATTCAAAAGAAAGTATAGCTCAAGGATAAAGAAAGTCATGTAAAGTGTGACAACTTTCTAACAGAGGAATAATTACAACAGCAACCAGCCACTAAAATCAAGTAAGAACAAAAAGGGACGCTCCTCACAATTGGGAGTAAAGCTGAGGAAGAGACACAGGCTCAATTAGTAAACTGCTGTGGTAGCTCAGTGACTTCCCTTGTCTTATCAGTTTGTTTCAGAGCGTCTGGGCTTTACAGATGGATGCTGGCCTCAGTCTTCTATCATCAACTGTTTCCCATCAGACCTAAAAAAAAATGGTAGAGCTAAAGAAAGCCATCAGCATGAATTCATTAAAACTTTCTCACATTATCACGTGCTGCTTTTCAGTGGACATCTCTCCACTCACTGTAACAAGCGTCATGGCGTCCTATCTACTCAGAACAGGTGGGCAGCACAGCGGCCTCTCACAGCTCCAACATTAGGGAGGCGCTTACAGAGGGGTGGCTAATCGATTGGACAGACTGGATTTACTGAGATGACTGAGTCACAGGGTGACTGCAGAGGCAAACTCTCTCTGTGTGTGTGTGTGTGTGTGTGTGTGTGTGTGTGTGTGTGTGTGTGTGTGTGTGTGGGAGGAGGAAGGTGTCTGATTCCACTGAGAAACTGACTACCTGAACAGAGGTTTTGAAGTGCAGAACATAAGTAAGTAAGAAATACAGCAATTTTTGTTGTATGAACTGAGAAAAGAAGGGTTTTTTTTAAAGAATTTAAACATACTGCAGATGGTTGTGTTCATGTAATAATTAAACAAAATATCCAAGTCTTTCAAATGACTAACTGTAACTTTCATATCTTTTATCCCATTAGACACAAATGGCGAGTTGAAAGTTACTCACATGCAGCAAGCAGGCCAGATAGAAGAGAGTGAAAACAGGGTTGTTGGAGCTACACAAGGCACTACACACGTTTTTTATTTAGACAAGATCATTTTTCTACAAAAAAAGAATAAATCCACAATAAATGTTGAGCAAAGTGTAGTTCAACTGCAGAATCAGACTTTTAAACTTGATGACAGTTTAATGCATTCAAGTAGCAATATTTAAAAATTGTGCATCTAAAAATGATTAGTTGAAATCACAGATGATATATCAAATAGGTTGAAATCCTATTTGATATACAGTCTGTGGTTGAAGCAAGTTGTTTCTCCTCCTCCTCAGACTCGAGGAAGCTCAGGCAGGCTGCAGGAATACTGCAGCAGTGTATGACGAGCGTAAAACCAAAGCCACTGCTACAAAAATATAAACTCTGGAGTTGGGGTTCAGTGACTGCCTGCCAAACTCAATCAACATATTGCTTGATTAAATTATTATAAACATCTATTCCTTCTAAAAGATTATTTCTTATGTCTCATAAACAGACGCTTACTCATTCACCGAACATTCAGCATTATTTTTAATATCTAATTAACATGAAACAGGAAAACAATAACACAAGTCACAGGAAGCTACCACAGCAGTCGCATTGTTGTCAAAGAAACACAAATTTCAAATTTAGCATATTTCCTTAATCTCGTATGACATATCATGGTCATTTTATGATTTAGTACAGTAAATATATTACAGATATCCTTTAACATGCAATGCAAATGGTCACAATACACACTTTGATGATAGTTTCAAACACCCCCACATGCCCTACAGCCATAAAGGACACGTAACTCTCCAGTTCTCCACACATGAAAAGAAAGATCCAACAGCTCTTGGAAAATATGCACAATACAAATGATCACAATAAAAACTAGCACTCGAAGCGTGACCCTTGAACTGAAAAGAGAACAAGTCATGCTCACTTGAAAATATTTTAGATAAAATGACCGTGACTGAGACATTTAAGCATAATGTTGCTAGAATTCAGTTTCTGTATTTATGAGGCAGTTTCCATGGACAGAAGATCAATAAAGAGAATGTTTATTTTTTGATAATCTTGAATTATGATCACAGCAGGATTTGCACACTGTTGGTGCATAAAGAGGCTCAGTACTCAGACTTTTCACAGATATCAACTAGATCTGTTTTTATTTACTCATTAACCATAGCTTTCATCTACATTAGTTCTCTATGAGGAGCAGCACTTGGATGATACATACAAATTATTTCAAGAAGTTTGTTTAATTCTTGCAGTCATACATAAAGTCCAAAAAGTCAGAACAATTGTTGATTAAAGCTGCAAGCAGTATTGAATGGACCCTCACACCCCACATGATCCTGACCACTGGATGGTGTTCTGGCTTTAATTATTTTTTCTGAAAAAAAAAGAAGAAAACTTTTCAACAACAATTCCAATAATGCAATAAACTTCATCCTTCTAGCAACAGGAAAGTAAAAATACAATATACTTACTTTACAATGATATAAGTGAGCTTTGTGTACTTTTCTTAACTTTTCCTGTCCTGTGATTCACATTCTTGACATTGTCTGACTTGCTGGTGTTGTGATCCTGATCCGCCCACACAGCAAATGTAGAGCTGAACTCGGAGTATAAAAATTGACTCTACGTCTGACATTTAAAGATAGTTTCAAACACCCCCACATGCCCAACAGCCATAGTGGACACATAACTCTCCAGTCAACTCTTGTCAATTCCATTTGTCACAAAAAAAAAAATTCAACTCTTAGAGCAGTGCTGAAAGATTTGCTGAACATGTGGTACCCCGCACACGTTGCAGTAATAGAGACATCTTAACATTTTTGATGGCATAATTAATAAATAACAAGCTGTTTAAAAAGAATAGGCAGCTTCAAGTTTTAAATGTTGTTTCCTTAGAGTCCTGCAAAGCTGATCACTGTAAAAAAAAAAAAAAGGAAGAAGTGCTTGTTGTTGCCAATATAGTACCACAATTTAGCACTTTTTAGCATACTGCGTACAAAGTACCTGAAAAGGTACAAAAACTTACTCACTATGTTCATTGTAGGAACATTGTCAAAAGAGTTTATAATGTACGGCAAGTTGCTTCCTAGAATTGCACAGACTAATTGGATTGCGGGGAAAAAATATTTTGAAGCATTAATTTTCAAGGTTGTACTAAATGATTATGAAACAGCTTAACATAACCATAAAATTATTTTTTTTAAAGTGTTTTCCACATACCAATGTTGGTGGTGGTTACTAGTGTAGCAAAGCACACTTCAGACTGCACCCAACTATAGTCAGAGGTGCAACAGACTTGTAACTTGACACATAACACAGTGCTGTGACTATAACTGCAGTAAAAATTACAGTACCAGTACCAATAACAGTACCCTCAAAGTGATACTGATACCAGTAGAGTTTACACCTGCTGCCAGATAGCTACTGCGGTAGTGGACCAGTCACACATTACATTAAATCACAGAAGCTTGCAGTGAGCTAAGTCATATAAATATCTTTTTTTTGTAGATCTGCATACAAAAAGGATTGGTTGCAAGTTTCATTTGAGTTGAGAAGTTTCAATACCTACAGTCAATACTTTAAAAGTATTGTGTATCAATACCCAGCCCTAATCTAAGATGTAGCTACAGTTGCTTACACAGTGCATTTCAGACAAAATGTAGTTTTCTTCTCTCTTTTGTTTCCTAGTTATTTGGTAGGAGATAGATTATATTAAGAGGTGATTGTAGGAAAACTGTATCAAAGGTAAATACACCCTGCAGCAGGCTGCTTATATTCCCCTCCAGGCACTACTAATTCTTCTCTCTGTCCGACACTGACATTATGCACAGCACAGCTCAAGTTGAGAGATGTGTTCAGCTCGGAGTGCCACGGGCAGTGACCCAAAACCCAGCTCGTCCAAAATGCGAAGAAAATGTGAGATTGGAGATGTATGCCTGCTACAAACAAGGGCAAAAGCAGGGCTCGAGAGCGAGACAAAGTGGGAGAGTGAAAGACAGATGTACCATCTTGTACCCTCCAGAATTTCAGGTCATTAACCAGCTTGTCTCAGGCGGTTTTAGCCAGACAACGTAGGAGGAGGAGAGAGGCTCCTTCAACTCGCTTCATTTCTGCTTGCACTGAAATCCTGTAGCAGAGGGGGAGAAGCAGAGCAGTCCACACATTTGCAGAGTTGTTCTACTAGGAGTTGATTTGCATGAGTTTTTGCAGAGAAAAATAGCAGGAAGTAGTGTCTGACAACCTGATTACCTTTATCAGGGTTCAGTTAAGTAAAGGCTTGAGCCCAGCCACCCCCTCGTGTCACTGTGAGTGATAGTGTGAAGAGCTCAGGGGAGCTTGGTGTATAGCCACTGCTTCTTTCTGGTGAAAAGAGCCGGTTGAGGTGGCTAAGGCATCTGATCAGGATACCTCCTGGGCACCTCCCCCCGGAGTTTTTTCCAAACACATCTAAGTGGTAGGAGACCCTGCGGTAGACTCAATACATGCTGGAGGGATTATGTATCTTATCTGGCCAGGGAGCGGCTCAGGATCCCTCAGCAGGAGTTGGAAAATGTTGCTGGGGAGACAGACGTCTGGACAACCTTGCTGCTACCACCATGATGCAGAAGACATGTGATGGATGGATGAATGAATTAATGGATGAATGGATATTTATTAAAAGGCATATATATGGCTAGTAAGCTGACTTTCCTACAGTAGTTGAAGAGGTATTCAAAATTTACTGTGTTCCATGTCAATGACTTGATTTCAGAAGTCAAAAATACAAATATCCATCATGATAAATGCTCTCTTCAAGTGTTATATTTTTCTATAAATTACTGCATTATGTAAGATGTAAAAAGCAGATGTAAAAAGGTTAAGGTGGAGCTAAGCTAAACAGTCTTTAACAAATAATTGTATTTTAGAAGCTAATTATATAATTTACATGTTTTGAATATAAAATCCCAACCAGTCCTTCCAGGACATTGTGATGTCACAATGGCAACAGTTAACTCAAATTTAACCAATCCCAGTGAATCCCTCACAACCTTGTACTTTTGTCCAATCAACTCAACATTTCTGCAAATTCGACCAATCACCTCAGGTTCCACTGATCATACCATCCCCCCCACACAAATGTCATACATATACTGTACTTCTCAATGATACAACTTCATGTTTTATGTCTTTGTATTTTTGTTTTTTGTATTTTGTCACAGGTACTGAGAAGAACACAGGGTTTGTCATTGTTATTGATCAATGCTCTATTATATTATTACTTTTATATTTTATAATTTTGTTCTTGCTGTTTTGACTGCATTTGAGCCCAAAAAAGATTGCTTCTTTGTGGAATACCCCTAGGTGCACTTCTTCATTTAAAAATAAGACATATTTTGTATTTTTGTAATCTTGAGTCCTTTTGGTTAGTACACTCAGAACAGAGTGCAGTCTTGTTCTCCCTGGAACAATTTGCCTTTGATTTGTAATTAATTATATTAAGAAAACAAAAGCAACTTCTTCTTTTTTTCAATTGTTACTTGTGCACACATTTTCATTTAGAAAAGCTGCTATGAAATCAAATATTTTAGGCAGCAACAACAACTATGACTGCCAGATAAATGCAGTTGAGTACACTAATGTAGTGCTTTTTTAAAAAGATAAATACAATCAAATACTCAAGCAACATATCTCAAAATTGTGCTTAATTGCAGTATTTGAGTAACTGCTTTCTACCATGTAATAACCGAATATTACATGGATGTTGAGGTACGGAGGGTGTGTGCGCATCTACAGGCAAATAATACAGTGAAAATAATAAGAAATTTTAGGGACTTCATTGGTGTTTGTTGCTCTGATTAATTTGGGACACAGCTTGAGCTATGTTAAGTGCTGTGTTGTAACAGCTGGTTCTGTGTCGCCGCAAACAGCAAGCTTTATTTCCCTTGCACCTCAAGCCATTCCGCTTTTTTATTAAACACATTGCTTTGCATCTGGTTTACGTCATGAAGTAAGTGCTGAGTGTGCAGAATCAAAACACCACATGGTGACCAAATTAAATTATTTACAGGAATAAGAACCTAAGTCTTAATCCAGTTATCTTTTACAACATTTGACTTGCTTGAGGTGTTTCCCTTGACAATTAATCTAAATATCACCTTACTGACGTTATAACCGCATCATTAGAGTGAATCTAAACACACTTTATGATTCAGTGGACAAATAATTGACTGTAACATGAAGTGTGGGGTGACCAATGGAACAGATTGTACAAGTCAAGCACAGTTCATCACATTCAACATAATGCGTGTGTGTGTCTGTGTGTGTAGGTACGGTAGGTGGCTGTGTGGGTGGGTCAGCATGTGTATGACTGCGTATGTGTGTGTGAATATGGCTTGCTGTCAGTGTAGGTGGGTCAGCATGCACAGTATGATGGAGTAAGTGTGTTTGTGTGTGTGACTACTGCATAAGTGCACGGTGGACAGTTCGATATACAAACAGACTGTCATTCTGGACAGCAGCCTGTGAGCTGCACTGGGGGATTTTGGTACAGAGGAACTGGAATCAAGAATCATTATACGGGGAAAAAAAAGTAGCAACACTAATCCAAAAAGTTCTGGGGAAGGAAAAAAAGTCAGAGTGTCTTCCTCCCCTTTTAAAATCCCATAGCTGAAAGTGTGTTTATCTCTTTTCATTTTGACAAATGACATCCATTAAAAGAAAAGTTGAGAATTTAAGAGAAAGCTAAGGGAGGAAAAAGCTATTTCACTGAAACAATAAAGTAATGTAAAAACTGTGCAGGGTGGCAGGAGTAGTTAAGCCAAGAGAGAGCTTTTGCCAGCACTCCATAACATTTTGTTTCTGTCACACGCCCTCTGTTTTGAGATAAAATAGGCTTTTAATTCAACATGTAATTTCCAGTAATTCTGCACAATCTCCTCAGTCTTTGAGGGGAAAAATTGAGGTGACTCGGGGTTGATTTTTGTTTCCCAGCTGTTGGCAAGATTGAGGAAACAGAATTAAGATGCTTTTCATTTTTTTGCTGTTGTTGTTCATTAGTTTTTCAGCGCTCATAATAGAGAACATAATATTTTGATTCTTTTTCTGTATTAATTTGGGGATCTGAAGGAAGTTCCACATAGGACATGTGTTTCTGATAAGAGTCTTGATGTGATTCTGTGATGTTTGGCCGTGTGAGGGTGTAATTGCGGACACATATGTGTGCACGTGTTTACAGATAGATAGTCTGAGAGCAAATGGCACCACAGACAGAGATGGAAAGAACTCGTCACCATTGGGGAAAAGATGGCAAGAGATCAAGTGAGAAAGTAGTGAGTGAGTGGGAGGTGTGGACATCTAAACTGTGAATCACTGGGAAGGAGTGAGGAGGTCAGTGTGACCCTTCACACCCATCTACACGATGCAAAACCCCTCTGAGGTCCGTTGTTGGCCTCCATCACAATTCTGTTCAGCCAACATCAGAAAATACTGCGGACCCATGAGGCTCTCCTGCAAACTGTAGCCCAGATCAGTCAGCCTTGGCCCCACAGCACCCTCTGAACTACAAATAATGTCCATCAGAGCAAGAAGAGATTTAATATTGTATTGGTGTTTTGAGAGTTCTCTCTTACAACAACTGAAAACATATGGAACCAGATGACTTATGTCAAGAGTTCTATTAGACAAAAGCAAAAGAAAACAACTAGAAAACAATCAAACTTATGTTTGGTCCAAGTGTGGTAAAGAAAATGAGGCTGTAAAGCTTCATTAGTGGAAGACTGGCCGATTAAACCAAAGACACCCCACATATTTATCATAGTTCCAAGGCAGTTTTAATTTTTGGGAGTGTTTGTTGTCGGGAAATTCTCTCCAGTCCTTCCCAAATCAAAACCAATGAGGAGAAATTTATCACTACTAATAATTTCTCTTTGATAAGAGATTCTACCAAATACAACTTGGAAGCCTCAAACCGGTAGGTTTTTATAAATAATTAATGTAAGTGCATTACGTACAGTATATTCAGGGCCAGTTTTCAACCAGTCTTCACCAGATTTAAACTGCTTTTTAGTTTTCTTGGTTGGGTTTCAAACACAATTACAGGAGGAATGTAGTACAAAGTGTGATTTATGGGTTAGTGAGGTAAGTTGACCGTAAAGACAAGGTTTTCCGGTGGCTCTTTTATAATCTAGATAGATTGCTATGGTAATTTATGCTCAACCTGCTCCAGAGCAGGTTATGTTCAGAGATTTGGATTAAATTGGCTGTAAAATTGCCACCCTTTAACTAATTCTCGTCCTGACAATATTCTTTATACAGATACAGAATCACAGCTGACAGATTATGTTGTACATTATATATGCAAACCTGTTGAGCAATACATTGGTGATACCACTAAACAAATCCATGTAATGTAATTACAGCAGTGCAAACTCTATGCATCACATTGCCACGTGAACCTACATGCATTCACTTACCTGGATTCACTCTTTAAATTTTACACAGCAAATCATCCATATACTAAAAAAATGAGAAAGCAACTATCGACCACTTTGAATGATGTTTTTATTCTTGACCCTGATTTGCTCCCAAGTCTGTTTTGCTCTGCTGGCATTGCATCTCATAACACCAATTAGAAAATTGATTTAGTCTATTGCTATTTATCACAGATAATCATGTTTTTTTGCCTCCACCCCAGCGGCAGCTGTTGCATTATGGTTTAGATCATCCCATTCTTGTGAATCCAATCTCTGAAGGAAGCCTTGAGAGAATTTCTTAAAATCTGGCACAAATGTCCACTTGGATATAAGGATAGGCTAATTGAATTTGATGGATAAAGGTCAAAAGTCAAAGTCATTGTGACTCATGTCCGTCCCATTATTGTGAATATGATATCTCAAGAATGCAGTGAGGGAATGTCTTCAAACTTGGCAAAAATGTCCACTTGGACTCAAAGGGGTTATATGCAAATGTTCTCTTTGGGTTGCCTGGCAGAGATCTGCACTCTACTGAGTGCACTCCTCCAGTCTTGGCATTTGTAACACAGTTTATTTGACTTCTGAACATATTAAACTCTCTTTCACTCGCCCAGTTGGATCTTGATGTCTGCATTGCCAGTAACCTAATCTCCCTACTTCTTTAACTTCAGTTAGAACTTGTTTCTGTTTAATTATTTTCTGTTTCTACCCTTGAGTTTTGTTCTACAGACTCTTTCCTGTTTCTCACCCCAGGCCTGTATCCACCTCTCTTTCAGAATCTGCTGCACTCTTTTTGTCAGACCTGTTTCCTCTTATCTTGCCTTTTCTGAGATTCACCTCCAATTTGTCTCATATGCAAAACTCTCAACAAAGTGGTTAATCTTCCAGGATAGATATAATTTACTGCGCCAGGCAATTAAGATTGTGTCTGGTAACTTAGCAGTAAAAAATGCATTATAAATGGTCTTGAACTCATCTAAAGTTTCTGGCTCTGTTTTTGTAATGGTATGCACAAAATAGTGCCCCTCTCATACCCTGCATGCCAAAACACCCTCCAAAGTGTTTTTGCAAACATTGTTTGACACAGGTCTACTTCCTTTGCACCAACTATTAAAAATATTCTCTAGTTGGTGTCTGCTGATAGACAGCGGAGGAGAGAACTGTGGGAAAAGAGGTCAGAGGCGTTGCTTTGGCTGCATGCAGCAGCCTCATAAATCAGAGGGTGCATAAACTGGCTGTGCTGAGAGAGGGACACCAAGACGTCTGTTGGTCCGCTGGATCACAAGCAGGCAAACAGAAATAAGTACTGTGTTTATGTTTGGCTGCTTATGTATTTGCTTTTATGTTTAAACATGTTTCCGTATCTACATATGTATACTTAATTTCCCCACAGGGATCATTAAATCTCAGCCTGGCAATATTTTATGTGCGCATTTGTGAATATGCATGAAAGTGTGCATTTCTGTCCATGTGTATATTTATGTGAATCTGTTTGTACTGTATTTCCATGTCTGAATGATGCATGGTACTGTAGCCCCACCCCCACCCCTAACAAAACTGAGACGACTGCACGGCCCCACTGCCTTTGATTTGGTTTAAGGGATAATGATGCTTTAAGTTTTGAAAATACAGTTCCCATCATGTTGTTACAGTACTAATAAAGCAGATTTATGTTGCCATGGAGTCAATTAGCTGAGGGCTACTATTAGAGCCCCTTTTTTTTGCATGGTTAAAAGTATGTTAAATGATCTATTAGTAGGGATGCACCTCAATCTGAATATGTTATTCTGGAAAGCACAAATAATTTGATTGAAACATTTTTATTTATTCTATCCAAAGTTGCTCATTTTTATTCATTATTATTCATAAAAAGTCAGCTTCATTATTACCGCGGTACCACTTAAAGGTTGCATCGACCTTAAAATAGTCACTGATTTAATGCACCAAGATTATTCACTTTAACTGTGGGATATCTCTACTTGTATATCTTTACTGTAGAGTTTCTACTTCCAGTGCAAAATATAATCTTTCAATTTATAAATAAATGAAATATTTTTTTCTCACTTTCAGATCTTTCCTAAGTTAAATTGGAGGTGGACAATTCATACAACTTGGTTTGGTATGAGTTGGATTTCACAGACACATGTAGTGCCAGTTTCCTTCTGGTTTTCTGGGAATGACTTACTGGTCTACACTGGGACTGGACGGTGGATTCAGAGGCACCTTGCTTCTTGTCACCTCTGTGAGAAAGAATCTGATCTAATGCTTTGAGTCCGTCCAGTGATGTAACTTTGCTTCACTCTCAGTGGTTCTTTTCGAGTTTCTTTGCTGACACTAAAGATTTTCTTTGTTGTGCTAATGACCTTTTTCCACTAATAAGGCACTGTGGGGATGACCCTTAGCCATAGGTCTGATCCTTCCGTCTCATTCTCATGTGGTTCAGATTACAGAGAAAACAACACGGTGGGTTGTTTCACGGCTCAAAGGAAGTGATGCCACTGTGCCTGCAGTCATGTCCTGGAAGGCCGCGACTGAAGACATGACTTCACAAAAAGTACCAGGCTGACCTGTGGTAGCTTAAAATTAGAAAAGTGGTGTGTCAGAGATTCAGACTGACTTCTGTGGAGCTGCAAACCCCCTGAGAGACTGAGCTTTATGTTCATGACCAGAGCCTGGGAAGATAGATTAGACTGATTCACATTTTAACCCACAGTATTTGCACCTCAGTCCCTTAGAAATTCTGTATATATTACTAAACTGTTTTCCCACTTATGTTCTACATTTATTTTCTGTTGCAAATTAGTATGTAAATGTAATTTCTAGGAGACAGGGTTAGCTTTTGAGACCTGATGGAAAAATATCATTTGATCAGGATGCTTTCTTTGTTCCTTCCGATCCACAAAACAAACACTTAATTAAGAAAGAATGCCACAAAAGTAAGTGCAGAGCACATTAACAGCCATAACAAAGTCTCCACCAGTGTGCCATTACCACCATCATCAGAGTATCAAATATGGCAAACTGGGGAGAGTCACTTCTTTAAATTAATTTAAATTTCATCTACAGTGTGTGAAGCAGTGACAGGAATTGGGATTTGTGGTACCACCATGAGTTTCAGTATGCTGCTTTACTTTACGGTCTCAGTGTTTGTTTAATGATGTGGTGACATTATGGTTAAGGTTTGGTTAGGTTTAGGCACAAAAACAATGATTACTTTTGGAAAAAAATCATGGTTTTGATTAAAATAAATACTTTGTTAAGGTTTGGAGACCTTCATCGTCATGGTTACAATTCTAAACACTTGAATAACACAGTTGATGTTAAGGAATGAGTGTGGTCATGGTAATAATAATAATTAAAAAAAAACATCATTGACTGTTGGTGAGAGACGGGAAATGGACAGTGGTCTCCTGTGTTCTCCTCCCAGCTGGACCTCCTCCCTACATGGACTTTGACGCACACTTACCAACCTTGAGACCTCAAAATTAGGGAGGGTGTTGAAACAGAGGTAGCGAGGATCCTCCCTCGGACAAATTCTCTTGAGATTTAAAGAACGGAAATAATAAGTGGACATTTTTTGGCAAGTAGACGACATCTGAACTTTCTTTGAGTATTTCTGTTTCTTATTACTCTCCATTTCTCTCTCTGTCTGTCACTCACTGAGGAGGATGAGGTGTGAGCATGGATGCATTAAGGAGAACTCGACACAGCTGACGCAAACGGGTCTCTTCTGCATCAGCTGTATTATTGTCCAGGTGGAAACAGTAACTACATGCTTAACAGTGCCAGAAACAGGTACAAAGGATGGCATCGTCATTGGCCCTCTTTGATTTGGCACCAGCCCACATCCTCCTCCTAAATAAGCCACGAGTTTGGCTAATGCATTGGTATCTAACACAAGTTTGGTTGGAGGTATTGCAGGTAACAAGCCAGTTAGCCAGACATGCTAACGTTTGCACCGTACGTTAAAGCAGATTAAGACAGAGTTTACACACACATACTCTTAGATTCTCCTTTTGATTGCTTGCAGGTTTTACTGTTTGCCTGGGAAAGGGAGAGTTGGGCGGGTGTATTTACTGGGAGCAGCTGTACCACATCAGCCCCAGGTCAGCCCCAGTGTCAAATCAATCAATCCAAATGGTTTGTGATTAATTTGACTTATTCGAGATATGATAGATATCTCGGATGCACCTGTGCCTCATCTTGTTTGTATGCATCTACTACAGCATCACTTAGCAACAAAAAAATCAATGAAGTAAAGTTGCACCCTGCTTTTTACTCTGTTTTTATTAAATTTGCCCTGCGGTACTTTTAATCTCATTTGTCTTCATCCTTCTCAGTGACAGGAAATGTGATACATATGTCTGCAATGCTTTAGTGAAAATTTCTTGTATCCTGTGTGTATCCAGTGACACATTGACAACACAACAGTAAGTTCTTACTTTATTTTATCTCAAGGATAAGACACAGAACGCCCAGTCACATCATATCCTCTTCAGGTGGCACTGAATCACAGAGTGATGACTGTATTTCACCAGTCTGCTGAAGCCTTTGATAAACACCAAAAATAGCATTGAAAGCAATACATTCAGGATACTGTCTGTGGTTTCACTCTGCAGTCCAAGCACATCACTTATGTATCTGATATCACTTCCTTAATACTAAATATTTGTCTTTATGCATGCATTTGTAGGTGCTGTGTGAGTGCATGTTGATGGTGTCTCAGGGTTTCACTCACCCATGCCAAACATATTTTACTCTGCCTTCCAAAGCAAGTAATAAAAAGCATCTTCCAATTTTGGAAACGTTATTTCTGATGAAAGCCCATCATTTCCAAATCTTCTCTTTTCTACAGCGAAGACCGTTGTTATTGAATTAAATCCCACTGAATCCATCCGGGGGATTTGAGGTAATGGGAATTCTGAACGAGAGAATCTTTTTGATTTAATATTACACATCAGTGCACAACAATTTGGTCACCTAATTGTTTATGGCTTTTCCTACAGTATGAAAATTCTCATTGTTTAACTACAGAAATGAGATTGCCAACTTTCAGAGAAACATTAGTGGGTGGGTGTGTTTGCAAAAGAAAAGTAACCCGAGAATTAGATGTGTGGTAATGTGTGTGTTAAAGGAATAGTTTGGAATATTTGAAGCTTTGTATGAGGTAATTATTTTAGTGTATTACGCACAGTAGATGACGACCTGCAGTTTGGGGAAGCATCTGCATAGGAAGCTTAGCAATGTCCTGCTGTGAACATGCATAATAATAATAATAATAATAATAATAATAATAATAATAATAATAATAATACATTGAATATCACTCTATCCAACCAACCGACCAGTAATTTTACACAGGAGATGCTAGTGTACTGCAACCTTGAGAAGTTAATTAATTTGTATTACTTTGCGGCTTAAATATTATCTTACACAAAGGAAAAGCAGAGAAAATATTCTAAATACACACATACATTACACATAAATTGACATAGATTGTTTTAGATGGGCCTAGAAAACATTTTGCTGCTGACCCTGTCCACAGCAGGACATTTCTTAGCCTTAGTGCCATGACTCCTCTCTGCTTCTCCAAACTGAAGGCACTATCTACTGTAACCTCCAAAAATCCGAACTACCCCTTTAATGCATTCCTGTAATGTATAACCTACTGTGAAGGAGGTATTCCTGTTAGATTAATTCATATTCAGTTAAACATTCCTCACAACTTCCAGCATCCTTTTATTTTCCAATCATGTTCCTCCTCCACTCACAAACGACTCAGGCGCCTTTCTCACATCTTTGATTGCGACAGTTTATCTTAAAGTTCTTTTATTCAGATTCACAGTCAGGAAGAGACACTGATGAGACCATTCAATGAGTAACAGGATGGCGCTGTGGCTCGTTTTAGGAAACCAAGCTAGTGCCATTAACAATAAACTCTGGTAGCGGTTGCATGATTTTAAACAAACCACAAGCGCAAACCTCCCACAGCTTTAAACATTAAACACATCATATCCTTGGCTTGATCACTTTTTTCTCTGTAAAGAAGGATTCTGATGAATAAAGTGTTGCAAGAAACCGCACATCTGTATTCTTGCTTGCAGCACTTCTGAGGTTTGTCAACTGTTGGATGCAATGTCTCTTTTATTCTTTAAATATGCTGTTTTATATTTTCACAAGACATTTTTATGCTAAATGTATTTTCAAATTCTCTTTCGTTTTTTTGGCACATTATGAGACAAACATTGCAGAGTTCATTGACTGCATTGTCTCCTGTCTCCGTTTCCTCAGTCACTACACCAAGCCAATCTAAGCAAATAACTCAGTGTGCCCATGAAGATGACTTTGGAGGGGGAAAATTCTCTTGGTAAGCCACATGGCTTTTTGAATGCTCAGAGACATCATTTAACCGCTCAGAGACGGGGTCAGTTGCTCCACTGTCCTCCTCATGTGGGCGAGAGGGGCCAATCAGACCATCATTACTCTGCTGACAGCATGTGTTTGCTGTTCTGTAAGCAGCTGGAGGGCAATCTCCTCGACTCCTCTTCTCCCCCACGTGTTTTAGATAAACCAGTAGAATACAATTCCTCTTTTTGTTGAAGTTATTTAAGAGTTTTAGGTCTCACTTTAATTTACAGCACACTAATAAGACGCAACAAGCAATACTATGTATCAAATCACACAAAATCTAGAAATAATACGTTCCTTAGAAGACAGTATCAGACCTTTATTTGACTTTATTGGACATGTTCTTTAGCTGGTCCCATACCACTGGTCGAGTAGCCAAGAACAATTCTTATTTGTCTATAATTTGGTTTATGTTGTTTTTAAAAGAGGAAGTAACAGACAGTACAGTTCTGTTGTAATGTGCCCCCAGTTTCCCTCTTATAAAGTCCACTAAGGGTCTAATAAAGGGTTTAATACTGTTTTAAAAAAGAACATATTATTTCTATTTTTTTTGTCTAATTTGATATATATTACGGCTTGTTATGTCAAGTTAGTGTACTGTAAAATAATGTGATCGAATTTTGTCAGATGAATCATCCAGGAAAAGCGCAATTATTTGCTTGATTCTCTGTATATAACCTAATTTCTCTCTTTATAAATTACACTTTTACCATCTGCAACACATAAAGCCATCCAACTGGCCTGAATAAATGGTCATTCATCAACAATTTGCTTACGATTCAATAATTCTAATACTGTATCCATCTTTTTGGCAGCTCGAACATTTTGGCCAAAAGGTCCTATTGAGTCAACACCCACAGGAAAAAAGAAACCTCTGAGTAACAAGAGAAAGGACTTTATTTGCCTTATAAAATGTCTTGGGGACACGGGCGATGAAACCATTAAACGGTTATGGGAGACGTAACCCCGCTGACACTGATGGTATCGAAGATAAGTGGGCGGGGAGCACACCAGGGACGAACCACACGAAACTCAACCCAGCCCCTGAAAGCCCTGCTGTTCACCCTGACATCCGCGAATCAGGGAAAAGGAGTCCATGAAATTCCACTCTGGCCCTCCATCTACCTCCCCCTCCCCTCCCCTCTCCCCTCTCTTCTTTTCCCTCAGTCAATCAGGATGGGGTCCAAGTCTCCCCACAATGGCCACCACCAGCACCGCTCACTGTTCAAGCTACCATTTCCAACCCCATTCTCCCGCTGACTAATTAGTGTTATGGTTAGTTAGCATTTTTGGCAGGCCGGGGGGTTCCCTGTGACATTATGTCTAAAGCACTTGTCAAAACAGCGGTTGGAGGAGCCGTGCTGGCCTGCCGGCTGGGGAGGTTGAGGCAGCGGCAGGGGTGGCGGTGGTGGAGGTGGAGGGGGATGGAGGGAGGGAGCCAGGGAAAATCGCGGGTGGGCGAGAGAAGGGGAGAGCGCCTGGCGTCTCAGGCCCTGACAGCTCCAGTCTCCAGGCTCTCTGCCCACAAACAGCGCCGGGAATCAGGAAGACAGACAGCATTAGCCGAGCTTGGCTGAAGCTAACTGCAGTATGTAAACTTGTGCCTGCTGCCCAGAAGCAATCCTCTCCCTTCCCTGCAAATCAGGCTGTAGATGCTCATGTGTTGCAGGGCACAAGCTGGGCTGCTGTCGTCATTTGACCATAATCTCACTGTAAGAAGCAGAACAAAGGAAGAACATATTCCAGTGAGCTTCTCTCTTGTCTTCTTTTATTTTCTCTTCTCCTGTTACTTTTCATCCTCCTCCCTGCTATTCCACCAGGATTTCTCTCATATTCTTTCACATTTGTTTCTGTTTTCTTAACCCAACTTCTTTACACGCTTTCTTCCTTCCACCCTCCTCCTCCTCTATCCTTCTCCTCTTTCCTCCCTCTATATCAGATTAGACCTTGCACTTGTGTTTTTTCAAGTGTCTTCTGTTTGCAGGGAGTCGTACCCGTCGCTTGCCGCTCATTTACCTCTGATCTTAACCGATCAGCTATCACTCATTTCAAAAGGGAAGCCCCTCTGTATTATGGCTTGTTATGAGAGTCAGAGAGCAGAGTGGACTCTTAAGTGATGACAGTTTACGCATTCCCTCAGCCAGACGGTTAGGAGTTCAAATAGGTCATAAAGATTTAGAGTCATGTAATTATAGCTGTGACTGGACAACAGGCTCAGAAATCAAGATTGGTATAGAGATGAAAAAGTAAGTGCTTATATTAATTTCCTTTTTTTTTTGCTAAAGCAGTCTTCTTGAGTAAAATTCGGTAAAATGTTATAAGAAATTCCTTTATTTGTGTATCCACCTCTCCATACTTTATTGACTTGTCATATTGGCACACACAAGACCCCTGCTGCAGGTGATTCAGTGAGAAGTTGGGCTGGGCCATACACCGAAATTTAGTTTAAAAACCTCCTTCCTCTCCTGTAAAATGAGCCTAAAACGTCCATCCAAGGCATAACCAAAGTAAATTGAAAGCTGTGCTTGAACGGTTTGGAGTACATGCATGGTTTTGAGCTCTATTGAAAGTTAACACTCTGAAGTCTTCCCCCAACAGTCAGAATCACTGCAAGTGCTGCTGGCATTCAGTAATAGAAGTTTGAATACACTGCAGTAGGTCTGTATTTCAGCCTCAATATTTTATTTTGCAACAATATACCTGCAGATGACTTGCAGCTGTAACTTATATATATTATATTTATAACAATACCACAGACAATAAATATTTACACATTTTTCTGAGGGTATGTGCTGGCATTTTCTAAAAACAAAGCCATTTTTGAGACAGCTTCATAAGACATTTAAAAACGGTATACCTTTTTTTTTTGATTTCATTGGCTGTATCAATCGCTAGTTATCTGCTGAATCTATTCCATTTGGCTTTATCTTTACATGGGAGAATCGAGCCAGGCTCTTCCTTAGACAAAGACTGTAGTTGGCTGTGGACATACCATGGAAGCTCAGACAGCGGTGGCCTTGTTGAGACCAAGCGGTCACTTCTACCTGCATGCAAACTTCAGAAAAAGATGGATATAAGTGGAGGGTTACAACCTCTACCAGCTCATTCATGCAGTTTGTGGGTATTTATCAATGGAAGTTGTGAGTTTTGGACTGAATATGTTAATGGATTGGAATGACTAGACTATATTTGTCAGAATATTATCGATTATTGGATTCCTAACAGTCTTCAGTGGTGAGTTGTCTCAGTTTTGTAATTGTCTGTTTGGTTGTTTGTGGTGCTGATTGTGCCTGCTGTTGTGATTGTATCTCAAAATAGGCAACACAAGAATCTCAGTTTTCGGTACGTTGCCAGAATATACATGTTTGCATAATAGTTGTGTACTCTGACCTCCTACCCCACTTCACTAATGCGTCATTATTCGGCTTCTGAACAAATTTTCATGAGTGCAAATCAAATCCCCCCAAAAGAAATCCAAGTCTTAACACTAAGATAGATGATAACCTGTGGATTTATTACCTTTTTATACAAGTACATACTGTAGACTAGAGTTTGAGCATTAACTGGTCCAGAAGGTTGGATTAAATGTTAAAATATGGGCCAACAAACAACTATCACAGTGTGGGAGATTTTTAAACACCGTATCATGATGTCACCACAGCCACAATGCTCTGCCAGTGCTAGACTGCCCAAAATCCGACCTCATATTCCCCCCATCCTGCTCCCCCTCCTTCTGAGTCCGGTATTTATTTGAAAAGTACAGTCTACTCTCATTGATTTATGGCTTTTAAAAAGGAGGGTTTATGGTATCCCTGCCAGTTAAAGGCTCCCAGGGTTGCCGTTTTTTTGGCTGGAAGCTAACTTTCTCTCAGACAAGACCATTACTCGTCATCTTTCCACACACAGTGCATTCACAAGTTCACTTGCTCAGACCAACTTCAAATACCTGTACACTCCTTAATACACTTCCCTTTTGTTTCCATCCAACACAGGATGCAGACTGAAGCACAAAGTTGTGTTTCCTCTGAAATCCCTTCGGAAGCCTTCCTTCTTCCCTCTGGATATATGCGGTGGAGATATGGACGTGAGGTTTTCTTCAGGTCTTCCTGAGTCCCCATGAGTGGTGTTAGAAAAAGAGGCAGGTTGCATATCAGCATTTTCCATCCGTGACCCACAGTGTGATTTCACACCACACACTGTTTTACTAAACACGCCTACTGGGCAGAGTGCAGGAGCCAAAAAGCACTCATGCATTCTTATTCAGGCTCGCTTGTTTGTCCATCCATCCATACACTCTGCACATACATACGTCCACTTATATAATTCTCAAACTCCAATACAACTTAATCTATGCAGACTTGGTTACAGTGGAATCTATCTGTAGTGCAGCGGCTGTTAGAGAGCTCCGCAGGGCACAGTAGCTCATCAATAATGCAGCAGAGAGGAGCCGTGGCTTGGTACGGTGGAGCGGAGCATCTGCCCTCGGGGCTTGGAGGTCCGGTCGGGCCCTGCAGGCAGAGTGATAGGCTGGTGCCCTCGGGGCAGCGGGCCACCGACACCAGAATCACCCGAGGAAGCCCAGTGAGAAGCCCTGCTGTTTGGATTAGCCCTGCCAGACGTGTATATGTGTGTGTGTGTGTGTTTCTCAGTGTGTTTGTTTTTGTGTGTGTAGGAGCATGGCGCTAAAAGAACTGTGTGCTATCAGTATCCATTAGCACCTCTGATTATTATCGCTGTGGTCTAATGCTCAGCGACAGGCCAACATGTAGATAAATAAACATACAGACAGACTCACTGATAGCAGCACATGTATATGTGCACATGGATGAGTGAAGTTTGAAAAACCTGGCAACTAGCCAGGCTGACATTTTTTTTAGTTAGTACGATACCACTTCACAGTAAAAACAAGAAATGGTTCAAAACCAGGATTTTAATTAGTTTGTAAACATATTATAAATCATTAATAAGCGAAATTAAAAAGACAAGTTGAGGTAATTTTGTAATGATTCAAAACTAATAAACTTTTCAAGTCATATAAACGTGATATTAATTCAGTTGCACTTGAGAAAACATGTTCAATAAACCTAAGTTGAACCAACAACTCTTCAGTCACGCTGACAGACATCACAAATGCTGCTGCAAACCTTCATTATGATTCAGTTCACATTGTCGAAAAGAAACAACCATGACTTATCTCAATGTGTATTAGAGACACACAGCAAGTTTTCAGGATATATGTTTCTTTTCAAACTATAAAAAAAATACTCCAGTGTCTCTGCAGAGTTTTAACTCTCAGACAATGCATGCTGGGAAATCTGCTATATGTGATGTTTCTTTATAAACTTAATTTAATGAGTTGACTGAACTCACACCAAATGTCATGTTTATAAGTTCTGAAGTGTTCTGAAAATAAAACTAGAAATTTAAAGTTTAATTAACTCAAATAAATAAAACTTGTATATTTATGTTAAATTAATGAGAAATGTTTAGTTGAAACCACTAAATTTCTGTATAATTTAAGCACATGGATGACTGAAGTTTGAAAAACTTGATTGAAGTTTGAAAAACTAGTAGGCTAGTATTTTCATTGTTGGCACTACCAACCAATTTGAATCAATATGCCACTGCACAATATGAAACCCTTGCAACATTCTAATAGCTATTTTGATCTCAGGGTATGTATTTTGGTAAAGCAGCTTAAAATATTATGAATTTCATCAACTACCTCCACTATTGTGATGCACACAACCCACCAGCTGCTTGACCGTGCCAAACAGAGTCAAAGTGGCCATAAATCACATAGAAATATGAGGTTTGATTTCTTTGTACACGCTGTGTTGCTCACTAACGAGACATCTCCACAAACAGAAACATGATCTATCCACGAAAGAAAACCCCAATTTCTCCAATACCAGAGCTACGCCGAGTTCTCTGTCTGAGGTTCCCTGCTCCGTATGATGGCTGCTGGCTGTAATTATGACCAACACTAACCAGGATCAGGCTGTCCACAAGATGGTTGTGAGACACCGATGTGGTTTGGAACTGTACTCCTCCTGAGCAGCCTTGCCTGGGACGTAACCCCACTTCCATACATCCCCAAATTACAGGAACACTCCTGTGAGTATGAGGGCACGTTGGGTTTGAGCGCCAGACGTTTGCAGTTCGGTGTCTGTCTCTGACACCACTGTCAGGGTGAGGGACGGTGGGATTTGATTTAAACCTGCAGGTGGTTACAGTGCAGTGGCTGTGGAACACATTATCGCTGGGGTGATCCCGCTTTTCGCTCCCCATCTTCATCCCCTCCTCCCACTAGGCTGAATGACATTTATAGGGTCCCGCGCAGTGGTCTGTGACCGTGAAAACCATCGTTGCTCTTGAACGCACATCCCACCCTTCCTGCTCCACAGCATGTCAGTCAGTTAGTGGAGAATGTGGGGATGGAAAGTCCGCAGGGCAGAGCAGAACGGCTGACTGACTTGTGTGCTCTGTCTGCTCTAACTCAAAATATGGAAATGTGGCCTGCAAGCTGATTTTACACCAGTGACCTACGTAAACATGTATGCAAATGTCCCTGTTCCCGTTGTGTTCTTCTGTGCTATATGGTCCATTCTCTTCTATTCTGTTTAGCAGAATTTACTTTGCGAATAGTATTATGTATTTACTTTATGAAGATACAAGTTTAACATTTCCCTGTAGTGGTCAGGTAGCATAACGTGTCTTGCTACTGTAAACAAAAAAGTAGATTTGCTGTATCTTTGAGATCTCTTTAATGTACTTAATACTTGGATTGTATTTCTTGGAAAATCTGGTATACTATTATTACTGAAGACTGTTTGCTCCTGGTCCTCCTCTCCAGGCTCAGGGAAGCTCTGCAGGCTACAGGACCTCTGCAGGATGCATGCAACGTTGTAAATTGACAATAACGTGTGATGACAAGTCCTACACTGTAAGTAAATCAGCTGTTTGTGACTCTCAGTTGTCTGTCAATGTAAAGTTAAGTGGGTTATCATGAAAACAAAAGCCCACTGCTCTGGAAATACACACTCCGGAGTTGGAGCTCAGTAACTGCCTGCCTCTATGACTCTATTTCTTGTAAATGATCAATGGCATTGCCTACTGTCCTTGTATAAATCAAATAAACTAAACTAAACCTGAAACAGGCAAACTAAAACAGTTATTAAGCCTGGAATAGAAATTTCAAAGATGGACACTGCGGCTGCAGCATTGATGTCAGAGTTGAGTATTTCAACTTGACATGTTTCCTCTGATGGCCATAGTGTGGCCATTTTCTGATTTATTACAGATAATACTGTATATCACAGATTGTCCTTTAAACTGTTATTTAAGGTGAGCACAGAGAAACTTTCACCAGAAGATGAACTTGAAAAAAGTCTTATAGCGTCCTTTGCACATAATCATTTTACACAGTGAAGGTCAAACATTCAAGTAAAGTAACAATAAGCAAAACACAGATTTAAGTGGAGGGGGACCTTAACTACTTTGAAAGAATAACTTGTAGCTTAACTAGCTACTGTTTTAAAGTAGCTTTCTTAACATTAACAGTGACTAATATCTCTAGCAGTAGCAAGATTTAGTTTACAGCTTCAGGTGACATCAAGAAATAAAATCTATTTTTGCTGTGTTGAATGAACTTGTAGAGACACTCAGGCATAAACACTTAGTATGAAAAACATGAAGACTGGTGAAGAGATGTCATCCCTTTTCATTGCCTGTTTACCCTCTCCATGACTTTGTTGACATAAAGTGGCACAACCTTCATATTACGACATTACTCTTTTGACTTAAAAACATTATTTGAAATGTGTTGAAAGGAACTATGGGAATTACTTTCTTCAAGTAAAAAGAAGCTTTTATGACTCTCCTGCTAAACTACTACAAAATTAAATGATTTCATGAAAAGGATGTTTCTTTTTTGAGGAAACATGCACTTCAAAGGGCATAAGTAATGGAGAGCCAGCAACTAGAATGTGTAATATTTCCCATTTGCTTGTAAAACTGGGCAGATAACAAGTTGATATGAAATCAAAGCGAGTTGCTGGAAAAAATAGAGGAAATGTGGGGGGAAATGAGGGTTGTGGAATGTCTGGCACTGTGTGTGACTGGTTGGCTGGTTGGTTAGCTGGTTGGCTGGCTCTCTAAATGTGGCTTTTCATGGATATTTATACATACAAGTCCTAAAAAGACGCCCAAGAAACCACCGTCGCTTACCTCCCTCCCGCCACCACCACGCCCCTAGCAGACGCATGGTTGCATGGCAGACAAACATGTGCCTATATTCCTCAGTCTGCCACCTTAAATTCCCATTGCGACACACATTAACATACACATAAACATACTCAGCAACCACTCTTTTCTCTCAGCTCTTCACACTCACACACACGGGACTGATAAACCCCAAAGTGCTCCTTTATCGTTTGCAGATATTTATTTTACACTGTTTATAGTTCTGTATGTCAAAATCATGGAGGAACGTGTGCTCCAACATGTTGATTTAAGAGAACATTTACATAGGCCGCTCTCTTTTCTCCTGCTTCTTTGTCTCACAGTTTCCCCTCCTAACCAGAACCACATTGACCCTGCCTTTGAACACAGCGCACCAAGAGCAGATCTACGTATATGAGCTGAGTGGGTTGCACACACAGCTGGACTGAAGCCAGACTAATAACTGCACCATATTAACAGGTCAAAGAAAAGCCATGTTGCTACATGTAGTGGGCTGAAGTCAAATAAACTGATGGTTTGCCATAAGCTTTGCCTGGTGTTCTGAATGATTAGCATGTCAAAATTACTCGGGAAGTGTGTTCATTCAGCCGCTGATGAGGCTATGAGAGCAGCTGCATTGAGGTTTACACCCTCATTTTCAGCATGTTCTAAGTTTACTTCAATTACCTGAATGTTTCTGGTTAATTTGATAGACCAGCAATGTTTCTAATGCAAATACATTTCCCACAGCTACTATCCAGCGGTGTTCTGTGAGGGTGAGAAAAGTGAAATGTTTGAAACGGGATAGTGCAACAAGAACAGCTTTAAACCGCAAGTAGTGAGATTTATACAGCTCCTATAGAACCAAATGACCGTAATTCATCTGGAGGGGTTTAACTGGGTTGATTAATAGCACTGATTTAACCATGAACTCACCAGATGATGAGACTTTATAACTGTCACAACACTACACTGTGCTACATGAGGACAAAAATGTGCATCATGTAGGAAACTTCACTTTGCAATGTTTTTAAGCATTTTTGCAAACAAATTGTACAGTACAAAAGTGTTTTTTGTACAATTAATTAACAATCAAAGACAATTTGTCCCAGAGACAATAAAACCACTGTGTTCTGAGTTTTCTAAGTAACCTTACCAAAAGGCACGGGATGACAGAAATGAAAAGTATAAAAGTGGGGGTGCAGGAGAAGATATTCCACAAAGAAGTAAAATCTTTCAAACTCAGTCAAAAAAGCAAGCACAGAATTATTAAACACGAAAGTGCACATAGGATTGAGAAATGTCAATAACCGTGACAAACCCTCTGTCCTTTTCAGAAACAATAAAACAACAAGTCCATTCACTGAGACACATGAGTATGACATTTTTGCTGGGAACCACTATGATTGGTGGAACTCACTGGAAGCCAAGATGTTGGTCAAATTTGTGGAAAATTTGTAGTGACTGGACAAAATTGCAAGGTTATGTAGAATTCACTGAGACTGGTTAAATTTGCGAGAACTGTTGCCATCTCAGATTTTATATAATGTACATATAATTTTTGCAATGGAAACAGCTAAATAACAAGCAGACACTATTCAACACACTATTGAAGCATGTTTTATTTTACTGTTATTACCAAATATAGTAAATAAGCTGATTTTAAGATGACAAAGAAATGGTAAGACAGACTTTGATGGCATAGTCCAGTCAGGATAAACTCCAGCTTATTGTCACTTTCAATTGCTAAACAACTGTGTGAGTGGCATCGCAAGACATTACAAGACATTTGAAGCATAACAAGCAGCAATTTCATCATCATAACATGTTACTGTAAAACTTGCTGCTACAATTAGATGGCAGCTCTGGTTTACTGGCCTCATTTGCTCAAATGCTTTTACTGTTTGTCAATGTCAAATGTGTAGCACTGTAAGGAGAGATTAGATCTATCAATGCTGCAATTAGCAGTTGCTAATGGGGCTTTAATTGAGTTGTTTTGTCCTTAAAGAGAGAGCAAACTACACACATCCGCACACAACACTTGAAGGTCAAATTAGTAGCGTTTGTCTGAGCTGTCTGGAAACATACTAGAAGGATAGTTTATTGTTGTTTTTTATGCCTTTAAAGACAGAGTTGTTTGAAGTGGGGTTGTATGAGGTTCTTATCAATAGGCAGTGTATCAGCTACAGTAAATGTTGGTGCAAACACCCCCAGTTTGGAGAAGCAGAGAGGAGTACCAGTGCAGAAGCTAAGTAGTTTAGCAAAACATATTTTAGCCACTTCACTAAAGACTCATACTCAAGTATTGCTATTATAACAGTATGTAAAACACACAAATAAATTAGCTCGTACTTTAAGATTCTTCTATTGGATCACTGCAGTGGTTTACTGATTTCATTGCCTCTTCTGTTCAAATGCATTGATTGTTAGTCAGTGTCAAAGTCTACCTCTGTAAGGAGAGATAAGATCCATCAATGTGCAATTAGCAGTTGCAAATAGATGGTGTTACTTGAGTTGTTTTGTCCTTAAAGAGCTAACTGAACATACACAACATTGAATTAAATTAGGAGTGCTTTGCTAAAAGACAGCAGTCCTGTACGAGCAACTGAGAGTAGAGTCCATTAGCAGGTAGATTTAAAGTAAGAAGATTTGGCTCACAATCTTGTTTCTACCAAATTTAAAAGAAGTGGATAGGTAGAGATCCTGAGGAAGCCCTCGTAAACAAACTGGCTGCTCAGACCTTTGGCCTTTTTGTTAAAGGGTCAGTCACTGTGACCATTAGATGTTTCCCTTGGGATTTTGGTTTTATTGTTTAGTCTAGTGTGTATGTCGCTGTTTCCTCCTACATAGAGGTCAAAAGTTGGACCAACAATAGCCAACGTGCAGTGGGCACTTAAAGTTAGGGTAGGCAACATTATTGTGGTGGTTATTGAAATTATTTCATAATTACATTTCAGCATATTGTAAATCAAGTTGTCTGAGACAGAAATAGACTTCTGCACCTCCTCTCAGCTCTGTTTTCAGCATTTAGAGAATCTGGCCTGTGACAGTAGACCTAAACCAATCACAGGTCTTCTCAGACCAGGCATTCCTAATAGCTCTTCTACTACCTACCTTCAGTGAGGCCCTGAATCAATGGCTGAAACTCCTGCAGGAAATGTTGCTATAAAATGGAATTATAATAAAGAGAAAAGAGTCTAATGAGCAACATGCTCAGCCTAGGAGTCAGGTGTATCGCGGGCCTTTACCGAGGGCTGGGAGGACTGGGCAGAGCTGAGACACAGAGCCGACAGACAGCTGCGCAGAGCTGCGGAGCTTTGGATGAGAGGGTTGGTGGCAGACTGGAGCTTCCAGAGGAAAAAACACTGGTGTCACTCTGATGCCGGCTCCTTTATTGGCAGGAGGGAAGCTCATAGTGTTTAAAAGTTTTGGAATTAAAAAGAGGATTTATTTTCATTTCTGTCTCTTAGCTCCTCTGCAGCAGCGACCATGGAGAAGTTATGGGTATGCAGTCCGGCCAGACAAGAGCTTGGCGGTTGTTTTTTAAACTTTTGGGATTAAAAAGTGGATTTACCTTCATGTTTACTTGTAAACCTGTGTGCAGCAGTGGCCATGGAGGAGCTGACCACGCTGTTGACTGCTGACCGGAGGAGAAACTTATTTGAAAGTCATGGTGTGAGAGTAAAGAGAGAATGGATGTATAGGAAAGAATTATGGGGCCGTGGTGCCGACACTGGCATTTTGTCCATGACAAGTCAAACCATGTTGCCGCTGATTTTCATTTTCACAATGCTTATATTGCAGCAAGCCACGTCCGAGATGGACCCAGTCTGGAGCGGGGACAAACCAAGTGTAGCCGGATGGCTTCTCCCTCCTGGCCACTGCATGGCACTGTGCCAAGTTTACCAGCGCTGTGGCTGCCGGGCGGCACCTGGTGCTGGTGCATACAGGTGGGCGGCCTCACCTCTTTCTCTTTCCTTCCGCTCAGAGATCTCCTGGTGGAGGTGGCTGCAACCTGGTGGAGCAGGTCTGTGGCCTGGCAATATTTGTCTCCACTGCATAAACCACTTGAACAGGTAATGCGCTTTGCGTTTGCGTCCTTCGTTTATGCGCGCAGTGCGCATTTGGTGACAGCTGTTTCCATTCTGTTGCGCAGCTGACTGCTGAGACGCCGGGAGACGGGTCGCTCCGCTCCGCGTGCTGTGGGTTGTGTCTGGTGCCTGCATGTAAAGACGATGTTGTCCGCCTTATTACCTTGCTTGTCATTTGGGCCCCTGGTTGATTGTTTTGTATGTTTGCTGCAGTATATTGTGCCGCGGCTTTTGGTGGCTCTCCTCCACCTGCCTTCACGCTTAAGCCCTGGTGACCTAGACATTTTAATCATTATTAATTGTTTTTTTCTTTTTGTGATTAAATAAAATTATTGTACTATTAGAATACGTCTCCTGCCATTGTGATATCGAATCTGTGTGCCTTAACAACTGTTGGATGAATTATTAGATAAATTATATACTAGTGCATATAATTTCCGGGGGGTGAAATTCCCCTGGGAGGCGTTGTCGCAACAACCTTTAATCCTTCTGCATCCCCCTGCACCGCCACACCAGCCAACTCATGGCCAAACCATGATGGGCCTTTTTTTCTTGTCCTCAACCAAGCGAGTGTTGTGATACTGAGCTTGTGTGTGTGTGTACAGGAGAGCAGAGATAAAGACGTTTTTAAAAATCTCTTTATGTTCAGTTCTCAGTACTTCTGTAGATTCACACTGAATCATTATGTTTTGACATGTAGTTTCTCTCCTCTGTAGCTGTTTTGTACTGTCAGGTGTCTGTTTTATTACACACAGTTGTCTGATGGTCCATGCTCACTTATGATTGCTTTGGTAAACTGTTGCCTGTGCACTTGAAGTGCGTGCTGCACACCTGGTAGGATGAGCTCAGGACAGAGAAAATGAAACCTAACTCAGATGAAACTCAACAATCAACCACTTTTAGGCTTTCTGCCTCCTGCAGCTTTAATGTGTTAGCAGTACAATCCACTAGTTTGTGTTTGGATAACACTACAGTATATCACATGTTATGTGTTGTAGGAAAAACCAGGGATGATAGTAACCCTTTTTGTTTACGCATCAGTAACTCAGTGGTTGTTAATGCTAGGTTGCTCAAACTTTGATGTGGTACCCATATTTGTCTACTACAAATAAAACGTGGACGTGTACTAGACAATCACAAATTATGTGATTGAGTTAATGTTAAATCCAAAGAGTTCTGTTGTTACAACCTACACTACTGAATGGTAAATTGCTGATTAAAGAACCACACCACACCAATAATTGGGACAGCAACACATCAAAAAGGATTCAAGTTCATTTTTAGTGAAATAAAGGTTAATATCATACTATTTTTATTTCTTGTTATTTGTTGCAGGGTTGTGTACCCTGAACTGACAATTTACATTTACCCACATTTCTTTTTGCCTTCAGTTTGCAAATCCTTTCCTGCCTGCAGCCTCGACACCCTCCTATTTGCTTCGTCGGCGTAGGGAATATGTAGTGCCCACGAGCAGAACTGAAAGTCTCATCTAAACTCAGCTCATCTAAACTAATTTTAATTCCATGTGCACAGAGATGGTTTTACTATTGATTTATTTATACTGGGGATATGATTTTGATGTTTTGCTGCTTATGATGTTGATCGCCACATAGTCCCTGTGAGCTGAATCCGAAACCATGAGCTCTTACTATTCATCATGCTTCTAATTTGTATCGTACTTGACTCACTTATCATGTGCTTGATTTTATGTTTTCTTTTTAGGCTTATGTGCATGATTTTATGCTTGATTTTATGCTGCTATGATGTTGTTGCTGTATGTTTGATGCACTGCAGGATTCACTGCTTAAAACTATGTTATGTGCACACAATGGAGAAATTCTCATAATTTTAATGATCTTTTACAACTATTTCAACTGCATAACCATCAAGCCCATATGCTAACAGGGTTTTTTGGTCAAAAAAGTCCACAATGTAGCTCACAGGATGCGCCGCTTTTCCTGTGAGCTCAAAAAGGAGTATGCAATATTGATGATATCACCACAGTTCTTTTTTGATTGATTAAACTTACTGTGTTACAACCAACCCAGCATTAAAACACTCCACAGCCCCCGCTATTACATATATTTTTTAAATTTTGTTTTATATCTATGACTGACGAAGGGAGCATTTTTTTTGTGTGTCTCAAGTCCAATTGTGTATGTTAACAGTGCATTGGTAGCTTGATGATTGTTGTGCCCTCAAGGAAAAAGCACACACACACACAACAAGACACACATGCACACAGTCACACACAGCCCCTATTACTGTATGAATGCCTGAATGTTTATTCCAATCGTTCTCCACTCTGTTTTTTTAATGCATGTTGTCAAGAAACAATAAAAGTGTAAATCGAAACAGAGCCTACGCTTGGAGGAAGGTAATGGAAATCATTATAAGACATCATTGTTCAATATTTATGTGTGTGTGTGTCTGTGTGTGCATCTGCAATAACTCTTCTACAAGTATTAGACTGCTATGCATGTGTGGGCCTCAGTCACGTTGATGCGTCCACAGTTTACATGCATCTGCACAGTCTCTCTGTTTACAGGTTTTAAGAGAACAGTGTCTCCGAGCTCCAGCCATTACTCATAGCATTAGAACTTTTTAATAGGAAACCGAGAGAGATTTGGCTTGGTGGAGACTCATGCACAGACAATAGCTCATTGATGCTAGCACCGTGTCACTCCTACCTTCTCACTCCCTCTGCGCCTTTAGGTGCTGACAGACTGATAGGCAGCTATTGTTCCACATCTGAATCGGAGGAAGGCAAGCTGTGGCCTCTCCCCGGCTCTCCTGCTTCCCTCTTTCACTTTATACCCCCTGCCTCTCCTGAACTCAAGCTCTTAATACTCTTTTTCACTATCTCCCTCTCCAGTGGTGGACTCAGGCTGTCTGAGGTCTGTGGGTGAAAGAAAAAAAAAGGGCTACCGGCACACGCAAAGTTGTGATGCATTTATGGTGCAACAGTTCCAATCCCTGATTTAGACTAGTACAACAGTTATATTGCTGTCTATATGGCAATGCATCATGTATTCCTCACTGAAAGAGAACCTCAGAGGGCATTTTTTCACATTTTATCCACTGAAAGGGCACCATAGAGGACACTTTATCATGTTTTATCTCATATAGAAACATCCAAAAGGGCACTTTATTATGTTTTGTCTGCTGGAAGAGCACCCTAGAGAGTACTATATCATGCTTTGTCTCACATAGGGGCACTTTTTTCACATTTTGTCCACTGAAAGACATCCTAAAGGATACTTTTTCCACATATATCCACCAAAAGTGCACCCTAGAGGGCACTTTATCATGTTTTATCTCACATAGGAGCGTCTGAGATGACAATTTATCTTGTTTTATTCACTACAAGGCCACCCTAGATGGCACTTTATCATGTTTTGTCCACTCAAGGACATCCTAGATGGCACTTTAATCACATTTATTTCTCCCATAGAAGGCAGCTTTTGCCGTCTTTTTTGAATACAATGTCCTTTGCATCCATGCATTTTAATATTTTGATTAAACTTTTGCTTTGACCATTCATCTCCAGTTTGCTTCCCCTTTTTGTGCTAGTTTCACTTCCTCCCCTCTCATCTCACTGTCTCTTCCTCCCCCCACCGCTCCCTGGCTCTTACCCGCCGTGCATCTGTCATTCCCACTCTCCCTCCTGTTTTATCTCCCGACTGTACGTATCCGTCTATCCCTGCCTGGAGTGCCACAAGCAACTAGGCAGGTCACATTCTTTGCTCCTCCATCTGTTGGCTTGATCTCCAATTTCACTTTATCGACATTGTCATCTCTTTTACTACGTTGTTTCCCCTCTCTCCGTCTGTCTCTCGCGGTCGCTCCGTCCGTCTGTGTCATCACCTTTCTTTGTCCATGAATCCATCCGCTCTCATAACCCTCTCCGCCCAAAGCACCCCTGGGACCAATCTGGGGTGACTTCATGGTGAAAAGCATGTTCAAAGTTCAAAGCAAAGTTTGCTCGGCAGTGGTAATTTAAATTAAGACAACTATTATCTTCTAAAATTTTCCTCAGTGGTGTCACGCTCTGATAATTGCTGCAGCACTTTGTGATAATTGGGGTGTTATCAAAATTCCACTGTGGTAACGAAACCAGATATCCTGTGTCTTAAAAGTATCCTGTTAATGCAAGCAGCAAAAAAGGGATATTTTAAAGATAGATGGTTTAATGTGAAGAGTCAACAGTGTTCATGTCTTAAAACTTTATGGAAAATTCTTATTTAAATCAAAGGAGTAGTTTGACATTTTGGGACATTTGCTTTCTTATGAAACTTTTGAGAGTTAGATGAAAAGCTCAGTAGCAGACTAAAGTTTGAATAGCTGGATAACTTCGCTCAGGGATTCCCAAACTTTTTCAACTTTCAGCTTTTTCAGTTTCAGCAGATTTTGTCTTAAGGAATCTCTTCTGGGTAATTAAGTATTCAAAGTCAATCAATGATCAAACTACAATCACTGTTATTACAATCAATTACAATCAGTGAAAAGGTTCAATTAAATCAGTCTAATCAGTTATTATTTCTTCTCTTGTTTGTCTGACTTCCAAAAAAAATATGTGATAAAAGTTAAATTATACTATTCCTCCTTTCGCTGGGGACCCCCTTACAACCCACTCGAAGACCCTTGTTCGGCCCCAGGATCTAGTTTGAAAACCACTGGCTTAGCTTAGCATCAAGAGTGGAAACAGGAGGAAAAAGCTAGCATAGGCTCTTTTCAACTGTTTGACGTTCTACACTAACATGCTATTTCGTACTCTTAAACAGTATGAGGGATTCTTTTAGTATATCTGAAGTACTGGACACCATGCCGGCAAAAATACTGCAATGCAATAACAATAACAAAATAACAGACATCGATGGACAGCGACAAAGACGGCTCTGACACTTCAATTTCAATCTAAATAAGCTTTCTGTGGTTACTGATATGCACTGAACAGTGTGTCTGAAAGGATATATGCTACTGTTATTTAGACAAAAGCATGTTGAAAGAAAGTTCACATTATTAGTGTAGTGCAGATTATGTGTTTTCACATGCAGCATTGGTTTCAAAAAGCTACTGGAGTCTGTGCCGGCTGCCCGGCGACTGCAGGTTGATGACCAAGCTTCTGTTTCCTGGCTAAGAAATTGTCCCAGACATGACCCCTCCTACAATCACAAAGTGTTTGACCCTTCAGTTTTTGTACTGTTTAAACAAACAAGATTTTCTTGGGCAATTGCCTTTGGTCAGATTCAGGCTTGCTGTTTATCCCTGTTCCTTGTCTGTGCACTACTAAGCTAACTGGCTGCTAGCTGTAGCTTCACTTTTATGGTTCAGTGTCACTTGGGTTTTTTCTGATGCCGGTTTTCTGATACTTTTAAAACAGTGCCGGTGTCTAAACAGTGCCTGGACCAATACTTATTTTTGTTAAGGAAGCACAAAATGATGGTGTATGACACAAAAGAACCTCCTTTTTCATTTCTAAAGAAAATTTAAACTTGAAATTGAATAATAACTGGTAACAGTTTTAAGTTTACATAAATATATAAATATAAATACCAAATGCTTAAACTCTTGTGCTTAAACAAACTTTAGCTTCAAACTTCAGCTTAATTCTTTTGTAGTTGTTGAATCAAGGAGTGCTAGGACCATTCTTCAAAATAGTGTATAATAGTACCATCAATTACCATTTTCCCTCAAAACAAACTAACTTTCAGTTGGAAAATGTTTTTTTCATCCAGAGGTTTGGCCTTTACTGTGCAGCAAAATTGTTTCCAAGCAGAATCAATAGATCGTTTTTAAAGTGTATCAATCAGTTACAGACCACTGTAAGCTGTGCCAGTTGCCTTTCAGTTTTCTTGCTGTTCCTCTCCATATAGATTACTTAATGCATTTTAAAATGCACTACATATATGTAACAGCTGTTTCTAAGTATGTAATGGCGTCTCGGTGGAGAACACTTCACTCTTCCATCTATCCATGCTGCATTCTGGCATCAGTCCACTGAGTGGCAGTGTCATGTCACAGCAAACATTCAGACAGACACAATCTGTGGTTACACACTCACACACACCTCCACACAAACACACACACACGCAACTTCTTACAGAGCATTTGGAAAGATATATGGTCAGAATGTGGGAGACACACACACATAAAGCAGTCATGGACAGACACACACATGCAGCAACAGAACAATCTCTTCAGTCTCTGACAGCACCAAGTGACACTTTACAATAACACTGTGGTCTGAGGGGAGAGAGGAAGTTGACTTAACGAAGTGTCTGGGAATGAAAGGTGGCCTGTCTCACTCGCTCACAAAAAAGGTCAAAGTGGAGCAGCCAGAACAGGCCAGACTCTGAACCGACGTGTCACACATTCAGTCTTTTATTCTGGGACGTCATATGAACATTTAAAGAGTGCCAGTTCAAACTGAGGCAGACTATTTCAACAAAAGACACATACTTCTTCAAAATAATGGCCAGTACATGACAAAGCTGTACAATATGTCTTGTTTTCTTTAATCTTCTATCATTAACTTTTATGAATGCACCATTCCTATTCTGTCTTTTAACAATAAATCCTCAAATTGCTGTTATTTTCATTTCATAATGGGTTCATGCAATTTGAAAGTGTTTGATCAATTGTATGATTTTATAACATCACCTAACCCATTATATCTTAACAATGCCTGAGATTTTAATCTAAATGTTCAATACCTTTTCAGTGAATACTGAAATGAAAGCCAACCCCCCTGCAGCCTAAAGTACCCATAAAGACTCAGACATACTGCCCGTCCTTACAGTGAAGGCTATGGCAATCGATTTAAGTTCAGAGATAGAAAGAGTGTCTCAGTCTGAAAGTAAACAATGGCCGAAGTGATGTTTTTGAAAGTATTTTAAAAGCAAGTGCTCCAACATCAAAATATCCACTCTTGCTTGCTCTGATTTCTCTCAGCACACACTCATCCCTGACAGTCTATCTGAGTTCACTTGGCTTTCATTTATGAGGGATGGAGGAGTAAGCCTGTTCCTGGCACACCAACACACCACACACTGTATACATTCAGTTCAGACAGAATCCTGTTAACTCCTTAAAGGTCCAATCCGTAAATACAATGTGGTGTTGAAACACTGCTACGAGACTACTGGCTGTGTTTACACAGTGATTTATTGCATTGAGGACATTGCTTTCAGAGAAAGTTATTGTCTAAGCTTTACATACAAGGACTCACAGGGTTTGGCTGCTAAACATGAACTTTGCATGAGTTTCGAGTCCATACAAGGCTTATACGGTAAAGCAGAGCTGTAACGGGAAACAAATGGATATACTTCTTTGCACTGTTACTGTGTACCGTATATGGATGATAATGCTCTGCAGTTAGATGACACTTGCATTTGTGTTTTTCCTTCATTTTTTAAAAACGTATAAATGTTGAGATCATAATCTCTTGACACGCAAAGTTTGTAAAAACAAATATCTTAATTACTTTCTTCTTCACACCATATGTTTGCACCATAGACTATATGAAACAAAGACAGAGAAAGACTCTCTTGTGTAGTTTACCCAAACAATGAGAAACAGTCTGCAAGTGACGGAGCCAGAAAACAAATGGGCACGGGGAAAGAAGCTATGGTTGAATCCTGGTCACATAATGCCCCCTTGAGCAGGCCCCTGGTGAAGGAAAAATAATGAAGCTGTCTGTTTCTTTACTTTATATTCATTTCATAAATATAGAAAAGTCAATTAGTAATCTGCATGAGAAATAAAGGAAAACAATACAGTTATTACTAGAAGAGTGCACTTAGACAACAGATGGTGAAGCACTAACTGTAATGCCACCAGAATTGCCAGATGCAACCAGCTGAGATTTGCAAAGTTATGCCAACATTTATATGATCCCCACATACATTATCTCTAACTGAAACAGGATATCATACAGAAGCAGTTCACTTGCAGATCACCTGCAGCCCCAAGCGGTTAAGAAGAGTGAGAAGTCATCTGTTATTGGTCGTATAAAACAGAGCAGTCAAAGCATAGAATTACTGCCCCACATTTGTATTTGACTCCACCAACCAGTCAAGTTGCAGTTTACATCCATGTCTGTCCAGAGTTAAGTAATTTATGTAGTGAAGACTTTGAGGGAATTTAATATTGAACTTATCACTATATTGATCTGTAACTTTGAGGGAACTAAATAAAAGGTATTAACTGTATTTTTTTGGCAAAATCAAAGTTATCAATATTTTCCATTGATAATTTTTACAGAGTAGGACTGAGGAGAGCTGAACATTATGATGTTACATTGACCTTTGACCTTGTGGATATAAAACATCATCACCTCATCCTATTAGATATTTCTGTGAAACTTTGTCATTATTAGCTTATGAAGTCTTAAGTTATGGCCAAAAATGTGTTTAGTGAGGACACTGTGACCTTTAAACTGACTACATTTTCGGGGTCAAAGGTTAAAGTCCAAGTGGACATTTGTTCCAAGTTTGAGGAAATTAGCTCCAAAGGTTCCTGAGATATTGCCTTCACAAGAAGGGGATGGACATGAGGTCACAGTGACCTTTGATCACCAAAATCAAATCAGTTCATCCCTTACTTCTAGTGGTTGTTTGTTTCAAGTTTGAGGAAATTTCCTCAAGAGATATTGCATTCACGAGACTTGGATGACCTGGAAACATAATGCCTCCAGTTATAAAAACAAAGACATAAAAGTTAATTTAAAAAAAAAAGTGTTTTCAAGGATTCTGAATCACTGAGGTCCTTAAGCATACAGTTAGAAATTTACTCAATTAAATCGGGCTGATCGGTGCAGCAACATTTGAGACTAGCTGCAGACAAGATGCAGGTCAGTTAATAATCACGCATGCACACACACAGTCGCTCACGCACACACGGAAGCGATTACATGATCCCCTCACAACTTAAACCTGGTGAAGATAATAATCCGCTTAATGAATTTGACCCAGATGGACGTGTTCACTATAAGACGTTTTCACTTTACTTGCTTTTGAATACAATTGCTGCAGTATTAGTGTGGTCACAACAAGTAACTGAGCCTTGGTTTTATTGAATTGATTCCATGGCTGTGAATGATGCACAATCAATGCACTGAATGCTTTCAGAATGGAATTATTAATTTTGGAGCCTTATTTCCCAGACTGATATAAGTAACAGCTCTTGGAAAGCTGGTGCAAAGGTGCAATCAAAGGTGGATTTTTGGTTTTTGAACACTGACATGTCAAGTAATCACTGCACTGTCACTACAGTTTGCTATCTTTTTTTGCTGCTGCAACAGATCCCTTCCCTGTTTGCTATCATGATTGGCAGCTCCACAAAGAAGCTCTGTTCATGTAAGACTCTGACACCGAAACCTGGCATTTTGTGTTAATGTTCCACATAGTTGACAATTTTCTGCCATAAAGCTCTAAACTAGAAGCTTGAAAAACCTCAGTAACATCCCATTGTCTACTGTGGTCACCCGAAACCAAAATACAGCAAACAATAAAATGAATCTAAGGTAAAAGACAAAGAACTATCTGGTTTAGTGTTGCAGAGTGAATTTTTCTTCAAAAGATTTTCAAAATTAATTTTCCCCGCGGCAGCCCACTGTTTTTAATAAAGTTTGACTTAGCCTTATCCATAACAAAAGAGTTGTCAATACCATCTTTAAACACAAGACACTGTAGTATAATAAACCCTCACTGCCTCTTAAGAATTCCAAAAGATAATGGAAAAAGAGGAGCGACTTAAATCAACATCTAAAGACAGTTTGAATCCCAGGAATAATTGGTTACAGAGGAGAAAACAAAGGTAGCAAATGTGGGGAAGGTGTACGGTGGGAGAGAGAGCTTTTGGGTGATTTGTGTGTTGGCAGCAGCAGCATTTTAGTGCAAGTGTGTGTCTGTGTGTGCGTCTGGAGATGGTAGGACTAGAGCTTCCAGATGTGGAGTGGGCAACCTGCCTGTCGGGACCCAAACACAGGAACTTCCCCCTGACGGCGGAGATTAATCAAAGCCAGGGGAATCTCTACAGCAAGACGAGGAGGGAGTATGCATGTGTTTATTTGTGGGAGGATGAGTAACTTTTTTTCATACATATGTTTTTGTGAGTGCATGACTACCAAATTCCTGTATAAAGGGAGAGCTTCCAGTCCTTGCCAAGTCTGTTGATTTGTCGTCCACTGCCTAGAAAAGGAATTCAACCCCTTACTTTATTGATGGTGCCCTTTGGGGAGAGACTAATACTAACGTTATTATGGGAAACATGTAGTCATGCTGGCATGTGTGCTGTATTTACAATACAACCAACCAAAGCAAAGTATGATATTTTTCCCTAAAATTTCAATCTGATTATAAATCAGCACATGTGTATATACAATAATCACTCGGTCAAAACACATTTACCGCATCCCTAATGATGGTTTTCAGATTCAAAGTCTCGCTCATGGAACTTCATGAGCCTGTGTCAGAAGCAATCAAAATGGGTTTGCAGCCTTTCATGGAAGACTTACAGACTTTGCCATAATCTCGAGGGCTTGGTGCAATTTAAAACTCACGCTATTGCCCTCCACTATCAGTTGAGGGCTTTGGTAGGTTAATGGCATTTCACTAACTTTCTCTTAATGCATTTTTCAGTCTTTGATTCACGCCCCAGTGCACTCCTTTGCAGCACTTCCATACTATCTGACGGTACATCACGTCCTGGCGTTTATCAATTAATTGCACACTGCTCCTGGGTGCCATTGTGAGCCAATGAGATTTTTTTTTTCTTCAGTAAATGAGTGATGCATGTCTTCTCCGAGGTTCCCTTGATAGGAGAGAGTAATTACTCACAAGCAACGCTCTGGCCAGATCTTTAGGTCCTGTAGCAACCCACTGTGACATCAGTGGTCATCGGTGTATAGGGATGCATGGCGCTTCAACAGCAGCCAGAAATACAACCAGACTGGAACATTTATCACCGTCCTAGTTCACAGTCTCAGGGAGGACTTCGTGTTGTAGGTTGACCTACTGAATACAGAGACCACCCCATAAATAAAAGTCACTTTATCCCCTGTTGAAGCCACCACCACCACTTCTTGTAGAAGTAGGCCCATTAAAATTGAGAGAGATGCTTAAAATGGTTTCTGCTCTTCAGGATAGCTGACCCAACCCACAGGTTTTCCACTGGACTGTACTCAGCTGTGGAGTTTAGTGCAGAGATGCAATTATTTTAAGAAGGTCTGCTATCTGCTTTGATTCCTTATAGTTCTGAACTGCAGCTCTGTCACACATGCATCAGAAAAGTCTATTTCTTTAATTAGAATATATTTAATTAGAAGGCTTAGTCTTTTAACTGGAATTGCTACGGTTTGATTCCCCATCATTCAGTAGCTCTGAAGTGGCCCAGCATCCCAGCCTAATGGCCTTTCTTTTTGATACACCAAAATAAGCGAAATTACTGTTTATTTAACATTAACTGTATTGTAATTATCATGTAGTGTACAACACTGAATGATTGACCTAGCTTGTTGGTTGATAATGAGACTAATTACAGGTCTCAGCTGTAAAAGCTTGCAGTACACGTTTATTCACAACAACTAGTTTGACTTGTCATAGCAGGAAGATTCTGGGTGTAACTAATAACATTAATGAAGGCTGCATTCCACTAAGGTCCTCAGTAATCCACGCCGGTGAGTCACTGTGTTCAATAACAGGGCCCTGAATCTGTCACACAATAAAATGCAGCCATTATTAATGTTATTACACCTGTAGTTAGGAAGTCAAAATGTGAGAAAGGTCTGACAGTAACCTGCCGAACAAGGTGACGTATTGATAAATAGAGATACATATTGCCGCTGTCCATAGATAACCAACTACGTGAAGTATATCATCATTGATTGTGAAAATTCTTCTACTTATTAAAGGATATTTTTTAAATGGGATTGCATGAGGTAGTTATCCATAGTGAGCGTATTATCTATGGGAAATGGCAATCGGCATGCCCTATGTTTGGAAGGAGAGTACTGGTGTAGGAAGCTGAAGTGTTCTGCTGTGGACAAGAAAAACTGCAAAATTTATCTTAGCTACCTAAAAACATCTATAAACATTTATTCTAAATTCAGTGTCACGAAGATGAGGATCTTTTTTTTTTTTTTTAGCTCATGATTTTTTGGAGAAAAGTAGTTTTCAAAGGACAGTGGTTACAACTATGGGACTAAACCATATATGGAATTATTATAATTATTAGAACACTCTGCTGTGTCGTCATAATTGTGACAATTCCATGCAGGTTCCACAGGAGGTTATATAAACCCTTGAGACTCTGAGTTCTCAGAACATTTGCCTGCCAGTTGAACCAGTTTTCACGAGCAGATTTGCACTGGACTACAGTTATTGGAAGTAGTTTGTATATTTACTGACCAGGCCTCTTGGATTAAGGTAAGTCTATACTTGTACTAAACAATGCAACAATCTGAAAAATCTGCTGTAGTTGAACACTTCTGCAAGTCTTGGTTTAGTTCTGTATATCAACAGCATAATGTTTTGCTAATAAATGTACTAATAATTTTCTTTAATATATTTATAAATTTTAGCTTGCAAACTTTTCTTAGAGTCACACCATGAATTGCTACAGATTGGCTGGGATAATGCAAAGACATCTTGTCGAGGACAAATGCACAGTGTTGTGTTTTGAACAAATTAAGATTAGATTAACTTCAAAAATTGTGAAGCTACAAACTTCAGTTGCGTCCACTGAGATTTCTTTTTTTTTCAATTCTTTATGGAGGCATACTCGCAAAACACAGAATGTGTTGGGACATTTATTATGCAGTCAAAGAAATCGTATGGGAATATAGTGGAGTCAACTCATCTGTTATTAATATACACATTTTATTTAATCGAGTTAATTCAACTTAAAAATTTCTAGCAGTTATTTTCAGAACACTTCAGAACTGAAACATGAGTTCTTTGAATGTGAAGTTTTGACTTGATTTGAAATGATGCTGAAAGAATGTACTGTGCAGAGTTCAATTAACTCATTAAATTAAGTTTCTAAAGAAACATGATCTGCACATTTGCAGACATCCCAGGATGCACTGTTTGAGAGTTAAAACGCTCTCAAGACTGTTTTTTTAAATATATATAGTTTGAAGAAAACATTCATGATGAAAACTTGCTATGTGTCTCTGATACACTTTAGGATAGGTCATGTTGCTTGTTTTCACAATATTAAAAACACTGTGAACCATGATGAGGGTTGGTATTGAATTCAGACCCTTTCTGCCCTGACTCTTAAAATTGAATAAAGTCACTGGTAGCAGTCTTACAAATTGGCTTTGTGCCAGTGCTTCCAACGGGAGCAGCTGAAGCTGTAAGTTCTTTGACCAAAATAACAACTAACTTCTCAAACTGAGAAAATGTAAAAGGAAATCAAATTTGATCATAAGGTTTGTCAGTGGGAAGAGTTGTTGATTCACCTTAATACCTCAGGCTTACTGAAGTAAAACTGAATTAATATAACATTTCTTTATCTGGAAAAGTTCATTTGTTTTGAATTATTACAAAATTATCTCAATATGTGTTTTCAGATTCACGCAGTCTGAATACCAACTTTTTTGAGTTAAAACAAAGAGTTTATTTTTACAGTTTAATGTGAAATTCACCTACATGTTCCACTTAAAAGAACAAAAAGATTTTTAGTAAAAACTTTGACAGTAATTTTCAACGTATTAAGAGAAAATATCTTAACATTGGATTTGAGCTGTTGAAGATCGGGCAAAAATACGCGTGACCCCAACACTTGATGGTTCGGTATCAGAGAACTCTTTTCTGTGAGGTCCTTCATTGTGCATAAACTTGTAGCGTAGAACCACTTTTTGTTCACAAAGCCTAAAATTTGCATTTTAAGAGTGTGCTGATGTTACAAAATTCTGGTAGACTATACTGCATGCTGAAGCATCCTGTGAACCCTTGCTTGCCCTCTCACTGATAGCTGCTCTGGATAAGAGCATCAGCTGATGCTTAAAATGCAAATGATATTCACAATGGCTCAGGGTAGAGTGCAGCTCGGCTCTGTTTTTGTATTTGGTTTGGAAGTGTGAAAATATGTCAGGGATGTGGAGTTGAGTAGAAAATGTTTAAAGGAAGATGAGCATGTCTCTGTAGGCCTCTGGAATGCGTTTTCCGGCAGTCTGCTTGATGAGGCCTGCAGTTGTGTTTGTGAATGGTTTTTGCCATAATGTAAATACTTGGTGCTGAAAGTTAAATGATGCACACGTGGCTGCACATACGCAATAATGCACAGCTGATAACAGTTACAGTCAGTCAGTTAGCGGAAATCAATTGCAAACACAGCAGCAAACACATGTGTAACACTTCGGTAGATATCCTACCAACTTGATTATTATTATAAATATTGAATATGTACACACTCCCCATTCTCCCACTCTACTATTAATATAATCCACCTCCTTGCTGATTTTCTGCATGACAAGTTCATGACGCAACATCACCATTCAACTCTGGAAAGCACGAGATTATTGTAATTACATGGATGCACTCTCCCACCTAAATTAGGAGCATTACATTTGTGACCCCTAAAATGAGAGACCAACTATCTCTTAGCAACCCACACCAACAATAAAAACCTCCCAGTCGACGGGGCTCGTACTGGCATATTAGTCGGGAATGTGCTTTTACTTTCCGCCTGCACAATTTGCATTGTTGGAAAATAGGTGACGGCGCCAGGCAGATGGTTCAAATTGATTCTTCTGTTCATATAGATGCAAGTCTGAAAAGTTAATCCTGAAATATACTGCCAGTGCCAGAGCTTGTCTGCTTCAGGCTTAACTGCAAAGGCTGTATGCAAAGATGAAGCCATGCGTTCAATGTTTAATCACAGTGTTGATTGTACAAAATAATGGCATATGTGCCTATGATATGACACCATTCGTGTGCTAAAATATATTTATTGACAGGATATTTATATAAAAGAGTAGGTCTACAAGTGTATTTTTAAAATAAAAATAGTCCTGTGGTGCTATTTATCAAGACCCCACCAAGCTTGTGGTGCTCATTGCGGCAAAAATTACATTTGAAAAACTCAAAGGCAATGTCTCCTCTGCTTGCTCAAGTTAATCCACAGACTTTGTCATGAGCAGTTTGAAGTGACAGTGTGGATTATCTGAAGTGAGGCTGTCTGAGATATTTGTCAATAGTCAGTGAATTAACTACAGTAGATGCTGGTCAGCACACCCCCAGTTAGGAGAAGCACCAGCACAGAAGATAAGCAATGTACTACTGTGGATGGGTTCAGCAATAAAAGGTATTTTAACCACTTAAAAAAGGTCCACCTGAAAACAGTTATTAAAAGTTTAGGCATATGCAATAGTGAGACAATTTTCATTGCTTTACTTTGCTATCAGACAGCCTTTTCTGAAACCTCTGTTATACAACCAAACATAGGTCTTCCCAATCAACCAAATTCCACAGGCAAAATTTTACATTTTACGTCACAGAACATGTAAGTTACTGGTCTGTCACCACCTTGGTCTGTTAGTTTATTTGTGTTATTGTATGACTTAAGCATTTTGAAAAGATAGTTTGGATTCACCAAAGTCAATTAATGACACAAACTGATTAAAGCAGCAGTAGATCAGCAAATCCTGGTTTTTGGTGAATTCAATTACTCATTTTGCCTATGAATTCTTGGTTGATTTGAAGAGGCTGCTATTTCACTTATTTAATGTCAGTTTCCCATCAGGAAAGGCAAAGTAAAGTGTGAAAAATATTCTAAATATAACATACACTTAAACTGATATTGATTTTTTCTTGGATGGATCTTTTTGTGGTTAAAATATCTAATTTCTTAAATTATTTTCTTTTTAATGAACTATACCCACCAAATATTTCATCGTGCTAGCTACCTCAGAGTTACTAACATTACACCTCAACCAAGGAGGAAGCCATTAATGTTTGCATCCCGTGCTGGCATGAGCACAAGCCTCTCATCCGTGAGTAGATCCACGCTTCTTTCTGTGCGGTGACATGGCTGGTGCCATCTAGTTGCATTGTATTTGAGACAGATATATTATGGCTGATATCACCAAAACTCAGTCTAAATGGATAAATAGTCAGCTGTGAGGAAAATCATTTAAACCTTTAAAATTAGTGCAATTATCTTTCAGAAAAATAAAAATTGCACAGTAAATCACACAAAGTTCCCTCTTCACTCTCACCTCCCAGGTCTATGAATACCTGTGGGGATTAGCCCTTTTCCCCTGTATGCTAACATTTTGCAGATCTCCAAAGCCGGGGTCGTGGAGTTCAAACAGGCCCCAGACCCCAAGCAAGCTCCCGAAAGGAAACCCGGGACTTGTTGGTTCTGCATTTCCTCAGCTTCTTTGACGGTGTTAGACCCCGTCATGAGCAGGTCACATCGATGAGGCTGACTCGGCAGCAAGCAGAAGCAGGAGCGCGGCGGCGTCACTGGGGAGCTGTGGTCCCTGGTGTAAAGAGGGAGGGGTCGGAGTGGGGAGTCTGGGATTAGTCTGAGGTGTTTACATGTTTATGATGCTGCAAGAATGAACATGGAGCTGTGGAGGCCATCTATCATACCAGCATTCATTTTTTTAGGCATTTAGCTGCTGCATAATCCACAGAGAGTGAATTACGGCCTTGGAGTCTTGTTCAAGGATGCTGGGACAAGATGTGTGGATGTTAACAACCACATTAACAGGAATTTGGCTGATCCCAGCGGAGAGGAACAGTGTCATATTGTATTGTTACAGCAGTAACACTTTACATCAGAGAACAAATGAGGAACAAATGAGGGACAAACTGCTAGTGAATCAGTAGTTAATGAGTAACCCCTAATCAAATTTGATACAGCTGCTAATGATAAGTTAATTAAAACACTAGTGAGGAACGAATCAGGAGCGACTTGATAATAAATGACTCATCAATAAGTGTTTCCCTATAATTGAGGACCACATAGTAGATAAAGATGAGTTACTCAACATTAGACCAGGAGATCCTATATTTCATTAATCATTAGGTAATGATTAATTCATGAATATCTGCGAATCAATCATACTTTCATACCTGCATCACTTAATTTATGAATGCATCCTGATTAAAATTGAACCAGACGGTGAGTGGCAAAAACTAATAATAACTTATTAACTCCTAATTACTTAAACATTACTTTACTTATTTTGTGTCCCTTCAGGCAAATACTGAGTAGTTTCAAAGTAGTACCTCTTTACTCCATTATTATATTATCCTTACTTACTATGCTTATTTTTTTTAGTTATGTTTTTGGACTTTTTTGCCTTTATTGGACAGTACAGCTGAAGAGTAGACAGGGAAGAGGGTGAAGAGAGAGTGGATGATGCGCAGCAAAGGGCCACGGGTAGGAGATGAGCCACTGCAGAGGGCTAACATCCTCCCAACATGGGGCGGACGCTCTACCAACTGAGCTACAGGGCCACCTCGACTTATACTTACTTTTATGTCCATTCAAATAATGCTGTGCATGATACTGAGAGGTTACTCAGTACTTTATCATTATCTGTCCCATTGTGGCTGCCCTTAAGTGAAGTGGTCCACGCTGAGTTGTTACTGAGTAATGAATAATTTCTTCATCACTGCCGATCACTTCACAGGAATTCTTTAATAATTGCCCAATGATTCATCAATGTAGGATCTCTCAGTCGGATCTCTAGTAACTCATCATTATCTTCAGTCCTTTATTAGGATTATTATGGAAGTATTTAATTAATCAATTAGTAGTCATTCTTGATTTGCTTCTCACTCACCTCCTAATTAACTAATCATTAACCAATCATTTCCATCTCTATAAAATTTGATGAGGGGTTACTCATTAACTACTAATTCACTAGCACTAAGTTTCAAATTTTTTCCTCATTTGTCTCCTGGTAACTACTCGCAATTTTTTGTATCGTTTTGTAAAGTGTTTCCAAGCCATTATTTTCTGACCGACAGTGTAGATTTTTTTTTTGTCCTTGGGTGTTTGTATTACGTGCATCTCATTATTAACTTTTAAGCAACCTTTTCAAGTGTTATGGGGAAGGTTAAAAGGGGGCACTTCATTAGAAAGATAAAAATGCCCCGGGTTCACGGACAGAGTGCTCTATTTTGCTGTGTTGTTTGTGCTCCATCGGCTTAGTCAATCACCATTACCCCGTGTCAGCCTCATTTGCTCTTTGCTGCTCCCTCTGGTGTTTGTCCACCCTCCTTCTCGACCACCTACTAACAAACACAATGAGATAATGTAACTAAATACAAGTTGCAATAATAAAGAGGATTTATTCTGAGCTTGGAGTGATTCAGGAAGATGCTTTCACTTCCTCTTGGCTTGCATGCTGATTAATGGGTGAAGCAGATTTTATCTACTTTGTTATTAACTTCTCTCCCTCCTTGACTCTTGTGCTCCCTCTCCATCTTCCTCTCACACGTTCCCAGAGTCTTACCTCATCTAATGAAGATGTGCTTCCAATCTTTATTTTCAGCCCTGTCTTTTCTTCTCTCTCCAAATAGCTCCCCTGATGATGCGTGTTTCTTAAATAAACCAGATTTCCGAGATGCTCATTTTTCCCATTAAAGTCCCACAGTGTTTGGCTGAGTGCATTTCACATTTTCCTCTTCCTGGCATGCAGACTTGGATCAAGTTATTTACAAATAATTGTCTGATCTATTGTAAGCTACCAGAAGCAACACATTTTTTTCATGCAAGCCAATACTGTGTGAGTCAGACAGCTGAACACCATAAAATTATTGTTGAAGTATTGAAAAACTTGAAATCGAATCTTTATTCCTTCTGTAAAGCTTCACAAGAGATTTTGCGTCAGATTTTGCTCAATCCTGACAGGTGCGAAGAAGTATGCCAGAAGTATGTGTTCATGTAGGACCCCATCCCTCAAGAACCGATTCAGAAAATACTGTATATATTTTTTGGGCCTTTTAGGTAAGATGTATACTTCTCAAGGTATAATTAATCCAATAGTACTGATCCAAATAATCCAAATAATTTTTGTTGACCTAAAGGGATAGTCAGGATCATTTAATACGGGGTTCTTTGACATATTTATCTATAGTCAGTATATTAGCCACAGCTAAATACAGCTCTACACCAGCATGGAAGCTAAGCAATGTACGGCTGTGGACATGATGAGCAACAAAAGATATTTTAACCACTTAACAAACCGAAAAAATCCATATCAGTTTAAGTGTCTGCTATATTTCAAGGGATGTGTAAACAAAATGAGAGGAGTGCCAAGTGATTTTTGTTTAATTTTGTTTAAATTAAATGTAGGCTAGTATTGGAATGCAAAGATTAAAATGTAATGCATGTACTTGTTGTCAGATTTGGGGCTGCAAAAATGTTTCTGAAGGCTGCCATTGGCCCATGGGCTGCATTAAGGGTTAATGGAGTAGAAAGACTTTGTTTGGATTAGTAATATAACTTTAACTCCCACTTAGGCCTGTAGATGTCAATAATGGTGATAAATTACTTATAAATACATTTCATAGACTCTGGTGTTTTCATATGATACTGCGGGACTTGTCACGATGGTCTAAATCCTGTCCATCTGGTACCATAAGGCAGTTGAAGTCAATGTTGACAGTTATTTGCAAATTAAAGTATTTGATCCAGCTCTGCATGCTGGTGTGTGGTGTCACTCTGATCACCTCCGGACACACACACACACACACACGCTCTCTCGCTGTCTGTGAGTCTCTCTGTCTCTCCAGTTTTGTGTCTTGGGTTACAGGGTAACTGGAGCCGTGTTAGTGTGTGGCGTTCCTCAATCCCCCAGAGGACCTCAGCTAGATGTTATGGTTTCCATCAGTCTTGTGAGACTGGAAAGAAGGTGTGCATGTGTGTGTGTGTGTGTGTGTGAGTAAGCTGGAGCGAGTGAAAGCTCATACTGGTCAAGGGTTGCCCGTTATTTCTTAAAGTTCCCATGAAGTGGCTAGCAGATTGCTTATTGCTTGCTTATTAGTGGTCACAGATGCGTTTACAGTAGCCAATAGCACTGTGATTTCTTTATGTCCTCCTGCCATGTAGCTAAAGTGGTCTATGGATGTAACGCTAGGAGGGAGAGGGGTCCTTTAAGCAGACTCTTCCCTGACTGAGAGCTCCCAGTTTGACGAGAGGGAATAGGTTACAGCACTGGTTTTCTTGCAGGGTGTGGCTCCCAGCACCTTGGGACTGAGTCACAACTACCTGAGCTAACGGCAGTTCGTGATTATTTAAATTATTTTAGTAACATGTAAAGCTAGGAAACTCTGTAAACAATCTTGCTATTGTATTCCCTGATGGTTTCAGAGGCTGTGTTCGTCCTGGTGACTGGTCGTGTTTACTGGGAGGCTGGTGAGCCCAGTTCCATTGCCCGCTAAAGGTAGCTACATTAGAAACAAGTAAGCTAAAGCTATCTGTCCATCAGAAAAGCTCTGAAACTAACTAAATAACCAAAATTTGAAACCGAGCAGCCAGATGACATCAGAGGGAAAACTAGAAAATATTTTGTCCATCAAATATGATTCACTTTCACCTAAGCAAGTGAATAAAGTTGTGCTTTTTGTTAAGCATGGCCCCTAGAAACACTCCAGTCTTCCCCAGTGAATAAATCTTTTCTCCTTCTATGCTCCACTGCATTGTAAGCAAGAAATTGTTTAGTTTTCTATGAAAAGACAAACTCTGAAATACCACTAAAACACCTGAGAATACAAAACCACTTATTTGTCATTGCTGGGCCACATACTGGCATACAGATGATGTATAGCTCAATGTGTGATAAAAAACTGAAACATCAATTTTGACTTCATGGGAACTTTAACCACAATGATTCAGTTGTTAAAATGCTGCAAGTCACCACCCTGATTTAAACACTGTTACAGTTTATATCCGTGATACTTCACATCGGTGTATGACCTCATTCACTTATTTCTGACCTGTAATATTTTCCCTCAACCCTTTTTCACATCACATTCACAGTAATAATGTCTCTGGATTTTGTTAAATCAAAGTGTGTGTGAAGCACACTGTACAGTCTGCTGCCTGATATTTCATATGGTCGACGGTACATTATAAAAGGAATGTCATTCACCACCGATCTCAACCTCTCACCATCAATGTCATACAGTGGATGTTGGAGCTTTTAAGTCACCACCAATAAAACATGAGTAGGTGATGAAACAACAAACAAAAATGCACTCTGGCCTGTGCTTTCAACATGCTGCGGGACTAAAGGCGTGGTGGGCCTCACGCATGTGGGAAAACGACTACTTCTCCCTTTGTTTATCGTGGAGTTTTACAAGAGCAGGGGGACCAGAGAGGGTGCTTCCAGTTTCACTTTCTTGCCAAACCTGTATGTTCTTCTATTCGGATGGCAAATGTTTCATTTTTAATCATGCGCATATAACATTTTTAAAACGATAGCTTGGATAATTTTAAGTGGGGTTGTATGGAGTACTCATCAATAGTCAGTGTATTAGCTACAGTGGATGCACACTCCTGGTTTGGAGAAGCAGAGAGGGTCACCAGCATGGACGCCAAGCAATGCACCGCTTTGGACAGGGTCAGAAACAGAAGGTATATAAACAGGTATTTTAGCCACCAAAAAGTCAATATCAGTTTAGGTATAGTATACACTATATTTAGAATACTTTTACTACTTTACCTTACCTTCTGACAGCCTTTTCTAATGGGAAACAGACATTGTAATAGCCAAATATTGCTCTCTCTGGAACAAACAAACTCCGTAGGCAGAACGTACATGGCAGAACATGGGAGTTGCTCGTCTACCACTGCCTCACTCTGTTAGTTGGTTTATGTCATTATGTGAGTTCAGTGATTTAAAAGGTTAATTTGGATTCACTGAAGTCACACAAGCAAACTAAAAGATCAAGACAACAGAAGAGCAACAACTTCCATGTTCTGTGAGTTAAAATGACAGATGGAGTTTGTTTTAGATTTAGCTATATTTGGCTGATATAATGGCAGTTTGACAGAAAAGGCTGTCTGAAGAGTGAAGTGGTGAAAATATTTTACTTATGATAATAAATACTTTTTTAGTGGCTAAAATACTTTTTTGCCACTGACCCTGTCCACAACAGTACATTTCTTAGCTTGTGCGCTGGTGCCACTCAGCTTCTGGTAATTACGGACTGGCATCTACTATAGCAAATATACTGACTTTCAAGAAGTATCTCATACAACCCCGCATCAACCCCAGTGAGGCCAAATTTTCTTTTCCTTCACTTTCCTTCACTGTTCTTACTTTTCTACTCCAGTTGTTCAAGTTCCCGACCCAGTACCTGACAGTCATGGTCATGAACCAACTTCCTTGAAACAGCGTGTAGCCCGAGACTGAGAGAAACAAACATCTCTAAAGCTACCACAGGAACTGTAGGAGCAGTATAGTGAATGTGGGAAATCAGCAATAAAATGCCAATTATCTCCAGGTTTTTCAGCTTCACTGTACTTTAGTTCTGCTGTTGCTGCAGTGACTTCCTGGAGCTTAATAGCCACAGCTCAGTTTATCACTGACTAATGGTTTTATGCTCCAGTACACCCTAAACATTGTTGAAAGACCAGTTTCAGACAGAGATTTAAGCATGTAGACAGGGTCACAGAGAGAATTATGTGAAAAATATGCTGTTTATGGATTTTTTAGGTCACAAACATCCACTTCCCACTCTGTATAGCAACATTATGGCTGTAACTGAGGAGTGGATAAAATCCTTTGAAGATGTTTCAGGTGACTTACAGAGATGTTGAGCTGCTCAGCAGTGAGTGAGGGTTTTTTTTTTCACCTGGCCCTGAGAACTAAATGAATTGCACCATAAGAAAAGACATAGAAATGCTGAAAGCAGCAGAGACGACAACAGAAACAATTTCCAGATAACCATAAAAAGTGAGGCATGTTTCTTAACTGTGTCACAGATTTATGAATCCTACTATGGCGAAGGCATGGCCTGTCTTACTCTGCCTCTGATGGGCTTATCCTGCTACGGGGGCAGTGGTGGCCTCCAAGGGGTGCCAGTAAAATGCCAAAAAAAAAAAAAAAAAAAAAAAAATCAAATTAACATTAACAAGAAGAACAACATTTTTTATTGGTTGCCCTTGGGAGAAGTTATAAAATTATATATAACACATCAAAATCTTATTTGCTGTGCCCATCTTTGTAATTGCCTGCCAGTCCAAACCTCATTCATCAACTCTTAAGCTGTCAGTGTTGACCTGAACTACCACAAAGCTGCTCTGCTCCTGAAATTTAGTGCTAACTCATAAAAAAGGACATTTTAATAAAGAAAAACAACTGATGAGCAGACAAACAGCCCAGCCACAAAATAAAGAAAAATCCTGCAGTAAGAATGGCTGTCAGTGCCCAAAATGTGTTCTCTGCTTTGAAACCCTCTCAAGTGAGTGTTTCAAACTATTTTAAACATTAGCATTACTTAAGACAAACCCTACACAGGAAGACAAACCTGTTGACTTTGGGCTTTTAAAGGCATCTTGCAAAAGGCTGTCCTCAAGCATAAGCTAGGACCATAATCATGCTGTTCCTGGAAAAAAGAGGCAACCAGGACAATGAGCACTGGGCATGCATTATTACGTTACTACTACTACTAATAATAAAAATAATATAGATTAAATTGCTATAAAGTAATCATTCAAGTGGTTAGTGAGTACTTGCATCAGCTATTTTCAACATGCTTCACAATGATTGGTTTATTCACATACATGACAATGGCCAGTCACTTTAATGCAGGTGTACAGCACAGAGATTATAGCCTTTTCATCATGCCAACACCATTTGATGACCTGATAAATTAATTTCTCCTCATTTATTTGGTTGTCAAACAAACATCATTTCAGGACTCGGAGGCTGAAGACTTTTCCTGTGTTTGCTTTGGGACCATACCTCTCCACTGTGGACCTGTTCACTGGATTTCAACTCGCCATCATCAAAGCTAAGTAACATTACCTGCTGCTGTGCTGATCATGCTTTTATTCATTGCTGGTAACATGACTTATTTTGGCTTGTGTGCACTGCGTTTGCCTGGCAGTGCCAGTAAGCTAGTTATGGCTGCACTGCTGTTAGCTTTTCTCGCTGCTGTACTGCTGCTGCAGGTTCAGTGTGTGATGAGCATGTTGGTATTATGACACATGGATTCTGCATGGATGAAGGTCATGCTGTGCTACTGGCTACTCAGTTTGCTGTTGCGCTGCTCGGTGCATTTGCATTAGTATTGTTCAAAAATAGTTCAAAAAGTTGGATATCTTTAAACGAAGAGAGGAGGCCTGCATAATACTATAGCAACCTGTGCTTCTCTAAAGATACATACATTTTAGTATATTTCCTTTGTATGAAGTTTGGCATTCACCTCAGCAGGTGATGGTCACTCCCCTGCGCTGTGCCCTTACTCTTCTTTCAATCCTATGTCAGTGCTGTTTGCTGCTGCAGCTCCCTCCACCACCACCACCACCACCACCCTAATCTCCTCCTTATGTGGTACTTTGTGTTGTCAGTTCAATAGACATTTAATGTAAGTGTTTAAGTGTTTATTAAGTGGAACTGGCTCTCTCAGCAGCATCTTTACTGCTTAGATTCTTTGAGAACTTCGTCAAAAAGCAGAGCCTTCCCCACCAAATCAAACTCAATTCGTTATAAATGGTCATTTTCTTCTCTGACTGAATTAAATTTAATTGCAGGTTATTCCATATAGTCTGAGATGCAGCAACTGCACTGAAACTTCCTTCAGCGACAGTATTATTACTATTATCATTATCATTATTATTATTAAACTTGGGGTTAAGCACGTAATGTGTTGCTGTTATTACTAGAAGACTGATAGCACAAGAAAACATGTTAAATCCCCTGTGATCTCAGTGTCACATGACCCACATGACATGTGTAAGACAGCAGCAGCCTTGGCCCTGACAGCCGGCGTGACCAGCTTTGTTGTGGTCATCGTTGACAAATCAAAGTTCTCTGTTAAGTCTGCGGTTTGCGAGGTCAAGGGCTCGATTGAGGTTTTTCTCTCATAGGATTAAGACAGCAGAACACCCTCCTTATTTTTCAAAACGGGTGGTGTGCTAATCTGAGAGCTCCCTCTGTGATCTTGTGACCACAGTTTTGGGGTCGAGGTAGCGAGCCACTGAACCACTCCTGGTTAAAATAAGTTTAACCCCTCGACCCCTTGTGCAAACCACCACTTCCCAAGATGAAAAGTACTGCTCTGTTGTGTACTGAGCACCTGGCTTTCCTGAAGCACTGGAAAAAATACCTACACTCCACATAGTATATCTTTTATATCTACTGAATATCAACACTAATGTTGCAATATTTTTGACATATTTCAGAAAATACATTGTGATGCAATGCGACAAGATAATTTCTTAGTGAACATAAAACTTTTGTTAGACTTTATTGTCCCCAAGGGGAAAGTCCTTTTCACAGCACTACACACACACACCAGACAAAGCAACACACAGTAACAACATATAAAAGACATCAGTGCACACTTAGACAATTCAACAATGTCTGTTTAAGGTGGATTTGGCTGCAGAGATAATGTTTTTCTCAAAGTGAGTCTCTCTGCACCCCAGAAGGCAGTAGGGTAAAGTGGTGATTGAGTGGATGTGTGATCTCCTTGCTATTGAGGCTTTATCATGTATTTCTGAGATGTTGGAAACAAGTTAGCTTGGCAGTATCTATTAGTCTTACTTGTATATTTGCCTTACTTGTATATTGCCTTGTGTATATTCTTCTCTTGCCTTACCTGCGCTCTTTAATACTTTGTTTTTAATTATTTATGGCTCAATCCCGGCCCCGAGTACCAATTTCGTACCATAAACTGTAAAGGTGAGCTGGTATGACAATAAAGTACCTTGAATCCTTGAGTGGTGTTGGTTATGCATGTGTTTACCCTGATTAGTGGCAGATAACATGTTAATAAGCAGGTGGATTTTTAGATCTGATTTCTTTATATGAAATCAGGGCCAAAACAAAGTTGTCATGATATTAGAATTTTAAACTTTGAGAGAATGCCGGTTTCTTTTTTTTAAATTAAAGACTGTACACTTTTACAGTACAGTGATTTGAAAGGTTGATCTTGTGTTGCATGCTGATCTGTTTTCAGTGAAAAGGTGCTCATGCTGACAAATTATGTGCAATGGTGCAATAGTGTACTATATATGAGGCAGGCAGAGCCATGTGTTTTATCTGTTTCATACTTTATTCTATTTAATTATCTGCACTTTTTTTATTTCCCCGATTTCATTTATTGTAGTGCTGAATTGTTATATTGGGAATGTAATGATACCAAAAACTTATGGTACAGTGATACCAAGATAAAAAATAAAATCAATGATACAATATTTATTGCAATATTAAAAAACAGAGAAGAATGATGAGTGATGACAGGAGGACTTTTGCTTTTTATCTACATTAATAAAATAAAAGTAGCTGGTCAAAAAAAGAAAAAAAAGACATAAATTGTTTTTGGCAATGATTGTTTGAATTATCTATGTACAATTGCAAAACAAAAACAATGCAGCAGTAGTGGTCCTTTTTATAATACAAAATAATAAAATTAAATAATCACTCGTACTATCATGGTAGATACTGTCACAGTCCAGTGGCAGTGGGACATTTTTTAAATTCTGATACTGTGATATTTTATATCTTGCTATATACCTACTACATATATAGTAAACTTAAGCCTCTAGTTACTATAAATCTTTTGATAGATACGAACAACTTTACCTGCAGCTGTCTCAGTCTTAAATTAAACTCTCCTCAATTAAAAAAAATAATAAACTGATTGTAGAATATACGCTTTTATAATGAGTTTGAACACAGATTGTCCACACTGTTGTTGAAGCTTCAATATTTATATAAATATTAATATTTAGCATTAACCTGTGAATAATACACCTTTTTTACCAGAAAGAAATTTAAAGCAGAAAGATCACAGGTGCAACTCTACTAAAGGCTCTTTTTTGGTACTTTTTTTTTGCCCATGTTCTAGTAATTTGAGGTGACTACTTTCCCTGCTCAGTGGTTCATGTCTCTGCTAACTCCACAGTTGGCCTGCGGCGGGTGTAGACAGACATGTGCTACCTCCACAACACATGGTGTTGCTGGCTGCTTCCTTTCCTCTGCCAGCGAGGCGCTTCACTGGGAGGGTGTAACCTGCTGGAGGCTCACTCTGTTCCCCCCAGATTCCACCCCCTTAAAACACCCCAGTTAATCAGTCGGAGTCATTAGCGTAGTCAGCCCTTGGAGGTGTCCCTCCTTCGAACATGAATGACCAAGCAGAAGTTAGTAGGAAGTGAACCCCGGGCCTCGACAAGCGAGCAAAAATTCAACCTGTAAGCCACCTGTGTGCCTCTCAGTGATGGCTCTGCTCCATTTAGGTGTGCCAGAGAGTTGTGCCAGTGAGTGAGCTTGGAAATTAGCAGGGCATATGTCTACTGTAAGTGGAATGCAGCCATTATAAATGAAAAAATGTCTGTTGTATGTACAAAAAGCTAGGTTTTCTGCTCTTGTACAGCTGTGTTCAGCTGCATATTTAGCTTTAAAGCTAATGAAACTCACGCTTCTAGCAGTGGGCTAATGTCATGCTGTATTCATACAAGAGACCTCATCTTTCTCCCACATACAGACAAATGGGTGTGGACTGGAGGGGCTGAATATACACAGAGTGTCAGCTGAGGTCTGGGTGGATGCATCATCCATTGTCATATTGCCATAATTTATGAGTGACAGCAGAGATATGATCAGAGATGTGGCAGAGTAAATCGGATTCCCAAAGGTCACTGGCAAGGTCTAGGGGAGGGGTTCATTATAGCAGATTTTATCGATGTCCTTCAGTCATATGTGTGTGTGTGTGTGTGTGTGTGTGTGTGTGTGTGTGTGTGTGTGTGTGGTGAGTGAGCACAGAAGGAGGACCACAGGAGTAAACAAGGTTGGGAAGATTACTTAAAAAATCTATTTCAGTACAATTACTAATTACCTGTTACAAACTTTAGTCAGTAACCTAATCCAAGAATCACAATATTAAAGTAATTGTTAACTTGATTCATTTTCATTACTTGCACAATACCAAATATGGTCAAACTGTTTAGCCTAATATTATGTTTTATATTTGTTGTTAGGTTTATTAATTGTTCTCCAGATTCTCCTTCCTTTATGTGTGAATGCACATTTAGATTAATAGCAGTAATTATGCACATAAAAATGCACCTTGTTAAGTAGCTGCAACACTTCATGCTTAAAATAACCTGCTGTAAACTTAATTGTTGGGCACACCATCTCAGACACCATCATCACCACCTACAGTTCCAACATATTTTTCAGTAGTAGTATTGACAGGTTAGCTAGCTAACTGAATATCCGTCTAGCTGACATTAATGGGTGGTCCTACCTGTAAATTTTTATTTAAATTAGATGTGGCATCCAGTATTTTGACAGCTGGAATGCAGAACTGTCACTGTACTCTGATGCTGTTCCTCTTCTCTCTGGTTGAAATTGAAATCTGAACTGAAATTTCCAGGCAGTGAAGCATTAAACACAAATTTTAATTTACAAATTGACTAGTCTAAAAGGAAAAAGGCACTTAGAAAGCAGTTAAGCTTGAGTGCAGTTTATTAATTGCTAATTTTAAACCTTGTCTGAAAAAATACTGTGTATATTAAGAGTCATTTGAAGCTGTTAATCACATTCTTCAGTGACCAAAGCGTACTTTAAATCCTACTGAAATGTGTTCGACTTTGCACTGTGCAATATGAACATTGAATATCATTCTTCAAAACATGACAACTCAACAACAAACGCTTCAACTTTTCAGACCAAATAGCATCACAGTGTCTGCAGGTAAATGACACTGTTCACTTAGGGCTTACATTAGCTGCCAGCCTGCTAATGTTAGCAGTGCTAGCAACAGCAGCCTGTTCTGCTTGCAGGTTTATGTCCGTGTCTGTGCTGAATTATGCATTTCTCCAGTTGACATTCAACCTTATTTTCATTTTCTACATCAAAATACTGGCAAACATAACAGTTTAAAGGCAACAGTTAACTGGCTAGTATTTCTGGTGGTGACTAATCGTGCACATAGTGTCAGTACATCAATCTTTACTTTAAAATGTATTTTAAAATTGCATTCCTGCTAATAATACCCATTTTTGCCAATTGTGTCTGTAATCTGATTCTTGTTTTTTGTATCCTAAATACATTATCCCATTTCATGAAATCCATCGCTCCCCAAGCCTGAGAATAAAGATGAACAAATACCACAGTGTGTGGATAGAGAACTGTCTGAACTGGCTGTGTTTACAGTAACTCTTGTGATGATGTTTCCTTGGTGGCTCAAAACATGCGTGCTTGTCTGTGTGCCTTTGCGTGTTTGGTCGTAGGTGTGTTCATCTGCTTCTTTGCTCTGTGTACAGGGCAGACAGCCACAACTGTGTGGTGAACATGTGCTGGCTGTGTGTCTCTGTGCTTCGTTTTCTTGAGATGGAAAGGGGAAAGGATTTGGACCACTGGCGGAGGGCAGCCTAATTCCTCTTCGCTTTCCTGGCCTTGATTTCCTACGCTTGCAAGTGTGACTGCAATTTGCGCGCTGTCTTCATGTTCAAATTTACGACCTCTCCTGGCTTCGCTGAACAAAAGAGCGGATTGAAGGCAGAAGGATCCATCGGGCCCCATCGAGCCCAGCTCCTCAGAGCGCCACTTAATTGATGCCAGATCGTCTCAGGGGCCAATCCTAAATGTATCAGGAGGAGGAGGTGGATCACTGCGGAGTAACAGACTCCATACGTTCATGATGCGGAATTAAGCGTTGGCATGAAAATCTCAGAGCCCATCCTCTCCGCTAAGCACTGAGGCTGCACAGTCTGGGTCTGCTGCATGGAGACAATCACACTGTGTGCATGTTTGTGTGTGTGCACAAGTCTTTCTCACAAGTGTCAGTGCCTCACTGTGGCGTGAGTAAGTAGGGTGTTGACCCCATCTATCCCTGGAGAGCATATGGATGCAATCACGCAGAGTGCGAGAGAGGGAGAGAGAAAAATTATAAGAACCCAAGTAGGAGGAAAGAGAGAGGGAAACTCAGAGAGAATAAGAGAAGAGAGATAAATTGGCGCCTGGCTTGTGTGTTTGGAAGACAGAAAATCTCCCTAATTCCTTGTTCTTCCTTCCCTTTATGGATTTGCCAGTGGAGGGTTTTGGTTAAGTCAAGCTGTGATGGTTTCCTCACCCGCTCTTGTTAAGAAGGCGAGGGATGATTGCGGTCACTTTGAATCCACTTTTTGGACATGGCCAGTAGCTAATTAGCACAAAAATAGCTCAATCCCATCCTTGTTTTGCATTATAGGAAACAATAACATGGTAGTGCCTGCCATATGTATTGTGTGTTTATGAGGATCTGTTTTCACAGCGAGAGCTGCAGGGAAGAATGAGAGAAGTGTGCTCGACTGACTAACATTCGGAGTGTAATGGAAATGATTGCCCCGAATGATAAGCCACAGTTTCACTCCCAGCTTTTAATACATATATTCATGGCAGCCATCATTCTGAGCTAAGCTACACAATGTGCTGCTGTGGATGTGATCAGCAACAAAAAGTGTTTTAGCCACTTAAAAAAGGTCTACATAAAAAATATTTAGAGTGTAGGCGATATTTAGAATTTTTTTTAGCACTTACTTGCAATCAGACAGCCTTTCCTGATGGGAAACCACCCTTATATAAGCCAAACATTGCTCCTCCAAACCAACCAAACTCTATAAGCAAAATTGGCAATTTTACCTCGCTGAACATGGGAGTTGCTCGTCTACCGCTGCCTCAATCGGTAAAGTTGCTCATGTTACTGCGTGACTTCTGTGAATCCAAATTTACCTTTTCAAACACCAAAGTCACACATTAACACAAAACAAACCAAGACATCAAGGTGATGGTAGACCAGCAACTCCTGTGTTCAGTGAGGTAAAATTACTGATCTTACCTATGGACTTTGGTTGGTTTGGAGAGAGGGATGTTTGACTTGCATTCAGCAGGGGTTTCCCACTGGAAAACACTGTCTGACAGCAAGGCCAAGCGATGAAAATAGTTAAATATAACATACACTTAAACTGATATTTATTTATTTTATTTTTTTTTTCGGTATACCTTTTTTTTTTTTTAAGTGGCCAGTAGGTTATTAGCAAAAATAACACAATCCCATCCTTGTTTTGACTTACAGAAAACAATAACATGGTGCCTGCCATTTGTATTGTGTATTTTCACAGTGAGAGCAGCAGGAAAGAATGAGAGAAGTGTGCTCGCCTGACAAACATTCAGTGAGTTATGGAAATGATTGGCCTGAATGATAAGCCACAGTTTCACCCCCAACTTTTAATACATAAATTCATGGCAGCCATTATTCCTAGCTAAGCTAAGCTATTTTTATCAATAATCAATCTGGTACTTTAATGGTCCTCTTTTTATATTACTAAATAACTGCTTCTTTAAAAATCTTTTTTTTTTTTTTTAAATAATAAATTCAGAATGAAATTAGAATTGAATATTTTAAATAAATGTAGTAGATTCTCTCTCTGAAACTCAATAATATCTGTCTGGTAACAAATCTAAGTTGCTGCTAAATTAAATCATATTAATAAAAGGAGATGGTTGCTCTGTGTACTCAAAAATAAATCATATTCCTGACATTACAATACTTAATGAAGTTTACAAAGCAAGATGGACACAGACATCAGCCAGTCTTAGTCCTTCACCCTGTCCTCCTCCCTCTCTGCCTCAGGTATAGCTTTCAGCCAGCAATAAGTTTACTACAATTTAGAAAAAAAATAAGATATGTGGCAAACTAAGCTAAACATTTAGACTACATACAGACAGCTTTCATTTTGGCTTGTTAGTAACTATTCACTATTATGCGAGCTAGCGAATTGTGCTTGTGTAAAATATAACAGGTGGATGAGAGGCTGTGGACAGAGCAGATTGAAATATCCTGTGTTTAAGTGTTTGTTAAACAAGTGTATCGATAAAGTATTGGCTTTTTACCCATGTAGTTTTATTGCACTTACTGACCTGTCTGCATCTGCAGTGTCTCTGCTCTGCTGTTCACCGCCTTCGCTCCCAGAGAGAGAAGAGGACATCACTTATCACCAATAACACTAAACCCTTAAAAAGTACAGATAAAAACACTGATAATGTCAGAGCTTATCAATACTTCAGTTTTTAATAATTTAGTCCCAGAGCTCATTTAATACTGGGTTTCGTTACCCATCCCTAACATTTTATAAAGAATATTTTCACCACTTTACTTGCTGTTTCACGTATTGCTCTCTCCAAACCAACCAGACTCCGCAGGCGAATGCAGTAATTTTACCTTGCATAACATGGGAGCTGCTGATGTGTTACTTTGTTCACGTTATTGTGCGTCTTTTGTGAACAATACACAATAACACAAACAAACTAACAGTATATGGGTGTTACTGGTCTACCACCACTTTGACCTGTGAGATAAAATTCCTGATGTTGCCTGTGGAGTCTGCTTGATTTGAAGGGAGGGACATTTGGCTTGCATCATAGTGGGTTACTTGCCAAAAAAGGCTGTCTGACAGCAAGGTGAAGTGGTGAAAATATTTTTTTTCTTGTCTTTTTTAGACATACCTTTTTTTTTAAATGGTCAGTGCCTAATTAGCACAAATACAGCACAATCCCATCCTTTTCAGAATTATAGGAAACAATAACATGTTGGTGCCTGCTGTATGCATTGTGTGTTTATAAGGATCTGTTTTCACAGCGAGAGCTGCAGGGAAGAATGAGAGAAGTGTGCTTGACTGACACACATTCAGAGCGTAATGGAAATGATTGCCCTGAACGATAAGCCAAAATCTCACTCCCAACTTTTAATACATAAATTCATGGCAGCCATCATTCCTAATCGGGACTCTTTCTGGCATGTTGTCACACATGCAGCGGCTTCACATCCCTCTAGTGTGATTCTGTTCATTTAGTCTGATAAACATCTCGGCGTTCTCAGAGTCCATTACTTGCAATTTACTTCTCCCCACGGCATGTGGACACTGGCAATTCTTATTGAAGTTACCTCACACGCTCGCTGGCTCGTCACAGGCTTCAGGCTCCGCAGTTTACCAGAAAGAGAAGTTGTTAAACTGACTGGCTAAGTAATCACCAGAGAGATACCTTAATTAGTGTATCAGTGTAAACATACTTTAAGCCAGCTATGCTTTGAGATTATTTCACTACATTAGCCAATAACCTCTCCTATCCTAAACACTGCAAATGATGGTCTTTTTGCCATATATGGTAGCACTTTGATTTTATGATTATCAATCAACACCATATGCTAATTTGTCAGTAAACACAAGCTCTAATTATGTCCTGTCACACTCAATGAAACACTCTCCTTCTCTATGTTTTTTTTTTTTTGCCCACGTTTCAAGCCTGTCGCTATCTGTACTTGCGCAGCTACAACAATGCACGACAGTCCTCTTTTTGACTGGTACTGTAGGGTCTCTTAAAAGTGACTTGTTTTGGGGCTATTTGCATGTCAGAGTCTGAGGAGAAAATCAATGATGCTAATTAGTGTTCCAAAGGCAGACTTTGCTGTGTGCTGATTACTCTGAACTAAGTGCCAAGGGATTAGGGTGGACTTGCCTCACAGACTCAGGAGGCAGAGAAGCTATTAATTAGAGAGCTGTTGTGTATGTGTGTATGTGTGTGTGTGTGTGTGTGTGTGTCTAAGGAAGAGTGTGTGCCTGCTTGCACATGTGGGTCTGTGAGAGTGTACCACGTACCATTATTTTGCCTCGAATTTTCTGTGTTTGAAAGCCTGGACCCAATAAACACAGGGCTGCGCAGAGCTCTACACTGAAAAAAGAGAATTGTTGGACCAAATTGAAGCTACAACAAGGTGTTTTTAACTGGTCATGGCCTCTATGTGACCTATGTAAGTTACGTACATCATCCACGAGAAGATCGGCTTTTTCTACATAGTTGTTCTGAATGGATTGTCTGAGAAATCAGATGAAATGAGCCTGTGTTTATATTTTCACTGGCAAAGTCACAGTGAGTAGTACTTAGTAGGAATTTTTATTTAAATAATTCTATTTTTGACTTTATAATTTGTGGCTATAAAGGTGGAAACACTACTGCTTTTGTCCACAGGGCCCTCCAAAATCAACACAGTACGAACGTTTCTTGTAGTAGCTTAAAAAAACATCACAACACAAATGGATCAAGTTTCTCAAAAAGCAGTTAGAGGAATACAGTTGCAACTTAAATTCACCTAAACGTATCCAAGTTTCCGACTCAATTATTTGGTTTGCCCAAAAGAAAGTACTGCTCCTTAAAAACCCAATTGTATGGTTTTAGGAAAAGTAGTGTTTTTATACACTGTAAAGAAGAATGAAAAAAGTTTTGCCAACTATTAATCTTATTTTGAAATAATTTACTTTTCTTCTTTAGATTAACTTCAATCTCTGAGTTTTAGAGAAAGAAATTATTGAGTAAAGTCACTGAAGTGAACTTGAGTAATGGGTAATATTTTAATATGCCTATCTTCAGTCATAACCATTTAACTTTCAGGCATCAAAATAATGACAAACAAGATTCACAGCTCACTGTGAAATACTTTTTTTGAGTTTTTAAAACTCAAAGATTCAAGTTCATCAAAAGAGAAGTAAATGATCTCAATTAAAGATTATAGGTCTGCAAAACCTTGGAGTTTGATTCAAAGCTGAAAAATCTCATGAAGGCAGTTGTCTCTTATGTTTTGTGTTGTCTCAACTTAATTTTTATGTGTTTTAGTTTGTTTAATAAAGTTAATATAATTGCTAACATTGGTCCGACTTAACGCAAGCCTGTCTTAACGGTTTGCTTTTATAGCTGGTTTGGTTCAGTGAATTTATGAAAACTTAAATAACACAATATAACCTGTTCAAGTGAATCATTTTATATCTGATACTATTATTTGATAACAAAATATAATTTTTTCTTTGTTTTAAAAAGAGAAAGAGAAACATCATGATATCAGATGCACAGTATGAAGAGAAACCTGAGACCATTTTATTGAAATAAGATTCCAGAGTTAAAGGAACAGGCTGTGAGTTGTTATACTAGACAAAAGTAGACTCACTACAGCTGATGGGGCTCGTTTAAAACATTACATTATTTCAATTACCACTGAAATACACTTTTTACAGTGTAGCCACACATCTACTCCTGTATGTTGATGCATTACAAACATTTACCTGCCAGGAACAGCGGGGTCAAGCAGGAGGCCCTTGAAAGCACTGCTCAGGAGGAGAGGTGTGTTTACATTTGTGATTATCGCTTCGACCTCTCACCCCACGCGGGGCCATTTATAATCCAAACAAAAGGAGGCGCCCCGCAGATTTCGTGGCGCTTCACAACGCACCTCTCAGGAGTAAAGAGGGCGGCTCTCAACTCCTCTCAAAGCACCTTGCTACCTCGGAGGTCACATGTTTCCCATTGAGAACAGTTTACTTCCATCGAAACATATTTCCGTAAGCCTTTGATTCAAACCAGAGACAAAGGAGTCTCTCTTGTATTTTCCCTTTTCAAAAACCTCCATCCTGAAATGATCTGCTCCAGCAGGAATTTCTGTGCTTTTTTTTTTCCATAGCTTTCCAAAAGGTGTATTGAAGGTTATTTTACACTTCATTATAACTAATGGACCCCGAATGCATGACATGTGGGACAGTGCAGGACTGGGAATGAGAGGAGGCATGTTGGCCTTACAGAGCAGGTTGGGTTAACATATTTATTCCCACTCGCTCAAAACCAGCCTGCTTTTAAACAGGGCTTAGATTTCACAGGCCGCTTCACCCAACCATCTGTCCGTCCACTTGCATTAGACGAACCCTAATCATCTCAAAGTTTGACAAATTTGATAACGTTTCCGTGCCCAGATGTGTTGTGATAGGCCTTGCACTTCAAAAGTATCCCTTTCGTTCTCGCTGGTTGTTTTTGGGTTTTTTTTCTCCATTGTCTGATCACACTCGGAGCTGCGTTGTTTAAAAGATGCAGTCATTCGCCGTACCTCAATGCTGAGTGCTGCAGTGATGTCAAAACCTGCATGTTCTTTATGGTAACATTTTTATGTGGATATATTGTGTCTGACGTTGTCCAAGTATTTTCTTGTGGAAAGTTTGTTTGAAGTTGACGTGCAAAAACCAGCTTTCAGCTTTTGGTCTTACTGGGATGTTTGGATGTTTTGAAGTGTGGTTGTATGTCGCACATATTGATAGTCAGCATGCCGAAGTATCAGCACAGAAGCTAGGCAATGTACTGCTGTAGACAGGGTCAGCAACAAAAAGATATTTTAGCCACTTAAAAAAAAAGTTCCACCTAAAAAATAATCTATTAGTTTAAGTGTACACTTTATTTGGAGTATTTTCACTGCTTTACTTTGCCATCAAACAGTCTTGAACCACCATTATACAAGTCAAATGTCACTCTCTCCAAACCAACCAAACTCCATAGGAGAAATCAATAATTTAACTTGTAGAAAAAGCGCTACTGGACTACTGCAGCATTGATCTGTTAATTTGTTTGTGTTATTGTGGGACCTCGCTGAATCCAAACCGTCCTTTTAAAACACAAGAGTCACAAAAAACAGAAACTAACAAATTGAGGCAGTGGTAGACCAGCAACTCCTGTGCTCTGTGATAGGCATTTAGGCTATGGAGCCTGGTTAATTTGGAGAGACTGATTGACTGATATAATTGGTTTTTGGTTTTGGTTTTTTGTGTGCCTTTTTAAAAAGCAAGACGACTCCAAAACTTTGTTAATAAATCTTGAGTTTGCAAGTGCAGAAAACAGTGTGTAGGAGTCATTTGCTTTTTATTGTCAACTCTTCTCCTACACACCTCTGTGCTTAGAGGTGTACAAAGGTTTTGCTCGTAGGTGTACCTTTTTTTAAGTCCTGGTGGGCCTCTGTGCCTCTCTAAACTGGGGACACGCTGACCAGCATCCATCTACTATAGGGACGACTGACTATGGACATGAACCTCATACAACCTCACATCACATAATCCAAACTATGTTTTTAACATCAATTAATTTGTGGTTTCTTTCTTTTATCTCATTATCCTGGTTAGTCAACATCCATATTGTTTGGAAAGTCTGCATACGTCCCAGTCAGTGGCTATAACCCTCGGGATGGTATTGTCCATGAAGAGATTTTTTGCATGCAAATACTTCTCCTTCTTTCTCCTATTGTTCCCATGTATTCTTCATGCATTTAAAAACCCCACGTTTGGCTTCAGTGCAAAAAGTAGATATTTTTAGTGCGTCAATAGTTATTCAAATCGCAGTGCCTGAAAAACCATTCAAGACTGGTGTAGACTGAAGATGGAATTGAGTTTGTGAAATGTATGAGCTTGCAGAATGCAAATGAATTAGTTGATAGAAAAATCTCTGCCTGAGCCAAAATTGTGTTTGTTTTTCTCCTCGCTTTTGACAGATTATGGAGAGAACTGAATGGTATATAAATTGTTTGTTGCAACAAATTATGATTTTATCTGCATACCTACAACATGTTCTTTTTGGGAAGGCATCTAATACATATGCGCTTCACTTTAATGGCATTACATCTATCTTAAAATAGTTCCACAAGTCTCATTTCAATCCCACGCAGCAAAAACACACAGAATGTCTGATCAGTCTCACGAAGTTCTCTATTAAACCCAGTGTGGCTGCGGTGGCAGCCTCACACAGGATGAAGGTGCTGCTGTAGTGCATCCTTGTGGCGGAACTACTTTGAGCGAGAGTGGATGAACTTCTCTTCGGCTGTGAGTCTGTGGTCTTGGGATTTTCATAAGCAGATTAAGATGCTTTTTGATGTCTCGGTGCAGCTGCACCCCGTAGCGAGGTGGTGAAGCTACAGGGAATCGGCTCCAACACCCACTGAGAGGGAACGCATCTGTGCTACACAAAGGAAGGAGGTGAAGGGGAAACAATAAACAAAGTTTAATTGTTTTTGAAATAGAAGACCTCAGAGGGCCACGAATGTAAAGTGATTCAATTCACTCTGGACTTGTATGTAGTGGTGATAGAAATGTTTTCTAAAGTATGTAAGTCAGACCATCATTCCTTAACTTCAGATTTCATTTAGAGCTGAGCTATATATATCAATATCATCTTAGATTTTGGATATCATATTGTTATATGGCATAAATGTTGTCTTCACTTGGTTTTAAAGGCTGCATTACAGTAAATTAATGCAATTTCCTGAATTTACCAGACTGTTGTAGCTGTTCTCTTTATTTGCCTTGAAACACGTTGTCATTGAATCCACATTACTAATGATTACTTAAAAAAAATCTCATTTTATTAATATTTTGTAAAACAAACCACTAGTATCCCTCCCCACAATGCTGTTGCAATATCAATATTGAGGTATTTGGTCAAAAATGTTGTAATACTAACATTTTCCATATTGCCCAACTGTACTTTATATACGTTTGGGTAGCTTAATCTACAGAATACATCATACTCCATGATGTTTTTGACAATTACCGGATGTTATGTGAGAGAAAATATGTATGTTGAGATATATATTGTGGCGTAACCTAAAAATACTGAGGTATTATTTTTAAGCCAAAAACAGTTTTGTTTTTTGCGAAGCAAGATTTAAAATTATCTTAAGGAGAAATATATGATATAATTACTGCACTAAATCATTAAATGACCATGATATGACAACAGAGAATAATGAAACATTATAAACTATAATACAGTGCTGTACAGGCAGCATATTCTCCTCTGTAAATTTGCGCGTTTCATGTTTATTAGTTGAAATTAATGGTTCGCTGAATGAGACAGTGTCCTCTAATGAGTCAAGAAATTATTTTTTTTAGAAGGAGTAGATGTTAATGTTAAATTGAGCAAAATGTTAATGGAGTCTGGCAGGCAGTAAGATAAAGCAGTTACTAAATTCCAACTGCAGAGTGTGTATTTTTGAAGCAGTGAGCTTTTGTTTTTGGGATAACAGGCTTAGCTTTACACTGACAGAAAACTGACAGTTATATCAACTAACAGTGTAGGACTTGTCCCCAGTCTGGGGAGCAGGAGGCAGGGGGAAACAACTCACTTCAACCATAGATTGAATATTAAATAGGGATTCAACGCATTTAATATACCGTCTACAGCTCCAGCTGACAATTACGACTGCAGTAACTAGTCAGGGTCTTACATATTGCTCCTTCAAGAATAATACACAATGCACGATGGCTGAGTACTTTGTGTGCGATTTACGTACTAACTAACAAACATGCCGTCTTCTTATTCTCCTCCCAGTGTGTGTGGGACTTCTTTAATGCCTTTATTGGCAGTTGACAACAAATTAACATGCAACACATACAGAAGCGTCTGAACTTCTCATGTATTATATCAGCTTATCTCCCACAAGTTAATCCCTTGGCTAATCTTTACAACATTTTATCATCATGGATCCATTTTTCTGCCAGTTGCAGGATGGACTTCAGGGGCATGTGCTATTCTTCCTATCACTAAAAGGAAATTAGACAGCAATTTCGGAGGAGGTTTGGTGCATATTACTTCTAATTGAATTACTTCTCCAATCCCTTTAGGCGCCTCTCCCCCCCCTCCCCCCCATTTAAACATTAGGCAATACTACTTGTGTCACATTCAGAGGCCCTCCCTCCGCGGATGGGATGACGCTTATTCAATAAAGCCTGTATTAAAGACACAGAACTCACACACCCTTAATTGTTTTCACCCTGCTTTAATAAAAGATGTTATTAAAAGGGAAAAAACTGCTCTGAGTTGGCGTCTCCTCTGTAGAGACTCGGCTATGTTTGCATTTTGCCAAGATGGTGGAGATTACCTCGGAGGGCCCTTTTCAACTAAAAGCCTAGAGACAATATTCCAATTACGGAAACACACAGGAGAAAAGAGAGCTTGAACAAAAATATGACCATGTACAAAGGCCCACATTATTAAGGCCACCTTGCTACTAAATGTAATTTCTTATAGGTCATGCGTGAGTGGTAGGGCGGTACAGATAGTATAACATTTGCAGTGTTTTCCAAGGGCCTGCAGAGAGGCACATTTTGTGTCGGCGTTCTTGCCACAGCATGGTGTCGCCTTGAGAGTGAAACCCTGCTGAGGTGTTACTATAGATCTCAGTGTGTATGACTATTTGATAGAGCCATTTCCTGCTCTTTGGAAAGTTATTCTTTATTCTATGTGAACACAAGGAATAAGTCCAGGATCTCTGCTTTTAGCAGAGATGTGAAGTAATGAAGTACAAATACTTTGCTCCTGTACTTAAGTAGAGTTTTCAGGTGTCTGTACTTTACCTGATTATTATTATTATTATTATTATTATTATTGTTTTACTTTTTTTTTTTTTAAAGATATTTTTTGGGCTTTTTGCCTTTATTGATAGTGAAAGCTGAAGGTATGACAGGAAAGGGGGGTGAAGATAGAGGGGATGACACGCAGCAAATAGCCACAGGTGGGATTCGAACTGGCGGCCGCTGCAGAGGACTAACAGCCTCAATACATGGTGCGCACGCCCTACCGACTGAGCTATAGGGGCGCCCCTGTTTTACTTTTTTAATGTTTTACTTTTAGTCTTTACATTTTAACACAAATATCTTTACTTTCTACTCATCACACTCCTTTTTCAAAATAGGATTTTTATTAGTTTTAATACATTTGAGGGGAATTATTAATTATTTTTATTTCAAGTCATTGTGAGCTGCCATCCCAGCATCAAGACTGATTTCAGCCTAAATGGATGGGACAATAACTCATAGAAAAGACGACAGACTTAAGAGGGCAAAAACTACGTTCAAGACTCAACAAGATGAAACAACATAATTATGTGAAAAATTATGTAAAACGAAACAAAACAAGATAGAAACGATGTTAAAGACATATAAAGAAAAACATTACATAACAAGGTATAACAAGATGAAAATGACATAACTAGACATGACAAGACAAAAATGAAAGATGTAATGAGACGAAAACACTATAAGACAAAAAGATGAAAACAACAGACAGGTGTAATGGTACATTGATCTGGACCAATCTATTGATTCAAAGATCCAGTATGATCAATGCAGGGTGAAAATATCGTCGTCTTTAAGATACACCTTTATTTTGAAATTCCCAGGGCATGTCTGTGTCACAAATGTTTGGAAGAGTTCAGTCATAAAATTGTCAAATCATAATGTAGCTGCATGTCATGAGTTGACATAAATAATGTCGTAATGACGTAATGGAATACATGATAATGGACATAAGAGATCCTCTCATATTGATCACAGACCCCTGGATTGAATCGAATCGAAATTGTATCATGGCAGATTTTGTGATTTCAGCAAATATTGTGTTGTTGTCCAAAGGATCAATATTACTTTGTGATGGAACTTGTGATTTACACTCTTAGTAACAAGATTAAAATGGGGTAAAAGACATAACGAGACAAAAAATAGACAGACAGACAGACTACAGCGTGGAGAAAATATTAGGTGGTAGAAATGGCTACTTTTAACTTTTATACTTTCATTACATTTCAGAACCTGTACTTTTTCACTTTTACATCAGTAAAGAAGTTGAATCAGTACTTATACTTTTACTAGACTCCTTTTTTTTTTTTACACAAGTATCTGTACTTCTCCTTTAGTAAAGAATGTGTGTGTGCAAGCCTCTTCTGGCTTTTAGGGAAAAGTATAAACAAACTCCTCCTTTTAAAGCCCATTCAAAGACTTCTGCATTGAAGCAGATCATGAATATACAGCAGCACAGTCACATCCCAGTGGACATAAAGTCAACACAGACCTTAAGCCCACTGCCAAACTGAACCAGGATGGCTTCTGCAAGTGTGTGTGTGTGTGGTATGGTCGGCTTTGGTCGGCAAAGGTCACGGCACGGCCCCCATCAGGTCACAGTGTGTCCCCCATCAGAGGATGAAGGCAGAGAAAACAAACGGAAAGAGAGAAAGATGAGGAGGGAACCCAGAGAACATTAATGGACAGAGGGAGGAATAAAAGTTTTTCCTGGATGTTTATTTGAACATGGCGCAGAAGAGAAGGAGGTCACTGTGGGATTTAAGGGTGGGGGAGTAATAAAGTCAAGATGTAGTCAAAGCCCCCCTGCTGGCTCAGGTCACTTTACCTCAGCAAAACCCAGAGAACTGAAACAGGAGGACACTATTTGTCTATTCAAGCACATGGGAGAAAGCTGGCCTGCCACGAGACATTATCACATGGGGTTTGGATACTATGTAGTTTTAATTGATGGGGTGCATTATTGTTTTAATAGGAAGTCACAGAGAGGTCGGTAGGAATTGCTTTTACAGTGCTACTCCAGCAGAATGATTAATGACAAAAAACTTAAACCAATAATGGGATGTTGCGGCCATGCTAACAGCGAGGCTCTGTTGTTGGGAATGTTGGTTGGCCGGTCGGTCCACCACTTTGGTCCAAGTGGGTTGCGGTTATTAACTAGCAACAAAGACTAAAGTCGATTATCATGTTTCATCTAGGGCTACAACGTCTGTAAATGTCAGTGAAAAATGTCCATTCCAGCTCCTTAAAGTCCAAGGTGATGCCTTTAAGTGTCTCATTTTGACCCCAGAATGTTTAGTTTAATATGATAATAAAAATCTCCATATATAAATTACTTTATCATTAAACTATTTAACTTTGTTTCACTAAATCTAAATCTGTACCCTGGGGCTGCCACGTACCTGCAAAACCAATGACATTCCCTCCAGCTTCATCTGTACTTTGTGTTTATTGTTAATGTTAGCACTAAGATGCTGAACATTAGGCCTATGCCCTCTAAACATCAGCACACGCTCTGTTGCTTTGAGCCAAATCCTACTGTCAAGATGTTAAGTTGAACCTTACAGGGCCACTAGCATGGCTGTAGACTCTTTAAGGAATACTGAGCATCTAGAAAGAGAATTTTTTAAATCTCTCCTGCTATGATTGATGATGTGACAAAAAGGCCTCGTTATAATGGTGCTGTGCTGAGCCTCATTTTAACCAGTTCCAGTGAGGAGTATTCTCCTCCCATTTTTCACCCTTCTCACTCAGGACAGCATACTACTTAAAATGCATTGTTAATATTGCTACCCAGTATTACATTTCACCCTCACCACCCTGTGCCCCAGATTGATAGGTGGAAACAACTGCATCCATAATCACGCCTATTAATCCAAGGCTAGACTGCTGAGTCTTTGCGCTTCATTTGTGTACTACCATGTTTCCCATTTCGTTCAGCATACATTTAGCTCTGCCTGAGCCAAACGTGTGTTCACCCTTTCGCCTGGCGCTCATCTCGTGTTTTGATCCCGGGGTGAATGCATTATTTATTAGATGTTAAGGGCTCCATTGCGAACTTTAAGTGGCAGTGTGTTGTATTTGCTTAATGAATGGGGTTAGAGGAGATCAAAGCTGAAAATATGACAGATGAAGGGGAGGGGGCAGATGCAGAGATTTGCCTTGTCTGCCTTAATTGCTGCCTTGCAAGAAGAAATCTCATCAAGTCAGATTTTGAAGAGTTCAGGCTTGGTTTCAAGCTCTGGGAGAGTATGTTTAATGGTCTCTGAGAAAATTGTCCTTCCACATACATTTAGCTTTGAGTAATGTTATTGCTTTATCCAGGATTGTTGTATTCTACATGGGCCACCACTTTAAAGTGGTCTTGTTCTTCTAAAACTAAAGGCTTAATAAGTAATTAATTGCATTTATCAACATCAGTCACGGTGAGATTAGACATGTCAATATAGGGCTGCAACTAATGATTGTTTTCCTAGTTGATTAATCAGCCAGTTGTTTTCAATAATCGATAAGTATTCACATTTTAGAAGCTGCAATTGGAAAATTTTGCTTTTTTCTCCGCCAGATTAATCGATTGTCAAAATAGTTGGTGATTAATTTAATGATAGATTAATTGATTAATCGTTGCGGCTCTAGGGCCAATATGTTAACGAGACATGTATGGAGTCGTTAGTATTGATCGAAAATCTTATTAAACCAACAAATACAATCTGTTTTATATGGACCTATAATAATCCTATTTAAAGGGGCAATTCTCCCCCAAAGCAAAAATGCATAATTTCCCTCTGGCCTGTGGTGTTATTTATTCATCTAGATCAGGTGTCAGCAACCTGCGGCTGCCTCACCAGTGGCTTCCTCTGGCTTTGACCAAAAATTATATTGAAATGAATAAAGGTTGTGTTTTTAAAGCTTTTTTTTTGGTGCTTTGAACCCCACAAACCAGGAGCCATCTAGTTCCATTATACTCATGAAAAGGCAGAAATCTGTACAGCCGATACCTCCAAAACTCTGCAATTTATAATCTAGATGGATATATAGCACTACAGGCCAGTGGAAAAATATGTGTATGTATTTTTAATTTTGGGACGAACCTTCTCTTTAACAGAACTGTAAATATTTTCTTTTAAATCAGTTTGTTTACCTTCAAATCAAACTTTCTGCACATATCACAGTAAGACTTGATTTAAAGGCTGAAGGTATCAGATGAACCTCCAACAGTAGAAACCATGACCTCATTATGGCAAAGGTTCCATATCAGGGAAAAAAAAAAAAGTTTTCTGTGGACTGTGCTGGAAGTCCTTGTCTGCATGGCGCCTCTGAAGCTAGCTCGCTAGCTAGCCACTCCTCTTTCCTCTCTCCACAGATCATTAGCAGTCATGCTCCTGGCCTTTGAAGTCTGTGAGGTCTGCTGTGTCTGTCATAGCCATGCAAATCCAGGGGACAACCCCAGCCACCTGTTCTCAGAAACATCTGTCCGCAGACCGAGGCTTTACTCCGGCACCGCTCAGCTGCCTCGCTCAACTCTGATCCTCAAAGGGCTGGAGTATGGCAAAGAGGCTATTTTTAGGGGCTCGCTTGATATGCCAGTGCAGACCTTATGCTCTCTAATGAACATACGTTTCAGTCTGGGTGCAGGCACAAATTTGTTGCTTGGCGAGAATGTGTCTATTGCAGTGAGTTTTTATTGCTGCCTACTGAGACTGTAGAAAAGTTTCATAAGTTAGAAATGAAGCATAACTTTTGTAGATTTTATGCCTGTCTGCCTTATCATCACATTATATTTTCCTGTTATTCTGATATAATGATATAGTCTGATTTATTTTAATAGGATCTAGATGATTTTTGAATAAATAATTCACATTTAGAGACAGTAGTTGATGAAAATTACAGCCCAGTCACAATACCCCATCAACACATATCTGCTGCAATGCTTTTAATGAAATCCTTTGTAATCTACAAGACTTCTGCCCTCAGTACTGCGAGACTCCTGAATACTAGTGTCTGTCTTGGTTGATGAGGAACCAGATCAGAGCACTTCAGGTTTCTCAGGGAGGTTCAGCTGCAGAATGACGACCGCATTTGTTAAAAGTTGTAACAATTTACAAGATTTCCTTTGAAACATGTTCTGTTACTCTGGGTGTGAGAGTCGGCGTGAAACTTTGAGTAAAACACCAGTCATCTGCAAATCTGCACTCAACGCTCGGTGGCCTTGGTGGACAGATTAAGATTAGCATCACAAATTTACGAGAAGACAAATTTAGATTCAGATTTAAAATTTACAATTTTAACAAATTACTTTTTAATCTAAGGAATATCACTAAAGTCAGACCTGTTTTTAAGCCGGAAAGATACAGAAATGCACTCACACTTTTATTAATAGCCATTTCGGCTACTGACATTCTGTAAAAATTAAGAAAACTATAGCTAGAAACAAAAATAAAACAAACAAACATAAAAAAAAGGATCACATTACCCCACTGCTCAAAGCACAACACTGGCTACCTGTATCTTTTAGAATAGATTTTAAAATTGTTTTATTTTATGTTTGTAAAGCTTTGAATGATCATGCTCCTCTTCTTTCATTTTGGGTTCCAGTCAGATCACGAAGGTCCTCCACTGCCTTTCTTTTAAATGTCCTTTGTGTGTCCCGTGTGAGATGTGGGAGAGTGCCTTCTGTTTTTATGCCCCTAAACTGTGGAGCTCACTGCCTCTTAACATGAGAATGACAAGCTCTCTGTGGAGTTTTATAGGGAATGTAAAGACCTATCATTTTAATCTGGCTCTTAATTTTTAATTTTTTATTGGGTGTCCTTAGTCTTTTAAACTTCAGTCATTCTTTTTTTTCTTGGTTTTTCTGTCTTTTTTACTTCATTCTACTGATTTCCATTTATCGTCTGTGCCATTCTTGTGAATGCGGTATTTCAAATAACGTCTTGACAGAACTTCTTCAAACCTGGCTCAAATGTCCACTCAGATTCCTAAAGAATGAACTGATCAGAATTAAAAGGTCAAGGTCACTGTGACCTCACAGACATGTTTGTCCCAATAACCCGAGAATTCATATGTTGATTATACCAAAATAGTGCTAACTTCTATTCTGCCAAAGACAACACTTAATCTTTAATTAAATTCTTTCAAAATCTTCACTACGTAGATTATATGAATTTGGCAGACATGGATATAAACTGCAACTTGACTGTTTGGCTGAGACATATTATTTTATTATTGTAACTATTATTGCATGTATGCATGGAAGGTGCCATATAAATAAAGCTGAGTTAAGTTGAGTCTGTGTACTCTCATGAGGCTATCCCAGGAAATATTTGATATCTCAGCCATCCACTTGCTCTCCAACAGACAGTGGCACCTGGCAGTCGTCATGACTTCGCCACCCAGTATTCAGGAAGCGGGGCAGAGTGACGCAAGTGGCGGGCAATGCCCATCCCTCCAAAACTGCACAGTGGCTTTGCCAGTTTCCACCAAGGGACAGATTGTTTTGCATGTCGTTTTTCATGACACCGAAAATTAACCCACAGGGTACGTGCTGAGGGATGTGGGTGGAAAGCTGCCCTTTGATTGGCTGCCAACAGGACTGCATGTTTGAATACTGACTTGTAATAGGCCACCTGGGAAGTTATTGGACGGGATTGTGTGGGTCCTGGTGATTGTCCATCATGACTTTGGGCCTGAGCTGAACTAAACCAAACTTGCTCTGAAGCAAGTAAAAATAGAGAGATGTTATGATTATTTATGCCTGGCTCTCTGAGGGACCCCGAGGCTAAACTGAAAACACACACCTTTCCGGATCCATGTGGCCACACTTGGAATAAAGTACGCAGTGTAGCAGAGTTTATTGTAACGCCAACATGAGGAATACATTATTGAACAAAGGCTTGTGGAGAGGAATACAAATACCTCAATGATAATTCCCTCATCTTCCATGCAGTGTATTTTAAACAGATTACTGGCACAATTAACAAAGCCAGGCCTCGGGGGGGTTGCGTTACAACTGACCCTGCAACTACAGGACACCAAGCAGCTGTCAACAACCTACACAGAGAAATCTAATCTTCAAGAATAAAGTCTACGCTGCCAGTACACATTATATAACGTGAAATGCAAAGTAAAACAATACAAGGCGGATATAACGCAACTTTAGATTCTAGCTCAGAATCGGAGGGCTGTTGGACGTGGTGAAACATTGCCGGGACTCGGTTACAGTAGCTCGGCACTGTATGAGACTGTATGCGAAGTCTTGGGAAAGTTAGCAGCTGTGTAGCCTCTCCCTCCGCAGGGGGATGGAGATCAGTGGAGTGTGTAAGAGTAGCTGTGCATGAGGGGGAGACCTGCTGATCCAGGTGTTGAATGCTGCCTGGCACTCTGACAGCTGAAGGGAAAGAGAGAGCATACGCTTTGATGCACACCGAGATCCTTGTACGGATACATGCACATGCATAGCCTACAGGAAAACACACATGCAAAATTCCAGTGCACTCACACACAGGCAGTGTTGTGCCATATTGTTTCCACCGGATGCATGCTGCATTATCCTGCCAACCATTCATTTGGAAATGCATGAGACACAAATTCCTGTTGGGTGTTGTGCCAGGGTTTATGGCTCAACACTGTACAACTGTCCTCCGTGCCTGTGATTTGAGCCATGATGATGGGCTGAATCAAAGCTCAGGCAACACCCATTTGAAGTTAGCCTCACATCTCGGGAGCAGCAGACTGTTCTGTTGTGAGCCAATTACAACAACGTGCCTCGGCCCATTGTACATTCTCTCACAGCTCAGATCTGTGAGGAAAAACCCTCAGGCCCCGAGCTCGCTGAGCCTCTGGCCCCATCTGTAAAGAATATGACTGTAACTGCAACCAGCTTCACACCCCAGTGTTGTTTTAAAGTTGTAGCCATTTTAGAATGTCAGACTCTCTGTTTCTTAGTTTTATGGGATTACAGAACAGTCCAGTTTTGTTTCACATTAGTGCTTTGTTGAGGTATTTGTTTGACTTTTAATCAAGACCATCTTTTATACTTTTTACCAAATAATGAACCTAATTTTGTGCAGCAGTATTTAGTTTTTTTTTTTTTCTTTCTCTTTCTTTTTCTTTTCATTTTCTTATTGTTCTCAACTCCTTAGATCAGGACTCTGGAGCTCCCCTCAGACAAAGCTTGGAAAAAGGCGCCCCCCCCCCTTAGCTTATTTGCTTAGTTTTGCTCTATTCCTGGATGTCTATGGGATTATGATTATGTTATTTGATCCCATAGACACTCAACAGTTGAGCCAAGAAAGCCTAATAGTGCTGTTGGACAAAACTTCAGAGTGCACGAAATGCATAAGAAAATGTCTCTCCAAAGGCATTTATTAGTTTCCGAGTCTCAGAAAAACAGTAAAATTCCCCAAAACTATGTCTCTGGACTATCTCTGTAACCAAATCACACACACATTTAGGCTATTCCACATGATATCCTTTGGATAACTAATGTAATATTATTCACTTCCATTCACCAAGCCTCCCGTGAAACTGTTTGGAGGCCCACCTCCCACTTTGAAAACCGCTGCCTCAGACCACCTCAGGCCAGTGACCACTGATTTAAACTGAAGATTTCATCAAAGATGTTTCATGCTGTATGATATTTCTATATTGGGAAGAGCTGAAACTAACCATTATTTTTTTTTATAATCAATTGTTATGCCTCTGAGCCAGTAACAACAGTGGCAGGAGGCATTATGTTTCTGCTTTGTTCGTCTGTCCTCCTTTATTGTGAACGCAACATCTCAAAAGCACCTTCTTCGAATTTAGTACAAATGTACACTTGGACTCATGTTATTGGTTGAAGGTAATGATCCCTTTGACCTCACAGAGCAGGTTTGTGGCCTCAAATTCATACATAATTGCCAAAAAATGCATTTGATACCTGTTTATTAAATTCTTTCAAAGTTTTCACTACATATATTGCACGAGTCTGGACAGGCATAGATGTGAACTGCAACTTGAAAAGCTTGTTACAACTGTGAAGTGGAGGCAGATCATTTTCTCAGTCATTCAATTAGTCTTATGTCACGAAACAGTGGCAGGTGCATCACAGTTTCTTAAAGCCCAATGATAATGTCTGCTCTCATTGAATTTTGGCCTACTGTCTAGAAATTTTTTTTAAATTTACTATCACATAAGACAAAACAGCCATCAAGTCCTCCCAATGGAGAAGATGGAACTATTTTTGCTTTAAAATTATTCAAATAATTTATTGATTAGCAAAATAGGTGACAATGCTTGTTGATCAGCCAATCAATTAATTGACTAATTGGAGCAGTTATAATATGTTACAATAAATAACCAAAGAATATACCAAATCCCATGTTGAAGTGCATGGTGCAGTAGACTGTATATAAAGTGTGAGTTTTAACATGTAAAACTCGAGACCCAAAGTCGTTTAATTTGCTCCCGACCTTCAAAGACAAAATTCAAAAGCTTGACGGTAAATTACTCATTTGGCACCAATTATATGAAGTTCCATTATGGCCTAGTTAGCAGGCTGTGATTTAATGCCGTCCATTCTCCACACATGTATGACCACAAATGCATTGTTCTGTTTACCCTACCATTTCATTTCCAATTAAACACTAAGTCACAGGACGGTGCCTTTCACTTCAAATTATTTCCCGACTTCATTTTTGAAGTACGCAGAATGACGTTAAGCTCATTAAAGTTTGCCGTACTGGTACATTATGAATGCACTTTCATTTTCCACGTCCTCCATATTTCCACATTACGTTGTCCAGATCTTGTGAGGTGATTGTAAAGTGGGCTGTGATGTTCTCCTGAAGTGCGGGGTTACTTCCCAACTGTGAGGCCCGTGGCTCTCAGACAACCCGTCTGATGAAATCCATCTCAGGCGAGGTCATCTGCTCGCTCTGTAGTGTAATTGCAGACAAACAAAAAGGTTTTTGATTTGATTCCTTACGCCATCCAGTTGGTATGCCTCTTTGAAAAGCCGTCGCATGCGTGTGCGGCTGCTGGTAACAGTTAGGGAAATATCAGCCTTCTTCCAATCAATCGCTCAAGAAAGGGCAACAGTGATTTGTCTGCGGCCATTTTGCCTGTCAGAGATGTTTAACTTCCCTACGCATAATGGCTCTTGTACTCTGGGTAAACAGCCATTACTAGCCTGTTTATTTGGAAGGAGGGGCTCGCTGTGGATCTGACCCGGTTTTCAAATGACAACCCATACCAGAGAGATGAGGGGATGAGGGGGAGAGAGGGAGGAAGAGCAAAGGACGGAATAGAGAGGAAGACCCAATTTATTTTGAGTAATTGGCTCCACTTGAGCAAACACTCCTTGCTTGCCCAGTGGTCGTCTCAATCCAAGTCTGTGCCAACAGCAAAAACGAAAAATATCCCTTCCTGTGTTCAGCTACACAGATTAAAAGAGAATGAACTGGGCATTTTTGAGTTGGTGTACCTCCTCCACAATAATCCATTTTTATTAGTCTGGCACAGCTCTGAGAGCCTTCCCGACACTGTATGGATTTATATTTCTCAAAAACATTCTCAGATATTACTGTTTTATGAGTGAATTTGGCAGGACTAAAGGAGAATTATCCACATTAAAGTTGCTCACTTTCCTGTCAAGCCTAATTAAATTAATCATCATCTCCAGGGGTGTAAATAAAGACAGTGCAGTTGCACTGGGGCCCGTGAGGTGGCCCCGTAGCAAAGGAAGGTGAAAAGGAAAATCCATCTCCATCATGGTTTTCATTATATTTCAGGGTTGTGTGTCCATCTGTCCCAATTTTTTGAAAACAGTATCTCAAGAATTTCTTCAAACTTGGCATAAAAACCCACTTGGACTCAAGGAAGAAAAAAAATCACACACACATCTAAACGGATAAAATGATGAGGCGATGACATTTTATATCCAAAAGGTCAACTTCTCTTTGATATTATTATATTCTTTAAAAACATCTGAAGCTCTCTATCAGTCCTCTGTATTCCGTTGTAAAAATAGACTTTGAGTGAGGACAGCATATTTCTCGCTGGAAATGATTCACTGGCATCAAACATGACTATTTTGCCAAAAAATACACCTAATACCTTTTTATTAAAGTACTACATAATACATACTTGACATCTTTAGATTGGTCAAGTATAATTTAAGTTGCCTGTTTAAATAGAGCAGCTTAACGACTTAACTCAGAGAACACGATCTGGCTGCACAGCCACCTTTATTTCTTCTGTAGACAGAGAAAGGAAACACCAACTGTAACCGTGCTCAGCTTCTCTTTGACAAAAGCAAACAAATAAAGAAATGAATCAAAATCTGATAAAGCCAGCGCAGCACTTTCAGCAGTTAAGTGGAAAAACACACTCCTGATGAGAGCAGTCGCCTTGTCAAATGACGGGCTAAAAGGCAGGGAAAGTCCAGCTCTTTCATCCAACCATATTCACCTTTCATAGTCCAAGTGGCCCCAGGCGGTTTGATGGCCCCATGGTGGCCCCCTGAGCAGGACTGTCCTGCACAGGAAAGAGGAAGCCCCCTGAAACAATAAGCCTCGCCTATCGATAAGTGAGACATCTCTGGGCCTCCTGACAGATTGCACCGGGCCGGGCCAGCAGGGGCCATGGTCATCAGACGCCTGTGGGCCTGTGGGGTGATGTGTGGGTGAGGCAGGGTTACTGTTGATCCCCTGAAGGGGTGTCACTTCTGGGTCACTGTGCTAAGTTAGGAGATGTGACTCAGTGTGAGCATGTACAGTTGTGAATGTATGATGTTTGTTTGTATGTAGACTAGTGCTGCCAATCAATTAAAATATTTAATTGCGATTAATCACATGATTATCTGTAGTTAATTGTGATTAAATTGCAAATATGCTATATATAGTCCATCAGGCACAAATGAGCATATTGACCTGCTCAATTTAATTGAGGCCAAAATGCACTAAAAGCTTCAATAGAAAAGTCAGATGAAGCTTCTATGGTGAACTGCAGGCTTCAGCTTTAAAATTCCAACACCACAGAACCAGCTGTATTTTAAGAAAAGGTCATTATTTATATGCATTTATCTATTTATTTTGCATTATTATTCTTAATAATAGTTTATTTCTTTGTTAAAATATTGTCCCCTGAGGAGAAAAATCCTCACCTTTATGCAGCGGGATCATTTACATTGGCATCACTCTGACAGTTTATATCAGTGAGGATGTTTTAGACCACAGCAGACAGCAAACTGCACACCGACACACACCGAGGAGATGAAGAGGAGAGACAGAGTTTAAACCACAGAACTGTACAGTAACATCAGGATTCATCATCAGTAAAGTTTTTATATCGGCCGGTACTACAATCACTCGCTCCCCTTCCCTCCCTCCTCTCTGCAGCTCATCTCTCCTCCCTCGACGTTGTGATCAATCAGCATGAAATAATTGAATATTTAAAAGTACGCAAATCAGACTTGGAGTTCAAAATCGTGCACCACAGAAGTGTATGGTAACGTTATGATTCATGATCATAAAAAGTTTTTATATCAAGTTGACACATCCGTCCAAATTCACACGCTCCTGGGGGGGTTGAAGTCTGTCATGTGTCTGGTCTCTGTGCAGTCCTGATATTGGACGGTCTTGCGGCTGCTGCTCCCTGAGGCCCCTCAGATGTCACACACCATGTGTGACTAACACCACTCCCTCCCCTCTGAACACACCAAACATGGTCTCAAGAGTTAGATGAGGTGTTTCAACCCATTCTTATCCCAACTCATCACATACCGACATTTTCTCACCGTTCCTTGGCGTCTCATACTGATGCACAGTATATCCTTTAATGGCCCTTTGAGAAACCACCAGAAAGCCTTTTTAACACATGGTTAGTGTTGTCAAACAGTTGCAGTTTTGCTAGGACAGATTTAGGATAAGACCATGTTTGGTGTTACAAAAACTATGTTATGTATGTCACTGAAGCGACTCACAAGACAAAAGTCCCGTGATACAATGCTACGTCCAAAGCCCAATGTGATTCCTACAGTCATAGATGGGTTGACATCAGGGTTGGGCGATGTCAACCAAATTGGTATATGATGATGTCAACAGCAAAACATTGTGATGGACACTGATATCATTGCTGGGTCTAAAAGGGCTTTTGTTTTGGCACAATTTGTCCATAATTTAGTTGTGTTAAAAAAGAAAATTATAAGCATGACATAGAAATATATAATGCAATGAACAACACCAACAACTTGTGTTTATTTTTTCGCCCATATGCCAAAATTAGGCAACAACTCTATGGCAACTCTGAGGGGAAAAACTACCTCAAAATTCAGAGGACTTTTAAATCACAATTTTACAATGGTAGAGGGCTCAGAGGTCAATGGCAGCCAGCCACTGCGATAGACAATCATTTGCCCAACCCTACATTCAAATCACTAGAAAGCCTGGTGTGTCTCTTTCTGCTGCTGAAAGGATTCATGCAGATTCGTGTGAGTCTCTGAGGGGCATTGACAAGACGTACATGTGTTATGAGTTGGGACTGAAAACAGGATAGGTTTGTGCAATCTGCAAGATCGACACTAGATACCACTAAATCCTACTCACTATTCTTTTAAATGAGATCTGTCACTCAAAATATGCTCCATTATCAGGGGATATGATAGGGCATTTATGAACCAGGGTGTATTTGTTATGTGCTTTCATGGTGGTTTGTACTTAATGCATTTAAGTGAAACTATTGATTATACTATTGAACTATTTTCTAATTAATATTGATGATGTCTGATGCAGGTACTTATCTCTATCGTTTTATTTCCCAGGCCTAGTCCAAACTCATGTACATGCAAACACACACGTGCATAAGCACAGAAACAGATACTAATACTCACAATGATTTGCTCCACAGTTACAAATGAACATAAGCAGAAGTACAGTAAAATAACACACACACATGTTCTCATATACCCATCTATCCATCTGTACCACGTTTTTTTTTTTTTAATAAAAATTTCAGATGACCACCTCTCACTCTACATTTTTGGTAACCAGTCCACTCACCCTTATTGCTCTGTCCTTTAATTAGAGTTGCAATAAATGAGAAAAGGAAACGTTATTTTCTGTGGCTGCATAAAAGAGTTCCTGGGGTCAAGTGGCCATCCCCAAGGCATATTTAACAGCCAAAGTTTAAATAAAGACAAACGATTAGCCCTAACTGTTGCCTGGAAACACGGGGCGGTAAAACGTGTTCTGTAGCCGCTGATCAACAACTCTACAAACCAGGTACTCACTGGACTTTGTCCTCAAACCTTTATCTGTGTGTCCTTGTGTGAGCGCACGCTGTCTGAGGCCTGATGGGGAATTAAAAAGAGGAGCCAAGACTGCAAATTAAAACTGAAAAATTACCTCAAGACAGAAAAAGCAGGCAGGAAAAGTCGGCTGAGCAAATTCACTTTTTCTGATTCAGGGTTTAGTGTTGCAGTATTATGTGGTCATCTGGATAGTGTTTATGTAATTATTGCAGGATCAGGCACGGAGTTAAAAACTCAACATGTTGTAAGGCAGGAACACACAGTATGCATTAATCACTTCAGATGTACACCAGTAATCAGACTTGTCATCAGCCATCAACTCACAGTTGAAACTTTTCCACTTTCCATTAAATGCTAATCTCTTTTGAGTCCTCGCCACGTGTTTTTCTTCTTTGTAACTCACTGTTTTTAGGAACGTGATCAACAATCAGTTTTGACCTCTGACTGTTCATGAGAGGAAGTGGACATGAGAGGAAGCTCGCGAGAGAGAGAACTTTATTTAAAGAAATCACTGTCGCCTTGCTGTCCATACGCAGACTTCAGTTTGTCTTTTAGATTTCAGTTTGTTATTCCACTTTTTTTTTTTTTTTTAGGGAAACATGCTAATTCAGTTTCTGGTAGAGAGTTAGGTGGGAACATCATTGCACTGTCAAATCTGTCCCTTAAAAATAAGGCTACATCTAGCAACTGGTTAGCTTAGCTTAATAGTGGAAACATTTAGAGCAAATGAAATATAACGTGATACTTAGCGAGCAGTAGAAGTCCTGGTAGGCGGATTTTGTAATCGTTGAACCGAGCACAAAGACTGGAGACAGGGAGAAACAGCTAGCTTGTCTAAGCTGAGTTAACTGTCAGCTAATTGAACTTTTATAAAAGTGGTATTGATCATTTCATCAAATGCTGCAATCATGTGTTCCCTGGAAGGTCCCACTTCCCAAGTTGGAATGTAGTTCCTCTGTATTCTGGGTGTTTGTCAACTTTAAGTCATAATGTGAAAACCACATAGAAGCTACAAATTACGGTAAGGTTGTACTTATTTTTAGAGTGGGCTGAGTAGCATCCCAGTGAAGCTATCTGTTGCTATTAAAGGACGCTGAAACAATTTAAAACCTTATATTTTATCAACTTTTTATATTGCGTAAAGTGATTTTGTCCCAGACTTGTACCACTAATACCAGGAAATAATTTCTCAAACTAATGCAGGTCACTCTACCTTGTCAGCATCTAATGGTTATAAATACCATGTTTCAAATTACATATGAGGAAAAAAATGTTCAATACATGAATAAACAACAAAATGTTTCTTAACATCAACAAAGCATGTTGGTCCAGCTTGGCAGGTCATATATCGAGATTTTCACAGACTAGTGATGGTAATCATTTCCATGAGCTCACTCCTCATTTATTTTATTTAGGGAGGATTAGTAGGTTTATCTGCAAATGAAAAAGTAGGATTATCATGAGACTGATTCAAACTTAGACATCCCACCAATATAATTTCATTTCACATGTGTGGAGCACTTAATTACTCATATTGCTACCAAACAGCCAACTTCTGATTGTCAGCCCCCTAGGGCCTGTTTTTAACCTGATGGTTTGATCCGTGTCTGTCATCACATGTGTGTGTGTGTGGCAGGCGAGCAGTGTGGCTTGGATTCATTCATGAAAGAAAAGAAGGAGAAAAAATACATCGGTTGTGAATGTCAGGGTCAGTCTCTACAAGCAAATAAGTGTACTTCCCAACATGTCACTCCAGACATATTTTTACTCAGCTATTTGATAATTTGAGCTCATTTGTGGAAAAAATATATCAGATACAATTAGAAACTCTTTGAATTATAGGCAACTCCTCCTTCTCTCCCATTGAAAATCCAGAGTCTATGAATAGGAAATTATTTTAGTTTACACCTCACACTTGTGTAAGTTACATAGTGGATGATTGGCTAATTACTTATGATGTCACAAATATGTCTTCAATTCGGATTTCTTGTGAGCACAGAGAAACTGCACATGCATCAGTCTGCACAGTGGAGCTTAAACATCTGAGTAAAGAGATAATAAGTAAAACACATTTGTGAACGGCGTGGGACTTAAATGACTGAGCGGAAGATTAGCTCTCTAGTATGAACATAAAATGTAGCTAGCATAAAAAAAAAACAAAACATTTTACTGCTGCTAGCAGCCAACACAGACATGATAAACCTACAACATAACTCTTCTTTCTCTCTTCTGACTTTCAACTCCGGCCTCACAGAGCGTTCTTCACTGCTCCGCAAAGTCACATAAACATTGGTCAAAACCAGATGTCTGCTACAGCACAGAATCCCATGCAGCTATAAATCTTGACCGCCTCTATTTTGTCCTCGTTGTCAATCAAAGCCACATCCTAAGTGGGGACTCGTAACAGCATGAATCCTTCCACACTTTATACCGCCCTGTACTTCTATTCAGCAGGTTTTACTCTTCTCACTTGGTGTGTTACTGTAAAGTTAATGGGCCCACTGCAGCGTTGGCTATAGCTCTCTGAAAACACACTGCTCTTCACTTGGACAGAAAGCACGTGAACTACCAGAACCTCTGTGTTTTTCTTGGATACCAAACCGATTGTCACATTTTCTTTCCCCTCCGCGGTTAAAAGTGGGTTCTGTAAACAGACAGCGAAACGTTTGACAGTTTCTACAGGGAGATCAACTCATCAGAGCAGGTCTTATTAAAACAGGTAATAATATCAGCATAAGGATTTTGCCCCACATTTTCACAGGCCAGAGAGGAAGAGGAATGTAGGGATGGGGATGTGCTTGAAGCCCACGCACTGTATGGTGTGGTCTAACCTGTTTATAGCTTTTGGATTCTTTCCACCACATAATTTCTTGATTTCCATGGTTCAGCTTTGTCTGTGCACTGTCACTTTTGAGTGCTTACATGAACCGTTGTGGTCAACCATATTCACTTGTGCACACATACTGCAGCTCCACAGAGTTTTTATGCTATCCCTTGTCAGGATTGCTTGCAGGTTTCAACAAAAACATAGAAAAGTGCGAGAATAAAATTAAAACAAGCTGTTTTAAATTAGACAAAAAACAGAAATATGTTTTTTATTAGTCAGTAAACAAACACAACTATCCCCTAAATAGAAACAAAATGCCGAACAGTACACTATTAACACGTAACAAGCTTGTTTTATATCAAATTAGGCAAAAACTAGAATAAATCTGTTTTTTACAAGACAGTATTACAACTGTTTTTAGACCCATAAGTCTGTGCAATAACCCATAGAAAAAATATTCCTCTACCTCTAAAAGTTTGTCCTTTACCTGGTGTACTGTAAAATAAGAGGCAATCATCTTTTTAATCTATCAAGGACACGAATGAGTCAGATGAATTATTGGCTGCAGGATAATATAGTAACATAACAGCTGGATGACTTTGAAATTGTTTTTCAAATAACCAAATACCACCTCTTTTAGTCTTTTCTGAATAGGTGTGTCAGTCCATCGGTCATAAACCTCGTGTGTGTGACGATATGATTGATAGTGTTTGGGCCTGCTGGGCTGTAAAAATCTCCAGTCCAATGATATCACTGCATTCTGGGTCCAGGGCTCCCAGTGTGAATGTTGACACGGGCTCCGTGCCAGAATGCTGTCGGCTTCTCGGGACACCCTTGTCTCTTTCCTCAACAGGCCCGGGGGGCTGAAGTGCGCCATTTCCTTTGGCAAAACAGATAAACCGCAGGGTGATGTCACCCTGTAGACATCACACAGAGAGAACTGACATCAATGAATGGCAGAGGGGAATCCTCGCTGAGCTCTGCAGAATGACATCAAGTCCCACTGCGTGAAAGGTGCCCCAGGTTCAGATAAACAAGCGCTACAATGCTGGTAGAAACCGTCTGCACCTCACGTGTTTACTGTTATTGCTGAGGTTTGATGGATCTAAGATCATGTGATGATGGAAACCTAATTGCTTGAGCATGTTTAAAGCTGCTCTGATTTCAATATTCTTACAGTAACAATGGATACAATTGAGCCTGACGGATACAGGATTTTGGGGGGTGATGCAGATTTCAGGGAGTAAAAAAAATGTTTACACCGATATATTGGTCGATATTCTTTATACAGTATATGGAATATATACATAAACACAGTTGTGTTTTGTAAAAAAAAGTTTTCATATCGGCACTTAATTTATAATAAGGGGACATCCTTATATATCTGTCGGACTCTAGGATAAAATGACTATATAGTGACTATAGTTAGTTTTAATGGAAGTCTAACACTTAATAATAATAATAATAAATAAAACTGAAACATAGTGTATAAGTATATTATATTATCAGCTCCAATTATTTTATTTTTAATGAATTAGTTTCACCAAGATAATAACGTAATAACTTATTACATTATGTGCAAAACTTTATGACATTTTTGATCAGTTGTTATATAATGGACCGTTGGGTTGTTGCATTAATAATGGAAAAATTATGGCAGTTATAGTCTTGACACTATTGGCTGTTACGGGTTACTTGGAGTGAAAGATTCAAAAATAAGAAGACAAAGAGGCGTGTGGTTTCTGCTATCAAACAAACTATCATCGCCTTGTATCCAAGGGCGTACACTTTAACATGCTTTTACTTTAATTTTAAATTTAATTAAAGACCTGCAGCCCTCCCAGATTTGTATCAAAGTAAACCTCCCTCTACCACAACTGCCAACCTCTGCTCATACACAAGATCTTAACTTTTCCTTTTGAATTTTATACCAAGAGTCAAACTTGCTCAGTCATGTTTTGTGATAAAACCGATGTGCACCGGGGCTCCTCTGTGGCCCCTGGGGCCTGATGGCAGTCAGGTCGCCTTTCCCCTCATCGCTCTTGCCTTGTCTTCAAGCTTCCTTCAGGAGCTGCCGCTCAATACTTCCTGACATCAGATCAAAGTGGGACACACCGGACCTTCTCCTTTCTCCCAGAGCCTGGCTATACTTGTTTTTGGAGCCGCACCATCACCCTCCTCCTCCTCCTCCTCCGGCAGTGATCTAATCTGGCCAGTGCTGATTCTGGGGGTGCAACGGTGGGTTTGAGCGCCAACACGTACATTGCACATTTCCCTGATGAAAACTGCAACTCAACACTGGCTGTGACACACTCTGAGAGAAGACATGGGATGTCTGCACCCTGCGGTGATTTCTTTGAGGGAGAAAACAAAAGTACGTGTGTCTGAGTGCATATTTGTCTGTGTGTGTGTGCGGAGGAGGCGACGGCAAGGGACGGACTGGAAGAAATATACATAACTAAACATCTTCAGGTACACAGAGAAATAAGCAAGATTCAAATCCAGGCGAGGACCATCAAAGAGTGGTTCCAGGATGTCAGAGGGGGTGAAAGGAGGAAGAGGGAGGAGGAGGAGGAGGAGGAGGAGGGCTGGAGGGGTTTCTGAAAGCCTCCCTGGTCGCACAGAGCGAGAGCTTGACCTGAAAAGAAGGAGACTCGCCTTTCAAGGATGAAAGGGTGGCAACGCTGAAAGTCAACTCAGGTATTCACGCACTGCCTCGAGTCGAAAGAATGAGTCAGCATGATGTTTGCAGCAAAATTCAAAGCAGGACGGAAGGGGGGGTCTGCCTCCAGTCATGTGTTTTAATTAAAAAAGCAGGACAAGCATGCTTTAGGTCTTGCTATGTCCGTGTATTTCTGCAAAACACAGCCAAGGGAGCCTGTCTTTGAGTGAGTTTCTTATCCTGAAGTACCTACACTCAGAAATAAGAGTTCTGAAAGGGTTTTTCATGAAGGGCTGAAGTTATATGCAGAAACATTTGCTTCTGGAGAACCCCTTTGTTTAAACAAAGGGTTTGTCAGGGTTTCTTTGTAAGACAGAAGGTTTGATTAAGAAGGTTTGAAGAACTCCATCAACAGTTCATCAAGTTTGTTTTTTGTATCATTATATAAACGGGTTCTTGGTAGAACCCTCTGGGTGGGTTCTCGATAAAACCATTGGAATATAAATTGGTTCTCTTTGGAGCTACTTCAGTCAGGGCTTTTCCACCAAATTGGAACTGGCCCCATTTCAGTTCAAGCACCTAATTTGGAACTGTTCTGAGCATTATCACCAAATATAGTTGTTTTTTTCCCTTGGGAACCGAAGTGGGTGTGTCATATTCTACTGGTGGAAGCATGGGCTGGTTCACTAGGTAGTACCAAGGTTCCAGAACTGGCGCTAATTTGGTGGAAAAGGGCCCAGTGTGTTGTAGATAAAACCCTTGGAATATGAAAGGTTCTCAGTAGAACCTCCTGGGTGGGTTCTTGTTGGCACCCCTAGATTATAAAGACTCTGGATAGAACCTTGATAGAAGAGGTTCCAAGTGGAACTTTTGTAAAAGGTCCATCCCAGAAACTAAAAAGTGTTCTCCTTTGGAGACAAGCTGAAGAACTCTTTATGGTTCTAGTTACCATTTTTATTTCTAAGAGCATATCTCAGCCTGCATGGCCTGGTCTTTGCTCTGCTTCTGCTTCTCTCAACACCTCCAGCGCAGAACCCACATCACACCGTGTCCATCTTGTGCACTCACTGAGAACAAAGAGAAGCAGGAGACAAACAGCATCAGCTTTAATTTTTCATTTTAAAAGCAGCAATCTGCAGGAGAGTGAAGGGTTCCCGGAATGTGCCTCTCTGTTTTGATATCTCTCAATAAAACGGTAATGATATGCTCCCTCCATCTGGATCCAGTTGCCAGTCTGCGCCAGAGGTAGACGTGTCAGTTGTTATTATTATTTCCCCTCTGATGTTTGGGTCTGGTCGCAGATGAAGGAAGGTCACTTGGCATACCTTGCGTGCTCGCCTGTAATTATGGAGTCACTTGTTGAAGGTCACCTAATATGGCTTCACAGGGCAACACGTTGCTACGCAGGGTAAATATTCCACAAAGAAAAAATCAGCTCTCACCACCAACACATTCCAAAAAAAGTACAATTTATATTTTTTGAATGAGGTTGTTTTTGATTGATTTATTTATTTGTTCTATAAATACATGCTAATGGCTGCAACTAATGATCATTTTCACTGTGTATTAATCTGTCAGTTATTTTCTTTATCAACCGATTAGTTGTTTTGTCCATGAAATGTCAGAAAAAGGGTTCTTACTGGTGCTGGAAATCCTTCAGAATACTTGAATTTTCTTGTGGTGTTTTCAAGGTTTGAAAAGCACTTGGATTTTGGACAACGTGCTTGAAACTGCGTGTAATCACAGTATAATCACATTGCTTTTGTAATAAATCTGCTATTTGACTGTGTAGTTTGCTTTTTAGATTTAAAAAAATGTTGAAGAAAGCCTCTCCAACTTTACTTACCACTCTGAGTCTGCAGAAGGTATTGTCAAGCTGTAGTAGGGAATTTGAAGAAGCTGGAATCAGAGATTTTTTTTTACTTATTTTCCTTTAATTAATTAATCAAACTCATTAATTAATTAAAATAAAATAATTCTTTATTAATCCCACAATGGGGAAATCTGCACAGTAACAACAGCAAAAGGGAATAGCATAACAACAGAAGCAACAATAAAAAAGTCAAGATATTAAGTAAACAATTAAGAGCAAGAAATAAAAGAGAAGTTAACAAGATATAGACAAGATTCTATAAAATGATGAGAACAAGAAACAGACTCAGTTGCATGTAGTTTTGATTCACAGTTTAATATAAAATAATGTTGCAGCTGAGTGAAAAATAGCAAAATACTTGGCGACTAATTTAATAGTTGACAACTTATTGATTAATTGAATAATTGTTGCAACTCTACATGAGAACACAGAGAGGGAAATTGTGAGATGCTGTTTAAAGAACACTTCCACCAAAAAAAGCAATCATCCAAAAAGGACATAAATGACACATTATTACAATGTTTTGTTTGTTAATGTATGCATTCATGCATTGTTTCTGATGAAGCCTGCATAATTACATGTTGGGTGTCGGCCATATTTGCTTGTCAGAGTCCGTTCTCCGAGGAGAAGATGCACTCAGCAGGAGAGGCATATTCGAGTGACAAGGCTGTCTGCCAGCCTGCTAACCTCATGATTGTTTCCAGACAAGTGTAGTTGCCCTCTGGACAGCACGCCTCTCAGTTCTAGAATAATGGCCAATTACCAGGAGGCAGTTTGTTGAAAGGATGCAGCCAGGAACTACATCTGCCTTCAAACAGCCCTCAGATCCAAACATATGCTGTGGAACAAACTACCTTCAGAGATGAAATGCATTCAAAAGAACCAAAAGTGCCTTCAGAGCATCACGTGACTGCTGAGAAATGCCTGACTGACATGAGAACTGATTTATTTTTTTTTTCACCAAATATTGTTTACTAGATTGGAGAAAAGGTCGATGAAAGCTTGTGGACAGAAGTGACATGTGGTGTGTGTATATAATTCACTGCACTCAGTTTTTATCTTTGTCTCAGTTTAGGCCAGAGGTCTGAAATCAAACGTGGCGTTTGACCAGTAAACATAACAATGTGGCTCGACACACACACAAAGTGAAATTTAAAGTTGCATCCATAAATGACACATCAAGGATGCAGCAATGAAAACATGTATCAAACTTCTCAAAGCCACCAGCCAGCGGTGCTTTTTTTGGATTGTTTGACGCCCAGAAACTTTGCACTCATAACAGTCAGCATGGAAGCTGATGTGACGTTTCACACTGCAGTCCTCGCCTGCACCTGCGGTCCTTTCAACAGGCTTCAGCAAAGCCAAAAAGAAATCATTTCCGGGAACCAACAGGGGTTCCAACCGGCTTCTTTTGTCACTGTGTCAGCACCAACAGCTCAACATATCGCCCGACGCAGACCTGCTGCTTTTACAACCACCCTGAAAGCACAAGATGGTGTCGGAACCAGAAAAATATTAGAGCAGGATATCTGAAGAGGAAAAAAAAAATCCTCCTTCAGCCCTGTACTCTGGTTAAGTGGTCACTGTTGGAGCACCAAGTGTCCGCCAGATGTTTTCCTGATCCTTTGATATATTTACAGATTTTCTGGAAACTATCAAAAAACAGAACAAGCACATGCAAACAGCTCAAACTTGCGTAAAGTGTAGTCCTTTCCAACAATCCACCCACCATACCTTAAAAAAGTGAAAGAAGAAGAAAGTGACTGAAAAATTATCAAAGGGACAGTTCACCCCCCAAATCAGAAATACATATTTTCCTCTGGCCTAGTGATATTCATCCATCTAGATAATTTTGGTGTGAGTTGCAGAGTTTTGAGATTTCTGCCTTCTCTCCACTATGATGGAACTGATGGCATTAGTCCTGCGGTGCTCAAAGTGCCAAAAACACATTTAAAAAACTCAGCAGCAGTGTCTCTTTCCAGAAATCATGACCCAGTTGCTCAAAATAATCCAGACCTTGTTGTGAGCAGTTTCATGTAGGAACTCTTTTCTTTCTGCAGTAGAATCTACTGGAAATACTTTAGAATCAGAACTATTTTCTTTCTAATGGAAAGAAAGTAGTTCCTACAAGAAACTGCTCACAACAAGCTCTGTAAATTATTTTGAGCAACAGTGGCATGAATTTTGGGAAGAGATGCTGGTTTGAATACTTCAAATGTATTTCTTTTGGTACTTTTGGCAAGACAAGCTGGGTGTAGTCTAGCTCTATTGTATTGGGGAAATGTCTGACATTTCTATCGTTGATATCTCTGCAACTGAGAGTAAAAAAATGTACATAGGATTTTTGATATTGCAAGATAAAAGTATGAAAGCATGCTGAAATTTAACTGATAGTGTAGGGACAAAATAATCACAGACTTAGTAAAATAAGTGAATTAAAAATACAGTTGAAAAAAAAAAATAGTAATTATAATAGTAATAGTGCATAACCCTACCAATACCTCACCATGTGAGATAACAGTAATGTTGCAAATAATAAGACAACTGTAAAGCTTGACCACAATATATTTTCCTCTTCAAACATCTGTTTTTTTTGTCTTTTATATGTGATTATGCAAAACACTCACAGTTTCAGACTAAACAACAAGCTATATGACGTCTAACCTGGTCGTTTTATTAGCCTGTGTGTTATGAAGATGACATGCAATGCTGCGTATCTGGTGTCAGCTCGACCCCATGCCGTCAACACAGCTGCTTCCTCTTATGGCTGATACAGAGCAGGTGGAGACATGATCGGCTGGCGGCCAGATATTGACCTATCAATCATTATAGTGTAACAACTGTTAATCTTTTTCTCTTAAAGACATGGCATGTATACTACCCAATGTACATAGTTTATAAATAAAAAATGATTTAGGCCTATTTATCCTGTAATTTCTAACCCTTTTTTGTATGTGTGTCAAAGGCTGTAACAAACAGGAGCAAATGGAAACCCTTACTAATAAACTTATACAGATACAGATAGACAGACAGACAGATACTGATACAGATAAATATATATATTTAAAGATTTTCACATTTTGACCTACCACATAAAATATGTTGGTTGAAATCACACTCTTGAATTTGGAAGCTTTTATTAAAATAGGTATTAGCAAACAGGTGGCTAAATGAGACTACAGAGGCTGTCACAGTAACTGGAATTTTGAAATGCACCGTCAATGCAACACATTGAGAACATTAAATACCGTCACGCCAAACACCAGTCACTTAGTGGCGGTGACGATGAAGTCATGAGACTGTGGTGTAGTTCACTTATAGCCTAACATTGGGTCTTTACTTCTACCAATAAAATTTGTGCTTCAAAAATGATAAAATTGGTGCTCATTTGTGAATTTTATCGTAAAAAATCTGTAAATATTGTAAACTTTTGTTTGCCGCAGAGATTATTTTCTTCTCTAATCCAAAATCTAGTGGAAAAATCCTGTTTTCCTGCTTTTTATTGAGGGAACCACATCAATGCTAACTTCCCAGTTGATCTACAAAACTAGTCATGGCTGCAGCCCTCTATTACCACCACTTCTGCTTCCTACACATTTCTATCAGAAAATTATAAATTATAAATTATCCACAATTATGTGTCTGACTTCATGAAAGAGAGACTTATTGTTTTTTTTCTGTCTTTAACCTTGCCAAAATAAAGTCACCTTTTTTTCAAATCCAACCACCCTAACTGTGGTAAGAGTTTGATCTCATTGCCACCAGCACTTTCAAAATCTGTGTCATGTGAAACCATTACATCCATCTGGAAGCTGCGGAGAACCTCAAAATATTTTTCCATGTTTTAGATGGAACTTTTCCACATTCATAATATCTGCAATTTTCTTCTCTCGCAGCCCTGCCTACGTGCTCCTTTTTACCACAAATTTGGACAAATTAGGACTCTCCTTTAATCTCTTGATTAGGTGCTGTTGTGATAGTGGATATCCGTGGAGGATGAAGATTGATTGACTCCTCTGATGCAGTCGTGAGAATCCAAACAGTCCCATTTCCCCTGGTGATGTCACAGCGTTGAAACCAGGTGCAGAGGCCACTGAGTGCATCAGAGAGGCCCACTGTAATTCAACGCACACTTTACAGCTAGTCAACATGGCTCAATATGATCCTTTAGTGTTTCTTAACAGCATTAAGTTAAATTCCTCGAGATCATATGTTTCGAATTCAGACAGCTCCCATTTCAATCATCTAATTGAGCCTGCACCTTTCATTGAGGATTTTGGTTCCTCTATTTATGAAAATAATGGGCCGCCAAGTCTTCAGAATTTTGAAATGGAGCAATGGGGCCTGGGGGCAAATTTAAACCTCCACCTTCCCATGCACGTGTTGCTTTGGTCCTTTGATGATTTTCCACAGCTATTGCTGCATCCCTACAGGAACTCAGAAAATAGAAACATCAGCTAACACAGGCAGCATCCTGTTTGTCTGCCTTTGCTAAGATCCTGTTTCTAGGTTTCATGTTGCTGTTTTTGATTGAAATGTAGCTACACAGGAATCATATAATCCCAGTTCTACTAAACGTACATCTGTTTCTAGCAAATTTCTAGGAATGAAAATCTCAAGCAACCAGACAGTCGCTAGTGTGGCGAGAGTGACGAGATCCCTCACTGGTTTCTCAACAAGCAACACTGCTAACTACTGTATTGTACTAAAAACTAATGTGTTATAGAGCTGCAACGTGGTAGGTTTTAAATTTGCAGGCTCTGGATGAAATTCATTTTCTGCACAGACATTGTGGCATTTGAAGGCTTTGGTAGCACGGTACTCCTGGTTGAATGATCAGCAAAAATGACTTTTAAAAAAAAAGTCAGAGATTCAAGCCTGTGTATGTAAGCACAATCCTCTTGTGTATGCAGCCATGCAAAGGCTAAAGTTCATGCTTTGTTGAAATCTGGACGATACATCCAGCATTTAAAATAAGCTCACTTTTGGGTTTTTGGTCAATTGGATTGGATGAATTCAGCAACTGTCGTACAATGTTTTGTACCTAACTGCATCAGCAAAGTATTCTGAAGTTGCTACGAGCATATATTTCTGATTCTTGCTTCTGACTGGCTTCTTCTGCATTGCAAAAGCACTGTGTAATGAGATGTCATATCAATAGGAGTGTGAATAGATGAACTTCAATGATTGCAGACAAATAACACTTCCTTTAATACTTGTGAAAACACAGTGGTTGAAGAAGCGGGCAAGCGTACGGCTCATGGCTCCTTTTTTTTCCCCTGTATTTTTGTGTATAATTTGTTTATGCCACCATGTAAGGTGGCACGGAAAACTGAAGTTGGTCACCAGAATTAAACAACAAAAAAAAACAAATCCATGATATTTCGAAAATAAAGTAGAAATTACTAGTACCAATGGCCTATAATATAAATCTATAGTATCACTGAATTATTCAGAGGTGCCTGTGGCTCAGCACTAATTTCAGGGTTGGCAGGTTGATCCATGGCTCCTCCCATCCACATGTTCTCGAGGAAGACACTGAACCCAAATTGCTCCCAAAGGTTAGGCTGGTAGTACGCCATCAGCGTTTGAGTGAGTGTATGAATGTGTGAATGGAAAGCAAATTATGAAGAGCTTTGGATAAAAATGAGATATAAATGCAGTCCATTACCGAGGTTACTCCCATGCTTCAAATGACTGGTCCATTATTTTTTGCTTTTGTTTTTTTTTTTTTTTTTTTTTACAGGGTTTTATATCATTTTGTAGCTTTCCAGTAGTGTTCCTTAACTATTTGAATCCAAACAATCAGATTTATGTTTTACTGTCAAAATGCTTTTTTTTCCCCAAGCCCTTTTAAAGGTGTTTCCACATGAACTGATGCAGGTTTCTGCATGATGACTTTGCTATGAGCCCTTTCGCTTGAGGGAGGGGAAAGAATAAGTGCCATACCCTATGTCATCGCTTTCTGCTAACTGCTGAGTGGGAGTTTCCATTTGAAAAACACAGAAAAGAACGCGGATGGAGTCGCCATTTAATGCTGCAGAAAATTGCTTTTGATACCTGCTGCTCCTCCCACATCTCAACTCTAAACTTTACTTTGTGGTATCGAGTAGTATAAGCAGGATAATGCTCCTGACCTGTGCAATGATGTAAAATAACCAAAGTGAAAATTAGCTTCTGCCTTGTGCATTAATTTTAAATAAATGCATGGCTTGTTATTGGTTATCCATTAGTATCTGTACACTTATCATAGCAGAGGTATTGAGGGGAGAGTGGGGATCTGCAACTGGACTGCTGTCCTGCTGTCTACAAAAGTCCACAAGTGCAGTTTATAATAATGTAGAATCTAGAATCTGGTATTTAACTGGCATATACTTGAATATAGATGCCTCCACCCACATTGCTACCTCTGTTCATTGTTGTCAGGGGAATTGTTTACCTGCACCACAGTGTTGCTATGTCTGGACTCTATAAGGCTGCTCGGCGCTGAATTAAAGATGCAGGAGCTCTGGCCTGCGAGGCAGCAGGGTGTAACTGTATACTCCCCCCACTGCTGTGGCTCTATCAATCAAACCTCAGACTGGCTGACCCTCTGATGGGATAAATGATTCCAAATCTGACTAAAGCCGTTGCTTTGGCACTGGGGTATAAATCTTGGACTTTAATTTAATAATGCAAGCTCAGAGGGGAGAGGCACCTGGATTGCGATTGGTCTGGGGGAAGGGAGTCACAGAGGGGAGTCCTTGGGTACTATTTTCTCTTCGGCAGCCCCTGGTAGCCGTCTGCCTGCATTTCTAATACAGCGTGGTCGCTCTCAGTGAAAGCTAGTGATAAACATGTTTAATCTTTTAAATCACTCCCCTCCTACCTGAGCTCTTCCTGCCTCTCTTTCTCTATTCCGTCCTCTTAATCTGTCCACCGCTGAAAGTTCAAAGGGTTATGTTTCTGTTTTACAGGCTTCTGATTCATCTCTTCTTTAATGTGCAGTGTTGGTGGGGGAGGCAGGGAGAAAACAGGAGTGATGGGGTGAGCCGAGGCATTTATTCGATATAACTACCATAATACTTCTCGCAGGCTCAGATCTGGTTTCTCCTTGGCTGGTTTCAATTCAGTGGCCAGTAATCACCATTCCTGAGTAGTTTCCACTTTATGTCCTGCTGTCCTCTGCTCTTCAGCCAGCAACAGCAGGTAATCTCATGAAAAAACCTTTGAAAAACATATGATAGAGAAGAAACAGGACAAGTTTTTGCTTCTTTATGTAGAAATCCTTAGGTATTGAAGGTCTGACAGTGTTGAATTTAAGTTTAAGCATTCTTTTGAAAGATAAAATTAAATGGATAGTTTGGATTATTTTAATTGTTTATTCTTTTTGAGGTATTGATAGTGTATTAACTATAGTAGATGCCAGTCAGCAAGCCTCTAGTTTGGAGAGACAGATGTCCACCAACAAAAAAAAGAATCAATCAATCAATGAAATGTAGACCATATTTAGAATATTTTTACCACTTTACTTTGCCGACAGCCAGCCTTTTCTCATAGGAAGCCAGTGTTATATGAGCCAGTTGTTATTCTCTACCAAATAACCAAACTCCATAGGTAAAATCAGCAATTTTACCTTGAAGAACAGCTGCTGCACTACAGCTGCCTCTGCCTGTTTTATCCAATTTGTTTGTGTGAATGTGTGGCTTGTGTGTTTTAAAAGGATGGTTCAGATTCACCAGAGTCACACAGTAACACAAACAAATTAACAGATTGAGGCAGCTGTAAGCCAGCAACCTCCATGTTTTGTGAGGTAAAATGACTGATTTTACATATGGAGTTTGGTTAGTTTGGAGAGAGTGATGTTTGTCTTAAATAATGGCAGTTTTCTACCAGAAAAGGCTGCCAGACTGCAAAGCAATACAGTGAAAACAGTCTAAATATAGCATAAACTTAAACTACTATTGATTTTCTTTTAGGTGGACCTGGCTAAAATACTTTTTGCTGGCCCCGCTCACAGCAGTTCATAGCTTCCATGCTAGCACTTCTCTGTGTTGAACGGTAGCTGTAGCTAATACACAGACTGATGAGAAGTACCTCATACAACCCTGCATCAAATAATCTGAACTATTCCTTTAAAGAATGCAACACAACAAATGGATGTCACAGCAGAGGGGGGTTAGCTTTTGTCTATTGATACTCCGACAGTAGTAATCAGTGCTTGGGGATGGAACTAACTGCTCCCATATGTTGGGGGTTTGTATTGGAGTGAGGCACACGTGCAGCTCCACAAATGACAGTCTCGGGGAGCATTTCGGTAATGGAAACACATGTAGCGTCCCTCTGATGGTCAGGTGTGGGGCAGCGCTCCTTTATTTAGAAATGTTTTACATGGAAAGGAGCCTTACCTTCAAGGAACAGCTCATCTTTGTGGTATCCCGGGGATTTGTTTGCCGTTTGCCACGTGTTATTACAAATTGAGAACTTTGACAAAACACAGAGCTCGGTTTTGGTGTATTTTGATCCTTCCTTTTTCTTGGTTGGAGTCAGTGGTTTGTAAGCTACATTGCCTGTCTTTTGTCTGCTTTAGTTTCCCGAAAAGCAGAATTTAGAAGCATACTGTAAAACCCTGTGAGTTGAAAAGGGGTTTTTGGGTCTTTGAGATGAGACCATCCATTTGTAAAACTGTTGAGTGATGAAAACTCTGCTCTGATCACTGGTCACTTGTTCGTCACTTAACGAGACCCTCAATCTTCAGGCCCTTTCATCACTCCTTAGGAAGTTAACCGACCATCACAGCACATACTGGCCTGCCTGAGCATATGCGTGTCCTCATGTGCATCAGACACACTGGTGGGTGGTTAAGTGAGACCTAATGGATCATTGCTCTCTCAGCTGTTGTCCTCTTGTTTTATTTGGAAATCGGGCAAGGATGACCTCATCTCCGTTGACTTCTTCTAGGTTGTAAGGCTGTATGGAGCCCTTCTGTCCTCTCATTTGTTTTCCCATACACAGAGGTCGTACAGTGTGTGAGCATTCAGATGCCTGCGGAGTGACCCTGGACTAGTGGCCAATTAACACGTCACACAACACTGCTAGTTTCACTGAGGGAAATGATCACAGAGGACGGTAAAGTGACGCCCTGTAGTGCCAGCCCCTCTGAAAACTTCTAAGGAAACGGAAACGTGTAATAGCTGCAACAATGCGCATTGTTTTTCACAAATAGGGGAGAGAAAAGCAATCGACCACATACGTAAAATCATAATTTCCTGTGGGCAGTGAAGTATAGAGACCTGTCAAGCGAACATTGAGGAGAATGATGCAAGGCTGTATTTGCTAGTTATGCAGTGAAAAACAGAAAGCAGAATAAGTGGATGGATGGAGCTCCCACGTCTGAAAACTGATGCCATTGCATTAGTTCCTTTAACCTGCATTGTTTGTAATGGCCAGCATGTAATGACCTTACTTCTCACTGGTTTATTATCTCAGTAAACCATTTTCTGCTAAGTTTATGGTCTCAATCGCTAGTCTTATCCAATACAGCATGATCCTTTTTCAGATTTTACACTGCAACATGTCTTTTTAACAATTGTTTAGGCTATGAATGCCCATTAAGGGACTTGTGTTGGAAATTAGCTTCATCTATAAACCTATGTGCATCGTAGTGCTCATACACATGTTAATGCCTTTTTTTCTGTACTTGTCCCTTAAACTAAACTAAACATTCTTAGTGAATCCATGCAGTGCAACACCCAACAGCATTGATCAAATATGGACCAAGATTCAAGATATTTTATTGCTTAAAATGTTTTCACAAACATGTTTTAGTGTGCTCTTTAATTTCAATACAAGAAAGATTGTTTCCAGTTTCCCAGGGAGCCTCCCAATAGAAATAGGCAATACTACATTGCCTATTTCTTGCTTAAAGTGTTTCCAGGAACATATTTTAATGTATATTTGTAATATAGGAAAGATCATCATCAGGCAAGCCGCCATTATTTTATGCTGCATGTACCAACCAGAACCAAACACTGCCCAAGCTGCAGTATGTAACGCACCAGCGCATTCTCTGGTTACATGAAAACAAGATGGCAATCCCCACAATGCCAAACTTGAGACTTCAAATGGTAGTCCCCAAATTAATGGGTGACGTCTCTGTGGCTCCGTCCACTTTTTCTAATGTCTATGGCTAAAAAGAGAGAAAACACTTAACTACCCTGAGGACATTTCTCAGTTTGTTTGTTTGGTAGCAACTGTGCATCACACGCATTGCATGCATCACAGCCAGTCATGAAAAGCCACCACTGCTTTGTGGGAGCTGAGTAAAATGACCCATGTAGCGCCCAGTGGTTAACCCAGATGACTTTTTTGCAGGCAAGTGAGGAAACAGAGAAACAGATCCACTCCAGAATAGAGGCTAAACTGTAGGCACTGGTCTCAGTCTCCATTACATCCAGTTTTGTCCACAGATATTGTAGATTGGAAACAAATCTTAAAAAATCGCACAAGGATAAATCATGCAATCCCTTGTGACAACAAAATGAAATACACAGTAACCTGTCATGTTTATATATTTCTATGGTGCACAGTTTTGGACAAAGTGGCATCAGGAATAACTATTAAGATATTCAACAGGAACAAACAATAAAACATTCACTTAACCTCATGGTTTTCTACTAAAAGTCCAAGGTTAGGTTTCTTTAAAGTAGGTCAAAGAGTGGAACTTGAACTCAGGTTCACTATATGAGCTTTAGCTTTACTCATAAAATCTAAATGCAATCCTGCCAGGATCTTGCCCCCGCATTGGCTTGACAAACTCAGGGAGGGTTTAAAAATGACAGCAGTGTTACTTACCAGAGCAACGGTCGAAAAATCTAAATGAGGGCTGTAAAAATAACGAAATGCTAGGTGTCATCCTTTGGAGCAAGAGTACATATTTCACAATGACTGTTAGGGAATCACAGGACAGAAACCAGTTAAAATGTGGAGGTCCAGAATACACTATGAGGCCCATTAGTGGCTCAGCCGAGGTATCTGGTGTCTCATGCATTCATGAGGATCTGTGTGTGGTTATTTATGCAAGCTTTCTCAGAGAAGACACAACCAAAGCATACATTTCAAAGGCTTTCTCCCTAGTGGACTCATGTCTCTCTGAGTTTCTTGGAGAGAATATGCAGGTTTGGCTGGAAGGCGGATATAAGAATGCTGTGCATACTTGAAACAGACTAGAGATTAGCTAACCTCTTTGATGACCACAAAGGAAGAAAAACAAGAACTAGAGGCGAGAGTCAGTCTGAGGGAGGAGTGCAGAAAAGGTTGAAGTTCTAAACATGCATGAAAATGCAGAGGATAATTTTGATTTTACTTGATTAGTTATCCAACCTTGCAGTGAATAATGGCAGCCATAGTTGAAGGACTGTGTGTGTGTGTGCATAACATCAGGGAAACATCTTTTACAACATTTAACAGGTAAACGTTCTGGCTCGACTTCATCAATTTTCACACACACTCGTATCATATAATCAAACTTGAAGAGTGCATTCAGCAGAATGCAGATCTGCTAGGCAACAGATGATGAAGCACCTGCTGCAGTGCCTCCACAACTGCCAGATGAAACCAGCAGAGCAATATTCTGAATACAGGTTTAGTGTAAAGGTATTGTACTCAAGCATTGTGGGTTCAGCTATAAATGTAATAAGGGAACAATAAACTGAAGGATAAGTCCAAACGTATCATTCTAAATACTGTTATTTACTTAGAATATTACAGGCAGCCAATGTTACTTTCTAACAATGTAAGGTAGATATAGAAATATAAATATAAATCTATCTTTTTGGGGAAAGTCACAAAAGCTGAATCTAGGGCTGGGCAAGATTATTATTTCATCATATTGTGTCATATTGTACATATCAGCATAAGTGTCTTTTCCTGGTTTAAAAGGCTGTATTACAGTAAAGTGATTCCATTTTCTGAACTGACAAGACTGTTCTAGCTGCTCTATTATTTGCCTTCAAAATAAGTCAAGTTTTATTTATAAACATTTAAAAACAACCAAAATAAATAAATAAATAAAAATAATTTGATCTTGTCCATATAATCTAGCCCTAATACAACAAATATATATATATATATATATATATATATTTTTTACCTTAGTCATTTTCACCCTTTGAAGTACACAATATGTATGCATCAGTCACGACCTTAATGATCATCGATATTGACCCATATGAAACTTCACTCTTGTGATAGATTATTTAGCTATATCTTCCAGGCCTAGCTGAATCTCTAAAAACCCTTCAACACTCCAATCTGGCGACCATGCAGACTCATAGCGAATATAGTGGTAAAGCTAACAAAACAAGGACTTATTCATCTGGCATTGTGCCTAACTTTAGTGGATCAGAATATATCGGGTATAGAATTAATCTGAAGATGTTCTGATTCAAGATGAAAGTAAAATTTTCCATGGATGGCAGTTTTTGAGCCATGCCAAAATGTGGCCAGTGACATACTAGGTAAGCCTTGTTTTTAGCCAAGGGGTTGTTGATGACTTGCAGCACTCACTGGTCACTGGTCAAATTGCGACTCACCACAACCACAAGTTCTCCTCGAGCTTAGAGTCATAAATGTGCACAAAAAATATTAGGCTGTTTGGTCCAACAGTATGCAGTATTAGCCCCAGCGACCTATTGCACTCTAATGTCATTTGTGCTTATATATCAGGGTTGTTGTAATGACCATTCGGTAACTTCAAAGTTCAAAGATTTAGCAGCCATCAGCAACCATTTGACAAAATGTGAAGGTGTCCTTGAGGAAAACACTCCACTCCCACTTGTTCGCTCTTTTGCTTTACTATCACAGTGGAACTTAAAGCAGGAAAACCAGAAGCTCTAACATATAACTAATGTTGAAGTCTTTATTTGGTTTGGGCCTTGTTCAGCCTCCTAAGGAGACTTAGGGGTCCAGCTAATCCCTGGGACGCATTCCCTCCGACACACTCATCCGCTCCAGTCTCCCCACCACCACCACCAACTCCCGCCCCACCAACAGGACATTCGGTCTGTCTGTGGTCTTCGCCTTAGCACACATTAGCGGAGGAGAGACTTTATCTGCCCACCTTTTCCATAGCTTATCATACCAAGACACGAAAGGAATCATTTAGCTCCTTTCCTCTGCAGGGGCTCTGTGTACACATATCCATATATTTCCACACCATACCACCTTAGGCTTTTTTTATCCTTGGCTGCCCTCAAAATTCTAAAAAAGACAGAGCTTGAGCCAAGTTCTGTATCTGGACAGACTCAGATTTGATGGAGACCAGGACGCTGTAGCTTGGGGTAAAAGTTAGCACATTAGCCATCAGGGGAACGGTGTCTGTATACACGTTTTGAGACACTGCACCCCAGAGAGGGAAACTTAACTTGAGTTTCTCTGCAAGAACTGAATATCTGCTCTGGGAACTCTGATAACTGCCTCAGGACCACATTTTGAGTTGTTACTGAACTGTGGAAGGTTTCGAATGGTGGGAGAGTCTCACGCACACGTTTTAAATGATGTGGAATGGAAAGGTCAGCCAAATCTGGGTTAGGTTTTCTGAACATTGTATATTTTGACTAAGTGATGCATTGTGCTTATCATGAAACTCTGTCAGAATCCAAAGAGAATATTATTCCTCCAATAGAAAAGCTATAATTAAATTGATCATATTTTGTAATCAGTGCTTTATTTATGGAGCTTATTTGCTTGATTTATTAGGATTTTACTTAACAGCAAAAGAGCTGCATGTGTGATAAAGACACACTGAACTAAAGCATCAACTTGTCGGGATAAAAAAAATCCCCTATTGGGATATAAGAAAGGGTCTGCTTTCCTGATACTAATCAATCTGCAGTCCTACATTTGAGATAATATTTTGAAATAAAACGTGTTATTCAGGAAATGGCTAACAGGCATCTCTCAGCCGGTCCTGCTGTGCCTTTGGATTTATAGAAGCTGTTTATCGGCGCTCCGATCTCACCTCAAAAACCTCAGTGTATAAGAAACACACACAGACAGCTTCGCAAAGGTACACACATAGCAAGAGCTTAGCAAAGATAGACATACTGCAGGCTTTGCGCCTGCTGTCTGCAGATAAACACTGTCTATGGGTTAACGCTGCTCACACTCCCTGGGATTCAGCCACTTTCTGTGTGCCTTTGCCCTCCAATGTCAATGTTTTGAGCAAGGCTTCTCACCAAGAAAGACAGTCTGGCATTAAGGGGAGTGTAGATTTTCTCCCCTGGTTTTCCATGCGGTTCTACTGCGGTAAAAATTAGTAAAGCAAATCACTGAAATAAAAACACTAGACTATATTAGCTGCTCTGCTAACACATCTTAATATTTGTTTTCTGACTTAATAGAAAATGACACACAAGTCGTTGGTATGGATGGGTATCAGGACCGGTACTTAATAGGAACCAGTTCCTGATTGGTCAGTACTGAATTATTGGACAAAGATGGTGCAATCAGTATTTATGTAACATTAATTAGCACTCGGTTTGTGTTTTCCCAAAACCTGACTCTGCACTCTGCTGTGTTTTTTCGACATCCCCTCCTGCTAACGTTGCCGTGTGATGTGCAGTTGAGACGAGAGAGACAAAGAGTGAACGCAGCAGTGAAGTGCAGCATCTGTACAATTTAGGATATTTGTCAGTGAATAAATGTTACAACTCCTCAAGATCCAAGTTAGGTTCCCTTGTCTTGAATGCTGCTGGAAGGGGTTATTTCTGAAGTAGTAATGATTTTGACACAGGCACAATTAATGTGGACTGACCTTTAACATGGACCAGACCAGCTCTTCTCACCAGTGCCCTTAACCTCAGTTATCAGTTCTCCCAATTAAAAGACTCTTTTCATATCTTTGCATGTCATGTCTTTTATGATTTGAGCAGACAAACATAGCATTGACGCAAAGAAGAAACATGAGGTTTTGGTAATAAAGTTATAGGAGTAACTAATTAAAAAGAAGAAAAATGTATCTGCTCCTGTTCTTGATTATGTTGGATTCAGTCCAGATGATAAAGGTAATAAACATGCAGACTACTCACTGGTCAGAGTAGCATTTCATCATGAGTATGTAACTTTAGTGAGCATTACAGAGGGCATCACAGAGGGCGAGGGGCAGACTAATTACTGGTGACAGAGAGGTTTTACACAAGTTTCACACAAATACTGCCTAATACCATATACCCTGGTAAAATGTCAGGAGAGTAGAAACTTGTGTTGGAAAAAAACAATGTCTGGGAATCTAATAAGGCATGCATATTCAACATTACAGTCATGTTCCCTGTTGATTTTCTGTTTGGTTTTTTATATATCTGTCCGTGTAATGTTTTAATTTAATTGTATGCTGCTGAGCATGCCAAACAGTAGGTTTCAGGGTGCAGGGCATGTGTGCGCGTAAAAGGTCTGCCTCTGACAACCATCTGATAATAGCATATGACTCAAAAGGTTAAAGGAGCGTTCTTAACTATTTTTTAAGTTTAATCATGCACGCTAACCATTTGATGGAGTCCTCCCTCCAACTGCAGAGCTTTCTTCTTCATTACCTAAAATGGAACAGCTCACAAATCAAGTGTGGCAGACCATTTTTCCCTCCTATGAAGGGGAAGGTGCACATTAATTAGCTTGTATTTATTTAGCTGGAAGCCTTTATAATTCCACAGGAGGAAAAAAAAGCCTTGAGGGAAGTAAGGTACACTACACTAGATAACTGCCCCTTTCTATTTCAAAGCCAGTATTTTGTTAAACTCAGTGCAAGAAAATGTTCAGCTTAATCGGAAAAAGATCTGTATTACTTGTAGACCCTGTCAGGCAAGCGTTGATAAGGTGCAAGATACAAAGTCAGGGTGTGCAAGAATAAAGAAACACAGTATGTATTAGAGGGGAGAGTTATGATAGGAGTTGAAGATGGAGATAAGAAGGGACAACACAGCAGGAAACGGCTGGTTGTCTCACCACACAAATCTCCCCTACGCAGCGGCTAACAAAGTGATGATAAGTCTGAATGAGACTGCCGTCCTCTGGAGAAGGATTACTCTGCGCCTCATCACTCCTTCACAGTGTAGAGATTGAGAAATCATGGTCACAAGGGAACAGCATTTCATCATATTTCAGGTTGAAGCAGCACTTTGGGCTGGGACAGAGTGCAGGGTTGGAGGGAACAAAAATGGGACCATAATATATTATGCCTTTAAAGATCTAGTGTGTAAGACTTAAAAGGATTTCTAAGCAGGATACGGCTATGTTTTCATTAGTGTATAATCACCTGAAAATAGGGATTGAATATGCAATGGCATGTATTGTTCACTGTTTTTTTTAAATATGCTTTGTGATATCCAGACTCTTCATTTTTTGCACAAGTTTCCTCTACAGACTTGGAAGGGAAAAGTGAGACAACATGTTTGCGATTTTCAACCTCACTGCTACATGCCACTAACTCCTATACAGTGGTCTTTTAAACCTTTCGTTTGAAGAATCAATACATTCATGAAGTGGGTTGTGGTGTGTCAGAAGAAGAAAACACGGAAAAAGCCACTGTATGTCCAGGTTGACACTTGTCTCATGATGAAAGTCCTTTACGTTTTAGGCTTTACATGACAGGAGAGGGAGTGCAGAGTGTTGTTTTTGTTGGGCCAAACACATACTTGAATGTAATTCATCTTGGAGTAGAGGGGTAATTTTTTCAAGAACTCACAGATGTATCCCCAGAGCTGTTTGAATTCCTAGAGACCACCATGCAAATCATCCTGAGTTAATCAAAACGTCTCAACGCAGGATGATCCACTGCATCAACCTGATGGTTAAAATCGTCAAAAACAATCCTGGTCTGAATCTACGGAACACTGAGTAAAAGCACATAATTATCATCCACTGTAGTGTGAATGACTGCAGCACGATGTCCATTTCAGGTTATAGGCAACAGTTCAAAAAAAGCATGCACTCTGCTACAGTGGTTCTCAGCCTGGGGGTCGGGGTCCCCAAAGGGGGTAGTCTTTTTATTTCAAGGGGTTGTGGAGACTAAAATAAAATATTGTGGCAAGCAGCACAGAGAATATGAAAAAAGCAGACCTCATGAGATGTAACAGCCACCTCACAAATGGTTAAAACTATAAACCAGCACAAAAATTTCAATTACCAACATAAACCACCATGTTCTGAACAGACACAAACACTAACAAAAAGTAACATTTACACTTCGTAACATAACATAGCAAACTTACCAAACTAATCTCAGCACTAGGCATGATGGGAAATGAGGGACATATTTTACACTGGGAAGTGTTTTTTGCAATACATTGTCTGTATCAGTGATATGATTTTCCTTTAAATAGATTTTATTGAATGTGTTTGAGAGTCAAAGTGTGTGTGTACAAATTGTGATTGGACACAAAAATCCCCTTCCCCACAAACACAGTATGTTCCTGCAACGTTGCGATTGTGACAAATCATTTGTGACGCTGCAACAACGTCACTGCAACATTGCTAAAATGTCACCCTGAAAATAGTGGTGGAAGAGTTGCGATAACATTTATCAGCGACGTTTAAAAATAATGTGCTGGCAACTGTGGAATTTGACTTGGTAGGTTGCTACAGCGTCACATGTTGTAAAAGTCACATTGCAACTATGTTCCAGGAACAATTTAGTGTTAGTAGGGTTTTTCATTTTGTGCCTTTTGTGCCTTTGTGCCACAGTATCAAGCAGCTATAGTCAATTTTGCTTGCTATCACATGGAGCGACAGCTTAGACTTGAACCAATGAGAGACTGGACAGAAAGTGGAGACTTTGTTCTAAGATAGGTCACCTGAAGGTATGACAGCAGCTCCTCCCACAGAGTTCAGAGCACCCACCAATCTTCTGAAATATCACCCTGACTTTCTGCAGTATGGATTTTTTGTGGGGGTTGTGAACACCAACCTGATTATTCTAGGGGGTTGGGACATGAAAAGGTTGAGAACCACTGCTTTACTAAAGTAAAAAGTCAAATAAAGTAAATTAAAAAAGCACTCAAGCCAGAAATTCAGTTCAATAGAGTAAGATAACAGTCAAATTTTCATTTTAATAAAAAAAAATGCAGCGTGCAAAACTGATGAAGAAATAATAAAACAGTAACAATGTACAGATGCGTCAGTGGAAATTTCTTTACATTTCCGTCATTATCAGCATTCTTCTTTGTTGTCCTGCTTGGTTAATGATTCAGATTCGTGCTTTTAAGTCATCAAATGAGAGAAATCAAACGAAACCACAAATTAGATGGGAAGGAAAGCAGTGCTCATAAAATGAAGCGTAGGATATTACTTTGAAAGGCAGAGAGAAACGGGGAAGAAGGGATAAAAGGAGGACATGAAGTGGCAGGTATAAGACACCTCATTATAGCAGCTTTCTGCCACTTGGTACCAAATTGGAAATTATGACAGATGTGCAGGGTCTTTCTTGCTCTGTCTCCATTGCCCAGCGCTGGTGAGATGTGACCCTGTGGCTGAGTCTAAACAATGCAATCAGCCTTGTTTTATTGACTCACTGAGCCAGCAATTTTCCCTCTGCTGATCCCACTTTGTCTTAAATAGACAGGTATTAATGGTGTCAGGAAATCGACAGGGATCTGGACACATTTCTTTCTTCTTTTCTGTTTTTAATAACCTTCACATTTTTTAAGTTCCACAGCATCTGCTATGGCTGCTAAGCTTTCCCCACCCAACCGTTCATTTCGGACAGAAGCTTGGCCCCTCTCTGTCTTCTGTGTTGGCTGGGATTCCCCCGTCAACAGTCTTTAATATAAGTGACAGCTTGTGTAAGCTCAGTTGGCCAGCTAGCTGATTTGGAGAGAAACAGAGAGCCAGAGTGATGTACAGACAGGCAGAAAATGGGTAATTATTAGGCTACTATTAAGACAATAAATTTATTATTTGATCATGCTGGAAAAACCTAGGCCAATATGCAAAACAAAGTCCAACAAGAATTTAGTGTTCTCAATTAAATTATTAGTTTGACATTTTGAGAAATGCATTTATTCAGTCTCTGGTGGAAGGTTGGATGAGAAGATGGATAATACTTTCATATCTGTCCATTGAAAATAAAGCTACAGCCAGCAGCAGGTTAGCTTAGCTTAGCATAAAGACTGGAGACAGGGGGAAAGCGCTAGCCTGGCTCTGTCCAACAGTAACAAAATCTGCCTACCAGAATCTCTGAAGATCACTAATTAACACGTTATATCTTATTGCTCTTATTTGTGCAAAATGTGAAGTGTAAAAAAGTGTTTGCCTTTTAATGGTTGTTTACATGCCAGACTTTTTTTTTTTGACTGGAGTTTTTGGTGGTTGCCTGGCAACTGATGAGAGCCAAGAAATGGTCCTGTATATAACTGCAAATGTTTGTTCTTAGACTTCAGTTTTTATAGCCTAGTTTTTGTAGCTCTTTCCTCCCATTTTAAGTCCTTAGGCCAAGCTAAACTAACCAGATGCTGGCTGTAAATTCAAATTCACCATCAAGTCCAGTGACTGTAAATTAAGATGGAGGCTGCATCTCCACTTCCAGAGCCCTAGTCTGCACTGTAGGGATCACGGTTGGAGCCCTGGTATTGTGGTCCCGACCACACACCTGCCAGATTCAATTGCATCAAATGTATAGCATCAAATAACTAATTAAAACCACATATATCAGAGAAACGAATACTTCTTTGGGTACATTTATTTGACATGTACTTTTTTAGTTTGGCCCATGTCCATTTGCTACCATGAAAGGGATATGATTTATGACCTATACTGCAACCAGCCACCAGGGGGCAATAAAGATGTTTTGGCTTCACTTTTGGGGAGATTTCTTGTTGTCTGTCTTTAGCTATGTCAGTGGCTGGAACTAGTTACTTCCTGCAGTTTCTGCTAGTTGCCTGGCAACTGCTCAGAGCCAAGAAATGGTCCAGTACAAAACTGCAAAAGTTCACTCTTATACTTTTTAGAACATCTTCCAAATGTCCAATATTGACTTCCACATGAGGTTTAGCCCTAATTCAGCAAACAAAACTTACTGTCTCACACTCTGTCTTGTATTAATTATTTGTCTAATCACAAATAAAACATATTTCAGTAATCATCGATTACCTGCACCTGTCTTGGACTTTCACAGACATCCAAAAATCTCCTTACCAGACATTCAGATATTGATCTGCATGTCAATGTCCAAGAGGGGTCCTAGTCAGACATTAATTGACCCTGATCTGCACATTGTGCAGACATACAGATATGGTCCTGGACTGAATGCAATAAAGGCACAATCTGTACATCTGGCAGACATCTCATGTTTTCTGTTTCCTCTTGTTTGAAGTCTTTATGCTAAGCTAAGGTAACCAACTGCTGGCTGTAAATTCATATTTACTATACAGACATGAGCATGGTGTTGAACATCACATCTGACTCTCTGCCAGGAAGTGAAAAAGTGTATTTCCCAAGAATGTTCAACTGCTCCTTTAATTTGAGGAGGCAGCTTGGTGGGTGAACACAGGCTGTGACAAGACACTGTACTCTCGTCCCTGCCAGGCTCTTCCCCCCGTCTGTACAGCATGGCTTAAAAGGATGAGAGGAAACACCTGGTATCCATTTAGAGTACATTCTATTGTGTTTGTGCAATGCAGCACAAAGGGGGAGGTGGGGAGAGGAGAGCTGGTGTCCATGGCCAGTTGAGAATCTGGCCAAAAACTGGTGTCATGATCAAGAGCGTAAAGGGACAATTAGGTAATTTGGAACAGAGGGAAAAAAAATGTGAATCAGTGAGGCAAGAAGGTTAAGTTTTTGTTAATGGCATCTTGTCTTTGGGTTTCTCGCTTGAAGGGTGATGAAGACAACTTCCAAAGATGTTGTCATCTTGGAAATGGTGCCGAATTTCAGACAGCACATACACATACATTACCCTTGAACTCATATCCTTCCCTGGGTAATATCGTTTCGGCCGCCATCTTACTGGAAATGTATCTGCTTGTCTTGTGTATACAAGGAATCTGCTTATCTGATGTTGACTTCCTGAGATCTTGCCCATAAACAGACCTGAAGTCCGCTTCTCTGGCTAAAAATCAACACTAGGTCTCATGGGTGAGTGAAAGAGGAAACTGAAAGGAAGGAGGGAAGATGCAGGGAGAGGAAGGAAAAGATGTGAAGGGAGGGGACGAGATGAAGTCAATGTACAGTTGGAGTTGAGTTGAAAAGCCTGGACAGAGGGTCAGATTGTTTCCTGAGGCAGGTTTGAGGCCTGATACAGCAAATTAAAGACACCAATAAAAAAATAAACCTCATGTATCCCATGCTTTCCTCTTTCCTTTTCTTCTCCTTTCCTTTCTCTCTTTCTTCACCCCCCCCCCCCCCCCCCCTGCCCCCCCCCCCCCCTTTCCAGTCTCCCTGTAATGATGCGCTACTCCAACTGTGGTTAATGTTATTAAAGCTCCAGCCACGGCCACTGTTCCAACTAAAATAAAACAACAATGCCTCCCAGGCCTGCAGAAACCTTACAGCTGGACCACAAGTAACTCAAGACTTCAGAACCCTGTCACTGTTTTCCGGTACATGTTACGTTCTCCTCTCAGATCTGCTCCAGACAGATTGTTAAAGGAGAACGTAGATATGCTAATTAAATGAGATAACATTTTGTGGGAGTGAGAGATTCCAGTACTGAAGTCTCATTTATTGTTTCTAGGTGGGTTTTTCTAAATTAGAGGAGCGGATTTGTGGCTGTAGTATTTCCAAATAAACTTGGGGAAAGTAATCAGTATGACTTGGCGGAGCAAGTCAGGGTTATGGTTGTACTGGGCAGTTCGCAGTCGTAAAAGCTGGGCATTTGCTTAGGAGGAGCAAACCTTTCCAAAAAAAGGTAGTTCTTCAAAAACATTGCTCTGTTTTAACTATTTTATGGTGCTTGAGTCATTTGGTGGAGGCAGGCCTGAGTAAAGCATCAGCAGGCAGAGCTGAAGACCCACAGTTTATAAATGTCAACCAGCAAAGTTGACCCTGATAAGAGTAAAGTATAACTCATGAACATGATATTTGTGGTGAAGGACCATCCTTAATTATATGACTGTGCTTTTATTTTGAAACTGGATGGTTAGCTCAGTGAACAGGTAATGACCCAGGATTAAACAGCATTTTTAAGTCAGTTGAATAAATGTTTGGCTTCATAATAATTAGCTTGTTGCTGGTATCTTGTCTTTCACATCCAGCTTCAGTGTAGAACTGCAATGATTAATCAATTAGTTGTCAAAATTTTGAAAACATGACAGGACTCCTTTTTGTACAGTTCTGTTGGCAACAGGGATTCTATTCAGCATATATACATATACAGGGCAGCATATACGCCTTCAAATGTTATAGCCCACCAGCAAAGAACAGCAGCAACAACACATGCAAGATAGCAACAAGTGCCGCTGCAGCAACAGCTGTCGTGTATGGAAGTACTTTGTGTTCAAGGCGGATCATCAGGGATTAATAATAAGTTAGCAAAAAACAGTATGCAAACAATGCCATCAAACTTTCCAAAGAAAGATTCAAAGAAATCAATTCACTCAGTCGATTGTGGAATTCCACTGGGAAATCCACCGGGATATTGTGAGATCCATAATCACTATTGTATGCACTTTGTGGACACACAGTCTATGTTCACATAAGCACCAGTCATACATGCACAGATCCTCCAACAAATACTGTACACACACACACACAAACACACACATACTCGCAAACAATGTGGAAGGAAAGGGGTGGTCAGCGCCAGCCTATCAGCTGGGCTGCAGCTGTCTGTGTCAGTAGATCAGCAGTCACACCTCATCATCCTGTGTGCAGAGCTAATCACAGGATGCCCGGCAGCCAGCAGGAGACCATTAACGCTCAAGGGCACCACAGTGGAGCACGAGGGCTGCTCTCCTGCACACAGCCAGTGTAGCCATGTACGGCACTAACAAGCTCACTCATGTTATGTACAGTTGCGCACACATGTAGTTACACACACACGTTACACACAAACATACATACAGTCTGCAGTAGCTCAACATATACAGGCAGACAGTCCTCGGCACTTGTCCGGCGCCGCTCCAAAAGAGAAACCGAATAGCTTTAATCGTGGGAGAGCGGTGAATGGCCGGTTGATTTCAGCATGTGTGTTCATTTCCTGACCATCAATCCCACAGTCCATTTGGCTCGGCACACACCGGTGATGCTAACCATGCAATTGGAGGAAACCCAGTATCCTCTTTTTTTTAATAACACAATTACCATTCAAGAAGGACTTACAAAGAAAAGGCAATGATTAGCTGTCATGCTATTTCTAATTCAACGAAACACACAGGGAATTGTTCCTCCTCACAAGTGCATCAGACATGTATTTTGTTTAAATGAAAACTTGTGCAATTAATTTTTTGCCTGTTTTCAATGCTGACTTCAAACACTGCAATCAATTAAGGAAACCAAAAACTGGACTCACCAACTGCTTTGTTGTTATTGTTGAAAATACCAGAACAATTGTGGATAAATAGAAATTTTAATTAATATTTAGTAATAATTGCATGCTTTTGTTTCTGTTTCATGTCATGCTCAGCTTTCATTGTTCTCATACATAGCAAAAGAAGTATACATAATCTTTAAAAAAAAAGAATGGCCTTTTGAAGTGTTTGTTTTTATGCAGCTGCAACATCACCCCATTTTTATGCTAATTAATTTCATTATTAAGACTTGTCTGAGTGCGTCTGTTTTCCTGCAAACTGGTGAAAACCAAGAAGAGTGCACATGATATCAACAAACAAGCCAATTAATGACGCACCTTCAGAACCAATTCACCCATTTGTGAACGTCTCCAGTGTTCGGAGTTATTGTCTGAAGAGAACGCGACAGGAGTAGCACATCAATAAACGCATTTTACGCATCCATTTGCCGTCCTTGCAGAGAGAATTAATGGCACATCAGAGGAGAACAGAGGAAGGAGGGGGCAATAGAAAGGTTCTAGTCTCAGGGGAGGCTGAGAGATTGTTTTTGTGTCTGACCCGTCGTCAATGTTTTGACATAAGAAACTTAATGAAAATGACTCCCTGGAAAACTTTTTGTTTATTTCCTTTACTGGAAGCCGTGTAACAAAATAGACTGAAAAATACAATAGTATAGGCCAAAAAGAATTAGAGTATTGTCCATGCAGTAGAACTGTATGATGACTCAGCCGTGGGAGAAGTAAAAATTGCAATAAGATCAATAGCTTCTGGCTGTAGTGGTAGTAACAATAAAAGTAGTATTTATTATTGGTTGTAGAAATGAAGCAGCAGCTGTTAGTGTAGTTGTAGTAAAACTGACACCCAAACTGATAGTGGTAGTTAATGTGTTAGTTAATATTAGTAGTGCTCTGGAGCACAGATAATAATATTACAAGAGATAAGCCATAGTAATAGAAGAAATTCAAGGTCAAATAAATATAAAGTTAACTCTGTTATTTGAAAGACTGGGACTGGTTTGATTCAAGAGGTAAAACCCTCTTCAAAATCGCTGACATTTGTAATAATGCACTCATTTAAAAGCCCCAGTTTGTAAGATTTAGGGGGATTTATTGGCAGAATATGGCAGGAATTGAATATAATATCCATAAATATGTTTTCATTAGTGCATAATCACCTGAAAATAGCAACTGCTTTGTTTTTGTGACCTTATAGTGATTGTTTGCCTGGATGATTAATGTTTATATCTACGGAGGACGCGGTTCCATATCTACAGAGGCTGCCATGTTTCTGCAGTAACTGAGAATGGACAACCCAAACAATGGCTCTATATACGGCCTTTCACATTTTTCATGGGTTTCCTGGCCACTGTAGTTTATCCTACATGCTTGAAAGAAGAAGGTGAGTGGAGCAGTACTCAGTTAGCTGCAGTCTACAACCTCACCGCTAGATGCCACTACATGGGGGAATTTTAATTCTTTTTTATTTGTTATTTAATATTGCTGTTTCTGGTGACCTTTGTCCACAGATCGCTCAGGTATGGCTGTAATGAGCTGGCAATGGCTGTTTGTACAGGACTTTTGTATGCTGGCAAATTAATGGTTATGTAACACTGGGCCTCATGCAAGAACCACTTGTACGAGCAGATGTGTGTAAGTGGTGTGTCCGAGTGATTTCGGAGAACTTGTCGCATTCCCCATTTGATTTTCTTTAACAGACGAACACAATTTTCGAGTGGTCCAGACCTGTCGTAGAGTCATATACAGTTAGTCTACTCGTATCCAAACCAAAGTTTTTTCACTAATGGATTGTATATTTCATGAGTTTTAAGACATGCTGAGTTTGAAAAACCACCTTAAAATAGTGTCGACATTATCTTGTTTGACTGCAGTTCAAATTATAACATAAAAGCCTCTCATCATTAATTTAATGAAGTAATATTACCTACTGTGAGGTATACTGGCTGTATATCTTCACATGCAGGTTTATGAAATCTCTGTCCAGGGGAACATCCACACGTATTCCGTCCTTTATCTCTGTGATGGAAACTTCCCCTGTATCCCCTCCTCTGGTTGCAGTCATCATCAGCTTGCTGTAGGGAGGCATTTTTTATTTTTATTTTTTTTTTAAGCCATTTTCATATCGAGACATTTCCTCTTTATTTCAGTGACAGTACAGCCCTCAGGTAGCACAGCATTAACAGCTTGGTTTTCCCATTCTTTGCCTTAGCAGGTCCCTTAATTCCACTGCTGACGCTGTTAAAATGACAGATTTTCCTTTCAGTTCCTCTGAAAGCAGGACTTTCATCTCTATACTCGTAAAGTTCTTCTTACGCTTTGATGCCATTTTCATGAATGAACACTTCCTGAGGTATAGGGCAGGAAGTGTAGCATTCTATGGTATTATTGGGGAATTAATTATGATAATTTACAAGTCTCATGAACATGCACTTAAATATGCATATACAAGTTAATTTACACAGTTATCTGGAGTTAGAAGGATGCATTTATTCTAATTATTTTAAAGCCAACTTTACCTGATTTACTAAAGAAAAATACTGCATGAACTACTGTCTAATTACTAATTAATATGCAACGTACATATAAAAAGTATATAAGAAAGTGAGATGATGTCCTTGTCCATTGTGATATTTCACTGTGGATATGGTCATATGCCTATTCAGTGGACATAGACAGCATATGACTGATTGATTGGCCAATATCACCAACTACCCCACTGCCTTGTTAAAAAACCCAAAAGCTTTAAACTATAAAAACTGATTAGAAACATAACTGAGCACTATCAGAGCCAAGTTCCAATAGCTGGTAAAAAAAATTCTATCAGCGCCAGACCGTTTAATCGGTCGACCTCTACTATACAGATACAAACACAGCAAAAAGGAAGAGCTGGAAGCCTCTGTACACGTGTTCATGCATGTGATTTTCATTCCTGTAGTGAGCTGTATCATCCAGGATGATAATGTCCCTATCCCCACGGCACATATGTGATGACCCTTTGGCGTAGTGAGAATGAAACCGATGTCAGCCATATGCCAATTAGCCAGATGCTATGATCCCAGCAGAGCTTTTAAGGGTGATTTTCAAAAGATGTCAGTGATGGCATTCCCAGCACCATCGCCCAGTTACCGGGTCTGTATTATCCCTCCAAACTGTTCAGGAGCGTTGACCTTGACTTGTATGAGATGATGAACTGAGACCATTTCATATAAAAGGCATTCCACGTCATTACTGAGTCTTTCAACAGGGCCTTTCTGCTGGTGGTTTTGATGTGACCCTGCAGCTTGCATGTTGTTTTGGTCTTTCAAAGGCTTTAGATTTTATTGCTATATTCATGATGGGAAGAAAATGTATTCTACTCTTTTCGCTCCTTTTTTATTTGAATAGACGCACACTCCTCTGGCGAATCTAAAAACCTTGCTCTCACTTGTGTTTCACAGGTTTACTGCTTTGCTGTGATCGGTAAATAACAGAATTCAAGGGACGGTATTTGAGTGTTACAGCTGATCAAAAGCTATTTGCGTTTGAGTGACTTTTGAGCAATCTCAGCCTCCTAGGCCTATCTCATGGATCCTCTTTGGTCTAGTTGCAACTTCTGAACAGTTCTTGCCTACACTGCACAATCCAGAGGCGCTTTCCTGGCACTCTCCGACACCTTTGATGCAGTCAGTTCTGACGTGAAACAAAAGACGGGTGTGAGTAATTTGACACACAAAGCTAAACTCAGCTATTTTTTTTCTGCTCTCATTGAAAACACTCCATTAGTGAGCAAAATAGTGGAGAGCTTGTTGTGTGTGGGAGATCGACTTGTTCACAGTTGTAGTGTATTAAGCTCTGCTCCCTTAAGTATTAATCTGCCTGCTTATCGCACCACTTTGATCGAGGTGGAGCACTTTTTCTTTTCAAACTTTAAAGGGCTGAAAACTTCAGTCTCTGGCATTCCTCCTCTCAGCCTCATTACAGTCATGTTTTTACAGTTGCCTCTGTTAAGGAATTAATGACAGTGAAGTTTATTCATGCAAAGCAAAGCAAATAAACAGCTTAAATATATTCTATCATTCAGTAGGCCAGTTAATAACTCTGTGGCTTTAAGAGAACATGTCCCTACCCACTCTTCCAGTCATCAATTTTGGCCAACCTCAGTCCTCTTTAGTCATCTTCGCCTACTTAACTGTTATTCAAGTTTTTTAAGGACCAAGAAAATTCGCTGCACTAACTTCTTTTTATCTCCAACCATCTTATCCACCTGGTATTAACTATGAGCCACTCCAGCCTTATCTGTAATTAGCATAACTCATGGGATGGGGTTCCTGGGTGTGTTTACACTGAGGCTTTAAGTGCTCTGTAAGGGAAAGTATGTGTAAGACAAGTATTTATCTGTTTCTGCTCCCACACTGGCTGCTTTTCAAACCAACGTTAGAGAGGACAGTTGGCCCACAGGAAAAGGAAACATCCATCCTGTTCTCTGATGGTCTGCCATAAGATGTTCCATTTTCTTAATCACAGAACTTGACAAAGAGATTCACAGCAGTTACGGGATGTAAATGATGGAAAGAAAAGGGTGGGGATAAATTAATTTAAACTAACTGTGCCAGAGAGTTGCCCAGGCAGCCCTCCTGCTGGCCACTGAAAAACTTTACTGAAGTAGCAAAATTATGTAACTATTCTACCTTAAAAGAACATCTTCAAAATCATATTGATGCTACACTGACTTTTAATAGGGTGAATGGTGCCACATATGCCTGTTCTCCCATTATGCAAATTTGTTGTTTTGCCAGGTTGCGACATGTGCCTAATCATTTACGGCACTAAGTCACTCACCACCTACTATGCCACTGGTTTTGGTGAAACTGGATTATATTTTGTGGAGAAAATGTTTTCTGGCTTTCCCTCTGATGACTGCTCTCTGTGATTTAAAGACTTTCTTGATAGACAGTGAAGTAACTTGCTGCTAAATAGCTACTGCTGGCTGACTTGGAGCTCAGAACACCCGGAGAGTGTTGCCGCGCAAAGACCGCCACTCGACAAAAATAAATGTATGACTGGTGTTCAGACATTGGAGAGAACTTCATGAAATTAGACGCTGTTTGACCGACAGCAAGCTGGGCTTCTTGAGGTTAGACAAGAGAATATTAGCTGGCTTATTATGTCTGGTGCTGCACTTCCTTGATGATGTATCAGCAGTTGCTAGTTTTTGGTCATACATGGTGTAACCATAACAATGTGTAACTGTACATGTTTGCAACAGAGAGGTATAAGTGAATTGCATTCTGAAACTCAGGGCACCAAATTATAAAAAATATCAAATCGTACACAATTTTGCCAGGGGTTTAAAACTACTGAGCTGCTTTTTCAAACCTGAAGTTCCTTAAAGCAGATTTGAGAGATGTTATCTCTATGCCATCTACTTTGATTCAGCTCTGGTAATGAGCTCATCCAAGGTAAAGTAAACTGCCTATTCATTGTAGGAACTGCAATTCAACAGGAAGAAGAAAAAAGACATAGAAGAAAAAGACATACTTTATTAAAAACTTTTTCTCTTCTTTTTTCTCACACAGCACTGAAATACACACATCACCACAAACACAACCAATAAACATGCATCATGGTTTGGTGCCTTACTCAGTGGCACCTTGGCAGTGTTGAACTGGCAACTCTCCAGCTACCAAGCCACACTCTGTACCGAAGCTAATTCCCTATAAACTTAGCTACTGCCACCCTTTAATCAAAGGAAATTTCTGTCCATCATCGTCAATAAATCCAATCCAAAGCCAAATACAGAGCAGGAACAATGCAGTGTCTCAAAGAACAATATGATACTGTCAGGTTGAATATTTATTTACTGTTACTTTCTTTATCAGGTATATAAGAACTGTTTAAAATGAGAGTCAACCCTGTGGAACAAGTTGGATTCTGCTAAGAGTCATTTTCGAGAAAAGACGCTGAGCTCTAAGGTTTGCCCACAGTGGCAGCTTCCTGTCCCACCAGCCACATAAATGCCCTTACGGTACGATACCCCTGCTGCAGTCCCTGCCCTGGTTTTTAAAGCTCTTCTCTTGGTAGTCATGGCTATAGCTTCCAGATGCTGTGTTTTTAGGGAAAAGAAAGGAACTAATCTAATAATAAGGGTGGGCAGCACAGGAGAAGCCTCGAGGGTGGGGAATAACATTAGCACATCTTCGTAAATCAGAGCCCTCGCAGCAGTCCAGCAGACATTTAGTTAACACACCCAGACCACCTCTGATACAGGGAATTACTGGGTGTGAAAACACATAGCAAAGATTACCCCTCTTATTTCTTCTTGTCAAAATGATACGATTATAGTGTATATTAAAAGAAAAACAGCAGAAGTGCAGATTATGGTGATTAGTGTTTATCAGTCATCAAGTCATGAATAATGAAAACACTTGTTTCCCCCTTTGCTTTTTAATACCAAGTCCTTATTTGGAGGTTTTCTCCCCCTGAGATATTTTTCCAGACCTCCATATGGTGCTTTTATCTATCGACACATGGAGCAAGTTGTATGTATTTATTCATTTATTTTGGGGAATGGACTGGAAAATAGTGTTTCCGTGCTAATTTAAGGAGTTTCAAGGGATCAATCTGAGGAGAGAAATTCCCAAGAAATAGCATTAAATTGTCTCAATGAGCTTGATCCTTATCATGAGGGCTCTGGCCCGTGCTGCACACAATCAGGAGAAAATGCTGCATCAGAGGCTACATCAGTGCAAAGCGTGGGCAGAGGGCTTTGAACCCAAACAATATCACGTTGGTAAAAGAATGCTGGCCTTTGTGCGTCCACTGTAAAAGACTTCAAATGCTTTTTAATTGCCACAAGTCCAGGAGACGATGAGTTATTATTCGATCATGCAGTCACTTGTGAGTGTGCGTGTGTGTGTGTGTGCATACATGCATGCTTGAGTGATCAAAGGAACTGAAGCTTGTCCACAGCTAGTCTTGAACATTACTGGACCAATCAGCCTATGTTTTGCCTGAAAATATTTTGAAAAAACATATTTTATGGCTCAGTCACAGATGTGGCCTGAGGATTTATGTTTTCAGATCATCCCATTGTTGCGGATGCAATATCTCAAGAACAGCTTGAGAGAATTTCTTCAAACTTGGCATAAATGACCACTTGGACTCAAGAATGAACCGATTAGATTTTGGCTGTTAAAGGTTAAAGGTCACTGTGACCACATGTCCATCACATTCTTGTGAAGGCAATATCTCAGGAACATTTAGAGGGATTTATTTCAAACTTGATATTCAAGGATGAACTGATTAGATTTTGGTAGTCAAGGTTGCAGTGACTTCAGTAAAGATATTAATAAACCTTCACACAAACATCATAATGTTTAGCTCTCTATCAGTCCTCTGTCCTCTCTAAAAGTAGTCTCTAAGTGAAGACATCATGTTTCTCACTGGAATCATACATGTATAGTTATAGGAAAGTTACAGGTCAATCTAGTGATAAGTTCCATATTAAATTCTTTCAAAGTGCTCACTACATTATGTGAATCAGGACAGACATGGAGGTAAACATGGAAGGATGGATGTAGCCTGCAGCTTGACTGATGTGGACACATATAACTGTGAGGCAGTAATTCTATTTTCTGACTGCTTTGTTTTACACAATCACTGACAGCTGACTTCTCACTCTTCTTAACTGACCACTAAGGGTCACAAGTGATAAACAACTCCTTCAGTTTGAAATCTTGTCTCAGCTTGGGACAATGTATGTTGGGGATCATGCTAATGTTTGCAGGACTTTGCAAATCTGCTGGTTGCATCTTACAGTTGTGGTGGCATTGCCGTAGGTGCCTCACAATCTATTGCCTGGCCAGGATCTGAAAGCTACTGAGCGACCTCTTCTAGTTTCTAACTGCATGAACCCTTCTGCTCTGCATGCCTGTGCAGTAAGCCTGAAGGACTGTCTGGGACTGGGCTGAGGGCTCAGTGCTGTCAAGAAGTTATGTTTGAGAGAGCCAAGGAGAATCATTGAGATTCAACAGCCCAACTGAGTTTGTCATTTAATTTTTTTCCTTTCTTCCAAAAAGCACTCTCAACTGTCACTCTCTTGTGCTAACCCTGGGGAAGGCTACCTTTCTCCCCCCCGAGGCTGTCGAAGAGGGAAGAGCGTTATTTAGAAATGCACAGGAGGAAAATGCGCCGTATTCATTCAAGATAGACAGGACCCAAACGTTAGCCTGTGCCATCAAACAGACACAGCTGTCCTCACCCTCCCCGGCTGTCATACTCTCTGTTTCTCATCTTCAAGGACTCCTGGCTCTGCCAAATTTCCCTTCCTTTCCATCTTCCACGCTCTCAGCCACTTCCTCTTGCAAAAAACTCTTTTACTTTCTCTGTCGCTGCCTTAATTTCCTCTCCTCAATTTCCTTTTCACTTCCTCTCTTTCAGGCTCCAAGTTTCTCTAGCACTAACCACCTCTTCTCTTCCTGCCTCCAAACTTTCCCTCCTCGCCTTCCTCCTGGTGGAATTAGGCTCACGCTGTAGTGTGCTGGTGAGATGCTAATTAGCAGGTGGTGTAGAGAGAAACATGGGCACATAAACAGGGAAACGCGTTGACACTGAGGCCACATGGACGACTAGTACTGTTTATAGCAATCACCTGAAGGTCTGATTAATGTTTGAGTTAATCAGTGGGACAGGAAGTTATTTGGCTGTGGGCGTGTGACTGAAAGAGGAGTGGAAAGAAAGAGAGAGCAGTAATACGTATCTCAACATATGAAATGACAATTTATATCTTTCTGCAATGATATGAATTTCTATGAGACACATAATGTAAACATGACATGTAAAATTGATTTGACTATTTCACCAAAAATCTCTATTTAATTTTGGAATATAAGTCTTTGTGTGTAGCTCTACAGAACTTTGTCGTATGTATTTCCAATATATGACCTCAGTGACAGTTCTAACTGATGTCATTAAACTGGCCTGATTCCCACTCACTGCCCTCGGAGGCAAGAGCTGAGTTATTGGTCTAAGTGCTGTCAGCAATAGACAGTAAAAACTTGGTATCGTTAAATAAAAACTTTTTTTTCATTTCAATTCATACCTACTGGCAACAGCAGAACCATTCTAATGCCTTTGTGTTACTGAAGCTAGACTATTTTATGCAGAAGAAAACATACAACACTTCTACAAACTTCCCAATTCCTTTGCAACGGCGAACAGTACTTGTCACTCATATGCCAGGGCTACTGGACTGTGGATTTACTGAGCACAACATGAGCCTTACAGAAGAACCAACAACACAAAACTATGAAAAAACATGTCAACAAAAATTTAGGAGTGAAAGGAAGCAGTGATTAGAATATGACACATCTGGAAATAATGTACTGTGGTGTTTGCTGCCAAGTTCCGAGTTAAGTTTGTTTTCTTTTTATCGGAAACAATGATTTCAGGAAACACGGCGTCACAGTTCATGGGAATAGAGGACAACACAAGTGTCAAAGTTAAGAAAGGCTGTGTTAATTTGCTTTAAACTACCTTTTTTGTATTGCTTTTTAGGTAAGTTTACATTTGGGCTACCGAACATCTACTCTTGCCATCAAAGTTAGGGGATTGGAAGTCTGTTGGGTGTCTCTCCATGCCTGTGATAGACTGATGCTCAGTATGCGGTGTCCCATGCCTGTTGTCATATTGTAGATTGAGATGGATGATGTTTTATACTGACCCAGTCACATTAAGAGATGCTATTTTATCCTGTATTCAGTTTTTGTCTATGTGCCAAATGAAATCTTAAAGACACAGAATGACAACTATCAAGCAGATTTTGTCTGAGGGGACCTATCTGCAACTGTAAACAATAACTAATCATATCTGACATCTGTCATGTGATATACATGTATGCTTAGATGTAAAAATATCAAGTAAAATGGACCTATGTTTTCTGTATTTAGCTAACACAAATATTGATTTTAAGGTTTTAGACTACTTTCTGCTACTTCAAACATCCAAAAGTAAACTTTTTTGTTAACTTTCTTATTTCAAAAGGTCCATAAAGCTTCTGGCAGAGCACTAATTTTATGGCTGGGGCTTTAATGCTACATCTGGAAACACCAAACAGAAATTAGCATTAAGCCGATTAGGTTTCATTATGATTACTATTACATCTGTAGTCTGAGCCTTGTAGGTGGAATTAAAGAGAGCCCAGGTCTTTAAAGTCAGAATCTTATGTATACCTTAGGAGAAAAAAAAAATCCTGAGTTTTATCATTCAGTTTCTCTAATAAAAAACAGATGTAAACTGTTACCATTTTGCTCACCAGTATCTTATTTGTAAAGGTTGCTATATTGCTGTTAAACTCTTTGTGACAGAATGTTCAGATTTTATTTAAACTGTGACAATCTTATCTTTGATCAGAGCTCTTCAAATATTCAGCAATTCCTCATCGGTTTGATAATGGACAGTCATAATGAGGACCATGATATGAGCATGGGAGACAGCAATGATGCTTGCAGATGTGACTGTCAGCATGACTTAGATATGAATGGGGCTTCCAAGTTCCAAATGTTGGGCGGTTTTAATGTGGTTTTAACAGTTTTGGCACAGGAACCGTAGTCTGTGGGTCACTGGATGATAATGTGGACTGATCGCTGTTAAACCCGCCCAAACAAAGGGTGCTGCCTTACCACTTCTTAGCCAAATTCTAGATGCATTTCCTTGCTCTGGCCACAGCATGGCACTCTTCAAATTGCAATGTGACCTCTTTCCTGACAGTTCTGCTCTCTGCTGTGACATTTTGAGTCAATTCTGGAGCATCATGTCATGTGAGACCCTCACCGTCTCATTGCAATCCCTTCCTTGTATTTAGATTTAATGATGAAACCCATCCGTGACAAACCAATCACACATGGCCATCATTGGAGGGACAGTTCTACAATCGGCACAGTGGGGTTTGAGAGGAGCTTCCTTTGAAATCAGAACATGACTCGACCGAATTGAGTCCCCTTCCCTTCCTGCTCCGTGTTTTTTTTTTTTTTTTTTTCTCTCCTGAAGATCCCCACCGGGTGGTTGGTCTCCCCAGTCAACATTGAGACTGACATCAGCGTAGCCATCTCATTACTCTCCAAGGGATCTGGGAGGTCAGTGCTATCAAGTGGAGTGGTGCTATAAAATAAATTGAATGTTCCGCCGAGGCAAATGTTGAAGGTGATGGACAGAGAGGGCCCATGCTCAGAACCACAGCTCTCTCCGGCTCCCCTGGGTGCTGCAGACTGGGACCTGGAGTGAGCAGCTGGATGACTGGCTGGGAAAAAGGTTGCAATCAGAATTAAACATGAGCAGCCCGACCGGTGTGGTATGTCGGCCATCCGTCACTCTGTGCAGCTTGGAGAGGCTACCTGTGCACGTCCAGTGGGCCTGTCAGGTATTGGAATAGACACACTTGGCTGCACAGAGGTGGAATCAGAATTGCAGATGGGGAAGGAGAGGGAAAGGGAGAATAAAGCCAATCGATGTGGGGTGAACGTCTACAGTATAAAGCCACAGAGAGATGGTCTGTATTTCTCTGGTTTTGGCCAAAGATAATGTTAGGCTACAGTTACACTTGTCATTTCAATGTGATTTCTGAGATCTGATTCTAAATATCACAGCTTATGACACTAAATGACTTTAATTCACCACTTGGCCTGAAAATCTTTTTCATTAAAGCCTGGCTATTTTTGACATGGAGTCTGTTAGGGATATTCCAAAGTCCTTTTTATTCAATGTTTGACTACTCAGTGGTTTGTCAGGAGAACTTGGTTTGAAAAAAATGCCTGTGTTTATGGTATTTTAGGATTTACTGTACACTTAATAAAAACATTTCTGGATATTTTAATGACTAAACTGCATTTCCAAGATGTAACTAGTTTGATGCCAACATGATTATGCCTCAAAGTATGTGGTTGCCTTGATGTAAGAGGTTCAAATGGACAATGACATCCTGAAATTACTGGAAAAAATACCAGTAAGCCTACTTTTCTATTAGCATCACTATGTTGAAAAAGATGTGCTTCAGAGGCTGGATAAAGTATCCTTGGTCCATTAGGACTTAATTTGAAAATCTTTGAGCCCAGAGAGAAATGCATAAGTAGCTCTACAGCGTAATAATTAACCAGATTCTAGTCAGAGTTGAGTGGTATTGATTGATAATTGTCGTCTAGGTGAGTACTTGATTCTGATTGGCTGCAGGGTGTCCATAGTTTTCTGATAATGGAGATCTATTAAGTTGATCCCGTGAAAATGTCTGTTCTAAATGAATGCACTGTAACCAGTAACCATAGTAACAGGGATGTACGCAAAGCCTCCATTTACAATTTTTTACAACACGTTAACAAGCTATAAGCCAACTAATTACAACTAGGAGTGTAAGAAAATATTGGCATTAAAAACGGCATTATTCCCTTTGAGGTGTCCATGATCAGGAATTTATGGATTCCACAGCGTCCATGATGTTGTCCATTAACTCCTGGACATGTGAAAGGGCTTCATCCCTTAAATTTACGGTTTAGATTTAAACTGTTTTGACTCTTGTTGGCATTGCATAACACTACTCACTTAACTATGACGATTCATAGAACTGTGTTCAAAGTCCAATTTTGTGCATCTACACTTGTCACCCTAAAACATCGTGGAGTGACTGTATGATGAAAGGATGAACGTGAGACAGAAGTAGCCATGCAGCTGTAGTAGTCATGCAGCATGTGTAATATGTGGTCTTGATTCCCTGAGCTTGTAAACTCCCCCATTTCATTTTCAGACACTGTAGACTTTGAAATAAGCCGCATACTGTGCACTATGTGTATGTTTTCTCTATAAAGTGCCACAAATAATTTATCTAAAGCTGAGCTGCAAAGAGAATACTTGACTTTGTTAGAGAAAGAAAAGAATGCTGTTGCTGTAGTCTTGGGTTTGCTCGTAACAGCCGCTAACACAGCAGTGTGGCGGGGGCTTGCAGGCTTGGCACAGAGACAGTTTGAAATGTGAGCTCAATTATATGTATTCATGCCCTCATAAATGACATATGTTGTTAGTTATGGGGGAGTAACTAGTTCAAACCTGGATATGCACTGACAAACGCTTAAGTAATTATTCGCCTGTAGTGACTGAAATAAGGCATGATGAGTCAGACAAATTGTTTTAAAAATGAGGGGAAAAGGTGGCTGGATTAGCTTTTTCTCTGGGGGCATTTGTACAAGAAGTGGCTATCGCACCCAACAAACAGTTAGGCTTGAGATAAAGTATTTAAAAAATCTATTTAATCTCCAAAGGAGGTGTCTGGATCGCTTGTTGGTTTCCCAGAAACACCAGAAAAGGGGTAAGCTTACAACTGTTCACAATGACTGTCCTCCAGCACACTGCGGGAGAAGCAATTTGTTGGAAGAAGTAAATCCATTTAGCCTCAACAGAAAGGTGGCGAGCCGATTTAATTGAGGTCTCCGGCTATATTTAAAAGGAGTAAATAATTTTTGGACGCAGCAGGTTATTTTGAGCTGGGGTCAAACGGCTGAATACACATTCCAGTAATGGAAAGGCTGCTCGAGTTGAAGTTTGTTCTGTAATTCTGGGCTACACAAGCTCCACATTTTCTTGTCATATCTTGAAAGATGTTGCAGTCTGCCCCACTTCTCTGCTTGATACCACAAGACTAATAACTCTCTCCTTTTATTGTCTGAAAATTTGAAGTCTTCAGTTTGGGCTGAGATGTCTGTTCTGCCAGAGTAAACACTGGTTTGAACTGCACAGCATGTCGCTGCTAAAAACTCTGCAAAGAATGTGTGTGGAAATGCAGAAAGTTTAATAGCTGAACCATGAATAAGTTATTTTCCATTTCATCTTTGCTCTCAGAGTGCAAAGAAGTCCACACAAACACTTTGAGGCACATGCACGCTGTTGGACATACTTGCATAAACCTGCGTAACCTACATAAAGCACCTGCCTGGAGGCTTAGATTGAGACGGTCCAGAGCCAGACGAGTCTTTGGCTCACTTCCTTTAACACCACAACAGGAAAATCACAATCGAGCACTCCTGACCTGTAGGCCCTGGGTCCTTTTATGGCAAGTGCTGTATAATTGTGCCGTCTGGCCCAGCTCATTCAGTGTCTCTCAAAAATGTGACAATTATTTGTCTGCAACCCACCCCCCTGGCTTCTTTTCCCCTCTTATCTGCTCTTTTCTGATTTATATGTCGCCTCACTGGCATGCCGACTTGGGCCTGTGTTTTTGATTATGTTTTCGTCAGTGATTTTTTTAATGCATCAACTTGTAAACCAATTTAGCCACTGGCGCCCTCAAACTATTCTGGCATGAAACAGCTATTGCAGCATTTAGCTTCCAACCCCCTCTTTTCCACTACTGCCAGTAAATGTTTAAATATGTTGCAGTTTTGTTTGAAGGACCGTGTCACCGCACATGGCTAGCCAGCAGATGCCTTCAAGATAAGAGCACACCTTTAACTAGAAAACTTTATTCCAGTGTTGTGGTTAGAGCAGCCATTAGTATAAGAATGCAGCTTTCTATCGCAGAGACAAACGTTATTCCTGCAGTCACAGGGAACACACTTCAAGGCCAAAATCTTTTGAAGGTAGTTTCTAAGAAATCCACTTTTACCCTCCACAAAGCACTGGATCTAATGATTAATTGCGTGCTATTCTGGGGACAGCAGAGGGCACAGTTTAATCTTTGTAACTTAATCCACTTTTTGACCACTTGACCTTGGGTATTCAGCTGTTCTAAGGCCATCGCTGATAGTGATATTGATGGAGGGGATCCACAGCTGGATACACAAACTGTAGCCTGAGGTATCCGCAGATACAGAGTGATCCAACAAATTCCTTGGTCAGTCTTTTATCAGTTTACTAAATGGTCCAAAACCTTGTGTGTTTAGAGTTGCCTGAAGAGCTATTATCAGGAGAAAATGGAAATACCATGTGAGTAAAGTTACAGGAAGTAAAAGTAAGTATAAGTAGTTCCATCCTTTTGGAATGGACAGGGGTGTCTTTTTTGTATTTGTTATTTTAACATAAAATATGAGGTCACACTTACAGTACGTCTTATTAGTGCATTGTATAGGGTAATTAGGGACACATTACAACAGAACTGTACTGTAAACTAAAGTATTATTATTATTATTATTATTATTTATGTATTTTTTTTAAAGTCAAACTCTTAAGTTTTACTTTTAAATCTACTTTTCTTCTGTAAATAAACTTGAATCTTTGAGTTTTAGACATAATTCTGGATTTCAAAAATTATTCACCTAATTTATCATTATTTAAGTGCTTGAAAATTAGTCAAAAATAATTAACTATTAACCATTATTCACTTTCACTTTAATGAATTTGAAATAGATGTACAAGATAATTTTTTTTTAACTTCTTAAATTTACTGAAAAACTTTGAATTTGATGCAAAGTCAAAAATTTAGTGAGGACAGTCGAGGTTTATCTGCTTTCTCTTTACAGTGTTCCCTCATTTGTACCTCATATAAGGAGAAATCACTTTTCGCGGCAGCTGCCGTCAATAAGTTAATTTGAGATTCATAGACCACAGGTGCCTTAAGTTACTAATTTTATTCTCAGAACCTGCTTAATCAGGGTTTTTTATGGTCAGTATCTTATATGAATCAAACTTAAGAACACTGTTAGAAAATAATTTAAGAGACCCGTTTCTCTAATTAGCCTCTAAGAAAGTCTAATAACAGTCTAATAAAGAGTCCAATACCGTCTAATAAAGAGCATATTACTTCTAGTTTTGTCTATTTTTGTACAAAGCACAGATTGTTACATCATATTCACGAACTGTGAAATAAAGGGTGGCCAAATATTATACTTGTGCAGAAATCAAAATCTTCCAGTGTCATATATAGTTGAAGGTTTTCTCATTATTTCTCTTGCTTTTCCTTTTGTCTCTATGACACTTATTATCCCAGCAGCAGGAAATGACAAGTGGCATCTTCCAGTTAAAAGGCCAGCTGTAACTGAAGTCAATCAATACAGTGAGATGGATGACGCTCCTGATCCACACACTAACGGGCTTTCCTTTGTTTGGACCCTCGCAAACTTGTAGACTTCCACCTGCAGCCTTCTTCTTTACAAGTCCCAAATGTCATCCACTTCATCACTGCCACCTTTTGATTACGGCTTCCTTATTAGTCCTTTATCTGGAGGGCCATAACTCCTCAGCTGAGTGTCATTATTTTGAGTGTGACATTAATGGAATCAATATTTTGACACCTTGCCTTCCCAATGCAGGTAATTGAAGTCACAGGTATAGTGGGTAATCGAGTTGTTGGGGGACATGATTGACAGGTAATAGGATAAGGACTCTCCCAGCTCTGACGCTCTGACATTGTCCCACAGCCCATCATGAAAAATGGATTGTAGTTGGTACAGATTGAAGAAGGTTAGTTCATATTTTTTGTTCCTACAGTTCCCTATAGCTCTCAGTTTAATCTAAAGTTAAAGTTTTTTTTAATGTTATTTCCAAGTTCATTTTTTTTTCTAATATCATTATACCATGTCCTTGTCTTAACTTTTTTATTTTTCCATTGTCTGCTGTGAAGTTGTCACAATATTAGAATTTTGAGTATTAAAAAAAACAATACTCCACTACCAATACTACCCCTTTCAATACCATGACAAAAAGATAAAACATCATAGGTACACAAAATATATTATGATATTTTAAACAACCTGTACAGTGCTGGTACAGAAAAAGTCACTGAACATTGCCTGGTTTTGCTGCAGCTAAGATTTCAGTCAGGAAATAAACAAATAAATAAACTGCAACTTTACCCGCTTCCTTGAAAATGCAATTTAACTCAACTTGAACATCACCTTTGTTTCAACTCTGAAGTTAAAGTTCATAAAGTTGATCTAGCTACAACATTGTTTTTCCAAGTTGTCAAAGTTGATTTAAGTTTTAATTTCTTGTTGTTTCAACTTAATACCTCCTTAGTTTTACATGATCAGTAATCGAGTTGAACAAACACATATTTGTGCATTATTGTACACTGTACATTGTCACACTTTCAAGTTAAAACAAACTGGCTACGTTTGTACAACTTCCCAGTTCAAATTAAGATTATCTAAATTTCAAATTTGTTTCAACTTAAATTATTTTGACTGATAATTGAAAGTTTTTTGTTTTTTTTTTAAACTTCACACTGAAATCTGGCAGTTCTTCAACATTTATTTTAAAAACAATATTATCCATGAGCCTAAACATTGGGTTTTGATAAATCTCTAACATGCCCTCATACCCAGTAATAGCCCACATTTTGCCTCTGCACAACTTACCCTAATTCTCATACAAAGTAATTTATAAGTATATTTTTTCATAGCTTTGGTACTTTCAACAATAATTAAGATATACTATATCATTTTAAACATGTGGCATTGAAGAAGTATTATTTTTGACCACTTTAGTCTGCTGCTCCTTTATCTTTCTAAAGTGAAATGTTTGTGGAGGGGAGTTTTTATTTGACGTCTTAAAAAATATATGTTGAAATCAAGATATTATTGATTCACATTGTAGACAAATTAAGATAATTTCCAACTTTTTGGACCCAGTGACATCCTCAGTACTATAAGAGTTAATGATTAGTTGTACAACATCTTATAAATAAAATAAAGTTGGCTAGCTAGCACCCTGAAATCGATGTCAAATGACAGCCCAATTAGCCATATTTGATCTTAGCTAGCCAGTTATGCAGCCTTGTGCCTCAAATCTAAATGCTTTTTCATGCATTTTCTGTCTGATTAAATTACTAGTTTGTTGCCATTTGACCAGCTGGACCAACTATTTGTGAAAACATGAAGACACTTCAGATGTAATGAAATTTTCATAGACACTTGACAGAGTTAATTGAGGAGAGCAATTGATTTATAAGAAACTGTTAAAGGGGTGTCATATTTTCCTCTCTCAGTCCAAACTAAACTAAACTTCACCGGTGCACTGGTCATATTGAAATGGACTGTCCTGCATTCTGGTGTGTTTTTGTTTGCTCTGGATGCTGAAGCTCTGTCGTTATCCATGGCTAGCACAGCGCTTCAGGCAAAGCCCCAGCCAACGCTCTGCTGCCCAAGTAATTACAAGACTTACTGTCAAAACAGAGACACAAAGAGACGGAGAAGAGCAGAGGGAAAGTGGGAAATAGAGAGAGAAAGCTAAAGAGAAAGAAAACGAGAGAGGACACGAGCGAGGCTGTCTGCTTCAGCTTAAACAGCACCAAAACTCTGCATTGTTTCACACACAGAGACAGGCATCTCAGCTAACTAATAACTCTAATACCTGTCATCTGGCAGTTACAAATCATAACTTAATCATATGCTTGTAGGAACATAAAGAGAGCTCATACTGTCCTCCAGCTCCACATCTACTCAGGAAGTCAGCTCGGTTATTACCCAGCAGCACCTGCTTCTCTGGAGGCACAATACCTTGTCTATCGCACCCAGTGAGATTTAATATAAATGATTCATGAACAGACACAAGTCAACTTTGTTTCATAAATAAAGTGGGCCGGACCTGACATATTCATCACATATCCCTACACTGTATTAAGCAGACAAATCTTATTGGATTAAAGTTCTAATAATGTGGGTCTGCACAGTCAGCAGGAAAATCTTACTCTATCATTAAGACAGATTAGAAATAGAAGACCAAATGAATAAAGCCTCTGGAAAATCAAATCCACAATAGCCTTCTAACTGTGTAGATTAGGGTCTTTGGTGTTTAAGTGAGCATCTAAAAAGTATTAGAAATTAGTTTTAAACCAAATTTGAAAGTTTCTGTTCATTTTCTTGCATTGAGTTTGGAATTGGGCTTGTGCTCGGACATTAATTCTGAAAATTCCTAAATTAATTCCATGAACCAATCATAAAAAAATCAATATTAATTGCAAAGCCATCCCTCTCAGGCACAAGAAAACGTCTCTGCTCCCACTGGATTAACCTGCCTCTCTGAGTCTGAGCTAACTCAACAACAGGAAGCTGTTATATCGCTCCACACTCCTTTGACACAAACAGTAATTTTATGTTGTAGAAATCAATGTGTATGCTATATTAAGACCATTTTCATGGCTTTACTTTCCCGTCAGACAGTCCTTTCCGGTGGAGACGCTTAGTGAGGAACTAGGTAAGAGATAATGTACAGTGAGCAGATCATTATGACGAAATAAACCCCAACAGGGAGATGCAGTACAATGACCTGATGCATAATAATGACCTGCTCACTGTACATTATCCCAATTATCATATATATTTTACTTTCCACTGGCCTGTAGCTGTTTGTAAACATAGATAGTTTGATCTGAGTTGCTGAGTTTTGGAGAAATCGACCTTAGAGATGTCTGCCCTCTCTTGAGTATAATGGATCTAGATGGCCCTCGACTTCTGGTGCTCGATAGGCCAAGAAATACATTTGAAAAACTTAACAGCAATATCTCTTTTCAGAAATCATGACCAGTTACTCAATATAATCCACAGATCATCTACCTGAACTACTTCCATTTTACTAGAGAGAATTTTTTTCGGCCTTTAAATCACCACAAGCTGAGTGCCATCTACTTCCATTATGTTCAGGAGAAGGCAGACATCTCTATGACTGATATCTCCAAAACTCTACAACACACACTGAACAGTCTAGAGGGATTAATTGTATTACAGGTGAGAGAAAAAATTATATTTTGGATTTTGGCCTGAAGCGTCACATTAAAGCCACATTTCCAGAGTCTTTAAGATAATCTTCCTTTTTTTCACTGGCATCAACATAATTATTGGTCACTTTTAAATAACAGGATGGAACTTTTTACTTCATTCCATGAACATAAAGTCATATGTTCAATTTAATAAGTGCCAACTTTCTTTTGAGGTTGAGGTTAGTAATTTAATGCATGGAAGAGCATCTAGAGTTGATGCTTTGTTCTTAGTTGGAGATGTGTTATACTTCTGTGAAGTGCCTGATTTGATTTTTTTTTTCCTCTTTTTCCTTGGTGGATTAATTTTTGGGATTTCTTTGCAAATTGCTAAAAGAGGCTGGCTTGAACAAATCCTCTGGTCATTGTTGTTCCTTTGCACTGGAGTAATTTACTGTATGGGCATATTTTTGATTTTATATAATGAACTAGTTCAGCACCAGGAAGAGTTTTCAGGCTAGTTTCTGCTGTACTTTTTGACTTCAAAACTTAGTTAATCACATTCTTTTTCAGCTGTGTGACTACAGCTGCTCTTATCTTGCTTTTCCAGTGTTGAGCTTAGTGTTATCTGAGCTCACGCTTATACAGTTATACATGGACAGTGCTTACAAGGCTGCAGAGGGTTACGTGGCAGGCTGTGTCTCATACCTATATGCCTGAGTAATGCACTTTCTCATTACGTATGGGTTAGACTCATTTCTCAACTTCACTTCTTCTGGAAAATCCGAGATCTGTGTTTGAAGAATACTTCTCCTCCAACTACGCAGCAAATTCATCAGCTTGAACAAACGCTGTTATTTTTACTTTTACCTTTTCACTTCTGAGATGCTATGAGGCCACGCTGTCGGTGCAAAAATAAATACTGTACTTCAAGTGTGAGCGTTATACTGGGTCACTCGGAGAGTAGGTTAAGATTGTATGTTGTTGAAGGCTCTACAAATGGGTAACTCATCAAAGGCCTCCTGATTCTGCTTGGCAGTCAAGCACTCAAGAAGCACACATTTCATCACAACGACTTAAGTTAGACTAGAGGTGGCCTTGACCGTGCATATTCCCAAGAGCATAAAAAAATCTTTCATGTGGAAGGCATATGCTTCACTATTACCACCAATCCTTTCCCCGGCTCTCCCTTACACGCACTCAGAGCATAAAGTGTTTATGACCCCATGTTCCAGAGGTCACATTCAGACTTTTATACGTTACTCTGTCATGTCAAATGCCCCTATCAGCTTTCCTCATCCCATGCATTTATGTGGCCGAGGTGGTTAAACAAAACTGCAGTGAGAGGTGCTGACCCTGACCTTTGACCCCATGGAAGTGTACATACAAATGTCAAGCCAATAACTAGGTTCCTTCTCAGAGCGACCGCTTCGCCTAAACAGGAGCAGTTGCTGACAAGTAATTCATTGGCCGCATCGGACAAGAAAGGAGGGAGGGAGGAGCAGAGCGGCTTGAAACAAATGGGTTGCTTATTTGGGTCACAGCGTAAACACTTTTAATACAACCACTGATTGGATTTCTTTTAGTTTGTACCAAGGCATTACAGGGCAGACATGATCTGGGTGATCTGCCACTCAAGGCAGTGCTCAGAAAGTTGTCACTGAGAAAAAACACTTTCTATGAAGGTCATGGCTATAACGAATTATAAGCATATACATTATAATGCACTTTTAAGGCTTTATAACATTTGTTTTTATACTGTATGCACAATTTGTTGTACAAGTATGCCTACTACTCTCAGGTTTTTAATGCCTGTTATTCTCCACTGTAAGAAGGAAAGAAAGAAATCAAAATAAAGCTTTTTTGGTAAGATATTATAATGCATTTATACCACTTCATAAAACTCCATAAATGCTTACCTTGCATGCATGACAACTTATAACAAGGTTTATAAAGTATTATAAGTGGGGGGCAAAATGTATTATAAGTTCAGCATTCATGATGCTTCATACCTCATTACCAAAGTGAAAGTTAATGTGTGATGTGTGAAAGCAGTTCTCTATGTGTCTTTATAACTGGCTACAGATACGGTAGTTATAATGCACTATGTAACCCAGGACTCAGATTCTTCTTACAAACACTGTTCTCACTTTGGCATTGTAGTACAAAGCACTGTGAATGCACATGAAGAACTGCTTTAATGCATTATAACAGATTATAAATACCATAAATAGCATGACTTTGTGATCTTTAAGTAGGGTGAAGGGTATGATTTATAAAACATTATTCCATTTCAAAATGCATAGAAGTTATGATCTGTTATGTTACATTTGAGAAGTTCTCTATGTGTCTTTATACTTGCTAAGAATATAGTAGTTACAGAATAATATGCTGTGCAACCCAGGATGCAGACACACTGATGCTACTTTGATACTGAGGTATAAAGCATTATGAATGCTAAACTTACAATACTTTATAAACCTTGTCATAAGTTGTCATGCATAATAATAAACATTTATAAAAAGTTTTATAATGCATTATACATTATACGTTATTTATAATGTTTGAATAATGTTCTTTTAATGACTTATAGACTTGACCTTCATAGAGTGTGCTACCAAAATGTTTTTCTTTTCAAGAAGGAAACAATGTTTTATTTCCACAGAAAAAAATAGGAAATTGTTAGCTGCTGTGTTTCAAATGTGAAGACTGATAAACAAATTGTGCATATAATATAAAAACAAATGTTAATATCATTAGTAGACTGCAGATGTGGAAGCAGGCAGGAAATATAGATTTTTTTTTTTTACCCACCCTCAGTTTATGAACGCACTTGTTGCCAAACGATCGTATTTCAAGTCTTTGAACCGTGTCGTTTGAGGTATTTTAGGCTTTTTAAGAGGAAAACCGGAGGACCCTCATGCTTCATCCAGAGCTGGTCTTATAATTCACTGTGGGTGTAGGTTCAGTGGGGCCAAGGCGGGGAATGAGGGGGCACTAACATTAGTACCCAGAAAAGACTTTCTCCAGCTGGGAGCATGGACCCTGGCCTGCCAGCCAGAGGCACAGGGCCTCATAATTGGCCCAATCCAAAGGGATTTATAGATTTTCACATTCAAATTTATATTGTCTGGTTTGCATTTGGAAGGTAAGAGGGTAGGCTTACCTTTTTGGCTATAGTAGTACTTTATTAAACCTCACATGAAAATACTGGTGAGTCCACTGAGGGGAAACATGACAGGACAGATAGTACTGTATTATAACTTAATACTCAGGGAGAGGTTAAAAGTTAAAAAAAAAAAAAGTATATAATTTTACATATAAAGTATAATTTTACATTAGGAAGTATGTTAAAAATGTCTGCAGATATATTTATACCTGTATCACAGTATACTTGCATAGATTTTTTTGGCACTTCTTCTTATGTGCCTTCATGAACTGAGGTCAAAAGGACAGATTTAGCTGTAGAGGTAGATGCAGATGTGTGTTGAGAAACGTTATGGACTATTTGCTCACATAGTTATTGGTGAAGAGGATTATGAAAAAGATGCCCCTTTGATACCCAATCATGATACTATCACCTGGTATCAATTAACCAGTTTACCTGTGGAGAGTTTTTGAGCATTCCACAACTTTCCCAGTCTTTTGCTGCCCCTGTCCCAGTTTTGTTGAAACACGTTGCAGGCATCAACTTCGAAATGAATGTATATTTATCCCAACTGGAACTGGGGTTGTACTTGGATAGGTTAAATACTTGTTTAGGTTTAGGAAAAGATAGCAGTATGAGTTAAAATAAGTACCTTTACATGAGTTCATGTAAAGTTGCTTGTGTGCATTACATAACTTAGTTGTGTTATATATGTTGCGTATGTTCTGTAACTTAAAAAGAACTCAACGCTGACTTTTGGTTTCATAAAAACTTTTGGTGTCACATGGGACACGAAGCCTGGTCTCCTGTAGGAAAGTCCTGTGTTTGTTTGACCTAAACATCCACCCCACCTCCACCAAAAGTGGACTTCCTCACTCTGTATACTCCATCACCTGATTTTGAGGCACATCATCGCATACAGCTGAAGGGACGCCTCCAGCAATAATACTATGGGGCGCCTTAAGTGTCATACTTTGAAGCACTGACCAAGCTGCCACGTTTGATGCGTTGGGAGTGAGAATGGACTGATATTTTATATAGTTGAGTCTGCTTTAAAAAGAAAGAAAAAAAAACTGTAAATCTTAATTACAGTTACACATTACAATTACACAGGGAAAAGCTGCTGGTCCATTGCATGAGCAGAATTAGGCCATGCAGGATATAATTAAATTCAGCAAACCGCATACATGTAGACAATGTGCAATGCAGGGGAGGTACAGTCAGGATGGTTTTGTCTTATAAATTATACATCCCTATTTTGGTTTTTAAGCATAGACGGTGTGAGCTTTTCAATGTTTTACACAGTCTGGCTGAAATGAAAGCTAAACTGTAAAGCCCAGATGTTGGACTAATCAGTAATTCTTTCTTGGTAAACAGACATGCTCAAAGAATAGCAGCATTAATATAATGTGCTGAGTGGTCGGGCTTGATACGGCAGAAGCCAAAACAGAGCTGTTGTTTGTTTTTGCTTCTCAGTTTGTATTGACAGACAGAATATAACAGCGTATTTACCATCTGGTATAGGCTGTAAAAACACTTTTTTTGAAATTTTATTTTCACAGGGTTTGCTTGCTCCCACTCAGAATCAGTCTATTTCTCATGAATACACACAAATGACTATATGTTCACACCTGGCAGCTGTTCAATACATCTGCTTTGTCTGCTGTCAGCCATGTAGCAGCTCTAGTCTAGCCGTTCATGGTCATTTCCCTCACTGAGGAGCACCTTAACAAAATGAGTTGAGGGTGTAGAGTGTTCACTTTGCATACCCAGAATATTCACAGCATGTACAGTGTTTGTACTGTTACAGTCAATTTTGACTTTGAGCTTTACTGTCTTCACTTAGTCCAACCTTGGCAGACAAGGCAAAGTTTGGACATTTTTCTTGTCAGATTTTGAAGAGAAATAAAATGGTGCAAGCATGCGCAGATACAAAGAGTGATGCTTTGTCTGCGTCATCGATATTAGCAAGTTAAAGAAGTAACTGAGTTGAATAGGAATAACATAAGAACAAAAGAAAAGACAAAACACTCAAAACAGCAAGAAAAACAAAACAAAGAAGAGAAAAAGTAATATAATCTAATAATGAACAGAGATTTCCCAAACCACAGTAATCCTTTTGTTAAAATTTAGTTGGTTCCCTGCTTTTACTGATTTGCTACTGGTGTGCTGTGTTTTGGCAAGGATCTGATATGTATCACCATACAAACATAATGTGATACTCATAGCAAGGTCAAATACTTTTTGTTTAACTTATCTTAGGAAAACGGTCATAATATAAAGAAAGTCAGGACATTAAACACAACACGGTCTCAAATCATAATATTGCGATACTCACGTGTGTCATTTTCTTACACCTCAAAGTATGGATGGACAACAGACACAACAAAATGTTTATTTAATTCTTTTTATACATGGACAAATCTCAGTGGATTATTGGATGTGTAACATTGCTACTTATCTAAGAACAACAAACTCACCATCTATTTTTTAAATCACAGAAATCATCAAGTTCAGAGGTGATGCACACCTACTTTCACTGAGTGAGTGAACCATAAACACAGTAAACACGACTGAATGCAAAGATAAATGGCTGCAGCAGCTGCTGAAATATTATATAGCATGTAACAGTATTCAAGCAGGGAACATCCCTGCACCTCGATTGAAAAGATGATGGAATTTTCTACAAACTGTCTATTACAGGAGATGGCAATGTGCCTGGAGGCTTTGCCAGGCTGTCCTTTTTGCTTTCTTGCATTGATGTGTGCGCAGTGGTAAAGGTGAACATTTCAGACTATGTCTTAGACTTTGAAAGTGATGGACACCAAACATAAAACTTTCACTTTTATTTTTACTTCACGCTATAAAATACAAGTAAACATATTCTAAATGATCTGCCAGAATCATCATTGTGCCTTGCCAGAGAGCTGACGTGTTTATTGTATAGAGCGCAACATATTTTTTACAGTACTTTTGCTTGAATGGATCCTTGTGTTGTGCCTATAACCAATGTCAGTCTGACATCTTGGCCAAATAAAGTAAAATAGAAGCAGAACTATGATGAGTTGCTTGTAGAAAGCTATAAACCAAGATCTAAAAGCAACAATATCCAAGTTGCATTCCATATTATAGCAAATGTCAAGCAGAAAAGAAAGTGTCCTGGGCTGCTTTTGGACTATTTGTCTGCTGTGACATAGGCACGTGGGGTCTGTAGTCCACTGGGAGCCATAACATACTCATCACCTCTGACACGGTTGCTTTACTTAGTCCAAATGCTTTCTCCAAATGTCTGAATCTAAGATCTATGTGTGCTTTCATCTTTGCATATGAGCATGTGTATGTGTGCATGGCTGTGCTCGTGTGTGTGTGTGTGTGTGTGTGTAGACAGGACAAAGAGGGCAAACATGACATGGCTTTATAACAGTTAGACTAGGTTGCACCAACAAAGATTAATTTAATCTAAGATTAGTTGATCAAAACTAGGTTTAAAATGCATAAATCCAGATTTTAAATAAAGCAGAGCTCAGAACTCAGTTTACTAAATTCAACTTTAGTAATGTAAACCAATATTGAATAGAGTTTACTATGTAAAAAAATTAAATGATATTGTTTGCTTGCTTGCTAGCTAAAAATTAATTAGCTTAGTCTGCCTTCTCATCATGGCATAGCAGAGAAGAGAGAGAAAACTTGTTGGCCGAATTATCAACTGGAGTGGAAGAAAAATTCAAATTTAAATACTAAATTGTGGTTTAAATTTAATCTTTCTTAATCTGAAGCTAATTTAAAAGTTTGGTACAACATAATTTGAATGTTTTAAACAGGTTTAGAAATAAATTTTTGGTACAACCCAGTGATAGAGAGGCTCGTCAGTTTTAATTTAGATGTGCAAAATATTACAGAATGTGATGTAAATAAAAGAATCCCCTGGTCTAGCACGGTTATGTCTTTAAAGAGTGGTGGAGTTCATGTTCAGGACCTTTTTTTCATCCGTCATCTCAGTTTTATACTAAACCTGATAAAGGAGAGGTGCCGTGCAGAGCATCTTTGAAACTTGAAATTCAACCTCCACAAATAATGAAAATCTTAATGTTCTGGCCTTTGCTAACGTGTTCTGTGGTGTCCTGGCTTCATCCACTCTTCTCTTGAGAGCCAGTGATGTTGTGTGGCCTTGCAGTATTAAGTAACATCTTGTACTGTCTGCTAAGAACATGACCCCACCCAAGAGTGCAGTAGGTTGTCTCCACGGGGGAAAATAGAGACACCGCAAGCATTCAGCTCCTTTCCTTTCAGAAAAGACCCTTTCCTGGGTATAAGGCTCTGTAAAAGGGACAGTAAATGCCTCTTGGCCTGTTTACGTGCAGGTAAGTGCACCCATAAAACAATGGGGATGTAGTTTAAGTAAGGTGAGTGAGTGAACCGCTGAGGTTTCAGGAGAATGTACGTACTCATGTTGCTTGTAAGGCCCCTTGGATAAAAGCATCTTCTAAATGGCTTATGTTTGTTCTACAAAGAAAAATGAGGTGCTATCATGCTACTGCATCTACAAGTCTAATTAAGTGTTTCACTCTAAGTAATTTGACTTGTAAATTGATAAATACTGTGCAGGCACTCTTCTTTTTAACTTGTGGGATGCTAGAGGAAGGGGAATTATGTTGTGAGATGACAAAATGTTTTGTAAATAACTTTGAATGAGTTATTTTTTTAAATACATAATTGTCTGGCTGTTTTGAAAATGTCTGAATATTTTAAGGCCTTTGTAAACTCAAGCCCACAATAGCTTTCTAGCCATGTAATTTGGGGTCTCATGTACATAATTGTAAGCATCTAAAAAGTGTTAGAAATGAGTTTTAAACCAAAGTCAAGCTATTGTCATTCAAGATTTGTTTATTTTCCAGCATTTGGTTTGAATTGGGCGTGCTTATGCCTCAACATGTATTCTAAAAATTATGCAGTTAACTTTGCAAACCAGTCATTAAAAAAAATCCATGTCAGTCGTCAAGAAGGTGCAACAAAACTTCTCTGCTGCAGCTGCTCCTCTCTGCTCTCTGAGTCTGAACCAACTCAAGAACTGGGCCATTATATCGCTCCAGGCTCCTTTGACACAAACAATAAGTTTACCTTGGAAAAATCAATATCAGTTTAAGCTTACGCCCTACTTAAAACATTTTCGCCATGTTAATTTGCTGTCAAACGGTCCTTTCTGATGGGGAGTGGAAGCCATATTCTATAATGTCTTCACACCCACAAGACCAAAACAAACAAACAAACAAACAAAAAACCCTACTTTAACTTCACAGAGCACAGTTCCTGGTCTCCCATGCCCCCGATCCATGGCAAGTATCATTAGTCTGGACCCAAAGTAACGTGTTAAAAAACTTAAATCCCACAACAATACAAACAAAGTAACCGTTCGAGACAGCGGTTGTCCAGCAACTCCTGTTTTCTGTGAGGTAAAATTACCATTAACAGTGCGGTAGCACTGAAGAGTGCATATACAGTGATTGATATAGGTTTCTTTAGCTGATTTTTAGGTGGCTCCTGCTGCTGTCTACAGCAGTCTATACACAGCAGTACATTGCTTAACCTCTTTGTGGGATTCTTCAGATGTCAATCAAAGACGATCTGCCTTTGAACTATTATTTTAATAGTTATGAATGTTTATTTTCACTCAGATCTTTGAGGATGCTTAAGGGGGCAATATGTCATGTAAAAAAATGAGTGCAGGGGTCCAAAGCTGGAGCCCTAGACAGTATAATAAATAGGTTGAATCCATATTTAATGTGCGGTTCATGGTTGAAGGAGCTCTGCAAAAGTGCACAACGTGTGCAATATTGTAAACTGACACCAAGTGATGCCGAGTTCTGCACTATAAGTTGATCAGCTGTTTACAACTGAATCGTGTGTCATTGTAAAATTAAGCTGGTTATCCTAACATAAAAAAAAAAAGTCCACGACTCTGAAAATACACACTCTGGACTTTGTGGCTGCCACTCCATTAACATATTGCCGAATTAAATTTAATTCTAAACATCTACTCCTTCTTTGAGATTATTAATATTTTTTTTATGGCTCATAAACAGACACGTACTCATTCTGTGAACATTTGATATTAATTTGAACTCAAATTAACTTAAAACATGAAAACTAAAAAGTTATTCCGGCCCAGAACAGAAATTTCAAGGGAGGACGCTGCAGCTGCAATGATGATGTCTGAGAAACTAGTATTTCATCTTGACATGTTTCCTCGATCTCTGATGACATATCATGGTCATTTTATGAATTATTACAGTAAATTTATTCCAGATTCCTCCTTTAATGAGAAACTAAATTTACTATTTAAACATGTTTTCAGAGACCTTAAATGATATTTTAAATGTGCCATTGTTGGTCCAGCTTCCAGTTGTGAATGTTTATAACATACTTGAAGAGCACTGAAGCACACACACTTACAGTAAACTTGTCCTGGATTTACAGTTTATTAAAAAATACAATTCAACAAGCAAAATACACAGAAAGAGCCTTTTTAATGAGAAGACAGGGGAACTTAGAGGCCATGCAGAGTTCACTCCGACACTTCAATTCATCTCCCATCAACCATCCCCTGCTTGCTTTCTCTCTGTCACTTTCCTCAAGCTTGTTGTTATGATTTGAGGAATCCTCTTATTATCTGCAATGTATTTGAAACATTCCTTCTCCTGCACAATCCGTCTCTGATGTAACTGGCTTCTGACATTGTTTCATGACTCAGTCTCAGGCTGAGCACAGCTACCGACAATGCATTCCATAAATAACTGTCTTTAAGTCAGAATTGCCAAACAAATAGAGTTTCTGCTGGGCTTCCTGTTGTATGTCACAGATTTCCCCTAAAACTCCCTCCCTTGCTACAGTGTACACATGGAAATAGTTCTGTGGCTCTAAATTTGATAATGTTTGAAGACACAAGTGCTAAAGAATGAAAGGCTGAAGACGGATGGTGCCCTTGGTATTATCGCTGCGGTGCGTGAGACATTTTCCGGCACATCTAGAGCATTGTTGTGTGTCTAGAAGTGTTGCCTCTGCAGTCACAGCCTCGTTGGTGCGCTTTCATGTGGCCAGGCGTTACCATTGTATCGGCCTCAAGTGCATTCTGTCTTGCTCTAAATGACCCTTGTGGCTTTATAATAAATGAAGAGAAGAGAATCTGTCAAAAGCCACAAAGGCCTCAGCTTGGCCTGCTATCAGTCGGGTAAGTCATTATCATGTGCCTTTGTTTAGAGTGACATGCTTTAGGGTGGGGCTTAGCTCGTCTATTGTCTCGGCATCAGTAAACGCTTGCAGTCCTCACTAATGAACAGTAATCCCCCACACCCTTCTTACCACTGTGTAATTGGCTGATTTATTAGTGGAGTGTGATAGCCAACCTAACTGAGAGCTTAGGAGAAAACTGTGGGCTAATGATTGCTTTAATCCTCTCACAGAGCACTTCCAAACTTTGCTTCGTGTTTATATTCAAATGTTTTTTACCCAAACTCAGCGCTACAAAGCCGAGCGACTTGGTTCAATTTCATGACTCTACTGAAAGCAATTTCCACCGGCCCAGTTGTGTGCCATTGAAGATTTATCTGCACGCCTGTGCTCTGTTCTCCTGACCAAAGGGAATGAAAGAAGGCTCGTGGGTTAGAGAGTGAAGCTAACTTTTAATTGCTCTTAAAAAAGACAGGATACTTTTGGACTCGTCTGAATTAATCTAGACAACACCACTGAAACAGAATCACATTTACCTCATCCCAATGCAGGTCACAATTTTACTATGTAAGCCAGGGGTGTCAGACTCACTTTAGTTCATACACCAATTTGATCTTAGGAACAGGAACTTGACCATTTTTTCTTGAAAAAACGACGCACATCCACTTTTCTCCTTTTTGACAAAGACCTTTTCCACCAGCTGCTCTTGCATGAACAGTAGCCTATGATTGACACTGCCATGTCATGTAACCTGTACGTAATGGGGTGTGATCTATAATACCATATCCAGCATTAGGGCTTTGACGAAAACCATGACACAATATTACTACAGTCATGTGAGGTCATGAGCTCGTAACCACCATCGCTGCAAATTTCTGAGAAAAGCATCAGATTGAAAACATCTAATTTAAAAAAAATCTCTCATGTTGCAAGAAATCTTATCATCTTGGTTAGCGTGAACTTTCCTAATGGATCATATATTTGAGTTGTTAATTGATTGATTTCCACTCATCTGCTACATTTAAAGCTGGAAGTTCATTTATATGATCCAAAACATGTTCATTTAATTAAGAGCAACAAAAGTTGGTTGCGTGACCCACTATTTTGTAAGAAACTTCACTGTTGATTAGTGCACTAAGAGGAGTGGGTTGTGTAGATGGAATGAGTGGGGTGTTGACAGCATAAGACTTGTCAACATCTCAAAAGTATGTTTAAAATGGGAAATTTATGTGGCTTTTTTTACTCCTTACATGAGTTTAAGTATACTTTAATGATTGTCTACACATTTACTGACAGTTAATTGACGATAACTTGGCTCCCGTGGGGTGCTCTTTCCACTCTGCTGTTTGCACTTGTGGAAATATCGATCCAGCAGCAATGACATTTTTTGATCTTCGTGAATCTCTGCAGAGCACCCCCCCCCCTTCTCAATTGCCCCCCATTTGTTTTTTTTCCTTCTCTCCCTCCAGAAGGCTGATAATTACCTCTCATTGGCGTTAGAAGCTCATTAATACCTCGTCACCATCCACTGAGAGAGCATGTCATTGATAGATTCTCACCCAGGGTAACCCCCAGACTTTCTGTTTGTTTCCATCTCCCTGGCTGGACGTTAATGAGATGGCGGACGGCAGCAGGGTTTTGCTTACTCCATCCATGCTCAGAAGATGTGAACCAGGCTTATAATTGCTAATTTACCCTTCTACACACCCAGCGAGCTTCCAAGTTGCTGTCAAGACGCACCACTAGGAATAAGCATGCCCTTAATATCTCTTCAAAGCACCAGAGAGAAGCCTAGGGGAGGAAGATGACATTTACTTTGTGAAAAAAAATTAAGATCCACAAGTTAGATCAAACAAAGTAAATATCGCAGACATAGCTCCCAAAAGCAGACAGAAAGTACAGATTGTTTATTTTGTCTTTATCAAATACTCCTTTACAGTATCCCTTTTGCCACAACAGACAAGTAAAAGTGGGCAAAAACCTTGAAGCAAATGTCTTACTTTTGAATTAAAGGCTTTATAAACCATGGATGAGTGTACTTTTGAATTAAACTATTTAGAGACCATGGATCAATATAACAAAATAAGGTGAAGTAAATTTCTACCACTGACCAAGCCTGGGAACCAGATGAATGTGGAAGCTATGTTTCAGTTGCTCTGGCAGACACGCCTGGCCACTCTCCCATTCAGAGAGATTTCCACCTGTCCTGGATCTCTTCGGGTCAATCACAACCATTCATTTAATATGGGATGGGTCTGATACAATGACTGACGGAGAAGCGTCACCTGTCCAGATTTGAAAAACACGTTTCAAGCACAATGTACTGGACTCAGAAAACTCTAAAACATACAACCGTCAAACTATGGATTTCTAATCAAATAGGAATCAACATTCTATGATGGCACTGTCTATTTCTCACAGAAACACATTTTCGTGTGCTGTTTAGCTGTGACCAGACCATGATTTTTCTCCTGAATATAAACAGAACAAGCATTACCCAAAGCTGCATGTGTTACTCAGTGCTGTGTCACACATTTTGTTGCTCTGATTGGTTGTAGGCCCATTAAATTGGCAGAGGCATTTTGGTCTTTGGTCACTGATAACACCCCCTGTAAGTAGAAAATGAACTAAGAGATTTCAGACTAATTCACATTTGTGAAATGCCAGGCTACCACTGACCCTGCCTATCCCAGTAAATCACAAAGTAACTGTACAGAAGGAAGTGCTTTAGTGGCTCGTTTCGTATTTTATGAAAGTTCATTGAAGACAAAACTATTAAAATGAGCACAAAAGAATCTGAGCATTAATCAATAAATCATCTTAAGCCCAGATCTGATATTCACAAGATCAGATCAAATTTTAGGGGCAATGAAGAGCAAAATTGGGAGTGTGATTAATGTTTTGAACCCACAAGATGAATTTTGCTTGTAGATTCTTCTTCAAAGCTGTACAATCACTTTGTATCTCTCACATGCAAACTCCAGCTGACAGCAGAACAAACTCTTCTGAATTCCAACTGGAAGTGAAGCATCATCCAGTTAAATTATGAGTATTCTTCATCAAATTTTCTTGATGGATGGTCAAATAGTCTTGAACACTCCCTCCCTCAACAACTTTCCAGCACAGGAATTAAGGGAGGCGGTGTCTCATGCATATCTGTAACTTTCCCAAATCAACAATCGACATTCACACCAGATTCATGCGATTGGCCAGCTGTGTGGAGGTGAGAAAGTAAACATTTGAACTTCTCTCGCTAGCTGTCTTTTATCTTTTAATTTCTTTCACTTTTCACATGAACAATTGAGTGAAATGTTCTCCAGGAGAGACTGCATGAAAATGTACAGTTATCCATCCATCCATCCATCCATTTTCTTCTGCTTATCCAGGGCTCAGGTCATTGTGGCAGCAGGCTAAGGAGGGTATTCCAGACATCCCTCTCCCCAGCAACACTTTCCAGCTCCTCCTGGGAGATCCTGAGGCGCTCCCAGGCCAGATGAGATATGTAATCTCTTCAGAGTGTTCTGGGTGTATCCTGGGGTCTCCTCCTAGTGAAAAAGTGCCCTGAAAACCTACAAAGTGAGGCGTCCAGGAGGCATCCTAATCAGATGCCTGAACCTCTTGAACTAGATCCATTCAAAGAGAGGCTGCAGTGCTTCTATTCCAAGCTCTTTCCAGATGTCCGAACTCCTCACCCTCTCTCAAAGGCTGAGCCCAGACACCCTACCAAGGAAACTCATCTCACCATGATCACATTCTTTTGGTCGATGCCCAGAGCTCATGAGCATAGGTGAGGGTTGGAACATAGACTGACTGGTAAATCGAAACCTTTGCCTTCCAACTCGTCCCCTCTTCATCACGACGGTCTGGTACAATGCCTGCATTACTGTCTAAGCCAACCTGATCCGCCTATCTATCTCATGCTACATTTTGCTATAATTTGTGAAGAAGGCCTCAAAATACTTAAACTCCTTCATGACACTGTTATCAGGTTCAGTGTACTTTATTTGTGACTGTTGTTAGATTTGGATTTGGATAGGATAAGACAAGATACTTCTTTATTAGTCCCACAATGGGGACATTTTCAGTGTTGCAGCAGCAACAGGGATAGCAAAATAGAAAGAAGCATCAATTAAAAAAAATAGTAAAAATGTAAACAAGCAATATCTATAAGGGGACATATATAAAATATGAACAGTTTAAACAAGATTAAATATAAAAATAGGAACAATATATTTAGTATAAAGAGACTCAATGGTTTAATTTAATTTACACCATTGCACAGAGGGAATATCAATATTGCACATTGGAATAATAAAACACCTATTTGAGATACTGATATTGCATGTTGAAATGAAAATTTACCAGAGTGAAACATTGCACAGTCTTGACATTACACTTAACCAATTATTGATATGGCACATGTAGTGTACATTCTATCGCAGTCATTGTGAATCTTGGGAAGTAAGTGCACTACTGGGAGCAGTGCTGGTTGTACAGTCTGACAGCTGCAGGAAGGACGGACATATAAAGTTCCCTCACACACTTTGGGTGAAGTAGTCTCTCACTGAAGGAGCTCTCTCGTGCTGTTATAGTGTCCTGCAGGGGGTCAGAGTCATTGTCCATCATGGATGACAGCTTTGCCGTCATCCTCCTTTTCTCTCAACTCCTCAACTGAGTCGAGGGGGCATCCCAGGACAGAGCCGGCCTTCCTGATCAGTCTCCTACTGTGAGCCGGTGCTCCCCCAGCAGACCACTCCATATAAATTGGCTGATGCCTCAACAGAGTCATAGAAGGTCTGCAGTAAAAGAGACACAGGGCATCCATCCTGACACATTTACCACAGACAAACTTGCGAAAAGTGCTTAAGGCTCTAAGGACATGATAACATTGAGAAACAACAATAAAAAACACTTGCAAATAACAAATAACCTCAAGATTTGGATCAGGTGTCAACACTTGCCTTCCAACGCAGTCTGACAAAATGCTTTACAAGCTGCTTCTTTTCAAACATAACCTGAACTTTAGACCTAACTTGACTGGCTGGCATACCATAATTTGACCCAAACTGGGTTGTGCTCTTTTATTGAATTGTTAGCTTGCACCCTGTAGTGCCCATGCTTTCAGCTGCTCAAAATCTCACAAGACTGAGAAACTGCTGGATTTTTAACTAAATCCACACAAAATCAGAATATTATGTGAAAATGCCATTTGTCTCATATTTGAGAGCACTGCAACATCAGTATGATCAAAACTTTCCTGAAAAACCTGTTGTATGCTATCTGACACGCCCTCTGGTGGATTATCAGTGTACTGCAGGCAGCAGCTGGCCTCTGAGTGCAAAATCTAACATGGCTGCCCTCACACAGTGACTCGTATGATTTGGGAAGGGAAATCTTTCAATACATATTTCAATACAAATATTTAATGTATTGAAACAACCTATAATGACTTTTTATATATGCAACCAGCTCTTATTATAATAACTTAGATATTGCAAATAATTGTTAGCAAGAGACCATTAGTAATAATTGTCATTTTCATTGTTTTTTTTTACTAAAACAATTCCTTGGCTATCATAATTATATATTGTATTGACCAACTCAGATTTATATTGTTTATATTGTTTTTGCCATACACAAGATTAAACAAAGGGTACTGACTGAAAAAAACAAACAAATAAAGTGAAATGTGCCAAATTTTCCAATAGCAATAAGTAATATTTGTTTTTTGCTATTAAAATTAAAATTCATTGTGATTACTGAAACTCAATGAACACCAAACATATCAAATATGATACAAACAAGATATCAATATGTAAATGATGTGGGTTTTTTTTATTAATTCATTTATGTTTTGATTTTTTCAAAGGGTCCGATAAACATTTTGATTTCAAATAAGTTGAATTTTCTAAATTTTTTGATGTCTCAGACATTACAGGGTTAACTCCATAATGGATTTATCATTAAAAATGTTCCATACAATTTGTTTAAAACTACTTCCTCTATACAGATAGTTTAGTCTAGTCTAATTTGCAAGGTGTTAGATATAACCACCCAATCTTCAGTCTCTCAATCTTCTTTTTCCTCACTCTGTCTCATTCTCATGCACACAAAAATCACATGCACACAAGCGCACGTACACACTTTGCCCTGCAGTCACAGTGTTTCCTCTTGCCCTTTCTTATACCCAGCCTGACAGGAAAGGATCAGCATCATCTCTTTCTTCTTCACCCCTTCTTTTCCTCCTTCCTCTCCTCTCTTCACCACCACCTCCATCTGCATTTCTACGTCTATGTCTTATTTATCCATTCCTCTCAGATAAGGTCTCGGGAGATGAGAGACATCTGCTGCGCGTACTTTGAAGATGCATCGCGTTGCTCAATTACGTGCGGGGCCAAGGTCTCGTTTGCATTCAGTGGCATGGAGAGTGCATCGCTAACAGGTGGTGGGAGAGAACATGCATGGCAGGCCGTTTGATAAATAAAATATATTATGGTAATGCCACTGAGGGGAGAGAGAGATGTGACTATTGCTAAATTGGCTTGCTCTGCATTCACATCCAGGGAGAGGGTGAGGTTTGAGGAGGTGGACGCTGGAGACACACACACTCAGACACTTGCGCACCAGCACATGCACACGCACTAAAAACATAAATACTGTGAAACGTGCCCCCATGTGAATATGTGCATATGTTTATGCTCCTACACCGAGTTCATTTGCATACACATCTGAATACATATTCAAACATGCTTATTTGTGAAAATGAATGCAAATGAATTGAAATGTTGATGGACTGGCAGGAAAAACCACCAGCACTGGTTTGACTGGTGCTGGCAGATGGACTGTAGCGTCTTCTCTGGGCGTATCCCATTACCTTTCTCAAACTCTAAGCCTTGTCCTGGACAAGTTGGACAGGCACTCTACCATCAAGCCAAATGAAGAATGTGCATTTAATGAGGAAGGCGAGGGGTGATGGTGGGGGGTAGATTACACAAACGTCTTCAAATCTGTTACACATGCAGGCATGCAGACACATACCGACACGCACATTTGGGCATACACGAGAAAACAAACAAGCACATGCAGCGCAGCAAAACACTTAAAGGTTTCTCTAAAATGCACACACACATGCAAACACACACAATCCGAGAGGTGACCTGGGGTCAAAAGTCGTTAGACTGGAGGGCATCTCATCTGAAAAATGAGAGCCCCGCAATCCATCATGTATCGGATCTCTTGTCAGACATTATCAGTCTTTTGTATCGTATCTCACAGATATTGGTTTGTCAAATTGGTTAAGGTTTCACATTAACAGAAAAATCAAGAATCAATCAGAAATACAATACTGATTCTGTCTTAGTGGCACTAAAGCAGAGTTGTCACATACAGCTAGGTACCAAACTTCAATACTTTTATGGCACCAAACAAATGGCTTTGATCCTGTCTATTATTGAAATATATCTTGTCATTCAGTGTGAAATTTTGATAAATAAGGAATAAATCTCATCAACGTCAGTGAACCATTAAGCACACAGATGTTTGTACCAAGATCTTATAATGCTGCTGATTAATGTCACATATTGTAGAGGCATGCAGAAAAACACTACATTAACGTTACACACAGATGGGATAACTGTTTTGTTACAGCTGCGTATGTGTGCAGATAACTAATGTTGAGTGAACTTTGTGCTGCTTGTTAGCTAGACTGTTAGCTTGTCAGTGAGCCCTTTCACCACATTGTCCCCAGGGGATCCCCTCCTCACTGTGGGGACAGGTAACCTGGAGCAGAAGTGGAAAGCATTTCTGTCTATCAAGTAAATTTAGTATTTCATACAGCAGCAACACACACCGACAACCAGGATCACAGCAGCTTCCATGTATGAACAAAGATTGTGCTGCAATATAAACTTCCACATAAAGAAATGTGAAAAAATGTTACTGGCATCTGACCTACTACTGTCGTGATTAAGTTAACTTAAAATGAAGCTTAACAGTGTTTTTCTTGTCTGTCTTTCAATATTAAATCAGTCCATCAACATGTGGGAATAGCCACATTAGCAACATGCTAGTGCCAAAATCAAAAGAGTACTGAACTTACAAAATAAACAACCAAACCATGGAAAAACTTCCAGCTTTTGAGGTTGAGGTCGGTTCACAAACAGCTGTTATCGATCTGTTATTGAACTTGGACTGAAATCCACATACATGTAGTCATCAAAAAAAAACTTTTTATCAACCAAGCTCTTCTTTCCTTTGAGACTGGAGGCTGATGAAACAATATCTGCTGGTTCTGTGACATGCTGTCCATGGTAATTTGGAATAAATGTTCAGTAAACAGTCATAAAATAAAATATATCAGGTCTGCACATGTCCTGACCCCTGACAATAATGGATTGAGAAGTTTCTCTTCTTATTAAACTAATACTAACAACTGGCCGACCAACTAGATGGTGTCAGAACTAACACGAAAATCACCCACATAATCATTCCCTTCTTCTTCTTCTTCTTCTTCTTCTTCTTCTTTTTCTTTTTCTTTTTCTTCTTCTTCTTCTTCTTCTGCTTTGTATTAGGTAAATTGTTTCTTAAAGCGATAGTTCACCCAAAACTGAAATTTCACTCAATATCTATACACCCCTGTGCTGATGTGAGGATGGGTGAAGATCTCCAGTTCACAAAACACTGCCGGAGCTTCAGCGGAAAAAAATGAATGAATGATATGAATGAATAATTGCACCATAATGTGTAAAGTAATTCCCTTTTTGTTAAAATAGAACTGGTCAAGGTATTGGTGTCAGTACCAATATTGAAAAAGTTTAAATGATACCAAGGCCCATTGTCTAGACAATAATAATGAAAAACAAAGCCCAACATTATAGTAGAGTACCAGCAAGATTTAATAAATAATCCAATTCAGCAAACACAGACAGATGACTTTCCTTTAAAGGGCTCACTTACTGCTAAAAGTGTGGGCTTATTCTATTTGACTTTAATAGCCCAACAAACAATAAGCACCCTGCTAACATAGATTTATTTAATTCATAATATTTAACATCCAGTCACTATAATTCTTTTTTAAATCCTCTTTCTTCATTTTGGAAACAAGGATTTACCAGTATTATTTAGTGCAGGAAGTCAGGATGAGTTTGGCATTTTGGGCTGTCAATCACAGCTCTAATGAGAAGGCCACAGCAAGGTTGGGATGAGGTTAATAAATGACAAACAAACAAGAGAGAAGGAGGCCCTCTGTTCTGCTGTGATACCTGGCTGCTAGTAGGAATCAGGCCCAGATGTGTTATGGGTAACTCCCAGTGGAAGTGGTGACTCTGGGGGTCACGCTGGGGCGGCTTTGTACACTCTTCATGGTACACAGCTGTGCTCGCCATCCAGAATCCCCTCACCTTTGACCTGGCGACCCCCGTTTGGTACACGTTTGGTAGGAATGTCGGGTGATTGGCTACTTCGCTCCCCTTTTCATTTCCTGTCGCTTCAGTTTTCACTTACAGCTTCACGAGTCTCCTGACGCCTCCCTGCTCGTGCCTTAAAGGGATTTTCTCAGCTATCAAGGAAGAGCCTGCAGCTTAAATATGAATTATGGATGGATTTGAGACTAACAGCAAATCAATAATGTCTGTTCAGGAATGCATTACACTTGTGCAACTCATTATTCAATACGCAATAACGGTACTCTAATCCCCTATATTTATGTGTTGGAACATAGTTAACCACCCTGACCCACTTTGATTTTGAGAGGAAAGGTCATGTACGGTTCAATACTGTAGTACAGCAGACAGAATACAATCACACTTAAAGGATTTCCAGTGTGGCGATCTCAGATATGATCTTGTAAGCACTGAGCCTTGGTACCATGAAGCAAGTGTTCCTGTTCATAGCTGGACCAAATTACAGCACATTGTATCCCTTGGCACACTCGGATTCATTAGTCATCACACACTTGAACTGTAATGAACTCAGTGCAATAACAAAGCAACTGCAAGAAGCAGAGTTTTATGCTTTTCAAGGACAAAGAGTTGGTCAAGTCACGTGTATATTATAAACTCTCATACTTTCCTGTTTTTATGAGCTAAAATGTAAAAAAACAAAAAAAGTCTAAAAATCCTTGCCGGACATCTGGTCTCCAACGATACACCTCCCTCGATGTGCTGAAGCTTGTCTTTAATCATAAACACTGTAACAAGACATAGAGGAATTTAGTGGAGTCAACTAATATTTTCTCATTAAATGAACATAAATGTATACAGGTTTAATTTATTCAAGTACTTACACTTAAATTTTATTTTTTCATTTCTTTCCAGAACACTTCAGAACTCATAAACATGAATTCATCTAACTTGAAGTGTTTTGGCTTGAAATGCTGAGTTTGATAAATGTCTTGTACAGAGTACAGAAGTCATTAAATTAAGTTTCTAAAGAAACATGATGAGGAGTTTTTCTTTGTCTTCTCCCGATTTCCTCCCAGGATCACAGTTCTCTATTTCTCTCAGCAAATTTTCACACTTTTTTTTTTTACTTTTCATTATCACAACCCCTTTCTGGGACTTCTACAGCAAATATAAGCCCTACGACTCTAAAAGTCTACTGTCTTATGATAGTAAGTGACAACAATACAGCTAAACCAAACTTCCTGGAAAAAATCATGAAAATGCTGTTGCAGTGTACTCATTAGTTTTTTCATTTTCATTTTTTTTTAATGACTAAAATGCAGGAAACTCAATTTTTTGGAAATCCTCCTTATTTTTGAGGTTTCAAGTTTTGTAAGTATGAATTACCATATTAGCAAACTTCCCAGTATGCATTGTTTCAGAGTAAAAACTCTCCTGAGACCCTTCTTACGATAATAAACTTGCTGTGTGTCTTTTATAGACTTTAAGCTACAATGAAAACAGAACATTTTTGGGCCAACTTAAAAAAAAATCCTCGATTCGTAGCACACAAATTATTTTTTTTAGTTAAATTAAGTTTAATGTACAAATACTTTAAGTCAGTGTACTTAATTATCTGATTGCTTTCAAATCAACAGTTTGTGTTACTGAAACTAAATTTGAACAAACTTAAAAGGCTGTTTTTAACTCAGTTATTTGCTCTACCCAAGATTAAAATAAATAATATGATTTCAGGAAAACTAGTGTTATATAATAATCTGAAGGTGTCATTTCATGACTTAACATTAGTCAGACTTAACGATAGCTGGTTTCGCAGCGAATTTACAGAAATTTAAACAACACAGTTCAACCAATACAGGTGGACCATATTATATCTAACATAATACACTATTTGATAATAATTTTGTCTCACATTGGACATCTTTTCTCTCTTCTTCTCTTCTTCTTGTCCTCTCTCTGAGTTACAAAGAGAAAATGGTGGCTCGAACGAAAGGAAAAAAAAAATCTGGAGAAGACATGGACATCATGACATCAGACCTACATTAGAGAGAAACCAAACCGACTTTTACTGAAATAAGAATAGCCGGTTAAGGGAGCGGGATGTAATTTAAAGTTGTTATGATCCACAAAAATAGACTGATGTCACTAAAGCAGAAAGCTGAGGGGGGATTTATTCAAAACATTACATTCAACTTCAGCTACTACTGAAATTCACTATTTACAGTGTTAGTCTGCGTGTTTTTACAATAATGAAAACACTGCCACATGATGAAAGTTTATGTTGAATTCAGTCCATACCCCCTGAAACTGACAATTTAATAAAGTATAATAAATGTTATAAATGCCAGTGTGACAGAAGAGTTGGTTCAGCTTAATATCTTAAGCTTACTGAACATGTTTTCTCAAGTACAACTGAATTAATATCAAGATTGTTGACTAGAGAAGTTTATGTTTTGAATCATTACAGAATGACCTCAGCTTGTCTTTTTAAATTCAGTCAGCGTAGACTTTGCAGGCAGCCACACTAACTTTTTAAAGTTAAAACAAATCCTTTATTTTTACAGTGAAGCACAGCTGTAATTGAAGCAGAGTGTGCGCAAGAGTTCATGTTGTGTCTGTGTTTATTGACTTGAGTCTGTTTTTAGCAGTAATAGCAATATTACATCAAAGTTTTAAAAAAAAAAAGAGGCAATTTATGAGCTCCTCTTGCCTCACCACATTTATTCTCCACCTCTGAGTGAGTGACCCTGGTTCTGAAATCTGACTTGAATCCAAGTTTGTGTTATCGGCCTGCGTGTATTTGTAAATCCCAACACAGCGCTGGATCTATACTTGAAACAGCAGTGAAATGGAACACATGGTTATGTGTCACACAGGCTGTTTGAGGTTTCATAGAAAATCAGATAAAATATGTAATTCAGATGGAATGTAGCAAGTCGCCTTAAAGCTTTTCCCACTGAGACGAAATAAAAATAACTTTTTTCTTTAACAAACCCCTCCTCATTACAAACTCGCCTCCTTCGGGGGAATGGAGGGATGGGGATTTAGACTGCCACGGATGATGGATGGAAGCTGTGGTGTAGATGAGGTGAGACGTGAGACGTTGCTCACTCACTTTTCTTTTTTTTGTCTCTTTTGAGGCCAAATGAAGATGAAAGAGGGAGGCGTTTAAACTCTTTGCCTTTGTGTTTCATTCCCTCTGAGGCCGGGCTCTGTTGTCTCTCAGATGCCTGGGACAAATCCATTAGCTCTACCGTATCTCGGCTACTGCAGGCGTCACCTTAGTCACTCTGGAGGCATGTGAGGGAGACGACGACGGATAAACAGGGGGGCACAGAGACAGAAAGGTGGCAAGGACAGGCACAATGTTGTGAGAGTTGAAACTGAAACTAGAATTCACAAATTCCATGATTGATTATGACGTGTCATTAGTGGTGTCATTAGTGTAGAAATAAGTTGATAAACTGCCACAGCATGCAACAGAAAACAAGACAGTGTGTGGGTAATCTGAGTTATTGAAGGCTGATATCTGCCCCTTTTAGACTGTCGTCTGTTGAAAATCTGTAAGTCTAAACATATCCTTACCATAAAATTGCAATTCAGTGATACTCCTTTATTCTTGTTTAGTTGGACGTCCCTGCAATACCATTCAAGCCACAAAAGTGGTTGAAATTCTGCACAGAATCCATGACTGAGACTAATGGAATTATGTTAAATTGGATAGTTTTTTTTACGTGGATAATCCGCTACATTACACTGTAAAAAGAAAGAGAAAACTCATAATTTCAAGGCAACTGCCTTCACTAGTTTTTAGTTAAACTCAAACTTTGAACTTTGAAATAAACTAAACAAAGCTTTGCCAGCCTATAATCTTGTTCAAATAATTAAAAGTTTTTCTTTAGATAAATTTGAATCTTTCAGGTTTTGACACCCCACAAAACTCAATTTTTGGGGCTTAAAAATTAAATGGCTGCAATGTAAAATATTAAGTTAACCACTATTTGCTTAAATATAAATTCCTTAGGTTTTTCACAACTCAAAGTCTCAAGTTTATCTAAATAAGAAAAGTAAGTTATCTCAACAAAAGATTATTAGTTGGTAAAACTAGAAACTCAAAAATTAACTCAAAACTTATGAGTTTGAGTTGAGATAAAACCTATAACAACTACTAAGTGTGTTGTCTTGAAATTTTTACAGTTTTTTACAAATTTTTACAGTGTAGAAAACTGTGGAATACAATATTTCCTTATCATTTTTAAAAGACTGTGTTTGCTAGCTAGCTAGGTAGCTTATGTTGTGTTATTTTAGTGTTGATAATTTTATGGTTACTTTTTATTGTCATTATTGGCTAGTTTGCTAATTTACATTAGAGTAGTTTGACCATTCCTTAAAACAAATATGATTAAATAATAGTGAAGGTCAATATCACCATTTTGATGGTGATCTAAGCCTAAACAGGACCCCAGTTTACAGGTAGAGTAAAAAGTACAAAAGATGTGCTGCACCTACAGGAGACCATACACATTTAAGCATTTAAAGTTTAAAGCACACATTAAATTTCAGAGAGGTTTCACTAGTTAGTGATTTGACATTTACAGAGGACCAGGGGGCTGTGATTGAATTCCTAGGTGCTACATTATGCTATTACAGAGTTAATGTAGCCTGTACTTTTCTTGTAAATCCACAGCTGTATAAATGGAAGAGTCTTGTAAGACCATAACAATGCTCTCCACTTATAGGGGGGGGGAATGTACCCGGTCAGCAGTTAACTTGTTTTTGTACAATATGACATGAATGTGAACTGCCCTCTGCAAGAAAAGCAACGAGATTTTCATCAAGTTTAAATAAACCTAACCTTTTTGTCCTTGTGCCACCCTAGAAGACATTGAAACAGGTCATTATAGGTTGCTGTGGGTGTACTACTATGGCAGAGGATAAGATTTGTTTAACAAAGGGAAATATTAGAGACATCGACAGGAAATTCTCACCATTGCAGTTCATCTTCTCCCTTCCCCCCGACAACTTCTGACAGAATAAGGAAGTCGGTGATAGAGAATTGTTGAAAGGTTTGGAAGGAATGCATGACTGAGCTCCAGGAGGGACAACAATATAAACGGAGGTTCCGCTCGGACTCCGAAGGACTGGGAAACACCAGTACATACTGCTATATCATTATTTACATTTAAATACAACTTTGTCTGTGCAACTTTGATATTGTGATTACGCATCAATAATGCTTGTATATAGGTGTAAAATAAAAAAAGTCAAAAGTTTATTGACTTGGTCAATAGTCTGAATACTTCAGAAAATGAGGGTGTGGAAATGGGTAGACAAAGAAATTATTTTAATCAAAATATTAGAATATTAAAATATAACCACTGTTGTCCATCAGTGTCTATTCAATGTTAATAAGTGTAGTTAGTGTTCAGTAATGTGAAAACACACCTGGACCATTTATAGACTATTTATAGCCTATTTATTTTGTAATTTATTCCCATAAATGCTGTAATCTCAGTCATTGCTCCTCTGGCAGTGGAGTAGGCAGGTCAGGTATTTAAGAGGAAAACACAAACATAAAATATTCTCTCTAGCAGCATATTGAAAGATATCGCACAGTCTGCTAGACATGGCACCAACAATTACATCTTGACGTGGATGCCCAAGGAACAAAGACACCGGTTTCATATACAAATATGCACCAATTATTTTTTCAATTTCTTGCAAAACAGGACCGAACACAATGAGTGTAGGCCCCTGCTGAGATTTTACATTTTAGTTGAAAGCTGAGGCTTCATTTTGTGTCTTTTGTTGGGAGAAATTTGCAGGCAGTGCAGGATTTTAAATTGCGACTGTCTAGCACAGTTGCACAGAGATGTCTCCTTTGTATGATTCCGTATCACATCCCATTTATCCTCGTCGAGATTTACAAGTTCATTTTGCCGTGTCTGTGCAACATCCTGTACATTCAACACATCAATCTGGCTTAAGACACTGTAAAAAGGAGTTACAGATTTTCTTTAGTTGGACCTCGGAGAAGTAACCGCTCTATTTCCGATGTTGTGGCACTGATATTGAAAGTGTTTTTTTTCTGGTTATGAAATCTCGAATTTGAAGGTAAAAAAAAATGTCTGGGGAGACTTTGTGTTGTTCAAAAAACAGAAGGGATGCACCCTCAAATAAAACACACATTTTCTGTATTCTCTGGGATGTTCAAGTGCTGTACCCATTATCTCTCATTTACCTGGTGGGAAACCAAGGTTACCTTGAACTGGGATCAGTGAAAAGTTTAAATTAGACCTCCACTCAAGTTTTCTTGTTGTAAACCACACCAAAAGAGTATTTATAGATTACTGTTACAGACACTCTTAGCTGATAAAATATGTTTTTGATTTTGGGATAAACTGTCTCTCTAAACTTTTTTTACTTGCATACACTGTTGTTTACTTGTACTTACTGATTCAACTTAGCACTGTGTTGTATTATCATAATTTATGCAAAAATAATCACATCATAAGAAAAAACATATGAATAAAATGTTTTTTAAAAAGAGCTCTTCAGAACAATAGTACTTTCAAACAATCATTTGTCTTTTATTCAGTCAGTGTAGTGCACCAGATGTTTACCTCAAATAGCACAACAAACAGCCCTGTTGCATAAAACTCCATTCAGCTTTTGAAATACCACTTGGCCCGTGTCTGAGTGCAGGGTTTGAGTGGAAATATCCCTCTACACTTTAGGCATGACAGCCAACAACATTTTGAACACCGGTTTGACTTTGTTTCAGTGGTTACCTCCACAAACGTTTCAGCGATAATATTTATAAGAGCTCTGTAGCTGACAGTTGTGTTATTGTCTTTGTTCAAGAAACTGCTGCTGTTCATTGAGGTAACTCCAGCTTTATCAAGCGCACCGTGTCAGCCAGTCATTTAAAATTAAAATGAACAATGGTTCGAGACACCTTCAATTATAACTTTGTAAAACAAATGGAGTTAAACAGGCTCCTGAGGGAATCCACATCATGGGAACATACGGTAGAAAAATAATTCTTGATGAACAGTTAATTTGTCATATCTAACTATTTCCCTCTGGCGCCCTGGCTGCTGAGTTGCCGCGTTTGTTAAGTGGGATATATAATTTTCTAAGCCTGTATTTTCTTCACAATTGCTATGGTGTATATTTTGTCATGAATTCCAGTGTTTAAAAGAAGGGATTCACTTAATTCATGGTTTCCATTGCTCATTTATTGGTCAAGACAAATTCAGTGTATGAACGATATACAAACACTCATCTACCTTTGATCTGAGGGTCAGTGGTCAGACTTGGGCTGCGGACACAACTTTTTTAGTTTCAAAGACTTGTGTTTTTATTCCTCTCCCCCTGAAATCCAATCAGGCTGACCTGAAAAAGACCTCTCGCTTTAGTCTTAATAAATCTACTGCTTAAACGATTGAAACAGAAGAAAGTAATATGTTGTCAACTTAAACTGCTGGTAATGGAGAGTTCGCGGCATCCCATGATGGCTGGAATGATTACATACTTTTCTGCAATTTATTTTAATTCATTGTACATACATGCCATTGGCAGACCAGTCTGTTAGAGTGGGGAGAGTTCCTTTTCTGTCATCAGTTTAATGGAAGCAGTCCGATGGAGTTACCAGAGTCGCCGTAATCAGGAAGAAATTCAATTATTTAACATCTGTCATCAAAACCCTCTTGTTCTTGCTGAGCACTTAAGCAGACTGAAATTGTAACATTAAATTAATGGCAGAATTTGCAAAAGGCCTTTTTTGTCAATCCCAATTCTTACATCTTACACATTAAAAACAGCTCTAAGAAGTATATGATTACCTTTTAATATTTGCAATATGTTTCATAATGGTTTTTGCAATCTCTCCCAACCTTAAAGGGTTATTTTCTCATTGTAATGAGAAAAAAAAAAGAAAGAGGTCATTAAGTGTAGAAACATTGTCTCTACTAGAACAATAAAATATCTGTTTCCAACTAATGATTTCATTCTCCCACACTCTCACTGGCTGATTCACACACTGACAGTGTTTCCACTGTGTTTCCTCAGACAGACAGAAAGGCTCATGTTTCATTCAGAGGTACTGTATCTGCCGACATGGTTCTCTGCATTACCCTCGCTCATCTATCTACAACCGTGTACTTGCAATGTTGGATATACTGTAGCTGCACAAATATGTATGCTGTCTATCCCGTCACAGATAAGGTTTTCAGTTTGAGCTTCGCAACATCGCGTGTTATCTCTGGTGCCATAACTCTGGTGTCCGGTGTTTTCTTTTTACAGAGCAGGTCTGATACGGTGTGTCAAGGTAATCACAATACAACCATTCCAGTGATTGATACTTCCCGCAAAGCCTTCTGGGATACCATGTTTTTACAGGAGGAAAAGGGTGAACAGTTTTGTTTCTCCAAATGAAAAACAAATGGAGCTGGATGGAAAAATTGTAGAGGGATGGAAAGGGATCACTACTTTTGTGGTTCCATGTCAACCACAAGGTCGCATACCAGAAATCAGGATCCCCCACAGTGGAACAGGCATTTTGTTTCGACGGCAGCACTTTTTAGTGCTGTCAGTCTTGCCGTAATCATGGAAATCGGCCAGTGAAAAATGCCTCACTGGCTCCCACTGGCAAGTACTGCCATTCATAATGAAATAAATTTGCTGTTTTTTTTTTAAATAAAAAAAAAAGTTAAAAAAAAACAAAACAAAAAAAAACAGGGTGGTTGTTTGCTCCTTCCTTACTTGCAGATCCTATCTTTAAAAATTTGGTAATCATGGTAATTAAGATTTGGGACCTAATTTAGGAGAAAAAAATATTAATAATAAACAGCTCCTAAGTAAATTGCTGTGTATGAAATCATTCACTACTTACTATAAAGTTTACTAGTGAGTTTGTCCATTTTGTAATGTTGTCTCAATGTATAGGGAGAATCATTATACCCTATATAGTGGACTCAAAGTAGCCTATCTCACAATGCATTGTGAAAAGTAGTGTACAACTGAGGGTCACTAACTAAGCACTATATACCATAATCCAGTGCATTAAAACAAAACAGTGGCAATGTCGTCATTAACGGCACAGACTGTTGTATCCAAAAGTGTTTTCTCCACTACATAGTAAGCTCAGTATAGTCCTCTATGCAGAAATCCCCATATAGTAAGTAGGGAATGAGTGAATGATTTCAGACACAGCACATGCTCCTGTCTTTAGGAAAAGAGCATTTTACAAGCATCTTAACTTCTTTAATAAGTTCTCCTAATTTAAGATTATCCTAATTGTCCACCTGTAGCAGCTAGTAGCTAACATACCAACTAGCTAACGGTAGCTTGTGGCAGACAACTGTAGTGTTGGCTAACACTAGTGTTCGCAAACCATAGATGTAATATTAAAATCTAGACACGGCATTGACGCTCAGCCTGGTCTCCAATTTTTTCCCAGTGGCCCCAAAAGAATCATAGAGAGAGTCATAAACAACCATTATTATGGAGACAGGAGACCTCGAACTGCAAGCAAACTCAATTATGACTCTTTCTATAATTCACTTTTGACACACAGAGGTCTTATTTTTGTAAAGCCATATAACAAGGAAGTAAACCCAGAAGCTCAAACACCTTTTAGTCTTAGGCGAGCAGTACTCGCTGGACTGAATGAGCGCCATCATTGCATGCTGTATCTAGTTCATTATAATACAGCTTTGTCGCTAACATTAGCTAACAGCAGTGTGCCCATCATATTTGCTCCATTTTTTGTATCTTTCAATAATTGAGTAGCCTATTTAGGATTTTCTTCCCTGAGATAAGATAGGATGAAGTAAGATTAGACAGGATTCTTAAATTTTGTTAGGGAATCTCTGATACCCAAATAGTACAAAAGTACAGTGCATGACAAACCCAAAATTCATAGCATCAAACAATGCCTTGTAGCATAATGTGACTTTGGGTTGAAACTTAACCACAATACTGTGGCATTTTTCATTGTACCCCAGAGACATTAGACCAATTACCTCGTTAAGTCATGTGTCTCCTTAACTGATTGGTCTAGTGAGAGAGACAGACAGGCAGAAGGAGAGAGAGGACAAGAGACAATCACGAAACAGGAGCAGGGGGTGAGAGCGAGGGAATGTGACTGTTGTGTTGTATAATGAGTAAGCTATGGGCTCTTTTTCAAAGTATCCAAAACAGCGTTCAATAGCTACCAGATGGCTGAGGGAAAATATAGTGAGGGAACTTGATTACCTCTAAGCATTTTCTCTTAATTATACTGAAGCTGTTATGTCCTTAATGCCACAAACGCTGTATTCCTTTACTACATATTCTAAAGTGGGAGTATAAGAGCAGTAAAGAGTGCCATCACGTACTTAAATAAGAGCAAAGTGATTAGTTGAAAGAAATAACAGAGTATGGCACATGCAAGCTTGTGGTCTTTTAAACGTCTGAGCAATAATGTGCTTTGAATAATAATGTCCCCATGAGTGAGTTAACACCATTGTTCTGCAGCTAAATGTGCTAATATTTTAATACATTGCATAATTTCAGTTCTAAAGTGCCCCATTGGGTGAGGTAAAACCTTCTCAACCTCCATCATAACTTCTTTGTCTCCTTAATATGCAGAGTAATGAAGGTGAGGGTGTTTTCATCACACTGCTTTGTGGAAGTGCTGAAGCATTGACAGTATTAAGAGGTAATTTCCACTTCCTCGTGGCGTATGCCGGTGTACGACCAGGCAGCTGGGGTCAGGGCCTGCGTGAGCCAATGACAGGACTCAGAGGGATGAGGTCATAAGTCAAAAATGGCTAGAGGATCTCTTGGGTGTCCCATATATGTCATCAGGGGTCCTGTAAGCCCAACACTTTGCTGATAGATTGACACTCGAGCAGAGAAATTGTTTAAAAGGAAGTGCTGAGTCGTTGATGGAGACCCTGCCACATAGCTGACATATCTTCTCAACAAAAGCGCCCAAAGCCGAACGACGAAGGCAAGAAGTATTTTTCTTGCAATCTCTGGTGTGCTCTATGCAGTGGCAGCTGGTCAATAGAGGGCGCAAGGGTGCCGCCCCACCTCTCCCCACATCCTAAAACTTCAGTGAAGAAGACTTAATTACTTTAAAATATATACTGTGCATTTCTTTAAATGAGCAAGGCCAATATTGTGTAGTTAGTCCAAAGTTACGGATAGGCACATCATCAACCTCTGGGTGGCAGCAGAGAGCGAGTGACTCGATCTATATCTGATAATTAATACGGCAGAGTGAGATGTTTTGATAGTTGGAGGAGTTTAGCACATCAGTTGCTAGACCGGAGTCATAAAATTCTTGAAGTAACCATAAACAACGTGTTTTGAGAGGAGAACGAAGAGAAGCTCAGAGTTAAAGAACCTGATCAGCCGACATCATAAACCCACAATAATGAGAGGAAGATGATAAACTCTCAGAACATAGTGACAGTGAAATATTATTACCACAATGAAAATGTCACTACAAGTAAAAGTCCTGCATTCAAAACCTTACTTGAGTAAAATTATGTAAGTATTATCAGCTGTTATCAGAATGAAAAGTAAAAGTAGCCAAACAGGCTTACAAGGCAATGCATATATAGGCTTGAGACCAAATATACAAATCATAGAAAAACATAAATAGCATATTCGGCATGCCTTCATACTTGAAATCCATTAAATAGACTGATATCATGTTGTATGCATGTACTCAGAGTTCACCAAAGTGTGCAAAACCCTGCTCTGCTGGGTGAAACACCGAGATTTTAGGGAGTCCCCTAGGCACAAGAAGCAAGAGTCTCACCCTGCTATGACTGATTTGAGCAGACATGTGGACCTTCTAAACTGTGTTAAATTACCCAGAGTGCTCGCCTCGTTGTCTCGTCACAGCAACTGCTATGTGGCGCTCCAATTGCTCCTGGCTGCCAGGCTGGCGGGTGTCAAGGAGTCTGCCCTCCACCTTGTGTTGCAAACTCAAGTCAATTACCCCAATTAATCTGGCTTGAGAATGGAATGGAGATGGAGATTGTTTTGCTTGAGTCAAAATAAACACAGTCTCCTTCCTTTCAGCATTTGCACACATTTCTGTTAATGAGTACAGGCCGCTGCATTTTTGGCCGTTTTAGCAGGATAAATGTGCACATTTAGTAGATGGAGATTATGCCATGCATTACGTGCTGGCAAGATATGTACAAAGCTTGTTTAGAGTCTGCGTCTCGAGCTCTCTTCTGGCATTATCAACTGCAGACAAAGTGAATGGGTGAAGACAGACTTTCAGAATTACTTGGTTACAGATGGAGAGGATCATATCTTCAAAGGGACAGAAATACAGTTTGGGTTGATGCAGGGCGCTTTTACGAGAACGGCGTGTTTCAAATCATCTTCCACGTAAGAAGAGCAAAAGAATCTAGCGCTGTTAAAATGGACATAAAAAACGGACGGGGGACGGGATGAATGGAGGAGATGTGAACCGTGCTGTTGAGAAACATTTCATGGGTCTTGATGCTCAGGTGGTGTGGCGGTCTTGAGTGTTTCACTGGCTGCATTTCCACTGTGCCGTTTACACCGTCCCAATGAATCCCAGGACCGCGTCAGGCCATTTGGACTTTGTCAGTGTCAGCCGTCGTAAGGTGACCAGCTGGTGGTTTATTGGCTGGGGCATTCTGTCGACCACTCTTGTTAAACTCCTGAACCTTTCTTGTTGGCCCATACCTGCTCCAGCAAGAATCTGCAGATAACAACGAAACCAACTTTGCTGATAGGCTGACGTCTTGAGAGCAGACCATGCGGCAATGATGATAAACCCGCAGGGAGATGGATCAAAGCTTCCAGTGACCAGGACTGTAGGCTCTCAGCTTCCAGACATTCCAGTTATTTTTAATATGTGTTATTCAGCATATGAGCTTTGTGTGCATGTGAAGAACTACAAAAGCAGAGTTGAGCTTTGACATTCATAAAATATTTACTTTATAGTACTGCCTTTTTAGAGGGGTTGCTCTTGCTATAAGCCATTACTCATATATTATTGAACTGAGTGAAGACATTTGTCAGCAAGCTGAAACTTGATATTCCTGTCTCGCTGTTTGCTTATCCACATTTCAACAGTAGGGTAATACCATCAAAAACCAAAAACCAAAATGTGTCCTTGAAAAAGCCTCGTCACACTTTATTTTACATTAATATGACAAGCCATAGTTTGTACCAAAATTAGAGAAAACTAGAAATATTATTTTTTTATTACAGTAAAGAGACACTGCCATATCCTAATCACACCATACACACTAAGGCTACACTAATAAGACATAAAAGCTGTACAAATTAGACAAAAACTAGAAATAATGTTCATTATTATACAGAATCACACCCTTTAAACTGTATTAAAACTAAGGTGTATTATTTCTCACTGATTACACTTTGGAGTCACCCATAGATACAATATAAGTGGGGAAGTCTAATAATGGGTCCAATAAGAGGTTTAATACTATCTAATGAAGATCATATTATTTGTCTAATTTTCTAACGTCTTATTAGTGTAGTTTAAAATAAAGTATGTGCTAAGGAATCTAAATGGAGCAGTTACAGCAGAATTTCACATCACTGTGTCTTTATTATTCTAATCTGCTCGCACCCTCCTGACTTCTCTGAAAAATTTAAAAGATTCCTGATAGAGAGATCTGTGAACCAAAAGTCCAATTCGTGACCTTTGGTCTCCTGCTCTACGCTGAACTCTCTTGACTTCTGAGAAAAGTGCCACTAGTTTCCTCAGCTGTTCCTGGGTTTCTGGCCGTCCGATAAGCTGATCCGCCAGGCTCATTCCTGCCTCCCCTACTTTCTGACCTTTGTGCTCTCAGTGTAATTGCCTGAGAGTTTGATGGACCAGTGTCTCTGAAGCAGATGATGTCTTGCTGCAGCCTGTGATAACAGCTAGAAGGCCTCCTCTTCCCTGACCACCACAGAACCCTTTTCAAGAACACGTGAACGTTGGTGGTAAAGGAGGTAGCCATCTGCTACGGAAATAAAGTCTCTGTTACCCAGCCCAACAAAACTCTGGTTTTCATTTCCACTCGGGGGATAACTTCAAGCTTTCCATCATGCACCTTTTAGCAGCACTTATGGTGCATAGTTACTGTATGTGGCCTGTTCTATACAGATTTCTGCTTAATACAGATGTCAAAATCCTTGTCCTTCTTGTTGTGATCAAAAACATAAGAGACTCTGCCATCCATTTTAAGAGCATGTTTTTGTTTTCCGCTGATGGAAGCTTTGCCAAGCCGAAAGATCCCTCCCAGCCTTCTGCACCAAATGTATTTCCATCGAAAACATAACGTGATGTTCGTAATTACATTTAAGTGACAAGATTGCGGTAATTAGCAAACCAGATAATGGGACAAAATACAGGCTTATGAATTGGATCACATACGTTCTGATACAAAGCATATGCTGGCAGAGTAGCAAAAAGCCCAAAAATGTCCACAAAGAAGGAAACACATGTTCGCTGGGAGCTGAATTTGATCCAGCTCAGAAACTAGAACACTTCTTTCTGCCCTATCTCGTGTTGTGAAGGTTAAGTAAAACATATCATCCCAGACATCCAAGGCTTCATCAGCAGAACTTAGCAGAGAGTCACGTTTGTAGGGCAGCGAGCAGAGATAGACAGGTTGATGGATGCGCAGGCGCTGAGTCATGCACGTGCAGGAAGGAGTTTACCCTGTCTGGCTCCTGCACTGCCCCTGAGCCACGGTGGTGACGGACAGGAGGGCGGATGATAGATGAAGATGTACGACTGCAGATAGACCATCAGATTAGTGGTTTGTTATATCTGATGTTATGGTGTAATCAATCCCATTCATCCCCTCTCTGTCCCCCACCTGACGGGCACTATCTCTGAATGTCCGGCCCAAATGACGACCAGGCTCACACTACTCTGTTAGAAATAAGGGTTCTAAAAGTGTTCTTCCTGATGGGCTGAGGTTCTACCCAGAACCATTTGCTTCTGAAGAACCTATTGTTGAAGAACCCATTATTGTTTGTCAAGGGTTCTTGGTAAGACTGAAAGTTCCATTGAACCTTTTCATCAAAAACGCTTTTTGAAAGAAAGAGTTTTTCAAGGATTGCTGAAATCGAGGAAGAACTTTTTCATCAAGGGTTTGTACCATAAGTTAAAAGGGTTCTTGGTAGAATCACCTGAGTAGGTTCCAGATAAAGCCTGGGGAATATAAAGGGGTCCCCTGTAGAATCCCCTGGGTGGGTTCTAGATAAAACCTCTGGAATTTAAAAGGGTTCTTGTAGGGTGGGTTCTGAGCAAATCCTTTTGAATAAAAAAAGCTTGTCAGTAGAAGCCCAACAGGTGGGTTCTAGATAAAACATTTGAAATGTAAGAGGGTTCTTGGTAGAACTTCCTTGGGTGGTCTCTTCTTGGCAACCAGAAGGTAAAAACGTTCTTGATAGAATCCCCAGAAAGAGTTCTGGTTGAAACAGTTACAACATAGGTTGGTTCTCTGTTAAACCTCTCATAAGGTGTCTTGTAGGAAACATTTCACAGATGGTTCCAGTTGTTACCCTTTATGTTGAGTTCTAGGTAGAACCCTCTGAAAAGGTTCAGAGGGGAACATTTATAAAAGGTTCCACCAGGAACCAAAAAGGGTTATTCTATGAGGACAAGCTTCTAGTGCATTCTAGTTAGCACCTTTATTTCCAAGAGCATAAACTACAGGACTGTGCAATCACAGAGCAGCACTATTATATTTCTTCTTTTCATCTCAATATTTAGTTTTTTTTTCCTTGATTCAGTAATAGAAGACAGCCTCTAAGGTTTTGCTGGTTCGTCACACATCTTTAGGCGATTATTTCCTCCTTTTTTACTTTTCCGTAAATGGGACGTGATAACATTTAAGGACTTCGCATAGCACCAGGGTGCTCTCAAGTCTTGCCAGTTCTGTTATTTCCCTTGTGGAGATGAATTAATTGCTATTGGTACAGTTATAGTGTGCAGGACACAACAAGCATTTGGATTTAAAAAGTAAAAATGTGTGAGGCACATGTTGAGTGAATGTTGGGAGCCAGACAAGATTGGAAAACCGCCCCAGCCACCTACATGAATACATCCACAAGATTTAGAGTGGCTGGCACTGGCGTAAACACCCAGATAAACACAAAATTAATTAAAATCTAAGAGGGAAGCTTAAGTATCTGGTCTTAAAACTGTCACTTTGCAATTTCCAGTAAGAGAAACAAACAACACCAAACTGCCGCTGAGAAAGTTTTAATGTTTAACTCATTCCTGAGTAAATCTATGTGTGGCTAACCGGTCTGTTACTGTAGTTTTTGTATCTTACATAATTGCTGTGTCCTCACATTTATATTTATGTTGTTGTTATGATTCGTGTTCACAAATTGAAACCCACATGTTGACTTGTTGAAAAGGAAGTGATGTACACTCTGAGTGATAAAGGTGCTAATTAGAACCATGAAGGGGTCTTTGACCTCTTCCCATAGGAGAACCCGTTTAAGTTCCTGGTAGAAACCTTTTTAAATGTTCCACTTCAAACCCTGTCAGAGAGTCCTATCTAGAACCCAATATAGGTTATATCCTTAGAACCTGTAGACTCAAAAAACAGCACACACATCCAAAACTGATGAGTACTGGGTGCTGGACAGTAGAACAGGAACCAAATTTAAAAACAATAGGTCTGCACATCAGAAACTGCTCCTTAAGACTTTTTTAATAGTATCACCACATGAAACGTCACATGTGGTGATACAAGGCAAAGCTCTCAAGGCTATTTGGATGAAAAGGGTTCTTAATGGAACCATTTGTCCTACTAATAACCCTTGATAAACTCTTTAAAAAAGTTTTTTTTAGAATCAGAAGTTTTGGGATAGAACCTCGGCACATCAGGAAGAACCCTTTCAGAACCTTAATTTGTAAGAGTGTAGGGCTCTGTACTTTATAAGCAAAAGCTTCAGGGATTGTTGTCTTCACATAGAAAATTCACCCTGTCAGCATTTGAAATACACAAAGGCTGACAAAGTCATGTTTTTCACAAGATAAGTCGCTTCTGCTTTCCCAAAGACATGAGAACTGCACCCAGAAAACATGCTAGTGAGCTCAGCCAATTAGCAGCTCTCTTCTAGACTCGGGGCTATGCCTTTGACTCTGCTGTCAGAGTTGTAGTTGCACAGTGCTACAGACCTACATCTGGCAGCCATGACAGGTAAAAGAAGAATAAAGCACTATTCCACCATCAGCACTAATGGGAATAAATGGCTTACCTGAGCCAGCTAACAGCAAACCACATCCTGCTAAGAGCACCGAAACGTTCGCCGTCAATCTTATGTCCTAAATGGTACTTTCAGTGAAGAAAAGCAAAGTGAAATGTTTACATTATGAAAATTACTTTTCTTTGCTAAGTTTGCAGAAATGGAGAGAAGAAAAGAGAAGCACCTTGAAAGTAAGTGCGCACACTTAGCTGGGGGGTGTTAGCGAGACGCGGCTGACAGTGTGAAAGCAGCTTCACATGTTTGTAGATGTGAGCCAGTCTTTCCTGGCATGACGTTTGGGGAATTTGGTCAAAGCGGGCAACATCTTTGGCTTAAATCATTCCAGTTACTTGAAGTGAGATTAGCACAAGTACCAGGGCTAATTAATATCACATGGAAGAAAAGAATCTCCGTCATTGGGGTTTGGGAGCGCTGTCCTAAGGTGATGACAGTGTGAAACATGTTGCAGTATTTTGTGGTGTGGGAAAACTCCCTGCAAACAATTCTGCCCATGACCCAAACTGAATGATTAGTTTCTCTCCCCTTAAGAAAAATTCCAATGAAGAACAAAAGCATAGAAAAGGAAGGAGTTGAAGCGAATCAGAAAAGAGAGGCGCTCAATTTGCTGCTTCTCATTTATCTGCTGCAGCGAATGCTTCACCTCCGATCAACTCTGAACTTTCATTCCACACTCTTTTTATTTCTTCTCTTTTATTCAACTCTGATGGTTTGAACCTGTGGAAATATGTAACCAGAGGATCTGTCTGTGGGAGATATTTCTGAATTCCTCTGCCTGTTAAGATAGCTGAAAGCATATTTTAATTGCCTCATGAGATGATGTGTGCTTTATGAAAAAATAAATTAAGTGTAATTTCAGTGAAGTGGACGTTACATCACTTCAAATTTTAATTTCAACCCTAACTGAATCCTGAGCGCTCTGTTAAAACACACTTGGTTGCCCATCACAAGTCCCTTTAGAGATACCACTGGGATCCCTCTTCTTCGGTTAGTAGAGCGAATGATTCTCTCATAATTATAAATTTTTCCCAAAATGGTTTACTCATTAAATGACCAGTACGGTTTTGCAGCTTCATTGCTACAGGCTGCATGCTCACTTCTTTGAATGCATACCAGATGAGTTTAGTTTTATCATAAAAAAAATATTCTGAGAAAAGTAGAATCACCAGCTCCCCCTTTCTCCATGAATTCACAATTTGAATTCCCTAGAAACAGTGCAGATATGAATAGATGGGTGAATGAATATGTAGTTATTGAAACTCTTGCTCACTGTGTATATCTAATATTTTGAACTGGAAGAAAATGAAGTCACAGCATTATTGCCTTACCAAAAAAGTCTTCATAAAAGTTAAGTAAATCAAAATGTTAATTCGACCCGACATCTATGTTCACAGATTCTCAGCCCTGCAGAGGAGACAGCAGCAGTGGTGGAAAGTAACTAAGGACATTTACTTGAGTACTGTACTTAAGTACAATTTTGAGGTACTTGTACTTTGAGAATTTCCATTTTGTTTGGTTTTATGTTACATTCTTAATGAAGACACTGAATGCAAACACGCACAGTGAGAGGAAAACAGACATGGAAGCAGAGTTGGTCTTGTTTACCAAATTTGCTGGGAAGTAAGTTGGCGCAGGGGATTTATATCAAACATGCCCCCACACCCCACCCTCCAGCCTTTAGCTGTATGTGCTGCATTAGCCCCAATAATCAAATCCACATGTGAGAGCTTTGAAAGAGGTAAAGAGAGGATAGACTGGGAGAAAAACACAGGATGGCGAACAATGAGCAGAGGGAAGAGTGCCTGATAAAGAGATAGGGGAGATTGGTTTTAGAGAGATACTGCTGTATGAGTGTATCTCATTAGAGAAGTGGGTGGAGTGTGAAAGGGGGGAAAGATTTGGGAGGAAAGTATGGCGGGAGAGAGGGAGAAACGTGGGTGTGTAAGAGGGGAGGTCTGAGAGGAACGAGAGAGTTGAGGAAAAAAGGAGAGAGAGGGAAAGTGCTTGACAGGAGAGAGGGGGAGCTGGAGGACTATGACTGAGGCAATATTCGCACTGCAGCTCAAAGTGTCCCAGTTCTGATCCCCCTTCTGTTACGTCTGAGACAAATCTGATGTTTTCATTTTAGTCGTGAGAGAGAAAAACCACCCTTAATGCACAAAGACATTTATTCATGCTTAACAATGCGAAAATAACATTAGAAAGCTGTGGAATATTCTGTCTTAATGCACACACTGCTATACTTCTCAAGTCAGTACTTTTCTTCAGGCAGCAGTGGAGAATAAGGCACTTCATAGCTGAGGGAAAGCCTGGGGAAGGAGAGTGAATACAAAAATGAAAATCAGTATTCAATACATAAAGCTCAAAATATGTAGGTTCTAAACTTAACAATTCACACCAAAAACACACTTAATATACACAAATTATGTTGAACTATTATGTCAAACTTTTTTTGTATAACTGAATATCACTTTGCAATCCGTACAGTGTGTGACACCATCCGTCCTGTAGACCCTTGAAGGAGTAAGTGTAAGTATGTATAGGTGTGGTGCTGCCACTTTTATTCTTCAAGTCAAGAAAAAATATTTGCAATTCACATAATCAGTTTTTATTAGCACTTAAAGCTCAAATCAACACTAAAGCGTATGGCTCGGATCAGACAGAGCACAGTTTTTGCAGTTAGAGGCATCTTTTTTCTGTTTTCTTTTTGATGAGAAAAGTGCGATGCAAACTTGCAGCTGCAGCAGAGAGAAAACGGGGTAGAGACAGAGAGCGAACACATGTGGACTGACTGCTGCATAATATTCTCAGCATGATAAAACTATTTATAACATCAGTCTATTAGTCTTAGTCTTATATTTGACTAATGTCTGTGAACTTCCCACCAAAGGAAGAGTAGTTAAATAACACTGAAAGGAGCTTTTCAAATGGCTAAACTTGCTGATTGAAATAGTTTTGTAGCATTTTTCTCAAGTTTTCCATCTTATAGACTAAACAATAATCAGCAGATCATGTTGCTTGCTTAAAGTAAATGAATAGGTAATGCAAATAACTGTAATAGCAATCAATTGAAACTTTGTATTTGGCTTGAATTTGTCAGTCACAGAATTCAAAGAATGCATGTGTGCAGTTTTCAAGAACTTTCTTTACCTAATCTGAAATATGTTTAATTAGCACAGACTAGAATTCCGCACAAGAACATTAAACTTTGTAAATTACCTCTTGAATGTGCAGGTTGTGAAAGAATGAAGCAAAATGCCTTTTGGGTGCTTAGAAAATCTCCAGACTGAGCACAGCGAGAGAAGTGACTGAAGGGTAGTGCGCACTTAGAAAAGGCTGTGCACTGTAGATGAGATGAGTGGTTTCAATTAGCCTTTCTTCACCGTAGACCGGCATATCTTTAAGACTGGCAATAACCTGTTTTTCTTTCAAAGTTCCATGTAACTATAAAATGCTTCAGTGTCTCCATAAACCCAATTTACTTTTATGAGTGAGAGGTAAGCACTAAAGAGTGTGAATATTACATAGCGTGGTGGTTTAAAAAAATAGGCATAAGGCATACATGCCTATAATCTATGTATGGGTTGTATTTGACACTTAGTTCCTCCTCCGCTCCTATTCAAAAGAAAGTCTCACACATGCAATCTCATATTATCACAAAATATCCACGGTAATAATTCCTCATGCTAATAGATAGTAGATAACAGAATCATCCATTACAGGAGGCCACGGTGTGCGGTTTTTATCCACCTTGAGAGAAATCCAGCTCTGCATCTGGAAGTTCAGCCTTTGCTTGGCCATTTTTGAAAGATACAAATGAGTACAGTGTTTGGTTTTTGATAAGCACTCTCCCTTTTATCATGTCCTTTTTCCTGGAAGAGTGAGATACACAGGAGATGATGGATCACACTTAATTTAAGTTTAAGAGTGTTAAGCCACCTGACTCCATTCTTATCTCATGCACTCAAGATTGATGATAGCTCTCCCACCTCTGCGTGAGGATTCGTCATTTGTCAAAAGAGTTTACGCTCCACTAATTTACTTATAATGTTTTCCAGGGCAGTTTGAATAATCAACTGGTGCAATATGTCAATCACAGTACAGTACAACAGCAGTACTAATCTTGCTTCCTCCTATAATAGTAACAACTAGCAGAATGCACTCAGTAGTGTGCAGCTCTCTGCCAGGCAACCCAGAAAGAATACTTGTATATAACCCCTCTGTAATTACTAACATTTTGATTAGTAACTGTAATTTAACTACATATATTTTCTCAGTAACCGTAACAGATTGCAATGACATTCATTTTGTAATTGAATTGAATTATCTAGTTACAGGTAGTTACTCTTTAGCACTGTTTGCATCCTATTATACATTTGTGTGACTTTTTGTCATATTTAGCACATGAGTTATGGCTAAAAACGTGTTTTTTGAAGTGTAACCTTACCATGTTCACAGACAGTGATATGGACATGAGGTCACAGTGACCTTTAACTTTTGACCAGCAAAATCGAAAACGAGTCCAAGTGGACGTTTGTGCCAAATTTGAAGAAATTCCCTTACAGCGTTCTTGAGATATCAAGGTCAACAATGGGATGACCCAAAACATAATGCTTCTGGCTACAGCTGTCTCCAGCATGGAGCCATAAAAAAAAAAGTTTTTTCAGTGTTTTTCAAAGATTGTGACTCATACAGCTCCAGTCATAAATGTACAAAAAATATGTTTGTGCATCAGTAGCAAGATTAGCTGTGGACAGGCTCAAACTTTATTTATACAGTAATTTAGGAAATAAAAAAACATATAACTTAGCATGCAATCATTTTCAATAATAATTTTCAAATGTCACTTGAAAACTGGTTTCTCAAATTGTACGTGGTTACGAGAGACATAGGTTCAAAGTCCAGTGTACCATCTTTCTTGTTTGTGGTTAAAGTTGCTGAAACACACTGATCTTCGGTGTCTGGTTAAAATGACCTCTTAGGTGTTGTGATTGTGTGGGAGAGTCTGGATCATTTAGTGCTAATCCATCTGAGAGTCATCTGTGCTTTTCTCTCACTCACCTTTGACCTTTCTCAAGCTCTCTGGGCCCAAATCCATTGCCGGTAAGGAGCTGAGGAGGGGTGGGGGGGTGGAGAGGGAGAGGGACGGCTTTCCTCTGGATGTTTCCTGTGGTTCTGAGTGTTCGTAAACGTTTCCAAGCCTCAGGGTCTCACAGGGCCTTTTCGACAAACACTGGAGGGCAAGCACATTATTTGTTTCTGACCGACCACTAAAAGAGAAAAGGCAATCCTTAACCAAACTAATAGATACCAGAGGGGCTGTCAAATACTGTGAGAAACACAGAGTCAAGGAGCACTGACATCACTTTAGCATCCCAGTAAGCAGGAGCAATGCTTGATCTGTCACAAACCCTATACCCTCTATAAAATGATGTCAAATCCTCGTCTTTTGTCACACGAGTTTGGCATGTTTGAATTTGGTCTTGAAGGACAAGGGCACTGGGAAACTGAAACCGTGGTTGACCCACCACAAAGCGCTCTTCAGTGTTTTCAGAGGGGGGCTTTAGTGGCGGAAAAAAGGGACAGGAAGATAATTGAGTGGTAAGCATAGCTGAATAGTTTGCAATGGGCCCAGGGGCTTTTAAATTAAGACTCGCTTTGACACTTTAGAGGGAGCCCGGGCCAGTTGTGTGAGATGAGATCCTGTCTAGGGCCACATCAGGCAGGAAAGGGGAGTGGAGAGGTCGGTATGGGGGGGTGAGGGAGAGTAGCTGATGATGGCTTCAGTTTGGACGGCTGCCACCCCCCACCCCGACACTCTCACCACTACCCCTGACCCCTTCTCTGTGTCGTGCATGGTGAGGGAAAGTGAAACAGATTTGGGGAAGTATTGGTAAGGGAAAAGGGGGGGGCTGAGAATCCAGAGCACGGCACAGGCACAAGACAACGTCTCCATTTAGTGGAGCCCAAAAACAGCTGCTTCTAAATGTTCCCCCACAGTATACCCTGGAGACGATGCCCCATGTACCCTCGACAAGCCCTGCCGCTTAACTACCTCCCCACCCCCCATCCACACACATAGACTAGTTGCCTCGGCCCTTTTGTAGGCCTTTTCCACCAACAAAATACCGGTTGCATTGCAGTTCAAGCACCTAATTTTCAACTGTTTGGAGCATTTCCACCAAAAAAGAAAAAAAAAGAATTGGAGCCTGAAAAGTTGGCTCCCAGCTGGAAGCAAATAATAGCATGTTTTCCCTGAGAGCCAAAATGGGTTTGTTATCTCCCTCAGGTTGTTTTGAATTATGCAATGTCCTCTGTTGAAGACAGCCTTGATTACAACAGTTCTGCACAACACTGGTGGAAACGCAGGCTGCTTCACTAGACAGCACTGAGGTTCCAAGAATCTTGAATGGAATTTGATTAAAAACCAGAGCTTATTTGGTGGCACAGGGCCCTCAGAGAGTTCTAACTAGAACCCAACATTAAGGGTTATACCTAGAACCATCTGTGAAAGGTCTCACCCAGAACCCCTATGAAAAGTTCTATAGAGAACCCTTCTATGGTGCAATGGCTCCACCTAGAACTCACCGAGGGGGTTCTTGTATTCCAAGAGGTATTCCAGAACCCACCCTGGAAGTTCTACCAAGAACCTTTTCATATCATGGTACGAAGAACCCCTGACAAACCCTTGACAAAAGAGTTCTTTAAGGATTTCAGCAATCGTTAAAAAATTCTTTCTTCCAAAAAGAAGTCTTTAGATGAATAGAACCCTTGGCAACCCTTTGTTTACAAAAGGTTTCATCAGAAGCAAATGCCTCTGGGTAGAACCTCAGAACTCTTAGAAATATGGGTTCCAAAAAGGCTGTTACCAAAGGGCTAAGTATTAGTGTAGTTTAGAAACACTGATTTCTCATCTAACATAGTATCAATACATTCCTTGATACACTACACCTTTTGGGCACACAAACACACCGCAAACTCAACATTAGCCTCACAATGTAAGCTCATGCACTCAGAAACTTTCTCTTATTCACTTTTTACTACAGCCAACCTTACGGTGTCTGTGCAGAAAGTGAATTCCAGAGATCAGCAGCTAGCAAACAGTGAACAAATGGACCGAGGACCACCCCGATACTCCTCAGCTCTCCTCCTGAGCCCCAGCGTCTTACACAAATAAACCAACACAGATTTAATGACGATGGGCTTCGGGATCTTTTTCACCCTCTTTATCAAAGGATCACACACTTAAAGAGTGCCTGCATATGTGTATGAGTATGAGTATACGTGCATTATTGTCATTTTCTGAGTTTAAATGTGTGCTGCAATTCCAAATAAAATGCAGGACACAACACTGACTTCCATCATTATAAAGCACCACAAGAACTGTGCACATTTGATTTTTTTTCAGCATACAGTATGTGTTTCTGTAAGTATGGATTATTGTGACCATTTTAGTCCATGCACTGTGAGTGTGTGAAAGAGAGATATGGACGCTCTGGTGATTAATTTCAGGCTTTCTTTTTATTCCTCTCCAACAGCTGTTTATTTTCAGGACCAGTTTACACTCTGAGGAGGATTGAGGTCTTCTAACATAAACCAGGGACTTTAATAAAGATGGATGCTTGCTTTTATATCCCTCAACACTGATGGTTTTTCTTGTTGATTTTCGCTTGTCCGTTGGGAATACATACAGCGTATATTTCAGCACATCTTTGAGATGAACACTTGCAGCACGGCAAAGCGGAATCACCGACCCAATCCAAACTGTTTACACAACTTAATCATCACCCCGGCTGATGTGGCATGTAAAGTTTGTGCTGCTAGGACTGAGTTGGACTATTATTCTAGGGCCAGGATAAGAACTGGGCACATTAGAAAGAGGCTCCATTCATTCGTAGTAATCCCACCGCTGTAGCTTCTGTATTTTCAGTCCCTTGTCAACATGGTAGTACTCTACAGGGATCATGCTCCAGACAATAAATGCATTATTCACCGTGGACTACATTTGCAATTCTCATTCATTTTGAATCTAAAATGTAATCAGTATCTCTAAATACTGAATGTAGCAACCAATTTCCTAAGGTTAAAGTTGACATTTCAAATTCTGAATAAACTCGAGGTGTGTTGTGCACAATGGTAAACAGATGTTGCTTGCATGAACTTTTCTGAATGCTGTTCAGTTATGCAAATGTGACATGAAAATCTGCATATTCATAAAACCTGCGCTGCTAAATTTCCACCGTGGTGTTGACCTAATTCTTACGGATCACAGATAACATAATAATTATGCTGAAGCAGATGTGGGCTAATGTTCTGTGTTCTTGCTCACATTCAAAAGCATTTAAGGTATTTCCCTTCCCCGGTCCCACCAGTTTAAACCTTCTCTTCTCAGGTTCAAGTGCGGCTTTAAGTGATGCTGGTGCATAATTTAACTCCCCAAACCACATATCAATACGGTAACTGCATGTTTATGTCGGAAGCAATTAGCTTTGAAATTGTTTGGTTGCGGGGGGGGGGGACTGGTGACAGAAGCGGAGCGTGTAATCGAAGCGCCGGGAAGGGTGATTTACGCTGGTCAAGACGACCTCAAATCATGCAGGAAGTGAATACTGTTTTGAGGTCAGGAAGCCACGAGGCACCTACTAGACTTACCTTATGAAATCCATGTGAGTGGCTGGTGTGAAGCGTGTGTGTGTGTGCGTGTTTCTGAGGGAGGGCCAATTAAATCTAATCACAACACCCACAATAGCGGCAGTTAACGACGGTGTGAGCACTGATACACTTTACAGAGCTTAGCTGGTGGTCCTCGGCCTTGCAAGTGAGCACATGAAACACTGTGGCTTTTCATCACCTACATGAAGGAATGCATGTTGGGTATTTTAAAAGGAGGAGATTTTTAAAATATAATACCCTTCAAAAATTTGGGATCACCTTGATGTTTTTCTTCTTTCTTTCAATAATAACTATTTGAACATAGATAAAAACAGTATAATTCAGCCACCATATTTATTATTTTTTCTACATTTGAAATGGTTTCGGCCCCAAAAAGAAGATTAATTTAATGATTAAAAACTTCAATTTAGCTGATGGCCCCACAGTGTTGCATGGCAGGGGAAAATACTGTTGTAACCATTTTCCCCTCAAATACCTTTGATTTTGAATTAGTTTTCCAGTTTTTTCAGAAAAGCATAAGTGACCCTAGATCAGGTCAGGAACAATTGGCATTAACAAAATGACATTTAATCAACTCACATAAAACTTTTAAGAAACATACACAAGTCCATGACAGTCAAGATAGTCAACATACAGCCTACTGAGGGAAGAGGTGATGTAGGAGATGTTAGGAAATTCTCCAATATAAAGTTAATGTGTGAATTAGGTGCCAAGAACACACAACACCCTCCAGCTGTTACTGTTGCCATGACAACAATGTCAACAATAGGGAAATAAGCAACATTAAAACCACAATATGTTGACAGTGTAGCTGAGAATGATCCCAGCTAAACTGTATATTCAGTGTCACTAACAATTTGTTAATTAATAAAAATTATTTTTCAAAATTGAAAACATTGCACTTGGTCCAGACACATGGAGAGCCGCTGCCCTCTATCATTATTAAACGGTAACAATAATGTGTTAACTACATTACAATATTTTTTGGGTCCCTCTGCAGTCTGCTCAGTGGTTAGATTGAGAGGTTCAAACTGTTATAATAATGTGACCTGTAGGATAAAATGCTAAATAAAATTTTCAGGTGGTACTGCCAGGTGGGAATGTCACCTGAAGTTAGAATGGGCTGACTCGTGAGGGAGCCTGAAATTAGTTAGCTTACATACAGCAATCGTCATTTGACAAATTAGACGCAGTGGTTTAGGACTGATATCAGGTGGCCTAATAAAAGCAAAGAAAGTCCATTTTTCATTGAATTGCCTGTTTTTGTTGTTGATCTTTCCATGTTTGCTGTTCTCACTCATCATTGCTAAGTGGCACACCTGTTTATTCCAGTTTGTTAGCATTATTGTGCACTTAACATTGAAACAGCAAAGTGTCCCCTTTAAAATCTGCACAGATTTTGATGCTAAGCCTCCAATTTCTTTTGCCAATGACTGTTGATTTCTTATATTCTTATTTAACTGTTGGGATCATGTCTCTTTCTGTGGTGTGTGGTTGAGCCATTGTACAACATTTTGTTCTCCGTGCAAAAAACTTTTTTTATTTTGCAAACCCCTCATACAAAATAACAGCCCATAACAGTGGCAGGCAATTCCAAACTTTTGAATGGTATTGTACATATTACACAAACTTCCACTGGGCCAGCCTCACAAAAACATGACTCTAATTCTGAAAATGTGCAGTGAGAGAAGCAATGAAATGTTTTAATGTGTATTTAATAAGTATCAATGTAATAAATGAGGTTAGAGTGACATTATACCTATTATAAGACTTGAAAAAATAAGCAGTCACCTCTCCTAGAAAAATACAAATTTGGGTGAAGTTGAATATATGATGGAGTTGGGTGGTGAAGCACTCAAGGCGCACACAGTTATAATGTCTGAACATATAATTTTTCTTCAGTTTCAACCTCATTACAAGCGTACTCTCTGCTGTCTGAGACCATTTGCCAGTGTTGTACGCACACGTCGTCAACGGCGGTGGTGAGTAGTGATGCTTTCCAGATTATGACTGACTGCTGACACGCATGCACGCACACACACGCAGACACTCACACATAATCACACGACCACAAACTCAGACCCTTTTTCTGTCACACATGTACACTAATTTTTACACACATTCTCCAGCCCACACAGGCACACACCCAGACACCCGTGTCAAACTGTGCCAACGGCGGTGGAAATATGGAGCACATTTTCAAGGCGCTCACCGTGTCCTCAAGGAGAAATCCATTTCAAATGTTCCCGACCTCATTGATTCTGAAAGACGAGCCAAGCCAACAGTTGTGTTTTGTTTATCAGCGAGCGATACGATCGCTCCAACTTTGAATCAACTCACATAGCATGCAGCCAAGGCCAAAGCAGGGGATCAGACGCCGGTTGAAAGAGCAGCGTGCCAAAGGCGGGCTGGGGGTGGGGCTGTGTGTGAATACAATTATTGTGTTATTATTGCGGAGGCAAGATAGCACTAGCCTTTCACTTTGGTAATTGAATCCAAGAGAGAAGCTAATTGGTTTTCAAATGAAGCATTAAGAAACAAAACCAAGGACTTAGGATAACAAAAGAAATTGTGTCCAGTCACTCTGAGTGCAGGAGGTGGAGAAGACGTGATTAAAAAAAGACAAGATTGAAAGGAAATTGCCACATTGTAAAGATACTGAAAATTAAAACTCTAATAATCAAACAAGCTACATAACACTGATACCGCTGATAAAAGAAATCAGAGACTAGGGAAAGGAAAACCTTTTCATGACTTAAAGGAGAAATCTGTAATATATTTACTGTAATAAATCATCAGTCGATATGCCATCAGAAATTAATAAAAACATGCTAAGTTGAAATACTAAAACATTGATTAAGTTTGAAATTAATGCAGAATGTTTGCTGAATGCATAAATGTAAGTAGTAGTAAGAAAGTAGTAACACAGAAGTAACAGTTGTAAGAAATCATCAATAATCATTTAGCAAGAGTAGATGTTTATAGCAATTAAAATTAGCAATATATTAATGGAGTCCGGCACACTGTAAGGGAGGCAGTTACTGAACTCAAACTCCAGAGCGTGTATTTTCAGAGAAGTGGGCTTCTGCTTTCAGGATGGCGGGCTTAGGTTTACATTGACTGACCACTGGCAGCTATAAACACCAGATGAACTTAGAATATACAACTCATCGTCACTTGTCATTGTCAAATTATAATGCACTCGTCTTGCACTCCTGCAGTGTTCTTGCAGTTCTCGCTGCCTGAGCTTCCTCGAGCCTGTGGAGGAGGGAGTGGGGAGAAACAACTTACTTCAACCATAAATCATATATTAAAAAGGATTTCAACCTATTAAATACACAGTCTGTGGCTCTAACTTTATATTTCGATTGCAGTACTCATATTTTTCGATTCACAATTGTTACATATCGCTCCATTAAACCAGCTCCTCAGCTTGTTTTACACCACTGCTGACACCATGCCAACTAAAACACGTTGAACCCCCGCAGTATTTAGAGCATCGAGACAGAAAAAGAAAGTCCATCTGTCCGGCAGTCTTGGGTGGAGCTGCCATTGTGAGCTGCCCTTCACTAATCAAGTATGTCTGCGGATAGACCAGCTTTTGATCCTGACACAGGCGTTTACAAAGTCAGCAGCGTGTGTGGGCCACAGCCACAGCTTAGCTAGACACGGACACGCACACACACATACACACACATCAACAATAGCCAGAGTCTGCAGCCACTAAGGCACCTTCCCACAGTAACTGCACAGCACATGTTGCTGGCTACATGACTGGTAGCTCAATCAAGGAGCTGTCGGGTTTTTTAAAAGCTATGTCAGGTTTCCAAGCAAGCGTGACTGGCATGTGAGCTGCATTTGTTGTATTCATCATTTGACTTCCAGTTGGTGAGCGCAAGCTTCTCTGCTGTAAACTATATACCCAGTGACAGTGCCCGTCCCATCCTAAATGTCATTCATGACAGCATTTCAGTTATTTTTAATGAAGAAATGTAGGTTTATTTTTGCGATTTACCCATTTTTATCTAAATCTGACTTGCCAGGCTACACTGTTGTAGCTGCTACTGTACTTATACCAAGGAGCATAGACTGTTCTCACCTTCAGCACCCAGACTGAAAGCATTTTCACAAATGAACTCTGACCAGTCTCCTGAGACACTGTCCAAATTTGCCTTTTCACACATGTATCACACAATAGGGGACTGTCCGCATCTGATGTTTCTTCACATGTTGGAAATATTCTGTATGGTTTAGGCAAGAAGTGGGGCTTGCAGAGTCTGAAGGAGGAGGAGGAGGAGGACTCATAATGACTGTTTTCATGTTGATATTAATACAAACTGATTCTGAAAATTAACTTACTGTGAAAAGGGTAAAAAAGGTTTAATGTTAATAAGCACATAATCAACGCTCGATTAACCCCTATAAGGACTTTTTGCACACAGGTCCAACACCCCCAAAATGTATAGTTAACTGTTAAGAAGTGCATAAGGAAAGACTTCAAATGTCATAAATTCAAAGATAACTTTTAATAAATCCATAGTTCACTGCTAATAAATGAATAATAAAGTATGTAGAAATTTTAATATAACAACAAGCTTAGTAAAGTTTTAACAATAACATAATAGGTGAGTTTAGTTAAACTCAATAAGCAAATCTGTAATGGTATTTTAAACAATTATAAGAAACTCATATGGCTTTTATTAACATTCTGTATAAATTGTTAACAAGTTTCTTAGAAGTGCTAATAAATGTCTTATTCTAACAATAAACATGTTTATCACTTACTAATTTAGTTATAAATAAAGTATTGTGTAAATAGTTGAGTAAATGGTTAAAGTAATCTGTTCAGATAATGTTAAAATAAATGACATATTGAAGATAAACAGAAGTGTAAACTGAACTAGGTCAAAACCTACATAGCATGGCTTTAATTTCGTCTGTCATTTCAGTGTTTCATTGGTTCCTGAACTTGTCAGTCAGATTCACCTGTAGTAATTGGTCGTAGGTGAGGAAGAGCGAGCAGAAGGGGGCGGGGTCAAAGAGAACAACGCGAAGGACGAAACAGAAACATGCGGTGGAGAGACGCAAGGGAAGAGGGAGAAACAGCAGTGGAAATATGGAGTTTTCCTACCGTAGATAGCCATAGATTGTAGCTATGGACTGTTCCGCACATTCGCTGCTGAACTGCTGTGAGTAAGGCGACCATTTGTGCTCGTGGGCCTTAACAAACGCCCGCCAACGGAGGACGCCATGTTCGGGATGCGTGGGAGCGGAGGACGACGTGGCTGACCGACAAGGACTGCTTTGAGTTTCCGGAGGACTGCGCCCTGGACTCCTGACGCGGATTTCTTTACCGCTGCTCCCTATTTTCCCCCTTTCGGACTTCCAGCGTTGTCCACCGGACCTGAACGCCAAACTGTGAGTGAGATTTTCTGTTATTTTTTCTTCTGCTAATAAAGATTCAGACGGCCGCACTGCACAAGGACTACACACAGGCCAGCAACATTTCTTATTTTGTTTGTGTGTGGGCCCAAGTGGATGACTGTTTTGTGATCTGAAGCTGACTGTTCTAGTGAATAGTAGTAAACAGTAGTAACAAGTAAGCCAAAGTGTGGAGTAATTTTCAGTAATCAAAGGATTACTTTAATTTGGGTCAAAGTAATTTGGTTTCCTGGTATTTGCAAAAGGACACATTTGTATTTTTTAAGGGTCTATTTTTTTAATTAAAGGGCCATTTTGTGTTTTTTTTTATAAAACTAAATTTTAAGTAAATCTATATTTTTATTTAAAAAAATTGTGAGTGCAGTCATTTAAGGTGAATAGTGATAAGTGTAGTGAGTTTGCTCATGATCAGGGAAATTTGAGTTTCACCCAATATAGGTCAACATTTGTGGTAGCTACCTGAATCTTAACAAACCTAGACACCCCATCATTCCAGTCTAGGGTCCCTCAAATAGGTCTAAAATACAGTGGAGTGCTGGAGTGCTACACAGGCAAGAAGAAAAAGTGTATGAAGCAGCTACACACTGTGTCATGAACAGTCATCAACATATCCACTTGCTGGCTCTGGATGATGACCATGCACTCACAACTCACAACTGGGCAACTGATGCACACATTTGTGTTCACACATACAGTGCATTTAGGTTTAGTTTAATAGTACTTGTGGGCATTGATGTTAAACACAGTTTTTTTCAGTACAAATCCCTGATACTGATGTTTCCTTCCCACCAGAGGTTCATATTTTTACCTGTAACATCACAAACAATTTAATTAATACTAAAAGTCTGAAATCAGTGGTTCATTCTTTTGATTTCACTGTACAAGACTTCAGTATTATGGTTGTACATCAGACCTAGAAGATAACAAAACATCAACAAAAACAGTGTCAATTAAAAGCATTTAGCTGATCATGTCACACTGTGTGTGATAATATAATGTTTATACACTAATTTAAAATGTATTTTTAAAGTTAGAAACTACAAAAGTAACAAATAGAACACTTGTTAAAAACTTCTCGTCCTTATCTAAAATTCAACTCAGACCTTCTGTAATGGAAAGGTATATAACCACTTGCATTTACTCAGTCCAGATCCATCACAGATTTTGGGGATTATCTGAGACAGAAAAGATTTTCAGAAAGGGCAGGTCGTCAAGAAACATGTGGTGATAGTAACCGTGCCTTTTTCATCTTTATGTGTGGTGTTACTCATGGAGGATCAGCCAGATAAGACAAGACACACATCCACATGCAGGAATGATAACAAGGGGAACCACTCTGACATCAAAGTGCAGGCGGTTATGGTTTATTGGATTGCTACAAAGCAATGTTGGTCATTGTTACATTCAGCACTGAACGAGGTTGGACATGATTTTAGGAGAAGTAACTAATTAGATGTAACAAGCTATACTTTGTGTCAAAAACTTGTCTACAGTAATGTTCTTCATTAGACAATATAATTAGAGCCCTACTGTAATTGTGGACATGTTACAACAGAACTGTACCGTAAACTAAAGTGCACTGTTAGACTCATTACACTTTCTTAGAGGGTAATTAGGGAGACGTTGCAACAGAACTGTGCTGTAAACTAAAGTGAAATCATATCGAGGCCTAAGGGTGTAATAAAGGGTCTCATACGTCTAATAAAGAACATATTTCTATTTTTTGTGTAATTTAATACAGAGTAAAGTTAATCCGACTTATTTGTATACTATAAAGTGTGACTGAAGTACCATTTATAGTAAAATGTATGCCCTTATATGGATGTGTATTTGTTGTCTCAAGTCATAATGTCACAGTTAATAGGCTCTTTGGCCTCTTAAGGATCCAAACACAACCTTGTCAGGGTTTCTTTTCAGCAGTCATTCCACAGCTCTGCTTTCCAACTCCTTCAACACATCTATGTTTCTTCAAGAAAGTGTAGAAACACACCAGGCTGAAGTTTCTTGGGTGATGTATAACGACACTCAAAGAGAGCCTGTGGCACCTGTTGCTGACGCTCGATAACAGCGAGGCCCTGGTGGACGGGCTGTCAACTGGCTCCTGTGGGACTCTGAGGGATTGGGTGAGAGAGCCATGGTCCACTAAGTGTGACTGGCTGGAGACGTGGGGTTGACTGGGGGCTGGCCCTGTAGCCATCACCAGTGTGCCGCACTCCTGCCCATCCTTCATCTGAAAAAATGTACATTTCCTGCCTGACTCGACAGTTCAGGCTGCCATGCTGCCTGAGCCTTCATTTCGCCTTTTGACAGTTGTCATGGCCCAGCACCATGCTGCCATTTCCCTGCACCTGTGACTGACCACACTAAGCTGCTCCCTCTGGTTTCAATAAAACGTGGAGCATACCTGAGGAAGGGGATATAGGCTGTGAGTGCTGGCTTGAATTGTTGGGTGAGATACTGCAGATTGTCTGTTTAATTTCAGCCCAGCCCATTTTCTGGCCTTTGGACCTTGTAATATTGATTCAAGTCAATTCAATGAAGCTTATAAAGGCTCCCTGGCAGGGCAACTTGGTGTTGGCATGCTTGTTGTGTAACATCGCCAATAATGTGGCATGAGTTGACAGATAATACAGTACAAATCCTTGTACTTCATCCCTTTGGCTCCTTCTCCTTTCAGTTACGGTGCTTCCACTGTGAGGTCTTAATCATATATACAGCAAGTTAGTGTTTATGAGAGCTATATGAATGCATTATTCAGCAGGCGTGAAAGATCTTTTTCTCACTACCTTTCATGTAAACAGTTCAAATGCATTTATTGTAACATGCAAGATGCTTTTACCGGTCTTTGTTTTTTTGCCCCTGACTGCTGTGAGTCAATGTTACTCAGAATGGGCCTTATACAAGAACAAGTTTCAAATTCTTAAATTAACTTTCTCTTACTTGTTTTTGTACGTTCGTAAATTGGTGTGGTGTGTATTTGATTAGACATTAGACGTAAATTAGCACAATTAACTTCCCAATAATACTATATAAGGCTACCTGCCCTGCCCCAAATGTCAGGAATTGTTCCTTTTGGGGATGCACCTTACACCTCAGCAGTATTTGCAGATAAAGGCTTTAAAATCAAATATCATTATTGGCTCCCCTGATATTTCTGCAGAGTATGTATGTGGTCTGGAGGTTTTTTGGAGTGTCTGAAATAGATGTTTACTCAATAAGGAGCCAGTCACATTCCTTCCATGCGACAAATTTTATCATCCATCTTAAGAGCCGTTATCCCAAACACAATGAATTAATGAAGAACAAAGAGAAAAAAAAGCCCAGTGAATGTGTCCATTTTTTTTTTAAAGAACAGTATTTTGAAAAAGATAATGTTTTTCAAAGTAGAATATAATTTTTTAATTTGAGTAAAATTTGAATGTAAAATGAAGAATTTTACGAGTTTGGAGATTGAAGTCTTGCCTTCGGAGTTCCATAAAAGAAAGTTTATCATGTTAATAATGTCAGCAGTGAAATTAAGGGACCTGCTTCTCGGAGCGTAAAAAACGTTTAGTGCTGTTTATGCTGTGTTGCGTACCTGAGGGTCGTGCTGTCACTGAAATGAAGAAGAAATGGTTTGATATGAAAATAGCCTAAAAAAATGCAACAAGAGGAGGGGCGTCAAAGGGAAATCTTTGTCACTAGGTGATGTTGCACTCTGAGGCGCTGCAACAGAGGAAGAAGAGATAGAAGTGGATAACTTTGGTTTGGATAACAGCAGACTATGGCATATGACTCGAAATCAATCTGTTTGTATACTTTTTTCTTGCATGAGACCCAGTGTTTCGAGTCTCATCACACCAGCATTCATCACATTGTTTGTTTGACTAGAATGCATTACAGTACCATGACATTATGTATGCATGTCTATAATGTTTCCAGGCTCATTTTACTCTCACGTAGACCATCTTTCACATTCCAGCTGTGTCTTTTTGTCTCTCCTTGATTGGAGGATCCCCAAACTGTTTTGAAGCTCTGGGAAAGGCCCTGGAAAATTCATGGAAACCGACATGAGAATCTGTGGGATGCAAAACGTCCAACACTCTGGAGAATGTGCGCGCCACATTTTCATGCCTAATCATTCTGAAGTGCAGTGGATGGCTTACATTGAGCATGGTGAATTATGCACATTATACCAGTAAGCTTCTGTCGAATGCAGCCGAGCTGTCTGGCAGCTTTTCCACAAGAATATCAATCAGAGTTGCTACAATATGATGACAAGTCCAGCTAGAGCAACACGGTGGAGATGATTCAGGGGCTGAGTGATTTTACAGCCTGTGGAGGGAACGTAGCTTTTCTGACTGACTTTGGTTAAATACGTGGTCTGTCTTTTAATCAGGCATTTCTGTTAGATGAACATGGAATGTAGAAGAAAGTGCAGAATCAATATTTGGAGAAAATGTTTTTTTTCCATCACATCGATTTTACTAATTGTGAACAATATGATGTTGTATGTTTAATAGGCTGGCCTGACCAGTGGGTCAGGAGGTGTGGAATGCAATGCCATGTTTAAAGAAATAGTCCAAATTTTTTAAAGTGGGGTTGTGTGAGATACTTATCCATAGTCAGTAGTAGTGTAGGAAAAAACTGATACTTGACCATCACAGTATTATGTTTTGTGATGCTCTGCTGTTTCTCAAAAGCACTGTATCATGATGTCATAATACATGCAATTTGTGGAAGTGGTTAATTTTGTGTTGTGTTTAAACCCCAAACTGCTAGATAGCAGTGTTATCTCTATCTTTATTGCTCTGATTGCATAAAAACTTGGTGGTGTATTCTTTATACAATGACAGTTTACCTAAAATTACATTTAAAAAAGGCAAAATATCTCCTTGGTTACAGTATCACAATATATTGCAATATATTGAATCATATTGTACTGCCAGTTTCTTGCCAATACACAGCCAGTAGTCAAGCAAACCAAGTAATGTACTGCAGTGGTCAGGGTCAGCATCATATTTTAGCCAGTTAAAAAAAGTCCTGCTAAAACAGTATCTGTTCAAGTGTGCGCTATATTTAGATTATCTTTGCTGTTTCATCTTGCCATCAGACAGCCTTTTCCAAAGGGAAACTACAGCTATATAAGCCAAATATTGCTCTCTCCAAAGCCACCAGACTCCATTGCCACAAATATGAATTTTAACCAAGATTATACAGGAACTGCTTGTCTGGTGCCGCCTCGATCGCTTAGCTTGCTTGTGTTATTGTGACTTTGGTGAAAACGTCGAATTTATGCAACGACAAAAACAAACTAACCAACTGAGGCAGTACCAGATGAGCAGCTTCTTGTTGGAAAAGGCTGTCTGATGGAAAGATAATGTGGTGAAAGTGTTCAAAATATAGCGTACACTTAAACTGATCTAGATTTTTTGGATGGACATTTTTTAAGTCGCTAAAACATGTTTTACTGCTGACCCTGTCCACAGCAGTATATTGCTTTGACTCTATCACTGCTACTCCTGCTCCTCCAAACTCGTGGCATGCTGACATCATCAGCAGTAGGTAATACAAAATCAGAACAATCTCTTTAAATCATCTCACAAAATGGCTGCATATGACTGGCAATTTTATTCGGTTTTATCATAGGAAACTAGAAGCATGCACTCTGCAGAGATGCACGTTTAAACTGAACAGCAGAAGACGGAGCAGGCAGCTGTGGCGCTTTGCAGTTTGTCTGCTGTGTTCTTTTTCCAGGATAACTTGACAGGTAGCATCAAGAGGACGTTTACTCTAGCAGTGTCATGGATTCATAGTCAACATCTCATTGACATTTCTCTCCCATTATAGCACTGTCATGCACACGCAGGCTTTTGAGGAAATTTCTTTCTACATTTTTCATTCTAGGCAAGTAGGCACATAAACATAGATGCGTTGCACATAGATGTAAACACAGTAAACACACTATTTCCTTTTGGGGTCACTTTGCTCTCATTTATTTCTCTTTTTCTTGCCTTATTTATGTGTTTTCTACTCCATCTGAATCCCCCCACTCCCCATCCCTTTTTTTCCAGCCACATCAAGCAGCGGCAGGGAGGGAACAGAATTGGAGCGGCAGAGAGAGAAAGAGAGGAAAATCAAGGAAATGGACAGCAATTATGATCAGAATGGAGGAAAAACAATGACATAAACAAAAAACAGCAGAAAGCATGAAAAGTTGTTAACGGTCCTTTTTAGAAAATAATATAGTATTGTTTGGATGTGGGCAAAGCAGGATTTCTGTGTGTCAACACCACATGGGAAATTATAGTATCAGGCAAACCCAAGAGGAAATGAGAAAAGACAAGGGAACAAACAGAGATTAGCATGTTTATCTGTCATGCGAAGAAAAACTGCAGTTTTCGGGATGCTGTAAAGATCTTCTGCTTGCTATTCTGCAGACTTGCAGCATTGCAAATCAGTCTTAGCTTACTGTATACTTCAATAAACTACATTATAGTATGGCTGGAATATGAGGTGTTATTATCCGAGAAATCTCAAAGGCAAAAAGTAAAAAAGTTAGACAACACTAAAGTCTTAAATTATGGACTATATGAATACAGGATTTTGATTGGCTGCAGGGTGTACATTCATTCCTGGTAATGGAAACTTATTAGTTCCAGTGAAACTGTCTGTTTATCATTTTAAATTAATGTGCTGGAATGAGGAACAGGGACGCAGTCAAAGCCTGTGTTTAGTCTAAAATATACTGCAACACATTAACAAGCTAGTATCTAATACCAATGAATGACTTCAACATTTCTTTTAACCTATTTGAAGAATATGACAACTTTGATGACTGAGATGCATTTGATTGTAAAAATGCATGAAAATATTTAAAAAATGGTTACCATGGAATATGCAGGATAATGCCCATTTAAGATTTAACATTTAAGATAAAAATAAAAAATTAATGTACTCCACATGCTGGATGGTTCTGATTTCCATGTCATCATGAATTTCTGACAGTGGACACCTCGTCTGGCGTTATCCCTTAGGCATTCTACCTAGTGTACTTTATAACTGATGCTGTTTAAAATTACTTAAATTCTAACAATTCCTAAAATATAGTTCTAACAATTTACCATCATTTCCAATTCTCCCCCCCAAATTATAAGCTTAAATGTTTATATGTTCTTTTAGGAACCTTAAGAAAGCTAATGGATTAATCTGTGCTCAAGTCAAAGTACTGCTATACTCAATCTTTGTAGTGCACTGTATCCCCTTTGTCTCAGCACACTCTGCTGCCAGTCTCTATAATTCAGGGCCTGTCATAGCCTGGATTACTCCCTGGCCGTCTCAAACAACACCTGCTAGACTAGACACACACACTCTGCTGCAATGAATGGAAATATCCCACATGCACACTGTGACCCAAAAGACCTTGCAGAGTATACCATAACGTTGCCCTAACACACCTTGCAGACGTGACAAGCCTCGTCCATCAGCTTGCTTGGCAGAGAAACGTCCTTCTGGGGAAGTCTGAAAACCTGGCGAGCCTTCTTGTTAGCTTGATACCATTCGCAGACATGCTAAGGCCTTGGGTTCTGGTAGGAGAGCAGCAGTGACTTCCAACACAAGACTCTCATATACCTGTGTTAAAATTCATGCTACCCAGATGGAGAAGCAGCTGAGAAGCTTGCAGCATTAGAAACTTAAATCACCAGCTTATGTCTGGATGGTTGTTTCACTAAATAAAAGCAAAGACCAGCTCTGGCTGAGCACATTTGGAAGAGCAACGAAACCCTCTCAGATTTCAGCTGTCTGCCGGCAGCCCTCGGCCACTCCATGGAGCGAACGTGAGGGGAAAGCCAAAATGTGAGCCGCCCTCACACACAGAGTCCACATGAGAGCCGGGGGGTTAATCCTGTTTCAAACAAGCTAGGTTTAACCCTCGTCAACCCTACCACCAGCAGTGCTAACACTACCACCTAAAATGAAGTATCAGGACTTCTCATATACACACGTGCATGTTCATAAGTGCACAGACTATTAATCTGACACACAATACACACTGCAAAACATGCACAAACATATTTTGCTTAGAGGACTTAAGTGTGTCATTTGTTTGGTGTTTGCTGCATTTCAGCAGCTGTGTCGGTGGTCAGTCAGCACTGTTGACAGCTGAAGGTCTGTTCTATAAAACCAAACTTCCAGCCTTTCACAGTTTAATGATATCTATAACTAATATGTTTTAAAATACACACACACACACACAGCAGCACTGTAAAAAAAAATCATACAGGAAAAATCGTGGAATTTTTTTTCTCATTAACTTAACGTTAGTATAAAACTTTTATTTACTTTTTATAACTTAAGTTAATTAAACTTAAAATTTCAGTTTATTTTCACAACTCGGAAGCTTTTAACTATTTCAGTTAACTAACTAAATTAAGTTTCTCTAATTATTAAGAATAAATATTAAATTCCTGGTGTCCTTTTGGACAATAGTCTGTTGTTAATGTGGGGTTTGAGGGGTCACTGCAAAAAATTTATTTGCTCTGTATATTACACTCTGTATACATAGAATATTGGCTGATATATCAATATTTTTTTTAAATCCCTAATATCAGTATCTGCATCGGCCCCAAAAAGCCAGTCTTGGTTAGACTCTAACAACATATAACAATTCTGCCTTAAAATAAAATCTAAAATCACTAAACATATGTGAACGTGAATGAATATGTATGTGAATGAATATGAATTCAGTCCCTACTCACTTACTCTTAGTTAATAATTCATAATAAAGTGTTACTGAAGAGGTGTTGTCTTTTCAAATTCAGTCAACTTAAGATTTTAAGACAGCCAGGACACTAAAGTTTTTCAGTTAAAACAAATAGTTTATTTTTACAGTGGAGGCTCACATGGACAACAGATTTTTACATTACTTTCTTTCATGCATGTCTGCAAAACACTTGTACACATAAACATGCATACATGACCAGGCAGGTGATCTGGCCTTTCTCATAGCCAACACTGCCAGAGTGTTAGCCCACTCCTCCCCTCCTCTTTAATTCCATACTCCCATAACTTCTTAATGGCGGGGCTGGCTACTCAAAAAATAAAAAGATGCCTTGTTGAGCCATGTTGGTGGGGGACCCATAACTCTCCACATTTCATTTTAATACCATTTTCTGGTAAATTTCAAGCATGTCAAGAGGTCTTCTCTTGTAACGTTGTGAAATATTGAGTTTCACAATTCCACGCTGAAAGCCACAGACTGGTGAATGAAAAGTGACCTTGAAAGTGCTGACCTTGCATAATTCTCACCAAATGTGTTAGGGCAGAAGCTCCATCTAAATGTGGGATTCTGTGAAACAAAAGGGACTTTTTCAACACACACCACACTCTCTCATTGGCTTTTATTCATTAAGCACTTAAAATCTTGTCAGGACCAATAGAAGAGTTTCAACTGAATCCCTGTAGAGCAACTATGGAACAAAGACTAGTTGTAGACAGGAGTGAGTATTGACTGCATGTTGTTTTGACAGATGTTTTGCATGCAGATGCCTTTTATTTGCATTCGTTTGCACACAGTAAAACATCTTCAAAAGCTATTTTGAAAGAAATATTTAGCAATTCTATGCCCAAAAATGTGTACAGCAGTCCACAAAGCGAGCTGGGGCAATAAACTGTAAATTAAACAGGTTGAATCCCTATTTAATGTATAGTCTGTGTTTGAAGCGAGTTGTTTCCCCAGACTCTATTAACATAATGCTCAATTTTACTGTTATACAAATCCACTCCTTTGAAATGATTATTAGTCATTTCTTATGACTCATACGCCAGCAAATATTCGGAATTGACTTAAACTCTAATTTACCTGAAATGGGGCAAACTAAAACAGTTACTCCAGCCTGAATGGATTTCCAAAGAAGGACGCTGCAGCTATTGTTAATGACAGAGAAGCACGAATTTCAACTTGGCATATTTCCTTAATCTATGATGGCATGTCATGTTAGTTTTACGATTTATTTCAGTAAATATATTACAGATTGTTCCTTTAGGAATGATAGTTTCTGCTCTCAGGTTGCAAGTCTGCATAAATGTGTCATATAATTGTGGTATTCGTATTTCAGGTTAGAAATGATGGAGCTTTGTGTGTTTCTGTATGTGTTCATGAGCCCACGGACCTCTGGCTTGTGCATTCTGTCAAAGCTACAATCTGTCACATCCTTGACGAAACCACTTGTCAAATGGTTCTCCAGTGTGCGCACTAAAGATTACTTTAATTGCAGATGACATTTAAAATGAGTTTTGAAAAGGTTGAAAAGAAATTCTATGTATCAAAGCTGCTTCCATTCAAATTGAGGAAGGGCCAACCTTGGTGGCGATTAATACGCTCTACCTTCCAAGTTGTAAGTCTGTAGGTTTTCTTGGGGACGATGTAAAACTGTATTATAGAGAACAAATCAGTTAATAGCTTCTTTATGGCATATCCTAAATGCCTCATTTAAAAAGCTTTCAACTCAATAGCAGTCCTCCCATGTGGCCTGACTGCATACATAGATAATTAACAGACACTCTGCCATATTAGCTTGAATTGGGAATGAACAATTTTATCATCTATTCACTGTTTGCCAACCATTGTCACACAGTGTAGACACACTTTTTTCTCCTCTCCCTTTGTGTGTGTCTGACTGTTTCACACCCGCCGTACTGATGGAATTTGTTTTGTATGCATAAATTCTTCATAAGGCTACATATTGACTCTGCAAGATAGTGACAAAATCCAACAAGCGCGGACCAGAGGAATAGTTAATAGTTTAAAGCATCAACGAACTGCTTTGCCTTTGAGAGAAGGAAGATATGGAATTTCTCTTCTCCCCTCTCCCAACGAAATGGCAGACTTGCTGTACTGCTATTGTCACCTGTCATGTCAAATATGATAAGAAAAGAAGGTGCTGCAAAGAAATACCCTAATAGACACCTTCTGGAAGGAAGGAAGGAAGGAAGGAAGGAAGGAAAATAGCCTCCTGCATGCTGAGCTCCATAGTCTCTGTACCCTCTGTTGCAAAGAATATCATACAGGCTTGGCAATGCAGAGTAAGAAAAGTGCTTAAAGTGGATGTGAAATTTGAATTATCCTCACCTCTTGTTTAGCAAAATAAAACTTTGTATATCTGTTCTGTGGCTATAGTGCAAGTTTTCTAAAGAGAAGTTAACAGTTTATGGGCGTGATTGTGGTGACAGCATCTGAACTTAAGGCCTCTGAGTTGGTGTTTCCCATGACAGCAGCAGACTGATGTTTGAGGGCAGGCATTGTGTGGAGATGGCTGTCAAGTATCGTGGTGCACTACTGACTGGAGCATGTTGTAAAGAAAGGAAATATTCTCACACTTATTTTCATTGTTAACAGAAAAAAACAGTGGATCACCATCTGAATTAAACTTTGTCTCTTTTACTGAGCTAAGATGAGATTTAATTGCCTTGCAAATTCTGTAAAACAGAAAAACAACGTATACTCAACCAGACTGTCTTTGTTAGTCTTTCCGTTTATAACAATCACCTATTCTAGTTTAGTCGACATAAATCCTTAATTCACCGCATTAGATGTGAAAATAGTCTGTTTTTCTCTCACTTTTCCTCCCAGGTCAGTGCACCATCCTCCAGCTCAGTGGGTGTGTCCTGTGCCACTGAGTGTGTTGCAGAGCAGCACCTGTCACTCTCATGTAGACCATTAGGTTAGCGAAATAAAATGACAAAAATTGCACTCCAAAAAACAACTGCTGATACGTATATTTGTCCAATTGCCTAATCTCATGGCTGTAGCAAGATTGCCATAACTGTCACGCTCCTCGAGAGTGAGTGACTGCACATATTCAGAAGAGCTTGCATTTTCTTCAGCCATTGTTATGAAACAAGACAACAAAACTTGCGAGCTAGTGTTGGCTAATGTGTTTAAAGAATTTGTTTGATTCCGAGTGAGCTCTGCCTACAAAAAAACATCATAATCTTTACCAACAGAAAAGGGTTTTATAACATTCAACATACTTTTTGGAATCATCATACTTTTAAGTTTGTATCCCATTCAAAGGGTGGATGCTAGTTAGTTAGCCTACCTTGCTAATGTTAGCACTGATTCCCACCGAACATTTTTGTTTGTGCGATTTCGACACTTGCTGTCTCCACTTCTGGTTTTACTTAGGAGTTCTCTGACCTTATAGCGCTTATTATGCCTTGTTTTGACAGGGTGCCTATATTAGTTGATTTTAACATAGTCTAAATGTTTGTTGCCCTTGTGGTTCCTTTTTTCCTTTAACCAAGGACTTTATGGACATTGTAAACTCTTTTAATCTTGTTCAGTCACTTGAGGGTTCCATTCACTTCTAAGGACACACCCTTGGCATTATTCATTCCTTAGGTTTTATTCTTGTTGAGCTCCACAAGGCTAGGTTGTGTGTGTTTGACCAAAAAGCTATTTCTTTCAAGGTCCTGCTTCCACCTCCTGACTCCAATAGTGTCTGCTTTTGTTTCTTCTTGCATCCTCAGTAGCAACTCTGGATCTTTCTCAGTGCCTTCTCAAATGCATATTTACATACGTGCACTAAAAAAAACATCTGTAATTTTAATATCATGGGAAAAACAGTGTTGAATTCTATAGAGCTTGCTAAAATCATGAAGGTTAAACCAACTTGCAAGATTCCCTGATAAAATAAAACCACAAGTGAAATAAAAAAAATGTAGACAAGCAGAAAGAGAAATGGGAAAAATGGACATAATACGCATTGATGTTCTGAAAGAACTGATGTCAACTTAAAAAGCTGTGAACGAGGCCAAGTTCTCCAGCGTCAACATCTAGAGAAAGAAAGGATCATTTTTTAAAGCATAAAGTCTATGATTAACTGCCCAACCAAATCAAGTCTCCCCCATCATTTGTGAACAGTTTTCATTCTTTTAACCAACCAAATAAAGAACATTAGATCACAGCATCAGCCCCTCCTTCCCCATTCACCACCGCCACCAAAGGACTTAGGCACTTAAGTATAAAGTCGTCAAGTCCTTCAGATATTTTGCCAACTAAATTTCTTGAGGAGGTTTTCAACAGTGGTGGCCCCTGTGCTCGTAAATGGCTGTCCTTCTACAGGCAGTTTTTCCTCCTGCCACATGCAGTAGTCCACTCATTTCTCAGAAGAGCCTCAACCTCCTTCATTTTGTAATTTTAGACCCATCTGCAAAGTACAATTTTTAGCAAAAGATTTATTAAAACTGGTTTCCCTAAAGTTGATTTATTTTATGAATATTGATTTGAAAAACTGCAGTCAGGCTTCTGTTTACTTCACAGTACTGAAACTGCTCTCATTAAAATGACCATTAATTTTTTACTACCACTGTTGCAGGTGGTTGTTGAGAGTTAATTTTACTTAATCTTGGCTCATCTTTATATAGCGGGATACTGACTTAGACTGGTTGAAATCACACTTTTTAAAAAGTACTTTTTCTGCAGTTCAGCCCTCTTTTGTGTGCCCTCTGAAATGTGGTGTTCCCCAAAGCTACATCTTTGGCCCCCTGTCATTCTCTTTCACCATATCTCATTATCTGCAAACACAATATTCATTATCATCACTGTGCAAATAACACACAGCTATATGCTTCGTTAAAACAAGGAAACATGCATCAGCTGATAGCTTGTCTCTCTGATATCAAGTGTCGACGTCCCAGAGCTTTCTTCAGCTAAATGAAAATAAATTGGAAATAATTGTATCCAGGTACATAGGTCAAGACACACAGTAACTGATTTCTCAGCAAATTACTTTTAATTTCAGTTAAACTTTAAAGTATGTGAGACACAATATAAACTATGTGAGGCAGGGTTTGTGCCCATTAGAAAGTGAATGCACTGGAGAGACATATTGCAGCAGAAGCTCAACAATAGTATGAGAAAAACAAAACTTTTTTGTGAAAAAACAAGGGGGAGGTAAGAGAGCAATGGGTGAACTGGATGTAATTAACCTATACTCATCCAGACAAACATTGTTGGACAGGGGATTGGATAGACGAGCTGTTCAGTCTCTCAACTGAAGCTGGTAGTTTCTAGGCTAATTAGGACTGTGTTGTGGTACAGTGTGAATGGGTTCCCATGTGGCTTCCTGATTCACTGGCTGTGTGCACATCCAGACTGCTCATTTGTGGTGAGGTATGACAGCGTGAGACCCGAGGAGTCGACGAGAGGACGCACAGGATGAGAGCGAAGTAAGTATGCTGGGATGAGAGCAGGAGTGAAAATGAAAAACAAAGCGAGAGAAGGAAATTAAACAGTGGAAAAATCAAAGCAAGGAAGGAGGAGAGAGGAAAGGGAAGTGAAGAGACAGACTGAGTGTTGAATTGGGGGGGTCTGGGAAGGTTAATCTGCTTCTCTTCACAGTTTGTGTCTGTCAAGTGGTGCAGCTTCTACAAATAAAACAGCTCCTTTGAGATTCTGTTGCAAGGAAACAATAACACTTCCACTGCAGAGGTGCAGTTCATCTGCCTGGAAATATACTGCACCTAGAAAGTAAACCGCCGCACAGCAACATCATGATTTCTTTATATTTATGTTATAATCAAGTAATTAGTGCTATGGATTTACAGTAGTATGTAATTGCATTACGTGCCACACCTTACTTGGTGCCATGAAATTTCATGAAGAGCAAGTAGTCTTAAACTTTTCAACTCCCATACATGATATACATGTCCCCAGCTGACATTACTCTTTACTCTCACTCAGAGGCTGTAGCGGGCCCAGTTTTTAAGCTATTGGTGTCCGCTATGTCATGCTAGTTTGTTTGGAAGGGGGATAAATAATGCATCAATGTTAGGGTAAATATTGGCGAGGTAAAAACTTGAACATGAACTGAAAACTTGAAAGGATTTGCTTGACCTTTCACCTCAAGATATTTGTCCCATTATTGGTCTCATAGTTTTGGGCAAAAGCCATGCATTTTTTTTTCCTCTTTTAATGCTGTATAAAAGTATGTATCTGCATACTATGCTCCCTAAACAGTATAAACTGGGGTATGACTGGAAAGCTGAGACTCTTGTAGGTTCACTGAACACAATTCTAAGTAGTATAATACCTTAAGCCATTTCATTGTAGTGAAGCCATTTTTTGAAACTTGACCTGACTGTAAAATTACCTAATGTGACCTCTAGGACAGTCACAGCCTCATGAAAGTTCACAACCACAAACTAGAGACCTGGGGCACGAAGAGGATCTCAGGCTTTTGTAGATATATTGGCAGTAAGTGGGTTTCTCAGCAGTTCCCAGAACAGAAGTGCTTTCCATTCATTCAGTGTTTCAAAAATATTTAACTTGTGCATCAAATCCATGTAATTAACGTTACCAATTGAAAAACTGGTTAGAGCCTGGGAATGGCCATCATACACTTAAGTCAAAATCCTCTAAACCCTTATAAACTCACTTATACAGTAAATTTTCAAAAACAAATTGATCAGGTGTCTAAATTAAAAAAAAAAAAATGTTTATTACAGATTTATCACTAGACAAACCTGACAGTGTTGAGCTGCATCTCAAATCAATCTTAAGGTTCCCAGTTTTCAGGGGATAATGCAGAGTAAGAAAAAATTCCCTGTTGTGGGACAAATAAAGGAATATCTTATCTTCTACATGGTATCTTCTATTATCTCCTTGTAAAGATCACCTGACCCCTTAAAAAAGACAAAATGTACATATGGTATGGAGAAAAGGAGTTAAACACTACATGTGCAAGAAAACAAGAGTGAGTAATACACAATATAAATGCAAACAAGCTAGAGTTTGATGTTGAACAGTGAAAAGTGTGGAAGGCTGTGATGGTCATGGTAGTGAATATATCATATTTCATGATTGAGTTTTGATTGAAACCTTGTATCGGATTATTTATTAATATAATTACCAAACGATAACAAACGATGAACTATTTGTCTCACCCTAACACAACAATTCAAATTAAGTTAAAAATGATGTGTCACAGGAAGGAACGGATCCTCATGCAGTTGTGTTACTCCACAGCGTGCTATCATTAGCCATATCTTTTGCATCCAAATGTAAAACAGATTCCAACTGAGTTTCACATAAATTGGCAGAAGAAAATACAAATGAATGCTTGTTTCTGTCCACTACCATTAGAGGTGACAAAAACCACCTGAAGCAAGAATAAAAACTTTTTTTGCGAAATTGATTTTTTTTTTCTAATATTGCTGCTTCTATCAACTTTTTCCAATCTGATACTTCAAAATGCACAAAAAATATGCTGATGGAAAGACGGCTATTGTTTCTATTTAATGTATTGTGTGTGAGGATGCTACAGTAGGAAGGCAGTACACTGTATCCAGGATTCTCTGTTCTGTTCAGGCTGATCAAATGGTAATTCCAAAAATAGGAAATTGCTCTAAATTGCTATTAGTTTGAACCTTCAAAAAGCGGTTTTGAGTGTGTGTGGACTTTTTACGGTGCATCTATCACAGGTCAGTCAGTAGGGGATCTATTATCCTGGGTTCTCTGCTTCCCACACTCGACCGGTAACAATGCACAGCAGCCCAGGTTCACATCCTCTTCTGGGCTTTGATCTCTTTTACAACCTTAAAGCAATCTCACGCACACCACATTAAAATCTTGGTAATGTCAGCCGCACTGTGCCATCCACAGTGAATCATGCAGGACTCTCGTATATGCATATACCAACACAGAGTAAAGATGAAGAGCCCTTCAAATTCACTTTCCTACTAAGGCAGCAAGGTTGATGTGTGGGAGCTGAATGTGAGGAGGAGGGGTGAGGCACATTTTTCTGTTTTATGTGTATTCATGTGACAGAGTCTGCTCTGTAAAGGCGTGTGGCCTCTAACCAACATACATGGTACTGAAAACAATGGTACACTCTGAAAGAGGCAGAGAAAGATTACAGGTAGTTCATTTGTGTACAGCTGCTGACCATTTCTAAAGAAAAAGTACAAAAAGATGATGGTCGCAAGTTTCATCTTTCCAGTTTTTATAAAATTAAAAAAGAAGATTGTACTCAGTAGAGGGCAGATCTCTGCCTGATGACCCAGGATGAATATTTGGATGTAACCCCTTAATCAACATTTTGATCATTTTCATTACACATCATCACTGTCCTGTGAAAACCATGTAACTCCAAAATGTCAGCTTTTCGTGAGCTAAGAAAAGCAGCCATATCTTCAGCTTTGTGACAATGCATTTATCAGATTTTCTAGTAGCTATGTAAATGGTTTGTTTGAAAGAGGAAGAAATGGTGAATTCTCTCAACTCATAAAGGAGCACTCCTTAGTTCAGTTTTACCCAAGAATCAGTAGTAAGTGGTTTTCAGTAGATAGTGACAGTATTTGTAACTGAAAATGATTGCAATTGCATTTATTTTGTAATTTTAAGTACATGTAACTGCTAATTCTTCAGCACTGGTAGTATCCTGTTAATTTTGTCAAATGTTGTCATATTTAGTGTATGAATTATTGAGTTATTGCCCAACATGTGTTTTGTGAGGTCACAGTGACATTACAAAATGTAGGTTGTACATCCTTGAGTCCAAATGGATATTCGTTCCAAATTTCCACAGCTGTCGCCAACATGGAGGCATAAAAAAGGTTCAAGAAATGGGAAGGAGGCTCTTCAGCATATGGGCATGAATGTGCACAAAAATCAGGCAGACGGGTCAACTAGTATGCAAGAATAGCTGCAGACAAGCTCCACGTCTGTTGGCCATGCACAACACACAAGTGATCGCATGATCCCCTCCAAGCTTATGCCTGGCTGAGTTAATGAACGTGTTTTAAACAGCACTGAAGGCTGAAATCATCTCTGAAGTTATGATGTCATGTTGATTTTGAAGTCTCCTTTGAGATATCCATTTATGTTTTACAGTCCTGGTAAATTTGTACTGCAGTGAAAACATGGAACAGCTTGCTTTGGAAGACTTAATCAGCACTAAGAGCCTGAATCTTGCGTTTGTTGAATTTATAGAAATGTAAAGCTAATGTTTTATCTGAGTCAGGATATGTAGTCATCATTGGACAGAGTCACTTTTGTGTAGATTCCCTGTCATTTATTTCAGGTTTTACCACAGCAATTTAAGTTCAAAGCTTGTATATTTTATGAAGTATCCAAAGCTCTGGATCAGGATGAAGGCTGTGTTGTGTTCAGCCTTCATTATGAAATGCCAGGTGGAAGGAAGTTACAAGTTTCCTTTCGTTTAGTGTTTTCATTTCCATTAAGTTTATATATAGCTTGTCACTGTGCCTGAGTGACTGATTTGGGCTATGCCATCATAAAGTGGTGAACTCTTTCATTCCTGTTACTGTGTTATTCTTTTCGCTTTTTGCCTTTGGATTGTTTTCTTTCTCGAGCATAGAATAAATGTGCAATTTCCTCTCTCGACCCGTGGCAAATTCAGTACAACCGGCCATTTTCACATATTAAGAGAGATAAGGGGAACGGTTACACAAGTTTAACATTAATTTCAGCATTGTGCACATGTAGATTTTAATAAAGAGGGAGCGCTTAAAGCCTGCTACGCTTTCATGAACACTAATATTACAGGGGAAAATGAATTCTTCTCTCAGTCCAAATATCTGGTTTAAGATCGAAGTTAATTTCTTAAGTTGTTAGAGAGAGAGAGTAATTTCAAACACTTACAAAAGCACGTAGCCAAAGTAATGATTCTTGGTGCTGGACAGAAGTACATGTCAAAATAAGAAAATTAGAGTCGGCGCACTAGATACCCCTTCAAGGTATTTGTTAGGTGAATTTGTCTGTCTGAAGAACGCCTTGTGTCTAAAATAGGAGAGTTAATGTTTAACCATTTATCCATTGATCTCTGTGAAGAATTTAACTGATTAAAAATGTATTAATCAATAAATAAATGTAAGTAATTGTGCCTTTGAACATTGTTTTGTCTGGCAGAGCCAAACTTAAACTTAAAATGAGAAAAACAAACAGAAAAATTAAAATGAGGGAAAAATAAGTGAAAAAATCATGTTTTATTATTTTTATTGTATCTCATTAAGGTGATTAATTGATAATTGATTAATTGATTGTTAGCATTTTCCACTACTGGTTAAGAAAAATGCCCAAAATTTGCAACCATAGTCTGAAATGACACATGGTAGTGTAAGAATAAATGCTCATGGGGGCATTATTGAGTTTGCAGACTGTTTTCCTTTGTAGGGAAATAACCATTACCATGGGTTAGTTGGTGCACAGGAAAAATCTTTCCTGTTGATCAGTTCTGCAAGATGAATCCAGAGCCACTCTGTTCGCCATCCACTAACATCTGTGAAACACACTGTTTTTGTAAACAGGGAGAATCTAAGATGCATTTGCATTTCTTAAAAAAAAAAAGGCTCATACCAACCCAGGCTTTCAACTGCTGTGCATATGTACTCTGCTCTGAGTGTATGTGCTTCGCTTGTAAAGCTGCGTTTTTATAAAGCTTACACTAAAAATATACAGTGTTTGTACTATATGTACAGAGGTCTTTACTGGACCACACCAGAGTTTGGTAGCAGCAGCTTTGATAAAAAAGCAGCAAACTCTGAGGATAAATGTTCTCGAAAAAACATCTCTGTTTGGCCCAAGTGTGAAAACACGTAGTTTCTCTCTTTGTATCCACACCAGTGACATCGTCAAAGCCCGCTCTTAGCTAGAGCTTATTACATCGTTGTACCATCAACCCGCTGACCACAGCTCTGATTGCATAGCCAAGAGTAGCAATTTCAGGATTTCGGAGCAATTGATTGAGCGGTCTTAAACCAGATGTTTGGTGTGTGTCCCCCTCACTTCCTGAAGGGGAACCTCCTCTTCTGAAAAAGATTCAACAATCCAAACTTGTAGGTCATGTTGCAGCAGAGCTATGATAAAATGTATTAGCATTTTGATAACGTGCTGTAGCCCAGAGCTGTCTCCACCTCTTCTCACTTTGGTCTTGCAGGGTGAGTTAACACACAAGGGGCACGATGAAGTATTCAGCAGGGGTGGGAGAAAAAAAATCAATTCTTGTGAAAATCATATTTATTTATTTATTCCTACAATTCCTGAATCACTTCCATGATTGCTGAATCTGTTTTTTATTCATATAAACCACTAGAATTTAGTTCATTACCTCGATGCTAACACATAATGGGAATTGTCATCAGTGCGCTAGCGGAAATTAACGTTGTGATTGGAAATGGATCCATCTTACTAAACTAATAGCCTCTGACTTTACATTGCTAACTCAATCTGCTAGCTTAAACGATCCACCCTGACCAACTACAGCAATCTTGAAGGTGATCTTGTTAAGGAATTTTAATTGAAATGCTCTTTGTGCTGTCTGTAGTTTTCCGGGGCTATATTAATGTTGGCCGAACATCTTGTTTTATTTTGGACTAACATCTTATTTCTTATTTGATGCTGCTGAAATAAAATTCAGACTGATATGTGATTTTCATTGTTTTCAGAAATATGAATCATGATATAGAGTCTCTGGAAGTGTATGATCTGTTTCCCATGGTTGAGTATTGAAAAAAGCAAACACAAATTGCAATAAATCATAATATAATAATTTGAATATGTGTAGAATTGCAAGAAATGATCTAATCAGCAGCCAAGTTTAATCATAATATGGAATCCAGAGATAAGTGTATTGTCACAGTCCTACTATTCAGTAGTCAAATATATAGAACAAGCCCATATTTTCACAATGGAAAAAGTGGACTCCCCATACAGTGGATCATATGAGTCCTAATAATAGTGTATTTACTCACTTGAACTAAAAACGGGTGCCACAGATTAAGTTATATGATTACTGCAGCCACGATTGGGATCTGATGTCCTAAAGTAAAGTGCATACTGTAATGCGCCCCCCTCACAAAGGTCCCTTTGTTCCAGCGGTTGGGGGGTCTGTTCACCCCTGAACCCCCCTCTTTCCTCCTCCACGTCCCCCCCCTGATGTCTATTAAGCACACTGATTCCCAGTTCAAATTGGCCCCCTGTTATTAATCCCAATCACCCGGAACACATCGACCACAGTGCACCATGAAAACACATGTGCCCAGCACCCTCACCCCCCAGCTCGGCGCACTGATTCTAATTAATTAATTACATCCCAGGTGATTTTACTTTGAGATGGAGAGAAGAAAAATAGAAGAGGGAAAAAAAAACTGCCTCCCAGAGGCACCACCAAATTGGCAACAAAAGCTCCCCAGCAAAAGAAAAAAAAAGGCCCAGTTCATTACTTGAGGGAGAGTCGGCTTCTTGTAGCTGCTTCCTAACTACTGCTCTGCTGTCCAAGACCAAAATACTCTGTTTTTTCCCCCTTTTTTTCTCTAACTTGTCTGTCTGCCACCCACAAAAACCCTTGCCAAAAACACACACTGGAACTAACCCGCAACAAATTGATAGCATATTTAAGTATTCAGGATTATATATATATATATTTTGAAGAGAATGGGTAGAGAAAAAGGGGTTTTGAGCAAATCATATTTCTGGCCAGGGCTTTACTGGATAGCAGGGGAACTATTTAGCATAGCACTGGCATGGTCTTAAATAAAACAGGACTACATATTTGATATATCTCATTTATTTGAAAGTCAAAGGATTTGCAGATTCTTTCATGTCCTTCCAGTTTGCTTTCCTCCTCGTTCAGGATGCTTCGCTCTCTCAACATGGAAAAAAGTTTCTTCTTGCCCCACTGACGTTATCAGAGTAATCTGCTGATGTGAAAATGTTCGACTCTGCACTTTTCTCATGCACCATGTTTAAATAATGATATCTATCAATAATCTTAGACGACATCTTCATCTGTAAAGTTCAATTCGAGCTGAATTTGACATTGCAGGAGTTTGCAAAGTGCTGTAAAATTCATTTGAGGAGAGTTCCAATTCCAAATGAAATATGCTGTGAGTGAAAAATGTGACATCTGCACTGACAAAGTAATTGCTGAAATGTGTATGAAAGTGATTCTCATATAATTTATCTGGAACATTTGTTGAGAGTTATTTATAAATTGCTAATGTACCCTGAATGTATCAAGGACATTAACATTTCAGAGCAGAAATTTTAGGGGAGTGTCGTCATCAAGTCGCACCCCGGTGCAATTACCAACCTATTCCTAATGCATCTTTCTCATCTGAGGTGTTTGAGAAAGTTACTGCTCTCAACCAATTTCTTATGAGTGCGAACAGTATTTTCAAAAACTCAGTCAGGTTTTAAAGCTCTACATAGTACTGAGACAGCTTTAATTAAATTGACTAATGACAGACAATAGTGAAAGGTCCATTCTGATGCTGCTAGACTTCAGTGCAGCCTTTGACACAGTTAACCGCTCCATTCTTCTAAAGCATCTTGAAACTTGGGTTGGTCTAAACTTATTATGTCCCTATCTGTCTAATAGTCTTTTCTGATGTTGTTTTAAAGTCATCACAATTTTTTCATGGTATTCTCTGTCCCTGTCAGTCCTGGGTCCATTGCTTTCCATAATATATGCTGCCATAAGATCATTACTGAACATAATGGCAGGGTTGGATAGAAAGGGGTTAATCAGGAATTATGGAATCTTATTATTATAAAAAAAAAAGGAACTGAAAGACTTTTAAAAAATGTCTAAGTTTATAGTTATGTTGTCAAGGATTACATCTTTAAAGTATCACATTGCTCTGTTAATTAAAAATGTATATAAAGTGCATTATTTGGTCTTTCATAGCAAGTTCTCCATGTTGTGGCGAACCAGACGGGAGAAAAAAGAATCCTATAAAATAATACATTTTATTTGTATGGAAAATGTTTTCAGATGTTTAAAGAGAAAATCTTTGTGGAATATCAGCGTTTGATTTTGAAGTAATCATAAGTATTCAGATTACATTACATGTTTGTAAAGAATTGCATTACTAATTAAAAAATACTATGTAATTTGTATTCAGTAAGTGACTACATGTCAAAATAATCTAGTATTATTGTTAGGCTGACAACACCCAGTTATATGTCCAATTACAATCCATGAATCATAGCAGCCTAACTTAACTTCCTGCCTGCCTTTCTAATATCAGGTGAGGGGCTTCTGGAGACTTCCCCAAATATAAATGACAAAACAGACATTATATTTATTGTCACACCCAATTCTTAAATTCTTCTTGTAGTCTGCAATCTTGGAGGCCTAAGTATCACATCACTTCAAGCCAAATGCATGGAATTTGGATGTTTTATCTGATTGTGGCCTTTGTTTTCATGACCAAGTAAACAAGGCTGTTTAGTCATGTTTCTTTCAACTTAATTTCAAATAACACATCATTCTTACACTTTTAGGAGTTACATAAAGTTGCCCATGTCTTTATTTTTTCCTGTTTAGATTTCTGTAATGCCCTCTACAGTTTAAAATTTAAACATTTAGTTTAAAATGCCGCTGCTGCTGGGATTATCACCAAGTAGTCTGGTTTCCTTGCATTGGCTTTCCATTCATTTTGCACTGATTAAAAAAATATTAACAATAACGGCTTTACATATCCAAGCCCCTAATTATATCAAAGTTCTTCTAACTCCTTGTGAGCCTGAGCCTCCTTTTAAATTATCTGATAGTGGCTGACTTTGTCAGATTTTTCATTTTGAGAATGGAAAAATGATTAAATACTAAAAGCTTGAAGGTTAATTCAAAATGAGATGATAAAATTTACTAAATAAGCATAAGTACACCCAATAAGCTAACCTTATGAAAGATTGCACCAAATGAAAAGAAATTATAGTCAGTGCCTGTAACAAAAACCCTGGGTTGAGAAGACTGTACTTGAAGGATGAAGGCAATGATTTTTTTTAAAATGGAAATTAAATCTTCGCCTGTATTTTATAGAACTAAATAAACTCTTCCCTCAGAGAGTAAAACATTATCGGCTGCTGTGTTAAAGAACATTTAAATATACATTTCTTCAGGGGGGTAACCTTGGCTGGATACATAAAAAAAATGTTCTAAGACTTAATTCAACACCGAGACCCATGTTATGGATATCCTCTTCAATTTCTCGCTTTCTCTTCCAGTAACTTAACTGCTCAGAGCTTTCACCAGTTTATTTGAACTTTAGTTTTTCATTTTTGCAAGTGTAGAAATCATTTTTTCAGCAGCGTCAAGAAAGTGGCTACTTGACATGTGGTGTATCCAATGCTTTCTTCTTTTTGGCCCAAAATACAAAGGAAATGATTGCTGCATTTCTATGCCTTCAAACTTCTTGCAAAATTGTCAAACTATCAGAATTTGAGAGCCTGCATTCTTTCCATTGAATATGTATTCTAATATAAGACTTTATTGATGTGTCAGTTATCACTCAGAGGTAACCAGACCACTGCAACAGCCTGCAGACAGGTTGTATGTTTCTCCTCTTCTCTCCACATGGATTGGTGCCATCTACTTTTCTCACCTCACTATGAATCTACGAAATGCTTCAGATGAACTGATAATCTCTTGGCATGTTCTTATGCCCAGTCCTCCTTAGGCACCTCCTCACCTACATTAGCACTTGTGGGGACTCTGGCAGGCTTTTACTAAATGACCAAGTGCCAGGTTAGGATGGACCGGACGCTGACCAGGCAGGAGGAAATCTTCCTTTAGGTTTTTTCCCCAACGAGTGATAAATGAAGGAACTTAACATAAACAGATTAGCAAACAAGCTGGCTGTGGCCACTTGAGGAACTTGCTTTTATACCCCTTCTCTCTTTTTTTATGCAGGATGATGATGATGAAGCCATCAAAGGTCTTAAAGTCTGTATGTGGTATCTGGCACACGGTTAAGAGCTTAGTGCATCCAGGCATGTTTAATGGCACGGAGACTCCATGCTGGTAATTGACAGGAGTTGCCAGCTCTCTGTCTTGGCAAAGATGCTACATTTGAAACCAATGTCATGAGTGACGCAACACCATATGGAAATGGTCATTTGTGGCTCACTGTTATTTGCACCACCACATTGATCTATAGCGGCAAAGTTACCTTTCTGCATGACCCCCCACTGCAGGGAGGCGGGAGGTCAAGGCTAACAACCGAACAGCCTCCCTGGAGCTTACAGGGATTCACTAATGTGCTGAAGGCCACCTTGGTGGGTGTTTGTCATCATGACAGCTTTAACCCAGGCCTTATGTTTGAAGACGGTCTCCTACCTGGAATGCCATCCTGCTGGACTTCATGTGTGGCTCCCTCTCGTTTGAGGAAAATTAATTTGCAGTGATAGAAAATGGTGGCATGGTGTAATGCAGCAATTATCAGTGTAATTTATTATCATTAAACAACACAGGGTTTCACAACAAAAAGAAAGGTTTAGTCCCTCTATGCTATACCCAGTCAGATAATGAAAGAACACAATAGGATAAAACATAAAATAAAATAAAACAACATATACCTGTATAAACCCAAGAAATTATCCTGTAGAACATTTTTTGAATTTGCACCAAGTTGAATGTAAACAACAACATCAAGACAGTGATGATAATATGGTCAACATGTTCACATAAAAAGTTCAACATTTGGGAAACATTATCCATCAACTTTGACTATGTTTCTGCATAAAGTAAACCTACCTTTGTCCTGCTGGAGAGCTTTTGCATCCTGTCAGCTCAGAGCATGTCCACCTATCAAAGTACAAGATGAAGATTTGATTTCCATTTGGTTGAGTCCCATCTGGTCTATTTCATTTTCCTGACTGAACATTAGTTAGTAGCAGTCTTAAGTCCAGCTGGGTTAGCATGGCTCTTATCCCCGCTCTCCTCTCTCCTCCTGGGTTGGCCTGCAGCAGTGCGTCTGACAGAACTAGCTCTAGTGCATTTCGATAGTCACAAGGTTAGCTGGTCTTTAATCCAAACCCCACGCTTCCCTTTCCAGTGCCTACGAATGCATTTCTGTCATTGTTACAGCAATGAAGCCGCAAAATAACAGATTAAAGGAGAAAAGTTGCAGGGTCACAGCATCCCCATGTGCTGCCAGTGCCCCTCCTCGCTACTCTACCTGCCCTTATTCCTTCCTCTGTATTACTGAAATTGCCAACAAAATCTGATCTTAAAACAGGAGTAAATGATGTATTGCTGTTGTCATTTCAGTTGTTCAGTCACATTTTCCCCAAAACATCAACACAACTCGTTACACAGTCTTGTTGTTGGTTTTGGATACATCTTAATAAAAAAACTTAAACCACTTTCACCCACTTTTTACTTTGGTTTTGTTTTACCTTTAGTTACATTACAAGTCTTCATGAGAGGCTCTTAAAGTCCAGTAATAATTATATAAATACATATAATTAAATTAAAAAAGTGACTGTTTCAATAGAGGGCGCCATCTCCCAAAGCTTTTCCCGGCCGCAGGTTTGATCTGACAACAGGTGGAATCTGAGAGGTTGTACAGAGCAGAAACATATCATGACAGATGAGCTGCTGTAAAACTGTGTCCATGCTGAAACAGGCCACAAATAACCAGTAGCTACTGTAAGTGTACACTGAAACTCAGGCTGTGTTCAAGATGTCAGACCTGGATCCTGTGAGACACATGAGATGAGCATAAAGAGGCGCTGAGCTAGCTCTGGTTTGTGTAGGACTGAAGTGAACCCACTCAAAAAAAAAAAAACATGGCAACATTTTCAGTTAGTGTGAAACACATAGCATGGAGTTACAGCAGAGCATGTCATGTATTTTCTCCGCCTATATTTTATGGAACCGCTCCAAGTTTGGGGTAAATCGCTGCCAAAGACTTGTGCGATGTTCGTAAGAACCCTGTCGCGAGCGTGATCTCCAATGGAGGAATGTGGAACGGAATGCTGGTCTATGAGGCCCATATCCCGGACACATATTTATTTGCTCATTCATCACTCCTACAGGACCTCTGACCTACTACCGTGTGTTTTTGCTCTCCTTCACTCCCAGGTTCTCTTTTTCCCTCCAGTTGGAGAAAAATAAGGCCAACTCTCTGCCAGGGAGACATGTCGACGTGCAGCGGGAGTCTGCAGTTTAGCTTATAAGAGACGGTACAGATAGGGAAGAGATGCTGTTATTTTCTTCCAGGCGCTCATACTGCAGTTGCTTCAGCAACAAAGTGAGCTGAAGTTTGCGAAAGTAAATGGGCACTAAGATTAACGGCTCACTGCGTGTACAGAGAAGTTTGTTTAATATGTGTTCTAGGTGGTGGATACTTTACTTCAGTGAGTGCCTGGTGGGACACTGTGGTACAGAGAGGAAACAGATGTTGCTTGTACCCCCATGGGAACATATGAAAAACTAAGGTATATAGAAGCTTAGTGAAGGATAAATGTAAGAGTTTAATGATGAGGTTTGAATCCCCAGGTGAGAAAAAAGATTATTTTGGGCATAGTGTGCTGTTTACAGAGTTAAGACTGGAGGTAAATTCTGCACAGGAAGAGACGGCAGACACGCTAGTCAAAAGGTCAGACAAGTGGACCTGTGACAAAAGGATTGGCAGTGCTGGGTCTAATGTCAACTGGGAACATCTGGGTGAGAAACATGACTGAATCCTGCTTATAGTAGAGCTGGGATGACGCACCTAATCTCCCGATTCGATAACATAATGATATTTGGTTGGGATTTGATATGTATTGTAATTCTTAAGTATTGCGATTCGTTTTTTTCAATGTTTTTTTTTTAACTGTGCAAAATTTGAATCATATATTTCTAGAGACAGCGTATCAAACAATGCACATCACATCGGTCAGTTTTATTTCAGCATCATCACTGTTATACTGCATATACATATAAATAAACAAAATACCTTCTACCTAAAGTGATACATTTATCTGTAATAATAAATCAGATAGACAACAGAAATATATACTCTTCTGGCACACAATATCACACAGTCATGCTGCATTTTTAAATCCACTTGGAATTTTGGTTTGAGTTTTGACCTTTTGGTGTTGCTGTAGTTGGTCGGTGTGGGTGTTGAAGCCAGAGGAGCAGACTGAGTTAGCAATGTAAAATCTGCCAGCTATTAGTTTGTTTGCACAGAGCAGACATACTTGATAGTGTGAGCACACGTCATTTAATGTTAAGCACATGCAGTTAAAATGGATCGGTTTCTTAAGATAATGTTATGCTAATTTGATGCTAATTTCCTTTTGCACGTTAATAGGAATTCTCATCATGTGTTAGCATTGAGCTAACGGACAAAGCACCCGTTATTCATATATATAAAAATTGGGTCAGCAATCAAAAAATCCATTCAATTTATGCATTTCATTACACACACACACACACACAATAGAAAACAACAGTTATCATTTCAACAATAGTGAAATATAATGATGGTGGCTAAATTAAATAACTAAATAGATAAATAATAATTAAGAAAATATGATGTGTATGTGTTATAGGAAAATTCATGAAATATTTTCTCACTGCGGTTTTTCAACATGTGTGCATGCATCCAGGCAATGATTTATTCCACAACACAATTTCTGCCTTACTTTGTTACCTTTCAAATGGCCTGTGAACGGTGAGGATAAAATAAGGTGATGAACTGTAGTGAGTTGCTGCACAGTGGAGCCATGAAACATCAAGTGCTCTAAACATCTGCCAAGGGAGAGACAGGGAGATTTGTGAGCCAATCTGCTCTTAAGGGCTAAAATGCAAGCATCTGCCTATGAAAATTTAAAGCATCGAACATCTCAGAATACTAACTGCATAAAATGAATCTATGGATCGTGATGTTCTGCTTACTTCACTGCAAACATTTACATGTTGAATAGGAGTTGTCTGAACAGACTGCACCAACATTAAAAAGCCCGTATAAATATGGCTTTTCTGAGCATCTATTTCCTAAAAAAAAAACCCATAAATATACATAGAAAAAAGCTATTTTTATTTTTGCAGAACAAGTATTGCTTTTTGTTGAATTTATGATGCTGTCATTAAACAATCTATAGCATAGGCAATCCATAAAAGAAGTGTTGTGTGGAACTGCTGAGCTGCTTTCACCAAATCAGCAGCTCCTGTCGTCTCTGAGTATCACCAGACGAGCGGTGGCTGCTGCTATCAGTGACAAAGAGGCTTCCTCCTGGACATAAATTAATAGCATCAGCTTGACACCAGCTCCTGAGGTTAAGTCTATGTTGTCAACATGCTTGGGCATTCAGGAGACAAATGACGCCAAAGAAGCCACACGTTGTCTCTCAGCCTGCAGACACAGTCAAATCTTGTAATGGTCTGTCTGAGAGCAGCAGAATATAGGAGAGCCTTAAAGCTTGTGTTTGATGTTTAAAGAAAAAAAAGGGTGCATCAGATGTACCCACAGACTGTTTTAAAAATGACAGAAAATGCAATCTGTAGGAATTATACATGTTCTGCTTTTTATTCTCACATTTGATGTTGATAAAGAATAAAGAGGGAAGGGAGAAGATATTTTAATTGTGGGAAATGAAGCAGCGTGATGCCGTGATTAAGGACACCTTGATCTTGCCCTTGCTCCAAACATCCAACTAAAGAGGCTTAAAATTCAATTCATGTTTTTTTGATCACACTCGAGTTTTCTTGTGAGATACAAGTGCCAGCAATCTAAAGTTGTGTACTCAGAGGCTGTGAGTGTTGGACAGAAGGAGAAAAGTTTTCCCTTTGAAAAGCTGATTAGAAGTGGTGCTTAGTCTTTGAAAGGATTTTTAAACTTTGCCAAAACAGCAAAATCTGTTGGTGTATTAGTTTTTTTAAAAACAGATATTGAGTAAATCTAGTGATTTATCGAATGACGAATAAGTGTCACATCCTGGACAAGCCCTCATTTTGTTACGGGCCAGGCTCAGTGGGGGAGACAAAGTGGGAGACCACACGCACTTTAAGTAATTTAAGCAATATTTTATCTTAAACTAAGACAAAAGCAACATAATAAATGAGTCTATAATCTGTAATTCAGGGGTGATAGCAGTGATGAATGCATCTGTTGTGTGTGCAGGCGAAACAATGAGGAGAACCAAACCAAAAAGGAAGATGGTGACTCAGAGAAAGAGAGACCAGCCGGGGAGCCAGCCTAAACAACCTGGGGCCAGCCTGCTCGTATGCAAGACATCAGGTTAGTTGGCTCTGCTCATCTCTACCTGCAAAGGACCCGCAAAAAGAAAACACAAATACAGCAGGAGGAGCACTGACAGAAGCAAGGACCCACGCATATGTTAGTCACCATATTATTAATACTGCCCACTGATAGTCGAAGATTGAAATCATTAGTTAGAGATCCCACAGTGGACTGAGATTCTTCCAGTCGAACATTTGCTGTTGTTTTTTCCTTTGTCAGTCAGTGTACATTAAAGTAGCTGGATAAAACAGGTGAGAGAATCATAAATATAATTCATATTGACTGGCACACTTATCAAAAAAAAAAAATCTCGACAACCTGTGCTGGTGGTTCATTAATTAGAGAAAGTGAAATGACTGAACGAGTTTCAGCTCTTGTTATTGAGCTGCACCACTGTACACAGAGCAACACACAGGGCAGGTGACGGTTCTTGCTTGTGCTTGTTTCTACCACTGACAGGCTCAGATTGTTATTATAAGTGTCCGACAACATTATGGGAAGGATTGCAACAGTGAGAGACCTTTTTAAAAGAGTAAGTTACATTTTATTTAAGCAGAAACAGCTGTTCCGTTGCTCTCGCCAAACTCATCAGATTTCTTTGCAAAACATCATCATCGTCAGCTTTATTCAAACTCAACAGAAACAAAATAAAACTCACCATAAATGTCTTGACTCCTCTTTCCGCTGTCCCAGTAATCATCAAGTTTGGTTTGGTCAAAATAAATTCTTAATTCAGTGAAGGAGCGCAGCATGTGGAGGGCAGAGTGGGGGAGAGAGGCTCCACAGGTCTGCTGATTTTATACCTGAATTATAGGAGGACGGTTTTTCTTTCTGACTGTGTGAAAATCTGATGTTTTCACATCACATATGAAGATGAAAGGCATTGAAACTGAGAAATTTGTAAAACATACTCGTGTAGGTTAATAGAGGAGTAAAGTATGATGCACTGAACTGAAAAAAAACAGAACAAATCACTGAATATATGTACCGGACGGCCAAATCTGATTGGGTTGAAAAAACATTTTAATCTGGGACAGCCCTAAATATTACACAATCATACACCGAGCTAATAAAAATTCCACTTTGTTGCATTTCTTTTGGCCATCATATGCTTAAAAATACACCTCCTGGAATTCAGTTTTAGTGTATTGTCATTGCACAGCTGAAGTACTAATACAACAGTTTCGGGTCATTACTACAAAGGCTTGTTGCGTAATGCTGCCAAGTTTTCTTCATAGCCACAGAACTTTATTTTAACTTTGAGTTCACATCATTAAATTTTCAAACATAAAAGAAACATTTCATGCTGAAGCACATGCAGGAAATTAAATTATGCATAAAACATCTATAATTTTCCATTTGATGTAACTATGCAGTCATACAAAATGGCATGAATATTTAACCCAGAAGCATGATATTCGTTCATGTAAAAAGCAGATGAAGAATGTTGGTTACACTGTCATACAATGTGTGGAAAATGTTTTCCTTTATCTAACTTTTAAGCAGCTTCAGGGTGAATCTGAGAGAAACATACAGAACACTGATGGTTAAGAAGTAGAGGGAACCCTATTTTCCACCAGTCATATCAACAATTTCTATAATTTGATTTTGTTTAACAAGTAAAATCTAAAGTGCATTTTACAAAGTTCATTTTTATAAACTCTGGATGTGGCGTTGATTAGCCTACCTCACTAAAGCAGAGTCCCAGAATCCTTCCAGTCACATTCCGATAAAGCTTTCTCTGCGTTGTTACGTGAAATGGATTAAGAACTGCATGTGATTAATTAAACTGACATGAAAAACACACAGCCTACAAAGAGAGAGCCCCTCTCCCAAAGACCCCCACTTGAGAGCAGTTTTGGAGCAATTACTGCGCGCCCCCTTAGATGGGCCAAATGTAATGATTTTTCAATGAAAGCCCAGCTGACGTGCTGTGTAATATAACATAAATTGAAATTAAAACAGATCTTTCCAATGTAAATAGAAGCCGAGGAGACTTACGTAATGTGTGGGTTTTTATGTGCTGTTGGAGCTGCAGTGTGCCCCTCTTTTAATAGCAATGCTCCTAATGAAATGGCTTATATACACCGTGTGTGTGTGTGTTTTAAATGAATAACAACATGGAGATGGGTGAAGATGTTGAAGAAGATGAAGAGTAACTTATCCTCAGGATGGATCAGTTTACAATATCATTAATGCAAAACATTTAATGCTGTTCTGAAAGAGTATTTTTTTGTTGTTTTAGGATTATGTTATTATCTAAATAATAATACCTCGTCCTGTAATCAGTGTTTACACATCCTCCACAGTGAAACTGTGTGTTTTTCCATGGATTACGGAAACCTCAAGTGCTAAAGGAATCTTAACACATCTGTTAAACATTTCTGCCTAACTGCAAGATTTATTGTGCTCTACATTTTCTTCTTCCCCATTTTCGCTTTCTTTCTTTCAAAATCTGCTTTCACAGAATGTTTCAGGTTTGGGCATATCACCAGAACAGCAAACATTTGGCTTGTAAAACATAAAACATATTGCCTGCATTGTTAAACGATGAAGAAAGGATCAGTAGCGTCTTAGTCTCAAAGGATTGTTTAAAAAAAAACTTAAAAAATGCCTCCAGATTGTCGCACATTTGATGGTTATTTAAAAGCAGGAGTAACAGTGATGGCTTCACAGCCTTAAAGTAGGTTGGAGAACAGGTGCCTGCTGGTAATGTGGAGCTGGTCCCTGTGTCCCAAGGTCCTAGGGAATCGCTCTTTAAAAGGAAAGGGCCATTGGCAGGGTACAGGATGTGCTCAATCGCTGAGTCTGACCTGGTAAAAATGGGAGCTACATTGCTGTCACTCGAGGGTCCTTCCCCAGGGATAGAGTGTAATTATGAGAGTGAGGGCCCTGGGGCCCCATCGCTCTAAGATCCACCCACTAATCACAAATCACACAACCCTGGCGCAGGAGGTGGCTTCCCTCAGAAACTGAACCAAAAACCTTTTAATGGATAAAGGTCAGACTGGAAGGTAACTTGGGAGTCAGGTTGTGTTTGATGTGATTGTGTGCGTGTTTGTGAGTGTGTTTGTCTTTAAAAGAGAGGTAGAGAAAGAAAAAGAAAACTCTGACATTAGTGGCATAGTTTCTGTTCTGTGATCAGTGTATTATCTAGTTTCTGTATGGAGTTTTAGGTTTTCCTCATTCTGGAGTTTTTAACCTATGCATCTCCAATAGCATAAATAAGTATAGTAAAATAACAATGTTTTTATATTAATTAACATCAATAAGTTTAGTGAAAGCTCAGCAGTACATTCATTAAACACATTTCAACCAAAAAATCAATCAGTCATTATTAGAACCTGACTGATATATTAGTCCAACATGGGCCTGTCGCTGCTATAGATCTATTTCACTATCAGCATGTATTTTTCCAGTATCCACCTAGACTGAAAAAGTAGAATTGTTGAATCAACTTTAAATAATTATTATTATTTTAATTGGTTACAAACAAATGAAGTTTTTTTGAAATCAATTTTATAGCTAATGTAACTAATGTAGCTCAGTTTACAATCCAACTTGTTAACTTGGAAAAAATTAATTAATTTGTGTACAATTTTCTTCCTTTTTTTTTTTTTTTTTGGTGTATGACCACACTGGAAAAAGTTTGGTAACCAACTTTTAACTATTTCAATTTGCAACACACCAATGATCAAATCAAGTTAACAAGTTAGATTAACACACTGATTTGAAAAAATAAAAACCATTTGTGTGTTACCAATTGAAGTAATTTCTTTACGTTGTTCCAACAATTTTCTTTTTTCAGTGTATATGAAAAGTCTTTTCTTTTTTCTTTTTTAAAATTTGTTTGCTTTATAGGCTGCATTTTATGTATATTTAATCCTTCTGAATTCAGGTTCAGTACATATATGTATTTTGCTCTCTTTGCATTTTTCTGCTTTTTTATTTATTAAAAATACAGGTGCCCTCCTGCCATCTCCCCGGCATACTTGCTATACTTGTATTAAAGGAACAATTTTATCTAGATAGTTTGATGTGAGTTGCAGAATTTTGGAGATAACAGTTGTAGAGATGTCTGCCTTCTCTCTGATATAATGGGACTAAATTGCACTTGCTTAGAAATTACATGGTTTCTGATACTCAAAGCACCGTAAAAAACAAAAGCAAAGAAACATTCAAGTCTCTTCCCAGAAGATAATCAGTTACTGATGATAATCCACAGACCTTGTTGTGAGCAGTTTCATATAGAGAGAAAGTAGTTCTGGTAGATTCTCTGCAGCTCACACCAAAACTATCTAGAAGGATAAACAGCACTGCAGGTCGGAGGCAAAACAGTGTATGTAGTTTTGATTTTGGGGTGAACTTTCCCTTTAACATTCAGATATCTTTTCGATCACTCCAATTGTCCTATAGCTTTTTGTGTTGTTATAATACACCAATAATAAAACAAACAAACAAACAAAAACAAAATGAAAAAAACTTCATTTGAACAGGGAAACTGGAATGAGACTGATTACACTGTAAAATGGTTCTGAAAATGATAACCTGAATTTTTAAGCTGTTTTGAACTGAGAGTTTAGAGCTACAACGATGAGTCAATTATAAGCCATCAGTTGTCAACTATTAAATTATTTACCAATTATTTAATCTATTAAATATGTATGTAAATATATATTATTTATAATCATATGATTGTGTTCAGTCAATTTTAAGTAAAAAAAATCGAAGTTCTCTGATATTAGTTTCTCAAATGTGAATATTTTCTGTTTTTTAGCCCTATTTGACAATAAACTGAATATCTTTGGGTTGTGGCCAAAACAAATTATAGGACTTCACCTTGGGGTTTGGGCCACATTGATAAACATTTTTCATAATTTTCTGACATTTTATGGACCAAACAAATAATTGATTAATTGAGGAAATAATTAATTTATAATGACAATAATAATTAGTTGCAGCCTTACTTATTTTATTGTATTATATACTAATTCCCCTCAAAAAGTCTCATAAAACCAACATGTTTTCTGTCTGGTAAATTGCCCAAAGGTGGGAGGGAACATGTCTTCATAGAAAATGATTTTGAAATACAGTTAGCACTTAATTTGCTGCCTTGACATTATTAGGGAGACATTTCAATTAATTAATGATGAACAGTGTAGCACAAAAGCTCTAATTTGATCAGAAAGGTGGAGTGTTAATATCTAGATGCTCCCCCTCAGAGGTAGGCAAAAACGCTGATATTTAAAAATGCACATAAATCAACACATTGCACTGTGTTCTGTGTAACGGCAACTTAACCCCGTCCACTTTGAGTCAATTTTCTTGATGTCAGTACTTTCTCATAGTTGTCTCTTTTTCTCCATCAAAGCCTCCAGTTCCATCTCTACCCCTCATTATCTGTTATTTTGCTCCTTTGCTACCTCTCATGCCACAGCACCATTTTCTCTCTTTGTCATCCCTCCTATCTATCGCCATCCTCCTCAAGTCTTCCGATCCCCCTTCCCCTCAAACCAGAAGGACTTTCAAGGTCTACTCAGATAACGTCACTGCGGCTGTGCATCTGTTTCCAATCCCGTGCAATTAACCAGGCCAGCTTGGGAATGTTTCCTTCTTTTTCATCCTCCTCCTCCATGTTTCTCCTTCTCTGCCTCTTTCTCCTTTTCTGTCGGCCTCGCTTCTTCTCAGTCAACAGTTCCCTGGAAGATGGTCATTCTTTATGTGTCACTCAAATCAAAACAATGTAGAATCTCATCATGGGTTTGTTTCTTTCCTTGGGTGGGCCAGTTCATAAAAACTTATCCTGTCTTGCTTGTCCACAGCAGGACATCAGTTAAATCGCCAGGTTCCTGCCTGCAAGATGAAACAGCTGCTAGAAATGACACCTCAAAGTGAAATGAAAAAGAAATTGCAACAATAATTTGCTAAACCAAAATAGCACATGCCAGGACTGTAGATATTACTTGAGCGATGTGTGCAGCTATTTATGCAGTCTGGTCTGTGGCTCTGTAGAAGTTGTCTTGTATTTTTCTTGGTTACCATACAATAACCATCTGAAAAGTGCTTTTATTCCTCGCTGAAATGAGTGCTTTCCCTCGACTCCTCACTCCAGTAGGCCATAAATCCCGGCAGTGTGTAGAGTGTTTCAAACTCGGATGCCAATAGCTCGAGAAGAAGGCTGGGAAAGAGGCGGAAGTTTCTTACGTTTCCAAGGTTTTTTTTACTAAGCCAGGGTACAAGCCTCAGCAAAGTCCTAAGCTGCTTTCGCAAGAAGGTCAACAGGTACAACTGAGGCAAAACCACTGACCGCCAGAGGCTTAAACCAACAAAAGCACTGACAACGACCAGTGACAGCTTTATAAGCCTGTGGCCTTTACAGAGCATATTTTAAAGCCAAACTACACTTAGTTTTCTCGTTGTCCTCTAAACATTTTTCAGCTGCACTGGAAAAGAGTTAATTTGACGAAAAACTTGAGCACGTTTTACGTCTTGATTTCTAATTTTTTGTATACCCCAAAGGCCTTATTACTATCTGTATAATGGAGCCCAGACACATAAAAATAATCCAGCTAGTATACAAAGGCAGCCAAGAGTTTAAACCCTGTACATGGGCCTACTAAGCCAGTGGCTACATTTGGGCTCCTGCACCACCATAAAATGACTATTCCATAAATGGTTAGCCAGCAGCTGGACCACTGGACAAACCCTATGTTCTTACACAGGGGTCACCACTCAGGCACACAAATGATTTCCCAGTGGGTTCTTAAGGGACCAAAGCGGGATAGTGCCACATCAAACTGCTGCAACTGGATTTCCTGATGTCCTCCAACAGTTCCTATAGATATGTTCCTGACTTTGTGAGCACAGAAAACTGGACAGTGGTAACATATCATCAGGCAAAAATTAGTCTCGTCAGCCATACAGTTGAAAACATCAGAGAACCTTTGGATTTGGACTTGAGACATGATCACAATCCCTGATGTTGCTGGTATTCAAAAATGCCTGCATCAATGTCATGTCCAGGGTTTGACCTCCATCATATGACTTGCATCTGCAGATCTGGATGGACAGGAATTGATCTGATGTCTGTGTCGACAGTTTTGTGGCACTGCGTTCTGCAAAGAAAGAAAATTATTTGTGTGCTCTGTTACTTTGCCCTTGATACTTGTTCATTTACGGAGCCAGAAACAGCGTATGCTTTTACCAAACCCAACCTCTGTCCCTGAGGTGATGAAATATTCTTGGTTTTTATAGTTCTTTTGGGTTACCTCTCTTTCGGAAATTGTTGCTTTTGGTCCTGTCGTCTGGGCTGATTGAGGTTTAGCTCTTTGGAATCAATCAGGCTTGACTTGTGTGACTTTTGTCTTCTTGCCCCTACTGCTGAAGGGTTTTTAACAGCAACCTATATTCTGGCAAGAGCCAAGATCATAGACTTTCTGTCATGTTAGTGTAAAGAAAGGCAGTGTAAGCACCATTTGAGGTCCAAGAGGCTGTTGGAGGACCAAGCTTGTGTTAAACAGAGCTACATTTACACATTGGAGCTATTGTTTAAGTTGCACAGTTTCAGTTCTAATCTTGTCAAGACCAATGCAGCCAGCAGGAGGTGACTCCACTGGCGTCAAAAATAAGTCCAGTTGTTGATGTATGACCTCAGTAACAGTTTCCTAAGTTTTAAGTCTTCTTCTATTCAGCATAGTGTTCATTTTTGAAATGATGATAAAGCAAGGTATGCTTTAGGGCTGGGCTACCACTTGATTGACAAGTCATTCTTAATTAGTCCACTGAGTGTAACGCACAGGGCTCATGAAAGTCTAACAGTCAAACTGGGCAGTGTCAATCAAATATGAAGATATAATCAAGATTTCTCACCTAAAATGTTTTTCGGAAACATGTTTTTGTGCACAGTTTACCTGTAATATGACAAGGTTTGCAAACCAGGGGGCCACCTATGTGTTTCTGGTTTCCAATAGATGCTCTCGAAATGGATCACACTAGATCCAACTAGATCAAACTAGAGAGTGTTGATCAAGCTTACCAAAGCTTGGTAAACTTGATCAAGAAGTTTTGGGTGTACAACCCCTGTGACCCTCTCTGCAGGTTTAGGATTGTTGGGGTATATCTGGTTCTGCCCTGCAGAAGTAAGTGGGCTCTGTTAGGCCACTCCCTCTACTCATAGTACTAGGGTTACAATGGATAACCTTTGTTAATAACCAGATATACAGTACAGGAATTATGCACCTTTCTTTCCGATCCAAACTAGCCCGCTATGAAAACATAAGGCACTTTTAATGCTTGTTCTTCAACTGAAACTCAACTGTGTTTGTTTAGTTTGGAGAACCGTAACCTAAAAAAATGCAGGGGTTGACTTTGATAGCTCGCCAAGGACCCGCACTCTTCCTCTCGGCTCAAGTGGCTGGTAATTCAGTATGGAGTTTGTGTATTTGTCTAACACCGGTAGCTCTGGGCTTTAAGCATAAATTATGCATAACCAATGTATTTTATTTAAAATTAATTAGCCTAACTCATAGCCGTGGATTGTTTGCCAATGGAAACAGAAGAACAGGGGGGAGAAGAGGGTAAGAAAAAAAATGAAGCAGTGTGATGGCAGCTGTGACTCCACGGTTCCCCCACTGCTCTCCGGGAGAAGATTAATAGTTAATGGAAGGCCTTTAGGCTGTGGAAATACCCCTAGTGGCCCTTATCCCTGCTCTGGGAAAAGCAGGGATTATTGTCAAGGTATCAGAGCCTGTCGCAGAGCAAGCCCTCCCCTTCCATTTCCCAACCCTCTGAATCTTACTTCCATTACCCAAATAAGAAAAACACTGGCTATGTTTGGCACACATGCTGTATATATTTCATACTTTGTCTATGGCACTAACTCACACGTACGTAACTTCACACCACGAGGGGCCCATTTTCTTCACCCCCTTCTTGCCATGGGCTTATATGATCTTTAAATAGGAAGAGAGTGAGGTCAATTTTTCAAACGTGGCACAGCATATTATCTCTGGCAAGGCGAGTCAAATCAGCCTAGCAATTAACTTAGGCTCAGTGCCGCAACGCAAATCATCAGGCTCGTTCAGGGTCGGGCGGATTCCTCTCTCTAGGCAATTAGCCTCCTTCATTAATTAAAAATTCTAATCAGGATGTTGGATCGATAGTGTAAATCACATGTGCTGCAGCTCACCCAGGGAAGTTGCGTCTCACTTCCGAGGCCTGCATCGACAAAGTAATCAGCCAAACTCATGTGAAGGATTAATGGAACAGGAGTTGAGACGATTGACATTCTTATAAATCTTTCAAGATATATGCTGAAGTATTAAGCATGCACCAGAAAAATATTGTGTCTCACAGGCTGACACTGAAAATATACTAAATACAGACTTGGGAGGATTTCTTTAAAAACATATTATGATACAATTACTAATGAAGTATGAAAGTATGATAATAAAAAAAAGTAATGTAACTTGATTACTTTCTGTTAATTTTGGATTGCCTTAATGTCAAAGATGGTGAAAGTGTTTAGCTTAATACAATGTTTATGGTTGTTGTAGGGTTATTAATTTGTTTGTCCAGCTATTTATTATTTTATACACAAATGCACCTTTAGATTGAGTCTGCTATTCAAACTTAAACTGCCATAAACTTAGTCTGGGGCTTGTGTTTTTGCTCGCACACCATCACAGTCAACAATATTACCACCTACAGTACAAACATGTTTTAGTAGTAGCAGTAGTTGTAGTAATTGTATTGACAGGTTGGCCAGCTAACTGGGTTTCTGTGTAGCTAACACTAGCGGTTGGTCTGTATAGGTAACGTTAGTGGTTGTTCTGTGTTGCAGTCGTTAGTGGTTGGTCTATGTAGCTAATGTTAGCATTGGTCCTACTGGTAGATGGTTATTTAAATTAGATGTTGAGTCCTTGGATGATGACAGTATTTTCACAGCTGGAAGGCAGAACTTGCAGTCAGTTGTGATGTCATTCCACTTTCCTGATTTAAAGACAAAATAATGGTGAGATTTCCAACCATTGGGGCATTTTTCTTTCACTAGAGGCCATATGATGGCCAATAATGAACTGACCATAAAATTAGCTGGTTTCACTGGTACATGTAAGTATACTCTAGCAAACAAATTTGAGGACTTACTGTTAATTCTTTATTTGGGGGGAGACATTGCAGAATTTCATGCTTTAAATGGGACGTGAAGGAGCTGTAATTACAAAGATGGATACATTTCTTACTTAGGCAAATTCCACTGACCTAAGAAATTACATAAATTATGTCGGGTGTTTCATTTTGTGACTGCAGAAAATGTTGGCAGTGGCTGAAAATAATCCAGTGATTTTTTTCCTTCTCTCTGTAGGTAGATCATCAATAATAGAGGCACTTAGTGTTTGCTAGTGTTGGTCAGTCTGGACTCTTACCTCACATGGGTGAGCCACTCATAATGGCTCTGGGGACCAATTATTCTCTAGCTGAAAGTGCTTTTTCCATTTTTTCCCCAGTGTGTATATGTGACATATACAGTACACATACTGTAAGTTGACACACGCCCACACAGACAATCATGTCCAAACACACACTCGTGCATGTGTATAGACACTGTGAGTGAGTGATTTTAAGAACACCAGAGACAGAGTACAGTTTGTCTGCAGTGCTTTCCAATAACACTTAGTTTTGTTTGTGGTCTTGCAGTCGTGGTTTGACTGAGAAAATATCTCCAGTAAATGTTACTGTTGTTCTTAGGTCAATCTGGGAGGAAAATGAAGTCATTTTGGATCCCACAAGAAATCAACATAGGCCCGATATTTCCCTCTCATTAGCGAGAAATCGAGTAGGAGGAGACGGTGCTGCAAGAGTTGCATTTTGTGGCTGATTCATTTCAACAAGAGGTGAATTACAACCATGGGGTAGTGTTTCCTCAAATAGTGTCGGCATATATCAATATCTAGTTACTGTTTCTTGGCTCATGCTTCACTGTGAGGCCATGTGGCTTGTAGGAAATTTGTTGCTGTGTACATGTTTGGCCACAGGAAATGATCCAAGGCAGGCTGCAGGTGTCCCACCAGTATGAAGGATGCTGAGGCACATTAGCATCACATGGTCTGTCATTGATTGACACTGAAAGACACTTCCTAAAGAAAGGTCATCAATAGCTTTGCTCTCCACGCCTCTGGTTAATCCTCTTCCTCATATCTCCTCTTCATCAGCAGGTAGATCGTGTTACTTGGTTTAGCTTCTCTAGTGCCAAAACAGAAACCAACAAACTGTGAGCTCTGCTGCTGTATGTCAACGCAGCAGGAGGTGCAAGGCAATTAAACCCATTTTGAAGTACATTATGTGTTACAGACCACCAGTTTGATGTTCAGCAGGCAGAGCCAACATGCTGTTTGTAAGTGTTCAGAGATGTTTTTGTACTCTTTAGTAATTCTCATATACATTTATACAGCCAAACAGGCTTGTTGGTATTTATGCATAATTGAACAGATGGATAGAAAGGAAAAGAAAATAAATATAATACTCAAGCAGTTACGTAACATATAACAACAAAATGCATTAAACAAAGGTAGAGACAGAGACAACAAATGATGGTCATGACCAGTACATTAGTTAAGTGAGTCATGAGGCAGTCGCATTAAATAAAGCTATAAATACAATAAACACAACCCAGAATCAAGTATATTGTCAAGTTGGTTTACACATATGAGGAATTTGCCTTCATGATTTTGTTGCATAAGAAGAGGTAAGCAGCGAAATCGTAAGTAGAAAAATATGAAGAAAGATAAAGAGCTAGTACTTTAAGTCATGATTATAAATGATAAAACTGTGTACAATATATTATTTACATGAAAGACCTGTACCTGTGTTTTGTGAAGGAGTGTACACAAGCTCACAGTATACAGTGTAAGATTATTTGAAATGTGCAACACATAATTTAAAGTCGTAAATACAATATCTTAACAGAAATTATATTCGCTAGAAACTCTAGAGTACACACATCCTTTGGGTACAAATACTCACACATTTTATAGTCTCAGTGAAGTCAAAGACCCATTCAATGTGTGCAGATAACAGCTAGCTATTTGGGACCAGGTTGTTTTAGGTAAGAAAAGTGTTCATTCTGAAAGGTACATCGCCGATGTTTAAAATGTTTGTGTTTAGCAAAACGAATAGCAGACAGTGAGCTGTACAATGCAGTGGAGCAGTTAATAGATGTCTCCTCTCAGTACAGTACACAGTGTGTACCTCTGGCAGTAGTAACGTATTACTAACAAATATTTCCCATAGAGCTCAGAAGCGCTCGCTCAACACTGCACTTCCTTGGCTCCTCACCAATACAACTGGATGAAGTCAAGAAAATCAAAGAACAGATATACATACATGCATCCAGACATGGACTCCTTCAATTTTAGTTAGATTATGCAATTCATAAAATGGCTAAGGCTTATAACACATGGAAGAAGACAATTATAAGTAGGACACACCAGAAAGATAGTTGATTGTCTGGTCTCATCCACAGGACGTCAAATGTAGACATATTTTGGGTTAGTAAAGTGTCCTGAGCACAGAAAAATATTGAGAAAATAAGGTATGGGCGAAGGGTGGGCACTCTGCGGATTCAGGCACCACCACACACTTCTGGTGAGTTTTGGGTGATGATTGAAGGGGATTATTTTTGAGTCTATCCAGCATAGTTTGCCTATAAAGCAATACTTTTCTCATTACAAAATCTTAATGAGTAAGTAACTGACCCTGCTAAGCCAAAGTTTTTGTGGATGTATTCATTCCCACAACCACTGCCCTTGCTTTCCACTGCATTATTTCAATGTAATATTGGTTCTTTTCTATATTTCTTATGTGGTGGATGTTTTGAACCCCTCTTGCATGGAGCTCATATCTGCATTTTTTACATTTGCATTTTTCCCATTCTTTGAAATTCCAGGAGACCAGGCTCAATCTTCTCATAATTTCTTATGTGCCAGAATCACTCATTATATCTAATTTGCTGAGAAAGTAGTTGCTGTGCAAAATACTATAGGGTTCATTGAAATCAGACTCACAGAAAAGAACCGATCTGGTTTTTCTCAAATTGAAGAAGACGTGGCCATGGAACACCCAAAGCTCTTCTCTACTGTTTCCCAGCGCAGGAAATGAGGACAGATTGCCTAAATTTGTGTGGCATGTCCCTTTATTTCTTCCAGTGAGATCTTGTCGCAATACATCAACTGTACATATGGAGATTAATTGCGCCAACCCACAGTTCTTGTAAATCTTTTTTTGTTTTCCAAAAATATGCCTCTTCCCCATTAGTTGAATTGAAGGGAAATCTGGGAGTTATTTTATTGTAATATGTTTTTTTCTTCCACTTAATCAGCCCTTTTGCAGTGGTGGTTTCCATCATATTTTTGGCTGTTTACTAGCACTCTATCGTGTGTTTCCGCTTGACTAATGCAAAGTTGCCTTGTGCCTTGTACAGCAGCCAAGCATATGCACATTCTTATTCCCACTTAAGACTTTTCATCTTATTGATTTCTTTTTTTTTTTTCTTCTCAGACAGAAATGAATGCCACACAAGCAGCCATTAATAAATCAGCTTTCTTTCAGTATCAGCAGTAGGGAGTTCCACTGGAATCAAACCTGTGTTCAACTACTTGATTTTCTTTTAAATTTATGGCATCGCTGATAGCATGTCAGCTATAGCTGCGGTGCTGTATATCACATTACCAAGCCTATTGACAATAAGCAGAGCTGCGGGGCTCGAAGGAAACAGTTGGGAGAGAGTTAGTGGGGTCTGAGTCATACCTTGAGAGAGTTCAAATGAATCTGGTATGGTTCAATGCTGAAAAACCCAGCTGAAATTATTTGTTTTTACTCCGTAAAACACTCAGCTGCTTCAGACCTCTTGTCATTTTGATCTATGATCTGTATGATGAAGTCCTTCTTGAGCAACCGCACTGTAGGCCAGATTTTCAGCGGTTTTCATCCATAATGTACATCCCAGTGTTCTAGTGCGTTGCATCAACAGCTGCACATTAAACCAAGAGAACCCCTTAGCCTGAAATGGTGGGAAAAATGCATGTAAAGATAGTTTATGATGTAATTCTGAAAGGACATGTCAAGTTCAAACAGTATTGAGCACTCTTCAGCGTGAAAAAAGACCATTATGTGTTATTATAAATATATATTGAGTCAGAGCTGAGCATAGATGTATGTTGGTCCAAAGTAGACACATAACTGTGCTGGAAATGGCCCTCCATTTTTGAGAGTGGGGGACTTGACCCTCCGTTTTGACCTGTCTTGCGTTTAATTGCTCACAGTTTGGACGATGTGGCTGTGACAGAGCGCAGAGTGCTGCTGCGCCGCCTCTACAGCTCTCCACCACGACTTTACAAATTGTAACAAAGGTGAAAAAGAACAGTCAGTTTTGCCCCCTGTGGACGGCGACAGCAGCTGTTTCCAATTCTTATATGAAATCTGAAGTGAGTGCTGTTTACATAACTAGCAGCGCATATCAGTGACACAAGGAGAAGTTGTTTTGTAAAAAGCAGAAAAGAAAAAAAAGAGGGCTTGAGAGAAAGAGAAAGAGAGGAAAAAAAAAGATCTTCCACTCTGGCATTTTTAGAAGTGGCTTGAGACATTGCCAAAGAAATTCCCTCAGACATAACAAGGTTTTATGACAGGGAACTGCCCTATGAAACTGTCCATGCTTGATGTTCTCCAGTGTCGGCTTTGCTGTGGAGCTGCAGTTTTGTTCATATTTGTGTCATATCGAAGTTCACAGACACACTGATTGTTATCTATGAGGGAAGAGCCATTTTGGCCCCGCATCTAACAAGGTTACCATACTGTGGCTGTCAGCTAAATGGTGACGGGTGAGGTCACGGGCAGCACTGTAACCCCGAGTCCCAAGCAAAACAAAGTGATGATTTTAAATGGACCAACCTTCCTCTGAGGACATAGGCCAATTGTTCTGCGAGGCTTTCTGTCTGACTTTTGCCTGACTTTCACAGGCCTCCATCACTGAGTAATTCGAGGAAAATGCTTGCCGTGATCACAGACTAACATTTTTTTCTGTGGAGTCATGAGTAGAGTTCATAACAACGGCCAACAACGGCAACGCAGAACTTAAAATCAGGATTTTCCCTGGCTTAGAATGTGTCTTTGGGGGATGACTACACACGACAGAAAGCATGATCAGTCCACGTAAGTCTGTGTTACCTTATTTCACAAAAATCCTGTTATTTCTGACCATTTACAAAATGAAAATGTCTGTTATGCTGGACTAAATGAATCTAAAGAGAGCAACATGTGATTACTGATGGAGCTGTGCGTGCAGCTGTACTGATCAAGTGGATCTTAACAAAAAAAAAATGTTTTATTACATGCAGAAGGCTACTTTAATTCTAATAAGTTGAATCATCAATCATCAACACATAAGAAACATTTTTTGATAGTGACAAATCACAGGAACCAATCAGTGTGATGAATCAACATAAATGATTATTCACCATTATGCTAGATTTGTGCAAGCCTTTGTGTATCCAGGAAACTGATCATATCTAGCATCTGGATGGTAAATTAAACGCTAAAAGCCAAGTATCTCTCTTTCCAAACCAAGCCAGCTGCAACGAAGCAACCCGCATGTTCTCAGAGTTAAAATTACCAATGTCACCAGTGGAGTTTGGTTGTTGTAGAGAGAGTAATATTTGGCTCTGTAAAAGAGAAAATACAGATTAAAAAAAATATGGAAACAAAAAACAAACAAATGATGGACCTTTGTTAAAATACTTCTTATTGCTGACCGTGTCCACAGCAGTTCATTGCTTATCTTGCTGGCTAAACTCTTTGGAGAGGGGCACCAAAGTTCCTCTACGCAGGAAGAACTCTGAAAAGAAACACCGTGCAGGAACTGAAACATTCTGTTTTTTAAAAATTACATTTTTAGAATAAAAGCAATAACAGTTCCTGCAAACATACCTCCTCTGTACTCATGCATTACATTTAACACTCAAGGTTTCTGAGAGTCCAAAAGTAGGCGTGATTGCCGTTTCTCTCAAGGTTTGTCTCGCTTGAGTACAGGTTGCTATTCACATACAGTAAGCCTCTTTAAGCAAAGCATGTGCCTTCCATAGATGGGATAAAAAAAATGAATTAAATTGGGGTATTTCAATTTATCTGTTTATACTGAAGTGTACAAATAAGTTGGATTTGGGTATTCAACATTGCAAACTTGCAGTAAAATAAATAATGTATTACAACATTTCAGAGATTTTCCATTATCATTCTGGCTAATGCACTATTGGCCTCCCCTGGATTTTAACAGCTCCTCTCACTTCATGTACAGTCTGATCTGCCAAGTGAACACTCAGAGGTGACAACTTGGCAGTTGCAAATGGCAACCTGTGACACCACTCCAACACTAACTCACAACACTAATAAATCAAAGCAAACAACATTAGAGAAGAAAAGGAGAAAATGTAGAACGCAGGGCAATATTGTAATGAGGAATATTTACCATAACTGTGGAGTTAATTGGTTGTGATACAGTGCATATAAATTAAAGTGTATTTGGGGAGATCGGGGAGAGTTATGAGTATGTTAATTTGGTTTTTCCATTTGCTTTTGTCACTTCATCAAACATGACATGGCCCATGCATCTGAGAACACTTGTTTTGTTTTGTTTTTTTCCTTCTGCAGCTTTATTTTCAGCATGTCCACACAGATAAACCCCAAAACAGAGGCACATGGCGATTACCAATGCACTGGATCACTGCTAAATCTGCATCCCTAGCAATTACCTTCCGAGTCTGACTCGTAATTCATTTCATTGGTTAAGCTGTTGTCTCAGCTTCCTGTCCCTCGACTCTCGGCTAATGCCTAAATTGCGACTGGAAAAAATGAAACTACTCCCTCTCTGTCTCTCTTTCAGTCACTGTCTATTTTAAATCCCTGCAGCTCCTCGTGAACAACATTAATGGTATGTTTACTTGTCATAAATTTTCTGCTGTGGTTTACCTCCATGCAAGTTCAGATATTTTTTTTTCTTCTTCTGCCAGGAGACGCTTTATTTCTGAGTCTGCAGTAAAGTCTTCCATCAATCACCTGTGGAAATATCTCTTTGAAATGATTTTTCCTCTCTTTTATTTTGTTTGTGTTTCCTTTTTACATTTCTCTTTTCAATGGCCTTCTGTTGGAATTCTAAAAGCTCTGTTACTTACAAGTGTTTTCGAGGACGGCGCGCTTAAACACTCGAAGCATTTGTCCCTCTTCCCTCTCAAGAGCTTGATTGAGATTGTGTTTACAAAACAGGCACCTAGTGACAGTAAGTAAAGTACACCCACCCTCTTCTTGCCTCTAAACACACATTCTACACAGCCTTTTCCATTTTTCTACAAATCTCACAGATGCACAACTCCACAGTCACATGCCAGTACAAAGAAAAATGAAGAATAAGACAGACTTCTTCAGTGCGGGTTATCTCTGCCTCACAGTCCTGCAGTTTCCCCTTTAATAAATCTGGCTTATTCTCAGTGGAGAACACCTTTTTGTGGAAATGGGTTGTGCTGACAATAAAGGCATCACAGCAGAGTTTACAAAGCAGAGAGACATTTTTCTCTCAGTCCTGACATGACTTGCAGCAGCTGATGCTGCTTCACATGTTGCAGCTGATGCAAACTCCGTGGAAGCTCCCCCGTCACAGATGTTGTGTGACAGCGCTCCCTCTTATTGACAGCGTCCCTTTCTGATGGGTGCAAGTACTCAGGTCATGTGACTTCATGCCAACATTCAAAACTATACCCATCATTTGCATCAAAAATCCAAACTGGCAACGTAGTGGACAGAGACAGTGTTGTTATTTTTTCACGTTTGTAAAATTTTAGGGGATTTTGTTTGAGAAAAATGTTTTTTTTTTTAAATGATGACTTTATATGTTCTTGTTAAAACTTTCACAACTTTTATAATCAGGCACTGAATATTTGTATTCTGGAGTGCACATTTCCCAGATAAGGGTATAAAACTGGGATAGTTACTCACAGATTATTAGTTATTACCCATACTCTACAGATAATCAATAATAAAACAGGGATAATATGCTTTGTTTATGAATGTTAATAGCTCATTATTTATTCATTAATTGTTAATTAAAGGGAAAATGTTGAAGTTATACCCCAAATATTCAATGTATCTCAGGAGATGCAGTACACAAATTGGAAAATAAAAGTCATATTTTCAAAGAAGTCATAACATTTTGTTATTCTAGTCTACATACTTTAGGAAATAGCAAATAATCTATTTTCCAAAATATTTATATGTTCTTTCCCATTTAAGGGTTAAAACTGAATGGAACTGGACTGAAACAGTACTTTTGACTTTAATGATATCGTAGATGATTTGGCACAAAGCAGAACCAGGAAAAATGCATTACATAAGAGATATTTTAGGATTAATTTAGACTTACAGTGTCCCTTTGTTTGCTATATGTGACAAAATAGTTTGCAGTCATTGTCTTTAGGCTTTGGTTTTGTTAATATTAGAGGTGGCTTAAACATTTCTCTTATTTGTGGTTGGGAGCAGTGTATTTTCTAAATGAATTTTTTGCTTTAATTGACCATTTTTTGCCCATATTTACATCACCCCTTCCCACAAAATATTGCACACGCCTACTCCCTGCTCCCAGCTTTGTCCTGTGGTTGGATTTATAGGAAATTTTGCAAATTGATGTGTGTCTGTGTTTATGTGTGCAGTTAGAGCTGAACCCGCTGACTGCACTCTCAAGCTCAGCCACTGATGCTTGTCAGTGCACACCGACATGGTGCACACTGGGCTGATAGAGCCGAGTGACCACTCCACTGCAGAAAGAGACCATGGACAGAACTATCACTGTGATTAACTGTAATGATTGGGGGTGGAAATGGGTGTTTAGAGGGTTGTGGAGAGGATGAGGGCCACGTCGGCCCAATCTGGAGAGGCGACGCGCTGCATGCAGGCCTCCGCCAGCTCGGGTAATAGTCCCCATGTGTAGTGCGCCGGGCCGTATCCCATGGGGCACTGCGCACACTGGAGGCCACTTGAAAGCCTATCTGGATGTAGCAGCAATCAGAGTCAGAACAAGCACACAGGGGAGTAATCTGTTCCAGCTTTTGGAGCGTGCCAGGGGTTGGGGGAACAGAGATGAGATCGTGTGTGTGGGGGGCTTATGGCTTCATTTGGCCAAGGTCATGGTTAGTCAGATGGCAAAAACATGGCTACCCCCCAATGCACAGTAACACACACATGCTCATGCTTCTGCTACTCCAGTACACATCTTAGACACAACCGTCAGATCAGTAAGCAGTGCTGGCAGCCTGTGGCATAGCCGCGTCATTAAAATCCCTTCAGCGACTGAGTTATAGGTGGTTTGTTGACTTCCAAGGACATGTCATGGACGGTAGGTAATGCTTAAGATCCAATAGGGTTTTTGCGTCAAGCAACAAATATGCAGAGACAGCTCTAACCATCCGAAGCACTAGTCGACAGGGTAGAGGCCAATTTAACTTTTTTTCCTCGCAGTATTTCATGGCACACTGTAGTTTTACAACTGCAGCTACTCAAGAAAAACATTTTTTGGTTACTCCAGCAAATACAGTGCTGTGTAACCTCCCCTCCCAACTGAAATCTCTCTACACTGTAGACAGAAACTGAGAAAACTCTCTTGGAGTTTTAAATCAAACTCAAACCCTTATGTTTTGTTGAGAAAATTTACTTTTCTTCTTTAGTTAAAGTTGAATCTTTGAGTTTGTAAAGTTTTGTTGATTTTTGTCATTATTGGGTGCTTGAAAATTAAATGGTTTCACTTGAAAATATTAAGTCATTATCATTATTCACTGTCACTTAAATGAGTTTTCTCAACAATGTTTGAAATACAATTCTTACGGAGGTCTCCAAAAATCCAAGATTCCAATTTATCTAAAGAAGAAAAGAAAGGAAAATAAATTATCTCAACAAAACATTATTAATTTATAGACCTTTTTCAAGATTTAAGAGTTTGAGCTTGACCTCAAAAATCTATAGAAGTAACTTGCCTCAAAATTTTGAGTTTTCTCAACTTTTTTGTTTTTACAGTGTATTAACACTGTAAAAAAATACACTATTTGTTTTATCTTAAAGGGTCGGTGTCTACGCTGTCCTAAAAATTTGAACTGACTGAATTTGAAAAGACAAGTTGAGGCAATTTAGTAATGATTCAAAACAAATATACTTTTTTTAAAAATAAAATTAATATTCATTCAGCTGTACTTGAGAAAACATCTTTAATAAGCTAAGATATTAACAACAAAACTGATTTCCTTCTACATTTTCTCAGTTTGAAAAGTCAGTTTGTCGTTTCACACAAATAACTTACAGCTGCAGCTGCTCTTGTAGGATCTACTCTGTTCCTGTAACTCATTATTTCAAGTCAAATGACTTAAAACTAAAAAAACTCATATTTGTAAGTTTGGAATTAAATGACTGACTTTTTAAGTTTAGTAACTGAAACTTGTATATTTTCATTAAGTGAATGAGAAAAGATTTATGATTTTTTACAGTGAATAAAAACAAAATATACTAAAACATATATTCCCATTACATTCCAATATGGTGAGACCCCCCTCAACCCCTCAGACAAGATTGGTTTTCAGATCCAACAGAATACATCGCGTCAGTGTCATGGCATCCCTCCTTCTTCAAGGAGTTGATGAAGAAGAAGAAGAAGCAGAAAAAAGAGAGCGGGTATAATCAGTAGGCAGTGACCTAGAGGAGGTCACGCTGAGCCTTTGGGAGTTGACTAATGAAAAGTCCAATCAGCACAGCAGAGGACGATTAGAAGGAGCCCCAGGCTGCGATGGAGAGATGGAGGTAAGAGAGAACGAGAGACAGAGGAAGGAAGGGTAAAATGAACGAGAAGGGGATAAGCAGAGAAGAAGACCCAGCGGATGCTTCTCCAAACACACACACACACAAACACACACTCCTTCTACATGATACTGATTGAGAGTATTATAGAGTGCAGTTGCTCGTGGTCAAATTAAAGTACCTAAACAAGAAAGGCTAAAAAGAGCAACATGTGTTAGTACTTTGTCTTAGCGTCGGTTAATGATGGAGACATGTTAGTAATTGGTGTTAATTTGTGTTCTTGGATTTATTGTTCCTCTGTAACTGATGCTGTAATGTAAGACTTATAAATTTAGTAAGCTGCAACTCGCTGCCATTATTCTGCTCCAGGTCATTGCATGAAATTTGTTTGGTCTCAGGCAAAAGTAAAAAAGACAATAAATTTTGGATTTAAAATTTAACAGATGATATATTTTTATAGACATGCGCCGCTAAAACATTTGGGCTTCATTATAACATTTGGAAAAAACATCATGAGGCAGTGTGGGAAGTCTATTCATGGTTCCAACCACATTTTTAAACCATTTTCTTCTAACTGTTAATAACACAGTGAAAGTAAACTGAGCACATTTGTTCTTTTCCAGCGACGTTCAATTCCACATTCGCACCTTGGAGCTGCCCAGCACAACTGCAGCCCACTGCTGGCCACTGAGACGCTCACCCAGGCACAATGATGAATTTGTGACCACAACAAAGCACCACATTTGGCTTTGATTGCTGCACTGTGTGCATGCTGGCCGGCCACGCTTGACCATTTTTGCACAGTTTGCTCACTCACCCCAATACAACATCACCTGCAAATGATCAACAGTGTCAACTGTTCAAGAGTGTCAGTATGAGCAGGTCTCAAAATTAACTTTTTGGGTCACAAGTCAAAATGGCTACTAGGATTTAAAGTTAACAGTCACATTTAATTTCCTCAAGCCTAAATATTTTTTTTAATCCACCATAAGTTGGTACGGTATGTGCATTTAGTCACATTCATTCATTTAAAAGGACATTATGACTATTTTCTCCCAAGGATAAAAAACATGGCAATAATTTTGAAGACAGACACTGCTGCTGAATATCATTTTTCAATGCTTGGAGCACCACAAGCATAATTCCCTTCACCTCCTCTGTATTTGGGTCATAGCAGGTATCTTAAAACCTCAGCAAACAAAACTGTCCGCGTGGTTAGATACAGCTCGGGGTAGTTACAGAGATCACCTTCCTTTATGAATCAAAAAGCTTTGAAAAGAATCCTTAGCAGTAAATGCTGTTTCATTATAGTAATGAACTAGTCCATTTTCAGTGTCCACCTTAGGTCTATTTGTATCTGACAATACACGGGGGGGTGGGCAAGTTGCAACTGACGCAGACAGTAGTGACACAGACAGAAAACCAATGCACACATTGAACACACACACGTCAAGTGGATTTGATAATGCCCAGTCAAATAATGTCTCCTTGAGCAGAAGAAGAATTGTCAGGGAGCAGAAGGAGAGAAAACTGTACTGAACTCTGTATTTTGAAACTGTTAATAAAATTCACTATATAGTGAAGCTATCCATTTCATTACTATATATCCCTATACTAAATACACAAAGTTTTACTGATCTTATTTTGAACTGTTTGACCTGGACAGACATGTTCATTATAAGCAGTTTCCACTTTACTTATCATTGAGGTTTAACTGACATTTATTTGAGACAATAAGCGTGACTGTTTGCATCCATTTGCAGATGGACAGTACATTTAAGTTTCATGGTGTCCTCCAACTGTGTCTGTCTGGCTATGATTCACAATCTCCACCATTTAGCTTAGATGCCATTGCAGTGAATGAGCTGGCATTTACTCTCAAGCTGGCATTTACTGTACATGTGTACAAGAAACACACTGTGTGAAATGTTGCTGTGGTCACAAGTGCGCCATTTTGTCAGAGCAAACATGTCCATTTCAATTTTCTGACTAGTATATTTAATGTCTTTACTCATTCATGCTCTCCACCCACAGTTTTCTCTTCTGGTCTGGGGATTCAAACCAACCCTCTTCCGGTCACAAACCTGCTTCCAAAACCTTGAGGGAACTGCTGCCCCATAAATCTGTCCCAGATCCCCACAGCAGCTAGGGAAGTTGTTAGGTAATGTTAAAGAAGAATACTCCTCCCTCCCGCAGCAATTACTGTTGACATATCCTCAAGCAAGGCACTTAGTCCCAATTGCGTCTGTGCAGCTGCTAAGTGGCCAGCACAAGAATGGTTTTTACGAGGGATCCAGGAGATTTTTACAGATGTTTTCATGCACCTGTGATAAGGGAGGATCCTTACAATTCCCATGAAACAGTTAGCCGAGTGTTTACTGCTTACAAATTTCCCATAAAAAACAGACAGCTAGAGAGGGACTTGCATGAACATTGATTAGTACAGCATCATAAGCAAAAGAGTGTTTCATCAATCAATCCAGTCATTTCATTGGACACTAATTTATAGAATGCTCTGAGTGTGGGATGAGTCACAAACTCTTCTATTTTTATCGGAAAAGACAAAGTCCATTAAAATTATTAGACAATACCTACAAAATCAACTTCTGCCATTGTTCGGCCAGATACTGGCATATAGGTGATGTATAGCACACACCCGATAAAAAACACTTGAAGATTAGATTTTGACTCTATGGGAACTTTAATTATGTCAGAGGTGTATAACACTGGCTGAACAATATCAAATGACTGATAAAACTTTAAAAATCAGAAAACTAGCATATGAGCCCAGTTGTACTAATAACGATTCACATACACAGGCAGCCAAACCTTCAAAGCCTGATTTCTGGTCATTTTTTCAACTTGGCGTAGATGATGACAATAAAAGGCTGCAGATGAGGAATGAAGATGAATTATCCACAAAATTGGTCATGGCTGCTTATGATTGCAGCCATTGTCTTATGGTTTCATTTTCCAGACACTGTCACCCTCAAAGTTGCGTTTACGAATGCCGCCACTCTGCACACACCAGGGGGTTGTGACATCCTTCATTCTGGTCCTGCGCGTTCTCCTTGAGCCACATGTATTTTTGCCTTCCTGTCGCCTTCATAGAGTCATTGGGTTTCTGAGGCAATTTGTGCTCAAGGCAAAAGCAACCCAACTGTGGCTTCCTCATGCTCGGTCTCAGTCCCCTTCCCTCTCTCTATCGCTCCCTGTGCTCTTCAGCCAAGGCCTTGTGTTGGTTTTGATTAAAGCAGTGTCTTTTAGTCTCTTGCCAGCATTTTCCACAGCTTTTTGTGAGCTGAGAGGAAACAGCGACACGAAGTGAAGAGGAATGAGGAGGTGACTAAATCCAGAGGTTGGAGAAAACAAGTTCTGGATTGCTCTGCCATCGAGCCAGTTGGGGGAAACATGCAACTTCCCTCCAACGGCCAGATGCCTGGAATAAGGTCATTATGTGGCGCAGTATGGTGCCGGCTTCCCTTGCAATCTTTCTCTACTACGCCCTGCTTGCTACTCCTACTGCTGCTCCCTCCTCCCTGCTCGGGTGTTTGGTTTGAAGGGGTCCTGAGAGGCGAAGCCAGTCTGCTCGCTGCCTGGGTGTAAATCAGGGGCGCAGCCAATAGAGCCACATCTGTAACAATAAAGTCAGGTTAATGTGGAGTCATCTTGGAGGAGGAGAGTTTGCATCTGGGAACATCTGGCGAGACATTTGGAACTGCCGGCAGTCAGTCACTCAGACGTTTTTCTCCCTTTTTGTCTCTTATTTTTCAGGCTATTAGCCGTCTTTCTCATTTTGTACACTTGCACTTGAATTTTCGTTGTACCTTTCACCTAATTTGTTCCGCATTTCTGATTTTGCTACTCCCCATTTTGATCTCTCCATGTCTCAACTATTTGTTTCCTCTTCTTTTTTTACTGATTGTCATTTCTCTCTCCTGGTTTTTGTCTTCATTCTCTCACCATCTGTTCCTTTCCCCTGCTTTTCTCTTATTTTTTTTCCTCCGTTACAGCGTATCTCTTTTTCTCACCGCCCCCACTTTGGCAAACCGTGTTCACAGACTTTCAGAGACTTTCTTGGGGATTGTAAACAAGTGTCTCAAACACTGTGCAGACATGAGTTGGTGCTGATGTTACAGCTGTGAAAAAGCGCAGGCCACAGCTCAGTGAAAGAAGGCAATCAGCAAGCTGGAGATATACTGTACTGCTCATCACCGCATGGTTTCATGATGCTCCCCTGAACCCAAACATAATTAAGAATTGAACATGACTCATTTAATCTTTATGCTTCATAGATGCAAATGGAAATCCCAGTTATAATTAATGAACAATTTAATTTCTTTAATTTTTGTGTTTACAATTCTTAGTGAGAAGCTACCAAGACATTTAGAGCTGTAGTGCATTCCTACAGATGGAATTGCACTCCCTAATAGAGGAAAACTACACATAAACACATCCAGACTTTCATTACCTCTACTGCTCCCTGGATGAATTGGTCATTTATGACCCAGTGTGGTAAACGCAGACTCATCATCAGCCAAAACAGAAGAGAAGCCCGGTCAATTATCCTTTACGTTGTCTCTATCAGTGCCTCTAACATATTCATTGTTAGTCCAAGGGCCTGGGGCACTGCTGGTTCGACTGGTGAGAAGCTCAGACATATGTGTCCGTGCACATGAGGCCAGATGCTGGCTGTTTTTAATGTCGGTGCCATTAGTCAGCTCCCATGGCATTCTTTGGATGCTGTGCTGGCTGCTGCCTTAGGGTGAAAATCATTACATTTAATATGGTGGGATAGGGAGTGAACGTAAGATTGAGGGAGGTGAAATGTGGTGCATCCATACAAATGACAGTGGTGATTAATTAAAACAGATCAATATTTGCCGGTACATCCTGTTCTCATCCCAGCTCGTTACATACCAGCATTTTGTCAACATCCCTCGGCATCGAGAAAGCCTTTTTAACACATGGTTAACATTGTGAAATGGTTACAGTTTGGGCCACAAAACTACTTGGGTAGGTTTAAGCACAAAAAATACTTGGGTAGGTTTAGGGTAACCATGTTTGGGGTTAAAATATGTTTAAAAGTTGTTACGTTTCCCACATGATGTCACTGAAAGTCACATGATGTAAGTAATGTGACATATGTAATGTACTTTTTGGGTCGATTTAGATGCAAATGTACTTGGATAAAGTGAGGATAGGATCATGTTTGGAGTAAAAATAATTGCATTAGATTACATACATCACATGACATCACTGCAGCAACTCGCAAGACAAAAATCACATGATACAAGCCATGTCACACGTAACATTATCTACTTTTTTGGGTATGTTTAGGCACAAAAACTACTTGGGAAGGGTAAGGAAGAGACCGTGTTTGGGGTTTTAATAACTACTATATACGTGCATCACTTAAAGTCACTTAAATGCCTGGTGCGTCTCTTACAGCTGCTAACAGGTACCATGCGTGTCTGTATGAGCTCAGGAGCTGTGACTAAATGCTAGTATTTGACATGCTGGGAATGAGCACAAGCTCGCCAGTAGTGGGAGTGATCACAGTGTTAGTTAGAAATTACTATTTGTTTTTTACATGGATACATTTGTGCTTTGAATAACTGTAATGTGACATTTCCACTTCCTAATCAACTCAGTGTGTTTTGACCAAAAGTGATGGTTTACCAAAAAGAATGTCATATGGGGAGAATCTTCTCTATTAAAAAACGGAAACGATGGGGGGAAAAAAACAAGAAAAGAAAAACATGAAAGTGTATCAAATTGCTTTGCCACCAATCACTAGCAGGAAGCACTACACATATTTGCCCTGTTTTTCTAAGTGTGATGGGTATATTAACCCAGAGGACGGACAGGCAGGAAAAGAGAAAAAAGATGAAAAAGATATTCTATCTGTGTCAATAGAGCAGAACTGGGTCGTTGAAAAGTCAAAGGAATACGGAAAATGTCTGCAGAAATTATCAGTCAGCATAAATAGCAGGAAGAGAAGCCATGGGGCAAAAATAGTAATGTTAGCAATATGAGGGAAAGATTCTGTCTGTACATGGGTTAGGGTTATGGTTAGTGCTGAAAAACATCCCCTGCACTGCACCACAGCAACCAAGTCTTCGATGACAGGGTCTGCATGCCCACGGTGCATTCTGCTTTTGAAAAATTGCCTGAGGCAACGTTTAGACTTTCTCTGCCCACAATTTGAGTCCAAACCACACACAGAGTGGACAGTATTTAACCCAGTCTGCAGTAAGTGCAACTTAAAGCCCTCAGTGAAAAGCAGTATTGTGTTATTGAAGAGTGAGCTCAGGTGGAGGCCATAACCTGAAAGTCTAAAGAAGCAAACACAGAAATTCTGCAAGTACAAACTAGAGTTGGAGAAGTAACACAAAAACAACTTTAACTGAGGGGAGAAAAACGCATCCCTGTCACTTTGAAATTATGTTTATGTGCAACTAAATTGCAACACAAAGTACATTTTGTGGAAAATGTATGCTGGCCAAGACACATTATCTTTTAACATAATGAGGAAATGTTAATTAAAGTACATGGTAAATCACAAAAATATTGAAACTGCAAGTATTAGTAAAATGTTTACTGACAACAGATTTCATTTGCTTTCTTCCTACAGGGTAGTTGTAGTGACTACTGCATGATTCAAAAGTCATCATTGACTGGAGACGTGAGATTTATTAATATTTAACTGAAATTATGATCTTTTGCTAACCAAAGTGCTTTTGTTGCCTCAATTTACTTTAAATCATGATATTTCCTTACCTCAGCCAAAGTGCTTTTGTTGCAATAATCTGGACACAAACCCTGGACTGTGGTAAAGTCCTGTACTTTGTGCGCCCACCACCCACCCAGCCACCTCCTTGGTGATGCATTGTATTGTATAAATGTATTGTTTCAAAGAAACATTGTCTGTGAACATAATCCAGGCAGAAATGACCTTGTCACCACACTAACAACACCAAATGAATTTAGTAATATACAAACGTAATTTCTAGGAGACAGGGTTGGAAGATGGGATGTTTTCATAAATTGTCAGAGCAGCCACGATGGCGCCATGTGCAAACAAAAACAGCCACATTTCTTAATTGATCGATTGAAGAAATAATTTTACATTTTTACTAGCAGCAACATAAATAACTGTTTTGCAACACAAGTTAGTGTTGCTGTATTGAGCAGCACCATTTTTAAATTACAGAAAGCTGTGTTAAAAAAAAGTTATAAAAGTCACATTTTTTATAACTGTCTTAAAGTGAAGAGAATGCATTTTTCATCTTATTTTCAATGAAGTTTGGATATCAATAAATCCCTTTTTTTTAATATCTTGCAGTGTTGTACTGTAATGATTTATTCCCAAGCTATGCTGCCATGGCCTGTCTGTGTGAAGTGACTCAGAGATGGGAATTCACTCATGCTACTCTTTAGTGTGGGCGGCTCCATGACAAGCCCACGGCTTTGAAGTTTTGCTGTTTATTAATTAGAGAAGCAAAAACTCCTCTGTTTGTGTGTGTGCCCCTGCGGGTTGTCTGCTGTGCTGATCTGAGGACTTTGTGCGTGATGATGGTGCTGGTGGTGGCGATGGTGGGGGGGGGGGGGGGGGGGGGCGGGTTAGGAGGTTCACAAGTTCTACCAAGTGCTCTGAAGTGAGGGACCCACAAGTAAATTAGCCGTAGCTGTTACCACATGGCTGGCCTGTGTCAGCTCGGCTAATGTGGGCCAGTAAGAACATATTCACATGTCAGGGAGAGGAACATCTTGAATGCAAATGCTTTGAAAATGGCCTTGGTTTGCATGCTCAGCACAAATGGAAAACTTTTCTTGATCATATAAATAAACATATTAACTTGAAAGAATTGGGCGATTTATCCGTATCCAGAGGACGAAGGTAAATGCCAAGGAGAGTCTAACACTGTCGATATGATTTAATTGAGCTATTTGAGGCTCTCTCATTAGCAGCAGAGATCTTATTCCACAGGACTCGACTTTAATTAGTCAATTCAATTAAAGGCACTCATGATACACATTTAGCAGCTGCAAATGACACTCCTTCTAATGACAGTTCATAACAGTGGATCAGATTAATTGACTGTTTTCATGTATCAATTAGAATAAATAAGATTCTCTGCTGCCTTGCTGGCAAATATTTATGAATACAAATTCCTGTGAATGAGTAGTGGCTTAACTGTTTCGTGGCAACAGCTGTATCAGTAAATATTTGGTATTTTCATGGTTTTCTGGGATCTATTCCAATTAATAAGAGTACTCCCCTCAGTCCTGGACTCGTGGTGAGCAGTTATTCCATGCATTGTTCTGTCTGGTCAAAACCTGGTGCCTACATTACCCACAATGCAACTTGACCACAGACAGCTTGGTCAGAGATTTGGGTGTTTTATACAAGCAGTAGAAATGTAGCTTCCACTCAGTGGCATCACCCATAATGTGAGAGGTGGAGCGGACTACAGAGATCTGGAAAGCTCATTTCTTGCTTGGAGGTCAAACATCAAGGTCACTGTGACCTCACAAACTATATCTATAGCCATAACTCAAGAATTAATATGCTAATTATGACCACATTTCACACAAATGTGTAATAGGATAAAATGATAATGTTATGGCATTTTATATATTTTATTCTATGTCCAAAATCTCAAAAGTCAGTTACTGAGGTATCATAATGTTCAGCTCTCTATCGGTCCCTCGTACTCCTCTGTAAAAATAGGCTCTAGACAAAGGCTCTAGAAAAATAGGCTCTAGACTCAAGACAGCATCTGTCTCTCTGGACATTATTCACTGGAATCATACATTTATAGCGCTAACTTCCATTTAGCCATAAAATACACTTTGATTAATTATGTCTGAGGTCTTCACTATGTACATGAGCTTGGACAGACAGCTGTGGTCCGTCCAGAATGTCTTCAAACTTGGTGTACATATCCAGTTGAACGACATATATTTCTGAGGTCAAAGGTCACTGTGACCTCGTGTTCATCCCATTCTTGCCATTCTTGTGAATGCAATATCTCAGGAACACCTGATGGAAATGTCTTCAAATTTACAGATGTCCACTTGGACTAAAAAAAACATGTTTTTGGCTATAACTCAAGAATTCATAAGCTAATGATGACAAATAATTTGTTCATCCTCTGTACCCCCTGTAAAAAAAATAGCTTCTAAGTGAGGACAGCGTGTTTCTCACTGGATATTATTTACTGGAATCATACATGTTGACATAGTGATAAAACATACATTAATTCTTTCAAAGTCCACCTTATATTTAATATATGGATGTAAACTGCAACTTGACTGGTTGGTGGAGGCATACAACTGTGAGGTGGTAATTCTAGTTTCACATAAAAAAAGTAGCACTCTCCGAGACCTGTAAACAGACTTTGATGTGTCAAATCTGTGGATTTCATCAGCATGGAGTATTTTCACAAATAATCACGAATGACCTTAGTTGAAACAGAAAAATATTCTCTCCACAGGTCAGAATGAACAGACTTCACACAGTATGTCTACCCAATACCCTGGGGTGCATACAGGGTCAAAGGCCAATGGCAGCAGAGTGCGCTTGAGATGTAACAAAGTGCATATCAGGGAATGAAAAACCGCCTTGTTCCTGACAGGACTCATTACTTGCCAGCAGTATTTTTGAATGCAAACCTGCTGAGAACCACATCCTAAGAGGAGTACCAGCATCCAATAAATCCTGGGTGAGCAAGTGAAGGAGGAATTTCCGACTTCTGCCGCCGGGGAAGGAGAAAAGAAGGGGGGGGGGGGGGGGGCGAGCAAAAGGAAGAGGGAAAGTGAGAATTGTTACTGACCTGACATAACGAGAGCCAAGAAAAATGACAACTCTTCCCAAATGCAGAAACCACTGTCAGTGACTGGATTACAGCTCAAATCCACTGACACAAATTCACAGTAATTTGCATTAAAAATAAGAACTATAAGTCTATCTGTTTTCATTTCCATTTTTGAGGTATTATCTAAATGCAAACATCACAAGTGGAATGCAAGGCAGCCTGTTTTCATAGCTTTTGCCGTGACCATGTTGTGTCAAGACCTTTCTCATCCAAACTCAGGGGTATATGCAGTAAAGTGATCCCACCAACAACAGTGGTAATTAACCATGTAAGGATACGGGCAGAATGAGAACCAGCCGCCTCCGTGAGTGACCCTGCTGTGACCTTCTCCAAACCTCAACATGGCATCATACTTCATTCGCCCCGGGGGCAAGTCAGATAAACTCGCCTCTCACTCCGCAGGATACTAGGCATGAGTCAAAATCCGATATCTGCCGTGCGGTTGGATAGGCGTTTGTAGCAGTAAGACGGGATCTGAGGCAAAGTTGTTTGACATAATAGAGGAAACTGGCAGGAAGTGCAGTTGGATCAGTGGGGAGGAGGTAATGGGCAACAAAAAACCTGCCCACCCACAGTTCGATCAAGTGTGAATGCTCGATACTATGGATCTACAGTGGGAGAATTATTGCTCTTCTTTCTAAGTTTCAGGTGTGTGTGTGTGTGTCTGTGATTCGATGGACTGTGTGTGTGTGTGTACAGGGTAAGACAGAGTTGTTTGTCATTTGTGAATGGCAGAGGAGGGCATTCATATTTGTGGGTTGTGTGTGTGCCATTTTTCAATAAGCCTAGAGGAGCATTTCAGAGTTGATTTTGTTGAGGGCGTTGTGTTGGAGTTGAGCTCAGGGGTCACGACCTGCGGGGACACTGCTCATTGCACAAGTAAGTAATGAATCCAGGGAGGGAGGAGTTTAAAAAACAGTGAGGACAGTCAGCGGGCGCTACTGTGTGTGACTCGAGCTGAAGTTTGTGTACTTTAGTGGGACACGGTGCGGTTTCAGCTAAATTTATAATGAATATGCTGCCCCGGATGGCAAAGAGGTTGCATTTTTAACAATTAATCACTCTCAGGTTGCAGCAGATTTCATCTCGGCCACATCCAGAGCTGGCCAAATCTTCGTCCATGAACTTTCCAAGCAAAGAAGGCTTTGATTTGAAGAATTTAAACAGAGAAGTATGGCAGAGCTTCTGGTGCTTTATTGTAACAATAATACAGTATATGTATGTGGACTTGATAGGGTTTTACATCAATTTATGGTAAAAATATGTTGTATCCTGTGGGGTAGAGCGTGTGCTTGACTGAAGCGAGTATGCGGTGTGAACAAGATCAAGTCAAATGAGTAAATATCCATACTTGTGATGAAGGGAAATCAAAATTGATTTACTAAAGTTTATTCATTCAAGTTTATAAACTGTTCACACTAAAACACTTCCTGTTATAGTTCTCTAACTCTAACTCTTCTTTAGTTTTCTAAAAAACAATGAATACTTTTCTAATAACTAATAAATATAGCAACCTCTGATCAACCCAGATCGATTCCATGGTGGAATGAATTACTTCCACACAGCCACGTCGACTCTGTTTTCACAGACAATCGCTCATCCCCAGTATCTTGGCAGACTAGACTTCCCTAAAGTCGGAACCTCCTTGATCAAAAAATGAGCTTACTAGGCAGATGCTGGCTTTCATACATTTCCTTGTCCATCCTTTATTTTGAAAAAATAAAATTAGTATTATAATACCGTAATCTCTTGATAAATGCGCATGATGATCAAAGATTTTCACTCTTTCTTGCTGTCTTTTATGTTAATGTGAATGTATTGTAGCCACTTACAGTCTAATATATATATCAAGGAGTTGGGAGGGTTGATGCAACTCATCCTCATGTTTGTAAGTTTTCTTTCTTCACCCTTTTAGCTGCCAAACGTTTGGGATATTTTAGAATCTTGATGTGTTTGACGTTTCCATTTTCTTGATTTTTGCCATTAAATACAGAAACTGGCTTCATACTTACAGTGAAAGTGATTGTTTGCTGCTTTCTTCTTCTGTGAGGTTGACTATTACAGAAATTTGATTTTCATTTTGAGAATAGATTTATTTTTAATCTTGAGGGTCTCCTAGTTAAAGGTGTGTATGAATTTTGCGAGGATTTATTGGCAGAATATGGGAGAAATGTAACACAATATCAATACGTATGGTTTCATTAGTGTATAATCACCTGAAAATAAGAATTGTTGTGTTTTCTTTACCATAGAATAAGCCATTCATATCTACAGAGGGTGCAGCGTTTCTTCCACACACACTGCCATGTTTCTTCAATAGCCAAGAAAGGACAAACCAAACACTAGCTCTAAAGAGGGTTTTTCATGTTTTGCACGCGTTTCGTGGCACCGTAGGTTCTACTACATGGGCTGGTAAGACAAAGTGTTTGCAGTCTGCAAGGTCACTGCTAGTTCCCACTAGTTCCTACACACTGGTTCTTTAAATAAAGGTTAAAAAAGGGTTAGGTAATGTTCCTGCAGTTCATGCAAATTGTAAAATTGTTTGATACTTGATAACTGAAAGCAAAATAGTTGAATAAAGTTTGTTAATTGTAAAAGATTTGTGCAGATTGTTTATTCTTAAATGGATTTTCGATCCAAACCTTATAACTGATAGCAATACTGATACTGCATTGTATATTTTTGAGATGTGCTAAATTTGGAGAAGTCTAAGTTTGAATGAGTTGGTGGTGTCAGAAGGACTCTGTACCGCAGGTATTGACAGTCTTACTGCAGTTATAGTTAAGAACATCTTTATTGATTTCACAGCGCAGATGGCTGCTCCTGCCCCCCCCCACCATACACACACACACACACAAACACACACAAACACACACAGGCAGCCTGTTTTCATGGCAAATCAAATTATATTGTATCTCTCAGGGCAAAAGCCACCCTCGCCACGACAGAAAATAAAACCCTGATGTCTCAATTTCCATATTTTACCCTGAAAATACAGCTCTGTGTTTTGTGAAAAACAGCCTCAGAGTTACTGCTGATAGTCACGGCACTTTTGCTGAGCTTGAGTTTTGCTCCAGAGAACTCTCCCTCTCCAACTCTCCAGCATTGTCACCCATTAACAAAAGCTTACTTTTTCTAAATGGTCACAAGGTCAGCTTATGTGGATGTTATGTCTATGTTTGTTTATGGTTGCCATACAGGGTTCCCGTCAATGTCCTTGGGGCCGGCCTGAGAATGGTTAGAATGAGTTTCAGTCCAGCTCTTGGTGCTGGAGGCCCGAGCTATTTTAATAGGTGTTACCGCAGGGTAGACAGGCCATTGGCTTTGGGATTGGGTTTCCCTTGTGCCAACAGAAGTGGTTTAATTGTGTATACCTGAGCTTTAATCAATGCCAAAAAATGTTGAAAGTAACATCAGGAATGTTGGCCATTAGCCAGGGGACCTTGATGAAATTGCTGGAAATATCCAAGAAAGAGTCCTTGCAGCCTGGCTGACTTTCTGCACGGTTATGTTTCACTTTAACACAGCAAAAAAAAGGAGAAAGAAAGAAAGAAAGAAAGAAAGAAAGGAGTCAGATGTGAAAATATTTTTTGGAACAGTTGAGGGATTAGTGCCTCTATTTGCTATAAGGTTGTCAATGATCAAGTGTTTTTTTATGCTGTCAGTATCAATAATACAGAAAGGACTTAAAGTCCCATGAAGCCAAAAACTGTGTTTAAGTGTTTTATCGCTTATGCATTGAGTTATATGTCAGCTATGTGCAGTATCTGACCCAACAACAACCAAGAACTCATTTTGTAGATATTCACAGGTATTTTTAATGGTATTTCAGGGTTTGTTATTTCACTTATGACACCGCTGCCCGCAGGGGCATGAAAGTCAAATATATCCATTGACCAGAGTGTGATGTATTTCTTGGTGTTGAGCTCCACTGCAAATTTCACTTCAAAGCACAACTTTATAACTTTATTAACTGATATTTTTTTGGTTTTCCCTCTGATATCTTCAGGCTGCTCAGCTTCAATTCTTGTTTATTTTCATGACAGAGTTGTTAACAGCACCTGTTAACTGGAAACAGGACCAGCTTTAGCAGCCTTTATGGAGTCCTTTATGGAGTTTCCTGATGGAAAGATAGCTTTAGCAGCTTACTTGTTGCTAAAGTAGCTAACTGTGACAGTTAGCTGCCATTAGCAGGCAACAGAGCCGGGCTCAGGAGCCGCTCAGTGAACATGGCGAGTCACCAGGATGCACACATGGAACCACGGGGAATAGTACAGATGTCATTTGCAAAGTTTCCTTATGGAAGGATAACTTTACTTGCTGCTGAAGAAGCGTGGCTAATGGCTGTTCACTGGGAGCTTTCAGTCTGGGAAGAATCAGCTAATATGACCGCTCTACTTCCATCCATGCACTGCTCTTACTGTAAATGCCAATCAATAGCTGTGACAAGTCCTTCCCTAGCTGCCCGTTTTCACAGTAAACACATCGTATGTGTTAAGAATAAGCACAAGGGAACTTCAAAGTCAATGGTCTTCCTGGTGCAGCTGTGGCTCACAAAAATGTTTTCCCTCGTCCTTATATGACTTGACGCATGAAAGCCTTCAAGCATCATATTCTCTGTATTTCTACACAGCCATTCCAGACAAGACCACATTGTTTATTGTAAGACAATGAAGGAAATCCATGGATGACATTCTCTCATACTGTTGATTTAAACAGGCTTGTTAAGCTATACGGAAGTATGGCATGACCCTAAATGGGTGAATATCAATCATTTTTATGTTCTTTGCCAATTAGGATGCCTCCTTAATGATATGTCCATATATTAATAATGATAAATATACACATGTATAATTCAAAGCTCTGCTCAGTCATCCAAGAAGTGACAAAAGTCTTTTTAATTTTTATTTTTAGGAACATCACCTTTGGGCTTATATTGATAATGACAAGCAGCTTCCAAGAGAAGCATTGGGTATGCATGCCACATATATATTTCATTAGACGCTATATGAATATGTATGAGTGAAAGATCTGCGGGGCACTCTGTGCAAACACACACATTCATCACCATCACTCTGAATGAGGTAAGATGGTGTTTAAAGAACTTTGTCTCCTAGGAGTTTATTATTCAGGATCACAGACTCGCGGTGGTAGACGAAACCATATAAAAGGAGTGAGTGTGTGTTGTGTGTGTATGTGTGGTGAAGCTGGAGGTGGATACACTATTTATAGGTGTGAGAGCTCTGCTTGCCAAGTGAGATTTACCTCCTCTTGTTCTCCTAAATCCTATTTTTTAATTCAGCTGACTCTATTCTGAACCTTTGCATATCTCATCCCCCTTTCTTTACAAAGAGGAGTGGGTGGGAAACAGATTTGTCTGCATGGGCATTTGTAAGAAACCGCATTAGAGAGAGACTCAGTTTGCACATATGACAGTGGGTATGAGAGGTAAAACAGCTGCCAGAGAGACGGGTAATACTCTAAATGAAGTTAAGCATACCATAACCCTCCCTTGTCAGATGGATTCCACATGATAGTAATCCATCCTCCCCTGAGCCAGCCAGTTTGAGATCATCCTACCAGCAAACACAGATGAAACTCGAATCAGAACCTACTCAGAACTAATTGTCTGACACTTAATTTTTGGTAACTTTCCGTGTTTAAGGGACAGTCAGCGCCAAAATAAAGAATAAATACTGTCCCTCTTACCTATAGTGCTATTTATCCATCTAGATTGTTTTTGTGGCAGTGGGGGATTTAGTCATTTGGAGCCTGAGGCAAACACAGGCATTGAGCCACCTACATCACATGTCCCCCCCCCCCCCCCCCGCTTCAATGCTTGAATAAATAACAAGTCATACAAATAAACTTTTATTTATGATGGTCTTCCTGAATCATTTCCACAGATCATTGAATAGTTAGTTAGTGGGCAGGCTCTGAGACACTCATGAATTAAGTGTTCTGATGACATTTTAGCATATTAATTTTTAAATAGACATATATATATATATATATATATATATATATATATATATATATATATATATATATATAATTAACTAGCAAAAAGTGAAAAAAAAAACACTCCCAATCTTTAACCATGAGTTTGAATTCTTAGTTGTGAGGATTTTTTTGGGACCCTCGGTAGTTTGGTGCCAAAGGCAGTTGCCAACCTTTGCCTAAGGGTAAGTCCACCCTGCGGGTGAGTTGCCAAATTTTGGAGATATCTGTCTGCCTTCTCTCAAATATAATAAAACTAAATGGCACTCAGCTTGTGGTTCCCAAAGTGCCCAAAAAATACATTTGAAAAACTCAACACCAGTGTCTCTTTCCAGAAATCATGACCTGGTTGTGAGCAGTTTCATGTAGGAACTTTTTTCTTTCTACTGAACCACATCTGCCAGCCATATCACCACGCTAGTTAGCAGGTGCACAGAGTCATCTTTATCTTTGTCTTTATCTTTGTCTGTTCAACCAGCAAATTCTTCTGTCTCCAAAAATCTGTACCTGTATTTGAATAGTGGGTATGGTCTATATAGGAAGCCACATTAAATTGGGCAAATGCTGTATTTTCTAACCCAATATTGCTTGGCAACACAATTGTTGTGCCTTCAAAGCATCAAGTTGATTTATTTGTTGGCATATAATTTATTGTAAAATATATTTCCACATCATTATACTGTACTTTTCATCTCTCTTTCTCTTTTTTATTTTTATCTAAACTAAGTTTTATGGTCTGTGAACCCCACCACCACACATTTAACTGGGGGAAACTGAAAAAAAGGTAAAATGTATAAATGTGAAAGATTCTTTTTTGCATTGGAAATAGGAACTCTACAGTAAAGAGGATTTTTGATGTGAAATGTGGGCAAAGACACTAGAAAAGCACGGTTATAACACTGGTGGAGTGTTTGCTGTTCCTCAGGAGCCTGTTTGCTTTTTGATCTTTACAGTATTTATCACTTCATATGAACAGACATTACCTGACAATGACCTCAACTGGCACCAACAATTCATTTGGTTAGCTTAGTAGCGGCTTAACTGTGATATAGGCTGACAGGATGACTGTAGTTTTTCATAAAAATTTCATCTACAGTGACGATATGGGCCCCACAAACTCCCTACTGTACATCAACTGGATGTGGAAAATTAATTTCATGCCAAAAGCAAAGTGCATTCAAGTCTGATTAGACCCGTATTGTCCCCCAGAGGATTCAGCTTTATTGCCCCCACAGGGACATACACACAGATGTTGCGCCTTTGCACTATGCATCGTCATTCTTGTCCATTTACACAGCTAAAACTGATCCTATTGGAAAACCACTAAACTGGCTCAGAATGTAAGTTTTGTTTTTGTTTTCTCTGCAGCTCCAGACTAAAAACCCACTTGAAGGAAATCTGAGAGTACTAAGAGACGATGATCAACTTAACCTCGTTGACTAAGCTCCCTCAGTGGTGACGTTTTCTCTCAGAGTGTCTGTGAGCTGTCAGAGTTCCCGTTACTGAGTCTCGCCTGATTTACAGTGTGAAATGTCGAAAAAAAAAAAAAAAAATCCTCAAGAGCTTTTCCATAATACAAATAAGATGAGCTGGCAAAGATCACAGACGCCTGAGCTGTTTGCATTGTGTCTTTCTGAGCGTGGATGGGTGGAATGGAGATGGAAAGAGTTGGAAAGCATTTCGTTTCATTTTCTGGGGTATGTCCTCCAAACTGTTAGTACATTCTTTCAGAAGTCGCCTACCCCTGCATCACCTCCGTCTCTGTCCCCACCAGTGTCAATGTGTTATGAGAAAACGTCTCTGGAAAGTGTCACATCTGCATGGGGGAGACAGAGTGTGGGGGTGGGGGGGTTTCTGGGAGCGAGAAGATCTGTAATTTAATCTGAAGCTCTGGAGAGGACTGTTGGGGTTCACTCTGCGGGACAGGACAGGGCTGACTGTGGATTCTGATCTAATTCGAGGCAATAGGAGAAAAAAGCACAAGGGAAATGATCGGGCTGCCACCCGTCATTTGATTTCACACGATCAGAGGGACTGATATTCAGGCTTTAGATTAAGAGAAAAGAAAGATAAGATACTCTTTCTAGGTGTCTTGAATTTAGTAGGTCAATCCACTTCTCAGAGTTTTCCACAGCCTAATCTCATTGCAGGTTCAGCCGGTTCCTAAATTACAGAATACAGTTGAGGACAATATATCTATTTGCAAGGCAAGTCAAGGCAAGTTTATTTGTGTAACAAATATCAACAAGGCAATTAAAAGTGCTTTGCATAAAACATAAAAGACTTTAAGACAAAATCTAAACTGAACATATAAAGACACATAATACAATTAGGAGAGTTAAATAGAGAATACAAATAATATAAGAAAGGAAAGTAAAAGCTACAGTGCAGTTTAAGATATTAATCAATCGGATTTGGTTTAATGAAAGGCAGAGAACTGAAAGTTGCAGCAGACCTGCAGTTTTATGGGAGTTTGCCAAGATATGTGGTGCATAAAAACTGAATGATGCCTCTTCGTGTTTCATTTTGACTTTGAGACGTGCAACTTTGTGGCATTGAGACAACTTTAATTAATATGGGTGGGAATCACCAGAGGCAATAAAACACGATATTATCATGATATTTAAATTATTATGATTAAAAAGATTTTGTGACATGGTGAGTACTGCAATTACATGTATTATGATATGTTGCAATTTATTACCTCTTTTCAACTGCAAATTATGTGCCCCAAGGAAAACTTTTTCAACATCTGTTTTGTCTAATATGATAAAGTTTTCAGTCTGGGCATCTCCCTTCAACCATTTTTACTGCAGCAAAAAGAGGAATTTACCTATTCCAGTGATTGTGGCCTGTGTTGACTTCAATGGAAATTATTCTAATACTAAGAACTTTAAGTCATATTTGCAATACTAATAATTTATACAAAGAAGATGTAAAATATGTAATAAAAAAGTATTGATTTTCTTTCCCCTGTCAGTTATGTAATTATGGGACACAATGATGTCTGTTCAATTTTTTATTAACATTCAAGGCATTCGTCCTGCAAGAATAAATGCCACATTCACAGCATTGATAACTGACTGAATTGTGTTTCTGGACACCACGTCTGGTGGAATGACTCATTTCAGAGGTGTATAAACCCCCACATATTGACATCGTATAAGCTAAGAGAAACCACCATTGTTTGTGAATATATTAAATCCAAATATTATAAACTCACTTACTAAATACAGCAGAAAAACAACAGTATTTCCATAGCAGCCTCCCATTCAAATCAGCCAGCGAGATGAGGTTTTTTTGGCCTTGATTTTATTGTTCTCCAGACAATCTCAGCCATATGCCTCCAAGATGCTCTCATAGCTCCGCTGTCTCTGTGGACTCACCGCGCGAACAGTATCTTCTGGAGTCATGGGCACATAGGAAACAGGTTTTTCATCCACTGGCGTGTTGCCATATCTCGTAAAAATCCGTTAAGGTGAGGGCCTCATATTTCCTCCTTAAAATTACTCTTTGTACGGGAGAGTAATGAACAGAAAGGTTTAAGACTGCTTCTCTAAACCTCGACCAGTCTTATAAATCCACTAAGGAGCAGCACACAGCAGTGTATTTGGCGCTTCATAAATACAAGTCTGGTATCGTAATAGGTTAAATAACAACACCTAAGCAAAACACTTAGGCCCATGAACACTTTGTATTTTCAGGTGTATCAATTTTATCAAAGATTATCAAGATTAAATAGATGCCCCCAGTCCACATGCGTGCTTTGGTGGATAACATCCTCACATAATCATAACCTTGAGGCTGTCAGATCTTAATTTTTTTAAGGAAGAACAGCTATGCTAGTAGATCACATAGTGATGTCTTCTGGCTGTGTGTGCACGGCAATTAAACCTGGTTCCACTTCAATGTACATGTGCAAAACACATTTTCCTGAACAACAAGGCCAGGGGATGAAAGGAAAAGTGAGAAAAACGCAATCAATTTTGAAGAGCATTTAAACCCAGGACAAGAAAATTAGAAGATGAGATAGAAACCCGTTCTTCTCTCCTCCTTCCATCAAATTTAGATATGCTTCATCTGCATACGTTTATGAGTACGTGAGACATTATATAAACAATATTACAATGAAAAATTAACGGTACCACTTTATCATAAGACTGATGTAATAAATGTTTTATAAATGTATAATGGGTTCTTAATTAGGTTGTAAACCCTTTACAAATTATTAAAAAGCTGTTACAACACATAAGATAAAAAGTCCATACTTATCTGTGCTGTTGAGCCTCAGACCTCACTGCTTTCTGAACTTACTTTGTCTTCTCCCTCAGCCAACATTTACCCAACAGCTTCAACATATATTTGTTAATAAGTTAAGAGCATTCAACCACTGTCAGCATACCTTAACAGTCAAACAGTCTATAGCTGTTTAGCAATGATTGATAAAGTGTTTAAAACCCAATTGATAACCTAATTACAGAATTTTCAAAATCACCTAACTCTGACTAACCTAATGATTAATGAATAAAATAAATTAAATTAAATAAATGTATGCATGTTGCTGTGTGTATTTACTGTGTTAAATGTGATGTGGGTTTGCTAATGAACAAAACTGCAGTGGAAAATAAACAGCTTGGGTCAGAATCTATTTACAGTATGAAAATTCTTTTTTTTCCCTAATCTGTTTTTCTTTTATTCATCATCACAACACTTGAAGACTGGACTTGATCCTAGGCCAGTTATTATCAGATGATGGACAAAGGGATTTAGTGAGACCCTGAAAACAAAAAACCCATCAAGGCCTTCATCACTCCCTTTGAATAGCACTGTATCTCCAAAATCTCCCTTCGCTCTACATCAAATTAATTTGACGTCCTATATAATTTTATTTTAGACTTAACGACTTTGAACTATTTTTTTTTTCAAACATATGTTAATTAAAGGACAGTTCTGATTCATCATGAATATTTGAAAACTCTCAGCACAGTTTGAAAGGAGACATTAAAAGGGAGCAGAAGTTGAAAGCAAAGCTTATGAAAATCTTTTTTTGCAGGGGAACCGTTTGCATGTCACTGTATAGCTCCAAAGGCTGTGAAACGGTTAAGTGGCTGTATGTAGCGGACTGTATATTTTTCATTGACGTGGTGTTCAGCCTGCTTGACTTTCATTAGCATTGCTTTGAATGTTGCTGCTGCGGCTTTAAAGCTGAAATCAGGATCAGTGAAGGAAGAACATGTTCCCAAATTTTCTCAGAAGAGGAAAAAGTGGGTAGCTTTGCTTACTTTGGGGCAAATTAATATGCTTTTTTTTATTCCAATCAAAACAAAAAGCTAACTAATGAAAGACCATGGCGAAGTCCAGTTAAAGGAGTACAGTCAGCTGTATAATGGATGACATGTCCTCTTAAAGAATCCTCTATATAAACCAATGGTTTTGAGAATTCATCATTTCCTCTCAGTGCGGTTGTCTCACTCTGTCAGCACCACAGTCATGCATAAAGTCGCTTAGGTACAAGACCACAGAGACAGATATAAAATCATCGTATTGCAGTGATGTAGTGTGAATTTCCATCCTGGATTTAAGGACATAAATCATAAAGGAAACTAGAGTTTTGTGTTTTACCCCAACGTGCAGCTACTTGAAAGCAGAACCTTGACCATAAAGGAAATGATTGAACTTGGAGAAAAATAAGCTACTGTACAAAAAAAGAAAGGTCTGGGGGATTTGTCCAAAGGATGTTAAATACACCAGCATTATCACAGAAAATCAAGCCAATAGCCCGAAGACACAGGGATATGTCAAAGAAAGCCTGTAAAATCTACACCAGCACAGCAAATCACGACTAGAGAGAGCAGACCGAGTGGCCAGATGGGGTGTAAAGGAGGTGGTGTGCTTGTTTGCCTGTGTGTGTGTGTGTGTGTGTGTGTGTGACAAGTAAGATATTTTGTTCAAATGTTAAAGGGTTGCATGTGTAAAAGAGAAGATAGTGAAAAGAAGACAAAGACAAAGTATTAAGTTGTTTCATTGTGCCTTCCTGCAATTGACCTTTCTCTAAGCCCCTCCTCCAAACAACAACCTTCCAATCATAGATTAACAACCATAACTAGGTACCACAGGCCTGTCAATCATTTCTCCACATGCTGAAGTGGTATACATGGGGATCTAAGAGGAGTGATACTTGGCGTCTCATGAGTCTGGACGGTGGTCATCTTTATGTAGTCTTTCAAAACCTAAAACACAAGAGCACATATGTAAGGAATGGATTTAACTTTGTAATTGTCCTCTTTGTTGCTTTTTGTGCTTCTCCCATGGATAATGTAAATTAAATAGTTTCTTTTTTGTCTGCTTTTGTGTAATATTTTGAAAACTGACCAGAATCTCTGTGATGTTTCTGTGTCTGCTCTGTGCAGATGGACATGGCATCCAAAACAGACTTCTAGGATGCGCTGAAGTGCTGCTGGAGGACTCACGAGCATGGTGCTGAACGGCAGTGATCAGCTCCAGAGGACACGGTGCAACTGAAGCCATAAGAAGAGCGACGCTTGTGTCTCATGAGTTTGGAGGTTTGTGTCTTTTTTGTTGTCCTAAATCTAAATCACAAGCGCAATCGTGAGGAACGTAAGATGAAAACATTAGCATGTCCAGCTAACTAGCTTACTACCTGCAGCGCTAAACTTGTGTTTGCTAAACTTTGGGCTTATTCCCAAAGGATAAATAGGAATTTGGCATGTGGCTTTCGGGGGTTTGAGGAGGAGGCTGTGGGCTGGTACATGATAAATGTGGCCATTGACAACGATGCGTCTCTCTCTGGCTTGCTCGAGGCAGTTGTGGTCTGCCCTGGGTTTCCAACATAATGAGCGTATTTCTTTTATTTTTATTGTATACTAGACCTAACTGTTGCATCTTACTGTCCAACCAATGTTTGCTGGGATGTACGCTTGCTTTAGCCTGAGTCTTTTAACATTAATGTTATATCAAGTATGCAGCTGTTAACTAACTTAACATATTTAAGACTGTTTTATTGGGTTGCCCTTTTAAAATTTGTCAGATGGAAAAATTACAGTCAGCCAGAGATGGACTTCTCAGCTGATCCAGTAAGTTTAAGCATTAGCATTACCTTATGATAGCTAGCTACCCACACATTTATGAAATCACCTAGCGAGTCATTATTTTAGCAACACAATCATCAGCTAGAAATCAGAAGCTGCTTTTGTTTACTTCTCTGTGGACTTGAGGACCAAGTGTTTCAAAAATTACGGCCGGTGTCAATGTTAAATCTGCCACCGTTATTACTGTAAATGGATCAAACATTGAAAGTTTGATGATAGAAACAATATCTAAGGGGGCGGGGTTCAACAAAGGATCAAATGCAGACATGCAATGAACTTACAGTTTGTGTGTGAGTGTTTTCATATGTGTGTGGGTTTCGGTTGTAATAAACAACCACAACTGTTCCATCCAGCTTCTCCTCTCCTCTGTCATCCGCTTCTTTTATTCCCTCCTCTCCCTCGCCTGCTGCTCTCTCTGGCTCCGGGGCCTTGCTAATGTGCTGGAAAACTGAAGGCACCCCCAAAAAGAGGGCCTTTCCTGTGCGCATTGGTCTTGTTGGAAGTGATTAAAAAGGGATTTGCGCTGGGAGGGCTGGGATTGTTATCACTGCATTTGATTTATCACCCTGGGCCCGCTTGGTGGGGGCCCTGTTGCTGCCGTAGGAAAACCAAATTCCAGGTGCGTCCAGTACCCACAGAACCCCTGCCAGAGTGGAAGCTGAAGCCCATCCAACACCTGCAACTGTGACTATACCAACACACAAACACACAGCCTTTCACAATCTCTCATCCATTGTCTGGTTTTGGAGAGCGCAGCTGCATACTGTATTGTGCAAATGTTTCTTCCTTAACAGACAATTATTTTGTGTTCAAACCTCTTGAATCACTTTCATATTCTGAAATGTGCTACACTTTTATGCCAGCGTGTTTCTATTTTCTGTTTTACTGGCTTGTCAGTGGAACAGTGAGGGCGGTGCTGTTATCTTTTGTCCTTCAATTGTCTGTTGATGAAGTTTAGCGTCAGTAGTTGTTAGTTTTCCATTTGTTTATGCATCACATTAACTATAACCAATCATCCTATGTGACCTGGCAAAAAGCAAAAGCTTTCACGATCAAGATATGAATTATCACCTATAGGTACTATGTGAAGCAATTTCCATTCATCCATCGCATTGTATTGCCAATGTGTGAACAGAATGTAATGTGACTTAAAGGTCCAGTATGTAAGATTTATGGGGATTTATTGGCACAGCATTTCAGAAATGTTTTCATTACCATAGATAATGAGCCATTTATCTCTACAGAGGACATGGGTCTTCTTCCACAGTCTGCCATATTGCACCACACTGGCTCTAGATACGGCCTTACACATTTCTTGTGAGTTTCGCGACCACCACTGCTCTCTACTACATGCTTGGAAGGGGAGAGTGATACGATGTGTTTGCAATCTGCGTGCTTACTGCTACAGGCCACCAAGCTGCAACCTCCGGGGTTGACAAGTGAAGCCAATGAACTCATTTCCTTGAGAGGTCACTTGAGGCTGACTTCAAAAGCCAGTCAGTCCCCCCAGACCCGTATATTAAAATGTCCAGATTTGCAGCAGAAATAAACATATTTACACCATGGAACAAAAAACAGTTTTGGTCTCTATAGCTAATGTTCCTCTTTATGACAACTCTACAAGGGGTGAATTTCCATATAACTCACCCATTTAAATTATATTAAGACTTAAAGTTAGGCATAATTAATAGAATTCCTCTACTGAGTGTGAGGTGGGTAGCATCTCAGATGGTTAGTCGTTCATTCGACCATCTCAGCTCCACCCATGCTTCATCTCTGTGTCCATTTTCTGATTAACCAGGAGCAGAATCAGGCACTGCCCAGATGGCAACGGCCAGAGCCACCACACTTTGACCTTCAAAATGGCTCTTCAGAAACCTGTGGGTGACATCACAGACACTACTGTCCATCTACTATTTAAAACTGTCTTTGGATGCAACAAAATCCTGCACAGTGATGCTTTCAAAAACGAGCCTTCCCCAGTGTTTTAAATGCCGATAACAGGCTTTGGACTGATTTCTATGTAAAGGACAAAAACACGGTTTTTGTTTGTGATGTTCATGCACACCACCAAGTGCCCCACCTCCTTTCTGTTTCCTCCCCCTACAGTGCCAACAGTGTGCAACACTTGCTACCGTTAGGTTGGAAATGGAGTCTGCAACACAAGTCTAACTTCACTTACCTCATTTATCAACATGATGCTGGTCCATCACAGTCATTTTCATGCATAAAATGTCACTGTTTTGGCTGACGCCCAGGATGCTCACTGGCACACTCAAGTCTTCTTTGACTCTCAGAAAAGTCCACATGGTACCTTTAAATAATCTATGGAAGAGGGCTGTGAAACAAATCTTTTTAAATTAAAGACACATTCACACACACAGACACACACACACATACAGACACACACACACATACACACACACAGACACACACACACTGACAGTCTAACAATACATCTATGTTTTATACTTGCTTCACTGCCAGAGGTTTTCTTTCAAAGTGCTCAACTTGATATCCTGGTGCTACAGGCTCTTAATGCATATGATCCATTTTCAGTCTCCTATACCGCTTTCTTGTAAATTTCCATCAGATGTATTGTTCCAAATCCAAAATCTGAGAATTAGTATCACACATACAGTAATGGCCTCTACATCTCCTGAAGCACATGTACAGCACTGTTAGTGAGCCATCACTGGCAAATCCTCTCTGACAGTAGAGAGAATATGCACTTTTTTTTTTTTTTTTAAACAAGGACAGGATACATTACAATGAAATTTGTGGGAATCGTCTTAGATGTAAAACCACATTTGTTGCAATCAAAGACTTTTCACATCAGCATAAAAATATCTTCCTGGAGAATCCTTTTCTTGCTCGTTCGTCTGTAGCTAATGGCTCAGAGTAACTTAAGGCCATCTCCTGTCTCTCACTGCCACAGCTATGAGGAGAAATAATGAGCATGCAGTTTTTTTTTGTCAGGAATATCAGATTTTTTTTCTGGGAAGGAGGTAAAGATATGCAGAGAGAGAGGTGATATATCATGTTTTGCCTGAATAAGCCTCTTTTGATTAGGGTCCAACCATAGCACAGCTTGTGGATGACGCTGACGTTACACACAGGGGCTTGGGCTGAGTAATGGCTCAATTAATGGATTTGTGTGTGTCTGATGATACTACCAGACCAGTAGGGGGGTAGTTGTGGTCAGGGAGGCAATCAAAAACTCGACCAAGAACAACAATCTTGTCCTTGTTAAGGCCAAACTATCTTGATATAGTTCTGGCTTGGAATTAAATCTTTTGCAGGAATCAAGTTTAGATGTGTGGTTTTGACCCATGACGGCACTGAATAATGTAGAGGATGATGTTACAAATACATGCATGTTTTTACAAGTGCTTCACAGAGGAAATTCAGTGCTGTTTATCTGTCTTTTTGTTCATCCATGACTGAGTGTTTTGTGAACATTTTTAAGATAAATAAAAGTTTGTTTATTCCTCAGGATATATTAAAATTTCCCGTATCCATCATAACTTGACTGTAAAAATCCCCTCAGCGTTGCTCAACAATTTTTTAACCATTAAATGGCAGAAGTGGAAAATAAGAAAGTACTTAAGGAGTACTACTTCAGTAATGTTTTCAGGTATCTGCACTATAGTATTTATTTGTCTGACAACTTTTTACAGTTCAAAAAAACAATACAAAAAAGGTAAAAGAAATAATAGGACAGAAATGACAAAGGGGGAGACTTGACTGTGGAGAAATTGTGAAATTTAGTAGCTTACTTTTACTTTTACCTTACTTTTATCTTGTTTGGTGGAATTATTGATTATTTTTATTTTGCATCACTGAGCGCCGCCCTCCCGTCATCGAGACCAGCTTCAACTTTAATGGATGGGGTGATGTCACGTGGAAAAGAAGATTCCTCGCATAATAAGAGACACAACAAGATAAAAAATATGCAACAAGACAGAAATATATTTAACAAGATGAAGCAACATGAAGTATGTAACAAGACAAAAATGACAACAATAAATTAACAATGTAAGAGATGTAAAAAGACAAAATCAATGTAACTAGATAAAACAGACAGAGAGGGAGACTCAACCACAGAGAAAAGGTGAGGTTCAGTTAGCTTTGCACAGAAACAGGCTGTTTTTTTACTTTTATACTTTGAGTACATTTCCAAGCTTGTATTTTTTTTTTACTTTTACTTGAGAAGAGAAGTTAAAGCAGTACTTCTAGTATCACACAAATATTTGTACCTTTCTTAAGTAAACAACGTGTGTAGTTTTTCCGTCTCTGTCAAATGGGATGTAAGGCAGCACATCTGCATGTGACTACAAGGCGGTCGTGTCTATTTTTGAAGGTGCACTTTAAAAAGGGGACGGGATGTGGGAAAGCAGACGATTTTAACCTCCATTAGAAAGAACAGGGCCGGCCTTATGGAAGGAGACAGGGTCAACTGGGGAGATTTGGTTACATTAGCGGGGAGCGTGCTCCCTGAGTGGTGCTGGTGTGGGTCAGCCCAGAATATTAACGTACATTAGTCAGAACAAAGGGCTGCACCAACAGTGGCAACAGCAATGAGACGGGGGTGGAGAAGGTCAAACGCTCCTTGGGGCCAGCTGGAAACCATAACAGCTGGTATTTTAGATAAAAAGAGGGATAATATCATGGTGCCTTAGATCATGAAGAGTAAACCAAATGAGGATGGATGGATGTTCAGCAGTGAGATTGTCAGTGTCCTTCAAAGGAGACTTTTTTTATTTTCCTGTTGTGCACCCTCATCCAGTCACCTTGAATGATTTTAGTTGTGGTCTCGCTCTGTGATCAGAAACTGCATGGGAAAAAGCTTATAACCTTATGAGTGTGACAAGTAATACGACAAGAAAATACAGTAAGCTTTGCCGGCACAGCTGTTTAATGGGGGTAAACTCAATTATTAAAATTGAATTGACCGTAAATGCATCAGCGAGGAGTTATGTGGTGATACTGACGTTATTTATTAAGGTGTTTGGGGTCATTTACTGGCATCTATCTAATGTGAAGGAGAAAGAATCTGTCCATATGGTTGTTTAATTCCATGCACGGCCTATTACACGTTCAGGAAATTAAAACAAAGCTCACGGAGCCAAAGGCCGTCAGCTAATTTTTTGTGGAAAACAGCTCATTTTTCATGTCTGGCCCCTTTCATGTTGGTTTGGGATTTTCAGTGAGTGTAGTGATCTGGAACACTGTGTCTGTGCATTTTTCTTTTCTATTGATGTGTGTGTGCGTGTGTATTTGAGTGTGTGTGCATGTGTTGAGAGTTTGTAGACAAGCATCTGGGCCAGCCTGCATTCTGCAACCACATGATGACAGCACCCGATGAAGTCACAGTAAATAGTGAGCCAGTCCTCATTATCACTCGTGTGTGCTGTTGGATTTGCTTCACTCCGTCACAAAACCCCCTGCTGTTCTTCAGTCAATATTCCTGTGACATGTCTCAGTATGGACGTTCGCTTACAGCCTGCCAGTGTAGCCTTAAGTCCAGAGCCTCTGAACACAAAGTGACAGCTTCTGACAGCTTAAAACCTGGCCCAGATCTGCCTCCTAATTGTTACAGTACAATGTTTGAAGTTTTGTGGAACTGCTGATATGATAGTGTTTGAACGGTAGACCTAAAACACAGGCAGTTGCGCTGTAGTATTTGAAAAATGCACCACAATGGTTTCACCTGACACCAGCTAATAATGGTTCCAGCCATTTTGCAGTGAACCTGACAATACTTGAGAGGACTTAATGTTTGAAATGTGATGCAGTTGATTCAAAGCTCCTGAGAACTGTTGGCGAAATGAGTAACAAACAAAGATAAAGACAGGAAAAAAAGAACATATTTGGGTATTATTTAATAGTAGCATAAAAGACCAGTGTGTAGTTTCGTAGCATCTAGCGGTAAGCTTGCAAATAGCAAACATCTCATCTCCTCTTCCCGATTCTAGTGTGAAGCAGAGCTTTTCCATCGGTACTTTTGGATGCGCCACGTCAAACCAGGCGGCACTGATTTGCATTTCCATTGCCTCTTGTAATGCGCTGAGCTGTGTCGAGTCCCACCCGGGATGAAACAGAGAAGGGCCAAAGCTGTTTGTGGCGATGTCTCAACAACCACACCCATCATATGACAGCCTCCTCCTCCCTCATGACTCAACTCACGTCTGTGCAGGAAAACAGAAGCTGTTTATCAAAGTCTCTGTTCAGCTCTCAGTACTGTTGTAGTTTCTAACTGAATCTCTATCGTTTAAAAATTTAATTTCTCTCCTGCTCCTGACCTTCAGGTCTCTCCTTTATTTTACCATTTCATGTCAACTTCAGCTGTAAAGGAGTCATTTTAAGTTACTGCTGATTTTGTCACTTCATCATAAAACCTTTTAAATGGCAAAATAACAGGGGGAATTTTTATTGTGAAAATAATTATAGGAAATTAAGTGTATATGCGCCATTTTACAGTTGCTTGACTTGACCTAAGCTTGTCCTAAGTTAAAAGACACACCTTCAAGTGAGTAGCCCATGCTGTTGTAATGGAGATTCAGATCCCTGCAGTGCTGGACTGACGCCACCAGCCAAACTGAACCAAGCCAGGCAAGCAAATCTGTATGGAACACAGGTATAGGAGAACTTTTGTTGACTGTGAAACTCATGCACAATGTGAAAGGTCCTTACTAGAGCAAGTGTTTGGTTTGTCTGTTCTGGTCTTCTGTGGAAATATGTTGGTGCAACATGGTGTCTTTTGTGGAAGAGGACTTATGCTCTGTGGAAATACAAACACTCCTAAAAATGCTATCCTTCCAAGGTGAAAATGGTGCTGGAACAGCACTGAAACGGTCATGCCTTTCTAAAAAATCTCTTACTGCAATAATGGCTTTTTTTGGCAGATTTTTTCAGGTGGGTTAGTTTTTTCATGCAGGTCGTTTTCCAGGTTTTACAGACTTTGACCCCTGAAGCTCCTGGTTAAACTCATATTCTTATCAGGGATAGTCAATACTGACTGGCCATTTTCCAGTTTTTATTGAAAGGCCTATGTCAGCCTGATATATTGGTTTAATCCCACACATGCACACACACACTGCTCCTTTTTTCTTTTCCCTCTTCTTTTTACAGCATGTGTAACACAGCCACAAACTCTTTTCATCACCACCTCCAATGGCTTTAGCTTTAGTCTCCATCCTTCTCATTAGCCAGCACTGGGAAATGAGGATTCAGTAAAAAATACAGAGCATCATTAAACACTGTAAACTGTACACTTGGAATGGCAAAAGAGCCCTGTAAAATGGCTGGAAGAGTGCCAGGGAACCTATTTAATTTCTCCAGCTGCTAGTGTGAGCTCCTGCAACAAATCACCCTGCTACAGGTCTAATTTGTAAAAGACAACAACGTAAAACATATACAGAGCGTAAAATGTCTGCTGAACAAAGGGACTTGCTCCATACTGAGATATATGAGACTTGGTGGAAATAATGCATGCCAGATTAGTAATTCTACTCTCTTTCATGTTATCAACCCACGACACAGCGAGGATGTAAAATGTAGATAAAAATGTTGCGTTAAAGTAAATGAACGGATAAATGGGATGATGATGAAATGGAAACCTAAGTATAAAAGCCAACAAACAAGCAAAGATCAGTTGAAAATACAGTATGGCTGATTAAAGTTAAATATTTAGATAGTGAGTTAAAGGTAGCCCTTTCTACCGCTGAGCCATGAATGTTAAACAGATTTCACACAAAAACATGAATAAAAGAAGAGACTCTCAGCTTGTGTGTGTGTTTTATGGCTCTCGTCTACTCTTTACTTTCCAAAAATGAAAATCAGTCCCAACTTTTCAAATATGTGGATACAGTGTAAAAACAAAAAGTTGATTTTAACTATTAAAAATTTTAAGACAACTTGTTGCAAAACTTTTATTTCACAAATAGTTGATTGAACTCACTGAAGTAAAAGTGAATAATGGTTAATGATTAAATATTTTCAATTGCAACCAGGGCTGTCACGGTATGGATTTTTTCTGACCATGCTGACAAAGCAACATATTCTTGTGGGATGGCGGTTTACCACGACCACTCAAATAATTACATTTTATTGAAGCATGCTGTCATAATCGTAGCATAGCTCCTTTAAGAAACAGGGTGGTGCCTAAGTGTGTGTGGTGTGCAGGTGAGGGAGAGCGAGCGGCAGAGTGATAGTAGTCATGGCTATCTATCAGTAGTCTGGCAGTAAATGTACAGTACAGGTTACAGTGTGTCAGTTAATAAATGCTGCCGCTTACCAAGACCAAGTCATGTCTGTTGTTTCCCAACTGCTGGAAAAGTGACGAGGGTTAGCCCTGAAGTAAACTGAGCAGGAAAGGCTAACATTAAGCTAATGCTAACATTGTATCTGTACAATGTCAGCTCTGGTGCAAATGTACTCTTTCCAAAAGCGTTGTGATCCAGCCCTGGACTGCAGTGTCTTTTTGAAGATGTGGTAAAATAAATCCATCATGATAAATCCAACATGGGATGTCTTCTGTAGTCATTTATCCATTTTTCCGTCTTGTTATTGTTGTTGTCAGTATGTCGTTAGCTCACTGGCAATCCCGAGATACCTTGGATTGAATTTGTTGACCAATCAGAAGTTGTATTTCCGACTTGCGATGATGATGGTAATGACCTCAACCCTGCAGTAGGCATCACATGACCACAGTATTGCAGTAATGCCGTTATCGTCACAGCTTTAATTTGCAACCGTTTAATTCAAGCACTCAAATAATGGCAAGTCAGATTCACAGCTCACTGGGAACATTTTTTTTAAACATTTTTTGGGGAGGTTTCCAAAACCGGCATATTAAAATTCCTTTAAAGAGAGAAGTAAATTATCTCAACTAAAGATCATAGGTCAGCAAAACTTTGTTTAGTTTATTTGAATTCTTTAGAGTTTGAGTTTGATTTAAGACTCAAAGATCTACTGAGGGCAGTTGCTTTGAAATAATGAGTTTTCTCAACTTTTTTGGATTCTGCTACAATAACGATGGCAATAAGAACTTAAGTGAAACTGTTTTTTGATGTTTTCAAAAGTATTACATTTTAGTAAATGTTTTAAAAATGAGGCATACAGATCTGTCAAGGTGAGTGAACAAAGACAGCATGAGGAAAAAGCTATTTCAAGTGGACATAAATAGTCTCTTTGTGCACTTTTAGCTGACGTGATTGGACCACAGACAGATCTGAGTGCTCAGGAAACTCGACCAGAGTATTTAACTTGGAAGGTCGAGGTGCTACGAGACTGCCAGAGCGCTCGGAGAACCAGTTCACCTCACCCAGCCTCCCATAAATTCTCACCCTCTTCAGTTCCTTGCATGCTGCGACGCCTTATCCATATTCCACATTTCAGTGGAGATGAGATTCTCGGCACAGAACCGTGGCTTAATTGGAAAGTTATGCGAGTGTGATGTCAAAGTGCAGTGCGAGACACCGGAAAAACAGACCAGGGGACTGAAAATAGGGCCGTGGACAGCGGCCCCCTCAGTGCCGTTACAATAAAGTCTGCTCCCGAGAGCACATTTCCAAGTCTGCCATTCGTCTATTTCACGTTATTTTTATTTTCATTTAAGTGAGGGCACAGTAAAACTTGAGTTGCCTCTTACCCTTCAGAACTCTTTATTTCAGGCATATTACCTAAATCACTGGAGGTATGTTGGAAAAACAGGACACCCCATAAAACCCTGCAAAAGGCCTCCTGTTTTAACATACTCATGGGGAACTGAATCAGACTCTTTGTGAAAAGAGCACTTGTGTCGGATTGAAAGACAATGAAATGAGACGGACAAAGTTCAGCAGCATTTTATCAGCCTTTTTGGCCTTTTTTTCGAACTGATTCAGACCATTTGGTCTCAGGAGGGAGATGTACAGTAAATTGTGTCCTGAGACCAAACACAAACAAGCCATGGTTAGCTGTTATTTCAGAATATGACAATTTTTTCTCTGCAATATGGCTGCCGTTCCGAGGTTTAAACTGTGGTGGAACAAGCAAAACAAGGGGCGAGGGGTTACTGAAGCTTAGAAAATCTTTAACTCAACCTTCAATTTCGTTGATTGACAGATGGGCTGACCTGTGGCCTTTTTATCTTGTTATCAGTGATCAGAGGGATCAAGGAGGAGGAGTGGGAGAGGAGGAGAAAGAGACAAAGAAAAATAAAAGTACATTAGGACGGTCAATATGACATCATGCAGGTTGAAGGACTTTTCATTGGTAACTCAATCTTGTAAAGTGCTTTACGGATTTAGGAGATTACTTTATCATTGCATATTTATGGAATTTGACATGTGCACACGTATGTGTGTATGTTTGCTCTGAAAAGGCAACAAAGGAAAAAGACCAGTTTTAACAGTGTGTGGCTAGTGTTGTTTTCACTCTGTGAGTGTGTGTGTGCATGTATCATTATGACAAAATGTGGGACAAACCACGGAAGCAGTATGTCTGTTGACCGATTTCAACAAATGACAGCTGAGTTTGAAGATGGGTGTGAGGGTGCTGGGAGAAGAGGGGTGTGAATTACAAGCCCTTTACTCTTTCAGGTTAACCCTATCCGTAGTGTAAAAAAATAGTATGGGAATTTAGTGGATTCAACTCATCTGTTCTCATCAACTTCACCTAAATATACAAGTTTATTTATTCAAATGAATTCAATCTTAAAATGTCTAGTATTCATATTCATAACACTTTACACACAAATTATGAACGCATTTTCCAACTTGAAGTCTTTTGACTTGAAATGACATGTTGAATAAATGAACTGCACAGAGCTCAGTGAACTCATTGAATTAAGTTTCTAGAAATATGATCAGCATGTTGGCAGACTTCCCAGCATGCAGTGTTTGAATTTAAAATTAAATTAATTTATAATGTTTCAGGGCAACTGAAGAGTTGGTTCAACTCAATATCATGCTTACATCAAGTACAACTAAATTAATATCAAGTTTATTTGACTAAGAAAGGTTTTTTGAATCATTACAAAATTATCTGAATTTGTTTTTTTCAAATTCAGTCAATTTAAGATTTTAAGCCAGCGTAGACACTTTTTAACTTTTTTAAGTTAAAACAAATAGATTAGTTTTACAGTGCACCTCCTATGTTGTCAGCATTGTGAGGCTTGTGAATTTTTATCAAATGCCAGAAAGACCGGTAGTGTACTCATAGGTCAGAATGTCAACATGTTGATTACCATCGTGGCTGGTGTGATGGTCTCCTCTGACTTAAATATTACCTGCAACCATGTGAAATGCTTTTGTGTTTCAAACACCATCCTTACTGTAAACAAACAAGATGTGCTTTAAATAGATTTTAAATAGAAATAGAAGTCATACTAGATGATACAGTGCTGCCTTATTGCTTTGGCCCATTATGCTGTGAAAGAGCTCATTAAATGGATCAGTCTTATAGTCTGGTGCAACAGAGGTTCATAGTTGCAAAGATTTTCAAAGCCTTCAACAGTACGTATGTAAATCAGCAGACATCAACACTTCGCTTCTTAGTTTTATTCATTTTTAACCCTCACGAATGTCAGCTAAATGCCTATAACTTAAAATATATGATGATAAATATTAAAATTGTAGTTTGGTTTGTGTATGTCTCATAAAGACTTGCTGCACAAATGAAAGGAACTTTCCTGATCTGTTCAAGGTCTCTTATGGTTAGTCCCGGGCAGACAACCTTCCTCATGCATTTGTTTTTAAATTGACATCCCAAACCATGCCATTCCTTTGGTCATGCTGGGTCTTTGTTCAACGGCGAGAGGCAGCATCAGATCCACCCTCTGAGTCCCAGTGCATCAGGCGAGTGGGGACTCTCTTGTTTCATGCGGTAACTATAAAACATGCCCCAAGTACTTGCAACAATCCTGCTCGAAGCCGCAGCCACAGCATTCCCCCTGAAACTCTTAACAAGGGACAATTACAAACTTGTTGCAAATTATGGCCGTGTGCGTTTGGGAGTTGTCAGATGACTCGAGTGGTTTTAAACACTTTGAAAGCTGAAGGGGTTTTGAAATATTGCTATTTGTCTAGGCAGGAATGCTAGCTCAAGAAGGCTAAGATCACTGTCAAAGAGAGTTATATGATTTAACAATAGAAAAGCTGCCTGGCGTAGAAATATTGAATACATTGGCTGTCTTTACACAGTCTGAGCTTTGATGTAAATCACTGAGTGCACAAAGTCACAGCAGATAATCAGATCAGGCAACCTTTCGCTCACTTATCACATTTTTTTGTCCAGCTCCTCATGCGCGGATAATGGATTCCGGTGTGAAAAGAATAAGATCGATATTTTTTATTGCCTGGCGAGATGTTTCTAACCACATTAAAGAAACCCTCTGGTGTCACAACTTAACCCCTCGCAGGGATGATGTGATTTGTTCTCCCTGCATACAGTCGCAATCTGGTAGCGATCATGTTTTTTCATCTGCTTAGCGCATGCGGATCAGGAACGTAACATTGATGAATTGTTTTTAGATGAAGATGGATTTGACTTTCTTCATCTGACAGCTTCACCTTAAGTCATCTTCAGAAAAAGCATTAAAAAATGATTGGTATGCATCTTATCCTGTCCATCACACACCTTTACTGTGAATGCACATTTTTTTCTGTCTACACACACACACACACACACACACACACACACACCCACACACACACACATCAGTGAGGCTATAGCTAACATGCAGCAGATGCCCGGGCTGTGGGAGAGTGCAGAGCCAGTGAGCTGCAGAGGGAGGAAGTCAAGTGTAGTGTTTTTTACTCTCCTGCCATGCCACTTTTCTTTATTTTTTTTTCCAGCTTGGCCAGTCCTGTTGTGGCCCGTGATGCAGGGTCCCAAGGGCCCGGCGGTGAAATAGTAATATGGACCATCTGACACCTGTCAAAACAGCCCTGTTAGTTGAGCGTCAAGCCCTGTCAGCTTGCAGAGGAAAGTGCTACGCAGCCTCTCAATTTTCCCCCTCCTTCCCCCCTATAAGTCTCCTTCTCTCTTCCTCTCCCTTCCAGCTCTTCTCTGTCTCTCTCTAACACTGCCCAACTCTCCATCTGCATCTCTCTCCCTTTCACTCTCACTAATACCATCTCTCCTTCCTCCCATCTATCTCCATTTCTCATTTTCTCACATCTCTCTCATGCTCTGACACTCTTCTTGGCCCATTTATCTTTGTCTTTCTCACTCTCTGGATAAATTCAAGTTGCACATCTTCAAGCTCAGCTCCAAATTTCTGCTCATATTGTCATCATCATCACTGGTCATCTGATCCTAATATGAACTGACAGTAAAGAAGTCACCTTTTTTGCCTAAACTTAATTTCTCAGAAAACATATTCTGATTATCGTATGTGTCTTCCTGTGCTCTGTGCAAACACAGTGGCTCAGTCAAGTTTATTTTTATGACAATACTCTCAAGTGAGTGATGCAACATTTACCCATCATGGCAACACAAATTTGATACAAGTGGCGTGTGAGATGCATGCATCAAGAGGTGATTTAAAGGCAAGCTTTGCCAATTTTTAACCATCTTTGTATCATTACAACAGTGGTGGACTCTGGACTGAACAAAATAAAAAAGGCACCAGCTGTACATGGTGGGTCACCAGACTGGCAAAAGTCATGATGAAGCAGTTACAGGTTTGGATTAAAATTATTTTGTCATGTGACTTAAAGTACAACATCTACTACACCTCTGTAATAACAAACATACAGAAAATTGTTTAACCATTTAAAGGCTCGTAAATACCAAAGAATTTTCTAGCAGGTATTGTGTTTTGTCCACTGGAAGGGCACCATAGAGGGCACTTTATCATGTTTAATCTACCATAACAACAGCATCATTTTCTTGCAGTGCCTTACTATATGGATAGTATTAGGGTGGAAAGGTGTATTCATCCCAAACTGTTTGATACAGGTTGTTCGGATGTAACTTTCTTGGTTTGACATGTCAAAGTGTCAGATTTGTCTATTTATATCTACTGCATGCACACATGGAACAGAAACAGAGAACAGAGCCAAGTTTTACCTGGAATGTTTTGGCCGTGGACCAATTGTTGTTTCCCAGCTGTAGCATGCTAGTCGGCTTAGTTTGGCTAGTCAAGCTCATGTAGTGTCACTGTTCCTAATATTTCTGGCTAAAATAGACAAAGATACGTGTCATACTGTGTGCCAATATTGTTTAAGTCTGCTTGTTGTCTGTGGAAACATTTCAAACATGTCATTTACAACTGCATCACCTGAATACCACCTCTATATGCAAATGAACAATGTTTAACTTTCTTCCATGTTGCCACACTGAGCACAGACAACAAAATCAAAACATCCTGTCCAAAATTAACTATCTAGAGCAACCATTGGAAGATCATGGCAAAAGCTAAGGTTCCTATATGGAAGAAAACGACTTTAGTAGTGTAATCCTGGAATCAGACATGCGTGGTTGGAGGAGGAAGAGGCTGCCACAGCCAAGAGTCAGCTGAGAGCCCCTTTTCCACTCACATGTGGTGGGTTGGCTTGACTCTGTTTGACTCGGCACATCAGCCCAATATGGGCTTTTTGGAAATGCAAATGGCAATTTGCATTTCCATTAAAACAGAGATACCTGCTTGAATGCATGTCCATTTACAGAGGACAAGTTTAGATCAAGTCAGATGACTGTAAAACTACAAATACTAATACTGAAAACTCCTTATTTTGCTCTTTAAACACTGTTATTACGAAGCATTTTCATCAACAGTAACTTAACACATCTCCTATTCAGCTGATATTGAACATGAATCTATAAAATAAAGCAGATACCTGGAGGTACAAACACAGGACAGCGACACAGGACAGAAACTAAACTTCATACCACAGATATTCAGTTAGAAGCTACAAAAGTACTGTGAGCTGCACACACAGACTTTAAAAAACATCTTTCTCTTTGCTCTCCTGTAGAGGCAGGTCAGGCACGCTTTGGTCCTAATTCAGAGCTGGTTAATTTTTGGCACGAGTCTCAACAGCTCAGTATTTTATAAGAGGTAATGGAAATGCAAATCTGGGCGGCATGGCCAAAAGTGACAATGGAAAAACCCCAAGGATAGCGGTGAAGATTTTTCTTGTGCCAGGGACAATTGGCGGTGCAACTGCGGTGCGATGGAAACAGCAGTGGAGTCGCTGTGCTACAGTGAATTTCACCAAGAACAGTTTCTTTTGGATGAAGTTGCTGAATCTACAGGGGTAGGAGCACAGGCACGTGTAATGTTAAACCAAAGCTTTGGGCCACATACAGACGGGGGGGCGCTTCATGCAATGCATGTTTTTTTTATGTGGCCCATTCAAGACTAGCTTAGCATGCACACTGCCCCAGTTTGTTACCCAGCAATACTATCAGTTTAGCCTGATGTTAGCTCTGATTGGCTGTTTGCAGGAGTTTGGGAAGACGAAGTGGCCTTGGAAGCCAAAGGGCCTTGTGCATTCTGGTTGTTGTAGGTTTTTTTTTTACCTCCTGAGCAAAAAGGAATACCACAGCCCTTTTCCTGTTTTCTCTGGTCATATAGCTCCATTTAAAAAAAATACATTGCTGTTCACAATATCTAGAAAAGGTATCATATTTGAGAGAAAAAACATCAGTGAACCACATTTGGCTGTGAGTTCTTAAGCCTTGGCGTCTCTTTTTCCTCATTCTCTGCCTCACCCTTCCCTTTTCTCTCTGACTGGCTTCCTTCCCCACATCTGTCCCTTTCTCCTTGCCTTCCCCCTTTTTTTTTTCCCTTCCTTCTCCTACCACTCATCTCGCCACATCTCAGCAACATTCACTTTGGAGACAGACATCAGTGATACCACACACTACCTTAAACAAAGTACAACAGTTTCCTACCGTGCTTACCCGCCTGCTCTTTTCACCTCACATCACGCACAGTTTGTGCTCCCCTGCTACTCCTTTTCTTACATGCCAGCAGATCCAGAGATGCAGCAGTGGAAGTGGAGAGGGAACATCAGGCTCAGCGCCACGACTAGGAAACACGTCCTGTCACGGTCTGTGTCAGTTCAGCTCAATTCAATTACTATCAGCCCTATCTGTTTACATTGGATGTTTGCAATTGCTTTCCCAGTGAGGAACAGGAACCGAGCAGGGGGGATTTATTTTGTGTGGTCTGCCTTCTCCCATGCTCCGGAGTCAGTTTGTATTTAATATAAATGAAACAATAGAACAAGGTTAGGGGAAATTCATATTAGGTCCTGGTAGATTTTTAGGCAAAAACCAACAAAACAACATTGTTGCTGCATCGCAAATATTCCAAATGTCAGTAAGAGGATGTTTGAATGGTGAAACGAGGCTTTGGTTCCTTCCATTGGTCAGTAAAACAGATGTTTCATGCAGTCCTAACTAGACCATTACTTCGTACATTCATGTCACTGAAATATAAGGTTATTTTTGGAAGCCTGTCATCTCTTATTTTAACAATCCAGCCCAGCAAGTAGAGAAATATGGCGTTTTTAGGCTATTGGTCTCTTTTTTTGGTCCTACAAAAGCAAACATGAGATGAGGAAAGGAAGATCCTCCCAAGCGTTACAGTAGGGTGCACTTGTTGAAAGGAAATTGTAAAGAAGAAACAAAGCAGCAAGTTCCTCCTCTGCTTTTTATGTCTTATTAAAAACACACCCCTGGATAATCTCTCATATCCTGCCTATTTAAAAAGGCGAGTTGGAACTGCCACCAGAGAAACTGAGGGCAATTGTTTCCAGTGTAAAGTCATTAGAACTCATAATGAGTCTCAGGCAGATGATTTCAATGTCCTTTCCTTTTCAAGTCGTCCTTCCTGGTCAACGGTAAGGACCTTGAAATTTTTCACACTGATTCTGCTCCAGAATAACTTGATAAAAAGCATGAGCTACCCTCCTGGATATGAAGTTCAATACAAGAATCCAATATCTAAACTATTCCACCCTGGAAAAATGACAATAATATTGACTGTATCTTCTGTGACCTAGGTTGACATTGAGCAAAATCCTGCACTTGATTGGATTTCTCTGTGGCATTGATCATGACTCACATGAGGCATACTATTGAGGTTTTCTGCTTCTAATTCAAGCGCTGCCTGAAGCACCAGCAGCTGATGTTGATGTGTTTATGTTGCCTTGCCATTTTTCTTCTGTCGGCTCCACTGACAATCAGCATAAGAATACTAGTGGTACTTGCGGCAGCAGAATGGTTTGAGCTCCCAACACGTGCAGTCAATTTGTTCATAAAGTGATCTAATAAAGTCTTTGTTACACAAATGACAGTTATGCTTGATGTGGATTATCTTATACACTGTTAGAAATAATGGTTCTTCCTGAAGGGCTGAGGTTCTACCTAGACCCACTTGCTTCTGAAGAACCCTGTTTTCAAAGAAAGGGTTCATCGAGGGTGCTTTGTAATACTAAGGGTTCCATTAGGAACCTTTTTCATCTGAAGAACCCGTTTTGGAAGAAAGAGTTCTTTAAGGATTGTTGAAAATCTTGACGAACTCTTTTACCAAGGGTTCTTTGTACCATAATTTTAAAGGGTTCTCTGTAGAAGCTCTTGAAAACTAAAACTCTTGAAATATAAAAAGGTGCTCAATGGAACCCCCTGTGTGAGTTCTAGATAAAACCAGTGAAATATATAATATATATAAGTTCTTGGCAGAACCCCGTGGTTGAGTTCTTGGAACTCTTGGAATATAAAAGGGTTCTCAGTAGAACTCCCTGATGGGGGTCTAGATAAAATGCCTGGAATACAAGCATTTATGGTAGAACTTCCTAGGTGGGTTCTTGTCATAGTATGCTTAGAAGGTGAAAAGATTCAAGATAGAACCCCCAGAGAGGGTTCTGGGTAGAACATTACACCATAAAGGATTCTGTAGAACCTCCCATAGGGGGTTTTGGGTGAAACCTTCCACAGATGGTTCAAGGTATAACCCTGTATGTTGGGTTCTTGGTCAAACTCTCAGCTTTACAAAATGTTCTCTCAGGAGCCTTTTGTGAACAAACCAAAGAACCCTTTATGGTTCTAGTTAGCACCTCTATTTCTACGAGTTTAGCAACAAAGGCGTTCCTTTGCAGTGCATTCACTCTTTCTCTTTTATTCTCCTTCTCCTAAAGTGATCCAAGGGCCGCAAATGTCGCCCATTAATTAAGGCAGAATGGGTTGTGGGAGAACTGCTGCCTGTTCACAAGCACCAGCAAAGAGGAAACAGTCCGTGTTAGATTGAATGTAATTGCCTTGGTTAGACACACCAAGAACCATATGAGAGGTTTCACTTCCCCTCTCCTCTTCTCCACACCAATAATGCCCCTCTGCTGCTCTGTGAGAAGATATTATATAGCCTAGTTATATTTAAGCACCTGCATTTTTGTGTCAGGATAATGGACCTTGGCATTGAGATGTATGAGGTGTATCTGATCCAAGTGGCTGGGCTGGTACAGAAAAAGCTGATGGAGCCTTGGATGGGACTGAGTGCCGGCTAGCTTGGCTGACAAAATTATAGCAGAGATAAAAATAAACAATCCCCTGCACAAGTGTTGGGGAATAATGAGCATAACCCCAATCAAAGTTAATGATGTCGTATTAAACAGCATTTATTGAGAGAGAGGGAGACAACAGCTGTGACATCTTGCATTCAGAGGAGAGATGGTAAACAAGATGTGGCGGTCGGTGGCATTTATAGGCTTGTGAGCAGATGATGGTGAGAGTGGGCGTGATGTTGGAGGGTCAATAAGACTCCAAGGGACGCTGAGATGAGATTGTAAAAGTTCTTCACAGTATTGGGCATACAAAGTTGTTTTGTACCCAGCCATAAGCCAGCAGGTGAAGGTATCCGTTTCCTGTCCAATGTCAATTATCAAGGGTAATTGAATTAAGAGCATCATTCATATTCTGTCTGAGCAGTTATGCCTCATGAAAAGTGAGCAATCAACACATTTACCAGGGCGTGACAATCTGTGTGCGTGTTGGGGAGTAAAGGATTAGGATACCCAAAAAAAAGTGTAAGGTAGAAAAAGTGCAATCAAATTAAAGCTACATTTAGTAAAAATAGGGATTATTAGCAGGGTTACAATTTTAAAAACACATTTTAAAATAAAGAACCATACTACCATGTGCAGAGCACACACAAAACAAAACTTATAATTTACCGTTATTTTGTAAAGTATGTAAAAATGTTTCGTAGAAGAACATCTAATTTAAAGCTACTACAAGGAATTTCCTTTTTTTGTTGATTTGGAGGCAACTGTGGACAAAGCCAAAAGTGTTTCCACCTTAATAACAACAAAATATAATGTCAAAAACAAAATCTCCTCCTGCAGCCTTTTAACTGTTTCAGTTACCAGTCACTGTAAGTTTGCCTGGAAAGATGATTTCAAGGAGAATCCAACCCTGTGGCAGTCATTAAAATTACTATATAGAAATAATATATAGCTGATCTTATTGCTGACAGTCTTGTTTGCTTATGTCAGGTCATATAGGGGCATCAGTATTAAAGTGAGCCTGTTTCATAACCAGTTAAAAACAAACAATTAATAAACCTCAAATAACCTAAATAAACTATTAACATTAGTCATTATATTAGGCTAATCAGTTTCACCATATCTGGTATTCAGGTAATCCAGTACGGAAATTAATCAGGTTACATTAATTTAATATTGTGAAGCTTGTATTAGATTACTGACTACATTTTTAACAGGTGATCAAATCAGTTCAGTTTCAAATCAGTTTTTAAAGTAACCCTCCAACCCTGTCTGTGTGCGTGTGTATATTTGTGCATGCAACCCACATGCTAAATGTAATATGTTACCAGTTTCATTGAGATTATGCAGAAAAAATTGCAAATGAATCTATCCCAGACCGGAGAATTTAAACCAGAGGGCCAGTGTTTATATTATTACATTTTTTGGACTAAGTATGACTAAATGCCTCTTAGTCAAATGGCGCCACTATGCTGTGAATGCACACCAGTTGTGTGTCCTGATCCCTGTTTCCCTAATCAGGCTGCTATGTCTGCACATCGCTATAGCAACTGGGGTGGCCTTTCCTTTGGGCCGACCAGATTTTGCACGGGTCACGGGGACCTGACGGGGACGAGAGGAAGGCCGGAGGACTGGGATGAGCAGTGGAGTTGATTTTGGCCCGAGCCACAGATTTCTGAGAGGAGTTGGACCTTTTCTGTTTCTCAGCTACACCTGGCCCAGGACACAGGAGATGAGGCCCCGGGCCAGCGATCTTGGCCCAAAACAAACAGGTGGCGCTGGATATTTTCTCGCTTGCTGGGCTGTCGCTCGCCATTGGCCAGAAGTAAGAATTTATTAAGGTGACTCAGCCACTCATAAACAGCTATTAGTAAGGGATTTTCTCCAGCTCAGATTCGGCTCGGGGCTTAGCGAGCTCGGGGGCCAAACGATGATGTGGCAAGAGGACAACTTTCCACCTATTACATCATTGTCGAGGCACTCTGTGATGACCCTCTAAGCAGGATGGTCCGAAATAACAAGGTCGAAAATAATATGGCTTCTTAGCACAGAACTCCTCTCAACCTTGCATCTTCGCTTCTTAGCCAGTCCCCGAGATTACGCCTTGGGGTCCAGTCCAAGGTCAGCCGCAAAAAATGCCTGACCAAGGAACAATCCAACAATTTAATGTCAGCAGTTCACATCTTTTCCTCTTAGTCCTCGACCTCAAAGTCGGAGAGAAACAGTGTGAATTTTGCTACATCTACAGTCTTGAGTTCTCCTCAGACATCAGGTTGAATTGTTTCCAATCCTGAAACACTGTACCTCTCCACCATATCCCATTACCTGTCAGTTTCTATTTCACTTTTTTGGATGAGAAGGCATATTATTTTCCACTTTAATGGCATGATCTCTCAACAGTGACTGTCAGCAGCATGGAACATGCTGTTCACTTTCACACTTTCGTCCTTGCTTTACTGGACAGAACAGTAACAGGCTCCATTGAGAAAATGTCGACGGAATAACTGTATAACTTGGTTTTACAGCTGTTTTCAACAGTCAGGAAAAAAGGAAAACATGGGAACGAATCGCTATTTTGTATTAAGTTTTCACTTAATGACTTAATGACTGACTTGTTGACTCATAAAAACAAAAAAATATTGGATTGCTGTGTATTGTTAAAATGTCCTCATTTCAATGTTTTTGTCTTGTTGATTCACACAGCTCTGCAATCGAAACTCTATTCTGACTCTGTCTAAATTAGCTGAGGATCAAACAGAGCAGTGTAAAAATGCGGGGAAAAAATCACCCAGTGTAGGTTATAGTAATCATTTTTATATTTATTTAAAATTATTTATTTATTTATGTTATTGTATTATTATTTTTATATTTTTTCAAATTTTTACTTTTTAAATGTGCATTCAAATTTAAATAAATAAATAATTTAATATGTATTGCAATTCTTAAGTGCTGCAATTCAATATTACACTTTATTGCCATTTTTGTTTGTTTGTCACTGGACCATGGGAAAAAGTTGTGTCATACACTTGTAGGGACTATATATTATGAGTCTTTTTTACCAAAAACAATGCACGTCACATCAGTCACTCAGCAGCATCATTGCTATACTGCATATTAAAGTGTTAAATAAAATACTTTTTTGAATAAATGCTATATTTAGCTGCTCCTGCTCAGCAAGCAAGTGGCAAAATGAATGAAAACTGCACACAGCACTCTGAATTAACATCCTTCACATAGGAAACTGAACTTGAAAACAGTCTTTCAAACCCCCAGATTTGCATATAAACATGGTAAATAAAATGTGCAGTAGAATGAATAGAAAACAAATAGATTTTGAAGTGAAGTGCTGCATCTAGCTGTTCCTGCTTAATAAAATAGATAATATAAATATATGCACTGCCCTGTCCTGGCATACAATGTCTTTTCCAAGTGGTCGCTGTATTTCCCATTGGGAATTTTGAATTTGATTTTTGACTGTTTGAGGTTGCTGTAGCTGGACAATGTGAAATCATCAGCTATTAGTTTGTTTCAAAAGGTCACAGGAAATATATGTCTGAAATAAGGAGCACATCATTTTACGTTAATCATGTGGAATAAAATGGATCTTACTGTATTGCTATATGTGATTGCAATGCTATTTTCTGTAAGCATGTCAGTGGGAAATCCCATTATGTGTTAGCATTGAGCTAACAAAGTAAGTGCTAGTTAGTTAATTTATACATAAATAACTTGATTCAGCAATCAAAAAATCAATTCAGGAATTCTGTCACTAAGTTAGCATTTTCATTTTCTAATTTTCATTTAAAGGACCAGTGTGTAGGATTTTATGGCATTTAGCAGTCATGTTGTAGATTGCAACCAACAGAATAATACTCGTCCCCCCTCAAACCTACAAACTAGACATTTAAGTTGTTTTCAGGCTAGTTTTTGTGTGCAGTCAAACCTGGCTGTGGGCAAAATTACCCACCATCTTCAATCTGACCCTGACTCTAAAAAGTAAACTGATAGAGACGGCAAAAATTTCATCATTTGATAATGATAAAAAACAAATGAATAAATGATAGTCACTACAAAATTTACTAGTTTTTTCTTTCAAGGTTTATTTGCGAGGTGCCAAAACACACATATTTGAATCACTAAGTGTTGTTGCTTCTTCTTTTTCTCTTTCTTTTATAATAACTGTTATGTTGCGTCTCATTTATTATTTAATTGTGTTTTCATTCCTGTGTCAAAACCTCACCTCATATTCACACCATTGCTGTCAGGGCTGCTGCAGCCTCGTTTCACTGTTCACGGAGCAAAATCATTGGAGCAACTATAGGGCTGACTGCTTTGCTCAAGGATACTGTGACAGTCTCTGTTGAGGACGGGAGGAGAGAGTTCACACACAACCTGTCAAGGTAGTCAGACTGGGCCACCGATAGGGGACAGCAGGGGGATTTGAACATTGGAGAGGTTGAGCCACCCCTTGTTTCTAGGCAACCATAGATGAACCCTGTGATGAAGAGAGACCTATGGAATAAGTGGTAAGCTCATTTATATGCGAAATGAAAGGATAATGGGATTTCGGGTCTGTGCTCTAGAAAGTTACAATATAAATCTAAACTGTTAGCATGAGATTAGCGCTAAATTTCTGGATGATACAACTTAGTTAAAATGGTCGGGGTGGGGTAATTTGAGTCAAAATGTAATTCTACATTGAATTCTGACATTTTATCACCAAAATGAACAGGCTACAAGAGAAATCTTTCAAGTCTTTAAGGAAAAAATTGAGTCAGAGCTTGCAGATCATGTAAATTTATCTGCAAAGTTTCATGGTCTGAAGTGTTATAACTTACAGTTGAGTTTGCATGATGAAATTATATTAATGTTCATGCAAGCTGGATCAGAGAGGAAAAAGCAGGTTAGTCTAAGTGTGCAAATTATTTATCAGAATTATTTTTATAGGAAATGCTCACCATCACCTTACGACTTAGCAAGCTCAACTTACCCGTCTTTGGGGGCAAGTTGAGCCAAGAGAAAGTCATATTTTTGAAAACGGTTTAGCTACAAAGTGATTATTCCCAGGGATGCATCACATCCTGAAATAAATGTAGGCCTACATATTTTAATTGGAGACATTACTGTCATGCCCTCACTTTAAAGACACCTTAAGTAATAACTGACTCAACTAACCCGTCTCTCTCTACACAGATTTTTCAGTCATAAATTTGCTTCATCTTTGCACCATCTCTGCAAATCTGGATGGCAAGAACAAGACTCGATAAATCCATTAATCCACTTTCATATAAACATGATCCCAATTTAATGCGTCATTTTGCTTTTGTTCAGCTAGATTTCCAGTTTGCAAACAGATGTGTCCCACTGATGCATGCATTGTTTATATGCAAACCAAGTGGCGGCATTGATTAACTCTTTTCCACAGCATGCCAGACCCTCTTACAAGTCACCACACAATGCTGGTACCAATACCTCTGTGTGGAGATGAATTTCTCTGTGGTGTGCACATGTTTCTGCTAAGAGTCAAAGCTGTGTCTGAGTACAGATTTAAGTTTGTTATTGGTTTGCTGACTCTAGAAAGAGCGCTCCTCCTACATTATAAGCAGTCCAAGCAGAACACACCAGAGGGAGAGGATTTCTGCTCTAAAAATCTGCTCCAGCTTTAACCAACACTGCTAATTAAGGGCCTTTAGTCCAAGCCCCAGCACTAGTGCCTCTCTATTCTACCACAGGGCCCCCAGGCTCAGTGGGCATCAGGGGGCCACTGAATAACTGTGTAGGGCAATGGAGCATACGGACTATGTCACATAGAGGGTCACTGTCTTTACCCAACTGAGCTGTGCCTCTTTATCGGCCCCCAACATCAGGGTCTGCTGGTCACACAAATTAAGGGGCAATTAAGGCAGTGAAACAGCACAGAGATCAAAGTAGACCGCTGGAGGAGAAGCCACTCTGGAGGGTTAAGCACTTCTATAAAGTCTGGCTTAATAGGAGCCTGACCAATGAAAACACATCATATTGTTCCCCATTTCTTCCACGTGAAACAAAGACAGGATTGTTTTGAAATGGGTTAGATACTGTTTAACCACTTACAGGAGTGAAGTGTGCCCAAAAAATGAGTACTGCAGTCTAAATAGTGAGTTGGAGCCATACTGTATATGAAATAGGTTGAATCCCTATTAAATACAGAATCTATGGATAAAGCAAAGTCTTCCCCCTGCTTCCTTCTCTCCAGACATGCAGAAGCTCAGGCACGCTGCAGGAAGACTGCAGGAGTGCAAGACGAGTGCAACATCATAAAAATGACAATAACAAGCAACAACGAGTCCTCCACTGTAAGTTCATCACCTGTTTATAAATGTCAGTTATCTGTCAATAAAAAAACTAAATCCATTATCCTGAAAACAAAACCCACTGCTACAAAAAAATGCACTCTGAAACTGGAATTCAGTGACTGCTTACCGTACTGCCTGCCAGACTCCATTAACATGTTGCTCAATTTAACCATGATAAGCATCTACTGCTTGAAAAATATTATTACTGATTTTTTACGACTCTTAAACAGAAACTCATTTGGCAAACATTCTGCATCAATTTGAAAACTAATTAGCGTGAAAGGGGCAAACTAAAACAGTTATTCCAGCCTGCATAGAAATTTCAAAGAGGACACTGCTGCTGTATTGTTGTTGTGTGTATGTGTGTATTAACAACCTAACATGTTTCCATAATCTCTGTTGGTGTATCAGGGTTATTTTATGATTTCCAGTGTTGGGCAAGTTACTCAGGAAGTGTAATAAGTTAAATTTTACTTATTACTCATTTGAAAAGTAATAATATTACTTGGTATCAAAATTAATCAGTTATATTGTTAATTATGTTACTATATTACTTTTGTACTTTACTGGCAGCCTTGCTGTGCTTCAAAGTTGAACTGCTGATCCAGTGAACTGTTAACACAAAGAGAGCTCTTGTTATTGCTGTCCAGATGTTGGCTCTGGTAGAAACAAAGTAGCCAAAAAAACCCAAAATCATGACATGGCTTCCACCTGTGGAAAGTATTCCTCCCTTTCCCTCGTCCTCCAGGCTTCGTTTATTTTCTTGGCTAACAGCTGATGTGACCTGCTCTGACCTGCTACACATACACGTCATCATAAGCGCCTACAGAGTTGCTGTAACTCAGAGTTACTTGGATTAGTATCTGTAATTAGATTACTGTATTGGAAATTGTAATTATAAAAATATGAAATATTTATGGGTAAAGTAATAATATTACATAGTATATTACTGAGTAATATATCACTGCCCAACACTGCAGATTTTTCCTTTAAGCTTGCTGTTGTTATTCTTTTACAAGATTCGCACATACAAAATGTTTTTTGTATTGGAGGAATGTGTAGTTCAATTCAGCGGGGAGATATCTCAATCTTTCAGCCTGTCAAAGATGAGAGATTAAAAAGAGAAAAGGTTGGATGGAATCAAGTCTGCAGAGAATTTCAACAGCTCTGAGCCATCATTGAGATTCCTGTATCTCTGCTAATTTCCATCAGCATGACAGAGAAAAGGAGGGGGAAAAAAAGGAACAACAAACAACAGCTTTCATCATCCCTCACTTTTGTTTCCCTGCTTTTTGCATGGTGGTAACTCAATGCCAATCTCAGACCAGTCAAACAATTTCTTCAATGAAATGAGCTTCATGGATTAAAATGTAATTTGCTACAGTTAATGAAAATGCGTTCTGTATAAACACAGGAGTGCTTATTGAGTTGGGGTTTGGGAGGTGGGGGCTGGCTTTAAACAATGAGAACCAACAGGTCTTTTGTAGAGAGGCTGTCTGATGTTTGCAGATGGGCCCTGCTGCTCTTGGGAGAAATGAGATAGCGTTGGCTAATTTAATTTCGATACGCGTGTAACAGTATCTGCCTGGGTGCATGTGGCCTTGTTTACTGTGTGTGCAAAGATGCATTTTAAAGACCCAGGCGCGTGTGTGTGTGTATTTGTGCGTATGTGTTTGTGTCCATGCATGTGTGATTCCTCACACGTGTGCTTCAGAAACTTGGTAATATTTCATGTCTCTGTTCTATTCTTAGACGGGCTTCCACCTGTCCTGCCAACGCCTCCCGAGAAACAGACACAAACCAAACACTGTTAATCAGGGGCTGATTATGAACTATATTAAGTCGTTACTTTGAAAAGGGTTTCTTCTCCATAGTGAAAAGACAAACAACTGTATCGGTCTTAATTGTGACAGAAAATTAAAGTTTTAGTTTTAGTCATATCTGAAGATTTTAATGGTCTCAATCTACAGTAGATTTAGTCACCTAAAATCAACTTAATGGGTTTAGTTTAGTGCAATGCATTATTTAAAAGTCTCCAAACTCATACTTTTTCAGACATCTGTAAACATCTATTAACCTGCTATTAATACACAGCTTTGATACATAATCTATCCTGATTGATTTATTACATCATTCTGAGGTCTTTTATTCCTCAATAGTAGACTGTTGCTATGACAAACAGACCTTTGTTATGCACATAGTTCTGATCAGAATTTTACATTTAAGTAAGTAGCTATGTAATGAATAGGATAAAGTGCAGTGAGCAGGTTATTATTGTGAAATTAACCCCTTCAGTGTGAATCAAGACCCCTGTGCTTCACGTTGGGGTCCTGCACCACCCTGTTAGGTTTATTTTACAGCAATCATCTGCTCGCTGTACATTATTCCTTACTTAACATTAAAACTACTACAAGGAACTTTCATATTATGTGGATTTGGAGGCTCCTGCTCTCTCACATCGTATGTCTAAATTAAGTACACTACATTTCTTCAAACGTGCATTCTGTTTTTTGCTATATATTTGTTTTATACATATGAGGGCAAAGTGGTGCTCCAAATTTATTGAGTCACATATTAATATATTATGTATTATAGACCTGCCCTGCACAATGCCCATATATCACTTTCTGAATAGTTCCAAATCTACAAACTTTGATTCTACCAAGGCCATTTCCACTGAAACATAACTCCAGCAACGCACTCACTTTTTATTTGCCTGGGGCATTATGTTCACTATGAGCACGGTTATGCTCCCCAAATTTACGGTGGAGTCAGTGTGCCGTTTTTACTAGACCTTCTGTTTGGCACTACAGAGCCACTGTAGTTTAGAAGCGACATGAAGCTAATGCTAGTAGCCCCATGCTAATAAACTATGAAATATCATAAAAGGCACCAAAAACAAGGCCAAAAATAACTGTGCAACATTTTTATATAATTTTTTATTAACTGATAATAGATTTCTTCATAGTTTTTGACATCATAAAGTATTTCTTATTTAGTTATCATTTCGTTTTTGGCAGCAAAAAAATGTTGATGAAAACTATGATGTAAATTATTATTCAGTGAAATTAAAACTGCCGTGTATGTGGCACGCTCAGAAGTGCAGCAGTTTGCTCGACAGCCACACCTGTCTTGTTAGGATTCTATACATAACCACATTTTTCAGCATGCCATGTTACTTAGAAATATGCCAAAATCGTCCTGTGACTTCTGTCTATGACACCCAGAGAGCATATGCTGATATATGTGTATCTCACTCAGCAGATTCACCCTCGGAGAAAGTATATCCCTCGAGAATGTGTGTATATATAGGAATGTGTGCTGTGTGGGTACATTTGTCTGTCCACGAAACACATTTGTCTTGAGGTGAATATGTTCTTGTTGGAGTTAGTGTTTTGGGTGAACTCACAGAGATTTGCATGCTTTTCAGTTTTTCCCATAGACCCCAGCAGCACATCGGCATTAATTTGTACACAACATACGCTCATTAGGCCTGCTCTGTTATGTGGGAGCAATGTAACAGGGTAAGGGTTAGGTTATATCCACTGAGAGGCTGTGTGAGTGTGACTGTTTGTGTGTTGGGGGTTTGCCGGGAATGTTGTTGGCTCTGTGTGCGCAAATCTATCTGTCTGAAAGCATCTGTCTGTCTGAATGTCTCCTCGCGTGTGTGCGAACATGCGTATGCGTGTCTGTGAAGAAGCAACTTGTGGCGCGTCTCGTCTTCCTGGCGCGGGGAGGGTTTCGGCTGCAGGGTGGAATGCACTCTAAAAGTCCTCCGAATAATTTGTTATATGGAAAAAATGATGAGCAAAAGCCTTTACCAATTCTTCCATATGAAATCTCTAGACCGCAGCACACACTCAGTTTTCTTTAATGCCTACTGACATGCTACAAGAATGGACAGAATGAGCAGAGCACATTATGATAATGGCAAAACTTAATTAAACTGATCAGGCTAGATCATAAACAGTTTGGATTATTTTTTGGATAAGCAGATTTGTATGGAGTACTAAAAAAATCAATTTCTGTTTAAGTATACACTATATTTAAAATATTTTTGTGGCCTTACTTTGCCATCAAAAAATCTCTTCTGGTGAGAAATTGCTGTTATATAAACCAAACATCACTCTCTACGAACCAACCAAACTTTGTGTTATTGCATGACTTTGTATTTTAAAGGATAGTTTGGATTCACCAAAGTCACACAATAACACAAACAGAATAACAGATTGATGCAGCTGTAGACTGCTACTACTAACTTTGCCGACAGATTTTGATTGATTTGGAGAAAGCGATATTTGGCCAATTATATAGCAGTGTTTTTCCATCAGAAAAGACTGTCTGATGGCAAAGTAAAATGGTAAAAATATTCTTAAATGGTGTTCACCTAAACTTATTGATTTGTTTTAGGTGGGCCTTTTTTAAGAGGCGAAAATACTGTTGGTTGCTGATCCTGTCTGTAGCAGTTAAATGCTTAGCCTCTCCTACAACCCTACATCAAATAATCCAAACTATCCCTTTAAAATATTACCCTGCTCTTCCACATTTCCCACGAACAAATGAAAAAAACATATCAGATTAATTTGAAATTCAAAATCCAAATAGTTAATTCAAGTGCAGTGGTGAAAAGAAGCACATTAGAGAACCTCGCTTTGAGGCTCTTAACTGGTTACGGATAAGGAAATTGATTCCTTTGGCTAGGTCAATCCTTTAGCCTCCTAGTGATACTTTATTGATTGGAATTTGACCACAACTCTGTGCCTTGAACATAAATTAACAGCCGCTGACGTGCAAACCCAGTCCTGCATTAGGGGGGACTTGACACATGCTAAGTAATGACAGGTCCTCAGCAGCCATCTTGAGATTCATAACACCAGACACCAACATATTAAATATTCAAGTGGCAGAGGGGGGATGAAAGGTTTCTAAGTGTTACCACTTTGGTCTTCGTATTGACTTATTGCCTGCTTAATGCTCAAACCTGTGCTCAGTGTTTGACAACGTCAGTGTGAGGGGAAAATCTGATAAGCTGGCCACTCAGAACAAGAAATACAATCTCCCTCTCTACATTTGGACCCCCATTAAAATTTGAGCAGGGCAATCAATAAGGAAAACAGATGTGTGAATTAAGTTATAAACAGCATGGGCATCCTGACTGTACACAGTCATGCCATCGTAACACCCAGACTTCTTTTGATCTAAACCCAACGTAGTGTCTGACCGTTGGGGAATGGGCTGGGAGGTGGGGGTTCGCCGCCTGTGGTTTCCCCGTAGAGGGATGCTGACACGAACAGCGCTGTCTGGATGCAGGGCTTAAAATAAAGCCGTTAATAAAGACCTCTGTGGTGAGGGATTGCTGAGGTTGAGTTGGAGGAAAGGTGGCGAGGGACCTGGCTGTCCCCAGGGGTCGGTGTTTCAGGGCAAGCTACCAAAGAGGTGCTTGTTACAGGAAGGCAAACGCGTCACAGACAGCAAGAAGATCCACACATATGCACCTCACCCCCCACCCTAACATTACATCGGCATCACAGGCCTATCCATCTTATTGACAGGTCGGTGGCGTCAAGTGCCAAGTGCCAAGGGGTGTGACATTGCCGACACAGGAGTGTGCCCTACACACACACATACACACATTATTGGAGCCTCAAGATGACCCCCCCCAGCTCACATCTGGAGGGGGGGGCAACTTGATCTCTGTCCACTGCTTGGGGGGTCGTAGCAGGAAGGACGAGCGGGGGCCCTTTCACTTAAGCTGATCCCTTCCATGCAACCCTGTGGCACTTACATATGAGGTCAAGATCGTAAAACCTCAGAATGTACAGTTGCTGGGGTTGCAGGGGATCTGCGGGGCCCCTGATTGCATGAGCGAGGGGGGGTGAGGGGTTAAGTTGAAACCTATTTGTATCCATTGGTGTGTCGACATGTTTTGGTGTTTGTGTTGCATGCTTTTACTGTCTGTGTCACAGCTTGTCCCATAATATGGGAGCAGGGTTAGAGCGGGGGTGACCCAGGCTCTCTGACGTAGCTTGCTGTGAATGTAACCTCTATTGTCCCTGTGCACTTTGAGAAAAATACTTGCAATTTTTCACTGTGAGAATTTGTGTAAACATTAATGTGTGTGGGTGGTGGCGGCGACGAGCAGGAGGTCCAGGGGCAGCTGAGACTTTGCCCAATCTCAGCTGACCATATCTCCCCCATTCATCCCTGTCATGCGGATGGTGTTGCATGCATGTGTGACTGTTTGACTTTCCTCTGTAATGAAAATTCCACATGTGGCACATCAGACATGGTTGATGTTAGCTGTCGTCACTACTCACAGCTCATCCCGGTCTGAGGGGCTACTCAGATTGCACACTCACAAACACACACAAACACACATACACAAAGCCCCCGCAGAGAAAAGAAACGACAAATGTTTCTCCACTCGCCTGTCTCTGGGGAGACACAGTGACAGGCTGAACTGTTTAAGCCAGCACTTTCAAACCCCTCAGAGACAATGGCAACTTTTCATGGCGCTTCTTTCCCTCAACAGTGGCGGACTCAGGCTGTCTGAGGGGCAGGGGCGAAAATACTTGTATGCGGTGGGACACCAGTATAGCGAAAGTCATGATGCACAGCCACTGCATCTTTTTTTTTTTTCTTTTTCACGGGAAGGCATCCTAGAGGGCACTTTATCATGTTTTGTTCACTTGACAGGCACCCTAAAGGGCACATCACTGCATTTTTTTCACTGAAAGGGAACACTAGAGGGCACCATTTTGTCCACTTGAAGTGTACCACAGAGGGCACGTGAATGCATTTTTCCCACTGTAAGGGCACCCTAGAAGACACTTTACTACATTTTGTCCACTCAAAAGGCACCTTAGACAACACTTCAACACATTTTGTCTGCTAGAAGGGAACTCTAGAGGGCTCCTTATCATGTTTTATCTACTGACAGGCATCCAAGAGAACACTTTCCCAGTGTTTTTTCCAAAAATGGGGGTAACCCCGCCTGAGTCCACCAGTGTCACTCAACCATTAAAAGCCACCCACAAACTTATGCAAACATGTTTCAAGCTATTGTCCCCCGGATATATAATGAAGTTAGCACAATGCCTGCTTTTATCCTCAAAGGTATTACTTTTAAAGACACTAGCAAGTCGTGTAGTTGTGGGAAGCGCCATCCAAACACTTTTTCAGAAACAATTTCAGAGACGTCAAAATGTGTTTGTCGATATTGCTTCGTTAATGGGTAATCAATGAGGCGGCAAGGGGATCACTTCACTGCTAGACGCATTCCATTGAGCTACAAATCGACCAAAGCAAATAACCAACAAGTGCATGCCAAAAAAACTGTCTTGTCATTGAATGTGAGTGTGAATTTTCTGACACAATGTGAACCGCTGTTCTGCAGAGCAGCTTCGAAAATTGCTTTGTGTTTTGGTATTCATCTCCTCTTACTTCCACTCTTTTCCTTTCCCCTCGCTCGCTTTCTCTCTGTATGCTGTTGGCAGAAGATGGTGATGACGGGATGGGATGGATCTTTAATAGATTTGTCTCGGGCAGCACAATGGGAGGAGGGATCGTTGTTAACATTATAACGTATCGATCGCTTCGACTCCATTTCCCAAGGCCCTGTCAGACAGGAGCCATTACTCACAGCAGTCAACCCCACCACCACACATACACACACACGTCCCCCTTCTCATGGCAGGCTGTGACAGTGCCTGTCTACACCATTTCACTATGTCCATGTCTTATGACCCCTTTAACCCTCCTTGTATCCTGCTTCTCTACAAGGTAGTCTTTCATTTACCTCATCTGCATGAGGACATTATTCCTGCTTGAGTGGATGTACAGTTTGCATCCAGCTAAGAAGATTGTAGTTGCTTTGTTCATGCTTATCTATGTGTATGGTGGTCATACTCAGGGGCCCAGCATACCTGTAGATCATTGAATGTATAGGCTAAAAATTTATTGGGAAAGACTACTTTAATAATTAATAACTGCACAGAGCACTCACCACATGCCTACTCCCATGTCAGTAAAAGAACAAAAAAACTGAATTTTGTTTATGTAAATGATAGCTGTGATTGGTTAATATGGGCTTATTTACAGAAAAGTCAGTCTTCTGCCCTCCCTATGAAAGTGGGAGCACAGCTACGCCCCAAGCTAAACACACTTCCAATAAAGGCTGATGACAGCAGGTCACCTTTGAAGTTCTTACTGGAGGCATTTGCGAAACTGTGAAAACAGTATTGGAAAACAAATTCAGTGATGGTGATTACAAATCAGAAAAAGATGGGATATCATAAACAAGGTTTAGACCAAAGGTAGTATAAAAATGAATTGCAGGGTATCAAGGGAACTGGATTCACTCTTGCTGTACCATTAGTCACATTGTCCTTCACACCAGAAAGACACAAATTTTCACCAAGACCAAATTAAAGGCTCTGTATTGGGGATATCGGTGCTTAACCACCAGGGATATTTTTGACTGGTTATCCATGTCGGTCTATGGGTTCATTTTTGTTTCCACTAATAGCTTTGCTATCTAGCAGTCTGGATAAAAACAATCCATGCTAAACAAAACTGGGTGTGGGAACATTTCCTCCCAAGAGGCAGTGAAGTCAGATACTACTATAATATTACTCTTAAGTTAAGTAGTAGTGCTAGTACTATACTGTGTCATGGGGTGGGCAATTGTTTTTTACAGGAGGCCGCATGAGAAATTGATCAGGCTGCTATGGGCAGACACAAATGTGATATAAGGTTCTAATGATGGTCAGATCTGTAATAATGAAATAGTCAGAGGTCTTCTATATAGGGCACACTGGCACGTAGACGTCTGTGAGCTAAGACCTGGCCAGCACAGTTGTTTATGTTGGCAGCATCCAAAGCTTGAAGTTTTACAGTATGCTATGCATGCCATATGTATGATGCAATAATAGTAGCGGCAACAGTAAGAGAAGAACAATGTAGACAACATGTACAGCACTGAGTAAATAAAGTTGTAGTTCAATATAAAAGTTATAGTCAATGACCAGAATAAATATTTAACAATAAGAAAAATTATACTGACTGTCTTTCTGACATTTTAATTGTAATATTTCCAAGTGTCCATCATGGCCTTGTGCGCCTCATGGAACTTTTCAGTAGGTTTGATCCAGCTCCTGGGCCATATTTTACCCAGGTCAGCTTAAGAACAAGCACCCGGTTACCATGTCTGAGGATAGCTCGCAGCCAAAGATCATGTTGCTGCTAGCAGTGGGGGACTGGCCATCAGCCAGTGCGTGAAGGATTCGTGAATGTGAAGGATTCAAAAAGCTAGTTCTGTACTTTAAGCCAAAGTAGCCTACAGAGACTAAATGCATCACAAAACACTCTGAGGAGAAGGATGAGCTAAAAGTCAAGCTAGCCAGCGTGGGCAAGCTAGCTCTGACCATCGACTACTGGACAGCTCTCACAAACAAAAGACAGCACAACATCTGTCACTTCATCAGTGCTGACTGGGAGGTTTTGTACAGTGTGCTTCTCACTCATAGCCTCTCCATCTGGCATGTGTCAGACAAACTCAGCTGACTAGTGTGGTGAGTCAGTGGAGTGCTGGACTTAAAGGAAAGTGACTGTTGTTTTTCATATCATGTTGAGTTTTCTTCTTAAAAATGAAACATTTCATTTCTGGTTAGTGGCTCAATTAGGCTAACACAAGTAAAATTAACTGAAACTGACATCCCTACTCCATATATCTAAACACAGACTCCACAAGAAGTAAAACAAGTAAACATAAACAGTTAGCCCAACAATAACTGTAAATCAGTTACTTAGACTGTTGTATTAGCAGCATGCAAGTCAAAAAACAGTGACAACCTACAGTTAATACAACAAAAAGAGCATTTAGGGAGTAGCTGTAAGACTTGTCAGTTTTCTACAACTACAGACTCTCCTTTTTAAAATTTGATTTTTCAACATTTTTCTGGTTTTACTCTAACCATGGCAACTATACCCGTGCCACAAGTGTCTGCAGTGTGTTTGCAAGGACAAAGAGGGATGTGTCATTACACACAGAGCTACATGAATGAGTCTGTTTGAGCCACTTTGTATTTCTTATACCTGTTTCCATTACATTCAGTGTTTGTTCATAGACACTGATGGCACTCCATTGCAACATGGAGCAGGTGGAAGAAAGGCTAGTTGCTCCTTCCTAATAACGCTCGACCAATTAGCTCTTCCTCATTTCGCAAAGCAATTTCCATTACAAGCGTTCTCATTACTGCCATCGTTACTGCTGTGCACTGAGAAAGTGAAAGTGAGAGAATATAAAAGCAGTTACTTAGCATGCAAAACACAACCCTGCCATCTTGTCAGTGGCTGAAACCGATACAGAGTTGCCACTGGAAGTATGTATAACAACTACATCAACTTCCTGATGAAGAAGTATAATTCAGTTCTGAGTGTTCTGAGCATGGTCTACCAGTGAAGGGCAGATTTGTGAGTAGTAGGAACAGACAGAGTTGTCTTTCTGGGCTGCAGATGTCTTTCAGCTGTACAAGCTGCAAGGGATGGAACTGACAGGCTTGAAACGTCCAAAGACAATGTGCTTCAGAGGGACTGTCCAAGCCAATATTCAGGGCAATGGATCTTCCTGGAAGTTAATGAGTTGCGATTGTTAGCCGGCTACAGGCCTGACCTTGTTTAAAGGCCAAGATGTGTGAGTGAATGTGTGTATCAGAAACAGAAACACACTTTTTAACTGTGAGCAAACGTTTATTTCTTCTTAACATTAAAACGACATGCCTGTTCTCACGCGCCACAGACTCAAAGACTTCAAATCCCAGCTCTGTGTCCCATTGTTCCCATCGCCTTCCAGAAAAATAGAAGCCACCTAGCAACCAGCAGTGGATCCATCACGATTGGCGAATCCAATTGCCTTGGCCTTCTCTGTCCCTGCCCATTTGATGACCTGCTGAAGATTGATGAGCAGAGCACCCCAGGGTCAGAGAAGATACCTTCTTTGCCCCACCACCATGACGGTGAAAACTCGCCTATGATCTTCAGGCTGAAATCTGTCCTCTTTTTTTCTCCCGATTCCCCTTGTTGAATGATGGTATGGAAAATGGAGAGTGAGGCCTGATACTTAAATATCAATTTCCCGGACGGTCACGCATCACCTACAGGTTATCTGTCTCCTGTGTTATTCTTCTGAGACTTGATTTACTCCAGGCACCTACATTTCATAGGCCTGCTGTTTGTGAAATTTTAGTTTTGAATTTCTCTTTAGGTTACTGCTGAGTAACCTTCTTCTTGTTTACCTAAAAACTACTTTAAAGGCTTAATTATTTTCTTACCGCCTCACATTTGCTGTTAATGGACTCATTAAGCACACTTTTCAACACGTTGAAAAGCCATTGCCAGCTGGACTTTTGAAGTCACTCGCAGCTTTGTGAATTTCCTCCTCTCAGCTGAATTACTGAATGCTCAGTCAAACTTACGGTCCATTGTCAATGTGCTGCATCATAGTGTACACACAGTTAACTTTTGTCTGCTTAATTACCCCTTGAACACGCTGTATGGCAGCTGGGCCTCACTCTTTGTAATGTGGGTTGGTCCATTCCTTAACGCATGAAGCTTCATGTCAAGTTTCACATTTACATATAAAAAGACAATGTGAATAATGAAAAGCCTTATGAAGAGTCATACTTCAAACAGTATTTACAAGTTGTGATGCTTTATAATGACAAAAGGTGCCACAGATCTTTGCTAATTAGAGACCTCAGGTGTTTTTTGAACAGTCATAAGTAGATGTTGATTGTAGTGATGCAGGTAGATTGTTTGAAAGATGGTCCTCTGTATTTCAATGTGTATTGATTAGGGGAAGTCTGACAATATGGAAGATGAAAGTCCTTAGTGTCTTGTATAATTTGAGAGAATGTCATAAAAGTTTTTTAACCTAGAGGGTGTGAGCATAAATGTGAGTATTTGGATCCCCAGTACAAGTTTACAGCTCTTTGAGAGGTGACTGGGGCCCCCAGTAAGTGAGGAGTAGCGCACGTAGCAATCCCTTGCTCGCATCCCAATTTGGAGATAATTAAAGGCAATGAAAAAGGAAACACTTTCTCTGCTGTTGAAAAAGCACCCACTCTCCCAGGACATGTTCTGGTGCACATCTTTTGTGGAGCGAGGTCCACAAAAGATGTGCACAAAAGGCTGAATGAGTGACTGCGCAGCAGGGTCTGAATACTGACTGCAGGATGGCCCACTGAACAAATCGCTGAACGCACATTGAAAAAGGTTTCTGGAACCCCCCACGGAGCGCACACTGAGTTGAAAACCAATAAAATCATCTTATGAAGGAGTCATGGCCCAATGAAACAGCTGATTCAAACAAGCATGACATTGGTATTACTGTGACTATACCTGCTGCCTGGATAACACAAAAACAAACACAATATTGCACAAAATGTGACTTCAGCAGTAGTTTGATGTGGCCTCCCTACTAAGTCATGGATTCATGCACTCAATAGCACAAAACAGCGCTAATAAGTAAGTTGGTAAACTAGATCAGTAGTTTTCAAACTGGGGACTGGGGACCAACAGGGGTTCTTGAGTGGGTTGTAGGAAGTCCCCATAAAAAGGATAAATAGAGAATTTTAACTTATCACATTTTTTGGAAGGTGGTATAACATGGGAAGAAATAAGGTTGGCTGTTTTTATTGATTGTTATTAACAGTGATCCTACTTTGATCACTGATAGACAAGTAAGTATTATCTTCAAACTTCAAAAAAATAAATAAATAAAAGACAAAATCCTCTCAAATTTGGGGTCTGTGGACTAACAAGCACCTATTGTGGGGCTTCTTGACATAAAAAAAAAGTTTGGGAACCCCTGAGCTCAATAAATATATGCCTTTATTTTGTAAAAAGAAAATTCAATGATAAAGTTAATTTTTAATTAAAAAAGGGAAGTGCAAATAAGTGGTACTGAGGAAGACCATGAGATGTAGTTGATATTTTCCAGAGTAAACTAGACTGGGTTTCATGTCTCATGTGAAACAAAATGTCATGAAAAGTTGTAGGGCACATAACATCATGGGACTTCCATCTTGTGACTCACTTCATAATGTACTTATTATAACCCCAAACAAGGTCTTGCCCTAAACCTAAACAAATAGTTTTTATGCCTAAACCTACCCAAAGCTTTAAGTATTGTGATAAGGCTTTCTGACCGCGTCTTATACAGCTGCTAAAGGGTACCCTGTGCTTCAATATCAGACAGGGGGCAGTGATAAATTGTCAGTATGTGACGAGTTGGGATGAGAGCAGTCTGGGGCAACCGTAGAAACATGGCGACCTCCATTGAAGAGGGCTGGCGCATTCTGTAGATATAAACGGCTTATTCCAAGCAAATGAAAACAAAAGTCTTATTTTCAAGTGATTACACACTAATGAAAACATACTTATGAATATTATATTCCATTCCTACCATATTCTGACAATAAAACCCTGTAAATCTTACACAGTAGACCTTTAATGAAGTGATTTACGTGTGCTGTCTTACAGGTCGACTAAAACATCATAAACAAACAGTAATTTAGTACCATCCTGAACGCTTTAGAAGACCGTGTAAGCTTCTATTCTGTCAGTGGCTGAATATTTTAGTTCCCTCTGGCATCGTAATTCAACACAGCATCTAATTTTCACCTGTTCCAAGGTGATTCATCACACTTTCCCGCATTCCCTCGTTTGATTATGCCAACAATATGCCCTGTCTGCCTTTAGGAGCATCTGGCAAGAGGAAACAGACAGAGACACAGACTTACCAAGCAATTACAGGATCTCAACATTCTCACATTGACTATGTTTCTCTTACATTTCTCCTGCCCACTCTGTCTGCAACCTAACTTTGTCTCCAACTCCTCTTCTCCTCTCACTCTTATTTTCTCATTATTGTTCTTGCTTATCTGTTTCTTTTTCAGCTCTATCGCTTATCGCCATGTGCTCAGATTTTTCTGTATGTCCCAAGTTTTTCTTTGCCTCCCTGTCTCCTCTTGTCGTCCTACATTCTGTCTACTCCACTTTGTCAAACTATCACCATCACCAGCCCTGGTCTTCCAGAGGGGGCTAGACTGCTGTCCTTGAACTGCAGGGGGGTCAAGAAACTAATTTGTTGTCTGATTTCGAAGCTACCCAGCCCAGTCAGTGGCCCTGACCCTGCGCGAGCCGTGGTGAATTTTAATCACCGGTGAAGTTGGAGTTGGGTAATCATGCTAGGGTTGTCCATACCTGAAGGACAATCTGTGACAGCAGTCACCGCCAGCAGAACCAGTCCTGACTGCAATCGTGAGGACAATTTGTCTGTGTGTGTGTGTGTGTGTGGGGTGAATTGGAATCAGGCACATGTTTTTGGTAGCATCACAGCAGAGACATATTGACAGCATACAGAGATTCACACTGCATAATGACACATCGTGCAACAAGAACTCACACATGGTGGAAACTGACACTCGTGGTGCAGTGTCCATGTCACTCTACATGTGTTAGAAAAACAGAGTGACGGAGAAAGAGATGAGGAGATTTACAGATTAGTAGGTGTTAGTGTGCGACAGCCCTCAGGCAGAAGGGAATGAAACAGAGAAACCTGTATTATTCTCATATTTGCAGAAGCACACGGGTTTATGGATATTAGCTAAGCAGACATATGTGAATCAATGTGAGCTTATTTAAGCCAAGAGGGACATCTTTTTCTGAAAAAAAGACTTAATTAAAGGGGTAGTTCAGATTATTTGAAGTGGTGTTGTATGAAGTACTTACTGACCGTGTATGACCCACAGTAGATGGCAGTTGACACACCAACTGTTTGGAGAACTAAAGAGCACATAAGTGCACCGCTGTTGACAGGGTCACCAGAAACACATATTTTAGCCATTAAAAATAGGTCCATATTTTAAAAAATCAGTATCAGTTTAAGTGTATACTATATTTAGAATATTTTCACTGGTTTACTTTGCCATCATAAGCCTTTTTTTGAGTTTGTTTGTCTGACTTCAGGGGAATCCAAACTATTTTGCCTGTGGAGTTTGGTTGGTTTGGAGAGACTGATATAATTGCGTTTTTTTAGGTATTTAGATAAAGCGGTAAAAATTATTTTGAATATAGTGTACACTTTAACTGATGTTAGTATTGATACTAGACTTCTATATAATTTTTGTAAGGATGTGTCGGATGTCAACTAAGTAGATAATACACTGATTATGCATAAGTAGCCCACCTCATACAACCCCACTTCAAATACTATCTCTTTCAGTGATTTGTAGGCTATTTATTTTGCATATATTGGTTTATACTTAAAGTAATAGTCTGATGTCCTTGGAAATACTCATTCGTAGAGTTTGTTAAGAAAATCGATGCAACTGTCTGTCTATAAAAAATTTAAACTACTGCAGACCTTGGACTCTTAAGCTAGAAGTTTCCTTCTGTTTCTAAGCTAACCTAACCAACTGCTGGCTGTAGCTTCATATTTAGCAGAAAGAAACATGGCTGGCTAGTACAGCTCACATCAGTGGTGAACTTAATGCTAAATGACTTTGACTTTCACTCTTTGCTTAAAGATTTACTCCCTGATTTTGTATAGCACCAGTGGCGCTATAAATTACCAAACCAAGTGAGATTTGCCACACTGCAAAGTTCCCTCTCAGCTCACTATTAATGTCTTGAAACTCAACACAGTAAGCTGGGGACACACACATAGAACATCTGATTTGATGACATAGGAAGTAGCTTGCTCCAAAGACACATTAGGCACCCAGAATATGCTGTCTTCCACAATTTGGAAGAAGAAATATTCCTGTGATGAGACAGGAGACACATGGTCATAGGAAGTAAATAATTTGGTTTTGCACTGCAGGGCCACAGGGCTTTTTAAGTTGGAAAAAAAAAGATTTTATAATCAATGCAGGGATTTACACAAAGTCAGTAATGACAGACTAACATTGGAATAATAAATTCCAGAGTTAATTTTGGTTGTTGTGAACACTGTGGCTTCTGAGTTTTGACGTAGCCATTTCTCAGTGTGGAACAAGCCCAAAAACCGTACATCAGACATGTCAAATCCTGGATTTGATTTTAAGATGGAAGTATGCTGTTTTGGATCTTGCCTTCTGTTGACTTTTATAAGTGAGGTTTGGTTCAAAGATTTTGGAATGATTCCCTCTGGCGTTACTCTAAGCGCAGACATTTTGTGAGAAGAAATAAGAAAACAGCCAAGGAACATAAAATTCTGATGCATGTAAGTATAAAATCTTCAAAAATTAGACAGTGATATTTACAGTAGGGCCATGTATTACTTCATTCACTTGCATTTGTTTTAGCTTATGCGCTTATACTCGGTTCCTTTTTTAATTTTATTATGGCTAAGTAAGCTGTGATCAAGGGCTTCAGTCACTTGATATGAAGTACTTAAACACTGTGAATCCAAAATAAGCAATAGTTTCCATACTTGTCTTTTCCCCATGTGACAGATTGCCGCTTGATCCACTAAATGATCCCTTATATTCTGCTCCTGAGGTCCCACAGACCTCTCCACTCTTTCTCCCCTTCTATCCATCCGGTCCTCCCTCCTTCCCCCAAACACTCAGCATAGGGGTTGTGCTTGACTGAAGCATTATAATAGCTCAAGGAAATGGCCCTTCTTGAGAAACTTTCAGGGAGCTGTCAAGGGGAGAAGATTAATGCCTGGCCAGGCTCTCCAGGGGACTGGGACACCCCCCCTTCCTCACCATTTCTCTCTTCCTTACCCATTTCTTTCACCCCCGCCTCTCCTCCCCTCTCATCATCAGCACACAGCCAACAATGGCATGTCCCACACAAACGAAAGATTTGGTTAGGGAATTGCTCTAAACGCCATGCACAAGCTCATTTAGTTCAGTCTCACTTTACTGATAGATTGTTGGTATTTTGTTATTCTGTCAAAGGACAGCAAAGTGCTTTGAAATCATTGCTCATTATCTCTTCCTGGATGTTTTTATATCACTCAGGTTGACATGGTGAAGCATGTGAACATTCAGCTGGCTGTCATTTTACAATCACACTCACTTTAATCTTTTAAAGGACAGGAATTTGTCTAAGAGGCATGTGCCCAAATCTTTCTGCAGGAAAAAAACAATCTGCTCCATAGTCTCCTCTTCAACTTTCAGAAATAACAAAGCTGAAAGCATAGAAACATTCAATTAGCTATCAGGGAGTGACATCAATCTCCTCACACGTTTGCCCACATTCGTCTACCACTGGCTCCTTCTCTGCCTGTCATCAAAACTGCACTTCCTGCTGTTGACACTCCTGACATGGAGGCCTGTTCTCTCTCCAGGACGTTCTTCCTCTCTGTTTCCTCTCGTTTCATCTCTCCACTTCGTCGTCTGTCTCTTTCTCCATCCAAACCCTCACTCTTGCTGTCTCTCATCATTTTCTCTACATCCTACAATTGATGTACTTGACACAGAGGTCTGCACTCCCTCTCTGTCTCCCTCTCTGTCCGTCTGCCTACAGACTCTCACTCTGTCTCTCATCATGTCTCCACCTTTTGAAATAGATGCACTTGGCATGTTGATCCGATCTGTTTGTGATGTGGCCCGTTTAAACCTCTTTTCCATACACATACGCTGGCTTGGCTCGGTTTGAATCAGTGAGTCAGCCCAGTACAGCAGGGATCTGCATCTCCAGCTCCATCTCTGTTACAAGGTATGTCTTTTAACCGAGGACCCGCTTGCTTTGTGTCAAACTGCTGTAAAATGGTGGATAAACACATTTCATGTCCTATAAAATCTTCACAATAAAAGTTCCCTGCTATTTTGTTAATTAAACGCTTTTATTGGGAAGCAACAAAACCAGGAAATGTTGGGTTTTCATTAGACTCCTGTACAGCTGAAAGCGAAACTGAAAGAAATGAAGCAGATGCCTGAAAGTACAAACAGATACAGGAGAGACACAAAATTTCAAACCACAGAGATTCTGTTAGAAGCTACAAAAGTACTGAGACACAAGACTCTTTTCCACCAAATAATATGACCCAGCCACATTTCCACCTGTTTTGATCAAACCAATGTAATTAAGGATGCATCAGCAGGGGATGTTGCAAAATGCACAACAACCTATAGAATTTGACATGCCATCTTTGGTTCTCAGGAAAAAAAAAGCTAATTTTCAATGTAGACACAGCCAAAAGTGACAATGGAAAAGCCACATTCAGACAGAATGAGGTGCTGCAGTGAAAATGTCAGGAATCTCATTTATTTGAATGGGAGTATTCCGTTGAAATGCTACCTGGGATACCCCTGTAGCTGGTGAAACACTGCAATGCCTGATTCTGTCTGAATGTGGTCTTAGCTGAGCGTTGATGATGGTACACTGATGCAGACTTTCCATTAAACCAGTGTCCTTTTCCCTTTCTCTGTCTGCCCCTTTTGTGCTTCCCGTTGTGTATTTTTCCCCACAATATAGTTATATAAAATATAATATATAAAAGTTGCATCCTGTTTGCTAGTATGTGAGCAATGGTGCATGCAATTTAAAGAAAGTGCACAAAAATGAGCTTAGCTTTTAAATTGTGTGCCGTGAGATCAATTCACATTCTTCCCAATCCCTATACAGTATATTCTCCATGTGTTTGACATGAGATGAACAACACAGTCATAGATTTGTTCACACACTTGTGAACTCAGGCCCGTCCTGCTGCACAGCTGCTGAGAAGATGGGAGAATGATCAACTACTCAAACATTCCTCCCGCTCTCTAGTCCCCCCTTCCACCCTCATCTTCCCCAGTTTTCAGAAAAGCAGGGGAACTCTCAGCGGGGCGCCCTCTCATTCTGCTCTGGTGTAGAATCAGCCGGCATCCTCGGGGACCGCATGTTTGAACTTTCAAAATCAGAATTTGTAACGATACACAGCAAAGCAAAGAAGACGCAGCCATAACAGAGTGGCGCACATCAGGCCAAGGCGAGGAGGGGCCAGATCAAACACACCCCTTAGGGAGTAATGATGAATCTCAGGGTGAAACCTCAAATCTCATCCACAAAGCATGGCTGCATGCAAGACGCCTTTTGTCTCACAATCTCTCCAAGTTTGTGACCTCAGTCTATCATTTGCATCCAAGCAGCGTAAACAAGCATGTTATTTGTGCGGCATTCCCCGGGCCACCCACCCATCCCTTGCACTGACAGCGCAGAGCGAGAATTAAACCCTGGGGGCAATCCACTGTCTTTTTTCTGCAGCATACACTTTGAACAAAGAAAGCAGACTGAAACTCCTTCGAGCAGGATTTTATGAGCCAAGATATTTCTTTTTTTTAACCCAATTCCAGGTCGCTGTTGTACATTTGTGTTGGCTCGGCTGCAGTGGCTGCACGATAGAGATGACAGGGGTAATTACATAGCTCAGAAAACGTACACAGAGAAACGAAAACAGTCATGTTTTTCTGAACGTAGGGTTGAAGCAGACAGCCGGTGGCACTGACCCCAATATCACACCGTATTACTCTTCTCAAAGAAACTAGCCATGGTGCTGATTTTGTGCCACTGGGGCTTGTCTGCGTTGCGGTATCCTGCTGTTTTTAAGTTCTGCCAACTTAAACTAATCAGTTGAAACAAACAGTTCTTTACTCATTTAAGAATAGACTGCCCTTATTGAACACAGGTGAAACTAGGCCAGTTCAGCTCTTAAGAGAAAAACCTCCATATAAAGTAGACAAAAGTCCTAGCTGAACTTAATCTGGGTGTAAAGGGAACTTGCCCTGAGGGAAAATAGTACGAAGACCCTTTAACATCGGGTCTATTGTGGATTATGTGGAATAAGTAAGGATTTTCTATAAGTGCTCTGTGAAATCCTTTTCTGCTGTATCTAGTAACTACGGCAATATGTAACAATTTGTACAGAGCAGCACTTTGTGGCAGAGCGTATCAGTTTTAGTGTGTGTGGCAGTGGAGAGATGTCTGGAAAACTGAATACCCCTCTAACAGCTCGAATCTTTGTGAGAAGGCCAAGAGAAGGTTACAGAGGTTTGGCTTGTATTTCACTATTTTTATTTCAATTTGATTCAATAAATGTCAGGTTCACTTCTTGAAACACTTGGTGCTCTAGGCTTGTTTGGGTTCACTCCTCAAAAAACTGGCAGACCTCGAGTGTAATAATGCATTTGTGTGTATCTGTATGTGTTTATAGACCAATTCATGAAATACGACTGTACGTGCTATGTGTGTGCATAAACATGCATATTATATGTGTTCACACAGGCTACTTGTTCACACTGTGAACTGTGTGGTCCATCATTTTTGCCAAGACCGCATTAGGTCAGGGCCTCACTGTAATCTCCTTCTTGACATTGGCCAGAGTGACAAATTGGGGTGTTAGGCGGCTCACACTACAAAACTGCTGACAAAAAAAAGAGAGAAAAATGTGCAGTGTGTAATGGCATGACTGGGATGTCCAAGACAGGGTCAGAAGCTCGAGACAAAAATTAAACAAAGGAAACCGTCTCACAGCTGGATGGGCGACAAAGCCGCAAGTCTCTCACGCTAAAGTGTCGCATGCTCATCTTTGTTTCTCACGCAATCAAGTTTGCATTCAAGAGGTTTCACAGACAAATCTTTTGCTATATGTTATATAACAAATTATATAAACAAGCACAATCACAGATGATGTGTAATGAACAAATGAGAACTCTTAGTCAAGTACCAGTCAAGACCATCATTTGTTGTCAGAAGAATAATGGTTCTTAAATGGTTCTTCTAAGGGCTCTCTGTTCTACAAATACCCCTTTTCCATACACATGTTAGCATGGCTTGATTTAGCATGTCAGCCCAGCACAGCAGGGGTTAGTAGGGCTTTCCATTGCAACAGGGCTACCTGCTTGAAGGTGTGTCTTTTAACTGAAGACAAGCTTTGCTTGAGACAAGCGGCTGTAAAACGTACAAATTATTCACAATAAAATCCCCCCTTCTTTTTTGCTATTTAAATGCTTTTATTATGAAGCAGTGAAATCAGGAAATGTTTTGTTTTCTTCACCAGTAACTTAATGGGACTCCTATCATCTGCAAGTGAACATGCAACAGTAAAATAAATCAGATACCTGAAGTACAAACAGGGAGACAAGAGAGAAACTAAACTTCAAACCACAAAGATTCAGTTAGAAGATATAAAAGGGCTGAGAGCTGAACACACAAAGACTTTTAAAAATGTGTTTCGCTTTGGTCACTTTACGCAGACATGAGCTGAGTCTCACAACACATGCCTGTTTGAGGGGGAGATGTGACAACCTTGCTGCACTTGACAAGATGTCACCACAACCGGCTTGGAGGTGGATTGGGTGGGCTTTGGCTACACTCAGGATAAGGTCCATCTCAGGCATGACTCAGCACAGCTGATCGCATTATAATTGGTAATAGAAATGATTAATTTAATTATTGGTTAATCTGCATATTGTTTTCTCAATCAGGCCTAATCAGCAATCATTTGGTCTCTACAGTTTTCCGCATTCCAAAGTTGACATATTGAAATATGTTGTTCTAACCGACCAATAGTTCACCCAAAAAGTTCAAAGTCCAAGTGGAGTCCAGTGGACACTTTTGGGGCGCTGGTGACAATTTTATTTTTTTTTCGCTCCAGCCCCTCCAACAGCCTGAGTCTGCCTCTGGGTGGTTGGCTGACTGATTGTGTAAACAAACAAATACATAAATAAAAACCTTCATCACAGACAAAATAAGTACAATAAATATCAAGCATGTATATATGACAAGCTAATGTTCTTTGACCTAGGTCTATTTGTTGTTCATACTGATGATAATTTCAGAGAATTGATGTTCTTTTTCTCCCTCACTAAGTCAGTCAACACCAAGGCCACGCAGGAAATGAGATATGTGATTGTATGAGTCACAATACTTTGGATGAGAGCCCATTCTCCACTGCATACCCACTGCTGTTCTGTTGTTGCAGTTATGTTCAAGAAAATGTGTAAATATGATTTAATTATATTCAATATGTACATTTAAATGAGACATCTGTCATATGTTTACTGTAATAAATCATAAAATGACCATGATATGTCATCAAATATCAAGGAAACTTCTCCAACAATAATGCTTCAGCTGTAGTGCCCTCCTTTTTATATTTCTATTGCAGGCCAGAATAACTGTTACTGTTCGATCATTTCACATTAATAAGAGTTCAAATTAATGCTGTATTTTCACTAAATGAGTATGTGCCTGTTTGTGAGTCATAAGGAATGATTAATAATCCAAAAGAAGCCGTAGATGTTAAACAGAACTGTTAAATTGAGCAATTTGTTAATGGAGTCTGTCTGGCAGTGAGACAGGCAGTCACGTAACTTAAACTCCAGAGTGTGTATTTTCATGGCAGTGGGCTTTTGTTTTCAGGATAACAGGTTTAGCTTTACATTGACAGACAAATGATAGTGTTAAACTGCTGATCAACTTTAAATGTAGGATTCGGCATCGCTTGTTATTGTCATTTTACAATTACAATGTCTTGCACTTTTGCAGTGCTCCAGCTGTAAGCCCAAGCTTCCTCAAGTCTGGGGAGGCGGGGTGTGGGGGAAACAACTCGCTTCAGCCAGAGATCATATATTAAATAGGATTCAACCTATTTAATATACAGTCTGTGGCTCCAACTCTCTATATACTCATTTGCTGTACTCATTTTAAAATCAAAGTAATCCACAGTTAAACTGTCCCCATGGCTGCTTTTTAAGACATGCATATTTCTTCACAGACATCCACAAAGACACTAACATGGTCTTAAACTCGTTTATGGCGGGCCTGTTCGCATCAGGAGTGATTAAGCATGCTTTGCTTCACCCAGCAGCTCCAAGAGCTAAAGGTACGTAAAGTGTTATTAGCAGTAGCTCTGCCTGACCTCCCCAACACAGCTGCCTCTCCTTTAACTAACAAGGTCGCAAAGGGTCACGGCTTAGCCAACCATGTGACTGTGTGGGGGTCACAGGGGAGAGGTTAAAAGATCAAGTCCACTTCCACAGAGGCCAGAGTTTAGGGGCACCAGCAGCAGGCAGAATTCAGTCACAGGGGGATGGCAGCAATGGTCAAGTGTCATGTTGCTCCACAAACACAATGAATGTTAGTTTGTGTTTCGTAAAATTTATGAATAAATAAAACTCGTCCCTCTCTCTGTCAAAAAAATTTAGTCACAGTTCATTATTAATTTTTATTTAGGCCTGTGGATGTCTGTGTCCTGCTGAATAAAGCATAGACGCGGAAATACAAGTCTCTTTTCTTCTGACTTCAAAGACAGTCACTGGCACACACGCGCACAAACTCACACCAGGACTCTCACAAGTGTGTCAATACACATGCATGAATTTCTTCTCCTTTTCTGCTTTGATCAACTGCTCAATCTCCTGTTTTTGTTCCTTCTTTCCTTTTCATATAGTCGCACACTCAAGGACACACGCCTGCATGCATACACACATTCACAGACACATGCAAATGTACATTATGTGCATATACAGAAAGAAAATCACTTTGACAGATACGCACACACATCACTTCCTCACTTCACTCACTCAACCTGCCGCATAGTTTGATTTCCTGATGTCTCCTATTGAAATAATAATATCTTTCCTGCTCATTTATCCAGCCTTCACAGACACTTTACAGACATTCAAAAGCATATGGAATGAGCTGATGAATTTGGAGTTTGCAGGTCTGATGAATTTTGATAAGATTCAAATATTATGTTTTGACTCCACACACAGTACTGCACAGTACTCTGTTCGGATTTTGCTATCAAACACTGAGAGAGACGTAAACATACTTTCCTCTGGAAGTCGTCTGACTTGCATCAGATTCAAACAGGCATCCAATATATTGGTAGTACAGGATGTTCATATTGTCAGAGTATTACATTTTATTTTACAAGCCTCCTTATCATCATGCCGAGTGTGGAGAAAAGAAAAATCTTGCTCTAACCATTTGTACATCAAGTGTTCCTTTTTTTGATGAGCAGAACTTGACAAATTCTAACCATGGCGCGCTGTGTCTCTGCCCTCATAACCAACTTCTGGCTCCTTCTGCAGTCTGTAATCTTGACAAACAGTCAATATCTGTCAAAGCAAGATTTCATTTCATTTGCATTTCATTTCACTGACATAAGACTGAACTGTATCCCCTAACTGGATGTTCTGTTGTCATTGCTGTTGTTTGAGGAGCTGGACACCATTCAAGATGTTTAGACTGCAGCTGACAGATAAAGTGTGTTCAATGTGTCAATGTGTGTCAAGATTTGAATTGTTTTTTAACACTGACGGGGTTTCTCTGTATACCTAAAACAGCTGATGAGTGAAATGTACCTGCTTGTAAAATGCACCTCCCTGCACCCACACCATCTGCATTTTAGTGATGCTAATGATTCAAAGAATACCATATTTTGACGGTGTAAACGTTACCCCGAGTTATGTAACTTTAGCAGCTGAGCATGCTTGTGATTTACATTCATAATTGTCTTTCTCTTATCTACATGAAGAGTAGTCTTTCACTTATGATGCAGTTTTAAAAATCTGGCTTTATCTTGTAATTTATTTTAATAACCAGCAGTGCTAAATAACACTTTTAGGAGAAGTCAAACACTGGGGGGCTTGATTATTTTATTGAAACAAAGTTACATATGATTAAGGAACAACTTCAGGTAAATTTTACAGTTGGCAGTTTTAGTGTTAATTAAATAGAAAAGTTTATCAATTATCATATTCAGTGCTGTTAATTGCACTTTCCTTGATTTCCCATGTGAGTTACGGCTGAAGTCCAGGAGTAAAGACAATTAATTACTAATAGCTCAGAAGAAAAAGCAATCCAAATTGCGCATTATTAGGATTTGACCTATGTGATATGATGATAAACATATGGTCAACATTAAAAAGCACTACTTGCTGTAGAATTTAGCTGTCTACCAAGACCCTGAGACAGACCCTGAGAAACTACATTTACAATCTTCTAAGAGAGATGAGGTTGTAGATGACCACACTAGTTTCTGCCAAAATTAGAGCAGTTCTGTTTTTTTCACGTGAGATTTCTACATTTGTGTTTTTGTCCATGCTTTCTCTCTGGTTTGAGGTGGACAGTGAAAAATGTTTGTGCACAATCCACTGTTGTTGCACAATCCACATGCAATCTTTTCTGGCCATTGTCAATCCAACTAGATCAAACCAGACCCTCATGGTTCTTATGAAGAAGATTAGCTGACATTATGCATTATGACTGTTAAACTTTTTCCCTCCTAATTTTAACATTAATTCTTGCTTATTTGGTCAAGAAGTTTTCAGGAAAAGGAAAAAACTGCTCTCTCCGGAAAACTGACTGCATTGGTTATTTGGTCAAACTTATTATGGTCACAAATTTTGGGCAGCGTACAGACCTTTGCAGAAATTGGTAAATTACAAAATTTATGTTAGGAGACCACCATGTCCTCGGTGATGTGGCAACCATGAATTGGCCTTCAACCATCATCAGGAAGCAGCAAGGAATTCAACAAACTAGGTACATTTCCATGTATATAAGCTGCATTAAGACCTGGATCTTTTCCAGGTGGGTATGGAGTAACATCATCGCAGTTAGATAAGGCGATGATATACACATACATAGGTTATCATTCAAGGTACAGGTCAGGCGTTATCTTACAACTGACTTATTACTGGTGCATTTCATACTTTATCAGTGGTCAGCATTTATCTTGCTTTAGATGAAAGAAAAGCTCTCACTTTTGGAATCCCGTGGGCTGGAGGTGATGGATTGATTATAATGAAGTAGGTTTATCAAAAATGCATTGAGGTTAAGTATAGTAGAATCAGACACATTGGTTGTAACTGCCACCTTTCAGTGAAGACATACACACACACACACACATCCTGGCTTCCAGCCGTCTGGATGCTTTACTTTATTCCTCCTGTCCACCCACCCAAACACCCACTCGCTAATCTCTCTGCCTCATTGATGGCAATCACTCGGTGTGACTTCTGGCAGATAAAGTAGCCTTCAGATCATCCCCCCCCTCCCTGCCCTCCTTCCCTATCCCTTCCTGCTGATTTCATCACTTCCCCGCCATCCAGCCATTGGACGTTTAGCAGTCGACTCACAAAGGAGGGTTGTGTACTTCATCCGTGTCAGGATTAAACTGTTAACTAGGGTGTGACAAGTAGGAGAGGCCGTGCCTTTGAAATGCAAAGTGAACATAAATGGGAAGTAATAACCATGATGTGTTTTTTTCTCTTCTCCGTGTGAATGTTGGTCTGAATTTTGTCAAGGATTAAATTCATTGCTCGCTATGTATCAACTCAATTCTGGAGACTGTTTGTTCTTAGTCTCGATAGCCCTGAGGTCTGGTGTGACTTTGAAGTGGTTTTGTTCCAAAAAATTTCAGCAGCATTTCTTTAAGCCCCGAGAAATAATAAAATGGCCATAGCTGGAGAATGAAATTACTGGGCTGTTGCATTTCCATTCATCATATTAAAGGAATGTAGTCATCCAGAAAAAAAAGAATGAATAAAAGAACACAAGGGGATCGAGTGGAATAATCCCCTACCCCACTCAAGCTTGGGCCAATTTTTCTCTTTAATTACACGTGAACCAGGTCACTTTAGACAGCATGGTGAAAGACAGTATAGTGGCAGCCATGTAAGGAAATGCTACACTTCATGTCACTTGCTAAGATTTCAACCATCGGCAACACAAATTCCAAAAAATTTGGGATGTGGTGTAAAATGTTAATAATGTTAATAAAAACAGAATGCAACATTTTTTAAAAAACATTTTGACCTATATTCAATTGAATACAGTACAAAGACAAAATATTTAATGTTCAAACTGATTAATTGTATTGTTTTTTCTAAATATACGCTCCTTCTGAATTTCTGATGAGTCCACATTTCAGATTGACTCTGTCACATCTTTTTTGAAACATGTTGCAGCCATCGAATTCAGAGAGAGTGTATATTTACAAAAAATGAGTTTGAACGTTAAATGTCTTGTGTTTGCACTGTATTAAATTGAATATGTCGTCACAACTTTTTTGGAATTGGGGTTGTACAAAATGTGTCTGGTACGTCTGGCCTTGTGGTGACAAAAAAGCACAGATGGTCAGGGGTGAGAGGTTTTACAATACCACACAGCTTTGCGCTGTGAACCAGACTGCTGTAATGGAGAGTGGGCCCTAAAACCTGAGGTGACAGATGAGGCAGGAAGTGTGAGCCACTTGGCCACCAGGACATCCTGTGTGACTCATTTTCAAAGGGACAGTGGCCAAGCTGTTTTTGGATGGCTGGTCGTCCCAGCAGACCGAGTGCAGGTGTCCATTAGACACTCATTACATCTAAAGCGGCCAAATTTCAAGTAGTTAGTCTGTAAGCCATCAAAAGGCCCCTTGCCGAAACAAGACATGAGTCTGAATAAAGCAATTATGAGGTGCACACATATAAACATGAATAATGAATGACTGCATGCTGAATAAATGCATTTCCAATCCTGGCATGTTGGCTGAAAAGGCACTGGTTTTATGTGTTGAAAATCAAAATTTATGTTAATTTTCATCCCTTAGTATACAGCACTGCAAGCAAAACGGTTTGCATTTCAATGACAAATCCTCACTGAGCCTCCACTCAGACATTTAAATCCAAAGTTGGAATTTCAATTGGAGAGTTCTCAATTCAGGTTCCTTCATCTCCCCCACCCTGTTGGCATCGTACCCTCCGTCTGATTGACATCCAGCCTTATTGTCTGTGGTCTATTTAACAGGATGGATGTGCATTTTACTGACAGCCACATAATGGGGGCGAACGCTGTTTATTTTCAACATGGTATGGCAGTAAAGCCAATGCCAGCGGAAACCCCAGATCATGTGTTTTGCTGGGATGCACACCAGCCCACATAACAGGACAAAGAAGCCGGTGCTGATGAGCGGGCATGAGTCAAACGATGGATACAATAAAAGCATATTAAAGAGGGATCAAACCCAGCGATAACGTGCCTGTTGTAATGTCTAACTAATGTGTAAAGGAAATATGGAAGAGAACCCATATCGTATGTTCTGCTTTCTCCAAAATGGCTCCATCAACTTGTAAGTTTAGGCTCACTTACACACAGGATAATGAGCCAAGTCCACCCTTCTTCCAATAACAGGTCACTGCCAGCTCCTTCTTCTTGACTCCTGAGAGCTCTTCTTTACATAATCAAATGAGCCCTTTTTTTAATTCTTTGCCAGCAACTTACTTTTCGCATTTACATCAGTGCATTTACAATTGAAATTGTAATTTAATCATGCAATGCATTATTTATTTGCATCTTTCTAGGGCAACATATTGTAGAGTAAGTGGAAGGAGAAGAGGAGAGGGAATGAGAGACAGAAAGATGGAGTGAAGCTGATATGAATGAGTTCAGAAGAGGACTGGGATCATGGATGAATTGCTGATGTCTGCCATAAGGTTTTGGCATGCGATGCGCTCTTCTTGTTTGTGCGGTAGCCACTGGTAACTCCACATAGTGGTTTTGTCAAAGATAGATGACATCGTAATCCAGTTAGACATAAACCATATTCTCATAAGACCTCTCTCTGACCTGAAAAATCTTTCAAACATCGTAACACACGTTTAATTGTGTGAAATACTTCCTTACTTCCTTACAGGTTTCTATTGGGTTACAATCCAACAGTGAAATGTTTTTGTGCATCATAACATTCCTAAAACGTTTTAATAACCACATGTTTTGGGGGGTCATTTTTTTTGTAACATTTGCCTGAGGTTCCTGTTTTTAGCCTTGCAGGTAACCCTCTCATAACATTCTAAGAACATTGTGCAAATACGTTTGTTTGATTAACACCTAAATATACAGTAACATTTTTTGGCAAAGTAGAACATTCTGGGAACGTAACTACAATGTTACTTTTGCATTGGAAAAACGCTCCTTTCAAAATCCAGAGTATGTTAAGGGGGAATGTTTTAGTAACCATTCCTGGATGTTCTGGAAACGTTAAGAAAAAAAGCTATTTTGTAAAATTTCCATAATGTTTTAAGAACATTGTGCAAATGTTTTTGTGCAATGTAACATCCCCAAAAGTTCTAATAACCACATGTGATATTGTTTTTTTGGGGGTAATTTTTGTAATGTTTCACCGAGGTTACTTGCTTTTAGCCTTTTGGGAAACCCTCCCAACATGTATTAAAAATGTTGTGAAAATGGGTTTTTTTGGGGGGATGTTGGGAAGTGTTCACACAACCTTCTTGGAACTTTTGGCTAACCTTTCAAGAATGCTCTAATAATATAATAATATTGGTTTTACATCAGAAAATCTTGCTAGTTTAACATGTCTGCAAAACTAACAGGAAACGCTGAAGTAACCCTCTTGGAACATTCAACTAACTTTCCAAGAATATTCTGGGAACTTAATGATAACCTTAGTTTTGTGTCAGACAACAACTTGCCGTTTTAACATGCAGGAAATTTAGGCAAGAATGTTCAATCAGTTTTACCAGAACCAAAAACAATAATTACGTTTTGGGCACCATATTTTCCTGCCTGGGACAGAGGCGTTAAAAGTGTAACTACTCAGGTGACTCTGAGCCTGTCGTTTGATTTATCCTGATACTTTGTCAGTGTCTTTTCAGAAATGCAACAAGGACATTTTAATGCATATGAGACAGACAAAATTTAAGTCTCTCCTACATTTTTCTTTGATGTGCCAAAGTCTCTCTGTGGAACATTATCCAATTTCCTGCAGCAGTTTCAGGAGAAAAATACAGTATGACTGACATATTCCAGTCTGCCATGAATCTTGCTGAAACAATGCTGTATATGAGTTATATCACAGCTAGAAAAGAGCACAACAATATCCTAACACTCAACTTGTCAGCCAAACCACACTGTAAAACCCAGTGACATCTTTATGTTCTTGTCTCTGTCATTGGGGCCTCTAGAAGTTTAGGATCTGTTGTAATCAGACGCTACGTCACTGGCAACAGTTCATACCTCACACCATGCACATACCCACATCACCTCATCTCTTCCTGGCACTCAAGCTGACAAACAAATCCCACCAATCAAAGCTTTCTGCAGGGCACAGGGGTAATCTGTCCTTGTCACTGCTCAGCAACAGCTCTCCTATCGCCTTTCTCATTCATTATCTACCTATTTGAATGGACCCTCATCCATCAAGGACCCTACAATTAAGCCTGTGGTTTCAATTTGTCAGTCACCCCCTTCATTTTATTGCCAATGAGGCGGAGGACAAAATATGTCTGATTCTGACAACAAGCGGATAATTGTAACTAATTTGACACTGGCCACAGGCAAAGATGAGGCTGCCTCTGTTTTTTTAAGCTGTCAGAATTTGGCAGGGTAGACACCTCTCCAGGGAGAATACTGATTTTATCTAACAGGTGCCTCATAAAAGAGCTGATCTGGCCTTTAAACAAGAAATGACAAGCCATCTTAATAGATGAGAGTTTGGGAAGCTTGATAAGTATTGATTAATGCTAAAAGGCAGAGTGAGGATGCTCAAAGTTGCAGATTAGGCTTTTATGGCTGTTGGAGCACTTCTTGAAGGAACTGCATTCACTGCATCAAAGCCACAGGGACAACAAAAAGACTGCTGTAAATGCTCTGACTTAATTGCTATGGATCATGGTTGATATTTCCCTATTTATTTCATTATTTAATATACCTCTGTTGTTTTTCATCATAGTAATCACATAATTCTTAACTGAGATGCAAACCTTGCAGACTGAATTTTTAACTGAGTGATACATTGCAAATCATTTTAAGTCTGTTTAATTTAAAAATGTAAATTCTACTGCTTTCTTAAAAATATGAGTTAACTGAACATCAGCACTTCTGAACGGACAGCTGAGTTAAGTAAACTTGAGAAAACATTCCAGTTTAGTATGTGCAAGATATTAAGTTGAATCAATTGTAGGGGTAGGTAATGGATTTGTTACTAACCTTAATCATGGTTAGCACTGTCTTTATTAACATGCATTAATGACGTACAGAAAGTACTGTAACTCTCAAATGGTTGCATGCTGGGAAATCTACTTATATGCTGATTGAGTTTCTTTCCAAACCCATTTTCATAAGTGAACTCACAGCAGTACAGTGATTCAACTTTAAAGGTTAAGTCAGGACAACTCTCAACCATAAATAAGTTCTGACGTGGTCTGAAAAGAAAAACTACAAAATTTTAATTAAATCAGTTTATCTTGAGGGCATTAAAGCATAGATATCTGCATCAGGGTAAAAAGAAAAGATTAGTTGATTCCACTAAATGTCTGTATGTTTTACAGTGTACAAACTCAGGAATAACTGGCCTGCCCTCTCGACTTATACCTAGAAGATTTTTGTAAGGTGTGGGTATAAACACACCTTACAAAATGTTGGACATAATTTTACATTTAAAGCCCTCTCTCTCATAAAATTACAGCCAGGCTTGTGCGCAAGGCACAAATTCAATCAAGGAAACGAGCGTGGGGTGGAAGAGGGGGGCTATTCTGAGGCTACAAAAATTTAATTTGTTTTTCTCATTCCAGGGATGGGAGCCCAAGTGCCACTCCCGTACCCACACCCATCCCTGCAAGCACCTTTCAATTTGCCAGATTAGCACCCCTATTGTACCTCTGGCATGTTCCAGAGACACACAGCGGCATAGCCACCCCCTCCAAAACACGAGCACCACAGCCCCCGCTCCTCACCTTCTCTGCTCCGACCACTCCCTGTCTCCCCAATCTTATTAAGCTAATTAACTCTTTCCCCCTTCACCAATTTCATTCCATCTCATTTAGCTCCTGCCATCCCCGACCCCTTCTTTAATCACGTTTAAGGTAAACTTAATGCACCTCTACCAGAAACCCTCGCTCTTGGGCATCGTGTGAGCAGTGTGCGGCAGAGATGAGCTTGCCATTACGAGTGTGTTCGTTCAAACTGTCACTCCTGAAAAGGAAAAAAAAAAATCCCTCTATGAAACCAAAAAATATTCTGTTTCCATGGCAATATGGTCTTAGTCAAGCTTCAAGTAGCATACCATATGAGTGTTTTAGGTTTGACTTTTTCTCAAGCAAGAGGACGAGAAGAAGATACTACTGGCTGAACATATTCTGATACTAGAATCCCTTTTTCCTTCCTTTATGTCAAGCTAACTTAAAGCTGCTAGCTGAAGATGTATGCTTTCATTCATCTGAAGTGATATTTTTGTCCCAAAATGACACACTGGCCAGTAGGATGAAGTAAAACATGTCATTTTAAACCCGCAAACACAAGAATGAAGCATAATATGAAAAAAATAAGTTTGTGACATTTATAGAACTCTTACAATGCAAATTCTAAAAATGTACATATTATGCTATGGTTTTACTTTATACTGTATGCTATTTAGAAATGAGGATGCTATTTGCACCCAATTGTTTATAGGCAACAATGCTATTTGCACTCAGTCAATATAGCCAATGTGGCTACTTACACTTGGGTGTATATAGCCCTGGATGGCAGAGACAAGCACCCAGTCTGTAGCCAACAATGCTATTTGCACACTCGGGTGTAAACAGTCACTGTGGCCATTTATAACCAAGTGTATATGGTCTAGCATGGCTGAGACAAGTACCCATGTGTCTGTAGCCAACAATGCTATTTTCACCTTGGGTGTAAAGCCAGTTTAGCCAATGTGGCTATTTACACCCAGGTGTATATGGTCTAGGATGGCAGAGACAAGCACCCAGGTATCGGTAACCAACAATGTTATTTGCACTAAATACATTGGCTATTTACACCCACATGGCAAAGACAAACCATGATCTCTTCCTAAACCTAACCAAGTATTTTTGATGCCCAAACCTTATCTCCCAGGGTGCAGAGCTGTGTTCCAGTCCAGCCATAGCTAAACTAGGAGGCCATGTGCAAATAACATGCAAAATAACTGCCTTGTGACGGGTGCAAATAGACACTCCAATATAGAAACTTAATAATCCATTAGTGGAAATAAAATGTTAGAACTTGTATCTATATAATCATCAGAAACACACTGTTCAGTTGTATATTTATCATGATTCAAATGTGCAGACAGTATGAGAAATTATGCAGCAGGGACCAGTCCTTTGTATATTTTATACAAGCCAACAAACCACATCTGCTTTGCTGTTGGAAACTTTGCAACATTTCCATCACAAACCAAAAAACCACACCTTTAATTTAGCTTACCTTGACATGATTATCGATCACGCCACATACCATGGATTTCTAGGTGAAATTTAAAATAAACATGTGCAGTCTACCTTTAATCTTCCCAGTCTTGGTGTTTACACCAACACATAAACACACAGGGAAGAGAAAGTGACACTCCCCTTCCCCACAGTACACATCTCATTGCAGGAGAGGATGTGACCTTTCCCTTTCAGGAAGGAACACTTGTGTGTGATGATAGATGTTTTATGACAGTTTTAGTCAAGGGAATTCAGGTTGCCCTCCTTTAGAATAACAATCATGTAGGTGGGATTATGTAGGTATGGCATGTTTCACATTGTGTTCACAAACACATACAACTAGCTTCCTGCTAATGCCCTCAACAGAAAACAAGGCAAGAAGAAAGAAGCAACTACGTCAAAGAATCAGAAGGCCCACTGAACTAAATAATCATCCTCATGAATTATTAGCCATAACTGCAGCCACAGTTCATGTTGTCTTTGTCAGGATTTCACCTCACCACTTCCTCACCATCACCAACAAACTCCATCTTCTTGTGTGGAAGGAATGACTGTCTTACTAAGTGAAAATTTGCACTGAGCGGTGTATTCATCAGCCTTTGAGAATGTGTCAGATTTGACTGAACTGATTATACCCCAGCCCTTTACTATGTGCAGATATTTACAGTTGAAATTCACCTTAAAGTGAAAATCAAAGCATTCCACCATCCCAGAGTTGTTTACTTTCATTTGGAACACTTGAGCAAACTTCATTTCATGATGATGAAGAATGTGAGATGCAGTTAAAGGCTTAAAAAATCTAGTAAGTTGATCTTTGAGTTCAGATAATTTTGGCACACTAAACTGAACCATGATTGGATTGCTGTATGGGAATACAACAGAGTTTTTAAAAAATGGACTCATCATCATCCATCAGGGTTAAGAAGTCGATCAGACCTAGTGTTGGATGTTTGAATAGCTTCAGAAGACCTCTACCCCACTCACCTCTCTAACACCAGATTAGGTATGTCTGATCACCTGACAACCCCACAATCAGACCTGCTTCATGCCATGATTGGCAAATTATGTGGGGGAGGGACAGGAGTTAGGGTTTGAACGAGTAAACCCAGGGCCTTAGGTTTCTGAGGTGCGCTGCTCACTCCTACCCACCCCCTCCTTGTCACTTGTCACAGCTTGGATCTTCTCTGTCATCATCCTGCCAACCCACCCATTTACCCCACCAGATGCTTCAAGGAATTGTATGAAGAACTGATACTGAGCTCATTATGTAGGACTTATGGGAGTTATTGGGTGGATCAGATAGGCAGTGGCACTTATCATAAATGTATTACCTTTCCGTTGGGACATTTTCATTTCTGCAATTGTGATTCATCATATGCAACTCCTGTTGCACCCCCCAGCTGTACACAGGCACAGTATATCTCTTTGCTTTGCTCTTCTCTGAAGATTTATACCATTTTCTTTATGTATTATGGCTGATCTTGAATGGATCTGACTAACTGGTTGACCATTCTCCGGGTTCAAAAGCTGTGCTGTTTGTCTGATCAAAAGCAATGTTTAAAGGGTAACTTAAGACCCCCTGAGAGTCTTGTTTTTGCCGACTTCCAGTGCTTTGACTTCTCACCTGGTACCAGGACCTGATATGTCATCATGACATCATTGTTGAGTGTGGTTACAGGTGCAACAGAGCTCATGTCCCAATTTACCTTACCCAGCCACACCTGTCAGCAATCCTGGGTGTGATCTGAGGTAAAACAGTCTTGAAACTTTCAAGCAGAGGGCAGCAAAACACACCTTGGTGTTACCTTTACTCTTTAACATCAAAAATCTTTCCTCTGAATAAATTAGACATTTGTTGGTACAAAGGCAGTTTTAAGCCATGTTTCCGTTGCATGGTACAGCTTGGTTCAAGTCAACTCACCAGGCTTTTTTTTACCTTGTAGGCTGTTTTTTTATTTTGTTTCCCACTGCAGTTGGTACCCCCTATTGTAGACGAGATTCTTTAGATGACTGTCATAGCGACTGTGGGTGAAACTGCCATGACATCATCTTCAATGTGATACAAACAAAGGAACAATTGAAGATATACTTTCATTTTTAGATCTGCAGTTACCAAGGAGAACACATCTGCAGTTGACTATGGTGTGGTTTTTGCAGGTTGCCATTTTTTTTTTTATTTGAGGTCATGTGATTTAAAAAAAAATTGCAATTGCAGTTTGTGGTCGGTATGTACGATGTCTGTGTTGCACAAGTGATGATTCTTCTTGACCAGTCAGTGACCTGCAGTGTTTTCACTCCACCGTTTCAGCTCAGCTTGCTTGGAACCTCAACCAAGGCGATACCAAAAAAAGAACCAGGGCTAGTGTTGTAGTCAAGATCACTAAAAACAAGACCAACTCATGGCCAAGACCAGAATATATTGAGACCAAGACAAAACCAAGAATTTCAGGGCTTTTACCAAGTCAAGACCAAGTGCCGTCCCATCTTTATCTCTCTCACCCAAGTGAGGGTGCAGGAACACAGCATGTAATGTTTGTTGGAGCTGTCATTATCTAACATTGAGATAAAGTATTTTCTTTAAATATTAGCTAGATGTATTAATGTTGCCTGTGTCATCATTGCAGAATTTACATACTGTGTGTTCTTGTTTGGATGGTTTAGGCAGCCACATTTTATTAACATGTTTATTAAAAAAAGATTAAGTTCTTGACTGATCTTGATTACTACAGCACTGTACTCTTGGTACAGTGCTATTCACAACTGATACTATTCACAAGTTTTGATAGTGGGCAACCAAAACAAACTGAAACAGAGGTGATCCAGGTTGATTCGTACCATGCAGTGGAAACACAACATGTTTAACACCTTTGTAAGGAGGGAGGTGACACTGAATGGTTAACATCTTCGTGAGAATGGTGGGTAAGTGTTAGCTGTGAATAACCTTATGGGGTAAATTATAGCCCAACCTGGATTGGAAAGTCAGTGTTAAAAATAAAACCCTTTCACAAGCGGTTGATAAACAAGCTGTCAAAATGTTTTCCATGACATTAGTCCCACATATATCATCCTAAAGCCTACTGAGAACTGCAATAGTTTATTTCCTTACCATACGGTCATGTGACTTATCATTTTCTCTGTTTTCAACACTGACACTCACATCCCCCCAGCTAAACCAACACAGCACCTTGAAAACAAACCACACCCTAGCTACACATCCCTGACCAACCATCGACCCTTGGTTTTAAAGTCCGGATCCTGCTCTTTCTTTTAACAAGCTGCAAGGCAGAACCCCCTTGAAGGATTAAAATAAGACAGAGAGGGACACAGAGAGGGAAACAAGGAAGGGACGGAAGAAAGGATGAGCCCCTGGTAATGGGTGCTGGAGCGGCAGCTGACAGAAGCCACATTGTCAATAGGGTGTGAAATTCCTGCTTGGATGGGACCTCCGTCTGGTAAATAGCTGAAGGGGGGGGCGAGGAAACGCGTCAGCCTGTCTGCCCGCACTGCTCCCATGAGCCATCCCATCATGCCACGGAGAGAAGAGGGTTTATCTGTGGTTGCCGATGCCCAACCGATTTCCCCACTGACCTCTGTTGGCAACCAGCAGGGAGGCTTCCATAAAGGCCAACAAAACACTAGGCGACGAGGCCTTGTTCTGCTGGTGTGTGGCCTGAGCCATTACATAAATAGCTTAGGGCACATCATAAAATAACACCACCGGTTGGGACCAAAGAGGAACAAATGAAGAAAATGCATCACATAAATGAACCCAAGAGAGGACAGGATTCTAACACACATATTGCCTCAGCATATCACTGTAATTTCTAAGTTGATGTAATGTGAAGAAACACATCTTTTGATGAAAAAAGGAAGGGGATAATAGACTCAGCTGTCAACTCGTATGCGCAGCTGTCACCACAATATGGCTTCAAAGGAGCCTGAATACTTTACATATTGCCACCATAATACAAAGAAATGACAATGTAAGCCTTTTGACAAGAACGACCAACCATACTAGAATCAGTCTTTGCTTTCTGAGAAAGTGAATTGAGGCAGACTGATACAAAACCTAAGGAGATAATTTGAATTATTTGATGTTGAATTGACTATTTTATCAATTATTACCTACAGTAGAAAGGAGTACCAGAACAGATGTTAAGCAATGCCCTGCTGGATGGGGTCAGCAAGAAAGGAATTTTAGAAAATCTATAGCTGTTAAGTGTACGTTATAGTCAGAATATTTCCATTGCCTTACTTTAATGTCAGGCATTATTTTCTAATGGGAAGCCCCATTTACATAAGCCAAATATCACTCTCTCCAAATTAACCATACTTCATAGACAAAATCTGCCATTTTACCTCACAGAACACAGCTGGTCCACCGCTACCTCTATCTCTTAGTTAGCTTGAGTTACTGTATGACTTCTTGTTTTGAAAGTTCAGATTCACCAAAGTCACTTAATTACACAAACAAACTAACAGATTGCCCAACTTCTGTGCTAGCTCTGCTTTCCCAAACTGGGGTGTGCCGACTGGCATCTGCTGTAGCTAATACAGTGACTATCGATAAGTACCTCATACAACCCTACATCAAATAATCTGAACTGTCCCATTAATACAGAGCGCTGCAAACTTCAGTTGGAAACTTTCATTAGGTTAAGAAATGACCCGGTTCCATCCTATTAGCAAGGACCTCGACCTTTATTGGACTGGGGTCGCACCGCTCTACATCGCCTCACCTCAAAGTCTGTGACACATTTCTCCAATAACAGCCCATTAATTAGTTGAGTGCATTACACTGTTCAGAGGTGGGACAGTTCGTTGCCTGGAGCTGGCCACCCCGTCTCAGGCGGATAGACACATGCAAATCTGTTTGTTTCATCAAGTGTGAATTCAATTTGCGAGGTTCTTTTTAATCTAGAGCACCTTTGCCCCCAGCGCATAGGAGGAGACCACAGAGCTCCCGTTTTGCTGAAGTTTTGATGAAAAAGAGTAAAAGGAAGGGCAAAAGGAGAAGGAGGGGAAGACAAAGAGAGGTAATGAAAAGCAAAGGTGGGAAAGACTGAAGGTCCTGCAACCTTGTGAGGAAGTCTATATGAAATGAAATGGTGCCAGGATCTTTTTTTCCCCCACCAGCACCCATGGGAAACTTCTGAACATTCACACAGAACAGCAGAAAATACCCAAGACAAAATGACAAACAATGACAGATACTGTAGTTTTTCCCCCGATGGAGACAGGGGAGAAGAGATGAAAAAAGAGAAAGACTGACGTTATCAGCATTTCTGTAGCCGTGCTCGCAGTTTGTAGTCTGTTTTGTCAGGGTGTTTCTCATGCTTGTCTGTAGAATGTGTTCTCTTTCCCCAGTGGATGCAGCCAGTTGAGAAAACAGTGATTTGCTACAAAGGCAGAACACCACTTTTGTGCTGGAGTGGGTAGAGGAGAGTGTTGCGGTCCCTCGTGGAAACTTTCCTGAAAGCATGAGAGGAGAAGTGTGCCTGATTTGTTCACTGAGACGTGTCAGAATGCTCACATACATCCAGAGCCACATACTGTACAAGAATGCACACATACACAGACTTAAAAACACACTTTGATCTATGATCTCACACACCAAACGCTTGTCCCACAAAAACAGACACCCACTCGTGCCCAGATTTTGTACTCGCTCATCCAGTCGAGTAAACACAAATCAGCCACAACATATGCATACACACATAAATAATAAACCCAGCTCAGACTCTCACTCATCTGCCAAAGTGCTGTGATTAAGTGCCATGGAATGTGTTTGGGAGTCCAAAAAGAGACACCTTACGTTCTACCCACGATTCCTCATTCAGGTCTGAGTGGGCGTAGGCCAGGATGTGTCAGAGTGCACCGATGACAGACAGCCACTGTTGGCCCTACACTGTCAATGTCGAGGCACGCAGTGGCATGACACAGTCTGTTATCACATGAATGTGAATCAGGCCCAAAAGCAACAGGCCACAAATCAACATCCGTCAAAGTTGCAAGACATCATTCTCCATTTTAGGAAGAGGTTAAAGGGGGATGAGTCAAAGGCTCTCCAGGCCAAATGGAGTTGTTGTCTGTGTATGTGTATTTTTTTGTGGCTGGCTGCAGTTTTGTCATAAGAATGACAACGTTTTGTGAGGCATTGTCGATGTGCAAAATGAGATCATCACTTTTCACTTGGTTTCTTATACCATTTTTACACCAAAATTGGCAAGTATATGCAGGTTTTTTAAACATGGCTGAACATAGTAGATTTATTCTTTTGATGTGCGCTGGAAAAATCACATGTGTACAAAACAGCAGAGAAAAAGGCATTTTTAAAAGTGTCTGCGTTCAGCCCTCTGTACGTTTGTAGCTTCTAACTTATTTTTCCGGTGTTGCTGTTTGTACTTTTAGGTGTCTGCTTTATTTCAATACATTCTCATCTCAATTTACTGATTTTTTATTTACTGAAAAGGTGCAAAAATATTGCGTCCACCCAGGTGTCATATTAACATCACTAGCGATCTAAGCTGAAACTGATAAATACCTGTGACTACTGAAGTTTCATTCGACCTGAGAGTTAAGGACAGTTGTACCCTTTCCCATTGAAGACAAACGTCAGATGTTAGCGGGCGTTAGTGGCTTTTTTTTCCAATGTAACATGGCCTTTAAACAGTGTGATTGCTGTTATAGTCATTCTCATTTGCAGTCTTTTCACTTTGGTAGAAAAAAGAGCAAGAATAATAAAATTTTTATAAATAAATAAATTTTTCAGCCATGTTATTTATTTCAAAATAAAAATCTAGCCAAGAGTCAGCTTGGCAAGTGTTTCCATAAACAACAGAATGAGCAATTACACCACAGAGGACTGCATCCTCTTTTATGGTGCAGGGAACCGAGTCCCCCCTCCCCAAAAAAGCAACTAGACACATTTTATCTGTTCTTCTCTCCCTTTGCCATTTTGAAAAAAGACAGTATAAAAAGGCAGCAGAGGGAGTAGGAGGGCTACAATAGGCTTGTTAGCAAATGTTATAACAGCAGGGGTGTACATAGCTGTAAATATATGTAAATATGCTGTTTCATTCAAAATGGTAAAAGAAATGAAAAACAGATTAATTCCCAAAAATAAAAAACATTGAACAAGTACTGATGACTTTCAAGATAGTAGTGGAAAATAACTGGACAAATTTCCTCTTCTTTCTCATTAAGATTTCTTTGTACTGGGTTGTGGATATTAACATGGGATGATTATCATATGAATCCAATTCAAGCTTATCAGCTAATCAGTAGTGATTTGAACTTTCAACGCTGTAGTTCTGGTATCTTGTTAAATCCCAGTGAAGCCGTATGCCTCAAAATGTGTTTGTTACAATTTCTTCTGAGCAATTAAGTTTGATTTTGTACAGCTAATTTGTATTATTTGTTCTATTTCCCTATAATTGCTTATTACAGTTCATATTATCCATTACAGTTCTTGCTCTTTATCTGTTCCTGGTCACTGTCCCCTACAACTCCTTGTTTAATTTATATGCTATATATTAATATTTAAATTCATAGTGCTCCTTCAGTATTTTATTTCTTTTTAGTATTTTGTTTCTTTTTTATTATTTTCAGTTAGTGACTAATCAGTGCTGGATATTTGATGTCAATATATCAGCAAATATCCTTATACTGAATATAATAATCTTTATTGTCCAAAATGATATCAGGGAACTGAAACAGTAAACTTTCACTGGCATTTTTAATACTTATAAATCAGTATAAATAAAAAAAACACAAATAGAAGAAAATGTATGTATATATTAAGCCGGAAGTAAGAAAAATGATCAAATGTACATAAAATGCTGTCTATAAAGTTAACAAATAAAATCAATGTTCTGTTAAAAAAAATCATATTGGCACATACTGGACCACTTATAGGTCAGTATCAATATAGAGTGACAAAGCTGTGATAGTCTGTTCTGGTATTTTTTTAACTGTTGTGCTTTTTTTAGTACTTGTATGTTTACCAACATGGAGGTCTGACGGAAACACTGTTTGGACCTTCATGTGTCCCGTACATATGACAAAATTGACAATAAAGTGAACTTAGACTAAATTAGCCAATAAAATTGAAAAAATGGACCATGCAACAAAACACTTTGTTGTATCTTTTCTTTTTTTCAGTTTTTATTTGTTATAATGGATATAATGTGTGATGACCCCAATCATTTTTCTCAGATTAACAGTGTGAAGGTTTGGGATCTGGCTTAGCTCCGTGTGGCTAACTGTTCCGATGACAAGCCGCAGCAGCCCGCAGGGACGAGGACAGACAGTCTTGACACACACCACACCGCTGCACTGCAGCACCTCAGAGAGTCACAGTAATCCTACCGTATACCATTACACTTGGTATAGACTAAACACAAGGCCAGGTGAGGGAATGACGGAGTGTGTTGTGTATGTATGTATGTGTGTTTGTGTGTGAGTGAATAGTGTGCATGTACCTCAGCATGCATTTTTCTTACTTAAAGTAGTTGTGTCAATGTGTGTTCGTGTGTGTGTGTGTGTGTGGGCCTGCTGGCCTGTCTCACCCTGTGACTCCGCTCCCTCTATACATTTGCGGTGAACAACAGTGAGTGTGCGTGCGAGCATGCTTGTGTGTATGTCTACATAATGCAGAACAGCCTTGCCTCCCACCCCAACTTGAAAAAAAAAAAAGTCACAGCCAGGAGGCCACTTTGAAATACCAGGTGCTCATTTGGCAAATCCAGGCAACTGGGGTGTTTACATTTCAGCGACTGAGAGGGGAAAAAGACCAGATGCCCCCTGAGCTGCTCAGCAGCGTCCATACAGAGATCACTCACATCGCCATGGGTGACAGACCTGTGTGTGTGTGTGTCTGTGTGTGTGAGTATGTGTGTGTGGGAGGGAGGGGTAGAGGTATACAGAGAGCACTGGGCAAAGTCACTAAACACCCTGTGATGACTTGCAACAGGGTGACGTGATATAATGCAACAATGCTGAAAATTAGCCACTTTGGTGAAGTTTGTTTGTTTGAATGGCACCCGTTTTCTGGTCTGCCAAACCATACAGGCGCACACACACACACACCTCTCAAGCTACATTCACACTGCTGCATTTTCACTTTAAAACAGGATCTCTGTCTAGACGGCCATTTTAGCACAGTTTCAGTATCTCGGTCCTTACTAACACGCCTGAAAATGCATATGCTATGACCACACTGGGCATGTGCGTGCCGGTGTACGAAGGAAGCAGTCAGGACAACAAGGACCACAGGACAAAAACGATGAGGCAGTGAAATGTGACTGCTCTTCACGTAATTCTCTGAGATGATGCTATTTTTATTAAAACATCGTCAACAGCATTGTGTTTTTGTTTTTCTTCTCCATCGTTGTATTTTCAATGTTCAGTTATGTCCAGTGTCAGGAGGGTTACTTTTAAAACATACTCCACTATAGATTACTGAATTTATGTCCAGTAATGTATTCTAAATACTTTGGATTCCTTTTGGAATACTTTGCCTTGGTCACTTTACACACATACACACACACACTGATGAAACAACCTGTTAGGATAGTCCAAATGCATTAACAGTTTTCAGGAAGATTCCCTCGTCTCTCAGGTAATACAGCGAGCATGCTATCTCTCCGAGTAGCCATTAGCTTTATTAGCTGTGCTGTGATGTCCACACAGCGGCTGTGAGTGACTCAAAACTGATGGAATCAGCTCCACTGAGTCCAAACATAATGCTGAAGTGTAGATCAGTTGTTGGTCACCTTCACCACAGTGTGGAGGAACGTCTCTTTTCTTCGTAAAACACCAGCAATGCTAGTCAAATCAGGGAATGACACATCATGACTGATAAGACCCAATCAGGAGGCGCATGTGGGTGTCTGCTTCGTTATTTCCAAAAGGCTTTGTTTCTGTGAATGCAGACTGAAACACAACCCTGGAGTTTTAAAACTGAAATGGAGCCAGCAGCGTTTCCAAACGTCTCCACTTTAGGTGTCCTGCATGTGGATACTACGCATAAATATTCCAAAACTTATGCATTTCAAAACAAGAACTTAGTGTTTTTGATGTAGCCTCATGCTCTTTTCCATGTTTGTCTTTCCCTCTTTCCTTTTTATTACCCCGTTCTCCTTCTCTCTGGCTGTTGAATAGCTCTATTGTCCTCTCCCATTGTTGGCACACTGTTTGCAAACAGCTCAAGTACTTCCTTATCAGTTAAGAAAACAATGGGGCATGAATGAGCGTATGTAATGTTGGAGTTTGGTGGGTTGCGAGGCAATGGCTCATGACACACACACACACACACACATACCCCACCACGTGCACACACATTCACACACATGTCCACGCACATACATGCGACCACAGAGCACCTTGTCTCTTGGCTGGTGCTGCAGACATTTTTATTGTTTCATTATGTCTACTATCAATTTACTGGCAGTAAATTCACTCTGTCTTGATAAAACATTGCCTGTCAATTTTCTTCACAGCACCTGCTCATAACAAATCACTGAGGCACTCTTTCTGACTGATTGCTTCTTGGCAGAGCATTTTGTGTTGTCTGTTTGTATCAGCGGCAGGCATAAGGCGGCTGACTGGTGGTTATGGGATGGTGCGTGTGGGTAGGCGCTGGCAGTGCAACTGTTTCCTTGTCTGTGTATCTGTGCCATAAAGATGGGTGGGGCTGCTTAAGGGGGAAAAAAAACTCTGTACATTCATAACTCGTCTCTGTGTCTGTGCATGTGTGCATCCGAGCGTGCATACTTAGCGAATATTTTGACGTTTATACGAGGGAGTGCACCCATGTAAATATAGCACCAGTGTTCTGTGTTTTCCATTCGTACTGCATGCATTGCTTCATAAAATCAGAAACTAAATACCATTATGATATCAGCTCCAAACACTTTCCAAAGCTGCTTTAATGTTTTCACAGAGAGTCAACCTGTGCGTCATGTAAATGTCATTGGGGATTGGAAAGTGGTTGAACTTGGCCACCTCCTGCGTGTTGCTGTCTGTCAAATGCTCGTTGGGTACAGTCATGTGTTTGTGTGTGTGTGTGTGTGTGTTTATGCCTGCACAACTGCATGCATTCATCCCTGCTGCCATGTGCATACTGTGCAGGCTTGTCTGTGCATGGGTGCACGTTCTTGAATTACATATCCGCTTTACCGAATTACCTCCTCTGCCAGGGATCTTGCCTTTCTCTTGGTCTGCCAGTCGGTTGTCACAGCATGCATGAGTGGAGACAGTGAGAGGGCAACATGCTGCACCTTTATTCCAAACCTCATATTTAAACCCACACAACCAGCTGGAGTCTTCTGTCAGATTTTAGCTTAGTTTTTGTGTAGCATTTAAAAAGGACAGTAAGTGATATGACATTTAAAAACAGAAGTAAGTTTAAAAAATGAGACAGAAACATCTTTTAATAAAACAACAACAGGGGACATTTGCAACAAGTCTTATCCCTCCAATCAGAAACATGCTAGAGTGATGATACTGATACTGCACACCAGGAAGACAGAAGACACATGCAATATCTGCTGCTGCATTTATACATATGTGAAAAAGGAAAGGAAACTGAGTTTTGAGGTATGAAAGTATTTTTTATTGTGAGCTATATTTTTTATTATTAACATGGTAGGTGGTGGGGATGGTTGCAACACATTGTCCTCAGGCTAAACAGCCATATCAAAATAGACCACACAATAGGATTTTTCAATATACACAAGTTATTGTAAGGCACATAAAAGGACCAACTGTTATTTGGTAAATAATACTAAATAAATAAATAATACTACAATATTATTGTAAAACAATGTATATTTTCAGATACGGAATGAGACAAAATGCAAAAGTTAATTAATAAAATTTAATGTATTTTTAATATGTTGCAACCATACCCTTATTGTGATGCAACTGTCCCCATGGTTGGGGTCAGTTGCAACAACAACATCATCTTTAAATGATATGGATATGTAGTTGAAAGATGTAAGTTTAATATATGTGGATTTGGTTGATGCAGTCCAACTAGTCTCTGAGTAATTTAGAAAAAAAATCAAAAAGTGTTTCAACTGTATTCAGTCTCCCCTACTTTACAGTCCTGACATGAGCATGTTTAAGCTGAGTTAAAGTTGAATCAACATGAGCAATAACACAAGTTTGCTGAAAGTCATCTGCAGTCAGTCCATGATTATTGGTTATCGAGGCTGCTTCCTCCGATACCAGACAAATACGATAGTGACTACGTGTGAAGCAATCCACCTGCATCTAGCAATATAACTTGTTGTGACTCATAAGTAGGTGAAATATTATGAGCTGCAGCCTGGCAGCACTGGTTTCACTTGTTGCCCCAAATATTGATGATGTAATCATGTGTAAGTGCACGGACAAGTCAGAGCCCTGAGGCAAAACAATAATGTTGCCCTGCTTTGTCTGCCTTGAGTCTAGTGGAGGCAAAGACAGCTGCGAAACTGCAGGGTGGTTTGTTTCATGTATGGCTAGACTTCTATGCGCTGGGGTACGCAAAGATATTATTGATGCAAAAGTAGAGAAAAAATGCAGTAAAGATAGTACAGTCACATGAATAACACAGAACTGTGCACAGACATGAAATATGGAATTTTAACTGCTGCAATAGTTTGCAGCTGGACTGAAGAACAGTTTTGTATTCAGATTCTAGATAAAAAGCATTTTCAGTCACTTCTGCCAGCTCTTCCTTTGTGTGCACTTACTAGCTTACATTTACATTGTTTCACTATTACATACGATGCGATACATAATACTGTGTTATACAGAATTAGCAGCAGAGATTGGGAATCAGATTTGAACCCTGTACAGCACAAGATCCACATTAAAGGGTTGGTTCACATAAATTACAAAAAATATATGACCTCACATACCTCTAGTGGCTTCTTCCTACACTTGCTTTTGAGAAATCCATATCGGAGATTTCTCAGTACTCAGTAAAATGGAGATTAGCCGTATTTAAAAATGTAACAGCGTCATCTTTTTCCACACACAGTGTCCAAGTCACTCTGGATAATCCACAGAATAAGATTTTAACAGTTTTCATGGGGACTGTTTCTTTGGCAAAAAATAGTTCTAATGAAAAGTGTTCACCACGATACCTGTGGGTTATCTGAAGTAAAGCTGCCAGCGTCTTCATCAGAGCTGCTTATTGGATGGTTGAATAGTTTCCGAAGCCCTTTCTGACTTTCGGTTATGGTGGCTGTGTCTGACAATTTTTGTAACAATATGGAACCATCAGTCTGACATCTGATCATCCATATCCCCAAATTCAAACAATAATCATGTCTCCCCTTCTCTATGATGGTTGACTTTGACTCTTAATTGGAAAGTTTTCTACTGTACTGGGAGCGAATTCTTAAATCTGGGTAAATAAAACTAAAACTATCCACGTGACTATTTTTGCACCAGTCTCTTGTGTCTGTGTGAGTATCATGACAGTTAATAACGTTGTCTGTGGCAGTCCTGGCTCAGTCCTGCTGTCTGTTGTTGCTTTAATGCTAACTGGTACTCAGGGAGTATCTGGTATGGAGGAAGGACCTAATAGGGACAAACACATGCACACACACACAGACACAATGTCATGCCAGGGTAATAAGTACTTTGGTTACATTACACATACGCTAAGGTAATAAGGACTTAGCACGCACACACACACGCACACACATATACACAGACCACCTCACACTCACCCACACTGAGGTAATAAGGGTTTGGCTTACACATAAACACACTCACAGACGCACACACTGAATGACTCCAGTCTTGCACCATCTTGCCAAGTGTCTGCTCTCTCACCACATGCCCAGCAGCCAGTGGGCCAAGCAGAAGACCAGCTAACCAATTGACCAGCTGACACTCTGCACCAGCACCACCTCTGCAAAACAATCTCCTCTCATTTAGGCACATTTATTCAGGATTCAGGGTCATTAGAAATATTACAAGCATTTACCCTCAGATGTGGATGACATTTCCTATTGGGTGTCCAGATTTGGGGGTGGTGGTGGCGGTTAAGGCTCTCTGCTTCCCATTACACAGATTCTGGGTCATGGCATGCCGTATACAAGTGGTGTGATCGTGCAGAGAGAGGGAGCAACCGGATGGGAGCCATGTTGCATGGTAGCGAGGGCTAAACTGAAACCATGTGCTTTTGTGGTTAGAAACTTTGTCATGACTAACTACCTCTGGGAGAGCCGGAGCCGAGCTGGACACCGAGGGGAAATAAAATCGCTTTTCACCTGACTGACAGTAACTAGACAGGGACGATTTGTTGTGATTTGATGCTCATGAAAAGTAGACACCAAAGCGATTGACCTCCGCCTCTGTCAATGTCCTCGAATAAGTCTTCTGTATGAGATATGAGCGCAGCAGTAACTATGCTATCAGAGATTTTAATGTACTTTCAAATTGCAGAAAATTCCTCCAGGCCCGTTTAATAAATAAATGTCCTGGCTTGTTTTGGGGGGATGTTTATAATGACCTCCAATGACCTACAGAGCATCTGCCAGTATTTGCTGCTGTTGGCAACCCTTAGGACCCATTTTCCAATGCACTGTGATAAAGTATCACTTCCGGTGGACAAAACATGATCAAGTTCCTTCTGTGATTCCCTGTCAGTGCACAAAATGTGATCAAGTGTCCTCTAGGGTGTCATTCCAACAGAGAAAATGTGTTAGGGTGCCCTATAAGACCCTTCTAGTTGATAAAACATGATAATTTTCGACTTTTTGTGCTGGTTCCCCTTTTTATTTTTTTCGTCCCTGTCCCTCAGACAGCCTGAGTTCACCACTGAGGGATGAATTGTTATGATTTGATGCTCATAAAAAGGAGACACCAAAGCTATTGACCTCTCCTTCTGTCAATGTCCTCGAATAAGTCTTCTGTGTGAGATATGAGAGTAGCAGTAACTACGCTATCACAGATTTTGATGTTCTTTAAAATAGCAGGCAGGCCTGTTTAATAAGTTAATATCCCGGCTTGTTTTGAGGAATGTTTAAAGTGACCTCTGATGACCTACAGTAGAGAGCATCTGCCACCGTTTGCCGCTGTTGGCGACCCTCGGGGTCGCAGGCTGCATGGAAGATTGCATTCTGCACCTGGACATGCTGAAAGGTCACGGGTCAACTGTGGGTTTCTGAGTATGGAGGAGGAACGGCGCTCATGAGGGAGGCACTGTGTTGACATTGTGTTTGGACACTTTGAACAATGTTATCTCAGACAGTGTGGGGTTCTGAGCCAATCAATCATTCTGTTATTGGGCCAGCATGGGTGATTATTCATCCTAGACCTTTGATATCGGCCAGTGTCAAATGAGCCTCCTTATTCCCCTCTCTGTCTGGACTTGTCCTTGGGAATTTGTCATGGCTGTATTTTCCTCAAAACATTTAGTTATTAAAGTAAATTGAGTGTTCTTTTCTCAGTCCAAACATGAAAGTAATCCACTGCAGCAATGGAAACGTCCAGAATATTTATGAATCGAAAGCGATTTTGTTGGCATGAGTCGAGCTCAAGATATTTCAAGCTCAGCCATGGATGTAAGGAGACAGCACATAAATCTGGAACGTACAGGCGAGCGTACCTCGGGAGCAGAGAGGGAGCAGGTCACACTTGGGGGAGGTCATGCATTTACAATGGCAATGATAGTAGCAACACACGGCAGGGTTTTTCCATTGTGTTAATGGGAAAAGCTCTGAAGTGTTCAGTAATGTTTATGCTGGCCAGTGCACCTGCCTTGACCTCCCCCCACATACTCTGCCACTCAGGCCAGACAAAATACTGTAATACAGAGAACAGAGGCACGGTGGGAAAAAAAGCAGGCAGAGAAAAACATGTTTGAGAGATTAAGAGTTGAGAGAGAGCTGCATGGACTGATGTTTGCTTTTGTGTATAACTTTTAGTAAGTGCTTTTGAAATAAGACAACATCCGTTCTGGAAACACGTTGTCCTCCTCTCCAACAGATGAACATGAAAACAGCCATACATCATTCGTTCTCAACAGTGAAGGCCAAACATTCAAGTTAAGTCTTGATAAGCACAACACATTTTTTGAGTGACCTTTTTTGAATTTTCCTGCTCTATTTTGCGGGTTACAACTGTGATACATTTTCATAACCAGGTTTTTATTCATATTTTGGGAAAGGGGATGTTGAAACAAAGCAGAGAAGAGTTTTTTTTAATAGATACGGACTCACCCGCATTAGGAATGTGGACACAAATGTCATGATGATGACATGCTAATTTCAAGTCTCTTGGAAATGTACTTAATTGAGTTTAAAGGGATAGTTCAGATTATTTGAGGTGGGGCTGAATGAGGTACTTGTCAGTAGTCAGTGCATTACCTGCAGTAGATGATGGTTGGCATCAGTTTGGAAAAGTAGCTGGAGTCCTGGTGTAGGAAGCTAAGTAATGTACTACTGCCACCATTATATATACATTATATTAATATTGCTCTCTCCAGCCCGACCATACTCCATGTGTGAAATCAGTAATTTTACCTTGCAGAACACTGAATCTGCTGGGCTACTGCTGCATCGATCTGTTAGTTAGCTTGTGTTGTTGTGTGATGTCAGTGTTTTCAAAGGTTAGTGTGGACTCTGCTTCTCCAAATTCGGGGCAGGCTGACCAGCATCTACTTTTGGTAATACTCTGACTATCAGTAAGTACCTAATACAGACTTGCTTCAAATAATCCCAACCTTTAAGCAAGTAAAACAACTTCATTTAAGGTTAGGCAGCTGAAAATTTGGTTTACGTAAGTTTATGACTTTTGTTGGGCTTTAAATCTTCATTTACAGGTACAGGCTTTCCCTGAAGCCAGGAACTGAACATGAGTTACCAGAGTTGGAAGCAAATGTAATCACTTCTCTGCCAACTCGAGCTCAATACCTGAAACTGTCTGTTTCTGTTCATGTTCTCTATGTTACGGAATCCTGTCATGTGCTATTTCTTTCACTTTTTGTCCACACATCGTTTAATTTGCATGCTCCGGCTGTTTGTCAGCATGTGCATGCCTGCGTGACACAGTGAGCCTCGTACGTGTATGACTGCGTCTATCTATGACTGCCTGTCTGCCTAAATGCCTGCCTGCCTGTCTGTCTGTCGGCACAAAGACAGCGGGGTCGGGGTGATGGGACGTTGAGTCATAAATCTGCAGTCAGCTGAGAGACAGTGAAATATATCTTTTCTGTGTTTGGTAGAGGAGGTGCTGAAAGCTGATAGATACTCACCAGAGACACACAGTAGCTGGTTGTGGCAGAAGTTGGGGTGTTGGAGGTGGTGGTAAGAGAAGAGGAGGGGGGGGGGGGGGGTGGCAAGGAGGTGCTGATTTATAGCGGCAGGACCTTAGCTGGAGGCGAGACAGTGGATGTGGTGTTGGGTGTGTGTGTGTGTGTGTGTGTGCAGAGGTGGGTGGATGATGGTGGTCTTGAGGGGGTTCAGTTGGGGCTGCATTTGTGATCCTGTGTTAAGTGCTCGGTCAGTGGTGAAGGCCTTTAGGATTAAACCCCCACCCTTCCCCACCCTACCAAAAACTCTTGTAAACAGCCCCCCTTCTCTCCCACGCACACACACACACACATGCACCTCCTCTCTGCCTGGATTCCAGCTTTGAGCCCTCGTGAGATTCTCCAGAGCCACCCACCACCAGTTCCTCCTCCACCAGCACTACCAGTACTCTGCCTGTTTGCTCACACACACACATGCATGCACCAGTGCGCACACACATGTCAAAAGACACTCGAACATACCAACGGCTCACCATTCCCTTAATATTGCCAGAGTAAAGCGATCCCCTCACACTCACATCACATTAGTGCTGCTATTAGACCATACCCAGACATAAGAGCTACAGGGTGTGTGTGTGTGTGTGTGTGTGTGTGTGTGTGTGTGTGTGTTACGTCTGCCAGAGTTTTATGTATGCTAGAGGCTGTGTGTGTGTGTTTGTGTTTGTGTCCGGGCATGTGATTTGTGAGGGAGGAAAGGTTGGAGAAGTTTAGTGTGTGTCAGGAAAGTCTTGGGTCTGTGTTCGTGTGTGTTATGAAAAAGAACACAACTGCATCCCTTTTCTGTAAAATCTAGTGACATTATAACTTCTAAAATGAAACCAATACTTTTTCAAAAGATTTAAATATTTCATTATTTTGTTCAATTAATTCCTTCAAAGATTTTTGTAAGTCTCTGCAATAATGTATTGCAAGGAATTAGTAAAATTGTAGACATTTTTTTTATTGTGTTGCAAATTACATGTTATTTGGAAGTTGTGATGATGATTGTTGTTTATTTGAAATGTCTCACAGATAGATTCGAGGTGAAACTGTACAGATTTTTAATACATGGCAGACACTGGTCGCATTCACCTGGTAACTTACCTGGTATCCTAAACAGAGTTGGGAAGATTACTTTAAAATGTATTCTGATATAATTACTAATTACCTGTAAAATGTGTAGTGAGTAACCTAATCCAAATATCACAATATTAAAGTAATGTAATTTGAATACCTTTCATTAGTTTTGGATTCCCTCAATATCAAAAATAATGAAATGGTTTAGTCCAATATTATGTTTTATGTTAATTGTAGGTTTACTATTTTAATTGTTTGTCCAGATATTCTCATCGTTGTTGTGCACAAATGCATGTTTAGAATAATAGATTAATTATTCACATGTAAATGTACTTTGTTAAGTAGTTATTTACAGTGTGTTTGTACACACTGATGAAGGCCGAAAGGATTTTGTGCGACTTACTGTCAGACATGGTTGAGTAAAAGTTTGCTAAATGATATATTCCTCAGTGCTACTCTCTCTTCTTTACAAGGAGACAAAGTTGGGACACTGATATCCTGGCACAAGATGAGTGGGATGACGGATGGATGAGGTTAGTGAGGGTCTGGCGAGGGCTCAGTAGGTGTAAGCTTGAGAAATTTCCATATGGCAGTAAAATGTCCGTCACTTTACTTATTGACTTTCTAATGTGTACCAGGTGCTTCTCACGAGCGCTTAGTGGCCCATTTCTCCCTGTCTGTGTACGGTATGTGTGTATATGTGTTTGTTTCAAGTCACATTTGGAACAAATTGTGGACTCGGATCCGCTGCTGCTTCAGGACAAAATTGGTATCCGCAGTTTGGTTTGAGAGCAGTTTTATTCAGGCACAGCTGAAATATCCTCTTGAACTCATCAGGCTTAGATTATAGGGTAAAGGTATGAGCAATGGTTAGGGTCAGGCATGTTTTGGTTATGGGTAATGGTCACAGGAAAAAAAAATATCGATGCAACGTCTCCAGAAATAATCTATCTATGTGTGTGTTGGTGGGTGTTTTCAATGCCAGTCTTGACCCTTTACTGTCATTTTATAACAACAAGGCACTGCAAAAATAATTGATTTTTGTTTCATCTTAAATTATTTCTCTGGGCTGACTTAACATCTTAAATTGACTGAATTTGAAAAGACAAGTTGAGGTACTTTCGTAATGATTCAAAACAAATAAACTTTATAGTCAAACTTGATATTTATTCAGTTGTGCTTGAGAACTCATGTTCAATAAGGTTAAAATATTAAGTTGAACCAGTAACTCTTCAGTCACAGTGACATATATTTATTACTCTTAAAATTAATTATTATTTTTATTACCTTTTAATTAACCTTCATGATTCACAGTGTTTTCAATATCCTGAAAACAAGCAACCATGACTTATCTTTAAGTGCATTTTTTTTTTAAAGTTTAAAAGTTTTCATTATATATGTTTTGTAAATTTTTTCTTCAAACTATATAAAATAATGATCTCAGGAGAGTTTGCTATTAAGTTAGTCATGTTTCTTTCAAATATTAATAAGATGAAAAAATTAGTGTCAGGGCTGCCTTAAAATTTCAAGTTGACTAAATTTGAAAAGACAAGTTGAGATAATTTGTAATGGTTCAAAACAAATGAATGTTTCTAGTCAAGTAAACTTTATATTAATTCAGTTGTATTTGAGAAAAACATGTTCAATAATCTTAAGATATTAAGTGGAACTAATCATACTTGTCCGCCCTCCAAATTTTCCTCGGAGAGTCACGGTTTTCCTCGCCTTCTCCCGGTTTTCTCTTGGAATCATATTTCTCCAGATTTATGACAAAGTTTCGCACCTGTTTTTCTTCTTTTCGTTATCACAACCTGTTCCTGGTACTGTAAAATGTGTATAAGCCCTGTGACTGTACAAGTCTTCGGTGGTTTCCATCCACCGAGCAATGCAGCTCCACCAAATGTTGTTTCATGACACAAACACTGACAAATACTTTAGCCAGTGTAACAGAGCCTAACACACCCTTAAAAACATTGTAAAATATACATTTTCCGTATTATTGGAAGAATTTTCCAACCAATAAGTGTCAGTTACAGGTCATCTGTGGCCATCTGTTTGACAAAAAATGTGCACTTATTATTTTGTTATTTTCATTCTTTAAAAGTCACCAGAATGCAAGAAACAAAGTCTATGAAATTCCCTTTTTTTGCCCAGGCTCTCCACTTTAGTTTCAAAACTCTCCCTATTTTTGAGTTCTTCAGGTTGGCAAGTATAGAGCTACTTTGTTAAACATTGGCACAAAGACTATATGTGAAACTGCTTCCAGAGAATTTACTAAATTCCAAGTGTAAAGTGGCAGGGACTGAATTCAACACTAACTTTCATGATGGTTCACAGTGTTTTCATTGTTGTGAAAACAAACAACCAGGACATATCTTGGATTTGATTAGTGACACACAGCGAGTTTTCATCACATTTTCTTCAACCTATAAAAGAAGGGTCTCAGCAGACTTTTAACTCTCAGACAGTGCATGCTGGGAAGTCTGCTTATGCTGATCATGTTTCTTTAAAAAAATAACTCTGTAAAATACATTAATTTCAATTCAATTCAACTCAAAAGACTTCAGTTTAGAAGAACTCATGTTTGTAAGTTCTGACGTGTTTTGAAAATAAATACTAGAAATTATAAGTTTAACTTGAATAAATAAAACTTGTGTATTTGTGTCAAATTAATGGGAAAAGATAAGGTGATTCCACTAAATTCCTGCATGTTTTTACAGTGTATACAGTTTTACTGCTGCCATTCATACATGAGAAAACTCAACCGTCGAAGACTATAAAATGTAGAAAAATAAACCTGCTCCATAAGTTTTGTAAAAACCAAATCATAGCTATAAAATACACAACAGTTGATTTATTAGTGTAGACGTTTCAGTCATTGGAAAAAGTTTCCCCCCCAGCGTGTCGGTTTATACCAGGCCCATATTTATGGTTTGACACACTTATTTTTACATTGGCAAACAGTTGGGGGTTCAGGAATTCTCTGAGACTTACCCCTTGGTAATATTTTGTTTATCATAGACCAAGGTATTTGCTTTTTGATCTTCTGGAAGAAACCTTCAAAGGTGTAACAGACTCCCGACAAAAATCTGTAAAATCCATGTTTTCTTTTCTTAGCAAAGTTGCTCTAAAGTCTTTCTACCTCATTTCCTTTTAAGAGCAGCCATGAGCGTATAGAAGTAACAGAGGTGGCAGTCGTGAACTCAGTGTGCTTCTGGTTGCCCTTTAATGGCGACCAGGCAGGAGCGCTGGGGCTTCAGTGGTTTTGGCAACAAATGAGACAGTCTACTTTGAAGCCTCCACGGATCCTCTTACCCACGTCGCTTCACTTGTAAAATGATTTTCCTTTCAAACGGACTATGTCGTGAGGTATACAGGATTTCATATGGGAATCTGACAAATTTTGTGTCAGTGAGACCAGCCTCCGAAAATACCTCGACTACATCTGACAGAACCTTTAGCGTCCTTTTCTTCTCTGCTTCCAGTTTCTGAGTGTTTTAACATATCAGGACGAAAATGCTAAAATCATTCATCATAGAAAATCCGATGGAAACAGGCAAAGATTAATCAAATTTTATTTATGTAGCACAAGTCAAACATGAAATGCAACTCCATATAGTTTCCATAGAATTGTGAGCTTTTTGCATGACATTTTTTGAAAAAGTCAATCCATCATTTACCACAGAAATGTGTACAGCTGTATATCATCATCCTCTATATAGCAACAACATCAAATGACTGTTCATAACACAATATTCCTGCAAAAACTTTATATAAATTTTTATCCCTTTTGAAGGGCTGCTATGTCACCAGACAACAACAGTAATAATCACAGAGGAATTGTTGAAAGAAAATGTTGCAGATGCACTATTTATACTGCCGTCTGAGGTTACTGTTTCATTACATTTCTTTTCATTAAGTATTTTGGTTGATCTCTACTCATAATAAAAAAAAAACATTGTGGGTCATTAATTCACCTCTTACAACTTCCCTCTTATCATCTTAGTGATCAAAAAATATATTATATTATGCAAACATGAAAGTCATTTTCAGACATGAGGGAACACAAAGTGAAAACTCTTACACAAGTTGGCCTGTAACACCAAGTTGGAAAACTTTGAAGAGTTTCTCATTCACATCCAATAGTCAAACACTTTCTTCATATTTTTCCTCTCTAATATCAGCCAAAATTTAGAGTTAAGTAAGCGAGCGATTCTGTGCTGGAACATTTAAGCCAATTTAATCTCAACACTCTACAAGCAGAATTATAACTTTTCAACAACCGTTTACAAGTACAAGTTCTATTTTACACTTGCATAGTAATATTTGGGCAATTAAATCTGCATTGGGAGTCTCTCTTTAAAAACATGAATTATCTGGGGAACCATACTGATGTACATTGACATTCTCTGTTTTTAGCAAAAAATAGTGGTAACATTTGTCCCTATCCATATTTTTGGCATTTAACACAGATATACAAGAAAGAAAATCTGAGAAATCTGATTCAGGAAATGAATGTGGGAGTTTTGGTGATGTCAAAAGCAACAACTTCGCTTTGATCGCTGAAATACTGAAAATAAATTACACTGTAAAAATAAACCTTTAACTTTTTTTTTAAAAAAATGCGTCTAAGCTGCTTTAAAATTTTAAGTTGTTTGAATTTGAAAGACAAGTTGAGGTAATTTTGTAATCATTCAAAACAAAGTTGTACATGAGAAAAACTGTTCAATGAGCTCAATATATTTAGTTAAACCAACAGTCACACTGACAAAGCTTTGTAACATTTAACACTTATTATTTATTTATTTATTAACTTTTGATTAATTAATGCAATACTAACCTTCATCATGGTTCACAGTGGCTTGAGAAAGTGAGCAGTCATGAATGATCTCAAAGTGTGTTAGGGACACACGGCAAGTTTTCCTCAGGTTTTCTGTAAAATAAATAAAAGGGTCTCAGGAGAGTTTTAACTCTCAAAGAACACATGCCGGAAAGTCCACTAAAATACTATTCAGTTTAGAAACTAGAACTTTAGAAACTTAATTTAATGAGTTGATTGAACTCTCAACAGTACATGAACTTCAACTTAGAAGAACTCGTTTCAGCTCTGAAGTGTTCTGGAAATAAATGGAAACTGTAAGTTTAATTGACTTGAATAAATAAAACTTGCAGGTTGATGTGACATTAATTTGAAAAGATTAGTTTATTCCACTAAATTCTGATATTATTTATTTTTATTGTGGACAAATTAGCCCAATGGCACAAGATGATCTTTTTTAAAAACTATTTATTAGCAGCCAGCTCTGTGGCAGTGGCAACACGCTGGAAGCAGAGACACACACAGCAGAGCACATGGTTACATGTTTGCTTGTGCCTCTCAGGAAATGGCATCCAGTCACCTTTCAGCTTGCCACTACAACGCACCAGTCAGTTGGCTTCACGTCGACATTTCACAGGTCTGGTTTCCTCACAGCACACCTCAAACATCTCCTCATATACCTGCAGAACAGGCGGCAAATTCCATTCTGTTAATGTAATTGTTATTCTTTACATTTAGAGTTAAGTCAGAACCAGCCTGCAAATCCCTTACATTAACTTTAACAACTTTATTTGAGGAGCCGTGTTTAGCTCCCCATTTCTTTCTTATCTCCAAATACAGCAGAAAACACATCAATATTCAACATAATTAATAATGTAATCGACTTCTGCTATTTAGCAGCCCAGTATGAATGCTGACTGCGCCAAGTACAGAACTGAGCCTGTCATCTCTGGCTCGGTTATATATGTCTGACTTAATTTAATGCGTCAGTTAGTCATTACTAAAATTAAACTAAACAAATACTACTCAGCATTAAAGCAGGTGTCGATATTATTCAAATATTCCCTACACATCAGGGTGTGCCCATAACCTGTGTGCTGAGTTACTTGTTCTGTCAGCAGTCCTGTAATTCCCCCACAGATCACAGGATTTTATTTGAGTGAGCAAATGGCTATTTCCTTTCGTTTAAAGCGTTTTAATGACCTCCTAAAACTGAAAAATGTGAAGCAAAAGTGTGTTTTCTGTAAATGAAAAGTAACTTGTATGAAGGGTTACGGTTGGACTAAAATGCAAGTTTTCTCGGCAGATTCCTGAACTTTGATTTGTGCTGTTTTCACAATATAGGCTGAAGTCTCACTGATACAATAAAACGAGTGTGAAAGGCAGAGAGTTGGAGGAGAAAAGCTGTAAAAGCCCGGTCGTGACTGATGCCCCTCAGCTTCTTCAACATATCCAAGGAAGAGGAGGAAAAGTAAACTGCAGGTCTGTAATCCTGCAGGAAAATACACTGCCGGCTGCCTTTCACCCGCCTGAACGGGTTAAATGTCTGACTGCAGGCTACTATAAACACAAACGATCAATTTGTGCCGTTGTTAAGTTGCTCTAAAGTAAAAAAACGTCGCGTCTTGGAAAGTTTCTCTGCTTTGTTACTTGAAATTAAATGGAGAACATCGATAGCAAAGATTTTTATAAATAACCTTTGACATTTTAATGACTCGATAGTTTTAAATTGTATAAATATATAATGTATAAAATGTAATAATCCATGATTTTTAAACAAAGTCTAGAGTATAAACGCAGTGGATGAAGTGATATCACTTTCATACTCACAGAAAAAAATCTCAAAACGGCCGAGTTTCTCTCTGAATTGGGTCTTTAGGTGTTGTCCAGCGTCCAACGGAGCCTTTTAGAAATGTTTTTAGTATTCTGCACTCACGCAAATGAAAAGAAAAATAGCTTTAATCAAAGAAAAAACTCGGCAGAAACTTCTTTTCTCCTCCCTACATCCAGACGGAGCGACCCGCAGGGGGGCGCTGTGTGTCCATGCCAGTGCAGCACACGGGGCTTGGAGTCCCATGCAGGAAAGGAAAGGCAGGGTGACACGCTGCAAGAACAAGGATAAAATAGAAATAAAAAAAAATAAGTCCAAGTCGGCAATTATGCCTTTAATTTAACGCTTACAAATACTTTGGGAAAACGCCAGTGAGGATACGATTTTTGCGCCAGTTGTTCCAAAAACAGAAAATTATTCTATTTTTGTAACAGAAATGTTTGAAATGAAGTGTCTGGAAGGGAGGATCGCCTGGCATGCTGCATTAATGTGCGGGTAGGAGATGTGAGAAACAAAGACTGCTCCGGGAAGAAGTGCAAATATTATAAAAGCTTTTTAAACAGGCAGCGATTTTATTCTGACTAAATGATTGTCAAGGTAGACATTTTTTCAATGCAGCTGCTTTAACCGTAACCCCTCCTCCTCCTGCTGCTGGTGCCCCCCTGCTCTGCTCCCTCTCCTCTCCTCTCTCTCTCTCTCTCTCTCTCTCTCTCCCTCTCTCTCTCCCGTTATTCCTGCACAGTCGTGTGTGTGTGAGCTTCATTCCAGTGCACAACAAGCCGAGCGAGGGAGCGAAGCAGACGGTTCACACACAGCAGCCAAAGCTGATCAATTCGCTCAGGGAATAAATATCTGCAAAACCGCGCGGTTCTTTCTTTATAGGAATACCACTCGATCGTGGACGCATGTGAGAGCGCACACATGCCCGGCTGGGACTATAACACCACCACCATGGTTCTGACACTATCTCTGCCTCCGCTCCTCTGACCACAAGAGAAAGTCTTTGGAATCTCCTCAAAAAGGCTGTGACTTGTTTTTTTTTTTAATTTCGTTGACTCTCAACTAAATCTTGCTGGAAATATTCTCCGGATGGTGACCGCGGACTGGACTACCTGTTTTCAGCTCATGCGAGGGGAAGGGACTGGGAGACTTGCGCCCGTTGCCTTTTCTCTGGTTTAAAAAAAAAGGGCACGTTGGAGATCACAGAAAAGAGAGGGTGATATTTTGACACATTTTGCACCAACAGGGGTGTTATTTCCTCCCAACACTCACCTTTTACGTGTTCTGGTGAATGGGGGTGACTCTGAACCTGGGGGCTTGACACACAGCTGGGACAGGGACTGTGACTGGGACAGGGACTGGGACGGGACTGGGTGCGTGGAGCGGCGGATCACCCAGGATTATTCCCACCTCTCCTCTCCTCTCGTGGGTCTATTTACATGTCCGACCTGACTGCTTTATGACAATGGATTACTTTCTGCTTTTATGCAGCCTCTTGCTGCCCGTGGTGTCCGCCGTTGAAGGTAAGAAATCTCATTTTCAGTTTCTTGTTACGATAAGCCCATTTTCCCCTCATACCAAGTGAGCCAGCACCCACGGAGGCTGGGCGCCGCAGCGGGTGAGGCTCATGTGCACCCAAATTCTTCATTTTCTGTCACCCCCAAAGTAAAACCAACGTTTCATTTCCAGAGTGGCCATCTGGCTGCTTTTTAGGAATCACTAATGACATTATTAGCTTTACGCAGCCGAGCGCCGCTGTGGCCGGTGCAGGTTTCACTACACAATTGTTATGCGCGTCAACGAAGGCTCATCCATTTCAATGCTACTTGTGTATTCCTTTTTGTTAGATCAGCTATTGCCGGCTGCTGGTGCTTTCTTAGTCGTTTTAAGGAAATTAGCGCCACACTGTAGCTCATCGGGGAGTCGCGGCTCCGAGCCCCTCCAGACACTTTCCCTCAGGTCGGCTGCGTGTATTTTAGGGCTGTGTGAGTGTGTGGCCTTTTGACATGTGGACTCTCAGCTTGAGGTCAAAGTATACACTTCAAAAAATCCGATAATAGTCTATTTTAGTACTCAAGTGATTTGGAAAAGCTGCAGTGTGATTTTTCTAATTAATCACAATTGCTTAAAAGGCAGAATGTCATTTAGTAAATAAAGTGAAATTAACCGTCCTTCATTTAAGCTTTATTACTTCCATTTTTACTTTTGTTAACGATTTTTCTTGAAGTGGTAGGCTATCGATAGATTATTTATAGCTGTACTTCATAACAGTTCCAATAACAAAGCCATCTGTTTAAGCGGAGTGTTGATGTTTGCCGTGCGTAAAATCGATGGGAAATTCAAGCAGTCTTTTTTTTTCTGCCCAGCGAGGTCTCACTCTTCTTTTATTCCTCTACATTTTGGAATGTCTCACTCTGTTCCGTTTTAGGGGGAAATAAGAAGACGGAATAGTGGAAATAAGGTTGAAAGGGGCCTAAAGCTTGAACTATATGCATGCTGGAGCCCAGGCGAGGCTCCCGGTTGGCTTGTGATGCCAGTAGGAAAGTAGGACAGTGGGCCACTGGCTCAGTGAACGCCTTTCTCTCTCTCGGCTCGTTTCTCGACCTGTCCGCACCATGTCTTTAGAGTTTTTTCTCTCTTTAAGCTACTGAAATACGCCTGTCATTTAGTTAAAGGGACTTGATTGTTTAAAGTTTACTTTGCTTGCCTATTTTATGCTTGACGTCAATTAGTTGAAATAAAACGGAAAAATCTGCCATATGTAGTGGATAAACTGCTTATATAGACATAAAGATCCCACCGAAACCGTAATGCCTTGAAAGCAAGTCTTAATTTATTTTACTCCAAATGAAGGGTGGTATTAAGTATTAAACATCCATAAAACTAAATCATTTAAATAAAAATTATGTTTTGCACTTTGCTCATTAGATTTAATTCTTTTCCTCAGCTCACTTTCCAGTGTCGTGACCCTCATTTGAGAAAACATCCGTAGGCCTGTTGCAGTCGGTTGGTGCAAAGAATAGATCACACTGCTGGTTTAACTCTTCCTCATGAAATCACAATTCTGACTAAATTGCTTTTCACACCACTGCCCCATCCAGTCAGGACCAGGGGTGAAGAATTCACGAGTAAAACGAGTGAAAATAAGAGTAAAGCTTATCTGATAAGGTTTGTTGTTTTTTTAGTGGTGCCTCTGAATAACAGGGCGACCTAAGTAGGACCAGGTTACGATACGAGTCCCGGTGCAAAAGTGACTTTTTTTGCTCAAGTATCACAAAGTCAGATGCAGTTTTGATGTTGCAGAATAAAATACTGAATTAATGACTGTCACACTCTGCAGATGGATGGCTTGCGTTACCATTTTTGACATCAGCTTCTTCTGCACGAAATTATTTTGAAATTGTAGTTCTTTATTTTTGCTAGGGACCCCCCTGGACCCCTTGCAGTGACCCCTGTGGGTCACCGGACCCCAGTTGGGAAGCACTGACTTAAAACACATGGTTTGAATGGATGAGTGGATGCATGTTGTGCAGAAGCTGGGGGCTCCAGAGGTAGATAAAGAAAGAGGGAAGAGAGGAAGGGGAAAAAAATGAAAAAGAGAGGTAGATCCTGGAAAAGAGAGCTTTGTGTTTCTTTGACAATATTAGTGAGTTGGCTGCGCACAGGCTTGAAGTTGATGTATTTCGTTAGAACAATCTATTCCCTACGTAAGTGATGCCATAAATTGTACCCGGCTGACCTGGCTGGGGGTTTACCAAAGCTTTTAATACAGCCGAATGATTTATGGCCGCTGTATGCTGGGACTTCTTTCTGGGATATCATGGGTTTATGGCGATTTAGGGAAGAAACGAGCGGCCTGGCGGCGGGAGGGGAAGTTTCCCCCGTCCCCACTGTGCGTCTCACCGGGTCCCGGGGTCACCCAGACCGGGGAAAGGGTCCAAATGAATTCATGTTTTCTTTTCCTCCTTTTTTTTCCTTTGCATCCTCTCTTCTTCACATCCGCTCCTTAAACTGACACGTAACAGTTAAAACCAAAGTCTTAAATCTTGTAAATTTTGTTTACTTTTAATTATTTAATTATGGGCCTATCACAGCCCGTTTCTGGCCTCTCAGTTATAATCTGAATCAGTTTACCAACTTTACCTCATGTGACTGATTGACTGTAATGATGCCCATAAAAGAGTGACCACTTGTTTTGTTACAGATTAGATATCCCTGCAGTAATGGTTGTTTTATGGCTCATCTTTCCTATTATAATGCATTCAGTTATTGTAGAGTTTAAATAATTAAATGTATTTAATTGTCTGAGGATCACGACCTCTTAAGTCCTCTGAATTTATTTTCTGTCTTCATTACAAAGTGGAATTCATTATGTTTTTGTAAAAATGAGAGGTTGATCTTTGCAGTGTTGCTGAGGTCAGAATATTCAGTGGCCTCGGTCTTGACTGTTGAACTCAGAGCTGCTATCAGTGCGCTGAGGAGACAAATTGCGTCGTTGACAGTCGCACAGGCGGCCTGGTTACTCCTCGGTGTAAATTACTTGTGATGGAGGGAGGAAGCACAGAAAAAAAAAAGGAGTGCACACAGGCCCATTAATGACCGGAGGAGCAGTGCACCCACTTCGATGCCGTTTATCTGAGCTGCTTGTCTTTATGTAAGGTTAATATGATGCTGAAAGAAGACATATTACGTTTTCTTATGTAGACTCTTTATGCATGTTAGGACATGAGTGAGAGGAATAAACTTACTCCCAGTTTAAGTGACACAAGTGAATAGACTTCTGTTAATTGCAAAGTGTTGCGTGTATTTATAATCACACAATGTCCAAAACAAAAAAGTCATACCCTCACCTGGACTAACTCTATAGCCTAAACTAATGACAAATTGGCTTTTGTGGTCGCAGCTCAGGGTTCCCCACTCACTCTCCGTGCTTGTTTTTGCTATTTATGGCCCCGTATTTCGTGGGGTGATTACGCACAAAAACCAGGGCCTTTGAAGCGCACATGTTTGTGTTTTTTCGTGGGTGAGATCACACCTCCACAGGAGCTTCCCTGTGCCTGTTTGCAGTTGGCACAATTTCTCACCCAACTCTCTCCCGTGATTTATTCTCCCCTGGTCTTTCTTTAGCGCAGGAGGTCCCCTCGTCAGCATCATTATTTTATTATACATTAACAGACAGTGAGGCAATGGCAAATCATAAAAGACAAGGAAAAGCTTTGTCTAAATTATTATTTCCAGTTAGTGCGGGCAAAGCGCCCCTATAAAATTAGTTAATTTAATTTAAGAATAGAAATAATAATAATAAAAAATCTTATGTTTCATTATTTCATTATGTTATCAGGCGGAAATTTCTGCCAGAGGTGAAAAATATGCGTAAACTCTGTTCCCACAAATATAAACCGTGCGTGAACTTAAAAGGTTACTTGACGTGATTTTAAGGATACATTAGTAAATGCTTAACTGCTGTGTTTTTTTAACCTAATGACTTTCAAAGAAATAGCCTACGTGGCGGCTTGTTTGATTTTTCCCCCTTTCGCTTTCAGTAAAAGTTCAAGAACAAATTCGCGCATTTGCCATCCTCCATTTGGATTTAAAGTAATGCATCTTCCTAAAACTCGATGAACATTACGACAAAGGGAGTAATGGGGCCATTTTGAGCGGCACACTTGCTGTCGAAGGCCCTCATAGCAGCAGGCTTTATTTCAGGGCGCAGCATCAGTGTGTGTGTGTGTGTGTGTGTGTGTGTCTATGTGTGTGTGTGTGTGGCCTGAGCAGGACTCACAGTCAAGCTGCTATGTTAAACTTTACTCCAGGAGTTCCTCCGCTGAACAAATGCATTTAAGGTCACAATTGAAGTGACAAAGGGAACTATAAGTGGCTCTATGGTGGCCATCAGTCAGACCATTCAATGTCCGAGTGGAAACGTACTGAAGAGGCGTGAAAGTGAATTTGCAAAATAAAAGCAAAGTCATCCTGGCAATTCTGCTAATGAATCATTCCCCGAGGTCAGCAAAACGGTAAATGAGTTGGATCAGTGATTCACCTATCTATCTATCTATCTATCTATCTATCTATCTATCTATCTATCTATCTATCTATTGTAGGTATATTGGTGTAATTAACTATTAATTTCTTTTTATACGGCTTATCAAACAAAAAAAAAAAAAAGGTTTTTATGCTAAGAAATAAGAAAATACTGGTAGAGACAGTCAGTCGTTCAGGCGAAACAGAGTTCAAAGTGTCAGTTGGTTCGCTCTTATTGATCGAGTGAATCAGCGCCGCTCAGCTTTTAAAAGCGCAGAATCAGGTTGGTTGCGTGAGGCTGCCTAGCTGTCTGCTTGCTAGAAGCAATTACCAATTCATAAAGATATTTATCAATGCGTCCTGAATCAATTGACTGGGTGAAGAATGACTTCGCCACGATAATATGAACACTGGGTTTCTGCCTTTACAATACCACCACCACCACTAATGATAATAATAATAATAGTAATAATAATCGTGAAATATCACAGAGCAATAATAAAATCAATAACATAAATCATAACATTATTATTATTATTATTATTATTATTATTATTATTATAACACGAATAAAAATGATAATAATAATAATAATAATAATAATAATAAAAAGAAGAAGAATTGTAAATAAGAATTGATTTATAGATAATAAAATCAAGTTAGAGTCATTTATGTTATTAGCAGAGATATAGTAAATAATTAAAGAAATAGAATATTAATATATAATGCTAACTGATAACTATATTATTATTTTAACATTATCGTCATTATTATTCTACTCTGATAATTGATGTTATTATTGGTCAAATAATTTTTTATCTATCTTACAATAATTATTGATGATATTTGCCTATTATTTTCATTACATTGTTTACTTTCCATGTACACTTGAATTTGAATATTGGACGGAAACCTTACTATCTCCATATTTTGTCACTTTTCTTTATTTATTTTTCATAAATTATTGATCTTGGTCACCCTTTATGTCGATCTGTGGGTTTTACAGATATTTAACCAGTGAAAAGTTTGATAACGCACTGCTCAAATGTTTCACTTTTTTTTTTTTCTTCAATTCGTGACAAATAATGTTTGGGATATACAAGGTTACCTCCCAACAGCAACAATATTTATTTTTAATATTTGCATCAGAGTGAACTAAACAACAAAGACATGAGAGAAAACACCAGTATCAGTCCATCAGCCGCAGCAGTATCCTGGTGTACTGACCTCGACAGAGAGCCCAGCCAGTCGCTAGGTCATACACTAGGCAGCCGCCATGTTGAACAGATGTACAGTGACTTAGGTTCAGATTGGCGTAAGGCGCTCAGGAAAAAAGGGGGGAGTGGATGACGACATGTTGGGGAGTTGGGGTGGGATGGTAAACGGGGGGGTTGGGGGGTGGGAGCGAGGTGGTGGTGGCTGGGATATGGAGGGGGGGGGATTTGGATCAGAGACCCAGAAAGCAGCAGAGTTGACAGACTTTACAGATGCAACGGGCCTGCAGGAGTGCTCATGTGCACCCACTGATGGTTCATGGCTCATATGGTGGCACGGAAAAGATTCACCGAGCTGGAATTTCACATGTAGGCAAGCAACAGCCGTGTCGGGCCTGCTGGGCCTTCACACACACCAGGAAGTGGACGGAGCAGGAAGACCAATGGAAATAAAGGCAGCAGGGATGAAAATAGGGATGTTTCAACTCAGCTTTGATTCTGTAGCATTGTACTCCCTTGCATAATTGACAATGAGACTAAATATGATACCGGGTATGTGTCATGTCATGTCCGTTTGCTGTATTTGCTTAGGGCTTTGCAACATAAATCTAGATTATTGTTTAGATTTTCAAGCTTGCAAAACAGGCTCAACAGAGGCAGAACATGAAACCAGGAGGAAAATGACAGTGTCAGAAAAATATGAGTATTACAGTAATACAATATGTTCTGTAGATTATTAGTGCGAGTTTACAGCGACCTTCACATGTAAAGGTAAATCCATCCATATTTTGCAGCTGATATCAATATTTTGATATAAATGCCAAAAGCAATGTCTACATGTTTCATAGCAACCACTGAAAGCCACTAATGCTGATACACAAACTAGTTTAAAGGCTTAATATGTAACATTTTATTTAAAAATCTCATGTAAACATAATCCTTTTTAATTATGTCTACATTTCCTTATCTTGTGATTATTTTGCTGTGTTTGGGACACTTTACCAACCCATGATGTCAGTATTTGACATCCTGGGAATGAGACTCAACCGTCAACTATCTTTCTGGTTTACGAACAGCTTGGAAAAATGACACCATAAAGTGACGCCGTTTCTTCTGTTGCTTTTACAAACATAACCACACTAAAAATGACTCCTGCCTTTCTTAACATCATTGTTTTAACTTAAATATTTGTGCCGTAGTCAGTTTTACGAGGAACAGGATAGTCTAAGGATATTTTCTGGACAATATCCAACGCTGTATGTGTGTATGCAGCTCATGTGTGCGGCTCTTTTTCTATGTGGTATTTGTGTGTGCAGTCCATGCCGGCATCCGACAGAGGGGCCTTGTGGGATGGCAGGTCTTTGACACCCACTGTCGAGAGCAAGCAGAGGAGGGCGAATGTGTCTGGGCCTGCCCACTGCACAGACACACTGCTGGTGTCTGTAGCCAGCCGAGCAGAACAAGGCAGAGCCACACAGACAACACAGGGAGAGAAAGAGAGTTGCACTCACAGGAAGAGCAAGATGGGTGGTGCATTTAGGGGCCAGGAGTGTGGATAATATATGTGTGTTTGGGAGGTTGCAGGGGTTGGGGAGTATTTGCATGTGTGTTGCTGGGGGCACAGTATGTCATGGAATGTCTATCCCCCCCCAGCTAAGGTGGACTGAATTAAAAATAGTCACACAATGGCAACATAGAGAGATTGAGGCCCCTCCCTTTATATTACTACTCGTGATAAAGTTTTTTTATTCATTGTGCTTCGACACATCAATATGAGCCGTGGTTCTACCTCAGGAAAAAAAGTAACTGTAACTTTTAGTCCTGGAGAATGGAATTTGTTGTCCAACCCATAGAGTTTCTGTTCTTTTGAAAAATGCGGCCCCCTGAACAGGGACGTTTTGGGGGGTAAAATGATGTCCCCAGAACTTTGAACTTTCCCCAGGTACTAGTATCCTTTGGAGGAACTCAGTGGAGGAGCCATGGTGTAAATTAAACCCTGGGGTCATTATTTTACCCCCCAAAAAGTCCTTCACCCCAAACGTTTGAGATATTACTTTCCAAATGTACAGGGATTTTGGGGGCGCACTGTTGAACATTTCTGATTGGTAGTTTACATCTTCATTGTGGAAATGCAGACAACAACAGGCTGAGAGGACTTTTTTGTTCCCTGAAAAGTATCTCCTGGGAGTAAAATTTTCAGGTACTTTCAGGCCATTTTCATGCTCCCAGAATACAGCATTTCTCTTACGATTGTATTCCCCACAAAAGATGAAAGGCCCAAAAAGCTAACTGACACTCGCGCATCTGTATATTGGTCTAAACTTATTCAGACCCAATTTTTTGTTGGAAATCCCCACACATGAAAGTTTTATAGCATGTGTGTGTTTGTGTGGATGCATGATGGGTATTTCACATTGCTCAGCTCTCTCAGTCAGGGATGTCTCCCATCTTTGGTCCTCAATGTGTTATATTAACGGCTTCCAAAATACTGATGAAATGTTTGACATAATATTAACGGCCATCAGAGTTGGCGTTTTATAGGCCCTGTCGGCACCGGATGTCCATAAAGTGTAGCTGAAATTACCATGTGTCAAAATGTTCAGATTAGAAGTGAGTTAGGAGGACCTGCTGTGCTTTCCACCCACTCTCAGCCCACGTCCTGTGAACCCTGTCTGGAGGTCACGCGGGAGGGGTGGTCTGTGTGGATGAATTTGGACGGGGGCTTACTTACTCCCCAAGGCTGGTCTTGTTCCTTCTCAACAATAGCTGTCCTAACACAATCAAGCTCCAGGGGTTATCCTTTTCCAGTGGCGAATAAAAATATGCTGAAAGAGGATGTGTACATTTAGACAGTCTGACTGTGCAACTTTCCACGGCTCGGTGACACACATAAACACTCAGACAAACAGACCAGGTCAAAAGCACAGCTGGAGACTGGGTCAGAGATGTGTGCTTGACTTATTTTTGCCAGCCTGCACATCAGGCCAGTCGTACCACTTACATGTAAGACCTGGAGCCCTTATGAGAGATGACTACACGCCCTTGGCTCGTCACTTGGAGGAACACAGGGTGGAGTTTGAAACCAACTGAGTTAAATAAATTTGAGAAAACATTCCAGTTCAATAAGCCTAAGATATTAAATTGAATCTACTAAGTTATCATTGTTTTTATTATGAAAGAACAATGATTAATCTTGACAAGACACACAAGTTTCCATTACTTATGTTTTCTTCAACTACAAAACAAATAAGTCTGAAGAGAATTTTAATTCAATCTGATTAAGTTTTTTTTTTAATGTAATGAGTTTAATGAATTCACAGCAACACAGTAATTCGAAGGTGGCTTTGAGTCAGAATAACTCATGTTTAAAAACATTTAATATACCAGAAATGTTAAATATTTTTATCTTAAGATTCTTAAAATGTATATATTTATGTTAAGCTAACAAGAAAAGATTGGTTGATTCAACTAAATTTCTGTGTGATGTTTTACAGTGCAGCTCCACCTCGGGGCCTCCTCCCTCCATTTCTTTACGAGCTACAGACTCTTGTAACAAAATTTTGCCGATGGAGCAGAAAGAGATCTTTGATATTTGTCTTTAAAAAATAGCTAGTTACATCTGTCTGGAGAGTGGACGCCGCTGTAAAACCAGTGTGCCTTGAGGGGGTGGAGAAAGGCCACATCACCTGGTTTCTGCCTTTGCCGGGCTTGTTAACTATAAGAAGAAAAGACAGATGGGGGAAATTTCTTTGTTGGGTGGTTGATGGTGGGACTTTTCGAGGCACTGGGTGTAGCTCCAGGCCTTGTTCCCTTCAAGAGCAGGGAAACAGCTTTTGCTAATTTTCAAATAAGCCTATGTGTGATGATAGGAACGGCTTCAAGGGAAACGCTGAAGTCAAGACTAATGTGATGGGCTAAAATGTCCATTGCAATTAACCTTAATGCATGTGTGAGAACAAGAGTATTTGAACAGTGTATATTTTACTTGGTAAGGGGTCTCATTGAGCGCGGTGTTGCAGCAGGCCACCATCACACCTTATTCTGCCCCACTTCTCATCCTTGATGTCAAAAACACTCACCACCTGCACTTCATCTACACTTCAAAAGCCCCGCAGGCAGGAGGAGGGCTCCCCACTTCTATTAAATATTTCTCCCTTTCCCTTTTTGTCTTCTTGAGAACAGCAGCAGGTTTAACCAGACCCCTGCTCTCTTATCAACAGTGCACCAAATTTACCCTCAACATCTTTAAACACACTCACTCTCTAACTGCACAGCTTACACACCGTGCATCCGACACATTTCAGTGGCAGCAGCGACAATGACACGTGACCTTTTGTCAAGATATTTACATAATCTCCATGGTTCCACACTGCGGCCTCCTAGATGCACCGCCAGCTGTGGGGAGCATTTATTTAACCTCCACTCAAGTTGAAATGGAGTTTCAGTGACACAGTGACTTTAATGTCTAAGTGAGCGCAAAATTTAGAGGGCAATGAAAGAGAGGCCGAATAGTCTAACTGGTGATTATTAAAGGCAAGCATTTCAAGGGGGGGCAATCTAGCAAATGTGGAGGTGTTGCTTCTGGTCTTTTGTTGCTTAGATGGCCCTAACACCCGTCCATTTGGTAGAACAGGAGATGGCAGAGAGCAATAAAGTGGTGTGTGTGTGGGACACACATGCATTCACGATGTGTGTTTTCAGCAGCAGACAGAGGACGGAGGCCTCCCTGTGGTTTTGCCATCAGCTGCAGTCAGTTCACAAAGTCTGTTTTTTCCACCTTAAGATAGTAATATACTGCAACTGGTTGAGTATATCAATTTAATTAAAGTTCTTATTCTTACTTACTTTATTCTGACCTATTATTACTTACTTATTACTTAAATACTGTTTGTTTACTTGGCTGCAAACTCAACTACGGCTGAGTACTGAAACCTGGTGTCAATATAGCACCGGTTCCTATAATACCTACCAGTACCAAATCACAATCAACAATGTAGATTTTGGTGTCACCTGCCTTAGGTGTTGATTAAAATAGTCACACTCTGGTGCGATGCACTCATGCTACCTGGCTATGGCAGCAGGTAGCCTACCATTGCCTAGCTACTTTAATCACGATTAAAACACAAGCGGTTCAAAGTGTGGTTATATTTCAGTTGAAAGCATTCCAACACCGGGTGGGATGACCAAAAAATGTTTAAAAACAGTTGCATGTAAAGGGCCGAGGGAAGCGCCATGCTCAATTGCTTTTCTGACCCCATGCCAGGCTCATCAGCTGGCAGTGTGGGCGTTCCTGGCTCCGGCAGTAGGGCGCATAGATATAAAACACGAGATGTGATGTGTCACAATGCCATTTGTGTCTATGATGGTGAGACCACTGACAATGATGACAGCAGCCTCTCCTCAGGTAGCAATTTATTTAGCTGTTATTTAAGTTATCGTAGTCGGGTTAGGTTGTGCATATGGGAATTTGTTATGCATGTTTTAAGTTTTTTGATAGATTTCATATATATATATGTATTGTTGACAATTAATATGTTCATCTTTCTTTCTTTTAAGTAAACAATCAGGCACCATTTAGGCTTGGTACCATTTTAAAAGTGAGGGAAAATTAAACAAAGGATAGACAACCCAAAACTCAATTGTGATAAAAAAGGTAATTCGCATATATATATATACATATATCATGCAATTTCAAATGTATATTCAGTGTTTATATGCATGTGCGATACGGTGGTTGTTAGCTGTGATATTAACAGGGATTTGTCAACGAGTGCTGTGAAAGACTAATTGCAATGAGCCAGATGAAAGCACCGGACAATATAGGCTGACCCCCTCCCTCTGTGCCAAGTCAGGCCATAAACAGCTTCCCTTTCCCCTCTCACACCCAATGGAAATCCCTTCTGACCTCTCAACTCATACACACACATTTAACACACATGAATGGTGACAGTTGCTTAATCACACGGCCATACACACACATGCACACATTATCTCCGCCCTGTACACATGCACACAAGCCCCTGCGAAATTTTCACCCACGCACCCACCCGCTTCTGTGGGTCAGAGACCACATCCACTCACTCCTCTGCTAATGAATCAATCAGCTGGTTCCATTCATTTCATTGCTGTCAGACCCCATCGATCAGCCCCTTTCTCCCCGTCCCAGCAGAGCAGCAGGGGAGCTCGGAGATCGAGAGGAGAAGAAGGGGCTTGAAACATCCAGGCAGTTCAAAGACTCCTCATTTCTTATCCGCTTTGGTTCCCCAGAAATATGGTGTTTTGATGGTGTGTAGCAGTGTGTATGTATGTGTGTGAAATGAAAGAGAGAGAAGGGATTAAAAAAAGATCAAGCAACCAAGACGTCTTCTCTTAGAGTTTGTACATGGTATCTGACCTTCCTTTTACCTCTGCGAGACTAGCGTGTTAGCGCTGTGGATTCCAACATCACGGGAAGGCTGGACGTAGCAGGTGGTGGATTTCGGCCAGGTGCAAGCTCGTTCGCTTCCAGGGATGCCCCTTGTTTTGCCATGAGGTATCAACCGCCCCGCCCTACTCTGGTGTTCAAGCCTCGAGCTTGGCTAGGTGAACGATGTGTATGGTGGGTCCAACTCTCGCCGAGCTCGTCTCCCCCACCTACTGAGTCAAAGTCAGAAAGGTTATCAGTTATTAAAGCCCCTTGAAGTTGGAGCAGTGCGTGTATGAGGCCATGCAGAGCAAGTTTTCAAAAGCCACTTAGTTCTATGTATTGGCCAGTTGCTTCATATCTAAAGGTGTTGAGAGAAGCAACTATGCAGGACAGAGGTTGCAGAGAGGTTACTGGGAGCCAAGGTCAATTACGTTGAGGTTAGGGGGAAGAAGTGGAGGAGGACAAGGCAGGTAGGAGGCGGAAAAAGAGCAGGAAGGAGTATGAGGAGCTGAGGAACAAAGCAGCAGTAGGTTCTGAGGCTGTGAGATCAATCTGAGCAGAGAAACTGTAATCTCCTGACTTGGACGCTTTCCACCAACCCATCGTCCAAGCCACCACTTTCACACCATGCAGCTTCCTCCCAGATACAGGACTGTGCCTGCCGTTGCTTTCCACCTTTCATCTATCTTTTTACCCTTAGTCTCTGTGTATTTCACTCACACATACACTCACATTGGTCCCAGATGAAAGCTCTCTAGGCTTTGATGAAGTCTGGGAGGGATCTGCCAGCGTTTTTTTAATGAATCTGACAAGCGGGCCAGTGCCGATCAATGGAAACATTGTGTGACGATTTCAAGATGCAATCTCCGATATTGTCAGAATGGGTGAGTCATTGGCAGATGGAATGAAATAATTAGAGTTGAACAGAAGGCAGAGGGAGCAAGTGAGTAAACACAAATCTCATATGAGCTGTGAAGGCAAACTCAACCAATAGCCGAGCACTGGGCTTTTATTACCTGCTTACGGTTAAGTGTCTGAGAAATTCAAAGCCTTGTTAAACTCAGTTATCAACAGGAACAATGCATGGTGTCATTTTTACACATTTGGTTTCTTTTTATAGAGTGGCAAAGCTTACCTATGGATCAGATGGTCATTGATTTATATGGAACAATATATTTTACTGCCATTTGATAAGAGGAAGTCTGAGGTCGTATAACTGCAGTGGTGGTTTGGCTTAAGTTTATCAGGTACCGTCAACTTCAGGGTCCCTGTATGTATTGTGCCAACCAGACAGCTTGGCGCTCTTGCCTGCCAAAGAGGAGAAACCAAAAGGTTCAAGGCTTTCCACCAAAAAAGGTGGGCATTAAGCAAAATCCCCTGCAGACAAAGCCGCCTTTTATATGCTGTTTACCTTCCCTTTCTTCACCTCCCTGTCACTCTCTTTGGCCTTGTCCCTTTCCCAGACTATGATCTCTCCGCCACCTCTCTTAAACTGTCATTCCTGTCCTTTCTTCTTTCATCCCATCCTTTTTGTCCATCGTTCTGCCCTCTGCCCCTCTTCAGTTACCTCTTCTGTGACCACATCTTATCACAGTTACAGTAGGTCCTAATTGCAGTATTATTTTCCTTTCCCTGTTATCTCATGTCCTTGTGATATCAAAATCCCAACAGTGACAGTAAGAAACCGGGAGACAGATGCTATTTACTGCTGGGAGACCCTTTGTTGTTACATACCACTTGATAAGGTCTTGACTGTCAAGATGACTTCCCCCTATTGTGTTTATATAGAGGGGAGCGTCTGCAGTTGAAAGGCATGGCAAATGCATGTCAGCTCCCCTCATTCCACTGACCAAAATTGTTCCCCTACATGACAGGTCTGACATGAACTTTTTCTTTCAGCATGTCACTGTCGCCCTCGGCTCTTTCCACAAAACATGTTCCTTGCCTGTCAGCCTGGACAATGAAAAGATTAGCGCAGGAGCAACAGCTAAAAAAGAGAAAAGCAAGAGTGCCTCAGTGGGCTGTAATGCAATATGTTGCTTTAGGTGGCAGAGGGTGTCTAAGTGGGAGTCGTGTGAGGTGTCTGGGTTTAAAATACCTCAGCCAAACAGCTTAGAGTGTGAAAACAATCGTCAGAGACATGAAAGTGTGAGCGAGAACACACACGGGGGTCAGATAACCCCTGGCCAGATGGGGATGGTCAAGTGAGCAGAGGAGGGAGGCTGTGGGGGTTGCAATGTTTATGCCGCTAGTGTCAGGAAAGGGATACAAAAGCATTACCCCCTGTGCCACTTTTGGCCTCTGTAAACCCCCAGGGGTGCAGATATAAAAGCGTGGTGATGATTAGAGATTCAATTTGGCTTGCCATCAATCAATGCCACCAGGATAGACAGGATTGCAGCCGATCACCCATCCTTGCAACCAGATTGGGTTTGTGCCTCTTGGGATTCACGCCCTTTTTTCACGCTTTGTTAATTAAGCGACCAAGCTGCCCCTGCACTTACTTATTTATGAATCTTGGCTTCGACCGGTACTGGAGACCACTCGGTCTCCCCTAATTAGTCCCTCACTAATGGCCCTGCTTCCAGACAATCCATACAATCTCAATCCAGACCGCGACCCCCATTCTGTCAATGCACACACAAGAACCATAACACCCATATGACCTTGACGTTACACAACCCCACGTTGTCTGGTGTTGTGTTTCTGTGGGCACTGGATAAAGTGGCCCACATGGGATAATGAGGCAACACTTAAAAAAAATCGATTTCCATCTCCGTCTGTTTTAGCAATTCCTCACCTGTTCATTAACCTGAGAGTAGAGCAGCCCGGATATGTTGAGCCTCAACAGTCATTAGATATGGAAGAGAACCTGAAGGAACAGAACAGGAGGGCTTCACGTTGGTGAAATATTAACACTTTCCCAGGGCAGCAAGGGCTTTACAGATTTAACTCTGACATGACTTATTGATATGTGTATCCTCTCTTAAACAGGGGCTTGTTGCAAGCAAGAGAAAAACAACAGATGTGTGCTGTTGATTCGTAACACCTTTGTGAGTGAAGTATGCCAGTAGACATCATCACTATAAGCCAGATGTGGGAATAAGTCACCAAGAAAGTCTCAAGCCTTAACCGTCAGGTCTCTAGCATGTCCCAAGTCACTGTGGTGAGAATCAAGTCAAACTGAGTCCCTACAAGTATAATTAAAGCAAGTCACAAGTCATGTTATACAAAATTTTGATGATCTAAATCAGTTAACTAAGTTTTGTTTTATCAATAACTATTGCAGCCTGCTTACACCCTATAAATCTAACTGATATTTGGCATTTTGTGGTAATTCATAAGCCCCCAAAATGGAAATAAATGAGGTTTGCATGGGAGAAAGATTCATGAATCTTAAATTAGTGTGAGTCAAGCAAGTCATTGTTAGTCATGCAAGTTTCAAGTCCTCAAATTTGTGACTTATGTCAAGTGACTCGAGTACAACACCTCTATTATAACCCCAGTCTTACAATTACTGTAGCTACCAATCAGTCCTGCAAACACTACATCCAAAAGCCTTTTTCCCTTTTTCTAAATGAAGTCACTGTTCAGGGTCAGTTAGCCCATCCGCTGTGGCCTTGTTGGTGTGGTTTGAATCCCATAAACACCGCTCCTGAGTCAGATTTACTGGCCAGCAGCCCTGGGGATTCATTTGTATTCTACCCACTTTGGCTGGTTCAGGGTCAGGGCCGATGACTAATCAGGTCAGTGCTGATCCACACCCTGCGGTTGGAGCCGTACCAACCCCACCTAGCTCACTTGGACCACCGTGAGGTCTGGCTCGTGTATGTGTGCATGTGTTGAAGGTAGATGGAACACATATGACTTGGATGGAAACACTGATATTTTTGGTGCACCTCATTTCCCATGTCTCCATGTTGGGAAGAAAAACAAACTTGCACCCTGTTGTTGTTTATTCCCTTCAGATTGCATCGCCACAGGCCACAACAGAACTGAACCCAGCTGAACACTTGTGCTAATGGGTGAGCTTAGGCATAAACACTAGGATTGTTATTTTTTAACTAGCTAAGTTCGCCAGAGGCTGTGTTATAAGGATCACAGAATGGCAGGTGGGTAGGTCGGGAAAACTTCTGGGTGAGTTTCGACAAAGTTAACCATTGCTTCTCTTGGACAACCCAGGTGCAAAACAAGATACCACTTGCACTATTAAAAATTTAGTGGAATCAACTTATCTTTTCTCAATAACCTGACATAAATAGACATACATACAATACAAATTGTATTTGTTCAAGTTATTTACACTTATTATGACTTATTTTTAGACCACTTAAGAACTCAGAAACATTAATTCTTGAGTTGAATTAAGATACTGTAGAGACCTCAATCAACTTATTAAAAAAGTTTCTTGAGAAACATGATAAGAATATTAGCAGACTTCCCGGCATACATTGCATGAGAGTTAAAACTCACCTCAGACCTTTCTCTTTTATCATTCAGAAAGAACATATATGATGAAAACCTGCTGTGTGTCTCCCAATACACTTTAATATAAGTCATGGTTGCTTGATCTCACAAAAATGAAAACACTCCATGTTGAAAGTTAGTGTTTAATTCAGTCCCCACACTTACAATAAATATTACAATAAATTTAGCGGGAGCAATTTTTCACATATTGTCTGTGTGGCAGTGCTGGAACAAATTAGCTCTAGGTTAATTGGATTAATATGTCCCAATCTTTTTCAGCTTTGTTGTCCTTTGTTTTAGCTGTATGTCTGTCTGCATAAATTGTTAAAGGAACTGTCTGCGTCTAAGTACATTAAAAGCAACTTAAAGTTGAGTCAGATTCCTTGTACGTAGTCATACTTTGCCAGTGAAGCTCATTTTGATTCTGATTGCAGCTCCCTTCAGAGTAGTTTCACCTCTGAACACTGCCGTTCCTTCTCTTTTTCACCGTGGCACAATTTGTCCCATCAGCTTCTCCGGTAGTAAAATGATCCTGATGAACTGAGAAGGCCATCAAAACAGCAAAGGTTAATGTATAAACTGAACAGTGACAGTGCCAATAACCTGACCTATTTAACCTCTGTAAAATTGTTGTCCTTTTGATCTACGGTATGCTTACCATCCTCCCCTTCTGCTCATAAATATCATTTTAATTTATTTTCTCCTTGCCTGCATTTGGTTTTCGAGGATGTTTGGCAATACACAATACTCACATATACACGCACACAAACACACACACAGCTGCTGGTGTTTGCCGGTGATAATGTAGCTTCTCTATAATACTTCTGTGGTCCTGTTGAAATTCCCACATGACCTTCTGCGTCCCTGTACACACATACACACTCAAACGCACACAGATGCACACCAGTTTAAGATGGAAATCCATGTTTTAGATACAGGAAAGTGTGCATGTGTGTGTATGTATGTGCACAGACATGCACTGTGCGTTAGCACATAAATCAATGGGTGCCTGGCGGCCTTGTGGCTACAGCTACAGTGTGTGTGTGTGTGTGTCTGCGTGTGTAGGTAGTGGCGGTGTGGGGATAATTGGTGACACCCTGCTCCCTCCAAACTGCCAGCTTTAGTTACACATCAATGAAGGGTGAATAATACATTAGCCAGCGTAGCACATATTCCTCCTACACATCCCAAGAGAAACCAGACAGAGGGATGGAGAGATAAACAGATGACAAAATGAAAAATATCTATACCATGTATCTTATATAGAGAGAATACAAGCAAGAAGAGAAAATATATTTAACCTGAAGCTCCCCATTTCCTCCCTCATCTCATTTGTCATCCACATCATTCAACCAAAACATCAAACTTCAACCTCACTTCTTGTTTAGATAGCGTCACTCTCCTCCTCTCTGGTCCTGATGTACAGCCAGCTTCTCTCTCTGAGATTTATGCTGCTGTTTAGGTGCTTTAAGGACAACAGGACACCTTCAGATGAAAGAGGACCCGAGGCATTAACTTTAGGCCAGTCAGCTGGCTCGGGTTTAGCAGACTTGCTGGAGTGTGAGGGTCCTTGAACGTGGTTCGGTGATGCAAGTGGTTCTGTAATCATCGTTCGATTATTTACACATCCATCTTACTAGGACAATGACAGGATGGGTTTCTGTTTGTGTGTGTTAGAGAAATATAGGATGCTCATTTTGTCTGTGTCAGCCTGTGTGTGTGTGTGTGAAGCCTCTGCATTTTGGAACTCTAAAGGTGGGAAGGGATGAAGTACAAACACTAAGTTTCTGTATTTAAGGGTTTTCAGGTGTCTCTACTTTACTTGACTATTTTTCTGGCAAATCTTTTTCTCTTACTGCCACAAATATCCGTACTCTCTCATCCTTACATTTTCAAAACAGGCTTGTTACTTTGGTTTTAATGAATTTTAGGGGAATTATTGATGATCAAATGACATAAAAAACAGAAGACAAAAAAATCAGTAAATGACCTAGAACAAAAACAGCATGAAAAGTTGAAAAGTCATAACAAGACAAAAGAGATGTGACCAGACAAAAAAAGACATAACATGATAAAAATATCTCCATAAAAGATGTAGCAAAGACTAAAACAAAAAGACTAAAAAGATGAAACAAGATGAAAAAGTAAAGGCATAATAAGTTGAAGAAGTTGAATCTGTACTTTTACTTTCATCAGTCTTTTTTATTTTTACACAAGTATCTGTAATTTTCCTCGAGTGAAGAATGTGTGTACTTTGGCCTCCTCTGCTTGTGTCCGTGCCAGTCTGTCTGTTTCTGCACATGTGTCCGTGTGTGTGTTATTAACCACTGTATGGTTTAGTCCGTCTTTCTCTGGTGTTGCTGTCTGGGACCCTCAGTGTGTCATGCCAATGCACAGAGGTCTTTATGTAATTGAAGTGGGCCTGTGAAAGCCCCCTGCCATATGGACCCCAGCAGCCTCGGATGTCTGTCTGTCCATTCGTCAATTCCTTTTAATTGCCCAGAGCCTGGATTCTGTGCGGTGATCTATCGAGTGGTTTCTCCATAGGTTAAATACATTAATATGTAATAAGGTTTGGGACCTCGCCAATCCCTGGCCATGAGATTGACCAGATAATGCTGAGCTGGGCTCAGAACAGGTAGGATGAAGATGCAGAAGCCTCTAGTCTGGCTGCAATATTTCCCATCCTGTCATTGGTATCCCCATTTTCTCTTTTCCTTACTCTCTTTTTATATAAAGGTAACAGCGGTGAAAATAAATATGCTAAGTATATTAAATTTTAGCATACTTGAGTGTGCTTTCAGTCTGACTAATCATCAGCATGGTCTACTACAAGTGTGTTAATGATTAGTTAACTTGAAGTTTACTGTTTTGGAATAATTATTTTTTATAAAGTATATTTTAGTTGTAATTAAATTATGACAAAGTACAATTTAAGTGTATTTAGTGCACTTGTATGTGCTTAAGTGGAACAACTTTACTTAAGGTACTGTGTATGTAACTAATACATGCTTGATTAATGAAATTAAAGTTTAACTTGTTTGTGCTACATTTTCAATGAACACTGAACTACAGCTTTAAATAAACTTATATTGAAGTGCACTTTTTGTAAGCATGCTGAATTTACTCAATGAAGTGAAATTAAAGTACGTTTTAATAAGGTATACTAGTATGCTTGAAAGGACTTGAAAATAATTATTCTTTTAAAAAATAAACTAACTTGCAGCTAAGTATTTGCAATTTAAAATACTTTTTAAAAATGCACTTAAAATAAAGTACACTTCTTGTAAGTGCGCTGCCACTTTAAGTATCGTAGAATTAATTAATTTTAGTACATTTAAGTTGAACTGAATGACATCTGTTTTGAAGTACACTTTTTAAAAGTACACTTTAAATATACTTCAATTTAAGCAAATAAAAGTGCACTTGTAATAGCTTTTGTATTCTTAAATTACATTTCTAATATATACAATATACAATTTTACTGCATTTTTTTTTAGCTGGGGTTATATAGAGAATAATTGTTTTTTTCTTGTTTCCCATAAGAAGTAGGCTCTGCTTATTTATTCTTCCACCCACTGTATTTATTTATAACAGTAAACATAAAAATAAGAACCAAAAACAGTCCTTCATTGTATTGGGATCATGTCACTGAAACCGTGGAACTGGAATAAAGTTTTGCATTGTTTGCAGTATAAACGTCGTTACTGTTTTATGTCATAAAGTTAATCCCTCTGTGTACTGTAAAGTTATAAAGCCAGGTTCTTGGAATCTGTGTGGCACAAAAAGAGAAGTTTATCTTGGAGGTTAGGGGTTGCCAATCTTCACAGCAGTGATTGTGTTTATTATGGTAATTATACAAATGCCTCAGAATAAACATGGTAATGATTTAGTGTGGCAATAGAACAACTGGTACCTATAAAAGCCAGAAAAAAGCTCTCATTTATTCCCTTTAAATTGCATCATACCTCCGGAGTCACACGAAGGTTTTGTTGCATCTGTTGTCAGAATGCTGTCGCTGATGTTTCTCATATCATCTTGCAATGTTGGCAGGAGCTCGTTCCACCGCTGCACTCACAAGAAGCCACTTTGCGGGGATGTAAGCTAAATGGCTGAAATGTAAATGTAATGTACATGTAAGGTCGAGCAGATAATAGCATCGACAGGGCTGTGTTTTAAGCTTTTGCTGGATGCTCCTGATGCTCTCCCTCTTTCTCTCTGCCTGCCCGTCTCCTGGCTGGTTCATTACTGGTGCTTTTAGCTGCTAAAGAGGCGAAGTCCATTTGCACAGAGGAGGTCTAACAAGTCAAGTTATTACAGCAGCCAAGTGTGAGATTAATTAACTCAGTGGCGATTAAGAATGCGGGTCCAACGAGAATCTCTGGAAGCGAGGGGAGGGGAGGTCGAGAGCGAGGCACACACACACAGATAGTGTGCGAGAGAGTCTCCACTCCAAAACAGATCAACGTGATTAATCTTAGCCAGCCATTTGTGGCTATGTGGCATTGAAAAACAAAATAGCCATAAATAATAATGATCTCTCCTCGGCACCTCTTACTCTAAGCTAATGATGCCAAATAACAAATAAACACATTTATCTGCCACCACTGAAATGAAATAAAAGCCTGGTCCCCAAAATAAATATATAAACCTTTTTTTAGTAATCAGTCCGCAGCTGTTTGTCATCATAGACCATTAACCGTTGTTCACAGTGCAAAGAATGAAAAAAGGCAGGCAGAAATTAGGCTGTATTTGGAGCGATGCTGCCGGCTGTTGGTTTTGCACAGTGGAAACTAGGGATGTTCCGATACTGATATCAGTATAAAAAAAAGCCTCTAATACTGCCTAAAATGCTGGTATCAGTATCAGCAAGTACGCAGGTCTTGCACCACTCTGCCTTGGTTTATTTTGCAAATCATGACCTGCTCACTTGGTGTGTTCAGTCTACTGTTTGCTCCATGGTTATATCACATCTGTACAGGGAAAGTGGTATATTTTATGATTTGATAAAGAATTGTTATTCTGTATTGGCCGATACACAAATTCAGGTATAAGAATCAGTATCGGGAAGGAAAAAAATGGCATCACAACACTTCTAGCTGAAACTTGAACAAAGCTCCAAACTGTTATAACCAGCAAGCACACACACCTAGGGAGCAGAAAAAGAGAAAAGAGTGGGAGTGGTAGCTGTATATGTGAATGAGAGATTCTGTCATAAAGGTAGAGACAAAAGATAAACCGACGCGAAGGGAAGGAAGGATTTATGAGGGGAAAAGACAAAACCAGCTGACCTACCCAGTTTACCTTGCCCGTTTTTTTTTTATAAACAGCATCTGGTGTGATAGTGCATCTGGGCCATTGTTCTTGTTCCTGTTTGTATTTTCAATGTGGCATGATACCTTAGAATTTAAATTGTTTTGCATAAAGCGCCGCTCCCCAACGTCTTTGTAAGTGAGAGTAAAGTGAAAGAGATATCTTTGTGTTTTTTTATGTGATCTTTGTTTGTCTGAGTTTGCGTGGTTGTAGCAGACAGGGTGTGTGCATGTGTGAGAGTCACACAGGCCTGCAGAGCCCTGACCTGGCAGGTTGCATTCCTGACTTAAACTGCCCTAACCTCCCTTTTGTTCTCTGCGTCTTTGACCTCAATGGCTAATGACTGGCCAAGCAGGTAAACCGTAACAAGCCCTCTGTCTGCCTAACGAGCTGGTGTGAGAAGCAGCAGCCTGCCCGCAGGGTCTGCACGTCACCTGGTCCTCCTTATCCCTCCTTTTGAACAGCGAGGACAGACAGGCGAGTGGGGGTGCGATGATGTGTACGGTGGTGGGGGTAGAGTGTAATTACTCATCTACTAAAATTCCCCATCTGCCATTTTTTCTCGCTTCCATTTTTTCCCACCCTTCCCTTTTTTTTTCCTCCTCATAGGTAAACGGGGGCATACCTGGGAAATTAACATGACTGGCGGTGATAATTGACTTGATAATTACCCTGAAACATCTTCATAAATCATCAGCGGTTGCTCGATGAGCCGAAAGACGGCTTTTGTAGCTGGAGTCCGTGCTAATAGGGTAGTCCCCAGCTCCTATTTTGGTTCTGTTTTTTGTTTACCCTGTCTGCGAAAGTTTCCGAGGAGAAGCAGAAAAGAAACATGCAGACCTCAAAGACTTTTGGTCTCTACCACCGCAGTATTTTTTAAACTGTTTTAAAGTAATTGGAAGCCACTGGCATGCGGAAAATGCCGACCGCATTGGGGCTTTGCCCCTCGCTGCAGACGGACGGGCAGCTGTTCCGGGTGTAACAGGAAGTAGCCATCTTTAATTAGATTCAACACGATCATTACATGCTGAGCTGGAAGTGCACTGTAAGGTGATCTGATATGTTGGCAGATGACTGTATTAAGAGAGACTGTATTAAGAGAAACAATGGTGGAGGGGGAGATAAAGAGGGCATGTGTTTGTGAGGGGGACTGAGTGGCTATTGAAACAGAATGGCAAAGCTGGGTGCTAAGCCCTTTTCTTGTGGTGCTCAGCCATTCAAAAAGCCACGGCTTTTATTCAATGCCCGGTTCCAGCTCTTTCTAGGCTACTCCCCCTGTGAAAAACAGGATTTGTGTGTGTGTGTGCGCGGGCATGTGTGTGTGTGTACGCGGGCATGTGTGTGTGTGTACCAGTCTTAATAACATGTCTCATTTTCTATTTGTATGTGTTTTAGTTTTATTATTGTTTAAATAATGTATTATGCATAATGTGTATGTATTAGCATTATGTAAGTGTACAGTATGGGTTTGTGTTCCCATGTGATTGAGCTCTGTTTGTTGAGTCAGCCATTGCTGACACACTAAATTGCCTGAAACCTGCTATTAGAGCTGTGAGGTAACTGCTCACGCACAATCCGACTGCACAGGCAGCACAATGGCCCACCTCCTATTGAACAAAAGAGTGTGTATATGTGTGTGTTTGTGCATGTTTATGCTTCTAGTGCCTCTGAGACACTCAGATAATCACTAGCTTCCACCCATACAAGCAAATACTCATTCATTCACACAGGTGAGTGTGTGCGCACACACACACACAAACGCCATACCATGCACCAATGAAATGTTTCCATTGAAATTCACAGAAAGTTCCCCAAGGACAAGATGGTGCGATCACATTTTCATGTATTTGGTGCGGGAATGTGTGCCATCTTCTATGCAGTCTGTTGCCAAAGTCATCGGGCTATTGTGAACGGTTGCCCTGATTGGCACAGGGGCAGAGGAAGGCAGGAGAGGAGAGAAGAGAACAAGAGAGAAGAGGAAAGGAGGGAGAAAGTGACTATATTTCTCTCTCAGAAATAAGGGTTACAAAATTGTTCTTCCTGACGGGCTGAGGTTCAACCGTTTTTTGAAGAACGGGTTCATCACAGGTTCTTTGTGAAACTGAGGATTCCAATTAGTGCTATTTTCATCCAAAGAACCCCTGAGTGACTTCTAGATGAAACCTTTGGAATATAAATGGATCCTTTCTAGAAAACCCTGAGTGTGTTCTAGATAAAACCCTTGGAATATACAGAGGTTAAGGATAGAACACTCCAATGGGCGGGGAATGATTCTCCTTTTGAATCTCTCATATGGAGTTCTGGGTGAAACTTTGGAATATAAAATGGTTCTCGGTAGAACCATCTGGATGGGCTCTAGTGGGTTGAACCATTAAACCACAGAACGGTTCTCCTTTAGAACCTAGGGGGTTCTGGATGAAACTTTTGAGATGGTTCTAGGTAAACACTTTATGTTGGGTTCTAGATAGAACTCTCTGAAAGTGAAACTTTTATAAAACCTTCAACCAGAAACCAAAAAGGGTTCTCACACAAGCCAAAGAGCCCTTTATGTTCCACTTAGAACCTTTATTTCTAAGTGTGTAGAGAGGAGCGGAGCAGAGAAAAGGACAGCAGTGGAGGAGACGGTGGCTCCCTGGGCTGCACTGAGGCAATGAGAGAAAACAGTTCCCATCAGGCTGCATGTTAAACACAGACACTTCAGGCAGACACACAAACATGCACAACACACTGTAAACGTCTACACACACACACACACACACACACACACACACACACACACACACACACACACACACACACACACACACACACACAGTCTCTGAAGGCCACTGCATGTCAGCATGCCAAAAGCACAGTGGCAATGAAAGAAGCGCTGAGGCTGTGGGGAATACAAGAGAGTGTGTAGCAGCTCTCCATCCTCTCCTCTCCCTCTTTTTCTCTCCTCTGTGTTCGCTCCTCCCTCCTGCTCCCCCCTTTGTTACCTTACTGCCCCCCCCCTCGCCTTTCATTCCCATCTCTCTCTCTCTCTCTCTCTCTGCTTTGCCCCCTCCGTCTCCCCTTGAATATCTCTTCTTTTCTTTTGCACTCCCATCTCTTGGTCCCCCATCCCTCCCCGTTTTTCCTTGACTTTTACCACTCTTTCTCTTCCTCTTTCTTCTTTTGCTGAAATCTATGGAGACTTGCAAGCAACTCTGGTATAAATGAGTGTGTGCTGAATGACTTCTTTTTAAATCAAGCAGCCACACCCAACGCTGGGAGTCTCTCCCTCTTTCTTTCTTCCTCTCTGCACCCGCCTCTCCCTTGCTTATCTCGATAAATAAACCCATATTCAATAGTTGTTTCCTTTGTGTTGTGGCTGTATCAGTCTGGGAAGCAATGCATTCAAAACGCAGGAGACTGTTGGCACATTTTCTCTTATTGTTGTCACATTTGTCATTCATTGCTTTTTGTATCAGGCGTGGATGTCATAACGTTTTAATTTTACTGCAAACAGTCAGTTTTGCTAGAGTGACTTATAATCACTGAGCAAATAGAAGTTCATTTCCTTTCTCAAGGAGACTTTAACAGTTTACTAATGAACACACACTGACCTTGGTGATATACACTGTAAAAATACATTTGTTTCAACTAAAAATATTAGTGCCCAGGCTAATGTAAAGTTTTAAGCTCACTGAATCCAAGCCAAGGTGAGGCATTTTTAAATAATAAAAATACTTTTTGCAATAATTCTAAACAAATTTACATGATTTTCATTCTTTTGTACTTGAGAAAGCATGTTCAATAAGTTTATGATGAAGCTGAACCAACAAATCTTCAGTCACAAACATGACAGATCTTTTTCTTGATTTCATCATATATTTTCTTCAAACCCAAAAAAGAAGGCTCTCAAGAGAGTTTTAACTTTTGCACAATTCATGCAACATGTTTCTTTAGAAACTTAATTAACTAGTATTGACTGAACATTACATTCATTCAACTCATAATTTCAAGTCAAAATACTTCAGATTAGAAGAATTTATAGTTATATTGTCTAGTGTTCCAAAAATACTACCACTAATTTTAAGTTTCATTATTTTGAATAAAAAAAAATATTGTTTATGTTATGTTAATGAGAAAAGATGAGCTGATTCCACTACATTCCTGTATGATTGTGTACTCTGTGAAGTTTTTACTTCCAGTGTGGTCTCTGTGACCACAATGCCACTCTCCTCTCCCAACAAGTCTTTGCTCCCTTGAAAGGACAGACAGAGGCATAAGGGCAGATTGTCGGCTGCTAAAGCCCCGCTGGCAGACTTGATATGCTAAATGTGACTTGGAAAGGGTTAGCGAGTCCTGACACTCACCTGTCACAATGTTAGCCTGCACTGCTAATACCCAAAATCCCTCAGAGAGGCAGAGGCGCCAGGTGAATTTGTGCTCACAGACAGACACACAGGCACAGACTAACATAATGCTGGGATGCTGTGTTCCATAGATAGATAGATAGATAGATAGATAATTTAAAAACTAATTAAATCACATTATATCTTTCCCTCTTCTCATTTGACCTTTGAGGCACCTCATATTTATTATTGTCTGCATTAGCTCACATGATCTTTATCAGTGTTGCGAGCTGCAGAGTGCCATTTGTTCATTATCCACATCCAGTGAGGAGTCATCAGAGCAGTCTGCAGGTTGGGCCAGACAAAGCAGCAAATCAAAGAATATCGGCATTGCTTTATCTCATTGTGAAAATTGCTCCTCCGCCCCCCTTTTATGCCTCTCACTTTGTAGATGAACGTATAATGAGGCAATTGTTGAACATCAGTAACAAGCTTTAAGTACATGCCAAAGTACATGGGATATGAGATGGATAGATAAAGAGATGTGAATGAATATTTTATGCTGGGTGAGTTGTAGGTCGCATTGAAATAAGGAATATAGCAAAACAACAGTTATGGGCAGATCGATTCTGCAGGATCAATACATTGATTCTCACAACCTACTCATTTGATATTGATTCCTTAAAAAAAAAACTCAATTATAATGTTATGGAAATACAAAACATGAGTGGTTGCATCACTTCCAAATGTTTTCGGTGCTTTTGTATAATGTTTATGCCAATGAACAGCCCTGACATACTGAATTTAGCCCGTCCGTGTCACATGACTGCGAAAAACCATGAGACAGGAGAATCAAGCGAGCAGCCGCGGACAGTCACACCCATCTGTATCAAACTTGTGAGAGAATAGCAGAAAGGAAACGTAACACAGTGTGGTGCAACTTTTCCCCTGTACATTAAAATACAGCAAGATGCACTATTAATTTTGCTGTCATTTTATTATAGTTTATCTGAAAAATTAACTATTTTTTAACACTCATCAGCACACACACGGTGTACATCCCTACAAAATACTAACAGGATAAGGAATCTTAAGTTATTTGATGAATTATGTCCAATAATAATGCCCATTTTTGTTATATAACTGCAAAACACTACAGTCTGCTGTATAATTCTCCCTGTACTGCAGTGCCCTGGAGCAAGGCTTTGAACAAAGGAAGCTTTTGCCTGAATAAGACAGAGGGTGCAGTTTTTACAGCATATGTTATAAATAAGTGTGGTTGAAAGCTAGATAATAGTGGAGGTGGTGTTAGAAGGCAGCTTGTTATTGTGGTATGCGTCAAACGAGTATTTTCATAGAAGCTGAAGACACAGAAGTTAAATGTGCACCTACATGTGCTCTTGTGGTGTCTTTGATTTTCATCTGACTGGCAGACTAGTAAATCAATCAGAGCCTGCTGGGGTTGCACTTACACTATATTTTGTTTTAAATATGAATCGTATTCCAGGTATTGCCACCCCCCTCCAGGGAGCGGGAGGTGAAATAGAATGAAATCAACAGCTGTAGTGTCACACAAATACACACAAATAGACTACCAAATGACTCTGTCTCGCTTTGCTTCCTTTCTCTGACTAATACAAACATGCACACATACACAAATACCCACAAAACTCGATGAGGAGATCCATATTTCCATATGCAGATCCTTGGGGCAAACGTGAACCTGCTCCTCGCTTGCTTGTTTGCATTTTTCAGTCGCAGTTGGCTGAGTCATTTGCCAGGAAATCAGATGATGGAATCTCGGCGTCTCACGCAGAGGCTGCACAAGTCAACCCCGCACTTGGATTCAGCGATCTAATTCATGACTAGAGTGTTATGTTAAACTGTGTTTACTGTCATTTTATTGCAGAAAAGAAAAAAAAAAATCAAAACCCAGACTGAATTATGAAACGTTGTAAAACACACATAGAGAGAGGTGCGTAGAATTTCCAGGAAGGGTTTAAAATAAAAATCACTTCATTTATGGTGAAGGTTGAGGCAATAGTTTCCATGTTAGGTGATGTAAACAGACAGAAATCTGGTTTTGTGCCCGTTTCCTGGTGGTGGTTAAACACAGGCAGACCTGATGCCCTTAACATAGTCATTTGCAAATGAGGAACATGCCTTTCGAAAATGAAATGTAAGTGGTAAATGTGACACCAAACCTTTTAAAATCATTACTGCAATGAAACAATGCTTGTAGATTATAACTCTGACTTATTGAAGGACCTTTTTCAACTCATTAAAAAGTATGAAAAGGGATGTGGTAGTTTGCATTGACTCTATCCTCATTTCCTGTTAATGTAGGCGTTACATTTCCATTTCAGATGATGTCAGGATCAAATATGTGGCCCAACGCTTGGTTTCCAGTTAGAGTTGAATTAAAGCACCGGCAGCCCTAATTAGATCTCATATGACAAGGCCAAGCATCTCAGTGTTGTAAATCAGCAGGGTCTCACATGACTCCTTCAGAGAAATATTTCGCTGGGGGAATGAAGCCCAATAAACTTCACGTCACACAGGGAGCAGTGATTGTTAAAAAAAAAACAAAAAAAAAAAAACAAAGGTGGTTCAGGTTTTCTCAGACAAAAGAACTCCATTATTAAGTCAGCCTAGTCAGCATCTGCAGTTTTGTGGAAACTGCACGTGAAGATAGCAGTGTACATGTTACGTAAAGGGGCAGCGAGAGACATAAAGATAAATGTGGAATGTTATGGACAGTGAACAAAAGCTTTTACATTCCCTTCACAGAGCAAAATGTTAAGTGCAGCTCTCACAGTGTGGGAAATGAAGCGGTAACTAATAGGTTGCAGGTTCAAAGCTAGCTTAAGCATTCAGCTGAAAACACGTCAGTCAGCTGGAAGTTAAACTGCATGTCTTGTGCAATCTGCTGAGCTGTTATTACATTTCATTTACAAGCAAACAACAACAAAAAAAATCTGCTGATTAGATAAAGTACATGTGCAGGAGCAAAGATGGCAGACACTCACACTATGGAGCTTTCCCATTCAGCCTCCCCAGAATTGGATTTTTGAAGGTATTCTAAAGTGCTTGTGTCAGAGAGCAAGTAGCCAATAAAACAAGTGCTAATGGCTCACCCCCAGCCGTGAATGTGTGTGTGTTTGTGTGTGTACGTGTTATGTTGTCAGTACTGTTGATGAAGGGGCTGTGACTTATTCAATAGCAACCGAACACAGAGCCATTCAATGAACCCACGGGACAATGCGGACAGCTGTGAATGCCGAGTCTCAGGCAGGGTGAGAGGTTGTGTGGCTAACTAGGAAGTTGGAGAAGAGAAGGGAGAGGAATGTGCACATTCACACACACATATGTGCACACACACACACACACACACACATGCACACGTACTAAAACAAAGCTGAGAAAAGGAGTTTTCAGAAAATTGTGGTGTGCGGTTTTTAGCATTTTCATTAAAGCTCTAATATCCAACATTTCCATATTAAAATACATAAAAATGCTATATTATCCATTTTGCTGAGTTGCGTACTGAAATGATCTTTTATATTACCTCATTCATGGACACGATTTCTGCCTGAGTTATGTTAGATAGACTTTCATCTGCCATGGTCGTTGTTTAAAATTGAAGAAAACAGCTCTCTTGATCCCACGCCACTTCACAATGTCCTGTCTTTTGTTTTTTTTTTGTTTTTTTACTGTGAGAGAGACCAAAAGTGGTAGAATTTACTTAATGTGCTTTTAGAGTCTGTTAGAAAATATAGTTATCTATACAGACAAGAGCTGGGCATTTTTTTAAAAAGCTACAATACCAGTGCTCATTCCAGTATGCTTAAAGTGATACCATTATCAATAGAGTACTTTGTTTGATACTTTTTCTTTTGTTTTGTTGTGACTTTGGTTCACTGTGTGTAATTCCAATAAATAAGTTGTGCTTGACTTAACAGCTTGACAGCAATCCTATCACATCCACACAGTGTTAGTGGCACTGGTACTAGATCAGTGGTGCTGGTACTCTGTATTAGATGATACTCAAAGATGACGATAGTGTCTTACTTTGAGTGAAACAAAGAAATAAGCTTCAGTTCCTATGTGAAGCGGTACAAGAGTAAAAGCCACAGTGACAGAACAGTAAACAAAGCAGAAGCTCCAGTTTCAGCCAATTAAGATTTATGCATACTTTACATGAGTGACTCAAACAGGCACACGTACGATCACTCATAGTCCTCATGACGCCGGCTTCGTAAGCCTACACACATACTGTAGGCTACGTAGACACAATAACTGAAACACATACATGCTGACGCACATATATTCACACACACACACACATAGAGGCACACCTGGTTTTGTAGACAGCTGCCCTTAGGGCTACCTGTTCGTCAGATCCTCTGTGCTTTGTAATTAGGAGAGTTAGTGAGAGAAGGGGATAGAGAGAGAAGGAGAGAAAGAAAAAGGGAGGGGGTTAAAGACAAAGAGGCCCATTCCATCGGCAATACAGGAACTAGACTAGACTTCATGAGCCCTTGAAAACGGCAATACACTCCTTAGTCAGAGCAGACACACACACACACACACACACACACAAACCCACATTTACACACATGCACATATATGTAATTTCAAAAAGCAGCTGCACGAGCTCACAATGTCCTCCTTTCTGCGATCAAAGCTCTTTCTTTTTCCATTTCAGCTGCTCTGCTCGGCTCCCTCAAAGCCTCAGACAGAAAAGAACATGGTCGTGCGCTTGTTTTTGTTTATTTATCACAAGTTCCAGTGTCATCGGGTAAGAGCTGCTTGTCAGAAATTGCCTCTGCAGACAAGATGGGCCAAACAGGCAAGGCAGAGAGACAAAAAAAAATGGCACGCTGTTACAACCCAAATAGTATTCAGCCCCAAGGTATCTTTTGACGAGGGGAAAATAATTGAGGGCAGGGGCCCAGTGACAAATGCAGAGGGCAAAGACTTGCGTTCATTAGACTTCCCCATGGGGCGAGATGCTACAGAAGTTATACTGAGTGAGCAGGAAAGGAAAAAATAGGAGGCAGGGAGACAGAAAGGTAGAAAGAGAGCTTATCTCCTAGGAATCAACGGCGTAACCCTGTTAGCACACACACAGGACAAACCTCTTGTGTGACAGCCATTGTGGGATGACTGACAGTGAGTGGTAGCAGGGCGAAGTATGTGTGTGTGTGTGTGCTGATGGAAAGTGGGGGGTGGGGGGTTTTGTCATGGGAGGCGAGTCCGTTCAGGAATTCCACAGAGGAATCACCTCCTTGGCCTGTCCATGTCGTAGCAGCCAATTACCGTGACTGTGAGTGTGTGTGTGTGTGTGTGTGTGTGTGTGTGTGTGGGTGCTGAAGGGGAGGTCTTGCCATAAAATGGAGGGGACTTCTCCTAATCATCGCACTCTGGCCCCGCACAAAGGCAAAAAGGCTGCTTGGAACAATTTGAATTTGAATGGCATCTCTCCTCCTGCTCTCTTTTTCTGCATCTTTCTTCCTCTTTTCTGTGCCTCCGCTTCACGTTGGGACGACAAAAGGCGAGCCAACAAAGATAGCGCACAAAGCAATCAGGCTAATAGCGCTAATAAGTTGAGCGTGGGGTCCTCGCTCTCAATGTTGACACATTTCACTGTTTCTGTGGCTAAACAGAGGCTCAAGTGTTTGGCAACCAGACGGCATAGTATTTTAATGGAGTGGCTACCCCATGCCAGGTTGCCATGTGCTTGGTCTGTTTGACTGTGGAGGAACACAACAAAAGCAGCTCCGAGAAGAGGTGGGGAGAAGATAATTAACTAGTGGAGAAGCCTGAGGGGAAGGATTTAGGGGAAGGAGTCATTAGGGGGTTTGAAGTTTTTTTTTTTTTTATTACTTTTTCTTGCTGAAAACAAAATCCTGCTGTCATCATGTTTCAATAATACAGCAGTTAATGCTAGCATGAGGAGAAGAAGCCATTTTGTTTTGTGCTTGTGGCAGGAAATCAAGCTAACAGGAAGTCACTTACCCTTACACATATGATGCTTGTCAATTTAAAGGAGAAAGCTGTAATATATTTACTGTAATTTGTCATAAAATGACCATGATATGCCATCAGAGATTAAAGAAACATGCTAAATTGAAATAATTGCTTCTCTGACAACACTACAGCCACAGTGAAATTTTGAAATTTCCACTCCAGGGCAGAATAGCTGTTTTAGTTTTCCCATTTCATGGTAATCAGAGATCAAATTAATGTTAAATGTTCGCCTAATGTGTTAGTGTCTGTTTTTGAGTTGTAAGAAATCATTAATATTCATAATGGTTAAATGGAGCGATACATTAATGGAGTCTGGCAGGCAGTGAGACAGGCAGTCTCCATGGTGTGTATTTTCCTAACAGCGGGCTCTTGTTTTCAGGAACTGGCTTAACTTAACATTTAAATATCGGTTCAACCTATTTTATATACTGTCTATGGCTCCAACTCACTATTTGAACCATAGTGCTCACTTTTAGGTGCATAATTGCTCCTTTAATAGTTAATTTTACAAGTCACAGTTGGCCATACACATGTTAAAGTATAATACTGTGAAGATACATAATTCAAAAGCCGCGTATGTGTTGTAATGACTCCACAAGTTAATGTCAGCCACTGACGCTACGATGCCTGTGTGTTTTGTGCTGGGATGTAGTCATATGAGCAACAGACCTTGCTTGTTCTTTCACTTTCCGGTTGATAAAAGGACCAGGATGAAACACTTCAGGTAAAATAACGTTACAAGGGTCCGCAATGTTGATATTGATGACATATATTGAGGGAGACATGAGATGCAGTTCACTGAGTGGTTAAATGGTACTACGGCAAACCTGCAAATGAGACTGAGACTTTCCTGACTTCGTTACCTTTTAAAATGACAGTCATATGTGTAATTCATGGCACAGGTTTAACTCCATTGTCTTCCATTCATATTTTTTCTGAAGGTCCCGTGGGGGACGGCGGAAGGGGAGGGACTTCACTTCTCTATTCCCTCAACAAAAAGCTTCTGGTTAACATTTCAAGCATTTCTGTAACACCCATATCTCCGAGGGCGTCGCGACATATCTTTTAGCTCCCCTAAGGGTTCGGTTCAGTTATCTTTCAGTTGTCATCTGACAGGGTCACGCTAACAAAGACGAGCACGCTAAAAAGCTCAAAGTAGTTGCGGCAAGATCCAAGCTAAATCCCTCACCTGTCTGCTCCTCGCGTCCCGAGGACTTAGCCCCTGTGAAACGTCTACACATTCCTCTCTCTCAATAATAGCCTTTCTTCCCCCTTTCCTCTTTCTGCCCTTCTCTTTTTTCCTTTCTTTTAAGAAGTCTGCTTGTTTGAACAAAGAAATATTTTAAGAGGCTTGTAACTCTGGCTGCTGTGTGTGTGTGAGTGTGTGTTGGATGCGGCCATAGGGACGAATGCTTCAGTGCCCTCCCCTGTTATTAGGCCTGCCCTGTCATTACGGGATTAGAGTGCAGGGGTTGGCTTTGCGTGTATGTGTGTGTGTGTGTGTGTGCGTGTACACATGTATTTGCCTGCATATGATCTCTCCAACCTTGTTTGTATTCTGAAAAATGTTCTCACACAATCAGACATCGCAGAGAAAACAAATGTCGCTGCCATTTTTCACCCCATGTTTGTTGTGCTAATCCCAGGTGCATTTGACCTCTATATCATAAATAACACTTTACTAAAGCGATCCTTGAGTAATTCAAACAGTGACTCGCTAATTGAATAGTCTCAGTAAGCAGTAGGAGGTTGAAAAACATTCCCTCGTACACCACACGTCACATCCATCACAGCGCAGCGTGAAAGCACAAGTACAGATATAGAGATCGGCAAGAAAAGGAGGAGGAGGGAAGAGAAAGAGCAAGAAGACGAGTGAAAAGAGGTCAAACCTATCACCTCCCAGTGGAGGGAAAGCAGTTAGAGAAAGTGCTAAAGTGGAAAAAAAAAGTGGGTAGATGACGAGAAAGAGATGGAGATATGGAAACAATGGGGAATTAGATCCATCATTTCACAGGGATGATGAGAAAGAGATTGAAAATGAATGAGAAAAAAGTGAGAGCGCATGCAAGGAAGATGGATTTAACCGCCTTGTGCATCTGTGGATCCTGATCCAATGCTGCCGCCCACATCTGCATGCTCCACTCTCACTCTCACTCTGTTTTATGGCGGCACATTTGCATGTTCATTTGCCTAATTTACTCAGTTCATCCCCCTCCAACCTACAACCTCTCCTTCTTTCATTTTACATTTCCAGGATTTGAAGGAAAAAGGTGAAATGCACAGTCTTAGACACAGAGGTGCTAGAATCATAAAGAGTTCTTCTGCTTGTCCTGCTTTGGTTCTTAATGGAACCCTTAGTATTACACAGAATGCTTGATGAACGCTTTCTTCAAAAAGGGGGTTCTTCAGAAGCAAATGGTTCTGATTAGAACCTCAGCCCTTCGGGAAGAACCTTTATTTCTAAGAGTGTGTGGAGCCAAAAAGGCAAACAAGAAGAGCACCTTTCTGCATACGGGGGAGGGTCTTATAGTCATACAGAGGTTGTTTATCCCTCAACTTGTCCTTCTGGTTTTCTTTTCCGCCTATTTTTCTTTTTTCTGTTTCTCAACCGGTCCCATCAGGCAAGCCGCCAGCATGGTCTAAGAAGCTTTCAGAGGTTGTTGCTTTAAAAAATACCTTTCTCTCTTTAATCTGTCCTACTCTGCCTCTCTCTCATCCTTTATCATCCATAAAGCACAAGTTTGTCGGTTTGGAGCGTGAAAACGGTTGCTTTTGTGCGTGGGCATATAGCACTTTATTTTCTGGTTTGTTTTGTTTCCTTTGTGTGTGTGTATGTGTGTTTTCTGTGACTGTGCAGGTGTCTGAATTTGCTGTATGGTCATGAATATTGCAGTGTGCTTCTATTGCCTGTTGTTATTCACACACACACACACACACACACACACACATAGACAAATGAGCATATCAGCCAACCACATGCACACACATGCACATGCACACACACACACACACTGGCGGAGAGGGAGCGGCCCGGGTGAGGTCGGGGTCAGTCAGTGCTTTTGCTCCGGCCCATTGACTCAGGATTGGTGCTCCACTTTGGGTACAATGCAGGGCTTTGCACCAAATACACACACGCACACAATTACCCTAACACACATACACACATTCACACACACAAGCAGAGAGGTTAAACAATGCAGATGCATCGAGAAGGGAAGGGTTACTGCTGCACATGCACTACCCAATGACCCACTGTTTAAACCACTGAGTCAGACCGCACAGCTGCGTGTGTATTGCATATCTCTTTCTGCTCTCCAGCTCTCGTTCTTTCGCCCCCACCTCCCACCCCCACCCCCCCCTTTGACTCTCTCGGTCTGTCATTGTGTTTCAACGTGTTGTCATTTTCAGCAAGGTCAGCCCTAATGACAAGCCCACGCACAGTACACACGGCCCAGTCATAACAATAAACACCAGTCAGGCGGAGGTGTATCATTTCCACCATACCGGCTTACCTACCTGTGTAGCTGTAGGTAACAGGTCCCAAATCGCACACTGTCACGGTATGAGTCAGGGGAAGTCCCGCAGCTAATGTGCACTGACACAGTTTTCTGAGATGAAAACACTAGTAGGCCCTTATTTGCTCAAGTGACAAATGTGGCTCATTGCATCTGCTTACAAAAAGAGCTCTCAGAAAAAGCATTAATGATGAGTTTAAAAGCATTTCCCCTATCAGCACAGACAGAGTGCTGGAGACGCAAACAGACAGAGATGGGAAGTAACCAAGTACAAATACTTCCTTACTGTACTTAGGTAGAGTTTTCAGGTATCTGCGCTTGAGTACTTATTTTTCTAACATCTATATTTACTTCTGCTTCCCACATTTTAACACAAATTTCTGTACTTTCTGCTCCTTACATTCTAAAATATCTAAATATTCTAAAATGCACATCACCATGTAAGACATAACAAGACAAAGCAGACAGAGAGGTAGTGTCAACAGCATGATGTAGATTTTGTAAATTCTGGTCTCATTTGGATTAAAATGCATTATGCAGCAAGGCAATATTTTAGGCCTTCTATTTGCTGACAGGAGAGTAAGGGAAAGAAGTGTTTGTGACAAAGCTAGATTTGACCCTACTGCTGCTGCTGCTAGAAGTACATGATATTCACTTCAGCTCCCAGAGCCACTCCCAGAGAGACAGTTCTCACTGTGTGAACTGGCTCAGTGAAGCTTCCAGACCATTTCGCCTGAGGCCAACAAGCCAAAGCTACATTTGAAATCTGATTGTATGTGGGTTTTTTTGCACTCCCTTTGGCAGGAGCCCTCTTGGAAGTCATGTTGTCTCACCAGTTTAATAGGCACATACACATGTCAGAGACTCTGTCACTCAAAGCACGAGGGGGTGGAATTCAATGGGAATCCCCAGCTGTAGGAGTAGTATGCCATCTCTACAGAGCTAGACATAATTCTCAAGGGGTCTTTGAATTTGAGAGTGTTTGCATTTGTCACCGCTGGTGCTCCTGAATGCAGCAGTGGTGGCAGCAGGTATTTGGAGAAGGGATGGTGAAATCCTGGGGTTTTACTCTTTTATTTTGCTCCCAAGTCCCGTTTCCTGCCAGCTTAGCAGGCGAGATGAAAGACAGAGACAGAGGATGAGAAAACCTCAGCAGCCAAGTGGGCTGAGGGACTTCTTCAGGTTCATCCCGTGGAACATCTCCCACTCCCTTCCATGACCAGGGACAGTGTTAGCTCGCTATCAGGCTCTGCCGTTTCATCATCTTTTACTATCTTGTAGAACAGCACAGCGGTTGAGATAATAACGGTGGCTGCATACTGCGCCTTGAGCGCCAGGTAGTAAAAGAGTCGACATTTATAGTCTTCCTTCCCTGCTCTCACAAAGCAGCCGTCTTTGCCAGTAGAAATAAGAGAGTGGAAAGTGTTGAGGAGAGAAGGGATTTGCAGGAGACTCCATTTTGTGCGCTTGTGTGTATGATGTGTGTGGCTGAAGACAGGCGTTAAAGTAAAGCAAACTATAAGTATTGACAGACAGTGAATCCAATTGAAGTGTATTGACCTCTGTCGCGCTCAAGAGCTCCTCTTTTGTGGCTCCTAACTTTATAACCCCCCTCTCCATTCAAGCCTTCTGTTGGGTTATATATCTTGTGGAGTTTTACAACCTGTTACTTACTGCATGTGTGTGTGTTGTCAAGTGTGTGTGTGTGTGTGTGTCTTGCAGCGCCCTGTGGGAAGCGGAACCGTTTCACAGTGAGACTTGCCGTTGTTTCCTTTCCCCTGTATGAAAGCAAACGTCTAATTGAGACTAATTAGTCAGACAAGGAGCTGCAATAAAATGTCACACAATACCTCACAGATCACCCACCTCGATCTTTGTCTCTCTCTCTCCCACTGTCTCTTGGTCTTCCTGTCACACACGACGCAGGCATAGGCTACAGTGCTTCTTTGTCTAATTAATTCTAATATCGCTCTAAGCCCGTGCTTTCTGTCACTGACTTATTCAGCCAGTTATCTGAGAACAGCTTTGGTCAAAGCGTCTTATCTCCTCTGTAGGACAAGTTTTATGACATTGTTGTAAAACCACTGAAAGTTTCTATTGATATACCGCTGTTCCTCTTTGTCTGACCTGGTTGTTTTCTTTCTGCTTCTGTTTACAGAGACGCTGATGGACACGAAGTGGGCCACGACAGAATTAGCCTGGACTGCACACCCTGAGACCGGGGTGAGTTTACTGTGCAGTGTGTGTTCATGTGTGCCTTTGATCAACAGATCAGATCAAACTGTCAAACTAGACAGTGCTAATCAAATAAGGATCAATCTTTTGTCACTATGTTGCCCATTCCTCACTTAAAATATTATTAGATGAGAGATAAGAAAAGTCCTTAATGCATCTGTTTAAAGATCATGACCATGCGGCATCACATAAAATGTTTTCGGAGACATGTTTTAATGTTCTGTTTAGGTGTAATATGAGAAAGACTGGGACAAAGTGATTACCATTGTGTTCTCGGTTCCTCAGTGAAGCCTTCCGAAACTCAAATCAAACTGTCAAACTAGACAGCGTTGAACAAATGTAGATCAATATGCTGTTATGGCATTACCTATTTCTTGCTTAAAATGTTTTCAGAAACATATGTTAGTGTTAGTAGCTGTAATATGAGACAGATTGCAAAAAACAAAATAGCTCTCCACCCCATGATGTCAAACTCAAAGCTTCAGTAGTCCACAAACCACGGTGATGTCACAGTTGGTTCTCAACTGTTGTGTACCCAGCATAACTGCTGCTGGATTTTGTGTTTATACTTAATGTTATGTTATATGTTCATGTGTGAAAACTAATTTTAACCCCATAGTTGTATACGGGGTAAACTCAGTATTAAGTATGTGTGCATATGCCTCTACATATAGCGTGTCTGCATGCTTCTCAGATGTTGAACAGTCTTGTACACTTTCATCATCAAATCACTCAACAGGATATGTTGTAGGGTTCAACAGGATGCGCTTTTTAGCGAACAGAAAAAGATACACTGCAATCCAATTTCACCGACCCGCCCAGTCACAGATGTTCCCTTGCCCTTGCCTCTGCCTCAGTGCACTTAAAACTTGTGAAAAAACGTCAGTTTCCCCATGAACTAACCTTTTAAGTGCTAAAATATTTCTTGGCGTTGACCCATTGCACACCCAGGCATCCAAATCTACCACACACAAAGTGCCAGTGACAGCCGCGTCTTGCTTTCCCATGTGGTCTCCACAATGGCCTAAAGAGGAGCAAAAAGAGTCTTGACCCCTCCTCAGCTATACTTCAAAGACCTCCAGCACTCCTCCTCTTGGCTTTGTGTGGCCCTCTGACTTGGCCCTTGTGTTTTGAAAGTTGGGCCCCCATTTTTTATATTTTGTTTTTCACCCCGAGGATCTTGCAGGGAGCTGCCACCCCAGCTGTTAGAAAGTCACAAACCCTTGTATTTTCCCCTTCCTTTATTTCCAAGTAACTAAGCACTAATGAAGCCAGACACACTAGCCACATAAGCTGGAACAATCAGTAGGTTGAACCCCCTCGCAGCTTTTCATGCCCTTCTTCCCTTTCGTCCTTCCCTCCTCCCATCAGTCCATCTTCTGTTGCCTCCCTCTGCCCCCCTCTTCCTCATTAAGCTACAGTGATGCTCCCACCGGTCCCATGCAGAATGGCATAGGAACTAAGAAAAACGCCTCCCCGGTCCTTTTGCAAGCAAACCCGCAACAGATGCTCCTTTTCAAGAGATATACATACAGTGGAGAGCCTTTTGCACTCCAGATTTCCCACATTGCTAACCAAAAGACTGGAGAGGAGTTCCTCCACTAGCTTTTTTGTTTTTTGTTTTGCAGCTGAATGTGCCACAGACGGTGGTTGTCCGAGTTATCTTTCCATGCTTCATGTTTTTCCTCCTTTTATTTATATATATCTTACACAAAAAACTCAAACCTCCCTGTTGCCTCACTTGTGTCTTTATGCACAATATATGTGTGTTTATTTCTATGCTTTTGAGGTCCTTGCAATCTGTTTTTCTTAGGGTTGTTTAAGAGGAACCGATACAGTGGCTGAGAGGACAAATAAAACAACACACTGCGAGAGCTGGGAGAGCACTGAGAGACTGAGATTAAGTAAAATCCAGAGAAATGTCCATACAGAGAGCGGGAGACAGCATATAAGGGAAAAAAAAATCAATTTCTAAGAAAAAATCTTTGAAATAAACCCACTCACAAACAGACTCTCTCCAAGGGATGCTGTCCAGCCAAGTCTGAGTCACAGCATCTCGGTCTTGTTTTGTATTGCACAACAGATAAAGCAACAGACATAAAGCTACAAGAGGGAACATAAGTATGTCTGTTTGTGACAGTGAATCCAGAGACAACCGGTATATAGGTGCTACTATTAATGCCACCAGTCTGGGTGTAAAAGCTGGATGTGAAAGCCATTTCTGAGCGTTTATCTGAGAGAGCACATTCAGTTATTGACATGTGCAAGGCCTTCACATACCATGTTATTTGTGTGCATGTGTGTACATGTATTCTTTCATTTTCTTTCACCTGTGTGTCTGCACTTTGGTATGTGGAGCCCTCAGTCACAATGTCTGCATCTGTCTTCATAGCCTGTAGCATGTGTGCATCATGCATGTCTGTGTTCAGGTGTCTGTGTGTGCATGTCAACACATATCTCGAGCACCAGTTGAGTTGGTGCTTGGATTTCCAATTTTCTTCAGTCTCCTGATATTGTGTGTCTTTGTCCATATGCCATATCATTTATCTTCCAAAACAGATGGGTGAAGGAAGGGGAATTCCACTTTATAGTAGGGCTCCCCTCAGACTTTGAATGACACCCATGTAACCGTACACTGATAACAATGTACCAAGTTAGTCAGCCTGTGCAGATAATAACTATTGTTATAGTGTATCACTGTCTGCTTCACAGACCCCCAGCATGCTAAAACGTGTTATGAACAAGCCAAAATGTCCTTAGAATTAGCTTTGGGGAGCTTATCCATGCCAACAACAAAGAAAAAATAATTCTACTGTTGCAAATACACTCACTATCAACAAGTACCTTGTACAACCCCACTTAATATAATACAATTTATCCCTTTAAGCTAATAATACTAGTTTATATAAGTTGCCATCAAAATTGCTAATGTTCGCCTTGAATTCATAAGGCTAAAAGACAAAAAGGGTGTCAAGATCTTAGCAGAATTCATGCAAGACAACTTGCTTCCTCATTCTCCATTCATATCCGCAGCTTGTTCCTTGGTATCATCTTTGGCCAAAATCTTGCAAAATATATTTATCCAGCGGGGTTTTGGACCTTTGGGGAGGGTGATAGTGCGTCACAGAAACATTGTTCATTGTCATCTGAAAGTAAAATTTAAAGCTTTGATTGGAAAGGACAAAAGGAAAGTACAGTGGATCGCAAATCTTGCATAACGATTCATCTTGCTGGAAATCGATGCCAAGAAACTTGACCCTTTTTCACATGACCTACTTAATTCATTCAGGCCTGGTAAGCAGGCGCTTGGAGTGTTTGGCCACTGGTGCATGTCTCGGGGGGGTGACCTCTCTCTAAACACACGCACAGAAAAAACAGACACACACCTACACATACATAAACTCAAACAAACACAGAGCAAGTAGACACGGGCAGACAGACTCACATAAGCACATTTAAACAAACGCACACAACCTCATTCACACACACACACACACACACACACACACACACACACACACACACACACACACACACACACACACACACTCACACTCACAAACACTTGGCTGTATTGCTCTTTTGCAGTGGGTGATTTATTACACTAAACTAAATACCCATTGACACTTCATGCTTTTAGCCATCTCATTGACCTGGCTGGCGATTATCGATTCCCTCTGGTCGCTTCCTTCTCTCTTGCTCTCGTCGGGCCATCGTTTTAATGCCACGGCCGAGCTACGCCCATTCTGCCTCTCTCCCTCATGGCCTCCAGGGTCTTGGATGAATAGCCCTGTCTCCACCACATCCATATCACAGCCTTAATTAAGATGCTCAGAGCTCAGATGGAAACAACTGGCTCTGGAGAACAAATTGGTGCCTTTATGCCAGAGTTTCAAGACAGTCAAATGTTCTGCGGCAAACTTCGGTCCCGAGAGTGCAACCATGGATATTTCTTTTTCATTATAGACGTGTCTTGGCATTTAAAGTGGCAGAGATGATGAGTGATGTGAAAGACCGTCCTGTAATCAGAAGGTCACAGGTTCAATCTCGTGGATTTAGGTAGCAAATCCAACAATTCACACCAATGTCTAACAGGATAAAATGTTGAAGAAATGACATTTTGTACCCAAAAGGTCAAAGGTCAACTACACTTTGACATCATAATGTTCTGTAAAAACACTTGAAGCTCTTTATCAGTCCTCTCTACTCTGTAAAAGCGTGTTGTGAAGACAGCATGTTTCTCACTGGAGTTTATTCACTGGAATCATACATGACAATATAGTGATAAAAAATACACTTAATACATTTTATTAAATCTCTTCAAAGTATTGACCATTATACAAGTCTAGACATCGGGACAAGCATGGGTATAAACAGCAACTCGATCCGTTGGTGGAGGCAGCAATGCTAGTTCTATTTAATTTCCCTCCCCATCATCTTTTAAATGATTTAATGCATTGCCGTGCCCTATGCAAAATGCCTTTGTATTTGAAAGGTGCTATGCAAATAAACTTACCAGGCCTTGGCTTAGCTAAAAAATAAATGCACTCTGTTTGCCTGATAGGAAAAGAGAACAGATCCCTCAGCACACACACACACACACACACACACACACCCACACACACAAAGACATATTATACACACAGGAATCGCTATTTGAAGTGAAATGATTTAATCGTGGTGTCCTCATTCGAGATTGAAAAATGCATTAGATTACAGTGTCTCACAGCAAAGCTTTTACAGTCTAGTTTGCTTGCGCTCATTTAATGAAGCTGGTAATCAAAGTTTAGAAAATTTAATCCCATTTTATCCAGAGTAATTCACCCCCTGGGTACTGTAGTAGCATTGAAAGATGTAGAGGAGTGTAAAAACAGAAAAGCATGAAGGTTAACCGGCGCCTTTTCCCTGTCTTTATTAGAGGACGTTGCGATCATTGCTCTGTAATTGAAGCGTAATTGGTTGTGAAGCAATGTGGCTCCTACTTCCAAACAGATATGAGGTAAACATGCTGTGGTGGCTCAGTGGTGAGGAGGTGACAGGTTGCTGTAATTGTGATGAATTTGCAGTCCTTGTCCCTGGCTTTTCGCTACACTAGCCAGTGATGAAAGACATAGCATGGCAAAGGCAAGGGATTTTAATTGAAAATACCCTAGAAGCAATGAAAAAATACCTATTGATTCTTGCTCTCTAGGTCCTAACCTCTGCCCCGATTCTTTCATTCTTTCTTTATGATGCAAAGTGACTGAATGAAGCAAAGTGTACAGACTGGACATCGAGTGAAAGTAAATATTCCAGAAATCTGACAGACACAATGTCTTCTGTCTGTCAAAGATATCTACAAACCTTTACAACCTCTAATATGTTTATGTTTCTCTTTTTCTAACTTTGCAGTGGGAAGAGGTGAGTGGCTACGATGACGCCATGAACCCCATCCGGACGTACCAAGTCTGCAATGTACGTGAGCTCAACCAGAATAACTGGCTACGCAGTGACTTCATCCCACGGAAGGACGTGCTGCGTGTATATGTGGAGATGAAATTCACAGTGCGCGATTGCAACAGCATTCCTAACATCCCAGGTTCCTGTAAAGAGACCTTCAACCTCTTCTATTATGAGTCTGACTCAGACTCAGCCACAGCCACCAGCCCTTTCTGGATGGAGAACCCTTATGTGAAGGTGGACACCATTGCCCCAGATGAGAGCTTTTCCATGCTGGAGTCTGGACGTGTAAACACAAAAGTCAGAAGTTTTGGGCCATTGTCCAAATCCGGGTTCTACTTGGCCTTCCAGGACCTTGGTGCTTGCATGTCACTCATCTCAGTTAGGGTCTTTTACAAGAAGTGCTCCACAACCATCGCCAACTTTGCCGTTTTCCCAGAAACAGCAACTGGGGCTGAGGCAACGTCCTTGGTCATTGCTCCAGGAACTTGTGTCCCAAACGCCCTGGAGGTGTCTGTGCCACTGAAGCTTTATTGCAACGGAGATGGCGAGTGGATGGTTCCTGTGGGAGCCTGCACCTGCTCAGCTGGGTTTGAACCAGCCATGAAGGAGACTCAATGTCAAGGTGAGTGTTTGCATGACAGGTCAGCCAAGGATTTTATTATGGTTGGGTCTACCAAATTCAAACATTTGTCAAAGATCATTATTTTCTTTTCCACGTGTCAAAAATGGAAAGAACGTCTCTATGGCACCTATGAGGGGACACACTACCTCAAACACAGAAGGCTTTTAGATCACCATGTTACGATGGTAGAGGGCTCAGTGGTCGACGACTGTCAGCCATCAGTGATGGATGATGGCATCATCCATCAGCCCAACCCTAGATTTTATTACTCAGTGTTAGTGACGGTGGACTAATCTAGAGGTTATAGAGACATACTTCAACAGAGAACACAAGGTTCAACTCATGTGTTAGCAGCTGAACTAACACAGAGCAAGTCTATGAATTTTTACAAATCCACAGTGCAATGTGCTAACTTATTCCAGAGTCTTACCTTCCTGGAAGATGATGGTGGGGTTGGGGGGGATTTCCCTGTGGCGATCAATAATGTATCACATTATTACTGCTGAGAAAAGTTACATTTGCATTTTCGGCTCAGAGCATCTGATGGTTCTATGCTGAGTGAATTACAATGAGTGGGTAGTAGGGGTCAAAGTCTTGCTGAAGGACGCTTCATCTGGACATGTGGATACACGCTGATTGTTGGAGAGATTGAATCAGTATTCTTTCAACCACAGGTTACAGCCTCTATCACTGGATTGTCCAGCTGCCACATTATTATGAGCCATTTATTTGCCTCGTGTTCTTTGACACATCCATCCAATGACTACAAGGTAGAATAATACACACTCAACGACACTGTCAGCAGGCGGCTGTTCACTTCTCTGACCTCAGTTTTGCCTGGCAGCTGGCTGCTAAATAAATGGAAATGCAGGGGGAGGCTGTCTGTTTGTGAGAGCTGCGAGGGTCTATGATGGTTTCAGGTCTGATGGAAAACATGACAGGTTCACAGGGGTTGAGAGCAAGGTGAATTTAAACAGCAAGGTCTCGGCTTAAATGGAGTGCAGGTGACAACGTGAGGAGAGGGAAGGATAAATGGAAAATGCATGTGTGTTGAGGGGTACAGGGGCATAAAATTAGGTTTAGGATGCGTAGGTCAAATGGAGACAGGAGAATGAGAAGGAGAAAGGGGACTTGGCGGGATTATTGATCAGCGGTGTTGAGTTTGAGGTGTCCGTGCATGAGCGGTTTATGTATGATTTGCACGTCATCCTCGCCTGCCAAGGTCCAGAGGGCTTATTCTTCTTCAGAGAGAGATGAAGCTGAGAAGACCTTTTGTTGAGCACCCATGAATGAGAGTAACCCATCTGGATACTTTATTCCTGCATCATGCCCCCACCCCTTTTTGAGTGAAAACAACCACTCTAATAACAAATGCATTAAATAAGAAAATGGCATTGCTATTTAGCTATTAGGAGCCTAAATCCTCTGGCCAGTCTGGTAAACAATTATGCTATGTCTTTGCTGATTGATGATTGGAATTAGTATTTCAGACATCTGTCACTGTTTATATCATCAAGACACTTTATTTTGCTGCTTTGGTACTATTAAACCAAACTCCATTCTGAAAACAGGTGTTTGATAGTAGCACTATATATTTTGCACAATAAAAACTTTAGTTACACCATCATTAAGACTCTTTTCTGATTCACTTTGAACTACAGGCACAATCAGCACACACGTCATTTACTCAGAAACATCATTAACTAACCTGTGATGAAATGTTTGCCACAGATACACATACTGACTGGCCACTTTTACAGATCTTGTTTTCACCTAAAGGGGGCTGTGGGACGTGACGTATGGCCGCTCTCATTCATGCTGGTGATCAGGAGAGTGGGTGGATGCTACTACACTGGCAGCTTCTGGCAGACCCTAAATATTGGATGTGTACTCCCCTCTAGAAGGAGAGTGTGTATGTTAGTATGTAGTAAATCTAAAGCATGGTGTGTGTGGTTAAAAACTCATTTGTTTGTTCCTGGCAGCTCAAGGTTAAAGCCCTGGTGACTGGGCCCTGATAAAATGTTCTCTAATCAAGCCTCACTTGAAACCACAAGGGATAAATCTCTTCTTCTCTCCTCACATCATCTCTCCTCACGTCTCCTTTTCTCTCCTCTCACACCATTTACTCCACTCATCATCTATTTGCCATGACTCTTCCTTTCTCTGCCTTTCTGTTGTCCTGCAGCTCCCTGTCTCTGTCTTTACCTCTCCATCCACCGTTCTCTCCTAATCTGAAGGCCACTGCTCTCATTAATACCCCACCAGTGTTACAGTGAGGATGTCTGCATTAATATTAATCGATGAGCCTCTTTTTTCTTTGCTTTTCCACTCGTTTGCTGCACATTTTTCACCCCCAATATTCTTTACTTTTTTTCTTCATGCTCCACACTTTCCAATTTCAGCATACTACATTCTAATCAGTTCCTTAAGCTCTATGTTCTGCATGAGAGGATAAGACACAGGGGAGTGGGGAAAGGGGGTGGGGGCGGGGGGCGCTTGCAGGATTAGCATTTTCTATGCCTCCACCTCTTCCACCTCTCCCTCCCGTCTTCTCTAGCCCCCTTGTCTCTCTTTCTTCCTCATTCTTTGGTGGTTCCTCTGAGGAGAAAATGGATGAAAGGAAGAGGATGACCCCTTTACTCACTGGAAGTGATTGATCAGCACTTTCAGCCCTTCCCTGCTTCTTTTAATGGGAATGCTCCCTCAACATCTTTCGTTAGGCCAACATGTTCAAAAACCAATAGTCATCCCCTGCGAGTTGAGAAATTGCTTGTAGTTTACTTTATGCAGTCAACTTAAATAAACTTGCACGGGCTGTGATGTCAAGTCAGAAGTTGTTCTCCCACCTGCGAAAGCTCGAGGTCGTTTCTTATCTGTTTATCAAGCGGTACTTCCTGTTAGCCAGTGGTGTGGATGACTCAGATTAATGGTGGAAGAACAAATACACTCAGTGTTAATGTACACGGTGGAGCCAACTGGTGGTTTTGTGCTAATATTTGAACTTTCAGAAATGGGGAAAACAGCAGGAGCAGGAAGTGGTCTGTTGTAGATTTGACCTCCAACCTCGGTTGTTTTCTACAGGGAGCGAAGAACAAACATAGGAGCTGTGGTGATAATTATCATTCAGAGGGGCAAACATAGCTGTGTGTCCTTGACATTGATGAGCTAACGCACTAGTGGGTCAGCTAATCAACTGGCCCCCGTAAACTCTGCCTGTCTTACCTGCTCTCGTCTTTTTTTATTAAGCACTGCGGCAAACTCATTCATCTTTTAACGAGACAGTTTATCAAAGATATGGAGCCTGCCAAACTGTTCTGGATCACAGTGCTGCTGTCAGTGTTTCCACGTACGTCTGCAACTTATCACCTGAGTTATAAACGTCCAAACAGCTGCTATAAATGGAGGTAGGGCGTTCACAAAGGCTAGCAGAGTTTTCATCTGATTAACTAGGCGTCACTAATCAAGAATCAGTCCAGGTAAACACTGTGTTGAAGGTTCTTTTGTGCAGGTCTACAGTACATAGTGAATGATCTTAAAGGGAGATGCTGGTTTAGAAAGATAAAATAATCGAAAAGAAGTTGGTCAGAATGCAGGAGACCACTGTTATATAAGCCAAGTATCACTTTCTCCAAACCAACCAAACTCAATAGGCAAAATCAGCAATTTTACCTTGCAGAGCACTGGTGTTGCTGGTCTACCGCTGCTCTGATCTGTCTGTTTGTTTTTGCTATTGTGTGACTTCAGGGTTTTAAATGAATAATTCAGATTCACCAAAGTCACACGGTAACACAAACAAACCAACAGATCCCAGCAGCGGTAGACCAGCAACTCCTGTGTTCTGCAAGGTAAAATGACTGATTTCACCTATGGAGTTTGGAGGAGGCCGAATAAGAAAAAGCTGTCCGATGGCAAAGTAAAGTAGTGAAAATATTCAAAATCTATTATACACTTAAATGTTGATTTTATAAAAGTTGATTTTTTGGGTTGACTTTTTTTTAATCTAATGTAGTTAATACACTGACTACAGATAAGTACCTTGCACAACCTCACAACAAAAAGTCTGAACTATCCCTTAAAGGATGGAAGGATGCAGCAATACTTTCTGAGAGAAGCAACTTAACACTGATTACACTTAAGTGTATGTGTCTATATAGATATGTATCTTTGTACAGTGGTATGCAGACCCATATTTGTGTTATTTGTGCCTCTCTGATTCTCTGTGTATGTTTGTATCTATTTCATAAAAAGAGTAAATTCAGATGAAAGCAACATGCCAGCGTTTGGCTCTGAGGGTCGTGTATGTAATTTGGGTTGACAAGACTCTTCGTGTGAGCATGGGTTTATGCAAACAGCTACATGCTGCTCAAAAACCTCTCTCCCTTTCCACTACAGTGTGCAGAAAATGCACTCTCCATAAGTGAGAGAAAGGGAAAGGTGGCGCTGAGGGGGACAAAAACAAATCATGTGCGTGTGCACACACGTACATTAACAAACACGTGCTAAACACATTGAATAAGACATTTTAGTCATTTTGACCAGTGAGCTGGAACAGTGTTTCGAATGCAGGCAATGTCACCACAAAATTATCCACTTTAGTTAGGACATTGCATCCTGCTGTGAACACTTGCATACTAAAGCTCAGGATTAGTTTAACATCTTCAATGTGCCTCACACAAATGTTAAAAATCTACCTACATAGCTTTACCTTTAATCGTTACGTAAACCTTAAACTACTTCATGGCCTCTTTCTAAGCTAGATCTGGGCAAAATACAGTCCACTGAAAGGTTCTATCATGAGCACATGGAAATATAACCATTCAACCATCATCGGGCCTTTCTTTTGAAAGGGGTCAGTACATCTTTTAAATTAAAATGTAACTTTATTCTGTACATCCATATCATATCATGTTCTCTTTCTACTGTTGCTGCTGTTATCGTTATTGCAACCTGTATCCAGCATGTGTGATATACCAAAAAAATAAAAGGTTTTGGACCTTGTCGTATTTACCCTGCTATCAGCTCATAGACATTTAGGTATGTCCTAGAACACTTCTGACTATTTCATTATTTGAGATTTGGCCATTATTATTATTATTATTGTTGTTGTTTTGTTATTGATATTTACACTTTTATATATCCATTTTTCTCTATTTCTTTCCATCAGCTTGCAGCCCCGGCACGTTTAAGTCCAAACAGGGAGACAGCCTCTGCCTGCCCTGTCCAGCCAACAGCCGTGCCACCTCAGGAGCAGCCAACATTTGCTCCTGTCGGAATGGCTTCTACCGCTCAGACACCGATTTGCCTGACTCCCCATGCACCAGTAAGTAAAGGCTGCTTTCAACTGACTGTGTTACGCATGTTTGAAAGTCATATTGAAAATGACTAATGCTGTTTTTGCAGTCCTTCTCTAACTTCTGCTTGTTGATGTTCCCTGTCAAAGTACAATCAAAATAAAAGAAATCAAATTCATTGGTAGCCATAAAACAAAATTTCTGACTCTGGTAAATGTTCTCCCAAACTTCCCTCTTTGAATTGTGCCCTCAGTGGCTGATAAAAGCCCTTGGGAATACATTCCCACCGCACCACACCGATGGCAAACAAGTCTGCTTGCTTTCCCAACGTAATCAACAAATTTATCATCAAACCCCTCCCCCGCCTCTCTGTGAAGTCTGCTCTCTGAATCTGCTCTCGCTGCTGCCACAGACAGTTGAGGAAGACACTAGCGGATCTTTTCTAGCAGCAGTGGCTTCGTTAAGAGCAAACACGCACACGTAGGAGCTAATTCATTCGCTACTGAAGAGAGAAGATCCTTTTTTTCTGTTGCTGGGGTGGGGGGCTGATTCTCCCACAGTGCAGTGAGAGATAAGGCTCCAGTAATTGGATAAGAATTGCCAAGGCTCTGCCAATAGTTTGTCTCTCGCTCGTCCCCCCCAGCACTTTACACACACACAGACACACACTGACACACAGAGGAAATGAGCATGCAATTCAAATTTGAACTCCTGTCCTCTTTTTTTCTGAAAAATAAAACTGCTGGAACAGTCTCTTGTTATGTGGAAGAAAAAACATTCTTGTTAATGCATGAAAAATGTACTAATGCCACAGCACAAGGAAAATTCTTGGGTCATGAATTCTGTTGATAGCAGCTATGGAATAATGAATGTTTGTGCATATAATGATATGTAAACTGTGTTTTGCAATACGAATCTCCGTCTATTGTCAATATGTCTCTGTTCTGTCACCAAGGCAAATTTCTTTACACCTATTGTGCACGGAGATTAAATTCATTCTCATTCCAAACCTATTTTCCTCATCTCATCCACGCTTTACCCTCCCCTTTACAGCTGTTCCTTCCGCACCACGCAATGTCATTTCCAGTGTGAACGAAACCTCGCTCGTGCTGGAATGGAGTGACCCACGTGACCTGGGTGGCCGCGATGACATCTTCTACAATGTCATTTGCAAGAAGTGCCTTCCCGAGCGGGGAATGTGCTCGCGGTGTGATGACAATGTCGACATCTCGCCGCGCCACCTCGGCCTAACCCAGCGCCGGGTGGCCGTCCGTAACCTACAAGCCCACACGCAGTACAGCTTCGAGATCCAGGCGGTCAATGGTGTTTCCAACAAGAGCCCCTATACACCTCAATTCTCTACAGTGAACATCACCACAAATCAGGCTGGTAAGTAGAAACTCAGCCTTGTGGCTACCTGTCAACGATCAATATTGAACTTGTAGGCACTGCTGACTTTCAAAGACTGGAGAAAAAAAAAAGCACAAAAGAATGTCAGAGAATACGGTTAAGAAGTAGAGATCAATTTCTTGTATGCACGTAGGAGTGTGTTACATATTTTCCCTTTGAACAGGGATTGAGAAGGAAGACATTCTTCTGAATGAGCTTAGAAAGGGACCTTTTTCACACGCCCACAACATGCTCTGTACTAACACTGCTACAAATAGCAATAGCGAGGCAGTGTGTGTATTCAAAGTGTTGAACCCTCAGTATTCTAGCTGCCCACTGCTTCCAACCCACCGCTCCTCCAGCCCACAGCAACAACAGTAACTAGGCCAACGTAGCAATCAGTGCTGAGATGAAATTTCATGGGTTCAGAAGACTGAAACCAAGCTGACGCATATACAGAATAACTGACGGTAGTAATTATAAGCTAGTGCATATGCCCCTTATAACACAGAGATGAACAATGTAAATTGAATGTCAAGGTTAATGATTTAGGAATGTACTGAGGCTCCAGGGGCAGGGGTGAAAAAAAATAAAAGGACATGAGCTGTATGTGGTGGGGCACCAGTGTGCCAAAAGTTATGTATTTATGGTAAAACAGTCCCAATCCCTGGTTTACATTAAATTGTTTCATTAAGTGACTCTAAGTACGATAACTGCTGTACCTCTGTAATAAAAACCCACTGGGAATTATTCAATATTTAACCATTTAGAGGCACATAGAGGCCAACTAATTTTCCAGCATGTAGGGCAGCCTATGGCACCTGTTTGTCCTGTTTTGACCACTGGAACGGCACCCTAGAGAGCACTCTACCATGTTGTCTCCTCTGGAAAGCCACTCTAGAGGACACTTAATCATGTTTGATCTACCATGGGGGCATCTAAGGAGGCACTTTGGCGGCATTTTTTTTCCAATCTCCATTGGTGGTAGAAAGATATGTGGTTTGGTTAGTGTGTAGATGGATATATCTTTTTTTAATTACTGAAGAAATTTGGTAAGTTTAGTTGGTTCAGTTGGCTTTAAATGCCCTCAATAAATTTCCGTGTTGTGGAGCTTACTCTGCACTTTTGTTCTTGTGAGTTGGTCTCTTTGTTGAGGTTCTCCCAGGGCTCTTAAGTTGTGCCTTGGATGTGTTTAGTCGCTATGTTAAATTTGCTGTTACTGCAGGCTGTGACAACACCATGGATTATCCCTTGCTCCTTTCCCCCATCATCCTTCTCTTCTCTCCATGGCCTTGTCCTCCTCACCTCTAACCTTCCTGCTCCTGAAAGCTTTAGGAATGCCTTCTGTTTGTGGGTCTAGGACCCAAAGGCCCTACTGGGCCCCAAGTGAGGGCCTCATTGTTTTATGAGGGGTCTGGTACTGGGCTGACAGGGACCACTGTCCTTCCTTGGGTGCTTGGGGTCATTTGGGCACAGAGAGAATAAGGTGAAGGGAAAGGAGGGGCCAAGAGAGCATCAACTGTGATCAGATTATCCCCTGGTGTAGTCCCAAGACCATCCCTGCATGTGCATTCACCTTTTAAGAAGCAAAATAAATACTAAGGCGGTGATAAGCCCCGGAGGCCACCTCCATGGTTACTGCAACTTCTTCTCCCAGAGGAGGGCCCCTAATCCCCTGGCTGGAGTAACCAGGGGATCTGTCTAGGAAGCATTGTCTTCTGGGGGAGAAAGAGAGACATGGAGGGCCTGGGTGGACGGGGTTGGCCTGGGAGGGAAAGAGGCAAGGAAAGGGAAGGTTTGGGACAGAAGGATGTCTGGTCACAAATACAGGCAGCAGAGGAAGAAAGGAAACACAAGGGAATTGGATCAAAGAACTAAAAACTGGGGATTAAAATGCTTGAAGGGAGGGAGAGAGATGGAGGTCTGCAGTGGTGAAAGGGATGAGGGAAAGTTGAGAGTTAAAGAGGACAGTGTGGAACTTTATTTCTGAACAGAAGACACCACTGGAGATAGGCAGTTAAAGTTATGAAACAAAAGCGATGGGGTAGACTGGAAGGAGGGAGTGAGTCAGAGGTACAGAACAAGTCTGAACTTAGAGAAGAGGAAAGAGAGACAGGGAGGCAGACAGCACATGTGAACAAAGCACAAAAAGTCCAGGTGGGTGGAGTGCCAGTGTGTTTTATGCTCTTCTGTGGATCCAAGAACCGATGCATGCATGTCAATGTGTGTATTTGTGTGCTCCTTTTATAACAGGTGTAGTCTATATTGTGTCAGTCTATTTGCTTGTGCGGTACAACTACGATTGCTGCGGAGAAAAAACACGACTTCCTCTAAATTAAAGAGCAAAAGTGCAGTAGTTCAACAAGCATGCAGTTAAAAGTGTGAAAAGTCTACATCTTGGATGTGTGTGTTCCCTAGGCTTGCCTACAGTTGGTGTATGGCAGAGGGAACTGCATGTACCAGAGACTTATCCATCAGTTTTGCAGTTTGATTCTCTTGTCACAGGAGAATTAGACATCCCCTCTCTCTCCCCCTGGGAGGGAGACTTTGAGCATTAGTGGGGAATGGTTCTGCATACTAACTATTGGCCAAAGCTTTTCACAAAGCCGACAGCCTAAGACTTTGTGTTTGGGCTTCTGTGAACACACAAAGGGCATAGAATTTGAAAAGGCATAACACAGAAACTGATAAATAAAGCAGATTTTCCTCTATTTGTTTTGCCCTGTGCAGCTCCGTCTGCAGTTCCCACAGTTCACCTGATGGCGGCCACAGCGAGCACCATGAGCCTGTCCTGGCTTCCTCCAGAGAAACCCAACGGAATCATTCTGGATTATGAGATTAAGTACCATGAGAAGGTAAGCGGCAATGTAAGTCAACGCCTCTAATTCAATCCAATTTCATTGACTTGCATGCTCTCTGTTTCATCTGTGTTTCTGTAAATGTGGGAAACAATGCCTCTGCTGATAAACACATGGTTGCAGTGAGGCAAGTCACTATTTACAATCTTAGCCTGTATGATGATCCTCCCCTACTCATTCCCCTCTTCACATCCCTCCATCCCTTCTTCCTTTTTCTCTTTCTCTCTGTCCAATCCTTTCCCACATTTCTATTATGCTCTGCCCTTTTCTGTACCCCTAATTCCATTTCTCCCTCTTGCCCTCCCTCTTATCCCCCCATCCTCTCACAATCCATGCATTAGAAAGTTTCTGTTTTTTTTCCCGGGACCCAAAGAGTTGCGACTGGATTCGCCTCTGGGAGAGAACAAAGACACTCAGTGTATATCTGCTCTGGTTGTTGTCTTGTCCTTCTCCCGTCGGATTGTCACACCGGCTACAATCTGCCTCTTTTCGTTTCTCTCTCTCACTCTTGTCTCTGTATTTTTTCAGTCTCCTGTGTGGTGAGACTGGTTAGGCATCAGAGAGGGATGATGATGATGAATGGGATTGCTTTCATCACTCACTCTCTTTGTCTTTGCAGGATCAGGGTGAGGCCATTGCCCATACCATGACTGCCCAGCGGAGCAACGCTCGCATTGAAGGTCTCAAGGCTGGTACGCCTTACGTGGTACAGGTCCGTGCCCGAACAGTGGCTGGTTACGGCCGTTACAGCAGCCCGGCTGACTTCAGCACCAACCTGCAAAGTATGTTACTCCGATACCTACTTCATTACCCAGGGATATATTGAGATATTTGTGGCTTAGCTGCAATACCGCTATAATAGTGCTGTGCATAAGCTTATGAACATAATGGAGGCTCAAAAGCTTATAGAGTCAGAAGCTACTATGCCTATTTTTCATGCAAAAAGAACTGAAATCCTTGAAGAGAAATTGACTCATGATCTTGAGAAAATTTAGCATTTCTTAGCAATCAGTCAAGGTATCAGCCTCTCTCTTCCTTTACGTCAGACTAATCATTACGAAGATAAAGTAAAAGAATTGAATAGTCTATCATGCAGTCTTCATAAATGCATTTATTAGTTCCAGGTTTACTCTCTGCTTAATAGAGCCTGAATAACACAAGGGCATGGTTTTACTGATGTAAGCATACAATTCTGAGTTAGGCGAGAGAAGCATACAAGCCTATAGTAACACTTACGGCACAGTTCTCAACTGTACAAATGGATTGTAGCCTGTGTGGATGTATGTTTGTGACAAGTTCTCCAAGTAACCACTTTTTCTCCTTGACCCCTAAAGCTGACCCTCCAAAGTCATGGCAGGAGCAGCTGCCACTCATCGTGGGATCAGCCACTGCCACCTTGGTCTTCATCATTGCAGTTGTGGTCATTGCTATCGTGTGCCTCAGGTCAGAATATAACTCTTCTATCAGCCTCTCAGAGTCAGACATCCCATTTACATCTAGTTTTAAAATGTGATTTGTATCCAGATATGTTCTCCAGATGACAAAAAATTTATGTTGATGCAACATATGAATGCTTGATCATAATGTGATCAGATCCAGTTCATTTGATTGGTGTGAATACTGTGTACCATGTCCAGGTCCACTTGAAAAGGGGTCTTGTGTGGAGTTCATGTGTACTTAGGCACAGTTAACATCAGGTCTGAAAACTAACTGTACCAAATCAAAGAAGTGGACTTGGGACTTTGTGATTGGCAGATTTTTTTACACCATAGCAACAAATAAAATAAACTCTATAAGGTGATGATGCAAGTGTACTCAGGTAGAGAACAACGCTACTAATGTGAAAGCTGGCTGGCAGGAGATTGAAGAAGGGGGCAATCATACTCAGGCACAGGAAACAGCAAACGTGAAAATGTCCTGCATTTACTTTTGTGTGGCCTACAGAATATGTTCAAACAGTGAGGACTTGCAGATGCATTCGAAGGAAATATTTTTCCTTCAAGTTCTAAAAAAATGAGATAGCTTCAAATGTCAGCTTTGTTTGCATGTCCTCCAAACCACCCCAGAACAGTCTCCGTGGATTGCTATGCCACCTGTGAGGGCACTGAATGCCAGATTAGCCTTCTGAATCTGTGAGTAGTAAACAGCTTTGGCCAAAATGCTACTTTGCTCACTGGACACAGCATGGTGGAGCAGCTGTTGGACCTGATAGGCCTGCCCTCATGGCCCAGCACTCAGAATCAACTGTGCGGTTGCCCGACCACAAAGAGCCCAGATGCGCCCCTGTCTGCTGGGCCCAATTGACTGGGAAGATGCGAGCGGCTGCTCAGACCTTTCAAAAAGTCTGACATCACATCAGCTGGGTCTAACCGCACTCGTTTATCCTTATACCACTCATTTGTCAGGCAGCAAATGCAGTGCGTGTGTGTATATGTGTGTGAAGGGTTGGCACCCACTGCTGACTGGCGCCCACTGGGTTCCCTCCACAAGCCAGTTCAGGCAGCGGCTGACAAGCGTGGGCATCGGTCACGCTAGACTGAATAATAATCTCCCTGGCTCCCCCTCCTCTCCTTCTCCCTCCTGCCTCTTCGTTCTCTTCTATTTTCACACCGCTACATTGTGTCTCTCTCAGGGTCTTGGCTTAGCCGCTGCTGCTCCGACTGCCACAGAAGTAGAAGGAGAAAATAGTAATAACACAAAACACAGAGCTTCGGCATATTCCGGAACCGAATTAGAATTTGAAATAAGATGCAAATCACCATCGGGTATTATTGCCCTGGTTACTGGTTAGACAACAAAGGAAGCACATTAACATGTAATTTCAACAACCCAGCCCCCTCGCTCTGTCATCGTCTTTGTGCCCCCCCCCACCCACCCCTGCTTTGGTGCAGAAGGGACACATGCAGGAAGATACAGAAACTGAGATACATCATGGGTAAAAGAGAAAAAGAGAGAAGAGAAATGGATAAAAATGGGAAGGAAGAATGACAAAGGAGTGAGAGTCCATAAGAAGAAAATAAGAGACAGATTGAACTGAAATGAACAGTGTGATGTCTGTAGGGAGAAGGAAGGCGAGACAGCTGAGCTTGCTGTTTGAGTGTGCCTTTGTCTCAGCTGCTCATTTTGGGGGGTACCAGGAGCGAATGGCTTTCGTTCACTGCTTCAGACAATGGTATGATATCCTTTTGTTTAGACTCATTCCAGTCTAAGCAAATATGAATCATTTTACCACCAATCTTGATCTATAGCATATCCCTCATTTCCAGTGCAAAAAGACAAGGCATCTTTACAATGCCACATTGCAGCATGGCTACGTCTCTGCAGACATTATTAGGAATCTGTTTTCTCCTCTTGCTTTTGTTCCTTTCTGGTATTTGCACCATGCTGTGTGGAGTCCATGTGACTCAGTTTGTGTTTTCATCTTTTCCAACAGAAAGCAGAGAAACGGTTCAGAGTCGGAGTACACAGAAAAACTGCAGCAGTACAGTAAGTCTCTTTGCTGAGATGACCCTCCCTTTTGCATTATTCACAATAAAACAGCAGGCTTGATCAAAGATATCGCTTTGATCTACACTTGGCTGGTTTTCAGAACTTTTCATAATGTAAATTGAAATTTTGCTCGATGGCATAGATTCACTTTCCTGTTCTTGCCACTGAATCCCCAATAGTAACGCCGGGAATGAAGGTCTACATTGACCCCTTCACCTACGAGGACCCCAACGAGGCGGTGCGCGAGTTTGCCAAGGAGATCGACGTCTCCTGCGTGAAGATCGAGGAGGTCATCGGCGCAGGTAACCCACCAAAGCTCCTGAGCTACAGGGGGAAGACTGCTAGTCACCTCCAGGCCATTCCGTTAGAGGACTTCACACCAAGCGGTACTTTCACTCAATTCATCGCTAGCCCTCTCATTGCTCCCTCCCCTCCCACACTCGTCACCTCTTAGGAACCCCCTTTTCCAGTATTACAGATGTGTCCAGCACTCTCCTTACCTGTATTTTAAGCATTACTAGCTACAGTATGTCCTCTTTAAATTAGCCTGACTCACAGTCCTTGCACCCTTAAGTTGTTTACCATGCCATGTGCATTTGGAGTAGCTGCATACCTTTTGTATGGTGGATTATCATTTAACCTGTGTCCTTAAATCAGAGACCAATCCTGGAACAAAAGAGATGCTGTGCAAAGATGTTTATTTATTTTAAAGGTCCACTGTGTAGGATTTAGCAGTATCAAGCGGCGAGCTTGCAGATTGTGAACACTCCCTTTCCAAACATGTAAGAAAACCTATGTTTGCCTTGAATGTGTATAAAAAAGTGAAAGAGATCTAGTGTTTAGTTTATCCATTCTGGGTTACTGTAGAAATATGGTGGTGTGTTCTACAGAGATAAATGAATGAGACATTTATTATTATTTATTAGGTAACAAAAACATAATGTGTTTTCATGTAACTCTAATGAAAACACACCTATTAATATTATGTTCCATTTCTGCCATATTCTGCCAAGAGATCCCCATAAATCTTACACACTGGACCTTTAAATAAAAATGAACCAGCAGCCATTTCTAATTGATTAAAAATCTCCATGAATCTAATAGAAGCAGGTTTTGGACAGTGCAAGCCCCATACAGACAGGATTTATTTCTCTAGAGGACATTTTAATCCTGTGCAAGCATGTGTGCAGTTTTCCTCTTATCTTTTTCTGTATTAATTACAGTTGTATTGTTTTTTGGCACACTTATTGGCCTTGTATTTTTTTTATATATGCTTATATGGATAGACACTTTATGTTTTAAAATGTAACTTTGAATACTTGCACATGAAGTTCCCCACTTCCAAGTTTTGAATTTTCGCAGTCTTCCACATTTGAATTCCGGGAAGTTCTGCAGATTTTACACAAACCCATTATTTGATTTCTGGCATAAAGGTGTTATTGAAAGCTCATATGGAGAATCTGATTCTACAGGATCATCAAATAGGTTATCGTTATCTTATGTGAAGTGGCCAGGGGGATGTGTTGTGTTGTACAGAGCAATGTCTGTTACCAAGGAGCAAAGCTAATACTTGTCTCCTGCATCTCCCTGAAATATGAATCCTGTCTGGATGGGGTGCAAGATATTAGAATGTTTCTAGTCCAGGATTGGCTGTCTCTGACCCTGCCCACTTTTCAGTGTCTTGAGAACCTCTTTATTAAAGAGGGTTTCTACTGGATCACAATATTTGACCCCTTTATCTAGCACTCAGGCACATTCAGACAGAATCAGGCATTGTGGTGAAAGCACCAGTTATTTGATTCATTTGAGTAAGGGTATTCCATTAAGGCTGCAGTGGTGGTGGCCAATTGGGATGCAGAAAAAACATGAAGTGATATGCAGTGGAAAAGTTGAAACAGAGAAACACAACCCACTGTCATGGTGCAGTGGCCAGTCACGTTAGTTAGCAATCAGATTGCTCTACAGTCAGCATTAAATATCTCTGAAACTGGATGTGTACCTTGCTTGGTTTATTTTGCATAACCAGCTACATCTGGCTCACCATTTATACTGTAAAATGGCCCAAGAAGCCTTCTTTGGTTTGTGTCCATTTGCTTAGAGAGAGCACGCAACAGTGGTCAAACAAGGTAGAGACTGTTTGGGGAGAGGGACCACTTGTTGCGAGAAAGCTTGTGAATCAGAGAAATACAGCGTTATTTCATGATTGTTTCAAAGTGATTGTTCTAAGCACAAATAAACACCCCTGCACACCCCCACACTGCCGCTCAACCCTGCTTATCACTTCAGCACCTGATTCTGTCTGAATGTGGCCTTTAACTATGTGGTTGTCCCTCTTTTAGGAACCCTCCCTAACATGTGATGTTGTAGATGTTGTAGCAAAATATTTTATGTATTTGATATATTTGATAGTAATATCTCTGCTCAAAAGCTGCAGGACTGTGCCAAGTGAGGTTGAGTTTCTTAGCATTGTATCTGAGCCAAAATGGAAGACGTTGTGATGGCAGAGATGGGAGCCCCTACTACTGCTTCTGCTACTACCATTACTACTGCTACTACTACTACAACAGCTCTTCTACTGCTGAGGCTACTACTTGAAACCCGTCGCTTCCCAGCATTCGCCTTTAAAGTGACGAACCCTCAACCCCTGTCTTCCCTGTCCCCTTCCTCTCCTCTACCCCCCCCCCTTCCTCAATCCATCCCTCCATTCCTCCATCCCCTCCCCTGACTTCCCTCACTTAATCACCTTTGCACTCGTGTTGACACACATCGCTCTCATCGCCTAATTTGTCTTGCATTCTCGCACACGCTTGGTGTAGACTCTAAACGTAAAGGGTCCATGACCCCGAGAACCCCCAAGCTTCTGTCTCCACCTGTCTCCTCCTCCTGTGCCCGCTTCACCAGCCAATCTGAAGCTTAGCACCAGCCCCTCCTCCCTCCTCTATCCCCCTGTGCTCCTCTCACTCCAGCACCATACTTTACCCATTTTTTTTTTTTTTATTTCAACATGCGTTTTTTTTTTTTTTTCAACTCTACATCTTCTCACATTCCGTCGCCATGCCTCACACTCACCACGCTGTTTCCTTTAATCCGTAGTTTAACAGCACAAAGTCACTGTATGCTCCCCCCTATCACCATCATCCCCTGACACTGGCCTAGAGTTGTGGCTTCTCTTGCAGTTCCCCCTGTCCCACCCCTCCTGCTACCCTTCCCTGGCTCCTTGGTTCTAACCAGTTAACTGTCCCCTCTCCCCTCTTTTCCCCCACTCTCCTCCACTCTTCCGTCATTCCTCTCTCCCCCCTCCCTCTTTTTCTCTGTCTCCTTCTGCTGTTTCTCTGGCTGTCTCACCTGGGCTCTCACAGGAGAGTTTGGGGAGGTGTGCCGCGGTCGCCTCAAGCTGCCCGGGCGGCGGGAGATCATCGTAGCCATCAAGACTCTCAAGGTGGGCTACACTGACCGCCAGAGGCGAGACTTCCTGTCTGAAGCTTCCATCATGGGCCAGTTCGACCACCCCAACATTATCCGCCTGGAAGGTGTGGTCACCAAGAGTCGGCCAGTGATGATTGTGACTGAATTCATGGAGAATGGGGCACTGGATTCTTTCCTACGGGTGAGAAAAACAGGCACTGACATTCACATTATAGAGGGCATGTATGTGACACAGTATATGGAAGTCACTAATGTTTCACCCAACAAGTGTTAGCGTCCAGTTTCAATGCTGCAAAAACACAAAAGTGCATCTAAAATGAGAAAGAGCTGCTGTGTGATTGATTGTACAAATAGATTAAACAATACATCGGAGCTTCTGGTTCTGGTTGAAAAGTGACATCTATGTGCAACCTCTATACACAAGAATAGATCTAACAACATCTTGTAATCATGTAAAACATGTGTTTGTGATTTTATCAATAAAACAACGCTACATAAGAGTAACAAATAATTCCATAAGGATCTGCGTGATCTTGCTTTTCGTTATCTCACTTTCTTTGAAGCCATAAAAGGTCTTCTTAAGCTCTGCTGCAGAGCCCACAATGGATATCTGACAAATGCTGCATTCAGGCAATTGGTGACATTTACAAAGAGCTCAGTCTCCAATGAATCACTGCCTCAAAGTCACATCATACATTGTCTGCCGGAGAAAGGGGAGTGATACAAGGTGATATAGAGAAGAGATCAACAGAGGATGGATAGGTGGAAAAGACGAATAGGTAGAAAAGAAAAAGACAGTGTGAAGTGGGAGATGATAGATGCAGGTAAGAAGACATATGTAAGAGACACTGAGACGTAAAGATAGGTAGGACAAATAAAGCTGGAAAAAAGATAAACATATTCCTTTGAAAAGCGACCTTGATATACAATCAAATTCATCCTTGTCGTTCTGTCTTTTCCTTTCTTTCCAGCTCAATGACGGGCAGTTCACAGTGATCCAGCTGGTTGGCATGCTGCGTGGTATCGCGGCAGGTATGAAGTACCTGTCAGACATGAACTACGTGCACAGAGACCTGGCTGCCCGGAACATCTTGGTCAACAGTAATCTGGTGTGTAAGGTGTCTGACTTTGGCCTGTCTCGTTTCCTCGAGGACGACCCCACAGACCCCACCTACACCAGCTCCCTGGTGAGTCAGGATGTAAATGTGTGTGTGTATTCATGTCTAAGTGTATTCATGTTTGAAATCAATGTTTAAAGGTGCTACATGTAATGTTTTAACATCAATACATCACTAATGTGTTAATTTTAGCCCCCTTTACAAATTAATCTACAAAATATCCAAGTATGAGTGCATTCGGAAAATAGATCTGTGTCAAGTCTGTTCCCACATGACATGACCATTTTGAGCAGAAAGGGAGTTTTTTTCTTCTCACTGGGAATAATAGGTGGGAAAAATAAGAACAGTTGAAACAATGGACTAAGGCAAATATACTGCAGCTGATTTCATGTGTATTGCAGACACTGTGACATCAGAGTCACAAAATGCCTCCAAAGGAGAGAATTATGGACACTTTTGAGAACCATAAAGTGTTCTTCTGCTTATCCCCAAAGGAGAACCCTTTTCAGTTTCTGATTTTTGGAGGTTCCACTTAGAACCCTTTCAGAAAGTTTTAGCTAGAACCCAACATAAAGGGTTATACCTTGAATCATCTGCAAAAGATTTTACCCAGAACCGCCTATGAGAGGTTCTACAGGGAACCCTTTTATGGTGTAATGGTTCTTCCCAGGACTCTGTCTATTTCCCATTAACGGTTTTATGTAGAATCTTTCAGCTGTCTAAGGGCGCTACCAAGAACCCACCCAAGGGGTTCTACCAAGAACCTTTTTATATTATGGTCTAAAGATCCCTTGTTGTTGATCCTTGAAAAACTCTTTCTTCCAAAATGGTTCTTTGGATGAAAAGGGGTTTTTATGGAACCCTTAGTCTTACAAAGGCCGGTGAAGGCTCCCTTCTTCCAGTGAAAACCAGCTAAAGCGTTCTGAATATGTTGCAGTAGTATCATGAAACAAGCGATGAAGTCTGATTGAAAAGTCACTTCCATCTTGCATATCCTGTTTACAAAAGCAAGAAAAAGCAACGACTCCCAGAGCAATGTCAGGGAGAGTGAAAGATGACAAGTCTCCTGGTGACAGGAAACAATCGTTTTAATTGGAAAGCGTGTGCTATTTACTTTGAATCACTGCAGGCATGAAATACCAATCACCTCACCTACAGCTCAATTTGTCTGGTAGTTTTATGAGAGGATTATATGAGGCTGATATATTGATGTTGAAAACTACAGCTTGTAGCACATTAAATATTCTTATAGCTTCATGTGTTTGTACATATCATTATCTGTAGCTGTGTTACTAACCTTGTGTGTATGTATGTGGTGTTTGGGTTCTACAGTCTGCACCCATGTGTTGTGCATCAACATTTCCCTTAGACTGTGTTTACTCACCCTCTCTCTTCCTCTTGTATGTGTGTGATTCTGTGTTTGTGCTCCATCCCTCCAGTATTTCATGCTCACCTACTCATTCGCATATCCACAGGGAGGGAAAATCCCCATTCGCTGGACGGCTCCCGAGGCGATTGCCTACAGGAAGTTCACCTCGGCCAGTGATGTGTGGAGCTACGGCATTGTCATGTGGGAAGTGATGTCATATGGCGAGCGGCCGTACTGGGACATGAGCAATCAAGATGTAAGCTGTTATGAAGATTTTATTTATACCATGATGTGATATTTGCATACTTAAAAGTTACTCTAGTATTTTTTGACTTGGACCCTTTTCCCTTGTTTTTGCGTCTAAGTAACTATGGGGACAACAGTTTTTTGAAATTGGTCTAGTATTGATTTTGGCCTTGTTTTGCCGCTGACATGCTCAGATTGCTATTTGGAAAGGATCATTACAGAGACAGACCTTTTGTAGTGTAAAATAAGTTTGTTTAACCAGAAACAGCTATTTTATTGCTCTCACCAAATTATTCAGATTACCTCTGCAAGACCATAATTTTAACATCATTGTCATCTTCATACAAACTTGACAGAAACAAACTAAAACTCACCAAAACTGTCTTTACTCATCTCTCCATTCTTCAAACAATCAGTGACTCTAGTTTGGTTGAAATAAACCCTTAATTCACATTGTCAGATTTGAAAATATTCTGGCTCCTTGCTACGTCTCTGATGTCCGACCTCCCTCTTGCTCCTCTCCTGATATTTTCACATCTAACGTTAAGGGTTTATTTCGACCAAACCAAAGTCGGTGATTGTTGGAAAAGTGGAAAGACAAGCAAAGACATTTTGTTTTTTATTTCTGTCAAGTTTGAGTGAACATGATGTTAAGATTATAGTTTTTCAAAGGGAGTCTGGTCAGTTTGGCAAGATCAATAAAACAGCTGTTTCTCTTTTAAAAAAAAGGTCTCTCTATAGGGATCTTTTCCATAATGATGTCCCACATTTATAATGACAATCTGAGCCTGTCACTGGCAAAAACAACCGCTTTCAGTGAATGTACTTTGGCGGTGCGTAGTGGCTGGAGACAGTGCACTGTAGCTTAGTTTTGTTTCATCTGGCTGCAGCGCTCTTCCTCAAAACCAGATCAGTTTCAAAAATTGCTGTGTCCATTAGTCACAAAGAGGCAAAGACATGGGAAAACAGGGTCCAGGTTGAAAAATACCTAAGTTATCCTTTAATGTGAAATGCACAGTATATTAATAATTTATAAGAAAAGCTATTCAGTTGAAATGTTCAGCATTAAACAGAAGCATTTTGCAGTAGAGGATATAAATGTCGACGTTTAAAATTGTAATAGTTTTCAACCACTTTTTCTATCACTGTCCAAAAGCCATTCTCTCTCTACATACCCACCCACAACTACCACTCAACACTAATCTTTCTCCAGCCCTTATTTCCCTACAGCCTTTTTCCCTGTTTATCTCTGACTCTTCCATCATTTCCCTCATTCATCCTCTCCTATCCTCCCTCTTTTCATCGACCCCTCTCTCTCCTTGCGTTGTCCGTCCTCCCTCTACACCGTACTCCATGATTACAAGTGATTGTGATTTCTCTGCCGTCCTTCCTCAGGTGATAAATGCCGTGGAGCAGGACTATCGACTGCCCCCACCCATGGACTGCCCCACAGCACTGCACCAGCTCATGTTGGACTGCTGGGTGAAAGAGAGGAACCTGCGACCCAAATTCACCCAGATTGTGGCCACGCTGGATAAGCTTATCCGCAACGCTGCCAGCCTCAAGGTGGTCACTAACAGCACACAGTCCACTGGGTAAGCTCAACTGTAATATTAGCATTTTTTTTGCTGGTAATGATCGAAGTAGACTTTAACTGTGATGCTCTCAGTTTCCTTGAAGGTCCTTATTGAGTTTTCTGACAAACAGCAATGCTGTCTAATTATGGTAAAAACGAAAAAGCTGAGAAGATGCAAAATTTCAAGTCAACTTACTTCAACAGATTTTTCAGTTTTGAGTCCATTTAAAACAACTAATAATGAATGCTGAGATGATTTACTCCGGGTTACTCCGAGTTTTAGAAAAAAATGTATTTCAAAAAATGTTCAATAAACTCATTAAAGTGAGAGTGAATAATGGATTTAATATTTTCAGTTGCAACCATTTAATTTTCAAGCATCCAAATAATAACAAATCAGTTTCACAGGTCATCATGAACAATTTTTTAAATACAAATTTTGGGTGGGTTTCTAAAACTCAAAGATTCAAGTTTATCGAAAGAAGAAAAGTAAATGTTAAATACTTTCCAATAAGGGTCCATCAATTAACATATAATAAAATAATTATTAGTTAAGTAATGTGTTTGGTAATCTTTTACTATGTAAACTATGGTATTAATTTATACATCATTTGATAGTTTATAAAGATGCTATTAACATTAGGTAATACCACATTACCTAACAGTTCATAATACTATAATAAGCATTAAGTAACTGTTAACAAATGTCTCTTGTTAACATTTATTAATGGTTTACATGTTAACGTAAAATAGCTTAACTCTGAACATGTTAACTTGTTAATGTTACTTAATGCTTATTAAAGTGTTAATTAGCTGTTAATTAATGCTTGTTCCAGGATTAACTGCTGTTAATAGTATCTTTATAAACTATTGAATCATGTATGAATTGATACTATAGTTAACGTGAACACTATTAGCAAATGATTACTAGACACTTTTGTTAACTATTAATTAACTGTTAGTTAATTCCTAACACTGTATAAACTAATGTGAATTGATGGACCCTTATTGGAAAGTTTTACCATAAATTACATAAACAAAAGATTACAAGTCGGCAAAACTTTGTTTAATTCATTTCAAAACTAAAGAGTTTGAGTTTGATGACAAACTTAGAAAATCTTGTAAAGGCCTTGAAACTATGAGTTTTCTCCACTTTTTTTTTTACAGTGTAGGGTTATGTAAGGCTGTTGCAGGAGACCTACTGGACTGATAGATTACAGTAATAGGTCATTAGATTATTGAATGAAATCACTTGACTTTTCAGCCGTGAGAGAACTGGCTGAAGCCGCTTCATTTGCACCTGAGCCAGAGCGGCCGCGATAATGATTTCCATTGTGCAAATATTCCTTATCCGAGTTGATACAGTGTACGTGAGTCACTCTGACTCAGCTGTAACAATCTCTTCTATAAAGTGCACACATTTCTTCCCATGCAACTCTTTAATTCTCAACAAATGCAGCCTGGGCCATTATGCAAATCCAAATTACCATAGCTCAATACAGCCCTTAAAGCAACTCCCCCGCCAACTGGGAGCTCAATCAATGATGTCACATCTACATTTAGCCGCACTACTTCTCCCTGAAACCTGTTTCTTGGAAAGAATTTGGAAGAGAGGAGGTGGCAGCAGAGTTGGAGCTGACAGGGGAGGGGGATGACCTACCTATCTGTCCCTGCATCAGGGTCTGTCTGTCTTGAGGGAGGGCCGCAGACAATCCTGGTTTGGGCTCATGGGGGAAACCAGGGTCTCGGTTGGCCACCGGAGTGACGTTCTTAGAAGATTAAGCTTGCGGTTAATTAGCTCGATTAAGGCGATGCAAAAAAGAGATGGGAGCGCCTTTTAATTAGCCACTAACGAGATTTTAAACGGGCCAGCGGAGAGGTGGCCTCCTGCCGACAAACCTAACAAGGGAGAAGTGAGAGATGATACCGTCGTCCTGTTCGGCATTGAAGGGTGGCTGGAGGTTAGCTAGCACTGTCTGGCGCAGAGGTCCTTTGATTGTGTGTGTTGTGTGGACTTGACATGACTGCTTATTGCTTTGAAGTTGTAAAGCGTAATGACTAATTGAGCTTTGGTAGTGTCACACTTCTGGCAGCAGCGCCATGAATCATTTCTGTGTTTATCTTTCTACTGTTTAGTGTCTGCAGAAATCACACTTGAGAAATGAATCACACCCACTGTCTAAACTTCTTAAACATGCAAAATAGTCTAACCCTTTGGAGAAACTGCAACAGTCCTCGCCGCTGACCTTGAATTTAGGCTTGGCCTGTCTCACTAGCTAGCGCAATATATTATCCAGCTTTCCTGCTGTGTTTCTGCTTGTGGCTCACATGTGGCCAGCAACTCTCTGGACCCTTTTGAAGCCAACTTTGAAGAGAAGGAGGACTAACAATACTCCATTAAGAGAAGCCAGAGTCTGGCGTTAACGACGGCCTGAGGCCTTGAGCTCCAAAGCGCAGGCCTTATTAAAAATCACTCCATCTACACCACTCAATGGAGCCTCTGTATCACTGTTATTAACTCTCCCTCCATGCCTTTTCTCTTTTCTCCCTCTTTTCTCTCTCCATTCCTCTTTTAATTGTTAATGAATCTAATGCCATCAAAAAGGATGACAGGGATCAACAGAGCAGAGAGGAGGGGAGACAGTGGCGCTCTTTCAGTTAGCCCGCTCCCTCATCTGTTTCTCCTCCTTCACCTCTCCACAACTCCCACCATGTCTCCCCCCTCCACCTCCACCTCCACCTCCACCTCCACCTCCACCTCCCATCTCTTGTTCATCCGCTTCACTTCGCTCTGAGTTGTAGCACAGTTTTATTAAAACTCCCAAGGTGGCCTCTCTATCTGCAGCATTGATCAGCGCACACTTTCTTCTTTAGAAAGGCCCTTTTGGGCTGTCAACAGGTGCGCAAGAACATGCAAAACACACTCAAACACATTTTCAGGAATATACACATACACTGATAAGAGAAACTAGCACACGACTTAAAGGGATAGTTTGGATTTTTTTTTTGAAGTGGAGTTGTACGAGGTACTTGTCAATAGTCAGTGCACTGGCTACATTAGATGCCGGTGGCACACCTCCAGTTTAGTGAGGCAGAGAGCAGTACCAGCGTGGAAGCAATGTACTGCTGTGGCCAGGGTCAGCAACAAAAGATATTAAAAGGTCCACCAAAAAAAAATTAGTACCAGTTTAAGTGTACATTATGTTTAAAATTTTCACCACTTTGCCCTCAGACAGCCTTTTCAGATGAGAAACAGCTGTTATATCAGCCAAGTCTTGTTCTTTTAAAACTAACCAAACTCCAGAGGCAAAATCAGTCATTTTACCTCACAGAGCTTCTGGACTACTGCTGTCTCGATCTGTTAATTTGTTTGTATTACAGTGTCAGGTTGGTGTTTTAAAAGGATAGTTCAGATTACCCAAGTCACATGATGACACAGACTAACAGACTGGGGCAACTTCTGTGAGGTAAAAGTGGAGATTTTTGCCTATGGAGTTTTACTTAATTTGAAGAGAGTGATATTTGGCTTAAGTAACTGCGGTGTCATATCTGAAATTCTATCCTTTTTCAGCTGGGTGTTTTTTTAAGTTGCTAGAATATGTTTTGTTGCTGACCCTGTCCACAGCAGTTTATTGCTTTGCTTTGGTGCTGGTAGTCCTCTCTGCTTCTCCAAACTGGTGGCGTGCCAACCGCCATCTACTGTGACTAACACACCGACTCGTATCTCATACATCTTTACACTATATTCACATCCACACACACATGCACGTCAAACAGTGTCCACAGGTTCGTGAGTCAGTCCCACAATGCAGCCACATACAGAAGAACAACATATTTGTTTACATTCCATAGATATTTCTCCACCGTCACAAAGTATTTCACCTCAAACACACCCTGAGATAATGTACTTTAAAAGCAACAACAATGATCTATAAAGAACGTGGCATACATCCTACTACCATGTTCATACAGGCAGCACAAATCTGATTTGAGCTGTCCAGCAAAACCGCATGGAATCCAATCTTTCCAGATCAGATTTAAACCACATTTGTAGTTGGTTTGAAAATGCAACTCAGTACAACCACTCAGATTGGGTTTCATGTGGCAGTTTTTTTTTTCTGATTCCCCATGCAACACAGTGACATATCATTGCAACAAAACAAGCAGCTAACCAAAAACAGGAAGAACACATTGGAAACATTCCACGTTCTTACATTACAGATGCTGCCAAATAAACGCTTTCTTGACAAAAAAATGCGCCCTTGGTTACTATGACACATGTTGCTGTAATGATAGGAAATGATTATAGTTTCCTAACATAAATCTGATCTGGTTCCTTGTAAATTACAATGTGGGTAGTCATCATTCAAGATCATATTTGACATCTGCTCTGTGAACACACACCAGCCTCACCAGCTGCAGCGCCAGCATCCACCACCCAAGCCTCCAGCCAGTCTCTCCAGTCATAAAAGTGCCCCCCCCCCCATTCCCCCCAACACGCACACAAACTCCTTACATGTGGAGGAGAGGAGAGGAGAGGGGAGAAGAGAGGAGGAGAGGTGGAGAGATGGAGAGGTGGCGCTCAGCGGGGGGCGTTTAGGGGTGAGGTTGGCCGATAGAGGCGGTAGAGTGACGACCTTAACCCTCTCTCTCTCTCTCTGTTTCTCTTTCTCCCTCCTCCCTCCCTCCCTCTCCCCGAATGTAGGGTATCCCAGCCCTTGCTTGACCGCTGTGTGCCAGACTATACCACTTTCACCACTGTGGGGGACTGGCTGGACGCCATCAAGATGAGCCGCTACCGTGACAACTTCGTCAACGCCGGATTTGCTTCCTTTGACCTGGTGGCCCAGATGACAGCAGAGTGAGTGGAGAGGGAGTGGATTCAGCTAATCAGGCCTAAAGTGATTGACTGGGCTGAGTTTGAGAGTCAAATTAGTGTTACTCAGATTGACCTTGAGGGAATAAAAATAGTCTCATGGCTAAATTAAACATGATAAGATGTGGGAAAGGAGCTGTGACTCGGCTCAGATGTACAAAGAATAACGTAAAGGACAAAAAACACACATATTTTACTATATGGGTACATTTAGCAGACATTTCAGGAATACATTTTGTTGTGCTATGCTGATAAATCATGCCTTGAAGACATGCAGTATCATGCCTTTTACTCTTCCAGTATTTATGCACACATAGACTGGGTTGCACTAACAAAGATTAATTTAATCTACAAAAGCTGGGCTGTAAATGAGTAAATCCAGATTTAAAATTAAGCAGATCACTGTAGCACAATTTAAAAAGTAATTCCAATTTAGTAATCCAACTTTATTCATGTAAACCAAAATTAAATAGAGTTTAATAAATATGGAGGTGCTTGTCTGCCTATAATAAAATAAATAAATACATAAATAATAAATGAGCCAAATTAATGGAGCAATGTGGCTAAATTATAGCAGCAGTTTTAACATATCAACTGGAGTGAAAGAAAGAAGAGACCTATCATAAATCTCAATTGGTTTGAGTCTGTTCCTTAACTTTCTTAATTCATCTCAAAAAGGCAGCTATTTTAAAAGTTAAACCTCTCGTGAGTAAGTTTAAAGTTAATACTGGATCACATTTTAAATTGGAATTGAAAGTTTTAACTCTTATCTATCTAATCTAGGTTTATAGTAATTAAATTTAACTAATTTTAAGATAGTTTTAGAGTTCAGTTCAACATAATTTCATGTTAAACCATGATTTAAGTGGGTTTAAAAATTAGTTCTTATTGGTTGAACCCAGCCATAATGTAGAAAAAAAAGAAATGCTAGTTTTAAAAAAGGAATATGTGAGATATACTGGCAATACAACTTGACAAGAGACATGAGACAAAGATTATGCAGACCCACAAAATGAGATAACACAAGATTCTCATGCTTTTCCTGTAATTTGATATATAATTGAGGAGGAGAGGACTGGTAATAATCACATGCTTCAGATGTGAATTAGAAATTTACAATCCACAGACACACAGTGTGACGGCGTCGTACAATTTTTCAGCAAACAATTGTAGCTGCTTCCATGATATCCAGTTGACCTTGACGACTCACCCACCTTCTGCCGTGTTTACAAACAGGAAATGATGTAATGGAAGTCATGGAAATTGGAGGCCAGTGATGATCAAATAAATGAATTAGGATTATAATGATAAATAAATTATCCTCATTAGCCGCATAATAGGCAATGGAGGTGGGGGTAATTTGTTTCAATTTGGCCAGGCTGACAGGTGTGGTGTACTGTGGCTCTCTGTTGCCCTTAATGGCCAGTAATTCCTCTAATGGTGCCCATTTATTATCATTTCATCCACCATCGCTGCTCTGATGGGGATAGCGAAATATGAAAAAACAAAAAAACACCATTTATTTGTGTGAAATTGCGGTGATGCGCCCTTATTTGGCTTCGGAGAGGATGGATGTGCAGTGTGGATTTGAGTTTGTGTGCACATGCATGGACTGTATGTGTGTGTGTTTGTTCATGTGTGGGTTTTAGCACACACTTGTGTACTACAAAAGATGAGGCCACAAAGTCATTGAGACAAGCAGAGTGTATGGTGTCTGTGTGTAATATTAGATTATCCAGTATTTGTGTGTGTGTGTCTGTGTGTGTGTGTGAGCAAACGGAGAGGACGCAGACTGTGGCAGAGCCCCAACAGTCAGCTAATCGCCGCCCCAGACGCCGTCCGATCTCTCCTCAGCTATCGGCTGGGGAAATCAAACAAGCGAGCGGAAAAGAGAGGTTCTCGTGATATTATTCTACAGTGTTAAACCAACATGGCCATGATGATTAGATTATGGCGTCTGACTAATGAAGGCCAGAGCAGGTGCACTCTCCCAGGCCTTTTTTTAGGGTGTAGTAATGTCAACTGTATGTCAACATTTTCATATTTTCTCACTGCACCCTTCACCTGACGTTAAAGAACACACTGTATTTGGTGTGAGCCCTTCACTAAAAGACACTAACACTTTATCATTAATAAATGGTAAATTGATAGTTTATTAAACTTAAGCTATTAGTTGTTTTAAACAATGAAATAATTAATTAATCAGTAATTATGACTAATACTATAATTTGTAATTTTATCATTAGTCTGTGTAATATAGAAGTAGTTTATAAAATATTGCATCATAGCTGATAAGATGCAATGACAATAAGAGTCTGATTAATTAGTAAACTAACAGTTTATTGTTGCAAATATTGTAACATTTTATATACTATATTAAGTATTTGTTGGTGATTTGTAAATCTTAAATACATCCTTACATAGAGAGAGGGACCAGATATTTGTAACATCTGTTTTATGGTCAATAAACTAGAAATGAGTTTGTATGTGCAAGTAACAGACTTTAGTTTGTCAACCTAACTGATACCTTATGTGCTTATGTATGTAACTTATGTTACATTATGTTACATTACATGCTTATTTTAGCCCAAAGCATGTAAAGCATCTTTTCCTAAACCTACGCAAATGGTTTTGTTTCCTAGTTTTTGTGTGCATAATTTGAAACTTTATCTGGAAAAACTGATAGTAGAGGGGTTCCTCCCAGCATCATAATTTGAAGTATATAAGGCCGACCAAGCTGCTGCATCTATTACCTGGATGATTACTGTAAAATTGCAACTGATATTAATAATATTATATATATGGTTAATATATACTGAGTAGTGTATGTGTAAATATTATTTGAATTTTGATTTAATAAAGTTGCAGCTGATGTTTATAAAATTTTACAGTGCTTAATAAATGCTTAATTAAGTTTTGTTAACAGTTAAGTCAATCAAGTATTAACTAACTGAGTTTAACAATCAATTTATCACTTACTAATGATGATTATGAGTGATTAAAAGATTCATTTACAGTTTCCAGTCTTATTTGCTGTAGGTTTTCATGGATATTTTTAAGCACTGAATAAGTTGTGCAACAGTGGGCAAATTAAAGCTGATTTCCTGACACTCAGACCCATTCTAAGTATGAATGACATCAGTAATCTGACTAATATCTTACATAAAAAGATCTTCTGCCTCCCTGTTTCTATAACTAAGTGGTGTGGTGCGAAGTCTGCCAGCTGCTGAACAGTAGCTAAGTTTGCTCTTTAATCATTAACCATCACATCACGGCCCTTTGACACCTTCATCTTTCCCACCTGCCGGGCAACAGAAGTATGTTAGAGCCACTATAGCTGGATGAGTGTCCCCATTTTGTTGACATACCCTCTGTCAACCATTTTTCGGGTGATTTGCCAAGGTGCTTGCCTGCCCCCATTCCCACCTGGTCCAGTATGTGTTTACTTGCATGTGAAAAGTGAAATCTGCACTTCAACTGTGGACATGTGATGTTTGCCTACTTTTCTTTTTTTTTACGACTTGAGCCACCTGTTCTTATTTTCTTCTCCTTCTCTTCTCGCTTCACAGGGACTTGCTGCGGATAGGGGTAACGTTGGCCGGCCATCAGAAGAAGATTCTTGGTAGCATTCAGGACATGAGACTACAGATGAACCAAACACTTCCTGTCCAGGTGTGAGCGACGGGATCACACAGACAGACCGATGCAGTCGAAGAAGGACGGACAGACAGGAAAACAGGGGAGGAACTGTGCCAGAGAGAGCCATTGGAAAACCCTAGCTGCCTGACCCATCTCTGCCAATTAGACGCTATGAAACTGGCTTGCAGTGCCTCTGACTATTTTGTTTTTCTTTATTTCACTACCACTACCATTTCCTGTTCCTGCTTTTTTTTGTTATTCGTCATTGTTTCTTTTTTTCCATCCAATCAGAATTAGCGTGTTTTTGAAAGAGGAAGAAGCCCCCTTATATCCCATGCGTGCCTCACCAGCTCTGGTGTGGGTTGACGTTTGCATGCATGTGTGTTTTAGTGAGGTTGGCCTTAGCCCTGTAACCGAAACGTCACACTCTGATCCTCATGCAAGAGTCCCTCCCCTTGATCTCTCAACCCAGCTTCGATGGACATAGAAGAATGAACACCCTGATATGAAAAAAGCATAAAATACAAAAAAAAAAACAAAAAAAAACAAAAACAGAGGACCCAAGGAGATAGATAGAGGACAGTTCTTTCCCTGATAGAAGTCGTTTTACTGTGCACGTGTGTGTTGTTCTCCATCTTCATATTGAAGGTGTGTTATCTAAAAGGGCACTTGCTTGCTGGAGGAGGGTGAGGTGGTGGAAGAGGAAAAATTAGGTCAAAGGTCAAGAGGATGACAGAGGTTGAAAAGGTTGAAGGAGGGCAGCCACATTTTTGGACGCTTGTTTTGGCTGCCGCGTCCTCAGCAGATGACCTCTTCACCCTGACCCTGAAGTGACTCAGGATAGCTCCGCAGCTCGGGATCATCACCTGCTCATCATCAGCTGTGTTTTTACACATGAAAATGTTTTATTTTTGTTTGTCCACACCGCATTCTTTTTTCTTTTCTTGGTTTTCTTACACATTTTTTTGGGAGATTTGTGGTTTCAAAAATGGCCGGTCAAACCTAAGTAAACCCCCCCGCCACTGGACACTTTACGTGATTAAAGGGGGACACAAGGACTGTGGCAACACTATAGAAAGACCACTTGGCCTTTTTGTGTGCGTTTTTGTATGTGTGCGTGCGCATGTGTGCGTGTATGTGTGACTAAGTGTGCTTGGATGTGCGGGTGTGTCGAGTTGCACACAAGTATACTGTACAATACAGCTTACGCTATTTGCCACCGTGGAGAATTAACGCATGAACTGAACCGTGACAAGGAGCAAATATATCTGAAACAATTACGCTATATTCTGTGGACAACTGTTAAACATTCTTTTTTATTGAATCCAAAAAAATGAACTTAGGACATATATATATATAAAATGATATATATATATGCATCATGCAGAGACTGAGAGAAACCATGACGGACACCTTACTTTCTACTTACTATTATCTGGATTTAGAAATAATCAAATCTTGTTTTAATTTCTTGACATCCTGCCCTATGTATTTATTTGTACCCCACCCCCCCACCCACCACCTACACCCAGATGGACTTCAGGCCTTTTGGGACAGTGGACTTGGAACAATCAGAAGGAAGAGACACTCCAAGAGGATTCACCGAATGAATTGATGATTATTAAACAAAAGAAATTGCATATAAAATTGGATATTGTATTTTTGTTGTTGTTCTAAACAGCCTGTACATGTTTTGTAACAAAAATACGATAAATAACAAGAAAAATGGTGTTTTGACAAAAATGGAAGTGCTGTTGTGAAATGTTTGATTCAGAGTGAAATTAACAGAAAGCAAAGGAAAAGTCAGGAGGTAGAGAGGAACAACACCCATGGTTAGACTACTGGTAATAACATGTCGCCCTTTTGCTCTCCGTCCATTGTTGTGTGAGTGTCTGTGTAGGTGTGTCCAAGTCTGTGTGCGCCACCTGAACTGGATATTAAGCTTCCGCTAAGCGATCCATTCTCATCCTCAACATAAAGAGCATTTGTGAAGCACTGAGCTGTTACTAATCGTCTTCCAGGCACATTGTTTTCAACTCAAAACCTCCTGCAAACCGCTCGAATGCATCTCTGTGGTTTTATTTTTTACTTATCAACCTCCAACAGTGGGACCCATTTTACGTAGGACTGTTAAGGAGCCATTAGGAGGAAGGTCCGGAGATGATGCAGCCTACACCTGCCAGTCATTTCAATCAAACCCAAAGCTGTCAGAACAGAAATCTATCGGTCGATTAATGCAGCAGCCAATCTGGCATCGCAAGGATACGAGCATGCAGTGAGGGCAGACATACGGCGGGCTGACCTATCATTATCTCTCTTCATTTCCTGTCTGGCCTGCAATCATCCTGTCTCAACTCGGGCTGCTGCGTGATTAGTACAGTGCAGGATCAACAGCCCTGGCACGCAGACAGCTAAAAATCTGCAGGCCCCCCTCATCCTAAATGATAGCAGCTGCAGCATGGAGACTGTACTATTTGCACTTCTCTCAGAGGGGTGTTTGAAGGTAGCGAATGAAGGGATGGATGAGGCTGCATCGCCGGTGTGATCTTCCAGACAGTCTCCATATTGTTTGGGTTGGATCTGATCAATGCAATATGTGAATATTATTAGTTAGGTGTGTAATGATAGTGTGATGTTAGTGGCCATGCAGTGTGTCTTGCCATATTACTTTTGTCAGCCTCTCTTTAAGTCCCTTCAAAAGTAATGGAGGATATTATGCAAAACGATGTGTTTCCCATTTTATATTGTTTCATCTTATTCCACATACAGTTTTCACTACTGCTAGTACACTCTGCAAAGGGCTTACTAACTTGTAACAGTTAGGGGTGTCACGGTTTCAATATTAAATTAAAAACTGAGCTTTCAGTTTCAATAACTGAAGCAAAAAAGCAGACTCGCAATTGTCCCAGTAGTCTCCCAAAACATAGCGTAGTTTACTGGCTGTTATATCACACTAGATAGCATGTATACTATCTTTTTAAAGAATTTAAAAACATAAACAACAGTTGTCAGGGCATAAAACCAATCTGATCTTTACAAATCAAGATTCTGTAGTCTAACAATTGCATAGCCGTCAGTGCTACGGTATGTTAAAATCAAATCTAATCGTAAACTTAAAAGCAAAAGTTAAATCGAAACATGGATTTGAAAAGTCGTAACATCCCTAGTGACAGTTGAAGTTCACAATCAAATAGTAATTCAACTGTTGTGTACTCAAACTATACAGGAAATAAGCCTTATATCCTTACTTTTTTTTTCATCAAAGCGTCATTTTAGATTACTGATACAATGGCTGAGAATCAGAAGCACCAGTGTTTGTTATCATGAAGAGACAATATTGAAAGTGCCTGTTAGGTGTGCAAATTTTTTTTTCTTGATATCATTCTGCAGAATTATTTTGTTTCTCTGCAAAGCAAAACAACATTTTGATTGGAAAGCAGTGAGAGTTGAAGCAGAATTAATGCAATCAGAAGCTCACTTTTACCCAAAGTCTCCCAGGAATACACAATACTAATCCCTCAATCATCCTATCAGCTAAACCCCACTGCTGCAAACTCGCATGTGACACCAAAAAAGACACAGTTGATAAATACACACACAAAAAAAAGACGGGGCATATGTGGGCTAAACACAATCAGATGGCAGGCATGCCCACTCATGAAAAATGGCAGCGCTGTGGAGCTTGCATGAACTATTGATGAGGTGCACATGGTGCGCCGGGGTCTGGAGTTGCGTTCACCAAAGTCAACCGGCCGTGAGCGATGAGCTCAACTGGCAGTGTTGCACATCTTAAAGTGATTAAACTGCCACCACATCAACTGCAAACAATTAATCTTTAAGTGGGATTTTTCACACATTCATGAGAGTGTTAAATATTCAGCATTCACTCTCTCTTGCGCTCTTTTGTTCATCCTTCTGACTGCGCGTTTGCTGAAATTAAGACAGACTGTTATGTTTGTGTATGTGAGAGAGTGTGTGAAATAAAAAGGATTGCCATTTTATACAGACAACACTTTGATCAGCAGAGTTTAGGCTTTGTCAGATGTGGTTATCTGTGTGTGTGCCAATAGGATCCAAACTATCCCAACATTCCTTCCACCTTTCTATCCCTATTTGACATCCTCCACAGATCATCAAACAAACCTCTTACCACGTACTAACTTTTCTTTTCTTCAGTTGTCTGTTTTAAATAAATATATACAGTGCTGTCTTTTCTTCTGTCTTCTAACAAGCTCACCCCACATCTGTCTTTTGGTCACTTTTGAAAACCCCCTCTTCGTACAAGGAAGTGTTTCAGAGAGTACTGTACATGTGTAGTGAATTGGGAGGGGAGGGGGGGGGGGGCGGAATAAAGCGCTGAGAAATGCAATTGTTAATTCCTCTTTGAAAAGCATTAAGATGTATTTAATGGTGCAGACATACACAACAAATTACTAAAAAAAATGATGATGCATTCTTGTAGAAATATTTTTAAAAGACCCTTTTGCAATTAAATTATTTAAGAAATGTGACCTGATCTCCTGACTGAGTCTTTATGTTGTGTTTGGAATCGATAATTCATTCATGTGGGCTCAATCATTCCTCCTTGATGTACTGCATGCCAACACATAACCACACACACTTTCTCCAGTCAAGTAATTGCCCAAGACAAACACATTTAATTTCACTGCTTATGGCCATCACTCACTCCTATAATCATTACCAGAACTGCATGTACTTTTTCAGCAGTTATCACAATAGCATTTCTTGATGATAAAGTGGCACCAAAGCCTCAGTTCAGATAATTATCTGTTTCAGATAAACATACTACACTCCCACATGTAAAGGTGTAGTTCGATTTATTTTAAGTGGGGCTGTATGAAATACTTTGAGGTACTAACTAAACTGAGCCCCCCACTTTGAAGAGGCAGAGAGGGGCACCAGCACGGAAGATATGAAATACACTGCAGCCAAGCCAACAAAGGTTCACCTGAAAAAAATCTATATCAGTTTAAGTGTACGCTGTATTTAGAATATTTTCACCACTTGATTTTGTCATCTGACAGCCTTTTCTGATGGGAAACAACTGCTTTCTCCAAACCTTGCAGAATGCAGGTTGCTCCACTAAAATTAGCTGATTTCTCCTACAACGTTTAGTTGCTAGTATCTGTGATGATATGGGGGCAAGTTAGTGCCAACGACATGGATATGTTGCACATCTGAAGGCCCCATTAGTGCTGAAAGGTACATACAGATTTTGGAGCAACATATGCTGCCATCCAGACAACATCTTTGTCAGGGATGTCCCTGCTTATTTAAGCAAGACAATGTGAAGACACATTCTTAATGAGTTATAACACTGTGGCATCATAGTAAAAGAGTTCAGACACTTTGGGAACTTCAACATTAGTGTCGCCAAATGCTAATTAAGTGTCATTAAAAGAGAAGGAGATGTAACTCAGTGGTAAACATGCCCCTGTGCCAACTATTTAGAATGTGTTACAGCCATTGAGTATATTTCCAAAAACAATGAAGTTAATCAGTTTGAATATCTTGTCCTTGTACTGTATTCAGTTTAATATAGGTAGACAAGAATTTGCAAATCAATGTGCTCTATTTTTATTTTACACAGCGTCTGAACCTTTTTGGAATTGGGGTTGTATATTGACTATCAGTAAGTGCCTCATACAACCCTACATCAAAAAATCTGAACTATCCCTTTAACTCTGCATGTGTCTACGTATGTGCCCAGTGTACCTGAGCAGGAATTGTTCATTTTTCATCCAGAGCTCTCTGATTTGATGTTTGTGTTTCAGACAGGTTGAGGCTGAGTGATTCCTCTTGCCTTGGAAAAGCCTGAGGACATTTAGAGTAACACTGTCTGTAAAAATATTTTTTTTTCTAATGCTTTCTTTCATCTTTATAGCTACGGGCACCTGATGAATGAATATTGATCCTTGGGAGAAGTTACACAGAGTTCATCTATTTCTAATGCTCCTTTAGTCGCCAAGTTCCTCACCATTATTGAGGATGTTACTATGAGTTAAAGGCCACTATTCTAAAGTAGTTCACCGGATTTAGCTGTGAAAAGAGTTAAATTGCACAAATGTCGACAAGAATACCAAAAATGTAGCAGCATAGTTCCAAATCAGATAATATTCCTCAAAAGTTACCATCACAACAGGGGTTGCTTTGTGCCTCAGACTTCACAAGCTTGCAAAACATGTCACAAGCAAATCAAAAAGTTTGCAATCTACAGTAGAGCTATGTCAATACCATGCAACACCAAAGCTGCCCATATTGTCTTTCAAGCACTAATTTATATGAGCTCCACTCATCTCTGCAGGCACTGCTCCAACAGTCTTGTTTTCCAGCAAAAAAGAGAAAGATGCTCAGATCATAGATTCTACCTCATCCACCCCTCTCCTTGTCCCCTGGCTCCCCTCTTCTCCCGTTCCCTGTCCAATTAAATACAGAGCCTTGGATTGGGTGGTCTCGGTGTCTGGGTAGAGCAGATATTTTCGAAACACTTCCCCCTAGATGCGCTCGGAGAAGTTTCAACGGAGGATTATTTGGGTTCTTTTTGTGTTGCAGCAAGCAGAATACATTTCATCTCAGAGCTCCACAACTTTTACAGCTTTGTGTCCCCCTCTGTTGTTGTTAGAGGACAGACTCACTGGACACAGTGATATGGCCCTACCCCACCCTGTCAGGGTATTTTCTTTCTATGCTTATTACATGGCTACTTAAATAAAACAATAATTTGATGCAATAAAATTATTTTATTGATTCAAAAATGATTTTATTGCTCCACAAGATCAGAACTGTGTCCACAGCAACGGTCTGTTATTGATAGCAGCTATCTGCTGAAATAACAAACCAATAATTGAGCAATCAGAATCAACTATTTAATAAACCCATATAATAAGATCATATAATCTGTACTGTTCAACTTTCATTTGGTATTAAAACCAGTGTCAACACTTAGACAAAAGTAACTTAACCCTCTATGGTACACATTATGATGCCAGTGAGGGAAAAAATGTTTGGAGTGTTTTTATGTCTCAAAATAGACTAAATAAACATAATCTGAAGAAATTTTATTTTTATTTTTATTTTTGGAAGTTTTTGGGGTTCGTTGCCTGTAGGCAACATTGTACCATAATGGTGCATAAGTGAAAAAGAACGTTCCTTTTCCAATTTGAACATTGTTTATTTCATAAACATATGCAAAAATATTCAATAACATCAAGAAGTCATAATTCATTTTAAATTTTAAATTAAGAATTTATATATATATGTATGTATGTATGTATGGTCATGTATGTATGTATGTATGTATGTATGTATGTATGTATGTATGTATGTATGGTCATATGTATGTATGTATGTATGCTCATATGTATGTATGTATGCTCATATGTATGTATGCATGGTCATATGTATGTATGTATGCTCATATGTATGTATGCATGGTCAAATGTATGTATGTATTCTCATATGTATGTATGTATGTATGTATGTATGTATGGTCATATGTATGTATGTATGCATGGTCATATGTATGTATGTATGTATGCATGTATGTTCATATGTATATATGTATGTATGTATGTATGTATGTATGTATGCATGGTCATATGTATGACCATATGTATGTATGTATGTGTGTATGTATATATGGTCATATGAATGTATGCATGGTCATATGTATGTATGGTCATATGTATGTATGTATGTATGTATGTATGTATGTATGTATGTATGTATGTATGTATGTATGTGTGTATGGTCATATGTATGCATGTATGGTCATAAGTATGTATGTATGTATGTATGTATGTATGTATGGTCATATGTATGTATGTATGCATGGTCATATGTATATATGGTCATATGTATGAATGTATGCTCATAAGTATGTATGCTCATATGTATGTACGTATGTATGTATGTATGTATGCTCATATGTATGTATGTATGTATGTATGTATGCTCATATGTATGTATGCTCATATGTATGTATGCTCATATGTATGTATGCTCATATGTATGTATGTATGTATGTATGCTCATATGTATGTATGTATGTATGTATGTATGTATGTATGTATGGTCACATGTATCTATGTATGCATGGTCATATGTATGTATGTATGTATGCATGTATGCTCATATGTATGTATGTATGTATGTTTGTATGTATGTATGGTCATATGTATGTATGTATGTATGTATGTATGTATGTATGTATGTATGCATGGTCATATGTATGCATGTATGGTCATAAGTATGTATGTATGTATGTATGTATGCATGGTCATATGTATGTATGTATTCTAATATGTATGTATGTATGTATGTATGTATGTATGTATGTATGTATGTATGTATGTATGTTCATATGTATGTATGTATATATGCTCATATGTATGTATGCTCATATGTATGTATGTATGTATGTATGTATGTATGTATGTATGTATGGTCACATGTATGTATTTATGCATGGTCATATGTATGTATGGTCATATGTATGCATGTATGGTCATAAGTATATATGTAAGACCATATGTATGTATGCTCATATGTATGTATGTATGTATGTATGTATGTATGTGTATATGTATGTATGGTCATATGAATGTATGCATGGTCATATGTATGTATGGTCATATGTATGCATGTATGGTCATAAGTATATATGTATGTATGTATGTATGTATGTATGTATGTATGGTCATATGTATGTATGTATGCATGGTCATATGTATATATGGTCATATGTATGTATGTATGTATAGTCATATGTATGTATGTTTGTATGCATGGTCATATGTTTGGCCATATGTATGAATGTATGCTCATATGTATGTATGCTCATATGTATGTACGTATGTATGTATGTATGCTCATATGTATGTATGTATGTATGTATGCTCATATGTATGTATGTATGTATTTATGCTCATATGTATGTATGTATGTATGCTCATATGTATGTATGTATATGTATGTATGTATGTATGTATGCATGTATGGTCATATGTATGTATGTATGTATGCTCATATGTATGTATGTATGTATGTATGTATGTATGTGTATGTTTGTATGTACGTACGGTCATATGTATGTATGTATGTATGTATGTATGTATGTATGGTCATATGTATGTATGTATGTATGTATGTATGTATGTATGTATGTATGTATGTATGCATGGTCATATGTATGTATGTATGTATGTATGCTCATATGTATGTATGTATGTATGTATCTATGTATGTATGCATGGTCATATGTATGACCATATGTATGTATGTATAGTCATATGAATGTATGCATGGTCATATGTATATATGGTCATATGTATGTATGTATGTATAGTCATATGTATGTATGTTTGTATGCATGGTCATATGTTTGGCCATATGTATGAATGTATGCTCATATGTATGTATGCTCATATGTATGTACGTATGTATGTATATATGTATGTATGCTCATATGTATGTATGTATGTATTTATGCTCATATGTATGTATGTATGTATGCTCATATGTATGTATGTATGTATGTATGTATGTATGTATGTATGTATGCATGTATGGTCATATGTATGTATGTATGTATGCTCATATGTATGTATGTATGTATGTATGCATGTGTATGTTTGTATGTACGTACGGTCATATGTATGTATGTATGTATGTATGTATGTATGTATGTATGTATGGTCATATGTATGTATGTATGTATGTATGTATGTATCTATGTATGTATGCATGGTCATATGTATGTATGCATGTATGCTCATATGTATGTATGTATGTATGTATGTATGTATCTATGTATGTATGCATGGTCATATGTATGATCATATGTATGTATGTATAGTCATATGAATGTATGCATGGTCATATGTATGTATGGTCATATGTATGTATGTATGTATGTATGTATGTATGTATGTATGTATGTATGGTCATATGAATGCATGTATGGTCATAAGTATGTACGTATGTATGTACGTATGTATGTATGTATGTATGTATGTATGTATGTATGGTCATATGTATGTATGTTTGTATGCATGGTCATATGTTTGGCCATATGTATAAATGTATGCTCATATGTATGTATGCTCATATGTATGTATGTATGTATGTATGCTCATATGTATGTATGCTCATATGTATGTATGCATGTATGCTCATATGTATGTATGCTCATATGTATTTATGCTCATATGTATGTATGTATGTATGCGCATATGTATGTATGTATGTATGCTCATATATATGTATGCATGGTCATATGCATGTATGTATGCTCATATGTATGTATGCATGGTCATATGTATGTATGTATTCTCATATGTATGTATGTATGTATGTATGTATGTATGGTCATATGTATGTATATATATATGCTCATATGTATGTATGCTCATATGTATGTATGTATGCATGGTCATATGTATGTATGTATGTATGCATGTATGCTCATATGTATGTATGTATGTATGTATGTATGTATGTATGCATGGTCATATGTATGACCATATGTATGTATGTATGTGTGTATGTATGCATGGTCATATGTATGTATGTATGTATGTATGTATATATGTATGTATGTATGTGTGTATGGTCATATGTATGCATGTATGGTCATAAGTATGTATGTATGTATGTATGTATGTATGTATGGTCATATGTATGTATGTATGCATGGTCATATGTATATATGGTCATATGTATGTATGTATGTATGTATGTATGGTCATATGTATGTATGTTTGTATGCATGGTCATATGTTTGGCCATATGTATGAATGTATGCTCATATGTATGTATGCTCATATGTATGTACGTATGTATGTACGTATGTATGTATGTATGTATGCTCATATGTATGTATGCTCATATGTATGTATGCTCATATGTATGTATGTATGTATGTATGTATGTATGCTCATATGTATGTATGTATGTATGTATGTATGTATGGTCACATGTATCTATGTATGCATGGTCATATGTATGTATGTATGTATGCATGTATGCTCATATGTATGTATGTATGTATGTATGTTTGTATGTATGTATGGTCATATGAATGTATGCATGGTCATATGTATGTATGGTCATATGTATGTATGTATGTATGTATGTATGTATGTATGTATGCATGGTCATATGTATGCATGTATGGTCATAAGTATGTATGTATGTATGTATGTATGTATGTATGGTCATATGTATGTATGTATGTATATATGCTCATATGTATGTATGTATGTATGTATGTACGGTCATATGTATGTATGCATGTATGTATGTATGTATGTATGTATGTATGTTCATATCCCTCTATGGTACACATTATGATGCCAGTGAGGGAAATGTGTTTTTATGTCTCAAAATAGACTAAATAAACATAATCTGAAGAAATTCTATTTTTATTTTTATTTTTGGAAGTTTTTGGGGTTCGTTGCCTGTAGGCAACATTGTACCATAATGGTGCATAAGTGAAAAAGAACGTTCCTTTTCCAATTTGAACATTGTTTATTTCATAAACATATGCAAAAATATTCAATAACATCAAGAAGTCACAATTCATTTAAATTTTAAATTAAAAAGAATTATAAAAAAAACATATATATATATATGTATGTATGTATGTATGTATGGTCACATATATGTATGTATGTATGTATGTATGTATGGTCATATGTATGTATGTATGTATGTATGTATGGTCATATGTATGTATGTATGGTCATATGTATGTATGCATGGTCATATGTATGTATGTATGCTCATATGTATGTATGCATGGTCATATGTATGTATGTATTCTCATATGTATGTATGTATGTATGTATGTATGTATGTATGTATGGTCATATGTATGTATGTATATATGCTCATATTTATGTATGTATGTATGTATGGTCACATGTATGTATGTATGCATGGTCATATGTATGTATGTATGTATGCATGTATGCTCATAAGTATGTATGTATGTATGTATGCATGGTCATATGTATGACCATATGTATGTATGTGTGTATGTATGTATGGTCATATGAATGTATGCATAGTCATATGTATGTATGGTCATATGTATGTATGTATGTATGTATGTATGTATGGTCATATGTATACATGTATGGTCATAAGTATGTATGTATGTATGTATGTATGTATGTATGGTCATATGAATGTATGTATGCATGGTCATATGTATGTATGGTCATATGTATGTATGTATGTATGTATGTATGTATGTATGTATGTATGCATGGTCATATGTATGACCATATGTATGTATTTATGTATGTTTGTATGTATGTATGGTCATATGAATGTATGCATGGTCATATGTATGTATGGTCATATGTATGTATGTATGTATGTATGTATGTATGTATGTATGCATGGTCATATGTATGCATGTATGGTCATAAGTATGTATGTATGTATGTATGTATGTATGTATGTATGTATGTTCATATCCCTCTATGGTACACATTATGATGCCAGTGAGGGAAATGTGTTTTTATGTCTCAAAATAGACTAAATAAACATAATCTGAAGAAATTTTATTTTTATTTTTGGAAGTTTTTGGGGTTCGTTGCCTGTAGGCAACATTGTACCATAATGGTGCATGAGTGAAAAAGAACGTTCCTTTTCCTATTTGAACATTGTTTATTTCATAAACATATGCAAAAATTTTCAATAACATCAAGAAGTCACAATTCATTTTAAATTTTAAATTAAAAAGAATTATAAAAAGAATTATATATATATATATATATATATATATATATATATATATATATATATATATATATATATATATATGTATGTATGGTCATATATATGTATGTATGTATGTATGGTCATATGTATGTATGTATGCTCATATGTATGTATGCATGGTCATATGTATGTATGTATGCTCATATGTATGTATGCATGGTCATATGTATGTATGTATTCTCATATGTATGTATGTATGTATGTATGGTCATATGTATGTATGTATATATGCTCATATGTATGTATGCTCATATTTATGTATGTATGTATGTATGGTCACATGTGTGTATGTATGCATGGTCATATGTATGTATGTATGTATGTATGTATGCATGTATGCTCATAAGTATGTATGTATGTATGCATGGTCATATGTATGACCATATGTATGTATGTATGTGTGTATGTATGTATGGTCATATGAATGTATGCATAGTCATATGTATGTATGGTCATATGTATGTATGTATGTATGTATGTATGGTCATATGAATGTATGTATGCATGGTCATATGTATGTATGGTCATATGTATGTATGTATGTATGTATGCTCATATGTATGTATGTGTATATGTATGTATGGTCATATGAATGTATGCATGGTCATGTGTATGTATGGTCATATGTATGCATGTATGATCATAAGTATGTATGTATGTATGTATGTATGGTCATATGTATGTATGTATGTATGCATGGTCATATGTATATATGGTCATATGTATGTATGTATGTATGTTTGTATGCATGGTCATATGTTTGGCCATATGTATGAATGTATGCTCATATGTATGTATGCTCATTTCAATCAGGAGAGACTAAGAGTAAAAGAGAAATGGTTTATTGGCACATGCATGATATATGAAACATGAACAGTCTTTGGCGGTTAGACCCCAATGAGGTGAAACAATATGTATATATAAATGGGGGTGATGAAGCTGTAGTGAAGAGAACCCCCCTGGGGTCTAGACACTGGTGGTGGTGGTGATGATGAGGTGCAAAGCAGAGACTGGTGAGGTGAAGTGGCTCTGGACTCCTGCTGCCTGGACCTGAAGGCTGGAGGAGAGGGCGTCAGGGAGGATCGAGGTGAACATCTTCTGCTACCTGGGTCCAGTGACTGGAGGAGAGAGGGGTGGAGGAGGGTCGCACGATTGACTGAATGACAACTGATGGAGCAAAGACAGAGGCGATTTAAAGATTTGGCAGCAGCAAATTGACTGGCTATCGCGACCGTGGCAAAATCTGAATGGATGGTAAAGACGAAGGTGAACACCCACAAACAGCTGATTAGAGGGAATAGGAGGAGAGAGGCGGAGTAAAGGAAAGTTGTGAATGAAGGCAGCGTAATAGAAGGTCTTCCTGATTGAACTTACGCTGAGCTACATATGTATGTACGTATGTATGTATGTATGCTCATATGTATGTATGTATGTATTTATGCTCATATGTATGTATGTATGTATGTATGCTCATATGTATGTATGTATGTATGTGTATGTATGTATGTACGGTCATATGTATGTATGTATGTATGTATGGTCATATCCCTCTATGGTACACATTATGATGCCAGTGAGGGAAATGTGTTTTTATGTCTCAAAATAGACTAAATAAACATAATCTGAAGAAATTTTATTTTTATTTTTATTCTTGGAAGTTTTTGGGGTTCGTTGCCTGTAGGCAACATTGTACCATAATGGTGCATAAGTGAAAAAGAATGTTCCTTTTCCAATTTGAACATTGTTTATTTCATAAACATATGCAAAAATATTCAATAACATCAAGAAGTCACAATTCATTTTAAATTTTAAATTAAAAAGAATTCTAAAAACAATTTATATATATATTTATGTATGTATGTATGGTCTTATATATATGTATGTATGTATTTATGTATGTATGTATGGTCATATGTATGTATGTATGTATGTATGTATGTATGTATGTATGGTCATATGTATGTATGTATGCTCATATGTATATATGCATGGTCATATGTATGTATGTATGCTCATATGTATGTATGCATGGTCATATGTATGTATGTATTCTCATATGTATGTATGTATGTATGTATGTATGTATGTTCATATGTATGTATGTATATATGCTCATATGTATATATGCTCATATGTATGTATGTATGTATGTATGTATGGTCACATGTATGTATGTATGCATGGTCATATGTATGTATGTATGTATGCATGTATGCTCATATGTATGTATGTATGTATGTATGTATGTATGTATGCATGGTCATATGTAAGACCATATGTATGTATGTATGTATGTGTATATGTATGTATGGTCACATGAATGTATGCATGGTCATATGTATGTATGGTCATATGTATGCATGTATGGTCATAAGTATATATGTATGTATGTATGTATGTATGTTTGTATGTATGTATGTATGTATGGTCATATGTATGTATGTATGCATGGTCATATGTATATATGGTCATATGTATGTATGTATGTATAGTCATATGTATGTATGTTTGTATGCATGGTCATATGTTTGGCCATATGTATGAATGTATGCTCATATGTATGTATGCTCATATGTATGTACGTATGTATGTATGTATGCTCATATGTATGTATGTATGTATGTATGTATGCTCATATGTATGTATGTATGTACGTATTTATGCTCATATGTATGTATGTATGTATGCTCATATGTATGTATGTATGTATGTATGTATGTATGCATGTATGGTCATATGTATGTATGTATGTATGTATGCTCATATGTATGTATGTATGTATGTATGTATGTGTATGTTTGTATGTATGTACGGTCATATGTATGTATGTATGTATGTATGTATGTATGTATGTATGTATGCATGGTCATATGTATGTATGTATGTATGCATGTATGCTCAAATGTATGTACGTATGTATGTATGTATGTATGTATGTATGTATCTATGTATGTATGCATGGTCATATGTATGACCATATGTATGTATGTATAGTCATATGAATGTATGTATGGTCATATGTATGTATGTATGTATGTATGTATGTATGTATGTATGGTCATATGTATGCATGTATGGTCATAAGTATGTACGTATGTACGTATGTATGTATGTATGTATGGTCATATGTATGTATGTTTGTATGCATGGTCATATGTTTGGCCATATGTATGAATGTATGCTCATATGTATGTATGCTCATATGTATGTATGTATGTATGTATGTATGTATGTATGTATGCTCATATATATGTATGCATGTATGCTCATATGTATGTATGCTCATATGTATGACCATATGTATGTATGTATAGTCATATGAATGTATGTATGGTCATATGTATGTATGTATGTATGTATGTATGTATGTATGTATGGTCATATGTATGCATGTATGGTCATAAGTATGTACGTATGTACGTATGTATGTATGTATGTATGTATGTATGTATGTATGGTCATATGTATGTATGTTTGTATGCATGGTCATATGTTTGGCCATATGTATGAATGTATGCTCATATGTATGTATGCTCACATGTATGTATGTATGTATGTATGTAGGTATGTATGCTCATATATATGTATGCATGTATGCTCATATGTATGTATGCTCATATGTATGTATGTATGTATGCTCATATGTATGTATGTATGTATTTATGCTCATATGTATGTATGTATGTATGTGCATATGTATGTATGTATGTATGCTCATATGTATGTATGTATGTATGCTCATATGTATGTATGTAGGTATGTATGTATGTATGCATGTATGGTCATATGTATGTATGTATGTATGCTCATATGTATGTATGTGTATGTATGTATGTACGGTCATATGTATGTATGTATGTATGTATGTATGTATGTAAGTATGGTCATATCCCTCTGTGGTACACATTATGATGCCAGTGAGGGAAATGTGTTTTTATGTCTCAAAATAGACTAAATAAACATAATCTGAAGAAATTCTATTTTTATTTTTATTTTTGGAAATTTTTTGGGTGTTGTTGCCTGTAGGCAACATTGTACCATAATGGTGCATAAGTGAAAAAGAATGTTCCTTTTCCAATTTGAACATTGTTTATTTCATAAACATATGCTAAAATATTCAATAACATCAAGAAGTCACAATTCATTTTAAATTTTAAATTAAAAAGAATTCTAAAAACAATTTATAAATATATTTATGTATGTATGTATGGTCATATATATGTATGTATGTATGGTCATATGTATGTATGTATGTATGTATGGTCATATGTATGTATGTATGCTCATATGTATATATGCATGGTCATATGTATGTATGTATGCTCATATGTATGTATGCATGGTCATATGTATGTATGTATGTATGTATGTATTTAAGTATGTATGTATGGTCATATGTATGTATGTATATATGCTCATATGTATGTATGCTCATATGTATGTATGTATGTATGTATGTATGGTCACATGTATGTATGTATGCATGGTCATATGTATGTATGTATGTATGCATGTATGCTCATATGTATGTATGTATGTATGTATGTATGTATGTATGCATGGTCATATGTAAGACCATATGTATGTATGTATGTATGTGTATATGTATGTATGGTCATATGAATGTATGCATGGTCATATGGATGTATGGTCATATGTATGCATGTATGGTCATAAGTATGTATGTATGTATGTATGTATGTATCTATTTATGTATGGTCATATGTATGTATGTATGCATGGTCATATGTATATATGGTCATATGTATGTATGTATAGTCATATGTATGTATGTGTCTATGCATGGTCATATGTTTGGCCATATGTATGAATGTATGCTCATATGTATGTATGCTCATATGTATGTACGTATGTATGTATGTATGCTCATATGTATGTATGCTCATATGTATGTATGTATGTATGCTCATATGTATGTATGTATGTATTTATGCTCATATGTATGTATGTATGTATGCTCATATGTATGTATGTATGTATGTATGTATGTATGTATGTATGCATGTATGGTCACATGTATGTATGTATGTATGCTCATATGTATGTATGTATGTGTATGTTTGTATGTATGTACGGTCATATGTATGTATGTATGTATGTATGTATGTATGTATGTATGTATGTATGTATGGATGGATATATGTATGTATGGTCATATGTATGTATGTATATATGCTCATATGTATGTATATATGTATGTATGGTCACATGTATGTATGTATGCATGGTCATATGTATGTATGTATGTATGTATGTATGTATGTATGTATGCTCATATGTATGTATGTATGTATGTATGTATGTATGTATGTATGTATCTATGTATGTATGCATGGTCATATGCATGACCATATGTATGTATGTATAGTCATATGAATGTATGTATGGTCATATGTATGCATGTATGGTCATAAGTATGTATGTATGTATGTATGTATGTAGGGTCATATGTATGTATGTTTGTATGTATAGTCATATGTTTGGCCATATGTATGAATGTATGCTCATATGTATGTATGCTCATATGTATGTACGTATGTATGTATGTATGTATGCTCATATGTATGTATGCTCATATGTATGTATGTATGTATTTATGATCATATGTATGTATGTATGTATGCTCATATGTATGTATGTATGTATGTATGTATGTATGCATGTATGGTCATATGTATGTATGTATGTATACTCATATGTATGTATGTATGTGTATGTATGTATGTACGGTCATATGTATGTATGTATGTATGTATGTATGTATGTATGGTCATATGTATGTATGTATATATGCTCATATGTATGTATGGTCATATGTATGTATATATGTATGTATGTATGTATCTATGTATGTATGTACGTCACATGTATGTATGTATGTATGCATGGTCATATGTATGTATGTATGTATGCATGTATGCTCATATGTATGTATGTATGTATGTATGTATGTATGTATCTATGTATGTATGAATGGTCATATGTATGACCATATGTATGTATGTATAGTCATGTGAATGTATGCATGGTCATATGTATGTATGGTCATATGTATGCATGTATGTATGTATGTATGTATGTATGTATGTATGTATGGTCATATGTATGCATGTATGGTCATAAGTATGCATGGTCATATGTTTGGCCATATGTATGAATGTATGCTCATATGTATGTATGCTCATATGTATGTATGTATTTATGGTCATATGTATGTATGTATGTATGCTCATATGTATGTATGTATGTATGGTCATATGTATGTATGTAGGTATGTATGTATGTATGCATGTATGGTCATATGTATGTATGTATGTATGCTCATATGTATGTATGTGTATGTATGTATGTACGGTCATATGTATGTATGTATGTATGCATGTATGTATGTATGTATGTATTTATGGTCATATCCCTCTATGGTACACATTATGATGCCAGTGAGGGAAATGTGTTTTTATGTCTCAAAATAGACTAAATAAACATAATCTGAAGAAATTTTATTTTTATTTTTATTTTTGGAAGTTTTTGGGGTTCGTTGCCTGTAGGCAACATTGTACCATAATGGTGCGTAAGCGAAAAAGAATGTTCCTTTTCCAATTTGAACATTGTTTATTTCATAAACATATGCTAAAATATTCAATAACATCAAGAAGTCACAATTCATTTTAAATTTTAAATTAAAAAGAATTCTAAAAACAATTTATAAATATATTTATGTATGTATGTATGTATGTATGTATGGTCATATGTATGTATGCATAGTCATATGTATGTATGTATGCTCATATGTATGTATGTATGTATGTATATATGTATGTATGGTCATATGTATGTATGTATATATGCTCATATGTATGTATGCTCATATGTATGTATGTATGTATGTATGTATGTATGTATGTATGTATGGCCACATGTATGTATGTATGCATGGTCATATGTATGTATGTATGAATGTATGTATGTATATATGTATGGTCATATGTATGTATGTATGTATGTATGGTCATATGTATGTATGTACGCTCATATGTATGTATGCATAGTCATATGTATGTATGTATGCTCATATGTATGTATGCATGGTCATATGTATGTATGTATTCTCATATGTATGTATGTATGTATGTATATATGTATGTATGGTCATATGTATGTATGTATATATGCTCATATGTATGTATGCTCATATGTATGCATGTATGTATGTATGTATGTATGTATGTATGTATGTATGTATGGTCACATGTATGTATGTATGCATGGTCATATGTATGTATGTATGTATGCATGTATGCTCATATGTATGTATGTATGTATGTATGTATGCATGGTCATATGTATGACCATATGTATGTATGTATGTGTGTATGTATGTATGGTCATATGAATGTATGCATGGTCATATGTATGTATGGTCATATGTATGTATGTATGTATGTATGGTCATATGTATGCATGTATGGTCATAAGTATGTATGTATTTATGTATGTATGTATGTATGTATGGTCATATGTATGTATGTATGTATGCATGGTCATATGTATGTATGGTCATATGTATGTATGTATGTATGTATGTATGTATGTATGTATGGTCATATGTATGTATGTTTGTATGCATGGTCATATGTATGTACGTATGTATGTATGTATGTATGTATGCTTATATGTATGTATGTATGTATGTATGTATGTATGCTCATATGTATGTATGTATGTATGCTCATTTTTATATATGTATGTATGTATGCATGTATGGTCATATGTATGACCATATGTATGTATGTATGTATGTGTGTATGTATGTATGGTCATATGAATGTATGCATGGTCATATGTATGTATGCTCATATGTATGTATGTATGTATGTGTATGTATACATGTCATACAAGTCATGAATCTTGAACAAAAGAATTTCAACAATCCTTGAAGAACTCTCGCTTCCAAAAAGTGCTCTTCAGATGAAAAGGGTACTTAATGGAACCTGTTGTCTTACAAGGCCCTCTTCCACTAGCTCTGGTTCTTGAACCGGTTCCATTCAAGACTTTCATAGACCTTGGTTCATCAGGATCAAGGATGTCATCAACAGAGGGCGCTGCACAATGCAACCTGTTGAACATGACACACCCACTTTGGTTCCCATGAAAAACCTTCTATGTTTTAGTTACTGCTGGGAATCTACTTTTCAGGTTCTGAACCAATTTATTTTGGTGGTTCAAAATGAGGTGTTTGAACTGGAATGGCCAGTTCCAAGGCCTAACTAAGAACCTTTGATGAACCCTTTCTTCAAAAAAAGTTTCTTCAGAAGCAAATGGTTCTAGGTAGAACCTCGGTCCTTCAGGAAAAACCCTTTTGGAACCCTTATTTCTAAGATCCTGAAACAGACCGTGTTATGTTTTTTTCACTTGTTTTGACTAGCCCAGAGAGCAGGTGCTGCTTCACTGCTCGATACGTCGCAGACCTATAATCTGTCAGTTTGAAGTAAGTATGGACCAATGCCAAGATGAACTAGAGCACTGTATACTTTCCTACGGCTGTTGACATAGTGTCACATTACTCCAAGCTGGAAAATATTGATTGTGCGCAGGCCTGTTTCATCAAAATATGTCATATAATGCGAGAGAGAATTATTGAGACGTCAATAAAGATCAATTTCTTATCCCTGCTCGGTCAGAGAAGCGGCATTAGCATAAATATCACTGTGTATTAGCACGCCTTTGCCACATGTCGGTCAGGACGAGGATCAATGCAAAACATGATCACACAGCAATAGAATAAAAAAAGAAATCCGCTCTCTTACACCCTCCTCACCCACTCTTTCCCCTCATTTCCAAAGCCGAACTCTGTCTCCCTTTCTTCTCTTATTCCCCACAGACTATCCCTCAGTCTCCCCCTCTGATGAGCTCCCCGCCAACACCCCCACACCCGTTTTCTGTCTGTCTACTTTTTCATCCTCTCCCATCTCCTCTGCCATAATCCCTCTCTTTCACTTTAGCTTGGCACAGCTAATTGGTCACGTCTGTACTGTGACATGGGGACCTGACATAATTGCTGGACAAATAGCGAGGCGTTTAGCTTCGGACCTGTCTCAGCTAAGCTGTACACAGACACCAGCCGACTGGAAAGCCTAATTACCACTCCAGCCCCACAACTTGCTAATTGGCAAATACTTCCAACAAAGAAGCATGTGTGTGTGTGTTTATCTGTACCTTTGTTTCCTTCTCTTAGTTAAAAGTCCTGTGGAACAAGCACACAAATAGAAATATATAAAAATATTTAAAAAACATAAGCAATATGCATGATAGAAGAGTTTCAAAATGTGTCATTAATTTCATTAAATTGCATTTCCAATGGTCATCTGTGAAGTGTCAGTTCCAGTGTGTCATACGCCACGTTTCTTGTTGGTGTATTATTTTGCTGTCTGTCATGACAATGCTAATTAAATTTCCTGTTTGATTAGCTTAGTTCAGTCCAGACCGTCTCCACACACCACGCTTTTGGCTTTCCTCCTCCTTTTTTTTTTTTTTAACATCAGTCTTCAACACCCCCACACCATCTTTCCAACACATGCACTCACTTCCAGACGTGACTGCACTGATTTCCAAACCTCAGGCTTTTTGGCATTTGATTAATTCCTGTTACTTTAAGAATACATTAATTATGACATGCTGATTTCAGCATGTTTCTCCCTTGGCTTTTTACAGAAACACTTTATAGTAACAATCATTAATAAATGATAAATTGATAGATAATAAAACTTAAGTTAATAATTATTTTACTGTTAACAAACATATATATAGTGTTTTTGTATGCTTTATAAGCCATTTATTAAGCAATTGCAAAGAGTTGTAAATACCAGTTGCAAATTTAAACTGATCATCCAAATAGATGCACGACACAGTATTTATAAACCATCTAAAAAGTATTAATAACATCAGTTATAACTTTATAATGGCCTCGAAATAATGTTTATAGATGCACCACACAGTGTTTATTAACCACTTACAAAGTATTATAAAAAAAAAATAGTTGCAGCTTTTCAATGTCTATCCAAATAACATTTATAAATGCACTACACCATTTACAAAGTTATACATGGAAATCTGTTGTTATTTTATTGTTTGTTGACAGTAAAAAAAATATTACTTAAAGTTTACCTAACTATCAGTGTGTATCAAAGTGTTACCAGCACATTTCTTACATAGATCATTTTTAATGTCTATATGCAGTAAATAAATACTAGTGGAAGGGTGAATTTTTCACTTCATTGAATACTCCAGAAAGCTAAAGACGACTGCCTCTATTCAAAACAACATCACAAAGGATTATCCTATTGCAAAACCCCTGAAATATTTGACCACCCGCTCACATCACCCCCTCTCCAAAAAGGGGACCCGACCTTTTCTGTCCCAGAACAAGCATCCTATTGTTGGGTGTTTGGGTGCAGCTGCATGGTCTTTCTGTCTGATAGGTTGAGTGTGTCTGCCAGACAAACAATATTCGACAGGACTGTACCCGTGGAACCATGCAGGGTGACCTGGAGTTCACGGTCAAAGCTGGACAGTTGGTGGGAATCGATGACATGTGAGAGGTACGGCGGCCTTCAGGTACGGCGAGGCCATTGAACAAGCTCATCAAAATGCCACTGTGGGGAGATAAGATATCCTCGTGGCTGCAGTTATCACGACAGAACCTTAATTTACTGTAAACAGAGCATAATAGCAGCACCGTAATACATAAATCACATGGCCTAGCATGAAACCGCACTGACGCGGGCCTGCTACTCAGGGGAATAGGGCTCACATATACAGCAATGCATACATGATGCCTGGCGAGATAATGAATTTACTTTCTCCCAGCTCCCCCGCTGAGCTCGTGTCCTCATCACAGTTCAGCAGACATCCGGCAGGCTTATGTTGGTGGGAGTTTAATGTGCTGCAGTGTTTGCAAAAGGCTTCAGGCATGTTTACTTTGCAGAAAACCAGCGCTGTAACCAAAAATATAAATGATCTCTCTATGGAAATCTAAGTCCAGGGGTAGAAGGGTTACTTTAAATATGTATTCCAATACAGTTACTAATTAACTGTTAAAAAACTTAAGTAAGCTAATGCAAATATCACAATATTAAACTAATGTATCTTGATTAGTTTCCATTACTTTTGGATTACCTCAATACTTAATGTGGTTTATTTTTTTTTTAATGTTTTAGTAGTTTGTCAACTCATTTCTTTTCCCCTAAATGTTGCTGGTGGCCAGTTTTGAGAATCTAACTAGGCTATCTATGGATGTCAGAATCAAAAAAAGAAAAGTCTTTGAGGATGACAGATAATTTTATAGTTCCTGCTCCAAGACAGATCTTTTTCTTTTTTGGCCAATCGTGGCTTTAATGAGGCATTGGTCCAACCTGAAGATGTTTCTTCAAATTAGACATCAGTTCTTGGATGATGACAGTATTTTCACAGCTGAAGGCAGAACTTGCATTGGACTGTGGTTTTGTTCCTCTTCTCTCATTTAAAGACAAAATATTGGTGAAATTTCCACCCAGTGAAGCATTTTTTCACTAGAGGCCGAGATAATGAACTGGCTGTAAGATTAGTTGTTTTCACTTAGACCAGAGTGGTGTTGTGAGACTTGTGAAGAGTTGTAATGTGTGCACATTGTGCGTGGTAGTTAATAATCCCAATTGTATCTATAGTCTAATTACAGTTTTTTTCTGTAGCTGTAATGGAATACAGTTTCTTCTTTTGTGTATCCTAATTACGTAGGTCTAATGCACAGTCTCATCTAATGTTCACATGTAATCCATTACCTCCCAAGCCTTTGTAGATCTGTACCTGTTTGATTGTTTGATATTGGTTTTCCACTCTAAGCTCAATAATTGGCATCAACTTGTATGAACAGCACAGTCAATAGGAAACAAACATTTCAGATAATCTTTTAATCAGCTAATTGACATGCCTGCAGGAGTGTCGGCCACATGTCTGAACCTGCTGATGAAAATAATCATTGTACTGAATGAAAATTATGAATAATCATTCTCAGTTTATCTGACGTAATTATGAAGAATAATACCCCAGCAAACATCTGCTGGCCACCTTTTCTTTGATGTGAATAATCCAGCTGCACCATTGATAATCTTGCTCTTCAACTGAAGATAATTAATAGCTTGTGCTTTGCACTTATGGAAGACGGTCATGACATTGCCGAGTCGAGGTCATTTTTCCTCTCCATTGGTGTCATCGGTAGGCATGAAGGGAAGGGCCTTGTTCCTGCCTGACATCTCATTAACTGCTTGTCGATATTTATCAGTCTTAATCAGAGCGGTGGCAGGTCTGGGGTGATTACTTCCTGGGTGTGAAAGCAATCACACCTCGTCCTCCCCGCTGTCCTTGATTTACGGAGGGAAAAATAGTCTGGCATGTTTGAGGAAGTTTGAGAGGGACACGTGATAAAAGAAGATGAAATTGAAAAGAGCACATTCCCAGCCTTATCTCTCCTTACTGCAAACATACTGCACAAGATAAAATAAATCGCCATTCAAGCTTGGCAGTAATGACACGCTATTTGTTTTCTCTCTTGAAAATTCAGTTAAGGGTTGTATTATTGTGTGTCCACAACAAATAACAAGGTTTAGAAAACTGTCAAGATTTTGCATCTCAGAAATGCAACACATTACCTGGCCGCATGACTTTTTTTCATTACTTTCAGGGTGGAATGAAAATTGGATTATTTCCATGAGCATTTTCTCCCATGAGCATAGCTTTATTTTGTTTCAGAAACCAACATATTGTCTACCTTAACAGTAATTTAAAAAATGATTACATATATTAAGAATAGGTTACAGATGGATACTTTCATTATCAAGATGTCACAGAAATGACCAATAGTTATTTGAATATTTTTGAGACATTGCACCACCGTGGTTTAATGTTCACACTAGAGTTAGAAGATGAGTGTTGCAGGGAAAAATTCTCCCAAATGTAAAAACACCAGTAATAATATGAATACAGTGATCAACTGCCCAAATGGATCAAACTAGTAAAATTATTTCTGTATAAATGCTGTGTAAATGTGCTCATTTTGGGTGTTTTCATACTTGACAAAAAAATTTAAAACTGTAGTGATTATTATTTCTTTATTTATTTATCATTTTTTTCAACTTAACTCCATGATACTTCACAGTATCTGCTGTCTGCTTCCAGCTGACTACCTGGGCTGCTGCTGTTTGCATATTGACATCAAGACGGGGAAAAGAAAGTCATTTTCTCTAAATGAAAAATATAACTTATGACAAACTGCCAAAAACAAGCCAATGAGATGCAGTGATGAAAATTTAAGCTATACTTTATGTACATTATTATACAAACTTTTTATTCGAGTCAATTAAATATAAAATTTATGATATTTATTTTCAGAATACTTCAGATCTTATAAACATAAATGTCAAAGGAACAAAAAATTGTTTGTAATGCTCTTAATATTGAAGAGTTGTTGGTTCTACTACTATTTTATTCTTATTGAACATATCTTCTCAGATATGACTTAATTAATATCAAATTAATTTATGTGGACTCATTACAAAATTACAGAAATTTGTCTTTTCAAATTCAGTCAACTTACATTTTTAAGGCAGCCTAAACTTTTTACAGTTAAAATAAACAGGTTATTTTTACAGTGCAGATGGGATCACTAAAAGTGGTTTCAAAACCAAATGGATCAAAACCATGAACAAAAGTGTGAATTAAAAATGTGTGTGGAACCTCCTAATTCTTATATGTCCAATTCAATTTTGTTTAGTTTTTAAGTACTCAGGCGAGTCATCCTATGGATTCCCCAAGGAGATACACTTAAGCTGAAAACATACCATTTCTTTCGTGTATTTAAGGAGCAAAATAATGAAAATTTTAATTACAGAACAGCCAAATACGCAGCCTAAAGCTGTGGAAAATACTGTTATTCAATCAGCAAGAGGGGGAAACAATCAACCCACAGAAACTATAGTATCAGCAAAAGAAAAAAAGCTAAATAATGTTAAAATAAAGGAAACTCAGCCATCAGTCGGTGGAAGACAGAAAGAAGAAAGTGGAACCATGTCTTTGTTAAAACTTTACATCGATGTCCATCTATTTCCATCATGTGTATGATGATTTTATTGAAAACAAACTGTGACAAATTGTGATTTACTTTCTTGCCCCTATGTGTAGGATCAAAACAGCCCCATTAAAAAAAAACAAAAAAACAAATCAAAGGGGCAAATTAAATTTTTGTTCACACAAAAACTATATTCATTTCGTTTAGCATCAGGTGTCCAGTCCTACCCCTTGACCTCACTAACAAGGCCAAAGTGAAGCAGTCTAATGTCAGGTGGCAGGCACACAAAGGTGAGCCGGTGGGGGGTGTTGGATAATGTGCCAACATTCTTGTGGGCCGCGCAGCTGTGTGGGTTCGAAGGCCAGTGAGGTGTTTTTGTGTGGAACCAAGTGTCAACTCATTACGGACTCGGCTTCACCTCCCTGCACTGCCAATGACCTGTAAACAGTGCGAGTCGCCCGGAGTTGTCACGAAACAAAGGCGGAGGGTGAAAAAAGTGCCGCTTGAGTGTGGGGCAAACGCAGCGGGAATGCCAAAGCGCTTTCTGTCCAACAAAATAAGATGATTCATGAAAAGTGGGACATTCTCCGACTTCACAGATTAAGAGACTGCCCATGTGATGTCGGGTTTTTTTTCTTTCTTTTTTTTGCCGTTATGTTTGTAGCATTCGCTCTGCGACGCTACTCGAATCGCGTCATCGGGCTCCGTCTCAGCACCAGTCACAGCCAGTCAGCTGCAGCAGAGGATTCTGATTGGACAAAAGTGACCGATATGTGACCCCGCCCGCGGCCAGACACTCGCATCATGGCGGACGAGGTCATACAAAGGCCAGATCGTGATGCATCTTGGGTAAAACGTGTCCTCTTTTTCCAAGAAGGAGGAGGGCAGTTGTGAAAGCAAAAAATGTAGGACAGCTGGTAAACAGAGAAGCCATCATTCTGTTAAACTAGACACAGATTTAAATAAACCAATCAGACATTCATGCTTTACGGATCGTTGTTGCCCTCATGCTACACCACTGAGCGTTGTGTTTAATAGCTGTATTGAGACAAGCCTAAACACACAGTGCTCACATATCGCTCATTAACAAAGATTTGCATCAAGCCTAATTTAGCAGAGTGCGCTATCAGAGTGTAAATGGTGTCCAATAAAGAACAATAAAGGCTTTCGATAGAGGCATAGTTAGCGCCGGCAATTACCTCTCATTACATTCTAGATCGTTAGAGCCGTCATATTAAACACATGGAAAATGTGAAATAAAAGCTATGCTCCTCACATCAAAGGCTGCCCATAAACTCAGCTCCTATAATAAGATTAGAATGTGCTAATTTGTGAAGCAGTATCATCCAGTTCTACATTGCAAGTGTTGATAGAAGAAGAAGAAAATGTTAGACTTGAAGGGGAATTGCCGTGAGAGCATTTCAACAGCGGTGATGCCCTGTTTGTTCTGCTCTTCTCTTATAACCTTAATCCTGCTCCCCTTAATCCTGCACTTGATTGTTAGTGTATATTGGTGTGCAATTACAGAGGATGCTTGAATTACAAAGCCGGTGATTTTCAGCAATTGCAGTTTTCAGCGTGGTGTGATAGTTGGAAAGAGATTTTGACATTCTGACATCATATACTATCATTTCAAATATCTTTGTTGTGGTTTTTTGCATCTCTCAGGTGGTTGCACCTCTACCAGACCTGTCACCCTTATACACTACTTATTAACATTAATATGTGTTAACAAAACTACATGAATGTTAACAATAGCATCATAAACACATCTACTATTACCATATAGGACATATATAAGCATTAATAAGACTATAGACTGCTTAAGAACATTTATAAAAGTTTTAATTTCTTACAATTGTTTATGATAGCATTACAAACAAATGTAAACTTTTGTAACTACCTAATTTATAATGTCAATGTTTAAGCTTTAAAAAGCATAGTTAACTGTTATTAAGCACATAGTAAAATTATGTAGAAATGTTAATAAAACAACGACAAAAGCATGAAGGTTTAACAATGACAGAATAAGTAATTAAACTAAATAAGTTTGTTTGTGATGCTGTTATAAATGATTATAAGAAACTCATAAGGCTTGTATTAGTTCTTAATGAGTACATAATAAGTTATTTAGAAATAGTAATAGAACAACAACAATAGCATAATGAAGGTTTACCAATGACATTAACAATTATAAGAAATGCATAAGGCCTGTATTAATGCTCTTAAGGAGTCTATAAACTGTTGTTTATGTCTTACAAGCTAACAATAAATATGTTTATGATGTTATTATTAACACATACATGAGCTTATTGAGACAGATGAATGTTAATAACTGTGTCTGTGACACTTTATATTAAGGTGCTACTAATTAGAATTAGTTAATAGATAATTAAGCCCTTATAAGATGCTTATTACAACAATGTGGTGGTGTGATAGTCAAAAAGAGATTTTAAGTTTGACATCATCTACTGTCTGGTATCTTGGTTGTGATTTTTTGCATCCTTCAGATGGTTGCACCTGCACCAGACCTGAGACCACTGCGCTGTGTGTGTGTCTGTGTGTGGTCATACTTCTGGCTGCTCATGTTTACTTTGGTGTCTTCATACTCAGCTGCAAAAGTGTGCGTGTCTTCAGAGGAGACGATTTTGCTGTGTTGACATTTGAACACCATCTCACCCTGACGGGAGCAGAAAAAAGGATTAGCGGCAGGTTTAAAAAAAATCTAGACATGCTTGACAACAACAATACAAGAACACCTCCTACCGCACATGCTCCAGTGGTCCCGTGTGATGTGATAAAAACCATCACATAGGCTGAGAGGCATGGCAGACAGCTGGAAGACATGCACAGGCACAGCACAATCCAATAGCTATCACGTCTTCTGGCACACCATGTACCACTGAACTGAAAAGAAACTGCACCTGCACCTTACAAAATGGTTTCAGTAGCACCAATGTAAATTTAAAATTGTGCATTATTCAATTTAAAGGGTGACATTTTATATTTTAACTCTGATTTAATTTTCTACTGTGTCTCATTATATTGTATTTACAGAATTGCCTTTGTAGTACCTGCACAGAATAAAAGAAAACATCCCTCTTTGGCCTCTCTCACAATGTCTTAAATGTGGCAGCTGATAAAGTCATTTTTTTTTATTTAACTGAATTTTACTTTATTTGTGAAGGCAATTTTAGCCAACCTGCCATACTGAACATCTGCTACTTCAGGTAGGTCTGCTGGTATTAAGAGGATATTGCATAAATCATGCAGAGTGATGAACTGTTTTCTCTGCTGGTGGAGGTGGGGCTTAAATGTATGTCTCTGTTGACCTCACCCGAAGTCCTGCCCCTTTTTGCTCTGTGCTCCAATAACAGTTGAGCAAACTTGGCACCTCAGTCAACTTTCTCTGAGTAGAAGTGACATATAGGGTTACAGTTTAAGATTGGTTATGTAGCAAAACGCTCGCTAACTAGCTAACTAATGACTGATGTACATTAGTTAGCAGCTAGCATTTTCTTAGTGTCAGCTAACTTAAAGGACCAGTGTATAGGAATTAGTGGTATCTAGCTGTGAAGAATATCAACCAACTTGCCTGCCAAGTGTATAGGAGAAATTATGTTGGCTAAAGTGGCATGTCAAGCCAGTGTTTGGTTTGTCCACTCTGGTCCACTGTAGAAACATAGCAGCAGCTCTGTGGAAGAGGACCCCTGGCCTATGTAGATAAAAACAGCTCGCTCTAAGGTAACAAAACCACAAGGGAATTTTACATTAATGAAAAAATGTATGTGAAAATTGTATTCCAGTTGTTCCCAGACTTTTTCCGACATGCCCCCCTTCAGAAGTTGAAAGAAAAAAAAAAAATCAAACCCCTCCACCCGACGATTATTATTAATTATTAACATTAACTGTGGTATTAATTGTGGTACTGTTATATTCAGTTTCTCCAAACAGATCCTTGTCTTTAAATTTTCTTTTCTTTCTTTTTTTTTCTTTACAGCATAGATGAGCCTAGTACACTTAAGTTAAGTAGTACACTTTTAAGTTTACTCAACTATCATTGGATGCACAGAGCAAAAAGGGGCTGGAGAAGGGGGTCGATTGCAGCCACCTGCAAAAACACCATCAAATAACAAGGTACAAAAATTCCAGAATTGCAGACATTTAGTTTTAATTGTGTTTATTGGATAGAATGTTGCTATTAGTATTAAATCTTATACACACAGATATAAGAGCTGGCCCACGTGCATTATTTTTGTGCCACTGGCTGCTAAATCGCTACACTTAGAGCACTTAGAGGGTCACGTCTCCTTGCTCAAGGGCAGAAACATAGTAATGACAGGGTGAGTTTGAGGGGCAAACAGACATGTCGTACACACCTTCCTGTTTAGACTTTCCAAATGGGTTTGAACTGCTGACCCTCTGGTCAAAAAGCTCAATTCTCTCACTGTTAACTTGCCGCTGTGTGTAGTTGAGATAATGTGGCTGTGGTTACCGCCTGAGCCTATTTTTTTCTCAGGACACACAACTCACAGGGCTCGTGATTATTGCCAGACTTTATTGCCTCTGCCAGGGAGCATTCTCTATATGCTCACATAGACACACACAAACTGCGCTCATAGAGGTGCAGCCATAACACGCACATACACACACACACTATATGCACGCAGAAAACATGCATTCCTGCACACAAGATTGCACATGGTTCACCTTGAGCACAAAGATACTGATGTTTCTCCCAGAGGACTTTGAGAACAGTGAAGGGGAATTGGATCGATTTGATGATAGTGGAGAAACGGTGATTATGGTAATATGTCTTTGTTACGGCATATAGAAAAAGAAAAAGAAATACAGCTAACCTCTAAAAGGGACGTTAATTTCTCTCTACTCTCCTCTTTTGTTGCCTGTTTTTTGATCCCCAACGCCTTTGCCCTCCCTCCCTCGTCTGTTGCCTTTGCTTTAATCCTCATCACCATCTGCCCCCTGCTCCGAGGGTCAAAGAGCGGTCATGTTTGCTAAAACGAGTTCAGCACTGGTGAGAAATTATGACTTACTGTAGGTTTTATCACAAAGCCATGCTGTTCCTTCTCTCGATCATGTTCTTATTCCTCCACTGACTCTCTCCTTCTGTGCCCTCTTACGCCCTCCTCCCTGCAGACACAAACTCATGACTGGGGAAATTAGGCATGCGTGCTATCAATGTAGCCTATAGGAAACACAGTGCACATGATGTATATCTCTAATACTGTATATCTCACCCACAATTTCTATGCAACGTGACAGTATGCTCACTGGAACGCTTCCTGCAATTTCTTTCATATCGCTGCTTATCTACAAGTAATGTAAATCATATGTAGGCTACGTATAAAAAAAAATTCTGCACATTTCCATACAGTTATGGCTGCTCCCTTGTCTAGTAACACTGTTTCTAATAAGCATTAGTGAAGTAGGTCATTAGGTCTTTAGAAGACGTTTAGTAACATTAACATGTGCTAATGTAAGTAAGTATAAATAAAAGCATCATAAACAATTAATTTTAATTCATTTATAACTGCTTAAAAGAAACATTAGTAGTTTATAGACAACTTGAGGGCATTGATAAAAGTCTTATAATCGTTTATACCAACATTAAAGACAAATTAAACTCGAACTAACTGACCTATAACATCAATGCTAAACCTTAACTGTTAATAGGTGCATAATAAAGTATGTTGAAATCTTACTAAAGAAATGACAAAAGAGAAGAGTGAGAAGAGTTTCTTATAATTGTTTATGAAAACATTGCAAAAAAAGTTATTGAGTTTAACTAATTTACCATTAATGTCATGGCTAAAATTTTTATAAACCATAATAAACTGTTAATAAGTGCACATTAAAGTATGCCGGTTTTCACGTGACTGGCCTTGACCGGTGACCGGCCGGTCAGCGTCACAAATCCGGTTCTGTGCCCGTCATTGTCACACACATGTTCTGCACGATGGTCACGTCATGCGCGCAGCAGACAAACTGACCGTGACGTCAACACAGCGCTGATAACAGCTACACACTCTGACACACGTCTGCTTGAAGATGGTGTCAGAGACAGATTCCAAGAACAGGATAAAGAGAAGACAGACAGTCTACAACGAGACAGAGCAGCTGACAATGTCGCAAAACAGCCGTAAACTCTCTCGCACTTCAGGCTAATGCTAGCAAGCTAGCAGCAGACTGCTGTTCACAGAGGGACAGTTCAAATCTCACCTCCTGTTCTGGCTGAAGAATAAACAGCCTGTGTTGATGCATCTCCTCAAACATTTTCTCATCCAGACTCGTTTAACTTCTGTGTTTGTTTTTCTCACGGCAAAGTTTTACTTCAAACTGTTGCACTGCGTTAGTCTCCGGTTTGTTTACATCCGCTTCCACAAAAGATCACGTGAAATCGCGTCCCACGAAATCCCGCGAGATGATATCGCGAGATCACGTTCACCCAATTCATAATCTTAATGTAAAATTGTAACAAGGACTGGTTGTAATCTGGATGATTTTGGAGAAAGTATTAAATTAATATTTAATAGTCAGTGTCTTATTATGAACATATTTACAAGAAAAGTTGCAAAAATGTTTGTGAATGCTGTCAATTACAGTTCTTAGAAAGACTGAAAATCAGAACCGGCCAAAATCGGAATCAGTAGGTCAGACCCCTCAATAATCGGAAATCGGAATCGGCTAAGAAAGTTGAAATCGGTGCAAGTCTAGTAAAAAGCAACAACAAAAGCTTAGTAAAGGTTTAACAATGAAATATAATCTAGTTAAATTCAATAGATTTGTCTGTAATGCTGTCATAAACAATTCAACTCATAAGACTTTTTTAAAATTCTTAAGCAGTCTATAAACCTTTACTAAGTGCTTGTTGCTTTATTAAGATGTCTTCATGCTTTTTATGCACTTCTTAACTATGTTTCTTAAAAGTTTTAGCAATAACATTATAGGTAAAGTTAATTAATCTTAATAAATTTGTTTTTAATGTTGTTATAAACAATTAAAATACACTAATAAGGCTTTAATTGACATTCTTAAGCACGCTGTTAATAAGTTTCTTATAAGTGCTTGCAAGTGTCATATAAGCTAACAACAAAAACTTGTTTCTGATCGTATTTTAACAATTACATAGTCTTAACACATTAATGTTTATAACCATCTCAAGGGCCTTATTAACTAATAAATACAGCTTATTAGAAGCATCTTAATGAGGGGCGTATCCAGAAATTTTTGACTGGGGTGACCCAAGTGGAGCACTGACTTATGCAGGGGTGGAACGAAAACATTATACAACCATGTGTTATCCTGTGTCTTGCTAACTTCCGGGTGTTTTATTTTAACATAGTACCTCTCCCGCACCACATACATACATGTAGTGAAGACTGCAGCTTGATGTGTAGTGAGTATGACCCAGGAGAGAGGTACAACAGAATATCTCTACTGTCACCATTGACACGTCCACAAAAACACAGTGTAGTTTGTATTTATCCCTGGAGTACTGAGTGTTTACCACATGAAAGCTAAAAGGCCTGTAACTTTCTTTTGAGCAGTAAATACCAGCACAGACCCTAATGCTCTGTTTTGAAATGTAAGAAGCTTTTTGCGGAGGACTGAGACGTGGCACACGTACGTGCACGGTGCAGAAGTGAGGAGACTGCCAACTATGATGAATAGCTTTCAATCAGGCCACAAAATGGGTTCACACACCTCTTGGAAGGGGTTTAGTCATGTAATTGCTGTTGAGAAGAAAGGCTATTCGGATTACTTTGTGGGAAATTCATTACAATCTGATGGGGTTCATCAGTGGTAAGCATTAAAAAAAACATTTAACCTTGTGAAAGATGGGACGTCTTTTTAAACACATTTTTAAGACAATTTGTAATCGCCTATCAGTGAAAGTTAAACTTAATTTGTGTGAAAGTTGTTGAGGTTAGTAAGTACTCTGCCGACTGAGGATCTGGCAATAAAAATATGTGTCATCAATCTGTAAAATTTAATCAAGCTGAAGTGAAGTTATAGTTTCATTTATTTTTATTACGCCATTGTGTAAAGTTATATCCCTTCTTTCTGATTACTGTAATTTTTAAGATAACTGTGGATTTAAGAAAACAGACCACAGAGCAGCAAATTGTGAGCAATTTGGCAATATATGCATTTGAATATGGTAATATACATAAACTTTGTCAATGACACACAGCTGGTTTAGGTGCCATGAAATCTTTATAGTTTTTTTTTTTTTTTTTAATTTTCTCTTAAAGATGACCGCACTTTTAACATCTGAAGACATAAGTAACTGACCAACCTCGTCTCACTGAAATTCGGTTTATTGCGAAATTGTTTTCATAAGTATGTTGTGGTGATGACCCGATTATATGTATCATTTTGGGAGTCTTTGGCAATCACCTTATTCTGTTGTTTAGGTATGAGGATGTGCTCCACAGTATGAACATAACGATACATCAGTCTGGATCGATATATTGATTCAGTGTTCATTGATCCAATATAATATATATATTTATATAATTAAAGTGAAAATATCAATCTATATCATTATCTTTGAGATAAGCCTTTATTTTGAAATTCCCATGGCATGTCTGTGCTACAAACGTTTGGAAGAGTTCAGTCATAAAATTGTCAAATCATGATTTAGTAGCTTTTTATAAGTGTAACATAAATGTAAGTGAAAGTGTTAAATGGGGATATCGTCCCATATTGATCACAGGCTCCTGAACTGAACTGAAATCATATCAGAAATCAGTGATCAGTGATATCAGAAAATATGATATTTCAAAGAAGCTATATAATATCGTATCGTGATGAAACTTGTGATTTACACCCCTGCTGCACAGTCCAGAGTTCATGTAGAGACGCCTGCAACAAAAGTGCATTGGTTAAGACTTTGCACAGGTTTAGGTAATAAAAGCACTTTGTTTAAGGTTAGGGAAAGATCGTCACTTTGATTAAATATCGATAACTAATTCCCATGTCTCAAATCACTGCTGACTTTCATGATTGAATGATTAGAAAGTAAATTGCAAGACTGCCAGAAATATGTTTAATATCAACCAACTTTTGCAATCTGCCAGGTCCGTTAATTGTGTTAACAGAAAATGTATTTTGGTCACCATTGCATTTCCCTCAAAAATGTCTTTGCTGTTGCGAATTTGTTGTTAAGGACCTAATTTCTAGGGGACAGGGCTGAACTCAGACCTCATCAAGCGCTATATCCAAGCACAATACTAGCACCTAACCAACTCTTCTGCCAGTGCTGCCTGTGTAGGTCTAAACCAAAGCCTCTGTACCTCTTCACTTTGTAGTCATAGTTGCATTTGGATGCATTTGCTGGGCTTGACATAAACTGGATGAGCAAGAATCCTTTGAGAGCCGCTTTATGTCTGGCCTTAGTTGTCTCTGTCATGTGTGTCAGATTGATGTGGTTATATAAAATGTTCATTTACGTTTGTGGCAATGCCCATGCTACTGATATCTGAACACTGCCATGTGGCAAAGATACACACATCATAAACAAACTGTTTCAAAAACTAAAAAGAGAAACTGCACTCCTGATACAACTGTCACTCTCTTTCTCCCTCTGTTAGTCTCCCTCATGTGTCAGTGACTAAGCATAATTTAACCTGTCCCAAGCCAGTTAACCTGATAAGGACAGGTGCGCCAACTGGCACGATGAGAGAGAGAACAATCCCATTCTACCTCTAGTTTGTGGTTAAAGCTTGCCCGGCAATGCCATACAGTGTTAGCAGACGCGCTTTGCCCTGGCCCGAGGCAATCATTCTGCTTTGGAACAGGAGGATGGAACCACATCCTCTCTGTGCCTGAAGCCAGTAATCAAAACACACCCAACCTCACCACAAAGCTATTAAGTTTAAGTTTTACAAGTATCACATCATAATTCTGATTAAATTAAAGATTAGAGGCACTGCGAGTGTGGATATCAAAAGGGGTGTGCTATAGTAGTTTTCAGCTTGCGGTTATCAATAAAAACAAACAAACAAACAGAAAGAAAAACATTAGATGTTTATCTGTTAATATCCATAAGCTTGATACCATAAAAAAATCACCATCTGTATACTTTAGAATGAGCCTCAGCTTATTATTTACCTGCCTAACATATAATCAATCCAGGCTGGCCTGTGGAGGTTACAGTACAGCTAACAATAAGTGAGCATAGTGCGTATAGCATGGTCTATATATAGCAGCCTATGTGGAAGAAGCCTAAATACCTCAAGCTAAGTTAGCATAGTGAACACGTGAGTTTAGCATGCTCACTTGCTAACAATAGTCATTTCAGTAGGAATTCATCATTGTTAATGAAATGGCTACAATTAGAGGTCCCACTATTCTTACCTGCTGGTCACTGGTCCATAATGCCAAACAGGAAGTGAGGGGATCCAGTGGACTTTATGGTAGGGGAAACCATGACTGTGCAATGTTGGTTAGACATTTTTCATTGTTTCAGGGATAGGTCTTTTTAAAGACCCATAAATAATAACATTGTCAGTCTTTCTGTTCAGTTCCTCCAGTCTGTCTTAGTGAAATATTGATACAGCAACCTGTGACCACCAGATTTTAGGTTTTTTTTTGTGATTTGATTATTTTTATTACTTTTATTATATTCAAGAAGAAAAAAAAAATTGAAAATATTGGTGAGTCAGGTGATGTGATGTGGAACTGATGGTGAACTAATGATGATGATGGTCAACGTCTTTTTTTCCCACCCTCTCCCAGACCTGCTGGAAGTAGCATATGTTAGCTGCTCAACAGACTAAGGTCTAGCCTAAGTTTGCTTTGGTTGTCTGGTATCAGCTACAAATTAAACATACAGCAGGTGAAGGTTCCTACCCCTATGTCTTTTCTGTCCACCTCTTGCCCCCCCTTCTACAGCAGCCAAAAGCAAAAGTGTGGTGCTGCTGTGCTGCTTCTTCTGTTCCTTCCCAGATGGAAGTGGTAATAATGAATTCAGGTAGCTTTTTTGTCCTCAAGTAGATGCATTCAAGAGTGCAGTGTTTTTAAATAATTTACATCAATTTTCACAATAATGCAAAACCAAGCCTGGAAAAAATGTTTCATTTGGAGCTTAAGATGCCCTTTGTAATACAATGTTCCACAACAAATACAAAGATCTACACCTTATGAATTATTACGACTGAACCATTTTTGTAGCATTCATGTGGGCCAGCAGTCAGACAGTCAAAGACAGAGAAAGACGATAATGACCATGTGGGACAGAGCAAACTTTTTGTGCATGGTGAGCAGCTTTCGTGGGAATGAACAGGCCACCATATTTAGAGTCCTCATCCCGTGTGTCTATCGATGTTGAAACTCGAGCAGGGCGAGCTGGAGACAGGTCAGACATGAGCTGACATTGTTGGCCTGTCTGAACCAGTGGGGGGACATCACGAGGTCATAGCCAAACTAGGAGTGTGGCGCCAGAGGTCAGCATGCCGTTCAGCTCCCATGGGGGTACAGGACATGTTGTGTCTTTACACCCCGGGGTGCTGTGTTCTGCGGACATGCAATCAACTAGACAGTCACCTTTGAACTTAAACAGCGTCTGGTCCAGACACATGTGATAGCAGTTAAGTGCTGTGCCTCTGGGAAATAAAACAAGGTTATGTGAATAGATTATGGTCAAGATTTGTTGACCCAAAAGGGACGGTGATCATAGTATATCCCACAGGATCTATTGGCAAAAAGGGAACACAATGTTCATGCAAATGTTTTCATTAGTGAAAAAACACCTGGAATAAGAATAGTTGCGCTTTCATTACTTTATAGTCCTCTTCCACAGAGTCCATCATGTTGCACCTCCATGTTTCTACAGTAGTCCAAAACAGACTGGCTCTGGATACAGCCTGTCGCATTTTCCATGAGTTTCATGGCCACCATAGTTTCTCCTATATATGCTTGGCAGGTGAATTGGTTGTAATTTGTTATTTCACTGACAAATGCCACTAGATCTTACACAGTAGTCCTTTCATTTCTGTATAAAAGTTTAGAGGTTGTTTGGGGTGTCTGTCTTTGCCTTTTATTTGTGTATTCATACTTTTCTACAAGAAAACAATTTAGTTTTGGTTCTTGGGACCAGGGCTGCAACTAACGATTATTTTCATTGCTGGTTATTTTTGTGATAATCCTTTAGTCTGTAAAATATTTAAAAAACTGTAAAAAATGCTCATCACAGTTTCCCAGAACCCAAAAGGATGTTGTTAAATCACCTCTTTTGTTCAATGAGAAAAACAAGCATTTTAATGCGATAAATAAATACAGTATGAGATTAATTTAAATGGATAAATCAGTGATTTTATCATGACAGCATAATAGTACATGATCTACAACTATTCCACCTTTGAAACTCAATAGTCTATACAACTCAATATTGTTTCATTCGCTTCCCTCAAAGACTGGTACATTATCCAAAGCCATTACCTACCTCTTTCCAATTCAAGCTTACTTTGCCCCAAAGTGGAATAAAACACGATTAATGATTTCAATTACTCTGACCCTGCTTGCCGTTTACAGTGCCTGAAGTCTGGGCGAGGGAGCTGTGCTGCATAAAAGCCGATGGTGAAGGACATTTACTAGGGGAATGATTCAGTGAGGGGACTGGCAGTTTGTGCTGGCTCATCAGTGGGGGAACAGAGCTTCTCTTTGTGCTCGAGCCTTCCTATTGCAAAGCTTGGAAACCACATTGTAGATTCATGCTGCTGATGCTGCTGGCCTGCCGTGCTCTTTTTACAGGTCTCAGGATGGGATACCTGTGTAATGGATGATTGGTCTCATAAAATTTCAAAATGAGCAGAATGTCTTAAAATGAAAATGATGTGCGCTGAGCTCAAAAAATTAGAAAAAGACATTTTACATCGATATGAAACAAAACAGGAGTCGAGGCAAAATTAGATTATTTTGATACTGAAATATAAATATACAGGGATAGCTGTGTACATTTACCTTCAGTTCACATGAATTCAAGGTTATACAGATTTTATCAAAACATAACATTAATTTGTTTTAGTAATAATAAGAATTAATTTAACCTTGTGTTGTCAAAATGTGACCCTACGTCAACGTTTCAACCATACAGGGAAAACCCAATAATAAAAAGTAAGAATTAGTTTTATTATCCGCTGTCATCTAGCACCCCCCCGCCTCCTCATTCTGGAGGCCTGCACATACAGAGCACTGCTCCTGTTCTCTCTATCTAAGCAATATTCTTTAAATTTTTCATAAAATGCATTTTAATAATCTTATACCATATGTGTAAAAATGTGTGATAGAGAAATATGAAAATGTTGTGCAGAGTCAGCATTGTACGGTATCATAATGGAATCTCACTGGGCCAACACAATAGATTTCTTTGTTCTGCAACAGTAGAATGTTATCTGAGAGCAACAACAGAAAGTAAAACTTTTCTGATTAAATTCAGTTTTTGGAATGCACCAAAATACAGAATACCATTAGTTTAAGTTGGTTTAGATTACTTTCCAGTCTTATTTTGCCAAGTTTTAATAATTACTCAGCATTTATGTTGCATTAATCAATATTTTCTAATTAAAATTTAATTAGATGATTCTGTGAAAGGTGTTGCTCATGGCCTGGGCTTATGGTAGATGCTATTTGCACCCACATGCCAGTAGCCAACAATGCTATGTGATATGTAAGTAGCTGAATAGCTGCTGTGTGCCTATTTTCACCCGGGTGCAACTACACACTCCGAAGGATTATTACCCAAGTTTCTGTTTTAGAGGCTGTATATTAACTGCAGGGTTGAGTTTCAGCAGCAAAATGAATGTTGGACTTACATGCATCAGGTCACCATGACACCAACTGAATACTGAAATTGCTTCGCTATGCTGGATGTGAAAGCAGAAAACTGTGTTTTAGCACATTTGCCATGACAAATTTAAAAATATTTTTTACACAATGTGCTACGGTTAATGTAACCCCAACACTATCCAAATCCAAAGTTGATTTAGTAGACTGAGGTGCTTTATGAGACTGTGTTAGGAAAGGTCTCTCCAATTTACTGTAGGGTTGTAGGATTTAGCAAAAAAAGTGAGAGATGGAAATACGAAGCAGAAGAGGTTTTATTCCTGCAGGGCTTCAGTTTGAACACGTGCCACCCATACCAAAAACGCATGCACCTTTAGCACTGTAAGGTCCTTTGGATAAAAGCATACACCATATGAAAAGAAGATGAGGCAAGAAGATAAAAGACGTAATGTGAGGAATACTTTCACTTGAGAGGGGTGGGGGTTGCTTTGCTTGGGGTCAAAAACATAATACCTTTTTATTTTCATCTTTACTAGGCAAGGTTGAGGAGTCTCAGGTAAGGCTACAGATTAACGGAGGCAGCCCCACTCTACTGGGTCCTTCCCCATTATCTTCACATAGCAAGATTGCCTCAGGACGTCTTTAATATTTAAGAGTGACAAAAAAATACATGCACAGACAGCAGCCATGTAGACTGATAGTAGGTTTGCTTAATTACCTGAACTGCTTGGCACAAGGCTTTTAAAGGGAAAATGATGGTTCATGAGCAGGTGGCTGACAATTCTGCATTAGTGCATTAAACTAAAAAAAAAAAGACAGTGAATCAAATCAGTTTAAAGGGGCCATGTGTAAAGTATGGCCACCTGTCGAAGGTAACTCCAAACATAGTGAGCAGTATATCACCAGAGTAACCACGAACTGCTGCTCATGATACTTTTTGCTGTAACCATCTTTGGCTGTAGCTTGCTCGCTACATGCTATTAGCTCAGTTAGCCTTGTAGCTAGTGGACCTTAGCTGACTCGCATCTTGAAGCACTGAGAGAATATTTGTATTTACACCACGTCTAACTAAACCAGGCTCAGCAGCCTCTCAGAGAACATGTTTGGACTGGGATTGAACAAAGCCTCTGAGACTTCCAGCTTGACAAAAGGGAATACTGTACCAAGGTGATTTGCAGTGGCTCCAACCATGATAAAGACACCAGCCAGGGACAGGAGAGGCATGAAACTGAGAGGAACGAGAGGGAGGTCGGACATCAGAGAGGCATTGGGGAGCCATAATATTTTGATATCTAAGATGATGGATTAAAGATTTATTTTCAGTCAAACCAGAGTTGGTGATTGTTCAGTAGTGGAAAGACAAACCAGGATGTTTTTGGTGAGTTTTACGTTGTTTCTATCAAGAGTATTTATGAACAAGCTCGTCTTAGTTCAGTAAGAGAAACTTGAATTCAGAAGGTGGATGGTTTAAAAGGATAGTAGGTGAAAGAATATTTCCTTTCTTGACATCTTTAGAGTTTATTGTGTTTATTTATTAGACTGTAAAAACTAAGACAGTTTGTCAAAGAAGCAAACTTGCCACTTGAATACATTTCCCTGCTGAAAAAATTGAGGGATTTTACTATCGCCTCTCGAGGCACAAAGTCAAGGTTGCCTGGTCTGCGTGACAAAACAAACCAACGGCCACTATAAATCTTCCAAAAACCAGCACAATACAAGAGCTCAAAATATGCCTTTGCCAAACCATGTACAGCAAACTGCTTTTTGCACAGTACACACACTAAACTATGCCTAATTACACAGGAAAACCAGAGATCTGGCAACCCTGCATGAAGTGATATTACTAAACAGGATGAGCAGGGGGTAGCTAGTTAGCGTGCCAACTTCACTATATATCTCTGCAACACAATAGATAAACTTTGATGTAACATTAAAATTGTTTCTTCTCATTCTGTTGATAATAGTTCATATTTTGAACATTTTACATTCCAATTTTCGTCACATCTTTCACATTGCACCTTCAAATATTTGATTACAGTTTGCAGTTTAAGGCATATTAGATGAGTAAGTGGCCCAGTGTTTGGGGAACTGCTTTTTAAAATTGCCTCAGTAAGGTGTCATTTGGTGTTCCCTGTGTTCTAACCTCTGCCACGTCATTGGATATGAGGATTTTGTGACCCAGACCAATTGTGATATTCACAGAACCCAAGCTTGTCATTCGGTGGGGTGTTAAGTATCAGTGTGTTGAACAATTATTACAACAAGAAAAAAAACAGGTGTCTCTCTTCAAGCTGCACTTCAAAGCACTACGGTGGCCTTTGAAGTCATGGCGTGCCGTACCTGGGTCCAACAGATAGACAGCAAGCCCATTTGCGTATAATTTCTCCCTTTCATACGTTCACTGCTGAGCAAATAGGAGGAGAAGAAAAGATAAAAATACAAAACAAAACGTGTTAAGTGGATTCTTTCGTCGCCTGTAATCTCCCTGCGCCGCTGAAACGCCTCTGGAACTCGGTGGTGAGGTCGGACAGTAACAATGTCCTTTTCAGTGGGCGATGAAAGAGTTTCAAGTCATTCCCTATTCTGTGTGGGCCTTTGTGCCCCTTATCCACTTATTCAAATCAGTATAAACGGCAATGTGTCATATTAGCAGGCTAGGCAAAAGAACTGAAAAATGCTTTGATATGTATGGAAACAAAAGTGAAAAGACTAGCATAGAGGGCAACGTGAACACACAGGCCCAATCCACTGATCCTCTCTAGGCTGCTTTGTGACATTCCCCGCTTTGGTAGAGGTTACAGACAGCCTCTGTGTGTGTGTGTATGTGTGTGTGTACGTGTGTGTGTGTGCACTTGTAGTCATCTACACTCTTAGACATAAGGGTTCCAAAAGGGTTCTGCATAGGTTCTTGGTAAGACTAAGGATTCCATTTAAAACCCTTTTTTTCCCAAAGAACCCAGAGAAGAAAGAAGAAGAAGAAATCTTTCTTCCAAAATATAAAAGAGTTCCTGATAGAACCTGCTGGGTTGGTTCTTGTTCTGGATTGAAACCTCACAGACTAGGCCCTTTCCACCATATAAGCTTGGGATTTTTATGTGGATCTATTCAAGATCCTTGTAGAGAACCTTGGTGCTATCTAGAGAACCAGGCTGTTTCCATCAGTTTTGAGTAGAACCGCTGTAATTCTGGATGCTCATCAACAGAGGCGTTGCACAATGCACAGCAACCAGTAGAATATGCAAACCCAGCTCAAAACCAAAAATGCGGGTTCTGAATGTTCTCAAGAGTTTGGTTTTGGTGGAAATACTCAGAGAATTCAAATGTAGGTGCAGGAACTGGAACAACGCTGGTTCTATGTTGGTGGAAAACAAACAAGACAGAACATGAAACCAGCCCCATTCAGGATCAAGCACCTAATTGTGAACTGTTCCACCAAAATTAAGCTGGTTCTAGAACTAAAACATAACTGGTTTTCCTTGGGAACCGAAGTGGGCGTGTCATATTCTACATGTTGTTGTATATTGTGCAGTGCCCTCTGTTGATGGCATCCTTGATTACAATGGTTCTGCTCAAATGGTGGAAATGTGGGCTGGTTCAATGAATATCACTGAGGTTCCAAATATCTTAAACATAACCAGTTTGTAAACCACAGCTTATTTGGTGGAAAAGGACCCTGACAAGGTTCCAGGTGTAACCTTGAGAAAAGGTTCTATCAGGAACCAAAAAGGATTCTCTTTTACGGTTCTAGTCGGCACCTTTATTTCTAAGGGTGTAGTTATGCATATGTGCACTTAGGAGCAATGGATTTACAAGTGAGGCCTTTTTATATGCCACATACAATGCTGTCCTCACACCAAGACACCTCCCTCCAGATACAGGGAAAGGAATTCTGGGTATATCATTCAGCCACACTGGGGCCCAGATTGACACAGTGGACCTGGAGTGACAGAGTATGTGAGAGAAGAGAGAGAAAGGCACCAGGAGCAGCATCAGGAGGCTGAAGATTTCAGCACCATATCCATCATCCCCGCATATTAGTGCATGCAAGAAGTATGAAGCATAATCGTTAATTAGCTGGGGCATGAACTTGCCTTGAAAGAAACCCTGAACATTCCAAGGTCTTCCCACCCTCCCTCATGCTTTCATTCTGCATCCCCCCACCCCACCCAACCCTTGCCTTCCCCAGTGACCCTATCTCTCCTTTTACACAAGTGAGGATAACAGTGGCCCCTCTTCACCCGGCCGTCCCGTTTTATCATTTGAAAAAACAAAAGGAAGAGGGGAGAGAGAAAGGAGAGGGGAGAGGGTCGGGGGGAAAGGCCATTCAGAGTTCTGAGAATGTTGCTAAACAGGATTAGAATTGGTTAGAATAGGGGTAAACAGTAGCATGCTGCATGGGGGGCCAATAGGATGGGAGTATGCCCGAAGGGGCTGGTTGGGGAAGACAATGGTTAGATTAGCCATCTGTGGGGCTTCTGGTGCCCGGCGTCATTAACCGGCTTAGGGCCCCACAGTAACACCAGACACCCTCCTTCCCCCCTGCATTAAGTATCAAGCCTTGGGAGACTTGTGTTTGTGTGTTCGTGGGGATGGCGGGGTGACAAGGTAATGTCTGATGAAGCTGATAATTGCATATACAAACAGACATACGAACATTCGCATAAGTGCGCTACACTCTTAGAAATAAAAGTGCTAACTTGAGCCATGCTGGGTTCTTCAGCTTGTCCCCATAGAAGAACCCTTTTTGGTTTCTGGTACAATCTTTTTATAAAGGTTCCACTTGGAACCCTTTCAGAGGGTTCTCGCTAGAACTCAACATAAAGGTTTTCACACAGAACACTCTACTTATGGTAGGTGGAGAGAACTGGTTCAAGAACCAGAGCTAATTTGGTTGAAAAGGGCCTCATAGAGATAATACAGAGAACCCATCTATAGGGTAATGGTTCCACCCAGATCACTCTCTGTAGGATCTATCCAGAATCTTCTAAGGGTGGTAACAAGAACCCATCCAGGGGGTTTTAAAGAGAACCCTTTTAAATGCCAAGGGTTTCATGAAAAAACATCCAAGGGTTCTACCAGGAACCCTTTTATATTCCAATGAGTTCATCTAGAACCCACCCAGGGCAGTCTACTAAGAACACTTTTATATTCCAAGGGTTTTATGCAGAACCCACCCAAGGGTTGTTCCATGGATGCTTTTATTTTCCTAGGTTTCATGTAGAACCCACCCAAGGGTTGCCCTTCAGGAAGAATCCTCTTAGAACCCTAATTTCTGAGAGTGTAACGAGTGTTTGCGCACATCTGCTTGCACACTTAAGCCCTCACCATCACACAGACACACACACACGCACACGCACACACACACACACACATAAATTTAGCATAACCTCCCCACGACACCAACAAGCCCCCACCCCTGCACCCCCAGTCCCAGTTCAGAGGAACACAGTTTGACATTTGCTTTGTCTCCTTTTTTGTCTCTTGAGTAGATTGGTGCCATTTTGCATATCACTGCACATCGGTTGGAGCGGACACCTGACTAACACTGGGACCTCATTCAAGTATTTACCACGGAGCAGAGAGGAGGGATAGTGAAGCGGAAAATCTACCCTGTTCACACAGGGCATCAATGCTGTTTTAATTCCCAAATGGTGAAATTTGATGAGTTACCACTGGCTGTCATGTCCATACTGTGTATTTTCTCTTTAGTGTCAGTATCATTTTATATTGGTTGACACTGATCTGGCATAATTGTGTTTAATTTCTTCCTGGGTGTATGTTTACTGTTCCAATGTACTGCATATACAAGTGAGGAAAACTGGAACATGCGGGAAAAAAAAGCTAGATTAAACAAATGAGACAAAATGAAATAATAGGGCAAACATGACACAATGATGTACTGAGATAAGCCGTTAGATGTCATGTAATATTTTAACATAACTGGCCGTTATCTTCACCGTGGTCATAAATCATTCAGGGCAGCACAGTTAACAGCTCTCCATGTTGACTCATTAAGGTTTACCCCCTGTCAAGTGTTTATATAATGGCCCTGACATAAATATATGGTGCACTGTATGAGGTGGAAATGCATGTGGTGCACAATAACTGTAGTGCAATTACAGTGATAACCTGGCATTGTCAACCAATTTGTAAAGTTTAATGGCTGTTTGCGTCATTTTGTTATAATCAACGTCTCTCAGCTTTCAGAACCGATAACTGACACTTTGACTTCCTCCGTTTTTTTCAACCTTTTAAAATAATTGTATTGTTTATTCCACTGACACATGAACCTGCTGGTGTTCATGACAAAGGTGCACTAATGACAACAGGTTTACCCACTTTGTTTGATGGTGATGGCTTCACTTAAATGGTTATCACAGAAGATTTGATAATGTTGTCAAGGAAATGAAGGCCCAAATGTGATAACTCTGATAACCGACATGCCTCACTGGACGCACATCAATTGATGCCTCTATGGTGAAATGCAGGCATCAGATTTGAAATGTCAACACCACAGAACCAGCAGTGTTTTGGGAAAAGCTTGCTTTTTATATGTATATATTTATTACTTTTTAGTATTAAAAGCAATGGTTTATAGTTTCTTAATAAAATATTGTTCCCTGGAAGAAAAAAATCCTCATCTTGTCTTCAGGTTAGTCTATCATGACTAAATGGTACATGATATTGTTTTGTATTATTTTGAATGGCCAGGATAACTTAGTTTTTAACAATAATACACAACAGTTTTATAATGTTTCACACAGCAGACAGCTAACTGAACACCAACATAAACCAAGGAAGTGAAGAGGAAGAGACAGCACCTGGACAGTTCATCATAGTTTAATAACACATCGCTGTGACAGACTTTTCATTGAGGAGATGTGCATATATAACTCAGATCTTTCTGTCACTGTTAATAGAGAATCCAGTCTGCAGCGTAGTTCATACTTCACTGATAAACCACAGAACTGTGGTAACATTAGGATTCATGATCAAAAAAGTATCACGTTGATATATCACCTCCGTCCATATTTGCACACTCCCTTTCTCTTTGCTGCAAGTCCCTGTCACATTTTTTAAAAAAATACTTTTTGCTGCAGCACCGTCAGCAACCACATTTAAAGTTCATGCCTTTTTCAGTTCTTTTTAGATCTTTAAACAGGTAAGGTAGCTGCAGGAAAAAAAGCTTCACCCCTCATTTGATGCTCCAAAATCGAAGGTAGGTCAGAGTAGGCACATCAAGGCAGTTTACTGCATGTTCGGCCATTCATATCAATAGGTGGACTTCAAATTACACGTGTTATATACTTTCAGTGTGTTTTGGCCTTGGAGCATGAGACAGCTGATGGGTTACCATGCTAAAGCTGCATTTAAGTGAACCTACCTTATCTAGTGTAGACTATTTGGAAGCCATGTTTGCCATACAGAAGGACATTAACGCTGTGATCAAGACGTCATTTCCATCCATTTTCTACAGACAGTCTTCACCAGTCACATTCTCTTTCATTTCTTGCAGTCTGGCTCTTGACTAGCGGTTACCTAATAAGGTCAAGGCTGGGCCAGCATGTCTTCGTGCTCTCTCTTTATGTTTAGCAACAAGACACCCAGGTGTGTGCCTCCTGCTCTGTGTGTGCCATTGTTAGCTCACCTTGTAATCCTCCCTGACATCTCAATCCTCAATACTGGTTAAAAGGTGGCCTACATAGCAGGTAGAGAATAGACATTGTTTGGTCTAATTGTCAACGTGACGTCCCACAAGGAGAGAGGAAAGGAAGAGTACCGACGCTTGGGCTCTGGATTATTTAAGACAGGAGGAACGTAATGTGCTGCATTGGGTTACACATGATGGATGGGGATAGGAGAGGTGATATGCACTGAGATTTGTACGGATAGTTCAGACATTTTGACGTGGGGTTGTATGAGCTGGTTATCAAAAGTCAGTGTATTACCTACAGTAGATGGCAGTTGACACACCCCCAGTGTGGACAAGCAGTACCAATGAGGAGTTTGGCAACAAAATGCGTTTAGCCCAAGAAAAACCATTGCATGAGTTGGTTAGTTTGTTTGCATTATTGTGTGACCTCTGTGTTTTTAAGGGTTAGTTCAGACTAACATAACATAATCTGGTGTCTATGGAGAGAGTGATATTTGGCTTATATACTGGCAGCTGCCCGTCAGAAAAGGCTGTCTGATGGAAAAGTACAGCAGTGAAAATTTTCTAAATACAGTGTATACTTCAACTGATATTGAATTTTTTAAGTGGGCCTTTTTAAATACATTTGCTCCTGAGCCAGTACTACTGCTGCCTTTCCAATGGGAGCATGCTGACTTGCTTCTCCTGTAGGTAATACACTGAATATTTCCTCATACAACCCCATTTCAAAAAATCCAAACTATCCCTTTAAGTGCAGGATTTTCCATCTGGTGGTGTGGATGTCATCCCTGAGGAAGGTCACAGCTGCAATCAAAATTTATGCAATTTTATTCAGTAATTATAGGAGTCATAGTGGGGCCATCAAACCTCCTAAAATCCCTGCTCTTTTAGTCCCCTTGTGCATCTCACTGTAAGCACTGCACATGAGGCTACTGTTATGACATTGATGCACAATGATACATTTAAACTAGGCACCCCAATAGGCCATTACGTACCTGATTGGAGGAGAAGAGCTGTTTGCTTTGGACTGATTAGCACCATTGTCTCCATTAACCCTTCTGATGGAGCGACGCAAACATGCAAACTCAAGTGCCACTTTGTGATGACGGCCATGTACAAACGAGATACCGATTAATGGATCATAGAATTGTTCATTAGCACTCCACCTGCCAGAGCAGCGCTTGAAAGATGCAAATTGGTTGTTGTTTTTCCTCCCCTCCCCCAATCACCTTTCAAGTGCTATTTGAAGTGTAGCCGTGCTATTAGTAACATTTGGGTGTGAGTAACTGGATTAGGGTGGAGGTTCAGAGTAGACCCACTTCCACAGAAAAGTGCTTGTGCCAGAGCAAACCAGAGCTCTCCACTATACTTGTTCTGGCCAGTCATTTTAACGCAATGTTCAAACCAGATGAATGTGTTTAGATGTCCTTCAGTAGCAGCCAATTGAATTATTAAATGTCCGTCCTTGCAGACTATATCTGATTCTAAGTGTTGGAGGCGTGACTGTACAAGGATCAGATTCAGATGAATGTATTATTTATTGTCTCTAACACCTCTTGCTACTCCTTCTCCAACACAGACCCTTACTGAAATACCTGGATACAAGTCAAGGACAAAATTTTAATCTTTGACGGAGACATTCAGTGGAAACTGCTTCACCAATGACGGCGTGTTCTTAATGGGATACTATTCATCTGCATTATATAATGCACTTCATATGACCCCCTGACTGGAAATGTGTATTGAGAAAATAGCATGTAAATTTTGATTCAAACAGCATCTGTAATAAAAAAGCAGTGCTGGATTGTTTGAGGGGCAAGGGGCAAAAAAAAAAAAAAAAAAACCTCAAACAGGCACCAGGTTATGTGATGAGGCACCAGTGATGCATTTATGGTGAGACACTTTTAATCCCTGATTTGAATTAAAATGATTTTATTATGTGACTAACAATAACTACTACATACCTATTTAACCGTTAAGAGGCACATGAAGGCCAACCAATTTTGTAGCATGCAGGGCAACTTATTCCAGTGTTTTCTCTAACCAGAAGGACACCATAGAAGGCAGAAGGTTTCCTCTTTAGAAGACCACCCTTAGTGCTTTTTATCACATTCTCTCCAATGCAAAGGCACCCTAGAGGGCCCTTTCTCATGTTTTGTCTGCTTAAAGGGCACCCTAGAGGGCACTTTACCACATTTACTCCATCCAAAAGGCACCCTAGAGAGCGCTTCATTATGTTTTGTGGCACTTTTTTGTTTTATTTTATGGTTAACAAAGGTGCTTTCCACATGGCAACATGAAAGTTCATTGTTTGTTTGTGCATAAAATGTATTTTTGTACCGTAGAAAAAATATTAAATAATAATTAAAAGCAGGATATTACAAAACCGGGTTATTGGCCAAATGAGTTATTGGGGCATTAACTCCCACACAGATATGGAGGTCAGATGGGATCATCAGATGAGATCATAATATTAAAACCAGACAAAACATCTCTTAAGGCCACCTAAAGCCTCATTCTCAGAACACTGTTCAGTGATAACAAATAAATAAATAATCCCACTGAGATAAGTATCCTCTGAAGAATCTCCAAATGCACAGTATAAAAATTCTGCTGCTCGGGGTCTTGCAAGGATCACTTGAGAGTGACAAATGATTTCTATGAAATTCATGGGGATGACATGTCTCCTTATCTCCTCATACAATTACACACATGATATCAGTTGTCCCACAAGGGTAACCATGAAAAGGCAGAATAATTAACTGAATATTATATTCGATTTTTGCCATATTAGCTGTCAAAATGAGTACATATTGCAATACTCTATTATTACAGTAGAATATCTTTTTTCACCTCGGCACAGCCACTGAAAATGGTAATTTGTTCAAATGTATCAAGTGTCGGATCTTAGTCACCAGAATGTGATGAAGATAAAAATGTGATGACGGTTGATTCCTCAAGATTTAAATAAAGATTGAATGAACAATTTGGTTAAACAGTGAAAGGTTATTTTATCATCCATGAAACAAGAAAAGATCTTTCTCTCGAGCCAAATATGTAGACCTTCAGCAAAACTGATTCATGTCGCTCTTCAAAAGATGAGACTCATCATAGTGTAATCCAAAGAATACACATTGACAGTAGTTCTTAATTAATCCTCAGACGATTTCCTGGCGATACTGCCATTCAGGTACTATTCCTATCCATCTGGGAGTGATGGAGAAGGCTCCGTGGGGGATTGCGGAGATTAGGTGTCTTCCTAGATTAGGGCTGACAGGGCGCCACGGCTCATCCCCTCTCTCCCCTGGGTATTTACACAGCACTTGGCTTGCCCACAGGTGGCTAATATGCCGTTAGCTGGGCCTCCTTCACCCCCTATATGGCTTGTGTACGTGTGTGTGTGTGTGTGTGTGTGTGTGTGTGTGTGTATAGAGAGAGAGAAGAGAGTGATAGATAGAAAAGTATAAAGGTGTTGAGAGGCTGCTGGATAATCAATCAAACAAACAGATAAAGAAGTGTGCACACACAGATGTGTTCACACTGCAGTATCACACAGTGGAATGTATATACACAAATACACTTAGATACACACTTTCACAAAGGCAGTTGGTGCTCCTCTACAGCCTGTACGCACCGTGACTAAAGGATTCATGTGTTTCTCTTTCCTGAATGGTTGCAGGTGGTGTGAAAGGCAACTAAGTCCAACAGCTGCAAGTCTGCAGATATGTTTTGGCCAGTACAGGTACTGCCTGTCAGATTGTTTTGATAAGCTGGCATTACTAACAAGGAGTCACTAATCATATGTGTTCGATCAAAGATAGAGTACTGTAGAAAACAGGGGAGGAAATCTATTTCCAGGCAATAATTGATCACTGTCTTTTCGCACCTGAAAATTTCCAAGAACTGAACTACTCCTTCACGGTCAGAGCAACCTCTGTCATAAAAGTGCAGATATTTTTTATTATTTACACTCTGTATATACAGTGTGATCCAGCGATGACTGACAGAATGCTGCCTGCTTAGAGATTCTACTGCCCACAAAGTGTTGGGCCCTAGAGCTTTCAAAGCCCTGTTTGCATAATATGATGGATAGATATAAGAGTGTGCAGTGAGAGGTGGTTGGTAGAGGTTGCCAAAAAGGTCTCTTTAGCCTATTGAGGTTCCAGCCCTGTCAGACTTCTGTTTTACTAAACAGCAAGTAGGTCAAAACAGTTGAGGATTTGGGTTGGAAGATGCAGAAACCAGGGCAGTGACCAGTCACTTTATTAAGGACATATCTGGTGTTCTATTCTTGTTTTAAGGACAAAATATGCAGCATTTTCCTTAAAAAAATCTCACGTAAATGGAATCTGTTTCAATAATCGATATTGGCCCTCTAGAAGTTTGAAGTGGGTTCTGTGTCTGCAGGGAATCTGCCCTCTGTCTGTATTTCCTTATTTTCTCATGATTTCGCCGGGCTTCGCTGGACGCTCTGGACCAACCCAAAATGTTGGCATTTGACATTCTGTCATCTCTCTGATGCATTTGCAGACAGCTTGGATAATTCCTCTACCAACTCTGACTAAGTTATTCAGGAAAGCACAAATAATGCAATAGAAACAGATCTTCTATCCAAAATTGCTCAATATTATTTGAAAAAAAGTCCATGACAGCATAGTTAAAAAAGGTTGTCCCTTCATCAATCACTTATTACTGCACCAAGATTATTCCCTTCAACTGAAGGATATTTTTATATATTTGCATTATTATCTTTATTATAGAGTTTCTATTTCCAATGCAAAACAGAATCTTTTGATGTATAAAACACTTTGAGATTCTGATTTTTCAATCACCCCCAGTGGCTTCAGATAATTCATAAAATTTAGTTTAGCTAAAAGTAATAAGATGCGGAAATATATTTAATATTCACTTACATGCCAATATTAAATGATTTTGATGCTTTTCTGAACAATTGCATTGCCAATGAATATTAAAATGGAAAATAAAACATATGCCCAGTTTAATGTGACTTCTGTTATAAGCCACACCCACCTCTTGATTTCAATTCAAACAGATAATTTTGCTGGTTGAGCGGATACAGATGCTGTCTTTGTGCACCTCTACCATCTAGATCCCAAAGCTGTTTTCTGGGAATGCAAAGACTTTGTTGAGAAGAGTCTGTATGTCTAAGTTTTTATGACCCAAGCTGGCAGGAGGAGAGTGAATGTGTACTTAAAGTCGACTTTCCTAATGGAATGGGGGAGGGTGTTGGTTGATCCTACAGATGGTTCTTATCAGAGATTTACGTGTTTATTACTTTTTAGCATGGCTATAGAAAACACATGTAGCATTTTCTGGGTTCAAGTTGTGCAGCGAAGTTGCATCAGCTGGTGTTTCATCATTAGCGGCTGATCCTGCAACTAGCTGACATTCAGTCATATACATTCAGGTGCACAGGATGGCTTTTGTTACTGAACAGTTTTTACCATTCTGCTGATAGCCTCATGCCAAAGCTCCACTACCCCGATGTCTTCCTTATGGATTGAAGCTTTTGGTACTGTTGGCTACAATTAAATATTCATAGAGACATTCATAAAGAGAGAAAGCCAGTTAGTGCCCTTGGCATTGCTAACTGTCACATCTCTGAAGGCCACATTAATGCTGAAAAGTACGTACAGGTTTTGGAGCAAAACATGCTGCCATCCAGGCAACATCTTTGTCAGAGACCTCCCTGCTTGTTTAATTCTTCATGTGTTCCAGCAGCATGGCTTCGTGTTTGGGTACTAGACTGGCTTTCCTGCAGTCGAGTCATGCCATTGAAAATGTGTGGTGCATCATGAAGCAAAAAATATTAGAACGGAGACCCAGAAGTCATATATCAAGCAAGGTCTTAAGTTCCAAAATGCTTACTGAATGTTGTTAAAAGAAAAGGTGATGTATCACAGTGGTTAACATCCCCTGTATCCCAAATTTTTAGGAACGTGTTGCAGGCATCAAATTCAGAATGAGGAATGTATAGTGACATTTTACACAAAGTCCAACTTTTTTTGGTATTTGTTTTTGCAGCAGTATCATTCGGATTCAGATGATTATTTAGTGCACAGTGTGGATCATTGAATAATAAAGATAAAAGAACAAAAGCCCAACATTAGTGAAGTACCCTTTCAGGCATCATAGAGTATCTTCAATTCTAATTATGTGTGTGTGTACATTAGGCCTGCGGGAGTCTGTGTACATCTGAACGTGTGAATCTGAATCAGACAAGTGTGCAAGTGTGCTTATACATCTCTCGAAACAAACCCACCGTGTGTTTCATGTTCCCTCTGTGGTCCAGTAATGAGTTTTTGCCGTTTTTCAGCCTCTTGGGGCCTTGTTCATATAAGCAATTAATTTTATCTTGTGTATTTATGTCAAGTCGAAAGTATTGTTATTCATCATCCTGAGTAAGGGGTAACTTCTTGTTCACTTGCTGTTTTAATCCATTACAAAGGGAAGCTGCTTTGAGGATGAAAGCAAGGAGAAGGGAAAGCTGTAAAGCATACAGTAGTAACACAAAGGGAAAAGGTGGACTTGAATTTCATCAGGTGCTTCAAACCCAGATATCACTACACCATGTTTTTTCTAACAGGGAAAGTAAGGGTAAATTGCTAGGAGTCAACTGTGTACAAGTCGTGTGCCCCGTACCCAACATTCAGGCAACTTTTCACTTGTTGAGACAGTGAAGCTGAGGGCTTTCCAAGGAAAGATGTGACTTGGCTTAGTGAATAAAGGCAGTAAATGTACAGCGTAGGTTACAGTGTGTCAGTTAATAAACAATACAGCTCCTCAAGGTCAAGAAGAGTCTCTTCTGTTATTTCTCAGCTGCTGGAAAGGTGACGTGATTAACCCTACAGTAGTCTGAGCAGGAAAGGCTAACATTAAGGTAACACTAATGCTAGTGTTGTACTTTAACCTGTACGCTGGTTCTGGTGCGATCATATCCCTTTGAGAAGCTTTGTGATCCAGCCTTGATCTGCAGTGTCTGTTTGGAGACGTGGTGAAAAATAAATCCACAATGATAATCCAGCACTGAAAGTCTTCTGCAGTTGAAAACAGTTGTTATTGTTAGCATGACCCTTCAAAATAAAATTTGCTGTGACTGCAGCTCAACCCCATGGTAGGCATCACATGATCATGTTACGTGATTATCAGCACAGCCCCAGTCATTGAACATTTTTTTTACATGTGGAAAGATAGACACACCATAGGAATGCACAGCTGAAACCAATTATTATTGAATATTAAATATGTCCTTGCCTTCATCATATTCATTCTGTGGGCGGAAATTTCTGAAGCATAATCCACTGTGTGCACTCCTCTGTCCACTATTCCTCAAAGGGAACAAGACACCAGTAGGGTCCAGAAAAATATAGATGACTTGAATTTTAATGGTAAAATTCCCATGGCAGAATAAAGGCGAGATATAAGCGTGGGTTTGTGTTGTGGTGGGATGAAATCCAGCTTAAAGCTTATAGAGTTCAGCTTCCATGAGCTCTCCTATTTCTTCTTTTGCTGTCCACTAACTTCTCTGGAGGAAACAGAACCGCAAGAACCTTACTGAAGCCCAAAAATTGCAAAGAATTGGCTTCTGTTTAAGTGTCCATGAGCAAGACTCCCTCCCAGCAGAAAAATATTTCTGTAGCTGATCCTAACATCCCTGCAGAGGCAAAATATTCTCCTCAAATCAACAAAAAGAGAGTATGAACAGACCAGTTATATAAAGGCCCTGTTCTGTATTGATGGTTTGTTTGCCTTATTGGATAACATTAAATATGACACTAATATATGCGGAATTAGCACTATATACAGGCTATTATGTATGCATGCTGCAATTTCCATAATTCCCTCTAACTGTCTACTGTTATGTTTGCTAATTAATTTACAGTGAATAAGTTTATTATCTGGGCCTCCGTGACCAAAGGGCCATTAATTTCTTGATTGAAGCAGGAAAACATGGCCCCAAGCTGCAACAAAGAAGGTACTTCAGCAAAGCTTGAACCATGGCCAATAATGGTTACACCTGTTATAGGACAAACCATGAAGACAGCTTCAGGCACAGTATCGACAATTCGTGGAAAGAAGAAAAAAAAAAAAAGAACTGCAGACTGGTCTATCTCTGTCTGTTTCTATTTTTCCATGAACAGCCAGTATCAAAGTTTTAACTCATAAGTTTTTATCTTAAACATAGCTTTTTAAGCATTTATCCATCCAGAGAGATCATGTTGAGAACCTCCACCTCCAATAGTAAGGTTATCCAGAATTTTTAGCCATATTAAACATTTTCATTGGTAAGAAAAACCTCCCACAAGCATTGAAAAGTCTCTTAATTCTTAAAAATAAACTACAATCCTCTTGCCAGAGGTGTATTTCATACATTATTTGTCCTCTTTAAACTATCAATTTAATAGATTTCAGTCCTTGACCTCTTAATATCAAAATCAAACTAATAACATACCAACAATTTGTCATCACTCCTTGGTGACTCACACAGACAAGCACAGTATCTGTTAGCGATGCACAGGGTTTTTCAAGTGCCTTCAGTGTAAACTCATCCACGGCTGAATGAGACGCCCTGGGCTGTCGAAGAGGAAGAAGAAAGTCCACACATGGACAAGGTAGGGTAAGGTAGTGTTACGTGTGTCAAGTGACATTTGTCATGTGATGTTTGTCTTGCAAGTCCCTTGAGTGACACGTGATTTTTGTCATGTGAAAGCAAGTTTCTTTAGTGACATAACGTGACATATATAATGTAATATAATTATTGAAACCCCAAACATGGTCTTATTCTAAACCCACCCAAACTGTGACTGTTTCACAGCGTTAACCACATATCAAGTAAGGCTTTCTGGCCGCATTGGATAAAGCCGCTAAAAGGTACCGTGTGTTTCAGTATAAGACCCCGAGGGGTCGTGACAAACTGTGGGTACATGACGAGGTAGGATGTGACAAGTTGAAATATTGCAATATTTTCATGAGTGGGCCATGGGATCAATCGCCATTGTGTTACCCCATTTACCTCATGAATAGTGACTTAGCAGACATTTACTTAAATTAATATCTTTGAGAACGCCAGTTTAATGGACTCTCAAGTGTATCAATAACTCCACTTGTAGTACAGTGATAAAACTGTGGCTTTAGTAAAAAAATCACTGTAGTAACCCAACAAAAGTGCCACTGTGACTCCAAATTTAAATTGGGGACCGTATCTGAATCAATGTAAACAATAGAAGAGTAGTCATCAATCACAGATTAATTGCATTTTGAAACAAACAAAAGTCTCATATAATTGTAGCAAATGTCCTGCACATTAAAATTCTCTTATAAGGTTTTAAATCTGTGCAATGATGATGTATTTAGCAATTATGAACATGTTTGACAGCATACTGGTAAGAAGCCAGATCATTCACCAATAGACTTGCGCATTCAAACACCTTCCGCTTAGCACATCATCAAATAGCATAAGTATTGATCGGGCCAGATTGTGTAGGAGCATTACTGGACTCAGTAATAAAAGGAATAAAGTGCACCCTCTAAGTCCAAGGACAAAATGAAGTGAAAAGAAGCAGTGATAGAATGTCTCTGATTGCACAAGATGGCATATTTAGCGAATAAAAAGTGAGATGGAAAAAAGATAAATCATGTTTTCCTCCTCCTTCTGACCTAGAGCTTTCCTATTTGAAGGAGTGTAAAGTGAAAAGCCATTGACACATTCTTTGAGCTCCTAAAAAAGATTGTTTTTATATTACTGGATAAAGAAATCCAACACTTAAAAGAAGCTCTAATCCCAAATGTGCACCCAGACCCAAATACACACAAACACCAACCAAACATGGACTGCGTCTCCTCTTCGGAGACAGATTTCAGTGCTTGTTCAATCTCAAAATAAGATGCATCAGACTACATGCAGAGTCTCACAGTGGCTTTTTGTTTTATTAGTGTACATACTTCCCTGACATTTACAAACCACAAAACCTGTGCTCCCCATATGGTTATTGTACTTTCAGCTTGCACAGTTGCCAGCACTGTGTGCTGGGATTATGGTTTGACAGGTAAGAACGGAAGGTATGATTGTGTCATGGGCTGTTATTGACTCTATGTGAAGCGACACACACTTGTCGTCTTATTCAGATGACGACATCTCCATGTAATTTGTTGCACATGGCATGATTTTGCTATACAAAAATTTATCAAAATAATTATAGTTCTTATACTGATTCAATAAAGAAATCCAACACTCTAATCCCAAATATGAACCCAGACCCAGATACACAGAAACACCAATCAAACAAGGACTTTGTGTCAAAATAAGATACATCAGGCTAAATGTAGGTTCTTACACCGCTTTTTGTTTTGTTAGTATACATCCCTCGCATTTACAAACCACAAACCCTGGCTCTCCATGTAGTTACTGTTTGCTCATCTTGCCCAGTTGAAACCACCATGTGCTGGAACAGAAGGTATGATTGTGTAATGGGCTGCAATTGACTCTGTGTGACCAGGTTGTTTTTTGTTTTGTAGTTTTTGTTGAAATATGATCATTTTAAAGTCTAAGTATGATATTGCTGTATTTTTTTTTATCTGGCACTGGTCTAGTGGGGCAGTGAAAGAGTTGGAGGTGTGCAGCCTGTTGCCTGCAGCTCTTCATCTAACGGCTCACTGTGGCTGCTCCTGATTGCATCATTACTCTCTGCAATAATTCAAACTGATCCTCTGTCAAAAAATACCAACAATACTTTGCAGATGCTTTTCTGATGAATGATAGTTGTAAGTGCAAAGCTTGCTGAAAAAGACATTGTTTTTCCTGTCACTAAAAGGCCTAAAGAAAGTTGTTTTTAAAGACATGAATCACAAGTAACTCTAATCAGACCCAAATACACAAACACTTACTAAACATGGACTGTGTCTCCTCATTGGAGAGACGCATTTCAGCACTTGTTCAATCTCAAAATGAGACACATCAGGCTACATGCAGAGTCTCACTGTTGCTTTTTGTTTTGTTAGTATACACACACTTCCCTGGCATTTACAAACCACAAACCCTTGCTCCCCATGTGGTTATTGTACGCTCAGCTTGCACAGTTGCCACCGCCGCGCGCTACAACACATCAACAGATGGAAGCATTCCAGTCTTGTTGAGTAAGTTGCTGCTTGTTACAGATACATCGAGCCGTGCGTTAGTTTTGTGTCTTTGACGAATCAGCTTGAAATCTTAAATGCACGGCGGTGACACCTTGCGAGCAGATGTGCACAGATTGTGAATGGAGAGGATTCTGGTGTAATTCTGCAATGCCACTCTTACATTTGGCTTGGAAAGATGTTCAAACGACGGGCCTAGATAATCATAGGAAGAGCGATGATGGCAATAACCATTACAGGGCTGCGTGATAGGCCCCATGGTGATACTTGTTTACAGTTATTAGTCAGCGCACCACCCCGTGCGGCATGACGCACATTAATAATGTGTGTATGCATGTCAGAGGAGAAGAGAGATGAAGTGTTATGGGTTAAATGTCTGCACCTGAATCTCATGTTTGGATTAGAATATCTGACTGTATATGTGCCAGTGTGATTGTGATTGTTTTCACATGTGTATGTATGCACCAATTTGTGAGTCTTTTCATAATGGCTTACTTGTGTATGTATGAATGCATCTATGTGTGTGAGTGTGTGTGTGTGTGTGTGTGTGTGCTAAAGTGTGTTTTTGCAGCTCTGTTTCTGCTCAGTATCCATCTGCAGCGAAGCCATCCATCAATCTGTCGACTCCCCAGCCCACCGTATCACCTTTCCTCTTCCCTCTTGCATTCCTCCCATCCTTCTCTTTTATCTCACACCTCACTCTCTCTCTCTCCCTCCCTTATCCTACTTCATCCCTGTCACCTACTCACAGTCCCATTTTAGGCATTACCATACCATGTTGCTGCTGTTGGACAAAAAACATTCATGTGCAGATTAAATTTAAACCTTACTTTAAACCTCAGTGTAGTTTTTACTCTCAATCCAGGAGAAAATTTATTCTGTTGCACCAAAACTTTAAACTCCAGTTTAAACTGCCATCCAGTATTAACTTTAATTATTTATTTAAAAAATATCAAGTCCCTCAAAGAGAGTTACGGGCTAAGTTTTATGATTCGTCTCTTCTTTCTTTCATTCCAGGTGATAATTCGGCCGACAAGTTGTACTTAAAGGAGGGAAAATTAGAGCTTGTCTGCTGAGTCATGCTAACTAGGCTAACTGACTTTTTGGCTAGCAAGCAAGGAATGCAAAGTTTAGTTAACTTTTTCACTTGATTACAAACAATATAATATTTCTGTCTCTTGTTTTTAAAGTTTTACATAGCAAGCAAACAGTATATTCCCTTTAAAAAAAATTTAGCTGGCTAGCAAACAATCATTAAGTAACTAAATCCCTTCACTAAACCTCAGTTTACTAAAGATTGTACAAGATTGTAAGTGTTGCACAATTACAAAGATTGTTTTTTAATTGTGCAATAATTTCATTTTAAATTAGCATGACTCATTTAGGCCTAGTGTTGTTCAAATCTGATAAGAAGTCCAGAGTCCAATGACTCTTGCTCTGCACAGGGAAAACTTTTAATTCAAGCAAGGAAAAGAAAATTCCAGAGTTACAGTTACAGGATTCCCCACACTTAACACATACACATATCAAGCCCTTTTCATCCGGCGAAGGCCATTTCCTCCACTCCTGGGGGCACCCACTGGAAGGAACTAGCTGAGGTCAGTGTAATTGTACCACCCTTGATCAATGCTCATTTGCTTCTATGGCTGCTGTCGCTCACTGACTCTCTCTCCCTGCACCATACCAAACTCCAGCCAGCCATGCATCATTCATAAGGAGAGTAAAGAGAAGCTCAGCAACTCTGGGGCCGTCTAACCTCTAGGCCAAGGCTGGCCCCCCAGTGCCCTTTGTGAGTTATGTTCTCTCCTGCCTGTCTGCAAACGTGACAAGGTGTTCATGTTGCTGGATGGAAGTGTCATCAGGGTGAACACACTTGACAGTAAATAGACAAGCATGGAGTGGCTCAAGTTGGAGGTGGTGGACTGTCTCATGTGACAAAGACAATGTGAATTTACTGTGTCTATTTCAACACTTGGTCTAATTATAAACACTGAAAATACGCTTCTTAACTCAGTTACTCAAGTAACCTGCAAGGTTGCGTGTACTATAAATGTCATCACATAGTTACAACCTGGTTAAGTCCATGTTGTAATCATTAGAAATGTAGTTAAAGGGTAAGCTCAAACAAAATACAATCAGCCTACACACGCCAGCTAAATTTGTAAATTTGTTGTCAACATGGAAGTATTTGTAAGCAGTGCATAGAGTTAAGCTGTAGTGGTGCTTGGTGAAACACTGTAGCACTATCCTTTAGCTTTAGTGCATACCTGTATAAATTAAGGATGTTACGACTAATTTCCCTGTCAATTAAACAAAAATTTAAATCTAGAAATTAAGCGCAATTTATCAATATTAATCAATAAGGTTAAACATGTCCTAAAATATTGTGCATATTAAGAGCCATTTGAAACAGCTAATCACATTCAATAACAACATTGTATTTGAAATGTGAGGCACTTTACGCTGTACATTATCAACATTGCACATTATCCTATAAAACATGACAACAACTCACTAAATGCTTTAAAAAAAAACCCTGTGCGGTTACGTATTGCTCTAATCAAGTGGTTATGAATCTTTTTTTGTCAACTGTCCCACTTTGCTGATTACAATATGCGAGCCATCCAGGTATTAGCATGGGGAAAGGGTGACTGCTGTTTGCCAAGGCTGCAGGCCCGGCCAGTGGAAAACAGCTGTGTAACATCTTAGAGGCAACAGTTAACTGGTATGGTACCTTAATAAAATAGTAATAAACTGTTTAACTGACTAGTATTTCTGGTGCTGACTGGTGAGGGTAGCAATTAGTTTAATCGCTTAATTGACTAATCGTGCACATCCCTAGTATATATCTCCGCAGATGTCTACAAATTTGTGTTTTTACATGCAATTCACTGTAGTCACAAACATGCGCTCCTCCACAACTCACAGTTTGGTGAGGCCACCTTTGCAGAAAGTACTTAAAATGAAACTACTCGCAACAAGGTTTAGTTTGTTCTAAGAAACCCTGCCGTAGCATTTCTGCTGAGCTTTTCATAAGTAGCATTTTGCAGCCTTTGAGTGACATAAACCAAATGCCACTGAGTCATTTGTGCCAGCAACATTTTTTAAGGTTTATTGTGAATGTTTATAAAATCTGCCTCTCTCTCTCTTTTTTTAAAAAAGTTATTGAAATGTAAACAATTAATTTCTTTACCTTCCTGCCTTCAGGTCAGCCAGTGACTCATAAAGTGTTATACATACATTTGGATAGAAGAAACACACTCATCAGCACCGGAAAGAAGCTAGCACAGCAAATTCTGAAAACATTTCATGAAATGGAAGTCTACTGTACAGTCACTCTTGTAACTTGAATGCAAGGAATACATGACTTTTATTTAAAGCAGAGCTTTGACAGCCATATTCCGCCTCGGGGTGATGTTGTACATTTTGATGTTGGGGAGGGAAAAGTACAAAGACAGTAAGAAGTGTGTTTATGTTTGGATAAGCAGTTCTTTCTGCTGCATTACAAGTAGCTTACTTTTAGTCAAACCAGGTAGGAAATATCTCATGTTTTTTTTACTGTCTGTTGACAGCATATTACAGGTAGATGGAAAATTCTGATAACTGGTTTATTCATGGAAGCAGGTAGATACAAGCACAGAATATCAAAGGTTAACGTCAGTTTAACCCAAATATGGCTGTAACTAGTTTATAGTCCTAACAGCACTGCAATTTGCATGTGTACTGTTTAATGCAAATACTTTCAACAAAAATGCACAGGCTGTGCTCTTTACTGCTGTGATTCCCAGCACTTCTGATCTGCATACAAATTTGCACAACATAAAGCACTGAATTTAGAAAAAATTAGTGTAACCCAAAATGGAAGGAAATAAGATTCATTCCACACCTCATGCATCAAGAAAACAAATCCTCTCCCTTTGATCTGTGCATCCCAAGGCCATGAAAGTCAAGGTTGCAAATTAATATCTCATTAGCCATCGCACCACTACACAGGAAATCACAATCTTGCCCATGTTCCTCCTTTTTTCTTTCTTTCACACCTCACCCACAAGACCAACACATAAAAGTGCAGGCAGGCAGGGAGATGGGTAATCAGGGAGGCATTATGTAAATAACTTCCTCTGCTGCTGTGCGGGAGCCACGTGTATTTAAACTTTCCTGCTGTTCCCTCGTTTCGGCCTCCGCTGGTTCCCGTTCATTAGTTAGGCAAGCCTGGCAAATGAGGTGATGCGGGAAGACGGCGTGGCTTCTGCAACATCAGTTGACGTTTTTTTTTAATGTGGCTTTTCTACGGTCAGGATAACAAGGCATGGCTGTGAGGCGCAGTGTGACCACATCTTTTATGGCTGCGGTGCTTCCCCCGGCCCAGCAGATGCAGAGCTGGTATGAAAGGTGGTGACAGTTTGTTTGTGTGTGGGTGGGTGTATGTGTTTGCATCTGCCAGGCAAAAAAAGGGGGAAGAAATCATGAAAGAAAAAGCATTCCCATAAAGATAGCGCACAAAACAATAAAGTTGCTATGTGCACAAAGGCCTTGTGGCTCCAACTGCACCTCCCACTCTTCCCTGTGTCTCCCCCTTGTCTCCTCCATCACCTCATCTCTTCTTTGATCACTGCCCTTTCTTTTTACAGGCCTCACTCCTTCCTACACACAAACACTGTCTATGTATGTGTGTGTGTGTTTTCTCCTCCTTTCTTTCTTTCCTTCCCTCCCTGGGTATCACCTAGACTTTGATCTGCATCACAGACTTCCACATCCGCTTCACCCTTTCTTGTTCCTCCTTTGCTGCTGCTCTGTCTTCCTCTCCCATGCATCTTATGAACCTATACCTTTGTTCCTCTGGGCTTCTTACATTGCTTATGTTTCCTCACATATTTACTTTAGCCAACAAAGATCACCAGGTATTTTCCTGCTCATTATATCCTCAAAAAACAGACTTAAAACCCAATTGGGATTTAAAATAATTCTCACATGGTCCCTGTCACCAGAAAAGTCGGATCAGTCTTGCATTAACAACACTATCAAATGCCAGTGACTTTTTCCAAGTCTTTGATCTGAGGTAAACAATTACTGGACAAACAGGACAGCAAGAAGGCATGTATCTGGCACTCGTTCAGCATGACTTTCCTCCGGCAGTGGTTAATTGAAGACTTGAAAGAGATAAAGATTTAAGAGGGAGCGGGAGAGAAGGACAATGATGAATGGCAAGAGTATCATAGGGCCCTGTATCTTCCATCAGTCCTTTTGCCTCCCCATCTCATTCGAAGAAGGTAGTAGCCATGGCAACAAGGACAAAGAAGGGCAGAGTGAGAAGTAAGTATAAAAGAGTGCGCAGGAGAGGAAAGGCAGTGGAAGAGGCAGAGTGAAGATAGAGAAAGGGGGACAAAGACAGAGAGACAGAAGTCGAAGAGGGAAGGCATGAACAAGCAGAGGCAGGACGCAGACAGGTCATCTCCTCTGAGGTGTGACCCCGAGCCAACAGCAGGTCCTTCCTGCTGCGTAGAGATGTGAGGACAGTGACATTTACAGGCATCACGTCTCAAGGGAAGCAATTTCACAGACAACGTGCGCTGCTGCAAGAACTTCCATTTAGCAAATTTGGCCCTCTGAGATCATAAAACCTCAGGGCTATTTACTACCTTCCCAGCCTTTGTTTTTCTGTAGGTTTCATTCTGTGTTTGTCACCATGACCTGTCCTTGTTAGGATAGGTCAGTTCTTTCTTTCTGTGTTTGCTGCACAGTCTTACAAAGTTCCTTATACATGCTGTATCAAATGCTGTGATTGTAGATCCTTTAGCATCTCACTCTTCCTGCACATGCACCACCAGAGTCCAGTCCTTCGAGCAACACAGTTGTAATTCTGCCAACTGTTTGTGTGCATGGCGGTCCCAGTGGGATTGTTTTCTCCCAGTGTTTTCCCCATAGGCACAACCTTGGGAGGTACAAAGCCTACAACACACACAAACACACTCAAGTTGGTTCTGACAGTGGCAGCCCACAGCCAAACACTACAGAGTATTAAACACTGCCTAGACAATCCAGCAACATTCAGAAAATAATGTAATCCAAGCCGTATGGCAGCTTGCTAGCACTGGATTTGTCAGGAGCAAACTTGTGGTACTTCCGTTGCTGGTTCAGCTCTACTCACAGTGTGTCTACTGACATTCTGACAGGTCACACTTTATGTTTGTACAGCTGTAAACATGCTTTTTCTTTACCTAGAAGAACATTGAATGTATAAATAAATACTCGATCTTGTGGTAGCAACAAAATGCATCATATCCCAGTGCTTTAGTCAAGACCACTTCAACCAAGACCAAAGTCTTGACCAAAACCAAAGTGTATCAAGACTGAGACTGAGACCAAGACTTTGAGGGGTTGAGACCAAGTCAAGACCAAGGAAGTTATGTAACATAACTACATATACATAAGATACATAGCTTTATGTGGCTGGTCTCGTCAATTTTTTATTTATTACAAACAAAACAACACTTGGATGAAACGTGCGTAGGAGAGGGACGAGTGGAAAAGGTTGCAAAAGAACTCCCACACACTGTCTAACATGCTATATAACATTTATTTGTGATGTTTCAGTTTGTGACCTTCTTCAAATATGATTAAGTTTGACAGTGTGCAGGAGTTCTTTTGATTTTTTTTTTTTTTTTTTATCAGAAGCAAAAAACATAACTTAGCTGGCTTAGCTTGCTACTGTCACTTACACTTAGCTTAGTCTACCTTCCTTTCTTTGCTGCTTGGTCCCAACTGTCTCAGTAAATGTTAGACTGCAGAATTTACATACTGATTAATTTTCTTCTGGAAAATTATATCTGACCACAAGACCAGTCTGACCCGGGGAGAAAAAGGTATGTGTATTTCTGCCAGAACTGGTTGGATATACCCACTGGACAGCCTGTGCATAATTTTGTGCACAAGTTATCAAACTTCAAAAACTCTTTCTGGTTCTGTTTGCTGCACCCGCAGTAGTGTTAACAGGGTAGAGAAGGGAGGATGAGAGGAGGAGATGGAGATGAGGCGAAAGGGGAGAGGGCGATGGAGCACGCCTCGCGGCCAGACTAGTTCGGCTCACACCATCTCTCTCCACCACATCAAACTCCTCTCCCCAGCTCCCACCCTCTGGCTCCTTTTTACAGGAGGATCAGTCAGCGGAGCTGCATAATAATGATGATGATATTAATGAATTATAAAATACAACATAATTTCAAGGTGTTTCAGTGTAAAACATAACCAGTTACTTATCTGCATGACATGAATGGTTCATTTATTGTATTATTTTTTGCAGGCGCGAATGTAAAATAAACTATTTACACATGATGGTGCTTTGGAGACATCCTGCTGTCTCCATATATTGAGCGCTCTGGTGCTTTCTCTTCTCAAACCAGGAGATCTGTCTCCTCACTTTAAAAATCTCCTCGCTTTGTTTCCTCATCGAAAGTCCGCCGTCATGCTGCCACCTGCCAGTTAGAAGCACCTGCTTCTTAAAGGTGATGAGAGCTGCCTCTCTGATTGGTTTGTTGCAGCCATGAATTAATCAGGGGACTCAGCCCCCCCCCCACCCCCCCCCGAGTTTGTCTGAGACAGAAACAAGACCAAGAAAAAATGCACTTGATTATGAAACAAGAAAAAAGTGGTCAAAGACCAAGCCCGGTCTTTAGTACTGTAAGACTATCATATCCTTCATAAGTAGTCAGAAGTAGATGAGATAGCAGGCTGATATTTTGCCCTAAAGACAATAAGATGGGCAGATACATACAAACCCTGATCTCACAGTTTTTCTTATTTTGTTTTAATATGGCTCCCAGCTGTTAATAGATGCACACACTGGTTGTTGCAAGATTTTTTTAAGATTTCAGTTCAAGGATAATTTCTTTTACCAGCAGTTCCTCAGCATGCTCCACTGAAAGTGATCAGTGGTTAACAGTTTACTCAGGTAGTGCTGAGTACCTCCCAGGCATATGCTGCTGTATGCAAACAGACAGTGTCATTTCTCAATCAGTACTCTCTCCAAACCTTTATTTAATCAAACTGAATAATTAGAAATAGTAAATATAATGAATACAAATCTCTGTCCATATAGTTTTAAGCTTTGACCAAATGCATCAGTACACTTCAATTTGAATACAAATATAAGAAATATAAAAATGCACTATATTTATTTTGATCTTTCTGAAGTCAACATTTTAAAATGATGTTTATATGTGTGCTTTATTAAATCATTCTTGTTCTTGGTCTAAATTACTTTGGCCAACATTATGCAGCTCCAAAATTCATAAACAACTCCACACGGCAGTGAAATTCTGTATTTTTCCAGAAAAATTCAGCCGCCAAAATCATTGTCCCACTAATTGGTCAACAAATGTGTGCTGTAAGAGGCAATTATCTCTAACTGACTTGGAGGTAATTAACACATTGTTTCTCTCTGTGTGACTGTCTTATTTTGGGGCTGCATCCAAACACACTGTGTTGACATACTGGAAACGGGTTTATGACAAAATTTGGATATGGGTCCTCACCAAACAGCTGCCCTGAGACAATGAAAGTCCTATAGAGTAAATCTGGTTGGACACACTGAGACTTAGAGCAGGATGCATGTGCACCAAATCTATCTGTGCATAACATGTGATGTGAACATTCAATATAATTCAAGATTAATTTCAACTCCACATCAAGTGAATAAATGTGAAATGGGCAGTGTGGCCAAAATAAAAACCTTGACGTTCCTACTCACCTCTCAACTCTTCATCCCATCTGAAGTCTCAAACATGACCTATGCCCCTGGTCCAATTCAGTACAAAATACAGTAATCATGCTTCCTGTTTCTGGTTAGTTTTAAAAGTTTAAAAGTATGGGGAAAACTCATGCAGGGTGAAGTGTGCAGGGTTAGATTTAACAAGCTATTGTCTCTCAGATCGGAGAGGGCAAATTTAAGGTGAACTCTCATTAGGAGGCGGGAGAACTACGTCTGGCTGACAACCTGCCATTGGAATACGCTGCTGTATCTTTTCCTGAGATTTTACTCTAATCTAAACTGTCTCTTTGACCGCCAAAAAAAAAAAAAAAACTGTACAGCACACTCCACCCCCCACGCACATGCAAAGTCTTTTCCTACTGATTGTGCACTTCTGAGCTCTTTTCACTTCAATTCAGCAAGCTAACTTGAAAATGCTGTTTTATCAACATTTGCTAGTAAATTGGTATCCTGTAACTTAGCTCACAAGATACTACAAAGGAGACTGAAAGTGACAATCAATGTGCACTGCTATAAACAGAGAAAAAAATATATTTTGATAATGCATGTTGTTTATTATATTTTTTAACTGTCATTGTTACCTGATGTTTCCAGATTCAGTGCTTGTTGTGTTATAGGGTTAAACCAAGAACTCTCCTTTCATTCAGTGCCTTCTGTCAAAGGTTGTTTAAGCAAAGCAAATTACCTCTAACTGCTTCAGCAAGAACACTATGTGGCTAAAGTAGAGGAATGGTTACTGAGCTTTCATTTACGAATGTATGGAAATAAATCCTGTGAGCTCGTTCAGGGTGTCAACTTGAGTCTGCCACTACACTCACAAGGCTTACTTTTCCCACTGCAGTATATATCCAACATAGGCTTCCCCTTTGATTATAACAGAGAGCTGTGGGTGCTCTGCCCACTCTCTTGCTGCTATACTGCTGCTGTTGCATTGGCTGTTCATAACAGGATTTCAAAAGCCCCTGCTCCACCCCATCATTGCCTGTAGGCTCTGAGTCTACCTTCCTTTACTTTGTAAGTTATAATAGTCACTCCCTTTTCCCTGCTGTGCTGAGCTTGGTGCTTTATTTCTGGGAATGACGAGGTCAAGAGCATTGATGCCAAATATCTGTACATTAATATAATCATCCCATGTGAGCTGGCTCACTGATCTGTATGAATGTTCAAGAGGTACTGCACAAACATTTTTTTGCCGTAAAACAAATCATGGTACTGTGTACTATGATGAAACACATCAATGCTGGTTTTAATATTGCCATTTCTTAATAAATTCATAAGAATCCACATTTCATGGTTTGAAAATGGTTCAAAAAGCAGCCTACTTTTTTAACTAATCCTGAGCCTTGCAAATTTAATGCTACGGTAGAGCCAACCATTTGGGACTACTCTACATCATGAAAATGTATATTAACAAAGAATGTTAACACCTTCTAATCAGAATTTGGCAGCCTACCATCCCCTGTCCCAGGACTTGAATCTGTAAAACTGTTGCTCATGTGTTTAAACTCATCATTCACAGGGTTTAGACTGTTTTTTTTGATGGCTGTAGAAGCTCCACTGGACTGCGTTCTTTCCCTTGATGATGAGTGCATGATAAACAGGGCTATGGTTATGTACTGACACTCTTCTCAGACACACAGAGACCCCCAAGAGCCTCTCAGCCTCTCTGAGCCGCTAGCGTTAGCTTGGCTAGCTACAACACAGAAACATTTTCAAAAAGGACCACAAATGTGCTTCTAGTGACTGCCAAAGCTCCAGTGGGCTCATTACTTAGCCTTAACCTCTTGCCACTTTTTGGCATTTTTTAAAAATGATGCAGTGCTTAGAGTTAGGTTCAGACCTGGGGTTTGCAGTTACACCAACTCAAAATGTTTATATTTGTCATCCTGGGAATGAGACTCAACATTCAACTATGACAAATCCTACTGATTCTACCTATAAACAGAATATTGCATAAGTCTGACTGTGCAGACAGTAAAACTGTATGTCAAAATGTAACATTCTCTCTGCTTTTAGTAGACCTGAGATCTAGACTAGAAACCATTCACTTTATAACAGAGGAACTGAGTGCACAGCAGTACAGCACAGTCTGATTTGCTTGCGTTTTGTCCTCTACCTTTATGTGCTTCCTCCCTCTCACTTTGTCCCTCCAGCTCTCCCTCCTTTTTCTCCCCCTATAAAACGGTTTGATTGACCCAACCCAGGAGTTCACAAACATGCCCGTGAAACTGGCCATCTGTTCCAGGCAGCAGCCTGTGAGAAAAATAAATAAATAAACTCTAGTGTGCATGTGTGTGTGTGTGTGTGTGTGTGTGTGTGTGTGTGTGTGTGTGTGCATGTGTGCATGTTTGTGCTGGTGAGTGTGTGACAGAGGAGGAGGGGGAAGCGATAGCCTTTGCACCTCATGCATGCATGTGAACATGTTTAAAATGCAGCAAACATAATGTGGTTTGCTCTCTAAGAAATTGGTTTGGTTGAAGTCATACTTCAGGGCGTGGGCCTGTTTTCAATCACAATTCCTTGTGTCTAGAACTTCAGACGCTATAAATCAATCCATGAATAAACTGTCAAAATAAACCCTGTCAAATAAATGCGAATTATATAAATAGCATGCATTAATAACAACAAAACAGCAAAGTTCAATCTATATGAGTCCTTTCTCACATCATTCACCTGCGAGGCTCAGTGGTTGACAGGTTCCATCTAGCTGCCACTTTCCTGAACCTTTGTGACCCAGAAAGCCCAAATACATGTAGGTCTGGCAGCAGAGAGCACAGGAAGCAGATTATGACAAGTGGAGTCCGTGATGAGGCACCCACAGCCACACACACAGCGACAGGTTGCACCAGTACATGCCCAGGCAGGCAGTGCAGGATGATGCTTGAAGGGCCTGTCAGCCACTTGCTTGCCAGTTCACTCCTGCCCTCCCGCCTCCCCAGGTCTTAATCCTCTCCTCCTCATTTTGATGTAGCAGGACTTTGGGCTCTTCCTATAATTGGACCGCACTGGCTGTGGGCAAGGTGTGTGTGTCCACGCAGAACTGTGTGTGTATGTGTGTGGATCCAAGTACTATCCTGTGTGTGGGTGCCTGTGGGCACACATTCAAAGACGACCTTGCGAGGTTACAAGCCACTGCAAGAAGCATTAAAACATTGTATTCAACTGTATTTTGCATTTGTTATTTTTTATGTTGAATGTTTTTGATTATTTTAATATAGATAAAGATCTTTTAATATTCTATTTCACCTTATTATTAAAATTATGGCAACTGTGCATTGCAATTTGTGTAATGTCTGTTGCGGCATACAAGTATATAAAAATTAATATGTTTGGCCTTTTTCACAGTAGACGCTTACCAACCACAACAGCATGGTTGGCATTGTTTTCACCAGCGGTTTGGACTACTTTGCCAAGTGTCTGTTTGTCTGTCTGATGACAGACTTTGCCAAGGGAACAACAATCACAAATATTTATAGGTGTGTAGTTGAGACCAAAATGAAAACTCTGAATGATTTCAAAGATGGGTGTGGTCCAAGTGAAGGCGTCAGAGGTAATCTCAGATCACAATATCCCAGGCTCAGTCATGCCTGACCACTCTAAGACATTAGGCAAAACAAGACATCTTACAATTGGGAAATACCAGCTGTGACACCTGTCAACATGTTGACAGTCAGACATAACCACCTGCCAATAAAGGGAAAATTGCCTCTGTGGTAGTTCCTGCTTGGAACATAGACATCGTGATGGCATGGATGTACTATTTCTAACTGGATACCTGATGCAAAGATGACGACCACTCTGGGTTTACTTCCACGTTATGAGACCCACTGCATATGTGCCACTGTCCCATACACTTTATATTATGACATCACAGATTTTAAAACCATGTTTTTTGGCTTTAGGAAAGTTTTACAAATACAGTATAAAACCTCCATGGACCAAAAATCCATAATAGAGAGAGTCCAAATTGACCTTGTTCCCAGTCTGAGATGTCCTGTCAACAGTTTTACAGGCGTCTCTTTTATATTGGTGGCTTATGGAGAAAATGCTTTTGGGCCCAGAGGAGATTTTTCATGGCCACTGGGGAAAATTGCATGCAAGACTGAACATCAGTGCCCTATATAGGTTCTATTATATCTCTATGGTTGACGGACATCATGGCCGGTGTGATCCCATCATAAGATGAATGTCTACTTTGACATAGTAGGAAGACCCCAACGACATGATGGCTCTAGTTCAAGTGTCCCAGCAGGCCATGGGAGTGTGACAGTGAGACAGAGTGCAGTGGTGGAAAAAAAGTGGAAAAAAGCATAAAGCATCTGCACTTCTTTTTAAGATTAGCTATGTAAATTAATGTTGATGTAGTTAACCTATATTTTAAACAGACTTTTGAATAAAGCGTTGTATTCAAATAAAGCAGTGATTCCCAGTCCACAGTCCACTGGCAGGCCACGAAGGCCTTGCAGGTGGGGCTTGAGAGGTCAGGAAGAATAAATAAATAAAATGTTTCAGTTTTATTGGTTTTAAATTAATATAAAGTATTTATGAGACATTTTTAAAAGGTAATCAGAACAAATAAAACTAAGCCATGGATTTTAAAGTACACGTCATTCTTAATTTTTCTGACCTAGATTAACAGATGTTACATCATATTCGGTGATTCATCACATTAACACCATAAAGTATCTTAAATCTTTTTATTGGTAGAATTAGTCTCATATGTTGATCAGAGTTGTGACTAAAGGTTTGGGTGGGCCGCAGAAGTTTTAGATTTTAAATTGGACCATGGCGTTCTTAAGCTTGGGAATGGCTGAGATAAAGCACTGAAGTCATGCTTTCATGCTTTGTGTTAATGCTTGGCAACCATCTGACTAGCAACAACCAATCAAATTAAAGGGGCTCTGTGGAGTTTTCCTGCAAACAAACAAAAGTCATGTTTACATTCAGTGTTACTCACTAATTCTTTGTATCCTTAAGGGCTAACAAACATGTTGAGTTTATTTTACTTTCTCATGAAACTTTTGCAACATTGCTTGCATCTATGTTTACCTGCTTTAGTTGGTTTCCCACTCCATCGCACTACCATAGGTCAGAAGCTTCCCACGATACCTGCACAGTGCAGCCATTATAACCTGACAGGTCTCAAATTACTCTGCTGATACAGTTTCCCAATGGTATTTGCTGATGCAGCTTCTTCCACCTTCCATACATGTCTTTATTAACTAAATTTCTAATATTATTCTTTGTTCACAACTGTTTGTTAAGGAAGGATTAGTTGTCCCTGCAGAATCCTCATGCTGCCTTTGAGAGCCCTGCCAGCAACTCTAACTCTATAACCACTTGCTATAGGTGGTAATTTCCTTCACATACAGAAAGTGTCTGTTGTCTGTCTGTTTAGCGTATTCTAACCACAGTTCCATCGTGTTAAATTTGCCAATGAACAAACTTGTTCCCTTGTTCTCTGAATTGATGAGCTCACTCGAGCAGCGCTGCCTCTGATGCGTGTCTGCGTCGCCCCATTGTCTCGTATCTGTGTTTGTGCGTCGTTCAAGGTCTGTTTATGTCTGTGTGCCAGAGCATAGTTACCTGAATGATTTGGCTTGGGAACAAAGCTGAACTTCTTCGCAGTGGCCCTCTGTGGGGACAAACATGTCAAGGTGCTAGAATTTTTTAAATCACAATTCAAACCACATTAAAGACATGGGTGTCTGTCAACACTCTGAAATGTTTGTACTTGCCTGTTGAGCCACTTGAAGCAACAAAGCATAATACTGGATGACACAGCTCAACGGAAAAGACTTACTAGAAATACAGCATTGAGCGGTGCTCTGCTAGAAATGCAAAATGCAGTCGTGACTCTGTCGCCACCGTCATGACCCTGTGTTGGTTTGGAGAAATTGTTCCATAGAGTTAGTCTTGTGGTAAAAGAAGCTTTGACTTTAAACATTTGAGGCATTTACGTGACACTTTTTAAAACATTAGGATTAACTAGGACTGGAATTTTCCCAGTTGGCCTGTTGGCTTTTGGAATTGTCAATTTTATGAGGCCACAAAGGCCAAAAGCCAGAACAGGAAAACTGTAAAATAAAACAGTTCATGAAAATAAAGACTTTAAATTCAAGTGTTAAGGATGATTTCATTTTTATTCATTTTCTTCCTAATTTGTTTAGTACAGGGACACTGGAGGTCAGTCAGAGGTCGGTCTATGTAATGATGTAAAACTAAATAGTGTGCAATAAATAATTAGTTAGTATCTGAAAATAACGAGAAGCTTCCTCAAAACAATCATTTAATAATAATGAAAAAGTTTCTCATTACTTTGAGACATTATGCCTTTATTTTTAGATACTAAAACATTATTTTAAGATAAAAAGCCATTATTTTGAGATACTAACTTGTTATTTTGAGAGAATAGGCCATTACTCTGAGAAAACTTTCCTATTACATTAACAATAAACAACAACAACAATAAACATTCATATGTGAATCCAGCTGTTTGTCACTGTAACAGAGACTCCAGTCTGCAGTGTAACCACAGAATTGTAGGCAACATCAGGCTTCATTAGCAAAGAAAGTTTATATCGTGTTGATACTTTTGTCTATGTTGCACACTCCCTGTCTTGTGCTCGTCCTGAGCGCTCTGTCTCTGCTGGGAGTCGTCACACACAAGTTTTGGTTTTCCAACAGTTTATAACAGGTGTGAAATCTAATCCACAATGGTTGTGTGCACAGCATTTCACTAGATGTTGCCCAAGCAGAATCTCAACAAAGGACAGTGATGTCTGAAAAACGTATTGACAGGAGAAAGGCAGAAAAGAAAATGCTAAAATCAGACAGTGTGAATGAGGCATCAAGGCCACTGTGACCTTGGGGAGTATAATTTTTTGAGGGGCATACGGCACAGCTGCCCTGCAATAAACTATGAACAATTGAGAATAAACTGCAAACAAACACTCCAATGCTACTCTTACAAAATATGTAAACCAAATATAGTGGAATCAACTGTTGTGACAGCCTCTCAGAGATAGATAACCAAGCGCCTTGATGGACAAGAATACTCTGTCAATCTGACACACATCTGTGGTTTTGTCACCACAGAGACGCATGCTCAGACAGATACAGTCACACACGCCGACACTCACTGGTTCACACCCTTTAGTAGTCTCCCAGAGGCGCAGTCAGTCAGTCAGTGTCAATCTGCAAGTGTCACTCAAAACGTGCAAGGAAACTCAAGTCAGCTGCTTGCATTCCTCAGATGTTGTTGCTCTCTCAAAGCTCATAATGACACATTTAAGAGGAAAGCCTTGCTGTGAAGTCTTATCAGATTCTTCATAAATGGAGATGACAAGTAGAGCTGGTTTGATATATTAGGCAGCTGAAACATTCTGAGCAATGGACCTTTACTTAAACTGATACCATCTAGTGAAAATAAATAAGGTTTGAATGTGGTTTATTATAAGTCAGATGTTATTTTTGCAGATTTGGCCATTATTACAATTCATAACAATCAGATTGCAACAGAGTAAATTAAGTGCTGGGATCTGGTTTCATGGCAGTGTAGCTAAAAAGAAATCTGACAGAACACACGACACTCGCAGACAGACAAACTCCCAGGTTAGTCACAACTTAGAAATGAAAACTGAGGCAAAAAGAAAAGCTGTTACTCAGTTTATCTATTATAAACATCCATCACAGTTTACAGATGTTTTTTTTAACATGTTTATTTTGAACATGTCAAAAAACTAAAAGTAAGTAAGCAAACAGGAAACTCTCAATAAGTAATTCATGTCGAAAAGGAATAGGAAGAAGTGAAAACTTATCAAGTCATATCCCCATCAGTTAACCTAAATCTAAATATATTCCAGCTTTTTGCCCCAGGTTTCCTTCATGACTCAATCAGATCTAGCAAAATTAAACTTTAATGATAGAGCATGAGCAAATAATTAAAATCAAACAAATAAAATGGCAAATCAAAATCAACCTACACATCTTGTCCTGTCTTATTTGTTGACTTTCTCTGATCTGAAAGAGCTTTTGGATGATGCTGGGTAACAACTTATGTTTTTCCTTATACATAATTTGACCAAGTCTTTAAATTTAGTGCTTTTACTTTGATAAAGAGTGTGTTGGTTCGTTCTCTGTTTACTTTGGCCTACAATACTTGCTGTAGTTGACCTGTGAGGGACCAAGAATTTGGGCACACCAGCTTCTGGTTTTCCTTTCAAATAAAGCAGTTCCATAATTTGCCTAAACTGCTGGCTTGCGTACAGCCTGCCATAACGGGCATACAGTATGGCACTGCAATGTGGAAGGTACTACATGTAAATAAGCCAAGTGGTACACTTGAATATGTGTCTGTCAATGTGAACTGAACCCTGACGTGTTGCTAGTAAGACTGATATCCAAACCAAATACAGAGCAAATGCAAATGGCACCAAGGTTGACAGTTTTTTCAACAAAATTGGGCTGCAGGTTAATTTTTTAAAATTTAATATATATATACATATGTATATTTTTAACCAGTGTTTGGATAGACCTAGTTTGCATGCAAATAAAATCTGCAAATCCATATTCTAAAATCCATATTTTAATTGAAATAATTAATTTTTTTCTTCAAATTCTATCAAACTGAATAGCACAGAATAGCACATATGCACCTGGGCATGGGACACTTCATACACACACAGAGAGGAAAAGAAGTCAGATCTATTTTATTTATGATGATATACTATATTTAATATAGTATATATGATGTAGTATTATATATACTATATACAATACTATATATAATAATACAATGTCAAAAGAACTGTAGGGAAAACAGCTTTTAATATGGGCACACTAAACATTTATGGTGTTTATTATAATATATTTGGTAATGATTGCTAGTCTGTTGGACTTTCAAAGCATTATATGATTTGGTAGGAGCATATTTTGAGTTCTGGTATTGGTTTTATAATTTCCATTTGGCTGGTTTTGTCACACAGACCTGGCAACTCTGAAAGGCACTGAGACATAGACAGATGAAGACAGATGTTTCTGTCTGACAGCCATGAGTTCTTAATGCTTTGAAACCCCAACATAGCAAAAAGAAATACGATTAAATCTGGAGTTTGTACTAATGGTTACACAGAAGTTCTTGTGCAGCAGAGATGATAAAACATAGCAAAAAAAACAAAGATGTTCATCATGTTACACTAAAATTACAGTGAGGGAAAATTGATGTTTTTTGTGATGGCAGGTTCCCAAAACTTTCCACTGTGTGAGCGTGTTTATAGTCTTTGATTTACATGAAATTATGCCATATGAACAGAAAGAAACCAACTACCATGAAAAAGTAAACTTTCTCACTCCCTGAACTTTCATGTAGATGCAGCCATGCCCATAACATATTTCTCTGGAAAAAAATCTAAGAGCAGCTGCTTCCAACAGATGTGAAGGCAACATTTTCTGCTCTGTGAAATTCATAAAGTTTGCATTAATTTTCCCTTTGCGGGCTCTTTATGAATAACCATGAGTGACTGACCGCCTGGCACAAGGTGTTACCCCGTCATTCTGCACACAGCTGATGGTAGCGATTTTGCTCTTATGTGAAGATGACTGAGTGATGTGAAATGTCTAAGTGTTTCATGCTCTCATCTCCATACCTCTCATGCATGTCGCAGGTGATTGCCTGCCTCACTCTTCCCTCTCTCCCTGTCTCTTGTTCCGTCTCTCTCCATCTTTATGTCTTGTTGTCAGCAGTAACCTCTCCAGGGAGATGTATTGCTTTAGGCAGTACAAGAGACTATGTATTATACTCTCTATCTCTTTCTTACTCTCCCTCCCACTATTTCTCCCACTCTGTGCCTGTCACTTTTTCTATTAATGGGAACAGTTGATACCAGACAAGACCTTAAAGTATAAGTTAGATTTAAGACAACTTGGGCTTTATTTTTGTAATTATGGTGATAATAAGACTGTGTTCAACTTTACTTAATTGCTAAGATGATTGGACATGGTGGCATTGCTACAATTAAGTCTGACAGGGCATGAAATGAGTGGTTGAACAATCTGAAAGGTTGTAAACAGGTTCAGACAGATGATCATTCTAACCACTTTATTTGAAAGTAAAACTTAAGTCTCTCCATCCAAAATAATTCCTTACTGCTCAGTGAAAATACAGTTAAAGTTAACCAAGTTGCAAAAATACTCATACGCAACAATAAGGTAGGGGTCCAAGCAGACTGTAGGCATTTAGTTGCTTGTAGGAAACAAACATTGACGAGAAGCATGCAACATACATGCATACATTGCCATATTATTGATAAGTAGGATTTCAGAACCCTTGATACCTTTTCCCAAGTTGAGACAATGACATCAGATGCGCAAAAGTAAAGCATTTTTGTCTGTTTAAACTTAAAACACTTACAACAATCAAAATGTTGGAGATCAAGTTAAAAAAAAATTCCACATCATTCAGCTGTTTTGGGCATATTGTCAGATAGAACTGTCATTAGCTACACTGATTGTGCTGAAATAATTTAAGCTCAGCAGGACACACAGGTGATAAATTTTGAGTTTCCCAAGTCTGGATTTTCAAATTTATACAAATATTTGTTGTAACAAGCCAAATCATCACCAGATTTCATGCATCGGCTGAGTCATGACACGATATTGTGCAAACGAGTATTTGTACGAATCCATGCAGAAAATTTCAGGATTTAAACTTTTAGCATTTTTGACAACACCTAGCAGCAGAATATCTCAAGACACCTCAGCAAAGCTCAGAGCTACCATTCAAAGATGTTTTGGCTTCAGTTTTGCACAGTGAGAGGAAGTGGAGATGTGTTGTCAATCCTTTATTCATGTCAATACTGATAATTTTATCTTTGTTGGTTTTCTCTTCTTAACTTGTTTATCATCACTGTTTCAGTGTCTTACTGCTTATCCCATCACATTTATTTTACGCAATGTGGCCAAAACCACAGTTGTAATAAATCTGAACTATCCTTTAAAATGTACGCCACAGGATTTTACCAGGTTAGATTAGCAGGTTAGATTTATTTGGGAATTTAAAACGTGTTGTTTGTTGACACCTGTTGCTGTGACTTTAGACCTCCTATCTGGTCCTCTGCAAACATCAATTCACATGTGCATCCGTACATTTCTGCAGACCCAGCACTAGCCTGAAACACTTGATAAATTAGTTTACACAGTATAGTCAGTGCCCCTTTGCTTGTGAGCCTGCTGCGTTAATAATAATATTCATCATGACACGCTCATCTTGGAATGCTCAACCCTTCAATCACTGTTCATTGAGCTCCAGTCAAGCTTTTGAATGAAAGAGCATCTAGTATCTTGAAATCCTCACTCCAAACAGCAAATGTTGCCAGCAGATAAAGACAAATTAACCTCGTAACAGTCCGTGCAGTACTCTCAGCTGCACTAGACAACAAAATGACATTCATCTCACATTTATCTTGCATTTAGACATTTAGCTGATGTTCTTATCCAGTTCAGAGTGAGAGCAGCAGTAGAATAACTCATCCGTTTATATGTCACTGTTGTGAGAAATTGTTCGATAGAAATAGAAGACATGAGCATAGGGAAAAGTTAAATAAGACCTAAAAGGAAAGAAAATAAATTTAGTAAGAAGAAACTGACAATATTGTCATGGATTCCCTATGGAGATTTTTCCACATCTTCTAAAAACAGCTGATATGACACAGTATTATACTATGAGTGTAATCATTCATGAAATTAGGATTTCAGCTACTAAACCAAACATTAAAATTTGTTGTCACACAAAAGTTCAAATTAAAGTTTATTTTATCATTAGTTTAAGTCAATTAATTGACTATCCACTTTATAAATATTAATATTTCTACTCATGCAAGGGTCGTTATCAGAGATAAAATTAAATCTCATGCCTGCCAAGTCACTCTTTGAGTGGCGACTAAATGAAATGTGCAAATGACTAGTTTTTCTGCTGTTTTACATCAGAGTCATGATGTCAAAATTATGGCAACACATCAGTCAAATTTTATCATTAGTTTTTTGGTTTTATGAATAAGCTTTTGATGTAAATCCAGTAGGCGACGAGCCTGTGTGACTGCTGACAAAGTGGTCTGTTACATCTACATAATTATAAGATGTCAGTCTGTTCTGGCCATGGGTCTTCAACAGGGGGTCACTGGAGTTACTGCAGGGGCGGCACCATTATTGTTTTATGAAAGTTCTTTCTTTTTCAAAACTTAAACTATGCCTGAAATTACACATTAACATCCAACATATTAGCAAAGATAAAGCACTCTATTGATGAAGACCCAAAACATTTAATTTACACAACAATGACTAAAGGAAGCTAACCTACTAAATCACCACGCATCCATGAGCTACGTATTATTGAAACATGTGCCAGGTAGCTGTATTATTATCTGAAGTGTAGCCTACAGTCACTATTGTGAGTGGTGGCTTCATAAGGTTTGTGAATCTATGATAATATTTAAATGTAAAGGGGGTTAATGCATACATATATATACACATATACACACATATATACAAATTGGTATAATGGTCTTTTGTTACATGTGAAGGACGGTGAGTTTAGGTGAGGACAGGGGTGGGGTTGACTTTGTTTGACATTTGTATGTTTTGTTTGTTTGATCCTCATGGATGATTGATGAACAGAAATACCAGGATGAGACAACCTGAGAACAGAAGCTTCTATGGGAAATTAGCCCTTTTCAGACTGTTAACCAGAAATGTTTCTGAACCACAAGTGTGAACAGCAAGTCAAACTGGTTTCCTGTAAACATGACGGCTGTTGTCCCAGATAGGTGTGGACAGCCGTCATCACTCTGGTAAACCTCTGAGCTCTCGCTCCATCCATCCTTCCGCCTCCCGTCACCCACGCCTTCCCCTGCTCTTTCACGTGGCTACTGTACTGCAGCGTGATGAGAGATTTACAGACTGATGCGGGTCAAGGAAGAAAATGCATCTGGGAAAGAGAAGGGGAGGGTGAGTCATGATGAAACTGTTGGTTGATAAAGATCTGGAACCAGGAAATATGCAGGTATGCACTGTAGCTACTCTGCTGTGATAAGACAAACAGTTTCAAAATATAAAACGAGGCAGACTAAGGTGAGATTGTGGATAGGAGAGGAGACAGAGGCAGAAATCGTGACTTTCAGTAGTATGGTAGCAATCAAATAATAACCAATAAAGATTACATTTATTTGGTGCACTGTTGACGAAAAAGATAGCATATTTTGCACGAATTCTGACTTAGTTTCAGTTACTGAGTATCTTATCATTTTGAGTTTTATTTTGTTATGCATTACCTATAACCTTTTTTTGTTACCAGGAAGACAGGGGCTGAGGGTGAGAATGAACATTCAGTGGAAATTCAAAGGAAAACAAATTTAATACCAAAGAGTCATGAACCATGGTGTAAACTGTAAACAACACAATCATGATAATGGTCTAAATGATCCAAAGATGCAAAAGTGATGATGAAGGCAAACAACTACCAAAGGACAGAGAATCAGAATCAGGTTTCTTTGCCCAGTAGGTTAACACATGTGAGGAATTTGTCTTGGTATTTTGGTGAATAACATTAAATACAATGAGGAGCAAAATGTAAGGAAAGATAATAATCAAGTCCTGCAAGTCGACAAGGATTAATAAAAAAAAAGATAAAATATGAAAAATATTACAAGATGTTATTTAAATGAAAGAGTTCAGGAATGCATTGCAGGAATGTGCAAAGTATAACCAGGGAATGTGCTAAAGCTCACAGTATAAGAATATTTGAAATGCAATAGTCATCCAGAATAGATGTGGTCCAAAAAAGGATGTGCATTAATGTAAAGCATTGACAGCATTTCTGATAGTAAGGAGATTTTCACACTGAAGTTTTATTAAGGAGATTTTCACTCTTACTACTTGATTCCACAGGGCACAGCATGTCTGCACCTCAGTGTTGATCCTTCCTCCACACGGCTGCATGTCCCATCAGAAATGTTTCAGAAGCAAAGCATTTTACCTCCCTGGTTATGTGTATTTGTTCAGATTTTGTTGATCTGGTCCTCTTTCCTTGACTTTTATGCTATTACTATATATTAGTAGTTAAAGTGTTTCTTTTTTTGTCTGTTATTATAATTGCAAGACTGCATGGACTGTTTTATTTTGAAAAGAACTGGATTCTGTATGTCATTTCTTTGTCTCACTTCCTGCCTGCTCAGTGTGCTCTATGCAACTTGACATGGCTTCCTTCAAAAATAGACTTGGCTTATTTGAAGCGGTGTAGAGCGGAGATCCATGATCACCTCTGGTGGATGTAAACAGTGAGAATATTCATATTGTTGCACCCATTTTTTTTCACTGGTCACTGTAGCCTATTTGTTGACCCCTTCAATGTCTTGTAAAAAAACACATATTGTACCTATGATAAGAGACTTTACGATTTACAATATAATTTTAGCAGCATGTTGCATTTAGGCTGAGATAAGTCTCTGATACAACATGTTCCATTTTGTTCATAAACAATTTGCGTCAGCTGCTCGTTGCCAGACCCTGTGCTCACACAGAAGCTGATAATGGCCCACTGTAGATTCTTTATCTTGGCCGTGAGTTGAGTCACAGTGAGTTTTTGTGGTGAGGTGTCCTTTGTTGTTGTGTTTACCTTCTCTCTGTTGTTGTCTTTGCTATGCCAGCCCCCTGGCATGTATACAAACTGCTGTGTTCTTGTTTTATCTGATACTGCCGAAGCCCAACTCTCTACCGCCTTCACTGTACTGTGCTCTCATGGCACATGTCCATTAACGTCAGGGGCTCCGAGGTTCAAGGTGAGGATATTCTGGGTGAAGTCCACCTCCGGTCCCTCCTGTGCCATAATGCATTGTATAATGTGGGTGGTTGACATATAAAAGTAAAGGACAGGAGCTATTTGTTTCTATGTAGGATAACTGGTGTTGTGCTTTATTTTACTTTGGCAAAAATAGAAACATTCTGTACTTTTTCAATCATAAATCCTTTAATCACATATATACCTCACACAATATCTTTGTGCACATGAAGTCTACTGTACTCCCCATTTGAAAAAAGCCCCACCCATCCACACAGCTTTGTCTTTCCTTTTCATGTCCGTGTGTTACAGATTGTGAAGATGTACAGCAGTGCAGAGTGCGTAACGTTAGATAGAATCAAACCTGTTTAGACATGCAGATGTCTCTGTTCTTAAATAGTCCCCTACTTGTGCAAAAGCATCTTAACAATGCTTCAGTGTTTCATGCTCTCTCCTGCTCCCTCATCGTTGTTATCTTCAAATGTCGGTTTGATTACATCCTGTGGGATCAACCTTTGTATCTGCCCTTTAACTGTGTCTTGTGATCATTGCCCTATTCACATCCATGCTATTTTCAGCATAGATATCTTACAGGGGTAGGAAATGCTGACGGGTTGATATTTTTGTTACATATAGGATATGCAATTTACATATTTAAAATTAGACATAGTTAAGAAATTATCAGCTGTCTTTCTCTGCATGTTCTTGAAGCTAGAATCCATTAAATGGTTTTTATTTGAATTATTTAGCAGTGGTAAACACAGATTTAGCTTTCTGTTCAGTCTCTGTCTGTTGAAACTGAAGTCATTACATCTAGTGACATAATAACCTCATGATGGTCTGGTGTGTAATAAAATCACTTCAGCAAATGGCAATAAATCAAAGATGTTATCTGGTTGGTTGATGACATTTCCCTTCAGCTAGCTAGATACTGTAACTGTTTACAAAACACAACATGAAACAACATCGGAAGTAAGACTATGGCTGCTGTGGTTAAAACATTTTAATTTCCTCTCACTGACACACAGCTTTTAAGTCCAATCCCTTCACTCACGTTACGTTAGATAATCACTCGCTGATCAACAAAAATGAAACAAGTTGGACATGCTTGTTTTTTAAATGAACATGTTGCACATTTACTGAATAGAAGCCTATTATACCAAAATTCTTGCTGCAGTGGCGTTTGAAACGCAGCAAACCGAAAAGGAAAATGAATCCGAGTGTCTTCTTTTGGTCGAACTTCAACATGGTAGCATATCTCTATTTGTATCCATCAGCAGGCTGAAGAAAGAAGACATTACTTAACATAGCACAGGGAATTATTCTGGGATCTCTCAGCTATTTTTTTTTTTTATTTCCAAGGGCTGTTATCAACACTTGCTAAAATGCTTCCATACAACTGGAAAAATGTACTGGTGGCAGACCCAATGAACACATAAGCTTGGCAGATTTGTAAAATTCCCTGGCTAACATTCATAAGTGTCAAAGTCAAAAGTGAATGGTCTCATGTTCAATCGAGCGCTTGACAGTGATTTTCTTTTTATTTGGTTGTCTTTAGGAAACTGAAACTTTTGTAACAACTTGATCATTGTTCCTGCTCTTTAAACTTTTCATTACGGCTCTCAGGTCAGCTCAGGTAAGGGACATTTTCCAACTCTTTTCCTTCAGTGACCTAAAATGTATTTCCACCCAGTTTTTCTTCTTTAGCAACTAACTGGGACTTTTCATGACTCAGGGTGGAAAAAATCCTGCCCTTGCATGCTGGGGTATTTTCTTTAGCGAGAGCATGAATTAGTGAGCATAATTACTCTTAAAATTGAGAGTAATAGCTGCATTCGGGGTGTAAGTACACACGGGACTTCAGCATGCACATACCTGAGAAACCTGAATCTCTTTTTCTTGCTCTTTACTCACTGTAATATATGCTTTCAACTTTGTGTTAGTGAACTAACTGTTTAGGCCAGATTAAACAGGTTTTTTGAGTCCATTTACGTTTCTATTTTAAACCCTTTGTGTACAATGCCCTTGGGAGGTTTGGGGCAAATTCAAATGCTCCTGTACCTGACCGTGTAATTATTTGGGTCTTATATAAGTAATGAATCTGCCTGGTATTTAAATTGCCCCTGTGGCAGCGTTCCAAAATGACTGTCGCCAAGCAAAACAAGTAAATTGTTTCTTGGAGTAACGCTTAATCCAAGAGATGCTGTGCAAGATCTCTATCTGTGCTTCTTATAAGAGAGGAGGCAGTCGGTCTGAAGTTGCACCTACAGCTCAATGAAAGTAAGGAATTACAGGAAAGCACGTGCAGGCTGTCTGACTGCGTAGTCATCAACATAATCCACTCTGACACACTCATATTCAACAACCACCTGTCATAAGGCGTTCGTTTAGATGTACACGCTATACATTTATGTGAAAACTACAGATGGATCATGCAGCATCTGACATGGTATTCATATATAGATCCAGTTCAGGATGACTTCTCAGGCTGTATTGATTGTTGTTTGATGTATTTAAAACAAGTAATTAATAACTGAATAGTAAAACTAGAATCAGAATCAGAACTAGAAGAGACCACTCGGTACAGTGAAGATTTCCACCAAACAACGCCTTTATAATTACCAAATTTTGATTGGTAACTGTAATTTAATTACATGTTTTTGATTACAATTATATTTATTTTGTTATTGTGTTTTATTTTATGTAACTAGTTACATGTAAGTAGTTATTCCGCAGCATTGCTAGTATCCTATTTGACATTTGTATGAAATTTTGTCATAATGAGTGTATCAAATATTGAGTTATGGCCAAAAACATGTCTTGTGAGTCCACAGTGACCTTGAACCACCAAAATCTAAGCAGTTCATCTTTGAATCCAAATGGACATTTGTGCCAAATTGGAAAAAATTCCCTCCGAGTGTTCTTGAGATATTACATTCAGGAGAGTGGGATGTACATGAGTTTCCAGTGACCTTTCACCTTTGACAAGCAAAATTGAATCAGCTCATTTTTTAAGTCCGAGTGGTCATTTGTTTGAGGAAATTCCCTCAAGGAGTTCTTGAGATATTGTGTTCACAAGAATGGGATGACCCAAAAACATGCGCTGTTGATGGCATAGAGCCATTAAGATTTTTTCAGAATTTTTCAAAAATTGTTCATTAGTATTTAAAATAAGCTGCAGACAACTTTCAGATCCGTTGATCATACACACATACATGCATACATGCAAGTGATCGCATTATCCCTGGAGATAATAAAGATTTGGGGACCTTAAAAGTCCACAGTGTAAGATTTATTGGGATTTATTGGCAGAGTGTGGAAGAAATAGAATATAAAATTCATAGCCTATGGATGATTTTTTACTGTATAATCACCAGACCATAAGAGGTTGCCATGTTGCACCACCATGTTTCTACAGTAGCCCAAAACAGACAAATAAACAAACACTGGCTCTAGATCCAGCCTTATGCATGTTATGCAAGTTTGCAGTCAGTGCAGGTTCTCCCACACACTTGGAACAGGAGAGAGGGACAAGGTGTTCGCAATGTGAAAAGCTCACCACTGTGCCACTACAGCCTACACACTGGTTCTTTGAAGCAAAACTATGAGCTAGTAAAAAATTGAGAAATCCTGCATATTAAGATAGTAGTTTGAAGCATTTTAGCTCTCTTTGCTGTCACTACCTAAAAAAGAACAAAACAAACAAAAGCATGGCAAAAGATGAAACACATGCATAGGAAGAGAGATACACATAACAATCACCAGCTAACATGCAGCTAGTGGCAGTTTCTCTAACGTTAGCAAACAGTGTCAATGAGGTTAACTACCTGTGTTGCACTGCATTCTGTGGCCTCTGAAATCTGTGACCAGCACTTCATCAGATACAGAAGGATGTAATCACTGGCATGGACATACTGTATTTACTAGAGCCTGTCAGCGCCAGTGTGCTGATGTCAGCCAAAAAGACCGCATCATCACACATTGTGTGACTAAAGACATCTGATAATAAGACAGCTCCAACTGCGCCCTCACTATTAATGACTGGAGCACGGATATTGGTCCCAATGTTACTCTGACTCAGATATTAGTATATGAGTCTGACATCTTATTGTCTGGTGTAATTTCTGTGTCACTGGAATGTACCAAAAAGGAATGCCTGTCTTTCTAACAGGCATCTCTTACCAGACGCATTAAGGGTGTATTTCCCCACAATCAGATAAAGAGAGGTGGGTTGCACAACCATGAACACACCAACCCTTTTTTCACTGTTGGAAAAGTGGAACATAATCACAAAATAGCTCAAAGAAAATAGTGCATGCACTGTTAGACTGGGCTGGATGACCCAGTGATAAGTAACCATGGCATAAAGGCCTTGTTTAGTAAACCCTCTAGTGTAACACTGCATGTGACAGAGACTGTCTCCATGTTTCTAAAGAGACATTAGGAAAGTGCTTAAGCTGGACCCATTCTGCCCACACTTCTGTCAGGATCAGGGACAGGTTTTTAAACGCAAACCACTTTTTCAACGCTCCACACAGACAATGTTGCTTTCAGCAAGAGTGAAGACACACCAGCTGGTGGTGTTGCCAATTCAAAAGGGAGCAGGGCTTAAGCTGCCAGTGGGGACACATAAATTAGCATCCTGAAAGACACCACCTAGATTTACTTTCCAACTGAGAGCGTAAAACTCGACAGGGGTCACTGTTCTCTAAATGAGCAGCCTCGCATGTGGACCCCACCAACTGCAATATACACACCACGGGGGCGGCCTCCTTGGCAGGAAATAATTGCTTGATTTGAATAAAGTGTCTCGGAGGCGGGTTTAGGGTTCACTGTCAATCAATAAAAACTGTTGGCCAATGAAGACTTCCTCTAATTTAGCTGAACCGTCCAAATGTATTGTGCTTAGTAGCCTAATTTTCTTCTGATTTCCACTGGGGTTGTGTGATTAGAAGTGATGTTGGAACAAAGAGACAAAGCGGTCTAATTTTAAAAGTGCAAAAGATCAAGCAATACATCAAAAGAGGTGCAATGATTTGGACACTAATGTACTTTTTGGCATTATATGGCTCCTCAGCAACGTAAACACAAGTATTGTGTTAAATTATAAGACGGGAGTGAATGGTTTTTGTTCAGTGAGCATAAGTTTGAAAACTACCGACATGCCAAAAGAGCATAGTCAGAAAAACAACTTTCAGCACATTTTTGCAGGATTATGTCCATGATGCAAAACAGCACATGTCTGACCTCCTAAACTGTATATTTCCAACATGATTTTTTGACAGCTTTGTTGTCAGGAGTCGGGGAAATAGTGATAATGGTCAGTAATAAAACATTTTCTTGATGGTGATAATGTTCTCGTCAGTAGGCCAAGTCAAACAGAAGACGTAGTGAACCTGGACCTTGGCAGACACCCCCACTGCTCCTCTCTGTGCAGTTCCTCCCTTCCCTCCCTGCCTGATATATCACTCCTGTAGTTGGACTTGGAGGGCCTGGGGAGGGTCCTGCAGCTCCAGATAACTCCAGGCAACGCTGACATCCTCGCCTCCCCTCGTGTCAGGGAGTCAAAGCCATATCTCTGGCTTATTCTGCGGTCTAAATTAGTGTTTAAAAATTTGGTGTGAGTTGCCAAGTTTTGGAGATATCTGCCATAGAGAAGTCTGCCTTCTCTCAAATACATTGGACCTACGTGGCACTCGGTTTGTAAATACATTTGAAAAACTCAACAGCAATGTCTTTTTCCAAAAATCATGACTCCAGATAATCCACAGACCTTGCTCTGAGCAGTTTTACATCAGAGCTATTTTCTCTCTAACATCCACCAACTGTATTGTGGCACAAAAGGAAGCATGCATCTACTCATAAAGGAGAGGCTCATGCTTGTGACAGTGCAGGACGTAAACATTAATGAGCTGTAAACTCTCATCCACAAGTAGATGCACACTTTCCCAGATAAAAAGATAGTACACTACTCTATTACTTTAGTGTATTAGAAATATAATTTAAGAATACAAAAGTTATTACAAGTATACTTGTACTTTTTAGCTAAATTTAAATTACATTTACAGTGTACTTTTATAAACTGTACTTCAAAATAGATGTCATTAAGTTCAGCATCACTGCATTAAAAGTATACTAATTCTGCAATACTCAAAATGGTATTTCGGTGTTCAAGTATAGTCTAAATTGTACATTAGTGTACTTTTAAAAAGTATACTAAATTGGGAATGCTTACAGTGGAAAGTTCATTTACTTTTGAAAAATATAAATATTTGAAGTCCTTCGTAATACACTATTAGTGAGCTTTATTAAAGTGCACTTTAATTTAACTACACTAGAAGTATATTTAAGTATAACAAAACTGCACATTTTGTAGGTTTATTTAAAGGTTGTTCTTTATCTCAAACAAGGTAAACTTTAACTTTATTAATCAAGCATGTATATTAGTGCATACATAGCCATTCACTTGAAGTGTAATACTGTAGTGGTATACTTTAAGTTATTCTAAAATTTAACAAATCATAAACAAAGTCTGTGGATTATAACCCAGTAATCTAGTCATGATTTCTGGAAAGAGACACTGCTGTTGAGTTTGTCAAATGTATTTTATTTATTTATTTGCACTTTGAGCACCACAAGCCAAGAGCCTAGTTCCATTTATATTTGAGGTCATCTCTATGCATGATATTTCCCAAACTCTGCAGCTCACACCAAACTATCAAGATGAATAAACAGCAGTACAGGGAAGAGGAAAAATACATGTTTTTGATTTCGAGGTAAACTGTCCCTTTAAATGAGTAGGAGTTGGTGTGATCTCTGTGGCTCCTTCATGTTTAAACAAGGATCAATTAATCGGGAGCAAAGGGAAGTTTCTAAGATACAGATGGGAGTTTTAGCCTTCAAGCAAAGGAACAAACTTGCTGCAGCCCTGGAGTAACGTAGTCATGCATTATGCAGCATTTCCTTGGAAGCTACTGTGTTTTCTCATGCATTGTAATGAAGTAGCAAGGCGTAACACGGACACTCCAAAAACTTACCGCAATACTTAAACACGTTAATCTCACTTACATCGATGACGGTTGTCCGAACACAGGTTACACAAACGCACAATGAGATCTCCTTGTAATCTGCTTTCTCTTTTTTATCTCTGGTGCTGAGGCATTCGTTATTCTACTGCAACCTTAGCGTTTGAGAAAACACAAGAGCCCATTAAAAAAATACGTCTTTCGCTGGGGGCAGCAAATATCTTTGGTGTTCTCTAAGGCAGTCTGCTGGATAATGTTTGTTCTGTTATGAGATCTCGCACAGCTGACCATATGTGTGTGTGTGTGTGTGAGAGAGAGACGGAAAGATAGTATGTGTGCATACATGGGCGTTGAGGGAGTACATGTGTATACACGGCCGACTGTATGTCTGCGGACGTGTGTGTGTGCGTGTGATAAAGAGAACCTGTTATCGCTGCATATCAGCAAGGATCTAGCACAAGACCCACACCACTCTTGAATATGGTGCTTGTTCTGAAGAGGTTTGACTTACCTCTTTCTTCAGGCACAGCTGGATTGACATAACACAGCAGCTTGGATCTGATCCACTCTCCAGGTTCAGTTTGGGTTCTTTGCGAGCCTGCTGTGAAAACCATGATAGTCATACCAAGTCCTGGTTTATACCTGGAGCTGATAATATCACCTCTGAAGTTCCACTGTTCCCCCAGGATGTTCAGTGAGCTGTTTTAACCCTGTGGAAATTTCACTGTCCTTGAATTATATTTAACTGGAATTGATACTGTATAAGAATAATGTTCGCTATGACCTAAATTAAAAAACCTTAAAAGAACAATATGTAGCATTTGTGTGTGTAAACATAGTGCAGCCATAGACTGTATATTACATGGGCTGAAATCCTATTCAACACACAATCTATGGTCGAAGCGAGTTGTTTCCCTCCCGCCTCCTCCTCTCCAGACATGGGAAAGCTGAGGCAGGAGTAGGAGCACAAGATAAGTGCAGTATCGTAAATTGACAGCAAGCAGGGATGAGTCCTACACTGTATGTTGATCAGCTTCTTATAAATGTCAATTGTCTGTTATTGTCTAAAGTTAAGCCTATTATCTGGAAAAATCCCACTGCTCTGAAAATACACACTCTGGACTTTTGAGTGAAGTGATTGCCTGTCTTTGTTATAGACATCTACACTTTCTGCAAGATTATTAATGATTTCTAACAATTCTTTAACGGACTCCTACTCATTTAGTAAATATTCTGCATTAATTTGAACTCTACTTAACATGACAAACAACTAAAACAGTTAGGCCAGAATAGAATTTCAAAGGGGGACTTTGTAGCTGTGGAGTTTTTTATTACAGTAAATATAGTACAGATTTCTCCTTTAACAACAAATATACTTCAAAATGAGAATTGTCACTAAATGCATACAGAATGTCAGATATATATGGTAACTGCCCCCTGAAAGCGAGAGATTTGACTTATCAGTGGCAGACCCCTCAGCTGACTCAGTCGAGCACTCTTTTTTGTTAATGGGACATTTGGTGGCTGCAGAGTGGGCCCTCGCTTTCTCTACAGGACAAAATCATTCCACTACATCAAGTCGTCCTGTTCGCTCAGTGAAAATGTTTGCAACGGGTCCATGCAGCCGCATACCCGGCCCCAGTGGGAGTCTGAAGCCATGATTATACCCCTGAACAGACATGTATACAGACAGCTGCAGACACCATATGCGTGCTAGTGAGTGAGATTGAGGCAGGAAGAAAGGCTATGTCCAGTCTGAGCAAACCCCCAGGAACAGCACCGGGCTTTGATGCCAGTTTGATACAGTGGCCAAACTGTGCAATGACAATGTTACGTAATGCTCTATAGCCCAAAAAGACTTTTCCCGGAAGACTTATATTGTTAAAGACGTGGCTAAAAAGTGGTGGATACATTTTTTGAGCACCACAAACACAAAATGACTTGTTTCACCATCAGGATTAGATGCATTCAGTTCAGTTACATTTAAAAAGTCTAGAAGAGCTGGATGATTCAATCATTTTAGAAGAGGGCTAAACGGGAAGTTAGCTTCTCAGATGAAGGAAGTCTTTCGTGCACTTGTTGTATGGGCTGTTCAGTGCATTGAGCAGCTCTCATATAAATGAACAACAGACAACATCTGAATAATCTTACCATTTTGCAAAAGAATCACACACGTTTACTTATCAATCATGTAAAAGTCAGTGAAATACAATGCAATTTCCACTCATCAGAACGAGCTTATTAGCACTGGATTTCAGTTTCTTTTTACAAGCACAGGGGTTTGTGCATAAGACCTGGACAAAGTAGGGCACAATGTCTGGGTTATGTGCTCCCAGTCTGAAGCTCACAGGAGCATCCACACTGGCAGGATGCCATGGAAGGACCTGCTTGCAGATTGGAGTTTTCAGTTATATAAAAAATGGAGTCAGAGCTGCTCTGGGAGTAGAAATGGTCTTCTTGGTTGAGTTAAAGTTGGCTGAATATCAGTCTTGTCAGAATACAGGAATATGAAAAGAGGATAACAACCATAATTACCCTTTTCCCTTTTTTCTGCTCTCAACACTGACCCCCTTTACAAACTTTCTCTGTGGCTAGTTACCTTACTTACACTCTCAGTCATGTTCCAGATTCAGGAATTGCCACCCTTCTCAAATTTTGTCAAGTGATTCAAAGAGGTCTGGTGTTGCTGCTGTGAGTAGAAAATCTTGCCCCCTCACTTAGCCAGCACCTGTGCCTTCCCTTGCCTCTGTAATTCAGCGGGTAGCTCATACAGGGTTTCTTTCATCTGTGCCTATGAAACACTGAAACACGTTCCTGGTGTTTACTGTTAAAATTAGCAAGTGATATTAATAGTTTTCTTAGTATTTAACAACTGCAGCTCACATGGGGTTTTCACAGTAGCCACTGGCAAAGACCTATTAGATAATCCTATTTGGATAAAAGCAAAAAATATGGATCATTTTGTCTGTCTTTGAGATTATTTATGTCTACTGGTAATTTTTGTTAAATTAAACGATTATTTATATCCCTATAGCCTATGAAGTGCAACATTTAATTAGATTTCTTGCTAAGAGTTTGATGAAAAAATTCAAACCACACTAATGTTTGTATAGTGAATATGTAACTACAGAGCCAGGAGCAAGTTAGCTTTGCATTAAGACTAACAGTGAGGAGAAGCTAGTCTGTCCAAAAGGGTTGTGTCCTTATTGTGCACCCTGTGCAAACTAATTAACCTATGTTTTCTAATATGACAGTGCTGGGGTTAAGATCTGGGTAGGTTTGGGGACAGAAAACTCTTAAAAAATTAAAGCATTGGGTTGAAATGATCTCCCTTGCAAGATCTTTTGCATGTCTGGGGTTCCCTTATAGACACCTTGCAAAAATAACAAAATCCAGTACCTACCAGCGGGCTGACTGGCCATCTTACGGCGATGACAAGACTCCAGGAAGTAACTGTGCGCAGCCAAGTAATAGTCAAAAGTTTATTTACATTTACATTACATTTATTTTCATTAAACCACACAAGAACAATGACAATAGAACTGTACTTCCTTCATAATACATACAAAATACAGCTTGGATGACTAATGAAAGTCAGAATGGAATACGGTAAAAAAGTATAAAACAAAATAAATACACACATACATGCTGACATCTAGGAAATAAATAAATAAAAACCTGGTTAGTTGTTTCCTCTCGTCTTATGGTCATAGCTTCATAGTTATAAGACGTGGTATCGCTCTTTAACTCTTTGCAAAAAATAAATAAAAATATTTCCAAAATATCAATTTATTCTTTAAAAAGAACAAATTTAGCAACTTGGCCAATACATGCATGCATAGCTACATCTGTACAGTTTAGATCTGGGTACACGTGACTGTGTGTTTTTATCTGAACGTGTGTATTCACAAGGCAGTTTTGAACTATTCAGTTTATAAGGAGGGCAGAGGATTGCCTGGTTTGATTTTTCATCTCTTAATGATATCCACCTGTGCAGACAGTGGGGTGAGGGGCTCAGGGGCTATCGATCACATTCTGAGGCGGGAAAAGGGGAGAAGCCAGTGAGGCTGTCAGATGAGTGGGCGAGGAGACAGATAGGCCTTCTTGACAAGTTACAGACCATTAAAGCATGCAGATAATGTGAGAAAAGGGGTCCGGAGAGAGACACAGCCAGAGTCACGGAGAGCAATCTGAGACATGGCTCCAAAAAAAAAAACAGGAGGATCGGAGAAACTCCAGCTGCTTAATTTAGAGCTTCAACTACTCAAAAGAAAACTAAAAACCCCAACAAGGGTCAGACTTCAGATGCAAATGATTTGTTTGAGATCTTCTTGGAGGGCCAGATGGGTGTGATTTCTTCTGAAACTGTCAGATACAGCATGGTGCAATATGCGATACTTTGCTGTAACTGTCTAAAAATTTTGGTCCTCATTTCTCTCTTTCATGTGGAAAACGCCACACATCTGCTGCTCCAAGGAGGCAAAAGAAAAACTAAGAATTATGTGCAATTCCTTCACCCTGCTCGGCAGGAGAGACACATATCATAGATTTTACAGTTATTCTGTGAAAAAAAAAACAAACATCGCACTGACGCCTTCTCAGTGTAGCATACTGTGATACATCTGAGATCACTGGCACCAAACGCACAGAGATATTTTGACTCAGAACAGCACATATGTGGGAGCAACGCTGCATGCTTGAAGAAAAATTCAAAGGCACACGCTGTAGCTTTTAATAAAACTACACAAGAGCTGAGACAGCAGTCATAAAACAAAAAGAGTGTTGGCAGGGGCCTCGAACCGTTGTCTCAAGGTTACCGAGGTATCTGCTGGAACGCCTGTGAACAGGTGTACTGATGCCCTGTTAGCCATGTTAATGAAATCATTAGTGCCAGGCTTCTGGATGCAAGTGTCTCCATGGGATTACGGGAAGAAACCCTCGACCGTCTGTTTTGCTCACCTGTCACACTCGAGATGGCTCTCATGATTTAATTAAGTAAACAAATGCCACCGAAAGCTCCCCTTCGAGAGCACGGCTCAAACCTCACTTGTGTCCATTCATTAAAATAGATGGAGCGTTCATCAGGCAGTGTGACATGTTTTAAAAGGAGGCATGGAACAAAAGGACTGATGTATTACTGAATGTAAACTTTACTGTCTAAGTGTTTGAGCTTTACAAATCACTTAAATGTCTTCAGGCTCAGGATGATGTGATATGTGAAGTCTTTGTTGGAATTGAATATTTTTCATGTGTTGGTGGGTTGAAGCGGATAAGAGAAAACCTGTTGTACAAAAAGCACACCTTTTGACTCTCTTACTTGCAATTAATTTTTTTACTTGAAATGCAGAGCTTTTACTGCCATAATTAGACTTTAAGAAAGACAGCGTGTGTAGGAGTTCCATCTCTTGCTTTATAATTAGTTAAGTTCAGCTGCACATCAGTGAAAACAGAAATGGAGGTCTGAAAAGACAGCAGTAATTAGTAAAGTGTACCAAGTTGGGGCATAATATGCATATACGGAAATTAAATAACTGGAAAGACAAAAAGACAAAAAAACGAAAGTGACAAAACCCAGAAGTGTGAACTCAAGTCACATGACTCGGATTCAATTCAGACTTGAGACACAAATATGACTTTAGACTCAAAAAAGACTTGCGACTCAAATCTGGACTTTGACACCAGTGACTTGTGGCTTCACTTGGACTTGAGTCTTTTGACTTGAAAATCCTCATACTTCCTAATCATTGATACCTTACACCAATTTTCAAAATAAAACACCACGTGTATCATATAACCTAAATAAAAACTATTCAACTACATAGCCTGGTCAAAGAGCACAAAAATCAAAGAAAAATGACTGAAAAATGATTCATTTCAGTTCAGTCAAGGTGACAAGTGACTTGCAAAATACTGACTCGTCCCCACTTCTGGATAAAACTGGTTTAATCACAATCAACTTAACTGAACTAAACTTAAATGATCGATGCACTTAAATGTGCATTAAAGTTGCGGCTTTAAATATTTTATTGATTTTGACAGACACACGTCATCACAGCCCAGCAGTTGAAACATGGCTGGGTGGACAGGGGAATTGTGGGTAAGAGTGACAAACAGAAGCAGATGGTTGCTGTGTGTGAGTCACTGGGGCCTGACTACACCCATTTTGACCAGCTGAATTATTTGACAAGTAGCAGGTGGAAGACTCTGAATCCCAGACTGCTTGGGCCATTTACCTTTACTGCACAGTCCAATGCCTTCTCCAACATCACTGTTTATTTCCTGTGCATGTGCTACAGACTGATAAAACAGGGGAAAAAAAGAATGATTTTGAGGGAGGAAATGAATTTTTGATGTAAGGCTAGAAGCAGACTTAAAAGATTGTTCCCTGTTACTTACAATTCTTCAATTGCTGCAGGATTAGCGCTCATTGGGGCACATTGATTGGTGTTCAGCTATACAATTGACACACACACACACACACACACTTTTCATGTGAAACCACAATTATTCTAAGTTGCCTCAGGAGTTACAGAGGGTGTACATACACAGCTGTCACACATACTCGCTTTCACTGCTATTCGTAAAATGTCCATCTGTAGGCAAGCTCTGACAGCCAGATTCACATGCCCGGTTTATCTTGCTCATTTTATCGAGCATCTCCTCCAACTGAAGACAGAAAACACTGTAGTGGAATTGACTGGTTGTCAGCATGTGGAGTAATAGCTCTGCTCATTTTGCATTGAAAATACATATTTTTTCCCCCTCCTGCTTTGAGAGACTGATGCAGTTATGAGAGGGAGCAGAGTGATCAATGAGCTGCTGCCTTTGTGAGGATGAACACACTGAGGATGTAACATTGATTCCCACACTGAATGATTCAGTGGATCACCTGACAATGAGTTGGGGTATATCATACACTCTCAGTGAAGTGTGCACCACCAATCTCCCAATCCTTGGACGGGGTTCAGACGGTAACATCTTAGAAACTAATGGATATGATGAAACCATGAGTGCTAAGATGAAGTAAAAGAAAACACAGGCTAACCACACTTGTGAAGCAATTTCAACATCCCTGAAAGACAGTTTACAAGTCGGTTAATGCACACACTGTGCGGTTCTTTGAGCCAGGGTGTTGTTCTTCTTTGGCGTGTCCTGCAGTCAAACAATGCCACATTCATTCCGCAGCCTGAGACATAACGAGGAGGTGATGCAAATTAAAGTGGCATTAATTTCATTACAAACGGGGAACAGCGAGGGATAAAATGTTAGAGTAATTCAATTGAAAGGCTGACAGCAAACTGAGAACGCAGCAGTCCACTTGCCCGCAGCTAGTACAGTACAAAACCGCAGAATAACCCTAGAAAAGCCGGAGTTTCTTTACAACACGACCGCCGCTGGCTAATGTGATACAAAGTCATTCTATAAGCTGACGGCACTGATTATGCATTTGTAGTAGCACTTCAAAACACCGCCACATCCACCAGTGGGCTAATTCTCAGCAGCCAGTTTAGAATAATATATATTAATTTCTCTTAGACGGATAGAGCACAAAGTTTAATTAAAGTTTTAGATTACAAGCTTTAGCTAATGGGAAAATAGCTAATTTAAACAAACCACTTGCAAGAATTTTTGTATGTAAAGAGTTTCTGGGTGTTTCTGCAATTTTTGACTGTGCAAAATTATAAAAAATGAACCTCTATGAATTTTTATTTTAGCCACCAGAGTCTGTAATACATATAAACAGGTACACAGATTTATTAATATGACTAAATACTAAAAAAACAGGGGATTTCTTGGTCTCACTCAACACTTTTAAAATTTGTCATCCCCAATTACACACAAAACCCTGGGAAATTAGGGTCCAGATTGAAAGATAATGATGACACCCTTTGTTTGCCTTGAAATTGTCTCTGGGACGACACAAGGTCTTCACCACAACAAGAAACAGCTGTTGCGGTAACAACATGTTGAAATTACACTTTTGCTAATTTTGCAGATAAATGGCAGCTAGCAAGGTCTGTTTTGTTAGCTTTGACTCTTAGCATCTAATATGGAAATATTCAATAGTAATAAAGATAAAAAAAAGATAGTTAAGAATACCCAATTAACGAGCTGTTTGGTCAGGACGCACAATAAATTCTTCAAGAGACAAGATGAGCTTTGCCTTGAGACCACAGGTGTGGGACAAAAGATGTGTAACATGCTTCATGAATGTAATTAAATCATATTATTTAGACATTATTTTTATATCAAGATGTTTAATAACACTGTCTATGTACAATATATCAATCATCATATGACAAATTTCAACACAAATTCAAATTTCTGCTGGGACTTAACAATGCCCTTCTACCTTTGCTATCGTGTATTTCCTTGCAGCTCCTTGCTTGGTCACTGTAGGGATGTGCTGCAGCAGCCTGCTCGGGTTATTTTGGGTTGTTGTGTGAAATGTGTGTTGGTACTTGAGTCTCAAGTGGACCGCTGGCTATGACAGGAAGGGAGGCTCACACACATCCTTTTAAGTGTCACTTTACAAAGCACATTGCACAGCCCAGCGCAGTGGAGACCTCGTGTTACCGCTGGTTTTTTCAGGTGGAAACACCCCACACTTTGTAAGATTAAACTCGCAACATGTTCGCCATGTGAACACTGTGCGTGTGCTATTTGCACTGTAAGATGTATCTGAACCTGGATGCCGGTTTCACATTATATAGTGTCATCACCATATGAGAAACAAGTACTCATGTACAAGCAAACTGTAGCTGCTCACAATCCAAACACAAGCTATGGAAAGATTGATCAAAGGGCGCATATGCGATGAGGCGGTGTTGTGGGCAGGTGTGTGTGTCAAACCTGTTTGTCCTGTGGTTGCCTTATCTTATGAGTGTGCTGACGAATGACTAAGCCACCCAGAGCCAAATAATCATTAGCAGTCTGCCGTCTGAGGCAGAAGAGTGGACATATTTGCGACATCAAAGGAGCTCCCATGCTGTGAACACCCATGCAGCAGCCGTCTTCACGGCACAATGCTGAAATAATTAGCTTCCCGTTGTTGCGTGAGAAATTGAGACAGTATCTGTTAAGCGTGGTTTTATAAACCTTTCCAAAGCAACTCAGCTAGTTATTAAGTGCAGTGTTGAGTGGTTTTACGTGTTTATGTACAGTTCCAGTTTGATCATTAGTGACTTGGCTCAGACTACAGGGGAGTATCATTAAAACAGCGGAGTAAAATGATCACAGCTCCACTTGACTTTAATATACAGTTGGTTGCAAGCAAGTCTGGTGCTTTGGTGGAGGCCACTAATTGGTTGAACTGAGGCACCTCATAGTTAAAAGATTTTGAACTTGATGCTATTACTTCTTTTAATTTTACCTGTTACACAACACACACACTGACTACTCTTTGCCAGAGCATCCTTGATGTTTGTGATTTAAGGTTACTTCTATGACCTCGCTTTGTTTTTGGTTGCAATGTATTTAAAATCATTAGAGAAAATATATACTCAAGTAAAAGTGAATATTACCATTTGAGAAACCTGGTTAATAAATTACTCAAAATACAAGTTACTTTCCATTTTAATATTTTTTTTTGGGTGAGCTGCATTTGAAAGTAATGTTTTCTAAATACAACAGTTTAAAAGACAACAGACCACAAGCTACAAGATAAATAATGTGAATAACATCAAAGATTAGCATTTTAAAAATTAACACTAATGGCTGATGTTAGCTAGCTAACTTTGTTTTCACCTACAGTATGAAATATGCCTCCCATTCTTTTTAACTATTAAAAAGTAAATAAGAAAATCTGTCCATCCAGTATATTTATTAGATAAAAAGCACTATCCTCGGTGGTTGTGTTTTTTAAAATGACTTCCACATATTTGTCAGTTGTGTCTCCAGAGGGACAGAGATCAGCAGAGCAGACAGGCAGGAGGGAAGTCTCATATAAGGTGATGGTGCACATTTATCCAGGAACACGTAAAAACCTTTAAATTCATAAGATTGTCATAAGGATCACATGATTAGAAAAGAGCAGAGGAGCTGAATCTGTTGTTGACCTACACAAAGAAATGCACTTCTGGTTTCCAGAACTGATGTGAAGCAGCGCTCTGCGATGCCTCCCCCTCCACTGTGTCTCTGGGGTCAGTGGGGGATTTTTGTCGGCACAGGAAGCATCTTATCATGTAGCTATCGTCTTTTTTAGATATTGGCGTAAAAAGGGGGTTTAAAATGGATTTTCCATGGAAGCTGCCTCTTGTTTTGGCTTTTGCTCTGTCATCATATCATCACAGTCAAAAGATGATTTTATGACCGAGACTTGCAGTCTTACATTCCATCTTTGCTGCTAGACCAAGTATAAACAAGATAATGGATAACAATAAGATGAAATGGAAAAAAAAATCAAGTGATAAGGTTCTGAAAGAGCAACTCTTTTAGCTGGAAAAATTCTTTAAAATCCTGTTTCATAACATCAGCACAGCTTAAACACAAAGAATCGACTCTATGTGACATATCTGCAACTTCACGTGTGCAAATAATACAACTGTTAATTTTTCGCTTCAACTCACCTGCACACCTCCAAAAGCCCTTAAGCAGAGCAGACAATAATGCAATTATGAACATCATATTCACTGCTGATGAGTGAAGTGATTGACAGTGCGGATGAGCCACACTACTTAGTAAGAGACAGAATGGCCTCACTGTGGAGCATAAACATTAGTGGCTGTGGTACTTTAAATGTCCCCAATTGGATGAGCTCTAAGCTGAGCTGGTTCTCGTTGGGATAGCTTCATTAACCACATGCCATCATGGTCTGTGTGGCTGAGCAGTACCCATTATTATTGTGACTCAAGTCAGAATGCAGAATTACTGTCAGCACTACGAAATGACAAACTAACCGAGCTGTCAAATCAACCTACAGTGCTTTCATGAGAGCGGTTTGCTTTGCAGCACTGTAAACAACGTGCCTGATCCTTTACACCAGGTTCTAAAATTATAGACAAGACGTTTTCTTTTCTATTCCTCAAAATTTGCAAGGATGCAAATCAGCCCAACCATGTTGACTAACAGGAGGTGTAGGCATGAGAGGGGGAGGAGGAGAAAGTCAAAGCTTGAGAGAACAGTTGATGTAGGGGGGAGTAAACGCTATAAGAAAAAAATGAGAGCTACAAACGACTCAGTGACAGTGCCGTGTGTCGCGTTGGCAGAGGCTTAGACATACAACGGGTTGCTGTGACACTGACGGGCCTAGCAGACGACAGCACATCACAGGGTGTCCGGCACTGTAGCGGTGGGCAGTGATGATGACACACTGTCTGATGACAGAAAGAGAGAGCTTGTTACTGGCAGAGCTCTGCAGCTAATTGGGGATAATCTTCAACGCTGTCCCGAGCAAAGAGTTCTGGGTCATTTTGAGGGGGAAAAAAGTGGAGCAATTTGCTTTGAAAAAATGAAGGACATGGTTATAGTTAAGCAACACCTGTAAGTCATTACATGAGGGAAATTTCAGATCATACCATATTGTACCTGGAAGTGATATTTGATCACCCCACCTTCTCTGCGCACAAGCCAAAACACACTCTGTAACTGAACTTGTTTTGCTTTAGCAGCGCCAACAGTCTTTACTGTACCTCAAACACTCATTAACATACCAGAAATGAATTGAGTCCAGTAATGTTTTAATAAACAGATGAAAAGACCGACCATTGTAGAGTCATTTCCTTCCTTGGTTTCACTCTGCAGGCTCAGCCAAACAAGCTTTAATTGAGTTGGATGCTGAACTTGAACCGAGGCTGTTCTCCAACGTTTGAGGTGTAATTAAAATACAGATGGATGTCAGCGGTTAGGATCATCTTTACAAAAAAAGGAGAAACTATGCTGCCATACCAGCTACGGAGGTATGCTCAGGTGTTAACCTCTAGACCACATCCATAACAAAAAGGAACACCTTTTCCCACAAGCCAACAGCTGTGGCGCTGCTGGCAGATTCCCGGCAGACTCGCCTGAATGGAATCAGGCACAAATGAGTCCATGAAGAAGCGATCAATTCTGAACAACAAGAAATTAATCTTGCAGGCAGGGATTTCAGAGAGCAGATTGCTGTCATCAACTTCTTGGAAGTATTATGAAAACTTAGTCAAAATACCAAGAATAAAGCTGATATGGTATTTTGTATTTATTCTTGAAATTTTGACTCTCTTCTCAACATTTCAACTTTATTCTCAACATTTCGACTTAATTTGCAACATTCTGACTTTATTCTGGACTTTTCGACTTAATTCTTAATAAAAAAAATCATCATCATTTTATTTACTTGATGTGTGGCCCTAATTTTCCTCCATACAAGTGAGTGACAAAATAGTGGTGTGCATTTACAGTAATTAGGATAACTTAAACATTCAAGAAAAAAAAAAAAACATGCTGCCATACTCGATACAAAGGTATGTTCAGGTCTTACCTCTAAACCACATCTGTGTAAAAAAGAAACACCTTTTACCACAAACCAACAGCTGTATCCAAGTCTTCCAGTAAAACTGACTGTCAGACTCCCTTCTTGAAAATGAACCCCTGTGTTTAGAAAATGTGGTGCCGCTGGCAGATAGCCGGCAGACAGGCCTGAATGGAATCAGGCGCAAATGAGTCCATGAAGAAGCGATCAATTCTGAATAACAAGAAATTAATCTTGCAAGCACATTCCACAAAGGGATTTGAGAGAACAGATTGCTGTCGTCAGCCTCCTGGAAGAAGTTAAAAACATTGTCCAGACTTTCTCATTCCAATGTTCCCTTTATGCCCATGAGGGCTGACTCCATTCGCTCTGATCCACTCAGCAGATTCCATCCCATTTTCCCATCGATTTCCCCCAGCGAACGCCCTCCAATCTCACCTACCAAAGAAGAGCAAATTAAAAGCCCGACACATGGTGTTAGAGTTCAGGTGGAGGCATGAAAGAAAGAGTGACACAACTGGAGACCTCGATGCTACAGTTTTGTTCTCAGCACAAATTAGTAAATTAGACAAAGTGCAGTAATTAGGATCAAAATGTTGGCAGAAAATCAGTGCGTGCAATTGATATCGAAAGGCAGGGCGATGTCCCCCTATAAAAACATAAGAAAATTATATTGAATTATTGAATCATATCTGCAGTACGTCACATAGGGGCCTCCTGCATGATGTTAAATGTGAAAAGCCTCTTATTTCGAGGCTGGATCATATCTTTTAATCATATCTGTGCCACATTATTTCATTTCTTTTCTTGCCCTATAAAGCCAACTCATTCCACAGACCCAATGAAAATCATACCCTTTCAATTTTGCAGCTGCCTAATAAGTTTAACAGTCATGTTAGAGAATTCTTGTTCAGGACAGTTAGCTTGTGAAATAATGGCAAGCATATGAGGAACATTTTCACTGATGATTTACTTCTAATGTACCAATTCTGAACTGAGGACTCTGGACTTAATAAATCCAGACCGAATTCTGAAACTTGAATTATGTCTGGAATGTTAAGTATTTCACACTCTGGTTAGATTAAACCCGTCGTACAACCTTTTTGTGAGTGAGAAACTGCAGGTCTGTATGCTGAACATGGTGTTAACATTCATACGAACTGTAACATGTAGACATCAGCTAATGGCAACTGAAGGGAGGCAGAGATTGTGCCGACCTCATCTGGGGAGTAGTGTCTTTATATTGATAATGGCTGCAGGTGGAAGTTTTGGACTGAGGGTTGAGAGTTGTATAAGAAAACATTTGGTTCTCTAGAAACAATGTGAAGTGGGAAGTGTTCTCTGGAAGGTTCAAGTGAGATCTGAAAGAAGATCTTTTGTGTCTAATAAAAAAGGTATGTTGTTGCAAAAGACTTTTTTTTACCAGGACACTTTTATTGATATTTTTTGTCACAATTGCAAGAATTTCACAATCCCATCACCATCGCCACACCCCTACCCTCTGCCCCAAATATAATAAAATGAGATCCTGTAGCCTACATGAGAATCTGTTAACAAACATTAAAAAAGTTTAAAACATTAGTATTTTTACAGTAAGATGATCTGCTGCTCTGTTTCATATGAAGATTGCTGTGGTTTTGATTTCAGTGCTGTCTGTTTTGAGGAAATCAAGAGGAGACACAGGAGGGGAAGGGGGGAGCGCTTGTTTTGTGTGATCGTAGCAGCAGGCGTTCAGCGAGAGCGGTGCAGAGAGAGGCAGGAGGAGAGAGCAAACGGAGGCAAGTTACACTTCATTGATGCCAAAAATGAAACCTATGCACGTCCTAATGAGATGTATCGATACGCTAGTGCTGCATTGATTTGTTTCCGATTCATGTTAAGCTTTTTACAGATACAGGCCATCTGAACTGATGCACTCATATCTTACACATTAAAGTCTGATGTATCGGGTGCATGAGTAAATCATTACACCCCTAGCTACTATCTAACTAACCCACTAAATCACGGCAAACTAATTAGCTTCATATTATTGAAACATATTGGCCAATTAGCTGTATTATAAAAAAGCATACATACCCTAATGGATCAATTTGTAACACACCCTCCACTTCAACACCACCAGTGAAAGCACAGATGTGAGTGAAGCTAACACACCATGCTACAACAGCTAAGGTGTCCAAGGCCTGTTGAAGGCTCCTGTTTTAGAACATAAGATGATGTGGCACTGAATCTATAAGCTGCACTTACAGTCTTTTCACATGTAATGATTATTGTCTCCCACTATGTTGATGTTACACTAATGCAAAATTAATTTATAGGTTCCTCCTATAACATTACTCCATCTTGTTTTGTTTCCCATCTACTACATTACTGAACTGTTTAATTATTTTAATTAGGCCCTGTAATTACAACATAATTACACTGTAATTTGCAGGCTGTAAATAAAGTGTTACCAAAACAGTATCTTTAAACACTTTTCTTCAGTCTGCACTGAACTATACTGTGATGCTCCAGACGTCTTTGGCTCTGGTCACAATCTACTATCTTATGCTGGTTTACAATATACTGATTACTGCTTAGCTGATCCAAATAACAAAATTAATCATATCAATCAAGGGTTATCCATTACAAGAAAAAAAAAAAAAGCTGAAGTTGCTTCAGTTTTGCTTCAGTTCTAAATCAGAGGTTTTCAAAGTGGGAGGTGGGCCTAACAAGGGGGACTCCAATCAGTTTCAGGGGAGGCTCAGTAACTGGAAGTGAAAAATTATTACATTAGTTATTACATTAGTCATCAAAAGGAGATATATAGACATATATAGACACATATAATAGACTAAATATGTGTGATTTGGTTAAGAGTCAGAAATAAATGCCTTGGGAAGGACCTTTTTTATGTATTTGGTGTAGTCTAGAGTCAGATCAAACAGTAATTTTAGCGTATCTTGGCTCAATTGTTGAGTGTCTGCGGGATCAAATAACATGATCATGATCCCATAGACGTCCAGTTATTGAGTGAAACTCAGCAAGTAAGCTAAGGAGGAGGCATGTTTTTCCAAGCTTTGTCTGAGGGGAAGAAAAATTCTAAATTCTACAAGAAATTTTGGTAAAAAGGTCCTCCTCAGCACGTTATTTGGTGGGGGAATAACGGAATATGCATTGTACATGAGATCCAATGGATAACAGTTGTTGAATCATTATTCCCGTCACTGTATTTCCTTGTAACCAATTAAATGTTGATGAAAGACCTCCTTTTTCAGACTAACCGGAATGTGTGCACATGTTTGTCTAATCATTCTATCACTGCTGGAAAGTCCAGACAGGTTAGAACAGCTCTGCGGCTGGCTTAAATCCCAAAGGGCACAGGGTGCATTTCCTTTGTTAAGGGAGGTGGTTAAATGCTTTTAACTTCATGCCTAAAAGTAGGAGCAAATTCGCACTGCTGAATTCTATTTGGTGTGTCAGATCTGTTTTTGATTGTCTCATTACATGTAACTCAGTGGGTCATTCTTGCTTTTTCATCATGGCCGTGGTCATATATTTTATTTAATCTTTGTAGTTTAGTCAGGCAATTGGGAATAAATTGTCCTCTAAATGGCATATGTTAATCAGAGTATGCATTAAAGTATTAAAGTATGCATTAGAGTATGACCTTTATCAAATCTGTTTGCTCTGGTTCCCCACAGTAGCTTGTAAATTACATCAACAGTGAAGCTACATTTACTCTGCAGACATGAATGAAGAAGCTAATTGAAGCGAAGATCCAACACTTCAATCAGCCGGTATTTTAAAGGCTCACTGTTATCAAGGTTGTTTTGTGTCACTGGACCGTAAAAACTTTATTGCTTCTTTATCTCACTCCCCGATTAAACTAAGAAAACTAAGGCTGAATTTGACAGAAAGAACAACTTTGAGGAGAGACAATGTTTACTGTATTTTACAGTAGATTTATCTTATCAGATCTAGTAATAACATTTGAATCAGGAGTGACTTCATCATGAATAAGGAAGCCGCGATTAATGTAGGAATCCCCCTGATGGAGTCTGGACACTGGTGGTGGCGAAGGGATGGAGGAGGAGGGTTGCAACGATTCCACAGTGAAATGTCAGCTGACAGCATCAGAGAGGAGAACAGATTGAAAGTTTGCCGTCAACGACATGATTGGCTGATGGAGACAGCGGCGACATCTGGTTGATTAACTGAAAAGTTAACACCCATAATCAGCTGATTGAGAATAAACAGTAAAGAGAGTAAAAGAGAGAGTGAACAAATGAGGCGTAGAGATAGTTTTCCTGATTGAACTCACGCCAAGCCTCATTTACTGCTCTAGTATGTAATATTTCTCTAAATGTATAAAACATGGTAGACCTGTATTATATATTTTATTGCATAGCGTACTTACATTATCCCAAATGTTTGCAACAATTTTCAGACCTAGAGAAATGCATCATTCATTCAAGGTAATGGTGCGTTTCCTACGAGCCACTAGTTGCTTTAACTTGTGGGAAAAACCGGGACAGGTCGGATACATCAGAGGCTGAGAAAAGAAGTCAACAAGTGTGTCTAAACATAACTTCACCTCAAACATGAACATGATTTCTGCCTGAGTCATGTCAGATAGATTTTCATCAGCTATGGTGGTTGTTTAACAATGAAGACAAGAACTCCCATGATCCCACGCTACTTCAGATATCATCTTTTGTTACTGTTTTAATGTGAGAGAGACCCCTACCGGCAGAACTCGCATATTGCGCATTTAAAATTCTCACGTAATCGTGCACATGTACAATAAACATTGTTTCCTACTTTATGACCTCACCAGGACACTGTACGACCTTGCATCTGTAATACTGCATGCGTTTGAGCATATTCAGTATGGAAACTCCTCTCAGTGCTATTCTCCTCTCTGAAGCATTCTTTTCTTATGATCTGTTGGGGTGGTGAACAATGGAAGCCTTTCCAGTGTTTTCTCTTTTCTTTTATAAAAGCCCATAGAGAAATAACATGCCTGTCGTGAGTCATAGGCCTGGTCATTTCCTTTCATGAGACACTTGATCTTTTTAGATGACAGTGTTTCTGGTTTCACCAGTTATAGACCAACCCTTCTTTTTCAATAGTATTATGTATATAGTGCTTTGTTGTCTATCCTGTTTTTGTTCCAGTGATCTAATTATTATTCAGATTGAGCCACCTGTTCATACTTTACCAATGATTTAATGTATTATACCCATTATTAATGATGTCTTTCAAGTCTTGTGATAATACATGTACCTCTGGATGGATTTAAAGGGGCTACATGGAGCACCTTTAATAATTTACTTTGGCATTAATTCATGCATTACTTGATAGTTTATAATGTTTTTAACACTAGTTTATACCACAATAATAATATTAAATAACAGTTAAGTAGCACTATAATAAGCATTAAATAACTGTTAACAAATGTCTCCCGTTAACATTTATTAAAGGTTTACAAGTCAATTGGGTTAATAACTAATAGTTTATAGTGGACAAAAATGTTAACTAACATGTATATAATAAATTCACTTCTAAGCCATTTTATTAGATATAATGATTGTCCACTTACTTATCGATCCTTATGACTTATTTTTGGTAAAGGTTAGCATAAGTACTTAACCATAATTTACCATGTAGTAATGGTCTTTGTGACCCTTGTTGTCTTGCTGTAAATACGAACAAATATATCCCTTAAGTAACACCTCCTAAATGCATAACAATGCTAAATCAGAATTACGTAACCATAATAAACCATGTGTTAACGCTCTTTGTGACTCTTCTTGTAGTAAGCAATGTAAGTATTGTTTACAGCAACATCCCTTTAACAGTACATACTGGGTCAAAGTTGAGCATAACAAGCTTTATCAGGCAAGTCAGCTGATGAGTCTTGTCTGAGATTATCACTGGTGTGTGTGTGTGCGTGTGTGGGTGTGTGTTGTTGAGTGTGCTTGTGGGTTTTCTGAGCTAAACGCCTGGGCATAGCAGGAATAAAAGACATCATGTTGTTCTCTCTCAGCTGATGATATCTTGATTTCTCATCTCCTCTCTGTCTCAGCTAGTCGTCATACTTCCCATTGCCAGTTAGAGGCACATCATCGATCTTTGTTTGTGTGTAAGAGTGTGTGTGTGTGTACTGTGCTTGTGTTGTTTGCCAGGGCTTGCATTTGCTTGCCTCATATGGACCCTGAGAGAAGAAAAAAAAAAAACATGACAGACAGAATGATCACCTCCCGCTGAATCCTAGATTTTAGCAGTTCTTGGCTTCTAAAGTTTTTCTGTGACAAAGACCTTTTACACTCCATCCGATCTGCCAGTTTACTTTCCTTGATGCAACCAGCGTTCTTTGTGAAAACTTCTGGTATTCTATCCATCTATCTGTCTGTCTATCTACCTGCCTGTCTACCTGTCTGGCGTGTAAATCATAGTTTCGACACGATGGAGTATTTTATTGATTCTTTGGACAACAATACAAGAGCTTATTCTGCCATGAAGCAATTTCTATTAGATTCAATACAAGGCCTGATCGATGAGAGACATTATCACAGTCTATACCCATTTAAATCAGTCAGTTACAGAAGAAGCTGCCACCCCTTTATTGTCTTCTTTTAGCTGTAAAAATAAAACAAACGAACAGAAAAAGCAACGCATAAATAATTGTGAATGATTGTAACCGGTTGAGTGTAAGTTACTTTTAATTGACTCTACCAACACACATAAAACATGGCTTATGTTGGATTAACACCTCCGCAATAAAACTTCTAAAAACTGTGTTAAATATTTTGTGGAGTCATGTACTTACATTATTAGCATTATTATTACCAGCTATGGTGGGTGTTTAAAAGTGAGAATAACAACTCCCATAATCCCATGCTATTTCACAATGTCACAAAACTACATATTTTAGTATTGCTTTAATGTGAGAGAGACCCCTAGCTGCAAAACTTAGGCCTGCTTCTGTTTGAGAAAAGTATTGAATTTTGACCAAATAATAACTGTCAAGGTTCATAACTTTAGACAAAACAATCCATTTTTGCTAATCACCATAATTAGCGTAAGCCCATGGCAATTTATATTGCATTTATTAACCTAGCAGATAGCAAAGCTCTGTTCTACCAATAGCTTAACAAATTACATGTTATTTATACTTTTTCTTGCTCACTGCTAAGTTGCTGCATATTCCGACAGAAATCCACAGTTGAATTTCAGCACGCAAGCACGTTTTTTCAGCCTAACATGGGAGCAGCTAATATTGCTGCAGTGACAGGGACAAATTAGCGGACTGAATGAGAGTGAATATACTCATTTTCTTTTTGTTGGTGTCTTGCCATTACCTGCCTGCTGCTAGCACTGCTGTTTAGGACAGAGGTGCACTATCTATCTATCTATCTATCTATCTATCTATCTATCTATCTATCTATCTATCTATCTATCTATCTATCTATCTATCTATCTGACTGTCTGCCTGTCCTCATTTTTTTTTTCTAAACAGACAATCAATCAAGAATTAAGTGCACAGGTTTGCCTGGGGCCATAAAGAGAGACTGTAGTTGCATCTGGGGAGTTAACTGTCTGAACTGCAGTTCCACGGTATCAAAAACAACACCCGATAAGTGATAAGACAGGAACACTTAACTGAGGCAATAGAAGGCATTATCATTCATCTATGCCTAAGGGTGATGACCTCCTAACAGCTTACGGGTTATGTATGAGTTGCATTAGAGGGGACCATTTTACCTGCCCACCCCCAGCCTGGAAGATGGCTACTTTAATGGCCTTTGTGAAACACGGGCTAACACACAAGACTAGCTATACACATGTCAGGAATGATTGAAGTGGTAATAAACCATTCTGTCCATTAGCAGGGTGTTTTTTGCTATTAACGGATCCAGGGATGGTGTTTTAGCTTGTCAGTGCCTTCAGCGATCCCATATTGCCTGAATGAATTGGCAGGTGGGTGGAAATTGCAGGATCTGTGGAGTTAAAAATACACAAGGGGGTGATTTTGTGTTTAGTTAGGGGGTGAATCTCGTCCGTCTTTTCCCCCTGACGTATGGTATTGAAGGAGAAGAGGACAGGATGCTAACAAACACCGCTGAACGTCCTGTCTGTGTTGGTCCTCCGCCCTTCTCGACGGTGATCCGTCTCCCTGGTGTCAAGCTGAGTTGAGATGACTCCCAGGCCATGTTGACCCACAGAGATGTTTCCCCTCCGAACACACACACACACACTCACACAAAACAGCCCCAAAGCTCTGGATAAACACAATTAAATGACTCCACCCTCCACTGTCATTCTTATCTTATCTTGCCTTCTATCCTTAACACCCCCCCCCCAACTTTCCAACACACACACTGGAAAATGCCCCAGGGTGGCCCCTGAATCCTCACCTTCCTCCATACACACACAGACAGAGCTAATTCATTTCCCCTTAGTCACTCCATCATCTTCTTATTCCCTGTCCCGCCCCTTTCCTTTCCTTAACCTTTCTCTTTTTCTCACACCAAAGTTCACACTGCGAGGCTGCCAGTGGAAAAAAAAAAAAAAAAATGCTTTCCTCAGAGCTGTCATATATGTAACAGTAAATTTCACTGAGGAGTATCGCAGTCTACTTACTGTATCCGCTTAGTGGTAATTTTTCTAGATGGGGCAGTTCACGGCTCAGTGTTTTCAGCTTGACTTGTTGCCCATGTAAAATCATCAAGCCATTACATGGAATGAGATGCCTCGACGCCAGGAGAACCTCTTGGCATGGCTGCAGCGAGGGGGCAGAATGAGACATTCTGTGCCATTTTCCACCGCTCTGACTGCATAATGGCCGACGCCCGGCCCTGCCCTCAGCCTGTTATATCTGATGTATCACACCTTGGGGTGCGTTGGTGAATATATGAACTAGCGAGCACAGATGGCTCAACGCTTGGCCGCCTTGGGTAAATAGGTAGCATAGTTCTCGGACGCCGATTTCCGTATTGCCCGGGAGCCAAAATTTATGACAAACAAAACAGAAGGTATTATCATGTATCACGGCCCTCCAGGTAGCTACAGGCCAATAATGAATTGTGTGGCATGGCTGGTGATACATTCGACCCTCTGTCTGCTCACAGGGGAATGGCTTCATCAGTCACACCCTGTTTCAAGAGTAGTGAAAATGAATGACTGTGTTGCTGCTGTGAATCAGCGCATGTCTGGCAACGTCTGCACTGGTCAGGATTGTGGGTTGTTTCTAGGCTGTAATTGAATATTTTTAAGTGCCACTCTGGTGCACGGTGCATTCTGTATCAGAGACGTCATCCACTGCTCCAAGTGAATGTTTAAGGAAGAAGTTGATCATTTGGGAAGTACGTTCAGCTTGGTATACACTGTGCGATTTTTCTTTTGGCTGTCCCCGACAAAAGATGACCAATATAAAAGAAATGTGGTGAAGTATTTGGTCCTGGCTTCACAAAGGTGGTCACTGTGAGAGAGGTTCTCTCAGTCTAACAGAAAAGACACAGTCAGAAATTTAAGATAAGCATCTCACAGTGTGACTGCTGCTACAACCTACATCCACTTACCAACCAATAGGAATGTATTAACATATGTTTATTTTTGCTCATTTAGCACACTTAGCATTAGAGGTGAGGGATTCGAATCAGAACATGACAAGACTTAAAACTTAAGTCAAATTTGAGGACTTGAGACTAAAAACAAAAAAAACTGACTTAGAGTTGAGACAGTTAACTCAAAAGGACTTGACTCTTTTAGATATTATGGAGAAATGTGACACTAAAACTTGACTGTTCGTGACCACTGCCATTTATCTGATTTAAATGTTGAAACTGCAAGGGATAATCAACTTGACTTGTGATTTGCTTGACCTGAGCGATGACTGGATGCGACTGGCTTCAGTCTCACCACACACTTTGGACTTGCTTGAGACTTGAAGGTTAAGTCTTAAGACTTTCTCGTGACTTGAGACAAAGCGGGTGACTGCAGTGCCACCATTACTGTGGTGGCATGTTGTAGTGTCTGTCACTCTGTTTGCTGGTTGTGTCTAAAGGGAACCCAAGATTTACACCTCTTTCTGGATTTTCTTGTTGTTTTGGTTGATATGATCATTTGCTAGTGTGTGGCTCCCTTCCAAAAACCGAGTGTGCTGTTGCCCGCTGACAGTGACAGCATGAATAATTGGATTGACGATGTTAGACAGCGGCTGTCTGTAACTGATGAAGGAACATTTTTGGATGGCGATATTAACAATCTTCAAATTTTATGAATTTTACATTTTACATAGTAAATAATTAGACATTGGTTGTGACACAAATAGATAATAGAGAAGTAGAGAAAAACAAACCACCTAAGTGATGAAGTGTCTAATATATTAAAACATAATCAATAAATATATGAATTCATAATCAACACTGTCAGGAATCCTTTCTGTTAATTCTGTAGAGTGTATGATCACAGACAGGGGCATTCATAGAGTAAAGGCTTGGAGAAATTCCACATTTTTATTCGAAGCTGAAGTTTGCCGTTACTGTTGGAGCAGATGAGAACTGCACAGGTCCTTCACAACAACCTCGAGATTATTGTCAAAAGTAACGTTACATAAAAAGTACACGTTAAAGTAGAAAATTGTACACGTCTTATGACAGCTCACACTCAAGCACGTGCATATTATAGGTAGATGCCACTGTGCCAATGGCGGTTTGTTACTTTTCGGTACTTTCCCAGATTTCTGTATAAGATTGCTCAAATCTCACAGTCAAATAAGAAGTTGGATACGGTTCTCATATTTGTCTGTCAAGTGTGAAAACTCAGCCAACAGCCAATTAACTTACCATTAAGACTGAAAACAAGCTTGAGTCTTTTTTAAAAAAAAAAAACTAAAACAAAACAAAACAAAATCTGCCTACCAGTACCTCCAAAGGCCATGGCAACTATTAAAATATGTTTTCATCAGGCATTTGCACAGAGAGCCTCTGAAAAATGGCCAAGTGCCCTCATCATACAAAGCCATAATAAAATATGGCATCTGGCCTTCTCAGACAGTTACTTATACTCTCTTTCATTTCCAGTCGGCCGAGCCAGACGGGAGTGTAAGGCTATCTGGTGGAATGTAACGATCTCTACACCTCCGTAGAACAAAGACTCTTATCTCCCTGTGCCTTCTGCCATTTCCTTTACCCTCAGGCTCCATGGACATGAAGACGAAAAGGAGTGTAAATCACTGCCTCAATATCTCTTCTCCTTTTCCTTTCTTTCCTTCCTTCCTCGTGTCTGCAGCGTCACACTTAGTCTGCTGCTACAGGGTGGATCTGTCTTCTGCAATAGCAAGAAATCTCACGCTGTTTATTCGCCTTCTTTATATTTTGCTTCCCTGTGGCTTTTTTTTTTCCTGCATGGCAAAAACAATGCTTAATTTCCTATTTATCTCAAGCTCATCCTCTCCCTTTCTTTGATACATCCTCTGTCTTTCCCTGGCTCATTTTTCTTCCCCGCTCCGCTCTGGCTTCCTCCCCTCCTTACAGTAATGGTTTAATTGGAGCCTTTTAAGGTGGTTGTGGTGGATGCAGAGGGGTGGCGAGGGGGTGTTGAACTGTGGAGGCTGCATTTGCCTCTTTCTGCTGCTGGGCTGTCTGTTGAAGCGTGGTGTGGCCAGCTAGAGATAAAGCAGCTCTGTGTGTTTGTGCGAGAGACCAGCAATTAGGGCCCGCTGCAATACAGAGAGGAAGAGCCGACGTCAGCCGCTGTTCCACCACATTGGATCTGGAGCGATGGCAGGATGCACATACAGAAAGAGGGAGAAATAGATAGAGGGAGCGTGATGGGACAGAAGTGGAGGGATTAAGTGAGAGGGAGGATTGGAGGCAGGCGATTGACAACAGAGGAAAGGCGATAAATAATTCTCATTAACAATAAAATGACAATTTAAATATGAGCATGGGATGCATACAAACAAGCCCACAGTAAAAGACTGAGACTGAGAATGATTTGCAGTTAAAACTCCCCAATGCATGATGGCTTTATTGAGCTGTAACATGTCGGTATATAATTTGGAATTAAAATTTTTCAATTATCTTGCATCGTAATGACTTCGCTACAACAAAGTACCTCAGATGTTTTGTTTATCGCCTTTGTGGGGAATTCTGCAGCAGTGGCAACAAGCAATCTAACCTTCAATTATTGCTTTATCTGAAACGGTCTAAAAAATGTACCTGTTTCTGTACATCAGACAAATAAAAAAATCAAAGCAACTGCCCTGAGCCAGTTTCTTGTCTTTTTTCCTTTTACAGCCAACCCATTTCATCTGACCATACACGGATGGTTGAGGTTGAGAGCATCACCACAAAATGATGTCAGTGGCCTGTGGCGTCATTTACAGTAGAGTTACGTCTGTGGGTCACTGACTCACGTACACAGACCATTATGGTACTGGTGTTGCACAGCTGGGCTGGTTAAAGTAATAATCTGTTAACATTTGTATAAATAAATGCCTCCTCTGCTTCTCTGTAACTACACATTACCTTAACCACATTGTTTAATCAATGCAGTTTTACTGTATGACTGAAAATTTCCCTCTTTTGCTTTTCATTCATTCAATCCTCTGTTGTGCATCAGCTTATTTAGATTAGGCCTGTTCAGAACAGGACCTTAGCAACTGCCTACAGAAATGGGAACTTTATGGCTGGGTTCCCCCAGCAAGGATTATTTTTTTTTACCTTGATTAAATAATGGTTTAACTTTAATTTATGTTGCCACAAACTTTTAAACTATCTTGAAATGAATGAATATTACATTTTAACCTCTCTTTAAACCTCACTTTAGTTTTAACGCTAAATGTACATTAAAATTAATTCTGTAACATCAAAACTCCAATTTAAAACTTAAATTTAAACTTACACTTGAGGAGAAAACTTTGAAGGGATGAGCAAAGTATTTCTCTGCTGAGCAATCATGATAGGCTAACTAGACTAACCAACTGTTTTGCTTGCTAGCAAACAATGTAACATTTTGTTGACTAGTTAGCTAGCTAGCAAGAAATGCCTGTTAAGGAATACCTACAGAGCAAGGAAAAGTGAAAGGTATTCTCCTCTTTTTTTATACTTATCCTAGGTCCCACCTGCACTCAAATTTATTTTTCTGTGTTTATTTTGATTAAGCAAACGTCTCCATATTAATTAAACTATTTAATTTCAATGTACCTCAATAAACTTGGATTCACTACTGATTTACTCATTTAAACATTTGCTAAACTCTGATTAGAACTAAACTATTATTAAATTAATCTTTGTTGGTGTAACTTATTACAAAGGTAAGATCTGTGAGAGCACTGACCGAGCTTGTGAGCATTATAGGAGTGGCCACTCACCACGTTTTCTTCATACCTTCTTTTCTTTCTCTTTCGATCTCGTCCCATCTCTCTCGTCACTCCACACCCATTAGCATGTTCATTATCCTGTAATGATAGCGGCAACAAAGCAACAGCAATGACCCATACTTAATCAACTTCCCTTGACACATTCTAAGCCGCTGGGATAAATAGAAAGAATCTCCACATGCTAATTGTAATGACAAGGCTGTATGGTCAAGAATTGTTTGTTTTAATGTGGCATTGGCATTAATTGCACACAGAAATTCACTAATGAATATGAAATATCTGTATGTATCCTATATTGTTAAGTGTGGTTCATGAACTAGTGCTTGCTGTATGCAGAGATTAAAAGAATGAGAGTAGGAGCACTGCAATGAATAAACTTTAACAACAGTATGATGTATAGAGCATGAGGTCACTGTAACTGTAGAATTCATTGATTCTTTCATAAAGCCAGACGTATCCTTTTAAAAAAAAGATATTTGCTTGATATTTGAGTGTGAGATGTACACTTCAATTGGAATCTTACCCAACAGATTTCACACTTCACTTGCGACTCGTCTTCTATTGACTTCAGACTTGAATCAGACTCTTCTATAATGATGATGACCATCAAAGAACACTCAACACGCATGGTTTACACAGGTTTCACAACATATACTCTGTGTATATAGCAAAACAAAAAAAAAAAAAAAAGAGCATGATACAGAGGATGGAAAACACTCAAGTGGCTACAATAAACTTCATTCATTTCACAAGGCAGCATTTTTGTTTCTTTATTCTGTTACAACTATGCAGTAATGCTGTTATTGCAGTAATGTCAGATGTGTTGCCTGCTCTTAGTTCAGATAGTATTTAATGTTTTTTTCAGTTCAAAGCAACACGATTTTCCACAAAGTTGTGAGAGATTATTGGTTAGTTTGCACTGATTAGTGATGCGCAATGGGCTCTGAGTTCATCTGAATCTGCATGTATGCATAAACTGTCCATCGGACACCCACCCAAACATATTTTGTATTATTTTCAACTTATAGAACCACACGAACAGCTCTACCTGTCCCAATAGGTTATATTACCTTTAAATTATGTTGATACAAGCTAAGCTTTCCAAGTAATTTCTTTACTGTGTATTGATCTAAGCATCTTTTAGACATTTTAAATGTTTGAGAATTAAATAATCAAAGCAGTTTTGCTGCTGTGCCTTGAGTGTAAATGTTTTATTTGTCTTACTGGGGAGATGCACCCCATTTCCCATACACACCTCTACCAGCCCCTGTAGGCTATATGTTGTCTTTTATTTCTCTTTCTTTTTTTCAACACTAGGACAGACAAATACAACCCAAACAAAAATGAACAAACAAAACATAACTATATAAAATAACAAATAATAATAAAAAAAAATGATGTACAAAACTTTTCATGGCACATATAAATATTTTTAATCGATGATATTGACATTGTTATTGTTTTTTGGAAGGTGGGGGCACTGGTGTGAAATTAGTCTATTTGTTTTTTTAACAGTATTTGTCTTTCAGTTGAAATGTAATTAGATAGTAGTAGATGCCATTCGGATGTTGAGAGTTTATTTCTGTTTTTCCGGTTTAGGAGTTTTGTTTTCTTGGCGACTGTTAAGGTGACCAGTATGGGTTGCTCATATTTCAGTGGTGGTTCAACTGATGAGAGGTCTCCAAGTAGACAGATGGATGGGAAGACTGGAATGCTGCATGCTATGATGGAGAATGTGTGATGTGTGACCAGAATGTTTGAATGGGCGTGCAAAGCCAGGTAGCATGTATTTAAGGTGCAGTGTGTACATCTGTTGTTGTCTATGAGTCCCATTTTATGTAATTTATACTGTGTGAGATGCACTCTAGGTAAAATTTTGTATTAAATAAGTTGCAGTTAGGGGCTTTTGGACATTAAGAAGGTGTTATTACAGATGTGCATCCAGTTGTTGAATGAGTGTATAATGAGTGTTTTCTTTGATGATTTACTTTGATGATCAGAGCGGATGCTCTCAGTTTATATAATTACTTTGCATGCTTGGTCTGGTTATGCTTTGCTTCCAGTTGACCTTGAACATGTTCAGTGACTCTTGGCACATTTTTGAATGAGACATTCTGTAATATTGTGTTTTAACATAAATTATGTATTATATGCTTTCACTCATTGCTTTTCTGTTTGATCATTAAACTGTATGTAATTCATGGAGAAAAAATGTCTGGAAACTTGCTTGATGATGATGAACCATCCCACTTGAGACTTGTGACTTGACTTAAAGACACTTGAATGAAGACATGAATGAACGTCTGTTTTCATCACAGTGATCTTTACTCCCTCAGTGCTTAGACGGGTGGTCATGCCTTGGCCTTGACTGTGCCCGTGTGGGCAAGTTTGTTATGTCTGTTCGATGGTTTCACGCCATGACTCACTGGCCCTATTATTTTGCTGACATCGCTCTGAACAGCAAAATAAAAATCTTTGTTTATTTCCTCAGCAGAAATAACTTGGAAAATCCCTTGAAGGTCACTGCTCAGGTTGGCCATAGCTCTCTCACGCCTCAGTATGTCATCAGAGTGATCACGCACTGACACCTCAGTGCTATTACTGCAGGGGGCCGCTCCTAATGCATGGTATCAGTCAGGGTTGGTCAGTGGAAGTGAAAGCTAGCAGTGAGCCTAAAGTTGGACAGAATAAGGTTTTGGCTTCACTTCTCACGGAGGAGGACACACACACACACACACACACACACACTCTCACATACACACATACCTACAGACATTTTCTCCCCTCCTCATGCGTACACACATGCAGCCTGACATGCCCACTGCAGTACACAAAATGCTCATTCACTCACTGGTGCACGCATATGCACACCCATTTCAAAACTCCTGACCGGACTCTCAGATCCAGATTTGATTTTCTTCTCAAAGGGCTCTTTTGTCAGTGAACCTTTGCCTATGAAATAAAGTACATACAGTACTGTGACTTAATTTGAGCTCGGAAATAAGTTGTTGTAATGAGTCCTCCCGTATTGAATTACTGGGTTTACCCCTCCCGACTGCTCTGACTGATGTTCTTCCTCCGCTTTCTTTCTTTGCTTTTGGATCAAATGGTTGATTCTTGTTTGGAGGGACAGATAAACTTTGCCCAGGATCTAGGCAAAAGCAACCAGAGTACTGTGGCATGAGAGAGTGGACGGGGAAAACTTCAAGTGAGAGAAGCAAAGGTTAGAGGGGCAACCAGCAGCAGAGATATGGATTAAAACAGAAATCCCTGGTGAGACAGAGAGGCAGAGTTTTCATGCAGAGAGAATTTAAAAGTAGCTGTCTTGCTTGCCTTTACCAAAATCTGACCATGTACACACAAAACACACTGGAGAAAAGAAAAAAAGAAAACTATTTGTTTTAACAGAAATAAGTTAGTTAAATAAAACTTATATTAATTCAGTTGTACTAAAGAAAGAGCATGTTGAAGCAACAACTCAGACAAACATTACAAATTTGCTTTCCTTTTACATTTGATCTCTTTACATTATAGTTTTTCAATGAAAAGTCAAGCAACTATGACTTATCTTAATGCGTATTAGAGAGACAGTAAGTTTTCATCATATGTTTTCACACTATAAAAAAGAAGTGCCTCAGGAGAGTTTTAATTTAATGCAGAACCATCACATGGGCTGTGCACAGTCTGCAGCCGCACAGAGCCTTGCGTCTCTAGAGGGTCCTGTGACTGACGTAAAAGGGATGAAATGTACCTCTGCCCCAGAGCATGCATAGTGGACTAATTTATTGTCACAGTGGACCTTCCTAACTGGGAATGATGCAAAGTTACAAGTAAGTAAACTGTCCTCCAACTATATAGAAATGAGACTGATTTGAGAAAGTTATGTTGGAAATGAATAAATAGACACTTAACTTCTGCAGAGAGAGGAATTACAAGCTGTGCTCATATTATATCTAGACAAAAATGTACTGCACTGAGATTAAGTGTGAAATAATCGAGTAGAACTAGAATATGTGCATGTGTCTGTGATTCATGCACGTGCATGTGAGCAGGGCCTCACACATCAAGTTCAGACCCTCCTCCACTACTTTGTAAAAGTTGGTTCATATTTCAACTTGTTTCCCTAATAAAGAGCATAAACCATTTTTCAGGAGGTCATGGTTGAGATGCCACCTTTGACACATGTGAGCAAGTAAAAAGCTTGAAATTACACCGAATCACATGTTCGAGTGCATGGAGTCAGGCATGCAGCGGAAGCCGATAACAAGTGGAAAGGAAAGAGAGCTACAACAAGCTTGTCATGTACATAAATCTGTGAAGCAGACCTGAAGTACAGATGTAATGATGCAGAAGATATGCTCTATTCGTCACGGTTGACTTTCTGCCCCCTTGAAAAAAAAAACAAAAAAAAACCACTTCCGCTCTTCCCCTCTGCCTCACAGCAGGGCCAAATGAAAGTGTGGGATTGCCAAGATTGTCTTATAAAGATCTTATTTTCCTTTGGTTAGGAAATGGAAAGTATTCATGAAAAGGCCTTCTGAGAGTTGAAATTGAGCTGCAAATAATTAGTAAAGTAGGGCTGACCTGCTATAGAGGAAGCAATGCTAATATATGTTAACTCAATTTAGTCACACTCCCATTGGTCCCACACACAACAGAACTTCAAGACGGCCAGTCACGTTTTTCCCTTCCCCAGAAGTAAACATCTGTTAAGGCCTCCATGACACACAACATGCCATCTGTCCCTTTTCTCTCGCTTTTCCCCTCACACCCCTTTCCATCTTCTGTAATTATGTGAGTGGCAGCTTCTAGTAGAAAGATGAAGTATGGTTGGGTACCAGGAATTCTGTACCAGCACCCAACTGTTTTTTTTTTTTTTTTTGGATTTAACTTTGTAAGAACAAAAATCCAATGTAGTGGCTGAGTGTTGGCTAACGCTAATAAAAATGCTAAGCCAAACCAAGACAGTGAAAAAAGTCCTCCAACAGCAACAACTTATCCAACCAGATAATTAATCAACTGAAGTTTCCAATGCCTCATTTAAAGTTCTGTTGTTCATGGAGAGTTAAGTTAAAACTTTGTAGGTGCTGGCTACAACCGTGCTAGAATTGGCTGCAACTGTGGAGAGGGTCTTGGCTTTCAGGATATTAAACACTGTTCAGCATTTGGATATATTTTGTTTTTGGTTAGACATGTTAACCCTTGCCAGCTTTTCATTTTGCATGACAAACATTACAGCAAGAGTTGTCTGGATCATGTCTTGAAAAGTTTAACCATACTTGTAACTGCCTTTGGCTCACTGTGATCCACGCAAGGTGCAGGGAACATCACTTTCTCTTTACGTCTATATAGAGGCGAAGTCCCTTCCCTTTTGGTGTGCCCCATGGGACCTAACTTCGGAAAGTTGTGGTTTGTGGTAGGTTCATTGTAATTCAGTTGAGTTTTGTGTGAAACCAAACAGTGAACTACATCTCTTGCTTCACACCAATATCACTTTCCCTTGTTTTGTTATCATATTTATCTGTTTATCAGCCAGGAAGAGAAATAAATGAGTAAGACACAGACTTGTGTGACTACATCCTGGTACAAAAATACAGAAGTTTCATAGATTCACCTGCTAACGCTAACTTTTGTAGGGAGAGATTCATGATGTTGCTTACATGACTTCTGGGTGTGTAGTCTTTCTAATTATGTGTCCTCATAGTCTTATACTTCAGCAGTTTTATGAAAAATTGACAAACATCAAATGTGTATGACAAAAAACAAACAGGCACAGAAAAATAGACCAAGAAAATCTGAAGTAAGGTCCCATGGGACTCACCAGAAGGGGAGGGACACACCCCTTTCTGTACTATAACTCTCTCACCCAGATGAGCTCCCAGGTACTGAAATTTGGCACAATTAAATTAGCATGAATCGATACTCTAAAGTACTGGTGTAATTCAGTTGGTAGGTCGATTCCCAGTCCCTAGTGTGGTGTGACTTCTTTCATGGGCATGTCACTGCTGTAATAAATATATATAAATTTTAAGAAGTGAACTCCTCAACACTATAATGTTACAGTGTACACTTAGCTATGGACAGTTACTCCATCCTGTGTATAGTTCAGTTTGGGTTATACCTAGACGAGCGTGCCATGGATCTCCAGTGCGAGGACAAAGGCCTCTTCTCTAAGTGAAACCGGAGATCTCCAAGGAAGCATCTGGCAATCTGGACACCGCGCGAGTCGGCTAGATGATCTGGAGATGAAAAATGCCAATAATGTAAGCCTCCTTCAGGTCTCTTGGCAGGAGTGGACAAACTCGATACATTCCTTCCTCTGTGTTTCTCTCTTTCTCTCCCTCTTTGGCTCTGTCACTCCCCTTCTCCCTGCCACTCTGTCTTGCCCCAGTCTCTCATTTGTTCCTCACCCTCACCGCTGGCTGGTGAGAGGCAGAGGTGGGCCGACAGAGACAGGATACACGCTTTGTCAGCCAGCAGCGGACGTGCCTGGCGGAGCTCTGCTTTCAGCCGAGGTGTCAAACAAAGAGTCACTCGGTCCAGGAACTGGAGGACAAGCTGTAAGTCTGTCCGCCCTCAGAGTCACACCCCCCCCCCCACCTCCCATGATAGTGCTTGCCAGTGCTCTCGCTACCTGACCCCCTCCTCCTCCCTTTCATCCTCTGCTGGCAAGACCTGCCTGAAAAACAAAAAGAAACTAAGCAATAAGGTGACACCGTCGACTCCAAACAAATTGCCCTTCTACAAGCCCCCCCCCTCCCCATCAGAGAGCTAAAAGGTGACAAAGAAGACCCAGTGAGTGTGCGTTTTTGTGTGTGTGTGCGTGTTAAAGGTGGAGCAGCGGGGGCACGCAGGGCAAACACAAGTAGATTTCCTCTCGGACACAATCTCATCATCTTTTGTTGCCGCTGTCAGGCAGATGGTGCCGCCAGGTTCCTCATTTAACACACACAGACACACTCATGTGCGACATAAAAGTATACACACACACTCCCGCCTGCTCAGTAAAAGACCATACATCATTTCATTACCCGTCTTCGGTTTTGTACAATAACATCCGCTGGGGTAATAACAGCATGCTCTCCCAGAACATTTCATCAGGGATATCAGCCCGTACTGCTGGGCAGCGTTGCCAGGTCTCGTCTTTTCTTGTAAAACTATCCGTGCATTTCCCCTTCAACGCCGCCACCACCTTCAATCAAACAACACCTGATACTTTTGATTAAATCAGAATCAACTACAGTCAGGCTGGTGGCACCAGTGGTGGAAAGTGGCAATGAATTTTTCCGAGGTAGACCATATTGTGCCTTAAGAAAACTGTCTGAAAAGGAATGTAAATATGGGAAATTCCAACCTCAATTCTCAAACAGATATTCTAATTTATGTTTTAGCTGTTATACCCATTGGCTTAGTAGCCATATGGGTGGCCAAGTTGCTTTCAGGTCCTTTGAGGTTACTGGCAACTCTATATCCACATGTATTATTATATGATTATAAATACTGGTGAAAAGGGACTTGGAAAAGTATCTTTGCCTCTGTTTTCTGAGGAAATAAAATAACAGTAGATACTTAAAGCTGCAATAACCATGTTTTTTGGCCGTGCTGGGGCCATGTATCAAGCTGTAATCAAGATCTGACTTATTATCAGCTTATAAAGCATTCAGCAAACATTCTTGCAAATGGTTTTCTTTTTACACATTCCGTAAATAGGGAGTGTTAGCATTCATGTGGAGATGTGTTTCTGGCAACAGAAATACAAGTCCAAATATTGACAATATTTAGCAACTCTTAAAGAAAATATCTGCCTCTTTTGCTGCTAAATGATCCACAGTGTTCACCAGCTAGTTGCTTAATTTGTCTTTTTACCACCTGGTGTTTGTCAGGTGGTGTATAAGGAGTTCATCAGAGCTTTTTCAATGAAAATCAACTGCTGCAGCTGGAAATGCAGCCATATAACCAAAATAGAGGTGCTGAAATGGTCCACAGAGCTGGGGACAAATGCTGACTCAGCTGATAATTCTCTGTGTAATGTGAATGGGGTGGGTTGTAGCAAGAAATCTACAGAGTCATCTGATGCTTTGTTTATAAAAGATTGATTAGTGCCGCTTTAATGTCAAGATGATTTTTTTTTTATTTAACCCTTTAAGATCACATCCCCAGTCAAATGGTGCACCTATTTAATAATGTGTTCCAAGAGATTATAAATTATCATCATTAAAGAAATCCAATAAAGTTTTTTTCTTGAAAAATATGATACATACTTATGTAAGCTTGGGCCAACCAATATCAACCAATAATACAATGTCATTTAGTCATCAATCAGTCTTCAAAGTTTAGCGGGACAGAGCTACGGCTAAGATTCATTAGTTAGCTATTTTGGCAACAGTCTGCCAAGATGTTTGCCTGCACTTTATTCTATTTCACCAAAATACCGTGATACTAGAATTTCTACAATTAGCTAGAATGTCTTTGGTTTTTAAGTAGCTAAGTGCTGTTAGCTTGGTTAGCCATGCAGCTAAGTTAGCTATCATGGGGTGCCAGAAGCCAAATCCACCTTTCTGCTGTGTCCCTTGTTGTTAAACCTGCATCAGTCTCAGAGACAGTGTTTGGTCCCAGTCTCACTGTGCTTGCTGGAAGTTCCTGGCCTGTGAAGAGTCAGCCAGGTTAATGGACCACTGTACTGTAGCCGTATGACTCGGGGCATAACATTAATGCTGATCTAGTGGTTCTGGGTACTGCAATGTCCCTCCCTGGCTGCTTGTTTTTACAGAAAATGTAAATATGCAGAAGCAAAGAGCAATCTGCTTTGCATTTCATGTGGGCATACAGTATTAAACTATATTAAACTCTATTTGGGCTGTTATCCACAGGAAAAATACACCAACCAACAAAATGGAACCAAACTTGAAAGGTTCATGGCTAACAGTTTCATCTTTAAGGGTGATTTACAGGCAGGTCTTTATGTGCCTGCATGTTTGTGTGCGACAGCTTTCTTCACACCTCTGTGTGTATAAGCTTTAGCGAGCACAGTCATGTATGTGCCTGTACATGTAAGTGCAGATCGTTGTACACTCATGCAAAGATAATCCCTCATTTTTGTTCACACCACTCGTGTTTGCTGCAGCTATTCCCTGTTTATCAACACCAGCTCCGACAACAGAGCTGTCACACAAGGAAGCAAATCATCATCAAAATGACGGTCGAGTGATACGCTCGAGTGATAACACAAAGGAACACCATTGGCACATCAACACTCTACAGGGTCACCATGTCATAACTGTTTACAGACCCACGCCTGCGCAGCTGCCTCCTTTACAGTCTTCTATCATCACTACCCTCAGCCACGCACAGGCAGGAACACTGACAGTACGGGTGACTTCCTACCACCTGACTAATGACATCCTTTTAAGTTGCTGTCTATTCAATTTGAAATTCCAGTCAGTCATGACTCATTATTGACACTTTGGTATTTTGAGTAAAGCAGAAGACAGTTCTCGCTTTACAAATTTGTATTAAAATCCCAGTCATACCACACTTACATTGTATTTGTACAAAAAAAATAATTGATATTAAGTGATGCAGACATGGAAAAAATCATAGCACTCTGTCTTAAGGTGAAGTAACATTATAAATTTATTCTTTAAGCATTTGGGCAATCAAACAGACCAATGTGTATTGACTCTTAGGAGACCTAGATCACCGTGCATCGACTTCAGGTCTTCATCTGGGTCCCTGATGAAGGCCTCCAGTCAATACACATTGGTCTGTTTGATTGCGTATATGCTCAAAGCATAAATTTATAATATTACTTCACCTGAAGATAAAGTGCCTTGTTTTTTTTTCCATGGTTGTCTGCATCAATTAATGTCAAAAAGACTTCCTCAATTTTGTTTTTTTGTACTTTCACTTATGAACACCTGTCAGATCAGAGCCATGCAGTGCTTCCCGCTTCTGTTGTAAACAACAGCGTGTTTGGGTTTGCCTGAATTTTCAATCAAATGAGAAGACCACAGGTTTTTAACAAGATACCTGATGTAGTAACAGTCAACACTAAGCTTTGAATAAAGCTGTTAGCTGCATTTTTCATTTATTAAAACAATGTGCGTGTTTATTGGGCATATTTGATGTGCTTAAGAGGCTAAAACGCAAAGGTCAAAAGTGAGAGAATGCGTTTTAAACAAACAACTGACGCTCCTCTTCAGTAGACTTGCAGACAGATATCAGTGTGTCGTACAGTCTCGGGTATGTTGCAGTATAAAAGCTCAGCAGAGCCAGTCCTGATCAATTTAATGCCATATAGCTGATGTTCCTCCCATCACAGCCAACTGCCATCGCACACCAATCATTGTGTTAAGTCATAAAACTCTCTGATTATATCATTAACAAACATGCACAAAACATGTATTCAATGAGCACTTATCTCACATGATGATGTTCTTTGCTTAGACTAATCAATATTGAAAATTATTGGGAAAGAGAGCACATTTTAATTGACTAATGCTGGCTAACTTGACTAAGATGTAAAGCATCACACTATTAACTTATTAGCAAACATTACCATTTTGCTAAGTAAGTTAGTACTCTTTGCTCCAAGAGTAACTATTATGTAATTCATCAAACTACAGCTGTTTCTTTTCCCTGTTTTTTCTCCTCATCTCTTCTTTTTCTTCTTTGATCATGTCACGTTTCATAGTCAGTGTCAGTCACAAGTCACTCTCCCATCACGTAGCTCCAGTGTGTTGATGACACTGGGCTTATGAGACTGGTGAGGGAGCAGCTGTGGGCTATGAAGGCAGAGACTGAGTAAGGTGAGGGAGCGCTGACAGTGAGTAAGCCTGTCAGAGAAATGAAATGGTATTTTCATTTTTTATTTACAATAGGTATCTGTAAAACATTGCCACATGCATATATTAACAAATCCCTCTACAACACATCAGTTTTTTTAGTACTGTGACTTGAATTTTCAGTATAAATGTAAAAATCTATAATTAAAATAAACAAAAACACATGCACACAATATAATGTGACTTTGCAAAACAGTTGCTAAAGCATGGCTCTCTTTGCTCCTATTTGGTGCACATAATGACATTGTAGGTCTATAATTATTTGTCAAATACCTTTTTGCAAAATTTAGTGACACATTTAAAAAGAGGAATCAATAGTTATGAAACTCCTATCATGGGGAGCTGGATTATTGAGTGGGATAATGGAATATGACTCAACCAACCTGGTGCCCTGGTGTTTAGGAAAATATGTCTGTGTGACAGTCTAAGACAAAAGCATGTGTGTGTGTGAGTGTGTGTGCTGTACGCCAGCCAAGCTTAAGCCACACAGCAGATGGACAGTTTGAATAAATAAATGTTGTGCATGACATGATTGCTCTCTTTCTCTCTCCCTCCCTCTCTCCCTCTGTCCATGGCTACATGAAGGCCAAGTCATGAGCTGACTCTTTGCTTTCAGAAGCCTTTTGTCTGGTTTGGCAGCAGAACAGATTCAATCATGTCTGAAGGTCAAGAAGTTAAAAAGCCCCGAGTTGCCTCCTGTTTCTCTCTCCGCGCGATGCCGAGAATGGATAGAGGGAGGGGAAAAAAAGAAGACATTCAAACCAGAGGAAATCATTCTGTAAGTAAACATTGCCTCATTTTTTCTGGGGAAGCATGCACGCAGTCAAAGTATTGACACACACAAACAGACATGCTCACACTACTGTTCAGCGGAAAACGTCCACACAGCACAGGAAAGAAATAAACAGTGGCCCTAAGGGGAATTTATCTTGTTTTTCAGGAGTGTTCAGTGCACAAGCAGGCAGTGCTTCCATTTATACCCACATACATGCACACACCACTTACATAGATAAACAGAAACGTGTGTGAAAGGTAGCAAAGGAAACGACAGTTTGACAAACCACTTAAAGCCGTTTGCTTTGGCTTATTAGTGAATTAGAGAAATACCTTGTAAAAGTAGTTAGAGAAGCTGTAGTGGTCATAGGGGCTTTAAAGAAAAAAGTTATACAAATGAATAGTCCTTAAATAGTTTCTGTATTTCAGGGGATACAGTCATTTGACAAGGGGAATTTTGTTTAAGAAAATACAAATATTTTTAGAAATGATTTTATGTGTTCTTGTTGAAAAATAATTAATTACATTTTCACATCATTGATAATCATCAGTCACTGAATGTCTGTATCCAGGAGGATACACTGGCCAGACAAGGTAATAAAACATGTATGATTACTCACTGAGATACATGTGTTTTGAGGCCTATGTTCTACAATATAATCAATAATATGAAGATTGGAAATATTGATGACTCTTTATTTTACTTTTAAATGTGTATTACTGATAAATTCACCAGTCTACATGTTTTGTGTGTTTAGTGTCAGCAGTGTCCACAGTTCAAAAAAGAAAGAGGTGAAGTTTGTAGTTTTGCTGGTTGACAGGAATCACAAGGAAGATCAGAAGTGTAAAAATACGAATTTTTGGTTATAAATGTCAATAGGTCATTGTTAAAAACAAATGTTTTGTCTCAACAACAAAAATAAAGCAACAGTTTGCATCAATCGTTTTGAATTATAAGAACTTCTAATGATAGTCCAATCAAAAATGTACACTGAGTCATTTGAATTAACTTTACCTCTACAATAAAATTAGAAATTAGAAATTTGATTGTTTTTAATCAACACTTACTTAAAAATTGGTTGGATAAACAAATTTTTTTCAGTTGATTACTCAAAGATTTTTCCACATAATTGTGAACACAAGTTTTTAAGCTGACAGCTGTTTAAAAGATTAAGTTGCTCCAATTAGATTTTTCTTTGTGTCCTCCAACACTTAACTGTGAAGCAGCAGGGAAAGACAACGAGTGGAGAAAATGAAGGGATCAAACAAATTTCATTAAGTTACTACAACTTGAATTCATAATTAAATCAATTAAAGCAGAAATTAGACACAATATTAAGTTAATGCAGTTACCAAGTTTATTATGTTAACGTGACTCATTAAAATAATGTTTGCAACTTGAAGGTTAATCTAAATCAGTAATTTCAACCACACATTTAATAAGTCTGAATTATTTTAAGACTAGATACATTATGAAACCGATAAAATTAATCTTCCAAAATATGTATGTATGCTTGCCCATTTAAGAGTCGAGTGTTATTTTATGTTTAGTTGAATTTTAAACCCTGTCAAGAAACACTTGCATTACCTATATTTTTTTGTAAATTATTTCACTGTAAAATTCATTCTAATAAACACCACTTTCAGTGTTCTAACCTCAAAGATAATAAGTAGATTTTCTTTCCATTTAAACATAAATATAATGGAACTGACATTCTGTCACATGAATGAATATCTCATTTTGTAGTGACCCTCATTCTTTCCATGACATTTATTATCCATCAAAAGCAGCATGAATAGGAAGTAATTAAATGTCCTAGCAGCTCTCTAGGACAAAATACCGGTCACACATTTTCTCTTTCACCTTTTTTCTGATAATTCATTTAATCACATAGTTTTAAAGACAATTGGATCCACCGATATAATTTTTAGTTTGGAGAGCTGGCTAAGTTTTAGGCTAACAGAGGAGTGTATGGTCTTAATACCAGTAGTAGTGGTGGACAACCAAATCCGTTTTAAGCAATGGGGTTGAGGATTATTGAAGTGTGTGTGTGTGCTGGGAGGACTGACCAGATTAACATTCCTGGGGGAATTTTAACACTCTGGGCGACAAATTTGCAACACTGTTCCCCCTTGTGTTCCTCCTGTGTGCTAAGCCCAGGACCCAAGTTTGGAGGAGGTCATCTGGAAAGAGCAGAGCAAAATCCCTTCTTCCCCGAGAGCTGTCGGACTCTACTAAAGAGACGGCAGAGGGTGTGCGTGTGTGTGTGTGTGTGTGTGTGTGTGTGTGTGTGTGTGTGTGTGTGTGTGTGTCTGTGTCTGTGTGGTAGGGAGGAATTAAGTAGCAATGGGAGGAGGAGATATGTTTTTCAGTCTCCCTGTTCCCACTGGCTGAAACTGAGCCTTTTATTGGAGGTGGTCCCTGCCATTGTTTCGGATGCTGGCAGACAACGGGCTGAGGATTTCATATTGGAATGTAAATTGATGCAGTTTAGAATTATCTCCATTAGCTAATGCTCTAAACACTGGAAATCTGCACTTAAAGCAGCATGTTGAGGTTTTGGAAGAGTGGTCTGTTGGTCATCTTACATATTATGTAATGAGAACATAAACACAAAAAATGTCATTGTGTCTCGGCAGGTCATTGGCTCTGTGCTCTCAGCTACTCGGATTTGCATTTTTACTAATGACATTTGCTTTGTAATAATCAACTGTGTGGTGACCGTGTGGCTCACTGCAGGAGCTCTGTACTACATGCCTCAAAATATAATTATTTCTTTTTTAAGTGTTAGTTCACTCAAATCAAGACTCCAGACTTCAGGTGACGGGACTTTTGCAGTCAAAACCCCTCTGCTAAGAATTCCCTGCTCAAGCATCTGAGGCTTTCTGAATCAGTAACTTCTTTTAAATTACTTCTTAAAACTTACCTTAAAAAGGCATTTTATTCTATATACCATTTCATGGCCAACATGTCTTTTATTACTGTTTGTTTTATCATAATTTAACTTTATTGTTGTTTGTTTAAACTGCCTTATATTACTTACCCCACTTTTGAAATGTTTCAATCCTTTTGAAAAGTTTATATTATAAATTTATATAAATCGCAATAAAAGAAGAATACATAGCACCTGTAACATTGGTAACAGGAAAATATGTTTTTTGGGGGGAGGGATTTGATGATTTGAGCAGCATAAATTTAATCCCGCTCAACTCCACTGAAGTGGAAGATGTTTCAGAGGTGGACTTTTTAAACCCCCTGCACATAAATCTGAGAAACTATCTTCTGTACATAGCTAGAAACATTTGGGGGATGCGGTTGAGAAAAACAATTATTTTGGTTTTGGATTTGTCTTGTGCAGGGCTTAAAGGTAGAATCAGTAGGATTTGTCCAAGCTGTCCAGAAAGATAGCTGAATGTTGAGTCTCATTCCCAGAATGTCAAATACTGAAGTTTTGGGTTGGTAAAGCGTCCCATGCACAGCAAAAGAAAGAGAAATATAGGCGGAAGGATGTGATGTGATGACTGAATGATTTTTTTTTTTTTTTTGGGGGGGGGGGGGGGGGGGGGGGGGTGTTACATATTATGCTTTTAAAGTTGCATTGTTATATTTAATGACTGCTGTTTGGCTGACTTTATGAATTTCATGATGTTGAACCTGAGAATATTATGCAGCGGTCAGAGAGTGCTTTACTCTCCCTGTGTGTGTGTCTCTCAGTCTGACTGTCTCTCTGCTGTGATTGTGACCATGACCCCTCTCACTGAAAAAATGTAAAAACTTTAAAAAAAAGCATAATGTAAACTGTGACCTGCCTATATTTCCTCCGTCCTGTGCGCCCCGAGGTGCTTGTGTAGGTACGGCACTGTCCATAAAGTGGAGTGGAGGAGACTGACAGAGAGACAGAACAAATTCAGTTTTTGTGGTTGTAAATAGAACTTTCAGCCCTAATTCCATTTTCTGCCCATTGTGTGCGATCCACAGACAGAAGAGAAACAAGAGAAATAAAGGGTCAGTCAATGAGAGACAGAGCTGCAAACCATAAACAGCTGTTTCTCTGCATCTCCTGCTGATTTTGAGTGTTTACTGTGGATGCTCTGGTTAATAATGTAAATAAATAATTCCTTGTCTGTGATGACAGTTGTTTGGTCTTGCTTGTTTAAACACCTTTAGGTGAAGCTGCCAAATTTGCTCCTGGCACTGTGGATTTTTTTATGCGTTCTATGACTTTTTGTCTCGCCCCGACCCACCAGAACAACTCCCTGTCTGTGCACCAGCAACTCGAGATTTACTAAATAAGCAATGGTCTCGCAATACCAGACGATCAGAGATCTCGCCACCGACAGATCATATGGGGATTTCTGAATGCGACGCTGTTCCCCTGTTCTTCTCAGTGACTTATGCATGTCATCGCCCCAATAAGTCTGGACCATCTTAAAGACTTTCGATTGGCTCTGCTGTGAATTTAAAAAAAAAAAAACTCTAACTGCGTGGTATCCCTGTAGTTCAGTTGGTGGAGTGTGCAAATAATGTACTGAGGCCATTTGTCCTCTGCAGCAGCCGCCAGTTTGACTCCTGCCTGTGGCCCTTTGCCGCGTGACATCCACTACCCCCTCTTTCCTGTCTGCTTTTCAGCTGACCCTGTCAAATCAAGGCAAAAAAAATAATAATTTAAAGAACTCTAATTGTTTCCACCCAGTTTTAGCAACAAAAGTTGGGAGATTGTCCTCAGTCTCTATTGAGCGAAGCTTTCAGAAGCTGACTTGTGAGTCTAGTTTTGAATAGACAAACAAAAGCTGAGTCAAAACCCTGGAGTACAGCTGAGATTAGAATGAGAACAAATCAGCAAGATTCAAATCTGTATAAAAGTGACCAGCCGAGCAATCTCCTCCAAACTCTTTGTGTTCGTGTGCCCTTGCCAGTAAAACTGCCCTTGTGATATTTACAGTAATGCACTCATCTCCGCTGTGGAACTGCTGTCTGCGGTTAAATGTGTCAGCCTGGCTAAGTGGAGCCGGTGAAGGATATCTGTGTCCCTCTCCCACAGCTTATCTGTTAGCGGCTGTTGTGTGAGTCAGGGCAGGGCAGGCGTGGGAGGCAAGACATCACAGTGTCATCAGCTCCACACCGGAAAACCCAGGTATCTAAATAAAGCATAAAGTGTAGCGCCGGCATACAAACAGATAAGCACTCTCATTCCACTCACGCTGTCACGCATGTACGGAAACACTCATCCTGACACCAAAGTGTTCAAAAGAGTGCAATTTTTAACACATCTGTTGGCAACTTCTCTTTGTGTTTCTCTAGAAGGTTGTCTTTTGCTACTGTTGTGAGGATTTCATTTCCATTTACTGGATTGCACGTTATGTTAGCAAATGGGAAAATACCACAAACCGCAGTCTCTTAAAACATTTCAAAACATTCGGCAGTCATATCTGAGATAAACTACATGTTTTTCACCTGACTGTGACAGTATGTTACACTCAGTAAATATTTGTTTGTTGTGCTACAACTTTTTCTAAGAGATGAAAAGAGGCGACACTTTCAAAACCGCAGAGGCAAGATGGGAAGACAGGCACACAAAGATCTGCACAGGGCGAACACGACAACACACACACTGTAAAATAAAAAAAATAAACTCTTAAAGTGGGCTTCATCTTACATCTAAGCCAGTGCAAACACACACACACACACACACACACACACACACACACACACACACACACACACACACACACACACACACACACAAACCTTCACCCACACACATATTGCAAGTGCACATATCATCCTAATGGAACGCAATTGTTGCTTCGCCTTTCCAGGCAACCTCTTACAGCTGCAGTGGAGTGGTTAAAACAGTAGGCAGCAGATATGAGTGTGTGTGTGTGTGTGTGTGTGTCTACAAGTGTGTGTCCAGTAGCTGTAACAGTGGGGCTGTTCATAACATGCTCGAGGCTTCAGGGTGCTAGCAGCAGGAGGAAGTTGTGCAATACAAACAAGGGGACAAGAAAGAGAAGCAGAGTCAGGGTCAACAGCTGGTATTTGGGTTGAGCCAACACTCCCTAAAGTCTCCCCCTTAGAGATGGACGAGTGTCTGCTGACAGGGACATAAAGAGACTGCTGAATCGATGTGGTCTACCTGCACACTAAGGGGTTGTAAGGCCATTTGCGATGACAAAGGCTATGATTATTTTGTTTTCTTTTTCCCTGCTATTTTTGTCAGCCTATTATCTTCAATCTGTGTATAAATAACACAACTTTTGACTTTCAAAGTATTAAACTAATGAAGTAACCCACTATAGATCGTTTCCTCCAGCTGATTCTGTGCAAAGCTGACTGACCCTCATCTTTTTCTCTGCAGTCAAGTCTCCTATTCTTGTTACAACGTTTATGTTGTTTTCCTCTTGTTACGAATGTTGTGCGTGAAAAGCACTGATGAATACACCAAAGAATCGTCTTTTCTAAGTGTTATTGTCCCATCCATTTATGTTGAAATCAGCCAACATTTAACTTTAACTACCAGTATGTAATGTACTAGTGGTATGACCTTTCAATTAACCTAACCAAGTCATTTTGTTTCTTAAACCTAAAATGTGACCTTTTCTCGATGTTAATGTTTCATGTGTTTATTAACAAGAAAGGTCACCTGACTATGGATCTGCTTTCCACAGAAGTTAAAGGCGGAGTAAATGATTTTGGATAAAGATATCTGATTATTGAATCTCATTTCCAGTCTTAACAACCTGTGATCAGCCAAAGTCTCCCATTTTCTGTGCCTGAAAACAGAGCCAAGAGGAGGAGCAGAGGTCTAGTTTTCTCTCAGACCCCTTGAGTTACGTTATGCTTAAATGTTATTATGGAACTTTGCCCAATGACACCAAAAATAAACTTCCTACCCAGCTTTAAAGGGAGGGGTTCCTATATTATGTGCATGCAAATATGAACTTTGGTGTATGCAGTTTTCAATCAGTCAATCAATCAGTCAATCAAACAAACTTTACTTATATAGCATTGTTAATATTTCAACAGAGTGCAACACAAAGTGCTTCACACAATAAAAAACAAAAAACAATAAAACAATAACACCCCCCAAGAGAACATTACTCATAAAACTCATACAAAATATTACTCATAAAAACATTACTCATTAAAGTGTAAAGTCATGTTTTTTGTATGCAGATTGAAGAGATCCCTCTGTGGATCAATAAAGGATTATTTTATCGTGTTTTGGTGACTCATAGTTTTGTATTGTATACCAAACCCCCCAAAAAAACACTTACAGCATGTTTCAGAATGTGACACATACTGTAATTGTTGGTAGTAGCACTTTTATGAGTAATATACACTTTTTTTTTCCTGGATTTAATTTGAATAGGAGTTGTCAGTCATGTCCCAGAGGGATCAAGTAACAAAAACTGCAACAAAACTATAACCAAAGATGGCAAGTTGTGGTAGCTGCTGGAGAGCACAACATGTAACTGGGTTTGGCAGAGCCCTGGCTTGTATAGCCTCCTGGCCAGTATGCTGCATATGCAAGTCCAAACATTGCTGGTCATCTTTGCCAGGTCCACTTCTGTCTCTCTCAGAGCTCTCAGTTCTGTCTTTTCAATTCAAGATCACCCAACGAGGAAATTAATGACTGCAAACAAAGCATGCTGTTATATTAAAAACACTGACAACTACCGCTGCTCCCACATGTGGGAGTTGGACATGTCCCCTGATAAGAGATAAAACAGACAAAAACCTGTATGCAAAGCAAAAGCAGGAAATAGTAAATTTGCTTCTGTGCATAGGCAAATGTGCCGTTAACAGGTTAATGGAGAGAAAGAGAGAGCGAAAAAAAAACTTCATCCTGTCATCCGCAGGAGCAAATTACAAAGACAATGTGACGCTTAAACCTATAATAGCCAAGAAACTATACAACCACAGATTCCAATGAAGTTCAACATCGCTTTAAAGCTGACTTTAAGGTGTCTTTAACCTTCTAACCTGACCTAGCTTATCATAAAGGAAAGACAAACAGGTGAGCCACTTAATAAAGATATCCTCAAAGAAAAGAGAAAAGTTTGTAAAGTTACTGTGCAAACTGATGAAACGTCCCCTGAGCCAGGGTGTTAAAGGACTTTTTATTTGGCAGGTCTATAGAGGAGCCACACACACAACACACAAATACACCTATGTGCTTCCACACACACCTGTCCAAACATGGGCAGGGTCAGAACGGTGTGTAGACACAATATGACTGATGGGTCATTCATTTCCAGGCCCAGACAGTAAACTAGAGAAAGGCAAACTGGAATGATGGATTGGTTTATGCATTCATACAGATTTATTTTCCAAACACATTATGGTTACCATGTCCTTAAAGGGATGGATCAGATTATTTAATGCGGGGTTGCATGAGGTACTTCAGTCTATGACCTGTGCTGGTTGGTACACCTCCATTTGGGCTAAGCAATGTACTGATGTGGGCAGGTTCAGAAACAAAAGGTATTTTATCCACTTAAACTTAATTGATATTTATAGGTAGGTCTTTTTTTAAGTGTGTGCTATATTAAGGATATTTTCACTGCTTTACTTTGCCATTAAACAGCCTTTTAAATACCTTTTGTTGCTGATCCAGTCCATAGCAGTACATTGTTCAGCTTCTGTGCTGGTGCCCCTCCCTGTTTCTCCTAACTGGGGGCATGTTGACCACCATCAACTGTAGGTAATACACTGAGTATTGATAAGAACCTCATATAACTCTACATTAAAGGATTATTTGGTGTAATGTTTGGATTGTTTAAAGTGTAAATAAAAAGAAAAGTACATGCTAAAAGTCAGGCCCACAATTGATAGAATACAGGACTTCAGAATGGAAGTAGTATTGCAGGTTTTATGGGTCTACCTTAAGGATAACATCTGATTAAAGCTTAAGTGCACAAAATATGTAAGTAAGTTTGTTAAGAATTTGTGACAAATGTCCATTAATACTACAGTATATAGAAAGAGCACATTAAGGGTCAGATAACCTCTGAAATCTCTTTATGTTCTTTTCATATTATAAATAAACACTTTGACCTGTTCTGCTCACTCTAGCAGAACCAAGGACACTGGTTTTGTGTTTAAAAGCTGGGGTGGACACGTTGACGTCTTTGCCAACTGAAGTCATGCTACAAATACCCAGCTTCCTTGTGCTTTCAAAGGAAATGAGAAAATGGTTAGTACAAAAACCTGCGAGGAAGGAAAGAAAAAAAAAATCCTTTTATTAAAAACCAAGCAGAGGCAGCTGAATTGGAGAGGACGGCTATATGCATCAACAAACTGAAATGACCCCCGCAGCAAATAAATAAAATGGGGGAGTTTTACATATTACCTGTCAACGACTCTGCGTATTTGGCAGAGGATAAAATGCAATTTTACAAACCAGCAACTAATTATGAAACAGGGACGCTGGCTGGAGGTTGGCCGTCCTTGATTGAGTCATCAATAATGCTTTAGCTCTTGCCGCCATTATCATCGTGCTAACACTGTTATTAATTCGTCCGACTCGTTTCTGTCCATTCATCATCAGCGCTGAGGGAAGATAAATAAAGGTTTCCGGCGACTCAGGTGGAGGACGGCTGTGCGAATGTGTGAGTCGATGATGGATCAGCTCGGACAGAAGTGAGACCTGACAACATGACCAGCCAGGCTGTCAGGGGTCTTCATTGCTCATGTTTAATTTCTGTTTTGTTTTACTAACTCAACGTGTTGTGGGCCCCATTATTCATACAGTGTGGAAAAGCTGACATGGCTGTTTGCACTAAATGGATTAAAGGCAGTGGAGGTTTTTGATATATGCTGGTTTGTAAGAGTGCTTGAGGGAGAGAAATCATCATAAATGTCTGCATTATTGCTGTTTTCATTGCTTTTCTTTATTGATTTTTTTGAGTACAAATTGTTCGTTCTATGCTAATCTCAAATAAGGTACAGTCTGTCTTCCATATTTTAAGTCGTAAGTGAGAGATGTTAAAGATGCATTGTGACAGACAGATGAAGTACACTCTTCGAAATAAAGGTTCTAAGTGGACCCCTTTAAAAAGGTTCTACCTATAACCTAAAATAAAACACTTATACCCAGAACCTCTGTGAAATATTTCATCCAGAACCCCTGATAAGATGTTCTAAAGGAGAAGAAACCTTCTATGGTACAATGGTTCCACCCAGAACCCTCTCTGGGGGTTCTATCCAGCACCATTCCAATGCCTTCTAAGGGGGTTCAACCAAAAACTGTCATTTTCCAAGGGTTTTATTTAGAACCCATCCAGGGGATTGTATCCAGAACCATTTTATATTTCCAGGGTTATTTTTAGAATCCAAACAGGGGGTTCTACTACAAAACCATTTATATTCCATTTAATTGTATCTAGAACCCACATAAGAACTCTTTTATATGCCAAGGGTTTTATTTAAAATGCACCCAGGGGGTTCTCCCAAGAACCTTTGTTATATTGTACAAAGAACCTTTGAGAAAAGATGCTTCAATCATAGAAGAACTCTTTCTTCCAAAAACATTTCTTCAGACGAAGAGGGTTCTCAGTTGAAACATTGGTCTTATAAAGGACCCCTGACAAATTGTTTATTCAAAAAAGAGTTCTTAAAAGGCAAATGGTTCTGGGTAGAGAAAACCCTCAGCTGCTCAGGAAGAGGAAGGCCCATCTTGGAACCCCTCTCTCTCAGAGTGTCGTTACATCATGTGATTTAGCAGTGATGTGTGATTTGAGCTTCACAGACACTGTAAATACCACTCACAGGTATAGTTAAGTGTTGGCATTTTCTGTTTTAGTATTTCCAAAAGGTCTCTTCACTTATGCATGCAGAGGAATGTAATGTGAATTGCTCTAAAATGACTGCTGGGTCGTCCCAATTCAGTCAGAACCTCCATTTTCTGTCTAGTGCCTCCTGCGGGTGAGCTGTTTAAACCTTAACAACCGCCAAAATGTCAACCATTCCCCTGACTGGCAACTCTGCTGTTCCTCCTCCCCGTTAGAGCGCATGTGTAATGGAATACCAGGGCATAAAACAAAGGTTAACTAGGAGACTATGGTGTGACAGAGTCCAGGAGCAGAGCAGACACTTAGGAGCTTTATACCTGAGATAGACTCAATCTAGACCTACCGCTGTGGAGAGCACTTGGCTCTGAACACTGCTGATTTCCAGTATTCGTAGTGGTTTGTATCCGCCTCTCCTGTGTATGTGGGATTTGACTTCTCGAGATCTGTATCTGAATGCAGTCACGCTGCATTCTTCCCTCTGTTTACATGGGGATTGTGTGCGATATGTCCATAATTGTTTGGGGCTTTGGGATGTTTTCTTCTCCATGGTGGTTTCGTCTTACGATATCACCACTAATGATTTTAACTTTATCAGCGTGTGGTTTGGTGTTGCATTGCTGTTCATAAATTGCAATTGCATACCACAGATATTTAGAGGCAACCCTTGCAGATTTGAGGGCGGGATGATTGCTAAAGGCTTGCAGTTGACCATAAAATAATGTACTAAGTGGTGGTTGAACCTTTTAAGACACTGAAACCAAAATAAACTGGTAAAATGAAAATCACTGTTTGTGGTCAGGACAGTATTTTATGTTTTCCAACATCTTTAATACACTGACTTCAGATCCATATCATATTTGCATCTATACATCCTCTGCTTGGCTCAGGAAACCATAGCTTTCCCAAACTGGCAGGCAAAGACTACATTTTATGACTGGTCAACAAGTCTATACTGGATTGTTTAGTCTAAAGGCATTTCTCATGGCCAGCTTCAGAGAAATTGTGTGGCCTTGTCTTAAAACAAATGCAGTAAAAAGCCAGAAACATGACTCTTGTAGAAACAAATGCGTAATAAATGTGTCAGTATCCTGTGAACTGGTTTACATCCAGGTTCTTTCTCAAGCACACAACTGTCTGAAGGCTTTGTGTTGATAATGAAAACTTTGGAGATGGCTACTTTCAACAAATGAAACATGTGAGGGATAATGCACAAGATGATTCAAGACCACTTCGATTTGCATCGGGGTCCTGCACTAACTTCTTGGCTTTATTTTGGAATAATGTCCTGCTTACATTATCCCACTTTTTACTTGGCTACTTACTTAATGAAAAATAAATGTAAATAATTTCAAAATTATTTTACTGTTCCTCCAGAGTCCAAGATCAGAACTGTTTCCATAGCAACAGTCTGTTATACAGAAATAACAGACCATATAATGTTGTAGCTGACCAATCAGAATTGACCATGTAACAAAGCTGTGTAATAAAATATAACAACAAACTCTTTTCTTTTACTTTAGGCTATAGAAGCAATTATAGTGTTTGTTTACAATACCCGTTTGCAGATTTAAGGGCGGGATGATTGCTTAAGGTTTGCAGTTGATCATAAAATAATGCACAAAGCGGTGGATGAGCCTTTTTGGACAGTGATTTGATCTATTTGGCAAGTGTGAAATATCAGTCATGATGGGTTATCAGAACTTGAATCAACAGTGGAATTTAAAGCTGTACAACAAAAGAAAACACTTTAGTTGAGCTTGAATTGAACCAATCACCAGAGTCATTTCACTTTTCACACGTCTCCATACGCTTGATTTCAAGCCATTGTCTCCCCCTCCCTTTTTGTGATTTATCTCTCATGTTTTGTCTCATTTACTGTTTAAGACGGTGACACCAGACTGATCTCGATTGTCAGTGACCAATGACATCCATCTCTGCCACTAAAGAGATGTTAGATGAAAATTAATGACATCACTTGCCCTGTTCAACCATAATCTCAAAATCCCCCATGTAGAATACCCCACGGTGAGGTTGCCGCAGCTAAATCTGATACTCCAGTCAGTCCATTACTACCTAACCTCTCTGCCATTAACGTGCACTTAGTCATACATGTTTACGGCCGTTGCATTTAAGAGCTCAGAAAGAACATGCCTTCCTCTGGCAAATAAAAGCCCTAAAGGAAGTCCAGACATGCTATGACCTCCTCAGAGTTTTATGCTGTAATAAAACATGTTTACATCCTTTTCGCTTGTTTGGACCCCAAGGGCACAAGGGTGAAAAGGTTATCACGAAGCCGCCATCTGCCTCAGCCTCAAAGAATTCTTTTTTTATTTCTTGCCTTGGGGCACTTTTGATTTATTACATTTTTACTGTCTTTGATTTCCCACCCCCATCTTTCAGAGAAGTAATTTTTTAGGAGGATCTCAGAACGCGAGGAGGGCTGACAAAGTCGCTGGTGTTTGTGAGAAAGCAACGGATTTTCTTTTGCCCTCCTAAAACTGCTTTGAAGGATTTATTACAAAGATCAATACATGGATTTGGATGGGAATCAAACACAGACCTTGACCTCTTTTGAGTCCTTCAAAAGAAAAACTAAATGTTTGTGTCGGGGTGGCAGAAACACTGAGAATCTGAACCCATTAGAAACCACCATTCATTCCTCTTTGCTGTTGAGTAAACTTGGCTTAACCATTGCTCTCTCTCATGTCTAGCTTTAATTTCTTAATCTTTTTCCTCTTAGCTGGCTCTTTGTGACTCACTCTTTCATTCATCTCTTTTCTATCCGCCTCAATCCCTCTCTCTGCCATTACCCTCAGTGCCCTGCTACACATCGTTGTCATCAGCAAATGGTTGGGTCTCCGTTTTATTAGTGCCCCTGTTTAAAACTGGCTTTCTGAGGGGAGCGCAAAGGTTCCTCTGCATGGCTGGGCCCATCTGTAGTGTGGCATAATGATTTTTTCACGCCGCATTAAGTTAACACTGTGCTGCCAGCGAAGGGAGCCAAAACCCAGTTTCAAATTGGAATAAGAGAGCCAGAGAGACAGGAACAACAGCAACAGCAACACAACATCAGGATCCTTCAGACCTCAACTTCGTGTGTGTCAGTCTATAACTTGTTCCTTTTTTCTTTGAGTTGTATCAGTTTTTCAAACCTGCTTTATGGCTATAGCTAGATACTGTTTGTATTTCCCTCAGTCTCATCTGTTGTACTGATGTGTCCAGGTTTTGGACTGGACAAAGGGAAAAAAGAAGGATTGACATTTGGTTTGGTTTGTTTACATCCCAGGCAGATTAAAAGTCAGTGTCAGGTCATAGGGTTGTTCGGATTAGGTATTTGGGATTGTGGTGCACAAGGCCAGGTTGCAGGTCACAGCCAACAAGCTACACATGGGTGGATTTCCCCAGTAGGCCTTAGCAGCGGTCAAGCGTGTTGACCCACTGGACTGGTAATGCAGCTTTTTTTTCTCTTTGGCAAGACAAACCACCTCTGAGCACTGACAGTCATTTAACTAGTTTTGGCCCTCTGGTGGACAAAATATTTGTGAATTGCTTTTACAAAGCAAAATAACAAAAACAATGGAGATTAATATGAATATAAACCAACTCAGTTTAAAATATCAAGAGTTTAAGGTAGTTATTCTGAGAAAATAATACACGGGCTGCCTTGAATTTGAGATTTATGCAATCACTTCTGCCATTTCCTCACTTGTCCCATCCAGTCATGCATGCATGCTAATGACGGAAATGTAATCATGACATGTATTGGCGGGAGGCACAGCTCTCTGCATGACTGCTTCCGGAGATGCTAACGTTGGTATGACATGCTTTAATTTGCTGTTACTGGAAAGCAGCCTCTGGGACATTCCTCCACCGGAGACCCGTCCATGTCTACAACGTACCTGACATCGTCATTATAGACAGGTGAGCCGAGGTATGACCCCAACCCCATCCTTTATGTCAAGATTTGACAGCTGCAATATAACTGACAACTATACAGCCTCATGCTAAGTTCTATACTGCTGTTCAAACATGAATTTTTTGGATGTCACGGGTATTGTAAAACCTACTGAACACTATAGCTGACACCAGTGCAATATATAATACAGTAACTGTCATGTGAAGAAGAGCTGTGTTTACAAAAGATTCAATTTTGCTGCTTAGTTTTTTTTTTCCTTGTTGTGTCTCATTGTGTCCACCATGTAGCCAAAATGAAAATAAAAATCAGTTTTATTATTGACAAATTCCAAGTTGAATGCCATGGGAGAGGGAAAATCGATTCTTAAATGTATCGTGATTCTTTCTTGAAAGATTATGAACTGATATGGAAAAGTTAAAGGAGCAATATGTAGCTAGTGCTACATACCGCAGTCCGATGCTGACTTTGAAGCGAATTGTCTCCCCACCCTCCCCTCCTCCCCAGACTCAAAAGAGGCCCATGCAGGCTGCAGGAGCACCGCAGGACAGAGACATTTCAAACTTACTATAAAGAGTGATGGCAAGTCCTACACTGTAAGTCGATCAGCTGTTTATAACTGTCAGTTGTCTGTCAATGCAAAGCTAACGTGATCCGGAAAACAAAATCCCACTTGCCTGAAAAAACACAGTTGGAGTTGGAGTTCAGTGACTCCCTGCCAGCCTCTGTTAACATATTGCTCAATTTAACTGTTATAAATAAAAATTACTAATGATGTGTTACAACTCAAACACAGACACTCACTCATTTGGCAAACATTTTTCATTAATTTGAACTCTAATTAACATGAAACAGGCAAACAAAGACGGTTCTTCTGGCCTGGAATAGAAATTTCAAAGGAGGGTACTGCAGCTGAAGTATTTCAACTTAGGGTAGTTTCTTAATCTCTGATGACATACCATGGTCATTTTATGATAAATTAGAGTAAATAATATGATAAATCTGGCTTAAAAGTTAGCATATGGAAACATTTTCACTTCCATGAATTCGAAGGGAAAAGGGACCTGAACAAGAGCCACACATGGCAAATTGAGTCTAAAAATATATCATGTAAAGAAATAAAACATGTTGATACATCAAGAAGCATTAATAATCATTTTGTAATCACCCTATAGCCCTATGAATTCATGAGGTGCCACCTATATGTAGGTTACTTTACTTTGGATTTAATTCATGAGACTACATATGAGTAAAAGAATGAACACCATACGTGATCTTTGTATGAGTCACAAGCAAAATAAGAAAAGTGGGACACTTTCAGCAACAATGTAAACAGCCATTATATAGCCATATGTACAGAAAAAGCCACATCTGATTCGCTCATTAAAGTTATGTGACTGTTCTAACATGTATCAGGCTATAGCTGAGATTTCCAGAGATAATGATTGTATTCAGTATGTATATACAGTAATATGCATTGCATTGTAAAATGTTTATGCAGTACCATAAAGACTGCACTGCCTGATGTGCACATGAAACAAACTGGATGGATGAAAATGTACAAACTTCAAAAGCTTCTCAGCTCATCTGCAGAAAAACACTTTAAATGGGCTGCCATGTATTTGTGCTGTTATCATGAGTTCAGAATGAGTTTCATGAGGGGAAACTTAATTTCACTAAAAAAAGCATGCAAGTTGCTCTTCTGATGTATTTATTTTCAGGTCTGCAGAGGTAAAGCTTTACCACTGTGGGAAGCTGAGATGCAGCAATGCATTGTCAAATCACGTGTTGCAGGACAAGTCAGACTATCATCCTTTAAGCAGGGGTGTGGAGGTATTTCCAGATGTCCTTTTGATTAGAAAACATGTCCTACTGACTGAGTTTTCAGCCTGTCCATCCTCATAATCCACGGTCTGAAGCTAATCAAAATATACCGCAGTAAAGGGTCTTGACTACAAATCCCAAAGAAACACATAGGCACTTCCACAAAAATGCTCACTTGCAGTCCATGAGAAGTAGTCTGATTCAGTGTGTGCCAGGGTTATGCAGTAGTCATGGCCATAGTAATTAAGTTTAAGTCAGTTCTAAATATAGGTACAGTTGAGTATGATCTTGAATTAAGATGAAGACTGCCAGAATAGATCATAAACAGTGTAATTCCAAAAGTAAAAACAACGATTTATGAATTGGTTCTGTTAGAGAGAGTAGAGAAAGATGTGCTGCGGTCTGACATGTCCACACTTCAGACTGTTTTTCAGAAATCATGGATGTCATGACCAGGCTGAAAAGAAAAAGGACCATCCAGATATCCAGATTGTTACCAGCGCTAACTTCAAAAGTCAGCATCTGTGGGAGTGTGTTAGTGTCCATGGCATCATGGGTAACTTTCACATCTGTGTGAAGGTATATACATACATACATACATACAGGTTTTGGTACAACATATGCTGCCATCCAGACAACATCTTTTTCAAAACTTCAGCAACTAGTTTCTTCACTTCTCACATGCTTACTACATGTTGTTGAAAGAAAAGGTGATGTATCACAGTGGTAAACATGTTCCCGTCCCAACATCTTTGGGATGTGATGATGGCTTAAAATTCTTTATGAGTGTATATTTACAAAAATTAAATATTTTGTATTTTAACTGTACTCAACTGAATTTAGGTCAGAATATTTTTGCAAATCATTGCATTCTGTTTATATTTATGTTTTATATAACGTCCCAACTTTTTGGGAATTGGTCAGTTCACATACACTAATGAAACACAATATCAGATAAAGATATATACACATCCCGAGACACATACAAACACATCAGAGGGCAGTGAAGCCAGTAGTGCCTCCTCCTATCTCGACCTATCTTCCTTCCCCTCTCTCCATCTCCCTCTTCCCTCTCTTTGGGTCCTCATCCTTCTTTCCTTGTGAACACCGGTGTCTTCTTCGGGTGATGAATGCTTCTTCCTTTGCACACTGTCTGGGTTTGGACACTCTTAAATTACCCCAAGCTGCAGAGAGAAGAGGAAAGAGGAACTTAAAAATAGCATTTGGACTGGGCTTTTTTTTTAGGCTAACTGTTGCCCCTCCCTGACCCTGATTCAGCCCCCTGTCACTCTTCCTTCACTCCCTTATTCCCTTCCTCCCACCTTCCCTCGTCTCTTTATGTACAAGAAGGGGAGGTGGGTTATTGATGATAATCCTGCAGACCTCTGTTACTTCCACACACACACGCAGACACACACACTCACACCATTTCCCCCCACAGGCCTCATCTCTCTTTCTCTTCCTCTCCTCCGGCTTTCACATGAATAATGTTGTCCCCAAGCCAGAATGAGGTCAGGAAAGTAATGGCGAGACATATTGTGCAGTTAAGGCTGTCTGCAAATGGCCCATCAATAATCAAAGGCCACGCATTAGTAGATGCAACATTGTGTCTGTGTGTGTGTGTGTGTGTGTGTGTGTGTGTGTGTGTGTGTGTGTGTGTGTGTGTGTGTGTGTGTGTGTGTGTGTGTGTTATTGAAAATAGATGGTGCTATTGATTATCTGATTAACTAATGCCTTTAGCTTTTATTGCAATAATTTATTATTTTAGAATATAACCAAGCATAAAAAACATGCAGCTGGCATTAATTGAATCCTCAAGTGTTCTAAAAGCTTTGAAGATATTTTGTGTAGAAACGCCCTGAGGATAATGGCTTCTCATGCATATGTCATGTTTCTTTTGCTTTTCTTTTGAGAGAAATTCATGTATTTTCAGAGAAAAGGTTAGAAATCTAAATCATTAATCTGTAAAACAAAAAAAACAAAAAAACTTCCACAGGTTGTATGGACATATGTTGTGGTTCCTGCTACACTATAAAAAAAATCATACAGGAATTTTATCTTTTTTCTTAACTTAAAAAACATAAATCTAAAAGTTAATTAAATTAAAAAATTCTCATATTCATGTTAACAGTGATTCAGAACTTATAAGCATTATGTCCTTAGTTCCTTTATATTGAAGTGTTTTCATCTGAAATGAGTTGAATGAATGAACTGTATGGAAATTAGGTTTCTAAAGAAACATGATCAGTATATTTGAAGACTTCTTGAGACCCTTCCTTTTTGTAGTTTCAATAATGGTATCATGACATGGCATTATATTGTTTCAAAAATTGAGTTGGGCTTAAAACTAAAAAAAATCTACTGCAACAATTTGACTTGAAATTTCGAGTTGCCTTAACTTTATCTTCTTTCTTTTGTTTTGTTTTTTTAAACAACAAATTCATTGCAAACCATGATGACAGTTAGTATTGAATTCAACCCCTACTATCTGACATTTAAAATTTATTAAATTAACTGTGAGCAGTTTCAAATATTGTCTTTGTGCCAATGAACAAAGTAGTTTGTTAGTGTGCTTGAACACTCGTTGTTGGTTCAACTTAATATTTTCACCTACATTAATACAAAGTTTATTTAAACTAGAAAATTTTATTTGTTTGAATTACAACAAATTTACCTCAACTTGTCTTTTCAAGCTGAAATATTGAAGGCAGTCTGGACACAAACTTTTTTGAAGTTAAAACAAATAGTTTGTTTTTACAGTGTAAATGAATCCCCTGTGTTGGGAACTTGACAAATTAATTGTTATTCCTGCAGTTAAAGTGATGAAGAGCCCACAGCTCCACTGGGGTCTGCTTGACCTCCACTGTTGGCACATCAGGAACACAACTTGTCATCAAAGTTAGTTTCGGTCCAGAGAGCCGCAGTTAACCTCTGACCCCTCACCTCTGCTGCCCCTCCGTAAAGTGGGCGCCCTTAACTTTGGGAGACTGACAGTTTTCGTAAAAAGGGGTATTTAGAGGAGGGGGGTTGTGGGTCATAGTTATTTGGGATGTAAAGAAGGAGTGGGGTAGGGTGCAGCATCATTGGCTGGTGGGACTGGTGAAATGAACGGGGGGCTGGCTTTGTGTTAAAAGTCTTAATTGTGCCCCCCAGCACTCTCCTCAATCTCCTTTTTACAACTCCCCAGTTTAAATATTTACAAACAAACCAGCGCCATGGCCACATGTTTGTCCGTTTGCTCATTTGCTGGTGATTAGAGAGCTCTTGTTCCTGATTCAATAGCCCACTTAGGGACAACCTACATCCCCAAGCCACACTCCCAAACTCCCTGCACCTATTACCACCTGTAACCACATAAGACACATTCTTCATTTTATTACCTCTTAAGCAATTTGCTGTTGAACTTTTGTTCATGGTGGAATATATCTATTTTTAGCCACTGAAGTGAATTTTTTATGGTCGCACTTTTTTGTTACACCATTAAGGTGTAAGAAGCCATGTTTCAAATTAGACAAAAAAAATAGAAATATGTTCTTTATTCGAAATTATTACACCTATTATTAGGCCCTGATCACTTTATTAGAGGTTATTGGGACACACTGCAAAAAAATTGTACTATAAGCTATAAAGGGTGTTGTTTTATCACTGTTAGGCATTTATAAGACTTTGTCTGTCTATTGATCTTTCTAGATCTATCTATCTAACAGACAGGGTAGTGGGCCTCAGTGGCAGTCATACTGCCAAATGATTAGAAAAAATGATTTAATTTTGTAATTTACAAAGCTTGTTATTTTTCTGTCCAAGAATTCCCATAAATAAAAAAAATGTATATTGTCAATGACCAGTTATGCTTAAATATCACCACACCAATTACAACACATCATCAGGTAGAGAAAAAACATGTTTTGTCACTGTTGGCTAACGCTCCCTCGTTTGCAGTGACACAAAATGAGTCATGTTTGAAAGCAAAAAGTGATGCTGGGGACAACCATGTTTCAGTAAAAGCTCAAAAGTGTGCGGTGAGGAAATGTGACCCTGAATGCATTAAATTTGGGCTCATAATGGCAGCCAGTGATCCTGAGCCGAAAACACGACGTACTGAATGTGTTGAAATCCTGTCGCTGAAACAATAGAAGTTTCACAGATGTTTAACCCCAAAGCATCCGGGATGTTTTTGGAAGCCGACAGAATATTTCCTACAGAAAAAGGACGGGCTGCAGGTCCAACAAAAAGTCATCACAACATTAAGAACTCAGTCAAAAGGACTTTGAAAGCTAGCTGTTGCTGCTGGTGTAGCTCATAGCAAGAACCCTTTATGAACAAAGAAGAGTTTCTCTCCTTTTTTGGATGTTAAGTTTTTTTTTTAAACAAATATTTTGGAAGCTGTTCCTTGGAAGTCAGAACCAAGCCTTAAGTTAGGAAAGGTTAAGGACCCCTGGTTTACAACACTGGTTTGTGGTGATGTGTCCCAAATTACCCTTGAATAAAGCCTAATAAGGGTCTAATAGTGTTAAATAAGCAACACATTACATTTTTTTTTTTTTTTATTTGATACAAAGTACAGATTGTTATGTCTTATGTTAGGTGTATGCTGTCTTATTAGGGTGTTTGTTTAATGTCAAAGAAGAACATATATTTCTATTTTTTGTGTGATCTGATACAAAATATGGCTTGTTATGTCTTGTTATTAGTAGACTATAAAAAAACTGCTGCACTTTATTTTACAAAGTTAAAAAAGGTAAGCCCTGGAATTCAATTTCAGCCAAACCTCACTAATGAACTTACACTTCAGCTCCGTGTTGATTGAATTTCAGCTTTGTGAGAGGGTTAGGCAAAGTTTACTGCACCCTTTCAGGTCTTCCTGATAACCCTGACTACAAGCATGCAACCGATTAAAAGTTTTAAACGGTGCAGAGTTTCCAGACGGAGGAGAAATCAAAGCATGCGTTTGAGACATCAATAAGCGTAGCATGCCAATAACAGCCGGGGAGGCCGGGGTGGGGAGACAGGCAGCCTGCGCCTGTTAAAGGGAGCTGACTTCCATTCAAATAGCCTTCAATGCTGCTCTGCTCCACCGAACAAGCTGAACAAATCAATACCATTCATTTAAAGAAAAAATTCTTGGTGGATATATCAACAAGTACTGAGGAATGTTTTCACCGGTGTGTGTGTGTGTGTGTATGTGTGCGTTGCACTTTATTGGCCCATTCACCAAAACGGAACCAGACATGCAGATATTCAACATTCATATTTCTCTTTCAGGGGATTTGCAAGATAAATTAATGTGTCTTTTTATCAAGTCGGAGACCCATGGGGCCTGCTTTAAAGGCTATAGATGAGGTCTCAAGATATAAATGGAAATAAATTTATCCTGATGAAATGTGGTTGCAGAATACATCCTCTTTTCAAATACACTTTGTGGCCCTGTAACAGATTTTATTGAGCACATGGCTCTGATTGGGGGATTGTACTGACATTCAGACGCTCACTTTAAACTCTCACTTTGAATGACAGGTAGGAATATTGATCAGAAGACATGTGAGGGGAGCAACCAACAACATCAAGGCTGTTAGCCCGCACCAGTGAAGCCTGGCACTCCACTAAAGAGACCAGTAAAATCTCTTTCCACTCACTCCCAAGGCTTTCTTATTTGTGGACTTCTAGTTTATATTTGCAATCACAAGACCACCACAGAAGGCTATGATGATGATGGTTTATGCAAGTGCATTCACATTACATTTGCAGTTCTGTGAAACAGAAATGTAGAAATTGAAGCTGATTTGCCGAATTCAATCCGGTATTGATTCTTTTATATTGATGTTATTTTTTTGTATTTCAGTTACAGTACCAGTTCTGTCTAGAAATTAAAGAGCTTCTCAGAGAACTAATGCTACTATTAATACTACTAATGCTATTTATAATTCTAACCTGGTGCATTTTTCAAAATACTGATGTTTACAATTAGAATTGACCCTGCGGCATTTACTGGCAACAGTCACAGGTCAGATGACCCAAGCTACACTGCATATAGACAGCAAGACATTAGACAGATTGTAAATTATACAAAACCCACAGGCAGTGTTTTTTTGTTTTTTTTTCTAACCACTCAGGTGCTACATCCCTGAACTGCCACAGAAAACGACATGCATCCATGGAAAAGGGCGCATGTGTTAATATATAGGAAGATTTTCTGATTCAAAAATTCCAAGATTGATTAACACAAACATCCAGCTAATTCATGACAAGGTGCCTCTTCAAGCTGAATTTATGCAGAAAAAATGTGGCTGCCGTTTATTTAATACATGAATCAAATATATGTCACATTATTTTTCAGGGTTAGTGAAGCCGTTTGTGTGATTATGTAAACAGACAATGTCTCCTACTAAATTTGTTGAACAGGGGGTTGTGGATTATTATTTTTTTCAGCAACATAAGATTTGACCAGAACTATTACGGTCATATTTATTCCATTTCACATCATGATCCTATCTGGAAAGAAGGAAATCTTAACTGTCTTAGGATGTTTTTCTATGAACTGTGCATGTGCAGAATACTGATTCACAACTTACCTGCTTGATATGAAAACAAACACAGAAGTTTGTGGATTTATTTTTCAGCTTCCTGGTGTTGGTAGCGCGTAACTTAATCAAGATAACCACAATGGATCATTATGCATAATAGTGCTCCACTTTGGTACTGCACTTTTCAAATTAGAGGCTGCAGATGTAACACACATACAGGAGCTGTCCTGCTGGCTTCAGATGGCTGTGGGGATTTAATCAGTTCAAGGGGAAAGCTTTCATGCAATTCAAAAACAGCTGTAAATGACAGATACTGGTAAAAAAAATTCACATCACCCATTAAACTTTTGCTAATCATGACAGACTTATTGGCATTCCTGATAGAATCACATTAAGCTTGTACTGAATGTCAAAATCAAAAAGTGTCACTAACCCTTTGCTTTAGATCCTCCTGTTGAGGATTTATAAGCTGTATATAAACATAACTGCTCCTGTAAATCAAGGCTGTCATATAAACAGACAATGACAATATAATAAAAGACGGTCATGATAATGTAAAAATAAGTATTCATAGCAGTTGACAAATCCTATATATTAATAACTTCCCACAAATCTGATTGTGTGTTATGGATGGACCAAGGCTCTGAGTCCTCTGCAGTTGCTGTGGACTGGATTCCTGCCTGCAGCACTTTGCTTCATGTTGTCCTCACGTTCTTTCTCCCCCATTCCTGTCTTCACCTTAGCTGTCCAAATGATTAAAGGCATAAAAAGCCCAAAATAATATTAAAAAAAAAATAGTTTAGAAACAGAAATTAGACGACATTAAATATTGCAGTATCTAAAATCCACCTGAAAAGTAGATTGTGAAAGCCTCAGATCACTGTCTCAGTTTAAAATAGCCAACATGGATGGTTAAATGTAGAGTCTAAATCTCACTGTATGTTGCACTCTGCATGATTGTATAATGTAACTTTCAAAGAAACCTTGTCTGTCCAAAAAAATTACTTTTCAGGAAATGGAAGAAAAAACAATTAAGCAGACAGCCCTGAAGGCTAACTTGGCTGACCATATTTATAGTTTTTTTTTTTGTTTTTTTTTGACATATTCAAGATGTAAGTGTGGTGGAGCAATGAGGTTTTATTACAAGCTTTTTAAAGTGCTTTTAATTGATTAAATTCAAAGAACCACACACAGACAGTGGGGTGACCAATAGCATTGATTTATAAAAAAAAAAAAAAAAGAAAAGTACATTTTTTTAAAAATTACTAAATATGGAGATATGAGGTTTTAGCCTGACAGCAAACTGACTTTTACCTTTACCTTTATACTGGCACATACCTGACCCTTAGATATTTATTCTCAGTGCAACATTAAAGAGCCAGTTTTCCCTGAAACACCTCACATGGCACCACCATTTTTTTTTCTGCCCAGTTTTTGCACCATTACACAAATGCAAAAAGGATGTGCAAATACAGGAAAACACAACAATAGAGGCCTGTGTAAACCAGCAAGGGGTAGCCAATACCACTGCTAAAAAAAACCCCCAAAAATGCAAAATAGCTTAAGATGGCAACTGTGTAATTGTGTGTGCTTATTACTGAGATAATATGTGGAGGCAAAAGTGTGTATGTGAAGGTTGACCTGCCAACAAGACACAGAATGATGGATTTGGGTGAATGAAGAGGAGAAAGAGGACAATGAGTTTATTCCATTAAGGATGTGTGTGTGTGTGTGTGTGTGTGTGTGTGTGTGTGTGTGTGTGTGTGTGTGTGTGTGAGTAAGACAGTGAAAAATAATGCATATGTGTTTATGCGTGTCTATGCATGTTGCTGTGTCAGTTTCTTCAGGCCAAGCTCCACAGTGTCTGAATATAATGAGGCAGCAGCACAGCTCACCTGTCCAGCTGCCAGCAAGAGGTCAACCACAGGTGAACGCAGCATTCCCTCCTCTGACACATACTGTACACACTGATGAACACACACACAAGCACACCCACGCAGTAACTCAGACATTTTACTTAAGCAATTTAACAAAAATAATGCACTGTTAGTGTGCTCAGATACTTTTAGTGTTGTTGAATTTGCTGCCCCCTTTTTCCTTCACCTGTCCTCCTCCTCTTTCTGACAAAAGTTTCCCTAAATCCGATTACCTCCACAGTATACTGTATATTAATTTTTTTAATGATGATGATGATGATGATGGTGATGATGAGATGGCCTGTCAAAAAAAGGTGCCTTAAGAAGCACACTTTTCTCTTACTGCCCCCGGAGAATTCAAAATCCTCCCTGACAACAGGCATCTCAAGCCTGACAGTCTCGCACCTTTCTTTCCTTTAAGAAGCACATTCTACCGTTTAATGCACCTCTCTCTCTAAAATGTGGTAAGCTGTCTAAAGCTTGGTACATATCACAGGATTTATAAATTCCCCCATTGCATTCTTTGAAGAATTATTAAGTTTTTTTTTTTCTTTTTTTAAATGGAGGAGATGGAAGCAGCCCTCTCGACAACTTATGTAATCAATTTGACTGAACCTTAAGAGTTTTTCCTCTACTTTTAATGCTGGGTTTGGCAGACAACAATAATCATATGTAGGTCCCTTTACACTGTGCAAAATATGTGATTATATGTGGATTTTGTGGTCAACTTTTAAAAACGGATTTAATTTTAACATAATTTTTAAACTTCTCCACTCTAACCCAACCCTCACTACTTGCTTATTTTTTTTGTCATTTTTAGGGGGGGTACAGGGGTCTTCAGTGTAAAATAGCAGGCAGAACATTTCACATAGAAGTGGTATACATCATCTTAAAGCTGGGAACCTTAATTTAAGATGTAGCCCAGTACTCTGTCTCAAGTTTTTCTGGACATAAATCTGTAATAAGCATTTTTCACAAAATACTACCCTTTGACAATAAAAAACTCATTACCCATTACCATTTGGCTTTTTTCATCACTGGCAAAGGGTACAGTCAGCATTCACTCCCAGGTCAAATCTCTGTGATGTAAATAACACACTCAGGTGGACACAGTAATTGTTGCCCCTTGTCTGCAGAGCCAGTGAAGGCTCATTGCCTCCATCTGTAACTTCTGCAATTCTTTGCACCCTCTTGAAAGTGTTAGCTGATGATACACTTGTCTATATTCAAGCATCTAAACATATTATTTCCTATCAGTTCTTCACAATAAAAGTCCTCCATTGTTCTGTCATCTTAAGGCTTTTAATATGACCCAGCAAAATCAGGAAATGTTGGGTTTTCATCAGCAGTAACATAATGCAACTAAAGCAGATATCTGAAAGTAAAAACAGCGACACAAGAGAGAAACTAAATTTCAAACCACAGATGTTGAGTTAGAAGCTGCATAAGTACAGAGAGCTGAAAATGGACACTTTTATTAACTTCCTTCTCTCTGCTCTCCTGCACACACGAAGGATTTCCAGGTACACATCAGAAAAAAACAAAAAAGACAACTCATCTACTTGCAGTAAGGAAAGGGTCAGTCACTTATTTTTTGCAGACAGTATAACAGTATAAGAAACCAAGACCTTGAGGAACACCACTGAAAAAAAATCATGCTGTGATTTGGTGTCAAAAATGTTTTATATTTTGGAGATTTCTGCAAGAACAGCATTTTTTTTACATAGATGTCCCTGCAGAGTTGAAGATTACAGCAGTAAGAAGGGGAAAGGTAACACTTAAGTCAATAACACTGTATCCCTCACACAAAATATATATATGTGGCTATTTCAAATATGTCATAGGCCATCCATCTAAAGGACTTTGAGGGCTGTGACTAGTCTAAAAGGCTGAGTGTGACAGTCCCAGAGGAACACAACACTAAAATGCCACTGTGCTAGTCCATTTAGCGTCGCTCTCTCACCAGAGAGCCATTGGGTCTTAGCAGCCCTAATGGTGTTCAGTGCACCAGCCTCTTAATCCAACCCTGGCCTTCCACAACTCAGCTCTGCGCTACTTACACTCCACACCCCCCGGCCGGGGAGATGGGGACGTGACAGGGACAGTGTCTCAGAGTCAATTACAGGTCCAGGGCGGTCCCTGAAGGGCCAACAACTGTGTTTGTGACAAAATGGTCTGTCCTCATCCCTTCATAAAGGTGCAATTTGCAAGCGCAAGGAGAGGCTTTTGTGGGTGGAGTGCAGAGTGCATCTCCTCAGAGCAGAGGATCATGGAGTCCCCGAAGACGATGCTGTTAGCCCAAATGAATAAATGATGAAATGGGCTAGCACGTTGAGCTTTAATGTAAAAGTTGAGTGCAGCACAGTGAATTTAGACTGTGTGAAGTCTCACAGGTTTATGGTGGATCTATAGTAAAGCTCAGGTCATTTATGACCTGAGTGCGCTGGGCACAAACTCAACTGAGTGCAGTGCTGGAAAAGATGTTGACTGAGGCAGCTGAATTGAGCAGTCACCCTAGAATAAAAACTACAAAGCCCAGCAGTAATCAAGGATAACATTTTCCCTAATTATTGTGCATGCAGTAAATTAGTCCCTTGTTCTGTTGAACTACTTATTTGATTACTTAATTAATTCTCTTAAACTAATAATGTTATTGCTGTTGGAACTGAAGTTAAAGACCAGATTATTGTGGCCTGTCTGCTCAGTTTGCACAAGAGTTAATAGAAACTGAACTTGTGTTTTAGTTAAGAGGTGCTCTTAAATTATTCTAACAGAGTTGTGACATTCAGTCCCTGTCCCCAGCAGTGTCTGTCTCATACATATTTGATTTTACATTGGACATTGTTCCAGCACTCCTTGTTTACTCTTTGTTGGCCAGCTCTGATTGCAAGGTGCACAAATGTTACTGTGTAATGCAATGCAAAATAAACAGGGAAAGTTTTCAGGTCATGGGGCAATGGCAATACTTTGGGATTTGGTTGGTAAACACATTGTTTTGTTATCTTTGTCATTCCTAACATATTTTTGGGACAACAGACTGTTTATGTTCTATTCATTCATCTGTGGAAAATATTATTCCAAGCTCTCTGTGACTTCTGTTTAAAAGTGTTATAGTGTATTGGCTGTAGTACTTAAAGGGATAGTTTAGATTATTTGATGTAGGGCTGCATGAGGTGTTTATCAATAGTCAGTGTATCCTACCTACAGTAAATGCCGGTCAACACGCCCCCAGTTTGGAGAACCGCTGTGGATGGGGACAGCAGCAAAAGATATTTTAGCCACTTAAAAAAAGGGTAGAATCTTTTCACCACTTTGGTTTGCCATCAAATACTCTTTTCTGATGGGAAACCACATTTATATAATAATAATAATAATAATAATAATAATAATAATAATAATAGAAAAGCCGTCCGATGGCAAAGTAAAGTGGTGGAAATATTTGATTTTATGATTTATAGTGTATTTTTAAACTGATATGGGTTTCTTAGCTGGAATTTTTTTTAAATGGCTCAAATATGTTTTATTGCTCAACAGCAGTTCAGAGCTTAGATTCTGTGCTGGTGCCCCAGTCTGCATCTCCTCAGCACATGGTGACTGACATCTACTGTCTGTAAAGCACTGATTATTGCTAAGTACCTCATAAATTTCACACAATATGATTTTTTGTATTTACCTGTTGTGTCAATAAATAAGTCAGTTTTTACACTTTTTAAAAAAAACGTTCTTCACTTAGCAGATAGTCAGTATGTGTGTGGATGTGGCTGGAATGTCAACAGACTGAATCTGGATCATATGAGGAAGTTCTGAACTGGGTAACAAAGCATGACAAGCTTTTCCCTTCCTCCTGCCGCTGTAGTTGGGGCACCCCTGAGCAAAGTACTTAAGTGTTCCCGTGGATTGACTTGGTGGTGACTGGTTATCCTACAAAATCCTCTAAAAAATGAAAATGTATATGGGTAAACCCTCTTTTCCCCCTGAAACTGTTCTGTAGGCTGCTAAACTATATGAGTGCACCTCTTTTCGACCATGGCCACAGAAACAGTTTTCTCTCTGCAGTGTTTTTGCATTTGTACTCCTCCAACTCAGCATTTACTGTAAGTGATTTTGACCAGCTTAATGGCTGAAATGTAGATTTAAATGAGAGACAGACCGCGTCTATGTTGACTTTGAATGACCTGAATATATTTTATATACCCAGTGTCTTACTGCCCCGCACAATGATGACCTACAGGTCTGATTGCTTAACTCAGTATTGATGGCTCGCCTACATTTTCAGACAATGTCAATAATATTTGAGCACTGAATTTTTAAAGAGTAAATTTAACAGAAGTCATTGAAAAGGTCGCTGTTATGTAGTGTTAACTGTAAGAATCTAAGAGACTAATCAATTTCTTACATCTGAATAACATCTTGTATGAATGTAAGGTCCTGCCCTGTATGAGAACAGTAGTCTGTCTGTTCGGCACAGTGAAATGGCTCCAACAAACATGACGATTTGCATATGACATTTACAACGTTCTCTTCAATAACTTGTTTTCCCTAAGCTATCATTTTCAAAAATCATGATTCAATCCATCAGGTTTGGAGTTATTTATTTACATTTGCACACTGCTATGACATAGCTAAATTAAATTCATTTACCATAGAGGTAAGACGTCAATTTCTTTGAGCCCATTATGGCACTTTATTGGATTACCTGGATAAATGAAGACTGAATGGTCGGAGGGCAGAAAGGCAATGCTTTCCACCTTTGAAAGATGACTTTAAAATGACATGAGTCACATTTCTCTGCGGATAATGTGCAGCTTGCAGTGAATGCTTTTTCTTTCTCTGTCTTTACACTCTTCGAGATAAAGGTGCTAACTAGAACCATATAGGGTTATTCGGCTTGTCCGCATAGGGGAACCTTTTGTGGTTCCTTTTCATAAAGGTTGCACCTGGAATCATTTCAGGTGTTTCCACTGAAAACCCAACATGAAAGGTTATATCTAGAACCATTCCTGAAAGCTTTCACCCAGAACTACCTATGGGAGGTTCTACAGAGATCCCTTCTATGGCAAAATTGTTACACCCAGAACCTTCTCTGTTGGTTCTATTTAGAACCTTTCCACCTTCTTAGGGTGCCAACAAGAATACATCTAAGGGAGCATACTAAGAATACTTCCAAAAGGTTTCATCTAGAACCCACCGAGGTTGTTCTACCAAGAACCCTTTTGATATTCCAAGTGTCTAATCTAAAGTACACACAGGGTGTCCTACCAGGAACCTTTATATATTCCAAGAGTTTCATGTAGAACTGAGCCTGGGTGTTCTATCAAGAACCTTTTTATATTCCAAGGGTGTCATCTAGAATCCACTAAGGTTGCTCAACCAAGAACCCTTTTATATTGTAGTGGTTTCATCAGGAACCCACCCAGGGGATCTAAAAATATAAAAAAATAAAAATGTTATAAGGGCTTCAACTATATGTGCCTGAGGGTTCTATGAAGAACCACATTATATTCTACAGAAGAGGCAAAAAAAAAATCCATCTTTTGAACAATGTTTAAACCTCTTTTAACATCCATGTTTTCAACAAACCTTGAAGAACAAAAAAGGGTTCTTTGGATGAAATGGGTTCTTAACTGAACTGATACTCTTACAAAGAACCCTTGACAAACCCTTTCTTCAAATAAGGGATCATCAAAAGCAAACCGTTCTGGGTAGAACCTCTACCCCTCAGGAAGAAGCCTTTTGGATGTCTTATTTCTAAGAGTGTATGCACAAGTGCAGCTCTTCAGTGCAGATTATGAAATGAATGAATTTGAATTCCACTTTAACAACAGTACAACAGCGACAATTGAAACAAGTCATGACACAATGGAATAGGATTTTTTCCAGACGATCTCATTCTAATGCATTTGGCAGCCTAGGAAGTGGCTCCGTTTTTGTTTTATATTTGTAAGGACAAACCCCTTTAAAACTCTGTTTTCTTTTGTGATTTATATCCTTTATAATGACTCCAAAAAATGTGTTTAATCGTTATGTGGCAGTGAGCTGACGGTGCATCGGCTGCCAGGGAGAGTGTTTATTTTCACAAGTCTCGGAGAAGCATAAACACAGAGGGCTGAGTGTGGGGGTGGCCATTTTCATGCCAAGTCTGCGGAGTTTTGAAAGCGGCACCAACCCTGTGTTGTTCCGCAACCAGACAAGGTATTCCCTTTCATCCGGCAAGGATTCACCCCATTTCATGTCAACAAGGCCCTTTAAGCTCGGAAACTAGGTGGAAAAGAAAAAAAACAGCGACGGAACTGGCCGTGACTAGAAGTTGACAGACAAACCTCTTCCTCCAGACGGTAAAAAAGAAGAAAAATGAGGCTCGTGTTGCAAAAACAAATCACCTAAATGTGTCTTAGAAACTTGTCCTGGCACGTTATCTCTCTGACGCAATATTTTATCTGCACCTTCATTTAAAATCACTGTGTAGCATCTCCCTCAGCCCTGAATCATCTAATAATGGGGCATGATTAATACACTCTTAGAAATAGAGGTTCCAAAATGGTTCCTGGGGTTCTACAAAGAACCCATTTTTTGAAGAAAGGGTTCTTTGTACGACAAAGGGTTTAAAATATTAAATATTCAAATGTTTAATTGTGTTTCAAATGGTACATGATTGTCTGTGGATGTATCTGGAATCCCCATCAGTTCAATTTACTTGTGTTCTTGTGTTTTTCATCCGTAGAATATAATTAGGTTCTTTGTAGAATCCTCAAAAGTCAAAACTGTAATACATGAAACCCTTGTAAACCCTTGGTGGGTTTATAGATGAAACCCTTGGAATGTAATAGGGTTCTCAGTCAAACCACTTTGGTGGGCTCTCAATGAAACCGGGGTTCTCCTGAGTGGGTTCTTGATAAAAACCTCTGGAATATAAGAGGGTTCTCAGTAGAACCCCCTTGGTGGGTTCTAGATGATTCTGGGGTTCTCAGTAGAACTGCCTGGGAGGGCTCGAGATGAAACAATTGGAATGTAAAATGGTTCTTGATAGAGCCTCCTGACTGGGTCCTGGATCAAACCATTGCGCCATAAAAATGTTCTCTTTAGAACCTTCATAGGGTTTTTTGGTGAAACCTTTCATAGATGGTTCTGGGTATAACCCAAGAAAAAGTTCTAGGTTAAACCTTTATAAATGGCTCTGCCAGGAACCGAAAAGGGTTTTCCTATGGGGACAAGCCAAATAACTTAAATGGTTCTAGTTAGAACCTTTACCTTTAAGAGTGTAAGAATACTAAATAGATTCTCTCAGGGCTGAGCTGTTATGAGGTTTTGAGGGCTTGTGTCATGTCAGCCAGGTGACGCCACAGCCGGATGCAGGTGTTGTCTGCTTGTCTCTCGGTCAGACCTGACTAAGCCGAGACAGAGGCCACTCGGTCATTCATCCACCACCCCGCCTTGTTCCTCCCTCCCCCCTCAGCCTTAAATGCCTGGGCTATCTGGCTCAATCAATCACCTGTGTAAAGAGCAATGGCTGTGTGTAAAGGGAGGACCGTGCGGCAGAGGGCGGGGAGGGAGCGAGAGCTGTAAGGTGGGTGTCAGGGACAGGTGGCCAGGGTCAGTCTCTCTCTCACCTTGGCAGCTCCTCTCCAAGTGCTCTTGACAGGCTTACATGCATCCACCCACCTGCACAAGAGGGGCCGCAGGCACACACACACACAGAGTAGGTGTCTCTCCCACACACTCACACGCACGCACACCGACGATATGCACACTCACAAACAGTGAGAACTGCTTCAAGCTACTGGCGCTCCCTAGGGGAACACTCGAACTATGCTAATGCATGCCAGTTCATCAATTTAGTCCTGGACACAACACGCTTTCTGGACTGCCAGGGCATGCATATTTCTCAAGGTTAAAAAGTTACCAGGGATAAGATGGCCACTTCTGTGTGAATGAATCTCCATATCATGAAAGGAAAATCAATAGCTGTAGCCAATAATGCGGCAGATGGAGTTAAATGCATCAGATGCACCCAATCTATTTTAATGCAATGTCTGTTTTCTTGTTGGGACGTGACAATCACAGCAGGCCATACTCGGGTGTATACCACACACTCTTAGGAATAAACACGCTAACTAGAATCATAAAGGCTTGTGTTTTATAAAGGCCATTTCAGAGAGTTCTACTTAGAACCCACATAAATTGTTGTTTCTACCTAACATAGAAACAGGCCCATGCTGGTTCAAGCACCTAATTTTTAAATGTTCTGAGCTTCTCTGCCAAAAATAAACTGGCACAGAACCTGAAAAGTTGCTGCTGCCTCCAAAAATAGCAGGTTTTCCTTGGGAACCAACGTGGGCGTGTCATTTTTACAGGTTGCCGTGCACTGTGCAATGCCCTCAGTTGATGCCAACCTTCACGGCATCGGTTCAACTCAAAACTGGCAGAAATGCAGGCTGGTTCACTACAAAGCACCAAGGATTTAGAATTGAAACCACTTCAAGAACTGGAGCTTGTTTGGTGGAAAGGGGTCCAGAAGAGAGTTCTACCTAGAATCCAGCATAAAATGTTACACCTACTGCCATTTGTGAAAGTTCCAACCCACAGCCCCCTTGAGGTCCAAAAGACAACCCCTCTATGGTGTAATGGTAGCATCCAGAATCTTCTCTTGGGATTCAATCCAGAACTTTTCCACTCTCTAAGGGTTATCAAGAACACACTCAGGGCGTTCTACCGAAAGCCCCCTCTATATTACAATAAAAAGAACCCCTGATACACTCTTGACGGAAAAGGATTGAAGGTTTTTTTTTTTTTTTGGATGAAAAGGATTCTTAATGGAAGTCTTAATCATACAAAGATCCCTTGACAAACCCTTTCTTCAAAATAGGGTTTTTGAGAAACAAAAGATTCTGGGTAGAACCTCCACTCTTCAGGGGGAAACCTTTAGGAACCCTTATGTCTAAGAGTGGCTAATGCTACAAAATACATGACACAAATAACCATAATGACACTTGTTTATTTAAGAAAAAGAAAAGAAAACGACTATCTCAGGTTGCTTTGCTGTGGTTATATGTTAGACATGTCCAAACAGAGTGAAACTAAGTTTTAGGAGTGATGGATGTTGAAACAACCAAGTGACAGCCACACAGCGACACAGCACCAACTGTATTGCAGAATGAGATGGGCAATTAGAGCAGGAAAGAGAGGGAGGGGTTTGACGAAATGAGTGAGATTGACGCAAAAAGAAAACACGGGGGAAAGAGGGAACGGAGCATTGAGGAGATGGGGATTAGGTAGGAGGAGAGAGTGAAGGAGAGAAGGAGGGTTGGGGTGGTAGGTGGTAGTATTAAGAAATCTCATGCATTTGTAATTTTCATTTCTATATTCAGATTTGTGTCATCTTTTTTTTTCCTCCGAAGAAACCTCATGAATATGGATGAGTCTGTCAATGTGATGGTACTGTTCCTTTACTTAGAGCAAATAAACACTTTATTTCCCAGCGCTCACTTGACCGAACATGGCTAATATTTCCTCTGCAGTCTGCTGCTTGTTCAGTTTGCTTTAAAAAAAAAAAAAAAGAAAAAAAAAAAAGAAGTTTAAGTTTTATGAGAAAGCAAACATTTTGCAGTTTTACCTTTTTTATATTTTGGCATCGTAACATGTAAATGAAGATTGTAGGAAGTGGAATTAAAGGGATGAGTTCACATATTTGTATCTACTTGCACACACGCACAAAGACAGTTTTAACACATTTAAGCATACACACACAAGCTGCAAAGATATGGAAACCAACTCTGAATAACTACTGAATACTGAATGTACTGATTATTTTATTGGTACGAGCTATGCCATTATAACAAATACGCCTTCCTATGTAGCCTAAGCCTACACATGTATGAATAATTTCAGTTTGCACCCCCATCCCCATAACATGCTACTGCTGTAAGCTTCCCAATAAGCATATTTTTGATCTTAATTCCCAGTGATCAGAGAATGTCTGTGTAAATCCTGTCATTTTGCCCTCCAACACCAGACATAGTTGTTTTCATCACTCCAGCCCTGTGATAGTGGATTTAGACTCTGTAATGATGCTGATAAGTGCAATGTAAGTAGGAAGAAACAGTAGGAAGGAAAGAAAAGGAAGAAGAAGAGAAAGAAAGAGAGACAACGGGACTTATAGCCTGAGAACGGTCCCTTGTTTCGATGCTGCTTAAAAATAATGAGCGACAAACCAGATGCATAATTTACAGTGTAGTTAGGGCATGATAAAATATGTCAACGGGAGAATAATCTTTTTTTTCCTCTCTCCTTTCTCCCAATCTTTGAGAATAGAGAACAAGGAATGGGAAAAGGAAGGGTGTTGGTGATTTTTAAGCAAGGAGCCAAATCATGAAGATTAAAATACTTTGAGTTAAGAATTTCCTTTAAATCTGAGTTAAGGTTTCCTTGAAATAAAATCAGTTGCACAAAACACCCTTAAGTCTTCTCTTTCAGATTTTTTCAAGATGTTCGCAAGATGTTTGGCCTATATACTTGGAGAAAAGGATTCTAAAAGAATCCTTGAAAGTTAGTTAAACTGTTGCACAAAAGACCTTAGCAATAAAACTAAAGGTACCTCTGACTCTAACTTCAGTGCAACATGACTGAGGTTTTAAAGATAAATTAATGATGTATGTGGAATAAATTCGGTTAAAATTATTTCTTTTATAGCAGAGGTTACAGTTTCAATGAGAAGGCCAGTTATGACATCAATATAAGTTTTACACCAAAATAAGCATGTATATGCAGGTTTTTTTGAACACAGGCAAAACCACTAACAATTGGCAATTTGTACTTTTGTAGCTTCTAACTGAATCTCTGTGGTTTGAAGTTTAGTCTCTGCTGTTTGTACTGTCAAGAATCTGCTTTATTTTACCGTTTCATGTTCACTTTCAGCTGGATAGGAGCCATGTTAAGTTACTGCTGATGATAAGCCAACATTTTCTGATTTTATTGCATCATAAGAAGTTTTAGGTAACAAAATAATGGGGGACTTTTATTGTGTAGAATTTATAGGAAATAAGATGTTCATGAACCGTTCAGATGCTCGACTAAAGGCAAGCCTGTATAAGTTTATAGACACTTTTACCTACCTTCACCTACCTGCTGTAAAATCTCTTCACTGCACTAAATGCCTTAAGGATTTTCCTTGACCAAAAAACCTTTCAATGGATTCTGTGCAACCCCACAAGAAAATCTATTGGCTATGGAAAAATTAAGCTTTAAGTGTCAGGATTGAGAAGAAAACTCAAAAACAACCGGCCCCTGTTTTTACTCTTACACAATAAAAGCTGTTTCAAGTCCGTTTGATTTGTGCAAGACTGACAAGAACTGAGCAGAGCCAGTATTATCATTTGTCACAGCCAACACACTGGCTGTTGACGGCCGCCTTTCTCAGCCTGTGGTTAAAGATGAAGGAGACACAAGAAGCAGACTCATCTGGCTTCCTGTAGTCTCAGCCCAAAAGCACTTAACCCTCGACACAGGTCTGAGTTCAGCTCCCAGACACTGCTCCTCAAGATAACAACCCCCATGTTCCTCAGCCCCCATGTTCAGGCCCCTGAGGGCCAAGCAAGGAATAGCTGCTGTCACAACGAGTTGGCTTTCCATTTGTTTTCTAACCAGAGGAGAAGAGAGCAACCATGGAGCATCTTCCAGGAGAAAAACAGTCTGATCTCCTTCTCTTCTCTGCAAGATCAGATACATGCAGGATAAGCTGGATAGGTCTTCCAAGGCAGAATTATTTAAATACCTCAACAATTGAGGTTGAGAAATCGCAGCGCTTCTGTTATTTGCAACCTTTCAGGTAAATTTCTTAAGATTCATGAAGTGCACCACAGAGAATCCAAGTTTTCTGTCTTTTTTGGAAAAAGTTGCACTGATGAAAGATTGAGCAAAAACAGGCAGAAGCTGTTGGCGAGCACACACATTGGTCAGTGTGTCCTTTGGGGAAAATGCCAGATGTGTCCAATTTATCACAGAGACAGGTGAGAAGTGGGAGACAGACAAAGGAACCCAACGGGTCCCTCTGTGTCTGTTAGTAGCTGTATTGTGTGTGTTTTTGCGTGTCTGTGTATGTGTGTGTAAAAGAGGAGATTGAGGGAGCTTTGGATAGATGAAATGTTTGATTACAGAAATGATCCAAGATTTGACGTTTTTTTCCCTGCATGGCCAAGTTACATAAAACACTGCTGATACAACCTGTACCAAGTACATAAAGGCTTGCTGTTTTATAAACACTCTGATTCAGATAGGACTTTCCCTGAATAAATCCTCTAGCATACAACAAGTGATCCTTTTTTTGTTGCAGCTGCTTGTTCACAGAGCCAATAAGTGGTGGTTATGAACAGCAATAGCCACTATGAATGAACAAACAGAGTTTCTTGTGTCTACAGAAAGTGACACAACAAACATAGAAAGTCAAAACTGACAAATGACTCATAAATTATTTAGTGTTCTGCTTCTTAAGCATGTAAAAAAATACAGGGATACTTATGGATAGTATTACCTACTGTAGATGCCCCAAGTTACTAAAAGCACAAACAGGGAAGATAATTAAGGAACTGCTGTGGATGGGGTCAGTGACAAAGGGTATTTTAGCCATTTAAAAGAGGTCCACCTAAAAACTCTACATCAGTTCAAGTGTGTGCTAAATTTAAAATATTATCAGCATTTTACTTTTCCATCAGACATCATCTTCTGGTGGGAAGCCACAATTATATAAGCCAAATATCGCTCTCTCCAAACCAGCCAAACTCCATAGGCAAAATTAGTAATTTTGCACTTGTGACTGCCGATTTTGCCTGTGGACTTTGGTTGGTTTGAAGAGAGGTTCATATAATGGTGATTTCTGCCAGAAAAAGCTGTCTGACAGCAAGATAAATTGATGAAAATATTCTACAATACAGAGTACACTTAAATTAATACTGATTTTTTAGATAGACCATTTTTAAGTGGTTAAAATACCTTTTGTTTCTGTCCCGTCCACAGCAATTCACCGTTTAGCTTTTGTGCTAGTGCCTCTCTCTGCTTCTTCTAACTGGGGGGTGGGGGTGCTGACTGTCTTCTACTACACTGACTATCGATAAGTATCTTGTACAACTCTACATCTAATAATCCGACCTACCCCTTTAAAATGGATCTTGATCCTTATTCAAAATCCTTACATGGTGAATTTCCTGCCAAAGAACGAGGCTGAATGTGATCCTACACCAATTAGCCCCCTGTTGCGCCGTACAATTCAAGTGTGCACAGTCAGCAAACAGCCCCAGCCCATAAGGCTTAAGCCCCTGCTCCTGGGCGTTGCTTTCACCCCAGGTAGGTTCACACACGTTGCCAACATGAAATCCCTGTGTGATCAGGCTGGGATGTGTTCCCAACGGCACAAACAGTTTTCAATAGACCCACACCTGTCTGGCTGATCATAACCTAGAGCAAGGATTAAAAACCCCCGTGAATTCCGTGGATGTTTCAAGCCAACATTCAGAGAGCTGTCAGTATCAATCCTGTGTGATTTAAAGAGTACCACACTTTGACAACTGTCCAAGTAATTAGTAGCTGCACTTTATATTTTTATTTTAGGCAACAGGCTTATCCAGAGTGACGTATGAGAATATAAAAGGAGATAAAGCTTGAATCCCTGGATTTTCTGCATTATGAGCAATCAAAAGTAAATACAGCAGGCAGAATTTGACTGACAACATACAACATGTCCTAAATCTCCCTCAATAAACCTTTTTCACAGCAGCCATTATGACATGAAATAGTAGGTAAACACAGGTGTAACCAATGGTACTAATTAAAATTCTGCTCTACTCAGGTCAAACAGTGTCAGGGTGCTTCTATTGTGAACGCTGGCTCACTAGAAAGGCTCTGCTATGCTTAATGGAACAGTAACTTTATTAATATCATTGATAACACCTGGATTTATACCACCCTCTAAAATATGCAGTTTTATTTTGAAAAAGGGACATTTATTAGGCACTGAACTATGACTATTTCACATAGGGTTGCATGTTTTTTTTTTTTTTTTTTTTCCCCCAGGAGGGCAAAATCATGACCTGCCCCACTTTGCCTCTGATTGGCTATTGCTCGTTGCCTTTATTGGTCAGGATGGTTATGTTTAGGCTTAAGGACTGATTGGTTGGGAGTGGGGTAAGAATATCATGATGAGCCAGACCCCTACTAACAGAAGTAGCAACCTACCAAGTGAAATTCCAAAAAGTTGTCTCCAGCACGATATTTTATACCTTGCAGGTAAGTTGCCCCAATGTCTCCAGCACTTTATGCAGATGTTGTGACAATGTCACTTTATTCTGCCAGGATGTTGCATGCAACATTCCTACTACGGCAGTGACGATGCAGGAATGTTGCTGCAGTGTAATGTTGCTGAAATGTTGCAGCAACATTTTCAATGTAATGTTGCATCCATCCATAATGTTGCAACGCAGTGTTTTTTTTTTGTATGATAAATGTATTGACAAAATGCAAAAAAATAATAAAATAAATAAATAAATAAATAAATAAATAAATAAATAAATAAATAAATAAATAAATAATAATAATAATAATAATATTGGAGATCCCCAAGCATAAAGAAAACACCCTGTCTGAGCTAAGCAGCAGGGATGTAAATAGATAGATAAATAAAAAGCTGAATCAGAGAGAGTGAAAAGGTTAAAAAAAAAAAAAAAAAAAAAAAAAAAAAAACGGGAAAAAATGGATCTGTAGCCCCATGTGAGATAGCCTGAATTTAGTGCTGAATAAATGTCTTTTTTAAGATAAAACTGCACATTTAAGAGTGACTTTTTATTGTGACCAGTCAAAGGGCACAGCTGTGCAATAATCATGACGTTTAATCATCATCTCTATATATCGCACCTGTCAGGTGGATGGATTATCTTGAAGAAGTGTTCGCTAACATAGATTTCAACAAATCTGTTAACACAGTTTGAAAGAAGTAAAACTTTCGTGCCCACAGAAAAGATCTTAGTTCTTGGTTCATGAAAAATGGAAGCAAAAACAAAAGTGCTGCATTTATATTTTTGGGTATAGTTTATTCACAACTTCAATGACACATTGATACCAACATATCAAAGTATTCACAATGAAATGCAACAAGTATCGATTCCTCTTTCGAATTCAGTTCGCACACAATAGCAAGGAGAACGAAACAAGGACACTGGTAAACAAACGAAAGTCAAGTTCTACTTGTCATACCACGAAGATTTCAAAAGGTAGGGTGTTGCTTTAAACGTTAAGAAGATTTAAAGAGCTCAGTCTAATTGAAGATATGTGATCTGTTGTCACTGCAGGTCATTCTTCTCTATTCCTCCCAACCTGTGTACATGCAGTTCAATAGTTCTATCAACATCAATTTGACATGTTAATTACAGAGTGCATCAGCAATTATGCCTGTTTTTGTTTTGTTTTTTCATCCCCACACCTGGTTGAGCCGTCAAGAGCGCTCTGCATCATGCCGCTGGTTTGCTCTGCCACTTCTTAATATATGTTTAAGTTGGCACCACGCCCAGCATTTGGAGGTGAGTCAGTGTTTGCTTAAAAAGGAGAATGACAGTTTTCAACAAAGCTTAAGGTTTTTTCACACAAGGATCCAGTCAGGGAACTGGATGGCTGAATGGTCTCACTTTACCTGTTGAGAGTTTGGCACGACAGGGGGAGGATGCCATGCAATTCAACTCTGCTCAGGCTAAATCTCATGTAATCTCGTGTGATTAGATTTCAGACGACACTTAATTTATTTTACTGAAATGACTGAAAATATCACAAACTGCTACTTTATCACATCAGATTAAAATAAAATTATAAATGGCACAAAATAATGAATTGCTAGGTGACAATGTCCTTTGCAAAGGAAGACAAAAAAAAGAAAGAAAAAAACATTTAAAGCTTCAGTTCAGATTCAAAGACATACCATCAAGCTTCGGTTAGAAAGTATTTCAAATTCTATTGAATATACTAAATAAATATGCATGAATTATCTTACATAATTAACATACTGCATTACAAATTTTAATACAATAAATTTTACATAGCGGAGCATTAACATTAAGTGTCTTCTGTTAAATATTCAATACATTTTTGTACAGAATACGTGTCCTGTATAGGATTTTGGTTCAGAACTGATTTTTGTGTTAGAAATCTGTTGATTAACTCCTTGATCACAAGTTGATTGGTGACCTGATCACTGATCCTGGAGATCAGTAATCCAACAGTGAGAGGCTTTACAGATACAGGCCTTCCTGCAAGACAGACACAATGGCTCTCCTGGGGAGCTTTGCATTCAGATCAGGTTCTGCTGGAGCCAAGTCTGTCGATTGGCAAGACAACAAATCCGGCTTGGCCCTCCTCTAATCTTTAGTCTTATTCAAACAGTGGTATAAAATCTGAGATGATGCTGCCATGTTGAGGGTTTTTTTTTGCCTCATTGCTGATTGAGTGGGCTTGGGTTTTGAAGTAATGAATCAAATGACTGGAAGCAAACAACTGCAGTGAAAAAAACAGAAAAAAAAAAACGTGTTTTCTCCAGAGCAACATTAAAGATCATTAATCCATAGGGGGGAACAGGTAAACAGTACAGGTCCAGGATGGTTTCATTGATCAGACAGGATGCTGTAGGATCACATTTACACTAAATCCTGTGTGAGGGAAAAGTATGACCTGCTGTGCTTGACTAAACACAACTGTGATGTAGAGTTGAACCTTGGTGCCATTTGAGTGTACACTGGGTGTAGTTACTCTACTGAAGTTCCAGTGTTTAAGATTGATACAATACGGCCAAAATTAAATATAATGTCCATTATGTTTTTATTATGTACATTATAATGTTGATTAATGCTGAAATGGTGATCTTCTGCCTCAGTTATTATTAATAATACCACCAGATATTAGACTAATGACCTGACATGACACAATATAGAATATTATTAATGTCCTAGGGGGTAAACTGAGTGCCTCCATAATAGCACAGCACCATAATAAACATCAATGTGACTTTAATACTGTGCATTAGTGGAACTTTTTATTAAACATTTCTACAGTATCAGTGCTCAGTAAACTACAGTTTGGTTCAAGTAAATGTCAGTGTTAGGCGGCTAAATGTTAACAAGACAGAGTAAGTAAGGAGTATCTTCTTGTGGGTGGTAGTGTGTCAGTTCAATCCAGAGACAGGCAAGATAAATATGATTAGGGAATATGAATAAGTTTCCTTTTGTACTGTAGTAGCCCCATGCCTACTGAAGTTTATATTTTACCTTTGCACGTGCAACCATGAGCTGCACCCTCAGTATGTAAACCACCTAAAAGAAGAGATAGTTGTAGACATTGCTCAATATTATTCACAACTGGTAGAAAAAAAGTTTCTCATGAAAACTGCCGAAAGTGTGGTTTGTGAATTATACTGAGTAACCACAACATTGTTTCTGGAGAGAAACATTGCTGTTGATTTGATCAAATATAAAGTTTCAGCACGAAGCACCGCAAACAAAACCCCATTATTCCCATCTGGGTTGTAGCTGTGGCAGAAGTCTCAGCAGGGGATATCGCAGCACCTCAGCAGGTAAAAACGTAAAAAGTGTCTACATGGCTTGTAGCAATTCTCAACATTTCCCAAATTGTCTTCTGAAACAGTATGCAAGATCTTGTTCCACTTTGGTTCTCTTGTTATGTGTGTAGGTGGAGAGAGCAGTAAGAGGAGCAAAGGTTTTTTCTGGTCAAGCCTCACCCCTCACTCCAAACACATCATGTCTTGTTGCTGCATTGCATTTTGGTCTCCTGAGGCAAGTGTGGGTGAAGAAACTGACATCTGTGCCAGTTTGAGAATTCATGTTTGAGTGCTGAACACTGGTAGAAAATAACTCTCTAAAGAAGCTCACACTGGCTTCTGCCAGGCTGTTTTGCATTAATCTCTTGCACTAAATACTGACATTTGTTGTTTAAAGATAATTTATCATTTAATTTTGGAGTCTTTCTTGAAAAGAAAACATCTTCTTTCACATGTTGTGTGTTACACCAAACATTGTTTCTTGATGATAAAATATTCTTTTAGTCAAAACCTGTTCATTTAAGACAAAATATTATGCCAGTACAGGTTTGAACCCAAAAGCACAACAAAGGGAGTGGAGTTTAAGACAAAATTCTCTTTACTGGTCAGTTCAGGCAGAGTCAAAAACCAGGAAATCTGACAATAAGGCAAATCTGACAAGGGGCAGGCAGGGAATCTAGAGTCCAAAAATAGGCAGGGTCCAAAAACAGGTGATAGGGCAGGGAAAAAGGGGAAAATACTGGATAGCTTGGAATAAGGGAATAAGGGCTGGAGAGTCTTGCAGAGAAATACTGAAGAACAGTCCAGCCAGAAGTGAGAGTGCTGGAGAGGCTTTATACTGGGCTGATTGGGGATGAGCTGCAGCTGAGCTTGCAGGTGGGTAGAGTTGGGCTGATGAGGTGGGAGTGGCTGGCAGGTAGAGTGGAGCAGAGGCAGGGAGAGTGGAAAACTACCGAGGCAGAGTGAGAGGAGGGAAACTGGGCCTGCAGAACTGTGACAGCTTACTTCAAATTAACAAGTTTCAACCAACCATCTCATGACATTCGCCTGTCAACCAATCTTTAACTTGTAGCGGTCCAGAGCTAAGGTTATAAGATTCATTGGATAGCTTGCTATTAACAGTATTGTCTATCAGTGTGTCTTCCAAGTTGTATGCCACCTCAGTCCTTGTTCTCCTTCACTGGATCATATTTTATAGAGAAAATGCTTTCTGACTTCAGCTTCACCTCTGTCATAGTTCCTGCTAACTTAGCTGCCTTTAGCAGGTATCAGAACCAGGCTCAGGCTCTCAGTGATTACAGCTGGTAGGAGACTGAAAGGTAATACAGTAGGAAAGTTCCTGATTCCTGAGCATCCTGGAAACTTTTCTTGTTGCTAAAGTCGCCGACTCAGCCTTGGTTCGGGAGCCAAACCCAGCAGGAGAACCAGCTTTATTTATTATTTTACCTTTATTTAACCAGGCATGTTATTAAGAAGAAATTCTTATTTACAATTGCATCCTAGCCTACTGTTTTCTATGTCGTCAAACCTGTGTTGTACTCAGAGTCTCGGCATACTCACTGTGAGCTCCCAGCCAGGTCAATGGACCGAAGGGGTGTTCCGTTAACGCTCATTCAGTGTTATTGGCCACTGCGACAAGTCCCTCCCTCACTGCCTGTTTTTATAGGACACACACATGCATGCAGATGCAAATAGCACTCAGATCCCCATTTCATGTGTACTTTAATATCAAACAACACAAGCACCACACATCACACCCAATCAGGTAATGCAGTTACATCACTAAGTCATCCGTGACTGGCATTAATATAAACAATACAGAGTTCAAGTCAAAAACAGAATAAAAAAAGCATCTCCCTTTCAACTTCTCTGTTACTAATTTAATATGCCTTTTATCATTTTATCATTGTGAAATTTCATTTGGCTTTAATGTTTCTTGAGCTTCATGCTGTCTGTAAACAGGGCACATCTGACAAACAGTCGTGCCAGTCCTCTTTTTAAAACGCAAGAATTTTCTTACACTGGGTTGTGGCACTGAGGAGACAGAGAAGTTACACCACCGACTGCATACCATCATGTTCATGAATTCATTAAAACCATCTATAAACTATCAGAAAAAGGCATTTGTCATTTCTCCTGCCATCGTTCTCACTTTCCATGTTCCCTTTTTAACTCAAGCACTGCTTCTCCTCTCCAGACAAAAATCTTCAGTAATCCTTTCATCTGCATGCTTTCCTCTCATCACAGACAACACACACACATTCAGACTGACACGAGTGTATGCTCTGATAGAACCAAAGACATCTACATGCACATACTCATACCACACACTTCAGCTGAAAAATAAAACAGGACCACTGTGACATGATGAATAGCCGTATCGTCAGTCTTGTTAATTGTCAACAACTTTGGCGGCACGTGGCACGCTTTGCCACAAATGAAAATCAGCATACGGCTCCAGACAGTGGAAATTGTATGTTGATAATGAAACATTCTCAATCAATCTCATGTCAGCTCCAGATTGCCAATTGATTAAAACATTCATCTCATCTGAATTTAATTTAGGTTTCCATTCCGCAAAGTGATTAACACTATGATATACTGCAAAGTCGATCCTTGTCACGTTTTTGCTTTCTTGTTTCTTTCCAGCTCCTCTAAAATGAACCCAGACATTTTTTTGTAAATATAGTAACCCACAAACAGGATTTAGTGCCATCAAAAGAAAAAAAGAAAAATGAAATAAAAGCCTTTTTTTGAAATGCCAAAACAAGAGATGATAGAATCTCACCATTCTCAAGGCTTAAACAATTTTTTTCCCCCCCTAACTTTCTTTCTAACCAGAGCACCATGTTTGTCTTAAGTGAAGCCTCACAACAAAGAACCCATTGAATGTTGAGGCAAGCCTGGCCAAGACGCTAAAATCATCAAAAGTTCCAAATAGCTGTCATTCACCAAAACATTATCGGGTCAAGAAGACTGTGACGATATTATGCTACATGCAGTGAACCCTGAAACACCAAAATGAAAAGAGCACTTGGCGCAGTTGTGTTTTTGCTCGGTGTTGCATTACCAGAAAAGGTTTTCTTGCTATTGTTTCAAACATGGACTGTTATTAAAGTGTCAAACCCATTGCAGATCTGTTTTCCCATATGTAATGATGTTTTACCTCCTGGAATTCAGCTCGACTTTTGAAAGTCACAGGAACTTGTCACACCTTGTCGCACCTGCCAGATCTCATTGTACTTTCCTTTTTTCTTGAGATGAATCATTTGGAGTATGTGTTGCTTGAGAGTGAATGGGATTGTAGGTTGAGAAAGTGAGACAATGAAGAAGAATAAAAGGCCTAAAAGAAAAGATTTCTTCAAGAGTCTAACTTGGTGTCAAAGCGTTACTGGTGTATCACCTTGATAGGAACGGCACTATTGCTATCTCGATTGTGTTCGTTTGTATTTGAGTCTCACAATCTTTGATATTCAGCGATCAAGATGACAAGTGACAACAGCTTTTTTGTACCTCTGCTGTTGTCTCTCTCCAGCTCACATGAAACAAATACAGGACAATAGTAGTGTGCCTTACGCTGGAGCGCCTAGAGCTGGGTACGGTTCACGGTTACGGTTCCAAACTTTAGAGTATTTTACACACACCATACAAAATAAAATCGATCCCAAACCTGTCCGTACAACCTGCAGCCTGTCAGTCTGAGACCAGGACAAATAACACTGTTGTGTGTGTCTTGGAGGATGCATATGTGATATCCTACCTCTTATGCTGTTGGTGTCTTTACCACTGTAGTGCTTGTGTCCTGTAATATTTCCGTGTTAATAGTTTACAATTCATGAATACTTAGGTTTTGGACATACTGATAAATCTTGTACGCTGTTGTAGTGCTAAAGATTTTGGTAAGAATTTTTAGACACAGATAGTGCTAGCTAACTCTCAGAGCCATGAAAGTGAAAAGGTCCAGTTATCTCCTACAAAAACTTATTCAGCTCGCTCATTTGTCACCGGAAGATGTCGATAAAGTTGTCAATGCCTCACTTAAAGGTTCTGTTCAGTGGAGAATCCTTTTCTATTATAGTACAACCCTTAATAAAATAGTTCTTCAAGCATCTCAACAATCTTTAAAGATTTTTCTTCAAAAAAAAAGGTGTTTGGATAAACAGAGTTCTTAATATAATATAATATGTGTAGCGTTAATTTCTGATGACGGACACAACTCTTGCTCCATACAGTTGCAGGATGTGCGAGGCAGCCACAATGTGTGGGAAAGCATATGCAAATGTGTAGTTAAAGCCAAGTATATCCGAGGCCTTAGTTTTGCAAAGAAAGGCTTCTTCACAAGCAAATGGTTCTGAGAAGAACCTCAGCCCTTCAGGAAGAACCCATGCGGAACCATTTTTTGTTAGAGTGTAGTAGCGCCTTTGCCTAATTCATCCTGCCAACTCTACCTCCAGGTCTGATGTGACTGATACTGGCAAACTGGCCTCTAATCCATTCATCTCCCCCTGAGCATGCATCCATCCGTCTATCTATCCTCCAACACACCCATCCATGCATCTACACTACATTTCCTAAGCTGTTTTATCCATTTTCACAACAGACCTTTTCTTTTGTGTTTGTAGAGGTGGAGAGCAGCTCTGTCTGCACCCCATCTTTGAACTACTGTGCCCACGCCAGCTTATTCCTAGGCAGTAAATGGCACCCGCTCACAGACACATTGTCTGAATCCTGCCACTGGAGTTGGGGTGCCAGCTTTAGGCATGTCAGGCCTTTGGGCATCGGGATTGGGTTTCCCCAGACCCCCTTGTCAAAGGATTAGCTCGCACTCTGATCATCGGGAACGCATAACTGTTCCTCCCCTTCTCTCCATTGCCACTGCCACTGCACACTCACATTCCTTTGTACTTCTTTCACGCCTGGTGAAATTTTGCTAAATGTGTGGCAGCAGTCTTACTATATTCCCTGTTCCCTTACCCCTGCTTTCTCTCTCCCTCGTTACCCTTTCCGCCTCCCCCGTTCCTGCCTTCTCTCTCTCTCTCTCTCTTTCTCCATCACTTCCTCCTCTCTTCTTCAGTCGTGTGTTGATGAGCCTCAGCACTGTTTTTTTTTTTTTTTTTTCTGAGGAAGGAAGAGGGATTATGCTAAGCCCTAACTCGGGGAGACCAGCCTTATCTTGCCTGTAGCAGCTCCGTGCACCAGAGAAAAACAGGCTGGAAGAGAGCACAGCTACAGGCCGGGGGAAGACAGTAGGGGGGAGACAAAGATGGGCATGGCCGGCAATATAGAACGCATCCATGTTTTTCTACATTGTTGGCACATTTTGGCCATCTCTAGCCATGTTTTTCAGCGCGCTTGTAGTACAGTCACTCTTCCAGGTCATTATGTTGAACGACAGCATTTGCATAAAAACGGGGACATTATCTAATTTTTTTCTTCTTTTCTGGAGGCCTGCAAATTGCTCCAATCACATACCAGATGTTATTTATTCAGCGGTGGAATGACAGCATTCCCCAGGTGATTCTGACTCACCCTCCCCTCCAAACTGCTCCTCACCAGGACACTCCATTGTGCCGGACCCTGCTCCAATCCATCCTTTTAGCGAATCTTCAATTACAGCTGCATTATACTCAATTATGGTGACTCTAATTAAAGTCCCATCCCCTGATCCATTTCCTGGATGAAACCTTCCCCCTCTACCCCAGTCCTGAGACAATGGGCCATGTTACATCAGGGAACAAGGCCCCACTGTAAGCAGGCTGCTGGCCTATTCACCTGGCCTAATTACCCTAACCCTATGGGGGGCTGTGCTCCTGGGAAAGGCCCCGGCTCTGGGGACCCCACAACAAACTCAAGTTTCCTAGCTGGGGCTGAGACGAGCATCTGCCTGAAGACCAATGGCAAAATAATGGCAGAGAGTGATGAAGTATTCAATTGACCCATTGCTAAGCCCCTCCTCTGAACAGAAACTGTCCAATCATAGATTAGCGACCGTAACTAGACACCACAGGCCTGTCAAGCTTTGAATTTCTTAACATGTAAGAAGAGCAATACATGTGTCTCATGACTTTGGCTGGAAGTGTCTTCTTCTAAAAACGAAAAACACAAAATAACACGTGAGGAATGGATTAAACGTTGTCTTTATCTGCTCTAACAACAGTTGGGAACATTAGCATAACCAACTAACTAAAGTACTGCCTACAGTACCATTACCTCCAGCAAAAGTTGTGTTAGTTAACAGTGCATTTGCCAAACTCATAACTTATTACCAGGGGTTAAAGTGGGATTTGTTATGTGGTGGTCTGAGGAGGAGAACATGGGCTAGTGCAGAAACAAAATGATGATGCATCTCTATCTGGATCTGGCTTGGTAACCGTCTCAAAGTCTGCTGCACCTAATTTAATCTTTGTGCTAAGCTAGCTTTAACTTCAGTCTTTTAGTATTAATATTAATTGTATAATATACGCTGCTGTTAAGTAACTTAACATATTCAAGATCCCTTTAAAAGTTTCTTATTTTAAAATGTGTCAGCTGGAGATAGACCTGTTTAGGTATTGGCATTAGCTGCTGTTAGCTAGCTACACATGAAATCTGCAAGTGAGAGTTGTCATTTTAGCTGAAAAAGATCCATGATTGTCAGCTAGAAATGAGAAGCTGCTTTTATTTACTTCTCTATGAAACTGAAAAGCTAGTGTTTCAAAAATTACTTATAAATTTTCATGTTAAAGCCACCTCTATCACTGTAAACTGCATATGTGCAGTGTGAGAATGGTAAGTTTGACAGATACAGCAACAGCAATGATGGAAGGCAGGGCCTAGCAAAGGGTCAATTTCAGAGGGTAAATTATCTATTGCACAAGGGAGCTGGTATGACCTAAGCATATTCATGTATACAAATCTCTCAATGGGTCTTAACTGCCAGGACCTAAGCCCCTCAAATAAATATAAAATTTATGGTGGCTTCAACTTGTTAAAAGTAACAGATCACTCAGGAGGAGGCCTGTTCAGACATTAGCTATGGATAGCGTTACCCCTTTGTTAGTGTTTGTTGTCTGGCTCCATTTACTTCAATGTCATCTGAAAGCTTCACCAAGAAAGCCACAGCAACAGATTAGCTGGGACTTGTGGGGCACCAGAGCTAACAGAAAGTAAGCCTCCATAAACCCAAGGACGACATTAAGATACCAACGAAGGACTTGGTCTTTCAAATACGCCAGAAAATCCAGCAGGCGAGAAAACTGCAACTGATGAGACTTTAAAGCCATGCATTGTGTCTCTTGAACGCACAACCCTATGGACTCTGTAATTCCTCGGTGCAACAAAGCTATGGTTTCTCAAGGCAAACAGACAACTGGTAAATGTCCTTTTCATGTTTTGTATTACTGCGCTCTTTTTAGAGGGAATATTGCAACTCTGCAAAATAGTCCTTTCATATTTGAGTGAGGAATAGAAAAGAATGGGGATTCAAAATGACATTTTAAGAGATTTATGTTTTTTTTACTTGTTTTGAAGCAATACTAGGGTAACTTGTAATGAGTTACAATGGCATCACAATGATACGTGTGTTGGTTTAAAATATATAATGTGTGTTTAATGTGTCTATAACGTGTTATACTTTTATGGTTCATCACAGAGCTGAAACTGTATAAATCGCAATCTTGGACTGACCTGAGTGGCCCGGGGTTATTAGAAGGCCAGGGTGGGGTATCAGAGGGGGGAGGTAAAGGGCAACAAAGCCTCTTTCTTCACTCTTCCTCCTGATCCTATCACTCCATTCCTTGGCTGTGGAGATGAAAGACTAGTCTGTAATTGGAGAGGAGGGAGCAAGTGGAAGTAATGAGAAAGTAAAAAAAGGGAATGGGATAGAGTGTGCTTGAGGAGTAGGTAGGGGGAGAGTGAAAGAGAAAATACTTTTGATTTCCTCAAATTAAGTGAAGAAAAACAGGCCAGCCCCGCTCCTCTATCAGGCCAGAGTTTGATTGACAATGTAGCAACGTGAGGCTCTCGGCTGTAATAACTTGCCTTTGTGAGGAGAACTCAACGCTTTGTCTTCCTTGTTGGAGGGGCCCAGGGTCCAGGGATCAGCCTTGACTTATTATGACTAGCTTTTGTCCTTCAGGAGCTGTGGGAGACTTGACTTGCCCTTTCGTCTGTCATCAGAATAGGGATCCCATACTGGGGCTGTTCACCAGGCATGGGAATGCTGGAATGACAGCCGTGGACAAGGCCAAAGCATGTAGTCTCCTCTGTTATTGTTATACCCGTGTTGTTATAAGCACCATAATGTTTTCCCTCCAGACATATTTTAAGTGCTCTAATTAATATTTTGTTTGCAGAAAGGAAAAACAAAATCTGACAAGGGACTGGAACCACAATCACCCTCATAGATGTCTTTTCCACCAACATGGAATTGGCCCTGTTTCAGTTCAAGCACCTCATTTTGAACTGTTCTGAGGATTTCCACCGATAGTAAATCAGTTTGGAACCGAAGTTGGTTCCCAGCTAGAACTAAAAAAATCTTGTATGAATTGTGCCAGGAAAATATGATGTTTGTCGATTTAAATGATAATTTTACAAGTCAAGAAAGTTTGTCATAAAATTGGTGAAGTATAAGACTGTACAAATATGTAATTAGAGTCGTAAGTGACGAGTGCTTTCTCCTTTCCAAAATCTAACATTAGCCACTGAAACTATAATGCCAGTTCTTTTTTGTACCAAAATGTAGTCACACGAGCAACAGGTCTTCCTCATTCTTTTGCTCCTGGCTGTTTAAAGGACCAGGAGTCTCTGGACAAAAAACTTCAGGTATGACAACGATACAAGGGACAACAATATTGGTGTTGGTGTTGTTTATTGTGCGAGATGAGGCATAGTTCACTAAGCAATTTCTCACAAAACTAAACTATGACAAACCTGACATACATCATATGCGTAGTTCATGACACAATTCAGAGAGGAACAAAAAATTATTTGTCTCTCAGCACTGACTACCATTTTTTACAAAGTTAGCTCCCATGGGGCAAACAGGAAGGGGATAGATTTCGCCTCTGTATTGAGAAATTCTGGATTTGGCCTTGCGCTGGTGAGCATTAGCATTAAAAGAAACACTGGAGAGATTCAGCCATGTTTGTGCCTCAGTCAGACCCAGAAACAAATGAGTCTGATTTGCACCAAAATCAGAGTAGTAAGTGTTCTTTATTTGTGTTGTTTGTTAGCTTGTAACCAGCAGTGGCTGACACAGTTAATGTTAACTCTTGCTCGCTGTACCGATGAGTCTGCTCTGTGCTGGATTTTAGCTTTCTTTGCCTGCTAAAGCATATTAGACCTTCAAATTTGTTATATACCAAATCTAGCTTGCATTAAGTATGTCTGAATCTCAGATTTCAGGGAAGTGTGCGATCCTCTCCCCCTTCAGCAGAGAAATGTCAAAGCACCTCTATTTGACATACTGGCATAGACATATGAAAAACATGTTTTCAGTGAAGGGGGTATTTAAATTTCAACTTATTCTTACTTAAAAAAAAACCCAAAACCTTCTATGATGCTGTATCCTCTTGTGTCAGAAGAGAAGAGTTGTAAAGATCCAGTCACAGTTCTAGTGGCCAAATACGTTCATCCCTGGTGGTTATGGAGAATGGCAGGGTTGACTGTGTCCATATTCTGTTGTGTCATGACTTTAGCAGCATAGATAAGACAAATATCTGCACTTGGAGGAGTGAATCTATTTAGTAAAATGAAAACGTCTCCTTCATTTAATAGATATTGACTGGACAATAGTTTCATTTGAAAGGCCATTATTGGGCCTATACTGTATATTGACAAACTCATATAATTGTCAGCCCAGCACACACACGTGTGTGCAAACACCCACACACCCACTTATCATGCTGCAGTTGATGGAGGGTTGAAAGACCTCACTGAGACACCTGAGTACATAAGCACATGTATAACATCCATAAAGCTGTGTGTCTTTATTGTCACTATAACTCAATTGCGTGACCTCGCAACCTTTGCAACCTCTAAAGCACCCCTACAGTTTATCTTCTTTTGGGACGAATCTTTTGAAATGTAACCCAGAAAGATAAAAACCAATCTGTGGAACATTCACACACAGCTGGTTAGGGATCTGAGTTATTGATTTCAATGTTAAATGGTTAAACAGTGGATTATTATGTCTGAAAGATTTATTCTCCTCTCCTACTGGAGTTTTTCAGCTGCTTCTCCATAAAGGGGAAAGTCTTCCATTATCCTGTTGGAATTTGCAAGGAGGGACCTGGGTGCGTATCTCTGGCTAAAATCTGAAAAGCCAGAAAGTTCCCTCACCCTGACTTCATAAACTAGGGCAATAAAAGAGCAATCAACCCCACCCACTCATACCAAGTGCAACACTTGGCCACAGCTGGGGACAAATATTTTGTGTGTGGGAAACACTTTAAATTGTGGCGCTTAACATACAGTGTAATTCTTCCCAACTTAAGGTGTATTTTTTGTGTTAGTGGTGCAACAGTACAATACGTACTTATACATGCATGCAGGTATAATTGAACAAGATGTGAAGTTAGAGAATTAGAGGATAACAATCTGGAAACTTAAGCAAAGTACACTGTAGGTGTTTTTAATTATGTGGTACGGTATAACATTTACTGAGCTACAAAGATAGAAGTTCAGGGGAAGATGGAGTAATGACTTCTGCACCGTTTTATAAATTTGCTAAGTAGGTCTACTTCTGTGGTACACTGTCATATTTGCAGGCAGCTTTAGAAGCCTGAGGTTGCTCAGGTTTATGTGGATTGATTCTACTGTTACATAGTGTTGTTCATTGTTGGAGTACAGTAAGTAGAAATGATTTTGTATGATGAAATAATTGTGGAGGATGATCAATATGTACAATGTAACTGTCAATGAGAGTCATTGCACAAAATCAAAATTTAAAAAGATCCCCCCAGGCATGTTTTAACATGTATAATTGCTCTACTTTGAATAAGAATTTGTATCTGACATGTTCCTTTCATAGAAAGCTTCAATTATTCTGTTAAAATCTTTGAAATTGCAACTCTTTCTCCTTCAATAAAAATCTAGTCTTTAAATATATGTTTAAACGGCAGCTGTCCAGCAGTTCAGCTCAGTGTAAAGTCCATTCTCAGTGTACGTCAGCCTGTTCTCATCCCAGCTCATCACATACAGGCAATTTGTCACCTTCTTTCGGCATCTGATTCTGAAGCCCAAGGTATTTTTTAGCAGCAAGCTGAGACGCTGGACGTCTTTTTGACACATGATTAATGCTGTGAAATGGTTGCATTTTCTGTAGGTTTAGGTACAAAAATTACTTGGGTAGATTTAGGATAAGACCACGTTTAGGGTTACAGTAAGTATGTTCTGTATGTCTTGTGACGTCACTGAAGTGATGACAGTCACCTGACGAAAGTCGTGATGCACATTAAGTAATTACCTTTCAACATTTAAAAATATTTTGGTTGCATATGACACAAACCCCGTTCTCCTGGGTGAAAGTCCTGTTTTTGTTTGAGCCGTCCATCATCACCTACTCAATATATGGACTTTCTCCCTCTTTATACTATGTCGAAAGGCTGGGGCATCTCAAACAGCTGTGGATGTGTTTACATTGAAGTCATCTGAAATGCCTGGTGCATCTCTTTCAGTTGTTAATGGGTACCGTGCGTTTCTGTGTGAGCCACCAAGGGGCGGTGACCAGTCGTCCGTATGTGACAAGTCTGAAATGAGAACGGGCTGTGTATGTGCGCCGGAGGCATCAAGTTTTCACGTTATACTTTGCCAAGTTGAATATTGGACCAGGACTGGCTTCAAAACTATTTGTGATGTCACAAATCTTGCTTGTAGGTCGACCCCTGCAAATGTGACTTTCAGCGAGCACATAGAAACTTTCCACTTTCAGGAGATGAATGTGAAAACATCATTTTTAGTAACTCTCACACATCATTCTGCACAGTAAACATTCAACTTTAGGAATAAGAAGAGAGACATATTTTTGAGTGGGGGGGGGGACTTTAAACATGATTTTATGAGCTGTGGGCCATTTCATATCTTTCAAACTCAACACAGATCTTCTGAAAGTAAATTAACGTCAAACAATTTCAACTTGCTGAGCAAATCTAAAGCTATAGCATGAACCTTACACTCTTATTCCCAAACCTAACATTACATTCTTTCATACCTAAATGTATTTATTGGTACAAACTGCACAGTAGACCATATGATAATTACACTGTAAATTGGAAAGAATTATACTCTACATTTCAGGCCATAATCTAAACTATTATCAAAGAGTGCAGGAAAGGAGGCTGAGGTCTGAATAGGAATGCGGAGGAAGTTTAAATACCATGAAGGAGAAATGGAGAAAGAAAAGTGGAACACAAAGACATGAAGGTAGAGAAATAGAAGATAGAGGAAAGGAAGAATGGCTATAGCAAGGGTCAGAGAGTAGAGGAAGACATGAATGCAAGAAGTGTTAAGAATTTTTAAAGGAATAAGTGTGGGAGGAGGAGGTTGGGTTGAGGCACAGGTTAGGGAGCCACAGAAAGGATTGTCCAAAGAAAAGAATTGTAAAAGGTTTCCAAAACACTGTGTAGCTTTAGGAAAGGGATACAGAGATGGAGGAACTGCGCTTCATTTTTCGTACTTTTACCCTTATTTATCCTTGATATCCAGTGGCAGACATTCAACTACATGTAGATCTGACTCCATATGACCACGATCATAAACAATGAGTATCGGGGGGGAAAATAAATGGGTGATAAAGGACAGTGTGGAAAGGATAGTTTTAATTACTTGATGTTTAAAGGAGAAGAGAGGGGCAGCTAAGCTAAGCAATGTTTGGACAGATGTGTGGACAGAGTAAGGAACAAAAGGTAGTTACTTTAAAAAAAATCAGCCATATAAAGAAATCAATGTCAGTTTAAGTGTATGCTGTATTTACAATATTTTCACCTCTTTACTTTTCCATCAGAAAGCCTTTTTTATGCACAGGCAGAATCAGTCATTTTAACTCATAGAAAACTGGAGCTGCTGGTCTACCACTGCCTCGATCTGTTAGTTTGTTTGTCTTATTGTGTGCCCTCTGTGTTTAAAGAGGATGGTTCAGATTCACTGGAGTCATACAATAACACAAACTAACAGATTTAGGCAGTGGCAGTCCAGCAACCCTTGTGTTCTATGAGGTAAAATTACTGATTTTGCCTGTGGAGTTCGGTAGCTTTAGAGAGAGCAATATTTGGTTTATATAACAGCAGAGTCCAGTCAGAAAAGGTTGTTTAACAGCAAATTAAAGCAGTGAAAATATTCTAAATGTATCATACACTTAAACTGATTTGATTGCAAATATCTTCTGTCACTCACCCCATATTCAGGTGTACATTGCTTAGCTTCCTTGCTGGCGTCCCTTTCTGCTTCTCCTAACTGAGGGGGTTGCCAACCAGCATCTTCTGTAGCTACTACGCTGACTATTAAGTCAGTTCCTCGTACAACCCCTCTTCAAATATTCTTAACTATAACTTTGAACATTCAAAGTAATTTCGTATTATCCAAACTATATTCTGTGAATCATCTGAGGCAAAATTTAATAATTGAAATGCCAGGATGAACAGAAATAATTGGCATTTGGAACAAGCAAAAGAGTTCATAAAATCAGATGAAGAAAATGTCTGACATTATCATCAAAATTTCTTAAAATGCCTTCTCGATTAAGTGTGTTTTCAAGAAGAAGAGGTGCCTGTAGAGCCTGAAATGACATTTTGCACATACATCAACAATTATATCACATACACACACACACTGTACACATACACACAGGCTATTTAGTCACGGGTGTGCCCCCTTGACTTTGAAAGTGACATGAGTGAAAAAAATTTACTCCCGCCCTGCAGAGAAATTGCCTCTTTTCCACCTGGCCACCCCTTCTCATTTCCATTCAGCAATCTTCACATCCTATCAAGTTAAATGTTAAGATGTAATTACCTCTGAACTGAGTGAACTATCAAGTGGGGGAATGGCAAAGTTACAGGGACGCACTGAAAAAAAAAAAAAAAAAACACAGTAGCTTAGAGCCACGACAGGTGTTCTCTCTTGGGCCAAACTGAAATGAACACGGAAATGAATGTTTGAAATGCATTCAGCAAGGAGAGGGGAGAGAGAAAGGGGAGCAGCGGAGGGAGAGCGCGCATCTGAGCAACGGAGGTAATTATTCCACGACTCCTTCACCTGTGACAAGAGGCTTAGGCGAGTAGGGGTGTTTCAAAGGGAGGCTGAGAAGGACGGGGAGGCATGGGGTGGGCGGTTGCCGCTACCCAGAAAGCAATTGGCCCGAGACCTCTTGTGCTGTCCCTGCCGACTTCCACAATGACAGGATAAGCCCTTTAACTCTCCCTCTCACACACCGACACACACGCACACGCTTTCTCTGTTTCTTCCTCTAGCTGATGATGGCTGTTCTCTTTTTTTCTGTCCTCATTCCTTTCTACAGCAAATAACCACCGGGCCATTTGCCCAATTGAAGTTTTATTTTTCTCCATTTGCTGCCCACTCAGTCCAGGCCACGAGTAACTCACACACTGCAAAAAGTGTATTTCACCAGTAGTTGAAATAGTGTTCCGCTTTAGTGATTGCAGTCTACTTTTGTGGATTATAACAACTTGAAATTACTTCCTGTTCTACCTGTTATTCTTAGTTTAATCAAAGTGTCTGTGGTTTCTCTGTAATGTATGTCTTTGTAAAAAAAATGTTTAAATGACCCATCTTCATACCGAAAAGTGTGAATTTCCTATTTTTAATGCAAAAACATACACAAATATGTGTATTTTACATAGAAAAATTTAACTTTTTTTTACAAAGAAATATGTAGACCCAGTGTTTTTTTAAACACAAAAATATCTTGACTATCTTAACTTTACATTTTTCTTAAACAAGTAAACTTCACATTTTTCAAAGAAAAATGTAAATTTCATGCTTTATTTACACAAAAAATACATAAACTTCAAAATCTGAACCTTTCTGTTTTTACACAGAAATACATATACTTTTCATTTTTAACACAAAAATGTATTTCTCACACAAAATATTAAATTGTGTTGTTTAAGCTTTTGTCCACAAAACCAGCTATCGTCATGCTAATGGCAAATCATGCTAATATTAAGTCAGCAATTACAACACACTAAGGTTACTAAAAAAAAACAACTTTTCAAGTTAGGTTTTAAGTGAGTTGGAAAATTAGAAACTCTTAAGTTGACCTGCCTTAAATTATTGGCTGCATCACTGCAAACTGTTGATTTGAAAGCAATGACATTATTAAATACATTTGATTTATAACAGTCGTGTTGATATAACCTGTTAAATAGATTTGAAAAAACTCATTCTAAAGCTCATTCAAATTCATCTGTGTGTTACCAAGTGAAGTAGCTTTTCAAAGCTGTGTCTTCTTTTTTCAGTGCAGGGAATGAAATTAAATACCAATTGCACAGTGGTTGTTACAGTTTGCAAGGTCTGTAATCTTGTTGTGATGTCAGGTGAAGCTTCAGTCCTTCTGTGCCCTCTCTCTCCTTCTCTCTCTTTTTTTTTTTTTTTTACCAGCTCTGTAGCCTTGGTCTCTCTTTGTGTGCACGGCTGAACATGAGAGCTGAATAAGACAGAAAGCACAATAAGAAGCTGGAGGAGTGAGGTGAAAGCAGCAAACACCAACCAGCCTCTGCTGGCTGAGGTAGAGAGTCGGTACAGAAGCACATCTATTTTCTTGGAGTGTCACAGATCGATAAAGTTCTGTCCGCTCGTCTTTATAAAATGATATCTCTGAAGGAAAGGAAGAGTGAGGGGATTAGGTAGGTGGAGAGAGTGATGGCCAAAAAGGTGACAGTGGGTTGAACTTGTGACCTGTGACTCATGCTCCGGGCCATCTCATTCAATTAGAGAGCAGACTCCAGTTACAGTCCAAGTCACAGAGGCAGAGGATCTCCCTGCACCGTACGCGAACCTGAATTAAACATTTACGCGACCCAACTCTGTGTTGCTACTCTGGGTGATGGTCTTGGTAGCTTGCACACGATTTTCTGTCCCACTTTGGCTTAAAAAAAACCACCCACTGTATGGAGAAAGTCTTGTGATGATTAAGAATTATATTAGGAGGAAATGTCCTTCCGTAAATTTAATCAACAGACGTAATGTGAAAAATCCCATTATATAGATGCAAAGTGAAAGTCTTAGAGGGGGTGTTTTTCTTTCATTAATAGAAATGCTGAGGCTTACAATAAGTTGAGTGGATTCATTTTACTGAAATTGTTACCAGTACGGACTTAATTCCATTTACCCTCGGTCCCTGTGCAGTACTCCATGCACAATAAACCTGATTCTCAGTCCTGCCCAGCGGAGGGCTGCAGATGATGTCATGATGCCATTATCAGCCAATTACATTACAGGGCAATTGCCTCTGATATATTGGCTATTCAAAACAATCACCAACATCCACTGGGGCCATCGGGAGCAATGCCATGAGCCCTCCTTGCTAAATAAATGCACAGTTTTATAGCCTGGCTTTGAGTGCATCTTTTGTATTGGGTTTTTATTTAAAAAAAAACCCTGCAAACTGCACCTCAGTTCTTACTTCAGTTCAAGTGGAATGGAAATAAACAACCCCTGAGAGTAAAATCTAGACTGGTTTATAGTGAAATTTCCCCTTTCCTACTGCTGTGAATCCAAACAGTAGGCCAGGCAGTTAATCAAACGCTGCAAGTTGCCATGGCTAGGAGGTCGTTGTGCATTGTCCGCATAAATTACAGTGTCACCCTCATGGGCAAAAACATCTTGTGTTACCACTGTCGCCGCCATATGGAATCTGGTAAAAGAATATAAGGCAAAAACTGAGACAGATGGACACACAGAGAGACAGACGGAAAGACAGGAGTGTGATCGAATATCCGCAGCGATTGGGGGGAGTTTCTGAAAAAAGCAGGCCACATGAAACTCAAACCAAGACCAAAAGACAACCTCCTAGTTAGTCAGAGGAGAAAATATGAGCACATAAAACAGGAGAAAGACACTGCTGCTGGTAGCACAGACGGCTTTTCTTCTTCTCTCTTTGACTTGCTTTTCATAGACTCTTAGAAATAAAGATGCTAACTAGAGCCATAAAGGGTGCCTCGGCTTGTACCCATACGGGAACCCTTTTTTGGGTCCTGGTAGAACCTTTTATAAAGGTTCCACTGGGAATCCTTTCAGAAAGTTCTACTTCAAACCTAACATAAAGGCTTATGACTAGAACCATCTGTAAAAGGTTCTGCCCAGAACCCGCTGTGGAGGTTCAATCCACAATATTCCCACCTTCTAAGGGTGCCAACAAGAACCCTCCCAGGGGTTCTATCCATAACCTTTTATATCTCAAAGGTTGAATATAGAACACAATCAGTGGCGTCTGCCTTGAGCTCTCTTATATTCCAAGTGTTTTATCTAGAACCCACCAAGGGGGATCTACTGAGAACCTTTTTATATTCCAAAGGTTTTTTTTTTTTTATTAGAACACACTACCAAGAATCTTTTTATATTCCAAACATTTTATCTTGAACACACTGAGGGGGTTCTACAGATAAACTTTTTGTATTTCAAGAGTTTTATCTAGAACCCACCCAGGGCGTTCAACTGAGAACACTTTTATGTTATGGTAAAACAAACAAACAAACAAACAAAAAATCTTTTGGCAAAAGAGTTCTTCCAAGATTTCAACAATCCTTGAAGAACTCTTTCCTCGAAAAATTGTTCTTTGGACAAAAAGCGTTCTTAATGGAACCCTTAGTCTTACAAAGAACAAAGAACGCCTGACAAACCCCCTCCTAAAAAAAAAGAGTTCTTCAGGAGTAAATTGTTCTGGGTAGAACCTCAGCACTTCAGGAGGAACCCTTCTGGAACCCTTATTTCTAAGAGTGTACAGTGAACTTGGTAGGAACGAAATGCTTCTGAACACTGAAGGCCTTTGACTCATATTAAAGTCCACTTTAGGGAAAGAAATGTGATCTATGTATCTGAGGAGTGTTAACACTACTCTGTAGCTACGTGAGCGTTCCTGTGTTTGTATACACGTGTTCATGTTGCATGACCAAATAGTCGAGCGTCAGCTTGAGTGTGACAAAGTGTCTGTTGTGAAGTGTGGGAGCCTGTTTAACAAGACTTCAAAGGCAGTGGGCGCTTGTTTAACATATGCGAATATTTGTCAGCGTTGTACACATCTGGAGATACTCATGTCATCTGACAAGTGTGTGAATAAAGTGAGTATCTGCTCAGATTGTGTAAATACACCAAATTTGCATGCAAGTCTGTGAATTCCTGGCAATGTTTGGATCTGGCTTTTTTCCATTCTTTTATCTTGTTTGCTGCTTTTAAGAATGCAGGCCTGTGTCTGTGTCTCTTAATGTTTATGTTACCGTGTGTGTTCATCTGACTGTTTGTGAGAGTATGTGGGAGGTAAACTGATATATTGGTTTGATATTTTAAGATTGGCCTTTTAGTGTTTGGTAAAGGCTATCAGCATTGCCTGATTATGCCTATCATGATTTTACTCAGCCAGCTGGAAAACCATCCATTCTAAGAACTGGTTTTGTAGCCACGCCAGAAAAGTTGGTCTGTGAAGTTTCACCACTCTGTGTTACAGCTCTCAGTCCAAACACGTACTGTATACACACCAGCTTGGTCAATGCCTCTATGCAGGACACTTTAGGTACCCCTCTGGTGTAATTTCCAGAGGCACCCCTCCATCGAACTCAGGTGACGTAATATAAAGAGCGAGAGAGTCTGTGTTTGGAGGGGGTAGGGTAGATTTATGGCTGAAACAAATAGTACCACTTTACAATAAGGCTACATTTAAAGTGATTTAAAGTGGTTTATAATCAGGTTATTCATTAGGTTGTAAACACTTTACAAATCATTAATAAGCTGTTACATCACATTAGTTAATAAAGGCAACACTGAAAAATAGAGAGCCCGTATTTATCTGTACTATTAAGCTTCAGATTTCATTGCGTACTAAGCTCACTTTGTCTTTCCCATCAGCAGCATTTATACCTGTCAGCTTCAGATGTTTGTCAATAAGTCACTAGTATTTCACTGTCAGCATATTATATTAGTCAACAAGTTTTATTTGGCATATCAAATTAACATATGAAATTATCAGATTCATACGTGAAAGCTTTGGTAATAATCTTTACTTTAATATTTTCAACATGCACCATTTTACACTTGTATGAACTTGTTGATGTATAAAAACTGTGTTATAGCTTTAATTTAATCTATAATTCTTTATTAATTATTTATAATTAATAACCTAATTATAAAACATTTATAAATAATTTATGTGGGTAGTCTTATTGTAATGTGGTACCAAATAGACACAGTTCTTGATCACGGAGTCCTGAATGTGCAATACTGATGTTAGAGGAGTACTTACAACATATTATGTTGAAGCAAAGGGCCACTGACCAAGCTGCTGTATTTGATGTGTTGATAAATCATCATAGAATCTGTGACATCCAGCTGACTGATAATGCCCACTTTGTGTGTTAGATGCTCTTTTTAGTTCTATTGCTAATTAGTGTTCATGGACATTTAAGATTCTTGTGTCTAAAAAATCCTCTGATTCAGAAGAGTCAGCTCGCTGGAAACCGTCCACAGAGCGGATTTCACATCACAGATTCAAGGGTACAGTTTTTATCTTGAGGAATGAGCAGCACATGCTTGTAGGCACAGGAAAGCTGTGTGAAAGTTTGAAGATTTAAAATTAAATGTGCTTAAAACGAGGCTGCCAACCGTCCAAAAGAATTTAATTAAGTGGGTTTCATTGTTTTAGTATTCTTTCATCCAAGACTAAAATAATGAGGAAACATTAAATCTTTGTATTAATGGAGTAAAGCTTGTCACTTTAATATAATAATGATATAATATGTAATATTGTCCACTGTAAGATAGAAATTTCTGTATTGATGAAAGCACCGTATCACCCGAGTGTGCAGTTGGTCCAGTTCCCTCTCCTCAGAGATGGACAGTTCTTTTCATGGAGAAGGCCTTCTTAATGAACCTCCTGGAACCCGCTGAAATCTCCAAACTGCCTTGAACTTCACAAAGGGCCGTCTGCCATCCCCCTGTGCCAGCAACTCCTTGCTCGCTGTGGTGCAGCAGAGACCGAGGGGAGAGAGAGGAGAGAGAAATAAGGAGCAGCCACTGTTGAGAGGTAGAGGGGAGGGAGGGCAGCATGAGACAGGACAGCGGAAGAAAGAGAGAAGAAAGGGAGAGAGGCAGAGATGCAATGAAGAGAAGAAGAAGAAGCACAGAGAGCTGGAGGGCGCAACACTGCGAGAGAGGGGAGATGACAGGAGAAGAAGGAGGAGGAGGAGGGTTTGTTCTCTTTTCTCTTCTCTCTCTGTTGACGTGTCTCCCAAGAGCAACACAGGCTCCTGTCTCGCCAGAATGAGGATGCTCTTAATCCTGCTTTGCTCGTCTCTGCTGTGGCCAACTCCACTGATTCATGGTGTTGGCTCAGACACACACAGGGGCACATATGCACACACACAAGCGAGCAGACACAGGCTGACAAGCCCCTTCACAGGACGCGACACACACAAACTGACACAGAAGTACGGGAAAGTACACTCTCAGATATGTGACATATATGGGGTTTCAAACATGTAATTGGAAACATGCAGACATCTCATGAAATTAGACAAAAAAAATTTAAACAAAGGAAGGAAAGTTAACATGCCAGCATAGACAGATTCATATATAAACGCACACTAAGATGAAAACATATAGGGGAGACTGGGGAGTGTTGTAACCCTGGGTTAGTTGTAACCTGTCAGTTTGACCGATCAGAAATGTCCAAGTCTCGCATAGACTGCTCTATTTCTATTGCATTCAGAGCCAGAGAAAAGTCTTGTTTCCCACATTATCACTCTGTTACAGCGTAAAAATGCACCGACCTGTTTGTATTTCACTAAACCAATTATAATCATCTTGGGTGGAGCTTAGGCCAGAAGGTAGCGATGGTACTCCAACAAAATCATGCTGAGGGAGAGTTTCTTTTTTTGAAACATTTGCGTGTTTGGAGGTGAGCCCTGGCATCAAAATGGCTACATCACTGCAGAAGAAAATATAAACAGGTGGCAGCTTGATTACTTTTGTACCATTAGCTTCCCATGTGTTAATTTGTCATTTTCAGTGTGTAGGTTGCTGTCTTGGAGGTTGTTGTTGTTTCTCAGAGACACGCAGATAGCTAACTGAAACCAGTCATTCAACGGCAGGCTTAATGCACTCAGTATACATCCAGTCAGACTAGAAATGTGCTGCACGGACGCCCTCAATATCATACGCTCCCATTTAAGATCAAAGGAGAAGTAGCATGTCTCTGTGAGCAACACTGTGTATGTTATGACCAAAAAACTATTTTTCAGGTAGGACTGCAACATTTTCTATCAAGATTATTTTTGCCTAGCATTCATTGTATTGCGGATACAATGATTTGACTGGCATAACCTAAAGTAGAAGTTTCTCTAGGTTAATTTGATAGTTTGCATTCATTCTACCCCAATCCCACATGAAATATTAAATAGTCTCAGTTTATTACTGATGCCTCGATATTACCTGAATAAGAAAACAAGGCCATCCAAGAGAAAACTAGCTATTTCTGTATAGTTTTTCTTCATGGCTGCCACCGGGTCAGATTGTCACTGACATCAGACGAAACAAGTCCATGTTTATGTTTTCTCAGGCGAGTTACAGTACAGTACAGTTTAAAGGTAGCAGGGGGAGATTTTTCATTTGAATCATTTTATTTTTGACATTGTATTTTGTGGTTATGAAGGTGTAAACACTGCTGCTTTTGTTGTGGCCTTCGTTGTAACTTCCTGTGAAAACTCAAGACAAAAACAAGTGTGTGCCAAGTGTGTATATTGCCAGTTCAGGTCCACAAAGTCTGCCATCTGTGTTTGCCTGTGACTAAGTGACTGAACCCTTATGTGACATATGCAGATCCAGTCCACACGTAGAGTGTTTGTTGTCACTTTAAATTTTTATTCTTCATTCAAACTGTTCATTATTTACTCCTCAAAAAAGTTCTTTCATGTATAGTGTAGATCAACAAAATTACCTCTCATTGTCACCTCAGTACCGGGGTACGTTGTGGCACAGAAGTTCGTTAGTTAGTTAGTGTAGTAGACATACAAGAGATTTTTTATTTGTAGTAGAAAATGCATAGTGACACAAGCCCACACAGTATAGAAACAGAAACACATACACACATGTATGTACTGGTACATGCAAATCCCTAAGAGACTGGTATATGTGCACAATAACAGGTGCACAAACATTTTTATGTACACGCACTTACTCGCCAAGCAGAACACACAAACACAACCCCTCTGCACACACACGCACACAACAGCCAGGTGTGTGAATTAAAACCCATCTGATTCCATTAGGCTGATCGGTTCGATGGCGCTGATTACCTCTGATTGGGTATCACAACATTGGCAGTGGGGAAGAACAACTGCTTCCCCTGGACACACGACGCCGCCGACCATTCAATCGCAATTATATCCACCATATTAGCAGATTAGCAGACAAGCTGACCCCAGCGTGGAACGGAGCCAACACAGAGCCCAGGCGAGTTACGAGGCAGGTGTTATAACTCCCCCCCCGTCCGCCCGCCCGCACCCTCCACCCACACACCCTGTCTGGGCTGCTGGCTTACAGCTGCAGCAGTGGCACAGCGTGCGTTAACTCATTAATGATACATGGCAGAGGGGCCTCAAGTCCCTTTATCAGCTCATAGTGATGTGTGATGACGGAGCATTGTCTGTTCTCTGGTTATTTTGATGGAAATAAAGAGGAGGAGGCAACTTCCTTGACCAAGCACACACATACACCTATAGATGCTCACACTCACAGCATTTAGCGTGTTAATATGCATGTAAACAAATGCAAATGTGGTGAATATCCCTGAATCAAGCCTCTTTGTTTTCCACAATTCTTCACTCAGTTGATGGTTGGTGGTCATTGGTGTGTTGTGCAGTATGTGTGTGAAAGGCATAGGTGTCATTTTCAGTGGAAACGCTGGGGACACGTCTCCACCACTTATCCAAATGGCCAATTTTGTACCCAACACTTTTCAAAAGCATGATATGACACAATGTAACTTACATGAGCATCTGAGCCCTTATGTTCCCAACACTTTTCAGCATCTGTGGCAGACACTACAGTTGTTCTTCTGTACATCTCCAGTGATTACATGTCACAACAAACCTTTGCTTCACGGTTACATTTTTCATTCATTTAAATCTCGAAGAAATCTCTGCATCTGCTCTTTGGGGGCAAATATAAAAGAAGTGTTACTATAGATAGAAAGACAGCCACTTCAGTAGGAAGCACGTAGGGTTTAGTTGACACCCACAGCAAGTCAGCAGACAGAGGTTGATTTTTAAATGTACAAATTATCTGTTGTAGGTATCAATCATCTGCTGTTTCAGTTACAGTCAAGTGCAACAACATCATTACCGCACTGCCCTAGTGATCGTTATATCATCCGTGTCTACGTTATTATCACTGCCACTCTTGTCGTCATCATACCCTTCATTTCCATCATCAAGCCGTGCACAAAAACACTTCCAACGGTGACATTCTGGGCACCTGTGTTTGGCAGTGACATGTACTAATGTCCCAGCAGCTGGTATCGCCATGAATGGGTTTCATATCTCAGTTTGATAATGCGTCCCATTCACAAACCTCCTGTCTTGTCTTTCAACGCTTCTCTCCTCGTGTGTCCGTCTCATCTTCCCGGTCCACCTTAGGGTGCGCTCAGGAATGTGACACACTGCCAGACAAGCAAACACACAGGCTAAGTGGGTGTACACGCTGTCACTGTCCCGACAAGCAATGGGTGGGTTGGGTTTTTCCGGTCCTACTTTTTCAGTTTGTTTAGAGGTGTGAGGAACATTACAGGAGCATAAAAACACTATCTATAAATTATTGGTACATGTCGGACAGACAGTTATAGGGATCCACTTGATTTAATATATGCAGTCTGGATAAGGTAAAGGTAAATTTGATTATTATTCAAATCTTTTTGTAATATTTCTAGATCTTTGAAACTGCGGTGTAAACTTTAAGTATTTACCTATTTAATGTACGCATTTTAGGATACATTGACAATAGTTGTGATACAGAGTGTTTTATCTTTCTAGCTCTGTTTTGAATCTTGTAGTGTGTTCAGTAGCTAATTCGTATTTTGTCTTGCACATAGAGAATGCAACTGGTTTCAGACTAACAAGGTATTGTCATGAAACATCGCAAATAAATGTTATATTGCGAGTTAAAGTGTGCAGGAGTTCTTTTCACTTTCAATAAAGGCGTAATATTCAATTGCTAAAAAAAAAAAAAAAAACAATGTATAGACTCAAATGAACATAATACCTTTCAATCCTTTTCCACTTGCAACCCACTAGAAGTGTGTGGTGGTGGTGGTTGTATCTGCAGAGACCCTGTTGTCTGCCTGTATTACCAAATTTTCTCATTATTTTGTTGTGCTTGGGATGTTTCGCCATCCCAAAACATTGATGTTTGGCGTCCTGGGAGGTTCTACTGCATTTACAAACAGCTCGGACAAACCCTACTGATTCTACTTTTAACACAAAAGGAGGTGAGGAAAGAAACTGGGACTGTATTACAAAAACTTGCAAATCCTCTCTTAATTGTTTGGTAACCAAGGTAATTAGTTAGAACCTGATTTATTCCACTTTCTCTCCCCCTTTCCTGTCCTACCAAATAAAGGTATTAAAAGCCACAAAAATATTTAAAACCTCCCTACCCATTATGCTGTTAACTTTCACTTTTCCACTTGTAGTAGTATCTAACTTACAAACTCGCTAACAGTAGGTAACAGTACTGTTTGTTAGCAGTAGTTGATGGTAGTGTTAGCTAACCTGGTTAATCTGTATGGCTTCTCTTTTATTGCTTTTACACAATTGATGCTGGACGGGCTACGGCAGAGACTGTCTATCTTAGCTCACTCTCTTATTCTTTTATCTCTTTTATCTTTTATCTTTGAATTTCTGTACAGAAATTACAAAATCTCTAACTCTTCTATCTTGAAGTTAATTTCCAATTGTTGTTTTTGCTTCATTCTTTGTATGTTTCAACATATCTTTCAGTATGTATACAGCTGTTAAGCTTGGCACGATGAGAAAAGTAGTATCGGTTGCCAGATAAAGACATAAAAGATGACAAGCGATGTTGGTTTGAGCATTTAGGATTTCACAACCTGAGATAAAATGGGGAGAAGAGAAGAGATAAAGCAGGATTCCTAAAGTTAATTAGGATCTGCCTCTGTAATAACAAAGTGAGAAATATCCTATCATAGATTCTTCCTATCTAAACTAAGACCTTCTCTGTAATGCAGCTGGAACATAACTAAAATACTGTGGCAAACTAAGTAAGTGTGTATATTGTGAGTATTATAGTGCTGTAGTTAACAGCGCAAAAGTTCCCTTTTCCCTAATTCTTAATTTTTTCATAAACAATGCTTTGATTTATACCCAGAGCCACTAAAACTACTCACAGCAACCTCAGAGGCCTTGATATATGGTGACTCTTTAGTGATGAGTGAGATTATGGTATTATTCTTCCATTAAGGGAGCTGCAAGTGAGTACATTTTGATGTTTCCCTTGTGTTTACCAGGTTTCTTTGGAAGCCCGTAAAGTCAAGTAATTAAGTGGTCTCTGATTAATTAAGCGACAATCTATTTTCATTCTTTCCCGCAACACCACAACAATGTGTCGAGATTCCCCAAGTGAAACGGCTGATAGGGAAAATAACATAATGAACGGGTGCAATTTACTATGGGAGTGTCGGCAAGGAAACTCGGGGTAACACAGATTTAAATGGCTTCTCTTCTCTATTAATATTCATTGCGTTTTCATAAAGGGGCCTTAATTAACAGACTTTTCTTCCCATTAACTAAGGCTCTTCCAACTCTGGAAAGCACCAAGACTCAGACTATATATGTATACACTTTAATTCCTTCTTAGATAAATAAAATTATATACTGTACTCTGCTTACATAGGCCATAGTAAGTATTCACTGCTTCTGTAACTGTTAGTTTTTCTCTTCTTGCCCTAAGAAAGATAAATGCGTTTGTGAAAGGGACTTTGAGGCAAAGATTAGCACGTTTGGCTCCCAGTAAGCACCCATTACAGCCTTCAACCACCGCAACAGCTGATACAATAAATTCAGGCATTTTCTTTTGTTCCGTTCAATAAACCTTGTTTCCAGTCGGCCCGGCCTCCTAAATGATCTGATTCTCCCTCTCTCCACAGCCGTAGGGACTCAGCCTGAGTTCCACGGGGTACTATTAAAATATGTTTCAAAAGAATATTGCAGCCTCTAAGCAAAGTCTCATATCACACACCAAAAATGTGATATCCTCCCTTGCCAAAGGAAGGCATAGGGATGCAACATGAAAGAGAGACAGGGGCTGTATTTCACGTCCTGTGGCTATCAAGTATTAAATTTCTATTGTTAAGAGCTAACAAGGGATCCAAGTCATATTTAATACAATGTGTGTGATTGATAGGATATCTGTACCGTTGATAAAAGAAATGAACGCCGGTATAGGCTGTAGTTCTTAATATGGTTGAAGCAGGGCAACCATGCAAAAATTTAAGAACATAATGGTGAAGTCAAAATGTTCAGTATATGACATTATGCACAGTACAATTTAAAATAAAAGTTACACTTATCACTTCATGATTTTGTGCCTCCACCAACCACTGAAGTTGTATTTTACATCAATGTCTCTCCAGGCTCAAATAATATATCTAGTGAAAACTTTGAAGGAATTTAATAAAAGGTATTAAGTGTATTTTTTGGTGAAATGGAAGTTATTGCTATATTAACACGTTTGATTCCAGTGAACAATTTCCAGTGAGAAACATGCTATCATCACTTATAGACTTTTTATTATTATTATTATTATTATTTACGCTTATTTACAAAGGACTGATAGAGAGCTTCATCATAAGGTACAACAACAAATACCTGAAGCTCAATGTCAGCAAAGCCAATGAGAATGTAGTGGACTATTCTTCTTCAAATGTGGGTGTTTCTGCAAAGAAGCTACAAATTCTAAAACATGGATGATTCACACACACACACACACACACACACACACACACACACACACACACACACACACACACACACACACACACACACACTAAATCACCACAGTTTCAACCAACCAAATGTAAAATATGATCACAATCTCCCTTTCTATTCCTGAGTTATGGCATTAAATAATGGCCAGAAAAGTGTTTTTTCAGAGCATTATGATGTCACAGTGAAGCTGACCTTTGACCTGTTGGATATAAAATGTCTTCAGTTAATCATTTTGTTTTATTTATTAGAGATTTGTGTGAGATTTTATCACAATTAGCATATGAATTCTTGAGTTATCACCAAAATATGTTTTGGGAGGTTCTTCACCAAATTTGAAGAAACTCCCTCTGGGTGAGATATCTCGCTGACAAGAATGGGATGGTTGTGAGGTCACCTTGACCTTCACTTTTGACCACTAAATTCTCATCAGTTCTTCTTTGAGTCCAAGTGGAAATTTGTCCCAAATTTTAAGGAATTTCCTCAAGGTAAATAAAAATTAATTATCCCTTGTGGTTTTTACTAAAATGCATTTTTTATTTAAAAGCTTACTATGTCCTGTAGAGAAAAATATTGTTGTGGTGTTTCCTCTTATATTGCCTTTGAATACTTGGTTGTTTCTAGGCCTTCTTTCATGGGTGGTGCTGTTGCAAATGGTCCATAAACCAAATGTTGTGTGCAGCAGTTTGGAGAAGCTAACACTACCAAATACAACCTTAAAAGGCAGTGGATTTTTTTCTGCTTCAACATCATGGCTACACTTGGTTAAAAATATCAACTCAGTATGCAACAAGCTGGGAAAATATGTCAAAGAGAAAGCAAAATTCATATTTGCTAACTTTAAAAAGCTGAATCAGAATAACAATGAAAATGTACATACAGGGGACCTGCCAACTACCACTGGATGTTGCATTCGTGAGAATCAGACAACCACAGACGACCACAGCTGTCACCGGCGCAGAAGCATAAAAAGTTAAGCACATACTTCAGAAAACAACATATGCAGCAAGGATGGCCCAGTGCCAACCATGTCTCAACTGCCATTTTTTTACTAAAGTTTTGGTGTCGGTGTAGGCCATCTTAACATCTGCACAACATCAAAAGTCTTTTCTGATTATATTTCTCCCATCAGGTCCACTTTCTTCTTTAACATTAATTCCCTCTCTCTGCTTCTTGCCCCCTATGCCGTTATCTTCTTCTCTTTGTCTCGGCCCTGGCCTCATTTTTTATGCCCCTCTCTCTCTGCCTTATCATTCCTCTTCTTTTCCCTTCTTTTCACCCGCTTTGACGACACCTTGTGGGGTATCTATTACATGCATGCGGCTGCAAAAATCCAATTTTACTCATTTGATGAAACTGTAAGAAACCTTCCACTCAATTTTCTCCATCTGACCTTTTCATAGAAGAGTCCATCTGTGTTGGCTCCCTGTGACTCCTCAGTGTGGACCCATCGCTGCCAGTTTCACGGATCACAGCGTCTTGACAGACATAAAAAAAATAACACTATGAGATGGAGCACGCTGCCACCAGCATTTCAATGAAATGAAGTGAACCGAAACGGCTGGCCATAACTCGCCCTAATGACAGAATCTCTTATTTAGATGTCACTAATTAGAAACAGTTCTTGTTGTGGTGGGGAACTGTGATCCGCTCATTGTTTTGACTGATAATGGTGCAGAGCTTTATAAATCATGCATAGAAAGCTAATAGCTGATAAAGCACTGAGTCATTTTATGCTGACCACATCAGAACACAGAAAGTCGAGGCTAAAGCTACAAAATTACATTACAGCTCATCACCAAAAACCTCAGTGTCAATCAATTCAGCCTCAGAAAATCCACTCCTCTGGAGTCGTTCTCTCCCCAACAACCCCACCACCACATAGGCCCCTCTAGATTAGAAAAGAAAGTGGGTGCAGTGAAGCATTTCGGGAGCAGGAAGCTTTTGGCTGGGCAGAAATCCCAGCCTGGATCCTCAGAAGCCCGCTGGCCATGAAAGATGTCGGCTGCCTTTATAGATGCCCATGCTGAGCTGATGGGGCCTGACACGGGTTGGCTGCTGACCACCTCCCAACCCACTCCGCTCGCCTCCCCGACACCCACTAACCTCCAAAAACCCAGTTGGGTAAGGGTGCCCCGTTTTGAGCCAATATGGCTGACGTGTGAAAGGAACCAGATGCCTTTGCAGAAAGGACCGTGGCATTGCTGAACTGGGCCCACTCCGTTAACATACTGGGGGAGCGGCAGGAGGGGATCGCTGGGGGCAGCCAAGATCCCAGGTGACGGGCGGCTGGGACAATGTCCCAGTGGTGAGTTCATAAAAGACGACGGGTTGTTTTGTGGTTGCTGCCTACCCCAGGACATGAATGTAATTAGAGCACAGTTGAAAGGTCAGGGCTGTACTTTTAAGTGCCACTGAACACTGCGAGGGCCTGATGTACCATTGAGGGAGAGATTGACTGGTGCCCCATCCTCCCCTCTCCCCCATCACATCAGGGGGACCAGCGAGTGTGCAGAACTCTTTGTTGGCCTGTCACAACACTGCTTGAGAAGAAAAATATTTGTGTTGAAAACATCTCTCTGAAGATGTCTAAATGAATATTAATAACCTTTTTATTAAACAGATCTCATAATATATGCAGCAGAATCATCGTCATTGGCAATATTACTCAATTATTTTACCCTGAGAACATATCTACCATACCTTATCAGACCTTAAACTGTTTTTTTTTTGTTTTTTTTTTGCTTTTTAGCTCGCTAGCAAACAATACAATACCCCCCTCTTTCCTTTTTTAGCTAGCTAGCACATATATGAAGCAGGTGAAAATAAATGGCTTTCCATGTTCATTTATACTGACAGCATTTGAATGTATCTCAACATTGATTAAAATATTTCATTTTGATTTTCAGAACTAAACTTGAATTTACTAAATGGAGATTAGTTTCTAGCTGTGCAACAGAGCTTTGCCTAACTTTAAAACAGGATTTATTCATTTTAAACAAAGTTTTGCCAAACTGTGAACTAATCTTAGATTAAATTTATCTTTGTTGGAGCAATCCAGTCTATTTGTTTTATGTCTGTGTCAAATAAGGACAAGGAAAATAAACAAAAAGAGTAGCTTAATTTCCTTGAGGACACACCTGTGGTTGAATGTGAAATAAAATGTGTGATGCAACTGAGCCTCTATAGGGTGCATGAGGTTCAAGTGGAAAGTTACCAAAACAAAAATAAAACATACATCATTTGATTGGTGATGTAGTGCTGCTTCCCCCGAACTTTATTGTTTGCTGTAACTTTGAAACTACAAATTCTGGAGCGAGTTGTGTGGTCAATATGTTGATTACAGTTAGTGTTAACCCTTTGTGTTTGAATCTACTGGCAGCTTGACAGGTAAACAATGCACATTTTATCTCTTGGACGTCTTCCTATCATCAACACAGTCTGTTGCTGGACCCTGCCAGACAGGCGGCTCTGTTCTCCTTCATCCATAATGCACCAGATTTTTCCTGTATTGTAGATCCATCTGGCCTGCAGAGGGATTGGGCAGAACTGTATTGGCTTTACTTTGCCGGAGCAACAGCTCTGATAGCGGTGTGTCTGCTCGCTCATCACACCCTTTATCGCTGAGGTAACCTTAGAGGCGCCCGTGAAAGCGATCAGTCATGTTCTTTGACGTGAAGCTTATTGTCACTGCAGGAAGAGAAGTGTAGCTCCACTGGACAGCTTTTCATTGACTGCAACAATTTGGATCCTGCAGTGTACAGCTTGACCCCGATAACCAATTGTGAATACTCATAAGTCTTGCTCAATGGTACCGGCCTCTCAGAGGAGTGTGTAGGTGCTCCTTGTGTGTGTGTGTATTTTTTTCACCTTCCGTCTTTTCCCGAGGCTATATTGAATTATGTCTCTGTCAGGTCCCTAAGCCCCCTATATTTCCTCTACTGTGCAGCAGCTCTAGATTCAGTATCAAATTCTCCTCATGCTGGCACTTTGTGCATCCCCCTGGCCCCTCAGATCTTTATCCCAGCATCCCCTTCCCTGGCTTGTGGACAATGCTGAATTCATGCTAGGGTCAGGTTTTAAAGGATTTTACCACAGATAGAACACGCAGACATCTGCATGGACTGTGCACACATAATCAATCAAAAAAATTTAAAACTGTCCGGGTCAAATAGTTTCACTGCACCATCACGGCCCATATAATGCTAAGGCAAAAGAATGAAAAGGTGTATTTAACTTTAATCTCCATGCTCAGCTAGCTTATTTAAAAACTATTCTGCTACAATAGTGATTGGCTTTAATTACTGGAATGGCTAATTAGCCCTGTAAATGTATATATTTCCCATCGTGTGCTGAGAAATTGGATTGTGAATCACACAGTCGATTTGAAGGACCATGAACACTGGTGAATGGAGGTAGACAGAATGACGATAGAGTCTTGCATTGCTCCATGGACCCCTGTCTGAACGTCAATGGCAGAGTAGCAGGGAAAATGGGCCCGATTGCTCCATTTTCTCAAATGAGGCGATTAGGAGGGCAGTCTGAATGGAGATCAGACTCAGCCTCACTGAGGAAATGAGTGAGGCAGAGAGAATCAGTGAGAGCGAAAGACACAGGGCTCTTTGCACCACCATTGATTCCTTTTAGCCCAGAAGCATCAAGAGCTCCTGCGAAAATTGATCAGAGCAGGGAGCCACCTTTGATATCGATAAAGATAAAGTGGGAGACTCCCCAACACCAAAAGGACTCAACATGGGAAAATGGCTGGAGCTGTGAAGACAATCTGGCTGCCAGTGCAGCCATATAACCCAACGGGGAACAGGCTGGCAAGAGGCAAGGGCTTCAGACCAGACTGTGTCCTTTGGGGAGTTTGCTTTTACTGCAAGGTCAGTTTCTCAAGTGCTTGATAAAACTGAACAAATCAAAGCACTACATCTGAGAGCTGTCTCTGAGAAGAAAAAAAGTGTCTCTGCAGCCCACACTGACAAGATGGATGATCAGAGATGTAGGAGCTCACATTAATGCTGCTAATTAACAGAGAACATATTTCAAGCTACAAACGAAAGTCAGCGTGCCTGAAATTTCAAAACGTATGCCACTCTGACCAAGCAGAGACAGCATCCTGCTGGAGAGCATCACAACTTCTATACACTGCATTAAGAGTTGAGCTAAGTTCAGCGATTATCTTTTACAATTTTATGCAATGTTTATTAATTATTTTATTTTTATGATTTTACTCCCTGTTCAGCAGTGTGCTTACCAATGAGATGAGAAAGTTTACTTGATTATTTTACTGTTGCAAAACTTTTGTTGGCAAGGAAGCACATGTATGTAAGCTGCAACTAGACTGGTTCATCAATTGTGAGGCAGTAATTCTAGTTCAGTTGGTTCACATTACATTTTTGGAACACTTACATTGATTAATTATAAAGATTATAACGATGTAATATTGTAGTTTTGCAGTGAATCAAGTTCTCTTTATCAAGTCGGTTATAAAATGTTCTTCATTTTTCATCTTAAATATGTAATAAGTCTGTATTGTTTTAGCAGGGATTGCTGCTAAGCACGGTTCTAGTTCTGTGTCAAGTAGTATTTGAAAAATACAATACCTATTGTTGTCCAAATACTATGGGTTTCTAATTACAGATACTGAATTAGTCATTTTTGGACTCTGGCATAGTCATAATTTGAATAAGTCATTATTTTTATTTCCATACAAGCCCATCTTCAGGCAGAAACAACTGTATCCACATCAGGATGCCGGCAGGTATGTTCCACTGGAGCTTCAGTGAAATCAGTCACTGACAGCTCATACAGTATGTGCACTCAGAGCCACAACCACAGTAACCACAGTAAATTAGACAATAGCAGTTTTATGTCATCATAACCTTGCCTAAAGCCTGTTGTCTGATCAGAAGTATCGTTTTATGAATCCTCCTTTGTGACTCTGTCTTCCAAAAGTGATTCAGTCAGAAAAGGTTTGGTTCAGAAAAATGGAAATAGAAAAACCTCATGTGCTGAACACAGGGGTCATTTCAAGACTGCAGAGGGCATCGGGAGTGATACAACCCAATGAGGCAAGTTGCTCAAGCGAGTCCAGCCTGTCTTGACTGCAGATGGGCCAATTAGGAGATGATGAAAAGCTCTGGGTATGCGGGCCTAAACTGTGTCTTTGTATCTGGCTGGATTTTCTTTGAGATAAGAGAACACCTGCTATCCAATTTTACATCGGAATAAATACACGGGATCTCCAGGAGAGATGGGAGTGTTGTGGTAGCAGGCAGGATTTTGCCAGACTTTGTGGAAAAAAACGCCCAAATGCAAATCCAGAAAGCTGATACACAATATCCAATCAGGTCTGGGAAGTCTATTGAATGTTGGGGGACATTCCAATCTGTATTAAGTATATGTTAGTCCCTTCCTGAGCAATAAATTCTGAGGTAAATTGGAAGAGCTCGAATAGCAGAGACTCTTGAGGGCACTGACAACATGTCTGGCTCATAATGACCCATGAAAGCACTTTGACATTGGTAATAGCTGGATTCTGTTGAGCAGGGAGCGGTGCTCAGGAGTTTGAGGGAAAGCGGTTTCCTCTCACCCACTCTTGTCTTCTTTTTTTCCCTTTACAGGCAAAACTACAAGGGAATCTTTTTTTTTTTCTTTTTTGTTCTGGCAGGCCATCCTTCTCGCTCCATTTTCTGTATCTCTCACCTTCCAGAGCACCCTGCTATTTTTCATCTCTCCATCCAGCATGGTGGGTTTTTGTGAAGAAACAGTATGGTGGGGAGGGTTTCAGCACTCCATAAATCCTTGCCTATGTTGTCTCATTTGTTATCCTTTTAGGTTTATGGTGTTCCCTCGTTCTATGTGGGCAGACTAAGACCTGATCCCCGGAGGCCTCTTGGAGCTGGAGGTAACTCCTCATGTAGTTTCCTTAACAGTTACAGCATGTGTGGCACAGAGCCACGGGAAGCCTGCATGGCCTTTTAACCAATATCATACAATGAGGACTAGGTTGAAACTAATATGTGGTTGACTTGTCCTTTGACCCTCTAACTATTCATCCAATATATATCCACTATGCAGGGCTGACCATTTTATGACTGGTATCTCATCTGGACCTCGATCACATTAATAATGGTCCTCTTTTCTTGCTCTTGCCAACTCTCTGCACTCTTAGACATAAGGGTTCCAAAATGGTTCTTCCTGAAGGACTGGCATTCTACCCAGAAACATTGACTTCTGATGAACCTTTTTTTTGAAGAAAGGTTGGGCAGGGGTTCTTTTTAAGACTAAAGGATCCATTAAGAACGCTTTTCATCCAAAGAGCCCTTTTTGGAAGAAAAAAATTCAAAGAACTGTTGAAATCTTAAGGTCTTTCGTCAAGGGTTCATATACCACAATATAAAAGGGTTCTCAGTAGAACCCCCTTTCTGGTTCTAGATACGACCCTTGTGATATAAAAGGTTTCTTAGTAAACCCTTCTGGGTGGGTTCTTGATAAAACCCTTGAAATACAAAAGGGTTCTGAGACCAGAGTCACCTGGAAACAGTTGACGTCTATTGACAAAGAATCAATGTGAAAATTTCAGACAGACTATGTATACGTCCACACAATAATGGACATATTCTACCACTCACTGACTACCACTCACTTTAAACAGGATACTAGTGTATAATTTATTATGATGAACATAACAGATGAAGCCTGTATCATGTTGCTCTGCAGTATATACACATGACATTAAACGTGTACATATTTATGGGTGCTACTGTATGTAGACCTCAACTTTAGAACAGTTTATCATATTGAAATATCACTGGGTCAGCTAATCCCGTATGCCACTGGACCCATCAGCCTATTTTTTTTTTTTTTTTTTTTTTTTGCACATTCATGTATGTTTCGCTGTATGCTGAAGGATGTCTGTGGTTCACAATTTTTGAAAACCTTTTTTATGTCTCTGCACTAATGACAGCCAATTAAGTCCATCCCACTCTCATGAACACGAAAATGTTGGTGATTAAAAAGGGGTTACACCCAAATATTCTTTTCGGGCTGCCTGGTGGAGATCTGCACTCCACTGATTGACTTCTTCTGATTGTTCATTTTAATTGTTTCCACACAGTTTCAGCAACAAAAGCTGGGGGTTTGTCCTCAGTCTCTGCTGAGTGAAGCATTTACTGATTTGTAAGTCTAGACAGGGAGTAAAAATCATGCCCTGACAAGTAAAATAAAAGAGTTAGATGTTTGCTTTTGAAGTTGCTAAAATCAACTGCATTAGCATAGGCATATTTTAGTGTAACTGTTGATGAACAATCAAAGTGCTTAGAGTCACGATTGTTGCCTGTTTCTGGCTAATGCAAATCACTTAATAAATCAAATCATTACTGCATACATGTTTATTCAGTTTGGATGATTTTCATCCCACTAAGACCATTCTGTTTGTTTAACTTTTGTTGTTTAGACTAGACAAATTGCCAAAAATGATGAATTCAAAGTAGAGCCACTTAGATGGCTGCTACTACACATTGGATTTGTTTCCAGGGATGCCACACAGGACTTTCTCACACCCCAGGACCTTGGAGGGCTGTCCAGCCCTGGCGCTTGGCAGAGCCAGGCGTCTCCTCCCCTCCCTGAGTTTGTCTGTCTGTAGTCAGTCCAGAACTACAGCCTGTCAATACTGACAGAGACCCCACTGACAAGGAAAGGCTAGTAGGGCCCCACACATATGTGTGTGTGTATGTGTGTGTTTGTGTATGACTATATTATAGATTTGCAGCCAAGTTTTATTTTTTTGGACAGGAACAAAGATACATTTTTCAGGCGCTGACAGTCTTCACTAACAAAAACATTTGCAGTCCATGTCATTTTTATACACATACATTACTGATTATAACTTAAACATTTGCTGTTATAAAACCTGTACTAGATCAGAAACAAGATCTTTGTCTCTGATCTACTTGTCTTGTTGTATTGGAAACTATGCAACGGATAAACATTAATCCTATACATTCTTCACAATAAAAGTTTCCACTTATTTTGTTATTTAAAAGCTTTCATTATGAAGGAAATGTTTGATTTTTATCAGCAGTAACTTAACATGACTCTTATCCAACTGAAAGGGAACATGAAACTGTAAAATAAAGCAGATACCTGAAAGTGCAAAGAGCAAAGCAGGATAGGAACTTCAAAGCACAGAGATTCAGTTAAAAGCTACTAAAATACTGAGTGCTGAACACACAGACACTTTTAACTCCTTTGTCCTTTCTTACACATATGAGTTGAGTCTTGCAACACAATTGGTTGAGTCTGAGAAGGGGGGTCATCACGGGTTGGCTGCAATAGGCGAGATGTCACCACAAGTCACTTGGGGGCAGGTCAGGTACAAAATCAGTGTGGCATGGTTTGACTTGGCACAGCCAAAAGTGCAAATGGAAAAGACCCATAGGAGAACCTAAGGTGGCCACAAAACTGGAGCCAGTATTAGATCTGTCCATTCTGGGGTGCTGTAGAAACATGGCGGTGCAACATGTCAGACTCCATGAAAGAGGACCTGTGTCCTCTGTAGATATAGAAGGGCTTATTCTAAAGTAGCATACACACAACAATTCTTATTCTGAGGTGATTATACACTAATTAAAACATACTTATGACTAATATATTCCATTTTCTGCCAATAGATCCCCCTAAATCTTACTTACTGGACCTTTAGTAGCAAAAAAAAACAAACAAAAAACTGCAACTGTAGGTGGGCAAGAGACAATTTGTGTACACCAAGAAAGGACCTTTAGAGACTTAAATTGAGGTTGCACACTGCTATTGACAGGTGATGGGACTTGAAGTATATAACACCACCAAAATGCTCATTCAGTACAAAACTTTCCACCAGAAATCAATAAAACAGTCTTGTGTATTTCTACTTTATGGCTGAAAGTTAAGAGTTTAGGGCCGTCCTTATAACTGAAATGAGTTAGAGCAGCACCATTTGATTTAAAGAATAATGTAGGTGTCTTGGAAGCCTAAATCACAAACAGGCTCTGCAAATGAAAAAGAGTGTCCCATGTATCTAACTCTTCACCTATAAAGAGAGATAAATGAGTGCCTCAGAGAGCTAAGAAACAAGTGCTTCATCCAGAAGATGGCTGGTCTCACAAACCTGGGATATTTTGCCTTTATTGTCCTTTCTGTGACAAGCTTCCTGAACTGACAGTTATGTTAGCTGTCTCCTGTCATCACATTTAATTCACTGAAGTTTACATTTTTCAATCACCACCTGCTGTTATTTTGAGGCACTGGTGTGCAAAACTGCCTAATGCAGGTTATAATGGTCTAACTACCAAACACTATACACTCTTAGAAATAAAGTTGCAAAATAGAGTCATGAAGGGCTCTTTGTCTCGTTCCATAGGAGGAGCCTATTTTGCTCCTGGTAGACCGTTTTTAAATGTTCCCAACTGAACCCTTTCAGAGACTTCTACCTATAACACAACTTAATAGGTTATACATAGAACAATTTGTGAATGGTTCCACCCAGAATCCCCCATGAGAGATTTCTAGAGAGAACCCTTCTGTGGTGTAATGCTTTCACCCAGAACCATCTCTGGGGGTTCTGTCCAAAACCTTTCCACTTTGTAGGGGTACCAATATGAACCCACCCAGGAGGTTCTACCAAGAACCTTTAAATATTCCAATGCTTTTGTCTAGAATACACTCAGGGGGCTTTACAGATAACCTTTCATATTCAAAGGGTTTTATCTAGAACACACCCTAGGGGTTCTACTGGGAACCTTTTTATATCATGGTAGAAAGAACTCTTTCTTCCAACACCAGCTGTTTGAAAGTGTTTTTATTGGAAGCCTAGTCTTACAAAGAACTCATGACAAACAATGTCTTTAAGAAAATAGTTCTTCTGGAACCCTCATTTCTAAGACAGTCAAAGTTGCCAACACTCAGTGACAGTCAGAGATATTTTCCAGTTTGTCTGGTGCATGCTTTTGAAAATATTTCATTTATTTTTTCCCAAAATTATACACAAAAAAAGAGGAAAGGCACCACCTCTGTGGTTTGGTCTGTCAGCATGTTTGTATGTGTGGTGATGTGTGTTTCATCGATGTGTGGAAGTTGGTGCTGACAAGTTCAGCAGGGAGAGAAGGAGACAGTAGAGTGAAAAGAAGTTAAGGAGGGAGCCAACCAGGATAATGAGCCAACAAGAAAGGAAAAGCAAGGACAGAGCCTCGCAACACTCAATGTTAGAGTCTCATTCATATTCACAGTCATCTGGCAGCCGGCAGGCGGATGGCTGGGGCAACAAATTTAATCAAGGCCCCGGCGAAGTATGAGTGTGAAGGCTCAAACACTGGGCAGAGGCTATGAGACTACATTAGCATCCCAGATCTGTAATGTTTTGAGCATATGAATAATGGGTAACAAGCACAGGTTCTGTGGAGGAGTGTGATGCAGAGGATTTTTTTTTTCATCTCATTTACATTACAGGAATTTAGCTGACACTCTTAGGCAGAGCAATGTAAAATGGATGCCACACTTTAAGAAGGTTAAACTCATAGATCACCAGAATTACACATGAGGGCAGAGAGGGTCAAGACTGCACCACCCTGACAATTCCTATGACAATAGAGTTAGCACTGAGGGGATACTGAGAAAAGGTAGAACAAAAAGAAAAGAGAAATAATGTATCTTGTAAGAACAATGAGTGTCATGACTGTCAACCCCTCGGTCTATTTGAGGTCGCATTAGCATTAATTCAGTAGTGTAACATGGTAGCTATTATTGCTGATTCCTCTATTAACTCCACAGAACCTGCAATAGCTGTTGGTCTGTTTGGGGTTGCAGCTGATTCTGCCCCCGATCATGAAGCCACTCTAAAGCATGTGACCTGTAAACACACTCTTTGCTGGCTCACAAGTAAACCCTGTTACATTGCTTGTTAAGTTACTTCTGACTTGGTACATGCACAGCAAGTGTGAAGCAACTGAGGCATATTTTCAAAGACATGTTTTCAGGAAATCTGCCTGATTAGATGTTTACTTAAGGTTCAATTAGACCAGATTTTGCCAGCCGCTAATTTCTAGACACCTTCACTTTTGACCCCACTTCTTTCAGTGGGATAGCTGGCAGCGAAGGAGGGGCAGGTATGGTGTAGTGTAAATGTACTATTGCCTGGAAGGGGTGTGAAAAATTGGCATAGTTACCAATCACACCAATATAGCAACCACAACTCAGTAGTAAAATTTCATCAGGAGTGACACCTTGGCGGATGTGCCTCATCATACCTAAAAAACTGAATAGGTCAATTTCCAGTGACTTCCAAAATGACATATACGACCATTGGAGAGTACCTGCGACAGGCATACTGGACCTTCTGCACCTAAAGTTGCAGTTTGGTCAGATTTAGGTACTACAATTTGGTTAAGTTTGGACAAAAAAAAAAATCATAGTTTGGATTGAAATAAGTGCCATAAGTATGCAACAATAACTTATTTACATACAAAATTCTTTATTTTATTTTTTATTTGCACAAACAGGATGTGATGTCCAGATTACTGCAATTATTAGAGGCTGTGCCTGACAATATATATTAATAATATATATTAATTAATTGCAATAAACTCCTTGTGCAGACAACCAACAAGCCAACCAGACAACCTTCAGTGATTCCTTGAGGTTTTGCTGCTTTCTTTACTTTCTATATTTTTGTTTCGTGCCAAAGACCTAGACTTTTTTATGTTGGTTTTACAAAACAGGTGGAATTGGACTTAACCTGTGTTTTTTTTTCAATTTTTAAGAGTTCCACTGGTTTAATCTATAATGATTTTGTTCCCATTACTTTGGGATATAAATAAAACATTAGGTGATTAGACATACAAAATGAAACTGTACTGAGAACAGGTCACAGAAAATAAGATTTGGGAGAAGAAATAAAATAAGAGTGTGAATTAAAAGTGTCTCTTATTGAACAAAGGTCTCCCAGAAATACTGCCACATACACGTCCTTGCAATGAATACTTTCTTCAACATTTTGTTCCCAGGCTGGGAACTGATTAATAAACACGATTAAGTTTTTTTGCCAGTCTTTGACAATGTCCCAAGATTATTTTTCATTACTTCGGTCTTTTGGGACTCTGACACACACATTTGGCAGTACTCAAATATCCAAGTCAAGAGCAAAAATGAGCTTTTTAAACAGGAAAAAATGAAGGCGAAGTTGATTACAATGTGCTTAATTCAGTGGTCAACTCCTCTTTACTTGTTTTTCCCCTCTGCATTTACTTATCCATAGTAAGCTTTACTTTTCTTGTACAGGATGTGGAAAGCTTAGAGGTGTTTTAAAAGGCATTCAGAAGAACATATCATAACCAATTAAAGTGTCCCATCGGGAATGCTAAGTGGTGCATCTCGTATGAAGTATCACTTACTTTTACCACTTGTCTTTAGCTAATCAGTAACATACATCTAATTGTAACTGGTATGTCCAGAGATGTAATCAGCAACTCTTAAATGGGACTGTTGAGTAAGGAGGTTTTTGTTGCAGGAGCAGCACTGATCTACAACCCAGATATCCTACATTCCTAACTTCTCCTGTATCCCAAGCTGAGCTAAAGCATTATTCACTGACTACATATTATATATAGCTTGCACAGAGAATTCTACCTTCACCCCATAATTCACATAACCAGGGTTTGGGTTGAACACAGTGAAACTTGGTTACAATAACTTGGTTAAACATGTTTGCTAGATTTCTAGCTGCCTCCCTCATTATGGCATGGGTGGACGAAATACTCCTCTTTGGATTTCACTGCCTACATAATACACCTACACCACATCAGAGGACTATTCTTATGCATACTAAAACAATGGTTTTGTGCAGTATTTGTCATTATGACCACTTTATCATTACACCATTCTTTGTTTTTTTTTCTTTGTTTTTTCGTAGTTTTTTGTCTCTTTTTGTTTCCCATTGCTAGACTCCTTTAGCCACAGGCAAGATACCAGGGAAGTGTAGCAACTGGAATACCTAATTGCTCATTTTTCTGACATACCATCAAGGTTTAACTTTAAAATCATTCAGTTACAAATGATGTTTTCACCAGTGTTTGCTTTTTTTCAAAGTGGTTTTACAACACAAGAAACAGCAGAAAATTGTCTGATCTGATTGACTAACAATCAAATGCAACAAATCAAGTAAAGAACAAAATAGTTTGAGGGGTTTGCAACCCAAAAATGTGTCACAGACCCATTTTTGTTGGGTCTCAAACTGACAGGGTAAAGTACACATTATTTACTAATTAAAATAAAGGAGAATGTGTTCCTCTTTGCTGTGCAACATGCTAATTTGCTAACCGCAAATGACATTATGACAATCTGTCCTCGAATTGTGGGCCTGTCCCTTATGCGATTAGACAGCAGAGTTGCCAAATATTGTTTTGACAGTGGAAAAGTCTGTAATATGTGTGTTATGTTTGTATTAGTTACGTTGGTATGTGTGTCAGTTTCCGTACTGAACAAATGTCAGAAAGTCTGTGTGTGTATGCTTGTTTTTATGGGGTCCAGTAGACTTAGTTTAGAGTTAAGATTAGAATTAGGTCTAGGTTAGGGTAAGGATGTGGGTTAGGCACTTAGCAGTGATAGGTAGGTGAAGTAAATCTATCACGATGACTGTAGGGTTAGGGTAAGGGGCAGGAGGACATAATTATAACATATATACACAAGTCTGTTTCTGTGATGATGATGCAAGCACTTCAAAAAAACTTTTAATTTGAAGTTGCAACACTACTCCAAAGATGGGTCATCATGCTGGTTGGAAATATTTTACTCCCCAAATACACATCCATGTCCATTCTCATCCTGTCTGTGTTGGTTACTTTTTCTCAGTACTGTAAAGAGAATATTGCTGTATTTCAACTTTGCAGCAATTGAAGTTACTTCTGAGTAAAAATTAATTTCACACGTCTACGCATTTGTGTCCACTTTATATCAACAATGCCTCTCAATATTATGACCTCAGAAACTAAAAAAAACAGTGTGGCAGTGGAACCTCAGTCATTTATCAGCCAAAAGCAAATTTTACCAGCATTTGGCACTTGGCAGGTGGTAATATTGGACCTGGATGGCAGGAAATGAAAGCCGAATTATACCATAATGAGTTTATGGCCAATAGCCAGGTTGCTTTGTGAATGTGAAAGTAGAATCATAATGAAAATCTGCTCTGCTTCCACACTTTCTAGTCTGCATGTGGGAAGCCAGGGGTGATGGTGCATAGGACTGGAAACCATTCATCTTTCGCACTGGGGTTTGGTGCCGCCGCCACAGCGGGGACGAGGGACATCTTCCTGTCCATCTGAACTCTATAGAGAGTTATGGCCGTCATCTCGTCAATCCATGTGCCCAGATGGCAACGAGCCCTCACGTCAACACACTTACTGACCATTGCAGGGTTCTGGCTCGGCCTCCCCAACAGGCAGGAGCACCGACTGACCATGCCAGCGACCAGCCAGGACACAGGGCCCAAAATAATAGACAGAATCCACTTCCAACTTCCCTCCTGAGTCCGCTCCACCATCATCCATCAACAAAATGAATCTACACCATGGGATGCCTTGGTTGGATTTATGTGCAGTTAGGGTGTCTTATTGTTGTTAAACTTAGTGGAACAAAATGAGAGAAATCTGACCTTCTTCCCCTGACATGGATGCTAAAGCACATATATACATTTCATGTGCCCTATTAGGTTTCCAGAACACAAAAACGCTTTGATCTAATGCATAAATCTGAGTGTTTGAACTCGGTAGTGCAGATGCTTGTAAAATGAAGTGCAAATGAACGATAGAATGGAATAAATGTGTGATGAAATCAGATGCTGAAACCTCTCCCAGTGGTCTGATGATCCTTGATGATGAAGAGGAATGACAGCTCAGCCGGCGAAGGCTTTTAACCCCCGACTTCTCTGCAACAAGGTAATTTGCTTAATGAGACCTTTGCCTTGTCCTTAATTACTATCGTCAAATGTAAGATCCCTACAAGCTTCAAATGCACAATTAAATACAGAGCTGGAGGGGTTGATCAAATCATGCTTGTGCCTCATTATTTAACCACTGTGCTGTGGGACATAAAAGCACTCCAGTTATTTTAAATCATCAAAACTATGGTAGCAGAGGAAACAATAAGAACTTATACATTTTGCATCTTGCATCTGCTGAAGGGTTGGCTCAATCAAATTACAAAAAGCATTTCTTCTCAGTTAACAATAGTGATATCTTGCAATGCATTTAGGTTTTTTTTGGTTATTAGATAGTTATTGTATTATCCGTCCTCTTCCTTTGTTTGGTTTCCTCTCCCACTCCAGCACAATAATGAATGCAATTTCATTGGTGGTGCTAACAGCCTTAAAAATTCCCATCTAGAAAATTCAGTAATAGCCTCTCTTTCTAGACTGAGAGTCCCTGCTACTCAGAATTATCCACAGTAATGGTTTTCAAACTGAGTTCTGGGGACCAACAGAGGTCCTCGAGTGGGATGAAGGTGACCCCCAGTAAAAGGACGAACAGAATATTTTAACTTTTATGACATTTCTAAAAGCTGTAACAAGGGAAGGAATACAGTTTGCCATTTTGATTAACTGCAGTTTATGGTGATCCTTGATCTTTGATTGACCATGAAGACTTGTAATCGTCAAACCTAGAAATTAAAAAATACTCAGAGGGGATTCTTTGAGACAAAGTCCTCTAAAACTTGGGGTCCATAGTCTAAGGTGCATCTATTGTGGGGATCTGTGACATGAATATATGTGGGAACCCCTAAACTACAGAAAAAAAGTTTTCTTAGCAATAAGGGAATAAGGGATGCACCTAAAGCCTGAGAAAAAGTACACAGAATTAAGAAGCAACATGTACAAGTGTACAAAATCAATTTTTTTGCAGGTTCCCTTCTAGACACGACCCTTACCATGCATGCTTTTGCTAGCTAACCAACAAATGAATCTTAGTTCTGTGCTGCCAAACGTTTCAGTTGGATTAATGGGTGGATGTTGTGACATTATTGGTTGAAATCGGTGGGTTCAAGCCAACATAAACACAGGTCATACAAAACACACATTACAGCAAAGGGACATCCTGTGACTGAGGATGTAAGCTAAACAGGAATTTTTCATTTTATCTGGACTTTAAACCTCTGTAAGTTTCACCAAATATAACAAACAAATTCTCTGAATTTTGGATTTAATTAACAAGTGAAACTTGATCATCTAAAGGGTATCAGTACAAACTTGTCTATCAATCTGATGGATGCCAACTGATCCTTATCAGTGCCACCTTAGCCAGCATACTGTCTTTGTCCTTTAAAACAGGCAGTCAAAGTAATGCAAATACTGCAGTGCAGCTTCTTTTCATTTAAAAGGTGCCAGAATAGGCAGGCATGAAAAAATAGATCCTCAACGAGAGACACCTTAGTGGGCAGAGCTGTACGGTGGCATCGCTCACTTTTTGCATTGGTAATAGCTGCTGATTTACAAAAAACAATGAAAAAGATCGACCTAAACCATCCCATATGTTTAAATCACAGATGGCAGTGCGGAGCTATGGGGAGCAGAGGGGAGGCCAAAATCTCAGTCATAGGGTCGCCAGTGTCGGCATGCCTTAGAAAGTAGATGATGGTGTGTGTGTGTGTGTGTGTGTGTCTGTGTCACAGGGGCAAGTGATGACAAACGATGGCAAATTGGAGTGAAGGCTTCCCGCTGCTCTCTCACCATGCCAACAGAGAATCAGAGGCAAGGAAGCGGCTGAGAAAATGGCTGTCAAAGACACACACACAAACACGATCATGGACACACAAACTGGCAGGCACAGAGGCCAAGTTTTTACAAAGGCGTGTGAGTTGCACAGGGTGAGGTGGGGAATCAGCATAGCAGCTGACAAGAGCAGAGGTGGCAAATGTACACACATTCTTTACTCAAGTGGAAGTACAACTACTTCTGTTAAAAAAAAACAAGTAAAAAAAACAGTACTCAAATAAAAGTGAAAAAGTACAGACTCAAGTATAAAAGTAAAAAGTAGCTCTCTGAGTATTATCTCTACCAGCTGTTACCAGCGTATTTGTCTCATCTCATCTTTAACGTTGTTTTCAACTTTTACGTCATCTTGTTACATCCGTGTTTTTCACCATTATTCCTATTGTTATGTCGTTTTCACCTTGTTACGTCTTTTAAATCCTTTTTGTCTTGTTATGTCTTTTACAATGTTTTCATCTTTTTATGTGTATTTTTTTGTCTTGGTATGTCTCTTAGGCATTTTTTTCGGAGCCTAGATGCCAATCTCTAGCTATGTTGTGCTGCTGCAATAAATATTCTGGCTTTTCTTTGTATTACTGTTCCATCCATTTCAGTTGCAATTGGTCTTAATGTTGGGAAGGGAGTGCTCAATGCTGCAAAACTAAACTAACTTAACAACTAAAGTAACAAGCCTGGTTTGAAAACTTGAAAATTGAATAGAACAGATACAGATATTTGTGTATAAAATGTCGAGAGTAAAAGTAAAAAGTTGCTAGAAAAGTAAATACTCATGTAAAGTACAGGTACCTAAAAAATCTTGATTGATAGAATTTTTTTTTCGTGGCCAGCATTGTCAGCTTAGACCTCACAAATATTTCAACCATCAAAATGCAGAGTCCGTGATAAGTCATCCACACTGTAGAAAAATCAAAAATGCCTTTCTTCAAGAAAGCCAGAAAGCACAAATGAAAGAGCCGACATGTTCTCCAACTGGCTAAATCACTCAGCGTGACCTAAATCCATTTCTTTGCATTCTAAAAGATGCTAACATCAAAGATGAACGTACACATCACCATGGATATGCCAGAGCACAATGCCTTGGCTGCTCTTCCTCCTTTTGTCACGAGCATTCTATCTCTAACCGGATTATTTTCTGACGGGCCTCCTCCCCCACAGTGAAATGTATGTCACATCAGTGGGCTCTTGGTCTCCCCGCAGGAACCCAAACCTGGGATGCTCCGAACTAACAAAGACACGAGAGTGAGTGATTCACCATTAAGTGTAATGAACCCACAATTCAACTATTGTTTTCTTAATGATGGACTGACACACAATAGAGGGGAATGTCAGTTTCGCTCGCTGTTACAATGATAGACGCTGAGGACTGCCTGATGTGTTTCAAGACAAAGGAGAGCATCTGTCATAAATATTAACTTCTGTTTTGTTCATTCAGGATTCTAGGCAGGAGAAGATTTTAAATGACTTGGATCAAGAATATATATTAATGCAGGAACAACAACAAATAATATTGAATGTGCACTTTCCCTCCAAGGTTTTCTTCTCCTGACGAGCTGTTGAGGAACTGGCAGCACAATCAAGCATACAACCGCTTCCCCATTATTTTCAACATCTGACAAGCCTTCAGATGAAATTCTGCACCTCAAACGGAAGTAATATCAAATTTTAAAAAGTAGAGGACTTAAGACTGTACTCGTAAAAAGTCTATTGACTAAAGTCATTAAACATTCCAAGTTGGCCCCATTCCATAACCCAGAGAAATCTATTTATTCATGGAAGTAATTGAATCAATAGCAGATGCTGTATCTGTTGTTGCAGCTATCCTTTCCTTTGAGACCCAAAGCTCAATACTCTCTTTTGGCTGCTGAGTTGCCCCTGCTCTCACAGCTTAATGAGAGATGGCATTTCAAAAGCATTAATTGAGATGGTCGACAAACATCCTTGAATGTGGCAGCCCTTTTTTTTGGCTGAGAAAAAGTCCATCATGCAATTTAGCGTCCAGCACTTCACCTCTTTGAGGGGGAAGCAGCTACAAATCGAGTCTTGCTCTGGTGATTAGAGAACAAAAAAAAAAAAAAAAGAGAGAGAGAGAGAGAGAGAGACTGCAATGGCACACAGCTAAGCACAGATCACAAAAACAGACAAAAACGCTTCTGCAGAAAACCATCTTCCAGTCCATCATGGTGCAATTTGATGGCTTTGTCATGATGGAAAAATGTGTCTTTTTCAAAGGTAAAATAAAATAGAAAATGCAGTATTTTGTAGTCTTGCGAACTGGAATTTGCAATTGTTGCAGTTCACCCAGAGCTAAATCCTTTTGATTCAAAAATCTATCAAAAAATGTACCCATCAAAATAGTTTTTTATTTTACACTACACTAATAAGACGTAACAGGCTGTACTTAAATTAGGGTAATAAAGGACAGATTACAGCAGACCTTTACTGTAAACTAAAGAGTATTATTTCACACTGTTCCCAGTAGATATGAGATTTCAGTTTAGTTTATAGTATCCCTTACTGCCCTCTAAAAAAAGGCCAAGATGGGTCTAATAAATAAATAGCATATATTTCTAGTTTTTGTCTCATTTGATAGAAAAGTATATAATTTGGTCTTTACTTGGTATAGCAGATACATGATTTCACTTTAGTTTACAATAAAGTTCTGTTGTAATGTGTTACAAATTACTCTCTAAGAAAGACGTAATTGCTTTTAACTACACATTTGCATACACTCCCCCACGCATTCATACATCATGGCTGCCTCATGTATCCTGTGTCCATTTGGCGTGATGGTTGTGTGCGTCCTCAGAAAATTGTGCTATGCACACATGAATACAAACATGTGGTTAGACATAAAGTATACCTCTGGCTTAACAATGGGAAATAATATACTTTAGAGTACAGTACAGTTCTGTTGCAATGTGTCCCTAATTACCCTCTAATAAAGTCTAATAAAGGTATTACTGTGGGAAACAATGATAAGTTCAAAATAAATGGTATACCTACTGTCTGATAATAACATATTTGTAAGCTTTTCGATACAAAGTACAGCTTGTTACGTCTTATCAGAGCACTGTAAGATAAAGTGCAACCCTAACCTTTGGCAGTTACAGTTAGATTCCTCAAAAAACAAGGCCACAACTTCCTGTTAGCAAGCTGAAGTGAATGCTTTCAGATTTCAAGGTAGGTTCAAGGCTATTTCAGGAGAGTTGACCTCCTCTGGACGTTCTTGCTCACTTAAATGGCCACAAGGGAACTGTGAATCTATCTTGGCTTAATGGATATAGGAATCTCACTTCCCGCCTCAGTGATGAATGACTATGAATGGATGGCTAAAGTATCACTCTCAGCGGGATCCACAGCTTCATTCATTCTGATAAGAATCATAAAGCCAGGCAGGCATGCTTTGCTTGGGTCAATATCCTGTTCGAGTAGCCATTAAGCCACGTGCGACAATGGACGCTAATATCATCAAGGTGTACCGCCATCCTTCTGTCATTGTGTTCATCTCAAGGTGAATTATAAATGGCCCCCAAGCTCCCTAAGTTCTACACATTCTGGCCCACTAGAAAGATAATGATGATGAACTGAATCACGCTATCCATCAGTGTTCAAAATGAACATCCATGATGAAAGTGTAACATTAACCATCTTTCCTGACAGACACAAGAACCAGCCCTTTTAAGTTTCCTATTCAGACTGTAATAACACTATCTTCACATCCAGCCAAAAGGAGCTGTCACTGTGATGAAACACCGCCTGCCACGGGACGTCAAGGAAATTGTGATATGGATTTTGCCGATACGGCTGGTTGTTGTCCTTTGCTGCTAAACTGTGCTGAACGAGCTATTTGATGCAACTAAAGAGCTGCATGGCCTCCTCTGACAAGCAGATGAGGGTCTTTCCCAGTGACAGTGCGTGTGTTGTGACATTTCAGCAATGCTTGACATGAGCTTTGAACAGAGAAGGGTGATTACAGACTTGACAAAATGAATTTGGTTGAGCTTTGGGTCAAAGCTGTCACTTTCAGGGAAAAAGGTCAAGAAGTGGCAGCTTGACAGCAAGAGTGAATGAGTTGTCTTGAACTTTCAGTTGTCTTTTCCAGCTTTTTAAATTCAATAAAGAAAATCTAATAAACATTCAGTTTATTCATTTCAGGCAGCTGTTGTAAAGTTATGAGTGACCTCTTTGTCTCCTTGTCTTTGCACATGTAAGACCTAGAAACGACTGAAATTGAGACTTTCTGACTCATTCTCAACAGCAATGATAAACCTGAAATTTGCAACTTTCTTGTCTTGCATAGCCAGGCTTTTCTCCACATCTCTGTGCCATCGCTGGAGAAAAGTCTGGGTGCAGACATTACTCATCAATCCATCTGCTGTAGGGGGAAAATGGTTTGTTTGCATTTCTTTAAACTCATCACATTTGTCTTGGGTGGTGCTATGCCCTGGATGAAACAACAGTGCCCCTGAAAAATAGTGTCAAACTTGTTTTGGTGAAATATTCATACATGGGTAGACATGTAGGAATAAATCCCTGGTAAATCCCTGCAAAGAAAAGGTTACAGATGCTAAGTTGTTCAGGCTCATACCAGTAGTGACTCTATCAAGGTTAGGGTAATCTGCCATTTCACTGTGTAGGTTACTAGGCTGATTCTCCGTCTTGCAGGTCATGGTATCTCTAGGAGCTAAACAAAGCCAACTGGCCTTGCTTGAGGTTCTCTTGCCGACATTTCACTTCTCATCTCAGAGGGTTCAGCTCTAACCTGAAGAAGACTCTCAGATGAGAGGTGAAACATCTTCAAGGACCTCAGGTAAGGCCAGTTGCCTTTGTATAGCTCCTGGAGATAGTGTGGGGGTTGTTATTGTTGTTTCCCATAGAAACAGGGATGTTGAGAAAAGTGAAAAGAAAACGGTAACATACAGAAAGTGGAAGGACAGGAGATTTTCCTGTTATTTCAAATATTTTAGCATTGTGACTAAAAACACCTTGTATTTTAACATTCTTATGGTACAAATGGCAACCCTCATTCACAGACATATTAATATCCATCACAGCTCATCCTTTCTTCTTCCTCTCTACATCACGTGTCATTGTAAGTCTGTCCATTTACGTTGCGTTCTGCACCTGTTGGTATCACCCCCCTTGAAATCAAAAATACAATGAGAGGTTCCAAGGCAAATTACATTTAATCTAGTCTAAATTAGAGAATGTCTTATATCACAGTCGGTTACTGTGCTTTACGATGCTCCACCACAGGGATGCAAGTTGTATTTATGCAGCTATTAATCATTACTGATATTAGCTTTGAATTTTGCCCACCACTGTTAGGTCAGTAACTACATGCTCAATACCCCAAATCATAACAAAACAGTTACTTAGTCATGGAGAAGAAAGTCATACTGTTGTATTGGATGGTCATACACAGGGTGAATACTGTTGGCTAGGAACAAACCATCAACTGTTTCCAGTTCCCTTAAATGCTGCTGAGCTAATGACATGCAGGGATGTGTACTCTGTGAAACTACACACAAAAAAATTAACCCCTTTTTTCCCCCCTTGAGTATATTGAGCTCTTACTCTAATTCGCCAATTTCAAAATGTATTGTTCATAACCCAGTTTCATAAATTACCAGTTATGTATGCAATTTTCTGTATCTCTGTCTCAGCCTGCCACGTTCAGTGCATATTGAACCAAATTCTCTGCATGTTTCTTTGTGCTATGCATATATTTGTTTTGGTTTAGTGAAAAAAAATTAAAAACTGTCCAGCAAAACAATCTAACCTATAGAAATACGGCCGATTCTTTACACAGCTTGCTCTTTTGTAAATGGCTCTGCTCTCAAAGAGTGACCTTTGTGACAGATGTTTTGATGTGTATCCCGGATTGCCGCACAGTGACAGATGTTTTGACATGTCATGGATTAACTATAATCTGAATTTGTTAGGTTGCACTGTCGGCGCAGATGAGATCACTGCACCTGGAGCGTGGGTGAGTGCACCTGTGTGGGCGTGGAGCAACGAAACAGGCCACTGTTTGTCCACGTTTAGTCATTAACTCGATCGTTAATCTTTGCTGCTTTGATGGTCAGTCGTGCATGGGGCGGCTTTGGTTTAAGGGTAAATAGCTTGAGGGGGTAGTTTAACAGTAATAGCATTCCTCTTTTATAGATATATTGATTGCAAGAATACATTTGTGATTAACCTAAACAGAACCTTGGAACCTGCTTTCCCGGTGTTTTAATGGGAAATTGTTCTGGCATACAACAACATACTGTGTTTTTTCAAGGACAGAAATTGGTAGCCCAAGGCCAAGGCACAATGGCTAACCAAACAAAGAGTGCCAGCTACAGAAGCTGAACTGTACCGAGAGAAAATCTCAGCAAAAAGCATGTCACTGTATTAGACGTGTGATTTCTCAAAAGTCCGGTGTTGAGAGGCTGCAGTAGCTGTTAAGCTGTTCCAGTTGTCAAGCTTAATTTATTTAGGAAGTCTCATTTAAATCAAGATTTCTTTTGCAAGACAGACGGAGAAGGCCAGGAAACCCTGGTGGCCCGCAGGGGTTTAGGACACAGACCATTTAATCGCAATGTCGCTATTTCCTGTCACTTTCTACTGTCTCTTGTCTAACAAAGGCTAATACATGCCCAATAAAGAACTTAAAAATATCATAGCTCAATTCAGAGAATCGAAAGGTTGAAGAAAAAATAAAATATCCAGAGAGGAAGTGGGAGATGGTCTTTACCGCAAACTGTGTTTTTTATGTTTTCAAATCAGAATGCAGCTTTTTTTTTCAAATTAATTTATTTTTTTAATTTTACATTCTCAGCTCAGATTGGCAGTGATGGAGACATGACACCAGGGTGGACCCTCTAACTTTCCCCTTTTTTTGTATGAGGTAACGAGGGCTTGTCATCTCTGTCTGTAACTCCTGCAGTTCTTTTGCCCCTTTTATTAATCCACATGAGGTGCTTGGCTTGACTTGTTTTGATTTGTTGCATCAGCCCAACACAGTGTAAAAAGTAGCTGAATACAGAAACCTTTTAAAAACCTCTACCTCTCTACTCTTCTGCATTGACATGAGTTGAGTTGAAAGGTAATGGGAAATAATTCAATTGGCTATTATATACCATTTCTGCTATATTCTGCCAATAAAACCCCATAAATCTCACACACCGGACCTTCAAATAAGCAGAAGCAAGACATTCTGTATTGTATCCTTAACACTCATGCATACTGCTGCAAAAGGTGCTTGTGAACATATATCAGGTGAGGTTTACAGCCTGGAATGGGGCCTCTCCTCTAAAAGTTCAAATGAAACCTATGTTCCTGACCTTATCTGCCCATTTCATGCCCTATATCCAATTCAGAAAAATGCAGAGCAAGCACAGAGGCAGGAACTCACTGACAAGCTGCCGCTCCACATCCATCCTTCAGCTGATAAAAAACCCCACATCCACAGGCCGTCTGGAGGAGAAAGTATTGCGGCAGCGGTGGGATTTTGGTCACGTGATGTCAAGGATTAAACTCAGTGGGATCAGCTTCGAGGAGACAGCCGCCCCGAAGGGCTTGCTCCATTTATGCTTCTCTACCCCCACACCCAACCCTCCACACCCAATCCCCCACCCCGATTCACTGGCACTTTAAATTCCACAGTACGAACTCCTTTGTCAAATTTATTCACCCTCGGAGCCCTTTCAACCAAAAAAAATGTCTTTCTCAGCCAGTGCTACAGTAGCTGCTACCTGGCCAGAGGTGGGCCTCAGGAAGAGAAAGCTGTCAAGACTGGGACTGTTTAGAAGAAATACTCGGAGACAACTCCCCTCGCCTCCCTCCTCCTGGCACCTCGCCCCCAGTACACCTCCTTCAGCCCTCCTCTAACGCCATTACACGGCACATTCCTCTGAAGCTCAGGAGATGTGAAGCCTCGGGCCGGACTCGAAGTGAAGTATAAGGTTGGCTTGGTATTTCACTTTCAGAGGTGGTAAGTAACTAAGTACAAATTCTTTGTTAGTGTACTGATGTAGGATTTTCAGGTATCTGTACTTTGTAATTTTTCTGACATCTTTTCAATTTTAGTCCCTGAACACAAATATCTATACTTTCAATTCCTTACACTTCCAAAACAAGCTTGTGTTTTAGTTTTAGTGCTATTTGAGTGGAATTATTGATTATTTTTTATTTTGCATAATTGCATACTGCTGTCCCAACATTAGGACTGATTTCGGCTGGACAATAGCACACAGAAAAGATGATTTCTTGGTGTATTCATTGGTAAATATCACTCACAACAGATCTAACAAGACGAAAAAGACATGACAAGATGAAAAAGATAAAAAAAATTGTAACAAGATGCAAAAGACATAGCAAGACAAAGAAGACATAACAGGACATAACAAGACCTTTTAAGACGTAACGATGAAAAATGTGTAACAAGACGAAAAAGGTAAAAAGTGACAAAGTTTAATCAGTACTTCTGCTTTTACCAGTCTTTTTTACACAAGTATTTGCACTTCTACTGGAGTACAGAATGTACTTTTGCCACCTCCGCTTTCAATGACCCTATTTTAGTGTCTATTTGTAGTTGTGTGTGTGCATGTGTAATTCACTCTCAATTAGTATGTATTGGTGTTATTGGGCGTCTGTGTGCAATAAAAGGAGGAAGGAAGAGGGTTAATCCCCTAACTACAAAGTAGCATGTTTATTAATCCTTCATTTTAATCCTTCAGACCTGAGGAAGCTGTGGTATCTTGCCTCGAGGGCAGCTGGGATGTGTAGGTATGTGCGTGTGTGTGCAAAAGTGTTCATGTCTGTCATTCCTCACGTGTGTGCATATAAGAAACCACAGGGTTTGAATTCGCAGGCAATGCTCTCGTATGTGATATACACCCGCATCGGGACTTAGTATGTTCTTTCCGGGTTAACATTACAACAATAAAAAAGCTTTCAAGATGAAGTGAGCAGTAAATCTCCACACAAGTCCCCATGAATCGGGCTAATAAATGCAGCAGGAGCATGAGAGGAAGTTGGTTCCCCGACTGCCAGGGTCTCATGGGGCCACAGGATAGAGTACTTCTGATCAAATCCCAGACCAAATAAAGCATATATGGAGCGGTGATAGTGATCACTGTTAACAGGTATATGGGTTTTGAAGCTGCCCCATTAATACCACATGTTACAAAGTGTTACTCCTCTTACACTGGAATTAATTGAGTTTATATTAAAGCAGCAAATCTTGTTGAAACGTGATCGCTGGGATGTCAGTCTCAATTGAGTGGTCCTTCTCTCCTCATTTTTTTTTTTCTTCATTTCCTGACTCTTTGTTGCTGCATTCTTTCTTCTTTTAAACTGATCCTCACTTTTCAGCAGTTTCAAGGGTTTTAATTGCCATTTAAAGATTGCGGTCGCCTGGGAAAGCAACATTTTGTGGTGGTCCTTTCACCAGTTCTCAGGTTGAAAGCCTGTCACTCATGCACAAATGGGTGATTTATTGTACACATCTATGCACACACATGGACCAACGCACGCTGTTTTGTGAACAATGGACATGTTGTTCTTCTACAGCTAGATCTCACTGAGTTCATGTGCTACCAGAAGGCCTTTATAGTGGACTGGGCTGAACAAGCTGGCTGCTGAAGTTTAATTGTTACATGTTTAGCAACCTGCTGGACCAGTGATTCATGATGACTACACCAGGTTCTGATAATTCTAGTGCCTCACACTATACTTCAGAATAAAAACTTCCTGCATGTTGGCAAGACGCTCTCCCTCAAGACCACCTACAGTTTTTCAACTGTTCGCTGATTGAGGAATAAGCCAACCACGGGGACAGCAGGACAGTTTGCTTTTAAAAACTGAAAAACCTTTGTTCACAAGACAAAAAGCAAAAGTTAAATTGTAGCCCACAGGTTCCAGGGGGAATATAAAGTTATCAGTGCCACATTTTTTAGATGATGCTATTATGGCTGTCTGTCCCTCAGTATGTTTGTCTGTCTGTAAATATTGTGCTGCCTCTCCTGTGTTTGTGTGGCCTGTCCTCTTTCCATGACTCCATGTTGGGAGATGGTTGTGTGGCTCAGGTCCCACCTATCTGATGACACCCAAAAATGCTCATCATCCTCCTGGATTCATGTATGTTTTACATAAATTTCCTTGGGTTTCTTCCAATTTTTTTTCCTGTTAAAGGTATTTTATGTGGCGTCTTCCCTTCTCCAAATTGAGGGTCTAAAGACAAATGGTGTCCTATGCTGTAGAGATTTTAAAGCCCCTTGGGGGTAAAACATGATTTGTGATACTGGGCTAGATAGAGAAAAACTGACTTGACTTGACTTGCTTGATGAGTGGCGGCTCAAACATTGCAGACACGCTGCAAACACACAGCCATTGGCAGTACAGGATGGTGTGTTTGAACAACCAGCTAAATATATCTAGTTAGTGCTGCTGATATCTGTTGGCCAGCAGCCACTGTGCATTACAACCTAAAAATGTCCCCATATGTTATTCTATGTAAACTGATAAAAACTTATACTTTATCATGTCTACATATGTGCATAAGATAACGATGGCAAACCAGGAGCTATATGCCACAATTTATTCCTTCCCTCTAGAAGGTTTGTGCATTATTATAGATATTACCAGAATGTTTCAGACTAGTGTGGCTTTCTGGAGAATTCTGTTGATGTAGTGCACCTACTCTTCTGTTTTTTAAAAATGTGTCTTCGTTGTGACCACCTGGCATGGCACAAGGGGACAATAGAAGACAAAAGACAAAATTCTATTGACGATATCGCTAGCCCCATTGTTCACCGATAGTGGCCAGTAGAGGTAACCGATGACTATATGTATGCCCCTGTCAAACTGTAACAGCCCTACAGGGGAAAAGCTTTGGTTGTGAAGCTACTGTAGAATTAGCTCTCTAGCCGTCAGGACCGAGGGAATTTCCAGCGCATGAGAGCACCGTTCCATTTGACACTGGAATGAGGGAATTAGGAGATTTATGATGGTCCGAGGTCACAGAGGGAAGCATCTGAGAACAGACCCACGCCTCCCCTGACTCCTCACAGTGCTTTACAGTCTGACAGTCTGTGTCATCTCCACACCCACAAACACTGACAGACAGACAGATAGCCAGACACAGACACAGACACACAGTGTCTACAGACATAAGAATGCACAGAGACAGAGAAAGTAATAATAATGGGATAAATATGCACATTTATCTTAACTGACATGAGGGAGAGTTATGGTCACAAATAAAGACTTCTATATTTGTGAGGACACTCAATCACATTACATTGTACCTACATTCACAAGCTCCTAAACTACTTACCATCCACACCTACATGACTACCTTACACCTTAAAGTCTTCACCCTCAAAATGCATTTAGAAGTTGCAAAGAGCTCATTTTCCAAAAACACTTTAGAGAGGAAGCACACACACACACACTTTACAGTAATAATTAGCAGCTGTATTGCAGAAACTTGCAGATCCTATCTTAACTGTTTGGTAACCATAGCAATTAGGGTTAAGACCTGATTTTAGAATAAAAGCGACAACAGATTTCCTGAGTCAATGGTCCTATCCTAATTTAAGTTAGAAAATCAGTATTACACAAGCATCCTCCAAAATTCTTTGTAAATAAACTCTCCTTACTTTAGGATAAGCTGTCCTACTTTTAATTTTTCCACCTGCACTAGTAGCTAACTTGCTAACTAGCTAACAGTAGCTAACAGTAGTGTTAGTGAAAAGTAACTACTCGCAATGTTAGCTAACTTGTTTCATCTGTAAGGTGGCTCTTTCATTGCTTTTCCACAGTAGATGCTGGATATAGTGCAGAGCCGTGTCTAGTATCTTAGCCCACTATTTTTCTTTTATCTCTGTTCTTAATTTCCCAAACAGATCATCTTTGGATTTCTCGACAGATGTTGCCAAAACCTGTAACTCATCTGTCTTGAAATTAAGTGTCCATCTGTGTTTTTGCTCAATTTCTTAATGTTTCCATGTGTGTTTCGTTTATCAGTTGATAAATCATATTGGATTGACTGTTTAGGATTTCATAACAAGAAGATAAGATAGGTAAGATTTGCTTCTGTATTACCAAATCTTCCTATCTTAAGACTTAAAGGTGCAATATGTAAAAAAATTGCCACCTGTTGAATTCATACTTCAAACAAATAGGGGGCAGGATATCACCAGAATAACCTCTAACTGCTGCTAACTGTAGCCGCCATTGGCTAGCTGGCTCAATTAGCTGTGCAGCTAGCGCTAGCACCAAGGGAGTGATGGTGTTCACACCACTAGAACCAGAGCTTTGAACCACCAGAGGAAGGAAATTTTTTAGACCCAGGGCAAAATGCTGAAATGGTCATACCTTAGTTGCCAGGGGCCAAACCCAGCAAGAAAACCACCTCAGCTGTGTAGGACAAGGGGCAGACTGGACGCTATACAGACTCACTATCACCTTTTGAGGTATAAAGTGGTATTATGAGACAGGGTGGGTCAAAGAAAGCTGGTAAGAACGCTAACTTTCGTAGATGTGTCTGCAACACAATAAATGGACGTCTTTGACATAACCTCAGAGCTGTTAATTCTACACATTCTGTTGATAATTTTAGTTGATTTTTTAAACGTTTTAAACTAAAAGTCTTACATATTGTACCTTTAAGATAGGAGGTTTCTGTAATGCGTCCCTGTATGCCTTTACATGTGTGCATATGGTCATTTTTTAAAAATCTTTAAAAGGATTAATACACATAAATATATCTGCACACACACTCACACACACACACACACACACCCACACACACACACACACACACACACACACACACACACAGGCCTGAGCAGACTGATCCTGGTCTGTTTCTCTGTCTCCCACAAAACTGATGCAGACAAAGCCTCCGCTGCTCCGCTGGCCGGCAGACAGAGCCACTGAAGGAGCCTTTTGTCCTGCGAGCACAGACGGGTTCATAGGAAATAGTGGGAGGGCAAACAGACAGACAGTGGCCGTCCTATGTCATTAGACATACACACACATACATACACAGGCACACACTGTGGCTTACTCAGTGTGGTATTGTATGTCACAACACTTTCCTTTTTAACAGCCATATTTCATTCTGTGACAATCCTAACCAAGTACAACCCCTCCCCTCAAACACTGCTCACTCACTCGCAACTGTTTCAGTTTTTCGTGCAGGGGCCAGCTGAGGAAGGCTGGGAAATGATAATGTAACAGCTGCATTTTTGTGCACATACTTGTTTTCTGTCAAATGATGGATTTGTAATTGGGAACACATATAACCACATAGTAATTGAACAATAATAGCTAAAAAGAGGAGAAAACTGTTTTTTTTTTTTTTTTTTACAGATACATCTGTTTAATTGTGAAAAAAAACCCTATTTCTGTAGCCGATTTCACTTATTTTCACATCAGTGTCATACTGTATTTCATACATTATGCAGTGAGTAAATCAGATTTTCTTCTGTGCTCTCCATTACATCCTGTTAGTAAATGAACTCCCCCGAGACTACCTCTCTCATAACTCTCCATACTGTAGCATCCGAGGAATGTTAATCTCCCCTCTTCGCTGGGAATGCAGTGTCCAGGCACCTCGCCTCTCCAGAGACAACCCGCAGATACAGTCGTGGAAGTGTCTAGGGATAGGGTCACTGATAGTCTTCCTCCCAAACACTTTCCCAGCCCGCCTTCCTTATTTTCCCCTCTTTTTTTCTTTAACCCCTCACTGTGTGCTGTTGTCTCTCTTTGACCTCTTATTTTCCTTCTTCCACTTTGCTGGAGATTGTGTTTCTCTTCCCCTCACAGCCGTACAGACTCAAATATGCAGGAATGCATCACACTCATTCACATTGAGACATTGTTAGCAGACCTTGATGTTATTACCCCCCTTTGATTGATTATGTGCTTCATTTAGAGTGAGGGATGTCTCGAATCAGTTTCCTGCGTGAGTTTGGATAGAATAGGTGCAGGCCACTCTGTGAGAACTTATAAATCTGTTCACTGGGGTGACGTACGCCTGCGAAGGCACATGGAAAAATCTGCTCTTGGATGTTGTTAGTGGAAAGCAATTGGCTTTGTTGCAACTGCCATGATAAATTTCAATCCAGTCAGAGACTTGGATGTAGCTCCCAGCCATGTCTGAGAGAAAATATTGAGGTGAGATTTGTGAAAGAGAAGAGTGGGGGCAGGAAGTGAGAGCTGGGATTGGCATATGTAACATCCTAAAATCTACTGCTTATCCTAAAAGTAGCAGGGTTAAGGAAACCTTGAAAGACTTTGTCTGGAAGGCAAGTAGATGGATCGATGGGGAACAGGTGCATGAGGAGAAAGGTTTCTCAGACATATGGGCGTATATTCCATCAAATGGGAGGACATTTCTAGTATTTCTCTTTGAAAAAGCAAAATAAAACAATATTAATTTTCTTCGATTTCTAGTTTCCATGTCAGCAAAGGGAACACCCAAAATGTCATGATGCTGTATTTCATTCTGGGTGTTGTTAAAGAAGATCACATTCATTTATTTACTTTATTTATTTTACCAGTGCGAAGACAAACAGCATTTTTTTTTTTCAGATATGATACAGGGATCAAATACACAAAGTCAGACAAAGAAAAACAGGTTTACGTACAGAACAAACGGATCACAATGATTGCACTTAATTTTACCCCTTACATATCATTCATGGAATTCAATGCACTTTAAATTTTGGACTTCACTTTTGTTATTTCCTCTTCCATTATGAGAAGAGCTTCCATTATGTCTTTGTCTGCATATGTTCGTGTCCTTTTTCCCACCCTGTTTGATTACCGTTTGTTTCACCTGTGCCTAATCAGTTTCTTGTGTATTTAATCCCTGTGTTTCTATTTCTGTAGTAAAAGGAAAATCTCTGTGCATTGATTTTGGATTTCTGTTTAGTTTGTTGGACTGTTAAATGGTCTGGTTTTTGATGTATTTTCTGTTTTAGTTGTCTCTCCCTGACCAAAGCTTTTGTTGTTAAATAATTTTGAACCAGTCCAGCCTCCTTTTCTGCATTGTGGGTTGTTAATCTTGCTTAGTTACTTTGCTTGACAGAACAAGAGTCAGAGTTGTTGCCTAAACCTAAACGATTTTACAATGTTAATGTGTTAATTTTTGTTACCATGACAGTGAAGGTCACCTGATGATCTACTCCATAGTCAGAAATGGAGTATAACATACTTACTGTGTGAGCATGTTTTCAAAAAAGCCTGGCCTTGTTTAAAGCTTAGCATGCTTCTCACTGCGTAAAATTTTAAGGTGTATTTAATCCAAGCTGGATTCAACAAAACATTCATATGAGAGTGAATTTCACGCCTGCTTTAAATCCATTTGGCAAGTGCACATGAAGCACTGACATGGAGGTATCCAGAGAAAAGCCATGTGGATGTTTGACACGAAGAGGTAACAGCAGCATTTGTACTGAACTATTGATGTACATGTAAACACACGGATACAGCACCAAACTGCTGCAATTACACGCTTGCCCTGCAGCCGACCTCCTTACATGGAGTCATGAACCCAGCTCCTGCGCTACATCCACACCACGTTAATGCAGTCACCCGTATGCACACATGCACACAGAGGCGAACACGGGCAGAGATTTCACAGAGGCATGGCTCTGCAGTCTATCACACATCCATTCAGTCCTCACGTGTGCAAGACATCCCAGCATCAGGCCACACCATCTGTGGTGTTACTAAGTGACGAGGAGTTAATGCTTCAAAGGAGGTTGTTTGAGAAGATTTATATTCAGACAGATGAATAATGTACATTTTGTGACACAGAGCACACCAGCTATGGTTTCGTCATTCATTATGCAGAATATGTTACTCTTCTTTTTTTGTAGTAAAACCCTCAGACAGCTCACAGAAAAAGCATCAACAGTGACAACAACCACCTCCACACAAATGGATGGGTGGAAATGAAAAACAAAAAGTTCAGTGTGTAGCATTGTTAAAATTTGCACAAAAAAAACATGTTAACATATAAATGTTTGTCACAAAATGTCTTTCACCAAAGAACTCATAGCCTGTTTTACCTTAGAAAAGACTTTCACTCCCTAAAGAAAAGAAAATGTAATTCTTAATAGTCGAGATATAGTATTTTCCAACGATAAAAATTTTGAAGGTCACAGCAGCTGAAAGACATTTCTTCTCCCAAGAAATCCAAATAGGTTCATTGTCAAAAACAGATAATTGACTGATAAACTCCTACGTGCACAATATAAAAACATGACTTAAGAAAAATGAACAATAATTTGAGATATCTTATCAAAACAACTCAACACCTGTCTGATTTATATTCCTCGCAGTGCACCAAAAACAAACATGATTTAAGAAAATAAATGAAAACAGAGATATCTGTTTTTGCAAATGAAGCCTTCAAATTTTGTGCCAAATTTTTCAAACACATGAAATGAAATCTTGCAGTAAAACAGATGTTATACTGAAAAATGGGTATTCTTTAACTACTGTTTAGTTGCATGACGGAGGTTGCAAATCACTGTCGTAGCTAAGAGTTCACAAAACAGTAAATGAAGTTAAACTAAATCTGATATATCTTGATGATATATTTTTGGGCCATGCAAAACCTTTGTCATGGCAGCCATATTGATATGAAATAGTTAGTGTTATCCGTAAGAGAAATTAAGGTCGTGTTCCATTTAGTGTAACAGAGCCTTTCAAGTTAGCCAACATTCACTATATTCACATAGCAGCCATTTTCCTGTCCAAGTTATAAGTTGTAAACGTGAACTTTGATAAATTGTTATCATTTCACCACTTCCTGATTGATCATCAGCTGAAACGACTGTGGACTGTGAAAGTCTGAAGGGACACTGGACCATATGTCAAGGTAAAACAACATATTTGATAATTAGTTGGCATCCTGAGACAACAGCTAACACTCGTTGTAACCACTGTCATAGCAGACTGTCTCCCTCCCTGTCCTGCATGGTTGTCATGTTAGGGGATGGGCCGACCACAGTGGCTGTTAGGCTGTTGAAATGAGCGTGCCAAAGTAATTAAGCGGGGCAATTGCAGAGCACTGTGGATGCTTAAGTGCGCCATCGAGAGGAAAAGAGTTTCCCCTCTTGTCCAAGTTTTGTTTCGAGTTAATGTCCGTCTGTTTAATGTATACAAAAACTGTCACTGGAGCACCAACAGAAAGTGGTGTGGGACTGAGGACAGTGAGCTGAGCGAGTGACCAGCAGATCTGGGCCGGAGCAGGGAGAAAGCAGGTGAGCCCACACACTTTACTTTTATCCTGGCAGCGAAACACTCTTTGTTTAATATATGCACAGGCGGCCAAGCCCTGGAAGACCTTGGACGAGCGTATGCTATAGTTCCCAGGGTTTTGTTGCCATGACACCACATCCAATTGTGTGATATTATTTAATGACACAACAGGAAAGGTGAAAATTAATTCTTTTGGTGATATTTCAAAATGAATTTACACCTTTCCTGTTGTATTGTGTAACACTATCAGCCGGAAATGTTACCAAGGAGGTGTTTAATGTTAACGCTACCTGTTGTCTCACGGTAACTAATGGGTTATCGTCTCCTCAGTTGCTGACCAATCAGGAAGCACTGACATGGGGACAATTTGTCAGATTTCATGAGTATAAATGACTTATAACTTACAACCAGCAGTAGGACAGTAAGCTTTTGATAACAACATTTGAGCTTCTGTCCCTGACGTCAGAGGAAAATGGCCGCAATGTAAATATGGTGAATAGCAGCACCCTGACTCTGTTTGACCTGATTAGAACAAACCTCAATTAGTATCACTGGTAACACCAGTGATTACTCTACTATTAGCCTACATGTCAAAGTGGCTGGTGTGAAAACGGTCTACTGCAGCCCTTCTTGGTCACTACACAGTCACGTTTTGCATATGAGAACAAACTTAATTAGTTTTCATGTTTGTACCGCCACGCTAAATCATGTTGCTTGTGCACAAAAACAGGAAAAGTCAGTTTTAGTTAAATGAAACCGCAACCTTTGTTGGTGCCTCTGAGAGGCTGATGACATAGTGCCGTTACGGCCTGTGCAGAAAAAGCCCTGGATAAGACCTGCTATTCTGGCTGCCCTCAGCCTCAGGGAGGCGGGCGGTGTGTGAATACATAACCTCAGGCTCCAGTGCCCTCTGCCTCAACGATTGCTGTTTAATCCATCTTAGGAGCCGTACCTGCGGCCTGCTAGCCTTGAGGGTTAACAGGCAACACTACACAGAGGCTGCTCTGTGTACAGAAAAGCTTTTATAGTTCAATATGAGAAGATTGTATTTAAAGTTTTGGGGCAAAGAAAAAAGTGTAATCATAGGATCAGTCAGTTCCCTCTGAGTTTTGTGGTCAAATGGCAAAGCAATCTCTCCAAGAAACGACTGTAAAACATCCATCTTGGGAAATTTGAACAATGTGCTGATTTATTTGTCATTTGTTTAATTTGCACTCACAAAAATGTACAATTTAGGAGTGAAATAATATTTTATTAAGCGACTAGTTTCAGAACAATAATCTACTTTATGGGTTTCTCTGTTAACCATTCACATAAATCAAGCAAATTATTATCATGTGAGAATGTACAACTGAGTGTGGGAAGACTCCAGATGGTCTATCCTGAAGATATGCTGAAGAGACTCCCCTGTTCGTCTTATCTCAACGAGAGGCTGGAAATAGCAAAGCGCTGCAGTCTTTCCCTGCGAGTCCTCTCAGCTACATGACGTGTCAGCACTCGTCCAACACGGATGAAACCTCGCATCTCTACCGCTTACTCTGTTCCCTTTGTCTCCTTACGACACAGTTATCACTTTCTTCCACTGCTTTACCTTCAACCTTCAACCTCCCATTACCACACCAGTCTGCTCTTCTATAGTGTAGGATGGCCAGTATGCTCATTAGACAGTTTGTCAGCATGAATGCGTAAGCTGACAGTTATTTAACACTAGAAGGGCTGAGGTAGTCATGACCATGATTTGCTATTTTATATGTGGAATAACTTTATTTACAGCTGTATTAACATTAAAAGATGAATTGCTGCTGGTACCCGACCTAAAAGTATCTGTATTTTCATTTAAATTATTATTAAATTAGACAAAATACAAAGAGTGGGAGTGGGTGTATGTGTATCTGTGCATGCATGAATGAGTGAGTGAGTGTCTGATCAGTGGAAGTGTCTCTCTACCCAATAATGAAATCTTAAGAAAAAAAAAAAAAAATAATAATAATAATTTATGGCTCCACATTGGCGACATTTTTGACCATAATTAAATTATTAATATGCAAATTATGCCAATTTTACAGACAAATATCTAATAGGATAAAATGAGGAGGTCATGACCTTTTACGGCTAAAATGGCAAGGATCAAATCTACTGTGGCATCATAATGTTAAACTCTATCAGTCCTCTGAAAAAATACTCTTATAAGTAAAATTATTCACTGGAATCATACATATAGGGGCAACTTCCATTTTGCTCCCAAAAAAAAAAAAAAAAAATGAAAACACACTTAATACCTTTTATTGAATTTCTTTACAATTACAGGTCAGTATAAGTTATATATCGCTCAAAGTCTTAACTACAGATATTATATAAGTCTGGACAGACACGGTTGCAAACTGCAACTTGTCTGGAGAGGCTGTTAATTAAACTTTGTGTCCTAATCAGTTGAATAATTGCAGAATTACAGTAGGGGAGACTGGGGACAGTTGTGACCTTTTTATCTCAACACGTATAAGTCACTGAATTTTTGTATTAGAGCGCTTAAATTTTGACACAAATAGCAATGATCTCTTTTTTTTTTTTGGTCAGCACAATAAAAAAAAAAATGCACACACACACACACACACACACACACACACACACACACACACACACCTTTTCCCATAAGCTATGATTATCTTTTGTGACTCTTGGAGAATATTTGTTATAAATGTTCAAATAAAAATGTATTGATAATCTTGTAAAATACTTTTTTTTTTGTTATTGTGAGTAATTTTAGATTAATCTAAAATTTCATCACTGATAGTCATTACCCTACAGAAAAATACTGCTGTGAATATATCCAGTGTTTACAGTTTAATATACACAATGGCATACTGAAGTACAAAGTTAAAATTTATAAAGTGTAAATGTGTAGAGAATAGATGAATTAGTCTATTTAGTGGGTATTTATCTTGAGAGATTACAGAGTTTGGAATTCAAAGGTCAAAATGAGCACTTACAGCAGTTCTAGTAATTCTGGCATTGTGTTAAAGCAAGAACCAAGAAAAAAAGGATGAGAAATGGCTCATTCATACACTCAGAAAACAACTGTTAAAACACTGTTTTATTCTCTTGTTTATGTCTTTTATTTGTTTGGTCTTTTCCTGACTTTTGACCAAGAAATTATCACTGAAAAACGTTGGCCAAGAACATACTCAACGGATTAGAAGCGATAAAGTCCAGTTGTACTAACGTCAAGGACTAATTCAAATACACCAATGTTTAGGAGTTAATGGACAAATCATTACAAACATAAAGAAGTCAGTATGATTTACTAATAATGTTGTATCTCACTTGAATGCCAAATAAATGCCATTAGTCAAGGCGTCTGAGTCATCACTTTGAACCGAGTATGTGAATTCAAATTATTCTTTCCTGCCTCCTACACAAAATGTAATGGCCCACTCGAGCTTTTCAATTAAGATGTGGCCTTGAAATTCACTGTGTGAGGAGGCATAGTGAGGCTTGTTTATTTCTACACAGCGGCAGAACAAAGGCTGAGTGTACAGTACATTTCATTAGTGCTCAGCCGCTCAGCATTCTGCTTTGAGCGCTGCACTTCAGAAATGTGTGTGTTTCCCTGCATGTGCACAGGTGCACTTTTTGGGTCAAAATGTAAACACTACGTATACATTTATTTATGCCTATGTTATGTCTATGAATGCAGCTTAGTGTGGGCTGATTGGCATGTATTTGCAAAGTCAGGGTCCAGAGTTACACTGACTGAAAGAAGGGACAGTGTTCAGTTTGTCCATGTGTAACAGGTGCAATAAAACTAACAGGGGAGTCAAAGAGATGTAAATAAAGAACACTCTGCATACCCATGTGATCCTGAGAAGAGGGCTAATCAGCCAAAATAATTAAAATCACCTCAGTGGTTCCTTGAAGAATATGCAGGGTCTTTATAATTTATATAGACTCAAGTATCTTAATCCTGTATATTAGTACAACACTGATAAGAGCCTATAATAAGTGTTATTTACAGTACTTAATGTTCAAGATTATGTTCTGTTCTGTTCTTTTCTTTACTTTGGCAGTGAGAAGTGACAGGATGAGTCATAGTGTCCAATATCTGCTTCATATGTATGGCATCATGATATTAATTGTACAACAGCCATGTATTCTTAGTGTCACTGAAGGCTCATGATTTATAAACTTGTGATGTAGAGCCCAATGAGGTGCATTTAAAAGAAGGAGAATGATCAACTTTATCGGTCAGTGGTTCTCAGCCTGGGACCCAGGCCCCCTTAAAGAGGTTGACGAAACTCACGAAGGGTCCCCGAGGCTCTGTCTGCTCCAAAGCTGTTAAAATTAGATTTGCACATGTCAACTAAAATCACAATTTATTAGTCTGTATACAAAACTATGTAAAATTACAGTATGGGAATCAAAAAGGTAGGGAACCACTGACTTACATAATCAACATATAGTAAAATTCAGCTTCTGCATTTACACCAATAACAAGCAGAAAGCAGCCAACCTCCCTGTGCTGCACTCACCCAAAATGGGCAAAAATGATGCAGTTCCTTAGCCTTCAAATTCTTGAAATCAAATCTGAGTCTCCAAATAAAATATTTTTAATCTTAACCAGTGTTTGGAACTGAGTTATCCTTAATGCATCATAACTTTTTGTGCGCTGGTGCCCCACTCCATGCAGGTTTGCATTTCATTTTCTTTTCCTCTGCTTAGTCCACCACTGCACACATGTGCATATGAACATGCACTCATGCAGAGTACAGTTTTACTAAAATGTTAATATGACAACCATGAGCAGCAATTGTAACCATCTTTCCTTCCGCTTGACATTTTTCTTCTTATTGTTATCCTTCTACATAAACTCCTCTTACTGCCATTGGACATGTAAAACACATTACTTGTTTAAATACTGTCAAATAAAGCCAATGCTAATAGCATTATTGCTTGTTTCAATTGTATAGTTTTATAGTTGTTTCAATAGTATGTTTGCTAACAATGCCAAAATCTCTACAGTATATTTATGTTTGGTGAGGACAAGATACAACCGGATGGTACCAGATGTTATAATTGTGTGCAAACTGCAAAGTTATTACAGAGGACAGAATTCATCCACAAAACAATCAACACTCTTCAGTCTGCTTATTGAGCTCCATTAGTATGAACAACCATTACTCCCTCTGGCAACTATGCATGTTTACGCTTTTAACGCTTGCTCTTTGAGATGCTTTAACACTTTCACTTTGAGATGTTGATTTGGAGGCATGTACCCCACCCCTCCATACCCCCTACAGTGGTATCCTGCTTAGACATGCCCTCTGGGGCACGATATGAATATAAATGTGAAATTAATATAAGGCTGGCGCGGTGGCATCCCTTAGATGTATGCAGATTCACTCGACGTTGCTCATTCAGTATGTAGAGTCACAGGTAGACCTCAAGCTGTTTGTTTGCTCAATTCATCCCTACTCAGGCTCAGCGAAGGAGGACATAAATATATAGATGGTAATATATGTCTGACTCTGCTTAAAACCTTAAATTGGAGATCAGTGCAGCGTCTGTTGTGTGTGATGTTACTTTGAAAGCTATTCAAAGTCGAAGAAGCACTGTATCAGGAAGATCCACAATTTCTAAACATGCCAAGGATGGGAGTTCAAAAAACTTTTAGTACTGACCGCTCTGTGGTAAGGGTGTCTAATGAGGTAAAACAAGTCTTATTAACTCAGTTTTAATACAGATGATGATGATGCCTGTAAAATTGAGCAGGTCAATATGCTCATCTGTGCCTGATGGACTTGGGTTTGTCATATTAATATTTCAGCTTTTATTTTTTCTGCCAAATGCAGTGCCTTTGAGGGTTTCTGGACAATACTGTTTTGTCATTGTTTTGGTAATAGTGTAATAAATAATGTATTTTATTTAATAAAGTTACATTTTAAACAGTTGAAAAATATCCCTTTAAAGTACATTTTGAACAAATGTATAATATTTCAGGAACTGTTCGGCTGATTTGGATAATATCAGAGTGGTCTTTGGGGTCTGTGAGGGTGCTGGAACATTTCTGACATTTTCAAAATTCTAAATGGCCATTAAAACCAAATGCAGCCATTTTTCAACTTAACAATACTGACCTTGAACTCCAAGGACTTCACATCCAGACTGTGTCATACACAGTGTTACTCACTTAACAAAGGTGACTCAAGAACATAATTTCCTGCTTCACTCACCCTGTCACACACTCAGTTCCTAATGATGGTATCTTTATGCAAAAATCTCATGCATTTTCATCTAAAAAAGGCCATAAATAGGCCACAAATACCTACGCCTTTTCCCACAATGCCGGTTCACATGTCACTGTCAACATCTCAATTTACATAACACATTGTTTAAAATTACATGTCATTTTAAAAGCAAAACAGAGCTTTGTTTTACAATGAGCTACTAGAGTGTGAGTTTAAACTCAAGTCAATTACATATGGAATATAATGTCTCTCTTGTGATTAAGATCTAATCTTGTAATATATCAAGTTGTGTGATGATATGTGCTCTTTTAAATAAGTCTTAAATTAAACGGTTTAGATGATAAAAGATCTTTTATTGCCAGTATGTGACTAAATCCTACACAGAAGGTATGTGTCTCCCAGTTCATAATTACACAGATTTTTACTGCAACTGCCAGTTCATTTGCAATTTAAAGCTGCAGTAACTGAATCTTTAGTTACTGACACTGAATGAATTTGAATTTTTAGCACCCATTGAATGTAAGTCTAACTCTGAATGGACTTCAATTTCGCAAAAGTGCAAATTCTCAAAGCATAGGCAAGTGTTTGCTAACACTCTGGCATAACAACTTGATAAGCTGATAAAATAATTTAATATTTTAAGAATGAAATCGCACTGCTATTTTCTGCTATTTTTGTAACAGTAATGTCTTGTAAGATGCTAAAAAAATCAGACAAGTAATAATTAAATCGCATGTCTATTTTTAATCATATTCACTCTGTTTTGACACTGCGCCTCTAATGTGCTCTCTGAAAAGCAAATTTCTTTTGGGCTTTGCCTTTAAACTCACAACAGTCTCTCCAAAGTAAGTCTCCAGTCGTGAGGAGAAGTGTTATTGGGTAGAGAGAGACTTCAGGCTGAAAATATAATGTCTCTAACTGAAATATGAATCTCTAATCTCCAAAGCTAGGAGCCAATGTGTCAGAGTGGATATTCTGGAGTGTCTCACTGACTTATATTGGTGAGCAGCTGACATTAATGGCAAGCTGGGCACCCAGGTGTGGAATATGGAGCTAAGTAACTAAATTGTGATGAATGACTCACAGGTTTTCTTTGCAATGTTTCTTCTTAATGGCATGCTTTTGGCTCTCCTTTGATACTGTGTAAAAAACCCTTCACAGAGAATGATATCCCCTCCTATTTGCCAGAGGTACGAGATGTTTTTACACACTTGTTGCTGGCACTCAGACTCAATTAACAGTTTTGGACACATTATAAAATACAGCATCTCTGTATTATTTCTGGTTTGTTGTGAAAGTTCAAGGACATTTAAATTACATTCCTTAACAGAAGAAGCAGAGGTGATAGTATTCCTTCATAGACCATCATGCTGCTGGTAAACGAGGCCTGTTCCATTTTGATTAGGGTGCACAACTTTTTTTTTTTAGCTGGAAGAAAGTCTGCTGTTAAAATTTATTTTTCTGTTTTCCCGTTTAACCTCCTGAGAGTAACAAGTTCAAGTCCATTCAGCAATTCAAAAGAAATTTTTGAAAAATGGGAAATCTCAAAATGTAGTAAAAGTAGTTGAATAGGTTTAAAGGAAATTCGGTACACTATTGAACCTCACTAATGATTGTTAAGAGTGTGAGAGCTGAATGTGAAGGTGGATTTTATCTTTAAAAGTACTGAAGTACCTTACAGTATTCATTCCCAACAATGACTGAACCTACTGACTCTCCTAAACTCTTGATTGGAGGCTTACATACATGGTCTCTGGATACTGAAGACAATCTAAACATGCTGTTGCCACTGATGGTCAGAGATGCCTGTAACTACCAGATGTCAAAAACCAAACTAGTGATCCAGTAAAAGCTGCATAAAGTATTTAGAACTAGAACCATGGAAACATGTGACTTCATCCATTATACATTTCCAGCTTGTAAATTAACAATCACAATGGGGAGCTCAGTTTGAAAAAGTCTATCATACAACAAAGGTTGACAGTGTTGTTTAAGAGCGAGTGGGATGAGACATGTGGGTTAGTAAGACCTACACCACGTAACTTAACCAAACTGTCAAAACAAGCAGAATAATTGTTATAATTACATTGCTGTTTGACACTGCTGGTCCAGTTCGTGTTCACCAAAGCAAAACTCAAATGATCCATTTTAAACCCATACATTGACCCATGTCAGCGTCGAAGTCCACCATTGTTTTATTATTTGAAAGCTTTTCTTATTAAAGAAAATCAGGACATCTTGAGTTTTCAGCACGAATCCTACCCAGCTGAAAGCAAGTATTAAACGGTAAAATATGGCAAATATCAGAAAGTACAAACATTAATTCAGGAGATAAATTAAACTAACTAAATAAGTCACTTAAACAGAGGAGAAAACTGTTTTTGACCAATGAAATGGCAAATACAGTGGCATGCCTCTTGTGATCTGTTTGACGAGTGTTCATATATGAGAAATGAACCACGCCAGAGTTCACTTTTCAGTGACCACTCCTTCAAAGCGGGCCAGAGAGTGAATGTTTGGTCTGCAGCAGAGTTCGAGTCCAATGTCCACACCAACCCAGATAAACCAAACTAAGGGGGTAAACGTGCCAAATGGACTAAACAACATGCCCTTGCATTAGTGTTTTGCAAAAACGCAATAGCTCTTATTTCCAGGTGATTTTTCACTACTGAAAACATACTTAAGAATATTATATTTCCTTTCTGCTATATTCTACCAATAAATAACCTCACATATTGGACCTTTAAGGACTTCAGTACACAACAAAGGAGTCTCTTTTCCCATCAATATAGAATTACACATTAGAAAGGACTTCTATGACTTGATTTTGTGTTCCCCTGGTCGAGAATGCATCAGAATTTTAAAAATTAAATTCAAATAGATGCAGAAATATGTCTATTTTAGAGATGATTTTCAGAGGCATTTGAAGCCTAGTAAACATGAGGTCACAGTCATTCAATAAAGAACTAATGAGTTGTTTATACAATTTACCAAGATAGATTATTTTGAATGAAATGCTGTTAATGGTCACAAATTAACATGCCTTTTCAAATAATAGAGGATTATTCCAAAGCTTGCGGTGAAACATTCTTTCTTTGATGTCAATAAACCAAAGAGTACAAGCCAACGGCCATTTCAGTCACAGTAAAAATAAACTGAGTCTTTGTGAGACTGGGACTGGAGCTGGAACAATCAGATTGTTGAGGTACTCACTTGAACAGGTCCTTCCTCTCTAAGGAGCCAGTCCCTCACGGCGGGGGGGAGGACAAAGGCGGATTAGCTGGCATACCATCCCAACCCGTCTGGCCCCCACATCAGGACCGGACCCTGAGGTCCACATATCCCGCCAATTAACTTGTCATTCACTCTGCTCTTTTTTCCTTCTCTGAGACTTCATGGCTTCATTGGTGAAATGGCTTAAGCCCCCTCCACCCTCCCACACCGTCCCACAAGTACTCTGTGTCATTACCTTTACCCAGAATTCCCATCCGGAGTGACTTTTGGGAAAAGAAAGGCTTGGCTCAGTCAATTAGCAAGGTTAATTTGTAATAAGACTTTAATATAGCTATTTTATATATGTATACTCTCAAAAAATATGAACACAACATTTTTCTTCGTTCTCCCAAAATGTTTATTTTGTTCACAAATTGTTAAAATCTATGTTGGTGACCACTAATTCCTTTGCCAAGATAATCCATCCACCTAACAGGTGTGGTGCATAGATTTGCCGATTAAACATTATGATTATTGCACAGGTGTGGCTTGGATTGGTCATAATAAAAGGACAGTAGTTAGTTTTATCTTGAAAAATTACATTTAACTATTGCTATGTCACATAGGCCTACAGATGCATGTTTCCCCAGGAGGGCATGACTAGTCTGCTGGCTTACCCTGATATTCTTAACCTAACCCTAACCAATTACTCCTAATGCCTGTTTGAAACAGCCATTTTTCTGCACATTTTAGAGTGTCCTTTTACTGTGAGTAGTCCACAGTATGCTGCATAATCATGCTGTTTTATCAGCATTTCTATATGCCACATCTGTGAGTTGGATGGACTATCTTGGCAAAGGAGAAGGGCTTGCTAACACGGATGCTGACACATTTGTGAACAAAATCTATGAAAAATAAACCTTTTGGTGCATACAATAAGATTTTTAGCCTAAACTCATGAAAAAGGAAGCAAAACCAAAGCTGTTGCCTTCATATTTTTGTTGCGTATACATGGTATGATTTACAGTAGTTTCACAGTCATTTTACAATAAGAAAATACAAATAGACAAACATGCTTCAACGGAGAACTTTAGAGTCTTTCTAGAGTCTTAATAATGTCTAGCAGAGAATGTAATTAATTCAGAATTAATCCACGCTGTAATTAATCATCTATCATCAAGGTCTTTCACGGCAGCACGATGTTAGTAGATATCATATTCTTGATAAGCAGGTATAAATCATCTGCCGGGGGCCATGCTTTTCCTGACACTTATTTTGGTTCCTCACAAACCAACCAAACCATGCCTCCCACGGTTACAGCATCAGCTTTGATAAATCTCATTAGCTCTTACTCTGCACGCTCATTTGCATAAACTTGTTTCGTGCTCACCAGCCCGGGGTTGCAGAACCTCTGTGAGTGCATCTGTGTGGTGGTGACCTGATGAGCGACTCTCTCAGCTGCATAAGGCTGTTTGCGCCAGGGCGTTCGGTTCTCTACCTAACCTTCCCATGTTTTCTTATGTGGTTTGCAGAGAATAAAACATATGTTAAATCTATCCCTCACTTATTGTTTTTTACATCCTCAGACACTGCCAAAATGTAAAAAAAAAAAGGAGAAAGAAAAAATAACATAACATACTTTATACAAAAGCAGCAGACTGAACGAGCTCCCTCTGGAATACACTGTGCTTTGGCACCCGTCTGAGCTCTCTCCACAATAATCAGCCTTTTTATTGTGTTGCTGTTTCTCCACCATTCTCTGATCAAGCCAAACACTCTTCTATTATTCATCCTGTTCAATAGTGTGGCAAAGTTCGGTGCAACAAAATCCATGCATTGGAATGTAGTATGTATTATGGAATGTAGGGCATCAATAAATTATACAGTAGTGTTTAATGATACAGTGCAGGAGCAGTAGAAGAAGAAACTCCACCATAGAGAACTGTGAGTATGAACTCTATTAGTATGAGAACATGTTTTACTGGATGGAAAGACCTGGAGCGAGACATTTTAAAGAGGTCAGACATCCTATTTCAAATGTCGTTTTTATCAGTAATATGCGTATTAACACCCATGCGGGGGTGATGATTATATTAATGATCAGGGTTTTCCCCTTGCTCCACATGAGAGTACAACGGTGTCTAGCGTGGGGGAGGGGGGATGGATTTGAATATATTTCCTGTCTCTCTTTGTCTCCAACATTGTGCTGTACTCAATGGCAGACTGTAAATGTATGTTGTGTTGTTGTTCTGTTACTCCGCAATTATTCCTGCTCGACATGTTTTACTTTGAGAGTATCAGGAGCTGTCTTTTAGCTTGTCAACCACGTTCAAGGACATGTATTAAAACCCTGACCCATCTCTTTTAATCCTAGCAACAGCATAGAAAAAAGGTAATGCTTGCTTTGATCCTGCATGTTGACAGTATTATATGTGCTCAAGCATGCAATAAGTACCTGCCAATCTTTATGTAACCAGTGGCGTAGTTTTATTGTATTCTTGTAGATAGCATAATAAATATGTAAAAGTGCAAGAAAATGCAAGGGTTCATTTCTAAATGAAAATTTGACTGTGACTTATATTATTTCAGCTGTAATATGAATGTTTTTATTAACCTAGTTTAGGTGTAGTCTTGTCAATCCTGTCTCCTAGAAATTACATGTATATACTAAACAGTTTACATTCTGCAGAAAACATAATGTCAATGTGGATTATGTTCACTAGCAGTGTTTTATTTTTTCCAGTCTGTGTGCTACGCTGTTGAAGAGACTCAAGAGAGTCCCATTTTAACAAAAGTGAACATGTTCTGTCATGTGTCACTGTTTACTTTTTTAATATTTAACCCAGGCAATATGTAATTTCTGCCATCACATCAAAACAATAATGAAATAAATAGTCTGATGGCGTGAAATAGTGTGGTATCATTGGAGTTAATGTCCCCATAAGAAAACCACCACTGACAATGACAATCTACCTGATGCGAATTGGACAGAGCAGTGTGTTCAAGTTTTACTTCTGTCATGTAGTCATGTTTTTCGACTCCTTTCCTCAATCTCTCATGTGTCTAGTAATGAGAATTGTGGCTCTTTGAAGGGAACCAGTTCTTACGTCTCCATTCTTTTCTGCAAGCTCACAGCTCATTGTTCTGTTTTTAGGGTACGGGAGTTATTAGGTTATTCTGTGAAATTGTTCACTATATGGTAAGATTTGGATCTAATTACGACTTAGACGTCCCACCAAATATAATTTAATTCAACATATGTGGACTACTTTGAGCTGCACTGAATTCCTTGTGATGTTAGATCACGCTACAGCCAACGTCTGACTGTCAAGCCCCCGCCTGCATTTAACCTGATGGTCTGATCTCTGTCTGACATTGCACTTGATTAGTGTCATGCACACAGAGTGTGGCCAAAGAGCAAGGAGGTTTTTTTTAATTTATAAAAGAAGAGAAAGAAACAGAGAAAAAAAAGAGAACAACTCTCAGGAGAGAGCTCTCGTTGGAGCTTTCTCATATAGCCAACTCATGCACAAACCTCACGTCACTGAATGTATCCCATGTTTCCCTGGAAAACTGCAGATTTCTCTTAGTTTGTTGGAAACATTTGGGATATTGTAAGTACACAACTCAACAAAATATGCATAGTTGTTTTTATACACTTTAATGTGGAAATGTTACGTATTATACCTTTAACAAAGAACTTTGAGTAAAATAAAACCATAGAAACCTTTTTTTTTTGCCACAAGTGGTTATTGCAAGGAACAAACTTAATATGCTGAATGACAATTTTCAGAATTTTTTGTTATTATGTTTTCAGTATGAACAGTTATAAACCTTACAGATTAAAAATATTAAATAATAATAAAAAAAACATTGATGGCAAAATGTATTCTGGCTGGCTCTCATACATGCTGCAGCAAATTAGTAGTGTTCAAGAGTAATTTCTATGAGAAAGGGTTGATGTTTAATGTTAAAGGTTTAAAGCTTCATTGCTGACTAATATGCAGTAGGCTTTGTGTAGAAATGTGTTTACCTGTACCATTTCATATTATTTTGTAACATTTCATTCTTGCTAACCTTTCACACAAGGAGACTCTCAATAGGATCATGGTTTCTTTGGGGTGCAGGTCCAGTTCACCTTGGTCAGCTTTGTACTGACAGACAAGGCCATGGTTAATCCTCCGTTCTTTTATTACCTTCACCATGTTTCACTCCCACGTGAAATTCCTGCAGGAAAAATCCTTCCGTGGTTTCCCAGTCGGGTGTTGGCAGTGGTGCGTGGTAGCTGGCCTTACCCCAGCCAGTCGAAGCTGTAATATAATTTCATATTGATTTCTTGTTGACCTCCCATGAAGCAGTCATCATTCTGTAATGTGCTCCACACGTCTTCTTAATGAAATCAATAGCCCCCCTGCCAAACACAAGTCCAATAGGACTCTCTGGGAACTCAGTGCTATTACAGAGTGAGTATGGGGAACATTTGTAGGTTAAAAATGGGATTTTCACTGTCTTGGCTCATAATGAACCACACCTGAAGATACAAGTTAGTATATATTTTAGATTTAATAAAGATACACACTGAAAAGTCATTTAAAAGCCAACCATGGTCATCAGTGAAGTGACTAACTAGTTAAAAAATTATGTTTTCTTTCACCAACAATTTGAAGAGATTTATTAAATGTTCACATTTAGACCATATTTCACTAGGATTTGCAACTGTGACATTTTTCATCTTCTACAATGTGCAAATATTGTTATTTTGGAACCCTATTAGAAAACTAGATTGACATTTTTAAGTTCAAAGCCAGAAAATATATTTACAACATGTAGGTCTTGAACCCGAAGCGCCAGAGTAAAATTACGGTGCTTGTCCAATTCACACAACACATGTACCCATTCAATGAAACATCTGTCACTTTTCACACTATGTCCTGGTGCAAATACCTTTGGAAAGGTCTAATCTCGTAACCAATATGTTTAAGTATTTGCTCATGCACGTTAGGCCAGAGCAAGAAGGAAAATTTCTTTATTTCACCTTAATAGCCTCTCCTATTACAATGTCCTGGAAGCTTCTTGCTTGTAGCACACAACCTATATGATTCGTATTCATGACATTTTATATGAAACAGTAGATGCATTGAAATTACGCCTTTATGTAGACCAGATTTCACCTGCCAGCAAAATATGACTTTGGAAAAATACCTTCAAACTAATCAGTATTGTCTATTTTCAACTGAAAATTGAATAAATTATCAAAATGGTTAAGCAAATTTGTGTTTTCTGACACATTGATATCTTTGACCAAATATCAACCAGTTTTCAACCAGAAATCAACTTTGGAGTCATGTTTGGTGCTCACTGGGTGGCGTGGGCTTGTCCTTCATTCAAGAAAACAGATTTTCACACGACGAAACGACTTCTGTTCACCGCTTATATGGAAGAAGTCAGTTGTACGCATTTGAAGTAAATTGTGTTTGTATTTTTTTGTCAAATGTTTTGGTGATTGTGGTCGAGCAGTTTTCGCAGACATTGGTCAAACTTGAAGTGTTGCGAGGAAAAATATGAATCTTGGGGAAAAAGAGTTTACAGCTTCATAATCCAGATATGTTGTCAGCATATCCTGCCATTTTGGCATGATGGAGTCAACGAATGTGGTGTCTCCCACTCTTAGAGCACATTATTTTGACAGCTCATATACACAGATTATGATTTATGTAACAGAATTGCTTCTGAGGAACTGTAAACAGTGAATTTTCAGATTGTGACTGGAGGATCATTCATCACAGATCCTGTCACAGTTTGTTATGTCTGTTCAATCCTGCTTAATATGACAGGGAACTTTTACAAGGAAGAATAAAGTGCATATTATGATGAAAAATCCTGTTGGCGAGAGTCACTAAATCTGTCAGCTCGACATGTGCATTGCATTGTAGTAATGTAGGTAAATCACTAATCCCCCTATTGTGAGGGGAAATGGTGCATATCGAGTCGGGTAGTGGGGAGGTGACTTAAGAGGTTTGGGCGAAACCCAATATTGTTCCGTTTATTATAATACATGAGGGCCTTGATCGACAGAGCAAAAAAAAAGTGAGCAAACACCTCATCACATACATGCACACACACACACACAGTACATAAATGTGATGATATTGTCCGCGGCGGATGCAATAACAGGTAAACCTGCCTCTGTTTTGCTTGCTCTGTTTCAACATTTGCAGTGTCTCCTCTGGACTGTGTGTGATGTCCTTTAACGCGCTTAACACCCACCATCTATTTGGACGACATCGCTGTCCACCAATGACAGCACTGTTGTGGAAACTGTCAAGGTGACTTTTGCACATCCGACCCGATTTGCCAGTGGCACTAGCTAAGCCAATGTTGACTGTGGGGCTTTTCCACAGTTTAATTTTGAAGAGCCGCTTTGGACCTTCACCAACACAGCAAAACACACCACATCGCCCTCGAACCTGAAGTGGGAACGCTGTAACAGTGTCAGAGGTGGGTTAGGGAGTGTTCTCTGAGTGTGATGTGCAACTTTAAAGTGTTTAATTTCAGGCACTTTAGTGATGTAGTCATTTAGTTGATGATGATAACATTTACAGAATATTTCTGAGGTCTGAGTGAGAAGCAAAGAAATGTTTAAAATGGTGGTTTTGCAGAATGACACTAGTCTCATCAGCACGGATTCCTTTGACTATTTTTTTATTTCCTATAGTTATTATTGAGGGCACAGAGGGCATGTTTTTTGAAAATATGTGCTTGAGCAGCATAGAGGGACATCACATTATACAACTATTTGCATGACCGGTATTTCACAGGCTTACCAAAAAATGACTAAATTGTTTTTAATATCTTCACCACTAATACATTCCTGAAGGTTGGGTGGTCAAAAGCAGCATTTAGACCTTCATGCTGAAAAATTAATGTGATAATAAAAGAATGGAACGCCTTCATTTGTATGTATAGGATACAAAAAAACTAGGAACGCTACTCCTTATCAATGTGTAAATAAAACAAAACAACGTCAGCAAACAAACAACCACAGCCAGCAACACCAATTCTAAGATAACAGTACAAAGGACCTGGATTAGAGGTGTGAGTCGTTGCATCAGTATGTATCACCATCTTGCTGTAAATCATGAACACGAAGCCAAAGACGTGGGACCCTATTTAGCTCTATCAGACATGAAAAGCTCTCTGAAGTGCATGTTGTACATGCATTTAGGGCTCCATTTAACTCCACTTTACTATTTACTATTAAACCACTGCATTATCTGTGCGCAAAATAAGTTGCAAGCTGCAAAGCGTCGTATTTGGTCTCCTAATTAATCATTACAGTGCACATGCACACGCTACTATGTTAATTACTGAGAGCAACCTCTCTGATCATTGAAGAAAATTGTTCAAACAAAAACACATCAGTACAAACAACAATAAAGAAATCACCTGGAAAACTTGAGCTGCTCAAAATAATTTAAAAGATGGTAATTGATTAGAGCTGAAAGGCTCTAATCAATGACCTTTCAGCCATTTTAAATGCTTCCATTCATGCAGTAACATCACTGCAGAAAATATTGTTAATACTGAAGCAGCAAAACTAAAAACTGCAGTTCTAAACTTGACATGATAGAAGAAATGTTTTTTTTCAGACAGCTCTGATAGAAGTCAGGACTTACACGGCTGCTTTATTCCTAACACTGTATGAACCTGGACTGTGTGTGAGACCTTTTGGATGTGTAGATGAACACAGAACATTAGTTAACATTAGATCCTGACTGAGCTTGTTCATTCAAATAATCATCATGTTACAGTTGCTGTGTCTCATGCGTAGATGCACACATTCTTTCATCCACCTGTTATTAATCAGAATGTTAATTTTTATGGCCTGTGGATTGACTGAAGAACTGAGAACCCCAGAAGCAAAGTGTATGCACATTGTGGAGAATAATGTACCCTTTAGTTTTCATTGGTCAGTGGCACAAACACCCTCTGCTGCCTCAAGATCATAATGCACCAAGAATGCGCCTGGCCACATCTCACTTTAAGACCAACATGTCCATGGGTGCACAAATGAGCGCAAGTGCATTTGCTACCTACAAAACGTGGGTGCTGGACATTAAAATAAGAACTGTATGTGTCAGGAAATAGCAATGACAGCTACTCAGTGCCTCTCTTTGTGCCAAGCAGAGGATAGAGCCCTTGGTGTCTCCTGTGTGTCTATCCTGTCCTATAAAAATAAAGCATGTTCTGGGTTTACTGATGTAACATTGTACATTTTATACACACTTGAGTTTTTCAGTCACATCTGAGCACCATGTAAATCTGCTGAGGAACAGTGAAACATTGAGACGTGTACATTGTGCACGTGATATGTTATCCCTCTCAAGTGAGACTGTCTCTGAGGATGGAAGAGAAGATGGCTGTATGATGTGGGTATGGGGCTCTGGAGCCAGTGATTGGTTGTATATTGGCCCATGATTTCTTCAACTAGAGCACAGAGAGAAGAGAGAGGACATGTCTGATGGGGCTCATTATGAGATAAAGACAGACTTCTACCCCCTATGGGTTTAGAAAATTGAACTTCAAGGCTCCACTAACAATGAAAAGAAGAGTCTGCTTCATCAGTAATGTCTCACTACACTTAATGTATATATACACATACTTAATAGCTTCTCGCTTCTTCTTCACCATATTCTCAGCGTATTGTATGAAATTCAACATCCAAAATGTTACAAGATCAATCCCTGCAACTGCCATGATAGTCTGAAGTTCGCTACAGCAAGACACTGACAAGCCTCCATGCTGCTTGCTCTTTGTAAGCACTCTGGATGAGAGCATCAGCTAAATACCTTGAATTTAAATGTAAAAATGTGTTTCATATTCATGTGCAGTAGTGTGTCAACACCTGCAAAATGAGAGTCATGGTAGAGGAGAGAGCCACTGTAGGTCTCAACCACACACGGGGTCGACACATTAAATAGCTTTCAAATGAACAACAGCCGAGAGCTGGCATGTCTGACAGACTCTGATAACATTATATACATGTCCGTCACAGTCATGGGTGCTTGAAACATGAATGTATGTGTTACTTGGCTTCAAAAATATCAGCCCTTGCAGCAGAATGCTCTAGATTTTCGCTGGCCCAAGACGAAGGGGTAGAGAACAAGAGGGGGCAGAGGGGGAAACGGCGAGAGGCGGGCTGGGGTTGACGATGGGTGGGGGCGATGCAGAGGGAGCGGAGTGAAAGAGCAGGCGTGAAAAATGAAACGCACAAATGGTGTTGACGGAGTAAGCACTAAAGAGGATGGGGCAAACGTCTGCACACCTAATGAGTTCCCTCCAAAGACAAAGAGACCGTCCTTCACAGCAGATTCCTGCAGCCAATTGCCAGACATGCAAATGCAGAGATGTACAACTGAGGTACCTGAACACTTGAGACATAAAGAAAAACACTCTCTGGACAGTTTGTGGCACTGTACCCGGGGGCATAAGCCACCTTAAGTTTCAAACTTAAGTTTGTCCCCGAAGCAAAACATTTCCCTGAGCTACAGGCTTCACTAGCATTACATAAAGCCACTTAGGTTGTCTTCTTGGCTCTGTGTTTAGACAAAGGCTTTTACAGTGGTAACTATCATAATACAACACATTTGCACTTCAGTTTCCATAGTTACTGGTTCTTGTTCACTAACATCATTCTTCAGTGTTACCCGATTACCCGTGTTCTTGTCAGTTAGTTGCAAGCTTAGTTAACACACTTAGTTTTAGCTAGCTTCTCCAAAATGGACAACAGCAAATTTAGATGAAAAGTTAAGGGAAACCTTAGTTTAAGTGGTTTAATGCAAAATGGACACTGGTTTGTACAGCACAACATGTGCAAACACAATTGGAGACCCACGGCCCTATCTTACACCCCTCACAAAGCGTTGGCACAGCTGGCTTCGATCTTACACCAGTGCAGTTGCCATTTTTTCTATGTCTGCAAAACAGCAAATGCACTTCTGCCTGGTCTGTGCAGTCTTGGGTGAGAGGTCAGAAAATGAAGGACAAACGAAGGCGTGGCCAGGCACGTCCTGTTCGACGCATTGGAATAAAAAACACTTGTGTCTCAGACCAAATAAACCTGGTCGAAGCGCAAAGTCTGTGGAGCAATCGGCCTGTCAGCACAAGATAGCAACCAGCAGTTTAGTTGGTGCACACACACATTATCACAATCACAAAACACCATCATTTATGTTCACTCTTTTCCCCACACAGGAAAAGTGTGGATTACTTAAGTGTCCTTTGCAAATGAATTGAATATTTTCTATCAGCAATAAAGTTTTAATATTGAAGTTAACGACATGCGTGTGTGTGTTTCGCCCTTGGCTGAGGTGCACAGACATCTCCACAATCACAAACACCTTTCATTAATGTTAAACAGCTGTGTATGCACGTGTGTCTTTAAAGTTAATCTCACTAATATATAAAAAAGAATTATTATCATAATTGTAAAGCCTAATAAATCTCAACAGACCTGCAAAGCGTGCACAGGATGTGATCACAGCTGTCAGATTGTCCTTAACAGATCAGTCAGCATGACAACTGGAGCAGATGTAGTGTTTGCGTCTGCATGTTTATTAGGATCCAGAAAAACAAGGAATAAACAATTATGATCTATAACATAAAATCTTCAAGATGTTCTATCTGACTGCATGAGACCGGCCGGCCCCCAGGAGAAAAAGGTGTGTGTGCTTCTAGCAGAGCTGGAATTCACCTGTATGTAATTTTGCGCATTTCAAACTTCAAAAACACTTTCTGGCTTTGCTTGGGTACACATGATAGGTGTATCCCATTGTGCGCTGGTGGTGCAAGGGGTGGGACAGGACAGGATACCCCAGTGCCCCTGGTACAAGACAGGAAAGGTGGATTTGGACACACCTTGAATAAATGAAACCCACTACGCCACGTGTTTTCCAATTGCACTTTAGATCAGCGTAAAATAGGGCCCCAGGACATCTAATCAAGACATACACATGAGACATCTTCAGGTTTACATTTACCACACATTTAGAAATGTGGTGATAAACAAATGCAGTGGAATCAATTCATTTTTCAGTGGGAATTTTTTATTTATTTATTTTTCTTACCACCAACAAAAAGCTATTACAACACATTGCCTGCAAACTGTATACCATATGAGAGGGAATAAGGAGAGGGAGAGTGAAGGGGCAAAGCAAGCAAGCAAGGAAAGCAAGAAAGCTCATCATACCCTCAACAACAGAGGCCAAAGAGAAACAGATGGAAAAGAAGAAAAGAGAGCGAAGGACGAGAGAAAACAGGAGGCAGAGGGAGCGAGGAAGATGGACAATGTGAAAATCCTTGAAGCATTGCAAGTAACAAGCTCTCAAGATTCGCTCCAGAGGGAAGCGCTTCTCTGAAATCTTGCTGTAGATCATTTTGTAGATGTGAGACAACAGAGTCAATCTTCAGCACTGAGGCAAATACAATTACCCAGTTAACTGCTCAACCCCTTTGCATAGAGTAGAGTGCTTTCACAACTCCAGCGGTGTGCTGAATATTCTTGTCAAGTATTAAATTTGATGGCAAGTAGTGGAGAATCAATAGAATAACCATTACTATAAACCCAGAAGTGGGAAGTACTGTACTGAGTTTTCAGATATTTTTTCTTTACTTCAGTATGTTTTTTTCTAGCAACTATTTCCTTTTACTTCCTATATTTTACCACAAATATTTGTGCTTTCTACTCCTTATATTTTCAAAACAGACTTCTTACTTAAGTTTTAATGCATGTGAGGGGAATTATTGATTATCTTTATTTTGCATAATTGCGTGCCACCTTCCTGACATCAGGACCGATTTCAACCTAAATGGATGGGACAGTAATGTAGAAAAGACGATTCCTTGTGTATTCATCAGTGCATATCTTGTACAACCATAACAAGACAAAAAAGACGTAGCAACACATGAAAGACCTAATACAATGCAAAAGAAGTAACAAAACAAGAAAGACGTAAAAGACAAAAATTAGACAAAAAACATGCGTGAAAGACACAGCAATACAAAACAAAAGGCATTTACACAAAGGTATTTATACACCTCAGAGCATGTACTCTTTCACTTTTACTTAAGTAAAGAAGTTGAATGAGTACTTCTACTTTTACCTGTCAAGTATCTGTGCTTGTACTTGAGTAAAGATTGTATTTACTTTTGCCACCTCTGCATAAACATAACATAAACCATTCTGAATTCACAGTCACTTTATTTACAGAAATGTCCAGCAATAGCAACAGGATTTCATGGACATGATCACATTTTTTGTGTGTTGTGAATTCATTATTTCCATGGAGAAAAGATGCAACACATTGTCTCCCATTCATTAATTATCTGAGGCAAAAACAAGGAAATAGAAAGCCAGACAATAAGTGAGAGAGAGACTTGGGTAGTTAGAAAGAGAGTGTAGTGAAGCCTAGTGAGAGAGTACGTTCTTTGCTGCTAACAAGGCGGTGTGTAGGAACCCATTTAAAAATAGGCTAGCATTTAAAATGGGCCAGATAGTAGATAAAGCAGCCTCTCTCTGCCAGAGTAATGAGCTAGGATCCACTCGCTCTATTAGCGGCGAGACACACACACACACACACACACACACACACACACACACACACACACACACACACACACACACACACACACACACAGCTGTGGCAATTAGACGTTGGCAATCATCAGATTATTATTTCCACACAATAAGTTGGGTCAAATCATCAATATTTGTCTGGTCAATTGGATGCATGCAAATGTGATATGCTAATAAGTGCACATGAGCTGTAAATGTGTTTGCACCTGCACGTGGGTATAGTTACAAGCATGTTCAAGTGTGTGGCATTTGTGTTGCTGCATATTCAGATAAAAATGAGTATGTATAGGTGGATGTACAATTATTGGTCTGTGGTATGTTGCAAGGGAATATTATATATACATATAGTAGCAGAGTAGATGTGAGCAGATGGATCAGAGTCCTCACTTCCTTTGTTGCCCACAGTGGTGTAGTCCAGCATGAGCTGTTGGGCATATTGTCAATTTTCTGTACAAAGAACCCAACCCCCACTTCAGCCCTGAACACTGGATTTGTAGGTGTACAACAACATACAACTCTGATAAAACATATGAATACTATTGTAAGAGGATAACACTGAAGGAGATCAAACTGAATTTAAGAGTTTTAAATTAACTGTGTGTGTGCTCCTGTGTTTAAAGACTTTGAATAATGAAAATAAAAGAATGATACATCCAGTGATTTGTACATCCATATTGGCCAGTTAAGTACCTCACAGTTTACATCGGAGGCAGCATTCAGCACCAGTGCAAGCATTAGTGTGCTTTTTATGTTAAGTGGATATAAGGATATGGTTTTAAGATTTTTTGGGGGATATTTTCATCTTTACAGGACAGTTGAACAGAAGAGGCATACAGGAAAAAGGGTGAGAAAGAGGGTATGACATAACAAAGGACCTTAGCTGGTACCAAAGAGAGGACATTATGCTTATTTATTACATTATTATTACTGCATTCGTTATTGTTGAATGCTCGATTCTGATTGGTCAATTACAGCATTCTATGGTCTGTTATCTGTTTATCTGAATAAAAGACAATTAGTATGTAGTTCTGATCATAGATTCTGGAGGACTAAGTAGAAGCCATAAAGTTATTTTGTAAATCAATAAAAATCATTTTAAATTAATATTTTGTATCAAATTATTGACTTTTTTATGAGTAACCCTGAAATAAGAAGGATATTGTACTAAAAGGCTATTCAAGTCCTGCATTACCCTGTCTGAGATAATTTCACCTCAACAGCCCTCTCACTGTGTTATCCCTGACATGTAGACACTGCAGAAGACTGGAGTTTATGTCTTGTGTTGCTGGTGTCCATGAATTGTCCTTAACCTTAAATCATAAAGTTTAAAAAGTTTCAAAGTTTGCATTGGACCTACAAAGAAGAAGAAGAAAAAAAAACATCCCTGAAAGTAACTCAGAGTTTTGCAGAAGCATCTAATATTGATCTTTTAATAAAGGTCAACACAAGTTGGCAGATGGGTCACTGATCTTCTCTCTTCCATAGTCAAACACAAACTCGACATTAAATATTCAGTTTTGTTCTTTGAGTAAAGTGCACTGCTGATTCATGTATTTTTAAAGACCTTATTGCTAATGAGATGCTGGCTTTTCAGAATCTTAACATGAACGGCAGTTGCGTAGTAGTGATGTCACAACATTTGCACAGAATTGCCAATTGTCACCATGTCAGTCCATCATGTTGTTATAGAAACACTTCTCACTGGTACATCAAATGGTAAAGCTGTCAGGAAAACCATTGGTCTCAAGATGCTTTGTAGCTCCACTCAATGATTTTTTCTATTTTTTTGGAACACCAAACAAAATCATCTGAAGAGTAAATAAAAACCCCTTAACTTGAAATTCTACTTCATTCAGTTTATTCTGGATTTCGCCAAGGACAATCATGTCATTATGGTTAATTTTGTTGTGGTCATAGAGTAAGATCCAGTGGGCACACAGTGTATATGCCTCTGTGTCGTGTAGTCTGCACCGCTGTCTGGCCAGCTGAGAGCTAATCGTCCAGCCCAGGGTGATGTGCTGTGAGACGTTAGGCCTGCTCAGTTAGAACTGCTTTGCACAGCTGACCATAGACCCAACATGTGAATCAACCGCAGCGCAGCACCAAGGACATGCAGATGTATACCTCGCCTCAGGCCAGTTTCTCTTGCATGAAGGTCCGCAAACAACAGCCAATATCCTGCCAATAGCCTCGTGTCACCCAAGCCATGAAGTACATCACTCTGCGGGCATGTATAATCGCTGGGTCAGGAACAAACATCAAAATCCTGCTTTTTTTTTTTTCATTCCCGCATTTGACGCTTCTGTGTTCAAGCCACACTTATCTCTGGAAAACAGAGATCCATTGAATAACCCCTTCTTTATGTTGTTTATTCAGAGCACATGGCTGATGTATTTGCCCTGCAGCTCAAACAGGGTCAGAGGAGTAGCGTATCCTCTATGGCATTCAGTTCTATTCACTTTCATGCACACTTAGACATTGTCTTCCTTTAGTGCTCAAGTGCTGAGTGAGGTTACAGCCTGCAATGCAAATAAATTATCTATTGTCCACTAAGTGTTCTGTCAGCCTCTTTTTTTCTAATTAATAAGTCATTTAAAGAAGGGCATTTGAATTGCATAGGCAAATGACATATCCTGAGCTTTCTTTAAGGTTCTTTCACACACTCATAGCACTCAGAAAACAAAGACAGGGAAAATCATCTTGAAAGCAAAGAAAAACATCATTTTAAGTATTCTTTTTATATTTATTTGATACGTCTCTTTTACAGAATTTTAACAGCTGAATTCATGAGGCTAATTTATAACTAATTTATAGAACTATGTCTGCTGTCATTGCATTTCATTTGTAGTTTTTAGCCACAATGGGCTACACAGGCTTACACTCCTCTTTGAAATACGTGTTCCAAAGGATTCTTCAAAGGGCTGAGGTTCTATCAAGAACCATTTGGTTCTGAAGAACTGTTTTTTGAAGAAAGGGTTTGCCAATAGTCCATTGTAAGACCATGTGTTCTTAATGGAACCCATTGTCAAATACAAATACAAATAACCCTTTTTAGAAGAAAGAGTTTGTCAAAAGTTCCTTGTAATATAATATAAAAGGGTTCTTGGTAGCATGCTAAGAAGGTGGAAAGGTTCTGCATAGAATCCCCACAGAACATTCCATTATGCCATGGAGGGGTTCTCTGAACCTCTCATAGGCGAATCTATGTGGAGTTCTACGTAAAAGCCTACGAAAACTTTATAAAGGGTTCTATCTGGAATCAAAAAGGATTCGCCTTTGGGGGCAAGCAAAGGAACTCTTTATGGTTCTAGTTAGCACCTTTACTTATAAGAGTGACAAGCTCTTTCTTCTAAAAAGGGCCACACACTCCTGAGATAGTGCTTCAACATGCTCTGCATCCAAGAAGAGCGTAATGCCACATATTTTAGCTTCCATAGAGCAGCAGTCAGATTGACTGACAGAGATACCCATTACTCAGCCACTAACTCGGCCCGTTGTGCCAGCAAAAGCACATATATCACGTATCATTACCTGCTGTACGTTGCTGCCCGTCTGTCCCACCACGTCACTGTGCAAGACGCATGGCACTTGATCAAAGTATGTTCTGATGTATTCACAGGGCTGGGACTTGAAGTTGTTTTAAAGTACAACACTGGAAGCAATGTGGAACAGAGCAGCAGAGGAGCTGGAACAGACTGAGACAGCAAGAACGTGAGGTCATGGCTCCCCCTATAGGGCAAGAGGTGCAGAGCAAACTGCGCAGGCAGGAGGAGAGAGCCTCTGTTCTTTCATTCTACTACCCTCTCACAGGAATGTCTGGTGAGCCCAGACAGCCATTGGCACTTAATACACTCAAGGCTTAACAAGCAGGAAATACATACAATTAAGTAAAGAGAGCTTGTATTTCCCCGACATTTCAAGCATAGAGAGGAAGGATGCTCTCAATGGGAGTAAATGAGGAGAGACTCATTCTCGGGAAGCAAGGGTTCGTTTGATCCAACGTCAGTAGGAATCTGGCTGCTGAGGGAAAGTTCCAAAGCTGTAGAGCATGTGGGAAGGAGATCAGAGTGTTTTTATCCTGCTCCGGGCCTCAGATGTCAGCCTCACCAGGAGTAATGATCTCAAACCCCCACCTGCCCCAACTGACTTAGATTAGTAACTGTGTACATCAAATTCATAAATGCTGACTACAGCTGCCAGACATTTAGGGAAAGAGCCAGCCACGCTAGAAAAAGAGAGAACGGAGTAGAGTGCTGCATGGGATATTAATGATGTGGTCATTTCTGGACATTTAGGGCGGGTTCACACCAGGTGAATTTTGATCATTTCAGTCATAGAACCCGACCACTCTTTGTGTTCGTTCACTGGTTAAAAACATTTTCTCTTCCTGTTTTGGTGACTGGTGAACTGCAGTGCATTTGCTACCACAAAGAACTCACAATAGAGTGAGAAATGCCTGCATTATTAATTTAATACTCCTCGTCTTACGAGATGTTGAGTTTTGCCTCTGTGAACTAACACTGGGCAGGTTGGAAAAATGAAAAAATGTATGATCCTCACATTAATTTCTTTAAGGAACCACGCCTTTAAGCTTAGCTTTGCTTCACATTCCTCAAAATACACAGCTTGAGCAAAGTTTCAAGGTGATATTCAGGTAAAATTCAGATTAAAATTCAGATTATAAATGTTGCAAAACAAGTAGAAGAATTTTTTGTATAGCTTTGACACAGGCCTCAACCAGGTTTTTGTAAAGATGGTTGGAATTTGAACCATATGTCGGATATCCAAGCTTTGTGCTTTTATTACTCCTGAATGGAGCCTTAGTCAGGTACCCCTGGTTCCTCCTTTCCAACAAAGTAGGGTCAGGAGGTCAGGCAGGTTGCCATTAAGCCTTCCTTTATCCTTTTACCCTACACCCCACCATTCACAATGCAAGAGTAGGGGATCCAGGCTTTGTGCTTGCTTCATCACCTCCATGCCTTTAAGACTCCGGAGACTTTATCATGTCTCAAGTAACAGCCCAAGGGAGAGGCATTTTGAGCCCTAGTCAGCTGTGCTGTGCCTCTGCAGAATCATAAAAAGACTCTGAGGAGAGCTGAGGGGGTCTGTGTTTGCCACCAGCACCTGATTGAGGCAGCTTGGCAGGCATCAGATTTTGCCAACATCTAGTTATGATGACTCAGCAGGGAAACTCTCAATGAGCATCATCCTGACTACAAAATTAGGTCAGAATCCTGCTCTAAACTGGCAAAATCCATATTTGTAGGAGTGCCAGTGTTCTCTTGCTTGCGAAAGATCTAATTTCTTGGCAGTAGGACGAGTGAGGACAGTCAAAAATTAATGAATAAAGCAGAGAAAGACTCCAAACCCAGAGCATTAAAAGTTATTAAGAGAACTTGAGAAGACACTGATGGGGATATGAATCTGAATACAAGAAGAACAACCCCTGCCATTTAAGCCGTGATGAGCATCAAATATCCGCAGCAGCTGAAAATTTGGTTACACGGGGGAAGCCTCTCAGAGTGCTTGATGGAGACTTGCTGAGTGCCTGACACATCGGCATTGACATTAAGGGATGTAAATGAGAAATTGTGCAATTTCTGCGAAGTATGTACAGCAAATGTGTGAAAAAAAAACAGTAATGTGAACAGAAACACAGAAGAAGAAATCTTAGCTGATTGAGATCAGCCACTCGCTAGTTATTTCACCAAAACTAGAAAGGAAAAGATTTCAAGGGTGTTACATCAATACATGAGAGAGATAGAGAGGAGAGTTTTCTATGAGGGGAGCAGAATTTACTGCTCTTATGCTTCATCAGTGTGCTGCAGTGGTGGCTGTAAATCTGCAGATTGATCAAACTGCAGAGCCAAAGGGATCCGAAGCCTTATCTCAGAGTAAGGGCTCAGCAAAGTCGAAGACGCGCTGTTGGTGTGAGTAATGGCGGTGGCTATCTGGCTTCTACCTGGATCCCTCCGCTTGCAAATACAAATACACGCAGTGCACACATACCAGCATAATCTCTATCGTCCAAACATATATGCACACCCTCATATATACCTAAGGAGAAAGATGGAATGTGAGACTGATAAGACTGAGAGAGATGGTTTGCGCTTCTTCCACGCAGAGTTCTTCCCTGCAGCACAACACTGCCTCATTACAACCTCTGCAGGTAAACAATGACCTCATCCTGGTCAAATCCATACCTTCTTGTCAGCCCACCATCCACGTCTGCCAAAAAGACACTAAACCATCCACTCAACCATGTGTGCAGTGGAGGAGGGGGATTACCTTTATTGGACATCTAGAGCCTGAAGGCTGAAGAGACAGGCAAGACCCGGTGTGCCTGCTAGACTCAGGGAGGGCATCTCTCTTGTTAATAGCAGCCTTTGCCTTCAATAACACACAAGGTATGATCCCACCTGGCGGATGCTGGGGGAGGGATTGCTCAGAGAAAAGAAAGATGCAGCCTGCCAACCCCACGGCTATGTTGTGGCTGCTCCTTTCTCCTCATTGCAAACCTGAAGGTGTTGCATTTGAAGTGCTGGCCCGCTTAGCTGGCAAAGACCCCAAAAATAGCTCAAAAGGATGGCTGTGGAAGTTAGAAACTGTTGATTTCTATTTTTAGAGTTAGGGGGATGTGTGTTTGTGTATGTGTGTTTTGTGGATAGGGCGTGAACATGCAAAGAAACAGAGTGTGACCAGTAAGTAATTTACATACCTCCCTGTCAAGCTGTCTGCAGGCTCTTATAATCTGACAACTTTGTATAAAGTCTGACTTTAGTAGATGTGGTAATTGATTCAGTTTTTTCACCCCCCCTGCCACCACCACTATCACACCAGCTGACGCTTTTTGAAATGAAAAAAAAAAAAAAAAATCCCTGCCTGATATTGTTTCCTTGAACACAAGAGGCTCAGATGCTCCTAATCTTTGTGATATATGGTCGTCGTCAGAGTTTTCAATTAATGCTAGACTAATCCAGTAATCGTTTTGCTGGATCTTAATTAATTTTGTACTGTAATTTTGTTTCTCTTATCATGCAGTAGGGATCTCTCCAAAGGAAAAAAAAATGGCCTCCCAGTGGAAAAGTGGAATTCCTGCAGTCTACCTTCTGTTTTACTACTTCATACATCCTTAAACACCATATTCTATTCCAGCGTCTTGTGGGCACGGAAAAAATATTCAAAGCTCAAATAATTATATTAATTATTATGGCTGACTGGGTTTTATAAGACAGACACTGATAGCTTTGTACTGAAGCAGCTGGTTACAAATGTTGCATATCATTATCTAATATATTATATTGTAACAATTTCTATTCATTTCTTTCAGAATTATTCAAAGACGATAATTTCAGGGAAACCTGGGAAAAAAACATTTCTAAAATAATTAAATTAAAATAACATGCAAATGTACAAATAGCCTGACATGCTGATTAAAACATTAATTGAAACAGTGGCAGACTCAGTTTTGTACACTAGAAGGGCACTCCAGAGGGCACTTCATCATGTTTTGCCCACTTTAAAGGTGCCCTAGGTGGCACATTACATTTCCTCCACTGGAAGGGCACATAGCAGGCATTTTACCATGTTCTGTCCACTGGAAGGACACCTTAGAGGGTATTTTCTCACATTTTCTCCACTGGAAAGGTACCCTACAGGCAATTTCCACTTTTTGTCTACTGGAGGGGCATCCTAGAGGCATTAAGCAAATTTTGGCCACTGAAAGGGCACCCTGGAGGACACTTTGTTATATCTTGTGAGCTGGAAGGGCACTTCATCACATTTTGTCCACTAGAGGGACACCATAAAGGCTATTTTGTCACATTTTCTCCACTTGACAGGTACTCTCGAGGACACTTTCCGACATTTTGTCCAGTGAAAGTACAGTCTTGAGGGCACATTATCATGTTTTGTGCACTGGAGCGTCACCTAGCAGGCCTGTTATCATGTTTTATTAACTGGTAGAGGGCGTGTTTTTTTTTTAACCCTCCAAGTCCAGTAGTGCATTGAGTATTTATAATATCAACCTACCATGTGAAAGACTGCTATTTCTTTTAAACAAACATCTGAAGAATTGTACAGGAATACACATTTAAACTTCAACTAATTCACTGACAATGCTGCCACCGGTAAATATTAAGGAGTATTTATTACTTTCTGACCATGAACAGTAGACTATCTCATGGACACCCACAGAGGTCCTCGTTTGCAACGTCTCCTCCAAATCAACATGGTCCTAAGGGGCAGACACTTGCCTTTCTTGTGGTTGAGTGGTGACTATAACTCTTTCCAGATGCTTCACTGTAAGAAACGGAGAGGCGGTTGTGTAGGGTGAGAGAAAGTGAGCAAGGAGGCAGAAACCAAGAGGGAGAGGATGAGCTCACTTTTCATTTGTGTTGGCTATAAATAAAGAACACATGCAGGACTATCCATTTGATTCCCCTTCTATATCCACATAGCCATAAATCAGGAGAAGCCAGCGTCTGCACAGATACATGTACATCCTTAGCAGACGTGGTAAATGGAGGGAGAGAGGGTGACTGGAAATCAAGAGGAGAAAGCCCAGGCCTCGATTGTCTGACGGATAAGATATTGCACCATCCATGCTGTTCTTCCATTCCATCTCTCTAAAAGGTGACCTGCTGGGAGCCTGTAGACTCCCACACTTCATATTTCTTCCCAGATATTTTCTGCTTACTTTTGAGCACATTTCCTGGACAAAGACAGAGGAGACTTGTCACAGTTGGACTTCTGCTTGGTTTAAATGTCGGGCGTGTGATGGTCATTTAGATAAATGTGCATATCATCCTCAAACAGAGGCAACTCGCTCGCAAATTGTAACTTTCTCAAGACCCTCCACCCTGTGGCTAGGATGCACATCTACTCGTCTCAGAGCAAAGTCAGGTCGAGGTCTCCGAAAGACGTGCGGGCCATCTGCTAGAAAGAGCAACCAGTCATAATGAAGCGTGACGAAGTCCAGGAAACAACGAGAAAGGGGGGAAAAAAAGACTTAAGCCTGGATTGGGTGAAGATCTGTAGGCGGATTTTCACTTTGTGTTTGTTGGGGTTGACACGTTCTCTCTGATCTTTGGTGAGCAAGAACGCAACGTCTGATAAACGGAACATACATCACTGCTGCTTTCCCTTCTTTTGCGTCTCTCCCTCCCTCTGTTTCTTATGATATTCTCCTTTTCAAAGGAATATGTCAGTGAACCATTTGTCAAATTAGACACTGTGTTGCCAATAGGCATTTGTTGGCAGGACATGTGAGGGTGAAAAGAAGGGAAAGAACACAGAGAAAATAAACAGAGGACAAGTAAAGGGTAAATATTATGACTGATGGTTTTCTGGGGTGTGTGCCTGCGTCAGTTGGCACCCCATATTACTGTTAGGGTTTCAGGTATCTTAGGACCTGTTATTTTGTCCACCACACTGTGTATCCCTCCTATTTTAGTTTCTGACTGTGTCTTCTAGGGTTTGCATTTGTGTGAAAATGTGTGTGTTTGGTCGGTTGGCCCTTTTACATTTTACATTCTTCTTCAAGAAAAGAAGACACACCTAGCAGTTAATTAGAATTTCTGAGACAGAAAGAGAAATGAGTAAGCATGAGAAAAAGACAGATTGAGGCAGTCAAAAAAAGGAAAAAAAAAATTCTTTCAGGCTGTGGCTCAATAATGAACACAGTTTCGCTGGTCCGTACAGTTCAAGAATTATTGTTCAAAACAACCACTGCATTCTGCGAGGACAATGGAGGTGTGCAGGGAAGACTATCGCTCATTCAGAGATTGGAATTAGAAAGAAACTTGTACTAAGACATGCAAGCACGCTATGTTGTTTTCATTGTTCTGCTGTGGGAAAGACTCTATTTCTCTACCTCTCAAACTCTATTGGTGTTCCTCTGACGACTCCTATAAGCAGGAGCTCTGTAAATGTCACAAAGTAGAATTGCACACTTACTGGTGCTTTGTTGCAGGTGACAATGTATTTTTAGTCATTACATAGTACACAGTGTTAGCAGGATGACTCATATTCGGTGAAGAAAAAGGAATCAGGCATTTTTCTGGAAGTGCAGCTATTGGGAAAAGTTTCATAGTGCTTGAACAAAGGTAAAGTTTAGCGAATGAATGAAGGAGTTACAATTCAAAGATACAGATGTTTTTTCTCTGTGGGTTGAAAAGAAGCCTTATGCTGAGGACAATATGGCTGCATTTGCATCCACAAAATGTTTTTTTCAAAATGGAATGGGAACCATATGAAGTTTTATGGAAGATGCTATACTGCTGCATGTGAAAAAAAAAAAAAAAAAAATGGTGGACTAGTAATGTATAAATAAAATTTAAAAAATTGTGTATAAAGGACCAGTGTGTGGCAGGGTGAGTTTTAAATATACATATACATACATATACAAATATGCATATTTCTTCATTCAGTTTGACATTTCAAAATATTAAGTTTGTCTGTACTTATGACAACATAATCAGTGATTTGGCTCATTAGCAAACTTTGAATGTTTACTGGTTATTTAAAAAAAAAATCACAATTATTGACTTTTATTTCATATTTAGAAATGGTCAAAGGGCCAGACTGAGGTTGTTAAAGGGCCAAATTTAACCCCCAGCTACTAACTGAATAAGCCTGACTTATAGTATCCATGAAACTTGAAAATGAGGCTCATCTGTACCCTCTGCAGATGTAGCAAAAACACAATTCTTATTAGATCACCCTAAATTTCATCCACCTTTGATAAATGTCAATATGGTACAGAGAATTATGTGCAAATGTCTGCAGTTGAAATCTAGTATCTCAGTATTGAAACTGGACAGTACTGTATGTTTGTTTAAATTGTCGTCTCAATAATGTAGAGAGAAATTGAGTTTTATTTTGTTTTCTATTGTCATTTGCAAAGGGAAACGTAATATTTAGTTAGTGACACAAATTAATTCTTGATGCTGCAAAAAGACTGAATTGGCTACTGCAAAAGTTAACTAGCTGTTTGGAGAAAGCCTGAGAGATGATTAAAAACAACAATGAACATTTCATTTGTTTCTCTGCTATTCAGTGCACAATTTATTGTTGGATTTTGCACATACGCTACTTGAAAGTACATGGACATATAATGTTAGCATTGATGTTTTACTTTGGTTTTGTGTATGCATTCCCAAGAGAAGCCTTGTTTTTTGAAGTTTGATAAATTGTAGTGTTTTGTAATCTCATGTGGGATGGACCAAATGTTTGGTCTGACATGGAAATGAAATAAAATGTTTTCAAATTCATGTGGAATGAAAAAAGAAGAGACAAGGGCAGGACAAGGGAAGTTTTGTTCGAAACAATGCAATTTAACTGTCACACAACAATAGGCTGCAACAGACGGTATGACATGAATCATGTGAGTTCATGTTATAGTCAGAATTTGCAGTGCGAGTATTTGCACGCTTCAAGTGTTTAACTATTTTTCAATAAATGTTGGATTAGTGGATGAGCTCAAGTGTGAAAAAGAAAGAAAAAACTGTCATACAAATCCTCTTTGAAACAAAAGCCACAAAGAAAAGATTCCACAGGCCACACAAAATCCAAATTAGCTCTGTCATGGTTATCTTTGAGTCGTTAGATGTCAGTGTGAGCTTATTGGAATATGTCAGAGAAGGTTTGGAAGGTGAGTGACAGACTCAGTGTTGTCACAGCTTGAGCTGCCACAGAGTAGCCTGAGGTGATGTTAGTGTCACTGTGCAGGCCAAGGCACTGATGCATTGTTGCCCCAAGCCGATGCTCTTTCACCTAGCGACAGCAAATCACAATGGTGACCCAAATGTTTACCTTCCTCTTTATGTCTGACACACCCTTTTCAGACACAAAAACAAAGGAAAAACTCTGCAGGAGTTCACGAAAAAAGTGGTACAATACATTTCCAGGGGTGGAAGTAACTAATTACAACTACTCAAATTACTGTAATTAACAGGGATGACATTTTGAGGGGTAGGCGCTCAATGCAATGCAAGGGCACTCCTTTCATATTTATTAACAAGATACACCACACTGAACATCTTTTACTTACAATTTTGGTTTAAATTTAAATTCCCATAGACTCGTGCAGATATTTAATACTTTGCAGGAAGCTGGATTTTAACTGTGGCTGTGACAGAAGTGAGGGGCAGGGGCTTGTGCAGTTTGTCAAAATTAAAAACCAAATGCAACACGCTTTTAATTGAGAAGTAGTGTAATCTGCAAAATTTAAAAGCTAAAATATACAATTTAAAAAGCAAAGGGGAAACAATGTCTTGCAAAAAAAAGAGTACTTGAGCAGTCCGAGGCCAAAATGAGCACCACGTGGGGTCTATCTAATTAAGTCATTTTGGGGGTGCTTGTACTTTTATGATTTTTTTTTTTCATGTCTGCAATACAGAGCAGGAGTTAGAAGTAATTTAGACTGAAGGTTTGCAGAAACAGAAACCCCTTTCAAACGTCTGCTGTCAGATGTGTTTAACTAACTATGACGGGCACATGCATTCACACGCACGCTTTAATTGTGGTTCATCACTGTTCCTCCAATGGCGAGTTTATAAAATAATCAACTATAACTGAGTTCATGATCAAATGTTAGACCGGCTTCATGACTAGTTTCATCATGCTGAGAATGTTACGCAGTTGTCTTTTTCACTATCTCTCTCTCTGCTGTGACTGCGAATCCGCATCACACTTTTCTCTCACTGCAAAAGCTGTGCTTCGTCTGAGCGGGGTCAAATGTTTTAGTAATAATTAGAACTTGAAGCAGTTAAAAAAATGGAATATGCAAACTGTGAATATTATATTTCCTGACGTGGAGGAAAAATGTAATTCCAGCACACCTGCCAGAATAGTTTTAGTTTTTTCAAGAATGTTTGGTATTTTTATTTCAGTATTTTTAACACCAGTAGTTTTACTTGTGAATTAGTAATGCTTCAGTAATTTAACAGTAATTTTACTGGAGTATAGATTTTCAGTGTTCTTTCCACCACTGTTCATTTCTAATGTGTGCGTCCTGCTACAGACTCTGATGAGTTTCAGTAGCAGTTCAGAATAGTACTGACCCCCTTTAGCAGAGCGGGGAGACAAAAATAGATGACATTTGTTTAATATTGGGATAATACATAACAGGTTTCACATTTTTTTCATTTGTCTGCGTCAAAGGTATTTCTGTGATTTCCTGAGAGAAAAATTCATTGAAATCCATCTCCTCCAGCCAGATGGCTCTGTGGCTACCTCCCTGTTCTCTCACTCCCAGCACCTCCCTTCATCTGCCCACTCGCCTTCTCTGCTCTCTTTCAAATGTCACTTTGTTTGATACACAGGGGTGAGGGCCAGGGAGGAGCGCAGACAGAGATTTGGCCTAGTGAGACGTTTGCTTTATCATAGATTTTTTTTTTTTTTTTTTTATATCCAAAACCTCTCCTCGGATGAAAATGTGCCAGACTCCCCTGGATCGGTTCTTTTCTGGAGGCATTTTGCCAGTTCATTCCAAATAAGTAGTTCATCGAGGCCTGCAGCCAGTGGGACATACTGTATGAGAGCATTTGCACATATCTTTTACAGAGAGAAGCTATGAAGCAGTCACAGAGTATGGGTAATACTAATTTTGTAATAAAAACTGAGATGCTAGGCGTAGTATTTGGCCAAAGTGTGCTTCATTTCAGTCCTGACTGCTAGCACAGATGAGGTGAACAGTGGTTTGTCGCTGTGTGTTGTTTGTAATTGAATCCTTCCACATCTCTCTGGAAAGCCATTAATCATTCACCTAATTGAGTCACGGACCAGTAATTAGCGGTGATTGGGAGCACGATGGTTGGAGTGATTCCCTTTGATTCGACACCCTTTAACTGCGGCACGGCAGCCGTCGGGAACACATCCACAGCGCCCCCTGTTGAGGCTGACAGCTCCCCTGGCACGTTAATTCCCCATAGTGATCAAAGCCAAGAACCTGTGCCTTTGACACATCCGATCTCATTTGTTCTTCAGAGGCAGAACTCCCACACATCTGCCTCTGTGATCCGCACATGACCACATGAGGGTCAGTGGACAAAAATACCTACAAAGACCATGCTTAAAAAAAAAAAAACAAAACAAAGAATCACACAAGCCTTTTGATTAAAGCTCAATTAAAAGGCATTAGCTAGTGTAAGTAAAGAAAAGAGGATATTCTGGCAAAAGGAAACACTTGCCTATGTTCTAATTAAAATGATAACATTTAATAAGATTAGGTTCCTCACTCGGCCAAGCTCAGTGGCCACACTATTAACTTTAGACTTCTTCCTATGCAGTTAATCAGAGTGTACAGAAAGGAACCCTCAGCATACAGTATGAAGATGTAATTAAATTTACTTGATGTTCTTAGTTATCTGTTGTGATAACCATCATATAAGATGGAAAGGTAACGTCAGGACAGGTTGTCCAGCAAAGCTAAGGTATGTCACAGCCTAATACTGTTCACTTACAACACTTAGGGTTTCTAAAGCATCACAAACACAGCAAAATAAAGAGAAAATAAGGAAACACAGATGGAGGGCATAGTATGCCTTGTAACTGTTCCATTCACTCTCTACCTGTTACCCTGTTACAAAGCTTGTGCTTCTTTTATGCCAAGATTCAAAATTATCTCTCTAGATTATCACTCTGATTTTATCTACATCTTTTTTTCATTTGTAAAGTTTTTAGGAAGTACACGTGATCATTATTTAGTTGTAGATGACATGAGGCTTGAACTGTGCTGCAGGAGATAAGAATATTGATTAGAGTGTCTCATAGGCAGCTGTATACATTAGAGTATCTCTTCTTACCCTTATGTAAGATGGTCCTCATGGTTAAATGAAAAAAATATGTTTGTCAGTGCTCTTCAGAGTGATCTTTCTGACCACTCATATGAGTGTTTTCTAAAGGAGCCTTAACATGATGAGATGTTTGTCCCAGATTCATTGTGAGGTATTGCGCAGAGAAGCAAAGCACAGTGCTACAACCACTACATCCTGTCTGCCTGGTAAACTGCTGAGCTACCTTTAGCTCTGGATTTAGCTGAGTTCATGAACAATATGAGTTCATAACAATATGTCCTTGATTTGCGAAACTCTTGCAAGATTTGTGTATATTCTTCCATCATTGTGACGTTGCTCAAACGTTCACTCTCGCAAGAGCTTCCGCAGGTCTGGGGTTCCCTTCAAGACTCAACCATCAGTCTGCCTGCATCGTCACATACAGCTGTTATCTCATTGTTAACCAGGTCAAAGTTCAAATTATTTGGACTTTAAGCGCAGCAGTCAGTGGCAGATCAGAGCAGTGTGCCACGCCGAGGCTAGCGGTGCTGCTTAATAATCACAACTGCTCCCTCTATGGGAAAACAACAAAACAGTTTTGACAGACATCGCTGTCATGGTTAAAATTAGGGAAAGACTGCCTTCATTGTTGAAAGGAACCAACATAGGATGTTGAACCATGGGCTCAGTGCTGCTTTACAGCAACAAATGAAGTTCACATAGTCCATGTGGGATTAGTATGTGTCACAAAATCATCTCAACTCAAGGTTCCCTCAGGCTCTCAGGCTCTTTTCCCCCCTCTCCTCTCCAGTAGCTCCCTGTGGTTCTGGCAAAAAAAATAAATAGAAATGACAGTTCTCTTTTTATCATTTTAACTTTAATTTATCATTGTTGTAAGCCTAGAGTGATTCTTACATTCTCCAATGATAATATTGTGCAGCCTAAATGTTTTAATATTTCAAAACGTGCATCATAGCTCATGTCTGTTTGATGCCTCTTCCACCGTTTTGACAATGGCTAGTATTCAGTTGTAAGGGAAAAGTCTCCAAGGATAATAGAGAATTTAATAGTTGTGGCTCCAGACTGATTTCTTTTTTTGCCAAAAATGTCTCTTTTGATAGTGCGCTACAGGTTGGCAACCTTGCCTCAGCAACTGCAGACAGCTTTCACTGAAAAACAGACCAAAAGTGGTCACAACATTGGCTGGAAAGAAAAAAAAAGAAGCCATTCAACTTCAGCAGTCAAGTAAAACATAGACTTGAACATAAAAACTAAACACATAATATATAAAGACATAGTAAAACCTCTCACATGTGCTCATATGAAGCAGTGTGTTATAACTTGTGGTAGATGGACTCAAATGCATGACACAGATAGGACACAACTCAGGGGTGGTGAATATTAGCAGATGTTTATTGCAGGAATGGAGGTGGCAGGAATCTACAGGCTGAAGCAGAGGGCAGAGGGTGGTGAATGGTTGGATTTCTGGAGCTGGAGATGGCAGAGGGACAGCAGGCTGGGCACAGGCAGGCAGGACTGCAGGCAGAGGAGCGTGGTCCTGAAGCACGGGGGTGGGGGGGGGGGCACAATTAACTCAGGGGCAACACAAGGAAAATAAATCACAGAAGCATGAAGACTGAGTTCTTGTGAATAGCAAACCGAATGAACCAGCAGTGGAAGTGTGGAAACCAGGGTTGATAAAGTGTAGGACTGACGAGGTGCAGGTGAGCTGACCGCGAGCAGTGATGAGATGATTGCTGCCAGGCGAGGACGGATCACAGCCGGGAGGAGCCAGGAGACTGGAGAGGGAACACCACGCCCACAGGACAAACACAGACAGGAGAAACAGGAGACACAGGGGGAAGAGGGAAAACAGGAAGCACTGCCATGGCCATGACACATCACTGACAGCAGAACGTGAAAATATCATCAAGTCAATCATCTATAGTTAGAACATAATCACCATCATCATTCATCAATATTATATGGAAAACACACCATCAGCTGATTCATCCCTGAGCATGGTTTGATGGTAGGATAGATTTAGAATAGATAGAATTTTTCACCCTGTTAGACCTGGACTTGGATCTTTGTCCAGTGGGGAGAAGTTCAAAGTCTCCATACAGAGGATGACAGATACAGTGGACATCCAGAGATAGAGAGGAGGTCATTCATATCTGCCATTAACCTAAGTCATTTTCATTCACTTCTCAGGACTGTAAGAGGCAGCTGAAAGCTATGGAAGAGCCAGTAAGTAGAGCTTGAGCTGATAATATTTTTCTCACACAACCCAAAACTGTCTTACGTTCAGCAGAGAACAGTCAGTCTTCACGAGAGGTCACTTGTCAGGAAAAAAAACATAAACATGGCTTGTTTAAGCATTTCAAAGGGATGACGAATGCTGCCTTGTTCGTTGGTGAGGACAGTCTCCAGAATACATCCAGCCTGCTGATAATAATAAGATAAGCTTGCACAGAAAAATTGTGTATATAGAAGTTTCCATCTGAATGCAGATATGCAACACTGCATATAGTAAATATGAGCGATGTTGGAAGCAGCAGTGCAGTGTTGGCAAACAAACATTCACCAGAAGATAAGTGGTAAACACACACACACACACACACACACACACACTCACAGACACACAGACGCAGAGGGTAATCTGGGAGTTGACCTGGTGAGCACTGCTCGGCTAGATAAAGGAGATTATCCGCATTGTGGTGAGCTGGGACCTAGGTTCAGCGTGTGTGTGTGTGTGTACTTGTTTTCTGTGTGAACGTACACATGCACTTACTGTGTGTTTACTGCTGATGTGTGTGTGTGCTCCATATGTGTTGGTGTTTGCGCAGATTTTCGTGTATCGAGTTGTGTTACGTCATTCGGAGCAAGAGATGAAGGATTATCTGGATTTTCCAAGTGGGATTTTCAGCAGGGTAGCAGAGAAATACTACTAAGTCGCCTTCACCCCCTGACCTCCAGGGCCAAAGGCGGCCTCCCAGGATCTTGACGCCTGGCTTACTGGCCCCACCTGAGGTTTTTATGGACGGACCGACCCCACCTAGATATCATGACACTGAGGTCAAAGGGTTGAGTGAGTTAGCATCTTGTGACAGCTGTTGTAGCCTCACAATAAACTAATCATGCTTATTACTTAGAGAATCTGAGAAGTCATGATTCATTCAGCATTTCATTTAAAGGACCAGTACATATGATTTAGTGGCACACTCCCCTTCCACACATAGAGGACAAACTACGATGGCCACAAACAGTCCTATCTCGAGCTAGTGTCTCGAGCTGATACTGGATTTTTGGTGCGGATGCCAATACTGCTATTAGGGAGTAAAGAAATTCTTCTATCAATATATTGGCACATATTCTGTACACAGAATATAATGAACAGAATATCAAATATATAAATTAACACATTTTTTGTAAAGATCTGTCAAAAGTGGTTAAAATTTGTGACAAAGACACATGACGGAAACAGGACAGCAAATATTATCCAGAAAGATATCAAGGAACCAAAACAGCACACTTTCAGTGGTATTTTTAATAATTACAAATAGCTATGAATTAAAAAGAAAAAAAAAACACAACTAGAGCAAAAAAGAAAAAACACGTTCTCCATGACATCGTTTTGATAAGCTGATGCAATGTCACAACATTTATTTCTGTCCAGAGTTGCATTAATTTTTCACCAAGATCTTGTATTGATGATGGGAGAGTCAGACTGTGTCTGTGTAAAGTCTTTTCCAGCACATCCCAAAGATTTTCAGTGAGGTCTCAATGAGCACTAGGCATGATGGGTGCATCACTTCATCCGCCTAGGGTAATTCTGGACTCATCAGTCCACAGGACCATTGCTCCAGAGTCCAATCTTTATGCTTCCTAGCAAACTGATTTCCTGATTAGCCTCACTGATAAGTGGTTTTCTTAAGGCCGCACAGCCGTTTAGTCCCAATCCCTTGAGTTCTCTTCATAATGTGTGTGTGGAAATGCTCTTACTTTCACTATCAAACACAGCCGTGAGTTCTACTGTTGATTTTTCACAATTTGATTTCACCAAATGTTTATGTGATTTCCGATTGCAATCATTGGAGATTTTTTCCCAACCGAATTTTAGAGAGGATGATAGAGATAATGGCTAACCACTATACAGCAGTGTATATTAAACCAGAAAGCAGGTCAAATATACATAAAATGTTGCCGATAAAGCTAACAACTAAAAACAATCGGCCATATTCTGCCAATAAATCCCCCTAAATCTTACACACTGGAGCTTTAGCTATTCTTACTTTATAAGCAGCACAGATGTTGTGAAGAACAATTAAATTAATCATCTTGGGTACAGTGTTTATTCATTTTTCCAAACATAGTTATGGTTTCTTTCATGCACACTAACTTATTTTGTATAGTTCATGGTTGTAAATGCAGGTCACATGACACCCTTGTTCCTAGAAAGATTGTTGCCACTGACATCCTTTATAAAAGAAATAAAATCTATGAACAAAACAGTGCTGTTACTCGGGTGTGCAAAGTAACATACACAAAAACAAGATACACATACACAAGAACAAAAACTGTAAATCATCAATTAAGCACATCAATTAAAACATCCTAGCTGCCAGCTAGCTCCCTGGAAACCAGGAGTTGGCATAGCAACCAATTAGGCAAAGCTAGCAATTCATTATGTTAACAGCATGGCTAGAACACATCTGCAACTAATAGGATTAGCTGGCTCAGTCTACCTGTTGTTTTGTGTAACATGTCATACTGTATGAATACAAATGTTATTTTATGATCATGATTTACACTCAGCAGGTTTGTTTTGCTCCCAATTTTCATAAGTTGAACTAAAAATGTAAGACTTCTTCTATGCACACAAACCTCACATTTTGTTCACAAATTTGTTAAATCCGTGTTAGTTTGCCAAGATAACAGGTGTGGCCTGACAGGTATGACATACAGAGGTACTGATTGAACAGCATGATTATTGCACAGGTGTGTCTTGAACTGGTGACAATAAAATGCCACTCTAATGTGCAGTTTTATCTTTATGAAAGACATTTATTGGGCATTGAAGTATGGCTATTTCACATGGGGCTACAGCGGCTGGACTCCCAACTCCCCAAAAATACACAAGTCACTTGGCATAACCCACGTAACATTACGCACTTGGTCTATGTTTTAAAACCATCACAGTTTTATTAGGTTTAGGCACAAAAACTACTCGGATAGGATTGGGAAAAGATTGTGGTTTGGGTCACTTTTACTCAATAACTTTACATTTACTTTACGTTTGAACCCTGTTAGGTGAAAGTCCTGCACTTGTTTGAGCCATCTATCCACCCCACCTCCTCCAAATGTTATATTTCTTCTGTCATGTTTACTACGACCATTAAGCGGTGCCACCTAACAATATACAGATAAATCAATCAGAATAAGCTGCTTACACTTTTGACCAACACAAACATTTTTCTAGTAAGGGTGGGCTGGCCAAGAAAACTTGATGCTAAGTTTTCATCACTCTGATTAATAAAATTATCATGTTTATAAAAAAATTAAACAATAATCCAGCCATGAAAAGTGCAAAACCAAAGATAAATTTGACCATGGTTGAAACTCTGAAATTTAAATCCCAGGTAATTTGAACAAGCAAACTTTCTTAAATTAAGCATCAGCTCTGTCAGCAGACCCTCTCGAGGTCTTCCAGATACAGATTCACCAATGTGAGGAAGGGCGAAACAACCACAGGCTGAAGCGTAACACATGGAGCGTAGACGAGGAACTGAAATGAGTCAAGGGCTTTATTAAGAAGACTCTCAGATTGATTTCCTGTCAGCGAGCATCCATGCTGGTGAGATCGATGCAGACAGGAAAGGGAGGTAGAGATGGAAGAAGCAGGAGAAACAGAGTGAGAGATCCTTCCATCCTTGGAGTTGCCTCTCATTGCCTACGGGCCCAGACAGGCTGATCGGCAAACGGAGCGGAGCTGTCCTCTTCTTAAGTAATTAAGACATTACTGGGAGGTCTCTCTATCCATATTTGATGAAGACCCAAGCCACAATTAAGATGAGCCCTTCTGTGGGGGCTGTGGAAGCCTGATTGATAGTTCCCACACAGCAAAGGCTGATGAGTGGTGGGTCAGTGAGCTGGCGGCTTCCTCTGCAGAATACCCTTTAACCCCTGCTTAGGTTGGTAAGTCCCCATCGGGAGCTGAATATGGATGGTCTACATCTGCTTGTTAATGAATTAAAAGAGCAATTTAGGTCTCCGTGGCTCCCAGAGGAGTTGATTTCATCTCCTTAACGATTGGCCCCAGTGAACCCGGCTCAGCATTGCTGCATTTTATCATAAGTTATACCATCAGGGAAGCTTATTAACAATGACTTGAAGTGAAAGGTGTTAGTAGGTGCGGAGAGGAAAATGCCTGAGGTTAGAATTAGCCTAATTGTTCATATGAAACTCCCAAAAGCAAATTGGCGTGTTGTCATTGGCCTCTGCCCCTTGAGTAGAGTTTTTTTTTCTTTCTTTTTTTTTAACGATTATTTGATACCAAAGAAATCCTTGAGTATGCACACATGCACTTGACTAAATGGTCAGAAATGGAGTTATATTATAGGCACACTGTTAAAAATAAGGGTTCCAAAATGGCTCTTCCTGACTGGCTGGTGACATTTTTTGAAGAAAGGGTTTTTCAAAGGATCTTTTTAAGAGATCTCACTAATATAATCCTTTATGGAAGAAAGTTCCTCAAGGATTTTTGCAAACATGGGTGTTAAAAAATCCTCAAATATGCAAATGCTCACACGTTTCAAATGGTATTTCTAAATGCAGGTGTATCTGGAATCCCTTTGATGAATTCATTTTACTTGTGTTCTTGTATTCATCTGTAGAATATATAATTTGAGTCTATAGAACAAGAAGAAGGTTAAAGGTGAAACCCTCATAAAAAGGTTATTTTTAGACAGTTGAGTTTTAGATGAAACCACTGGAATGTTTAGTGTTAAGTCAGTTCTGGTTCTTGAACTGGTTCTGTTCAAAATCCTTAGAACCTTGGTACAATCTGTTGAAGCAGCCCATGTTACCACCACCTTTGAGTGGAACCATTGTAATACCTAAAGCACACCGCAGAACAACCTTTAGAATATGACACACTTGCTTTGGTTCCCAAAGAAGATCTGCTATTTTTTTTATTCCAGTTGGGAACCAACTGTTTGAGTCCTGGACCATTTTTTTTTTCCTTTGGTGAAATTCTTAGAATGGTTCAAAATTAGGTGCTTGAACCGGAACGGGTCCACCGGTTCCATGTTGGTGGAAAAGGCCTGAGAGAGGGTTCTGGGTGGAGCCATTACAATATAGAAGGGTTCTCTGTGGAACCTCTCATAGGAGGTTTTAGGTGGAACTGGTGGTTCTAGGTATAACCCTTTTTGTTGTGTTTTAGGTAGAAGTCTATGAAAAGGTTTGACCATGAACCAAAAAGGGTTCTCATATGGTTCTAGTTAGCACCTTTATTTCTAAGTGTGGACATAGAAGAGTGATGTTCTGTGAATTAACTATATATCACTGAATATAATTCAGTCCAGATGTAAATGTATGCTGTGTCCATGTACACACATCATATATTATTACATATAATACAGCTTTTACTGTGTTTTAGTATATGCACGTTGCTGAGACTCAGTCCAGTGGTTTTAAATCTAAACTTCTCTGCTCAGTATTTCACTGATTAACGTCTGATCGACCGGCCATATTTCTAAGCAGAAAAGGAGGCTCAGAATGACATTGCAGGAACTTCAAAATTCATCTTTAATAGAGATGAAAACACAAAGCTTTGGAGCGGGTAATTAAAAACTTCACTGCACGTAGAGCTTCTCAGGCCTCACTTCATTTTATGATAATGATAATTGAAAGATGGGGGAGGAAGGACTAAATTACAGAGCTGGATTAACAAAATGCCCACGCCGGGTGCTAAATTCACTCTCGTTACACTTGTGCAACAGCGGTTCGCAGCACCGAGCCTCTGGTTATAGCACACTGACTCGATTACCACCCTCTTAATCAAATTCTTCCTCCTCAATTGCATTTGCAGCGGTTTAAAATGTGTTTCTCTTCTCGCACTATTAAAACTCTCCCCTTAGGTCAGGATCCGCTTCAGCTCTAGAACAAAGTACCTTTAGTTTTTGAGGCCAAAGGAAATTCCTAAATGTCCTCATGTTTATGAGCTCAGAAATGAGTCTTTTTCAATATGATACTAATTTATGATGATTTTAATTCACTTGCATTTGTGGTATGCAGCTCTCACTGTGACTCCACTGTGAGGCTTGAATGTGGATAACTAGTGCGAGCTTAGACATTAGAGGGGTGGGGTGGAGCCGGGAAAGGTCTCCAATTTAGCTCAGTTGAGAAATATTGTCTCTTATTCAAGAGCTACTATTAAGTTACACCGGAGTCAGGCATTATTATGTGAATTAAAATTTTCTTGCAGTCTGCTTATGTCTTTATACAGGGATATAGGCGATTTAATATATCCCATAGCAGCTATAGTGGAGGTCTTCTATTCTGAGAAAACCTGCTGTATTATTTGGCCACCTGTATAGCAGGATTAATTTCTCTGGAACTGATCAGATATGATACATATAATGTTTAGATAATATCACCTTTTTCCTAAGGATAATTGAGCTGAGCTGAGTAGAAGCAGAGAAGCTGGAGCTAGTCAAAATAGTTCTGAACCAGTAACCTCAATTTTGATACAAATCCATCCAAAACAGTATTTACTTTTACCTGAAATGTTACCGGAGGGTTGTACAGTCTTACAAAATGATTTTTCCAGGTGGCTTCTTTTTTTTTTTTCAAGCATAGTGGTTGTTGATGTACAATGTACATCTTTTGATTTGTTGTCATGAAATAAAGAGCCCAACTCTTGTGGGTTTATGAGGCACCAAAAACACACTTGCAGCGTTCAAACAATTCATTACATTTCCTTTCATTACAAAATCGTAATTTGTTTTATAACTTCTGCCTTCTGTCCAAAGCTTGGCAAATAAAGTCTGCTGCTGGAAAACATTCCCTTTCTAAAGCACAATTCAAGTTATTCATAACCACCCAGCCAAAAGAAATAAACATAAATGGAGGACATTTTAGTAAAGAAGTACATCTCTTATGTCCTCATAGGCAGAACAGCAAAAGAAGAAAATAAAATGCATTTCAAATACAAAATTACCAATTCTCAATTTACTTGATTGCTATGTTTATGGCATGAATGAATTGTAAATGATTAGATTTCTTATGTTATTTTTATGAATTATTTTTATGAATTTATTTGGAATAAAATTATAGCATCCATGTCGTCTTGTAGTCAAAAAAATGTATTAAAATCCCTCCAAACAGTGTTTTGAGATTTTTTTTGTTTTGTTTTGTTTTTTAGCTGAATTCAGTGCTGTTGCTGTTGCAAATTTTCTAATTCATTCATGCCTATTGAATATCTGCAAACCATCAGTAATAAAAGTGTCTTACTCCTGAGCTTTATATATTATTTATTATATTCACATTTATTATTTAAAAACAATATTATGAAACTGGATGATATGATGGCATCTCCTATGTGTAAACAAGTGCAGCTGTGAAAGAAAAAAAAAATGCATTCAGCAAAACGTCCAGCTAGTAAGTAAATGTGTGGCTGTGAGTTATAACTGCTGACACTGACCACTGTTTCAGTGTCAGCCATCATCTGCATAGAAGGGGCTGTCTGTATATCTGGTCTGGATGTCTGCCATGTCATGCATGTGACAACATTAGGGGTCCCCCACAGAGAGTTGCTCTTGCTAAGTGTCACTGCTTTGTTGTGGCATTTATGCTCACTGACCTGAACCAAAGGGGTCTCGCTCAAGAGAAAGAAAACCCGGCATCAACGCCCATGTCAGACACCCATGGGGTTTTTGTGATCTCATAAAACACACATGAAACAAGCCTATCACATGGTCCTCGCTACAGCACTTGCTTCACTGGAATGTGGCTAAAAGTTTTAAAAATTGCCATAGGTAATTATGTGCAAAAAGATTATTATCATTTAAAATCTGTTAAAATCTATCATCATTTAAAACATGTTTCTTTCCCCATTGGACGGCATTATTCCCACGTCCAAGCAGTTACATGGTGGGTAACAATATGCTGTAAATGATCTAGTGAGTACAGTTATGTGAGTAAATGTCACCCTTGGCTCCAGGATAAATAGTAGGGCATACATGTAATAAATAATACAATACAGAAACATGTTAAGGTAGCAGATTAAGGACAAATTATACACCCAACATTGTAGGTAGCTGTACACACACATCTTTCTCTCTTACTGTTTCTCTCACACACTTCTTCTACTATAATTTTATTTGTTGATAACAGAGAATGTAACAGAGCTGCCAATTAGCAGAGTTGCAGGCTGTATTTCTGTTGCACACAACACACCAACACTGCAATACACTTTTGTCCTATAAGTAATAATCATTGATTCTGTATCATTCTTTTCTGTACTGCTGCTGCTGCTACTACTACTACTACTACTACTACTACTACTACTACTACTATTACAAATAATAATAATAATAATAATAATGATAATAATAATAATAATAATAATAATAATAATAATAATAATAATGTATGTAACTCAAAGTACTTTGCAATAAAGTGAGGAGACACAAGAATAAAACTAAGCAAATTAAAACAGGTATAAATACTGCTCAATAAAAACCAAGCAATCAAGTGAATAACAAATAAAAGAGGCAACAAAGGGCAGGAAAGGGAATGATAAAAAATATGAATATACATAAAATATGTAAAAAAAAAATAAAAAAATAAATAAATAAAACAAAGGCAGACAATAAGCACATTAAAGGTAATGAAGGTTGAATAAATAGGTATTCACATAGCTTGCATCTCTTATAAACTTGGGTTGTTTATTCTGTAGTTTTGGTGCATAGTTGGAGAAAAAAAGCCTGAGCTGCTGATTTACTGTGTGATCATTTGTAGTTAAAACACCATCAGCAGGGGATCTAAAAGGCTGTGAAGGATTATAAAACAACAAGGAATCAGTAACAAGCCTCCCTAACAAATAATAAACTTTTTTTTAAAAAATTGATCAAAATCAATCATAAAAGATGTCACTTTCTTCCTTATTTTATCACAAAATTCGACTTCATCATGGATATATGGAAGTCTGTCTACCTGCTCTTTTTGTCAAGATTTAACTGGGACACACTTACACATGCACACACACACACAGTCTAACACACACACACACAGATATCTGCACACAGTCCCCCACAGCCTTGAGACTCTCTGCAGAGGCCCTCTGCAAAATTAATAACACAAGTCCCTGGTCAAGAAAGTGTAGATAGTGTGTCCTCCTCTCGATGTGTGTTTTGGTGCCGTGAGACAATAGGGCTTGATTTATCAACAGCCCAGCCGGAGAGTCCACAGAGAACAGGCTGACTGATTGAGCTCTTTCAATCTGACAAGGTCTCAGAGACAAGAGCGAGCGGCAGAGAGAGAGAGAAAGAGAGGAAGAAGTGGAGAGACAGGGGCAGACAGGAAGGATTGGGCAGCTATAAGGTTTGAGAGCCCGATGATTTAGAGGTCTAATATCAGCCGTTATTGCTACTCCTATTCTTGAGTTTCCTAATTTCCCCCTAATGGAATCCTCACCCATCACTGAGCATACTGATCGCCTGTTAAACAGAGCCTCTCTCGACCAATCATTACGAGGCTCATAGCTGTCAACCGCCTATCAGATATGAGGAAAATGGGAATTTCTGAGCATGACAAATCAGATAGGGGTGTTTGAGAAAAGTTCATAAGTTGAAAAATGTCCTCAGAGGCACCGAGGATTAAGAATTGGGGGTAAAAGCACATAAGTTTGCTTGGTTTAAACTGTTTTCAAACTCTTATCTGGAAAAAACTTAGATTGCAGTAATATTTTTGCCTCAAACACTTAAAGGTATTACAACCATTTAGGTCTTATGAGGGCAGTATTAAATGACAGATTAATGGTACCAAGTTTCCATTTTGTGGATACGTCCAGTGCAACTCAACACTGTAAAGCTCTAAAATAAGCATATCATATGCAGGTTTTTTTGACATTGTGTCAGACAGGTGCTGATTATCCTTTAAAAGGGTAGTTTGGAAAATTTTAAGTGGGGTTGTTTGAAGTACTTATTGCTAGTCAGTGTGTTACCCACAGCAGATGGCAGTCGACACGCTCCCAGTTTGGAGAAGCAAAGGAGAAGGAGAAGAATAGTAAAGCAATGTGCTGCTGTGGACAGGGTCAGCAAAAATACGTATTTTATACACTTAAAAAAGGTCGGTCTAAAAAGTAAATCAACATCAGTTTAAGTGTAGTATAACCTTTTCTACCAGGAGGCCACCTTTATAGAAACTCAATATTGTTCTCTCCAAACCAACCAAACTCCACTGGTTAAATCAGTTATTTCATCTCGCAGACCAGATGAGTTGCTGGTCTGCCACTGCCTCGAATCTGTTAGTTTGTTTCTGTTATTGTGTGACTTCAAATTCACCAAAGTCATACAATGGGAGAAACAAACTAAGAAGTCAAGGCAGCAGAAGACTAATAACTAAAGATAAAATCACTGTTTGGTTTGCAGAGAGCAATATTTGTCTCATATAAAGGTAATTTCCAATCTGAAAAGGTCTGACTGAAAGGTGGAGCAGTGAAAAATTTCTAAATATAGTGTACTCTTCATTATTTAGGTGTAGCTTTTTTAAGCGGCTGAAATACCTTTTGTTGCTGAACCCGTCCACAGCAGTACATGGCTTAACTTCAGTGGATATTAATGATTAGTCATTTATTGTTTTATTGCCATTAAGGATTTAACCAATTAAAAATGCATTTGATAATTCACTGATAGTCAAGAAATGGCGGTAATTGTGCCTCGTTGTTTTGTCTGGTGGAGCCATTTGTTGAATAAGAAAGGCTCAACTTACAATGAGAAAAAAAGAAAAATTTAAAATGAGAAAAAAAAACATGTTTTATATCTCATGAATTATGAATCATTAAACGATTAAACAGTTGGTCCTATCAGTTAAGGAAATGCACAAAACTGGCAACCCTGTTAACATCCATGCCTGTACTCACCTCTGCTTCTCCATACCGGGGTAGTGCAGACCATCAGGTAATACACTGACTATCAATAAGTATCTCTTAGAGTCCCACAATAAATAATATGAACGATCCTTTTAAATGCTGCATTTTATTGTTGTAAAAGGTGGAATTACCTTTCATTACAGTGTATTTTTATGTATCTGTAATACTCTTGATAAGCGTCGACGACACGGCCTTCATCTACTGTACTGGCATCACAGAGCTCAACCCACGCAAACATGTGTAAATACTGACATGTGATACACGACTAAGTATATCACCATCCTCATTATTCATTCATTAAACCAGAGCTATTTAATCAACTCCCAGGACGAGGCCCTCGTAATGAAAGATGAGCTAACGCAAGGTGCTTGTTTACACAAAGGCTCCACCTCCTTCCTCCTTGTGTGTTGGATCATCCTGGCAAGCTCTTAACACGATTATGAATCCATACTTAATGAGCACATAAAACACGGCAGGGATTATCAACATGTAGCTGCGGCTCCCATTGTTGTCTGCAGAGGAACACAGAGCCACTTGTTTCTGAGTGGGTAGAGAGTTCTGGGCCCCGGCCACGTCACTTTCTGTCATTTTTCCTTTTCCCCCTTGGTTTAGAGGCAGCAGGCCAGGGCTCCTGTGGTGTAATGTAATGTTAAATGAATCTGCCATGCTGTAAACCTGTTACTAAGTTTGAAAAGGCCCATAAGGGACCAGTGGGGTGAAAGAGAGACAGAGGCAAGGCATCGAAGGAGAAGGAGCTGCCAATGATAATGAATGAGACTCTCTCTCTTTTGCTCCTTGCCGATTCCAGATCCATACCATCCAGCTGAGGTTTAGAGTGTCTTTCATTACTGTCAACAGTGCTGGGAGGGTTACTTTAAAAATGTATTCCAATACAATCACTAATTACCTGTTAAAAAAAAATGGAATCAACCTCATCCAAGTATCACAATATTAAAGTAATGTAACTTTCTATTATTTTTGGAGCAACATCAAATACAGTGATTGGTTAATTAATTGCTTGTCCAGATATTATTTCCGTTGTTATGTGTAAATACACATTTAGATAGTTGTGAAGTAGCTATTCATACTTAACACTAAAATGTAAAGTAAATTGCTATAAACTTGTTTCTGATGTGGGGCTTTTGTTCTTACCCATAAACCATCCTGGTCATGAGCATAGCCACATACAGTCCCAAAATGTTCTTCAGTAGTAGTACTAGTAACTGGATGTAACAAGGGGTTCAGTATTATTGATGCAAAGTGAAAATATTGATCTATTGTCTACATTATCTTTGAGATAGGCCTTTATTTTGAAATAACAAAGACAAAATAGTGTTGAAATTTCCACCCAGGAAAGCATTTTTTCACAAGAGAGCATGATAATGAATCGGCAGCTGTAAGATTAGCTGGTTTCACTGAGACCTGACCTCTTGAAGTGTTTTAATGTGTGTACACTGCACATGTACAATGTATTTTGAAATTGCAATCCTGCTAAATAATTCTGCTAAATGTATCTATAATATAGTTACTCCTTGCTTTTCTGTAACTTACCCCTTTTTTTGTATCCTAATTACATAATCCCATTACATGTAACTACACCTGGCAGGGGTCAGTGGCATTCACTAGATTCTGGAAAGAGTAGAAGTGTATATGAGAAAAGGCAGAGGATAGAAAAGTGAAGGGATGGTAAGAGAAGAGTGAAATGAAGGAGGAAACATGGCCAGACGCTGTAAAAAAGCAGAGCAGGACCCTCAGGCATTGTGCTCGTACAGCTTGACCAACTGGCCTCTTTGTAGCCTGGTCACGGTTTTCTTTCACGGGCTTTGTTCAGGTGTTTAGTTTCAGGTGAGGATGAAGAGAAAGCCTGGTTGTCATAGTTACTATGTACAGAGGTTTTCAGCAAAGATTCAGTTACACTTAAATACCCAAAGCATATGTTGTCGCTCAAAACTGTGGTTAAAGCCCACATATAGCAGATTTGTACATCTTCCTTGGGTGGCAATAAACCAAACAGAGAAAGCAGTGAGAGAAGGCCTTTAATTACCCCTTTACAAATTGACTGTAAGTGTGGCAACCTGTTTTGTTTATATTGCCTTCTGCAAGTATTTGGACCCCCACTGCAACTTTATCTTCACTTCTTAATTGAGCAGTTGTTTGCTAGAGACTAATCTCCAAGGCTTGTGTACACAACAGTCCTGAAAGATGCTGCAAATTAAAGACTTATCTTAATCCTCTCCTTCCCAAAACATTAGCCTTTCAGATCAGGACAATTCCAGCTGAATGTTTTTGTGTCTGTATGCAGGAAGAGTAAGAGGTACTTTAAAGCAAACCTGAATGTTAAAGTGTTAAAATATGCATGTAAGACAAAAGATGTACGACTTTGTTGTAGGAGTACAGGTTGATACATGTGTGAGGATGCTTAAGCCATATAAGATTGCCTCCAAGTGCATCTGTGGACGCCTGCTAAGAAACACAATAGTTCTTAATGTAGCAATTTTATGCTACGCTGAAACGCCCATCAATACCTGTGTCTCAGGTGTAACTTGTTCCCCCAACAAGTTCTGAACACCTGTCTCTCTAATCCTACCAATTAACCCAGGGACTAGCTCCTAGCTTGGGTTACATCCAACACGGCTTGCCCATCCTTTATCCTGGCGCGTCAGCCTGTGCAATCTTCTAATCAGAGTAACCCAATCCCAGACTTCTATCCCCTGTCCAAGCTGGAAAAGGGACAGGCGCGACTGGGAGGGAGACAGATCCGGCCTTTATGTCTGCCAGCACTAACGTCTGGCCTCTCATCCAAAGCTACCCCCACCCACCATCCCTCTTTTTCACTTTCTTTTTCTTGAGATGCAGTGCACATTCTGGTTTATCCTCCATCCAAGCCTGTATTCCCGTCACAGACTCAGTGGAGGGAATTATATGGGACAGGTATTAAGCTGTGATTTATTTATCTGAGATTGAAACCAGACCAGTGCCTGAAACCTGTCATGTGGCTTGACTGCCCATAGTTCACCCCATAGTCTTACACAGCGGTGCACTTGTTCCAAATACGGCCACGTCCCCAGTGACCACACTCATTCATATCGATCTCTGGAATATCATCTTTAAAAGACACCCCGAGGTTCATATGGAGCATGGAAAGGCTCCCCGGAGACGGGAGCAGAACAACAGGAGAACAATATGAGTGCCGGTGGCTACAAGCCAGATAAAGTGTCAGCTTATTCCCATCTCTGTGCCTTTAGGCAGTCACGATTAGCCACAAAACCCTTGCTGTCCTTTCCCTCATATGCCATAGGAACACCAAGGTGATACGCTAGAAAACAATGGAGAACAGCTGTAAAAGGTGCAGGTGAAAAGGTCTTGTGGGAATGGCTATTACAGGATGTGGCAGGGCAGTTTTGCTACGGGGGCCACTGCTGGTAAGGATTTATTGATCCATCTTTCTATTCTCTTACTTCCTTCAATTTGGAGAGTAGATTGCGAGGGAAAGCACCAGCGGAAGTAAAACTCTTTATATTGTCTTGGCTTTGTTTCTCAATCCATTAAACAAATTAAAAGGTTGAGGGAGTGGGGTAGGAACTATGGCAACGTACAGGTTCACCCTGTGGCAAAATGGTAACCCCACACCCTTTCTTCAGTGGCCAACTCCTGCACATAAAACCAGCACACTGGGAGGAGCTTCCGGGGCCATGACGATATGGTCAATCAGTTTAAAAGCTCATAAAAGCCTCTCCAGATTAGGCTTTTCAACATATCAGGATGCTGGTAAAAAAAAAAGGTTTTGCTTCCTTGGTAACGTTGGCGGGAAAAGTGTAGCTCATAACAGTCGAATGATTCAAGGTTTTGAACGTAGACGTAATGGCGAATGCAGCCTCTCTCCCACCACAGCAGCTAAAGCAGTTGTCCTCGGCTGAAAAGAGTCTGCTCATAAATGCTCAGGATCCAGGAGGGGAAGTTTTCTGTTTTATGAATGTAATATGCCATTTTTAATGCTGTAGCAGCCCTAACCCACATTGTTTGAAGATGCAAACTACATCATTCCAAAAAGATGATGAAACAATATGAGCAGCGTCCAGAGGGTTACAGTTCCCATGTGCACTGTGAAGGTCTGGACACAGACTAGGTTGATGAGGGGTGCAGGATTTTGGAAGAGACGTAAGACGAGCTGGACAGTTGGAGGCCTGTGCTGCAGAGATCATTTGATATATAAGGGGTTAGATGTCCTGTATAAATGTTTAATCACTGTCTGGGCTCCTGGTCGTTAACCTCCTTGACAGTGAGCTAGAGATGGAGGACCAATGATACCTCTGTCTAAACATTGGGCAATTACCTTATCACATCTTAAATCCTCAGCCCAGAGGTTAACCCTCCTCTGAGAGGTTTCATGGGCATTGCACACAGCCCTCCGCTGACAAATACAGCAGCTGTTTGGGTCAATGACACACTTCAGTTCTCGTCACTTATCAGTAAACATAGATTGATTTCTTTGGTTTTATATAGTGTGTATGTGAGCCTGCAGTCAACTTAGGGGCTTATAGGGCCTTATAAGATAATATCAAGAACTTTGTTTAGATCCAAAACAACATTGATCTCTGACCTTTAACTATGCCAGCCAGCAAATGCGACAAAAGTTCCCATTTTGTGTCTGCTTGATGACACAGATAGTGCTGACGCCAGGAGCCTTAAATGACATCTGAGATCCAGGGATCAAGTTTAAACAAATCAAAGCTGCTGCACCCATGGGAAGAGACAGTTTTTGAAAAGAATCCTCAGGATAAGATTGTGTTTTTGGAGCTATAATAATTGCATGAGAATGAAAGTTTCCAAGTGACTGACATATAGTACTTCTTGCAAGGTCAACATCTGTGGCATTTTCAGCGAGCATGCAACTGCATCAGTTTTGTCATCCTTTTGATCTTTTGATCTGTTACTTTTTCTTCAACCTTTTGCAATGACTTGGTTGTGTAACCACATGATTTGAACTGTTGACTGTGGCGGTTTCAACTAAATCTGAACTTGGAACACTTGCATGTACCTGCTCAGCCAGTCAAGACAAACACCGCAAAGGCTTCCGGTACCAAAATGTGCTGTGTTAGCTAGTGTCATAATACACAAAGAGTGGCCACATTCAGCTACACAAACATACAGTAGCTCCTGCTCTGTGCCACTGTTTGTTAATTGTAAAAACCAGCCTGGCCATTTGAAGCATCACAGGCAATTGACCCTCCCCAAATCCCACCCCTTTTCACTCAGTACTACAATAACAGTTAAGTGAGTTTGATGATCAGCTGAACCTCAATGAACTTTCTTCTTTCCTGTACCATTGACATAATGATAATAATAACAATAATAATAATAGACAGTGCAAAGCTGCTAGGCTGCTAATGTCTCCCAGTGGCCACTCGAGATATTGCAGGGAAAAATTCCCCTGCAAAAAAAGTATTTTCCCTGTAAGCCGCCACTATAAAAGAGACATCTGTAAAACTGTTGAGCTGACAAAAGCAATTTAAAAATCTGTGACATCATCACAATGTAAAGTCTATGGACTCAGTGGGAACTCACGGGCAGCGCCAGCAGGACAAATACCTCTGCCCACATTGAGTGGGCTGCATACCATAGAAGTAAACCCAGAAGCTTGAAAAGTTTTGTGGGGTACGTGCCAGGCAAGCAATTCTCATTAGACTGCATGAGTGCCATCTTTCCATCGGGTGTCTAGTTCTATAATGTGTGTATCTCCTGTACTCAGATATCTAACTCACCAGCTAATCTACATCAATTGTTAGCTAGTGAATTAGCTCGTTTGCGAAGATTGGCTCAACTAACTTAAAATATGACTTTATAAAATTTGGTTTTCTTTTTAACATAGATGGCTTACATTACATATCTAAGTACAGGGAACGAGAAAGAAGAACACTGACTAAGGTTCCGCCGGGTACCTGTTTCCTCAACTGTTAATGGAGTGCAGAGAAAAAGGGGCTGGGACTTTGGAAAAGTCAAGTAGGAGAGTTAAGGCTCTGACATTTAACATAAATGTGTCAACATGTGAGGTCACTTCACTCCACTAACTTCAGTACCTTTTTCAGTGTGAGCATCCGTAAAATCCACATTTGTGTCTTCATTCAGCCTAATATTTTACATTTCCTGGAAAACCAGGATACAACTGGACCAGATAATAAAAATTTCTTAAGCAATACTTCCTGAATCCTGCTTGAGAAAGTGGTCCGTTCCACAAGGGAGAACAGAATGACTCAATCTCTTTAACACCAGAAGAAGGTGGTGGGAACAGCGACCCAGTAAAATACAGTGCTTGTGAACTTGAATTGCACATACGTTTGGATAGTTGGTATAAGTCCATATGACTAATGTAAATGGGCATAAACAAGTAAAATGCACGCCCAAACCCGACTCAGCCATCCAACCCCCTACCACACTTATTTTCACACACACACTAGAGGCATGACTCACCACCTTTCCCACCGTGCAACTATTCCATTACGGCAATGTGATCCCGAACCCACAAAAGAGTCCCAATGCTCGGGTAGAAAACACTGAAACACTACAGACAACACCCATCCACCCACCTACAGGAGCAGTCGAGGCACAAGGCCAAAATACTACCTAACAATAAGGCAGCAGGGGTGTGTTGTCTCTCCACTAACCCACAAAGGAGGAGGGGGAGTGTGGGAGTTAAGACATCTGGATGCTTCACAGTTTTGTGTATGAAAATCCTCAATCAGCAAGGTTGTAAAATATCTAAAAGTCTCAAAATAAAACCAACTGCACCTCAGTTTAGATCCTGCAGATGTTTTATCCAAGGAACTTTATCACTGTCGTCAGAGCTGGCAAAAGTACACACATTCTTTACTCAAGTAGAAGTATAGATACTTGTGTAAAAAAAAAGACTTGATTCTATTGTCACGTCTTTTCTATCTTGTTTGAACTTTTAAGTCTTGTCACGTCTTTTCCGTAATTTCAACTTTTTACAAATGTTTTGTCTGGTGCGTGTGTCTGTTGTGCATGGTGTGTACTGATGCATACACCAAGGAGTCTTTTCTATGAAGATAAACTATAAAGATAATCAATAATTTCCCTCAAATTCAGTAAAATCGAGGCCTTTTTTGAAAATGTAAGGAGCCGAAAGTACAGATATTTGTGGTAGAATGTAGGGAGTAAAAGTTAGAAAAGTAAATACTCAAGTAAAGTACAGTTCCCTGAAAACTCTACTTAAGTAAAGTCATAAAGTATTTGTACTTAAATACTTCCCACCTCTGACTGCCTTTGACTTAATAATTTCAGGTTGGTTTTCATGGCATTTGAATCAATGAGAAAAATGGCCTGCATGTATGTAGGGGGAATACCCAGGATGCTGTGACCTTTAACCCTCCAACACTCTCACGACATGGATCATGGATCTATACACTAGGTAGCTTTGGCGTGATGTTGGAAAGCATGCATGCTTTCACTTATATGCAGTACATGTTCACACTCATACACCCACATTAACGCATGTGCAAGCATCAGCGCCAGATTAGCCTCTTTCACTTGGTTGTGCATGGCACCATATGTAAAGCCCCACTCGTTTCCCCTGCATAGCATGCATACGATTTCCATTTTATTAGATGACATCACTGCATGTAGCCTGCAGTGGCTGTGCTGGAACCAAAGTTTATTATTTGGAGAGTGTGAGTTTTTTTTTTTTTTCTTTTTAAATCTCCCCCACCTCTCTCCCATGGGTGATGTTTTCCAAAGTGGACTCGCTAAGGCGTAGCAAACAAGAGTGAATGCCCAGGCTGGACTGCGAGGAAAGGCAGATCAATGAGACAGCTCACCAGCTCATGCGTAGCAGCTTTGTGGAGATAGTCCTCTGTGGACAGTTCTGCTTTGGAGACCTGAAATCAGTTTTTGGTGGTGGTGGTGTGCGTTTGGGGGGGTTTGCTTATCAGCAGTGGATCCCTCGGCGCATGAAGCATGTCACACAGGGAGATGGTGGTGCTCTGAGGTGTGTGTGTGTGCCTGTGTGTTTGAGCGACAGAGAGAGAAAGACACGGAGGAATGAAAGTATAAACCCCAGCAGTTAAAGAGGGCTTGGTAGTGCCAGGATGGCTGGAGGAGAAAGAATAAAACAAATCTGGCTCATGATATGCAAAAACATATGTGGCAACAATCTAAATCTGTGACATTTAGAAAAACATTTACAATTTTACTATGTGCCTGATCAAATGGAAATAGAGGGGATGACTGGGGAAGGTTTTAACACTCTTTGCATTTCACTCAGTTACTCAGAAAATATTTGGACTACACCAATCAAATCTTTATATCAACCATTCCCAATAATGGATGTCTGTCTTACTGGTGGGGAGAAGGTCTAATTGGACATGTGCTGCATGAGTATCATCACTCTAGCATGGTTCTGATTGAAGGAATAAGACTTGTTGCAACTGTCCCCTGTTGCAACCATCCCCAGTCTAACCTACCCTGCCTGCACCATTCTACCAGGTCTTGTCTGCACATTTTTCCACCTATTATCCCTCACATTTACAGTCATGTTTCAGGGTTAACAATTAATTTCATATTTGTTAACATCATGTGTTTCACAGAACATTACTTAAAAAAAAATCAGGATATTAGTGGAACCAGCATTCTGCCAAGGTTTAACAAATTGAGAGCAGATGGGGACACAGGTATTGCCAAAGAAATACAAGATTCTTGGGAAACATTTAAACCAGGCTCCTTTTAATCTGGGGCTGTGCAGTACAAGAGTCGGACAAAACAGGAGAAAGGTTATTACTGTGGTAAATAGATGTGCGACGACATCAAACACACTGTAATAGTTTGCAAAGGTTCTTCACAGAAAAAAAACAGAGTTGATATTCCTGCATTCAAATTGAAGGCACTTACAAACACAGAGGTTAAAGTGTCAGAAATGCATTTTTAACAGGTTATATGACCCCATTTCACCATGCATCTGGGGCATTAAATTCAAATTATGCTGAATGAAAAAATCAGAATACCCTAAAAAGAGTAGTCAATGAGAAAAGTTCTACTCACAAAAGATAACAATTACCTGAGTCCATTTACATTTAGACTAGCATTTTGCAGCAATTTTCACGCATGTCCACAGGTACCAGACAGCTCGATGGAGTCTCACAGTTAGCGATAATGGTAATACGCCATGAGTGGGGGCCTTGAAAATTTAAAATTGAAGTGAGAAAAAGATTCTGCCAATGGCGCCTAATCAGCCAAGGAGAGACTGTGAGCAGGCTGACACAAAGCATTTTCAAGACCCAGCCAGCTCCAAAAGTCTCTCTCCTTTGTCTCGTGGTAAGTTGTCAGTTCAGTTTCCTTCAACTTTAATTTGCTCCCAGTAAGTGGTGAGACCTTGTTTTAACCTGCATAATTGACAAATACTAAGGCCTTAGGACCTCATCTTTATTTTAATCAGCGATTATTTTAAAAAAGAGAGATGAAGCCGACTGAATTATAGATTAATTCTAATAAACACTGTGGAAAAAGAGCTGTACAGGCCTTCTAGTCTCCAAAATGAATCTTCTCTGCACTGGAAAAAATAAAACATTGGTTCAGCTTTAAAAAAAATGAAATAATCAATTACATGATTTATTTCAACTTGGCTCAACATATATAATTTGTTCTTTTGAACTTTAAATTTTTAACTCCATGCAAGCCATTTTTTAATTATTATTTCAAGTTGTCCTACACTTCAAAAATAGATTTTTTTTTACTTACTTCATGTAATGAATCCATTCAGTTTGACCTAAGGTTGGAAAAATAAGATTATTTTAGATTGTCTCAAATAAATAAATGCACAAATGTCCAAACCAAAGTGGACAAAACAAATATTTCTTCACCCTAAAACAACTATGACACAACTACACTTTAAAATTCATACAAGAATTTAGAGGAATCAACTAATATTTTATTTATTCAAGTGAATGAAATTTAACATTTCTAGTATTTATTTTCAGAACACTTCAAATCTTGTGAACAGTTCTTTTAATTTGAAGTCTTTTGACTTAAAATGATGAGTTGAACAAATGTACTGCACAGAGTTCAATAAACTCATTAGTTTAGTTTCTAAAGAAACATCATTAGCATGGTAGCAGACATCCCAGTATGCATCGTTTTAGAGTTAAAACTTTCCAGAGACCCTTTTATTTAATAGTTTGAAGAAGCTTTAAGATAATCACAATGAAGGTTATTGTTGAATTCAGTTCTTGTCCCCTGACACATTTTGAATAAATTCACTGGGAGCATAATTTTTTTGTGTGAAAGCCGGAACAAAGTAGCTCCAACAGGAGCAGCTGCAGCTGTAAGTTCTCTTTCAAAAATGAAAAACTGACTTTTCAAAAAGAAAATGTTAAAGGAAATCAATTTGTTCGTAATGTTAAATTTGTTCGTAATGTTCACCGGTGTGACCAAACGGTTTTTGGTTCAATTTAATATCTTAAGTTTATTGAACCTGTTTTCTCAAATGCAACTGAATTAACATCAAGTTTATTGACTAGAAAAGTTTGTTTTGAATCATGAAATTACATCAATTTGTCTTTTCAAATTCAGTCAAATTAAATGTTGGAGGAGCCTTGCATTTTTTATTTTTTACTAAGACTTTTTGACCCATGCAATGAGCCCTTCACCTGAAGAATAAGAAAGAATATAATAATAATAATATTAATAATAATAATAATAATAATAATAATAATAATAATAATAAGAAGAAGAAGAAGAAGAAGAAGAAATAGTTTGTTTTTACAGTGTAAAAACCTGCATAGGTTGAATATTGGAAGTAAGTTTGTAAGATTAACAGGGATGAACAGCTATCAAGATGAACATCCAAATGCACTTCCAAACTCACAACAACTCAATCAAGTTTCATTCTAGGCTACTGTTCCTACGTGAACTGTTACTAAAATCTTTGTTACCTTAAGCTAAACCTTTAGCTGAGCTTCCATTTTATGAGGACTTGATCAGTCCCTATGGAGGAACAAGCATTATTCATGTTGTTATTCTTGAACTTTAGTCTGTATTTTAAGAGTTTCACAACATTTGAGAGGCTGTGATTGTCCCACTGTATCTCTGCCACATCTGGAAAACTATTCAGAATAGGAAAGAACTTATCCACCTTCAGAAATGAATTGATGTTTTACATCCACAAGCAGTACATTCTTCACCTTCATGAATATTTCTGTGATGGAGATATTACATTCACGGGGACCTGCAGCTGCATTTAAAGGGACCTGTAAGTCATTACAGGAAGCTGGAGATTTACCTTGTAGTTCTAGAGCACCTGCATCCCTTCTCATTTGTCTCCTTGGACATATTTCTGGTCACGCAAGAGCAACCTCGGCATAACTAGCGGGACCATGTCTGTATGTTTCCTTAGATGGGAAAGCTTTACCTCCCTGATCAAACAAAGCCTCCCCTTATTGTTTACAATGCCTTCTCTATGAAGGAAATAAGAGTCAGGTCCACATTTATTTATTTGACAGTGGGTATCACAGCCGACTCTTCTGTTAGGGAATGTTTTATGTTCACGAGTGAGATAGTCAGCGGTGGATTCCATACAAACACACACACTATCTCTGCCTGTGCTGTTATCTCTTCAGCCCGCTCATAATGAAACAAACAGGCCTGCACTCAGCGAGATGCATTACTTCTGTGCTTATCTCGGTGCATTACAGTGTATCATGTTTAACTTTTATTCAGAGCAGTGCTGTGACATGGGGTCGTTTTGCAAATGAAACAAAGCCAGCTGGTTGTATGCAGAATGCAGTAAGTGATGATATACAGCACAAGATAACTCAGTCCGTTTTGGGTTTTTTTGCTGTTTCGCAACTGAGAGGCATGCGGGATCTGCTTTCTCATGCACGACACTAAACAGGACTAAAAGTCCAAAATGTTATAAAAAGTATATACCATGACTGTATTCTGTTGAAAGTAAAAGCTACAAAATCATGATTCATTTTGAAAGTGTCAGCCCATCCTCACCAGAAAAACAATCATCTAGGTCATCTGAGCAAGAATCTTATATTTATACTCTTTGGCGGCGATTTCTACTGGCCTTAGTAATTATGACATAAGCAGTATAAATAGTGAGAATGTCCATGTAAGGAGGAGGTGAGGTATATGGATGTTGCAAATGTGAGCTACTGTATATTTTTAAGTTATCTGTGGGTGTAGTCGGCCTAACATGGAAAATGTTTTTCTCTGCAGTGAAGAGCAAAGAGGGTTCAGTCCTGATGTCACTTGCCAAAGGTCTTACCCTGCATCACATTGCATGTTCTCTAACATCTCTAACTACTGACAGGAGGGGACAGGTGAAGTCCTCATGCAAGACGTGGCGCAGACTCTCACTACATGCTGTAAAAAATTAGGCTAAGTGGGTGTTAGCAATGGCTAAAACTTCAGCAAACTAATCTTACAGTGGGCATTTAAAGCAGGAAGAGGTCCCAACACTACCACCAGTGTAACCAAGGATATTTGCTGCACCTTACTTTTGAAGCTATAAAACAGAAGTGGTGGTTGAGAGGCATCAAAATTTATGCAGTCTGGTTCACACTATGGAGCCTCCATGTTTCTTTTGTTTTCTGGCTTTCACAATAAGAGCCAGAGATACAGTGCTTATTAAAGGGAACTTAAATTCACTGCATTTACTCACAGATAACTTAATAAAAGAAGTTTCAAACAGGAGGCGTGGGTTTGAGTACCATATAGAACCAAAAGTCAACACTGAGTTATTTAAAAGTAGAATAAGTAGGACTTGACAGTTGCTGTTTGTTAACACACTAGAGAGATTTCATTCCCAGGACGCCAAACACTAACATTTTGGATCGGTAAAGCATCCCGAGCACAGCAAAATACTGAGAAAATAATAAGGTACAGGGCAGCGTCTCTGTGGATGCTGGCGCTACCACACACTTCTGGAGGGTCATTGGTGATGATGGAGAGGAATTAATTTTTCATGAGACTATGTATTGTTTTCTGGGGGTAAATCCTGCATACTTAACTACTTAAAATGTATGAGTAACTTAAGTTTAGTAATGCACATGACCTCCTTTTCCTAACCCTGACTAAACTGTGACAGTTTTACAATGTTAGCCACACGTTTAATGTCACATGATGTAGTTAAAGTCCAGTAAGCCTGTTGCTGCCGCTACTCTCCACCTATTGTATATGTCGTTTTGGCAATTGACCTATTCTGTCGTGTAGTTACAGGTATATGTGTTGAGCCACAGGTGAGTGAGGTCCAGTTTTTCTGTTCATCCTATATTTTTCCTGTTTGGCCCTTTTCCTTTCCTTCATTGCTCGCTTTTCACCGAGTCTACATGTGATAAAATATTTAAGAAGCAGCTAGTTTTCCTTTGGGAAATGTTAGCAAAGAAGAGCATTTCTACCTGTTCTGCCCGAGTGGCTCTGCATTGCTGTTTACTGGCTTACAAATGGAGAGCGACCCTCCACCACCATCTTCCTCATCCTCCCACGCCGCAAACCTTTGTCTGACACCATTCCCAGTATCTCACATCCTTTTGTGGCACAAATGAATCCTTCTTCTCTCCTCTCATCCCCCTCCTTGTACTGACCAGGCTGGGATTAAATGATAATTCGCCCTTTATTCTCTTTTGGATCACTTAAGGGCCCAATTCCACTCTTGCATGTCTGATCCTCTTATATCAGCGCACTCTCTGACATGTTTTCAAAATTCTTTCCCTTTTATTTTCCGTGCCGCCGCTACCAAAGCCAACATAGCTTTCAGGGTGCCAACAAGTTGTAAACATGGTAATAAGAGGAGCGGAAGCATAACCAAGAGAAACAGAGGAAGAGAGGGAAAGAAAGGGGATCCCACATCTTATTGGACTTAAATATCTGGTGGTGCACTGTGGAATTTAGACTTGGAAATGACAGTTCTTTCTCTCCTTCGCCCCCCTTTCCTTCTCTTCTCTGTTCATGTATAGCAGCGATTGTGCTGAATGCACACACATTGTTATCAGCGAATAACAAATCAAACTCTTCGGTCCCTGGCAAGAACCAAATTGTCACCACACACTGTATCAAATAGGAGTTGGTCTCATGTCAGTGAATACATCTGAAAGATGTGACAAGAAGACTCAAGCACCCACTTGTTCGAAAGCTACGCTCTAATCTCACTTACATTAAGGATAACACAGTTTTTGATCATAATTCATGTGCATTCCTTTATGTTTTTTCTCCTCTGGAAAACAATAATGTTACAGTTCAGATTTTTTGATACAGGGTTGTATGAGGTACTTATTGATAATTGTGTAGTACCTACAGTAGATGGTGGTCTGCACTCCCCCAGTTTGGAGAAGCAGAGAGGAGTACCAGCATGGAAGCTAATCAGTGTACTGTTGTGAGTATCATATCACTTATCACTTTGAAATCAGACAGGCTAATCTTTTTTGGAGGGGACTTTTATGCCTTTAAACGATAGGAAAGCTGAAGATATGACAGGAAATGGGGAAATGGAGAGTCAGGGAATTGGATGCAGCAAAGGGCATCAGGCGGGAGTTAAACCCACAGCCGCTGCAGAGGATTCACAGCCTCTATACATGGGGTGCACACTCTACCAACTGAGCTACCCAGGCGCCCCCAGACAGGCTTTTCTGACATGAAACCACAGTTATACAAGCCAAACATCACTCTCAAAACCAACCAGACTCCACAGGCAAAACAAGTCATCTAACCTTGCAGAACATGGGAGTTGCTGAAGGACCGCAGCCTCAGTCTGAGTCTGAGTGTCATTGTTTGACTTAGGTGATTTGAAAGTTTAGTTCATATTCACTTAAGTCAAACAATAATACAAAGAACTAACAGCTGTAGACCAGCAATTCTTGTGTTCTGTGAGGCAAAATGACTGATTTGTTTGGAGAGAGTGATATTTCTCTAATATAACTGAGGTTTGCAGTCAGAAAAGGCTGTTTGAAAGCAAAGTTGTGAAAATATTGTAGATGAATCGTACACTTAAACTGATATTGATTTCTTTAGATTGACAATTATAATTGGTTAAAATACCTTTTGTTAATAACCCTGTCCACAACAGTATGTTGCTAATCTTCCGGGCTGGCACTCCTCTCTGCTTCTCCAAACTGGGGGCATACCGATCGCCGCCTGCTGTTGCCAATATACTTAAAAAAAATACAAACTATCCCTTTAATCTGAGACGAGCAACTTGTTCTGTAAAATATTTATCAGTGAAGAACAAATAGAGACACACTGTGAAGCACAGACAAGAAAGACAGACCGCAGTATTCAATTCAAGTTGTGAGTCATGTTCAGACTTTCATTTCTGAGAAAAAAATCTCTCTGATGCTTTAATTTATTTTTTATCAGTTTATTTCTTTTGAATTATGTCCTACTGGACATTACCATCTAGTCTTGCGAATCTCTTGTCCTGTGAGGACACCATGAAGATAACACCAGAAGAAAACAGATAAAAAAATCAAAAACTGATGTTGGCATTTTGAAGATTTTCGGTTGATGAAGATGATACTGTGAGCAGCTGGTGTCTGATTCAATCACCTTGAGATGAAAAGCACAATGGAGGGTTTCTCTTTGGGGTTTTATATCTTTTACAAGCGTACATGCTTTCTTTCACTTCTAAAGCCCCGTGGCCACGGCAGAACAAGAAGCTTAATCTAGTAGAAATTGATTCCTGTCCCATCATAATTTGCCTTGTCTCTATGTGGCCTGGCCATCGGGCACTGTTGTTGGGAGGAAGAGGATCGGGGGGATATTACAAATCATGTGAGCACATTGGAGCAGCGATCAATAGGGAGAGCTGCAGTCAATCTTGTTTATTACTCCTTTTGCAATTTCAGAATTCAGATTTTGTGGCAGGGATGGGAGATGAATGAGTGGGCGCTGCAGAGCGAACACCACAGATTACCCACACAGAGAGTAGCGAGGAGAGAAAGAGCAGGAGGTGGAGGAGGCAGTCGCCATGGAGATGATGATAATCCTGGACATGCTCAGATGGTGTTTTGTTCTCCCCAACGTACAGGCTACAGAGAGACATACACAAACACAAACAGAACAATGTGTGGTTAATCTTTGCCGTATGCCTGGCTGACTCCAGACAAACATGTAGACACAAGGGTTTAAAGATCAAGAAGGGGATGGGGGGGTTCTGCTCATCTCAGAAAGCAACATGAGGCGCAAAACACTTCAAGACTTGGAAGCAAAGTCAGCAGCAAAACAAAACAAACAAAAAAAGAAATTCAAGTGAATATGACTCGGTCTCCATCACCATATTTCATCAAGACAGTGCAATCAGCCCTCACTGATTCTAAACAGTGGAAAATGTCACTGAAGCAATCAGAACAGGTGTACAGACATGCCGTGCACAGAAGCAATCTTTACTCCATTTAATCCCACTTCATTCTTTGGCCACAGGTTGGTGACTCCAGTGTTCAGTAAACCTTTAAGTGAAATGTGCAATCAGAAGACAGGGCAGAGTGATATTAAGCTCCGAGGGCAAGACAAGAAAACAGCCAGGCTGCCAGTGACAAAATGGTCTAATGGAAAAAGAGATGCTGCGAGGGATGAGGGCAGTTTGAGGGCTCCACGAGTGACTGTGGTGATACAAATGGATACAAGCAGCAGCTTTTGTGTGTGTGTGTGTGTGTGTGTGAGTGTCTGTGTGTATTATTGATCTAATATTTGCTCTTGGATGTGTACCTGCTGTCACAATGGCCATCGTTTTGGCTTCGATAGCAATGTTAAGTTTAATACTGAACAATTTTATGCCACTGACTTTCAAGGTACCAGAGGAATAAGGGAAAAATATTGAATAGTCTAAGTAACAATGGACGAAAAAAAATATTGTGACTTTTCTCGAGTGAGAAAAAGTTTGTTTGTTTGAAACAGCTGCTGGTTTGATGTGGGATTTAAATGTGATTCTTTAGGATTAATCCATGTGTACCTAAAAACCTAAACAATGATTCAAAAGCCTGTAAAGCTGCAAAGATTTGTAGATAATGGTGTTGATTCACAGTGAGATTGGCAGAATTAACACTCTCACACAATATGGAATCATTTGATTCATGGTCAGAGGGATAGTTAGGATGAATAGATCAAGGGGTGTATGAGGAACTTATTGAACCCGTGTTATTACCTACAGAAGATGATGGCCGGCACGACCTCTGACAGGATAAGCGGAGAAGCTCACCAACAAAGAAGCTCGGCAATGAACTGCTGTGGACACTAGTGAGGTGAACACTATATTTAGGATTTCACTGCTTTACTTTGCTCTCAAACAGCCTTTTCTGGTGAAAAAACACTGCCAACACTATATCAAATAATCAGAACTATCCCTTTTACACAATACGGGCATATAAACCAAAACAATGACTCAAAAGCCCATGAAAGCTGGAAAGATTTGCAGGTGATGATGTTGAGTGTGAGATCAGCAGTATTACTAACTTGTTCATGCAACATGAAATCATTTAATTTAGTGTTAATATCAAAAATAATATTTAATGGATTCCCCAGAAGAACCACAATAACCCCACTTGCTTCAGTTGTTGAGACTTGCCATCAATATGCCATTCAAGTGATGCCATTTACTTTTGCGTACCATTCTGCTTGCTGGAGCCAAATTAGGGCTCCAGATTTCAGCGTGGGTGGATGTTTTTGTCTTTATTCTAAAGCTTTTGACTATCAGTATTTATTTTCCCTTGTTTTCTTTAAGCCTCTAGTTGCATTAGCTGGTACCTGATGTTTGGGTGTTACAGATTGGGTAGAGGGCCAGGATCATTAAGCTGTTTCACTTTGTTCACGTGGGTTATGAAATACAGGAATTAGGAGCTTACATCAAGAAACAAATTTGGCAAGGGACTAGTATGTTTTATTTTGAACTACATTAAGTCCAAACAAACAAACAAAAAAACACAAATGTATTTTGTCCTCCAAAAATAATAGAGGGCAAAACACAACATATTAATATATTAAACTGTCAATAAATCTTCATTTTCACTCACTGTGTTATCACCTTCACCTGCACTAACTGAATTCAAATCAGATGTGCATATTAGAGGCTTCTACTGGTTTAACATCTACTCTGATTTTTATTCACCTGCACTGTTGTACTGTGTGTTAGGACCTCTAGGATGTGGTGGACAGTTTGACACTGTTGTCATGTTTTGAGCTGTTCATGAAATCCACTGTCAAGTTCCAGGCTGCAGCTCTTGTCTTTTCTCCTTCTCTTCCTCTTTCTTCATTTTGGCTTCAATCTGATGGTGATCCTGGAGGAAATTTCAACGTGCACATTTAATTTGGTAAAGTTATTATTGAACATATGCTAAATTAAATATTTTAAAAAATCTGTATCGGAGCAGCATTGAAATTCTGGGATTGTTAGCAGCTCCACTGAGTGCACATTTGTGTATTTGTGTATGCGTTGCACAAAATGAGCTATATGTACTCTGTGGGTGTGTGTGGCTGTTCTCGCATGTGCCCTGCCTTCATAAACATTTTGGCCCCCTCTGTTTTTCATCAGAATGTCTGTTTCAGGCCGAGCAGAACAGGAGACACGGGGAGAAAGCAGGAGGGAGAGAAAAGGAGAGACCCTGCTGCATCCCAATCAGCCTGGCTCACTGAGGCAGAACTGTGCCTAAAATACTGGGACTGAGGTGGTCTCTGCTTCGCCCTCCCATTTCCAATTCACAGGCACCACAGTCCAATGCAATTCAAATAATAACAACAAATGGGGTAAAACTGGATGGATACATGCAGCATGCTGAGCTTTTTCAATACGCGGCACGACGCCCACACATTAAAGCAGTAAAATCAGGGAATGTAAAGGGGGTTGAGTGCAGGTTAAGCTGAGCAAGGGAGGATTTTTATGTAATAATACAGCTGTCTTATCAGTCTAATCATGAAGTGAGGCTGCAACTGAGATTAGAGGCTTATCTCCCCTAATTGATATGCTGTAGATTGGCCCTATCTGCCAAAATGAAATTCTGGTGTTAAGGATAGTCAAAGCTTCTGTGCCTGTGAAACATAAGCAGAAAATCTAAACTGTCTCTTGAACAAAATCCTTGGGAAAGCACAAAACTCTCTCCAGACAGAAAGGTCATAATGGATGATTCTAACAAAAGTGGTCAATGACGCTTCTGGACATTTAATGAAAATGTTTTTATATTATTTGTGTGTACAATACCAGTATATAAAAACCTGTAACATAAAACTTTTGCTCCTTCCTCTGGCTGGTTTTTAGGCTTTAGAGCATCTAGTCCCTGAGGGGAGGCTTGGTCAGTCACAGGTTGGTAAGATTTTGGTTATTTAGTCTCATTCCCAGAATGTCAGTATTTCACTACCTGGGAATGGACTCAACAATCAACTGTCTTTCTCCAGAATAGGATACTGCACCATTAAAGTTACAATGTGAGTTTTAAAATGTCTGATGTCAACGGGGTGGTATCAAAAAAGGTAAGGTACAGTTTAGTGTCCGACGGGGAAATTATTTTTGGACTCAAAGCTGCTGCATCACACAACATACTACATATATCATTCATACATTTGCATAGTTGGGATTAAATTCACATGTTGAGTGTGCAACTGTTTCCTTGAAATAACAAATAATAAAAAAAAAACAAATAATAAAGCCAAGTAAACCCCCTAAATCAAAGTGATGTACTGTTACTTGTTGCTATCTAATATTTTTGATAAAGGATGGGATGAATTATTTTTTGTGCTGGATTAATCTTCAGTTTGGCACTCTGTATCGCCAGCCTGAAGGCAGCACCTGAAATTCTGGATTCAAAATGTGTGTTGGGTCGTTCAATATCTTCTCTGCCTCCCTGAGCACAGATTTCCCATCAAAAGGGTATCCATCACAAACAAACAATGCGGCAGCCTGTGATTCAGGGTCACAAGCAGAGCTGGAAGGAAAAAGACATCCTAGCAGACTGGCTGTGCCAAAACCGACACGGACCACATAGAAACACCAGTTTTCACCAATAATTTCAAATTTTCCTACAACCAATAAACAACAAAACAACAAAATAATATAAAAACATGCTGCAATACCATGAAAAAATCTTAACATTGTGGCTTTCAAAGTAGCATCATGCAACTGAGTAGCTAAATGTGATGTGTGCAATTACTGACACTTTGTGACATGATTTATGAGATTAAGTTAAAAATAAATGTGGCTAAATGTGACCTCTTTGTGTTCTGTTTAGGATGTTATCAATCCATCTTCTTCTCTCTCCCCATGTTTATGGAGATGATAAAAGTATACCATCTACTGTCCACTATTTAAATAATAATACCCCAAAATTATAACAAAATGATTAGAGGTGCTGTAACCGATTCTGAGGAAAGATAGTTGATTTGCACGTTGTCAAATACAGATGCTTTCAGCAGGCCAAAGCAATGTGGTTCAGGTTGAGGCACTAACTGTTGACCAAAGCGTTGAAATGAATCTCAACAATCATCTCTCTCCAAAATCACTTAGTGCACCTTTAAAAAGAATACGTGCTCACATATTAGGCGCACATTGGAATACTATTTTCCCAACTATGCAACATTTCACTGTGTCTTTAAATTGCATGTGAATGTAATTGGACTCTTCTCTGTGCATACATGCTTTGGCAGTTACAGATGGACAGAAGGAAGAGGCAGTAAATAAAACCGCTGCAGCGACCTGCTCTCAGTCTGTGCACAATCGATTCGGGCTTGTCTCTGCACCTGAAAATGTTCAGTGTTACCGCCAGGTCTTATGAAACTCATTTAGAACTGCACACTCTGATACTCAACACTACTTCCTTCAGTTGGCGTGAGTTTGCGTGCCGCAGTTAATGCAGTGCTGAAAGTCTTTCTGTTTCGTGTGGGGCTTTTAAATGAATACAGTTGATTTAGTGTCACTGACGACACAATTATCTCAGGGAAACTGGTTAATCCTGCAAAATTGTAGAGTGCACAGCGCGGTACATTTCTCCTCTCCTCACCTCTCCTCTGTGTCACACACAGACACACACAGAAAACAGGCATGCCCAAATGCAATTCAAGCACTAGGCAAATTGAAAACAAATTTCGGTCCAATTTCCACACAATAAAACGGTGGCTGTGGTAATCTGGCCAAACGACAGCACACAAAGCCAGGATCAATCTACTCTCTAATCCTATTGTGTTTCGTGTACCTGCTTACAGTGGCTCAGGCTTGTATCCCCATTTCTCCCGCATTCCCCCTCTATTATTAAGCACCTGTTAGAACAAGCGCATTCACCTGAAAGGAAAGCACTCCAGGCTATTAAACCTTTGCCTACAGGAAAAGTCGGGTTCATGAATGTCTTTATTGAAGTGTAAAAGCCTGGCTTTGGTTTCCCAGCCCTCTCAATGCAGTACCAATTACTCTCTGCTGTGGGTTTTTGCAGGATAGTGCTCACTTGCTCCCACTCTTTCTCTATATTTATTTCTATTCCAAAGTTTTATTGTACCGTTTTACAGTCACTAGAGGCAGATCTCTTTCATACAGTTTAAAAATAGATGCTTGATATGGGAATCTGAGCTCACTGTGTATCCCACTAGCATCTTTCTCTTCTGGTGTTTTTCTGTGTGTAGCTATCTAACCTTCAGGGAATTAATGGTGTAACCATGTGGAGCAAAAAAAGATGAACAAATGGCTTAAAGAAGTGACTGCATATTAGCTGTGCTTTTACTGCAAAAAAAGACACTTTTCAAAGAACTTTAGTTGTTTCCTTTCTTGCTTTTTGATAGAAACCCACTTTGATAAGGATGGGGGGTAGATGAGGACCATTAGTTTTAGAAATGGTGCTTGAAACCATTGTCTCAACACAGGGAATCTTTCTGTCATTTTTGTTTTATAGCATCTTTAAAGTTCTCCCATAGACCTAGAGGACTTGCTTTGTTTCACCTTAACAGTTTGTACTACATTACTGCTTTTTTTGTACCTTTTTAAACCAAAAAAGACCAGTATATCTATTTCTAATTTGGTTCTAAGCAGATAATGTCATCACCTGACTGGCTGATCAGCTGTTGCCTTGGTCTTAAAGTGTTTCTCTGTCTAATTGACATTTGCATTTACAAAACCCAATTCCCAAGAAGTTGGGGCATTGTGTAAAGCATAAAAATACAATGGTTTGTAAATTATTTTCAACTTGTATTCAATTGAATTCAATGCAAAAACAAGTTATTTAATGTTCAAACTATTAAACTTTATTGTTTTTTGTAAATATGTACTCATTCTGAATTTGATACCAGCAACACATTCCCAAAAATTTGAGAAAGTTGTAACAAAACACTGAGAAAGTCGTGTACTTCTCAAATAACACCTGTTTGGAACATTCAAAGGGTAAAGAGCTCAGTTGGTAACAGGTGATAGTGTCACGGTAGGGTATGAAAGGCTCATCCTCAAAAGACTCAGCCAATCACAAGCATGGAAGGGGTGAGGTTCACCACTTTGTGAAGAAGTGCATGGGCAAATAATCCAACAGTTTAAGAACAATGGGCCTCATGCAAGAACAATATCGGCTTCTTGTCTTAAATATCTCTTACTTTTGTTCATACAGTGGGCTTGTACAAAACGTCATGTCAGATTCAGCAAACGCTCATTAACTTCAGATAACTGTGTAAATGATCCACCTGTGTGTATTTGAGTGTGTGTGTATAATTAACGCCTCAGTTATACCATATTAGGCTACGCTTCCTGCCCCATATGTCAAGAAGTATTCATTCATGAAAATGGCATCAAAGAGAAAAAAGAAGAACTGAACAAGTTTGGAGTTTGATGTTCTGCTTTCAGATATCCATGAAGGAAAATCTGTCATTCTAACAGCGTCAGCAGTGGGATTAAAAGACCCGCTAAGGCAAAGAAACAGGAAAAGCGAGTGCTCTTAATGCCGGGTTACCCGAGGGTCAAACTGTCACTGAAATAAAGAGGAAACGTCTCGATATGAAAATGACTTCAAAGAAAAAATGACTTGCCACAGCCACAGTAAGGAGCGATCAATAACTGCAGCAGGAGGAGGGGTCAAGGTGAAGTTTTCACCACGGGGTCAGAGGACGTTGTTGTTTTTATTGACATTTTACTCAGCAAGTCCCAGCTTTTTTGAAATTGGGGTTGGGAATTTCGATTTAATCACTGCCATTTACTTACCAGTGAGCTACAGTTTGTTGATTGATATAATGAAATTATTAAATAATAACATTCTGATCCAGGGAGCGGTAGCCTATGTGTGATTTGCTTCATGTGCAACGGCATCAGAATGGAAAGTATAAACCTCACCCAGGCAGAGCAGGCAAATTAAACCGGGGCATGTCTAGTGTGGCTGCTGCAGCAGCAGCTCCTCATCATCGATCCGTCTGGCAGGCTTTTTTCCAATGACACGCACAGCGCTTTCACAGAAGTCATAAACAAACAAGTATTCACCCCCCCTACATAGCTCAAGAGTAAGCAACACGCCCGCAAACTTCTGTTTTCTCCCTGCTATCTGTCTCTTTTCCTTCCCAGTGGTATCAAACCTATTTCTCAGTGTGCGGCTTTGTCCTGTGAAGTGGTTCAGGAGCTTCAGCAGGTGCAGGAGCCGTCTGGCAGAGGTGAGGCCGACGCTGGCACAGCTGGGAACAGCAGGTATAGTGCCCAACCAATGTGTCGGTCCTGATAATGCTGCGTCAGGCAGGACTAAGCCATGCTCAGCGAGGCTGCCAGTGCCCTAACTGGCTGGCTTGCTTCGGCTTGTTGTTGTGTCCTGTTGTGTCTTTGAGATTTCTTCCTGCTTAGCAGAGAAGATGGTTCAGATTCTGTTGATTAAAAAGAACTGTATTTGTACCAAATCAGTTGCATTCCTTTCTGTTGGGTACTACATTACCAGTGCGAATTGTCTTGGAAAAATTAACTGCTCAAAAATTGGATTGTGATTGTTCATTTATTCATCCATTCATTGTACACACAAAACAAACCTGAATATATTCCCAGCACAATGCCAATGGCTTCATACAGGAGGCAATGTTTACAATTGTTTTCATCTCTCAAATTTATATGGACGGAAAGCAAACACAGATCTCATCAGTGTTAATCAATTTTGGAGTTCCCCAGGGAATTGAGATAATTTGCCAGGCGTGGTGCAATTTGGATCTCAACTTATTACGAGCATGAACCTTCTGATAGACAGGATCCATTCTATATTCTCTAAGACGCTGCATGAATGATTTCACTTTAAAAACCTTCCTTGTATTTCCAAAGGATGCAATGAATTTAATGGGAAAACAACAGCTGATCCCAAACAATGATGGTCTCTGAGCCTGCTACATACTTCTTAGTAAAGTTCAGCAGTGACCCAAACTATAATTCAGAGAACAAAAACAGACAGCTGTTTTTAAAAAGGTAATTCAAATTCAATTTTAATTCAGATCCTTCCTTCTTCAGCATCAGAAGACCGATCATGTCTGATGTCATAATAGGCTTGAAAAGCCTGTTCTACTACAAGTAGGGGCAGGCAGATCGACTCCCTAAGTATCAATACCACCAATACAAGTCTTGTTTTGAGTTTCTAATATTAGTATCAGTGTGATCAATACCAAAAAAATGGATCCATCAGATGACATACTGAGCACATGATTCTTCTCAGTTCTGTAGTATTTGCATCTCTGCTGCATCTCTCTGCATGTGCAGAGTCATCACTCACATCTCTTTATTTACCATTAAAAACTGTCTTGTGGTTTAAGGAGAACGATAACACATTTACTGTTCTCACGCATAATATGTCATCAGAGATCAAGGAAACATGCTGAGCTGAAATACTGGCAACTCCACACCCAGCATGTTGTCTTTTGAAATCTCCATTCTGGGCTGGAACAACTGTTTTTGTTTGTCCATGTCACTTTTTTTTTTTTTTAACATTAATAAAATCAATGCCAAATGTTCACTGGATGAGTAAATGAGCAGTGCTTTAATGTTTGGCAAATCATTTGGTGGTAATTTAAATATATTCAGAAGCAGAATAGTAGTTAATTGAATAGCAGCTAATTATGACATATTTTGCTCTCTTACATGACATTAGCTGCTTTTAACTATAAAAAGTACAAATATCTGTATTGATAGTGGGGAGAAACCAGTCTCGTTGTTGATATCGGTATCGCCCACTCCCACTAACAGGTGTTCCTCAAAACACAGCTTACAGATGTTTTTGTCTCACATATTCTTTTGCCAGGAGCTGGAGGACACACATATCGTTCAGGCACAACCAGTCAACAGCTTACATGCACTTAATGTATTTTTAATAAGAAAGACAGCCAGACATGAACTCCAGTTATTCTTTTTATCAGCTGGGAAATGTTTAAATCCAGTGCGGTGAAATTGTAGAATCTGAATGAAGTGTCCCCTATGATCCAAACAGACAGAGATATGTTAATATAATAAAACAATGTGCAAACAACACTAATTATCTACTGATGGTTTATTCTGAGATGGGTCATTTTTTTTAGAATCAATAGAGCAAATGAGGGATATTATCAATATGTATTCTGTATTTTTGTCATGTAATTTTTTACATACAATAAGTGCATGCTGTCCTCTAAGTTAGAGCCAGTATCTATAAGCATTTATTTGGTCCTAACTGCACAGATAGCAATGACTGTCCCTGTCCCGGCAGTGCATACACATACTGCCCTTGAAGATAATGTTCCCTCTTTAGATAAAGTCTGTGTCTGTGGGGGATATTTCCAGCACTTGTCCCCAAGCACACCAACTCCAGAAATTTTCATTTTAGGTATTTAGCAGAGGTTCAGAAACTTGTGATGAGAGAGCAGAGAGGGGCTCAGAGAATTGCCAGGGGATACTTCATCAAGATACTTGACTGTTGAAGAGGAAATAAGGGAGACCTTCACTGCCCCCCCGGCTCAAAACAAACTTAGTCTATCCGTGAGGAGTTAGGTGGTGTTGGAGGTCATAAGGTTTCTGATGAGTTCCAGTAAAAAAGATCCTGAAGTGTTTCTTTTACAGGACAGACTCTTTAAGCATTTTGCCACCTCACTTCAAGCCATACGCAAAGCCCATACTTATACTTTTCATATACAGGCGATTCCCTTGAAGCAGGATCCCCCGCAGAGTAAAAAAAGGCAGGAGGAAGTCCTTCAGAAGACTTGAGAGAATCAGTGGAGGCAGAGTTCAAGAAAACAGGAAGGCAAGGAGAGAGCAAAGTTGCTCTGCACCAAAATATTAGAAAACCACCTACAGCCTCTGACAGGACGAAGGGGATTTAAGTCTGAGCCTGAATGTAAACAAGCTGCTGTAACCTTTGACCTCTCACCACTCATCCTTTTCATTACTGTGAGCACGTTCAGCAGCAGTCTAAGAGGAGGGCACTTGAGGATGGGGGTTAAAGCTTTAGATTTGGACACCATGTGTTGCAAACAGAGTGTGGGATGCTGCAGTGTGTGTCGACTTCACAACACAGTATATCGCTCCGAAAACACAGAGGAACCTTTAGAAGCTGCGTCCTGCCAATATTTTCCTTGACTCCCACGAGGAAAGCACATGAGAGACGTTACTGCTGCCTGATAAGTTGTGTGTATATGTGCCCACGTGTTCTTTAGAGTTAGTGTGGGTATACGATTGCGTGTGTTAAGCTGTTAGTAAAACATAGCAGTGCAACACTGTCACTGGCAAACTGACACTGAGGTAATTGTGTGGTGATGGGGACTCTTTAGCGGTGGCTAATGGCCACTTTACGTGCCGTTCATCAAATAACAGGCTTGCCATAGACTTATTTGTCCACTTTACTTTCTTTACATGCATGCTGCATTTTTGAGAGAAGCCTCGCTCTTAAGCCTCTTAAGTTTAGTCTGTTTCTTCATGTCTGTGGAGTAGCACATGGTAGTTATGCAAGAGACCTTTTAAACAGCAGCCGTGTTGATGTGAAATAGTCGGGTAAACACAGGTGTTACTAATGATACTAATTAAGGTCTCACTTAAGGTCAATAAGATACAAAAAAAATGGAGCAGTTACCAAGGAATGAATTTGGAGCAAATGAGGAGATAACTGTTAGTGAACCATTAGTTAATGAGTAACTCAGATTTTATAGTTACAAATCATTAGTTATTGATTAATTAATGAAGAAATTAGTTAGGAATCAAGAATGACTCAGTCACTGATGAATCATTAATAAGTACGTAAATACAACATGTAGTAAATACGTAGTAAATTATTTCTAATGGAGGACTATATAATATATAATGATGACCACTTTATACTGAACCAGCCGCTGAATCAACGAAAACTAGTACCGACTCATTATTTTGTCTTTATAGTAAAGTGATACATAATCTTGAGTAGTTCCTCAGTCGTTCCTCATTAACTTATGATTACTGATCCTGTTTGTGTCCCTTCAAGAAATGTCCCATTTAGTGTAGCAGGACCTTTCCAGTGAGTCAACATGCACAACAGCAGCACCCCCACCTGGCAAAATTCAGTTCCTTAAACGTTCTGGGAATGTTTCTTTTTGGCTTTGGGAATGTTCATTGAACATCTCACCATAAGATTCCATGGATGTTAAAAAAAAGTTGTTGTTTTTTTTCTGGCACAAAATCAATGTTACCACAGTAGTATTATAATAATGAAAATTCAGCAACTTTGATTGATAACGTCTTAACCAACTCTCCGATGAAAGGAATGAAATCATAAAGAATACTATAAAATGATCAGATCTGTCAGATCATTTTCCAGTTTTCTCTAATCAAGGCTAATAAAGTAGAAGATGCAAACAAAATAATGCACAATTTTGTGTAGCAAAAGTTCATTAAAGTTATTAGTTTTAGTTTCAGTTTTCCAATTGTCAGTTCTACCAAGAAATACAATCAAGCCTTGGTTTACAGTTGACGTACTGAAGTTGTTGATGGAAAAGATTGTATAGAAAATATTTCTCAAATCCTATTTCTGGTACCTGTGCCGTTTATAAATCTTATAAAAAATAAATATACTCATTCTATGCAAAAAGGTAATATTTCAGTGAAGAATTTAAGAGGTGTTTAAAAGATATAATATAATAAATCAGCTGCTACAAAGAGAAAACTAAGCTTAATTATTATCATTGGTTACACCTGTGATTACTGTTTCATGCCAAAAGACTGCTGTGAAAAAGTTGTGAAGAAAAGTAAGTTCATAGCGGTTGTTTAATCAGGTCGTCCTTGAAATTATCAAGCCATCTCCTAATCTATCAGTCTGCTGGTTTTTATCAGTCAGTTTCCAGTCCACAGGTTTTCACCTTAAACAGATACACAGAAAAAAACAGAAAAGGATGGATGATAGCTAGTGGTAACAAATGCTAAAACAAATTCCTGTTTCATTAAATCATAATACGTAAATCCTGCTTACACTGAAACCACTGTGTACAACCCCAATGTATTTTCATTATGATTTATTTATTATTTGTTTTGTTCACTTCCCACCATTTTCAGAAAACTGGTGGTCTAAATGTGTGCAGATTGGACTTTTTTGTCTACAGAATAATATTGCCAATTTTATTTTGCTTGACATTGATCATTTGAACATAATAAAGGGATGTGTTTAATGGCTAATGCTACTTCTCAATACACCTTTATAGCATTTAAAATGTTAGTGAGTAAATGTGGGCAAACAACAGCGTGTGATTTAAAGCTTCTTTCAAAGAAACGCTGTGGGACCCCTCTGAACCATAAACATGGTCATTTGAAAGAGGGTCTTTGTGTTTCTCTTTCTCTCACGCTCGCAAATTCTTTTTTCTTATTCCCTGGGCCAGAAAAGGGCTGTGTGGTAATTTACTGTGCCAATAGAACTGATTTCCAGTGGGGCATGGAGGTGAGATGCATTTAGGAGCTCATGCAATAAATATTTTAAAAAACAGACGGTCAATCACAATTTGAATGCTAGTGTATTTTGCATTTGCTGTATCTAAGTCTCACAAACTGATTTGTGTTTATGTGTATGAGAGATGGAGAATGTGTGTCTGAGTTTTATGATCTAATATATTTTTCTGGACACAGTCATTGCATATCTGACCTAATCTGTGGCCTTGTGTTGCAGCCACATACTGATGCAGTTGCGTGATCTGCCGTACACACTTGACCAAGGCAGTGTTGGAAATGAATGGCTCCCTGAGTTGCAATGCGCCTGTGTTTAAAAGACAGAGTGTGGCTTGGTTGGACGAAAAGCACCTGGGGTGCCTGTTCGCTGCTCCATCCTTTATTCTGTGATTGAATCGATGGAGGCCGGCTGATCTGAGCGGGCGCTGACACTGCCAAGCGCTGCCTACCATCATTTACTTCCAACACTTTGGCTAATGGAGTCACAGCAATGTCAGATGGAAAGAAGTCCGTTGTGGCGGCCTGCCTGGATAAACTGTCAGATATTAGCTGGCCCAAATGATCATTACAGGACCTGTAACCAAGCCCTGATTTCTATTTAATACACCTGGAATAGTGTAAAGATGTGTCGCAGGGGCAGAGATTGGATCCGAGGCAGGGGTGGGAATGTGGGATAAAAAGCTTGTTACATAAGAAGCTGCTGAATGTTATTTCCACTGGGTTTCATTGAGCTTCACTTTGTCTTGGAGAATCTGTAGTGGCGTCTTTAATGTGACCTCATTTAGAGGTGCTGAAATGGACCAAGTGCTGAGTGGAAATGGAGGAGGGAAGACAGCAATATGTGGAGTTGCATGTCAGATCATTATAGAGCTAAGATGAGGCATTTGACAATCACTGACCTTGGAGAAAGAGAGTCCAGATTTATCTATCTTTGATTATTGCCAACTTTTCCCTGATTTGATGTTAATCACATTTCAATTCAGCTCAGGGATATTCACATTAGGTCACTCTCCTCTCAGGTCAATCCAATTGGTAAAGACAGCAAATGGGCCATTTTTCATTTCACAATTTCAATGCAACGCTCCATTTTTGGATTAAAGTAGAGGTGTAAAAGGCCACTGAATGAGCTATAATTGTTTAAGCCTCATACCATAAGAGAACCCTTGAGACGTGGCCTCACTCGCACTGGAAAACTAAGTGCTAAGTGATCATTGCCCTTCAGGTCCATCACACAGCTCACCTCATTTAAAACATTACTTAGACTGTCGAAATGCTTACCATTATCAGACAATTTAATCAAATATCAAGCCTTCTAATTTTATCTTTTCTTTTAAAAAATGTGCAGAAGTGAGATAATTAACAGTGGTAACACTTTGTTTTAAGGTTTGTGCATAAGTCTGTCATGAATCTGTCATAACCTTGTCATGACAGTTGTCATGAACATGAAGGAGTTTCGGTCTAAATGATCATCAGGTATGCTGACAGCATCCACACCTTTCCACATATGTACAAACATAGAGACTGCCTCCATTTTCAATCACCCAATCAGAGAACCGCTGAGACTGATCAACAACTGAACCTGATCAATGCTTCATCAGCCAATCAACAGAATTGAAAAAATCACTAAATCAGAATGAATCTTAAATATGTAGGTTCATATAATTGAGATAGTAGGAGGAAAACATTAAAGGCTAGGGATAAAGTCTAATGACTTGTTAATAATCAAGGCTATCGTAGAAAAGGGAAATAATTAATAATAATAATTAATAATTATTTAATAATAATTTAATTTTGATTTTTTTAGTGGATACCAAACTCCAGAATGCATCAGCTGGGGTGGGTATATATCTAATAAATCAAGCCTTCCTTATGACGAGCCTTTTTCAGAGAATATGTATCATATAATATATATCATCATGAGACCATTAAAAATGTGTTATGAATATTTTCCATGACCTCAAGTAAAGTGTTACATTGTGGAATTGCATTAAGATGTCATTACATTTTATTGCACTGTCAAATTCTTTTGTGAGTGTGTCATGAATAATTCATGGTCTTCAAGTAAAGTGGTAGCGTTTGAACTTGTCATAAATACGTCATTAAGTGTAAAAAGGCCAGACAGTCAAGTTGTCATAACAAAGACATCTAAAACATTGTCAGCTTTGCATTTAAAATGACAAAATTGACCAACAGACATAAACATTCATAAAGACTCTTTTGTGTTTATGACAGGTGTCATCACATGCTTATAACAGTTAAATGACAGTCTTATGCACACCCCTTCAGATAAAGTGTTACCATTACACCTATTTTCAAAGTGAATCATCTTATTTGGAGGATTTTCTTGGTGACTTGAGGGACAGAGAGTAGAGGATTTCACTGCAGACAGCATCACCTCACCTCACCTGTCCCCTAACTATACTGTTCAGTCTTAAATGAAAGCCAGAGAATGAAAACTGCGAGAAACCATGGACATTACACACCCACTTACTTCTCAGCATCAAGTCTGTGAATCAGTGCAAGCAAGGTCGAACAAGACAGAGCATCACCTGTTCCCTGATTGGATGAGACAAGATGATGTCATCACGTTTCAGGTCCAACAGACCTGTGAATTGGAAAGTTGGGAAAGGGTAGTTTATGGTCTATGTTAGCGGGGTGACATTGGCCTTCTTTACTGCCTGGTCCTAAAAGGTGAGATTGAAGGGTGTTGTAAAAGTGACTGTAAAAAAAAAAAAAAAGCTCATGAGCGACATGTTTAGCATCAAAATAATGACATCACTCAGAGTCAGTTGACCTGAAGCTTTAAAGTTGATTAGTTGTGAATAGTCAATTAGAAAGCTTTTCTCCAGAGAGCGTCAAACCTTAGTATCAGTCAATGAAAAGAAATGATGAGCATTTTTGCAAAAGTCCCAAGATGTGGGCCACATGGAGTTTTATATGTTAATTTTGTGGTGGAAAAATATCAAATTAAAGCAGACAATTTCTAAAAAACTTAAGATTGCATTAAAACATACAATTTTGTGTGTGTGCTTCACAGACAAGTGTTTGTTTGCAGATGGACGTGAACGAGTCTCTTCCCTCACATCTCTCAGCATGAACCCATCGACTCGACACTCCGCGAGGTTATGATTTACATTGCGCAGCTCCGTTTAAAAACTTGTCATCCCACTGCAGAGCTCGGTATAAATCAGAGGTTGTAGATTGAGATATACCCAGCTGATTATTAGCACAGGGTCCGGGACCAGTGATGAATGCTGCCATAATCTGCTGATGCATGAAGAGGGAAGTACATCATCACCTCCTCCATATCAAGCCATGACAATCCTTCTCCGTTTTAGTCAGTGCTCCGCTGGCACTCGTGAGTGGGGGACGAATTGGCTTTTTTCACTAAAGGTGAAGGTGTGCTGTGGTCATAACTTGCTTTTACCATTTATGTGCCAGTAGCAATAGGCTGATGTGTACTTGTACTTAAAATGTTAAATGGATCTGTGAATGTGAAAACTCCCTCAACAAAAGTCAACTAACATTTATGTCTTTTAAAGCAAAAAGTCCACCCTTTGTACTCTGACATTGTTACTTATTACCCTCTGATGACCACTACATTCCAGGAAATGTTGTGATTAATTCTTTTGATGCACTTTATTGTAATTGATCCTTTGTAAAAAAATGGCAGTAATTTTTGAGAAACTAGGCTCCATTCCACAGAGAACTAAACAAAAACAGACCTCTCATTTCAAGCTCACGGCCATGGATTTTGTGGACTAAAATGATGACTACTGTTAGTAAATTTCATAAGTGCAGCTAGCTAATGTAAGCTAATACTAATGCTTAAACTCCTTCAGTCAGCTGACAAGTTCGTCTCCAGTTTCCAGCTGACGTATATTAAAATGAGAACCCTGTAAAAGTGTCTGAAATACATAAAGTTTGCTAACGGCTGCGTACATCATTGGTGTGACGGTGAAATACATGATAGACAAGAGAATTACGCCCTGTAATGTCAGAAAAGGATGCTTAGGTACTAGATTACGTGCAGCGGCCTTTGAGATGGTCACTCGGTAAGACCACCTGGAAGGAATAAGCCATGAGTTTGGGAAATGCAGTGCTAAATCACAGACGTTTATTCGGAGGTGACATTATTGCAGGTAGTAAGCTAGATAGCCAGACATGGTAATATTTGCATCTTACGTTGGACAGACAAAGACAAAGTTTAATCCGTTTCTCCCACATGTGCTCTTATATTTCAGGTTTCTGAAAGAACATAAAGACACCACCCTCCAGACCAATGAGACAACAAGTATCACTCTTCTTAGAGCCCTATGCCCACCACTTCAACATGAGGAGAAATGCAAAGCTTAAAAGGTCTACAGCACCTCTTAATGGACGCCAAACTACGATTGGACAGTTGCTGTTTGGAGGAGAAGCTTTGCAAAGGGTCAATTATAACTTTATTGGCTTAGTTTCTGTTTCATCAACCTTCCTCATTTATTTGAAATTCAGTAATTTAACAGGTTTTGCTCAACAGGTGGGCAGCAAACATTATCTTTGATTACTAGTTTGTTAACTGTGGGGCATGTCTGGAAACACACCACTTACTGAAACTTAATGTGCTTGTATTTGCATTTGAGACTACTGTGGAAGGAAAATGCTCTCTCTTCTATGATTGTGGAACATCTGTTGAAAATACTGAGTCTAGAAAGAAGCCCTAACTATTAGGATTTGATACCAAACTTGATATTTATCACCAATGTTTAAGATATTGATGACAAGTATATTCTTACATCAAACTGCAACAAAATAAATGCAGATATTTTAGGGTACTTCACCACTATCTATTTTTAAGAGGTTACAAGTGTGGATGTCATCCTCTAAATTCAAGAGTTTGAAGTACATACTGAATTAGTAAAGGCAGACATTGTTTTTTTATGTAAAAGCTTAGCTTGTACTTCTTCTTTGATTGTTTTTCATTTTGTTTCTAATTTCTAGACTGTGTGCGTGATTAATGGTACTTGAAAATTCTGCTACATGATTTATTTAGTTTTCTGTGTTACTGGCACAGATATTATATCAAGGACTTCACTCATAATAAAACTATAGTTATGTGATGCTTGATATTGAGCTATTTCTACTGTTGCATTCATCTTTAGTCATTCTTGATAACAGTGTCTGCCAAGTGTTTGAAATGTAAAAATGCATAAGATAATTGCTTTGGCTGAAATGAGATGAGCGGCAGTCACCAGTGCACAAAAGTAAAAGCTTGAAAATCCTAAACAAGTGTGCTGCCAGGACTTGGAACCGGCCTCTCTTTGCTGATGTTTTCTCCCATCTGTGGAACACAAGTGAAAGAGAGATGGAGTGCTTGGCTCACCAGGAGGAGAGCGCGAAAGGGGGAGGGAGCGGGGTCAATTACCTGAACACAATTACTGCGTCTAACAACCGCCATCCATCACTTGCATCCTCCCTCAGCACCGCGGCAACCATCCCATCCCCACATTTGGGTTGGCTTTCCCGCCAGATCGGCCAGACACTCTGTCATCCCAAAGAGGCCCCTCCTTGCACCAATTGAAAACCTGAGCGGCATTCTTAAACAACCTTCACTCTGCTGCTCTTCATCCTCCTCGTCCTCTTTTCTCCGCTGTGTCTCTCACTTCAGCCACCTCTGGTGGGAGGTAAGCTGGCCTTGACAGTCGAGCCTCAGGAGGGGTGAAAAGGCCAGACCTGCCATGCAGACTGCTATCTAAATAGCAGCGAATGGGAGCCCTTAGACCAGCGTACTGCCAGCATATCAGGTTTGGAATCACGCCAAGGCATATATTGGCCAATGGGATGACAGACCTAATGCTTCACAATGATAAAATAACCAGCTGGAGATTGCAGTTGGACGCTTGCCCACGTCAAGATGTAATGCTTGAATTGTTACACATTACCTGGATTTGTCAACTGCTGAGCTTTCTGCACCGGCATTTCTTTGGAGTAAATAACTATATTCATTTTCAAATATTTTAATATACCATATTAATGACCAATTAACATTCACCCTTCCCTCCAATTGGTGTTGCAATAGGGCCTGTGTGGCACGTTTGAATGAATAGAGTAACCTGCCATAAAAAAACACCCAAGGACAGGCTATTACAAGAGCCAGAGATGGAGGGCCCAGATTGCCTGATCTGTAATAAAACAATGAGAGTTCCCTTTGGGCCATATGGGCACTGCAGCTATGCAAGATTATGTAGGCGGACCGCCACCCTAGCAATATTAGATGGAGATTAGATTGGAGGCGAAACTCCTTTTTAAACGAGCCCAGAGGAAGGCTGTAAACATGCTTAGTCTTTTTTTTCTTTTTTTTCATACAAGCACACACTACAGGAGGTTGTGAAGTGAAAGACACATGATCAGAATAGCGATGAAACTCCAGAATGGCAGAACAGGTGCTGCTGGAAGACAGGTGAGTAGGTTGAGAGGGAGGATGGCTGAAGTGCAAAGGTATGTGGCTGCATGCCTAATGTGGGGCTCCATGGCGGCAGCCTTGGGGTTACTAAGGTTAGACCTTGGGTGCTCCGATTAATCATTGCACCGCTGTCTGTGTGGGTGCGTGCGCGTGTCTGTGTGGTTCTAATATTTATTTTATCAGTCAGATTTCATCGTGATTGCCCTTGAGAATAGCATGACTGAAATATTGATGTGATACACTCTTAGAAATAAGGGTTCCAAAAAGATTCTTCCTCAAGGGCAGAGGTTCTTCCCAGAACCATTTTCTTGTAATAAACCCTTTTTTGAAGAAAGGTTTTGTCAAGGGTTCCCTGTAAGTTTCATTAAGAACCCTTTCTAGAGGAAAGTCCTCTGAGGATTGTTTAAATCTTTCGAGAACTCTTTCATCAAGAGTTTCTCAAGGGTTCTTTGTAATGACACATGAAAGGGCGCCAGAAGAACCCCCTGGGTGTGTTCTAGATAAAACACTTGAATATAAAAGGGTTCCTAGTAGAACCCCTTGGGTTGGTTCTCGATAAAAACCTTGGAATGTAAAAAGGTTCTCAGTAGAATCTCCTGAGTGTGTCTTAGATAAAACTCTTGGATTTTGAAAAAGTTCTGGGTGGAACCATTACACCATAGAAGCGTTCTCACAGAAGGTTCCTGGTGAAACCTTCCACAGATGGTTCTAGGTATAACCATTCATGTGGGGTTCTAGGTAGAACCCTCCGAAAGGGTTCCGAGTCGAACTTTTATAAAAGGTTCGACCAGAAGCTGCTCTAGCAACCTTGCACTTAACAGACACATTGGCTCATTTTCACTCTAGCAACAACTTCTTCAAACTTTAAACTAAAGCAATCTCTGAGTCTTCCCTTCTGATTCACACACACACACCCACACACACAGACACGCACGCACACGCACACTTTAATGGACTATTTCACTCTTTCTTTCACGCAACCAAGACATGCTTTGAGGCTCACCTGCCTCTCCCTGATGCTTTCTCAGAGACGAAGATCAGATCAACCCATCACAAAATGACCTGCCCTCGTTCTGTGTTTCTCTCTTGTCTTCGGCCTTCTACGTTTTCTGACAACTTGCACCTTCTCTCTTCTCTTTACGTCTGTCTGTCTGCAGCCCTGGAGCCCAATTACCCACCAAGAACACAGAGATCCTATCACAAAGCCAGGTCACGCTTCAGTGTTCACCATGCTCACTATACAGGCCTGCATAATTCCCAACATACCTGCCGCCGCCTCGAGCGTGGAGCTGACGGAGCAGTGGCCAACCCACCTTTTGATCAGGCGTCAAGTCCAAATTCACCCATCGTTTGGATTTCAGAGCCATTTGCTTGAAGGGTGTTTTGCTAATCGAGTCTCATATCTCCTCTATTGAAGCCCGGCAGCTTTTAGCTTGTTAGCTAAATCTCACTCGCCACTGGAACAGATGGGAGCGTGTTATCTGTGAACTGTGGTGAACAGCTCTTAGCAAACATTTACACAGTTACCTTTATTTCAGTGATTTCTGTTTGTTGTAGCCCGAGGGGCACAAATGTTCTTATTCACTGACCAGAGGCAGGCGACAAAATGAGAAAGTTGTATAAGGTAAGGTTAATGATCACTTAAGTGCCCTAAGCACTTGACCACAAATGACTCAATCGTCTGTGAGCACTTGTTTTAGAAACAGCTGCTCTCCCACATTATTTCCTGGGACCCAAACACGCCAAATTCATTAGGATTCTTTCTGAGGGCAAATGTCTTCATTGGGATGATTTGGCTGTAAAGGTCAGTACTGAAGACCCCTAATGACACCAGGGGCCCGGGGTGTCTGCCAGATGATGTCACAATGAACACACTCAGGAGTGTGCAGTACACTGATGCAGGACCACTAAAACGTAACCAGACTTGACAGTTCACTGCCTGCCAGAAAGGTCGCGCCCCAAGGCTATTCAGCATCAGCCCACAAGACAGCCAGAAAGCCAATTCTGGGAGTTGAAGCGCAGTTCAGAGTCCAAAGTGTGAAGCGCAGTGAAAGCAACAGGAGCAGGCGGGGAGAGATAGCAGAGCTCAAAGGACCCAAAAGTAGCAGATTGCTCTTGCAGATGGAAGCTGCTCACTCACAGCTTACTGTATATAGGTCGACTGCATCTGTTCCGGGTCAGCGCATTACAGTAGGGTTTAACAGAGCAAGAAGTCAGCCAGAGGCAGGGGCAGGGGGTGGTGCAGAATATGTGACTACTTGACTGGTTGTTTAGAGGACAGAAAAGGCTCAGAGAGGAGAGAGGGAAGATGAAAGTCAGAGGAGAAAGGAAGAGGCTATGATGAAACTGATGCATACGATGTAAAGGATGATATGAGGCAAATAAAGTGGGAAGAGTAGAAATAAGATTCTCTTCCCAAGATGAACAACACCACAGGTCGTTTAAGTAAGTGCCCTAAAACAACATATGTTTATGAGTGACAAAGCCCTCTAGCAGCTGTATAGTAATTATGATGGGACCAAAGAGGAAGTCAGCTGATGTTACAGGGCTAAAAGGTTGGTATAGGGAGGAGGCGGAGGCGTCCACAAAACACACGGGAGAACACTGCTCATTTCCCATTTCCAACCAACATTCAATGTTGTTATTTTTTAAATCATGTTATTCCATAAACTTAACCATGTATTTATTATTGTAGCCATGGCAACAAACCACCATGTTTCCCTAACCCTAACAAAGTATTTATCTTAACCATGATCTTTCCCTAAGCCGAGTTGATTTTGTTCCTAAATCTAACCAAACCATGACCATTTTGTTGTCACATCATGAAACAGATTTATTTTTCTAAAGTGAAGATGTGGTGTGAATGGATTTCAGCCTTGACAATCTGTCTTCAAGCTATGGTTATAAAGTTCTCAGACTCTTTTTTTTTTCTCAGGTATTAAAAAATTCTACAAGGAAACATTTCTATTGAAGCTTAAGGGAGATGTTATATCAATCATGCTATTTGGAAATCAACAGCAGATAAACAAATTAGTGCAAATCAGTCCATATGTTATTTTTTGAAGTGTTTTTTTATGTTTTAGAGGCATTTCTTTGTCAAAGGTCATACAACTTTGACATGTTGGGTCCTTCTCTGTGCTTCCCCTGTAAGCTTCAATAGAACTGGCACCAAACTCTGGTTGCAAGCAAAGCATATAATGTTCTAACGTGATGTAATGGCCCTCCTTTTTTAGCTTCCTTGAAATTCTGTAAGGCTGTGTCCAACATCGTTCACTCATTCACTACTCCCTACTCACTATCTAGGGATTTCTACGTAGAGGAGTGAGCTCACTGTATATCAAAGAGAAACATTTTTGGACACTATTCAGGCCATTTTCTCTGTCGTTAATTACATTATTGTTGTTTTTTTTCTTTCAGAGCAATGCATGATGTTATATAGTGGTTGGTTAGTGACGATCAGTGGTGCACTACTTTTCATCATGCATTGTGGGATACTTTAAATCCACTACATAAGGTACAATTATTCTAATGGACAGCATTATAAAATCACAGTCCCACCACGTAGTGGACTTTGTAAGTGATTTCAGGCACAGCCTAAATATTTTTTACACAGCTTTGTTGAATGCTTGATTCTGCTTGGATAATTACAAAATCCGATGGTCTTTTATTTCTGAGTAGCAAACCATTACTTTGAATAAACAATTGTCGCTATGAGCCAAGTTCCTATCACAGACTCTGCAAGACTTTTGCCAGATGTTAACAGTGTTAGGCAAGTTACTCGGGAAGTGTTATAAGTTACTTTTTACCTAATTAGTCCTTTAAAAAGTAATAAATTACTTTGCTCATTACTTGGTACCAGAAGTAATTAGTTATGTTAGTTGTTATGCTATATTACTTTTGTACCTTGTCGGTGGCCTTGTTGCGGTCTAAAGTTGAACCGCTGATCCAGTGAAAATGTTAACACCCAGAAAGTTTTTGTTGTCAGCTGTCCACATGTTGGTAATGGCGGAAAGTAGCCAAACAAAATAATGACAGTACTTCCACCTGTATGCCCCTCTACCTCTCCCTCATCCTCCATCTTTCGTTTAGTTTTTTGGTGAGCAGCTGACGTGACCTGCCCTGACCTGCTGCACATACACGGCAACACAAGTAACTCAGTAAGCTCAGTAAACTCAGAAGTTGTAATCCTTACACTACTCCTACTTATTACTGGGTAATGTAATAACATTTCAGGAAGAAGTTACAAAGTAATGCATTACTTCCCAACACTGCCTTTCACAAAGCAAAGGGATCTTGAGTAAAGACCTGTAGTCCAGCAGTAATTTCCTAAGACCAGGTGGGAAGCAATAGTAATAGATTTGGCATTTTTTCATTTACATTAGTAGTGCATAAGGTGCAAAACCTTACGTACTGTCAATAACAGTAACATATAAAGAAATAAAAAAGAAAAAATAAGTGGGTGTAGAAAATAGATAGCTTTTTTGTTTCAGTGGCATTTGGGGATAAATGTCTTAAATTACATACGTCTAGCACAGGCTGTGAGGTAATGGAAGTTCAAATCACACTTGCCTTAATGTTCTAAACCACTTTGCTTTCACCTTTGCCGTCTGCCTTCTTTCTCTAACTGCCTCACTGATGAAATCACACACGCAATGCGACTCTGAAAGATCAATCGGTTGTTTTTCAGGACATAAACCACCAACTCCGGTGACACCTCGCTGCAGCAGGGGAGGCATGAATTTACAGTGGAAGCCATGTGAAAAAACTCGCTTTGGACTGCGGGTTGAGGATGAGACACAGCTGTGCAATTCATATAGATCTTAGATCAGATTATTAAACGCTTTTTTTCCCCCCTCTCCAACGCTTCCCCAAGGATGAAGAATTCCTCTGCTCTAATAAAAAGCCTAAATGAATTGTGATGTTGTCAAGAAGGAATAATTGCACTATCAAATACATTACCCAGAAGCTATTAAAATGGCAGAGGTGTAATTAAGTGTTGTGCTGTTGGGACAGGGAAGGAGGAGGTGTGACTGGTACCACCCAAACACCGCCGCCATGATGGCTGTTTGAAATGAAGCCTGCAGAATGTGATTGTAATTGAATGTTTATCATCTTTTTAAACAAAGTTCTCTCTAGTTTCAATGTGGCGCCCACGAGTTCCTAATAATATCTCACACTAAAGTGTGACAGTGTGTTTCCAGTGCTGTGTTTCCCTTTGATTTATAACTCCACGCCGTGGTCATAATCTTAGTGTTCCCTCCATTGTGATTTAACCAGTTCCACTATACCCTAGCCGCTTGCATCCATATTTTGGGGCCATCTCCCATCCTCTGCTGGGCAGACAGAGGACATTCATCATTATTACTGCAGCGACAGGTCTATTACCTCCAGAGACTAAGAAAACAAGAGAAGAAACTTTGCAAAGGAGCCATTGTGGAAAACTCATTTAAGGACTGTGCCAAAACTTTTCACTTTCCTCGCCTTTACTGTGATGTAATTAAAGTAATGCCTTACTCAAAACTGTGAGCTTTTTAATGCTACTTCTGAGCTTTTTATCCTCTGCTGGTGCACTCAGTTAGAATTTGTAACTGTAATAAGCTTGTGAGAACAGTAGCATTTACGTTATTTTTTCAGGCTGTCCTTTTATATGTACGATGAACGAAAAGATGGTGACCCAACCCTTCTTCTCCAACCCTAAGATTGAAGAAGAACGGTTTTCAAATTTGAAACCGCAGAACCGCTGGGAAATTGTACGATGGGAAATTGTGCTCTGGGAAAGTGAATCAGTCAGTGAGTCATGCTTTCTTTTCCCTGTGCAAATAATTGGAGTGCCCTTGAGCAAGTCATTTACCCTTCAATTGGTCGAATGGAAATGTTCAGAATAGAGGACTGTGGTTTTTCTGAAAATGTCAGAAGTATCTGCATGAATGTGTTGCAGGAAAAAACAAACTGAGGGTACGGTACAGTAGAAACACTGCTAAAAATGTATTACTATTAAAACAGCTGATGACCAGAAACAAAATGGTTATCAAACCCACTGAATGCCACTTGATTACAAGTTTACCTATCAAATTCCAAGAAACACATTAGAGCAATATCTCAAGGAACACCATCCACGATATTTTGATCTTCTACGCCATGCTCCCCCTCCCTTTTCCAATTTCCTTTTCTCTATCCTTTGTTACCCCGAGAGTGTCATCACTTCCTTATCTTCTCGAATGGGTGTGGGGGAAGCAAGAGTTCGCATCATGTACCACCCTGATATATTCCTTTCCATCCTTGCAGGGCCGCTATCAGATAGAGCACAGCTATTACAGCAAAGTGTTGCTTTCTATTGTCTCTGAGATCACATTTAACTGCATTGTTTTCATATTATTCAGCTTTAAAGTTAGATAGAGCTGTGAGGTCTGCTTTGTTTCTTTATTTCTTTGGGCAAGCAATAGATAGATGTGTTTCTTTAGTGAATCAAAGCAAAACAAATGACTTTTTTGGCAGAGACTTTCCTCATGAGAGTATGTTACATTTACTCAGTTAAAGGTATATTTGGATTTTTTGAAGTAGGGTTGTATAATGTACTTATCCATAGTCAGTGTATTATTTACAGCGGATGGTGGTGGGCACACTCCCTGTTTGGAGAATCAGTAGGAGTACCAGTGTAGGAAGCTCAGCAATGTACTGCTGTGGACAGGGTCAGTGGCAAAATGCTAAAATAATAATAGTTCAAGGTCTACACTTTATTTAGAATATTTTCACTGCTTCTCCCTGCTGACAGACAACTTTTTTCTGACAGGAAACCACTGTTCAAATAATAATTAATAATAATAGAGAATGGAATAGTGACATCATCAACACTTTTGGAGGATATTCACCATGACTGTCACCGCCCAACTAGCTAAGTGTTTGCAAGTCCTTCAACTCGGTATAATTCAAGATGATTGGTAAACACTGTCGTATAGTTGGCTGTAACAGCCAATGATAGGATTACTTTTCACAGGGCAAAAATTACTGAGACACTGAATGACTTGGGTTGCACCTCAAGGATGAGGACAGTGTCTGCATTTGTGAGCATAGTTTTAGTTACTGATCAATAACAGCAACTTTATGGTGTTTTTAACTTTACTTATGCACTCCTGTGTGTGCTTTCTCTCGTTAGCTAGTTCTCAAATCCCATGTTGTCTTTGCAGACAATATATATCTAATATATCACCTCTTTGCCTGTCTCGACAGCTCATCTTAATATAGTGCACACTTCATGCATTTGAGATGATGAATGATTGACAAATGACAAATTACCGGTGACAGATAATGACAGCCACAAACACCGTCCTCCAAAAATGGCAGCACTATCCCTGAATGCTCTGCGATTCTCATTCCCTTGAAATTATGTCGTGTCGCTGTAGGAGCTTTTGGTCTTCTGCTGCCTTGATTGGTTAATTTGTTTGTGTTATTATGTGACTTTGGTGTTTTAAAGGGTTAGTTTGGATTTACCAAAGTCTGGTGGCACTGGACAGAGCAATATTTGTGTTATGTAAGAAAGTTTTTTCCATTCTATTTGATGGCAAGTTAAAGTGATGAAAATATTCTAAATGTAGCATACACTTAAAATGATATTGATTTATTTTTAGATTGGTCCTTTTTAAGGTGGCTAAAATATGTTTTTCTGCTGACCCTGTTCACAGCACTACATCGCTTAGCTTCTGTGCCGGTGCTTTTCTCTGCTTCTCCAGACAGGGGGCCATGCTGCCAGGCACCTAATGTAGATAGCACATGGACTATTGATAATTACCTCATACAACCACACTTCAAAAAATCAGAACTATCCTTTTAATATACTTGACTAAAATAAGGTACAAGATGCAGCTGATTGCTATTAAATGACATCATGTAGCCTAAAGGGAGTCTAAAAAAGTTAAACAAGTTAAAAACGCCTCATCATGTAAGCAGGTTTTGGGGTTCATTTTAGGACTTTTTTGAAAAGTTTTCATAGAACTTTAAAGAAGCATTGGAGCAATATCTTTTGGTTTCTTGTCGATGGTATCGACACTAAAATCTGTGCCTTTGTTGTTGTTGTCGACACGCCTGCCGCCTTGCTTGGAATGCTACTAAGACACCATGCTGCCATATCAGCGTAAGTCCCGACAGAGAGGTGATAGGCGGCACACGGCTGCACAAACAAACCTCGGTAAACGCACTGCTGGGATAGGATCGAACGGCTTGTCCAGGACGGGGACCAAACACCTCTGCGCTAAGATGGCCGCACGCAGGAATCATGCGTGTGTGAGATCTTGTGTAAACGGGAGAATCTCGCCGTGTAATGTCCTATCTTCGACAGGGCTAGGGATGCATGACGCACACTGGCGAAGGAGATAAGTGCTGAAGATGGGAGAGAGGTGTGACTGTAGATAAGCCCATGCAGGCAGAAGCTGAGAGAAGAGGCGAACAGGGAAGAAGCGGTGTGGGGGGCAAAGCGATCGGACTCTAACAGACAGCGGCGTTAGTGTGCCCTAAATATTGCTGTGTGGTTTCCTGCCGCCTGATTCAGCTTTGCCAGTTACTTCTGATTTGAAGTTAAATTTGTTATCTGTCTTTGACAGTCATTTATCTTCAAGCCTCCTGACACACTGTATCTGAGCTCTATGTGGCTGGAGCTTAGTCTACATTGTGTGGGTGCTCTCTGAAAAAATCTTCTACTCTCTTAGAAATACAGGTTCCAAAAGTGTTCTTCCTTAAGGATTGATGTTCTATCCATAACCATTTGCTTCTGAGGAACCCTTTTTTTTGAAGAAAGAGTTTGTTAAGGGTTCTTTGTAAGACTTGGGATTCCATTAAAAACACTTTTAATCCAAACAACCCTTTTTAGAAGAAAGAATACTTGAAGTACTTGAGTCTTTCTTCTAAGAAGGGTCTGGCAGGGGTTTTTTGTACAATAATATAAAAGGGTTCTAAGCTGAGCCACCTAGATTACACACTTGGAATATAAAAAGGGTCTTGGTAGAATCCCTTCAGTTTTTTTTTTTCTAGATATAACCCTTAGAATATAAATAGGTTCTGCATATAGTCCTAAGTGTGTTTTTCATAAAACCCATGGAAAATAAAAAGGTTCTCAGTTAAGCCCCTTAGGTGCGGTCTAGATTTAACTGTTGGAATATAAAAAGTTTGTAATAGAACCTCCTGGGTGGGTTCTTGTTAGCAGCTTGAAAGTTCTTGATAAAACCCATGGAATATGAAAATAATTTGCATAGAACCCCGACTGAACCCTTGGAAAACACAAGGTTCTCAGTAGAACCCCCTGGGTGAGTGTTTGATAATACCCTTTGAATAAAAAAATTCTCAGTAAAATCTCCTGGGTGTGTTCTTAGCTCCCTTAGAGGGTGGAAATGTCCTGAATAGAACCTCCAGGGATGGTTCTAGGTGGAACCACTACACCATAGAAGGGTTGTCTGTAAAACTTTTCATAGTGGTTTCTGGGTGGAACCTTTCACAGATGGTTCTAGGCTTAGCCCTTTATGCTGGGTTCTAGATAGAAATCTCTGAAAATGCCACCTTTATAAAAGGGTTTAAATGGAACCGAGAAGGATTCTCCTGGGGACAAGCAAAAGAACCCTTTATGGTTCTAGTTAGCAGCTTTGTTTCTAAGAGTGCAGGACATAAAATTGATCTAACTGATAGTTAAGTGTGGGATCATTCTTCAGCTGAAGCACATCACATAGATTAAGCAGAACTCCTGCAGCATTGTAATTCAGCTATGAAGTCACTCTCCTCCTCATTGAAGACTTTATCACTTTCAGCCAGATTGGAACAGGCTGGCGTTCTTGGATCCAGGACTACGGTACCTTAAGGCCTTGATCTGAGGGCCATCTGTGCTTACTCCACTCATGAGGCAGTTGTGTGTTTCATAAGCTTTCCACAACCTAATAGCTTTATTTATGTGTCCCAGTGCATGCTGACAGAGCAGGCATGAAAACAGTACACACCAGCTGAACATAGTTACCGTGCTTTGCAGGCCAAGATACAGACAAAGGGAACATGGTGAAATAAATCACGGAGAATACTTTCCTTGGATCATTTAAGTCTCGTACCATGAGTTTCACATCAGGAGTCTTGATGAGGTTTAAGGCCTAATAAGAATATCTACTATTAATATCTTCAGTCCAGTTGATGAAATATAGATTAAGACAGTCATTTTCCAAATGAATGCCTGCCATCTGATATGAGCAAATTTACAGTAGCTATTAGGCTGTGATAGGGCAGCTGATAAGTGTGCGCGAGAGAGGTCCTCTCAGGCAAATAGAATTTGACATGCAGCAATTTGATGAATTTACTCTTTGTGCTTCTTGTCAAAGCCTTGTCAACTTTGCGCTCAGAATGGCAAATAGGCGGTGACTTGATACCAGTGACAGTTGCTTGCACCAGCTCGCAAACTGGTTCAGTGTACAGTATTAAGGCATTTCTTGCTCATTTGCATTGGCTCTAATTTGCCTAGTTTTGTTTATGGCTGGTATTTGTACAATTCTTTTCTCTGTCGCTCAGCTTTGTCAGCTGAACATGTATTTTTTGATTCATAAAATCACTTAAAAAAAATAAGTAGAAGCAGCAAAATGTACTCAAAGTAACAACAGTAAAAGTAGCAGTTCTGCAGAAAAATGTCCCCTGAGAGAGATATATTATTATATGTGACATTCATAGACAGTTAATACTGATGCATCAGTTTGTCAGTGGCATTTTACTGCTGTAGCTGTTTCAAGGTGGAGCTAGTTTTAACTGCTTTATAAAGTATATAGATGGGTGGTTAATTTCAGTGTTTCCCAACCTACGGATCAGGCTCCTACTAAAAGGTCACAAAATAAATGTGAGGAGTCATGATCAGTGGAGTAGGAAGGATGGAGCAAAACAACGTTCTGTTTCACAGATCTACAGTTTTTTTTTTTTTGCAATGTTTGCTTTTTATGAAATACTTGATGATTTTACCCCTTTGTGCCTCAAACGGATATTTAAATGAAACCATCTGATAAGTCTCTTTGGTGGAACTGATAAGAACCCAGACATCTGTGAAGAGTCCTGACCAGAAATGTATTTTTCCAAGAGGCTTCACAAACCAAAAGTTTAATTTAATCATTGAAAATGCATTGTGTTATATAAATGTATTATATTATATATTCCAAATGCAATATAAAATCCAATCCGAAAATGATCTATTCACCATAGCTGTTAAATAAATGCATTTCCCATCGAACTCTATGGAGTAGAGGTATAAAGTAGCATAAAATGGAAATTCCAAAGAAAACCAAGTATTTAAAAATTGTACCATACTGTAAGCTGTAAGGATACTTTTGCCAAAATAATAATAAGTATTGTGTGCCTCTAGGAAGCCCCTGTGGTAGATTAAATGTCCTAAATGCCCTCTTGAGTAGTAGAGATTTGGAGTGGACTGGTGAGTGTGTGTGTACAGTCGGTACAGGCCCATCCACTATTACATGATCTTAATCTGATATAGGCCCACATTGTCACAATGTGAAATGTCAGCAGTGAGGGTTAAGTGTCTGAGTATTTTTATCTCCTCATCCTGCTCCTGCATGTGGGAGGTGACAGCCATGGTGGTGGCCTGTCACAGGCTTTCACCTTGCTTTGGCTTTAATCAATGTTGAGTGCAGCTCTCTGTCGTGGCAATGAGGGAGAAAGTCTGGAGGGTCAGCTTTAGCCCACATTCAAACTGGAGAACACATCCTTGCATGGGGGTGTAATCAAAGATCAGCAGAGCAGGAGACTTTCAGACAATTTGACAAAAGTGCATGACAATCAAAGCACACAGTGTTAAAGTCAATTTGATGAAAGGAGAAGAGGCTTTTTACTCCAAATTTAAAAGCTGAGATATTTTTCTACAAAACTACTAACTGTATATGCTTCTGTATAAAAGAAATGTAAGGTCAATTAAATGTTTTGATTAATAAAGTCTAAGTTTAAGTCTGAGGCAATACTCATGCCGTCATATAGTTAAAATAAAAGTGTGATGGAAACTGACAGCAGAGAAAGCGAGATAGCGTCAATCATATTGGAATCAATATAAAAAGTTTCTCTGATCATGTATTATGAAGTGTACAACCCACACTGCAGACTGGATTTTGTGTTTTTGTTCTATTCATCTACTTGTAGTTTTGATGAGTTCAATTTGAATTGTAAAGTCAGGATTCTCGAGTTTCAACAGTATGATGGTATTCAAATTTACTGAGTGCTCTCATATAAAACATTCTCAATTTTTTGTAAACTGTTGTTAATAATTATTAAGTTATCCTGGCCATTCAAATAAATACAAAAAAACATGAACACCACAAACCATTTATCCTTGTAGGAGAATGAATATGAAATTTTTTTTTTTGTTTTCGACTGTGAGTTTCTTTCAAAATTCAAAACAGTGGACTATGAATGGGAGCTAGTTCATTTTTTCTGTGTAAAGTGAACTTCGAGCTCGCTATTTTGAAGTGTGAACTTAAACAAAACTGTTAACTGCTTTGAATTGGTGCTACCATCAAGCTCGCATGCTAAAGCAGTTAGGTCAGTGATGGCTGTTTCAGTTGGGGAGTTGTAACAGTTCATTAAAATTATGAGAACTTCTGCATTGTGTGCATGCAACACTTTGCACACTGAAGGCCAAAAGAAGTGTGGGTCGAGTTTTCTGTAAGTCCGGGGCCCATAAAGCACTCCAGGGACAACCATCTACATTTTCCACAACTATGACAGTGATTGAACCCTTATGTGACTCATACACATTCAATCCAGTCCACACACACAAAGTGTTTCTGCCGCTTTAAATTATTTCATTCAAAACTGTTTATTCTTTCGTCCTCAATAAAGTTCTTTCATAAATTAAATAGTGTGGGTCTTAAAACAGCAAATTACCTCTCATTGTTACATCTATCCCCAGCTAGTGTTACAATTTTATTTGTGGTAGACAGATATGGGTATTGTGTATTAAGGTTTGAAAGATCTAGCACAAACCACTGAGTTTCTGATGCTCGAACAATAGGTATTACTTCCATATCAAGTGTCCTCTTCCTCTACGCGACTAAAACTTATCGAGCTAATATGATGATTTTCCATCCAGAAACTAATTTTGTCATGACAGTAGATGAAAACAGAACAACAAAATCATTTTAGAAAGAAGAAATGCTGGTTTTAAAGAATCACAGGTGGTGGGAAAATTCTGGTAAGGGTTATATATGTTAAATAAATATAAATAAAATATGTTTTTTTTGGTTATTTCAGTTTGCATAATATAAAATTTCAGCCTCACTTTGCACTTGCAGAATAGAAATAAGGGCACTGTGAGATATCCCAGTGACACAGGGAGGAAGCGAGTGGTGAAGTGATAAATTGGGGTACCTGAGTGTATCTGTTCCCTGTTTCTCCAACAACTGCCGCCAGTCATGAGTGATACAAATTACTTTCTGCTACAAATTAGTTCTGTTTGCACGTCACAGCCTGGAGTTATGTCCATGTCTTGTACTTCTGTATTTTTTTTTTTCCCCATGTCTCACTCCATTTTTCTCTGTCACCTGTTGCAGCCAATTATCGATATTGGCTGTGTTGTTGTCTGTATCTGTGCCAGGGTCGTGACGTGTTGTTGCAGTCGTACAAGAAAAGTAATTAATTAAAGACAACTTCACACAGGACAGAGGTGTTGATGAATTTGAGCTGGACCGTGAAGAATACTGGCTACTTTCTGCTGACTCATCCTGAGAAAGATTAACATTAAATTCCCCATCCATCATCCATCTGTGAGGGAAGAGATGGCCTAATTTTAGGCTGTAAAAAGTACATTGAATTTTAGCTGTGAAATCATAGCAGTTGCATATTCATGCGCCTCTCAGCAGTAAAACTGCCAACAGCCTAACACGATCCATTTATCTACATGGTTACAGACGTCAACTTGTTTAGGCCATGTTTATTGTTTCTCATTTGTTCTGGTCTGTTTATATTCAGCATCTCATTCTTCAGTTTTGTTTTTTTTTTTTTTTCAGTTTTAAGGGGTAAGGATGGTCATGGTGGTCCTGCTGGTTGTAATCATCAAGGTGACTGTGGCATTTCCTACTTTTTAAAGTAAATGAAATGCAGTACTAGACAAAATTAGAGGATTGGACTTAAACACCACAAATAACAGAACTGGTAAGATCTAGACTGGGTTGCACCAACAAAGATTGCTTTAAACTAAGATTAGCTCTAATCATAAGCAAAAATAAATAAATGAATGAATAAATAAAGATTTTAAATTAATCAGAGCGCTGCTGCATACTTAAAAACTAATCTCAGTTTAGTAAAACTAAGTTTCGCAATGTAAACTGAAATTAAATAGAGGGGTTGTTAACTTTTGACTCCTCTGTGTACTTTAACAAAATGCTGCATTAACCAGCAAAATACGAAAACAGAGAAGTTATACTGTTAGCTGGCTGAAAAGTTTTATAAAGTAGGTTGTTTTGTTTGCTAGCTAGCTAAGAAAAAAAACATTATATATTTTGTTAGCCAGATGAAAAAAAAAGTCATATTCTTTGCGAGCTAGCTATTTATTTATTTTTTAAATGTTGCATTTTGCTTGCTAGCTAAGAAATGTTGATAATCCTAATAAACCTACTCATGATGGCTCAGCAGAGCATTATTTTACTTGATCCATCTAAAAAAAAATCCATTTTCAAAGTTAAATCTTCCCAACTGCAAGTTCAAAGTAAATACTGGATCACAGGTTAAAGAATAAAATTTTGTCTAGGCATAGAGTAAACTCTGAATGTAGGTTTAAAAGTGACTTAAAATTAATCTAAATAATAATTTAAATCTAGCTAATTCATAAAGTTTGGTGCAACATAATTTAAAGGTAAACCATGATTTAATGTGGGGTTAAAAATGTATTCTTGTTGGTGCAACCCAGCCCAAGAGATCAGAATCTGATGAAAAATAACGCCAGTGAAGAGAATGAAGAGACAAATTGGAGTGGAAAGAGGAAAAATGAAAAACATCCAGGGTCACAGAGAGGTGGAGGCAGGAAAGATGGAAAACAGAAGAGGAAAATTGCAATGCAGAAATGGAGAGTGGAAAGCACCAAACCAATGAAGCTGAAGCATATTGAACAAATAGAATAGGACAAAAAGAGAAGAACGGGCTGGAATGCAGTAAGTTGATGTGAAAGTGAAAGTAGTAAATAGAGCAAAGAAGAATAGAGTGGAAAACAAAGTAAAATACGGCTAATAGACAGCAAGAAAGAGATGAAGGAAGTGCACCTGTGACAGGTGGCAAAGAACAAGAAGAAGAGATGAAAGCGAAGAGGAACCGGACAAATAAAGTAGATTTGACGCAGAGAATGAGAGGGAGAAGGAAGTATCATACATAGGGTATAAGTAGCACAGGATGAAAATGACAGAAGATAAGAAGGAACCAGAGAGAGGCTGCAGAGAAGGAGAAAGATGGAGGGGGTTTGTTCTGTTTGTCCTGACTCTGAGCCGCCTGCTAAGCAGATGATGATAAATGAGGCGGTGGGGAGGCCGGCTCCCCGCTCTGTTCGCCGGATGGAGAGCCGCACACGAGTCTTTTCTCTCTAATTACCTCTCACTTACCATTAGCGCTGCCACAGCCACTCAGTTCCACCATCAGTTCCCAGCCCCGCCCGGCACGCCATCTCCCATTGGTCCCCAGTAACCGAGCGTCTTCAGCTGACTCCGCTGATTGGTTGTCTCCGATCGGGTCACGCTCGTGGACACTCTTCACTTGATGTGTGTAAACTTGCACACACAGAAGGATGAGGCTGCAAGTCGTCTTCCAGTGGGTCCATATACTCTTAAAAATAAAGGTGCTAATTAGAACTATAAAGGGTTTTTTGACTTGTCCCTATAGGAGAACCCTTTTTGGTTACTGGTAGAACCCTTTTAAAAGGTTCCACTTGTAACCCTTTAAGAGAGTTCTACCTAGAACCCAACATAAAGGGCTATACTTAGAATCATCTGCAAAAGGTTTTCAAACCAGAACCTCCAACAAGAGCTTCTATAATGGTAAAAAAAAAAAGAGGTTCCACCCAGAACCCTCTCTAGGGGTTCTATCCAGAATCTTTCTGCTTTCTAAGGGTGCTAACAAGAACCCACCAAAGGGGCTCTAGCAAGAACTTTTTACATTCCAATAATACAGTGAGAACCTTTTAATATTCTAAGGGTTTCCTCTTGAATCTATCCAGGGGGTTCTACTGAGAACACTTTTATATTCTTCAGGAAGAACCCTTTTGGAACCCTTATTTCTAGGAGTGTGGAGGTTACAGAAACTGATAAAAATTAAATGTTCTGAGCCTTTTAGGACATCACAGAGTCGAGTAAACTTTATTTAATATACTCATAACATTACACATATAACACTGTGTCCTTGGCTGCCGAGTAACCCTGTTTTGAATCTAATGAATCATGATGGCTGCTTAAGCGCTGATTCATGAGTCCAGTGTCAAATGTCATTCATCTCTTCTGTTTACAGCTGAGATTAACTGGAGGAGAAGGAGTTTTGCATTAAAATACCAGTCAAATCAATCAAATCTTCACTCAGTGCGTAATAAACTGAGACTTCCCAGACCGGTGGATACAGCTCGCTGTACTTCACAGTTAGCGCCACACTTCCATCCATCTACCTTTTGCTGCATAGTTTTTAATCATCCCTGCCACCTCTCAGTCCCAGTTTGCCAAATCTTATTTTGAATAATCATCCTGACCATCAGCAGGTCTCAGTGAACTCTCGTGTCATTTAGTTGTGATGCAATTTTATCAGGAAATATCACCATCAGAGCTTTCTTTTCCTGTCACTTATCTATTATTATTAATGAGATATGAGGTCAAGGTCCAGTCTCAGACTTTCCAGACTATTTATTCTCATAATCAATTATTTCTTAGTGACTTCTTTGTGGCCACCAGAGAATATAAATACACACATAAGGAGCAGCGATGCGCTGCATGACTTAATGTCCACAGAATTCGATTTCCCCTTGCAGATCCCAGATGATAATGCAGGGTGACAGCCACCAAACAGTCTAATGAATGAGTTACCTGTCAGTCTGTATGGTGTCATGTTTCCTCTTCTTGGTTTGTTTCTATTAAGTTCTGAAGTTTGAACATAAAACACAGAGCTAAAAAGACAAATTAAAAATAACTAATACATTCATAATCTGGTACAAGTGAAAATTGGCTAGTAAACTCAGGGCCCGTCATGATGTTAAAATTTGTGATCAGGTTAAAAAGATGAATATATTCATGAGTAGCATCCATGAGTATCGATTAAAACTATAAAAATATCCACCACAGTCAAATATTTAAAGCAATGGTTTAAATGCTAAAATGGTATTTATTTTACATATTTCAATGTTTAATTTAAGATGCATCACTGTTGTCCTGATCTAATGGTCTTAATCCGATTAAATCTGGGAAAATTGCAGTAGCTTCCTCATTACGGTGCAGATATACTTGCTTTAAACTATGCGTTTGCTTTCAGGTTCCTTTCTTGTGTATCCTGCGTTCATTAGGAGTGATGGTTGTGCATGTTCTCAGAAATAAATGCAAACACAAATGTGAGGTTAGACAACAAGTATATCTCCAGCCTTAAAGTAACACCCTACTGAGGAAACCGCCTTCTGATTGTTTCTCCTCTTTTTCCAGGGATGCTGTGAATTTTAAACCGAGTTAATGCGTCTGTAGTAACTTGCTAACATGTCAAGTGTGTGTGTGAGAATCCATGGTCGGTTATAAGCCGCAGCTTTACTGAGTGCAGCCGATCGTGTGTCAATTGTGAATTCACATGTGCACCTTTGGTAATATACACATATTGCACCTTAATAAGTTATGGTGAGTTTTGTCGGAGTTTTCTGAGCTTAAACTGCTTTTTACTCGACAGTAATGAGAGAAATCAGATTTATGTCAGGCAAATACTGTAAAAATTGTTTTCGTGGAAATGTATTAGTTCTCACTGAGGAAGCACCACCATATCATTCTCGTGATTATTTCTCGATTGCATCAATATATCAGGAGTTAATTTGCAAAAATTGCATATCTCCATTTTTATTTATTTTCTGAAATCATATTTTTGTTTGCACCTTTTTGGTGTTGGGTTGTTTGGTAAAATATCAAAATTCTTTTTATTTTTTTTATTATAAATCATGTTTTGTTTTTTGTTGTTTTATCATGGGCTCAGGGGAATATCAGATCATGGTGTTGGTTTATTGATTTCAAGAATGGTATTTGATATCTGTTTTTGCAAATGAACCCCTAATATTTTGGTCCAGAACAGCTAAATTGAATCTTAGGTGTGAAAGCAACTCCTTTTCCCTCATAAATCCCTTCAATTAAAGTGTAGAAACTATGGAGTTTCATTGTTTTAAAAGTTTCTGAAAAGGTGAAATCATGAAAAAAAAGTCAGTCACCCTTTAGTATCAAGATACAGCTCTTCATTTATTAAAATTCTAGACATACACAGATTTGCATGTGAGATAAGGGAAATTATCTCATTCCACTGGCAGACATTAAATAATTTAAGTTAATCCAACAATGTCAAAGTTTATCAGTGTCCCAGAGTGAAACATTAAAGCAGAGTGAGCTTTGCTAACGTGTGGTGAGGATGATACAGTACGTCAGTGACATTGCACAAATCTTCCCCGATGACCAATTAGCTATACCTGCTATTTGCCTCCGCTCGTCCAATGACATGAAAAATCCTCTTTCCTCTTCCAGATCAAGTGCCCCATGGACATTTTTTCCCAAAGCTTCCCTCCATAACGGTTGTTATTGATTGAGCCAGAGGAGTCTGGACAGTCAGTAATTAAACGGAACGACTGGTGGGTGTAAAATTAGCCTTTGTGTCATTAGACTGGAACGACAGAGTGGGTAAAAGAACAAGTGCAGCTGAGATGACTGATGACTGAAGGCCAATTAAAAGGAAGAGCGAAAAGGGATGGAAGAACGGCTGAAGATGTGGCAGAGAAGCATATGGATTTGTCTTGGATAATGAACTCTTCAACCGCCATCGATCTGCTGGGAAGGAGCCGGTGGATCAAGGATCCACTTTGAAGAAGCTCAGGGGAATCGTGGATAGTTTGCTTTAGATCTCCAGATGAATTTGTAAACATTAAATTGGTTTCCTTTTAACACTGGGAAATGGTTCTTTTCAAGATAATCCCGGACACTTTATTAAACGCTGTGGATTTTCGTGATGTCTCAAATTCTTAAATGAACCATCTTTGGAGTCAGGATAATTAATGTTCTTGAGGGTAGTTATCTCCACGTTTTGATGAATGGTGTGACCTTCATGTCACCAAAAAAGTGCATGTTACCCTTGTTTAAGCTTTAGCGTTGCAAGTCCATAGTTTTGTTCTTCTTAAAATGATTGAAGCTTAAAGCAATTCCTGTTTGGCAGACTTAAGCTCCTTTGATGCCATCATGTTTTATCAAGCTTTTAAAGGGAAATTTCAAGATTTTACTGTGTCAGACTAACAAGTTTTGGGTAATATATCACAGAAAACTCATCACTATAACCGTTTTAGAGACTGGAAACAGCTCAAGATGAAGCCCCATTGGACTTCCTCTTAAGCATTTCCAACAGCAGCCAATCAGTCCTCTTGGCCAGGCCATGTTCAATATTAAGACGTAAACTTAACGCTTCTGTGCATCCATGTTAACCTGTAGGTGGAACCCAGAGGTTGCTCTAAAATGGGAGAAAAAGCAGTAAAAACATAACACTTGCTTTAGTTTTGACTTTGAAGTAACTTTTGAAGAGTGAATTGTTTGTGTGGGATGTTTTTTTCCTTGAACTTGTTTGACTACAGTGGTGGTGGGTATAGTTTGGATGCTAATCAATCACTCATGATGTCACTTGGACTTGGAGCCTTTTGACTTGAAAATACTTGACACCTTCCCCCAAACCCAAAGACTAGAAAGTGTTATTTAAAAAGCATTTCAAAGAAAAATATTGATTCCTGCACACCTCTGCATTTATTTATTAAGAAAGCGCCAACCTTTTGGTCAAAAGGACCTCTCTCTCAAGACTGTAACTCCTGCACTTTTTTAATAAATCAGTGCAGAGGTGGTAAGAGTGAACAGGATTTTTTTCTCTGAAATACATTTTTTGGCGGCTTTGATTTCCTACACCAAGAAGAGACCAAGGAAGTGGTGTGCATGTTGCCTCCTACTCATCTTATTTAAAAAGTGTGCCAGGAATGAATGCCTCTCCCTTCATTTCCTGAATCTACTGCAAGTCAACACTTGATTCCTCAGATGCACTTTGTCTGAACCAGTCTGACACCATCCAATCAAGCTGGAGGACCATGAAGAAATAATGTTACGTTGCTGAGCTCCAGTTTGAAAAAAAATAACTAGAGATAATTTTGTTTGCATACAAAATATGCGGTGGTCAATGAAAAATTAATTGCAGCGTGTAAAAGGTACAGATAAAAGAATATGGAGACCGAAGTGCAACACATTCAACGCAACAGTAAGTTGTGGATCTCTTGTTAAAATGGCGTTGCATTTGGTGAAGAGTTCATTGCTTGGGACATAAAACCAAAACCTTTAGGACTTGGGACTCTGAGGCAGCTGTGGCTGAGGTAGTCCTTGGCTCCTCCAGTCTCCATGTCAAAATGTCCTTGGGCAAGATACAGAGAATCAAATTGCCCCCAGTGGCTGACCCATCTGTGTGTGAATGTGTGTGTGTGTGTGTGTGGGTGTGTGATTGTGTAAGCCAATAGGTTAATGTGACATGTAGTTGTAAAAGCACTTTGAGACGAACGTTAAAAAGCAGTATACAAATGCAAGTCCATTTAAGTATATTTAACTGGGACTTGTCAGTCTTGACATGCTTTGTGATGAAAAACATAATATATGGAATAAATTTTGATTCTGTGCATATTGAAGTGTTCTAGCCATTTAGAGGAGTTGTCATCAGATAATAATATAATCATAATTAGTTTTCTTATTTGTTTCTTGTTTGCATATATCTTTGCATTATGTGCCACATCCAATGGGTCATAAATATAAAATCTAGCATATAATAGAGGAACAAATTCCAGCTATGCATTTCTTTTCCTTTGCAAACCAGTAACACATGGGCTGAATTTCTGTAATACCCATGGTTAAGTGTTTGTAACGTTTCAGTAAAGTCCCTTGTAAGCCTCTGTCCAACAAAAGGAGCTCTCTGAATGAAAAGGCCATGACATCAGCTCTGTTTGCAGGCTAATCTCTGGAACCAATACTTCTCCCTGGCATGGCTGCTTACCTTGGCTAGTTTGAATTAAATCAAGATTTCAGTTAAGGGAAAAGAAGGGAAAAAAAATAGCTCAGAATGGGAATGAATTGCAACTCTGTTCTCTCTGTTTCCCAGAGAAATGGGTGTGATAGTTTGTTGTATTTATTGGATTTGACACAACATCTTGAGATTTAGCAGCTGTGATCTGCTTGAAAACTGGAGAAAGGGAAAATGCTGATGTGCAGTTTCATGCATGTTGCATAACAAATTCTGAATCCTGATAACAGAGTTTGACAACGCCATTAATAGAATCTGGGATTTCATTTGAGGACATTTGAGGACATGACCTTAAGATTAGTAATACTGATCACTCACAGCTAAATTGTCACATTCTGGCCAAATGCATTGTGTCAGTGTGAGTCCGAATGTAAGTTTATCCGTGGTGAACTGCCTGTTTGAATCTGTGCAACATCTGAAGTTCTGCTCCATCAAAGAGAGTCAAAGAATCTTGAAATCTCTGCCCTCCTTCTTGGATTCAAACAGACTGAATTATTGAATCCCAGTGTAGAGGTTACCATCAAAGGTAGTATGTCCTGTGTTGTGATTGTACACAGTGAAATACAGAATAAGGTTAAGTCTTGGTGAAAGTGTTGGCAGATCACGAAGAAGCACAGACATCAATGCTTGCATTGAAATGCTACAAAAGCTGATATGAATTCTGCCTTTGTAAGCTAATGAATAATTTACAGGTATACCTGATAAACAAGAATAAATTATTAAAAGTCCTTGCAATAAAATGATTTAAGTACAATGCTGATAGTAGATCTTCAATTAGGAAATATATTAGCTCCTTATTTGAAAATCTATCACAATTGTACCTGTCAATGATACTGCACTAGAATATAAATATCTGCAAGCCTCCTGATATAAACAATAAATGATTCATGTGAAATGTTGTATAACTTATAGCAGTATTATGTTACACAATGTCAGATTTGTATTAGGAAACATCCAAGTCCAATATATCACTCTGTTGTTCTGATTCAGACTCATTTCATCTGATTTAATTCAGAATCGGACCCAGTGGCAGCTATTAAGAACAACTTTTCTAATGAGCATATTTATGAATATTATATTCAATTTCTGCCATAATCTGCCAATAAATCCCCATAAATCTTACACACTAGACCTTTCAAGCTCATATAGTTTTGCTATGCTGTTCCTCGCGTCTGCATTATTTTTTCTCAAGAGCTCTCTAAAGACAAGTTGCACTTTAATTCAAATAAGATTGGGTCACAGGGCTGCCTCACTTCCACACATCAGTTGCATCAACTTCAATTTAATGCACTTTTCACACCCTAAACTGTCTTGGTGCTCTCAGAGCTCCTTGTCTAATACGATTTATCAGCAATGCACCACATGTGGCTGGGAAATTACAAAGCTGGGAAGCCAGAAAATGTTTCTGATCAGTTGACCGACATTCTGGAGAACAACCAATGGTCTGGTGTCCCACTCCAACTTTGGCATCATTCAAACACAAAAAAACAGCTAAGGCAGCAGGGAGCGGAGCAATTTAGGGGGAAAATGTGTAAATTGTGTGCCTACGTGTTGTGAAATGCCCTTTGTTCGGTCTGGAAATATTGATGAAAAGCAATTTAAATGTTACCATGGAAACAAGAAAAGTAGCCTTCATGTCAGAAAGTTTTAACTGACTGTGTCCATTTTCTTTGATCAATTAATTTTTCATCAAACATTTTCTTTGCACGAAGGTCTAAAATATTTCTCCATCCAGCTCTTAATTTATGAATCTAAGATGAACAGGTAGGCCTTTTGTTATCTCGCCCAAGGCCAGTCCGGGGCCACAGTGGTCAGGGGATCACACCTGTGACATTTGCTTACATTATGAAAAATAAATGTGAATGAAAACATGACTACATCCGTACACGCACGCACACAGATCCTGTCACCTCCATTGTCCTCATAATCTGAATCCTTAAATAAACCCAGCGCCCAAGGCTCTGAGGCTTATTAATATTGCAGCTCCGTCGGTATTCATTATGAATGAGAACAAGTGTGAAGACTCAGAACGGGCTGCAAAACAGCACAAGGCTATGGCTGTAACAATGCAGGTCACACAGATAATCAGCATGCCCTGCCAACCTCAGCTTAACTGACAGCTCACACTTGGCACTGCTTAGAAAAACCTTGATTGGTTCTCCATTCTCTATAATGTGTGAGTAAAATGCCTGTTAGCATAGCAGATAAAATGTTGTTATCACTTTTTTTTATGTCAGTGGAAACCAGTGACGTTTGTGTGAGACGTCATGTAGGTCTGGACAGTATAAAGTATGATAGATTCCTCTGCTTCAGAGTTAAATGAGAAACATTAGTCACTCAATTAGGAGCTTGCTAAATGGGATGAAATGTCTGTTTCTATCTACTCGCTATTTACTCTGCCACTGTTTTGTACTGTCACAATGGGCATTCGCATTTGTGGCGCAGAACAGGGGGACCTCTCAGAGCTTCTGGGATGTCTCTTTGTAAATTATTTACCTTTTTCCATTAAAATGTCCTGTGACATCTGTGACGCCTGACCTGCCACTGGAGCTGGTGGCAGTGGAGTGCCACAAGGTGCTGAACCGGGTCCTCTAGCACTTGCCCTTACGTTAATGTCAACTGTGAGTCCGACAACTGTGGTTAAGTGCTTCCTGATTTAGAACCCCCAGAAGAGGTGGGGGAGAAAAAGACACAAGCTTGTGACTGTGAACGATAAAATACCATACTAAAGGAATAGTTTGAGATTTTGTAGATCTGCATTTTTGCTTTCAGTTTGAGAATTAAATGATACGATGAGAATCAGTCTAATGTATCCTCACTGAAACTTTCAGCCAAGTACCCCCTGACCAGCATAACACATTTTTAGTAAAGAAACTGCCTAAAGAAAGAACTGCTATAGACCTAGAGGACAGATTGAGGGGCAGTGAGCTTAGTTTAGCATAAAGACTAGAGTTTAGCATTTAGCCTGACTCTCTCAAAGTTTAAAAAAAATCTACTAGCATGTCTTGACAATCACCAATTAATGCATATCTTGATTTTGTTTTTGTTTTTAGGCAAACGTTTTAACCTTGGAAAGAGTCAGGCTAGCTATTTCCCCATGCTAAGAATCTTAATGCTAAGCTAACCCCAATCCCCTGCTGGTTCTGGCTTCATGATTTGCATGAAGACAAGAGAGAAGTATCAATCTCCTCATCGAGCTGTTGCAAAGAAAGCAAAGGAGCATATTTCACAACATGTCATCACTCACAAAAGTGTTATTATTGTCTCAACATAGTGTTGAAACTGATCCTTCACTCTGTCATGTCCTGTCACAGCAGCCTGTCTCAACAGCAAATATCCAATTAAAGGAACAAGATTCTCCCAAAATGCACACAACAGCAGCGTTCTAGTTAAAGCAAAGTGACATGTCACTGTTTCCACTGTTTCTCCTTTACTGTCACCCTCACTTTAACTTTTATTACAAGCTATTTCTGAGCCTCAGCTTGTCTTACATTTGAATATTCAGCAAACAGATGCACGAGCATGCACGCACACACACACACACACACACACACACACAATCTCCTCCAGTCTTTCGCCTTTTCTCTCACCTTCTTCCAACACTGACACGCACATAACTTCCTCTCTTTCTCTGTCACTATCTCTCCCTCCGGCACAAACACACACAAACACACACACACAAACACACACAAATGCACACTAACCTCCATTCTCTGGTGGAGAAATGACTGTATCTATGCTGCCAGGTGTGCTCTCAGCGGTGGCTGTGACCCCAGACAGAGATCTGCTCTCTGCTGCACCACGGGGGATACAACGACAAAGCTGCTCCAAACATTTATTTTCTCATCTGTCCTCTCCACTGCAACTGTGGGCAACTTTCATGGACACAAACAATGCACTATTGACAGCCATTTTCCTGTTTTATCACTTTAGTTTCACAGACTTTCTTAAGTTTGCAGGTTTTCTTGCTTCCTTGCAAACTTATGACAATAATAATTGATATTAAATAATACTTTATCAAATCTATATGAAAACTAAATGTGAAAGGGGTTGCTCATTGTGATGAACCATTGACTGTATATAAAGAAAGATGGACAACATGACAGCTCCCTAAAAGTGAAACCAAGTCATCTTGATCAGTTCCTGGTGGTTGGTTGTTAGCAGGTCCAACCCTCATCACTACTGCACAGACTCCGACTCCAAATGACGTCATCAGTTCAAGATGGCTCATATCTGAGATATTTTGGCCTCATGTTTGTACAGCAGGAGGATGTGGATACATGTCGTCACACCTTTATAGTCTATGTGACGACCGTACCAGGAATTATCACCTCATTCTGCAGCTTACTTTGCCTTTACAGGGCTTTATCGAAAGTTTCAGCTCGTTGTTTTTGCTGTCTGTCCTGTATCTTCACTGTTTTGTTCAACTCAGCACTCCCATAACACCGCAGGCAGCTGTTTTCAGAGAAAAAGCTCTAAAAAACCCTCTGGACACTACCTATTTAGCATCAGACACAGTTAGCAAATAACTGGTGGCCACAGTGGAGCATTTAGCGACTAAATAGCCAAGTATTTACCCCAGAAGTTGGTAGAGACCAAAAACAGAGCTAAAAGGAAGTAAATATGGGGTCATGAGGTGTCCAGAAACACCACTGAAATCAATGGTAATGTTGCTTCGAATCTTTGTCATATCAACTTAAAAGATAATGATTTGTCTATGTGTTCACAACACATAGTGTCATAATAACAGCAATTTCAATTCTGTGTAAACACAGTCAATTAAGGAGCATTCAGTAAATGTTGAATGTTTCCACAGGCTGAAATTGCGAAGTGTAGCTTTGCTTATGGCCTGTTGATTAGACAACTGTAGAGGAAGAGAAGAAGCAGGAACTATAGCTGCCTTTTGAACCCCCTGATGAGTTTACTGCCTAAAGCAAAATGGCAACAAACTTACAAAATTACATATATATTTGCATCAGAAGTCTTGGAAAGAGGGTCAGTTACAACAGTTGTCATAAAACCTCTCTAACAGACAGCTCTGTATTGCTCATGGCAGTGTGGACAAGAGCAGTAAAAGTACAAAATTCAATCAGCTGTAAAGATGAAGACAGCATAAAACCACATCTTAAACTGAATTTCAATCCAGTCCAAACCGAAACCTGATCCATGAACAAAATCTGGAGGTAGGCCTATTTATTTTACAGCGTTGACAAAGACGGACATCCAGGCAGCATCAAAATTCATATGAATAATACATATAAAGTTGTAAGAGTGGAAAATCATTTAATATTTTTTTCTTGCTTTCCTTGTCACACACTAGTGTTTAATTTTTAAAATCAGTTCTGAAGTCAAACTTATTCTGCTGTGAACTCCTAACAAACCCGAACGTAATGAAATAATAATAACAATTATAATAATATTTGTTTTCCCTATGGGAATAAGCTTGGGGGTGTATATGATAAAACGCAATGCTTGTGTCAAAGTTTCTGACATATCTCACAGTAGATACATATCTAATGCTGCAATATTTTAATTTCACCTTTCAAACATCAAGTGATTTATTTTCTCCAAGTAGAAAAAGTAGAAGAAAAGTCCTGACTGTAGTTTACACGCAGGGAGCTGGTGCATCAATAAACAGCAGTGCTACAGTAGGAGATCTCTCTCTCTATGCAACAGGTGTCTTTTACTACAGATTTGCCCGCTGAATAATTCATCGGGCTCTTCCACCTTTAAAAGACGCCCTATCTTATTCATTATTTAGGTGCCTTTTCGCTGTGGTGGGAGGCACCTTCAATTATTCAGCAACAATATGGAGCCTAGCAAGGGGTTAATAGGGCTTTTGCTGGCAGTGAGCGGTAGGGGAGGTGAAATGGGCGGCGGCGGAGGTGGTGATGTGGGGGAGTGTGGGAAAGATTTATGATACAGGTCTAGTGGCGAGGTGAGAGATTGTGGCACTGGGGGAATAAAGCTGTGAGACTGAGAGAGAGATGGAGGCGGAAAACGGTTTGTGATGATGGGGAAGCATCAGGAGAACCACAACACACCACAGCCAACGTGAGACATAGGTGGAGTGTGTGTGTGTGTGTGTGTGTGTGTGTGTGTGTGTGTGTGTGTGTGTGTGTGTGTGTGTGTGTGTGTGTGTACTGAAAGAAAAAAAAAATCTCAATCTGAGAAAGTCATTATAGTTGGTTCTGTGACTTGAAGTTTAATGTTGCAAGACATATTGCATGCTCAGCTGTAGAGGGAATCCCACCCTGAGGTTTCTTTCATTTTAGGTTTAGTTCATCCAGATTAACTTTTCTTGTGATATCCTTGTTTTAATTAGATTGAATTAGATTGTTTGATGGCAGCTTCAGAACAACAGAACACATTATGTCTTCCTCTGTCCTCTGTGCCAGTGGTTTCCAAACTTTTTATGCCCAAGGCACACCAGAGGGCAATCCAAAAAACTCGAGGCACTTCTGTATTCAAATCTGGGCAAAATAGCCTCTACTAACAACCAACTAACATAAGAAGCGGAGGAAACAAGTACCAGCCAATCAGAGGCAGATTTCCAGAGTGTAGGTGGCAAAAAAGGCATCAATCAATCAAGGCCTGCGTCACACTCTAATAATTCTCACAATCCAGCAACTCCACAAATATCAAAAACTGGGGTTTGCTTTGATGGATGTTCAAAAGTTTTTTATATATTTTTTTATTTTTTATAGATTGGTACCAATGCTAACTTCAAAAGCCAGCATCTGTGATTGTATGTGGTTGTATTAGTGCCCATGGTGTCATGGGTAACTGTCACATCTGTGAACATCAGTATCCCCATTGATGCTGAAACATATGCTGCCATCCAGATGATGTCTTTTTCAAACATGTCTTTGCTCATATGAGAAAGACAATATCAAGACACATTCTGCATGTGTAGCAACAGCATGGCTTCACAAGAGAGTTTGGGTTCTAGACTGTCCTGTCTGTGCTTCAGACCTGTTGGAATGTGTATTCGACAACTGAGACTGCTGAGCACTTAAAGCTTTATATCAAGCAAGAATAAGAAATTCAAAAGTTAATCAGTTTGAACATTAAATGTATTGTCTGTGTACTGTATTTTAATGAATATAGGTTGAGAAGTTTTTGCAAACCATTGCATTATGTTTCTATTTACATTTTACAGACCATCCCAACTTTTTTGGAATTTGGTTTAAAGACGAATTCGTAACTTTTTGTATAGTTGTATATTGCAGTAATACTGCAGGGTTGTCACAACATCCTGCGGCACACCTGGACTAGCCTCATGGCGGGGTTATCACAGTTTTGTATTTTTCATTAGTTTCATATTTTTTCATATTTTTCAAATGAGTTTAGTTTATGTTAGTTTCCACAGTGAGATTTCTCATTTCAGTTTTTTTAATTAAAATATGTTTAGTTTTAGTTTAATTTTCATTGGTTTCGATGTTGGTTTCTTTTTATTATAACATGAGGAGTATTAGTCAGGGTCAAGAAATGATCAGTTCAGAATAACAATACAAGCATACCACTCTGTGAAGGCGGTTTACTCACAGTCATCCAATAAACATAATATGCACCAATGCTTTCTTGTGCTTGTTGTGTTGACAAATTAGACCTACACTGACAAAGACAAAAGACAAAGACATTTCTTGGACATTTTTATCGTATTTTAGTTTTCCCAGTACACAGTATTATTTCAGTTAATAACCTTCACTCATAGCACAGCAGTGTGCTGCATCACACCATTTGGGAACTACTGCTCTCGTTTGATTTTTGTTTTAGTTTGGCTTCCTTTTTGGTTTAAGCTCCACTATCATCAATAAATAACATGCTGTGTTGGAACTTTACAAGGTCAGGCTTTTACTTTTGCCTTTCTAAAACACACATTGTGCATAAGGTCACATTACCGCCAGTACTGTTTGACTGACAGCTGATCTCTGAGAACCAGAGTAACCACTTCAACAACCACTTATCAACTTCGGTGATTTTCATTTTTTCCCATTCAACCTTGTCAAGATGGTTCGTGGAGTAAATTGTAGCACATAAGACTTAAAAAGAGTAATTACCTCTCAAGACATAATTGTAGAGTAGCAGAGGAATTAGTGTAATTGCATGCTAATGTAATAATCCAAAAAGGGGGAGATACAAAATATGAGAAAGTGTGATTAATCTAAGATGTAAAACATCAGAGAAAAGCAGAAAAAAACTTAGACTCTTGATTTGTGTTGACTAATGCTAAAATAATCTCCCCTGTTACACTCAGGGTCTCCAGCAACAAGTAATGCAATATTCAAAAGACAGTTATTCCCACAATAACTCCCATGGAGAGCTTACGGTTCTTACAGTTCATTTCATTTTGTATGTTCAACAAATTGCAAAGTGTCCCGACAAATTGGATCATTTAGTGAAAATGCAAAATCTCAAAGACAGCATATGAGGTTGTCTGGTTGGTCAGGAACACAGAAGACTTCCCTTACCACAAAAACATCGCTTCTAGTTTGAGGATGATACCCCCTTTAGGTTTAAAATAACTTGGCGTCCGATAACAAAATGTTCTGGTTTCAAACAAATCCCTGTCCCTGTACCCCTCAGGTCTGGTTTACTCTGTTGTCTCTGTTTTCTCCTTTTCCATGGCACTCATCACCTGCTTCTCTCCTGCACAGCCAGGAGGTGAGGAAGGTCGTCTTGCCCAGGGCTCAGGCACTACATTTACCTGACAATATTGACTGATGTAGGTTATTCACTGCATGTTCAGGATAGACATGAAATATGGATTCTAAGGGTTTACTTTAATCCAGTCTCTTCACAGCCTTTTTTTAAAAATACTGACTTAAGTTTCTAATTTAATAAAATAATTTAATATTCAATTTTTAAACATAAGAATATATATATATATATATATATTTAATTTACTGCAGAGTTATACAGTAAACTTGTCATGTAGATTTTAAGTGACAAATATATGCATGGCACAAGATAAATACAGCCCTCTACAAACCAACCAAACTCAATAGAGAAATCACTAATTTTACTTCTCAGATTATGGTTGAGTCGCTCATCTTCCACTGTCTTAATCTCTTAGTTTGTGTTGTTGTAAGAATTACATGAACTTGAATTGTTCTTATTTATAGACCAAAGTCACACTATAACACAAACTAACTAACAGATAGAGGCAGAGGTAGATCAGAAGCTCCTGTGTTCTGTGAGGTAAAATCACTGATTTCAACTATGGAGTTTGGTTGGTTCTGGAGAGAGCAATATTTTTGTTCAGCAGCAGTTTCCTGTCCTAAAGGGCTGTTGGATTTTACCTATGGGGTTTAGTTGCCAAACGCCATCTACGATTGGTAATACACTGATTATTACCTCATAGTTCCTCATACAACCCTTCATCAAATTATCCAAACTATCCCTTTAATTTGTATAGCACCTTGCATACAGGTTAGTGCATTCAAACCGATTACTACCAAGAACTGCCTAGCTTATAATTAAGTGGTAGTCATGGAGACTATTGCACACAAAGACGAGAAAGAAGTCTTTCTATATAAATACACATTAAAATTTCAATAGAAATGAACTAATAAAAATGTGATGTTAAACATAAATAGATAAAAGAGATAAATAGATAAAAATAAGGATTTTTTTTTTCTTAGGCCAATCTTTACCCTATACTGAAGAACAAATAGCTAAGGAAAGACCTCCTGACAACTATGTTAACAAACCAAATTAACCACCTGGTTTACACTCAGCATGCGACTTTCTTCCTATTAGATAATAATCTTATATAAGTTACTTACAGTGAGGAAACAGAGGGATACAGTGTCTCATTCAAGGACATTAACAGGTCACATGGCTGATTACAGGCACATGTTCGCTATTTCTAGTATTAAACTTGTGACCTTGTCGTTCTATACTTTGCTTCAACCTAAACGTGTTACAGCATCCCGTTTTTGTCCCTCTCCGTTACCTTTCTGCAGGATTCATGTGGTTGGAAGCAGCCTTCACATCCAGCTCCTCTGACCATTAATTCATTACATTAATCTGCCCAGCCCGTGCTGTAATTGATCAAAAGCCATCATTTTGCAATGTTATCGTTATCATCACTAATTGATTTGATGATCCATGCGTCCCATAAATAATGTAATAGATGGGAGATTAAGAATTTAACTGTCCATTGCCATTAATGTGATCAAGATGTAATAAATGAATGAGCTACATTTCATTTAATTTAATCAAACTCAATTTTATGCAGTCCGGTTTCGGCCCATATATCCTGCCAGCACACAGATATTAAATGCTGGAGGTTGAATGATGTGGAAAGTTTTTAAATATCTTCTTGATAGACTTAAATTCTGGATCTCTCCATTCAAAATATGAATTAATCTGAGTGGTTTTTAAATAAATGAATACCTTGTAAAACACAAAGGTTGAGCACATTATCCCCTTAGCCAGACAAATATAGTTATTCTAATATGATGTCAGTATTATTTTAGCATCATATTCACATATTGCCTTTTTACTTACAAGTAAATTAGAATAAAAGCACCATTTTAATTATACAGATACATAAACTTGCTGTAATGGTCAACCCAATCTAATTTTCTCCAGCTCTCTCCTTCTTTGTAATGCAATTAGAAATGCTGCAGCTCCCCCTATTGGCCTGGATCAGGTGGGAGCTTTTTGGGGTGGATCAAAGTTTTGCAGCTTTATCAAACACAGCTCTGTAATGTAATGGACACCGCAGCCAGGAAACCGGCCCTGACCAACATTTGACACGTATGAAGTGGTAATCTTCATCTGTGATCTGTGCACTGCTGTTTGCCTAAATGGTACAGTCAACAGAGCGGTGCCGGACGTGTCATTAAGGCATTCATGAGCATAATTAAGCATGTCTAATCTCAAATGTCATCAATAACTGCCTCATTATATAATGCATCTGAGCTGATTCACTTTTTTTTCCTATACGGGAAAATTATATCAATTTACTGAGATCAAACAGCAGCGGAAATCCTTTAGTCTCGAGTGTAATTACTGGTTTATTGAGACAAAAGCACCCTTTCTGCCTTAACAGTTGAATCTCAAGTGCTCCGCTCTTGAGCTCCCTTTGTCCGACGGTGCCTGTGACGCACATTCAAGATGTTCAGCGTGTTTTTTTTCCCCTTGTGGAAACTGAGAGGTTGATGCTTCTCCCTTGACAGCTGGAGAGTGTGAGTGGCTCCCTGTCTTTTGGGGCCTTTCCTCCTGATTTTTGGAAAGCCCTGTTGAGTACTACTCTTCAGCTTGAGCTACGCTGACAGAAGCTCCAACTGTCCCAATATGTCACACACACATGATCAGGGTCTGATGTTTCCTGATCAGCGTGAACAGGATAAAAGTAAATCATATTTTTTTCAATTCACTTGTGAACTGTTACCTGGACAAGTTACATGAAATGAGAATTATCAAGGGAGACATTTCAGTTTTAGTCCAAATTTAAAGGTGAATACCATAACCAAAACTTGAAGCACAGATTATATGTTTTTTGTTAGAGCTAGCCTGTGTCTTTTTAGCATTGCTGAGTTCACATAGATATTATGGAGGTCACATTTTGGAGTAGATACACTGTAAAAATAAACAATTTGCTTTAATTTAAAGCTTAAAAAGTATGTTACTGGGCTGCCTTAAAATTTAAGTTTACTGAATCTGAAAAGTCAAGTTGAGGTAATTTTGTAATAATTAAAGACATTACCTTTTGTAATAAATTAAACTTCATATTAATTTTGTTGAATTTCAGAAAACATGTTTTACAAACTTAAACTATTATGTTTAAGAACAATACCTGTTCCGTCACGCTGAGGAATTTCATTTAATCAGTTTAAAATAATTTCTTTAAAAAAAGAAAGAAAGAAAAAATAAAACACAGATACAGCTGCTCCTATTGTTTTGTTCTAGCATCAGCATAAAGACAATTTGAATAGTGATTTTTTTTTTTTCAAACTCAAAGATTCAAGTTTATCTAAAGAAGAAAAGTAATTTATCTCAACAGAACATTATAGGTCAGCAAAACGTTTGGCTTGTTTGTTTATTTCAAAACTGGGAAGTCTGCAGTATGAATTTAATGAGCTGATCACTACACAACACACTCATTCAAGTCATCACTTCAAGTCAAAAGACTTAAAGTTAGAAGTTTATGAATTCTTAAGTGCTCTGAAAATAAATGGTAATTTTAATGTTCAATTAATTTTACCACAGCCAAAGCATGAAACACAGATGTGAAGTTTTCTTTTGCTAATGCTAGTGCTAATGTGTCTTTTCAGCATCTGTGAGTTGACATAGATGTTGTAAAAGTCACATCTTTATAAATAGGAATCAAAAAGAAAATAAAAGAAGTCAGCAGTTTGGAGTTGAGCACAAAGGTCTGTAGTGTGTGAACGCAGCCTAAAACAATCAAAACTCTGAATTGATTACCTCCTCTTTCCCCTCCTTTTGCTTCTCCTCACTGCTGAAAAAGCAGATTGAAATCCGTGATAGGGCCGTACATCTGTCTGTCTGAATGTATATCTGTCAGCAAGGACAAAGAAGGAGCACTGGAAATACGTCTGTGTACAGTGAAACAGGAGGAGGAGGAGGAGGAGGAGGAGGAGGAGGAGGAGGAGGTGGTGGTTGGGTGGGTGGGTTGGGGTTGCCGGTAAGTAAAGTTTGCCCCAGGTGACAGTTTGCACAAACTCCCATGAAGCTTTCTGCCGAGAGAGTTGCATGCTGGGCCGCGCAGAAACAATGGACTAATTAAGGCGAGGCTCTCGACGCAGGGTTCATTGCAAGTCCTTGGATCTCGGCTGGACGGTGGAATGAACGGGGAGGGAGGGTGTTTTTTCTCCTGATTAAATTCAGATCAAGGGAGCTGACACAATCTGGCTTTGGTTCTGGCTTAATGAATGGCTCCAATTATTTTAGCTGCAGGTTCTATCTGCTTTGACTGCAGTATTCGCACGCACACACACACACACACACACACACACACACACACACACACACACACACACACACACACACACACACACACACACATTTCTGTGGTCTGTGGTACCTGTGTAACTCAGTCAGAGGTGGCAAAAGTGAACACATTCTTTACTCAAGTAGAAGTACAGACACTTGTGTAAAAAAAAATAATAATAAAGACTGATAAAAGTAGAAGTACTGATTCATCCTCTTTACTCAAGTAAAAGTGAAAAAAAAAAAAAATACAGGCTCTGAAACACAAAGTATGAACTAAAAATATGAAGTTTAAAAGTCACCTTCTTTGTCTTTGTCTTTTTTTTATCTTGTTACATTGTTTTTCATCTTGTTATGCGTTTTTCATTTTTTACATAACTTTTCATCTTGTTACGTCTTTTTTCCTCATTCTGTTTTTTTTTTTTTTTTTTACATCTTTTATGTCTTACATAACATTACATTTTTTGTCTCATTATGTGTTTTATGTCTTGTTAGGTCTTTTTTTGTCTTGGTACATCTTCTGCATCTTGTTAGTTATTTTACATCTTGCTACCTCTCTTAGATCAAATTTAAACTTTTTACATAATTTTTGTCGTTACATCTTTTTCATCTTGTTTAGCCTTTTAAGACCTTTTTCTTCTTGTTATGTATTTTACATCTTTTATATTTTGTTACATCTTTTATATCTTGTTGCCTCTTTTACATTGATTTTCATCTTCGTTCATCTCTTTTGTCGTTACCTTTGTCATGCGTGATATGCATTGATGGATCCACCAAGTAGCCATCTTTTCTATGTGTTATTTTCCATTCCATTTAGGTTGAAGTCAGTCTTGATTTGGGAAAGCAGCACGCAATGATGTGAAGTACAGTTACCTGAAAAATCTGTTTAATACAGTGAGGAAGTCTTTATACTTTGTTAGTTCCCATCTCGCATGGCGCTATCACATCCAATCCTCCCACTACAGAGCCACAGTTGTAAATTGTCCAATAAAAGTCATGTGTTATTGTCTTTTTCCACATTATCCAAACTCTACCATGCTGTACTGAAACAAAGTGCCTGTGTGCATTTCTAAAATGTCACATGCAGATTGCTAAATTGAGCAAATAAAGTCCTCGATTCAATCTATGCCAACCATATCAAGAGGAAAGATGGATTTGGAAAGTAAACAGGGGCATATGGTATGACTTTAGAGAGATTAAGCTTTCTTATGTGGTGTAGGTGTGGGGAAAGAGAGAGACAGAGTGTCGGAAAATCAAATTAACCAGGATCTGAATTCAGAAAAGGGGGGAAAACATTAATACACACAGCTTTACCAATGAAGTCTTCCAGTACAATTTGTGAGTCTATTTTAAAATCAAATTATTTCTGACAGTCACAAAAATTAATGTAGCGTAACTCTGCATGATATTCTACAAATTGAGTGAAACAGGAGGCAGAGCTGTGCTATAACTCAAACAGGCAGTTTGGCACTGGACAATGATTTGGTCCAGTAGGAAGCAGCAGGCATATGTTAAATTTACCAAGACCTCCCCAAACACACATAAAATATAGCTCTTTTCATTATTACGGCTAGGTGCATGTTTGTAGGATAGATTAATCTGTAGAATAAGTAAGGGATAATGTACAGTGAGCAAATCATAAAACCTGACAGGGTGATGCAGATCTTAAATCACCCTGAAGAGGTTTATTTCGCCATAATGACCTGCTCACTGCACATTATCCTGCCTTTCAAAGGGCTACTTAGTTAAAAAAAAAAAAAAATCTATAACTTGACACAAAATCTTAATTTCAAAATGACTTTATGGATTTAAAAAATGTTTTTTGCTCCTTATGAGTCTATGATCTGAACTGTGTCCACTCTGCAATGGTCCATTCTTCATAGCAGCAGTCTGCTATTCACCAATAACAGACATTAGAATGACCAATCAGAATCGAGTCTTTAAGAAAGCCGTGCAAAAACATATATTATAATAATAATTCAGTAATGTGATACTACAGATACTGAGGGCAAAAACAGTCCTTCATTTTCTGAAATTGTGTTAAAATGTGTTTTCTGTTTTATTCCAAGTAGAGCTAAGGTAATAAAATTTAGTCTAAAGAAATAAAATATGAAGTTCACGTTTTCCTCTGAATTTAGCACACAGTGTTTACCTCACCAAAGAGGGACACATTTATCCAGGTACAAAGCTGGGTCCAGACGTAAAAATGGATGCCAAGAGCAGGAAACCAGAATGAATGCAGGGAATTCACCTCTTCAGTATTGACACACAAAATCATCAGCTGAAATTTTCCTATGGGTCGTTCAGCTTGGCAAACTGATGTAGAAGAAAAAACACACACAAAAAGAAGTTTCCTTTCAAAGGACCGCACAGGGGCTGGTCTTTATTTTTGGATTTCTTTCAGTATCATGACCTTAATAGATGAGAGCAGCGTGAATCATGCTCCCTCAGTTGAAACAGGTTTGGTCCACATTCAGTGAAGTGGAAGCATATGTAAACATCATGGCTGAGGTAAGTGGACTTTAAAAATGAAAGGATTCGTGTTTGTCTTCTCAGGAGAGATGGGAAAAATACTGAAGAACTGAAGAAGCCTGAGAGGCGAAACATCTTCAAGAATCTAAACAAGTCCAGTTGCCTACGATAACCTTTAACGAATACTGTTACCTGGATGACTAAGATCTTCGCAGACGTACTTCCAACAGTTCATCGTTCACTATCTTCACAGTTCACTCTATGAGGGTGTCAGGATTTGAATGGCCTACAACTTTCTAATATCAAACAGTTTGTGTGACACACAGATGAAGAAGTTGACTTCAACTTTTTTTTAAGAAAATGTATTTTTCAGATACATTCTTTGGCTGTTGTACCTGGCGCAGTCAGAGAGCCATTTTTAACACGTGATAAATGTCCTGAAACAACTTTTTAACACACGATTAGTGCAGTGAAACGGCTGTTCTGGCAATAAAACAACTTGGTTAGGTTTAGGCACTAAAACTACCTAACTATTGAGGATAAAGCCATGTTTGCGGTTACCATGACTACAAAAGTCACTCACCTGTGTGAGTCGTAGACAGCAGTTACATTTTGTTGGTATCTGACAAGTTGGGAGTGACGCCAGGCTGGAGGAGGCGTTAGCAATTTGCTAGCTAACTGCCAGATGCCACTAAATAATGGTCATTTAAAAGTGCAGGGAAAACGATGTGACAACATCTGAAATGTTTGTTTATTTATTTGTTTGTTTGTTTATCTATTTATACTTTATTCTTCTTTAGTCTATTCTTTTTTTTGTCGTTGTTTCGAATCAAACCAATCAATCAAATAAATGTTTGATTTATCAGTGTGGTTGGTCAGGTGCAAAGTTTAAAACTCTTGAGGAATTTGTCCAGAACATCTGCCCAGACATGTATTATACATAAAATATAATGGAATGTACTGAAACACCACTCAAACCATCAGTAACTGTCTTCTCTCTGCCATGTTGATTACTTTTATTGAGTTGCACCTGTCAGGTTCTAACTGCATCACTGAATAATAACATTTATTGCACATAAACAAATGTTACACTTACAAATGTATGAATTCATTATTTAATTGTAGCTTTATCTCCAGCTGGAGCTCCTAAAGTAGCCTGCTGTTTGAAGACTGCAGCCAAGCTGGGAAACTGCCACGTAAAGCTCCAGCTTTAAAAAAAAAAAATTAACTTTAGCAGTTCAACAATATCACTTTTTTTGACATTGTTGAAACGAAAGCTAAAATAAAAGCCGCTAAGATTAACTGAGGTTGATTAGAGCTGCTCACTTGTCTTATCAGCTTAAATCACAACGTAGGGCTGAAGAGAGATGAGCTTCTCCTGACCCTCGTTTGATTAGCTCCTCTTTGCTCAAATGAAGTTCTGATATTAAGTACGCTCACAGGTATGAAATCTTCTTTGCAAAATTCAACTTATGCTCTAAAAAGGGCCCCTGGGCTTGTCAACATAGAAAGCTGAATTCATACATAATATTTTGTGGCATTTTGCTGTCCTTTGAAATTTAAGAATCCAGCTAGTCGGTGATGTTTTATATCAGACTGAAGAGTGCAGATCCCTGCCAGGCAACAAATGGTGAAGCACCTACGGCAATGCCAACCCAACAGCCAGATGCAACCATCAGAGATTTGCAAAAATTAATGGCTTGCAGTTGTTTGCCTCCACCATCGAGTCAAATTGCAGTTTAAATCAGTATCTGTGCAAACTCATATATAGTGAAGACTCTGAAGGAATTTAATATGGAACTTGCCACTATTAATTTGTAAGTAACTGTGTGAATGTGATCAGGGCGTTCCTGTAAAACAGAGTTCATTCTCAGTGAATTCTCCCTGAATAAATAAAGGTTTATATAAAGGAAGGAAGTTATGACAAAACACGTATGATTCCAGTGAATAATTTCCAGTGAGAAACATGCTGATTACTTTTACAGACAACTGATAGAGACCCGAACATTGTGATATCACGGTGAAGTTGACCTTTGAGCTTTTGGATAACAAAGATCATCATTTCATCATTGTATACCATAAGACATTTGTGTGAAATTTGTTGTAATGATTGTATGAATTCTTGCGTCATGGCCAAAAATGTGTTTAGTAAGGTCACCAAAACCTTGACCTTTGACCTCTGAAATTAGTCAGTCAATCAAATTTAATCGGTTCATCCTTGAGTCCAAATGAATATTTGTGCCAAGTTTGAAGAAATTCCCTCGACATGTTCTTGAGCTGCACGTGTTCACAAGAAGGGGATGACACGAAAACATAATGCCTCTCACAGGTTTGTCAAGGTTTTTCCAAAACTTTGAATCACAGAGGTCCTTTATACAGTCATGAACGTGCACAAGAAAACTTAGGCTGATCGGTCCAGTATTATACAAGACTAGCTGCAGAAAAGCTTTTGGTCCCATTGATCACGCACACATGCACACATGGAAGTGATTGTATAATTAAGTGAAAGTTACATGTTAATGCAATCAGATCTTCATTAAACTGATATTTTCCTCTTTCATACATAACAAACATTACTGGTACTAATCAAATAAACTGTATGTCTCCAATTGATACAGTATGTGAGGAAACTTCATTCTAAATTAGTGGGTTTCATGTGGCCACTGAAGGACTTAATGTGGTTGTTGAAAGAGAAGCTATTATGATTAACAGTGTTTTATTTGTTTGCCTTTCACTTTAAAACAATAGCTAATATTTTCTGCACCACCACAAACTCCAAACACACATTCAACCCATCCATCCTCTTAAACTCCATCCATCACTGTTGTTTACTGACAGTTCATTTTTGGCTTTTAAAATCGTTTGTTCCAACTTGGCAGTGACAGCTGTACGGCTTGTCGAAGACTGGGAAACAAACGCATGCTGTCATCTGTGTGCCTGTCTGTCTGTCTGTCTGTCTGTCTGCCTGCCTGCCTGCCTGCCTGCCTGGACTGTGAGGTTCCTCACAAGTGACAGGTTTCCATTCAGCAATCTGCCTCATCTGCTGATTTGAATCGGGTTGTTGTGTATGTGTGTGAGACCAAATGTGCAAACACTGCAAGTTTGTGTGTGCGTGCGTGGATGTGCCAATTTGTGTGCATGTTTACGTGGAATGCGTGTGTGTGCGCATATGTCCAGCAGATTGAGTTGTAGTTAAACATTTTCAGATGCTGGCAACAGAAATAAGAACGTGGCTTTTGTAGCCAGAAATAACACAACTTAGCTAGCTTAAAAAAAATGTGAGCGGCAGAGAAGAAACTATTTTACGGGCAGAAAGGAAGACATCACCTCCAATTATTTCATATACCCTAAATCATTTGTCCCCCTCAATTAAATCTACTACAAGTCAATGATACATTCAACTCTCCTTAACTCTTCAACCAGAGAGAGACTCTGCTGTCAGTTCACACATCATGTTTGTTCACACTTTTGACAAACACACAGCAAACAAGTCTGTTCACTGTGGCGACATTTTCACTCAGCTTGTCAGTCATCTCACTTGCTGAGGTCAGCTGATACTCATGATGCGTTGCTACTTAAACAGCTAATGTTAGCTGCAGTAGTGCATTTTGTCAAGTACTGTTCTTAAAGGTCCACTCGCCAAGCCAGGAATTCTATCATATCAGAGACCAAATACCAAGTCAGCAATGCTGTCATGTAAAACAATGATTTTAAGTCTGCAGAAATCATGTAATGAATACTGCGTGTGTAAATTATGTGCAATACAACTCAACATAACTTATATCTTAACAGAATGAGAAACTTTCTCAACACAGTCAATGAATAAAAATGAGACTTGCTCATTATTTTGAGACACTAACTCAAGATAAGTCATTTTGTTGAGATACTAACTCATTATTTGGAGATAATAAGTCATTATTGAGAAAACTAGTCATTATAATGACTTACAGTAATGGAGTTCATAGGTAACGACAGCCCATCCAGCAGTGCAGTTACGAGGAGGCAAGCATCTATAATGTGATCCAGCATGTATTTGTTAGTGATAAAAGCATAATAATAATAATATTCTATAATAATACAACACATTGAAGGAAGTCATTCATTATATCTGATGCTTTAAGTATATTTTTGTGATGATACATCTGTGCTTTTACTCAAGAACCACTTTTATTGTCATGGAATATTTTTAGACTTTTGCATTTGTACTTTTTACGCTTACAGCAAACGTCAATTTCAGTGTGCTAACTTGCTAATGTTTTTGTTCTTCTGTAACAGAACTGATAGTTGACTCTCTACTAATGAGTTTTATTACAATGGACAGGATGAAATGCAAAACATGCCCTTTTTTCAACTGTTCAGGAGCCACAGGGTTATGCGGTGTATTGCACAAAGAAGCTTGTCCCATTAAGAACACTCGGTAAAGACTTGGTGAGGACAATTGTTGTAGTTTGAGGAGTTCAGCCAAAGGTGTAATGAAAATCACATCCTTGTCACAGATATAGGCAAAAACGACGAAAAAAAAAGACACTTTAAAAACACTTTTGCTCTTGTAGGTTAATTAAACACCACCAATTTACTGTGAAGTTTAAATCTTACTTTAGGCAATTTTGGGCGATGGCCCAGAAATAAATGCACTTGCCCACATGATAAAGGAAATCTCTCCTGACTTCACTCCCTGCAGTTTTTTCTTCATTGCATTCACTTAACTGAGTTCCTCAGTGCATACCAGCAGTGAATAATAATAAAAGGTGCAGACACTGGGTAAGTGGGAGGAGGCTCAGGGAGGAGAACTACAGTGATTTTATTGAAAGTCAAAGTCAGTCAAGCACCCATTTTAATATATGAATCAGTATAAATACCAGGAACAATACATTTATGATGTGTATCTAGAAATCTTACGTGTCATAATGTATATCTAGAAACAGCAATGCCAGTTGTGTTGGCCTGAATTCATTGGATTTCATTTGATTTAGCACAAAAATGTGCATTAAATCTGAACAGTATAAACTTGAAAAAGACAGAGACAGATGGTCCATATTGTCCTGTTGTGATGGCTGTGTTTTCTCCACCCTATACTATTCTTCTGTCCTGCTGCTATTACTCTACCACATGACTATGTTGTTAGCCTACAGCTAGACAAAAAAAGCAAGACAATGTCAAGACACATTCTGCATGTTTTTCAGCTTCATAGTTAAAGAGTTTGGGTACTAGACTGGCCTGTGTGCAAAAGGCCAAGACCCATCTCCCATTGAAAATGTGTGGTGCATTATCAAGCAAGCATGAGAAACAATTTCAATCTCAAAACCTCGGTAATTGGTGTCAGTGCTTCTGAGTATTGTTGAAAGAAAAGGTGATGTATCATGGCGGTAAACATGCCTCTGTCCATGCTTGTGAAAGACTGAGCCTTTCGAGGCTACCCAATCATTATTCTGTCACCTGTGACCAATAAAGGTGTTTACCTTTTCTGTGTGTTTTTTGAGCATTCAGCAAATTTCCCAGTCTGTTGTTGCCCCTTTTCCAACTTTTTTGGAACATGTTGCAGGCATCAAATTTTTTTACAGAAAACAATAAAGTTAATCAATTGAACATTAAAGATATAGTCTTTGCACTGTATTCAATTGGATATAAGTTGAAAAGTTTTCGCAAATCATTTGGTTCTGGTTTTATTTCAGGAATGTAAATTATGAAGTAACAATCATTAAAGCCATTAGTAACAACTTTAATTTTATCTAACTGAACATAATGGTCCAGTGAGCAACTCAACAATCATTCCACAGTACTGTAAATGAACTGTAAACATGTTCATTTACATCCTGATGATACAACTGTTAAAAGAGCTTTGACATCTGCTTGTAGTCACAGCCAGAGAATATCTTGCTCTGTGGTTCTGTCCACTGAGGTTTGAGTCAACCTGTGAGATTATTTTGTTCCTTCAGAGCAAAGTGTGTGTGAGGGTGTGTATACATCCATGGGTGTCGAGAGAGAGTCATCCGTAGGAAGTGAAGATGCTGAATAATGATCACAGCTCAGAAATGACAACTGCTGCAAAGAGGAATCCGTGACCTTTCCGACTTTTCTATATCAAAAATGTTTAGGAGGAGAGCAGCTGTCTCTTCCTATCCCACTCCCCAAATATGAATAAAAAACAATATGGATCCCCAGTGTCAGCTTTGCTGGGAATGGTGTGTAGCAGGGCGGTGGCAGTTTGGCGGTGTAGTCCTTCATCATTTTGAGTTTTCTTGTTTTCCTTCTTCCCCAGACAAAACAATTGAAGGGCTGTTTTCATCGCCACATATTCTTTGCATTATGGGTAAGGCGATACACGCTGCAAACGGTTCAAAACCAGGAGGTGCTGCATGGGCGCTGTCATCTGAAACTAAATGAAACATTTAGCCAAGGGACATGGACTCCTATAAGGCAGCAAAAACAGACAGTATATGAAATGCTGCTGAGGGGAAGGAGGGAGGTGGAAAAAAGCACTCAAACATTTTATATAGTAAGTGGTGCCATCTTCTATGGCCAAACAACTCAATCTGCAATCTGTTGGGACATTTAGAAAATGGGATTCTCCTCCAGTGATGACTGCAGGCATTCCCCTCCTCGGTGATGGAGTGATATCAGCCAATCCTCTGCTTTTATTTACCTTCAGCACGCCATTTCAAATTTAATATTACAGCATGTATTTCCACATCTGCCCCGGCTGGTTTTTTATCAGAGGTCAGAGTGCTGTCATTAGAAGTCTATCATGGAAGAAACATTAAATAAAAACATTTTGTCTGTGCTGCGTTGGTGCTGCAGCCTCTGTCGCTGAGGAGCCTATGGACTGTAAATGGGTGCAGTGCACTGTGGGAGCTGCTGCCACACAGATAGATTACTCTTGTCACTGCTGATCTACGTGGAATGGCTGGCCATTACCAGAATGATCTCAGGCCGCATACAAATGCACATTATATAAGCGGAGCACAGGTGGACAATCGGCATGAGATAGATATTTGATGGAGACAAGCAGTGTGTATTGTAGCTGTGTGGCGAAAGACAGATGGCAACATGAACTGCAGTAAAGTGCCTGCGAATACACATGCACACACGCACACTCACGAACTGAGACACATGCAGGACACGCCCATGTGCATCCGCTCACACACACGGTACACACATGGAGTCCCAAAGCAGATAAAGCCATCAGTGGAATTAATATCTGTGTGCTGTAGTGCATTGGGCCAAAGCCTTAACCGTAAACACATCACTCACAGCGTAGCCAACCGGCCAAGGGATCAACTCAAGGGTTGGGAAGGAGGGGAAACGATTTAAGTGTGCGCTGCAGCTGAGCAGCACTAAAACACTAAGACAGAAAGCTTAGAGATACATATGGTGAATGTTCTCCTTTTTTGGTTGTAACAGATTTTTTTTTAATGACTCGATTATTGAACAAGTTTGGTGACATTCTAGATTTGTTTGTACTGACAGAAAAAATCCAATCAAAAGACCAAAACTAACAGTTAATTGATCCTACTAACTATTTGTCCGAGTTAAGAGTGCCATATTCCTTCACAGCATGGCACGGCTGTTTTTTTGTTTTTTTTTCTATTTGAGTCAATCCCACACTGATCATTCTGCTGCCTGGAATACCAAATGTGAACTAATCCACAGCTGAAAATAGTCCCCCCCCAAAGGATGCCATTTACTATTGTAAATGTAGTGTTTTCTTAAAACTACAACCCCAATTCCAAAAAAGATGGGATGCTTTTTAAAAGGTAAATAAAAATACAAATCAATAATATGCAAATCCTTTTCAACCTTTATCCAAGGTATTTGATACTTAAACTAATAAACTTAACAGTTTTTTTTCGTAAATATACACTCATTCCGAATTCGATGGCTGCAACAAGTTCTACTATACAAAGTGAATCACAACATCATCCAAACACTGTCTTCTCCGAGGTTGTGTGCTCTGGACTAAAGGACCATCCAGAGTGTTACCAGTGCACAGCTCAAAACCTAACATGTGTGATGGTGTGGGTTTGTGTTAGGGCCCATGTCATCGTGGATAATTTTCACATCTGTGAAGACACCATTAATGCTGAAAGGTACATACAGGTTTTGGAGCAACATATGCTGCCATCCAGACAGCGAGTTTTCCAAGGATGTCCGTGCTTATTTCAGAAAGACAATGCCAAGACACATTCTGCATGCGTTACAAAGGAGTTTTTTCATTGTAAAAGGAGTTTGGGTAATAGACTGGCCTGCCTGCAATCCAGACATGTCTCCCCTTGAAAATGTGTGGTGCACTATGAAGAACTGCTTAGTACGTGAAATTGTATATCAAGCAAGAATGATAAAGAATCTCGCTTTCAGAAATTTAACTGTCCTCAGTTCCCAAATGCTTACTGAGCATTAACAGAGTGATAAAAGAAAAGGTCACATAACACAGTGGTACACATGCCCCATGCCAAACTTTTTTGGAACATGTTGCAGGCAAATTCAGAATGAGTGTATATATATATACACACAAAAAACAGTACAGTTTACATTTGAATATTAAATATCTTGTCCTTGTGCTGAAATTAATTGAATATAGGTGAAAAAGAATTTGCATGTTACTGCATTCTGTTATTTACATTTACATTTGTTTATCCAGCTTTTTTTTAAGAATTCATGATGCATTTTTAAAGTTTTACATCTTTAGGACATACGAATTAAGACTTATTTGCATACTATATTTGTGATAATTGTGGGCGTCATCCGTGATCTCACTGAATCTCAATCCTGTGTGAATCTGTCATGTCTCCAATTTGTTGAGCAAAAATTCGCAAATTGTACCATATTTCACAGAAGTCGTATGATAATATTATTCCCATGAGAATCAGCCTCTCAGTGATTGGAGGTCGTAATATTTTTTTTTTCACAAAAAGTATGAAATTTGACCATAGCTCATAATATGTTAAACAGCAATCAACAGCTGTTCTGTGAGATGACACTGACTGTATTGATAATTATATGAGTAATGATGATAAAGATGGTTAGTTGCAAATGTCTATTATTGTAACACATGCAGAAAGCTGGCAAAACAACTCTAAACCATATTATTAATGTGGCTGTTAATGAAAGGTGCTCTGCTGTGTTTCACAGAGCCTTAACATCATATCTGGGGTACGATGTCAGTAAATTCATGCAAAACCCCATGTGAAAGCACCATATGAAACACAGACGTAGGCGGTTAAACCACACGAGGTTCCCTGGTAATACTAGTCCTGCTTTAACCACTAAAAGGCCAAAGAGGGCAGAGAGAGTGGTTTCTGTCTGTTCAAAGGATTTCTTGACAATAACAAAAAAAAAACACAGCATATCATCAGCCTTATCCTTGAACACTACAATGAAATGAATAGTTTTCATGCACTGGGCTCTCACATTGTACTACCACAAAGATGTCCGTCTTCAGATCTTTTTACTCTTCTCCATACAATTCAACTTCTTTTAAGTCTTGGTGCAAGATTAAACTGCCTTTGTGCGATGGAAGATTGCTTATTTGATTACAACACATATGAAATATCTGTATCCAGAGAGAGGTTATCATGTTGAGTTGATAAGACAGCAGACATGTTTGATGATACCTCTTCAAAGAAACTAGGCTTTTTTTCCCCCTTATGGTTGAAGAGCCTGTCCCATAACTGCAACTTTAAAGGATTTTTTGAGAAATTTCAATGAGTCGGAAGATATTATTGAGTCGCCATTGATTAATCTTATCAACCTCCTACAGATGGTGGTCAGCTGTTAAAGAAAGGACAGAGGCTGGGAAAGACAGCAAGGTGGATTGTGGGAAGGAAAGGATGCACAGAGGATGCAGGCAGGACCAGAGAGAAGTTGACTGAGGATTGTACACTCCTAAAAATGAAGGTGCTAAGTAGAGTCATATAGTGTTCCTCAGCTTGTCTCCATCAGAGAACCCTTTATGGTTCCTGGTAGATTCTACTACAAACCTTTTCTCTTGGAGTTCTATTCAGAGCTTTTCCATCTTTTAAGGGCGTGAACAGGTTCACGACCAGGGGAACAATTTTGTTTTCCAAGGGTTTCATCACCCAGAAGGTTCTACTGAAAACCTTTTTATATTCCGAGGGTTTCATCTAGAACCCACCCAGGGGGTTCTGCCATCTGTCTTCTGAGAATTCTTCTATATTCCGAGGGTTTCATCAAAGACTTACCCAGGGAGTTCTACTGAGAACCCTTATTCCAAAGGTTTAATCTAGAACCCATCCAGGCAGGTCTACAGAGAACCCTTTTATATTACAAGGGTTTCTTCTAGAACCCAGGCACATCTACAAAAAAGCCTGTTTATAAGGGTTTCACCCATAACCCTCCAGTATTCTGAGGGTTCTACAAAGAACCATATTGTATTCAACAGATGAATTCTTCCTTCCAAAAAGAGTTCTTAATGGAACTCTGAGTCTTACAAAGAACACGTGATGAACTGTTTCTTCAAAATAGGGTTCTTCAGAGGTGACTGGTTGTGGGAGGACCCTCAGCTCTTCAGGGAGAACCATTTTAGAACTCCATATTTCTGCGAGTGTGCGGGAAGTTCGAGCAGTCGGTGTCAATCACACAGGCCTGGGCCGTGGCTGAGTGGGAGGTGGTGATGGACCAGCGCCGGCTCCCGTTATCAAGAAAAAGGGCACAGAGGGGACAAGCTTAGACGGGCGGGTGATGAGTGAACCTCTGCTGGACTGAAATAGATAAATAATTCGGGTGGATTTTTTTTTTAGGGGGAATAAAGAGAGGGACAGAAAAGGAGAGGGGGCTTCACTGTTCGGGGTCCGACATCAAACAGGACCTGGGCTGAGGAGACCTATTGTGTGCGCGAGAGAGAAAGAGCAGGAATGAAAGAGAGGCCGCGAACGTGAGAGAGATTGTGGGTTTAGTGCGGAGAGCAGGGGAGATGGAGGATATCACAAGCGTTTTAGGGGATACACTGAGACAAGACGGGGGTGAAAGATAATTGAATAGAACAGGGACAGCCTTTGTTGTCTCATTCTTCACGGCAGCTTTGTAAGCTTGATTACTCAATCTCTGCAACCAAAGGGAATGAGTTTATCGGGCCCTCTGCAGAGCTAAGTACACACAGGTCTGCCATATGTCTTAAAGTAATATAGAAAGCCAGGATCAAGGCACAATATAAGTGAGACAGAAGACACATTTTACAGCTAATACATGGATCGAATCTAAGTCTCACAGAAAAAAAAAAAAAGATCAATGAAGTGATTTGAGGCTGAACTGTAGCTCAATATCATCCAACTTTTATTAGGAACAAGGAGCAAAGAAAATCAGGAAAGGCATTTCATCCCTTTGAGCGTTCAGGGCTTTAAGCTGCACGTTGAATCAGAGGTGACCCACCTGCAGTCTCCTCTGGCAGCCATTTTGAAACAACAAGAGGGAAAGGGAGGACTTAGTGTAGGTCGATACGAAACGATACCGAAATAAACAAAGAATATAAGCTACTGAAAAAAAATTGTTGAAATATTTTCTGACACCGTATCATGAGTAGGCTTAATTTTGTGGATCTGGTTTCCTTGTTATAATGCTAATTGTTTTTATAGTGTCTTTGGTCCAACTATTGTTTATGGAATATTTTTCTGATTTTTAGTGTTTTTTATTCAATTTGTTGCCCAATACTGTTTTCACATATAAAGGTCCCTTGGAAATGTATCAAAAATTCTAACTGAATTTCTATAAAAATAGCTGCAAATTAATTTGCATTTCCATCCCCTACTGTTATGTGAATATTTAGAGTTTGGCATGTTGAGATAAACAGTTGTTGGTGCTAGATCTCCAGCATGCCAAAATCGTTTGTGGAAGAAGGCATGAGATCAAGAATGAGGTAATTAAAAGACCACAAGTCAACCTGAAACAATGAAGAAAGCTTGTGGAAAACACGACGGAAATATGGCATTTATGTTTGTTTTATGTGTTCAGGAGGAGCATTAAAGCCTTCTCATCAGTCCTCACTGATCTGATCGTCTGCCACAATTTCTCCTCTCTTCAGTCTTGGCACATGCTCTATGTACGTCATGATTTATTCATTGTATCCGTTTTCATCACGTTATATTTGTTTCTATACGTGCTTTATAGCCAAGCGTAAAAAACTTTTTTTGCAGTATTTTCAGAGACAAACAGATATAAACACTTGTTCGTTCCTTCAGTCATCACCCTCTTAGTCCTTGGTAGAATTGTAGAATGATATTCTGTTTTAATGCTGCTGTCAAAGGACGGCTGTTGATGTATTGAAATGCTATGCTGGTCATATTTTATTTAGAGGGATGTGCTCATTGTAGTTGCTCTTTGATGATTATGCTGTTCACTGATGCAGTGCAGAGTGTGTCTGGCCCCCTTCTTTTTACCATTTCATGTGTTAATCTTACTTTTCCTATTGATATCCAGGCGTGTTTCTTATGTGGCAATTCATGCTGCAAGATCAGTTGCCCATCAGAGACAAATAAAGTAGAACCTTAAAGGGACAGTTCACCCCAAAATTAAAAATACGTATTTTTTCCCTGTAGTGTTATTTATCCATTTAGATAGTTTAGGTGTAAGTTGCAGAGTTTTGGAGACATCAGATGTAGAGATGCCTGCCTCCTCTCACTATAATGGAACTAGATGGCACTCACCAGTGTCTCTTTCCAAAAATCCTGACCAAGTTGCTCAAGATAATCCGCAGATCTTGTGAGAAGTTTCACGTAGCAACTGCTTTCTTTCTGCAGTACAAACTGTCAAAATTAAAAAAAAAATTAGAATCTAATGGAACTACTTTCCTTCTACAAGAAATAAAAGTAGTTCCTACATTATCTTGAGTAACCGGGTCATTATTTTAAGGAAGAGACATTGGTTTTGTTTTTTTAAATATTTTTTGGTGCACTTCAAGCTGTGTGCCATTTAGTCACATATATTGGAGAGCAGGCAGACATCTCTGCAGCTGATCTCCAAAAGTTTGCAACTCATGCTAAAAGAATCTAGATGGATAAACAACAAACCACCTTTGGCGTCATCGGTGTACCAACTACTGTACTAGCATTGTTCTTCTCTGTTTCTGCAAGTTTGGAGTGCCACTGCTAAAAGTGAACAAAGCCAACCCAGACAAAATTAAAGCATCTGTACAAGCACCGACATATGGGGAAGTGTCATGTGTGGGCTGACGATTGACTCAGAAATACACAGCGGTGCTTGAGAACTGCAGAGAGAGAGAGGAAACACGAGTTAATTATACACAGGAACAGTTGAAGAAGGAAAAAAAAAAAAGTAGAGTTTGATGGAGAATTGCCTTTGAATCAGCTCCTAGTGAAACCAAAAAACATGGAAGCACAGTATTTTCTTGTCAAACAATAAAAGATCTTCAGCGTGTTAAAGCATGACAAGTTTCTGGCGCTGGCCACCCACTTACTCGCCTCCTGAAAAATGTGTGAACTCCACTGAATCACACAGAAAAAGTATGTGAAAGTCTAAATCACAATCCATGCACGCACACAACCTGCCAGAGTAGCCGAAACAGCGTTGAGCAGCACATACACAATCCATGCACGCACCATCGGCACTGCCAAGACAGCGTCGTGCAGCGCATGCACGTGTCCAGAAACATAAAAAGTGACGCATTTTAATGTCTTTCATATCTAATCTGGGAAATGTTCTACAGAGACGGGCTATCACTTCAACTTTCCTGGCAGTGCTGGATAAAAACTGACGATAGCAGGTCTGCACAGTGTTCCAACTGCTGCCTCCTGACACTCATCTGTAAACACACACACACTTTAGGCTGCCTCACACACACCCACTCATACTAAAACAAACTCACCATACATGTCCACACTTAAAGACTCCAGAGAAATCTGGCTTGAAATGGTGAAAATCAAAGTTAAGTGTCTCATTAAGCATCCGCAAAAATCTGAGTGAAAATAAACATTCTCAAGTGTTACAAAACCTCGTTCAAAAACAGCTCACTTTGCTGTTAAAACCAATTTGAAAGAGACTGTGTAGGCAATTTGATTGACATCTCTCTCAGGAGCACCTTAAAAAAAAAAAATCAATAGTAGTTTAAGAGTATGCTATATTTAGAATATTTTCACTGCTTTATTTCGGCATCAGACAGCCTTCTCTGACAGGGAAGCTGTCATCTCTTCAAAACCACCAGACTTCTTTGACAAAATCAGCAATTTTACCTTACAGAACGCGGGAGTTGCTGGATTACCACTGCATCAATTGGTCAGTTTGTGTCGTGTTGTCTGTGTATGAGCACAGAGTTTTATTTCACTACTGGCAAGTGACTTATTGTGTGACTTTGGTGTCTTAACACATTAGTTTCTGAACTAACATTATTGCTGCGACAAACCAGCAGCTCCTGTGGTCTGCAAGATAAAATTAGTGTTTTCGTCAAAGGAGTTGGCTCAGACTTGAAAAGACAGATAAACAGGAGCACAGAGCTTTTGTTCTGCCCATTTGGATTAGACAACTAACGTTGCTTTTCTGCAGTTGGGTCTTTCAGAATTTTCATAATAAATGTCCGAGCATAAGCACATCAAATCCTAACCCAATATCAGGATAGTGGATTAAAAGTATAATTAATTTCTGGCCTCCTTGTCCCTTCCTCCCAACCAACAACTTGATGTCAAAAATACAATATAATCCAGCATGCAATTTTATTTTTTTCTACTTGTTTCATATCATTTTAAACTACCCTTCAATTGAAGACAATCGAAATAAAAACACCATTATATTTAAAAGAAAAATATTGTATGTATGTATTTCTGAAGGTTTGGATGTTGCAATTCACTGATATTCTATGTACAGAAAAGAAAAGCTTGTTTTACAGTTTTTCCTCGGCAAACAGTGTCAGAGCGGATCGCAAAGTCAAGTGTCATTTTTTATCATTTCCACAACAAAGATTGATTTTTCACCACCTACTCTGAGGCATTAATGAGTGTATTAATGACCAACATGAAGTGACACTGCTGAGTTGCTGTGTCTTACCCACAACTGAATAATGTATATAAAAATGCATAGAAACTGCTGTTTGCATTTTTCAAGTATAGCAAAAATATGTTAGTAATGAAAACTAAAATGAAATTTTCAGAAATATTACACTTTCTTGCAGTGCTTCAATGTTAAAGTGCCCCCATAGCATCAGTGGCCCCAAGCCAATTTGAGGTAGAGGCCCCTGATTTAGATGCTTACTAATATGTATATAGGACCCTAAATTACAGACCATTACAGGCTATTGTGGGTTTGGGTTTCCAGTGGCTTTAAGTAACAAAACCATTCCCATTGAAATGCATACACACTACAAAAACCCCACACTTAACGCACACTCTCCATCCCTCAATCTCTCCCCTGTCTCTCCCTCTTCTTGTCTCACCCTCTTTCTCATGCTTCACCCAGGACGTCCGGATGAGCCTCTCCACTCCTCAATACAGAAATGTCCCCCTCTTGCTTCACTTCTTTTCATGTCTCTGTTTGCCTGCTGCAGTGGGGTGGGAGCTGACAGCCAATAAAAGAGCAGCCTGTTTCTAGTTCCACAAAAATAAAAAAAAAGGGGGAACGATCCATTCTGTGTTGAGTGGTTTGTTTTTCCTCCTCTCTGTGTACTTTTCTCCAGATTTTGGCCTCTTTTAATGTGGTCTTAATAAGAGAGAGGGAATGATTTAATGGAATTCATTAACCCGAGCTGCCAGTTGCAGCTCGGGCCGTCCGGCCAGGACTTTTTTTTTTTTGCGCACACAGCAGCGGGATGTTGAAGTCTATAAAAGTCTATAAAAGCCTAAACAGAGATATAGTGTGGAGGGGTTTTAATGACTATAGTCAAGTCAACATGTTCATTCAATTAGAAAGATTAATTTTCTCCAGCACACAGCCGACAGCCTTGATTTGCAGTGTTGATTCGAACAAGCATGGGCAAAAGATAGCAGCGGTCAGAGATGGGAACGAACGCACCGACATCTAGACCACTGAAAAATCCAGATACTCCCTGAATATTTTATTGGGGAAAAAAAAAAAGCTGTCTTTCTTTTTCTATCTTTTTTGAAAAAGTACATCAAGGATCATTTTTTGGCACCTGTAAACACAAAATACAAAACACACTGAAGTACTTAAATTTATACATGGGGAAAAACGGCCATCTGTGCATCTGTTCTTGGAATCAAAACACTATGGGATAACTCAACCTCCAAATCTGCATGTTGTTACACTGAAGACTCTCCTTCCACCAAACGCTGAACTCCTTAAAGTTCTGTGAATATTTGATAGGCGCAGGAGGCTCTCTTTGAACCACCAGCACGTCATTTCATTGTTAAATCTTTCAATATAGCCTATATAAATATTTATTTTCACTATATTGGGCTCATGAATAATTCAGATAGGATAGCACAAGGCTCTCAGGGGCTGTAGTTGTTGTTATTGTTACTCTTTTGTTTGCCGTTATGGCACTCTTCGTGGCCCCGAGCTATACCCCCCTCTCTTACAGCAGTCCACTTCTTAACTGGCTTGTTTTGTTCAGAGGAAATCACTGTAGGCCCTTTTGTTTTCTAGTGATGCGTTTGTGTTCATTTTGTGTGTATGTGCGTGTGTGCGTGTGTGTGTGTGTGCATGCAGAGACCAGTGGAGACTGCAGAGAAAACAGAACAGCAGCGATAGTTGGTTGCAAACATCCATACATGGAGGTTTCCAAGGTGTGTGATGTTGTTCAGATGTTCAAACAGCCTTTTTTATTGTGCTTTTATTGTCTATTGTGTTGTAGCGCTGTTTTTCTGAATTCAAACTGTGCTATTTCACAAAGGGTTGGTAAGGTCTGGTAAACAAGATTTAAAGTCTACTTGCAGCTCTGTGAGTCTCTATTGATAATAGATATTGCTGCAGGAATGAGACCTAAAACCAGAAAATAAGCTTTTACATTAGCATTTCCGGTTCCTTTGTCTGAAGTCTGTTTTTTTTCTCAATGAATTCTTGGTTGGAAACTTGAGATTTTTATGTTTTGTTCTACCACATTAAATACATCAATAAATACCACACTCGTGAATGTTAATGCTTTGATATGTCTTTAAAAAGGTGGTTGCTAAGAAGTGGCTAAGTGAGACTACAGAGTTTGTCACAGACAGTAAAGGTCACCACGCCAAAGACAAGTCACTTAGTGGGGCTGATGCTGAGTCACGTTACTGTGGTGTAGTTTGCTTGTAGCCTTATATTGTTATCTATTTACTTCAGTTACAATTGCGCTTCAAAAAACATAAAGGTGGTGTTCATTTGTGAAGATTATCTTGATGAGAAAAAAAAAAAACATGTCAGAGTCATGAAGTTTTGTCAGCCACAAAGACTGTTTTCCACACTAATCCAAAATTTAACAGAAAAATCCCATTGGCTATTAGTGGAGGGAACCAGAGCCATGCTGGTTTTGGCCCTCAGAAATACAGTACATCATCCCTGCAGCACTCTACAGGAGCAGTGGTGCTTTGAGTTGAATCCTTACATAAGCAGATGTTCAACAGGTAATATCAACCACATTAGTTTAGCATATTAGCATGCTAACATTTTCTAATTAGCAGTAAACACAAAGTAGAGCAGAGGCAGACATGTCATTATTTTTGCAGGAATTTGACAGTTACAACAGCAATTAAGCCCCCCTACTCATCGCTCTCCATTGTTTAAAGGTGCCTCCCTGTTATTTCCATCTGCTAGCAAACAACAGAAAAATGCCTAAAAGCAGCTGTGTAGTGGGATGCACTACCAACAAGGTAAAGAACCCAGAACTAAGTTTTTAAGCTCCCAAACTGAGGAAGCTGAGCCTCTAAGAAGACAAAAGCATTTGTTTGTTCAGCCCTTGGTTGCATAATTCTGGTGCCAATTGTTTTCCCCTCTGGTGGGCATTGTTTTCAGAGTATGATACACTGAGTTTTGTCTCTATTAAACAAATTCAGATTTTGACCTGACATCTCTGATGAAAGGTTCCTCAGATCTAGAAGTAATTATAATGCATCCTGAGGTGAGCTAGCATGCCAGCACCAACAATCATAACTGTCATGCTCATGGTGGTGTTAGTGATACATAATCTGGGATGTCTATACCAAACCATGTGCCTATACATCAAGAAGATTCATCATTTGTGATCAAATCAAATTTCATGGTAATGCATCCAGTATTTATTAAGCTATTTTAGTCTGAGACAAAGCGGTGGACCGGCCTACCCATAACTTTTCCATACATAGAGCCAGGCCACATGAGAGGCTAATAATGTACTCACAAGGATTTTTTATTTTACTCTACCAGTTTTCATTTAGTGTTTTACAGTGTTTACTAAATCAGGAGGATAAATAAAGGAAAACATACTGGCTCTGCAACGCCATAAAAGGCCTGCTTAACCCAGAGGGAAACACTTCCAAATAAGCCATTTTAAATTCATTACACTCTGCTGATCACAGGTTTCTATTTGCAATTCAGACTGGGCTTATGAGTTTGACCCTCCAGCCTTCCATCACGCCACGAAGGGCTCGAACAATTGGCTAGATAAGCAATGAAACAAATATACAATAGCAGTAAAAAGCTGTCTAAGGAAAACCTCTATCAGATTAAGGTTAAGACGTCAGAGTTTCCCCCTGCCTGCTGTCCTTGGCCTCTCACAGCTCAAATACAGGTGGTGGGGAGACAGCGGGGCTGCTGGGTCAGCAATCGGCACTCGCTGGTAAACAAACTCAGGAGGGGGAGAGGAAAAGAGACAGAGTGCTGATGGTGAGAGGAGAGAGGGGAGGAAGGCAAAAGTACATTTTGAGAATTCAAGAGTGAGTGGTGTGGAGGAGGAGAAGGGCAGGAGAGGTGGGAAACGCAGTGGGAGAGATGGTGAACTCAAGGAAGGGGGAGCAGAGGGGGTGAGCTGAGTGGCTAATGAGTCAGCGTTTATTTATCAATTGTATTAGGGGAGTTTGAGGGCTTTACAGAATATAGACATGTGGATGTGAAACAACTGTTTAATCCCTGAAAAAGTCCTTGCTCGGGAAGTAGTACTTCCAAAAAATACAGGAATTTTGGGGGCTTTTTCATTGGTACTTTTGGCTAGGTGAACTGTGAGAGTGAACTCATGTCTGTGCAGGAGAGCAGAGAGACAGAAGTTTTTGAAAGGCTTTGTGTGTTCAGCTGTAAGTACTTTTGTGGCTTATAACTGAATCTCTCTGGTTCGAAGTTTGGTTTCTATCCTGTGTTGCTGTTTTTACATTCAGGTGTTTGCTTTATTTTACTGTTCCAGGTTTGCTTCCAGCTGTAAAAGAATCAGGTTAAGTTACTGTTGATGAAAACCCAATATTTCCTGATTTTCTTCATAATAAAAGGGTTTGAATAAAAAAATAACAGGATTTTATTGTGAAGAATTAATAGGAAGCAAAGTGTTTATTCACCATTTTACAGCCACTTCACTCACACTTAACTATTTTTCGTTAAAGACACTTAGTTCTAATGGAGATGCAATTCCTGCCATGCTGGGCTGACATGCCAAGTCAAACCGAAACAAACCAGGGCATTAGATGAGTATGGAAAAGTGATATTTGAGCACTGAACATTTCTGAGTGCTTGCAGTGTTTTACTTTGGGACAGCGATGACAGACGGATGCACCAAGCAGCCACAGGGACAGACAGGCAGAAACCAGGAATGCAGGGACAGAACTCATGGTCAGGGACAGGAGGCTGAAGTGAACATCCAGAACCAGGAAAAACAGGAGACTCAGATGGGCAGGGTAGGCAAACAAGAAAACAATGCAGGAAAAAGGGCTGGAGAGTCTTTCAGGGAATTCTGAAGAACAGTCCAGCCAGGAGTGAGAGTGCTGGAGAGGCTTTATACTGGGCTGATTGGGGATGAGCTGCAGCTGAGCTTGCAGGTGGGTAGAGTTGGGCTGATGAGGTGGGAGTGGCTGACAGGTAGAGTGGAGCAGAGGCAGGGGAGAGTGGAAAATTACTGAGGCAGAGTGAAAGGAGGGAAACTGGGAGAATGGGGAACAGGTCAAGGGAAACTGGGCCTGCAGAACTGTGACAAAAAGAGTGAATGATCAAAGCTGATGTATGGATAAATGTAGGATGGGTCATAAAATGCCACTAATGCAACATAACAATGGAGATGTGTGAAGTTGATATCATACTGAGGTTTGAAACTTTTCCATCCCCATTTTTATCCTTAAAATAAAACTTTAACAGTCTACATCAAAAGAAAAGTCTGCGAGCCATAGCCAGAAGAAACAGTCAAGTCCTGCAGCTAAAGGTAAGTATAACCTATTTTCCCTCAGGCCAGAGAAACAGAAAGCAAGCACAGGGTACAAACAAGAACATCTTGACGTCAAACTTGTACCACACAAGGCCAAGCTTTCAGGACTTGGACACGTTTGGAGGCTGTGTTACTTTTTATGATTTCCATCAGCAGCCTAAAGTTTTTCTACACAACATTTTTTTTTAAAAAGCAGAAACATTACATCAAGTCAAGCTTTACAAGTCAGACACACTAACAGGTGATGTGTGTTTGCTTTGTTTTCAGATTTGAGTTTTAGTTATACTAAAATTTCTCATTGAATAAAGAATTGTCCTCAGCTGAGTTGAACTGAAAGGATCCAAAGGAAAAGGATCACTTTTTCTCCATGTAAGTTTTGATGAAATCCAGCTCAGCAAACATGAGACGTCTGCCAGACGTGCAGATCATGTTGCGTTGGTCGGCCCAGGACTATCTGTATGTCTGCACAACATGTAAATCAGGTTCAATATCTGGACATCAGACTACAAACCCTTTTGGACATGGACATGCCATTAAAAATCTCAATGTGTGAATAGGGGATTTTTGTGGACATGTAAGAACAGTGCAGAAAATTGACATGTGATTAATGAATTATTTTCTATTGTGATTAAACAAATAATTAATACATTCATATACATATTATTTCTGTTACCAGATAGAGACAGCGATAGAGAGAGTTATGTGTTAAATTAGCACTGATATTGGATGTCAACACTAGACATTCAGAAAACATAGAAGGATATCATAAAAACTTTAATTTCAGCTCCGCAGGATGTCTTTTCAATGCTCAACGAGACATTCAAAAGATGTCTTTTGGACATATGTTTGCTAAATGTGAGAGAAAAAAACATAGAGGTGCTAAGATTCAAAAGCCTAACACTCATTGTTACCTGGAACAGCACAGTCAAGGTCATCTAATGATACTTAGCGAGGTAGATCATGTTTCTAATGCTCTGTTAAATGTAGTAGCCTCTAGCTGTTCTCTAGCTGTCTGCGTTCAGCGTCGACTAAACACATCAATAATTTGAGTTATCAGTCAGTTAGATCCACACTGAGTCGACCTGCATTTTGTCAGTTGAATCTTCGCTGTGGTTTTAAAAATGATTACTAAAATGACCACGAATCATGAAAATAACTGGTTGATGAAGCAGCTAAAGGTGATGGAAACAGAGGGCAGCGTGAAGCGGGACAGTGCGGCATGGCAGCAGCTGCTCTGAAGCTCTCTGCTCTGATGATAACTGTCAATGAAATCAGCTAAGCAACTTTTTTAACCTAACGGTGATACAGCTACCTCTACTGCAATCCACTGTGATTCACTCTTTGGCTGACAGCGCCGCATCAGTCAGGCAGGAGAAACGCTGGGATTTTATAATTGAACTATGAGGAGGGTGTGCACTTTTACTTTCTCTGTCTGTGTAGAAATCTGACATTTTCACATCACAGATGACGAAGAAAGACATTAAACTGTGCGGCAGGCTAAAACTCAGGGACTCGCATAGACTGATCTAGGGGTTTAGTGTGGGAGTGAATTGAAAAAAAAGAACAAATAATTGAATCCTCATATTGAACAGCCAAATCCGATTAGACTGACTAAATTCTGAGTCGGGTACAGCCCTACTAAATGCCTAACCCTGTCACTGTATTGGCAGTGGAAAATCCAGTTTGTTTCCACTGGCCTGCCCTCTATTGGCCCCTCTGTCTGCACAGAGAGAGTAAAAGCCTCAGGGAAAGGAAGGTGTGTTCACCTGACAGTCAACATCAAAAGTATAGATCCTCATGTCTTAGATTTTCCCACATGCACCAGCAGTGGCAAACATGGCCGGCCATTTCATTCCTCAAACGTCTGTCAGTGAATCCATACAACTTAGTTTCATCCCTCGCTGCTTACTGGCTCTATTCTTTAACTTCACTATCAACTAAAGAAGAAGAATCTACTCTTAGAACAAAACTGATTCATCATGACAGGTGCCAGAAGGAGCTCACCTTAAAAAACTGATTGCAGATGTGCATGCATCAAAGTGATATGATGGCCAGATAAATCACATTAGAAAAGTCTCGTGTCTACATTCAAGTTTCAATCAATCCTTAGGTGAAAATCTGTTAATTCTGGCAAAAAAAAGGTAACCTGAATCCCTATAGATTTGATTGTAGACAGTTTATCTAAAAAAAGAACCTGCACAGACTCCGTGTCAATTCATTTTGTACTGTCAAAGACCCACACTGCTGTGGAATAATCAATAATATGAACAAAGCTCCGACTGTGCAGGCGTTTTTCTACTTGGAAGAAGAGTCAGCGTTCCTCACTGTCTGTGAGGCCAGACCACCTAGAGCTGACCCACCCTGAATGCAGACAACTTTAATCTTTTACTACTACCGACACATAAAGATAAGGAATCTGCAGTCTAAAATGGAGTGTTCAGGATGGAGGATTTAAGGTGTTTTAGCCTCCCTGCCGAGCCTCAGAGTCAAATGTCTGCTTCCTTGATCTCCTTCAACTGGTTTATAGGCCTCTTTTTATTGCTTCCGCAAATTGTTTCCCCATAGGTTTTTCTGGTCAAAGATGTTCATGCATAAAACCATCCCCTCTTCATCTTTATTCATTGGCTGTTTCACTATTTGGTTGCCTTCTGAAGGCAGTAAATGCCTCCTGAAAGAAGTCATATTTTCTTTAAAGAAGATTCCGCCTAAATTTGGGCTTCAAAGAAACAAGGTTTTCACTGAAAGAGATGTCAGATCCTATCCCAGAGAAAATTTGGGAGGGGAATGTAAGACAAAAACTAAACTCTCTGACAAGAAGAACTACCGATGCAGACTCTTTATGCAATGCAGTTAAAGCAAAATGTATCTTAGCCACCTAAAAAAAACAGACCTAAAAGAATCAATATCAGTTTAGGTGTATGCTATATTTAGAATATTTCCACCACTTTACTTTGCCATCAGACTTTGCCTTTTCAGACAGGAAATCTCCATCATATAATCCAAATATTGCCCCTCCCCAAATCAACCAGATACCACTGACAAAATTAGCAGTTTTTCTTCACTGAGTGCAGGAGTTTCTGATCTATCGCTACCTCAGTCTGTTAGTTTGTTTGTGTTATTTTGTGACTTTGGTGTTTTCAAAGGTTACTTTGGATTCACCGAAGTCACACAGTAACACAAATAAACTAACAGATCGAGGGAAGGGTGACCAGCACAGCAGTTTTATCCTTTTATCCCACACACATATTGAGACCATGTCCCACATTTTGACTGACAAAGTCAAACCACTGCAAGACAGACGGTTTTATAAAGTCTGGCCTTTATCCAATAGCTGTAAAGAAAGTAGAGAAAGCTGTCATCACAGGGCTGTGTTTGATGTCAGTCAAACTGCGCACACATGGGTCAAGTGCAGGTTAACCTGTCAACATCTTTGCTGCCCTTCGCCCAACTGGAAAAATTGTGGCTCACAAGTGATACGGATTTCAGGGAATATTATGGAAACAACCAAAAAGACTAAGAAATTCAGCTATAACAAAGACTGGGAAACTACTTATCTACATGTGGTGTCTGCTACTGAATGAGCCAGAGGGCAAAGTATGCAAGATGTTACAAAATAAAGGGCAGAATAGAAATGTTTCTTTTTTTTAATCTCAAAATTTTAGACGACCTCTCAGCATTGGTAGTATGTGAAAAAAAAAAATTCTTCATCCCACATTTGGGTTATTAGGATCTGGTCACTTTAGGCAGTGGTGGAACCAGAAACTCCCATGTTCTGCAGGTAAATGTAATATTTTTGCAAAAGGAGTCTGGTTGAGTGAGAGAGAGCAATATTTTGCTTATGTAACAACAACTTCCCATCAGAGAAAGCTGTCTGACAGCAAAGTAAAGCGGTGAAAATATTCTAAATACAGTGTACACTTAAACCGATATTGATTTTTTTTAGGGGGACCCTTATTTAAGTGGCTAAAACATGTTTTGCTAAACCTGTCCACAGCTGTACATTGCTTGGCGTCCATGTTGGTGCTCCTCTCTGCTTCTTTAAATTGGGTGCATGTCGACTGCCATCTCCTGCAGATAATACACTGACTATTGGTAAAGTACCTTATACAACCTAAATTCAAATAATCTGAACTATCCCTTTAAGCAGATCCTCCCTTACCTAAGCAAATAAACCTATTCATAATCCCTTTATTCTGCCATGTACTTGGCTGTCTGCCCTTTTGCCCCAGAGGTGGAGACCAAAGAGCAAGAAATGGCTCAAAGATTAATCAAAAAATCAAATGTGGTCAACTCACAGACTCTTGTTCTCTCCGTTTCTGTGTCATTTCCGCTTAAACACACACACTCATACACACACAGTGTATACTCACTTACAAAATAGGCTCCATTCATCTAAGTCCCAAATCCCAGCCTGCATAGAGGTCACCACCCAAACAACAAGTCATGTTGAGGAATTAAAGGTCGGAGGCCGGAGCCACTTCCAAGTTGGCCTATAAAAGCTGCGGTCACTTCCTGAGAGGAAAGCTTTGAGCGTTTTCTTGTGTTTTTTTAGCTCACCAGAGACTAACAGGAATACACTCCACATAGATCTCATAGATCTCATTCAGCCGTCAAACTACTGTCTCCTGGCTGTATTTACGCTTGTGTAATTACCACAGCCAGATGACAAGTCGCTGACAGATGGCAGATAGATGTGCTGTGCCCTTGAGTTTGGACTGCGCCCGCATGGTCTGTTCATCAAAACCATAATAATATTGGAGGTGGATAGTGCCGAGTCACACATAAGGATTCCAAACCCAAGGACACAGGAGTGCTGGAGGTCTCCTCAGACACGGGATGACTATTACACACTCCGCACTAAAGAAAAATGCAAGTTTGAATGTTCAAACTATTTCCTTCCCCAGGAGAAATATACTGCCATAAGTGCCATAAATATATTGGCACATAAGTATCTTTGACAGCGAGTTCTCTCTGCTGGGAGCAGTTCAGTTAATGCTTGTTGGGCGAGAAAATGGAGGATTTTTCAGATGTTGCTGCCATCAATCTGCAGCATAGTTTTCATCTGAGAGAAGAGATGGAGGCAGACATAACGTTATGTCATCTGTCAATAAAATACTTTCTTGCTCCCACAGCTACCATGCAGCGCCATCCGGTTTTGAGCAGATTGAAACGTGTATCGTCTTACCCATAATACAATGAGTATGTGGTGATAAATATGCCTCTTCAGCTGTTTTAAGTGAAACAAAAGATAGCATCCAACATCACATGTACGTGTAACAATTTTGCCATATCACACTGTAAAAAAAACTAAATTTCAAAACAACTGTCTTGCCTTTCTTTTGGAAATAACGACAAATTGGGTTCAAAGCTATTGAGTTTATTTAAAAAAAATAAAGTAAATTATATCAACAAATGATTATAGGTGGGCAAAACTTTTTTGAGTTTATTTCAAAAGGAAGTGTTTGATTCAAAACTCAACAAATTTCCATTCATTGTCTCTGGTCATGTGTAAAGCTGCTCAGTGGATGAATTGTGTGTTATTTTTGGTGTTCCAGTAAAGCTGGATACCACGTGTTTCCTTCTTGGTCTAACAGATGGTCATATTGTAAATGTCAAACACAAGAGACTATAATCAGTTTACTGACTTATGCTGCTAGGAAGAATAATTTTCTCTTTTGGATCAAGGACACTGCTCCAAACAAAAAGTCATGGCACAGTCTTATAAAGGATTATATGCTCAATTAATACATTTCAGGTATGCTACAGTCTGTGGTCACTTTCTATAAAGTTTGGGATTCTTAAAACACATCAGACCTACATTATCATCCTCCTTACTACAAGAACTTATCAAACTGGCCGAACTCTGTACCTTCTCTCTACTCCTGTCAACCGTCAGATCTGTGTAATCTTAGTTTCATTATTTCACATATTTATTTATTTCATCACGGTGTCGTTCTGTGGGAGGAGTTGGATTTATTGCGCTTTCATTTTTATTCAGTCTCACCCATTCCATTTTTCTTACTTGTCATGTCATCTCTGAGCTGTTTTGTTCTGTGTTTCAAGTGAAAAATGTAATAAAGATGTTATGCAAAAATAAAAGGTAAGACAGTTGCCTTGGATTTTCCCTTGAGTTTTTATCAACTTCTATGTGCATATACAGTAAATACATGCAGAGATTAGTTATATATCAGATTTTTTCTTCTAGGATGAAAAGCGAATTCAAAACTCTGCCTCCGATTGTCTGATCTTGATATTCTTACCCAAACTCTAACTGGTCAACACTAAACCTAACCTCCTCATCATAGACATGTATACATAGATGTGGCAAGTGCTTTTTTCATGCCTTTAACATCCTATGGGGAAAAAAAAGGCTTGCAGAACACTACAGAATGATCACAACACTGTAAAAAAAATAATCTATTAGAAGAGAATACATAGAGTGTATCTTCACGTGGATAAAACCCATCTGATAATAAAGTAACATTTAAAAAAAAAAAAATCTAGGTAAATACCACATATTAAAAGAAGTGCAGCAGTGCGTAAGTGCAAAGCAAAAAAAGTTTTAACTTAGAAAAGTTAGTGTCGGGCGCCCCTATAGCTCAGTCGGTAGGGCGTGCACACCATGTATTGAGGCTGTTAGTCCTCTGCAGCGGCCGCTGGTTCAAATCCCGCCTGCGGCTCATTTACTGCATGTCATCCCCTGTCTCTTCACCCCCCTTTCCTGTCATACCTTCAGCTGTCACTATCAATAAAGGCAAAAATGCCAAAAAAAAATAACCTTTAAAAAAAAAAAAAAAAGAAAAGTTAGTGTCCAGGCTGCCTTAAATTTTTAAGTTGACCTAAATTAAAAGGACAAGTTGATGTATTTGTAATGATTCAAAACAAATAAACTTTTCTAGTCAGATAAACTTGATTAAATTAATCAGTCATACTCGAGAAAACATGCTCAATAAGCTAGATATTAAGTTAAAAGAACAACACTTGATTTACAACAGTCACCTTAAATAAATATAACCTATGTATTTATGTTAACTTAATGAGAAAAAGATTGGTTGATTCCACTAAATTCCTGTAATATTTTTACAGTGCATGAGCAAATAGTTAATTTTTAGGCACACATTGCAATCATGTAGTCAGATTTGACTCAAATAGCCCTCCTGCCCCATTTCACTGCAGGAACTAGGTCATAAACCCTTCATAATTCTGTCAGTGCAGTATTATTACAGCTGCTACGGCCACTCGCAGCAGAGCCAGGAAGACAGTTGATGTCGGCGTTCAAGAACAACAAAAGAGCGCATCAAAAATTGTGAAGCGCCGTGCCAAAACGCTTCACCATCTCATCACCATCTGTTTTTGCCTCTGCATAACTTTCATTCTCAGAGCCCGGAGAGTGGAGGCTTTCACTCGAGGTTGCTTAGCTGTTGCTGCTTTGTGATGCGACAAGCAAAAAAACAAAGTATCCTCTAAAATATGCCCGTAACTCATCAGCAGCTGCCAACACTTTGTCAACAGCCAGTGCACAAATCGCAACACAGCAACTGGGCAATTTAAAGTATTCAACCACCCAAATCACCTGACAATACTTCTGCCACACTGGCCCTTAGCTTTCAAGCTTTCAAATTGCTTTCTCCACATGTAGCTATAATGCAATTTATAGAAAGAGGCTGGAAAAAATATACAGAAATGGCTTTAATTATTGTCAGTATATCATTAACTGGGGGATAGAAGAGATCCATCAAGCATGGCAACACACAACACTGAGCAACTAATTCATGATTTGTTATATTACACAGATAAAAACTAAATCAGCCATTTGGTTATATTACCCCTGTAGGCCATGGCAATGAAATATTTACGAGCACACATTATTTTGTCCCTCATTATTTGCAGGCAATCACAACAAAATATTTACTGGTGGGCTTTTAATTTCCTGCATGGTTTCAGAAACAGTCGACAAAAAGTTTAAACATTCTAATTTGTTATTCGCTATTAATCAGGGCTGAGAGATGTTAAAGTATTTCTGTTCACAGAGACACACAATGTTGTATATTATGAGCTGAGATGTCGGACTGACAGGTTATTCATCTTATGAGGAAAAGTTGTGTCTTCTTGCAGATCTGTCACAAGATCTCAGCAAAGAACACTGAGTTTCATCATGTAGAGATAGTTAGCATAGGACATGCCGTCATTCATTCTGTGTTTGTGTGAGGAGCTGGGTGTGTGTGTGTGTGCGTGTGTGTTCAGTGCAGGCCTCTATACCCGTCATCCTGTCTCCAGAAGGATTTAATCTAGTCCCTCAGGCCTTGTGCTCAAAGGCAGTGACTGACAACTGGCAGGGGGTGTGAGAGATATGCATGATACGGTGTACTGTAAATGTGTGTGTGTGCGTGTGTGTGTGTGTGTGTGTGCACATGAGTGTGTTGCTGCCTGAATATATCGACTCCACAACTGTGTGGTTTCTGTGTGGTTTTAAACACTACCTGATTTATTATGCCTGTGTACTGTGTCATTGTGTTTGTGGGTTAGTACTTTATGAATGAACTTGAATGTAGGTTACACATACACATGTACAGTGTTGGTGTGTGTGTGTGTGTGTGTGGCATCCAGCAGCAGTGCATTTTCTCTTCACTTATTTTCAGTGTGCCTGCATAGCCATACTATTACTCTTGAGTGCAACTCCTCCCTGGTGTACGCCATGTGTGTTTTACAACTGTGAATGTGTGTGTGTGTGTGTGTGTGTGCAGGAAGAGATGCCTGGAAATTCATCTCACATGGAAGTGCAGTTTCACACAGAGTATTTTTGTTTCATTTAGAGTTATCCATTTGGATTCTTTATACATTTCTATACATTATTCACATTAAACATTTGACGTTGATTTATGCTGAGTGTAAAAGTTCATTCAGCTTGGAAACAGTGACCTGGGAACCAGATGAATCTGCAAGCTCATGTTTCATTTGCTCTGGCAGGGGACAGATTTCCACCTGTCCTTGATCTCTCTGGACCAGTCACAACTGTTAAACTAATATGGGACAGGTTTGATTCAATGACTGTACAAAGTGCCAAATTATTGGCCACTGAAGCATTTTCATAAACAACCAAGATGGCTGCTGCTTGTATGGAAATGTTCCTGTTGAATCTACTGTCCTGTCACTGTTAAACAAACTGAATGGTACATTGAACGACTGGTACTGGTTCATCCAGCAACAACGCTATAGTCAGTACGTTATCCTCTTTAATTTATGTGAATATGAATGTTTGCTGAAATAGCGTGATTTGTAAGATATCGTTAATAATCTTTAAGAAGGCGCAGATGTTTATGATGGTTAAACTTAGCGATATGTTAATATAGTCTGGCAGGAAGTGAGACAGACAGTCACCAAACACAAACTCCAGAGTGCATATTTTCAGAGCAGAGTGCTTTTGTTTTCAGGATAACGGGCTTAACATTACAGCGACAAACAACAGACTGTCATCTGCAAACAGCTGATCAGCTTACAATGTAGGACTCGTTGTTGCCCGTCACTGTCCAATTACAATGTTGCGCTCGTCTTGCACTGCTGCAGCGTTCCTGCAACCTGCCTGAGCTTTGAGTCTGGGGAGGAGGAGCAGGAAGGAAACAGCTCACTTCAACCATAGACTGTATATTAAATAAGTTTCCAACTTATTTAATATATGGTCTATGGCTCTATCTTGACAAATCATGTGTATACTATTTTAAGATAGTAATTTACAGTAATTTGCTGTCTTATGTCAAAACCTCATGTATGATTTCACAAAATGTGCAAATATGTCAATTTAAAGTGTAAGATTTGTAAGATCTTCAAGCATGGCTGCCACACACTGTGCTCAGACAGGTTCTACATAACAAGTTATTCCCTTCATCCAACATATGCCACATCCCAGTTTACATTAGCTGGATATGCTTGTCGCTAAAAGCCTGAATAAAGATTGACATTTCATGTAAAGGCCTCACTGTTAATTATAACAGTGCACAGCTGCAGGTTAGTGTTGGCTAAAAGTGAGTTATCAGGCTCAGAGGCTGTGAATGGTCGCACTGTGTGAACAGCGGTCTCGTATGTCAATCTACAGGGGGGCTACTGTTGCACCGCTAAGCCTTGTCATTGTTACAGTTGCTACTGTTGGATAGAGGGGACACACTTACACTGCTGGGAGCTGCTGTGTGTGTATGTGTGTGAGAGGCTGTGTGTGTGCAGTGTGGCATGTCTCCTAATTTGTTACAGGTTGAGCTATTTGTGTATTTGTGTGTGTATGAGCTCAAGTGCGTCGCACAGCATGCATGTGTCAGCACAGGCACATGGACACAAGCGTGTCTGTCTTTACCTTGTGCATGTGTTGTATCAGTGTCCTCAGTCATCTGTGCGCTCTCTATTGTAAGAGTGTGTCAGTGTGTTTTGGCAGAATTTCAGATCCAGCGCCGACAACAACAGGACCCCCAGTTTCAGTGCCAAGTCACACAGTGCCCCTTAATTCCCCATAATCCACCCTGTCTCCAGGCAGGTGATCCTTGTGTGTCCTTGTGTGTGTGTATGTCTTTGTGCCAAGCCCTGCGCTGGTGACATCAGCAAACTGCAGTGACTCTGACAATGATTTGGAAACTCATTTTCCCATCAGCCTGTCACTCCTTGCAGTAACCAGTAAGCTAAGCCTGTCACAGCCTCAGTTAAGCCTTATCATGTGCTGTGTCTCTCACTGGGGGGTACAAGGCTATTAAATATCAAAACAGAAAGACCACTTTAGTGGTGCCATCGGTCATTGTGTCAGCTACTCATGTATTACTAGTGTAGCATTTTCCAGCGGCACTACAAATCTACTACCAACTGTTGCTGCCTGGTTACCACAGCGTCTAAATTCATAGTATGTTCTTCAAAATGTAGCCCTCTTTGTCCTAGCTGAGTCATAGCTGAACTGACAGGTAGCTTTTAGCATTAGAGATTCATGCATACTGGCTGGCAAAATTTGCAATGCAACAATGTAGTATTGTCAAATGCCAGAAATGTTTGAAGCGATATTCAGACCACTGTGTCCACAAATGCAGCTTCTTCATTTATGTCAGTTAGTCAACTGCATCGCCACAACAGGAGTCCTGATGCAGAGCGCTCTGGCAGAAAAAACAAAAAAACTGAGGGTCATCCAGCATATATATTCAACCTAGCTAAACCTTTTCCTGCATTGCAATAAAATGTCGTCCAAAGAATTATGTTAGCTGTCCAAATAGGTGGACATATTCCTTGTAGATTATTGTGTTATTATAGACATCAGTGCAGTGTTTTGGTATCTGATAAGCCTTCAAATGTATGGATATATTACTCAAACAGTGCTTGGATCACCTTGTACCAACACACCCACACCAACACTTGTGATTTTTTTTTTTTTTTTTTTTTTTTTGACACATTACTATTTTTGCAAAAAGAGGGTCAGCCCTGCAAAGGTGGTTGTCCATGAGTAGCTGACTGAGTAGCTGAGGGATGAAGTTTGGTAAAAGCCAAAAATACTCCTCAAACTGAGATGAGTACAGTTTATCTAGTAAATGTTGACGCCAAATTGAAAAGAAGATTATTGATATATGATGCAGTTTATCTTGTTTTTTAAAGAGTTATGTGTTTTTGCAGCTACACCAAGAATTGTTAAAATGTCACATTTCTTAAAGGGAGGTGATGTAATATTTTCACCAGAGAGAGCAGGGAGCTTTAGTTTAATTCAAACTGCTAATGCTTATATTTCTAAACATTTTGTCATGATTACAGAAACACTAGATAACTGCTGACTGCTGCTAGTCACTGTCTTGATTAAAGATCTTCTAATTCAGTACAGTTTAACCACAAATATTGCAAGGACCACTCCAGATATTCAGGCATTCACATTATAGACAAAACTGCTAACTACATTTGTAACATATTTGCCATGTTTTTGCACATTGACCATACACAGTCCAGCCATATACATTTTTGGTCTGAATGCTACTCAGGCCAGCTTACTATCAAGCTAACAATGGAAAAAACACTGATTAGGCTGAATAAACTAATGTGATATAATGTGATAGCCAGCAAACCATCTCCTTGCTCTAGTTTGATTTTTAGCATACAGACAGCCTCTGAGCAAGTAAGCCGAACAACAAATTTCCCAAAACGTTGCAATTCTGCTAATAAATACACCAAAACCATATCCTATTCTGTTAAGATGGACAGCCAGCATTCAGTTGGGGTATTCTGTCAAGCAAAACTCCAATATGGCTGCCAGAGGATGTGTTACATTACCTGAAAGTTCCTTCTTGCAAAAACAATTCCAGATGTGTATGTGGGGGAAGCTGAACCTCATGGAAGCACACATTCATGAATGCGCCCAGACAAATACATGCACTCAAACATATGTTCATACCCCAGAAAGCCGACATAGACATCTGTTCGGATACACACTCTTACACACACACACAAACGCGGACATCATCACCACCACAGACTTTAACATCCCCACTGCATTTGTCAATCATCCAGTCAGTTATACCAGATGTCAATCATCCTTCTCGCTGACCAGCCATCACGGTGTGCAGTCAGAGCAAACACCAGCCCCCCTGCTGCTCTCCAGCGTGAACTCCTCACCCCGACCATAATGCACTTGGCCTGCCTCCAACCTTCCTTCAGCCTCCCAGCTTTTACCTTTCTCCCTCTATTCACAACACCCGCATTTATGGACTCAAACAGATCCATCACTCAGAGTACTCTGTGTACCCTCCACCCCCCCCCCATCCTTGTTTAGGCTCTTATCCAACTATTCCTGGTATTTAGCCTGAGTGACAGTGTTTAATAATGTGTTCAAGAATAAAAGGGCATTATTAAAAGGGTGGAGGGGGAGGGAGGACACTAAAAGGCCAGCTTTTAGGGCGGCCAGGTGAGGAAGCGTGTTTGCATGGTGGGCGCTCATTCGCAAATGGTTCGTGTTGGTGGTAACGTATGCTGACATGGATATATAATTAAAAAGCGGGGACTACAGGAAGATGTAATAGCTTGTCCAATCATTAGACAACAATTATCTAAACAAATGCCTCCCAGCATAGTCTGACGAGTTCGACACTGATAATGCACAGAGTAATGAGCGTTCTCTGACGGTAATTTGGTGTGTAATTCTATGTGAAGTTAGCATTAACTGAACATCACAAAAGGCATTACCGGCATGTCTAGGAATGTGTGCTGCGCAGCCGATGCTGGCCAATGATAAGGCACCATCTGTTACCCATGAGTGGAACTGGTGGGCTGTCCACGCACACAGATGCATACACACACCAGTCTTGTCACTTATTCCAAAAGCCTCCCTCCGTAGCTGAGATTATGGAGGGGTTTTGGTGTTATAGGTCGGTTGGTTTTCTTTCTGTTATTGTAACGTCTTTGGGCGACAGACGCTGCCCTTTCTTCCTCTCTTCGGTTTCTACCATGGATTACGAGAAGCAAAAGGGGTGAAGGGGCGGTTATAAACTCCCGTCTCCGGTCTCTTTCTTCCAAGGGGACGCACACAGGGCCCCATAACTGCAGTTCCCTCACCCTCCATCCACTTTTAATTTGATTGGATGTGCCAGCAGGGGAGAGAGAGAGCATTACAATGGGAAAGACGAGGGGACAAGTGAAAAAAAAAAGAGTGATCACGTTGTATCAGTTTTTCCTCGTGCTGTGTACAGTCCCTGGTTGTTGTGTTTGGAAGAGGTTCAGAGTGTGAGAGGGCTGCCATGGGGCACAGAGTAAGGATAAGGTGACTCCAGCTTAGTGTAAATGGTCACAGGATTGTGTTTCCACAAAAAGCTTTTAAAAAGTGGCATACCAATCTTTCTGACCTCACTATGGTTTAATTAAAGAGCGGGCAAGATGAATGTCAGTCAAAACAAATGGAAATGATACGTTTTGAAAGTCATTTTTTCCCTTTCCCCAATATCACATGAAAGCGCAGCAGGGAAATTGTCCCCTCCAATCAAAGCTGCTGATTTGTATTGTTGTGTTATCTGATGGAGGGTCAGAATGAAAGGCTGTCTACAAATAGCTCGCCAACACCGGTCTGGGGCAAGTCACTGCTGGAAGTAACCATATGCCTCATATCTGTACTTGCTGGTGCTATTGTAGGCTCTTTGCTTGCCAAATATGAGCATGGAAATGAAATATGAAAACAAATTAGGCTCCTTTTCCTCAGCAAGAGTTTTTCTCTATGCAATCACTTGTAGGAAGTGATATGAAGTGCTGTGCAGATATTTTGCTCTCTTGACTAGTTGATATTCCATCACTGAAAGGCCCGGTTAAACAAGTAAACCAACAGTCCAATCATTTTTGTTCTGTCTTCAACTTTCATACAATAGTAAATGAGTTTTTTCTGAAGGCAGAGCGCTGTACTGATAGATCCCAATAACGTGGGAGAGCAGACAGCGGCAGACTCAGGCTATCTGAGGGGCAGAAGTCAAAAGAATAAAAGGGCATCAGCTGAATGCGGTTGGATACCAGTGATGCACTTTATCACATATTGTCCATTCAAAAGGGCACTTTCTCATGTTTTGTCCACTGAAATGGCACCCTAGAGGACACTTTATCATGTTGTCTTGTACAGTTGACCACACTAGGAACCATTGAGGGCACTTATCTTTTTTTCCAGAACATTTTTCCTTGACTAGTACCAAGGATAAGTAGGCTATGTAATTAAATGGTTTGTTTGCACATGTTTTATTTTGAAAATTGACCAAATTCTCAACGCTGTTCATGTTTTCCGACCTCCTGCCAGGCTCGATCTGCTCTGTGCAACTTGTCACAGTGTCTGTCACTTGCACTTTTCCTCTGCAGAGCAGAGAAGAGAGCTGCATCTGCATCACTTCTGGTAGAATCACAGGTGTTGTCTACTATCTCCACGGTCAGCTCCGGCAATCAAGCAATTAGACTGATTTCAGCCTTTGGTTTGAATCACTGATGTGTGCAACTCTGTTTGTCCAAAAACTTTTCTGCTCATGAGATTTTACATCACCCCAGCTCACCTGAAAGTCACTTCCACGTCTTCTCCCATTATATTGAACTTCACATTCTTCAGCTTCTACTCCCCAAGGTGGTTGCCGCCATCACCTAGTGACAGTGGAACGATAAGTAGGCGGTGCAGGAGCAACAGGAAGCTGTCTGAAAAACGTGTCAGGAGGTTGGTGGAGAAGCAGCAGGAGGGTGACACAGACAGTACCACTGGGGAAACTGAAGTGAAGAGCCAGAGAAGCAGGAAGAAGTCTGCAGGATTGTGGGAAAATTCCAGGAGCGCACCAGCAGGGGGTGTAACGAGAGAAGTGTGAGATGAGTTAGATAGTGGGTTCATAACTGCACAGTTGTCACTTCTACTCATCCAACAACTCGAAAGATCTGCGGAATGAATAAGTAAAGCAGTCTGCTCTCATGAATGAATCTTGAGTTATTCATGATTGTTATAAACCATGAATTGAAACAGTTGTGGAACTTTTCATGACATGCATAGGTCTCTTAGCCTCCCCTTTCACCTTGAATTAGTAGTTTTAGACTGTTATTTCACGGCAACACAGTAGACTCGCAGTTTAACAACAAATTTGAAGAAATATCTGTTAATTAGTATGAGATCAAAGTTACTGCTTATTGTCCCTGAAATGTCTTGTTGCGCTGGTCATGGACCAATGCAGCATCTTTGAGTCACAAATTTGAACACCTGATTAGTAATTCTAAATATTTATCAGTGCTATATCGATTATAAACCATTATAACAAATGCGTGATGGCAGGGGGTGGCCAAACTTTTCTGACAGTGGACCATGTCCTACACAGAAAAACATAAGGAGTCACAGACAAAACAATAATAAATGTGTAGTTTTCAACCAGTTACACTGCAGGAAGCTAAATGTTTCTAGACTAGAAATCCCCATGTGTCTCAATAAATATTACAATTGTTTATTAGCGTGCCCACATATTACAAAAAGTATTTCTGTATCTGATGCTCCTAAATTTAATTTAAAGTAATTAAATGCTGTCAAACTCTAAAGCAGTGCATGGCATAAGTACCCACTTAGTATATGATTTTCCTTCATGTACTTCATACAGTTTTTGTCAGTGTGGACATGAAATAGGTCTCATTTTGTATTCATGATTGTCTTAAGACGGTCTTGAAAAGTCTTAAATTTAACTTGTTCAAACCTGCAGAAATCCTGATCATATATATTCTATCATGTTTTGAATTGTCACCTGGTGCCTGAATTTTCTGCATTACATAAATAAAGACATTTCCACTATACATTGATGCATAAAAGGCACAAATTGATGCATTAAAAAAAAAACAGCAGAATGCTGGAAATTTAGTGTTTGATGTTTAAAATTTCCTCATATAATATATGCTGTATATAGCCTATGCCTCTGGCCATTTTTAATCAAATAAATGTTTTCATGAAATGATTATCATTGTAGGTCAAAGTTGTTCAAGATGACAGCAACATCCAATATTTGAAATAGAGTGTACGATGTAAATACAGTGCATTTTATTAGCAATATGCCCAAACCATATTCTAGTTTATTTTCCGCATTTACCACCATTGCAGTTGTCCCACAGGCCATAGTTTGGCCACCCACATTTTCTGGTCACGGAGGAATCTTGAGCGAAGGGACTGGATCTGCTTGTGCTCAGTGGTCAGGATTTTTTTTTTTTTTAACATTTGGTGGTACTGTGACTCTCAAAGGTAGGACAGTGTAGTCACATATCCAGCTTCCCCCCCAAAGCCCTTGTGGTAAACAAACATGTTCTTACTGATCTTGTCAGGTTAAATAAGGGGTTAAGCAAAAGAGGGGTGATGCTGAAGCTGCCAAGCGTTTGACGTTGGAGAACTGTCGGACTATTGGCAGGAAAGCCCTTGTGGCTGCTGTCTCATATCCAGTGGCAGCCTCCCAAATGTTTGCTGCTGGCAAAGTATGTGTACTGTGGTAGGCATGCTAGCGCTTCACTACCTTAAAACCATCCTTTCACCGCTGACAACCTGCTAGGTACTTGTTTTCTGGGTCAAAGATGTCCCCTGGGAATGGAGGACATGTTATGTGGGTATGCAGGTGTCCCCACACTTTTCTGGTTCTGTATTTGTTTTCCTCCTTTTTTTTCCCGTTTTGTTTCCCTTGTTACTGCCATCATCTGTACACAACACTGCGGTCCACTCAACCCCCACCCACACTCTGCCAACTCATGTCACTGCGATAAAGTCGAAACAAACCGTGATGGCTTGCCAAGACAAATTCAGAGGCATAGCCAATCATAAAATTCCTCCTTCATTAAACAAAAACCCACAGAGAACACGTTGCTCTCACTGGTTGAGTGTATTAGCAGTTACAAGTGTATCTGTATTTTTTTCGGGTTATATTTTTTGCATGAGTCCGTGCATGAGAGTTCCTGTGTGTAGGGGCCACAAAGGCAGAAAATATGGCAGGCAGATCCCATTCCCTAATCCCCTTGTCTGCCCTGCCTTCCTTTAACCTCAGCCTCCTCTCCACGCTGGTCGGTTCTCCGTCTCCGTCACACTGCAGACGTCTCAGCTGTCCAGCTTCTTCACTGTCAAGGTGCTAACAAACCATGAAAGGTGTCAATATGGAGGTCCTCTGATCAGAGTTTGGCTCGCACATGAAAGCTGTCATACATGTGTGTGCTTGGAGCTCGTCTGGCCCCGGAGCGCCGTGCGTGATGGCAGGAGGAGAACCTGATGGTGGGCCAAACAGCTCGACACACTCGGGTTCTCAGCGACCCACTCTCTCTATACAGATGTGAGCAATGCTTTGGCTCCAGCCAGCACGGTGCTGATCCAAACCTGTGAATCTGATACCAATTAGTGGCAGCCTAATCATGTGCCTCCCGGTCCTGGCTTTTGTTAGGAAACGAAATAAAGAGATGGAGAAAAGTGAAGGAGAGAGCCAAAAAAGAGAGAGGGGGGTGGGGGGTTGGGGGTTAAAAAAAAAAAAAGTCCAGAGTGGAGCAAGAAAATAGGGGCCAAGGGATTGTTTAGAGAAGTGATCTGGCAGCAAAAGGCTTAAAACGTCTCAATTCAATCTGTGGGGGAAATGTTTGCTGGGTTTCATTTGTAAGAATGAGCAAAGAATAAGGACCTGTTCAGACCTGATGTTAGCATGCATCCTTGATGATCACAGCTCCGAGTCAGTCAGTTCACACCTGGCATTACAATGTGTCAAGATCTGGCTGTTTATTTGTCCTATTTGTCTATTTATTTTTTTAGATCAGCACCATCTTAAACTCCTCTATCAACCCATAACGAGTCTCATGTTTTACCTGTGCCTCAGCAGCCCAAACGGAGAGCTCTGTGGTGCGCTGGGCTTTTATAAATGAACAGACCATAACCAAGAATTTAGAAATACTGAGGTTATGAGTCCAAGCCCCACTAGGGAGGTCTGGGAAGATTTCCCACCATGAATATTTTTGTCACTGAACATGTCAGAGCAGAAACCCGTGATTGAGTTTGTGCTCAAAACTTCGGACAAGTCACGTTTTGAAAGCATAGAGGTTTGTGCACTTGGAGTTTGAACACAGTTGCTGCTTCTATGCCTGTGGTGTAACTCATAATTATTGACTGTGAGTATGTAGGTCAGGTGAGATACAGTCTATTGAAGGCTATAGCTAGGCCTGTTATTTGAGGCATTGACCAATCAGAGCATCCCTATTTATTATTACTAGCATTCTGTATTGTTCTTAAATTGTGTAAAAAGTTTCAGTAATTTGACATTTTAATTTAACATTTTAAGAAATTATATTAAGATATTAAAAAAAAATTAAATACCCCAGCAAAGATATTGATACTCGGTGCCCTCTATGGGTCTGCTCACTGATGATAAAGAAAGGCGTTAATGCAAGAGTCACGTGTGCATCCCAGCGCACCATGGAGCATCTCCCCTTTTTTTTCTTCTCAGCAACACAATGTGTTTTTTATAAAAAAAAAAAAGAAAAAGAAAAAAGAAACACTTTATGTATTGCATTTAATGCAAAAATTACAAGGAGGCACAACTGACTGAAAATTCACCATAGCTGTTTTACTTTGCCTGTGGGACAAATGGACACAGTGTTTTTTTTCTACAAAAAAAACGGCTGAAAGAAATAAGAATTTCACAAAGTTTGTAACACTCTTTTTCTCAAGTATTTTGCACTGCAGTGAAATAAATGATGTACTTTCAGGACATTAGTGAGCAGGAGGTTTTCGGTGCGGCCCAGGACACACTGCATACAAACCGCTAAAAGAATGACCCAGACCACCTCCGAATGTGGTCTGAGTGATTGGAACTCAAATGCATCCTAAGTACGTTGTTCACTTGTGATCAGATCACCCAGGACGCATGTTAATACCAGGTCTAAACAGGACAGGATGATGCATTGGACAAACCCGAAACATGGGTTGTACAAGACCTTGCTGCACTGCACGCCACATGTTAGCGTGATTAAGCACACCCCAAACTCACCAAATGCTCGCTTACAGACAAATGCAAATACAAACACATAGACAAAGACAAAGCTGCTCACAGATGCATTACTGTCACAGTTCTCCTCTCCAGGTGGAGCGTTGGCATTTAACCAGTCAGCAATGCCCCGCTGAGCTCCCAGCAGATTTGCAGTTCATCACAGGGTCATATCTCTCTCACTCCTTCTCTCTATTCATTCATTACTCTGTTCTTAACAGCAGCATCTCCCCAAAACAAGGTAATATACTGCCCCCTAGTGGAGCATGTCTGTCACATAACTAATAGCCCCAGTCGGCCCTGCAGATCTTTCAGCTAATTTGAACCAATAACCTCTGTGTGAACCCTGTGTCATGCAGAGTTCATGGTGTCTGAGTTAACAGCTAAGCTTCTTTTTATTCTCTAATAATAAAGCTTAAACACATGTCTGATACACTGCATGAGTTGTGAGCTTTTGTTTGTTAGTTTGGAGCATCCTATCCTTTGCTGATGATGTCAGTGAAAAGTGCTTTCAGACTCAGCTGTGAAAGAAACTGTCCATTGTATGGAACACGAGCGTGAGAAAGAAAAGGCTATTATATAAATTCTGGATATTTTTATTTCTCTAATGGCATAATGCTTAGATTTTTCCCCTAAACTCACTCCATATAATTTATAATTGTCTCAAGTAGCACATCTGAATTTTTTTAGTTATTTGTACTCCCTTAAAGGAATTATGAAGTTACATTACAAGGAGACATGCCCTTAAGTTTCACTTCTATTCAGAACCAAAAACTGTTTAATGCCAAGTACATTTTCACATACAGGAATTTTTGCTTTGATATATTGGTGTATATCATACATTTAGGAGTATTTATAAAAGAAATTGAAAATTGAAAATAACATGAAAAAATATTATAAAAACAAAAACTATATACTGTATATTATTCAAATGAAAGAGTTGTACAGTTTTTGCAGGGATGGTGATGATGCTCAGTATTGACCAGGGAATGTGGAACAAATCACAGAATTCAGTTTAAAGTTTATGTGCAAGTTAGAAATGAAGAAATGTGTGATAAAATGCATTGATTAAGGTGTGTATAACCACTAAATGTAGTATTATTAAATGCATTTATGTATGTGGGTATTTATGTATGCAGTATATATATGTAATGCAGAGACTGGAATAGTATATCTTGTACATATCCCTTTTTGTATGAATGGCACAGTGTATTTTGTTTTAGTATTTAGTATATTTTATTTTATCAATGCACATTTTATTATATTACTGCATATATTTATCCTAAATATTATTTTTCTGTCTTTTATCACTTAATTTACTTGTTATTTTTATTACTTACTTACTTTCTGTTATTTTTGTAATGGAGCATCTCAGCCAAAGTTATTCACTTGACTGTATTTGTATAACCGGTGTCACAGTAAACATCTTGAATCTTGAATTTTGATCTGTTTTGTTTGCATCAGTCAGTAAGACAGAGGCATTTTCTAAAGCATCAGTCATTCACAATATAATTATTAACTGCCATTTACAGTTTATTTGGCCTTTTTTCAGCTTGTTACCACTGAATAGGTTGTTTGAGTTATTTATTATGAGTTATTTCCTTTAAAAAAATATTTACTGTAACGTTTAACTGGAACGGTGTAGGTGCACAGAATTTTAAAGTTGCGTATTAGAGATAAAGAAATAAAAAATAAAGAACAGAGAGAAACACCAGTGTGATTAATACAAAACAGACTTTAAATAGACCTTTACAAAAAAATTAAAAATGTTTAATTTAGTTTTGTTTAGTTTTAAAATTTATATTTAGAAGAAGTATGTAGAAAATGTGTCACCACTGCTTTTGAATTCCTCAAAGGCTCATTGTGTCAAAGTGTATTTGTCAGTTCGTACCAGAACAAAGAGTGAACATGCTCCTAAAAGAAACAACATACAATTTCAGACAACACACATTTATACTGAACGCAGGCTGATTTCAAACAAGTGTCTTTAGGGATGTGACATTTGAGGATCTTCGGTCATGTTTATGTACTATAAGTTTTATTTATTTATTTATTTTATTATTACGAAAGATACATGAGCCTAGTACTCTTTTAAACACTAAGAAGGAAACAGTGTTTTTAATAAGAAGATTTTATTTAATATTGATTAATATCTGAAATCTTGAATGTTTAAATAAATAAATAAAATAAATTTCCACGTAAATGTTTTGTGAGGTTTGTCAATGTTTTTTGGATTTTGGTTTTGCTCTTCTATTATTTTTTATTTATTATTTTTGTTAGTTATAATCTCATGTCACTTGTTGCTGTATGCAGTTCAATGCAAACACTTTGCCTGTAATGAAATGTGGTGTATGAATCAAATTTCCTTGGCTTTCCTTAAATGTACTGTGATATATTTGGATTATACATTGACAAGACAATGTCATGATTAAAATGAGTCCCATTCAGCTTTCTGTTTTAGTGATGGCAGTTTATTTTTGTGGAATATAAAATTTGAAATTACATCCTGTACCCTTGAGCTGGTATTCTTGTTTCACCTTAGATAGATTTCTCCAGGTTGCATTAATGCAAACTGTTGATTTGAAAGCAATCAGGTTACTAAGTACATCTGACTTAAAGAAAATATGTTCGAGTAATGGTCATCTGGTCACCTGGTAATGCACATGTAGTAACGTTGTAACTGTGTTCAACATGAATAAATTTCAGAGGGAAATGCAGAAACATCAAATAAAAATAAAACCACTTTTTTATTGTGTTTTACATAAGGTTTGCAGGTGTACATGAATAAATAAACTATTTAGGCACTAAAGAAGAGGGGAACAATACATTGGAAAATTATAAAACAAATTAATACAAAATAATATATAATACAAAAGTACTTTTCCCCTTCTCTTAAAAAATTCATCGAGTTACATTTAATCATATTATAGTCCAACTGATAACAATTCGGGATTCAGTTACAGCGACTCCAAGAACAACATTTTTCCCTGATCATTGTTTTCTTTTTTCATTAAATACTATTGTGTCAGCTTAATTTATGGGCTGAAATATGAATATAATAATAATTCGATTTTAGTGGTTTTATAAATATGTTAGAAAAAGAATCATATGCTTTTAATTTGAAATGAGAAACTGCAGACACTAAAAATAGTAAAATAACAGGAGAACAAAAGTTAGTTTGCTTTGTTGATGTTTACAAGTTAGCCTAATTATGATCTGGAACATTTTGACTGATATTGTTGTCATGGGTGAGCTGACCTGGAAAACAAAAATTGTGTTTTTATTTTTGAATTTGCAGGAAAAAAGTGTTTTTCTGGAATAGTTTGCTACCCAGCTCCTCTGTATTACTTCTGCTCTGCGGCACATTAGCAAAACAGCCGGGCCTATTTGTCAATGTTTATCATTGTTTTTCCACTCCTGACATACACACATGACTGCCAGCAACGTGGACGTGATGGAGGAGAGAGATGCTGACGGGCGTGCTCAGTGCTAGCTAAAACATACGAAGCACTGCTGGAAAGACACACAGCTATTTAGAGAGAGAAAAAAAAAGAAAATGGGCCATTGCCTCTCGGCGGCCTCCCTGACAGCGTAACATAACAACTGGTCTGCTTTTGTGGACACTCTTATCTTAATGAGGCCCAATCCTTTGTTTAGCCCACAGTGGATCCACAGATAGGATTGTTTTTAAATAGGTCCCACCCCCCCTCCCTCAACCCGATCCCCCGCACCCCTCATGCTCCTCGTGCACCTCTGTTGGCTAGCTGCCCGCGCTGCATCAAGCCAAGCCAGACCGCCCTCCATGTCTGAACTACTGAGACATGATACATCAGTGTCAAAGTTGTCATCTATTCTGGGACTAAGAGCCCGTTAGAAGGGATCTCTCTCTACTGTTCTTGAGGGATTGACAAAGAGATTTGGCATAACTGTCCCCCTCAGCCATCCTGATACATATTCAGGAAAAGGAGGCAAGACAGTACGCCGAACATGCCGCGAAACCCCATCGAGACGACTCTTGGGGCCGTTTGTGATGCTACACATAAAGAGGAGTTTGTCAAGTGTCTGTTTTTCTGGGTTGGAAAAAATCAGCGACAGCATGGCTGAGGATCAAGAGCTCAGTGAACAGAGCGCAGAATGGCAGAGGTCAACAAAAGGTCACGGCGGCTCAGTTGACTTTTATTGTAATTCAGAAGGCCTGGAGGACTTCCACAGTGGACGCGCAAAGACACATGTCCAATGTTACTACACTCTGACAAATAAAGAGGCTAACTCGAACCATAAATGGTTCTTCAGGTTGCCCCAGTAAGAGAACACTTTTTCGGTCCTGGTAGAACCTTTTATAAAAATTTCAAGTGGAATCCTTTCAGAGAATTCTAACTAGAACACAGCATGAAGGGTTACACCTAGAACCATCTGTGAAAGGTTACACTCAGAACCCCCTGTAAGAGGTTCTAAAGAGAACCACTGCACCAAAGAACTCAGCCAGGAGGTTCTACCAATAACATTTTTATATTCCAAGTGTTTTATCTAGAGCCCACCTGCAGGGTTCCTCTTGGAACCCTTTCAGAGAGTTCTGCCTTGATCTCATCATAAATTGCTTCCATGGTGTAATGGCTCCACCCAGGGCCTTTTTATGGGTTCTATCAAGAACCTTTCAACTTGTCTCAGGTACTAACAAGAAGTCAGCCTCAGGATTGTACCAAGAACCCTTTTATTTTCCATTTTATTTTATCAAGAACCCATCTAGAGGTTGTACCAAGAGCCATTTTTTTAATATGATACAAAGAACCCCTTGACGAACCCTTTATTCAAAAAAGACTTCTTCAAAAGCAAATGGGTCTGGGTAGAACCTCACCCATTCAGGAAGAACCCTTTTATTTTCCAAGGGTTTTATCAAGAACCCATAGGGGTTGTACCAAAAGCCATTTTTTGGGTCAGGGTAGAACCTCACCCATTCAAGAAGAACCCTTTTGCAGCCTTTATCGCTAAGAGCATAGGGCATCAAGACATCTATTAAAGACAGATCAGGCTCGGTCTCTGTTCCTTTTGCATACAGGGAGTCACCACATTCACTTTGACCCCGCTGCCCAGTGATCCCAGACCGCCGCTGACCGCCTTTGTCTCGGCTCTGATAGCTGGCGGCCATTTGTAGATGACAGTCTATACTGGCGGCAAAAACACAGGGTGAAGAGTTCATTCTGATGTGCGGCACTTGAGGTCTTTTCTCCCCGTGCGTCTACTAACACTTTGTGAAGGCAGGCAGCCCACTCCTCCTTCTGCACTAAGTGAAATGTTAACTCCGAGGCACATCATGTGTAAAAAACCACCATGTAAAAACCCCGACAAACACCTTCCCTCATAGTATCGCGAGTGAACACAGAAATAACTTGACGTGAGAGCATGTAGAGACAGAAATGTGTGAAAAGTCTCTCAAACACTTTTCAGGCGCCCAGTGAGACGATGGTGGAGACAGACTGTCCTGTTCAGGGCTGTTGGACTCCGGGTGGGAACGCTTGACTTTCTGTCTGCAGAAATTAGTTTTCAAAACTTCACAGTTAAATGGTCAGGAGCTACATTATGTCTCAGAATCAGCACGGTACTTTAGTCTGAACTGTTCCTAGTTTGTTTTTAAAATGTTTGAGTCACTCAGAGACAAATTCCGTTACAGTAACGCCACATTATTTAAAGCATGGTGGAGCATTACATCTAATACATTCACTGCCACTGTGGGAGATTGAATTATCTTTAGATTTATAAAACAGTTTATAAATTATAGGCGAGGAGATGTGCTCTTCAGACAGTTTATATAACTTTATTTAACTAAAAATAAAAAGCAAGAGAGAGATGAAAAGTTCAGTAGGACGCTGTGAAAATATATTTCATAATTAATATTATGCCAGTGTTAAGTCATTTTGTTGCATTATGGGTGCAACTATTGCATTGCTAATAATATTAGCATTGTTCTATCATTTGTCTTTGCCCACTTGGTCGTTATATCCACATTACTGAGGATTATTTATCCAAAATGTCTTTGTGTTAATATTTTGTGAAAGCACAAAGTCATGCCTACAATATTGTCCCAGTATTGATAAACATCATTATCGAAGCATCTGGACAAAATTATTTATGTATATTTATATATCCATATGTGATTTTGCCCATATTGCCAAGTAGTAGTGTGGATAACTGGGTAATGCGTCACATTCTATAAGATCATCATATGTTTACACTATATGAGAATTTGCAGTAGTTATTTTAGAGAAAATGTGTATGTCAAGATGTGTTTTGTATACAACAGCATAGCCTTTTCAAGCCATATTGTTCAGCCCCATTATAAATGTTAGAAAATTAAAAGTTTAATTTTGTAGCTATAATGGCAATTATATGTATGTTGATTATTAGTATTATATTTTTACAGTATTATTTCGAACCATGTGTGAGACGATTGCTTTCTGCAGCAATGTTTTTTTTTAAATTAAGATTTTATTTCAATAACAACTGCTAAGAAAATCACAATCAGATCCCAGAGAGAGCAACTTTATGACAAACAGAAAAGTCACAGAACACAACATAAGGTAAACTCAAACTTATCTGCAGAAAATGTGCAATAAATATATTTGCAATTTGTAAATATGTCGAAGCACGAAAAGCAAATACAATAAAGCACTGAAGAAATCACATTAACTGAAATGTTATTTTAAAATAAAAATGCAACAAGCACAGCAAAATTAAATAGTTTTATGCAGGTGCCTCAGAAAGTCAGAAAAAATCCCATTAATAGCCCAAAGGTAGTTACGTTTTTATTGAAAAAAAAAAAAAACCCAGGAAAATATGAAATTAGACCTTTCACTGTCAGTTAACATCCATGAAGAGAAACTAAAACCTTAAGTTTTAAATCATTTTTCTGTGACTCCTATGAGAGAAACATTTCTGCCTGCAGTAATTCAGTCTTAAGGGAAACATAACCAAAGCAGTTCTGCAGGCCATAAAAACTAATTTAACCCAATGATTTTAAAGATATAAAAGCCTCTATAATCGGCATACAGACTCAGAAGGAACCAGTAAATGTCTTCACGAAGTACAGACAAGATGATACAAGAGAGCACACTGTTAAACAGTGACTGTTTAACAGTCTGTGATAAACACACTGCCATACATGAGTAAAACTAAGACATTATAAGGAATACCAAGATCAGAATGCAGATAACAAACCACAGTACACTAAATACGAAAGAAAATAAAGCTAAATTAAAACCATAGAGAGTCCAGATGGCCTGCATTCAAAGTTTACATAATGTACATTTGAAACTTATTATGTAAAACTAATATTGTGTGCAAAATGACTTAGCATATTTGATGCTATATTTGAGGCCTATGCATAATTATATATATGCATGTATAATTAATAAATACATAATTCCATAAACATTATATAAAGTAAACAGTGAAGTGTAAAGGAGTTTTAAAGAATAATGACAAGCTTGATGAGTAAAATGTGCTGCAATAACTGTGTTTGCTTCACAGATAAATGCAGCTTGCTTTGGTTGTGAAACCAGAAACATGTTGACAGTTAATTAAGTGCCTCACCTCACTGAGTCTGTGCTCTCCCTCCGTGTAGTTGACATAAAAAATCTGACAAAATTTGCCATTAAATATTTACAGAAGTGCTCAAGAAGAAAGTGTTATGTGTACGGTCTCAGACAGTAATGGGTTTTTCCAGGAGTGTGTCAGAGTCGTATTAAAAATGCATTCTTAATTAAAGCGGCTCTTCAGAGGAGAAGGTTACCACACAGAACGGCACAACAGAGTCAGAGGTGCTCCTCATGGTTCCACCCATGGCCCTTTGCACTTATGAAAGAGTCAAACTTTAGCTTTGTAAAGATTATAGTCAACATGCTGAAAGCTGACATACTGTATGGTGTCACAACAGGAAATCGTGGACACAATGTAAACCTTGCTATCACTAAATAGTCTACATGCAATAATACAGTTACAAGGGTTAAAGGTCACAGAACAGGGAGGCAGTAAGAAGTGTCACCCAACAAATCATTTGTCCCCCTTAACTACCTCTATCATGGATCCTGGGCAATTTCGATAATCTCCCAGAGAAACAGATATAGAGAAAGAGAGAAACAGAAAGATTCTACACTGTAAAAAAAAAAAAAAAAAAAGTTGAGAAAACTCATCATTTTGTCTTTTTTTGAGTTTTGAATCCATATCAAACTTTTTTTTTTAAGTAAATTTTAAAAAGTTTCCCAAACAATCTTTTGTTATAATGTTAAAATTATTTACTTTTCTTCTTCAAATTCAAAAAAAATTTTGAGCAAATTTATTAAAGTGAAAGTGAACAGTGCTTAATAATATTGTCATATGCAACCATTTAATTGTCAAGCATTCAAATCATGACAAAACAGGAACACAGCTCACTGTGAACAAAGTTTGAAATACAGATTTTTTGGGGTTTCAAAAACTCAAAGATTCAAGTTCATCTGATGGTGATATTTGACAAACAACCAAACAGCAGACTAGTAAATTAATCAGAGAGAGAGAAGTGTAATTTATAGATAGCTAAGTTTAGTAAACTGGAAGTCAGATCACCTCATGAAATGTTACATATTTTAAATGAAAGGGTCAATATAATTATTTCTGAGTTGAATAAGTACATGTAGTGTAGTGTGTTGATTGATTAGCTATTTCAACATTTCAAAAATACAAATATGCACATTTATCTACTTCTTTCTTTATCTACTGTTTTTTGGAAACATTCTACTAAAGATACTGTCCAGAGTATTTTGTTACTCTTAATTTGATCTGATGAACAGTTTATATATTTTCTAGACCGGTGAAACTGAAATTTTGACATTTTTAGTGCAATGAATATTTAGAAATACATAGATAAACTGATAAATTCAGAAACCTTGTATATGTCTAAAAATTACTTTCATGACATGGAAAAAAATGTGTTTCTGAAATAATTTAACGCTGACGTCAAAGTTGGTAGCTCTTTTTAACACTTTACATTGGTTAAATACTTTGAAAAACCCACAGACAGATGTAAAGGGTGACCACTAGCATTGATTTATGAAAAATAAAAAATGACAAGATATGGAGACACGAGGTTTTTTGCCCGATAGTGACGAAATACAACCATTTAAAAAATGTTCCCACAAGAATTTAGCAGGAATGGTTAATACATTTTAAGACCATCGTGTAGAGAAAATATGGGACATATAACAGATTTTACACAGGTTATACAAATCATTTATAGCGGTATAGCTGAATCACTCAAAAGCATTTCTAGATTACTAGAAATGTTTATGTAATTTTTAGGGCTCTTAGAAAATATATTAAAAAATATCTGCTGGACTCACATGGCCTCAGTGTTTTTTTTAATCCTGATTATGGTGCTGGTAAAACCAGATTTTAGCAAATAATCCACATATAGTTAACAGCCAAAATGAATTGTCCAGTCCATTATAATTTATTAATAACCTGATTGTTCCAGCTGCACATTCAGAATAACAAACTTTCCTGAACATGGCAGATGTCGGTTTGAAGTCAAAGGCCTTGTACTTTCTGTAAAACCATGTTACACCAAATTATTTGTTTGCAACAACATATCTTTTTAATACTTGAACAGTTGTTAAATCAGTTATATAAGCAGGCCCACTTACACAGAAAGTATTTTTCATGTTGAGGTTTCATAAATGGGGTAAAATACCTTTGACAAAAGGGCAGAGACTTTAAATTAGAAAGGACAGAAGACACAGAGACATGATGCATGAATCACAGATAAGGGACAAACAGTGGAGCAAGAGTTGGAGGAACAATGTGCGTTAGAGCAGCAGTGTTGTGACAGTCTGGGACTTAAACAAGAATGAACTCACATATCACCGAACCAAATGAGACTTCAAGAGAAGAATGACTAAGTTGTCAAAGTCTCTCGTAATCCGTCCTTGTTTGTTTGCGCCTCGAACCACTTGCAGTCAATTTCTGAGACAACAACGGTATAAACCATGAAAACTGGAGAAAAAGATTAAGTTGGGAAGAAAGTGAAATGGAGAGTCGGGGACATTGTGGATGGATTATTAAATCCAGGAGGGTTAGGGCATTTGTCCATGGTGAATGTTTTTGTGAGAGTGAAGGGAGAGGTTACGGAGAGGCCACAGCGGGGTGGTGTTATGCTGTGTAATTGCGTGGCATTTGTCTTGGCACCGCTCTGGTGTGACTGCAGTGTCTCTGCACCACATGAGAGCAACACTCAGGCCGTAGTTTTCTGTAATTTGATGAGACATTAATTGGCTTGACAGTAGATTTTGCATGTAAGGCCGGTCCCGTTTGATTGCGCTGCTCTTTGACACGTCAGCTGCGTCACAGGATGTCCAGCACCTTCACACCACGCCGTAGCCACACAAAGACGGAGAGGTCGCAGGTGAGAGCTGTGAGTGGGCAGCCGAGAAAGAACAAGGGGAGGAGAAGGGTGCAAAGGAGTGAAAAAGTGGGGAGTCCCATGGCTAGGTCAGGAGTTCAGAGTTGGAGTTTTGTCACCTGCTCGGCTTGGCACGCAATCTTCCTCAGGAGCAGCAAGACTAAAGCTCTGACGCCCCCTACTCACCCGGCGTTCTGTCTCCCTCTGCCTCCCCCTAATTGGATTTAATGAGCGATTTAACAACACAGCTCTGCCCGATCAAATCAAACTGCTACTGTCCACCGCACTTAATCCTGGGTCACTGCTCTGTAATGCTAGTATGTCTCAGGACCCTCCTTTCTGCAAGATTCCTCCTCCAGCCTCCTTGCTGGCTCCTGCCTCACACATTCTCCCCCCTCCTTCTCTCCCTCCGCCACCCTCCTGTCTGTTTCTCTTAATGTCCACCCCGTCTAACCCAGAACAGGCTGAGAAATCCCCTGTCCAAAAACTGCAAAGACAAAGCACTCACAAGACATTTGGAGGAGGATGTCCTTGACTGTTTGTTGTTGAGCACAGGGTGTGATCACACCTACAGGTCAAAAGGAATCTGATCTCTGGGCCTGCAACGTCTGCTAAAAAAAGAACAAATGAAGTTGGAGGAATACCCCAGATTGAGGATTTCATTGTTTAATTGTGCTATTCCAGTCTATCAGAGCAAGATCAACAAACCTTTTCATGTCGAGGACCCTTATAATAGATGAACATTAGACCACAGACCCCAAGTTTGAGAGGTTTTGTCTGAGTTATTTTTAGGTTTGAAGATAATAAAGGCTTCAACCAATGATCAAATTAGGATGACTAAAGTAAGGCTTGATTTTGACTATGAAAGGTTACACAACTTAAAGAGGGTTCAGCTGATTGTTTTGTGTATGGAACTGAGTGGAGACCAATGGCTTCCTAAGGCAAAAATCAGAAACACGGAAAAGTTTGCAAAATGATAAGTCGTCATAAGAGGTATATTTGATCTGAAACAAAAACTCACAAACTCACATTATTCACACTATGGATGGTGTGAAGTTCAAACGTGTCAACACATGGTTACAGTACGTCTTCCCCACACTTTTGTCTGTCTAACTCCAGTTTTAATGACTTTCTGCACAGGCTCCTGACCGTCACTCACACGTGGTCAAAGCTGCAGTTTTTTACTCATTAAAATTTCCCACATTCATGCGACTGAATCAAAGAGGTCAGCTTAGGAAACATGCTCAGCGTTTGGCTGTTTATGATTACTGGCTGAGCAGGATTACTTTCTCAGTGGGATGATAAAAGATTTTGGAGTTTAACGAGCTCAGAAGCACCCACGCACTGTGAGTAAGACAGAGGCGACCTCCACAAAGCAGTGGTTCAGTTGAGAGAGATTTGTCACTGCAGGTTGGTAAAGCTGCTTCTTAACTTAAAATGCCAAAAGCAGCTTAATTATTAGGTCAAAGGAGAAATGACCAGAAGCTGAGGGAGGGAGGGGCCTGTCGGGGTTGTTGGTTCAACATGTTATTATCTCTGCGTTTGTTTCAGGTGTCACTGCGGCTGAAAGGCACAAGGGTATTATTTTCTTAAAGCATCCTAATACATAACAACATCCCCGCCCCTCAGATGTCTGATTCAACAGAGGAATTCTTTACACCCCTGCAAAAAAGGTTTCAGTATATCTAAATAAGAGGATTTTAAAGCAGATTTTTAGTTGTTTTCTTTTTACACCAGTGTTAATTTCTTTGACAAATAACTTTTTCGAGACAAAAACTGAATAAAAAGTATTTCATTACAAAAACTATGATGAAATCAGGACCAGTCTCTTTGTGTGTTAGGGAGGTTAGCTGCACACAGTTTGCACCTGCTGCATGTCTCATAAACTGTATAGAAATTCATCTACTGTAGCTTCAGTCGACTATAATCTTGTATTTTGTCAACTAAAACTGGACTAAAACATTTCAGATGTCTAGAATATGACTACAATTAAATTAATTCATTAAATTAATTCATTAATTAGCCAAACGACTAGGATTAAACTAAATCAAAATTTGCTTTATTATTCATAGAGTTTGTGTAAATATTTTTACTTCTTTTTGCATATTTAAATTTTCTGAAAACAGTACAAATGCAACATGATTCAATCTAATACAGCTTCATGTTGAAACTTTGTGTGCCTATATTGCAAACAAATCAAGGATGAAAAATTCTCATTTGTGTTTAATTGAAAAATATAAACCGCATTCATCAAAATTGGGCATTTAATTTGAAATAAGAAGGGACTAAAAAGAAATCCTTAGCTTTAGGGCCTGAGGGCTGATGCCAATTTTAGGGAGATTTTTATTTATTTTTTTTTTTAACATATTCTTTATACAGAATATAATATAATGATATATACAGTATATAAATACATAACCATTTTTGCAATGATTCCTTACATGTGATTATCAAACACTTGTGAGAAAGATACTATGTAATAGCAGCAGGATATTTTACAGTTTAACAATAATATTAATTGTCCAAAATGACATCAGGGTACTGAAAAAGTAATTTCTATATTTTAATAAACATAAATATTTTAAATTTAAAAAATCACAAATACAACAAAATATTAAACTTGAATCAATAAAAAAAAATAATAATATACATACACTGCTGCCTATAAATAAATAAAACATCTGCATCATGTTCTGGAGCATATCTGACAACATGTGTGCTGATACAGACAGATACCAGTATAGCTGTGAAAGGCCAGTATCAGGCTGGTTATACTGGTCTGCTGATGTATCAGTCAGGCTCTGCTTAGCTTGTTAGCTAATATACTGCCTGAACACAGCTTTTTCACAGTGGCAATATTAATATGAAATATTAGGATAGACACAGGTGTTACAAATGATAAGGTCTAGTTGTATTTAGTGTAAAACCTGTTTCCCTTAATATCTCATGTCAAAATGGCTACAATGAAAAAGGTTTATTCATTGCTGCAGTTCTGTGGTGAGAACAGCAGACATGTCACCCCCAATAATTTTCCATAAAATGTTATTAAATTTGTCGGTTACAATCTAACCCTTTTTTTTCGAGAGGTTAAGGTATAACAACGGATATGGATGGAGAACAAACCGCTGCAGTTTGCGGTCACGTTCGTTCGCGCGTCACGTTCGTGCACACTTTTGACAAACACAGCTGCACAGAGCAGCTGAGGGTTAATCAGGGAGAAAATGTCACTGGGTCACTCAGTCGTCTAACTTCATGTGACTGCGGACATGGCGTACTGAAAGCACGCGGCTGCGTTCGGCACATTTGTATCCATTATATATTTATTATTCTTCCATTTAAATAGAGTGAGCGGTGTGATCGCTCTGCCAAACTTGAAATTAAAACTTCATTCATGTCCTTACACCTTTATGATTTTTAACACATATTAAATAACTAACTACTAACTAATATTCATTAGAAATGCAATTGTTATGCCTACAAAGCCTAAAAATAAAACTGTCAGAAGCCCACCACCACCTTCCCTTTAAGTAGGGGACATTGCAAAATCAGAAACTGAAAAAAAATGTAAATTGAAAGATTTATAAAGATTTAAAGATTTATATGTTTTACATTGTAAACAGAAACTCTACAGTAAGGATTTACAAGTGTATAAAAATATCCTTCATTTGAAAGGAATCATCTTGGTGCATTAAATCAGTGATTGATGAAGGTAGATGCAACCCAGGTCATCTTGGAGCTGACATCTTCTGAATAATAATAAGCAACTTCGGACAGAGAAAATATCTGTTTCCACTGCATTGTATGTGTTTTCCCAAATAACTCAAGAGGATTTGGTTGCATCCCCAATAAAAAAAAAACATTTACTCATTCAAGTGCAACAGAGCTCCTAGATTAAACACCATTATGTTACAACACACTGGCCAATATTCTATTTTCAGCATTTTTACATAAAGCTGGAATTCAAACAGACAAAATGAAATCCTGCCAGGCAACACGCCTGATGGTTTCCTGCCAGCTGGGTCCAGCAATATGTCATAACCAAAATATCAAAGCTGGCATCGCTGTTGACATATGGTCTAACTTGACCTTTAAAACTGAGTCATTGGCAGTGATGCATTTCTACGTACAGAACTGGACTTGTAAATGCATCGTTATGTGCAAACAGTCGTCATTTCACCCTCATCTCTGAGGACTCAGCAATTATTTCATAAAGAGGGTTTAAGTCCATGCTGGTATAAACAGTTCAAATGTCATCTGACAAGGAATTTCATTGTATTTAATTATTTAATGCTGCATATGGAAATATGCCATAATAATTGTGAGATACATCTGTGATACATTGTGACTACATCTGTGTACACATTTCCATATTTCCCATCTTTAAACTACGCTCCAGTTCATGCTTTGCAGCAAACATCTACTCTGTCTTCTGTGTGCAATGATAACCTCACTGTAGTGGTTATAACTGAATCTTTAATGGCCTCTGTTCTTGTACGGCTCTACAGAAGCCCATCACAGTGGCACTGAGAGTCACACCAATTTATGTTTTATTGCTGGAGCCCATATCGTAACTGACACCCTGTTTTCACTGCTCTGAAACAGAATATTTATGTGCCTATATCTGTTCCTCCTGTGCAATCTTCGGTAGAAGCTTCAAGCCGCCTTAATCTCTCTGCCACCACTGTGTCTCTCTTTTTATTCCGTTTCCACTCCTGTCTCTTTTTTTTTCCCTGGCTCCTGTTCTCATCCACCCTCCCCGAGTTTGCCCAATTCCCCCTGGTTCAGCGGCAGGGCACTGGGTCACGGCACTGGCTTGATTTTCACACTGCTCCCTCTACTGAACGCCACATCAAGTTAATCAGGGTTAACAATTGCGGCGGTGCCTTGCTGAGCAGGGCTCCCATCGGCTTAGCGTGGCCTGGCTCTGGTGATACAGATGGGCTTGTAATCTCTGATCTGCGAACAGAGGGGACGGATGAGGGTGGAGGTACATCGCGGGCGGCTGCTTGGGGTGGGTGATGGTGATGCTCAGAACACAATTAAAGCAGTGACACAAGACTAAAGTTTGTGGTAGAAACGGAGAGAAGAGAGTCCTGAAAGTTCTTGAAAGCAGAGCTGCAGGAACAGAGAAATAAACTTAAACTTGAAAAGAAGGTAACCACTGTTTTTCAAGAAAAATGTAAGCTAGATTCCTACATTTGAATGAGAACAAAATGACGCAATTTTTTGGGGGTATTTTTTCTAATGCTCTCGCTTTCTGGTAGCTCCTCTCACCTTTCTTTCTTTTCTACTAACAACTCGCACAGTGTAGTGTGGTGTATATTCATTTTATGAGTAACTTTAACTTTGTAATGTTTTATCCTTTAGATAGGTTTCTTTAGAAAGGTTTCTTATTTTTTTCATAGTTAGCTTAGTAAATATTGTTAGTATTTGCTGTTTGTTTTGTATATAATCACCTCAGTGTCTTAAGTAACTGTTCACAACATTAGCTAGCTAGTTAGCATTGTTATCTTCATTCAAACTCGAGAGAAACAAAATAAAACACACCAAAATATCTGGGCTCGTCTTTCCACTGCTTCAAAAATAACAAACTCTAGTTTTGTCAAAATAAATCCTTAATTTAGTAAGTTAGTAGTTAGTTACTACACTTTCCAGTTAGCTTGGTGCCTACTGTCAATAGTATTTACTGTTTGTTTTGTGTGTGGGGTTTCTGAGCATTTTGACAATCACCTGAGTTTCTTAGATAATCACTAGCAATGTTAGCTAGCTAGCTAGCATCATCATCACCATTCAAACTTGAGAGACACAAAATAATATTTACAAGAACATTTTTTTGCTGTTCTGTTCTGTAAAGAGAGGCTTATTCACTGCAAAAATTAAAAAGCCAAGAAAACTCATTTCAAATTTCAAGTCCACTCACTGCAATAGACTTTTCAAGTTTAGACTCTAAAACTCTAATCTAACTAAAAGTTTTGGAAAAGTTTTACCACCTACTTATCTTTTCTTTACATAAAAGCGACTAATGGTTAACATTTTCAATTTAGTTTTCAGGCACCCAAATGATGACGAATAAGGTTGACTGCACTTTTTTTGGTATCTAAAACTCAAAGATATAAATTTATCTAAAGAAGAAAAGGAAATTATCTCAACTAAAGATTTTAGGTTGGCGAAACTGTTCTTTAGTTAATTTCAAACCTTAAGAGTTTGAGTTGAGCTCAAAACTTGATGATCTATTGCAGTAAGTTGCCTTGAAATTTTGAATTTTCTTAAATAGTGTTAATGTGCCTTCAGAGAAAGACATATTTACAAAACATATGTAAATAAATTTTTATGCATGCATCAGAGAATTGACAAAAGGGAGAATGGTGCTTAATGACAGAAGGCATTTAGTATTTATTTTCACTGAGTTTGAAAACCAGCCAAATGAAAGCATCTGAAAAGGTGTAAAATGTGACAGAAGCATCCTTAACCCTCAAGACTTGGAACAGAACTAGCTGCAATGTCAGAGGTCAAAAAGACCATCAGAATGACAAACCCAGAGTAAGTGTATGATGTTTCAGGATCAAAGAGAGGGGGAAGAACGCTGTTCGAAGAAAACCTCCAGCGCCGAAGATGACTGAAGTGTGACCCATTTGGCCAAAACAGAAGTGTCTGTGCAATAGCATCTGGCTAGCTTGCACAACACAGCCCAGGGAGTCCCAGCTATAGGCTGCCCGGACTTAATTATTCATTCAGTCAGAAGAAGTGTTACACAACCAGAATAGGGCCAATGAAGAAGAAGAAAATCCCTCTGCATGTCACACAGCCTTGGGTGACAAAAATGAAGCTCAGTTTTCCATAGGAGTGCCATTTCTTACAGCAACCAAACAAAACTCTCCAGATGACCTTTTCAACTAAAGAAACTAGGCTAAAGTCTAACTTTGGCATGACCCCGTCTTGTATTTTAGCCTTTATTATGGCAGACTTTTTGTCGCAGTGCATCTTCTCTTATACCACAACTCAAGCACTCTGCTTTTTTCCCCCATAACTTGTCTTGCTTCCCCAGATGTCGCACCTCTTCGGAGTGACACATGTATTATTAACACAACATCCAAGTGCTATTCATGCAGGGACACTCACAGACTTTCACAGGTTCCTGTCGATGCCACCATTTTGATTTGACTGTGGCTCAAGCAGGTTTTCGCAAAAACATTAAGAATCCGTGACACCAGTGCACAAACTAAATATTTCATGTGCTTGGCAGCTCAAAAGCTCCAAAGTTCAGGCCTGAGTGCACTTCTATCCATTTATTACCCATCTCAACTAGCTTCATGAAAGTCTTATAATGACCAAGTTGAGGGTATTATTCTTGAACTTCAAAGTTGTCCCACGGACAGGGAAAGGGTCTTTTAAAGTGTAAGTGAAAGGTCAAGAAAAATGTGGGAAAAGTGGTGCTGATGCGGCAGTGTGGCTTTGTCCAAACTTCCATGTGTAAAATACAGGGGTGGCAAAAATATACAAATTCTGTGGTAAAGGTAGAAGTACTGATTGAATGTCTTTACTCAAGTAAAAGTGATAAGTACAGGCTCTGAAATATACTCTCAATATGAGAGTAAGAAGTATCTCTGTTTCTCTGCATTCTGTTTCTTCTTCTTGTACCTTTTACGTGGTTTTTTATCTTATGTCTTTTTCGTCTTGTATATGAATTTTCTTTTCATGTCTTTTGCTTATCTTTTCATGTCTTTTCGATCACTTTTCATCTTGTTATGTCTTTCAAGTTTTTTTACGTCTTTTTGTCTTTTGCATTGTTTTGGTCGTGTTGTGTCTTTTACGTAATTTTTCTTCTTATTATGTCTTTTATATCAATTTTTGTCTTAGGTCTTTTAGGTCTTGTCATGTCCTATTTGTCTTTTACAGAATTTTTCATCTTGTTATGCCTTTTTTCATCATGTGACTCCTTTTCATTATATCTTTTTTTGCACTTCTTATTATTCTTGTTAAATCTTTGTTTTCTTGTTACATCTATTTCATCTTGTTACATCTTTTTTCATCTTTTTCACCATTTTTCAGTCTTTTTAGTCTCGTCTTTTTTGCGTTTTACGTCATTTTGGTCTTTTACATCGTTTTTCATCTTGTTACGTTGATTTTGTCTTGTTAAGTCTGTCATGTTCAATATGCACTAATAGATACGTCACGGAAATGTGTTATTTTCTCATCCATTTAGGTTGAAATCAGTCTTGATGTTTGAAAGATGGGCAATGATGCAAAGTTTTTAGCTTAACTTAAGAGTTTTAGTTTTTAAAATGTAAGGATTAGAAAGTACAGATATTTGTGTCAAAATGTAGGCAATAAAACATTGTCAGGAAATAAATACTCAAGTACATCAAATATGTATGGGTAAGTTGCAATGTCCCATAAGCCCCAGCATCGCAGTGCATCTCCCAGTTTCAGCCATACAGCGTCTAGTGTAGGGAGATTCACTAGTTTGTGGGTAAACCAGTGATCAAGCCTGAGGAATGAGATTGAAAAAATAAAAAAACAATTAAGTAAGACCCACTGAACTCCACCTGCCCTCGCTGCCCTCTCTAGTTGAGGAAAAACAGAGTTCACCAAAAGTTCACGTCCATTATCATCGTCGAATTTGGCCGATATGCCTCAGAACCAATCCCTGTGATTGGAAGGAGGAGGAGGAGTTACCAAACTTACCCCGACAACCACTGTTAATATGACACACGACGTGTTCTACACTTCTGACCCTGATACGCAGGGTCACTGTTCGGTCAGACTGCCGCTGCAGGCTCTCGATGTGTGTGTGTGTGTGAGAGAGAGATGGGTAGGTGGGGGACGATCAAGTTACAAAAAAAAAATGCATAACCCCAAAATATCTCTGTTACTTGGCCTGTGTCATAACATTTCTGAGCATACCCCGCCCAACATCGAAACGGGTTCATCTAGAGTTCACATCCGTGGCCACGCCCCCTCGCCACCACGTCACCAGGCAGACGACATGTCGTCACCAGCGAGAAAACCCTCAACAGCGCCCTACTTTCTGGTTCTGTCGGTGAGGTCGCAGCGACCCCCAGCGGAGCCATCTCCATTTTAACCCTTATCAGGTTAAGAGTACCAGGTGCAGAAATGAGCTGGTTTTTATGTGTGAGGTCTATAATCATCTGCAAACTAAAAATTTATATCTCAGATTCCTTTGTAAACAACATTTTTTTTTCTATACTTTAATCTTAGAAATTATGTTTATGTGCTTGCTTATTTATTTTTATTTGTATTGATCACTAACTACACATTAAATAAAATTAATAAATGTGTTGTATTTTTAAAAAATGTTGCAGGATACTGTTTTGAAATATCCATACAAAAAAACATACAGAGGCAATAAATCAATCTGCATGAAATTATGCAATCATGAAACATATTTTAATTTATTCAGAATAACAGATTCTATATTACTGAATTGTGATATGAAGAACATTTTTTTAACATTGAGTTCATAATTTTCATCCTTGCTTTATTTTCTTTAATAAATATATTTGCTATTAGAATTTATAAATCATAAAATTTCTACACTACTATATATATATATATATATATATATAAGTTGGTTTTACTCACATTACATATTATACATGTATATCTTAAATATCCATATTAAATTAGTAAAAATGAATCTACACTGGTAAAATTATTCTACGCATTTGTACGTTAAATGTTGTGGTACAATGTCACGTATGAGCGAAACAAACCCTCAGAAACTGCATTGTCCTATCATCCTGTGTTTGATTCCTTTCATTTTAAACTAAATTGAAATGTAAATGTAATGTAAAAATGCAAAATTATATAATTCCAATATAATGTATTATTATTACTATATAATCGCCACCACTAATAATTTCCACATTATAGATGATATTTTATGAGAAAATATTAACATAATAAATTGTGAATGCAGATTAATATAAGCTCTGACCTAACCCTGTGATGCAATTTATTAAATAACACTGATGTTTAGTATTTGTCTATGGTTCCTTAAAAATGTAAGTAAGAATACATGAGATTAATTTATTAGATGACATATTATAGTGAATTTTAGTACCAAGTAAATAAAAATAGTAAAAAAAAAAATAAAATAATATTTCTATCTATATATTTCATATCAATTTTATGAATCATTTAAATGATACAATAATTTTGTAAGATATTTATATTTATTTCTAAGGCATTTCAACAAAAAAGAAAGTGAATGTGTGAGGGAAAAGAGATTAATTCATAGTATATTTATATTTCACACATACCACACTTTAATGGTGCCATGGAAAGAGGGAAAAAAAATCTTATTTTTACTAATTATAATATAAATAATATTTAAAATATATTTTAACTAATTAGTAATATTAATTTAGCTATTGTGTTAATGCACTCTGAATTTGTGGGCCTCTAACAACATGAAACCAATTAAAAAGGGATGTAACAAATATGAAAAATAAAGTACATATTTTTTCCTTAGAATTATAATTGCAGTATTATAGCAGCAGTATTTTTGATCTCATTACTGTGCACAGTTTTTCTAGAAAATAATGAAACACAAGCCAGTGAAGAACGGTGGAAGTTTATCTTTTCTGTACAGAGACATGGAATACAAAAAAAATGAATGTACATGTTATGTGCCCAAAAGGATTTAATAAATAAATGCATAATAAATAAGAAATAAATATTCTTATAGTTCATGACGTATTTTTTGTATTCATGAGACTGAAACCTGAACAAGTAATATTTAGATGTACAAAACAAAATCTAAAGCCTCTGGGGAAAAATGTTCTTTGATTCATCGGTGTGTGTCTCTAATGCTATCCAACATCCAATAAACTATCCAATAAAGCTGTTTTCCCTAAATGTGTATTTGTAATAAAGCGTGTGACCTTATAGAAATCTGACTGAGAGCTCACACACCAGACATGAGGCTCGGCAGTAATGACGAGGATATCCTTCATTAGGAAGAGTAGGAGCGCCCACCAGTGTTGAAAACGTACACTACATCGGCATCAAACAATTAGAAATTTGTATGGGTCTCCTCTTTTTTTAAGCAAGAACTTTATTTTATAATTTGCCAGACTTAGGCCAGTACATTTTAATATTTTGATTTATCCAATATTTGTAGATTAAATTTACTGATAGATCATTTATGACTGATGTTGAGTATTTAATGTTTCCCTGAGAACTGCATTACTCTGAAGTTTTAAATGCATATGAAACAGCATTTTCATCACCATGGGATGACAAACACTCAGGCTTTACATTTACAGTTAAAACTCACATTAATTAATTCAGTTCTTTTGTGTTAGTGTTAGTAGTTCTTTTACAGACATTCATTTCATGGTGGAGGTCAGAGTCAAAATATTAATCAACAAAGCACATAATTTAACATTTTAATGAATAAATACAACTTGCAAAGAAAATAAAAAACACAGTTTTTGCAAATATTTGCTGTGTTCTAGGGAAAAAAAAACCTTTTTTTTAAATCAATGTGAAGAGGTGGAATTAAATATTTAATCAATGTCAAAATCTTTCTGATGTGTCACCAAAGTGAAATTCTGGTTTAAACTATGTGAGGAGAAGGAAGGACACATTGTCTTCTGAAGTAAAATGCTCAGATAAAACTATTGCTTTTGGGAATTTCACCAACCCGGTTCTCTATAGTTAGCTGACAAATATTTTCAACGCCTGTATTTCCAAAAGATGAGGTACTAAAGGACCAGTGTGTCAGTTTTAGTGACATCTAGCTGTGAGGTTTGCAGACTCGCCTCACCCTCCCCTTCCAAGTACGTCGGTGGCCGTGAAACTCAGAAAACGTGAAAGGCCCTCTCTAGGACCAGTGTTTAGTTTGTCTATTCTGGACAGAAACATGGAAGAGGGTCTGCTCCCTCCAAAAACGTAAAAGGATTCATTCTAAGGTAACAAAAACACAATGATTCTTATTTTCAGGTCAATATACACTTATGAAGACTCTATTAAATTTCTGCCATATTCTGCCGACAAATCCCTGTAAATATTGCATACTGGTACATTTAGTATCACAAAGACAGGTCAGCTATATCCTCAACCATTTGTCATGTTCATTAACTGAACAATTAATGTTATATTGCATGTGCTGAATTACAGGCAGACTGTGTGATGCACCTACTTCAGCTGGTAGTAAGTGCAGAGAGGAAAAGGACGGAGTGGATTTTCATCCAAAGCTTGCACATGCTGTGTCGGAAGGATTTTATATTTCCATAGGAAATATAAATATACACCGTATCAGTGATTTGATCAGCCTCTGCACAGAAACAAAGTCCATGCTTTAGGTCAGCACTCGGGAGGTGGTGAAGTGTGGAGTGTGTTTTATCACCCTGTGCGCTGGTCCCAATGCAGAGAGTGAGACTGTGGAGGGACTGCCAGGTGCAGGACAGGGAACCTCCCACTGTGCACTGGCAGAAAGGGAAAAAATACAGGATGAGACGCATTAAAGTGGAAGACAAGATTGCTATTTACAGTCTGGAGGGTTTCTGATAATGCAAACCATTAAAACTAATTAGGAATCCATTTTATATGGGAATACATCAACCTCCCAGTATGCCAGAGGTCATTTTGATTGTTACTGGCTCATATTATCATCATCATATAGCCATAATAATAATAACTTTATTTATAGCACCTTTAAAAACTGAGTTTACAAAGTGCTTTGACAGACAAAGCAAAAGAGCAGGATACTGCAGAGGCAAAGTAACATCAGAAGGCCAAACAGGAGAAATACAAAATTCAGGGAACACTGTACAATTATATGTAACTACAAAAACAAGCCAAAGTCAAATAATGTTCCTGATACACTGAATTTAGATTTGTAAAATACTGAAAGTAACAAACACAAAATGTACCATAAAGAAATCTGTAAAACAGAAGTTAAAGCAAAATTAGGTAACGTTAATTTTAAAATTGTACTCAGTTCGTTTAATTTAAGTAACTAATAAGGCCGGGTATTGTTTGAAATTTTACAGTATTGTTCCCATCACAATACCTGAGTTTGAGTATTTTTTCTCAAGATAACAAAACAACTAATGTGATTATTTAATGGCATTAGAAAAGAAATAATTGCAAGCAACGCTGTTTTCGACTTCCATGGAAATATCATATAATGACACCTTTTACTAAATATGATATTTATAAAACACTACCTTCCACTTTTATTGCATTGACCATCTGCTGGTTTAAGCACAGTTGTCCGAATCGTCCACCTCCTCCTCTGTAGCAGGAGCAAGCAGCCGGTCATATGAGAAAGCCAGCATCATCTGCAATAAACAATATTAGATTAGTATTAATACAGAAAAGACAAGAAGAAGCACGGAAGCTGTGAGAGGCAACACAAATAAAGTGTCCTCTGTTATATTTCAATTATTTATCTGAACCCAGTTTTGACATAAAATCGCATAAAAATCTGGTTGTTGGTATCATCAGTCAACCCAGAAAACTGACCTTTTCTTTTAAATATATTTTAGCAGAACCAAACTGATGTTCGCTCAAAGCACTTTTCATGACTCAGCCGCAAAGAGACTCCTGAAAACTGACCGGTGTTTTAAAGTTTTAAAACTCGATGCTGTGAATCTGTCTTCAGAGCTGTCAGCGTGTCATTTGCAATGAAAATAATGAAAGACTCAAAAGACAAGACTGTGGACAGAGGCTCCTGGTGGACCCAATTTAGACGAAAGAAGTGCAAGGTGGACTTCATTTCACCTGCTTGGAAGTGCACACACTCACTCCTCCTGACACAGAAACACACTCGAGTTTTGTTTTCTTCTTTCCCAGTGACGGTGGAAACATTTGGTTTCTGGGTTGTGGTTTGCACACACTTCATTACAGGCATTACAAGGTTTTTTGTTATGCTTGTTTGTTCCCTAATGTAAGAGGCGCTGCTGGCATTAAGATGTCAAGATGCATCTCTTATTCTTAACTTTGAACTCTTTACTGCGGTTTGTTTGTTTCTTAGTGGTTCTAATTACATTCTCACTGCCACAAAACCACTCATTGTAATTTCAGCTTCAAACAGAAATGAGACCCACATTTACACAGATCATGGATTTTTCAACATTGTAAGTCATGTGTCTTATGCACAAAGATTATAAGGGTAAATCAAAGAGTAGTTGTTGTTTTTATTCATACAAGCATATGACAAGAGGGCATGGTGATTAATCATTAGGCTTGTGCCTCGCCTTGAAAATGGATGAGATTGGGCGGCGGCAGCATTCAGGGAATATACAGGAAGTCACAGAAAGTTTGTGGTCAAAACTAAAATTCAATCAGCTCTTTGATCAGGCAACAACCAAGCGTTTCCTGTCCTGCACTGGGTCTTGCAATCGGTGGAAGGCAACCGCAGTGGCTCTAATAACTTCAGCCACCTTGATCTTGTGAGGTTATTTATTGGTCACGTGTGCATGACATCAGAGGAGGCTGGGATCAAGTCACCAATATAACCAGTATACATGTGATCCCATTGTTAGTCATATATTCTACGCAGGCGCGGCTCATTTCAAACATGTCTATCACTTTTCAGCCATTCACATGATTACTCATGCCTAACAAATGAAGATTTGTAACCTACTGGCGGGTAGAAATTAGCATAAAACTTAAAGTAATACTAACAAACTCAAAATGTACCATGAAGAAATTTGTGAAAGATATGTACAAGTAAAATAATGTCACATTCATTTTAAAATAGTGCTTACTAAAAAGTGACTAAAAATGGACTGTGTTTCGATACCCAGCTTTGGTGGTTAAAATGGTTCTACTGGAGGAGAAATAGTCTGTTTTAGCAACTCAATGGTCACATAAAATGGACATACGCAATTTTATTTCCTTTTGCATACCGTTAGCAGTGCCAGCAGTGCCATCATCACCCCCATCATGATGTACATGTTGTCTGTCAGGCCACCAGCCCACAGAGGGCCCAGGATGGTTGCAAGACCTCCCACTGAGCGACGCACTCCCTGGCTGAAACCTGCGATACAATGCAAGACAAAAAGACAAGTTTCATGCCTAGAATGTGCAGTCCCACACTAATATTTTTAATACAGCCTGAAGGAGCTATGGGGGGGGATACCACCAAACATGCAATGATTTCTCCTTTCCACTAGATGGTGCAGCTTCTCACCTTGTGTTTTCTCAGCTGTAACTTTGGAGAAGAGGGAAACCTGAGCCACAGCTACAAATGGCAAACCCAGAACCTGCAGAAACACCCCAATGATGAACTCAGTCAGCTGCCAGTGGAAACCACCTACAGAAAACACCAAAATACTGAATGAATAAGCATGATACAGCAAAGGCTTTGATTGTGAGGGTGCCCATACTCTTTGGCTTGCTTATCATAGACTTAAGATCTGCTGCAGTTATGAGTTTGTTTGCCAAATTACTCAGCATACTTAGCCTCATCAGTAAAAAAAAATGCACCTTCTGAAATTAAACTGACTGTTAGTGGGAGATCAGGTGTTTCTTGTCAGCACCATTTACAGCCAATAAAGATCTGTGTGTACAATAACAAAATTGAGGACTTTCTTCAGTGTAGTCTGACCTAGCGGTTTTGCCAGGAAGATGAGGCACCAGATGCCAGAGATGTTGCAGATGGTCAGACCGACGGCCAGGACCACCCGCTCAGCAACACGCCGACTCAGCCAGCGCACAAACAGGAAGCCAGCAATCACCTCCACACCACAGAGACAGTACATGATGCTGTTCTCCAGCTCCCCGTAGTTGAAATACTTCTGGGTCAGCGGGGTCACCATGGTCTGGGGAGGAAAAGGAGCGTCATTAACAAGTCCTGAAAATATATCAGTAACATGCCATAACCCCTACCTCCTAACTAAAGACATATAAAGAAAATGTTAGGTCTTTTTCAGTTTTATTCAATCATATCTATGTGCATGAGTGCATATTTTTTCTGTCTTTACTGTACCTCCAGTGCCGTCTGATTGAAGAGTGTGATGAACTGAGCAGCCAGCAGCACAACCACCTCTTCTCTCAGGAACTCTACAGGGACAAAGAGACAGTCAGAGACAGACAGACTTCACGGTGCATACATCGCAACAGAGTCACATAATTTCTCATATTGTTACCTCGGCCCAGTTTAAAAGGTGAAATAAGAAAACAAAGCCTGCAAAACTTAATGCCAGTTGAAGTCTAGAACTCAAAACAGGCAAGAGGATTAAAAGAAATGAAAAACTGAAGTGAGCAGATCGGATACAATAGAAAAAAACAATAGTGTGCATATTTTACTATCAAGCCTGTAGCAGACATTTAAGACATTTAGACTGACAGGCACTGTCAACCACCCACCTTGCGATATGCTGAAATTCTTAAAGGGGCTCGAGGACTCATGGGAGTCTGGTGGCGTGGGAGAGGGAGGTGGAGAGATGTGATGGAGCGTAGAATTTGCTGCAGCCGTGGTGTGGTTTGTGGGTGGCTTGGAGGTCACCACTGAGCCGTAGGACCCCATCAGCTCCTGGGAACCCATTAAAGGCTTTTCCTCTTCGTTGTCCTCTTCCTTAAGTCCCTGCTCGTTCTCCTCACCCTCCGCCCTGCTCTGGATTGGTGAACTCTCCTTGGACTTCCCCCTCTCTAGAGGTGGCAGGTCCCAGTACATACAGACCACCGCCAGTTGAAGGAGAATCCACAGCAGGCACATGAACAACTACAAGAGGTAGAAGACGAGTGTTAGAGCTTTTCTTTGGTGAAAAACGACTTAATGTGCACCATATTTTGATCCTTACCCCTGGTGCAGTATATTTGTTGACCATAAAAGGACCCAGGTGGAAATCACACAGCCTCAGGAAGATGTTGAAGGCTGGACCTGTGAAAATATGCCTTTTAACCATTTGTCAACCCCAAACCTTGGTTATTAACTCCGTAAAGAGAAAATCAATTTCATGATACAAGCTATTTCATTTTGACTAATAATTGCCCATGCACTGTTATCTAATATTTGAACGTGTGCATTCACTGGGTGAGAGATATATCAGGGAGCTAGATGATCTGCAATCTCCACCCACTCAAATCTCAAAGGCCTTGGTAATCTTGCACTAACCAATCAGAAGGCCAGCTTGTCGACATGCCATGACCGCGGCAAAGACAGTGGCACGGTCCTCAGGCGCAGTGCTTCTGGTCAGGAAGCCAAAGATAGATGAGCCAGCACCAGTGCCAATGCCTGAGGAAAGTACATATTTCATGAGTAAACTACAGCACACACTGAGGTTTTAACCTGAAGATCTGGAGGGGATGTGCATCGTTGTTGTACTGTGCCATCATCATTTCTCATCATATTCCTGTAACACACAAGGTCAGAGTTTGACTGATACACTGTATCACCATGGATAAAAGGAATTTTGGGGATTTATGGCTGGTATTTGGTACAAATTTATATGTCTTATAAGTCTGTCAGTTAAGTGTACCTTTGCATAATGGTCCTGCCAGTTGCATAAAACCACTTAGGCTAAGGATACCCTTAAATTTTCATATAAGTATGCCTTAGAAAAAATGAGTTGCATAAATTTTTTTGAGTTGTTGCAGGGAAAATCCATTTATTTCAAAGTGTTTGCCCCTAGCTAATTAAGTATTCCCTTTGCTTAGAGGCCCTTAGTAACCACTTTCTTCTTCTAACTTGTGGAACACAAAACAACGTCTGAATTTAACATGATGAAGATATCAAGATGCATTTTTCAGGACAAGGAAATCTCTCCTCTTCTGTCCAGTTTGGCTTTCTCTTTCTTATTGTATTCTCTTTGCTGTCCATTTTGGAGAAGCTGGCTGACACTGACAATAATGCTGTCTAAGATGTGAGTGAAGTGTTACCATGGTAACTGAGGTGCACATACTGCACTGTATTACGATTATACCATTGAAGCTTTAATTCTAACACTTCATGCAATGCCCCTAAATGAATCCCTCAGCAAAGGGAAGTATTTATCATGTGGGACTCAAGTTTGAAATTGAAGGTAGTTTCTGCAACTGTGCACTGCCGAGCTTTACTGATGTGTCAGGTGTATTCTACTGGCTTGCCATCTGCCAAATGATTAATACAGTAAGTCACAGTGTCACTTTGTGCAGACTCACCTGCCACCAGTCTGCTTGACAGTAGGAGCCACTTGGAGAAGCCCATAAAATACATAAAATTACCTGGAAGGTAAAAGAGGAGTAAAAAAAAATACAGTCAAACATATACTGACACTCAAATACAACAACAAAGGTGTTTCTGACATGAGAGGATGAGTATATAATATTATCAAGGCTTAAAATATGAGTGAACTCACCAATTATCTCAAACATGTTGGCAAACAAGATGATCTTCTTGGTGGTCCTTGTTCTGTCTGACCAGTGGCCAAACAGCGGTCCTGACAGGAGGCCAGTCAGGCTGAATGCTGACAGGGACAAACCCAGGAAGTAAGGTGCTGCATCTAAAGTCTGCAAGTACCTCCATATTGTGGGTAATATCACAGCTGGGGACACAGAAATAAGCAGATATTAGTTTTTATACAACTGTTGGAGAACTTAGTGTACATAAGGCTAAATCCCCATGGCATCTCACCAATGTTTTTTTGAAACCCTGTGAGCCCCATTAGTGACATTTATTAGAGGCAAAGTTAACATGGTGCAATATCACTGTGGTCGATAATAGAGGAATATTTATTTATAAGTGTATTGAATAGTAGACCCAGGATAAAAACATTCCAATAGTGGGGCAAATAATATCAGGCAGTTAAAAGTTAAATGAGGATCAATAGTAATAATAAAAAAATGGTGTGCTGGCATTAACAAAAGGCTTTAAAAAATAAGTTTTGAGAAGTGTTACTGATTCAGTTCCCCTCAGATGCTCAGGCAGGGAATTCCAGAGCTGAGGGGCCTTGCATGCAAAAGGCTGGTCACCTTTAGTCCTGAGCTGGGACTCAGGAACAGCCAGCAGAACCATGCCTGAAGATCTGAAGCTGCGTCGCAGCAATTCAGGAATGTAACTGGGAGCTAAACCATGAAGGTGATCAGTAAAATCTTAAAATCAGTTCTAACACTACGAGAGGCAACAACAGGGCTGATATGATCTTGTCTTCTCATGTTAGTTAAAAGCCGCTGCTCAGCTGTGTTTTCTATCAGCTGAAGACATGAGATAGTTTCCTGGCTCGACCCTGCCGTAAATGTTTAACTATTACTGCAATATCACTCACTCTGTATGCTTGATGAAGATCTAGAAATGAGGTGAGGTGAGGTGAGGCCAAAACAAGAGCTTAGATGATGTCTGCATGTTTTAACTCTAGGTGCAACTTTGAAGCTTTTCCATGTTAGTGATAGTAAGAGCTCCCTGTCACACACTGAAGTGTAACTTTGGCAGCAGTCGTGCCTCCAGCCTCATTATCATGTGGGCAAAGAGTCGTGCTGACCCAACAATACAGTCCTAATTCAATTCTGGGGTCCGAAGACACACAATAAAGTTGTTCTCAGAAATTCCAGACAGGAAATGATTGCTCAAATTTTCTTCCCTCTGAGGAAGTTGACATAGTTTCATCACCCTGACAGCAACATGTGTATGTGGGACGGAACTATAAATCTGTTATTAAATTGAATCTTGCTTATTTGTCTCAGCTTTTACACCTACAGTGAGCAATGGTGGAAGAAAAATAAAAATACCACAGTCCAGTACTCCACTACAAGTAAAAGTTCTGCATTCAAAAACTTAAGTAAGTCAGCAAAAAGCAATTAAAGTATCAAAAGTAAAACTACTCAAATGGTCCGTGTCAGTGTTTTTTACTATCAGATATGATGTTTTTGGACCAATGTTACTGCTGTTTTAATGTGTATATTGCATTTTACTGCTGTAGTTGTTCAAGATTGTGGTAATTGTAACTACTTTATATGTTTGCATACTAATCAATAGCAATGCATCATATTCTATAAGATCATCATAAGTCCTGTGAGAATCACGCATTTCTAGTGTCAACTTTTCATCTTTTCAGCTTTGTGACAATGCATTTTCCAAGTAATCCATGAGGGTTTAAAATAGATTATTTGTCTTAATAAATGGGGAAAATCGTCTCAACCTAGTTTAGTTTAACAGAAAAATTCCAAATCTGTCAAATTTTGGAAATTCATGGTTTTCACTGCACAGAAAGGGTTTGAAATAGGGCTGATGGACAATATCATCGATGGCTGACAGTTATGGACCACTGTGCCCTCTGTGATTTAAAAGCCTTCTGTAACTGAGGTAGTGTGTCCTCTCAGAGTTGCCATAGAGTTGTTGCCTAAGTTCTGCTTTTAACATGTGGAAGAGAAAATAAAAAGAAGCTGTTACTGCTCTTCATTGCACTATGTCCCCATGTTTCTTTTTAAACATAAGTTAGACATGTGGTGCCAAGATGAAACCCTAGCAACCGTCTCGTTGTCCATCGTGATGTTTTACTGTGGACATAATCGTATGCCAGTTTAGTAAACCTTGCCCGGTCTAGAATGAAAGACTAAAATAAAAAGAAAGTACAACATCTGTCTTGGATATGAAGTGGAGTATAAGTATAAAGTTGTATAAATTGGAAATAAGTACAAGCACCTTGAATTTGCACTTGCATAAACATAGTGCTGGAGTAAACATACAACATTCATCCAATGACAGTGAGTGTCAAAGAAAAAAAACAGTCAAATACAACAGACCTATAATGAATACTGTCTTTCTGGATCTTAATGATAGTCCAGGAGAAGTGTTGATATAGCTCTTCATAAAATGTTAAGGAATGTAGTTAGTGGTGTTTTTCTTTTGAATAGAGTTGTACTGTAAGGCGTTTCCGGTATGTGTCCATCTGTGTAAAATAACATGGATAATAAGAACAGACACACCTTTAAAGTTCTTGTCTCAACAAAAAAACAAATATTTCAGCTATAAGTAGTGCATTATTTGCAGGTTTATTTTGTCAGTGACATGTAAGAAAAAACTTTTAAAAACACACTTGTAAAACTTTGTTGCCATCATGACTCAGGTATCCTAAAACATCCTAAAATATGTCAGGCTTTCAGTTAAATATGAACTCCTCTGCAGAACATTAAGGCCATATCCTTGGTAATGTTTTGAGGTATTTCTAACTGAGGCAGTCTGGTATTTATTAAACTTTTTAGTCAATAAATAACTAACCAAATATGTTAATATCTAGGTTAGGGACAAAATCATCTGTCCTTAGTTTATCTGCGATCCTGACTACAGTCCTGGACAAAAAAAAATTTTCCCAGACAGGTTCAAGTACTGCTTGTTAAAACAGTAACTTCCAGTACATTTTGTTCCATTGGATCTAAAACACTTGAGTGTTACGATGTAAACACAGCGCGAACCATCGCCCTGTTTTCATCTAGAATAGCTTGACATGGACTAAATTAAAAGAAATGTTCTTACCACAGGAATAAAAAAATGGAGGCGTTTAAGAGTACACGATTAATTTATCATACGGACATTTTTTTTGTATCCCATTTTAATAGAGGAACAAAAATATGCAGTTTCGGAGTAACCTCCGAACAGCTCTTACCATATTCCACACCACTGAGAAGAAACAGAAGCCCGATGGTGAAGAATGTCAGCTTCCTTTTCCGTCGATTATCCATCGGGTTTGGCTCCTATAATCTCCTTTCTATACTTTGACTTGTCTCCTTCATTATTCTTCGAGATGCGAGTTTATTCTAGTGGAGAAAGCACAGCTGACATAATCCCGAGTGCAGTGCTTCTAATTAAAACCCAGTGCAGGGACATGTTACCAGTTCAGTTCAGAGAATACTTTGAGTAGTAATGCATGTTGTTCTTCAGCTCTGCATATCTCTAAAAGGAGTGCGCACCGAGCCGGTTAACAACCGTGAAACTCCCCGGGCAGGTCATGCTTAAGGCACCAGCGTCGACCTGCAAACATTGCACAAGCAGATATTCTGGATGCTCCTGCGCAGTTTAATCCTGCTACATCACTTCCGGCGGACACCTTGGCGCAGACCCAAACGCTGAACCCTTATGCGTTCACATGCGTGAACATGATAATGTCATTTTGACAAGAAGAATGGGAATCTGATGAATCATTTTGAGGAAGTTCGCTTTGATTTTCACTGTGAAATCACTGACAAAGCAGAGAAGAGTAACTGTAAAATATAAAACTAAGCTTTAGGAAATGTTCAGCAGCATGGTAAACTTAAATTGTAGAAATATAATAATAATACTATTATGTTAAGTCAATAATAAGCATATCTTTGTTTCTTATATATTGTTATAACCTGGGGATGTTACAATATATCGAATACTGCAGTAAAACGTGTCTCAGTACCATACAGGTTTTTGTTGTGCAGCTGCACATAGGTTACAGAACTCATACCAATTTTTTTTGCACATGCTGAAGTCATGGCAGGCTACTTCTATTTTTATTTTATTTTATTAAAAAACTAATTTTATGGGAACAGAAATGCTGTATATGTCAGATTTATTATTTAATAAATAACGTAATATTCAGATACAATAAATTGTGAAAAATATTTCCACATCCTCGTACTGTAATATTTCTTTTCATTTTCAGCTAAGTTTGATGAATTGTCTGAAGCCCACCATCACCTTCCCTCAACTGGGGTATGCTGAAAAAACAGAAACAGAAAAAAAAATGTTTTCTAAATTGAAAGTTTGAAATAGAAACTCTACAGTAAAGATATATAAGTGTGCAAATATCCTTCAGTTAAAGGGAATAATCTCCAGTGATGATTAAGGTAGATGCAACCTTTTAAAACTATACTGAAGTAATTGTGGGGCTAACTTTTTCCAAATAATGATGAGCAACTTCTGATAGAAGCAATACTTATACACTATATATCTAATGATAGCTTGAAGCGGTATAAATTCTTAAACTTCTTTTCCTAAGGCTACAGGCTTGTCCTACAGCATCACTACATTCAACTGTATTTAAGGGTTTCCATGCACATATCAGGAGTCTGTCTGAGTCATCTGAGTTCCTCTCCATCCTGTGACATCCATTACCACTAACACTGAGAAGCATGTGTTGCATACAAAAGCTGCCTCTTCACCCATAATTCAATTTTCTGTCTCCTGAGTGTCCACATTTTAGTTTGTTGCCATCCAAGCAAGTATAGAAACATGCAGGGTAAAAAAAAAAGTCTCATCTGTGAACTGGGAGAAAAAGATGTCAATTTCCAAAAAAATATCTGCCAGAGCATTGTGTCAGTATCTCAGCCTCAAATGTTATGAGTACATTGAGACTTTAATTTGGGATTTGTTCATGTATGAAAATTAGGGGGGGGACATGGTGTAGATGAAAAACAGTGTAGCGTGTAAGGTCAAATAAGGTAGCAGCTACTATTACTCACACAAAGATAATTGTGTTAGAATATTGATATCAAAGCTGATTTTAATCAAAAGCTTTTCTTCACTCTCTGATTTGAGCTGATGGAGTTTTCACTGGAACTGTGTTGTACCTATAGTAACTAACTAAGACCATGTTTCATAAGAAGAAGTTTGCAACTGTTCCATTTTTTAAAAAAGTAACATTTCAAAGTTGTGTTTAGTCAGTCCTTCTGTATTGTATATTACAGACTGGCCAGTGCTTTATTTATTGAGTGTAGAAATAAACGCCTTGCACCCAAACATCCGTGTGGTGCAGTGTCACGTATTTTGGATGCCGCAGGGAAGAGTGTCACTTCCTGTCTCCACTAGGTGACGCTACAGAACAGCCACTAATTATACAGGGTGTCCACAAAGTCTCCTTGCAATTTAAAAAAATTATTACAAAAGCAACTGATGAGATATGTTAATCAGATTTGTTCTATGTACTCAGTGGTTATCAAAGTTTTTAAACACATTCATGCTTCACACATGAAGCAAAAGATCACTGATGTCATTGCCTCCATTGATGAGGCGATGCTACAGCGAACATGGCAAGAAATCGAGTACCATCTTGATGTGCTTCATGCAACTAGTGGTGCCCATATAGAGGTGTATTAAATGAGGCAAAAAAACTTCAATATCTACTTTTCATTTTGTAATAATTTCCACAGATTTGTCTATTCATTTGCTTTTGTAATAAATTTAAGTTGTAAAGAGACTTGATGGACACCCTGTATGTTATGATTCAGTATATTAAGTGGAGACCGCACTGTAAAAAGTTAAAAAAAAAAAAAAAAAAAGTAAAAAAGGCTTACTTCCTGTTGCCAATATGTGGCACAATGAATATAACTCCTGATTGGCATATAGATGTGATCAGGAAGGGACTATGATTGGCTCATTTATACTCAAATTACAGCAACTTCCTGTTTCGTGGCGAGACATCAATGTTCAACATTACTCCACAGTAGCTAAATCTTTCAATAATTTTTGATCACAAACTAGTCTACATGGCACACACAAATTCTGAAGTCAATCTGATTAATTCTGTAGAAGTTCATGAAAATACAACACATGGAAACTTTCACACATGTTGGTAAAACATACCGGTGGGGCTACTTGGTTGAAATTTTGTAAGGAGGGCTATCGAGCCCTTTAGCCCTTTAGCCATGCCCATGCAAAAGACCCACAAAATAAGTAATTTGTCACCATGACTGATGCATGTACCACATTTCATATGCTGTCGAGCATGTTTAGGCCTCCCACAATGTGATTCACTTGGACAAAGAAATAAAGAAAAATAGTAATTCCTTCAGATACAATAGGGTCCTAGCTCCACTTGGTGCTTGGACCATAATAAAGCCTAATTCCACGTTTGAAAGAGCACATGTGCTGTTGCTGCTGTACAGTTTATGGTTGGAAGAAAAATAATTTATTCTTTTAAAGTATGATCCAAGGACACTGACTCAATTTGTATAAAAAGAAATCTTTATTTACAGATCGCCAGCAGGAGGAGGTTGCAACAGTTCTTGAGTGTCACAGTCTTTAGTCTGTAGTCCATATCCTTAATGGAAATATTTTGCAACTACCAGAATAAAAGAAAAACTGAATGTTTTCTTCTGCATCCATGTGCTATTCTGCCTGTGAGCTGCTCCTGGAGATGGTCATATGCTCCAGACTTGGGAACATGAATGTTTTCAGTATGCAGTTCAGCATGACTGTGACAGTGGAAGAACCAGGTTATGTGAGGGGGGGGGGGGGGGGGGGGGGGGGGCAGAGTTGGGTTTTAGAAGGCCAGTTTCTTCATGAGGAGGTAAACCCTGGAGTCCACCTCAAAGCCGTGAAGGTTGTTGGCATCTCCCTGCAGCCTCATGAGGAGGCCACCGTAAGACACATAGGCAGAGCTGCAAGAAGAAGCACATACATGCTTTTACTAAAGCTGACAAATGAGAGGGACTACAAAGTTTGTACAAATTAATGTCATTTTGATAATGACATTACCTACTTATCTCAAGCACACAAAAACTTTGTTGAGCTGACTTTTCATTCATTAAGACCATCATCATATTTTGCAGAGAGTAGTCTACTAATCATAATCAACTTCGTATTTTATTGTAAATTTTCTATTCATGCTACTTGACTTGCAGTAGTTGCATTTGATGTTTAATATTTACTATGTTTATTGTTATGTACCTAAACATAAAGGCAAATTTCACCTATGTGAAAACCTATTTGGCAGTAAACCTGATTGTGATTCTTATGAACTACCTTCAGTGTATTCACAACATGAGTTACTGACTTTTGTTACACAAAAATGTTGGCTGTAATTGTGAACAATTTAAATTGATCAGCAATGCAAATGTTCAATCAAATATCAATTCAATGCTGTTTCTGTGGTCATTTTATGTTGTTACTGGCCATTGCTGTACTCACAGCTGCACAACTGCAATGCTACTTCTTATTATACTTATTTGGCCAATTAAATTAAAAACAACTTTTTTAATCACACAAGGAGCAATTTGTTAGAGCAGCTTATTATACATAGAAATCAATGAGTAACATAGAAACAAATAAATCATGATATCAGTGAACTAAATGTGGAATAGAATCTAAAAATAATATTGATATATAATCTTGCTAAAACACAATAAAAGGATCAGATTAATGATGACAATGGTTCATTTAGTAGCGCATTTAGTAGATGGATTGCAGACGGAATAAACGACTTTACAGGCAGGTAAAACATAACAATGCCATGAGAGCAACAGAGAAAATTAACTAGCAAGAACCTGTCTGCAAGAAGCCAGGATACCTGCTGCTTTCCAGGGAATTGGTTGGTTACAAAAAGAACTAAGATCTTATTGATTCAATCTGATGATCTGAGCACAGATTTTAACAACACTGTTCAGCCTGTTTCTGTATTTTATTGTGAGGCTGTGAAACCAGTAGACAAAAGAAAAACTCATGAAACTGTCAAGAAAAGACTGATAAAAACAGCAAAGGATGACGGGACTGACAGAAAAAGAACCTGGTGTACTGAGAAGGGAATTCTGTTACCCCCTCTTCATTCAATAATATAAGTTAAGGGATTATATTAACATAAAATGAGGCCTTACAATTAAACAAAGACTTAACTCCAAAGCTTCATTTAAACCAAGCAACATCACTCACAGGCGTGTGGCTGCTTCTGTTGACGTCTCATCGCCCTCAATCTTGTAAACCTTCCCGTACATCACATAATCAAACTGGTCCGCTCTGGAAATGTAAACAAAGTTAAATAAGAGCACAAGTCTAAGCCAGAAAACATACTGCATACCAAAGAGGACAGCGTACCAAATCGCATTCAGAGGAAGTATGGTAATATTACATAGATTAATATATGAAGAGAAAATGTCTTACCTAGATGGCCGGTCATCCTGAGGATTGTACTCTCCATCATCTGGTGTTCCGTCTTCATACAACGTGCTGGCAATGACCAGTCTGAACTTGTCACCTTAATAGAATGGACACATTGGCAAACAAAGTGGGTTTAATTGTGTCAATGATTTATATCAGTGATTTTATCTTTACCTTTATCTAACAGTGCAAGCGAGTATGCCCAAACAATTAATCTGACCCCCTTATAAAAAAGTAGAACAAATGTTTCACATTTGAGAGGTGCAAATTAACTCTGATGACACAGGAAATGTAACTGATTTATCAGACCATATTGTATATAAACTGAATTTAGATCATGACTGTGTTCAACAGAAACATCCATTAAATGACTTAAACTTAAGAAAATAAATATACACAAAGAAACAAAAGACCCCTTCTTACCAAGATCAACTGGATAGATCTGAATGTTCACATCCAAGATGAGGTCCATCTTAAAAGACTCACTTTCACAATGTAGACGAGATACTGCAACAAATAATCAGTCACCATAGAGTCTGGATTAGTCAATTTGCAGTTTTAAAACAAAGGACACTGAGTGAAAACCACACTGGATACATGATAGCTGGAACATATGCATAAAGAGCAAGAAAAAGGGGAAAATATTTGGGTTTTTAGCTTGGTAGAAGCTAGCCTTTATGGTTTTTAGATCATGACATTTTCTTTAAACAATAAGGTTGTTGATTACCCGCAGAAAGTACTAGTATAATAGTAAAGACCAGAGACTATAACAATATATAAACATTTGCCCATCAGCTGGTGTTATAACTTCTCACTTCCCACCATATTGTTTCATAAAGACATTTTACACACCTCTGTCAAACTTCTTGCCATCAGGATCAATGTCCTTTACATCAAAGATATCCTCAAACAGAATTCCAGCCATCTTTGTCCTGATCTGTGAACCTGGAAAGGAAAAAGACAAAGGATATCATTAGGACAGTTTTCGTTTAATAAGTAAGTAAATACACAAAAACAACTAACATTGTCTAGGAAGCTTTTGACTTCAATGACAAGTGTTCATATTTTATCCAGTGATAGGGAAAGTATGCTTTTACACCAAGGTGTCTACAGGTTTCATAAAGTCAAACATGTTTAAAGCTGTTTTAATCTCCAGGGTAAAAGATATCTAACACTGGTCATATCAATCGATATATGTTATGATTTTTAAAAAATGCAAATGGTAATACAAATATACATTTATAAAGTATATCCTTAGCTTGTATTATTGTCTGTATTACCATAACTGACAACAAACAAGAGGAAGACTCTGATAAAGCTGCACACTGATAAATACACATTCATCATCAAAACAGAGGGAGAGTCAACAGAAAAAGCTCATATTTAAGTGTCATGAAAAAGTTATGTTTTATGGGGTTTATGATTTAAAGCATTGTCGCATATGTTGAGAACACAATCTGTCGAAAACAGCCTATTGCCAGTTACATCAAACTAGAGGCTGCTGAAATAAAGCTTATACCACGATTTGCTTGTTCAAAGTTCATACCTATGTCTGGAGGTTCAAACAATATGGCAACAATGACCACTAACTTGAGTTTTCACGGAAACGGTGCTTCATCTAAAATAAATTATAGACCTTATGGTGAAATGCTCACAGTTTTTCATATCTCGCACAATGTACAACTCAGTTTGCTGGTTACTATAACACTGTAAACCATTGTTATTTTACTAACGTGGCCGCAGCCATAACTTCAAATGAACATTAGCCAAACTTATGAGCTCCTGTCATGTTAACTACAACTTCAACAGTGTTGCGAATCCAGGCTAGCTGTTAGCTTTAGCATGCTGTGCAAACAATTCGCCAAGCTTACCTCAAGATGAAGTATTTATATTGTACTGTGCACAGAATGACGTCGCAGTCACCGTTTCTCTCTGTGTTAATGTGTGTTTAAAGTGTTCGCTAAAGACAGATATCTTTTTTAGAACAAAACTTCATTCATTACGATATGAGACAGACAGATGTGCCGCGGAGGAACAATGTGCTCAACCTTTGACACGCAAACTGCTTCCGCTCGTCGAAAAGACAAACTCTTTCCTGGTTATACTAGCAATGTTGATATTGAAAATAGTTTGAAAATAGTTATTTTATGTGTGTCTTTATCTGACAATGTAAACAATATTGCTTTAAAAAAAAACAACGTTAATTATATATCTGTCGTTACTGTTATGTTCAAGACATTTACGACATTTGCCTCCACTTTCCAGCCTGCATTTCCCAGTCTTTTGGTTGCTAGGTGTTTTGTGTACGGTTGCTAGCTAATGGCTAGCTAACTAATGTCAGTGTATGTGAAGCCTATACGCCTTGCCGAAAATGCATTATATAAGATTAAATAGTGGATGAATACGTTGAAATCGATATAAGCCTTTAATCACAAAGCAAGTGATGTGCGAATAAGGTGAGAATTATGTTTATGTCCTATTAACGTCAGGTAACGTTGACTAATTAGCCTGTCAGCTAGTTAGCTAGCTGTTAGTACTAGCTTATTTTTGCTAAAGTTGATGTTGTCGCTGAAGTTGAAAATTGAAGATTACCTTAGCATTCAAAAGCAGAGACAGTCTGATGTCTGTGTTTATGCTGTGGTTTTACTGTTTTAAAATGTTGGAACATCTGTATTACATCATTAAGAATATTGCCATTAGTAACATTAACACCTTTGCATTGCAGCTTTACCTAAACTTTAGCGTCTGAAACTCAAAAAATAGTTAAAAATCAGTTGCGCCTTTGTGAAACCAAAGCACATTACAATTAAGTTATCTCGGTGCTGCACTTTCTAACATGACTGTTGACAGTGCCATGTTCTGTCCTATCCTTGTAGGCTCGGCAGAATGCTTCCTGGACATACAAACGTTATTTAATGAGAGCAGAAGTCTGTTAGTAGGTCTTTTAAAGGTTTTGAACACTCCCATGAGTTCCAGGGAGGCAGTCAAGATGGGGGACATCTTGGCAACTGAAGCCGATCTTCTTGGGATGATCAAGGAGGTAACAAATTTAAAATTTGAATATGGACACCGAATCAGGGTTGCCAGGTCTGTGTGACTAATAAAGCAGCCAAACGGCAGGTCAAAACCAGCCCAACAGCCAATTAGACTGGCCCATACACTCGCACAATACCAGCACTCAAAACATGCCTCTGCTAAACCATATACACTGCTTTTAAAGAATTGCTATCATTGCTAAGTGTATTGCAATTTCCACAGAACAGAGAGAATCACCGTAAATGTTTAGCATGTCAGCACTGAAGACAGTTTTACCTACACACTTTTTTCATCTAGATTCTATAATCCCCTTCTGTTATTAGATACAGTGTGTTAAGTAAAAGTAAAGTAGAGCTCTGTGAACATGTGCTGATTCACAAACTTACCTGTTGCTTTGTCTTTTTGCTTTCTCTACCCATTTTCCACCCATCTTCCTCCCTGCCTGAGCATGGCATGTTATATTTTTATAGGGTTTTTGTATAAATAAATAATTTCAATTAAAATATGGATTTATACATATAAAGGACATACAGATATAATGCATGTTATTTGCATACAAAATAGGTCCATCTAGCTAGCAGACAAAAGAAGTAGCCCAATTCTACAGAAAAAATGCAGACTTGGCAACTCTGCACAGATAAATATCTAAAACCACAATAAGCATCAGGACACTTAAATTAATAAAGATCCCCAACTTTTATTCAATAAACTATGCTTGATCATGTATGATATTATAGAGAGATTTGTCAAGACAAGAGATGTGCAATTTAAGTTTAAATTAGATTACTTAAAACACAAGTCCGTTCTGTTCTGCACTAGTTAAGATGGAGTTTGTGACATTTGTGCTTGTTTGTGCTTTTTGTAGTACCTCAAGTTTGAAGACTTTGAAGAGACTGTTCACAGTTTTGACAAAGAGTGCAAAAACAAAGGCAAGCTTGTCTCAAAGCCTCAAGGAAGTACTCTCAGAGACTCAAAGACTCGTGTCATACAGGTAAATGATACAGTTCATACAACCCGTCTTTTCAGCAGATTTGTTGATTATTTCTATAGGTGACAACTAGGGATGGACAGGAAAAGTGATGAAAGGATAGGCTATTTGCCTAAACATAGCTAATTATTACCATGCATTTGTGACAACCTAAGAAATATTAGCCTATATTTTCTGTGTTAGTATTACAGAACTATGGTGCAGTCCAAAAGCAACTGTCTTGAATGGTCCATGGCACAATCGAGACTTGCAAACTCAGTTCTTTTAAAACATTTTTTTCTAATGTTAAGCTTTTTGTAATTTGATTTTTTATTGATCCTGTCTCTAAACAGTGTCATTTTTTTTAAATGCATCTTATCGTGTATCAATTATCACTGTGTGATTAAGTAATAAAATGCTGATAAAAACTTGCAAATTGTTCTTTCTGATGGATGATATCTTTCATATCTTTCCAGAATTATTGACGTCCCCTAACCCACTCTTCTTTAACTCTGACTTTTCCAGAAAGACCTCCTTAGCTCTTTTGATGATGGAGACCACAAAGTGTTCTTTGAACTGTGGACAGACAATATTCCCTCTGAGATTAAAGACACTGATGCTGAGGCCCAGAGCTTGGAGTTCTACCTTCACATCCACTTCACCATCTACCCACTGAGGAAGCACCCTGGTAGACACGTATGTAGATCCAAGTTTGTATGTTTTTTTTTGTTTTCTTGTTTTAATTTACTTTTACCAGGTGTTTTACTTTTTTTTGTATTGTCTGCAAACAAAATCCATCTATGTCATGCAACCCTAGTGTTCCCTGAAGCTGAATATCATGCTGTTTTTCCAAGTGTCCACTAAGCTGTGCTACAGGCTTTTTCTTAGTAGGCTGTCTATGCTGATGTTGCGCTATACAAGCAATCATTTCTCGATGACAGAGCTGCAACAATTATCAACTACCATTAACTGTTAACTATTAAATGAATCCCCAACTATTTTGATAATCATTTCATCGGTTTGACAGTTTTTTTTTTTTTTTTTACAACTTCTTAAATGTAGACATTTTCTGGTTTCTTGACTTCCCTATGAAAGTAAACTGAATATCTTTGGGGTGTGGCAAGAAAAGACATTTGAAAATGTAATTTCGGACTTTGGGAAACACTGATCAACATTTTTAATAATTGTCTTACATTTTATAGACAAAACAGCGAATCGATTCATCAAGAAAATAATCAACAAATTAATTGACAGTGCAGATAATCCTTAGTTGCAGCCCTTCTCGATATGAGCTAATATACATTTCACTGTGTAGGTTATTGTAGTTTGAGTTTATATATGTGCATGGATGTGAAGTTATTTAGTTTTCAGTGGTGGTGACAGGTTAAGAGACAAACTCATATAATTTGAAAGAATGTATGTACGCAACAGAAAAAGTGTTTGAAATAACTTAATGGGTTTAACTGACATTTTGTTGTTAAAAAAACCCAAATCTGTCTCTAGGATCGAGCTGAGTTTGAGGACAGGATTTCCCACTTCAAGCAGTACCTGGAGACTCGGGGAGCAGCACTGAGCCAGACGACAAAGTTTTTGCCTTACTATGCCTTGCCTTTCGTTCCCAACCCCACGGTCCACCCCTCCTTCAAAGATCTATTCCAGGTACTCTGCTAATTATGGAAAATTACCTACTTGATTATTGCCAACTAGTAATTACACGATACAGCTGTACCTACTGCAACCATCAGAATCAACATAACCATATTTTTTTCAAACTACTTAATATACTTAGGATTCCTGGATACCACAGTTGAAGGATAAGCTGGAGCAGTTTCTGTCAGTGACACTGAAGCCATCCAACACCCCGAGGCTGCTGAATTTATATGTATCCTTTATTGTGACTTCCTCACTGAGAAAACCATCAGAGTACAGATGCATGACTATATTTGTGTCTCACTGACTTTAAAGTTCTTAGTGGCGTGATATGAATAACAAATCAAAAAACAGGTTTTATGCAAACATAAAACAGTGTTTCTGTATGACACACACTACCTCCACAGCTAAATAGTTGTTGTAGAAAAATAACTTTTTTTTAATGAAATGTTAATTTAACTTCTTACACCACCATTGAACTGGATATTTGGGAGTGGTATCCTACTAAACTGCCAGTGGTTAACTGTGTATATACAGAACCTGACTGCTCTCACAGAAGTGGCTTACAAAACTGTATTTAGCAAAACATTAAGTAAAAGTTTTGTAGACTCATTAAAGGACACAAGTGTCTCTGGGAATTGGCTTCAGAATAATAAGTCAGCTAGTGGAGAAAAACACAACTAAATCTAGACAAAAACAACTCAGGGATTTAACACAAGCCAAGTACAGAGTGATTTCCATTCTGTCTTCTTGCTGAGCTGCACATTTAAGTCTCAAATAAAAAGCCTTTCTGAAGGTCACTAAAGAATTCATTAACAGCCCAACTGTTGCCCAGGCCTAGTCGTTTCATATCCTGCAAACAAATTCTGTCTTGATTTGCATATATAAATGGCTGGGTCTGAATATGGCAAGACCTAATCTGACACTAACTCACCCTAGCCCCTTCAAAGGAGAAGGGCAAGTGAAGGATGACGCGCTTTGTTGTTTTTACTGGAAACCCAGTGAATTGACTTTCCTCCCTGTACATTCATGAAACTAAACCCTAACCCTGGCAGATAATCAAAGCATACAGATTGACATGGCAACTGTCACCTCAAGGGCTGACCAGAGAAAAAGGAGAGCGATTATCTAACATATCTAATAATATCATATGCAAACACTTCAATGGACTGCATGTTTGGCAGCTGAGACAACATGCATGAAAACACATATTCATTTGGTGTAGTGGCTTTGCTACACGAGTGTATGTGACACTGAGTGATAGCTGTGCTTGCACCACAACAGGGTTTTATGAAATAGATCTACTCCTCCTTTTTCAAAACAAACTAATATTGATTCTGTATCAACACTTAAATCTCTTCATACAGTAAAATAGATCATCTTAATCAAAAGCAAATGTTTCTGTGACAATTTCTTCTTCAACCAGGATGTATAACACACTGTCTTTTTGTCTTAATCAAGGCATTATATATGTGATCTGGATAAGAAAGATGGATTAGAAAACAAACACAGTAGAAATGTTTGATAAGTGTTTAGTTGAGCACAAGTGTATTCTTTAACAGGTGTCATGTAGAAGGAGGGAGGAAAGAATACGAAAGGTAAATATTCCTCTCAAATAATCTGCCTTTTGCGGTGTATTGCAGTTATTATATCTGTGTCAGTTATTCAGTGATTTCTTGAGTAGATGCCGTAATATTTTAGCTTTCATTTAAATCTTGAATCCATATCCTGGAAAGGAGTACGAGATACCTACACACTGAAATCTTAAGACCACACCTGCATATTGCTTAACAGTGGTAGAAAAAACATTCACGGCAAAGGTTACAAAACTCTTTCTCCAGTCATAAACACAAATGAGTCTTACTATGCAACTTTCATCATAAATATCCCTAAGATAATGATTAATCACATGTGTTGACTCATTTGTACTGTTGTGATGTAGTTCTGTCAGTGTTGCAATTGTATAGAATTGGCATTTGAAATACGGACTTGCAGATCTCAAAGGAGAGTGCAGGTTATATGAGGTACTTTTTCATAGTTATTGTATTAGTATCAGTAGATGCTGGTTGGCACACCCCCAATTTGGAGAAACAGCAGGAGTATTGGTGTAAGAAGCTAAGCAATGTAAGGCTGTGGACAGGGTCAGCAGCAAAACTTATTTTAGCCACCTAGAAAAATCAATATCATTTTAAGTGTACACTGTATTTAGAATTTTTTCATCACTTAAGCTTGGTATCTGACAGCCATTTCTAATGGGAAACCATCGTTAGGTAAGTAAATATTGCTGTCTTCAAAGCCACCAGACTCCTTAAGAAAAATTACCTTGCAGAACCATTTTTCAATCCTAGTGCTGCCTTGATCTGTTACATTGTTTGTGTTGTGTGTATTCAGTGTTTTAAAGGGTTAGGTCTGATTCACCAAAGACACACAATACACAAACAGACTGTTTGATTGAGGCACTGGCAGACCAGCAACTCCTGACTTCTACCAATTAAAATAATTGTTTTTGCCAAAGAAGTCTGGTTGCTTTGGAGAAACCAATATTTGGCTTATGTAATGGCAGTGTCCCATCGGAAAAGGGTGTCTGACGACTAGGTACAGCAGTGAAAGCATTCTGTAGCATATATTTAAACTCATATTGACTGTTATAGGTGTCTTAATATGTTTTACTGCTGACCCTGTCCACAGCAGTGCATTTCTTAGTTTCTGCACTGATGCTCCTGCCGCTCCAAACTCCAAAGGGAGCATGCCAACCGTCATCTACTGTAGGTAATACACTGACTAGGGATAAGTAACTCATACAACCCCATTCAAAAAATCTGATGTGTAAAATTTCTTTTAAAATTTTCCATTTTCAAATTATGATAATCACTTTCATTGCAGAGAGGAAACACAGAGGTTGTCACTCTTGATACAAATGTTTTTTGTTTGTCTATTTTCTGCAAAATTTGTCTTTCTTTATGTGACTGCACAGAGGCCATACAGCAGTTACAGCTCCAGCTGGTTGAATCAGATCGGCGCATTGGTAGCTGCATGCGAAAGTTCAACAAGATGCAGGCCGACTACCACAATCTGATTGGAATCGCAGCTGAGCTGGTCGACTCATTGGAGGCCACCGTCAGCGGAAAAATGGTGAGTTGAATTGATTGTGGCGCAAACAAACACACATTCTAACGCACAGACTACAGACACAAACTACGCAGAAAGAGACACTCACAAGCTGACACATATGAGCTAATGTGTAGCTTAATTAGCTTGTTACTAACATGTGTAAAGTTCACAGTTGTATATGCAAACAAAAACTGGTTTTATACACATGTAGTTTTAAAACAGTATTTTTAATATGCACATGTGTGCTCCTGGGTAGCACTGCTCTTAAAAACAGGGGCACAAAACTGGTGACCCTGCTCTTCCTCCCCCTGCCCACACTCAGTATCTTAAAGCTCATGGGGCCTGTCGTGTTTTTGCAGATCTCCCCTGAGTACCTGCAGAGTGTGTGTGTTCGCCTGTTAAGCAGCCAGATGAGGCAGAGCGTGGTGCAGAGCACTGACTTCACCAGACCTGGCACTGTGAGTGAGAGCACACAGACCTCTCTGTTGTCCCACTTTCCCCTTCACACCTCACTGGTAGAAGAATAACAAATCAGAAGGCCTCAAGGTAAAGATGACTTTAGGACAGGCATGGAAAATGTCAAGTGGGGGGGACTGTTGATGGAAGCCGCAGCTTTACACCTGAATACTGTCAGAGAAAACAGCTTTTGAGGCTTGTGTGACGTTGCACATGTTGGTCAAGTTGACACTGTGTTTGAAAAGGAGTTTTAAATGATGTTTGAAAAAGGAAGGTTTTTCTGTCCTTTGTTCTCGGCATCCTGGACATTGTGAAGCTGACTTACAGCTGTGTAGTAATCCTGGAAGACGGCGACTGGATCCTGGTGTTGCATTAATGTACACACATGTGGAAAGCTTGTTGAAAAGATAACTACACATTAGGGATGCACCTATAGATCATTTTAGTAATTTAGTATTCTGACAATTATTCCATCAAATCATCACATAAAAAGTACTTTTGTTTTATTAAGGAGCAATAGTAAATATACAAAAGAGAAAATAAGACAAGTATCTTAAACTAAGCAGCTAATTGGTTTTCCTTTTAGAAAAAAAAAATATGTTACAATACTACACAGTTTACTACTAATACTATGCTCTATGGTATTATAGGGCTAATGTTCAATGAGCTGGACATGCTGCAAAATCATCCCAACAGAGTGGTGCAGGACTTGAATCACCCTGAAAGGCACAAAATATTAATTTAAAATAATTTTATTGATATTAAAATTATTTTGTTGCTCTTCCAGTGTCTATGATCAGAACTGCTTCCAGAGCAATGATCTTTTATTTATAGCATAATGGTCTGCTGTACAGAAATAGAAGACCTTAGAATGCCATATTGACCAATCAGAATTGAGTATTTAACAAAACTTCATAATTATATACTACAATAAATATAACTGATTATACACTATACAGTGTATTAATACTTCTCTCTGTAGTCTTGCTCAATGTCCCGCCCACAGCACTATCTGAGTGGTTACACTTCACAAGTAATGGCCACTCAATACTGAAGGCTGCATTACGGACAGGCACGGGTATGCTTTGTTTTGAAAGAAAGCAGCAGATATCGCAGAAGTTACAATAAACATCACAATCTTATGATCTATGTCTATGATGACAAGCATGCCCAGTTTCCCAGTTCCACCACTGAAAATGTCACAGTGGCAGTAAAACTTTATTTCACGTTAAATTTGGTCCACAGTGACACACTAACTGTGTTCAGTTGCTCCACCACTTTGCTGTATGGATTAAACAAAGCTTCAATGCCAGGAATTTGCATCATTGATTAGTTTTTAAGTAACTTTAATATACATTACACAACTCTAAGCAATAAGTAGGAAATAAACAATTTCAAACACCAGTCACAGTAGCTCACAAAATTTAAAATGTATTAATCACTTTTGAAATTTCTATTTATACGTTGGTTAAAATAAAAATGATGTTTACGGTTGATTGCATGCAAGAGGAGCTGGTAGAAATATTCAAATTAAACAGCAAATAGCTGGTGAAAATTTTCATACCCTTGCTGCCACTGTTTGGTAGTTGTTACAGTGTGACTAAACTGAAACTGTCCACTCGAAAATCTCGACAATCATGCTTGCTGTCATTGGCCTCCATTGTGGCGTTGAACTCTGGTTTGTGAAATCTTGCTTCTTTCTGTTTTCAACTGATCAACTTCTTTCTGTGTGTTTGTGTTTTGCGTGTGATGCTTTTGTCCACAAAGGGATATTACTCTATGAGTCCCTATGATGATGGCTATGTAAGTTTCATATGTTTTCATCTTTACTCTCTGTCATCGCTCAGGTCCCCACTTGTCATCCTGCTTGTGCCTCACCGTGTCTTTTCTTCCTCCTTCTCCTCTTCTTAACTTTCCCTCTACTTCCCCCTCCTTTACTATAGATATACATTTCTTGGCCTGCCTTTGTACTCACTATATTCCTTGTCATTTTCCTCTGTGTTCCTACTAGATCGTCCTAGTTTAAAGGGATGTTTGGCCTCGTTTGTTGTAAGAGTGACCTCTTTTGTCAGACCCCTTGTTAAGCCAAACAAGAGCGTCTCTTTTAGGGTGTACCTCTTCATTAAAATCATTTGTTCTTAAAGATCGCAGGCATTGTTCCTCCTCTCAAAACTCTTGTCTGTCTTCTTTGTTTAAGGTAAATGCTGTCGGGTCATTTTTCTCCCCTTACAGTTTCTTTAACAGTACGGTTTTTGAAAGAATTTGGACATGGTGACAGGACAAGAATGGCCAACACAGGGCGCTTAGATGTAAAAGCAAACCTCCCACGCTCAGGTTGTCAAACAGGTTAGGTTAAATTACAGCAGTTTGAAAAGAGTCAACCAGAACACTTTATATAATCGTTACAGTTCTTAACATGATTAATAGCAGGAACTCAAGTTATGATATAACATATTAAGTAATAATGCAGATTTATATATATTTATTTCCATAATATGTCAGGTCAAGCCTTTAACTGCTGGGTGAAGTAAAAATGAAAACAGCCCCAGCCTAAATCTGCCAGCATTTGGCTGGTGGGTAAAATGATAGTTCAGATTATTTGAAGTGGGATTGTATGAGGTACTTATGGATAGTCTGCGTATTACCTACAGTAGATGGTGGTCAGCACGCCTCCAGTTTGGGGAAACAAAATGTGTTTTAAGCACGTTCTGCAAGGAAAAATTACTGATTTAAACAATGGAGTCTGGTGGGTTTGAAGAGTGATATTTGTCTCACAGAAAAGTGATTCCCCATCGGAAAAGCCTGTCTGACAGCAAGGTAAATCAATGAAAATATTCAAAATATGGTGTACAATTAAAGCATCAGTAGACAACATTGTTTTAATATAATTGAGAAATAATTTCATAAAAAAAAACTTTAAGCATATTGTAAATCACTTGTTCTGAGAGAGAACTAGACTTCTGCACCTCCTCTATGGCTCTGTTTTCAGAATTTAGACAATCTGCCCCGTGACGGTAGACTTTAACCAATTACAGGTCTTTTAGGACCTGGGGGACTCCTCCTACTAGTGCAGCAGCACGTGCACGTTCCTTCTGTGAGACCCTGAGTCAATGACGGAAACTACTGCAGGAAAAGTTGCTATAAAACGGCATTATAATAAACAGAAAAGAGCCTAATGAGCAACATGAAAAACAGAATACGAAACGTAACTCAGATGAGACTCCAAAATCAACCGTTTTCAGGCTTTCTACCTACTGCAGCTTTAAACTGATATGAATATGAATATTTTTAGGTGGGCCTTTTTTAAATGGTCGAAAATAGATTTTGTTGCAGACTAGGGGTGCCAACCATCATCTGTTGTAGATAAAACAAAGACTATTAATACGTATCTTATACAACCCTGCTTCACATAATCTGAACTGTCCATTTTGTTAACTTCCCATTCAGATGGCCAAAAGACGATGGACAATAATAAGCGTTGCTGATAATCTGGATAAAATCTCAGTCTCAGTCTCAGCTGTAACAGAGACCTGAGATCATATTTCTCCTTGCATAAACAAGCAGCTGTTCCACATCTTGTAACATAAATCCGTAATTGACCATAATTATCAGACTCTTTGAGATGGCTCTCACAGATTTCTTTTTGCTACACCACTGTGATTTAGCTTGCTGCAGGAAAAAAACCTGGATGAGACCAGGGAGCAGAACCGTCTGCTTAGACAATAACATCAACAATAGGTGGCCTTCAGATTTTGTCCCCACGGTCATAAAACAGTAAATGGTGAGAAGACACACTAAAGAGGTGAATAGAGTAAAGGCTTCTCTTATGTAAACTGAGCATTGTCAGAGAATTCAGGTCAAGCTTTTGCTTTGTGTACCTGAAATCTGAGATAACTGTACCCTTAAAATCAAGTTTTATTAAAAATCTAGAAACAAAAAAGTTCCAAAAAAGTTGTGATGCTGTGTAAAATGTCATAAATACATAATGCAATGATTTGCAAATATTTTTAGACCTATATTCAATTCCGTACAGTACAAGGACAAGATATTTAATCTTCAAACTAATTAACTTAATTGTTTTTGTAATTATACACATACATTATAATCAGAATTTGATGCTTGCAACGCATTCCAAAGAAGAGTTGTTGAAGCACCTCATAATGCCCAGAGACAGACTTGTCTAGTAGCCAAACTGTTTTACTACAAAGCCACACTGTTGTAACACGTGCAGAATACATTTTAGCATTGTCATGCTGAAATTAGCAGAAATGTCTCTGAAAAAGATGTTATCTGGATGCAGCTTATGTTGCTCCAAAACCTATTTGTGTGTGAAATCCTGAAATTCCTAGCAGAGAAACATTATTCTTAAACTGTTGGACTATTTGCCCTTGTAGTTTTTCACAAAGTGGCGAACCTCGCCTCCTTGAAAGTGAACAACTGAGCCTTTCAAGGCCAATCATGATACTATCACCTGTTTACCTGCTTAATGGTCCAAACAGGTATTTTTGAGCATTCAACAACTTTCCCAATCAGGCATCAAATTCAGTATGAGTGTATATAAGTAAGATAAATACATAAATAAATCAATAATCAGGTTGAACATTAAATATCTTGTCTTTGTACTCTCAAGCAAAGATTAAATCAAAGGCAACTGGACTTGTTCATAAAGCTTGTTTATAAATCTTGATAAAAATCTTTAATCTTTGCTTGAGATTACAATGACCTGGATGAATGAGAACATTCACGGACTTGTCTTTGTGCTGTATTGAATTGAATACAAGTCAAAAAAAGATTTGCAAATCATTGCATTCTGTTTTATTTAGGTTTTACACAGCGTCCCAACTTTTTTGGAATTGGGATTTGCAGAAATTACTTGATGTAGTTTTTCCTCCTCCAGTTGTTGCAGTCTTGGACGTCTCTATTAATCAGGACTCCCAGAGTAAAGGTTCCCCAGTGTCAAATGTCTCAGGGAAACATGCCCCCTTGCCCTTGAGCATTCTTCGGGGGAACTGCAATGTTTATAAAGAAAGGAATTTGGGAAGGAATCCAAGTATCAATGTTCTCCTCCGCTTCCGTATTATCTACTGCACACCAAAGCAAAAATGTGTCCAGACCACCTGATACCTCAGACAACATGGATCACTCCCCTGTTCCTGCTGTGGCCCTAACCACCCAGGTTTCAGATTGGATTTCAGAGGTTTAAAAAATCCTTTTAAGAGTAGAAAACACTGATAATTAGTTCTTTCACCGTTCCTTCACACACCTACACCACCACAACAATGACATAATTATTACTCTGTTCAGAAGCCTTCATTTCCTTTTGTCCAAAACAACAATATGTAAGCCTGTGGTACAAGTACACTGAGGTTAAACAAATAAAGGGATGGCTATTTCACACTAACCTGCTCACTCTGGTACTTTTTAATTGCTGAATTATTTTACCCTACTTGTCACTGACTGCATGGGGAATGTTGTCAAACAGTATGATGCTGTATGTCTTGGGGTTCAGCATGTAGCACAAGCATGATGTATGCATGTCCAAGAAACTACTAATGACTTATTTAGACAACATCTAACCAGGTAGTAAGGATGATAAAAGATGAGCAGTCGCATGTGTTATGTTTCCCCACTTTAGACTAAGAAAATGATAAATGTAGTCTGAAATACTGAAATCCTGAAATACACTCTGCTCCTCTTTGTCCTCTTTTCTCAATTCTGCTCCCTCTTACAGGCCTCCTCCATGCTGCGAGCATCCATTGCACCACAGTAAGTTTTACATTTGGAGGAATTTTCTGTTAAACTGTACATCTTGACAAGTGCCATGATAAAACATAGCTGGCATGTCTCTTTTTTATTTATCTTCAGGAGATCCAAGGAGGTGCCAATGCTGCCCTCACTGGACTATGACAAGCTAAAGAAAGACTTGGTTGAAGGTCCAGAAAGACTCAGGTCCCTGCTGCTTCAGGCACTGCGCTGGGTGAGAATTCATATTCTGAAGCAGTATTTTTATCTCCTGTCTCTCTTGTTTTGTCATACTCTGCTGATTCTTTTTGTCCACTCCTTTAAGGCTGTAACCCACACTTTTCACATACCTTAATCCTCACGTGTGCTCTACTTTACTTTTGTTACTCGCTGTTTTACTGTTGTCTTCCACTCAGAGCTGATTAAAGTTTGGTCTAAAGTTTGTAGCAAAATGTCAGAGTATCAGTCTTCTGGAACATGTAACACAAAGTTTCTTATGGCAAAAAATTGGGAAGAAAGTGCTAACTAGCTGGTACACATAAAAAACACAGCAACATAAACCTGGCCCTACGCCGTGATTCCAAATTACTTACACAATTTTTGGACCCTCTAAACAAAATGACATCTATTAGGATTAGTTGTGATATTAGCCTCCATTAGCATTTTACAGAAAGGCCAGTGAGGTGGTCTGTAATAGTTATTTTTATGATTCTTTTAAGAAAGGTAAACAAAGTGATGCAAGTTAAACTGAGCAAATGTAGCACTTCTGTGATCTGCAGGTTTTATGGTGAATTAGCTTACAGCAGGTTGTGAGCATGAATGAGAGGAGAGTATCATTCATATCACTTTGTGTGTCTGTTCTTTTGAGTGTTCACTGGTGGGTCTTTTTCTCACGTGTTCTTTTAGAGACTCACTCGCTCACTCCCAGGTGAACAGAGGGACACAGTGCTTCAGGCCTATATCAGTAACGATCTGCTGGAGCGCTACAGCACTAAACAGGTGAGACCAGAGGACTACGGCTTTTCATGTAATCATACCATGTTATGTTTTAACACTATAAAGCCATTACTTTGGTGGATTTCTTCCAACATGGCTACTGATACAGACAGAAATAACTGCGATTTTCTTTTTCTCCCAACGTATATTTTATGCAACCACGAGAGTCAAAGAAACAAATAACTTCTTGTCTATTGGCCTCACTGCCTAATTAATCCCCAGGCTCTAATTTCAGGCAGGCCTGAGCTGCTGAACTGGCACCTTTGCTGGGTGCACACAGGTCTGTTCCTCACCTGCCATTGACTTAATGCTGCGCAGTGTACCAATCGTATGCTTCTGAGATATTTGTTTTTATGAATGATAAGTTGTCCCTTTGCATCCCCTGTAGATGGTAAGAAGAATCCATTTCCTTCAAAAACAAAAACATGTCTGCCACAAAGAATTTCATCAACTACAGATACAGTATTTTTATTATTTAAAAAAAACTCTCAAAATGATGATTGATAGTTATCAGAGGTGAACACTGAAACAATCGTATTCAAAATGTAATAGTATATGTAAAATATTTTGGATGCTAACAATGTCTTGATAGTTAAGGCATATATAGTTAGACACATATTGGCCCATAATATTATCTATGTAACTTTGTACTTTTATTATTATAGAATTATTTTTAACAATTTTATTCTGACTGGAGACTTCTTTAGGACATGTTCCCAGCCGTAGATTGAGTTGCAGTTTCTTTAGCAATTTATTTAACAAAGGATCTGTCAAGGAAACACAGATTATATTCCAAATTTAAGCCAATCAAAAGGCTTTCAGAAGCCTAACTGCCACATGTCGTTGTGTTGCTTTATTGTTTGCGCTCTTCTTTTCTTTTCTTCTATTATTGTCTTTTCACATTCCTTTCACCTAGTCTTTAGCTGTAGGGCGCCATGTTAAAGAAAATCCCTTTACAGAAGAGAAAATGATCCTCACCTCACACCTGAGTTCTTTGTTTTTGTACTCACAGTGGTGCTCCAAGCCACCTCTAAATGACACCATTCACTGTAGAGAGCCGCAATAATAGAAGAAGAGTGTCATTTTCTTGCAGTCAAATCACAGACATAAATGTTCTGTGTTTGGCAAAAGCCTAAAAAGGTGGTGGTGGTTCTAGCAGTGCTGATAGGGGAGCATGATATCATTCTGTTTTCTGATTAGGGACAGTTCCATAAAGCTTACTTATCTTTGTCCCAATGCCAACTGTTAGACTTTCTGCCTTTCTTGCCTGACTTAAATGCAAAAATTGTACTGACAAATCAACATCATGCTGCCTCCTTGACCTTCACTAAGCTTGTGGTGCACAATGATGCAGTGAGCCAGTTAAGCTATGCAGTTAAACACTTCCAATAAAGGCTGAAGAGAAGAGCTGACTGGATGCAAATGTGAAACTGTGAAAACAGTATTGGACAACAAATGAAATGATAGGGATTAGAAATCAGAAAACTACGAGAGGCCATAGACAATAGTAACAAAGTTCTCTAAAATGAGTTAGCTATTATATTAATAAAGACACTGGGTTTACAAAAGTATAGACCAACTAGTTGCAGTTGCAGTAATTAATCTAGTAAACACTGAATGTTCTCATTAAGTCCACAAGACTAAAAGTAAAAAGAGTAAAACAACAGTTTGATGTCTGTCAATATTTGCCTTTGCACTCTATAATTGCCATATAACTATATATGTTAAGGAGGAACTACTATAGAACTGTGCCAGTAGTTCTACAGTAGTTGCTGCAAGCTTACAAGCAACAAATTGTCCAACTGAAACCAACTGCTGATGCAAAATACCACTGTGGGACAAAACCCACAAGGAAATGTGGAGCATGTGAAAATGAGGGGATGAGTGATATAGTGAGTAATGAGGTTAAAAACAAAAACAACTAAAGCAGCTCTCACAGTAAGGCAACACATCATGACAACATTTGAGTAAAGCTACCCCTATCAAAGTTTCTGAAATTTACACGCGGAAATTACCACGAGGTACAAACTGGGTCAGATGAGATGATGCCACACTATTTGAACTAGAAGTAAAATCCAAATGTAGCATGTTTCATCTATAGGTATCACTTGATAATAACTATCATTAATAAATGGGAAGTTGACAGTTAATTAAACTAATTAAACTTAATACTTATGTGACTGTTAACATCAAATGTTTACATATGATTAATCAGTACATCAGTTGCAACTTTATAATGACCAAAATACAGTCAATATAGATAAACTACACACTATTCATTAACTATGTACAACATATTTTAAACATCACTTGCAATGTTACAATAATTATACATTACACATCATAATACATGCCCAAAAAACTGCTTGGGTAGGTTTAGGCAACCAAACCACTTGGATGAGGTGATGAAAAGGACATAATGTAATGTAACATATGTAAGTATGTGATGATAACAACTATTAACTTAAGTTTAATTAATTATCAATTTAGCATGTATTAATGATGGTTATTATAAAGTGTCACCCATCTATGTGTTTTTATTCCTGTATAACGAGACAAATGGTAGCAAAGGCACAATAAGGGCACTGCTAGTTGTTCATAAAATACCAATGCAGTGTAATGCAGTGGTAAGATGTTCTCTAAATGTGCTTTATAAAAAGCGTTGGTTATGTGGGTGGTATTAGCTACAGTGCAGGTTGCTTACCGTAATTCCAGTTCATCTGCACCTGCAGCTACATCAGTTTTGATCATTTCTCACATTCCAGATTTCTCTCCACCTGTTAAATGATGCTCTGTCCACATTTAAAAAAATAAACCAAATGCAAAACATGCTGTGGGTAGTTTCAGGAAGTCTGGGAGATTGGAGTGCTTTAAAAAACAAAAGAAACCCAGGGTTGACTGCACCTTTTTTCAAAAAAGCTCATAGCTTATGGAAATTTGCAAGTAAAATGTTACTGATTGTACCTGAAGATAGATATTTAAAACTGCCCTACATTTTATGTTTTCATAGAAAACCGTGCTTCATTTAATGAGAGAGAAGAACGAGATTATCCGCCAGTACATGGCTCGTCTTATCAATGCATTCGCTTCCCTTGCAGAAGGTAAGTGCTCTGGCATTATGTTTGGTTATTTTTGCATGATGACTGGATGCATTTGGAGATATAGATTCATGGAAACCTTTTATCATAACTTTCCATTCAGGTTTGAAACCTCTAATGATCTTTTGCAGCAGCATGCCAGTAACTATGAAGGAGTTTTTGTAAAGACAAATATCATTTGTGCTCACATGTATTACTTTCTGTTATGTAGAAAGTGGTTGTGGTAAGATTATTATTACGACAGCTTTCATTCTGAATGGTGAAAAGGGTTAGGGTTAGGGTTAGGGTTACTCAGGTAACATGTAATGTGACACCAGAAAATTTGAATTCCTTGGAACTACATTTCTTCACAGTAACAGGAATGGGTTAAGATGGAAGAAATATAATGTGGATCAGGTTTACCCAACATTGTTGAGCTTAGTTTGCTTTGCTTCTGTTTAGGAGATAATACGTTTAGGAGATAATTAGGAGTTGTATTGTTGTTTTGTCCTCACAAGTCTTCACTGTTGTACATACAAATTAATTGGCACATTTATGGCTTTTTCACATCCATCTTAATAAAAAAGATGGATAAAAAGATACTTTGCCCAGTGAGGCTCTAAAATATCAATAAGTCCTTTACAACAGGCTTATTTCTTGTCTTTTGATGTTAATTCCATGTTGTGTTAACACTCACAGGTCGGGTTTACCTCTCCCAAATCCCCATTCTTCTGAAACTTCTGACAGAGACACTTAGGACGGAGGAAAAAGACACCCTGACTAGAGAGAATGTGCTAGTTGCCCTGCAGAAACTCAGCCTCAGGTACATTTCGAAATGACCACTGTTCTTATAACCCTTTATTTTTCCAGTTTCCTCCATGGATATCACCCAGAATTCCTGTCCTGTTATTGCCTGGCACTGCCAGTCTTCAGAGCAACTGAAAACATGAGTCTGGCAGACTCATCTGCACAGATATTTAAGATGAGTTTATTTTAATCTGTCACTATGTCTTGGTAGGAGGAGCCAGCAGACCGCCATGATAGCAGATGATCTGATTGGCTGGCTGGTGGATGAGCTTCAGGACTCAGACTGCCTGAGTGACTACATTCTGGAGTACTCTGCCGCTCTGCTCATGAACCTGTGTCTGCGAACAAAAGGTAAAGACAAGGCACGGGAAGATACAGAGCAGAAACACAGTTTGTAGAATTAACCCAACCCTTTTGTGATTTGACTGGACATTTTCCTTGAAAGACGCTTTGCTTATTCATTTCAGTTGATAATGTCCAAAATAGTATACAGTGTTAGGGTAAGGTTTATCATTTGTTCAACATATTTCAAATTTAGACAACACAGACTTACAGCAATGATTCCAAAGAGCTGAGTGAAGTAATGTGCTTTAAAAATTACCCATAAACCATGATTTGTTTTAAGCTAAAATTTACAGTATGAAAGCATTCATGTACAACAGTATTGCAGAGACAGACATGCTTCTACCTTTGTGACATGAATAGGCTTCTGGAGACATTTAGCTGCAATTAAGGAGGTGGATAACAGTGAGATACGCTGCTGCCACTGCCACTGCCACTGCCCTGTGCTCTTGTTTCAATTTAATTGAACGTGCTTGTTAAAATCACTGCTTATACTGTGAGTTATAAATTGTAACTTCCTGATGGAAGCTGGAATTCTGAAAAAAAAAATCTTGGTTTACCATTAATCCTCTCACTCATATTTAGCAATTTGTAATTTTGGACTATTTATTTTATTTTTACTGCAGTTTCACATAAGAGACATTTCCATAGGTTACCAAATGCACAGTACATAAAAACAACACAAGGGGAATTGTTAAGCCCATGCTGGCGATAACTATATGACATCTCACCACAGTTCTAGGACTGTGTAAAGCAGCAGCATGTCTCCTTCAGAGCAGTTTGTAAAAGACCTTTAAAGTTATTCAAAGATTGGAGTGTTTCTAAAGAAGCTTTAGTAAGCTCTGAGTGCACCCTGGGGACATTCAAAAGAATCCATCTTGTAAATCCGGTGCTATAGTTGCTGGAATGATCGGATAAAAGGTTGCATATGAAGCCTAACCCTGTCTTGACACTAAACAGTGACATGTGTGCTTTTCTCCTCGGATATAAGTGATACACTTACTACCATACACTTATTTCCTTTTATATCATCTTTGTTGATGTCACTTGTCACACACCATGAAAAGAGATACTCTCCCTTTTATTCAGTTCTTCCTTCAGTTTTATCTCAGTTAGAGTCGGAGTAAAATACTGTTCTGCATTTGATTTATTAGTGGGTTTATTATCTTAAATGTGGAGAAAAATAAATCCTAGACTAGAGGGAATCATTAATTATTAATCTGAGTGAGAGGTCATTCTATCTTAAAATGGATAAAAAGTCACTTTGTAGGTTTTGAACTCAAGCATGTGCGTATGTTTGTGTCTGTGTGTGTGTGTGTGCGCGCGTTGGATTGTTGTCTTTGTACAGGAAAAAGGAAGTGTGCAGAGAACGCTAAGCATGTCCTGAAGGTTCTAACTGACCTCCTTGGACATGAGAACCATGAGGTGATATACACACATCCATCAACACTTGCACACAGATGTTATGTGCACAATGTGTATAATGTCCACCCAGAACACATTCATAGAGGCTGAAAAACATGGATGCAGCATAACTTTCTCACACATGCAGTATAGGGACATACTGACACAGTCAGGAAACAACAAGTGCAAACTTTGCACTGTAAACGAGAGTTGGCAACATTTGGCAGACCTAGAGTAAAACTGTAATCCAAACGCCATAGTGGACACCACCTCATTTGATAACAGCATTCACATTAGGGCTCCACGATATAGTAAAAAAAAATGGTGTTATGATTCATGATTTATGTGAATTATCATTTTTACATCACAATTTTTGTTCTCAAAATTAAAATCAAGATAAAGTGGCATTTGTTGGAGTCTATACCAAACAAACATGTTTTCTTACGTCTGAAGCGCAAGATTTATTGGCCAAGGCATCTTCAGCACTACTTCATTTAGAGATGAAACAGTATGAAAATTTCTATGAGTCTATTTACTATTATGGTGACCAAAATGATCATAGTTATTATCGCTATATTGTTTAAATGTGCTGAAAATATTCTAAAAGCACCGATACACAAGCTGAAATCATTTCACCAAGCTTTATATTGAAAATCTAAAAAATTTGGAATGACATCACTGACACTAAAGAAACCCTCATTGCTGTCTGGGAGACTGTTGGTAACATTGATTGATCCTGCACAGTTTTTACTGACTGTTTTTCAGAGCACGGTGATTAAACATGGTTATCATGATAATTTAAATTTTAAATGTTAATACTAATCGTCTGGATTTTTATCACAGTTTATCATGAAACCAATTAGCGTTTCATCCCTAATTGAATTCTAATGCTGTTTTGTCACACATTTTTCCTTTATCACAAAATTGCAGCTTCAGTGATTTTGGATATTGCACCATACTGCGATTTTCATATTACAGTATTTCGATTAATTCTGCAGCTCTGTTGATGTCAATACCACTGTAACTCAAGTGGACATATACAGGCTTGCCATAGTGTTTATGATTCTTTCCAGAATGTTTGGACGTCTTGATAGAAATGAGTTATGCCTTTCAGAACAACTGTAAAGCATAAATACAGTAGCCTCATTCAAATTTAGAAAGGTTGTCAGTTTGAAGGGCCAATAACTCAGGCTGTTGTAAGCTCACAACTGCTAAGATTTTTTGGTTTATTACCTACTCTGATAACCTGTACGTCTATGAAAAAATATACTGTATTTGGATCCATGGATCCAAGAATTCTTTCTTTCTTGTATCCATATTTCCTTACTGTTGCATTTCCATATGTTCTATTTCCGTTTGCTCTGAGATCATGAAGATAGAGGCTGTGTGTGTTTGTGTGTGTGTCACTTTGCTTTCCTCAGATTCGGCCATATGTGAATGGAGCCCTGTACAGTATCCTGTGTATTCCCTCTGTGAGACAGGAAGCCAAAGAGATGGTGAGATAGTGGAAATGGCTTCACCTGCTTGGAGGAAACGGACACAGTTTGTGTTTTTGCTCTGCATTTGTCTCTTTATGTCACCACACAGACAGTGTTTGGAAGGAAAACAACAGGTGTTCACTGTCATATGACACACTAATCATTGAACCCAGAGCTGGTGGGCTGTGATGGAAATGTAATCGTTCTTCTTATATTGAAATTTGAAGTATGGATGAGACTGGTTTGATCCTGTCTGACAAATATCATATTGAAGCAGGTACCTTAGGCATCAGTGATCATTATAAACACAATTACAATAGTCATGTCAAACCTTTGAATGTTGAGTCACTGGTTTTGATTCTGAAGCTAAATTTCTGCTGTAAAATTAAGTGCACATTGTAGTGTTACATGCTTTTCCCTTCACGTGTGTAGAGTGTGGAGGAGATTCTGCGCTGCTACAGCAAGGAGGAGAATCCAGACCTCAACAGACAGTTTGAGTTCATCATTAAACAGCTGAATTCAGGTGAGTGAGTTCAAATTTAATTTTACTATTCATGTTTTGTACTTTGTAATTGTGTATTCATTCAGGATGTGCTGTCAGTTTATATATTTATAAGAATAAAATACTGTTTAACAATTTGAAGTGAAATCATGCTAAGCTTTATGGCTTTTGGAAATGTTTTCTCAAGTATTAAATAATAACAATTATCTGTTTTTAGGTATTTGAAGAGTTTTTTTAAGTCAAAGTCCTGCATTTTTATATTCTAGAATTTAAACCAAATGTGGCTTCATAATTAAGCGTGAGTGATGCATGTATTTTGGAAAATGTACTGACTTGTTTAATTCTTGTATTGTGCTCCCTGCAGCTGAAGAAGAGGCGCCAGAGTCAGATGATGAAGAGGAAGAGGATGACAATGATGTAAGTCTTCCCCTTAAACTGTGCTCATTAAGTCAACACAGTTATATAAGTTCAGTCACCTGCCAAATGTTGGTAAAATATGCAAGTGGCTCTTAGATTTGCTTCCCTCATGAGCCAAAAAAAACAATGATATGTATTGAGTGGCTGGTAAAATGTAAAGATTTACTAGCCATTTGGCTCATGGATAAAAAAGTTAATTTTGTGCCCTATCTATAGGAATATATGAACGAAAACAGATCAAATCAACAAACCTGAGAAATGAAAAATGAGGGTGAGAGGAAGCACGACTAGAAAAGAATACCTCATATTTGACACCTTTCCCAAACCTGTAGATGGCAATCTCAGCATGACACAGATATTGGGTGTCTCCCACCTGTGTGTTTGTGCATGTGCATATGTGTATAGGTGGGTTGATGGGCCTGGCAGATTGAATTCTGTTGGAAAGTGGGTTATCAAGATAACGTATATGGTGGTATTTAAAGTGGCTCAAGTCTCCAAGATGTGCGTGTGTGTTTATATGTATGTGTACGGTATATGTGTCCCCCTGTTCCCCTTGTGGTTGTGTAAAAAATTCTTGAGAGTGAGTGCCCTTATTCTATTGCCTCTGATCTCAGATGTGGTGTCTTTTTATAGCTGCTATCCATTTACCATGGCTATAAGGGTGAACTGATACACAATATGTAGACCAGTGTCGACTACACTGGTCTCTTGTTGTACCACGTGATGTGGTGCCTGTATTACTGTTTAACTTAGTTCATAGACTCACATCAATGTTATTACGAAGAAGTTCATTAGGCACCAGCAAAAAATCCAACACACCATCACTCTCTGTCACGTGCTTAACCACACTGCACCACGCAGTGGAAATGTAGCTCATATAGTCTCAGTAATCAACACACCTCACAGGCTCTTATATAACGCTGTTGTGCATTGTGTGAGATCTCATTGTCAGATGAGTTTAACACTGCTATGCTCACTTTGATCTCCTCAACAAAGAGACAGCTGTAAAGTCTACTCTGCCTCCAGAGGACCAATTACTTTCAGTATACAAGGTTAGAGGGTTCATTTACTTATCATTTTACAATGAAATGCAAGTCATAGTCTCCTTTATTATGGTACTCACAGGAACAAAATTTATGTATTAAAAATATTCAGTAAATGGGTGATTAAGTACTAAGTTTTAAAAATAAAACTATTTTTCATGGTGCAGTGCTGAAGATGAATTTAGGAGTCTCACAGTCTGAGGGAATATGCTGTGCTGGGGGCTAGTGGTACAGCTGATGTGAGAAAAATCCTGCTGAGAGTGAATATGAGTAAAGCTGCTGGTCCTGATAACATCCCTGGCCGTGTACTCTGAACATGTGCCAACCAACAAGTTGATGTCACTGCTGACATCGTTTAAAATGTCACTGTCACAGGTGAGTGTGTGGCTTCAAGACAGCCACCTATCATCTAAATAACTACCACCCTGTGGCACTCAATCCCGCTCTGATCAAGTGCTTTGAGACAGTGGTTCTCCAGCACATAAACAATCACATCCCAGTCACCTTGGACCATCACCACAGTGGATGCCATCTCCACTGTCCTCTTCGCTCACCTACATCAGAGTGCTTTTTGTTGATTTCCGCTCAGCATTCAACACACATATCCCCTAAGAAGCTGATTGGCAAACTAAACACTCTGGGCGAGAGTATCACACTCTGCAACTGGATATTGGACTTCTTCACAAACAGACGACAGACAGTTCAGATTGGTGGTCTTAAAATTTCCTTGCAAAGGTCTTTGTAAGTTCTCGAACAATAGAAAGAATCCTGACTGGAAATTTTACAAACTGGCATGGGATATGTACAGCTCAGGACAGGAGGGGTCTGCAGTGAGTGATTAAAACCATCCAGAACATCACCGGTATCATCTACTGAGCATCAGTGATGTAGAGTGCTTGTGCAGAGCCCAAAGGATCCTAAAATACCCAACAAACCCACAACCTGATCACTCTGCTGCCATCTGGAAAGAGATACAGAAGTATCTGCAACTCATCTACCGCCATAAATAAATTAGCCTCACACTGTCATTGCACCTACTGTACATGGTCTACATAGTCATGTATCGGTGTTTAGGTGTCTATGTGGTGTTTGTTTTTTTATTTTTTATTTGAACACCTGTATGCTCTATGTGTGTGTAGCATGAAGAGGCTACATTTTATGTTTCAGTGCATAACTTTGTGTTTTAAAATGACAATGAATGAACCTTGATACCTAGATTAATGGTGGGTGACATCTTGTAAAAGTTGCAGAAACAAGGCAGAGGCCTCATGACAAGTTACTGACACTGTATACTCAGGCACTTTTTTGTAACCATTAGATGTTTCTGAAATATCCTATATGTCCAACACAAATGATGGAATTATAATTGGATGTAACTGATTTACTGTCATTGTCTTGTAACAGGAGGATTTAATGGAGGCAGACCTTGATACAGAGGAAGTACTCCAACCACAGCCCAGGGAACTGTCCGGGGAGAGTCTGCTCACCACTGAGTACCTGGGAGTAAGTGCATAATACACTCACTACATTTCTCATTGCACTAGTTAAATAAACATGTTGTTGTTCCTTAGCAGGCATAAACTGCTCACAAAAATGATTCCACTTTCTTAATAAGTAATGTCAGTCTCTGGCTGAGCCAGCTGCACATCCGGAATAGCTGAGGTTTGGTGGTTGTGTGTTCTTCTCGGAGCCAACTAGTTCAAGCTGTGGCAGCTAAAGGAAATGATACCCACAACAAGAGGAACTGATAATGCTTGTACTACCACATGAACACGCGAAGGAGGCATTAGACACGGAACCCTTATGAATTTTAAGATTTTATGTCATTGTGCTACTAAAGGCTAGATTGCTACAGAGACTACAGAAGACAGAGCATGTATCTGTGACATGCAAAAGTATCCATATTAAAGAGGCACGTAAGCAGGGACTCACATTAAAGCTGCAGTAGGTAGAAAGCCTAAAAACAGTTGATTGTTGAGTCTCATCTGAGTTGGGTTTCGTTTTCTCAGTCCTGAGCCCCTCTTACCAGACAAGCAGCATGCCCTTTATGCATGCATGCAACAGTTTACTGAGGCAGTCATCAGCAAGCTCAGGCCAACAGACATCAACTGTGTATAGTCGATCAGACACCTGACAGTAAAACACAGACAGAGAAGAGAAACTACATTTATGAACATAAAGATGCAATGTGGAGCTACAGAAGTACTGAGAGCTGAATATAAAGAGACTTTTAAAAATGTCTTTCTCTCTGCTGTCCTGCACACACACAAGCTCAGTATCACTACACTTGCTTGTGTGAGAAGGGAGAAAGGAGGCTCATCACAGTTTGGCCGTGGTTGGTGAGACTTTGCCCCAGCCCGCTTGGAGGTGAGACGGGCAGGCTTTGTTCCCGTTCCAGAGTGGGTCTATCTCAGGCATGGCTCAACACGGTAAAAGCAGTTATGGAAATGCAAATCACCACAACACGGTTTGACTCGGCGGGGCCAAAAATGTCAGTCCAGAAGCACCATGTGTGTATTTGTGTGTCAGGACAGACTACTCACCAGTCAAAGAAGTTGATTCTTTCCTTTACATCCCTCCTTTCTTTACTCTCACTCTGTGGCTTTCAAATACATTTCTCCCCCTGTCAGCAGTCAACATGGACAGAGAGACTAATTATCTTACTGTGAACAGCGCGGTCGGCTCCTCCGTGGTCCCTGCTGTACACAGGTTTACAAGCAAATGTGAAGATAAAGCCACTTTTTAATCCCAAAAGTTTAAAAAACAAAAGCTGAGCTCTCGTCTGGCTGGTCAGCAGCCTGGCGATTTCTTCATTGCTGCTGCAGAGGTCTGAGAAGCACGAGTGAAAATAAATCCACGTTTTCATCCCAAAAGTTTGAAACATACATTCTGAGCTCCCATCCTGCTACTTTGGCATCAGAGCAACTCCAGTGTTTCTTCCTCCAGTCTGCCACCGGCCGTCTCATCCAGAGCTCCCCAGCTCTAAGCAGCTGTCTGTCGGCTCTGTGCCTCAGTTCGACCCAGTCCTCCCGACCCTCAGCAAAGCTCTGCAGTACACAGAGCTTTGCTCCACTGCTTCGAATTATTTGTTTCGTGCGTGTGTTATGGTCTAACTTTGGTGAATCTGAACTAACCTTTTAAAAAACTAAAGTCATGCAGTAACAGAAAGAAACTAATTGATCAAGGCAGTAAACCAGCAATTCTGCAAAGTAAAATTACTGATTTCACCAAAGGAGTTTGGTTGGTTTGGAGGAACTGATGAAAATATTTTCTAATATAGTGTGGACTTCATCTGATATGGATATTTTATTTATTTTGTTGCTGACTCTGTTCAGTCCAGTGCATTGCTTAGCTTCCATGCTGATGCCTCTCTGTCACTCTTCTAACTGTGCCATGCCAGCCAGCATCTACTGAAGGTAATACACTGACTGTGGATAAGTGCTTCATACGACTCAACATCAAATAATCTGAACTATCCTTTTAAGATAGATGCGCTCTTAGTACTTCTGTTTGAATGAATTTAAGATCTCCAACTGTGAATCAGAAAAGGTGAAAACAGGACATGTTATACACCTCATTATGCCTCTTTGGATAATTACTGTAATTATCTTATCAGGTGCCAACCACATTTCACAAGTTTGTGAATGATCTCAAGTTTGGTTGTGTACATGGGGCCCTGAACAAGCTGCTACCTGACAGCAGACAACATGGCTACATGTAGAAAGCTTGGAGTGAAAATGGGTACTAGTGTCCCAGAGATTCACTGTATATGGACACACTTCTCACTTTGTTTTGACATTTTTGAAGATGGCAATGAATTTAAAAATGAACACAGATATGTAAATTGAATATAAATTCTTTCAATTCTCTAGATTATGACCAACATGGCAAAGCTGAAGAGGAAGTCAACCCCTCTGCAACAAAGTGTCGATGAGCCCCTACAAAGGCCAGTCACACCAAGTTCTCATCGTAATGTCAACGCAGTGTAAGTTAAATACACACAGACAATGTCAGACAGTCCTCACTGGAGTTCACTTTTAAGATGACACACTCATTCATGGTCTGTTGCTGTTTGAGTGGCAGGACATGTGCAGAATAAGATTTAGTTTCTTGCTCAATGCTACTTTAGTTTTACATTGTACAGGTGCAGTGGACAGTTAATGGAGTGAAGTACAAGGGAATTATACTTTAAAATCCAGACATCTGATGTCTGGTCTCTTTTACCTTAAGGCGGAACAGTTTACAATAGCACAGATAACTTGTAGTCTGACCTACAGGTCATTTTGACAATGATAGCGCCCCCTTTGTTCAACCACAAGTTTCCACAGACATTCAAACTAGTGTAGTAGGTCAAAGAAAGAATGGGCTCAGATACACTTTGCCATTAATCATGGCAAAGCCTGACTGAATGAGTCAGCAGGAGGAGACTGGAACTGGAACCGCTTAGTACTGAAAGGCAGATCATTGTCAATACAGACTGTAAGTTAGACCGCAGGGATACAAGAAAGAGTATTATTTTAGAGTAATGGATATGACAGCTATGAGGGGCTGGTGTCCGACACATGACCTGGCCCCAAAGATAACTCACAGCAAGCAACTGATACACCGGTTTTTATAACTTACTAATTATAGCCTATACTAACGATCATCTTCATTTAAGTATCACATTTAGATTTTCTGTTTGAGTGTTGCACTGATGGAAATCATTAAACCATTAACATAAAGATTTTGTTATGCACTATACAAAAATGACACTGTCTACCAAAATGAGCATCCTGATGTAAGTTCTTACAAAACCTGAGCTGTATTGTTTGTGTTTATGTCATGTGTAGGGAGTATCGGTCTGGCAGTCAGGGGGGTGATGGTAACAGGGACAGGGAATATCCCACGAGCAGGCCAAAGAGCGAGCAAGGAAGCCTGCCTCCTTCCCGACACAACTCCCGACCTCCCACACGCTCTGGCAGTCGCCCCAGCACTGCTGACTCCCTGTGTCACAGCATCGGTGGGTGGATATTATCTTCAAAACGTAATTTACCAGAACATAAATACATTTGATAGCAGTTATATTTCATAAAAGGAAAATAATACATCTTTGATCATGTCAGAATACTGTGGTTGTGGCAGATGTTTGCAGTCAGATTACTCATACTTAATACACTTTGTGGGCACTGAAGATCAGCTGCATACTTGTGGGACAATTTAATTTCCCTTCCACCTGCTACTCTTTATTTGGTTTACATTAGATTCATTTGATGTGCTGCCAAGTGTCCACTAGGCAAGAAAGCTCCTGCCACTTCCTCAGAAAGCATAAGGGATAATGACTTAGCCAAGTGGGAACCAAATGACTATTGACCTATTTTGGCTGTCAGTGCGGCATCAGGTTAGCCAGATAGCTTGATATAATTCCAAAAGTGGTGTGATGAAGCTCCAACTCAAGGGCTGAAAATATCCTTGAGAAACTCAGTTAACTCTGTTTTTTATTCTATGTGGATTATACACCCTAAAATGACTCACTGAAATCAGTCAACATTACATTATAGTACTTTTAATTAGAGCCACAAAGATTAATCGATTCAAGTCGATTATTAAATTAATCATCAGTTATTTTGATAATGGAGTAATTTTTTAAGAAAAAAAGTCATCAGCGAGCACAGGCACAGTTTTTTGTTTCTTTACTCCTTTATGACAGTAAACTGAATATCTTTGAGCTGTGAGTAAAACACAACATTTGAGGACATCATCTTAGGCTTTGGGATTTCTATTTTTCACAATTTTCTGACATTTTATAGACCAAACAACTGTTAATCAAGAACATAATCGGCCAGTTAATCAACTATAAAAGTAATCGTTCGTTGCAGCCCTAATTCTTATCCCGAAAAAAGGTTTTCTCATATTTATTTACAGGACAGTCTTGCCTGGTACAATATGTTGTTGACGTTGACATGCTATCTATAGGCCAATGCAGCTTTTACATATATATGCCTGCGTCTCTTTGTCTGTAACACAGCATTTACTTTCAATTATTTATTACTCATGAAGTGCAACCAATCAGATAGTGATGTAGACAGGACACTGAGTGAGACAGACAGAGTGTAGTATTATTAAAGTGTACAGTGTATAATTATCTATTACAGTACACTATAATACAGAGTATTAGTAGTATAGTATAGTATTATAAAAATGTTGATTTTTGTAAAAAGCCAATCACTAATTTTTTAAGAGACTTGTCTTATTTTCTCTTTTGTATATTTAGTATTGCTCTTTAATAAAGCAAAAATATTTTTATCTGATTATGTAATTAATTGATGGAATAATCTGTAAAATACTCAATAACTAAAATAATCAATAGCTGCAGCCCTATCTAATACTTCCTTCATCTCTATCACCTATAAACACACACACTCAGACTCAGAGTGTGGACGGTTGTCTCAGGAGTCAGAGTTGGATGGGACATATGAAGGGCAAGCCAGAAAAGGACGTTCCCAGGAGGAACACAATGGACACTCTGCCAGGTACCTGACACACAGATGTTAACTGCACACACACACACATAAAACAAGGTGGGTTTTAATGAATCTTGCTTCAATTTAAGGGCTGAAACATCGAGTTTCTTGATGAACTCAGCAAGTTGCTACATTTGATTCTGTTGATTTTAGATTGGTTTGAGACCCTACACACAAAAACAGGGCGGTATCACTGAAACTAATGAGACAGTTGAAATGTGCCTGAATACAGAAAAATATATATATGTATGCATGATCTTAGTCCTAAATGCATGTTGTACAATAGCCCTTATTATACACAGAATGACTACATGCCAGATGACTACATCATCTTTGATTGTCTTCCAGAGCAACTAGACTGTTCTTCCAACAGTCAGCAATGGGCAGACAGCTGGAGAAATCCATCACCCAATGGTTACCTAGCACTCTGGTGAAAACACAGTGGTTAGAAACTGTAAAACTCTGATGGCTCCTGGTGCGCTTTTTAGTCAACATTCAAAACTTGAACAAGAACTGAGTGCTCAAGCTCCCATAAAGATGCCTTGAAGTTCAGGTGAAGGGCCAGGCAGGGGTACGGGAAGATTTCTGCCTATTTGGAATTTTTTTCTGCAGAAATACTGGCACATGAATTATGAAAGAGCCACATCCTGGCGATCCTTGTCAGTTGGTGAGAGCAGACTGTGTGACTGCTGTGTGGTCTGCTTTTGCCACAGTCTTTCACCGTCATCGCCAACAGCAATGAGATCATAAAATCGTGCATAACATGAAATATAAAATACGTTTATGGACAGGCGTTGCAAATCATCATCACCCTGAGGACCTGTCTTGACCATAGGCGGGTTCAGTTGCTGAAAGAAGGTGGCTGAAGAGTTACGGTACAGTGGTCATATATACAGCTCCTCCTGAAAGGGGCCTGTTGTAATTGCAAATTCTCAGTTCACTGCTCAACAGAAGCGAGTGGACATGCCTGTAAATGGTTAGACGATGAGGCCGGTGTGAAATCAGTCTGAGCCATTCCAGTGCAGTGCCATATTTTTCTTCTCTGTCTGCTACAGACTGGCTGTCATTCTCGCCAAACCACTGAATTAAGTCAGGGTGAGCAGTGGGTCCTGAAAATAAGAGATTAAAAATGAAGAATACAACATAACAAACTTCTATAGGTTTCAAGGTTTTGAATGCAACAATAACAAAATAAATCTTCAGCATTTAAATAATGAGTTTTTAGCTTGTAGGTGTTTTTAGTCAGCTGTTTGGTAACTGTCTCATAAAATGGGTCAAACCAGGGTAAGGCAGTTAGGAAATGATGCAAATAAAAATAAACGGTGTAAGTCAGCTGAGGTGAAACCCTGAGATGTGTGTCAGTGTATTTGTGTGCCCGTGTGGAGAGATTTGGCAAGAGTGCTGATCTACACCGATCGGTGACTCAGCACTGCCAAGCTGGTCTGTGAGACTGTGACATGCGTTTAAACGAGCAGCGCCCACAAAGAGACCCATTCAATCAAAGCTCCCCTGCTTCTTCTCTCCTTTAAATCCCAGAGGAACTTGACTCCTGAATCCGGCCAAGAGTAATGAGTCCCAGGAAACCGCCTCAGTTATCCGTGCTCCCTTCTCCTTAGGACGTAAAACACCTCTCCAAAACTGACTTCAGTGGCCTCATTTTGCACCAGTTTGGAGACGAGACTTTTATCGTGAGAGGAGGTGAATAGAAGCTTAGCAACCCTGCAATTTGGCAAATATCAAATGAGAAGATAAATATTTTGCCTTTGTTTTTAGGTTAATGAACGCACTTTGTCTTTTTTAAAGCAAAGATCTGTTTTAAACTTTTCCATTCAGACATCAAAGTTAAAGGGTAACTGTGGTATTTTTCAACCTGGACTCCTTTTTTCCCATGTTTTTGTGGCTAAGTGACTAATGGGGACAACAGTTTTTGAAATTGTCTCTGTATTGATGGAGAGCTCTGTCAGGAGCAGAAACTAAGCTGCAAAACATAATCCTCATTGGCATCTGCGCACCGTCATTAAAAGTGCTTGTTTATGCCACTGAAAGGCTCAGATAGTTAATATAAGTGTCTGACAACATTACAGAAAGGATTGCAACACAGATGGACCTTGTTTAAAGAGTAAGGTTTTGTTTAACCAGCAATCATTGTCATTATCATTGTGATCTTCATCCAGACTCAACAGAAACAAAATAAAACTCATCAAAAATGAAGCCTTTTACCCACAGCATCAGGTGTGAAATTATCAAGAGAAGAGCAAGAGGGACGTGGTACATCAGAGAAGCAGCAGCCAGAATATTATCACATCTATCTCAGTGAATTAAGGGTTTATTTCCAAACAACCAGAGATAGTGTTTATTGGAACAGTGGAAAGATGACCCAAGATGGTTTTGGTGAGTTTTAGTGAAGCTGAAAAGTGTTTTATGATGATAAAATTATTGTTTCTGTAAAGGAAGTTTGGATGAGTTCGGCAAGAGCAATAAAACAGCTGTTTCTGGTTAAACAAATTGTATCTTACTTTTTAAAAAGGTGTATCTCCTGAAAGAAATCTTTCCATAATGTTGTCAGACACTTAGAATAACAATATGAGCCAACAGTGGCAAAAACAAGCGCTTTTAATGGACGTCCACAGTATGTAGTTGCCCAAAAGGATCACGTTGTGAATTACACAAGAAAAGAGAAAATTGGGTCCAGGTTGAAACTCAGACATTGTCTTTAAAGACTGAGGTCTTGCCATCGTGGTCCTGCTTGAGTTGCTGCTGTCTTTGTGGGAAGGATTTCGGTAGCTGACGGCCACGACACTGACAACACTTTTCTGCAAGTTTATAGAACCTGTCATCTTTTTGTGTTCATAGATTGACAAACGGTTTGTTAGCACTCACTTATACCAGATGATATCAGGGATGTTGGAGCCAATGTGACTGCTGTAAGTAGAAACAAGACTGAGTCGACTGAAATCCATCCATCTATTATGGTATAGGATTGCTCCGCAGGATGTAGGTCATTTGGCTCCTGTCCTGCATGTTGGCAGAGTTTCTGTGTGTCTGGAGGCAGAGGAGCCATGTGATCTCAGTGTGATCTCAGACACACAGAGACATGATTACAAATTACTATCATTGTTTTCCGCAACACAATGAGACCTTTTTCCAGTGCTTTCTATTAATAAGACAAAGTAAATTAGTTGCAAAATATAGCGCAGTACTCAATGAAGGCGAGGAAGAAACACACATGGAAACATCCCTGTATGATGTTTTTGATTATTCATTAGTATGTACCTTGCCCCTTAAAACTAAGGACAGGCTGCTTCTCATTTTAAACATCTTACAATAGTAATTGTGTTTTATAGTTTCAAAAACTGCAGATTTTTGGTCAACAGTGACTTGAAATCACAAAAGCATAATATGCATATGTAGTCAGCACCCTAAGAGTCTGGATGCTATTGATAGCTGTCCCTACCCTGTACCCTGGAAGTATTGATAAAATAGTCTGGCACACTGTCAGACATGGAGACTATCGATTGAATCAAGTGAAATAGATCCTACCAAGTGTCAAGGGCAAGAGACCTGTGCAAGGTTAGTGTTGTACTCAAGACAGCCGAGATTTCTGTGAAACCTTCTATGAAATGAGATCTGTTCATAGCTGTAGTGTCTCACAGCTACTGAGCAGCTCATCAGATAAAAAGGACGACTTCTCTGAATGGTCCTTCTGACCTTCTAACCGTAAGCGAGTCAGAGTAGCTGTGAGAAAAAGAAAATACAAAATAATTAATAAAGGAGACTTTTCATCTTGTCTCAAAGGCTGCCTTGGTCATTGTAGTCTTAATATATATTCTGTAGATGTTCTATGCTCAGTTTTGACTTGCATGTGTTATTTTTTATAAGCCAATGTTTGTTTGTCTGTTTCAGCAGCACCTTTCCTTTGTATCACGGTGTTTCCTAGGATTAGTGATGTAATGTTGGTGGTTTTTGTTCATTATAATTTTTAACTCCTACAAACCAAAACTCAGAATTTATTCATTCTTCCTCTTCTTCTCCCTGTCATCAGTGGTGACTACATCCCTGCCTTTGCAAGCCAGCCCAAGATTCCCCGGACACCTGACACGGCAGTCAGCCAGAACAGCGCTCAACGGGGTCAAGGCCTCACTCTGGCACCCCAGTTTTCCCAGTCAGAGCCACAGCAGAGCAGCCGGCCGGGTTCAGCCAGCTCCACAGCAGGAGGGGGACGACAAAGTGGAAGTAAGCATCTGACCTACCAGCCAGTGTTGGCAAATTCTTGACTCTGGCTGGTTACCTTGTCAATGATACCATACAATTTTAAAGGTCTGATGCTTTTCAGAAAATCAAGTTGACTTAGAAACACGTCATATTCTACAGACTACGTCTTTGTTTGGTACAGATCCCTGCAAAACTCACACCATAATCATTTTAATGTATTTTCCAGTGAAAGTAAAAATAATGATGTGAAAATTACCATTTTGATATCGCAAATTATATCACAATTGCAATATTGGTCAAAATAATTGCAATTGAATAATTTTTCAAAATCGTGATGCCCTGCTCTTAATTGCAATTCAAGTTTACCTGAGCAGTAGGCATTAGTAACTTTTCTGGCACTGTTTATGTCAGTCTTTGTCTCATTTTCCAGCGCATATTTTGACCTTGTCAAGCATCAGCAGATGTGGGTAAGATGGATAAAATCTTAGTTAGAAGTTATGCATTCGCATGAGGCTTCATGACATTATTCTGTTTTTCTCCCTCTCTCTGTCACTCACCTGTTTTATATCCAACAAATATCGTCATTGTCATTCTCCTTACAAACTGGTTTTACCAGAACTGTCCACTCTAGTTGTCCTGGAACAACAGCAGACTTATAATAACTTGGGCAAAAAAACAAAAGTGGAGTTTTCGGTAAGATGACTAATCATGCTCCAGTTTCTCTTGAGCTCACATCTTGAGTTACACAAACTGTAATTCTGTCACGAAATCTGCCAATAGTTACTATAGTAACTGTCCATGCAGTTGCCAGTGTTTTGCCAGTAATGACAAAAAGTAGTTTAGGCACGTCAGACTCACATATTCATTCATTCATTTAGAGTTTTCATAGGTTTGACACTGAAGGCTCTGAATTGTTTTAAAGCATTGAAAGCTGAGATTTTCAGATTCAGACAACTTTGTTCATCCCAAGAAGGGCAAATCATTTTCAGCTTACCCAGTCCATACAAACAACTCCACAACTCACAGGCAAACGCAAAATAGCTGTTGTCAGATGCAACAGATCAACGTACATGGGGGCAATACATGGAAACAGCAAGCAGCACTATGTATAGAAAACAGAATTGATAGAAAAAAGGTATTTTGTTATAGTGTAAAAGAATGTAACAGTCATGTAAAATGACTAAATGTGTTTAGTAGCCTGATAGCAGAGGGAATGAAGGATGTAAACCAATGACTTGTTCATCTAAGAGCCATATTGTAACACTGGCCTGAGGGCATTACAGTGAATTCACTCAATAGATCATGGTCAGACTGGCTGATAATTCCTTTTTGCTTTCTGGGAACTCTTTGCTGGACCCCAATTATCTTGGAGATTTTTGACGTCTGCCATATTTCAACATTCAACGTTGCATTTTAAACCTTGACTTTCTGATTTGCTTCTTAACAATTCTACAAAAATACAAGATGTACCATGAGTCATGAGAGCATGACTATATTGCTTCTTCCTTTTTTTCCCTTGTAGCAAAAAATGGGTCACAAAAACAGACCAGGGCCACATGTTAGCTCTCACAAACACAAGACTGGTTGAGTTCCCTTCAGATGGATGAGTAGACAGTTTTGTGTCTGGCAAGCAGGTGTCTGATATGAGTGTTTAGGACACTGGACTGTCAGACATATTTAAACCTTGTTTAATCTAAGGAAACCAAAGGATGAAGTTATATAGCAAACATGCCAAGTTACAGTGTGGATTTTTTTTTTTTTTTGGCAGAATGCACAGTGTATGGCTTTTAGAACAAATAAAAGTATGACACGTTTTTTTATGGCAGGTTCACACCAGCCTTGTCTAGTTCAGTTGAACCAAACACTGGGGTGTTTACCTCCTTGGTCTAGTTAATTTTAGTTGACGTGAACACCAGACGTAAAATGTACCAGAAAGGACTCACAAGACATTCAGTGTTTCCCCCACCATACCATCACTCTTCACTGTAACACAAATTTATCAAAAATTACCTTTCACAATGAATTTCAAAAACTACTTATTTATTTTTGACCAGCAGTGACATAGTCCCTCACCCACTGCCTCCCAAAGCTAAATATTTATTTATCTGTCAACTTCACATCTTACAGATAGAACTTGAGTCACTCCAGGGAAGATGGCCTGATCAGCTGCTCTGCTGCTCTTAGTTTGGTGATAATATCTGTCCATGCTTTCATGCATCTTAATTGCATTTGAAAAGAGATTACCTCCGGCTCTTACACCCAGTGCCCTTACCATAAAGTCTGTAAAAGGGCCTAATGGTTAGTCTGAGCCACCACATCCGCCTGTGTGTGTATGTGTGTGTGTGTGTGTGTGTGTGTGTGTTATACTGTTTGGGGTCTGGCAAGTGTCAGACATCTATCAACTCAAAAGGAAGTCAGTTAAACGCAGTTCCGCTTAAAAGGCGATAAGCCGGCGCACATGGCAAATAAAATAAGTACACTTTTACTGTGATCACTGTGGTCATCATTTAGCTATTTTTTTTGTTTTTTGGTTTTTTGTTTTCTTAAGTTATTATCTTTTGAATTTATTTTCCCAGGAATGCAGCTTTTGCTGACTGACAAGCGTTATTATGCCTAATATTTGCTGATCAGTTGAGTCTGGCTGTGAGGAAGGAACACCAACCTTACACACCGAGACAGGATCGCCTTTAGGCCCACTTTTGGTAAACACATCGGTTGTGACTGACAGAGACACTGCTGTGGCTGAGGAAAGACAGAGGAGCTGTTTTTGTAGCTGACCACCCACTCAGCCAAACAAGAAGGGAATCGCCGCTGCCGCGCCATGTTGAGAAGATGGAAAAAACTGCATTATCCTAGTGGAATCTATGTCGACAAGACTGACTTCACATGATGAAAGATCCCTGTTATGTTGCCATGCAGCATGAGAAAGTGAAAAAGGTGCAGGAGAAGCTCTTAGGATTGTCACTGTGGGCCTGAAAGAAAATAGATGGATGAGGAAATTAGATGTTTTTTTTTTTCTCACAAAGAGGAAGGAAAGAATACGACAGAATCAAAATCCTTTTCAGAAGTACATACTTGAAAGTTCTAAAAAGATTATCACGAACTTTATATTTTTCTCGCGTAAAGTTAAATGCACATATGTTAACATGTCTCACCTAAAGTTAAGACATGTTCAAATGTCTTGACATCTAAAATGTGAGGAACATATGGTAGTTTTGGGGGTAAACCTTCCTGCCACAATATTAAAAAAGCGTGTTTTTACAGTCTGTTTATGCCACTTGTAATGATAGCCACTATATCTTTAAATTCCACTGCATTTTACTTATTGTAACTTCACTTAAGTGTTTCAGGGGCCTGTTAAGACAATCTCTAGCACATGTCTAAAGTGCATAGTACAAGTGCATTATGGACGTGTCCAACTCCAATTTTGTCTGAATGGTGGATAATCTCGGTAAAGAGTAAAGTGCAAGAAGCAAAGGGGTTATATCTAGTCTCTTAATTAATCATATATGTGTTTTGGGTGTAACATGAATTAAACCATTCAGAGTGTCATCTCTTATTCCCGTTAAAAGGCAAGTGTGCTTGCATTGCTATTTGAATAGCGAATTCTGTAAGTTGGAGCCTGAAATGAACCTCTTTCTAGCGATGCAGGCACTTCAGTTAATCCGCAGGTCAGACCAGCTTAGTCATAAATTAATATTCTGATTTGTAACGGATGGAATGAAGGTAAGTGAAATAAAAATATAACAGTAATGTCACTGCAGCAAATTTTGTTAATATTTAAGCAGCAAAACTAAAAACTTTACTCCAAGCAATGTGACTCTGTGAACTTTATATATGAGACCTTTTAGATGTGCAAAAGAATGCAGAATGTTAATATTGGATCTGACCGAAGGTATCAGCTGTCAGGAGGTTTTAAACAGTTGATGAAGTTAGGTTGCTGTGCCTTGTGTGTAAATGTGCACTAATGGGGAGAAAATTCCTCCTTTTTTACTCACCTGCACCCCATCTGATCAATCAAAATATTAATTATTATCATTTTGGTGACCTGCTGATTAACTGGAGTTCTTGCGTTTTTCACTGTGGACTGTGGACTTTCTCTGTGCATCTCTGTTTTTGTATGTAGGCACATTTTACTGTCTGAATAATACCCTTTTTAAATAGCAGGAAAATATTGTGCCATTGACTTTAGATCAGGTTTTTGTTGGTCAATGGCACCGTTGTTTTCCACTGCCTCAAACTGCATCAGTCAGAAACTAGCAATGACAGTTGCACTGTGCTGTGCGTTGCTCTGTGCCGGGCGTAAGATAGGGCCCTAACCGTCACTACGCAGAATGATGTATGTGCAAAGTTTGACACTAGAAGGCAGATTTAACATTCGTTTGCTGAAGGGGGTAAAGTTTCTGTGTGCTCACCTTGAATCTCAGTTTAACGTGTGCATGTTCGACCTTAATTTTGTGGCATAACAACTGCTGGAGTCTGGAGGCCTGTCCAGGTCTAATATGTAACTTCTGTAAGTGTGATGTGGAATTTTGAAGCCTCAACAACACATATTCACTGAAAATGGTAGTTTTGGTGAAGCAGTAGACTTTTGAAGTTAGTTAGCAATTTTTGCATATTCATAGATTCAGAAGAGGAATAGAAGTATTTAAAAACATGTCAGGAAGACATCTTTATTTTTTCTTATTATTAATAAATTAAACCCTGATTGTTCTCTTACTCTCCCCTTTATTTCCTCACCTACCCCACATCCCTCCCTTCCTCTTCTCTCTCTCTCTCTCTCTCCTCCTTCAGGCAGCCAGTCAAAGAGGAGGTGAGGAGGGGGCTGTCACCATGGAGTAGCTCTATCTCCCCGGGAGCATCAGGCTTCCTGTAACATCATCCTCGCAGGTTGTGATCAGGGTCAGGGCAACAGAGATGGTCGAGGATCGGCAGCAGGAGGAGGAGGAGGAGGGGCCTGAACAATGTGAAGGATTGTGGCTCTGCATTTTTCACCCCTCTTCTGCTTGAGCACAAACTATTTCTGTAACGTGATACGAGGGCAGACAATAATCACAACCCCCGGGTGATAGTTTCAGGCACACCTACATATATGCAACATCCTCCGGTCCTGTCCCATGACAAAATTCATGTGTAACAAGATAGGGGTATGCTAATTAAGAAACATAGCTTTGACACAACAGAAAACATTTGATCACTTTCTGTTTACTGTTTTTCTGACATAACCACATTCCTTTCCATTTTCTTCACATCAACAGGGATAAACAGAGTCAAAGAGCTGCCTGTTTTTATTGATAAATCGTCAATATCTACACTTAAAGTCTGAGTATGAGCTGAAGTGTTTAGACTTGAGCACAGTATGATTTTATGTGGTTTTTAACTACATGTAAATGGATAAATGGGTTAGGAAAACTGGCATGACGAGGTACAGAGATAAAATGTTTAATAATCTTTTTGTGATGATCAGAAAGTTTTATTTATTGAATATGAGGGATGGCAAAGACTTTTTTCTTTGAATTGATTGTACAGGCTTTTAAAAAGTAGTGCTACACAAGCTCATTTGCAGAGTTGTCATCCTCATTCTACAAATCTGTAATCTTATGAATTTCATTATGTCCTGTATATATTGATTTCTGACCTGGGTGGAAAATATCCGTCCTCATAAATAAATAATTATTCCAGCTTAACTTCAGATACAAAACATTATCTCATATCTGAGTAGCTGCTCTTGTTTAATTTATGTTCCAGGAAATGTTTACAAGCAAGACACAGGTCTTGACGTAAGTTATCAGCCTATAGTGCATGTTTTAAAAAACATATTAAGAACTGCTTTTGGACGTTAACATACACTACCATCCATACAACTTGAATTTGTGTGAATGTCTTAAAACCAGCATTGGTTGCATTGTACATTTGTTTTCCATGTGTTGTAATGTACAATATATTTATGTGAACTGCTACATTTTTGTTGTAATGCAATTTGATAGTAAGTGATTTTGATACTTTTTAAGTGATTTTAAATAAATGTATGATGTCACCTGTTTTCTGGTCTTTGAAATGTATATTCCTTGCCACATTAACTTGTATACAGTTACTTAATTTCTCACTTTGAAGGATTTTTAGCTCTATGCTACATCCCAGTTGGCTCCGTCTCGATTCATAAATCACCTCCCCTTACATAATTACTGGTAGCAAGTAGTTGGGATATTGTGCCCACACAGTGTTGTGTGCTCGCCTCTGTGCAAAGAAAACACTCTTTGTGTTCAACTCATCAAGATGTCACACAGCAGGAGGATTTCTGCTCCCTTATCGTGTTCTAAACTGAAAGCTATGACACACTCGCCAACTCGTCTAACAATACATCCTTACTAAAGTTCTGGGGACATTAAGTCCTCATTAAAATCCCCACAAATAATAATCATTCGCATTCGAGACAAATTTTAAGACCTGTTTTCACTCATTACTACTGGATAATTAGTCCAGTACAACATTGTGTTAATTCTGTTGGCTGCTTTGACAGAAACTTGGCACTGGTTTTGTCATCATTCATCATGGATGGATAGACTGGGTGGATGGATGGAGTTTTATACAGAGCTTCCTCAGACTGGTATCTTTTACTAATCTACATTAAATACATAGCTAATCCAACTCATCTGTTACCAGTTTCCATCCTGACAATTTTACCTTTTTTTTAATTTTTGTTTTAACATCTTTTAAGTTGATATAGCAAACTTGTTACCAAAGAGTTGCTTCTTCATATATCCAGCAGTTATGGAGAAACTTATTCATTTTAGGTCCTGTTTGGGACACCTGGCAAAAATAAGAGCGATAGTCACTCTCTTTTAGCTCTTTAGCTGCCAAAATGCTCCACTTTATTCAGTCACTAACTGTATCCATCTGCTGTTCGGTGTTGAGCAGGCAGTGTACACTTGGTGTTTAGTGCTTTGGTTTTTTTTCTGAAAATAGCCACATGCTGCAACCAAAAATGATGAGGAGATTAGGAGTGGTAAGTGTGAACCAAAACTGTCAAGTTACTGCTGTTGCATAAACAAACTACAACAGTAAAACTGAGGGAAGCAAAAGATTCACATGATATTTCTCTGAAGGTTCATCACTTCAAGCACCCTTTTCAAATTGTCATATTGTCTTTTGTTACATTAACTGCCGACATATAGATCTAATCACTTAAACATTTATGTGCATTAACAGACTCCTGCAGACTTGCAGCAGCATCAGTTGAAGCTAACATGGATCCTTTTAACAACAAAGAGTTACACTCCTTAAAATTATTACCAAATGCTCAATCTTGCATGTAAATTTCTCAAGTCAGCTTTTTTTTATGTAGCTGGGAAGCAGATTTCTTGCTGAGCTCCAGGTTAATGAAGCATTACCTGAACTCAGAGAAGTGGCCGTTGAAGCTATTTGGAAAACGTTAAATGGAAATGAAGTCTTGCCTGTGCCTGTCGTGCGTGCTAAAAGTTTGACATTGGGATTGGGCAGGGTTGGGGGAGGGTAGGTTTGAGATATCCTCATATGAGGCTGCTACCCCTCTTCCCTCAAAGTAGGCAGTTCAGGTTTTACTGGTAGAAGGGAGGGTGTTTGGCAAAGTTCCAAACCTTTTACACTGTCTAAATCAATAAATCTCACAACCTTGGCGGGTACAGCTCAACATCTTGACTGTTGCTCTCCTGGGGGTGTCCCCCAAGTGTGTTGCATCAGACCCGACCCTGTGGGTGACATCAGTGCTGACCCTCCAGTAAGCCTCTTTCATGGCTGACATTTTAACAGGTCACACAGCACAGGTGTAAATAATGCAATTAATAATGACAGCTAAACTTAGGTGCTTCAGTTTCGGGTCATATTCTCCTGGTAATGTGCATGTTGGTGTTAGTAATACCTTTACTTTTCCAACTATGACAAGTCAACATCTGCTGTAAAACAAAAAAAAGGAGAGGGGGGGGGGCTTATTTCTCCCTATATATACCCCAATTTACCACACTGAACAACTTATACTGCATAACACAAGTTAAGTGCCTGTAATTACCATGTGAGCATCCAAAAATACTCTTCAGGACATGACTTCATAATACACAGATGGTCAGTTAACTTCCCTCTGATATACGAAGGCTACAGTCTGATACAGCTAGTTTTTAGTTTTCAGGCAAGTCTTACTAACTCACATGTGGTCCTCCAGGGGATGACATATTCAGCCATTAATATTGTGAACGCTGCCAGTGAGCGAGCAGCACAATGCGAGGAAACAGGCCGCACATGACAGACTGACGCACTTTCAGCCAGGTGGCCGTATAACCCTGAGCTCCAGCCACGCTGGTAAGATCCAGCTGTGTCGGCGACAGAGAGGAAGCTGCTGCTTTCTATCAAAACAAAAGTGTGGATAAAGACTGGAGAATGGGCTTCACAGATATGGAAAAATATCAAACGGCCATGTATGACTTTTTATCACACTGAAGGGCTTCAGACTTGTTTCGTGACTCTCTGGGCCTTTACAACACCGTTTCACACACGAACAAACAAAGTGGAATTATCAATCAGACAATGTGGGTCAACAAAAGCTCTGAAAGCTCCCAGGGCTGATTTAATTAAATGTTAGCATGATACCAGCCTTTAGGTGGGTCCTCACTCATTACATCATTTTGAAGCCCTGTTTGAAGAGGATCCCGTCAAAATCTTTTTTCAAGACCTACACTGGTCCACTTTTGTGCTCATATGTTGCATATTCCCATATTAATATCTTGAATTCAATTAATGGTGCAGTAAGCAATTCTGGAGAAAGATAGTTGATCTCATTCCCAGGTCATCAAATTGCAGACGCTTTGGATTGGTGGCTCAAAGATGGTTGAGTTTTTAGTTTTATTCCAAGGTTGTCAAATACTGCTGTTTAAACAAACTGCCCCAGCTTTAATCTGCAACAAATGTATTCTAGTCTGGAAAAACTACAGAAATTGTAAAAAGAGTGGGAGGAACAGTGGTTTAACAGCTGTGATTAGCATCTTCCAGGTTAATCCAGCCATGGTTATCCAGGAACTCAGTGAAGTCGTTTGATTCCTTAAAAATAATTCTGCTTTTTAAAATCTGGTTCTTTGTAGATTTCGGCCATCAGCCCCATTAATCATCATACCAATTTACTAACTTATTTCACTGTTTAAATCTGAGCAATCAAATCTCTGCAACACAACTTGACATTAGAGTTCATAAGAATGACCATCATGCACAATCAGACTGGACTGAAACAAATCGCAGTTTTACCCATGTTACATTTGGAACCATAAACATGCATTTGCAGCAAAGTTGGGTGGTAGCCCGTGTTTGCATCAGTTTTCTCCAGGTGCTCCAGCTCCCCCCACCCTACAATCCAAAACCATGCAGGTTAGGTTAATTGTTGACTCTAAATTGCCCATAGGTGTGACTGGGCACGTTGTTTGTCTCTTGTCTGTCCTTTGTTGAAATGGCGACCTGCCCAGGGTGTACCATGGTCTCACCCAGTGTCAGCTGGGATAGGCTCCAGCCCCCGCGACCCCTCAAGGACAAGCATTTATAGATAATGATTCAAAGGCAAAGTTGAACTAGGAAACAACTTTTAACATTTTCAACAACAACTTTATATTATAAGTGAACATTCGCCTTTCATTTTACTTGTGAAAAGTGGTTTAGTTAATATAGTTAAACAGGAGAGTAATTTATGACTGTCATATCCACATCCTTGTATCTCTACATTGTATAATCTGGTGAGAAAATGTCACCATAACAGTGGTTATAATGTCCAGAATTACAAAAGTAAGACCTAGTTTTTCTTTTGTTTTTTTCCCCTGAAGACACTCAAATTTCCAACAACAGGAGCATCCTCTACTGGAGACTGTCATCAGGATCACTGGCACGCCTTTCACATGTGTTTATCAGTAGACAGCCATGTGCTCGACTGATAAAAGGTGACGCCAACCAAGAAGACACAGCATTTCAGTGTCTCCTGAACCTCCTGTTTCCTCCTGGCTGGTCCTTTTGAACAGACAGATAGAAGTGACCCACACAACTGGCCTTTTGTTGCAAACACTTGAAGCTGTGTGCCTTTCCTTTAAGGCCATGTTTGGTAATTTGGTAGGTGCACCAAACTAAGGAAAACACTCATTAAAAAACATCTTTACATATTGACTGAGGCATTCCTGTCAGAGCTTTGGACATGTTCATAAACATGGCATTGTTGAAGGTTTAAGAGGCCACTCATCAAACAGACCAAAGACTAAAAGCTCATTTGGAATTCACTTTTTACATTTCTGACCTTCTCAGGAATGTCCTCACAAACTATCCATTAACCTTTAGCGTGAATGCACCTTCACTTTTTCTGTGTGCACATGAGAGCAAATCCAAACTGTGGTTAAGCATGTGGTGTGACTTGGTAAATGCCAGTCTGTTGATGCAAGGCTGTTGATTTCTGAGCAGGAAGGGGATAAAAGATTAATCACCGCCACAGATGACAGCTGCATCAGTTTAACAGCACCGCGCTTTCCTCTGGGCTTTTCTGCACGCATCAAAGGTGATCCATCTGTGGACGACAATCAGGGTTCCTGGAACTGGCGGTTAATTATTAAAATTGACAGCAGTTAATAATCTCAACTCAAGGGCCACTTATTTGCTTGTTCTGGAGCTTTTGACCATAAAACATGATCTTCACCAGCAGACAGAGTGTGAGCAGTTGTCAGAATGGATGAGGTGGTTAAACTCTTTATTATTCTGAGCACTTGTAGGACTTCTATGTTGGCCCGGAACTCAGTTAGTCTCGCTCCTTGAAGTCTTTTCACTTGTAAAACTGAAAAATATCTTTTAAAAACACTTCCACATAGAAGGGCATTCGCAGAGCGCCGCCAAGGCCAAATACCCTATCTGGCAATGTTAACAATAGTGACAAGTAATTCCTGTATATGCCTGTGATTCAGATCTGCTCCAAAATTTTATGGGTTCTTCCTTGGCCTGTGCATGAGTTAAATTGTTTTATTCCCATTCAAGTTTGCAGAGGGCTAAACCAGAAGTTGGTCGCTTGGCCGGTGGAAGTCTCTTGTGCATGTTTTCTATGGACCACACAGTGCAGAAGCACATATGGAAGATCCAGCATGGAAGTTGGTTTCATATACCACTAAGCAGAAAAATAACATCCATACTTTATACTTGACTTTGTAAACAGGAAAAACTTTTGCCAAAGTTAAGAATACAGTATCATGTCAATCATTAATGTCATTCTTGTGACTTTGTCTATGGGTCACTTCTGACGGCTGAAATCAGTGATGTATTTGAAACTTAACAGGAAGGTGTGTCAGCACTACCAAAGCCGTATCGGAAACTTTAGTCTGCAAAATCACCAAAGCATGAAGCAATAAGATTTTTGAGTGCTAAAGGGCATTTCAGATTGTCCTTTGTAGCTGGGTGCTGGTGACCTAAAGGTGTGTTTACTAAACCCTCAGGGGCCTCTGCGTGGTTACCTATAGCCACAGCTGACAGGGGCATTCATAACATAACACAGCTTGATCACATCGCCTTTGTTCTAGCAGCGTTGTCAGAGAGAAACATCCTCAGTTGACGTCTGAGTGGAAAAGAAAGAGGAGGAAGAAAAAGATCCCCTCAAGCCACCTTCTTCTTCTTCAGTAAATTCCTTCATGGTGACTGAGGAGTTAGCAGCCAGGGCCCCTCACTTATCCAGACGAGGAGGGACGTATGAATTTTTTTGAGGGTGGTTCATTCCAGTCAGACAGTTGACAGGAGTCGAGACAGACTAAAGGTAATCCTCACCCAAGTCCCTCAGGTGTGTTTAAAACCCAACAAGGGATTAGCAGACTTCCCAGGAGCCAAAGGTAACAGGAAAGCTATTCATTTCTTATTTTTCTTACTACACCAACCCAGCACACTTTGACTTCCTCATTCTCACATAAACTGGAACAAAAGCTGAAAACGAGCTGCTGAATAAAAAATGATGACAACTAGAGTGACAGCGGGGAGGACAGGTGTGTCCAGGGTGCATCCAATTGTTTCATTTCACCTGTTGAGAGTAACAATTGCACAACTCAACTTTCACAACCATTTCCCAGCATGCAGGAGCTCAGTTATCATCCCGTAAGACTGAATGTTTTCTCAGAAAGGAAACAGTGTTGTAGACTTATGTAATTATTAACCTTTAAATATCTTGGTTTAGATCTTCAGACTTTTGTTATTCTAGAATAATATTTTTTTTCCTATGATGAAAATCAGTACATTTCAGCATGACTGGCTGTTTTAGGTAGTTAAGTGGTCTCTATTGTAATCTTTAGTTCACATCAAATATGTGGATACTACTCACAGAATGTCAAATATGCCTACAGTACTTGTGTATGTGGGTATAAGGACTTTCATTATTTTGAAAAGCTTATAGGTGAGCAGAAGTCATCTAATTCAGAGGTTTTCAGAGTGGGAAGGACTTACCAATGGAGGCTCCAAAGAGTTTTAGGGAAGGGTCCTTGAATGGATGTGAAAAAACACAACATTAGTTATTACATTAGTTGCAATTGGGGATTTTTTATGTTTTTCCCACTTTCCCAGAGTCAAAAACTAAGAGCCTTTTGACAGAACTTTTTTAATGTATTTGAAGTAGTCTAGTTATGTAAAACAGCAATGATAGACTATATTGGCTCCACTGATGAATAAAGTTGAAGTTGTTAAACAAGCAAACAGGTGCCTATTTTGACATCAAACAGATACAGAGTAACATAAACATTCACACAGAATCACATGTCAGGCCGTCTGATCAGTTTAAATGCAATATTCACTTTTCTTTTAGCTTCACAAACTCTTGCAGGAAATATCTCACAGAGTCCTTTAAGCTCACAAACACCAGCTGATTCCTTCTGCGCGGGGATTCCAGGGAAGTGACTTTAGGCAGTGGCACTTTCTCTCAATTATTTGGAAAAATCCTTCCTGTCTGATTTCTATTATATTTTTTATTGGGTAATTTATCAGGACAAAATCTTCAAGTCTGTGCTGTGACTGCCGAGAGCTTCATCACGTCATCTGGTCACATGTCCTGGATCAGTGCCACATGTCTAATTAATACAAAGGCCACTTATCTTAACCAGCAGATAAGCTGCACACTGACGTTGCACTGCAGCCACCCCAACACCACACTATATACCAGATAATGCCACCGCAGTGGTCAACTGTGTTGACACAACACAGTTGACCAAATGGAGTAAGACGAAGAGGAAAAAATTTATTTAATTGATAATCATGCACTAAACAATTAAACATAAGTATACAAGTGATAAATCTTCCAAAGAACAAAGAAGAAAGTAACTTAATACTTGTGAATAGTCCATATGATACCATACGATTTCTAGAAACTAGAAAGAAAAAAGAAACACTGCTTGTGGTGTCAGGGGAAAACCAGTAGTGCTTCTAATGTCTTAAATGGACACCTTAAGTTCACTCTCAGCTGAGGCAAGCCAAGCCAGTTCCAGGGCAACAACAAGAACAAAACAGTAATGACAGTAGCGTAGAGACGAAGAGATGTAAAAGCAACACATATGGAGACAAAACAATGCCTCATTAACTGCTTTGACACATTGCTGCGATACGTCAATGATGCCACCTCGCTGGTCTGGTCAAGACCGGCCTGTGAACAAACACACACGTAAAAGGGGGAGCTACCATTTTTCTGCATAAAAAGCATCATAACGTTTACATTTATCAACTGAATTTCAATTAGTCATGTTATATTCAAGGGTCTACGATCTGACATATAGATCATGAACCCTTGAATAAAAAAAATGGCTAATTGAAATTGATTGAGAAATGTTAACTTTTTAGTGCTTTTTATCCAGGAATAATGCAGCTCCCCCATTTTCTTGCATTTATTTAGAGGCCAGTCTTGATGGCATCAAAGTTGAGTATAGTTGAGCTAAGTATCTACGTCTGTGCATTCAACTTGCTGCACAATGTGGCCTACAAGGACCTGCAAAGTGCATGAAAACACTAAAATTACCAATTTGGAATTACATTTGAATTCACAGTGATGTAAATCAGATGCAAACAATTTATACAACAGAGAAGAGGCGCAAGATCACAGATAGTGGGAGAGTGAGAGTTTACTTGATAGATAGTATTAATGTTGCTGTTGAGAACAGTAATTTCAAGTGTATTTTTCAGGAAGCTGGTAGGTTAAGCATGAAAATCAACAAAGTTGCAGTTGCATGGTCATATCCTGACACATGAGTCACCGCGCTCACAGGGCTCAGATTTCCGTATTGACTTATTCCTCTGGCCAACATCAGCGACAAACGCTGCCTTTTTTTTCAGCTAGGGGAAAGATGAGGGACTGTGGCGTCCATCACCACCACGCTCCTCTACAGCACTTGCAGAGCCTGAATCCACAAAGAGGAAAAAAAAATCTAAACGGGAAAAAACACGCCAGCAGGCAACAGGATGCACATGGCCCTGATGGCTGGTTGGATCCAGGAAATGGAGAGAGAGAAGGAGAGGAAGTAGAGATTTTGGATCACAGCTGTGTTCGGACTGAAAAAAAAATCCTGTTTTGAGGCACAGGGAACCATTTTGTTGTTCTTTCCCCTGACCATAAAGAGGTGGAAGAGCTGTTTGCTCCAGAAAGGGTTAAGTGCGGTTGTGGTGGTGACAGTTGTACAATCAGCATTGTAGCCAGCACCAGTCCTCTTTTTTTTTTCATGCCTGAAGAGTGAAAATCAACTCACAGTCTTCTTGTCAATACAATGTGTTTTATCCCCATACCTCATCCTTATTTTGTCTGGAATTTTTCTGTATCACTTCAGAGAAAACAAAACTGACTGGCTGTCTTTTGATTTCCACAAAGTGTAGTTAACATTTATGGCCACTGTCTTCACACTCACCATAAAAGTGTCCATAAGTCAATAAAAGTGACACATCAATGCTACTTTTATCGGTCACACAATAGCTGTGAAGGGACAGGGAGATGATAAATAACCTTGTGGTTGCTTTGTGACCACTCATTTAAACCGCGACCTCTTGCTGACGTTAGTAACACGCCAGAAAGTCCACCGTGTGGTCTGATGACTAATGGTTAAACAAATCATTGTTGCTCTGCCAATAATTTGGGGTATTCTGAGATGCATTACAAGCAAAATATGAACTTTCCGTTGTGCAAATATTAACACTTAAAATTTTGACACCACTACTTCACTTCTTCACTAATTCTTTTTTTAATATTTGCTTTAATGTGATGCTCCTGATGTGATGAATTCTGAGGTTTGAGGTGGTTGTGTCACTTACTTACTCATAGAATCTGAATTAATTTACTCAGGTACTGTACTTAAGTTATGCTTTGGTACTTGAATTTTCTCATTTTCTGCCAGTGCACCGAATTTCTGGAAGGAAAAATTTACTTTTTACTCCACATCATTTTTCAGTTACTTTTACATGCAAAACACATAATGACAAAAATCACATTAATGTCACCAATCCAATAATAAAGTGCATATAATATACCAGAAAAGGTCAGTCTTGAATAACAAATTTTTGCTTTGATTCCGTAACTACATTTTCTCCTATAATAATTCTGTACTTGTAATGGAGTATTCACTTTATTTTATTTCACTCAGTTTACACAATAACAGAAAACAGCTAACCCAGGCAGGGAAGAGCAGCATAGCACTAAATGAAACGATGGAGAATCATTTGGATTTGCAAAAGACATTTTCATAGCAGCCATATTGATATGAAATAGTGTAAACACAGGTGTTGCCAGTCAAACTAATCAAGGTCCATTTTACATATTAGAGGTTTTCCAGTGAGCTAATATGCGCAATAGCAACACCCTGACTCTGTCTGACCTGAATGTGAAGAAACTTAATTATTATCTGTGTTTACTCTTTACCTGTGTTTACTCTCCTATTTCATGTCAGACTGGCTGTTTTCAAAAAGGTCTATGCTGAGATGAAAGCACAAATGTTGACAATGGGGTCAGTATTGGTTTGGGAATTTGAAGACTTAATGATCTCAGGAGGAGTTTGCATTCTACAGATAGCCAGCACAAGCAGGACTTTTTAGAGTTAGAATTCTTACATCCATTTTTGTTTCATGTCATTTAGACAACTATGTAGGCAGATTAAACATACAGAATGTGTTGTGTCAGGAAAATTTGATGAAAAGAGCATTTTATTTTATGGTGGGATGAGCGGCCCTATTCAATTAGCAGCTCGTGGGCTGACTCTGTTTTTTTTTTTTTTAACAACCTAAGTCTGGCCCTTTGATCATTTATGAATATGAAAAAAAAAGTATGAATAAATAATTTCTTCAAATAAGAGGTTATGTCTGTTGTTGAGCACAGAGACATGAATTTGGCAATTTTTAACTCAGGCTGTTTAAGCAGAGTCAAACTAAATGAAAAAAAGTGCTGAATGCAACGTTATGTTTATTAAAAGAACAACCTAACTTCAAAATACAAATATTTCCCCTGTATTTTTGTACAAATGTTTATTTTCCCATTGCAAAAGAAATGATGAAGTCGAATACTTTTACACATTTAAATTGTAGATCTGGCCCCTTTAAAAATGAAACAAACAACATGTAATTTCTGAAGTAGCGTAGGAGTTTCATGTGTTATCACAGTATCATCAGTATCAGTATCAAAGTTTTAACAGTTTTATTTAAGTTATTTTTAGTCACGCTCAGCAACTTTTTTTTTCATCACTAGGTATCAAACTTCACGGAAGTTATAGCAAAAAAAAAAAAAACCGCACCGTTACCTTGAATAAATACGGATGTGTCTGCGTTTGAACATTGCTGGAAACATTTGCGATATACGCAACTCAGGAAATAGCCCATTATTATTATTATTATGTATTTATTAATTTTAATAGCTCAGTATAACTTAAACGGTTTAGAGCTTTCGGAAGACGAAAGATTTACGAGTTGAGGTGGAAATGTAAATATGTCAGATGGGATTATTAATGTCAGTCAAACTTCATCCCGCATTGGACGAAACCAATTGAAATCCAATGTTTAGTTTGTCGAAAAGGTCTTATTGTTAACGTGTATGATTATGCATTAGTGTTTGGACACCACGGGCGGACTCTTTTCTCCGTGTTCATTCATCATCTAAGTCCTCTGTGTGTGTGTGTGTGTGTGTGCGTGTGTGCGTGTGTGTGCGGTCTACGTAACTGCAGCCGAGCCTTTAAAAGCGGCTCTCAGTGAGAGACGCAGTTCAGTCCTCAGCAGCCGCAGATCACACAGCGCACATCTGCATGTACAGCAGAAAGAACATCCTCAAACACTGTCTGCCCGTTTCTTACAACATAACTGACATGACTGTGTCAATGGTCAGGATTATTTTATCATTTTTGTCCTAAAGCTGAAGAGACTTCAATTCAAGACAGTCCACTTTTTTTTCGGCTTGATAATCTACATTTTTTTTATTGGTTTATTGTCTCCATAAAACCATCGCAGATCGTCGAGCATGTAAGTGGCATCTTTTTTGTAACATTTTTTAACTGTGGGATAGATTATCAGTATTACACCATACTTTTCTCTCTTGTCCTGTTTTGACTAAACCTTTGCACTTTACAACCCAAGATGTTAAAACTCTTGCAAGTTACTCGTCTCATTATAACTTAAGAAAATACTAAATGCTGAAACCATCATCACAGTTAAGGAGCTCGTTTAGAGAAAAAGTAATAATAAAGATGAGAATAAAGAGCAGTTTAAGCATGTGAGAGATGTCTGATCTTCAACCAAACTTTTCCAGGGGACGCCGTGGATCTTATGATGGTATTTTAACAGTAGGACGCGGTAAAACATGTATAAGTCTTTGTGTTTTTTAAATGTGTCACTCCAGACAACTCGCGTGTGAATTTTCATTATCAAACAAATGCTGAATTAGGGGTGAATTTTAGTCAAGATCACTAAGTTTTTAAACGGTGTCTTGGCTGCATATGGGAGTGTCTCAAGGGTCTTGGATGTAACGAGCCCTGGCATGACGAGTACCAGGGGTCTTACTTCACTTTCCAAGTACATTCCACGTTCCTCCAGAAGTGACACAGCCTAAAACTTAAAGCGTTATTTAGGTCGACCTATTTGTTAAAAACTAAAGCGACAACACTGAAGCAACACAGGAAATAAATCTGTCTTAGATTGCTATCTGTTAAAAAAAAAAAAAAAAAAAAGATTGCTATTTGTGTTGTGTAACACATTGTATGCTGTGTGCGCACAAATTATGTGTACTGAGAAAGCACACAGCGACCATAGTATAATGCCAGCCATCCCTAAGGCTATTCTTTGCCTTGCTGGCTGTACATTTAAGATTAAATATAGCTATGGAGATCATGTTAACATGTGGGAACCTGTTATGGTGACAGTCTGTCGTTCTTTGCTTTATTGGCTGTACATGAAACAGCAAATGTTCTGATTATAATGTGAATATGTGGGTAAACCTCTTAGGGGTATCGTTTATTAAATGTTGTGTGTTTTTGCTCATATTTTTATTGTATATTCCTTTATTTTTATTTGTCTCATTGCAGGCCTGAAATGTTTTATTCCTGGTTCAACCATGTATAGCAGTTTGTAACCACAATATGTTTTTAAAAGTGCTTTATAAATCAAGGTTATTATTACTATTATCGTTACATTTTCATACCAGGTTTTTTTTATATTGTTTTAAACAGATTATATATTTGCAAATCTTAGAAAACTGATTCATTACTATTGACATACTTGAGAAAGTTTTCTGGTGTGTTATTCTTACTCCTTGACCCATCATAGTTAAATTTCAGGTTAAAAACTGAAAAAGGTGTAAAAGAAAAATGTCCAACTTTTTAATGACAAAACAAACACAAAAAGCTATCAGAAAATACTTGAGTTACTGTAGATAACTCTTCACCTGTCTCTAACTGGCATCTCCGATCTTTCTCTTCACCCAGAATGAATAACCGAGATCGCTGGAGGGTGTACAAGAGGGTGAGTGTCATGTTTTTCCTGGCTGCGGTGGCGCTGACTGTCGTCCAGAGAGGAAGCATCAATGTCGGGGCTCCCTTCGAACTTGAGAGGCAGGCTCGCATGGATGGCTCTCAGGACCCTGGAGCTGCTCTGGAAGAGAAGCCTGAGTCATACCTGGGGATAAAAAGCTTCTGGAAAAGCTCTGGCAAACACCGGCTGGTGCCTAAAGTTGTGGCCACGACACAGGAGCCCCGAGTCACTGAGGACAGCAGTCCTAGAATCTGGGATGTAACCAGCTCTAACTGTACCGCCAACCTCAACCTCTCAAGTCAAGACTGGTTCATGAGCCTGGAGCAAAATTTCAAGCAGTTCATGCTTTATCGACACTGCCGTTACTTCCCCATGGTCTTCAATCATCCAGAGAAGTGCACAGGGGACATATATTTGCTCATAGTGATCAAATCTGTGGCCACACAGCATGATCGCAGGGAAGTCATCCGAAAAACCTGGGGCAAAGAGCAGGTGGTTGATGGCAAGAAGGTTAAGACTCTTTTCCTTCTTGGCAAACCCTCCAATGAGGCGGAGAGAGCAAACCATCAGAAGCTGGTGGAGTACGAGGACCGCATCTTCGGGGATATCCTCCAGTGGGACTTCTTGGACAGCTTCTTCAACCTCACGCTTAAAGAGACTCACTTCCTCAAGTGGTTCCACACGTACTGCCCTGGAGTACGCTACATCTTCAAAGGGGATGATGATGTCTTTGTCAGTGTGGAGAACATCTTTGAGTTTCTAGAAAGCAGCAAGCATGCAAAACACCTGATAGTGGGTGATGTGATTTTTAAGGCTAAGCCCATTCGTAAAAAGGACAACAAATACTACGTCCCCCATGCTCTGTATAATAAGACACACTACCCTCCATACGCAGGTGGAGGGGGTTTTCTGATGGATGGGACCCTGGCAAGGAGGCTTCACTGGGTGACTGACAGCGTGGAGCTCTACCCCATTGATGATGTCTTCTTGGGCATGTGTCTGGAGGTGCTTCAGGTCACTCCTATAAAACACAACGCCTTTAAGACGTTTGGCTTGGTGAAAAATAAAAACAGTAAGATGAACAGAGAACCCTGTTTCTTTAGAAGCATGATTGTGGTGCACAAGCTGCTTCCGTTGGACCTCATGCACATGTGGAATCTGGTCAACAGTGACCTGGTCTGCTCGCAGAAAGTGGAGATCCTATAGCTTTGATGGGTAACACCGGGTAAGGACAGCACAAACGAGTTGAGCTGCACCACGGTGGATACTAGTATGAAGCATGAGAGTCGAAGGCAAACTTCCCAGTAAACTCTCCTTTATGTGGAGAGGGACTGACGGAAATATTTGAATTTGCTGCTTCTATGCAGTAATGCTAATTTTGGAGGAGCTTCCTCAAAAGTAAAGTAATTTATATAGAGCTTTTAAAGGTTGCTTTAGAATTTTGTATTTATATTGGCATTGTGAAGGAATCACACTGTCAGCATGCAGATTCAGAGAAAACAACCAAAGTGGAGCTTCATTGATGAAGATCAGTGGACACACTAAGGCCACACTGAGACAGAATCAGGCACTGTGGCAAAAGTCCAAGTCTACTCAATAATTTTGAAAAGGGGTAGTCTGTTTGGGCTGCAGTGATGGGAGCTGAAGGGGATTACCCTGGATAAAAAACAAATCACAGGAAAACTTTTATTGAAAAACAGCCCAGTGTCACTCTGCTGTGGGCAACCATGAGCCAGTGATCAGACTTTCTCTACAGTCAGCTTGAAATATCTCTGAAAACAGGTGCTATCCAGGTGGAGTTACATGTGATTAGACTCAGACAAGTGATACAGTTGCTTGATTCATCTTGTATACCCAGGTACAACGTCTTGGTCTAGCTTGCAGACTGCAAAATAGTGGCTTGGTTTATATCCACGTGTTTGAGAGAGAGTACACAACTGTTACAATCAAGTTACTGACTGAATGGGGAGAGAGAGCAGTGATATCAAGCAAGTGAGTCAGAGAAATTTCTGATTATGTCAAAGCACTTATGTTCACAGCACAAATACCCCACCATACAACCCCGTGGCTAAATGCTGCAACACCTGATTCTGTCTGAATGTGGCATAAGGAGGGCCACTCCCCACCCTCGTTATCTGTTCTTTCTTTCAGTTTGACTGGGCGGTTTTTCACTGGCCAGGATCCAAGGAGCCTTGTGGCAGTGAGCTGGAACCAAACCACCAATGATAGCAAACCCATTAATGTGAATACACTTCAAAAATTTAAGTGATTGTAAGGACAAGTGGTAAACAAATACATGAATATGTTTAATTTGCTGTAACAGATTGCGCTTTCAAATAAGGGAAATAATGTTTGGCTTTATTTGATCTTGAAAATATAAGGGCAGTGAATATCATGTGTGAATAGGGTGTACCCTGGTCACTTGGGTTTCAAAAGCCGTGCATCATGTTCCTCTGACGTCATGCTCTTGGTGGGAAACTCAAATGCTGTTATCTGAAGGACAATGTCAAACTGCCATTTTTCAAATTGCAAGGAAATAGATGTAGGTATTCTGACAAATTGTTACCATTTTACCACTTCCTATTTAATCAGTTACTGAAAAGACATTTGAAGACAGTGAAAATCTGGGGGACAAAATTCAAGGTAAAACAATTTGATAAGCCATTAGCTACTGTATGACAATGCTAATGTTAGCTGGTAGCTAATGGATTATCAAATTGGCCTGTGTTGTTTTGCTTTGAAATATGACCTAATATTGCTCCATATTAGAAATCAACCACTTAGTAGCTAACACTACCATTTGACAGGGTCACACGATAAGAGAGGAAAGGTGTGAACTGTTTAGCTAACAAGTGGATGAATGCTAACGTTAGCTGTTGTTTAACAGTAGCTAATTGTTTATCAATATGTTGTTTTACCTTGAAATATGGCCCAATGTCCCTTCATATTTTTGCTATCTATTGTTTTTTCTGTTGCTGATGTTTCAATAAGGGACGATCACATATTATATGGAATGACAGATGGCAACCGTGAAGTACATTATCCGTTTGATAACAGCATTTGAGCTTCTCACCCTGAGCGTGAGGTTAGAGGAAAATGGCAGCGGTGTGAATATGGTGAATTGCACATGCTTTGCAGCCTGTAGTTATGCTATTTTTTGGGGTTCGTACTGAGTGTTTCACATTGCCTTCACTGGGACCAGTATGGTGTGCTGTAATGGCTTCAAATGTCTTCAAGTAAGAGAAAGAAACAACTCTTTCTACCTCAGTGATTTGGTCCAAAAAACTTAATGTTTTATCATTGGTCACCTTTTCTACTGTAAGTCTAACTATGATACCAATATGTTCATATGCATTACCTGTTCCTAAATAAGATCTGAATCACTTTTTGTATGGTAGAAGTCCTTGCACTCAATTTCTTTTGGAATGTGACTGACTTGATCTGGACGTCTACTACTCCTATACTACTGGAAAAACTTTAAAAGAAAATGTCTAAACTTGTGATGTGTATGCTGTCTGTGAATTTGAATGTGCTGATATACTTGACATGAAATTGGTAGAGGGTTTACAATGACACTGTGAACTAAAAATATTGCTGGTACGAGCACCTGACATGTTAATTTAATCGTCCCCCAATAAAAGGGGACAAATATGGGTTTCTTTTATTTTATTTAAAGCATCAGATGAGGCTATTAATGGAATGTTTAATGATTATAAAGCTGAATGTTGTGGGTGTAGTGGGTGATTATTAATGTCTAGTTGATGTAAATATGTGTAAAAATCAAAATGTACATAGATTGTCATTTGTAAATAAACATCTTGACAATACGGTTGTCTTTGAAAATCTGTCCTAGATTGACTGCTTTTGTGTTTGGTCTTATCAGCATCGAACATCTATGTGAAAATCCATATAAGTCACCCAACAATAGTGTCCGGTGTTGACATGAGGGTATCACTTACACGGCTAAACAGGATAGAAAACATATGTGCTCAAACAGCCATGAAAGTAATGATGGTGAACTCATTTTATCAACGTTGAGCAGCTTAACCAATGAGTGTGTTACTCTGTATAATATTTTCAGTGTCAGCCTGTGAAAACATGTTGAAGAACTTGCATTATTTGTAAAAATATATCTATTTAAAATTAAAATAATAGATATATAGAAAATACAGAGTATCCACGTTGTCATAAGACCTAATGTTAAAAGAAAACTTTCTCTAATAATCTTTTGTTAATTGGTATAGGAAATATATGGTATAGACTATTTTGTATTCGCTTTCAAAATCCTACACTCCTGACTTGGTGTGACATTTCACACTGTTTATGTTAAGTGTCCCTGTCAAATATTGTGTGTCTTTTCACTTGCTGAGACCGATACTGCCAGTGCACAGTGAAGATATTGTGTAGAGCTTTAAGTTGGCCCAAAAAGACAAAGAGGGCATCGCGAAACAAAACAAATACCTTCCTGTTGTTCTTCACAGTCTCTTTCAGGACAAAGACAAAAAAAGCCATACAGAAACTGGATCTTCTCTATATTGTGTTTCACGAGGGGCACACTTGCCAATACAGAAGCATAGCTTAAGAGGATTTATCTCTTTCAACTGCCTTCTTTGTTAAGCACAATGTACTGTGATATGGAATAAAGAAAATGAGATGAATTATCCCTTTACATCCACTGTGACCCAACAATTTATTATCTGTGATAAAGCTTCTATTGAGGTCTAACATTGCAAACAGCAGAGCAAGAGAAAGAAGCAATAAGTAATTTTACTTTATGTATAGATGTTTTATTAGCAGCTGTAAGCCTATTGATCAAATTTCCTCTGTTGTTTGGAGTCCTGGATCCAGATACCAGCAGCATGGGGCTGTGAATGTGGGGTAATCTACGTATTACCCCGGATACTTTAAACCCTGGCTGATTTAATGTAATATATTGGTGACTAATTTTTTAAAGAGTGACAAGTTATTCAAGGTTGCTCCTGAGTGAGAAGAACATAAGTTTTATTTTCATTTTAAAATTTGATTGCACCACGGGGCAACTAGAGAAATGGCAGAGTGAGTGGAAAGGACATCCTCTCCAAGTCATCAGTGAGCACAGCCACACTCATAGTGGTAGAAGCAGCCACTTTTCTTCTTATTTTCTGTGTTCTGATCTTAGTGAGATTCTGTGGTGAAACAAAGATTTTACAGTTTATCCTCTTTTTCATGACATGATTGTGATTTTTGGTTCTGAGTGAAATAGCTGAACAACTATTGGATGGATTTCCATAAATTGAATTTAAACAACTTTGGTTATGATCCCTAGACTTTTCGCCTAGCTCCATAGTCAGGTCAAAATTTGAGTTAGTCCAGTACTTTGATATATACTATACTTAAAAATTAATGACATTCTCATCTTCCTCTGTATCTGCTGTAGTCCATTTTCACAGCAGCCATTTTGACATGAGCTAGTAGACTAAAAACAGTTGTTACCAGTGATACTAACTGACAAAGCCCTGGACTTTTTTTGCTCTGTGCTTCAATAACAGTTGAGTAAACTTGGTGCTGGCAGAACTTTGACCAACGTTTTCCTTTCCTGTTTTCTTTATGCTATATGCTAAGCTTCTATATTGAAAAGGAAACATCCTTAGTGAGCTAATGTTAGCAAAATGCTAGCTAATTAACTAGCTAAAATTTGATGTGGATTCCAGCTAGCCAGCTAATGTTTTGCTAACATCCATCAGATTAATGATTAATTTACATTAGCTAACTATTTAGGTAGCATTTTTCTAACAATAGCAGATGTAATTTGCTAGCTAATGATTGATGTAGATTAGCCAGCTAGTTAGCTAGTGTTTTGCTAATATTAACTCAATTACTTAACTTTAGTTAACTTTATACCCTGTAAAACATAAGCCTGTAAGAACTGTCATTGTGAGCATGTTAGCATGCTAGTGTTAGCATTGAGCTCAAAACACCACTGTGCTGAAGTGCAGCTTCACTCTAAACTCTTTATCTTATTTATCATTAACAAATGACCTAACAGATACAATAAGAATATCCATATAACTGCATCATCAAAAACTTAATATGTGATTCAACAATCTTCTAAACTTTACTTGAATTATTAGCATAAACAAAAACACACAAATAAGTTTACATTTATTTGAACGCAAAAATCTTATCTCACAGATGTGGCTGTGACTTTCATTTTGAAATAACTCACTGTCTATTTAAACTCCCCTTCCTTCTCTGAGCAGCTCTGGTTAAAGTACATTAGGTTTTGTTTTAAGTTTTAGTGGTCAGTCCTCAAGTGTGTACTGAATGTGTGCACATGAAACACCAAAAGAGGTTAACAGCTAAAATATAAGAGGAAGAAGAATCTGTCTGCCACACTTCCTCAAAGCTCTGGCTTAAACACCTGCCAGTAGAGAGGAACCTCAAAACCAAAGACAGCTCAGGAAACCGGCACTTAACTGACATTAAAGGTCAGGTGATGCATTGTTGTTTGACTGACAAGTAACAGGTGAATTCTGAACTTTCAAACAAAAGTGACTGAAAAAAAAACAGGTTTTATGGCAGGAAGAATTGACTTATCAACCACCAGACAAAATTTACTATCATCTAGTGTAAATGTCCCACTCCAGTGATGATATTTGACTGTATGCGAGCACACCCAGCTCTCCGACCTGCCTGCAGACCAGGAGCCGCATATTTGTTGACACTAATTGGAGGAAGCTTTTGATGTCAGCATGGTCAATGGGTCAGCTGGAAGGGGCTGCAAGCTTTCACACTAGCCCTCTATTTTCTTCAAAGGCCTCCGGAGCACCATCATTGGCACGGCTAAAGACGGGAATGTTGTTGCTCGGGCTAAAATTAAAAAGAACATTCCTCAAGCTAGAGACAGCCTCTCAGGCATCACAGAACATCTCATACAGCATGCTTTGCCAGTTATTACAAATCACGTATACTGTAGATTACTTTACTGCTGATCTACGAAGTGTTCCAGATCATTAAATGTGGTCTTAGATCCAATAATTGCCCTGTAATATAATATAGTTTAGTGGATGGATTACAAAATTGTTCTGACAAGTTGACTTTTGTCCTGTACAGAAACAAATGATAACAAATGGCTCCCTGGAAGATAGGACGTAGCATAAACATTAATAGAAAAATGTATATGAGAAATGGGGGAACAAGAGCTGAATCAATCATTACAAGTTAAAGGAATAGTTTGACAAGGTTCCTACACCTTTTCCATTTTAAAATTTCATACTTTTCCAGACTCAAATTTCAAGACCTAACATTACATTTTTCAGATCATATTTGAAACAAGTGGAAATTCACAACACGTGCAACCAGCTATTATGATGAATGTGTGGATGCATTTACACAAGCACACACAACCTCCTTGGCCAAAATGTAAGCTGGGGGACGAAGTCACATTAAAGGTAAAGCAAACTTTCTATTAAGTCCAATGACGCCTGCTGCAGGGCTGTATGACAAATGGTTCATGATTTATAAAAGAGGGGTTGGCTGAAGCGTAGCAGCAAACCATCACTAATGAAGTGAACTCTGCTTAGTCCTATGATGAGTCCAACAAGTGCATAAAACATGCAGGTATTGAGTTATGACAGGAGCTGTGGCTAAAGAATAGTGGGTGGGGCTAAGTTGCAACTTTGAAACAGGAACTCCCTGCTCAGACTTGTGTCTCCCAAAAGAGCCTACAACAAAAATGTCACGATTTCACAAAATGAGCGTGAATAAAGTGTGAAGGAGGGTCACAGATAAAAAGGAAGTGAGTGCAGTAATGGCTTTGTTTAGAGTCTGTGACAAATGTTTCTTAAGTTTGGTCATGTGAAGTGAATGCAGTTGGAAGTTATGCGCCTTTTTGCGATAGGCCACTCACATTGCCACTCAGCCTTGCCACTCAGGACCACAATGTGTCACAATTCTAATTAGAGGTGTAATGATTCACTCATGCATCTGATGAGTTAGACTTCAATGTGTAAGATACGAGTGCATCGGTTCAGACGGCCTGTATCGGTAAAAAGCTGAACGTGAATCAGAAACAAATCGATGCAACATTAGCATTTAGCTACATCTTATTAGGACACGCATATGTCTCAATTTTGCCATCAACGAACTGCCACTGTAAGTTTCCTCTGTTTTCTCTCTCCTCCTGTCTCTGCCTGCACCACTCTCACTGGACGCCTGCTGCTGTGCTCACACAAAACAAGCGCTCCCCTCTCCCTCTCCTGTGTCTCCTCTTCATTTCATCAGAACAGACAGTGTTGAAAACAGCGACAGAGGTGACATTGTACTGCGTCGCACCACCAAACTTTCATAACGCGCAAGTATAGAATAAGTTTGGGTTTTATAAGAAAGAGGAGAATCACTGCTGCAAATCATTTATGCAAAACATGTCTGACAGCAGAGAACAAAGCCACGAGTTTAACCCACACTGTAAAAAAAGTTTGGTGGACTCAAAAAACTTATGCAAAATCATTGCCTCAAAAAACTAACAAACAACACAGAGTACATAAATCCAACCCAATAGTACAGCACAGACTGAAAGTTAAATGATAGTGAGTAAAGCTGCAGCAAATATATGTATGTTCTTGTTTTTTTAATTAATACAGTTTTAATTATTCCTGCCTTCCACAACATTATTTCATCTTTGTCTTCTATAATGACATGAAATATATCAGCTGCTATTTTTTTGAGCAGCATGTATACATTAACACATTTTTGATCCCTCAAAAGTGGTTATGACAAGTAATGGAGGCATTGTATTTTACTTTGTCCCAGATGATATCAGGGCAATAAAACCATAAACCTTAACTAGTATTTTTACTAATTACAAATAACTATGATTTGAAAATGTAAATAGAACAAAACACATGCATATAATAAACCTGAATTAAGGAATAAGGATTGACTGTACACAGAATGCATTTGAAGGTTTGAAAATAATGCCAACCACAGTAATAGTAATTATTTTCAGAATTGTTTAATAACCCTGTGTTTCATAGTATTAAAAATAGCCTACCTATGACAGCTGCTGACAAAGAGAAGAGGCCAGAGTAACTACATTTCTAATTGTAGGAAAAACTCTGTTGAATGAGGCTCTGGTCTGGGGTTACAAAATCCACCTACCGTCACATCAAAAGCTCACTAATTAACTTGATATATCGCATTTGTTTAATCCATACAAAGATGAAGAAGAAAGAAGGCTTAGTTTAACAGAGTTGCTATGTAACTGTAACTTGATATGATTCAAAATATGACCTGTTAACTTAGCCATGTAAATTTATGTTTACATATGACTTCCTCAAATTCTGTCTGTTCAGCACATGAAGTAAATACATCAGCCACAGATGAAAACTGAGCTCTTATTACTGGAGGCAACATTATGCAAATATATAGTAGAAAAATGACAGTATTAGAAGGCGATATAAAGCTCTCAAAGATCTCTTTTTCAGTTTATTTCAATTCAAATATGAGTATTTGGTCCCCGTTAGATTTCTGACACTGAAAATGATCAAAGTGTTTGTTTATGGTTGTGCCAGAGTTAAGATTTACACTGATAGATTTACATGCACTGCACTGAAGAAACCAAGCACGGTATGTTCTTCTCTATTATAGACATCCAGGAAATGTAAAGAGGAGAAATTCTTATTTGTATGCCCGCTCGAGGACAGTGTGGTCCCTGACTCTCCATGTCACGCTGGAAAAGAGGCCAAGGCAACGCGACTTCATAGTACATCTGTGCTATAGGACACCATGTACTTGACAAAGATTCATTGTGAAGAGGACTCTGAGCAGTATACTCCCCCGTTTAAAGAGGGCCCTGTTTAGACCAGCCACTAAACAAATGAGCTAAAGTATCAGCTTCTCTTCTCTGTCTTTTTCAAAATACCGTATATCTACATTAAATTGTCAGAAATGCAAAACTGGATGATAAAATCTCACCACTCCGCGTTCCACAGTTTCCTCTGTTATGGCGATAAAATCATCACATCATTGTGAAACACAGAAGCATGACAAACTGTTTTACTGCAACTTTCAATTCACTGCTATATTTCTTATTTGATCACTTAGATCCTGAAGTTCATATTAAGTCTGTATTTTATCCATGTGGATGAATGTTGATGAAGAAAATACAAAACAAACAGCAGGAAAACACTGAAAGGCGAACTCAGAGATGGGAAAAGAAAGCACACAGGTCATTCTAGATGGCTGACATAACGCCACAGAGAAAAGCTAGCATGACCTCTGTCGCCGTTCAAGGCAGGGGGCAACAAATCCCTAAATGGAGGTATTCAGTGGTGCCATCATCAGCGCCTCCCGCCCAGGCACCTTCAGGAACAAAGATCCCTGTTCAGCTACCAGTGACCAGGACCTCGGGATGACAGCATACTGCTGTCCCCTGTCTGGTGGTGTCACTGAGAGAGAGAGACCTGCCCTGCAGCTCAGGCTCGCTGTCAAGTCCTGTTTCCAGTGTACATGTGTGTATATAAATCTTTTTCACCAAGCAACCTTTGCAGAATTGCTGTTCGTTTAGCTTTGTTGTTGTAGTAGTTAGTCTATGTTTATGATATTTCTGCTCATTTGTTTGTAGCGCTTTGTACTGCAGCGGTTCCCAAATGTTGTGCCATGAAGCAAGTCCAGGTCTGATTTGCTTTTTGACTTAATGTTCAAACTGATAAACTTTGTTTTTTGTAAATATACACTCATTCTGAATTTGTTGCCTGGAATACGTTCCCAAAAAGTTTGGACAGGGGCAACAAAAGACTGGGAAAATTGTGGAATGCTCAGAAAACACCTGTTCAATTAATTGATAACATGACTGGATGTAAAAGGGGCATTCTGGACATGTTCAGTCGTTCACAAGCAAGGATGGGGCGTTCAACAGCTTATGAACAAGATTTTTCAATGCACAATTCCAAGGAATTTAAGGATCACATCTACAATCCATAATATCAGGGAATCTGGAGAAATCTCTGCTTGTAAAAGGCAAGGCTAAAAGCCGACATTGAATGCCCTTGACCTTTTATTTCTAAGGGTTAGGGTTAGGGTTAGGTGCGTTAAATACCCATGTACAGGATCCCTTTGGAGAACTGTTGTCAGTAAACACAGTTATATCTGCAGGCTGTACTTACAAATGCAAAGTAAGACTCTGGCATGCAAAGCAAAATCCTTATATCATCAACATCCAGAAACGCTGACGACTTCTCTGGGCCTGAGCTCCTCCCAGACGGACTGACAGAAGGTGTGAAAGTGTGCTGTGGTCTGATGAGTCCACATTGGTAAATTACAGTATTCTGAGGTCTGTTATTTCTGTATAGCAGGCCGTTGCTATGGACACAGTCCTGATCATAGACTGGAGAAACTGTAAAATCATTGTTAAATCACTAAAAATCAATTTAAAATGAATATTTTGTGTGAAATTGATGATTTTTTGGTACATAACCCTGTAATAATGGGATAATGTATAGTAAGCAGGTTGTGAAATAAACCCCTTAAGGATGATTCAAGATTGCCTGCATCATCCTGTTGGGAATTATTTCAAAATAACAACTTGCTCACTGTACATTATCCCTTACTTATTACATGTGTTTAATACTTTATCCTGATTGGTCAATTATAACATTCTAAGGTGTGTTATTTCTTTATAGCAGGTCGTTGTGATGTATAACAGCTATTACAAGAAGGCCATCGCTATGGATGCAGTTCTAATTGTAACTCGTAGATGATTTTTTTTTAATCAATAAAAGCATTTTGAAATTAATATTTTGTTTGAAATTATTGATTTTTTGGTAGGTAATCATATAATAAAACAGGACAATGTACAGTGAGCAGGTCATTATTGCAGGATCCCAACACACCCTGAATTTGAATTGGTTGAATCACCCTGAAAGACTCCCTTAAGAGTGAATTTCCCTTTCAAAACTTCAACAATAAGTGTCGTCACTTCCCAAACACTGTTGTTTAAAGGAAAAGTGATGTAACATTGTGGTAAACCCTCTGTCTGATGTCTCAACTTCTTTGGAACATTTTGCAGACATCAAATTCAGTGTGTATTTATAAAAACCAATAAAGTTTATCAGAACATTTAATATCTTGTCTTTGTACTGTATTTAATTGAATATAAAAAATATGTATTTGTGAATGATTACATTCTGCTTTTATTTACATTTTACACGGCATGGAAATGGGGTTTGTACAGAAATACTTTCCACACAGTCATTTCTTTCAAAGTGAACCACAGTGTTTGCTGTTCATGCACATGCTGGATGGTGAGACTCATTCGTGTCTGTGTCTCCCTCTTTTCAGTCCCATTAGCTCATTTTTAATTTTCTGACAGCTGGTTCAAATGGGTGCATTGCTGTTTTGATGTAATTCTACAAATGTAGTTGTTACATTTTTCAACAGTAATTTGTTGGTCTTTGCGTGATAAGAGTAGGGATGTTACTGAATAATCAGCAATTGAGTAATCGCCGTTAAGAATTCAACAGATTAAAAATATTTTAATTGATAATGTAGGATTTGTGTACCATTTCTCCAGAGCTCACAAGTTTTCCCAGGGATTGGTTTTGTCTTTCTTGTTAGTCTAGAAAAGGCAGTAATTGAGTCTCATTTGACATAGTTTTGTTTGGCAGGAGTTTTGAGCGAGAGCCTTATTGTTTCATTATTCTGTTAGTTTTAATTGTCTGTGCTTCATGAAATAATGATTCACAGAACTAATGTTGCTGTTAGAATTGCTCAAATATAGAAAACAATGTGTTTTGTACCTTATCTCATATCTATTAATCAATTAATTGCTTGCTATCAGTGGAATGGAAAATGCACAAAGTTTGTGACCTTAGACAAGAATGATAAATGTTATAAAGGTTATATTGAACAGATGTGAATACAGGTGTCTCACTTTCAGAGTCTTGCTTTCCATTTTGAAGTAAGTACAAAACTTCGCAACGCATCCTGTTTACTTTGCACTTCGCACATAAAGAAATAACCAGCATTATAAAAAGTGTGTCAAAGAGGCAAAGCCCCCTCGCATGTTTTAGAGTTTTGGAGTGCCACATTCTGGGCGGTTTATGTTGAGACCACTGCCTTCACCCATAGCTTCCTGCTAGTGTTGGGATCTTAAAAGGCAAAAAGTTCCACTGACAAATTTAACATTTCTTAGATAATCAATTCAAGAGTTTTATGAATAACCAGACTTTGGAAATGCGCCTTGTAAGCAGCATGTCAAAGCTCGCCCTCTATGTTAATCTTATGTCTAAATTTAGTATCACGTGGAAATACATACGTTTTCACTGTGCACAGTTCCCCAGTGGCCACTGCCTGAAGTGTCACTGGAAGGCTATCTGATGGAGACTGCCACCTGGTGGTAAAAAAAAAAAAAAAAAAGATTTGTCATCCATCACTTATTTTCAGCAGATTTAATAATGATACAGCATTTCTATGAAGTGCATTAAAGGCTAGATAAGAATTAAGGCTGCACAATTTCCTAAAAATTATACTGTGATTAGGTAGACTGAAATTGCGATTATGATAGGTGATATGATTAGTAGAAATGATCAGTTTTGCATTATAATTTTCATGATAATTGAAAAAAAAGTATTAACATTGTGATGATGTGACATTTATCGATATCTGTACTCGCATGTTTTTGGTTATCTGGAGATTAAGATTTGTAGACCAGGTCATCTATGCAGCACTACAGTACTTCATCATAATGCTACATTCTCACACATTTTTCCCTTTTCAGAAAATTGCAATTTGGTTCTGGTTCAGCGATTTGGATATTGCACTTGACCACACTGTGATTTTATTGCAATTAATTTCGCAGCCTTAATAAGGATACTACATCTTGGCGGTGCTACTTGTGGACCCAATTACTGGTTTAGGCTTACAAATATGAACACTGGGGCTGCACAATTAATTCCAATGAAATCAAAATCACAATATAGTGAATGAGCGAAGTGCAATATCCAAATCACAAAAGCACAACCAAAAGGCAATCTTTTGAAAAAGGAAAGTGGGAGAAAACAGCATTATAATGAAGTACTGTAGTGCTGCACAGATTCCCTGGTCTAAAATCTTATTCTCCAGATGAAAAGTTTGTTTGGCGCAGACCCCAACAAATGTCATTTTATGTAAAAATGAAAACTGTACTGTTAAACTGATCATTCCTACAAACCAAACTGCAGTTTCAGTCAAATAACTGCAATGGCTTTTACCAAATCATGCAGCCCTAATGGCCACCTTCCAGAGCTTGTAGAATTGTTGAATGGTTATTTTCAGTCACTGTGGTCTCAGTGTTTGAATGTTTTCAGTCATTTCAATAATTAAACATAGCAATTGTTCATTTTATTATTTTCCATGTCTGTCATTGTATCTTGTTTGTTGTTCCTTAAAAGCCTGACCAGGAACAAGGACTGCAAATTAGCTACAGTTTAATTACATTTATTTAAATGTAACATGCATCATCCCTGTCAAATACAAAAAATAAAATATAAACAATAAACAGCTGGTTTAAAATAATCTGTTCATTCCCATTTTCTCAAATGGATTGTAAACTTAAACACTTAGTAACATAATGCAGTACACTAATACCATAAATCACAGCCTCCATAACTAAAGCTGAATCAACAGTTGACACATTTTGACAATTCTCATAAAGGGTAGAATTTATTGCAGGGATGTTCTATTGTATTAGATGCATTTAAGCATGATGATTTGCTGTTTCTGTCATTTATGAGTCTTTGGGTGTTGTGTTGCATTTTTCACAATTCTGACATTTTGTAAACTAATTGCTTAAATGAGGAAATGATGATTAGTTACAGCCTTACAATGTACCTTACCTGGCAACTGTGATCAACAATGACTGACATTTTCATAATCAATATTTCAAGCCTGTGTGTCGCTGATGCAATGAAGACAAACAATTAAAAATCACCACCTAAAGATTTTATTTAATCGTGAAAATCTTGAGATTTTCAGATGGGAAAAAATTAGTCAATGCACTACAAATATTTTATGTTACATACAGAAGAAGTATTCCATCCTCTGTAACTCAGACACAGACTGTGCCCCACCAAACAAACATGACAGAACATCTTTGCCATATTTCTTAACACCCAACTCTAGAGCACTGACTCAAAGCTTCTATCAAAATATGCTTTGCACATTACAGTAAAACTTGGCACCTAAAGCAAACTAAACAACAAACAAAACAAAAACAAAAACATATGGATACATGTGTATTTCGTTTTTTTTTTTTACAAAAGGTAAAATTAAATCATACAAACTGTTTAAATTTACACAAAGACAAGCGTTTTTTTCACAGCAAACTTGTTTGCCAGACCCATTCCATTTTACTCCTTCGGGAAAGCAAGTAGGCTAATGAGGGTGAGGTGCAGGTTTGCATTAGGGACATTCAGTACTAACATGTAGCACTTGAGCTGAGAAGGTCAGAAGTACCAGTCTGGCACAGAAGGGTGGGGAAGGGTGGAGGAATCTAAATAAAGGGCTAAAATGCCCGTTAACAGTTAAATATTTATCAACGACGCTTTCTGGAATGTCCAAAAGCTCTGTAGAGTGATGAAACCAGAGTCCATTCAAAAAGTAAAATAGACTAAGGATTTAGTCATCAAACTTTATTTTCTTCCCCTGGGGTTTGGCAAATCCACCGCTGCCACCTCTTCCACCTAAAGGAGAACAAAGGAAACTTAGTTTACCAGACAGAATCATCACGTTCAACAACAACAAAAATAACGGGACATTATTGTTTTCCCTCCCATTTGAACAACTAAAAAAAACAAATTATATTTCTCTTACCTCCAAAACCGCCACCGCGCCCACGTCCACCTCCACGAGGACCTCCCCTTCCTCCTCTGCCGCCGCCGCCACGACCACCAAAGCCTCCGAAACCGCCACGACCTCCTCTGCCGCCGCCACCGCGGCCGCCAAATCCACCGCCAAATCCACCGCCGCGACCTCCACGGAAGCCACCTTCACCCTTGGGCTTGGCGTAGTCCAGGGTCACCTTGCTGCCATCGATCTCGCCGTCGTCCATGGCCTCTTTGGCTGCCTTGCAATCATCCTCGTTGTCGAAGTCCACAAAGCCAAAGCTGCAGGCGAGGAGAAAAGACAGACAAGGCTTAGTTATACTTCACTAAAGGTGACATGGAATTTGCCTTTAGTCACCAAAAAAAAACAAAAAAAAACAGGAATCCCTACTAAATAAATGTTAACATTACAAAAATGGCATTGTCTAGAAGGGAAGCTTTGTTTTGCAAAAACCTGAGGCTTGTATGTGTTGTCTCTTCATTGTGTACTTTGAACAAACCACTTTTGTTTTATAATGTTGTGTTGCTAATGAGTAGAGCAAACAGTAGAATATTTACAGGTCTACAGACTTACCCTTTTGATGACCCTGTGTCTCTGTCTGTGACTATCCTGGCTGCTACAGCACCCTCAAATGAATCCTTCAGGGTCTGATCTGTCGTGTCCTCAGACAGACCCTTGACGAAGAGGGTTTTTGTTGGACCTGGTAGCAGAAAGAAGATGTCATTAAAACCATGGTTTCTTTAGATTTTATGCAACATCATCTGGACTAACAGACGCTTCATTAAACTAAAAACAGCACAAGACCAGATCAGGACTTGACTATCTTTGATTCCTCACAGAGTTTCAGGAGATCAAGTTTTCATCACATCTGGCTGTGGTACACCGTTCAGTTTCACATGGAGACCTACCTGAGTTTCCTCTGCCTCCATCTCCCCTTCCGCTGCTCTGGCTGTACTCCAGTCGGATCGACCGGCCTTCAATGTCTGTGTTGTTGAGGTTTTCCAGGGCGTCCTTAGCATCCTCTGCACTTTCAAACTCCACAAAAGCGAAACTACAGAAAGACACACAACATTAGGAAACTTAATCATCGGAAATGGGTTAGAAGATCAAGTCTTAACTCGTTACAATATCCTTTTAAACACTGCAGTGCAATATTCCTTTAACTATTATCAATTCACTCCTCACTTAGACATTTATAGCTGTTGCACAGTAGACATACGCAGCACCCACATGAGTGCAGGATGAGCCTGTTCTAACTGTGCATTGGCTCTGCTTCTCGTGCGAATCCTTACAGAATCATGGGTAAGATCAAGAGGAGCTCATGAGAAGGTGTACCACTGTGAGTTTTAACAAATCACAATCCATAGAAAGAAAATCTTTTGTCAGATTCTTACCCTTTAGGTCTGCCATCTCTCTGTGGAATCCTTATAGAGACGGCCTTCTCAAATGTGGACTGTAGGACTTCCTCTGTAGCACTGAAGGCCAGATTATTAACTACAAGTGTTTTGCTGGCTGCTCCTCCTCCTCCTGATGCTAAAGGGAAAGGATGAAGGAAGCGGAGTGGTGAGATGAAATCAAAGATGGAGAAGCACTTTCTTTGATCTCTCGGACCAGCTCAGTACTTGACTATCTTGAAGATCTTCAATAAAGATTCAGGAAGTAATATTTGCATCATAGCTGTCCACATGCACATGTAGCTCCCTCTTATAAATACCAATACTAGCTTCATAGCTTTATAGTATAATTGTCCAAAGTGTTTACCTGCAACCTTGGCCCCCTTTTGGCTCTTTTCTCCAACGTAGTCGATCATGATGGACCTCCCCTGTACATCAGTTCCCTGAGCTTCCTCCAGCATCTTCTCTGCTTCAGCTTCAGTTTTGAACTCGATGTAGGCAATGCTGTCACAGGAACAAAGAGATTACTTTTCTGGAACACCACTAGTATATTACCAACCACAATGCCAGCTGGGTGTATATGAATGGAAGGTTTGAGTATTTGGAAGAAAAAAAACCTAGATACATTTGTAGCCTACAAAATGGTCCCCAACTTCTAAAATGTCTGTAGGATTTTCATCCGAGGTTAGCTTGTAGGACTTGTGGAGCTTTCATGTGGTCTTTTTAAATTCTCTGAGCAGCAACATCAGTTCTAAGAGAATAAGTTAACAGTTTCTTCTCTTTAAAAGTGCTTGTTCTTACCCTCTGTTTGAACCGTTCTGGCCTGGAGGTAACCTGACTTCAACTGCATCTTCAAAGACTTCCTTCAGGTCATCCACCGTCGCAGAGAAAGGCAGGTTTTTTACAAACAGTGTCCGTGCATCTCTCTCTGTGGGACAAAGGTAATGGTCAGTATGGGACCAACTTCTTTTTAAGTCTTCAGCGTTTGTAACTGCCAAAAAATGGCATTGGACCATCTCTACCAGAGGTGAAACCTCTTTTGACTCAACCAAAAGTATAAAAAGGTGAGAATATCACAGCGATTGAGGATAGAACCGGCACACGATAAAATACACACCGGCACCGAAGACATAGCACTGCATTCACTTTTCCTCCGTACATCACACACACGAGTACTAAACAACCACATGTATGCCAAGAAATGGAGGGCGTGAAATAATATTCCATTTACAATTCCATTTTACTTTCCAAAAGATCATAAACACTTTACCTTTCTTGCCCTCCTGTGAGTTTTCTTTGCTGCGGGCCTTGTCCAGCTTAAGCTCCTGACCCATGACCTTCTTGCCGTTGAGCTCCAGTGCCTTCTGCATGTCCTCCTCGGATGCAAAGTCCACATAGCCAAACTTCCTGTTGAGGCAAGTCATGCAAGAACCGTTAGACATTCAACTTCAAGACAGAAAAAAAACATCTCAAACAACTTGCTTAAATCTAGGTTTCAAAAATAATGTATCAGGTTGCATCTACAGATCAATTTCAGTCTGCACGAAAAATGGCTACCAACAGATAAAACGTCTGTATCTGTAACTGCCGTCCGGTGGAAACACTAGTTTGTTACCAATGCAGATGTTGATCTTTGCCACTGTCATTTTAAAATGATAATGTAGAGTTGAAAAAAATAAAGTACTACAAATCCATATGAGGAAAAAAAGAACTAGTGCATGTTATTTTTAAAACACGGAGTACTTACTTGGATCCACCTAGCCGGACATCGACGACCTCAAGGCTGTTTTTGGAGAAGAACTTCCTCAGGGATGATTTGATTTCTTCAAAGTCTTTGTTGGAGTTTAAGTTTCCAACAAATAGACAGAACCCTGGTGAAAAGGAGAGGGAATTTCCCTGAGTTTCATTTATAGTCTCAAAATGTGTCAACTGTATTAACTATGCCAGATAGATTCAGAATAATAAAAGGTGACATCACACATCAGTATTAAGTCCCTTGTTGATCATCATGGTGACATGTTGATATTTCATTAATGCATAGTTGCATTTATTCTTACCTTCCCCTTCTGACTTTGCCTTCTTGGCAGGAGGTGTGTCCTTCTTGGTCTCTGCCTTCCTCTTGCCAGGAGTAACTGGGACTTCTGTAGAGACAGGAGTGTTGCACAAACTTAAAATCACAAACAGTGATGCAGCCAGACAGCAGAAGTTAATCTGGAACAGGCAGATGGTGTTAAACTATATTGAGGGCTTACCATAAATATAATCAACATGTTACAGTCATCACGGTTTCATTTCAGAAAACACTACTCTAGGTGTCTAATATGTGCCTTGGTTAGAAATGTTATGTCCTGTACGTTGTAACTATTTTTGGAGGTTTTTGGTGGCGCCAGTCAGGCAACAGTGTGGAGGCAGTGACACTGTAGTGGGGGTGAAGCAGAAACATGCTAACAAAGGTTTCAATACTGCTTTCATCAGATCTCTATCATTATCCAATTTCAGTTGGCTTTATTGGTGTGACATCTACAATCAATGAACGAAACTGATGTAAATAGTTGATAAAATACAGTAGATAATGAATTAAAATATAGTACCATGAGTGATCAAGCTTTTACACAATCAATTGAAATTATTAGTAAAAATTTAAATGTGATTTCAACAAGAATTAGAATTAAAGGGTACCAACCATTACACTGACAGAAAAGACAAGCAAACCAACAGATGGTCGAGATGATGGCCGAAAGTTCAATGTAACGAATTTATATTTATACATTTCTTTCATATACATTTCTGTATATCTCGTCAATATGACAACTTTTCCACCTCAACCATGTTTTTGCCACTTTTCACAAGTGGTCTTTTTATGCTCAATTTAAAATGTAAATAAATTTTTAAATGTGCCTTAACAGATGATTGTAAATCAATATAACTTGCTTTGGCAAATTTTTGCCAAAACCACAAAATTTTCCCCATCACCACAACTCACCTTCTTCCTCCTCATCTTCATCATCGTCATCATCGTCGTCGTCGTCATCATCCTCCTCCTCTTCTGACTCTTCCTTGGCCTTCACCATACCTGCTTTCTTTGCCTTTGCGGCTGCTGGAGCGGGAGTGGTGTCCATCTCCTCTTCAGAGTCTGAACAACGAGAAACATTACAATTTATATCAGAGTCAATGTGACAAACTCAAACCACTGAGCGCCTGCCATCAACCTGCATCAGATCTATAAAAAGGTGACATCATACATAATCAGAATTAAGTCCCTTGTTGATCATCATATACTCTGTAGCTCACAAGTCCGCAAGTCAACAGTGACTCATCAATACAAAAGTAATCAAAGGCTTAGTCTTACCATCTTCATCATCATCATCATCATCATCATCTTCAGACTCTTCTTTGGCAGCTTTGGCCTTTGCAGCTGGTTTAGCTGGAGCAGCCTTCTTGGGAGGTGGAGCTTCCTCTTCAGACTCATCGTCGTCATCATCGTCATCAGAGGACTCCTCTGCAGGTTGAGCTTTTGCTGCGGGCTTAGCAGCAGGCTTAGCTGCTTTTTTGGGTGGTGGAGCTTCTTCTTCAGACTCATCTAGACAACGCACACATGAGAATCATTAACAAAAGTGCATAGCGGATCAATTTTAAAGAATGTGCACAGGCAAAACCTCTTCAGACTAACAGAAGTATAAAAAGGGCAAACATGTCACAGCGATTGAGGATAGAACCGGCAGACGATAAAATACACACCGGCACCGAAGACATAGCACTGCATTCACTTTTCCTCCGTACATTACAAGCATGAGTACTAAACAACTGCATGCTTGCCAAGAAATAGAGGGTGTGTGGTAATTTTCTAAGATTGCAAAATGTTGACTCAATATAATGCAAATCCTACATTCAGAGAAAAATCTTAACTTATTTGAAGGAAAGTAAACGAAGAACTGATTTTACAAAGAAACACCAGCGCTGCAGGTCTTACCATCATCATCATCATCATCATCGGACTCCTCAGCCTTTGCAGGGGGTGCCTTGGGTTTAGCTGGTGTTGCTTTTGCGGGGGTTTTTTTTGGTGGGGGGGCTTCCTCTTCAGACTCTTCTGTAAACAAGATAATCCTTTATTAATTCCACGATGTAGAAATTAGCAGTATCACAGCAGCAAAGAGTACCTCAATAGGAAGAAGCTTGTAGGTCTACTGCAAGGCACAAGACCGTAGCATATATTATACCCAATATGAAGATAAAGCCACATTTGTGGCGAGTGTGAACGTGTAAACAAGCTTTATTTATGAATATGAGTCATAGGCTGCTCAGGTTGAACATGATAAGGAAGGTGGGTATGTGCCTTTTTAACCATCAGTTTAATAAATATGAAATAAACTTCAGGATTAGATAAAGTCAGTACTGTGCATCATACAACACAATACATTCTTGATAGTTGTGCAGGTATTATATTTTAAGGGATGTAAAATGTTGCATTACAGTGTTCTAAATGTGTCAGAAAATTCACCTGTGCATTGATCATATCTGACCAATGCCTAATCCAGTCAATGAAGTCAGGATCGATGCATCACTATTGCAAAACATTTGGATGGCCCACCCAAACAGATTTAATCTCCCCAAGAAAGATTTATTCACATGTTTTTTTCTCATTTAAGTGTTTACAGGCTGGGACACTATCGACAAGTCGGCACATGAATGCAAACATTTTTCAGTGTGGTGAGATGTTTCATTATTCTCTTCAAACTAAGCTTGTCAAATTTCACTGCTTACCAGAATCGTCATCATCATCATCATCATCCTCACTTTCTGCTTTTTTGGCAGCAGCACCATTTTTAACGACTGGAGCAGGTTTGGCTGGTGTGGCTTTCTTCACTGCTTTAGGTGGAGGAGCCTGCAAAATAAAGAACAGTTTACATCTACTGTAATTACCTTCAATGTTCAGAAATATCCTGCAGTACTTCAACACCAGTTTTAAAAGTCAAATATACTGTACCTCTTCTTCCTCATCACTGCTTTCCTCTTCACTGGATTCCTCCTCCACATCTTTAGGGGGTGGAGGGGCTTTTTTCTTCGGAGTTGCTTGTTTGTTTGCTGCCTGCAAATAGAGGGATAAAATGCAAATGTTTTATTTACTAGGTGTGCAGCAGTCACTGTCGGGGTGAAAATAACAGTCTGTAATTTAAGTTTTACTTAAGTATGCATTAGGGCTGTCATAATACTATATTTTTAATCCCCCAATATAATATTGGTATAAAAAAACAATACCCGATACGTTTGATACCATGGAAAAAGAAAAAAGTCAGAAGAACACCGTATTTTATTTCTTATTTAAAAATCAACACCTTGCACATAGTACTGTTACAGTAAAAGTCACTCAACACTGGATTTGCTGCAAGCCGAATTTCAGGCAGGAAATGAAGGTAGAACAGAACTGAGGAATTTTTTTTTATTTATTTAAGTTTCAGCATTTTCAGTGCCATCAAATAATATTAAACATGTTATAAATAAAATGTTGATACATTAAAAAAAAACCTTAGTATGCATTACACTTTGGAATCCACTTCACCACTTTTAAAATTACTGTTACTGAGTAGGCCTACGTTTTACATTAATAGCCAAACCTTTCATTTACATTTTTTAGCCAAAAAGGCCACCTGATTGAAAACCATGACATATGGACAAGAAATAAATAAAAAAAAAAACACTGCAGCCAGCACAATTTTAAAAGGTGAGAGCAAGGAGTAATTTAGACTAAGGATTTGGAGACAAACCCCTTTTCCAGCATTTGTCTGCCATTGATAATGCAAACAAAAAGCAGTGATTGAGAGGAAATCATCGGTAGTTTTACTTGTAACTGAATAATAACTCATTAATGTAATAGATTTCTTAGCAAGTACAGATATGATTAGTCTTTCCATCCCTGGTCAAAGCAGAGGAGCATAGGAAAAAATGTAGGGGGGATGATCCTCCAACAGCATGGTTGCTAACACTGGGGTTTACACCGGCAGTAGTTCAAAGTTAAGAAACAGCTAAGCCCCACTTCGACCAAAATTGATTTAATCATCGTACCAGTTATTTACATGGGTTGAACCTGAGCCACGTTTAGTGATAACCGTGTCTGAAAGGTAATCTGCTTTCTCTGTTCTGGTTTTGTACCTCGTGTGTCACTCAAAGCAGGCGCACAACCCACGTGGAGCTCAGGAGGTCGGGCTGTTAGCATGTCGGCTAATTTTACCGTATGCAGACAAGCTTTCAAACGCATGCTGAGTAGCTAGCAAGAGCGTGGCTGCCGAAAGAGGATCAATAAGCTTTTTACACTGCTGAGGGCACTTTTCAAAAGAAACCCCAATGAATCAAGCATTAAGCTAAGCACTACAGGAAATAAGTTTCGCCTTGCATACGGGCTGTTAACCACTGAGCTAATGCTAACAACTACCCAAATACACGTTAATTAGCAGAGTCGATACATTTCAAACCGTTCAATAATGTTGGTATTAGTTGGCAAACTGACATTTGATCTCTTGTTTTGTATCCATTTCTAAACTCCTTGCTTAAATCGAGAACGCGCATGAATGCCATCTTGAGTAGTCGGCAAGCGATAGCAGGCCAGGCCACGGCACGGTCGTGTCTAGAAGGGAACCCCAAACCCGCGACGGATCTCGCGAGAGTGACCATTTTAGCACAAACTAATCTTTCCCTAACCTTAACCAAATATTTTCTGCCAGTAATCTACCCTGACTATAACCAGAATATTATCTTTGTTTTTAAATAATGCCAAGGTTGTAATAAAATGCACATTGAAGTAACGGTGGTTGTAAATCTCGCGAGAGTTTCGGAAATACAGCGTTCCCTTCTAGACACAACCCAAAGAAACCCAACAGCAAGGCACAAACATGGCCGATCAAAATGCAGAAGAAACGTTTCGTACCAGTGCATTTCCACCATGCTTTTATAGAACAAGAAGCCTCTAGCAGAGACAATTAAATTAATACATTTAAAGAATTAGATGCGGTACACAGGCACACATTTCCCCCCGCTGTCGGTTTTATTTTTCTGACAAACGCAGTAACTTCTACGCAAAAGGCCTCACGCGTAAACACAGCTTTCTATCACAAACGCACACACTTAAAAGCAATGAAATACGTGGAAATTTATCTTACCTTTGCTAACTTCACCATGGTTCCGTTGTGTGTGTTTCAATGAAACACAATGAACTGGACGTTTTGGAGACAAGTAACGAAAGACCTAATGCACACACACACGTGGCTCAGCCTACTCGGTGGGACATTGGACAGGAAAGACAGATATGCCCAAGACGCGCTCGTTACTCTCCTGCTCTGCGCGCTCACGTCGGCCCACCCACATGACTGTTTCCACCAATCAGAAGTTGGTATAGTTGCATCGTGCCCGCGCCTCGCCTACACAGACACACGACATGTAAATGTACAAATGCACAGAAACTCTCGATACAGCTGGCAGCACTAATAAATAAATTCATGAAATAAAACATATTCATGTGGTAAAGTGTGACTGTCCGGGCTGAAATATGAAATTATGTTTTTCTTCTGAAGACAGAAGAAAAACAGAAGAAAAATTGAAAAACTGAATTTAGCAAGAAATAATCTAAAATTTATACTGTAAAGTTATTTCCACATGGTAGTCCTTTAACTTTAAGTTAATTTAGAGAAATATCACTTTTCGACAGTTTCATGAAAGCTAGAGTTACATTTCATGTATGGCCACTCAAAGCGCCTTCAAGTCCCATGCAGCTGTTTATCTAAACCACGTGGTTACTGGGCCAGCTGCCATCACTCATCAACCACGTGCAGTCTGCATGCACGCGGAACACTACGCTACCAGGTATGTGCAACTGCATTTACTCAAGGAGCATAGTATTCAGATTCGAGGTACTAATTTACTTTACTACCTTCATTTTTTTTACTGCTCTATACTTCCCCTTAATTATATTTGAAAGGAGGGGAACTGCGTAATGCATTTATTTGCCACAAAGTTACAATTTTGCGGAGTAATATTTCACACATCACCATAAAATATGATACATAGAAATAAAGTAAAGGTTCCACCTCAACCAAAATAAATCTGCTTTCAGGCTACATTATAGGTTTTTGTCCTGTAACATAGGGCTAAACTGGAAGCAAATATTAACATGCAATGAAAGCAAACACTTTGTCAAGTTAATATATTGTGCCAAAAAAGGCATGACACATCACACAGCATGAATTCTATTAATTGCTTCAAACATAGTTTTTACTAGAAATGACAAACCCTGCAGCACTTTATGCCCTGTTGAAATACAAAAAGTAATTTCCTGAGGCCTAAAGCTTTCTTCCTCCACTTTTTCAGGTATTTCTGCTCCCATGATTGACATGTAACACCTAGAGGGCACATAGAGGAGAGACATCTATTATGGTACAGATTTTATTACCTCATCAAAGAGCCAATAAAGAAATCAGCAGTGCAAAGGAGTTTCTCACGTCACATATTTTTTTCATAATTATGCAAATACATTCTATCAGCTGTGAAGAGACATTTTTCTTTTAATCAGTGAATAGAGTTTTGGTTCTTATGAGATGTGTGTTAACTTTTTTTTTGGAATTGGGGTGTGAAAAATGTTTGAAACTAATGAAAAAATGTTAACACATTTGCAAGACAAGACTTCTGCTGTGTGAAGAAGCTGATGATGAAGATCACATGGATCCCAGGTTCATCACACATGTCTTAGCAATAGAGAAAAACTATTAAACGCATTGCTAATACAAGTGATGTGACAGATAATAAAGCCAAAACACTGTTCTGTTCTATAAAGGGTACTTTTGCTTTTGGGATAGGCTTAGTTTAAGTATAGTTTGCTGATAATAGTTTTGTATTTTGCAGGAGTTTAATTTAGTTAGTTTGGCTTCTGCTTTCATTTTATGCCAATGCACTATATGTTTCTTCTATTACATTTAAGAGGAAAATTAACTGCCTACTGCATTTATTTAGGATAACGTTACTAGTTATTTTGCCAATTAAGAGTTTACAAACCGTCATAAAATACAATACAAAGAGATTATATAAACTACTTCACTATAAAGTATGTAAAATAGTTCCACCTCAACCACCTACACCAATCAAATCTGCTTTTACATGAATTCATCAGTAATAGAAATTTTGTAACAGTATCTGTTTGTAATTTGTAATACTCCATTAAATAACTTTCAGACATATCATACTGTCTTCCTCAGCAGACGCAGTTTGCGGAGTTGTCCTTGGAAACAGCAGTTGACAAAACATTTCACCGCATTCAGTAGCTGCTCTGGGGCTTTTAATCATAATACACAATATTCATTGGAAGCAGTCTGTTTGTGTGAATGGGGGTATGCAGTATTTTACCCACGACTCGGTTGATTCCCAGGGGACGTCCAACAGCACATTTGAGTAATTAACCCTCAAGGCCACATAGAGGCAGCATTGCATCTTACATCTTTCACTTACTTCACAGAGACAGAGAAAAGCTTTCTGTTCCAACCAGCCTGATCTCTCTTTTATTTCTATATTCTGGAGTCTCACAGTGAAATAAGGCTGCCCTTTATTTAAGTAATGAGGATGTTTTATGATCTTAATTCATTCATTTTAAACTAAAGACATTTGAGCTTATTGTTGTTTTTGCATTAACGTTTTTGGAGAAAATGATCAATAATATTGTCTTTTTTATTGCATATTGTATTTTATTTGAGGTTGTAAACACTATACAAATCATGAATAAACAATTCTAATAATGTATTGTATTATTATAATAACAAGCTATAATGGGTGACATGGGCTCACTATTTGGCAAGATCCAGTTACTGCTTACTTGTCATTAACGTTTATAATGAGTTACTAACATTTCTAACCATCATATGGGAGCTTTATTGTGAAGTATAAATACATCAGCATTTATTGATCACTAAGGTTGGTGTGATCAGTACAAAGGAGGATTACACACTGTAATTCACTGTTCTTACTAATCACTGTACTTACTATTTGGCAAGCAACAGGTCAGCGGTGTCCTTTTTATATAATGTGTTGCAACAGCTTAGTAATGATTTTTGAAGCGTTTACGACCCAATTAATAACCTAACTGTGCATTATTTATAAATTATTTTAAAGTGTAGTCTTATTGTAAAGTGGTACCCAAATTTCTGGGTGGAAACCGTCTTCATACCTGTCTGTCAGTATATATCACAGCTTTTGGTGACTTTTCAGCTCCCTTATCTTGCATCTCTGTCTTTCTGTCATCTGTCATAGCATTAACTATGCATCCACACAGCTACATGGCCAAGTTGATGGTCTGTCCTGCTCATAATCTGACACATACTTTGGTCAAGCACTCATACGACAGTGTCAAAGGTTCTTTCAGCACTGCATGATGTATTGTACAACTTGTGAATTTGATAAAACAAGCACGTCATATTTTTCAAAGTAAAATAGTTATCTGAATGAAACAATCCCTGTATTATAGTAGATTGGTTGAAGTTAAAGGTGATCCCCAGGGGGAAATTTGATCATTTGTAGCAGTGTCAAGTGTATCCTATGAATAAAACAATTCAAGATTACAGCATGTGTCATCAACATCGGTCGTATGTTTCATCATTTCAGCTCCCATGTGTTTCAGTGTTTGTATCATAGAAAAATCTATCTGTTTCAGGTGTTTGAATTGTGTTCCAGCTGGCGATTTAATACAACATCTGGTTTCCGAGTCCTGTCACCTTCATGCATTAAATTATTGTCTTCTTGATGTCTTTCAAACGAACTCTGCTGAATTCACAGAATGAACAAAACTGTTCTCCTCTGCTGTTCCACTGCTTTCTCTGCACCTGTTATTCGCTGCTGTTTTGCAGGGATGGATTAAATTGGGTGAATCCAACAAACAGAAAGCACGGGGCGGAAAATAGATGCATCCTGGGATTTTAGGTCAGAAGGGATTTACTTTTATCACAGGGAAATACACATTTATTTCTGGGCAGCCACCCAAAATAGACCAGGGTAAGATTTATACTCAGCTGTAAATTTTTGGTAAAAGCATACAGTGGTAAATCTTTGGTAATCTTCCTTAAACTGTCAATATTTTTGCCAGTGTTTGCATCATTGCTAATGGAGTTAAATACTAAAAACTCTTGTCTGCTGTTATGAGTCACTGAGTGCAGTAGTTCTACAAATTCTCACCAGGGCCAACTTGTCATCATATTGCAGGCACACGAGGTGAAGGGAATAACAGTGTTTCAAAGTGAACAACAGGAGTAAGGACTCTAAAGGACGTTTATTCTCTTTCCTGGATTTATGAATATAAATACTGGGCTATTTTTTCAATAAGTAATATCTAGTTTTTTTTAGCTAAGTGAGGAAATCCAGGATATCTTAATATGCTTTACCTTTTACCTACTACGAGTATTCAGATATCAAAAACAAACGCTTTACAAACATGGTTCACAATCAAAGGCACTGATAACAGGCAATGATAGAAAGATAATCAGGATTGTAAAAATGGAAGTTTGCTTTAAAAATTGTGATATTAAAATAATTTTAAAAAAGCTAAAAATGTTAAAGGATTGCCAGAATAGGCTTAGATTTTATCGTAAAAACCTCAGCTAAGAGGGTTCCATTGTTGTTTCAGTGAGTAAGGCATGCAGCTCTAACCAGTTTGTTTGTTTTTTGAATTGTCATCTTGCGAACGTTCAAATCTCCAGCACTACCACACTGAGCACTGGATTCCCCCACGGCTGTGTGCTCAGTCCACTGTTCACTCCTCTGACCCATGACTCGGCAGCAATGCACAGCTCTAATTTCATCAGTAAGATCGCTGATGACACGAGCTTGGTGGGTCTTATCAGTGAGAACATACAGAGAGGAGGTGCAGCCAGCAACCTATGTCTGAATGTGAACCAAACGAAAGAGATAGTTGAAGACTTCAGGAGGGCACAGAGCGTCCACTTTCCGTTGAACATTGACGGCTCACATGTGGAGACTGTCAAGAGCACCAAATTGCTTGGTGTTGACCTGGCGAAGAACCTTACCTGGACCCTCAACGACACTTTCATAACCAAGAAAGCCCAACAGCATTTCTACTTTCTGTGGAGGCTGATGAAGCCGATCTCCCACCCCTCATCCTCACCATATTCTACAGAGGGACTGCAGGGACCCTCGTGAGCAGCAGCATCACTGCAGTTCAGAACCATCTCTGATTGTAAGACACCTCAGCAGATAGTGAGGACAGCTGAGAAGATCATCAAAGTCTCTTCCCTCCATCATGGGCATTTAACCTGACATGTCAGATGGTTTGTTACACAGAACCATCTGGGACGTTGTCTTTAGAAACTGTTTGGAAATGGGCAGGCACTTCAACCAATGAGCTCAAGGCTGCCAGCTGTCCCTCCGTGGGCTCTGATTGGCTGCACTTTTGGTGTGAACACAAACTGATAACATGAAGTCTGGCAAGATGGATTCTTGCGTGATTTTATGATTTTGCAAATCCAGCTGCATCGCAAGGCGAAACATTTGCACCACACGTTGCATCCACAAAGCCAACAGCGTTGCAGGTGACGCCACAAATCCATCACGTTAACCTTTTATCCTCCTGCTGTCTGGAAAAAGTACCAAAGCATGCAGGCCCTCACAGCCAGACTGTGTAACAGTTTGTTCTCCTGAGCCATCAGGCTCCTTAAGACCCAGTGACTGTGAGTGACCCTGACATGAAGCGTCTTACATGGTAGCACACTAAATGCACTTTATGTAGTCCTGTGTAGTCTATGTATGTTATGTTAGGGTTTGTGTAATCTTAGTTCTGTTTAGTCTCTTTTGTAGTTCTGTGTAGCACCTCAGTCCCCTTAGTTTCACTGGGTACCAGCTGGATATTGTAGAAATGAAAGTCTACAGTCTGGGAACATTATGAGGGAACTGTATATGAGCTGTATTGAGAAATGACTCTTTTATCATGTTCCCCATATACCTTGACTGTAATGTAACCATTCAGAGCAACTGTCTGAGCATTCATGAGGATTTGTGCTGTCTTATATTCATCTTTTTACTCTAGCCTGAGATGTAACTTACAAAAATGGCAGTCCTGCAACAAATCCTTGTTTAACAAAGCTCACAGCATGGAGCTTTGAGTCTGGCACAGTGGTGTTTAAGTTCGGCTGGGGCGCTTTTAGCAGCAGTCCTGTTCAGTGCAGTGCTTCTTTGTTGGTGGGTTTCAGCTTGTTAGAGGCTTTCATCCATTTTGACAATGGTTATGATCTTTTGTGTGCTGCTTCCTTTCATTTCTCAGGTTTTTGTGACCAGTGTTCTGGCAATTTGGACATCAACTTTGTAAGGTGTGTGAGTGTGTCCAGTTTGTGTCCAGTCTGTACTGACCCATGGTGTTACATTTGCTCCTCTTAATTAATACACCATCACATTTATGTGTTCTTATGTTCGTATGCTAACTCAATCCATGGCATATGATATGATATTGTGTATAGTGTGGACACGTATTCTGAGTTGCATTTTTCTGAGTGTGTGTACTGAGATGTGAGATAATGTGTGTATTGTTATTTTGTGCATGCTGAGGTGATTGTACTGCCACATGCATTGTGTATTGCATTTTTGTGACACGTTTCAATATCTATGCCTGACTTGTATAGAGTTTTTATTTATGTTGTTGGTCATTGATGCTTTATATATATACTATACAGGGTGCAGGTTAACTTTTTTGTCAGGCAGCCAGTCGAGAATCTTCAAACTCTACCAGTCACTAATAGATTCGATATATACAGTATAGATATATATAGATATAAACACCTATTTGAATATATACTTGTACATAATAGTCTTTCTGTCTATTATTTGCCTTATTTGTTTTAGCTTTGTTGTCCTTGTTCTTAGCTGTTAAAGCTATTCCTGAGCAAGTTCCAGGAGTAAAAATAATGAATTACAACTACTCAAGTTACTGTAATTTATTTATTTTTTTTGGTACTTGTGCTTTTATGTGTATTTTTTCAAGTCTGTAAAGTTGGTTGTACTTAAGTATGTATTACATCATGTGATGGTAAGTGGGATTTACACTGACAGCTCTGGGAAAATTGAGTCAGATTCCCTGTATATCCACACATACTGGACCAATAAAGCTGATTATTATACTGAATTGGATTTCCAAACTGCTGTAATAATATAAGTGAGAAAATCATCCATTTAGTCACATAACCTTTCAAATACTATATTTTTCATCAGCTGGAAAATGATGGGGTCCTTTCTGTGTGCAACAGGTGTCTCCTTTGTTTCCCTCAGCTCTATGCTGCCCTCTAGTGTTGGAGTATATCAGTGCAATTGATCAATGCTAAACAATTTGTTTGAACACTTTGCACTCTGCAAAAATCATGTTTAAGTAGATCTGAAGCTTTTCTCACAATTATTTGGACGTACGTATATGAGTTTACCAAAGACAGATTACAGTGTGAGGACCATGGAATTCTGACTTGGATTATACTTATTTTGATTTTTAGATGTACAAGTGACCAAAGTCTAACACTTGTCATAAAAGGGTCTGTAACAATTCAATTTAATATTAAGGACTGACCCTTTTTCCAGTTAGGAAAATCAGAGCCTACAGATCTGCCTCCACAGTCTTTCTGACTCTCAACCCCTTTCTGAGTGATTATACCATGAAACTGTGGAACAACCTGTCTCAAAAACTTCAGCTAGCTAATTCATTATCACGTTTTCCTCATAAACACACTTTTATAGTCTTGTCTTTATATGTTTCCATTAGGTTGCTTGTTTGTTTCTTTTAGTGCCTCACATATTTATGCCTGTTTTTCACACTTAACTGTTTGCTGTTATGCCATTCAATTTGGAAACTGCTTTTAGATACATGCCACATAAATAAAGATTGTTATTATTATTGTTATTATTATTGTTATTATTATTATTATTATTATTATTATTATTATTATTATTATTATTATTATTGAAAAGTACTGTTTTAAGATTCTCCTCATCTCCTCTGTCCCTCTACCAACACCATATTTATTCTTTGCATATCATCAGATGCTAACTGGATTATAGGAAAACCATGATCATATCTCTATGTAAGGCTTTGCTCACTGATGTACCAAGAATTAGTGATTTATGTCATATTAAACCTTGTTCTGCTGTTATATAATATAAATGTAAAGCACAATGCAATATTTCCATTTTCTCTGTAATGACTGTCTATATAATACATTAGTAAGACACTGATTTTCAACTTGGCTTGAAACTGGCTTTAAATATACACTACTTTGTCTTGGAAAGTCGCTCTGCATCAGCTGTAAAAGTTAAACCTATGCCACTGATAAATCTCCTACACTGTAAGGTGCTGGTCGAATGCAGCTAAAAATGAATTAACCACTTTGGCCTTGTCTTGAAGAATAAAGTCTGAATGTGGCATATGAACACTGCCCGTATGTACAGTAAATACCATTCCTTAGGTTGGTTGTTTTACTGATGTATATTCCCCTACTGGTGTAGAAAGTTTGTTACATTTGCTGCAAACGACACCAAAAACTGAACTGCGTAGAAAGTAATGGTGGTCCAAAGCTTTAGATTAGTTGTAACTTAAATTCTGGTGTCTTTACTTCATTGTGACTGTAAAGTGAATATCTTTGGGTTGTGTGAAAAATAAGAAATTTGAGGATGTCATCTTGTGCTTTGGAGAAAAGTTAACAACATTTTTCACCATTTTCTCACTTTTTGTGGAGCAAACAACTAAGTGATTAATCGAGAAAATAATCAACAGATTCACCAAAAAGGAAAATGAGTTGAAATTTTAGTGGCCAAGCTGAGAGCAGGGCAGCTTTTTTTTTTTTTTATAGCTCCTGACAAACTAATATGTCCAAGATACCACTTTTTCACCTGCAAACCATGTGGAAAATGTTCAGTTAAAAAAAAAACTAACCAAACCAACTTCATTGAAAGACAGAACTCCAAGAGGAAACTTTAAGTGCACATGGAATGTTCTTTTTATCATTTTTGAAAACATTTACAACTATTTGAGACAAAAGAAAAAAGTTACAAACAGAATTGACCTGCAGTTTGCATCCATTTTCAAAATGTTACATAAATAAAACTCATATTTATAAATATCTCTTTTTATAAACATATAAATAGTTTTTTTTAAACATAAATACATTTATGCAGGGGAAGATGAAGTACATGAATGTACAGCAGCAGCAGCAGCAACAATATACAGCTTTGCGGTTTGTAGTTTTTACACCATTGTCCGCCATCTTGTAGTTATGCATCTGTGTTTGTATTTGTTGACCATTTGTATGGTATACACATATGTATATATGTATATATACCTGCATATCAATTATATATATATTTATATGAAGGTTTTGTAGCATTATCATCTCAGTCTTTGTTTATGCTGGTCGTGGTGACTTTCGTACCGAAAATCTGTCACATGGTGAGTTTTTTCCCCCTCAGGTGAGAACAAACTGAAACCTTGTTGTCCAAACCCATCGTCCAAACATCTGGAGGAAGAAAGGACACAGAAGAAGAAAGGTTAGATTGAGCATTCAGAAACAACCCAGTTCACACAAGTTCAGATTATATCTAAGGTGTATTCATCATTGTCGCTCTACAGTCTCTCATCCGTCTATGAATCTCCAAATTGACTTTGTTTGTAACCATTTCACTTCCAAAAACATGTCACCCACAGACTTCTACATGTATGATACACTGCAGCCCGTGAGAGGGACAGACGGGTGTTAACTGATGAAAAACACGTACACAGACGCAAACACACACACACTCACTCAGGTTAGTCACAAAATCACACTCCCCCATCAGGTTTTCACAGTTTGCCACAACCACAAAAAGGCCTCCAGCCTCAGGACTAATTGTGCGTCACCTAGCTTCCTCATTACTTCATTCACCACTGCAGCCCCTTTGTTGTTTTTGTTCAAATCACTTGGGTAAAGAGCACGGGTTTCCCAGAAAGATCCTGGCCACCACAGGGTGCTGTGTGTTTATAACCTGTCTGCATCCCCTCGTCCCTCCTCCGTCTCTTATGTGTTTTCTTTTCTCCTTAAACTTGATATATGCTACTTGTTTCTACATGAAGCGGATGGAATCATTCAGGATGATGTGCATGACTTCAAGAGTGGACTGTCTCCCATGCATCAGTTTAAGTGGGCTTTCCTGCTGTCTTAAAGAGGAGGGAAGACTGCTGGACTATATGTTGATGTTTGATGATATCACATGAGGAGTCAGTCAGCCAGATGAGGTCAATGACATGTAGCTGAATGGGATTTCTTACATCAAGACGACTTTTGACCCAGACTGTCACCTGACAGAATACATCCATGCATGGTCATCTCTTTCTCCGCTTGGTTTATATATTTATACAGCATATTTGTATATTTCATTTTGCTTGTATTGCTTGTTTACTTATTTATTGTTTATTGGTGCTTCTTTCTGTTTTGCTATGCCCTTTTGCTGCTGTAACTGTGCAGATTTACCCCTTGTGGGACTAATAAAGGATCTTATCTCACCTTTATTGTTTATTGCTGCCACTAAAATTTGATTTTTATTCTAAATTGGCCTTACAGTGGATTCAAATACACATTATCCTGAGACAACCACCAAGAACAACAATAATCTGACTTGAACATCTTTCCCTTATTTGCTGTCTTTTCTGTCCTCTGTCCTTTCTGCAGTTCTATACAAGATCCTATAAGGACCTTTGACGAAACAGAAAACCTTTCATTTCACATGCTTTCATCCTTGTTTATCCTTGTTTTCTCTTTCTTTCCATCTGTCACCTACATGAACTCCTTAGAAGACCGTTGACAAAAGAGAAAATGTAAAATTGAGGCATTCCTCCCCCTTCTCTCCACATTCAATAAACTAAACCCTTCTCTGCTCTGTTTCCCTCATCCCCACCATTCATTCTTTCATTCATCCTATCCTTTTGTACTCTTCTGTTTATATGTCAGGTTACTGCGAATCTAAGTGTGAAATGGGACTGTGACTCACCATCACAGCGCTGCTCCAGTCCCTAGCACCCCATGCCGCTGATGGTCCCTATCCTGTCCATCTTGTGTCCGAAGCAGCCACTCCGCGTCGGGGATCCTCCTTTCTTGTTTCCGGATTTGTGTCTCCTGGATGCGGGTTGGTCGTTAAGGAGACGAGCCCACATCCCTCTGGCGCGGGTGTCCATGCGTAAATCTCGCAGTAACCGTATCCGAGAGCGCACAGCGTCTAGCCGCCTCTCCCTCTCCTCCGACTCCAGAAACTCCGCCAGCTCCTCGCCCAGCAAACTTCTAAGAGACTGGAACACAGGTTGAGAAAGTAAATAAACGAGGTCTCCCTTAGGAAATACTCTGTGTAAAGAGATAAAATTGATCTACATGCTTGGTACATCTTTGAGCAGACAAGTCTTTTGCATAATACTTTATATTAAAGTGGAGTAAACCTTAATTTAGTGCACATTTAAGCACTTTCATACACACTCTGCATTGGCCAAGAGGAAAAATTCTTGCCGCACGGCGCTGTAGGATTAACTGAGATGAATCCTGTCTGATCAAAAACAACCAATAGATCTACAAAAAGTCTTAAATGGCGCGCTTAATGTAGTTAATTTCCAGTGAGAGTTCTGTACTTTCATTTTTATTGTGACAATTTAGCTCTGACACTCTTCAGTGAAGTGTCACAGAAGGCAGGTGCCTGTAGCCCGCTCCTCTGCTCTGAACGCACACTGTGGCATCAATTTGCAGACATCCCAAAGTCTATCTATCTCAGCTTATAACTGAAACAAATTTCTCAAATGATTATTCATAAAGTTTCGGGGTTGTTCAGTTGATTCTACAAGCGAATTCTGTGCGTAATTGTGATTTTACGCACAGAAACATATCGTTTGTTGTGGTTTCATTTTGGGACACAAATGGAAACTATTAATTCCAGGCTGAACCTGCATTTCTCCATCGTGTAAAGTCCTTTCATATGTTGCTGAAAAGCGTTTTTAATTTTAATGGTTCCACCTAAATGCTCTTGATTCGTTTTTCTTTGGAGCGCTTGTCAAATGACTTCATTAGGCGCTGAAACACAAAAACTGACAAATGATGAGGAGTGAAGTACGGTAGTTATGATGCCTCCAGGGGTTAAACATCACCGAATATGAATCATACAGTCTCTTTATAATATACGTTAGATGTTTTAGATTCAGAGTGTGGAAAATGTGCTAAGCATGACTGAAATTATGAAATATGATGCGTAAAAACAACAGTCTTGAGCGCCTGAACCACAGAACAGCTGTTCACTCTTGAGGCAACACTCAGCTTCCTACAGTTAAATAAACTGCTCAAGTTCTCAGTAAAAAAAAGAGAGAATATAAGTGAGTTCTTCTTACCTTTTGCTGCGCCTGTGATAAAGGTTTTGCGCCCATCCTTACTGAAAGCAGGGTGACCATAAGTCCACACGCTACCAAGTACGACAAGTTCATTTTGACCAGTCTTGTGTTCTTTAAGGGATTCCTCTGCGCTCAAGTTCACAAAGAGGGACGGAGACAGCAACCAATCAGCTGTTAAACATAAGAGGCTTCAGTCCGTCCTTTACTCCAAAGCTCCTCAAGTGCTCCTCTAACTCTGTGTATTAGTCCTCTGCGCTTTATAGCCAGCCCATGGTGATGTCATGCCAACCTGCGTAATGGTCCTCCTTCCGCGCCAACTCCCTGTTTTCTCTACCTGCCTCAGAGCACGTCATGCCAGGGATTAATTAAATGATACAAGCTCCGGTCATCGGGGCTGTGGAGGAAATGAGATAGCCTATGAGCTATCAAAATGCTCACTTTTTAACTTTCAGACCTCTGGCTGAGACGCAGCGACTGAAATCGAATGTGGTTTCAAAGGCTGCGCGTTAAGAGCTGAAGAGCGACTTTGGCAGAGAAATGACCTCAAAGATGCCAGCCGCCTGCCCTGCGAAACATCTTAACAAGTCATATATTATACTCTGAGAGGGTGCATGACATATTTGCTTTACCAGAAGATGTGAAAATTCAAGTTCTGCCACTGTAATTAAAGAATTTAACCTATTTTTAGAGAAGTTCCAGATAATCTAGTGTCATTTTATACGAAGGAAATTGCCCAAGAAGAAGTGTTCATCATTTGTTTATTTTAAAGAAAAGTTAGATTTTTAACTGACTGAAAGGTGACTGAATAGACAAGTTCTTGCAAAGACACTGGGATGAACTGTAACACATCGTGTATCAGATTTAACCTTCTGTTGCGCAAAGAGGTGACTGGAAACTTGACTTTACGCAGAGAGATGACATCTACCACCATGGTACACTCAGTTAAGTTAAATGGATCTGATAGTCCATGCGACAAAAATGATTCACATTACCTGGGAGCCTCATACGAAGCAGTTATGGCATGGGAATTACATTGTGCGCAAAACTCATACATCATAACTTCGTGCGTGGCTTGTGGGTTTGTTTTGTGGATCTTGGAGACCTTTGACGGTGTGGGTTTCAGTCAGACCTGTCGCATCGCACCTCGCAGGTACCAAAACAGACACATACTGAGGCTCCTCTATGACACAGCCTCACATGATGAAGCGCAGCCATGGATGTGTGTTTCTGTCCAGGCAACCACCTGCCCACTCAAAAGTGAGGTTGACTGACACTTCTTTGGTTAGTAACCTCATTATATTCTGTTACAGGTAGTCCAATCAATATATTCTCCTACTGATATTATTGGCCCAATATTGGCCTATCAGAGCTATATCAGTCTATATCAGTATGAGTAAACATGCTGGCCAATATGCATATGAAAAACTTTTTAAAAATATTTATTTATTTATCTTTGCATGTTGTAATGCAGATGTTTTTTGGTTCTTACGAGCAGTTTTTTGTAGTTATTTATAATTATCAATAATACCAGTGGAAGTTTTGATATTATTTTGGACAATTAAGTTTATTGTTAAATGGTAAAATATCCTGCCTCCATTATATATCTTTGGCAGAAGTGTTATATGTTCTAAATTTTCTATAGTATATAAAGAATATTGCCTGATAAATCGATATTAGGATTTTTTACTCCCTGGTATCAATGTTGGATGGTATCAGTCAGGCTCTGGTTATATAGTGTGCCCTATACAGAAACACTGACACCAACCTAATTAACAATAATTACTACTACTGTCAATCCAAAATATGTTTAGTGTATACTGTTCTGAAAACTGATTTGTGAAATTGTAGATTTAGATTTCATAGCTCTTGTAAAAAAAAGAAAAGAAAAGAAAAGAAAAGAAAAAGCATAGTAATAAAGTATAATGGTGTAATAATTTAACTTAAAGATGATTTTTTTTCCACAGTAGAACTAAGAGGATACCACCTTAAAGAACAGTGTTGAGCCTCACAATAATACTTAATTACATGATGACATTTAATAGCATCTACTATTATATTGTAATCTAATTTTATGAGATGTAACTGTATACTGACTTAGCTTTTAATTAGAGATAATTTAACTTTCATTGTTTAAAGCTTTGCTCATGAATGCTCCCATGAACATTTGAGAAATGCCTTGTGTTAAAATAAGTTGCAGTTGGCACATTACTTAGTCTGTGTCAAGAGAATGACGCAACATTGAAATAATTTGAGGTGAATTAAGTCCACAGACAGGGTGTTTCACTCACTTTAAGAAAAAAAAAGTGCATTTAAGGTGAAATAGAAAGTCAGTAAAGAGTGATATTTTTTGCAGTGTGGAGCGATTGTGCAGCAGTCTGGGTCCTGCAGAGTGGAGCTGCAATCTCCGGCAGCAGCACTGTCTGTTTTGGAACACAGAGTGGCAGTATTTGCTGTGCCGAAAAGTGAATACACCTCAGAGTCACATGTTTACTGGATCAATACCGTCCTGTAACAATAAGTCATTATTCACAGCAGATCAAACATATGTGATGAAAGAAAATCAATAAATCACTTATTTTCTGTGTTATGTATCATGTTTATCTCAACATTAGAGTTCTAGCAGCCTTAAAACCTGCATCTAAAAAGTGTGCTAGATTTGTGTAGCAAAGATGTTTGGATGATTGACAGCAGTGGTGAAAGCCGTCATATTTATGTCAGCCTCCACAACATACACTGCTCTCTTTCTTTGGTTGCACAGCAGGGCTTGACCGGACAAGTCTCCAGTTCATCTCATAGAGACAAACAACCATTCACACTTACATTCACACACCTACGGGCAATTAAGACTCACAAATTAACCTAATTAACCTGCATGTCTTTGGACTGTAGGAGCAAGGTGGGGGGTTTGAACTGAGAACCTTCTTGCTGTGAGGAGCTAACCACTGCACTACCATGCCACCAATGTAATAATTTCTTCTTTAATATTTTGCTCTCACGACATCATTGCTTTTTGGCAGTTGGAGTTTCTGCACTGCACTTGCAAGAGATAATTTCTGAATGAAACCATGTGAGGTCTTGCTTGTAATTCTTTGATTAAGTTTGAGTTTTTGTGGTTGTGGTTTGACTACTGTTACTTCTTCTCAGCCATGGTGATTATCATTGCTTGTACCAACTACCCACTTCTTCTTATATAAATTCCTATATGCCCAGGAATAAACAGAGAAAAGAACTGCCAGAAATGAGCAACCAAGACACATTTCCCTGAAACTCCCCAGTGGAGCCACTTTAAGGTAGAGGACTATTTACACTGAGGAGAGTAATGTGTGAAGCTGTACCTCTGTGCTGTATTAAAGAGGACAAAGCATAGTTTAAAAAAAAAAAAAAAAAAAAAAAAAAAAAAAGAGTTTGCATGTTCAGTAAATATTGTGTGTTTGTTCACATGCAGTTTTGGAAATTTAATTTTCCTTACACAATCATTTATAGTAAACCTCTGCAATATTGTCATGTCAGTTAATATCTGGTTACTGACTGATATAACCCAACAGCATTTCCCAGTTCACAAGAGGTTTTGAGACTGATGTTGATGTTGTGCACACTGACAATCAATGATTAACATTTTCCTTCATTCCTTGCCCAGATTTACTTTGATTTTAAAAAGAGGCTGTTCCACGCTCTGATCTAAGTTATCCTGATTTTGATTCAGCAGGTGCCATAAAGATTTTCATACCTATTGTTTTTTGCCAAAACGGACTGTAATCAAATGAAAACAAGTTTTGAAAGATTGTGTGCCCACCCCCTTAAATACCTTGCAGTGATTTGGTCTACTAGCTACCTATAGCCACAGGTCACTTTACACAGCCAAAATATTTAATGTATGAATTAAGTGACAAGTGACAAATCTAGCAAGTTATTCAGAGCATCAGGTGGAATGTAAGAAATGCACACACATCTATCATTTTGTAATTTATTCTAATGCACACAGTAATCTTAGTCAGCACTCCTCTGGCAGCAGCACAGCAGTGCCTCTCCATCTCCCCTTGCACAGTGCGCCTCAGGGAGGAGACTGACAGCTTTTAGTATGCTTATGGGGACATTCTGTGTCTCTGTTGCTCTGCAACTTTGCAACAACAGGCAACAGAAGAACAGGCAGAAAACACAGAGGGAGCTCCAGATAGGACATGTTTATTATCTCCACTAAGTGTGACATGAAATATCCACCCTTGTTCTTACATCCTATTCCTTTAATGTTCAGTGAGGCACATACCGAAGACAGTGTGAGGCAGTGAAACAAGGAGTGTGACACTAATTTAGTGAAATTCTCTCATCACAGCAGTTTGTGGTCATTCACTGACACTGTTTCAGAGTTTACCCATTGATGAGGTATGAGTCTGACTGTCCTGTGTTGTCCTTAATTTGCTTCCCACAGATAGAAGTTTGCTTGGTGAAAAAAATAAACACATAAAAAGTTATTTAAAGACAACTGTTTCTTCAATCACCAACAGCAAGTAGTTCTCTTACATGAGTCATGCTCACTTCCGTGACACACTTCGGTGTAAAACCGCAATGGCGCTACTTTCACTGACTCACCCGTTTGATGTCACAGACACATAATTACTGTACATTGCATGAAACATTTTAGAGCATAATTTATCTGATGTTTTTCTTTAGTTTCAGTTAACACTGATCAGTAGAAAGAAGATGAGTACACTCATAGAAATAAAGATGCTTCTTTGGCCCGTCAGTGGGAGAACCAGTTATGGGTCCGGGTAGAACCAGAAAAAAGGTTCAACTTGGAACCCTCTCAGAGGGTTCTACCTAAAAACCCAACATAAAGAATTATACCTGGAACCATCTGTGAAAGGTTTCACCCACAAGCCACTACGAGAAGTTCTACAGAGAACCCTTGTGTCCTGGTTCAGATCCAGAGCCCTCTCTGAGGGTTCAATCCAGAACCTATTCACCCTCTAATGGTGCTAACAAGAACCCACTGCGAGGGTCTACTGAGAACCCTTTTATATTCCAAGGGTTTTATCTAGAGCACATTTATAGCATTCTATAGAGAACCTTTTTAACACTGAGGGTTTTTTCAAGAACCCAGCCACAGGGTTCTACCAAGAACACATGTGGTTCTACCAAGAACATTTTTATATTCCAGTGGTTTTATGTAGAGCCCACTCACAGGGTTCTACTGAGAACCCTTTATACTCCAAGGGTTTTATCTAGAGCACACTCAGGGGGTTCTACAGGGAAACTTTTTATATTTTAAGGGTTTTATCTAGAACCCACACAAACAGTTCTACTGAAAACCCCATTATTAATTATTTATAACCCCGTATTATGGTACAAAGAGCCCTTGACGAAACAGTTCCTCAAAGATTTCAACAGTCCTTGAAAAATTTATTTGGATGAAAAGCATTCTTAAAGGTACCCTTACTCAAAGAACCCTTGACAGACCCTTTCTTCTAATTTTTTACATAAAAATCATTACTATCCCTAAATTTTCACTGCACCTTATCTTGCAGCACAGATAAGCTGCTTACCCTGCAGAAATGCAGTGACAGAAAAAAAAAACTACAAACTCTTTCCTTCCTCAGAAGACAATGGCTCTAGGTAGAACCTCAGCCTTTCAGGAAGAGCCCTTCTGGAACCCTTATTTCTAAGAGTGTACAATTCAACGAATCATACAGCTGTTGCAGATACTGAACTCATGACAGAACCTGCCTGTGCAAGAACACACTGTGAAAATGGACAGCACATCAGTCACCACATTATATCCCTGTGCATTTAATGATGCTCATATTGTATGTTATGTTTGTGGCAGGCTGGGAAAGTTGGATGCAAAGGCGCATGAAAAATTCTGATATGTTCAAGTGCAAGTTTCCAGACCTGGGCTTGCCCTGTCATCAAGATTTTGTCCAAAAATGACAGACTCCACGCTCTATTGCAGCTTTTTGTGGCAGCGGGGTGCCGCAATGCCAGCTATCATCAGGAGAGATGCTTTTGTTTCCCATACCTAAGACGAAAGGAAGTCTCATTGAGTTCTTTCTGTGAACTAATTGAGGGTTTGCCCCTTTTAGCAACTGCAACTGGAAAATCCCACTCACACTCTGAGGTACCTGTAGTGCGAGGGAGTAGACGAAAGGATGACACTTCATATCTTCACTAATCTGCAGTCAGCTTCACTTTCACAACAACAACACTGTGGAGCTGATGAACTCTGTTGACCTTGTGGCCATGACGACTTTTCTGCTTTTATACAGAGCATTTTTCTCTCATTGCTAATTCCTTTATTTTGAATTTTAACAAGTGAGTGACACATTCTTCCTTAATGCCGCAAGTGTTGTGTCACAAGTTTGTCTTCTTTTGTATAGTTTAACAATGTTACACACTTTTCCCGATGACATCACACGGGTTACTGAGAGCACCTATTTTGCTCTGTCCTTTTGGTCGCCCCCCCCTTTCTCGCTCTGCCCTTGCCGCAAATTCTTATCCGGTTAATTTTCAATAAATCTTTTAGCTTTCATGTGGCTGAAAAATCTTGACTGGTTTGCATCAAACCAGCGGAGGGGCCATGTGTTGCAGTGGCCTGAGCTGTGAGTGTCTACGGGAGGATTGAGTGTCTTGGTTCCTCCTCTGGGGTTTGTGTAAGACAAACTACAAGGCTGTTACGGTCCTATAAATAACGGTTTTATTGCGTGGGGAATTTTAATGCTTTTTGCACAAGTGCTCTGAGGGCTTTCGCATGTGCCAGCAACAGGCTGCCTTCAATGGATGGATACTTAAGACTCATGTATACACACATACCAGGGTCAAGAATTACCTTTTTTTCAGTAGGCTGGTTTTGTCTTGTTGATCTGATGTTTTGTGGTGTTATTTTTTGGTTGCAGATTTGATGAGCCAAGAAATCTTGCATTTGCTTTATGGAGCAAAAAAAAACGAAAGTGCAAATGTTATTTACGCATGTTTTATAAATTTTACGAATGGAATTCAGGGATAAAGGGATAAAACGTGGACTGGATCTCTCAAACTGCTGTTGTGAGTACAGATCTTCATTTGATGATGATGATGATCATCATTATGATTGGCATATTTGTCAGTATTATCCATTTTTGCCCCTGGGAAGTGGTGAAAAATTAAGTTATCTAAAAATCTATTGTCAACACTGCTATGTTTCACACACATGAATATTCTTTTTTCAGTTTTTTTTTTCATTGGAATAAGGGGTGAAAAAAATCCACACCTATATCAATCAGTCATGTTCCTGTAGCCAATCAGAGAGCAGTTGACACATAACTACAGAGATCCAACAGTTTGAATCTATGCACAGAAATGCGCAAATATGAATTCACTGTAAGGTGCACAAATTTTTCAGTTTTCCCTTTTGGTATTCATATCCATTGTTTGATTTCACTTGTGATACACCACACATCTCAACCCACCTGTCTTTCCACACGGTGAAAAGCAGGCATTAAAGTCTGATGCCAGTTCCCAGAGGCCACATGATAAGAAATACCACGATACTTAAATCACAATGTGATATTATTGCAATAACATATTGTGATGTATTACCTTTATCAAATGCAAATTATGTCCCCAAAAGAAAACTTTGTCAACATCTGCTTTATTTAATAAGATGAAGTGTTCAGTTCTCACTTTTATCGTGTTTATTGCAGCAAAATGGGACCAACGTTGTCAGAAAAACCTGTCAGTCCCACTGCATGTGACCTCTGCTGACCTCACAAGAGAAACACTAACCAGTGGACTGAAAACCAAGACTTTATTATTCTGTTAACAAAAATTTTAATATTTCCGGTATTAATGATTTATTCAATAAAACATCTAAACTTTGTGTCTGCGTATTGATACAATATTGTCACGCAAAATATCTCAATAGTTTGCTGTATCAATATCTCTCTGCAGCACGTCCATCCTCCCCTACTCTTTTTAAGTGGTTGTATTATTTTTTGCTAATCTGGTGGTTTGTGTTAAGTTCTTTTAACAGCTGGCTGTATGGTGCCATCATTTTTTGTTGCTAAATGCATGTTAACTGACTTATTCTTTGATTAAAAATCTCTCATTTCCCCCTAAACCAGGATTATAAATTGGAAGAAGTTCTAAAACAAATCCCAGCAGTGACTGTCAAGGATTCCCAACAAATCAAGAAAGATGCCTTAAGATTGTTGGGCCCTATACATTAAGAACTACTGCACTCTGTTTAATAAAGGAATCCCTGTTATAAAACCCCAAAACCACATGTGGGTTGATTGACCTCAAGAATATACCAGTGAGTTATGTCACAGACCCAGTAATGCAGGTGTAACAGCTCGACAGATGAATTTTCCCCAGAAATATTGTTCAGCGTTGGTCATGCATGAAGCCAATACAAAGGAAGAAGAAGCCACAAGTTGAATATAGTCATATGAACAATAGAGTTTTATTGCCTGTTCCAAAGCATGCACTTGTGTTTTTACTTTATTGTAATTCCATAACCAAAATATACTCAGGATTTTTGAGCAGACATTGAGATGACTACAAAGCGGAAAAAGTTCAGTCATCTACAAACAATTCAAATTGACTTAACATCTCATGATATCATCAAACGGTCATGGCGGTGCATTTTAAAACCACGGCCAAATTCCATGCATGCTGAAAGACACCTAAAAAGGTTAGGCGAACAACAACGCCTGTTCTTTACGAAGATTTTAATTTCTAAAATGTGGCATGACACTGCTGGCTATTTAGCCTCCTGTTCATATATTTAACTCCTGTGCCAAAAATACTCCACAGATTGTTTCCCGTGTGTAATTTTTTGCTCTCATGGCATATTGCCTCAGTCTGAAAAACATTCCAATCTGGAGGCATGAGGAAAGAGCATATGAAAGACGCTCTTAGGTCAAAAGCTATTCTTGCACAGATATTTTGTTTTCTGAACCACAAGAGATGCTGTCTGGCTTGTATTTTACTGGGTTTGTGTTTAGCAGTTGAAATGACTGTAACTGCTCATGCACAAATTGCTAACATCCGCAAATACTGGGCCAATAATATCAGTGTGACAGCATGTTTCTCCTCATGGTATCATTTGAAAAAAAAAAAAAAAGCTATAATCATCACAATAATTATTCAGATTAAAAAAAATTGCCCCCACTATTATTGAAGTCACTGCCAGTGGTACCATTACTATTTAAATCATAAAAGTGAATAATATCCCTACTGTTTTAAGAGCATTTATTCCAGTGTTCACAGCACTGGCACACATACTTGGTGGCAGAAATGTTTTTCTAAGCCACTCTAACACTGGTGTGTCACTTGTGTTCTTCAAACCATGTGGAAAAACGCGTGTTTGGGGTTTGGGTGGCACAAGCTGTGACAAAACCACATGGAAACATGGACATTTCATCGCAGATATATAATCTTGGATCAAGGTTCCAAATAATTTGCTTGACTGTAAATGAACTGTCCGGGTGCTAGACAAATGCCACTGCACGAAAACACTGCAGTAACACACTGTTTCCCTAATTATTTTTTTATTTGAGAGCTGTATTTCCCCAATATCTAATTTATGAGTAATTGCTTTTTAAACTCACAGTGACTCACGGGGATGTAAAATATGTCATTCATGGTTATGCAAGTATTAACAACGGTTTCTCAACAGAATGACGTGCTGTTGCACTCAACTGCACAACAGTATACTGAAACACAATATATTGAGTAGCGTAGAGCAGGGTACTCATATGCTACTGTGTAGTAGAGCTGATTGTTTCATTAAAACCTGAAGGGATAGAACCCTTATAAGTTGGTACCGGTTTATTATTATCTTTCTGCTGTGAAAGCCCAAATAGCCGTCAGCTATAATGTGCTAGAAACATGAAACTTGGCCCGATAACTGGAAATTATGTGTATGTGCTTCCCATGAAAAATGACCTAATTCAGCCAGATGGTGGCGCTATAATTAACACCCAAAAATGCAAAGCCGCATCCCTCACAGCGTATGTTCAGTTGACTTGAAATTGGACACACTGTAGTGGTTATGGTTTGAACCCGAGTGCAGCACACAGTACAACGAGAGCAGATTGTGACACACACATGTCCAGCTCAATGAGTTCTCCAGGAAAACTTTTGGGAACATAAAGGTTGGCCATGGTGGTTTTTTTTTTTTGCTAATTGGCATAAACTGAAAAACAGTAAAGAGGCATCTACTTTTTTTGATTTCGACTCATTAACACCACAATGGGTATTACAAATTAAATGAGCAAGATTGGTCAAAATACATGTCTGTCATCAAAATATCCTAACTCAATAACCATGTGTCCAATTCTTATACAACTTGGTAGATATGTTCAGGCCGTTTCCCATTTGAAAAACTGGTGGGCAGAATTTCACCAATTTTTCTGTGCATGCTCTGGATATTAAGCGATATCTGAAGTACCACAGTGAAAGTGAGCGTGACCTCTCACAAAGATGCCTTTGAACAATCCTGATTAAGTTTTTTTTTTGTCCAGATCTCATGAATGGGGAGTAAATGGCAATTTGAACTTCGAGTGTGGAATTATTGAGACCCTGCTGAAGTGATTTTGCCCAAAACCTGCTTGTTGCTGTTTGCATATTTGGTTTTGGCTGATTGTACAGTATCCCTCTGTTGAGGTCTTGATCCTGCAAACGCCTCTTGCTGCTGTATTTGTTGTTAACTTTAAACATTGTTGTGAACTGACAGAGAGGTGTAAAATAACGACAGTGTTCTTTTGGAGAAGGACACACCCATACAGAGGGATCCCAAATTTTGTGGTACACAACTGAGTTTATTCATTTCTCAAGCACCACTGATACATATTTTCACACAGCACAATGTCATCAAAGGAGAAAACACAGAGCCAGCCAAGACAGAGAGGTGTGATACAATTACTAAACTACTAAAAAAAAAAAAACTTCTTCTGAGAGACGAAATATTTTAGGTCATTCTTGTCATAACGTCTGCGAACAAACTGCATTCAGCGAGTGATGTAACCCAACATCAGCTGAACAACAAATTCAGAGCTGCAGACGCTCCATGTGAGGTCACTACTTTGCTCCTCTTGAAAAACAACGAGGAATGTGTGTCAGGATGACCACAAAGGAAATTCAAAGGCTTGGTAAAAGGTTTTAGGGCTTCTAGCTGATGTTTCTACCCAGCAGCTGCTTCAAATGAGTCAACGAGTAAAGACTCTAGGATGGGACAATTTAACAGCGTTTTCATAGGATAATGAAAAGCCAGGTATTAAAAGCTGCAGTCATGACCTGATATAAAATGAAAATTAGACCTGCATTTTTTTCAGATACCACTGAGACAATGTAATTCAGCAGTTCGGGTTGAGGTCATAGATCAAAGACTTTGAAGCCTCATCAGAAGCCACAGCATTGCTCCATGGTTTATTACTATGAGGAAGGATGTTACACCTCTGAAAAGACATCACAGTGACATCATTTCATCGTGTTTCACAAGTGTGACAGTTACCCTATTCGTGTTTTATAAAGAAATCTATCAAGAGTGCGAGCTCGCACGTATTTGGTTTGTACCAGTGCAATGGTCTCATGAAAAAATGAGAAGACAAAGCGGCTTTGATTTTTCAGTGTCTCATGGAACATGGCCCTAAAACGGATCTACAAATATCTCATCCACTCGTAAAACTAACTTAAAAGGTCCAGTGTGTAAGATTTACAGGGACTTATTGGCATACAGTGGCAGAAATGGAATATAATATTCATAAGTGTGTTTTCATTAGAATATAATCACTGGAAAATAAGAATTGTTGGGTTTTAGAATGAGCTGTTTATATCTACAGAGGTCACAGATTTTCTTCCGAGAAGCCATCATGTTGCACCGTCATGTTTCTACAGTCGTCCAGAACGGACCAGCTAAATACTGGCTCTAGTTACGGCCTTTTGCAGGAGTTCTGCAGTCACCATAGTTTCTCTTACACACTTACAAGGGGAGCATGAGATGAGGTGTTTGCAAACTGCAAGCTCACCGTTAAATGCCACTAAATCCTACACACTGGTTCCTTAAGGACAATACAAGGACATACCTGTTCATTAGAAATCACATGTATTACATCAAAATACTAACGGCCAGGATGTCTTCAGATTCCTTACACCATCATCATCAAAACATTCAGTTTACTGTCATATTTGAGAAAGAACTGCTGAAAATCCTCACACTTGAGAAGCTGTAACAACAGAATCTTTTGCATTTTTAGCTTGAAAAAATTGACTGAAATGAAGTATTGATAAATAGTGATTTTTTTTTTGTTGGTCAGCTATACAAATAATCATTTCAACTGTAGCTGAAAGTACAATATTAATAAGGCATGAATTGTCACTGAAACCCCTTATCTGAGCCTGTTTTTGGGCTTAACTTCATAAATAATGAGAGGCTGCATATTTAATTAAATAAAAGTTGCTACGTCCGGAACGAGGGCTCACTCAGAAACACACCAAGCTTTGCAGCTGGGAAGCTACAAATGGAGAATTCTGTGCTCTGACCTCCTGGATATTATGCATTCATGCTGTATTTTGATATTCTGATTCACAGTGATTTTTGAACATATCATACAACATGTCATACACCTAAAGATCATTATCAGCCAGCAAATATCAGCTTGCTCCTGAGTCATTCCTCTCTCGTTTCTTAGGAACTACTCACATTTTGTGTATCATATTGTAAAATGTCACCATTTGGATTGCTAATTTGTACTGTGGATGGATAGAAATACATCAGTGTCCAGAACTTCATTTAAAAACCACTTTCCTTCCTCAAGGCTGACAGATAAGGTGCTCATGGGCAAAGTTTATCTGAGCTTTACCCCGAAAAGCAGCTGCGTTTCCTGAGTAGATAAGCAGTTACAGGCAATGCTCTGCTAAAGGTGAGAATGCAGTGTAACAGGGCACCCTGAGGAAGAGAAGAAGAATTTCAGTGTGCACTTATGTCCTCAGTTTCTGAGAATATGTTCACTGTACAGTCACTTTACAAGACACCTAATCAGTCAGTGAAAATAGTGGATTTTTTGTTGACAACACCATTGAAAGATTTTTCTGCATGTCACCATAACCTACATTTCCAGATGCCAGATTCTCTCTTCTGTTGGAAAAGTAAGAAAATGTTCCGGCTGACTGGAAATGAGGTGCCATTGTGGCTTTGCCTTTCACTGAAACCTGCATTTAGGAGTCTAGCTGCCACTTGGAGCTGTGATAGACACTCGCACACCAGGGCAATTTCAAACCAAATGAAACATTTGACAAGTGGCATGGTGACCATGTGAGGTCCAACCTAAATCAGACAAACCAAGCCAGTCTGATGGGGTTTTCAAAATAACCCTCACTCCCAACTCCCATGTGCCTCCTATTTAGTGGGTGATTTATGACGTCAAGTTAGGTAGATCTGCGCAAAGGCCACACAGGTCTATAACGAGCAAGTTAGCACAGAATAAAACACAGACTCTCTGTATTTACAGTATGTGTGTGATTTGCATATTCTGTAATTTTTGTGTTCTTAGGTGGAGTGAGTGTTTGTGTTAGTGCATACAGCATGTTCAAACTGGTCTGGAGTCTGGATTTGCCTCATAAACTCATTTTGCCTCAGGTTTCATTTAATATGCATAGATTTAATCTTGTTTATTATATTTATTTGTACAATTTACCAGAATGAATGCCACACTCATACCTTCATAGGACTGCACACAAAGGCGCTGCACAATGACAAGGCAGAGGTCTGGGATCCTTACGCATTAAGCAAAACCTGTTGGCCTAAGACCTGAGAAAAAGTCCGTAGCTTGATGGCAGTTAACTTTACAGTCAGGAGCTAATTCAATAAAGATCTTTTTTCACCCAGTACGCCTCTACAGCTGTGCCTAAAATGAGAGAAGATAGAAGACAGTAACCCAAGCGCTATGGAAGGGCGTCTGACTCGCCACATTAAAGGCAAACTCAGGCCGCTGTCATGCAGCGTTAAGCACCGCTCTCATAAACTGCTGTCAGATACTATAGACTGACTGTGAATGAACTACACCATAACCTCTGACTGACCTCTTTCTCTATATTATAATTCAGAGGTCAAAGACAGTTCCAGACAGAGGGGTCAGTGGTCTTCCACAGACATTATGTTATTTTACCTGAATGATACACACTGAATTACAAATTCTCCCCACCCAATTTGATATTAATCAGTACACTAATAGTTCACCCAAAAATGAAAATTCATTCTACTCACCCTCATGTCGACTGAAGGATGGGTTTAGTTCTTTAATCCACAAAACATTGCTGGAGTTTCACAGGAAAACAGCATTGCAGAATCTCCCAACAAAAATAAATAAATACCTCCATACTGCCTGTCTGGTGTATTCTAAGTCTCCCAAAGCCCTGACATACCGATCAGTTGTGTGTGCACACCCTCTCACCCCACGGACCCACTTCAGACGGTGAGCATGTGAAGGTGAACATGGCTCCAAGCTAAGAACCTACAGTGAAGAGTTAGGCTAAAAACATGATGTAAATGTCTTTTGAGTTGACTTGGCATGTTGGGGCTTTAAGAAACTTGGGGATTACACAAGATGAGCAGAATGGAGGCATTTTATGTTTTGTTGTTGATTATTTTTTACCTTTGAAAACTGGTCACCATTTACTTAAATTGTGTGGGAAGTTATGCAACGCTGTTTTCCCAATGAAACTCAGTGTTTTGTGGACTAAAAGACTAAACCTGACCTTCGATCAACGTGTGTGAGTAGAGAATGACTGAATTTTAATTTCTGGCATGACAGAGTCTGTTTTTGACACCAGCTGATAGGCTGAGCCGAACAACTGATGAAGTAAACAATCTTATGCATACAAGCCATAATTCAGACACTTTGCTGTTTTCTGTGTGATAACTATGTTGAATTTTTTCTCTTTTGTTTTTGAAAACAAGCAGGTGATTTGCAGAGCAGATACACATGCTACAGCAAACAGAAGCATGCAATTTTAAATTTCAATTAAGAGTTCACCGCTGTTTTTCTTAGGAATGCTCTTGTATTAATACCCAATCCAATCCAACTTTATTTGTAAAGCACTTTAAAACAACCACAGTGGACCAAAGTGCTGTACAGAAATAAAATACAAGAACAGATTAAAAGACATAAAACAGCTTTACAATTTAAAACAAAAATAGAACAATAACCAAATAAAAATAAATATATATAAATAAATATAAATAAAATAGACAATAAAATAAAAAATAACAAGACATTCAACATCTCACATGGTGTTAAAAGCCAAGGAGAAAAGATGGGTTTTAAGATGGGATTTAAAAACAGACAGAGAAGAGGCCTGTCTGATGTGGAGAGGCAGATCGTTCCAAAGTTTAGGAGCTGCTACAGCAAAGGCACGGTCACCTCTGAGCTTGCGCTTAGTTTTTGGTACACTTAGGAGCAGTTGATCAGCTGACCTGAGAGAGCGGAGGGGTGTATAAGGCTGCAGCAGCTCGAAAGAATTTTAAATAACAGCAGTATCTAGTCCTGGTTTTTTAATCAAAGGTCGCGCTATTGCATATTTGAAAATTTTAGGGACCACACCTGAGGACAAACTACTATTGATACGTGTCAGAACAGAGGATCCTATAGTGGGGAGAACCTCTTTAAATAGTCGAGGAGGGACCACATCATTCGGAGAACCTGAGGGCTTCAACTGACCAACAGTCTTCTGTAACAAGGACAGAGACACAGGCTCAAACCTGTCAAAGACAGCAGAGCAGGGCACAGAGACTTAAGTGTCATATGCAGAGGGTAAGATTAAAGCTCTAGTGGAGGCAACCTTATCACTGAAAAAGTGAAGAAAGTTTTCACACACAGCAGGGGAGGACTCAATACAGACAGTCTGTGGGGCATTGAGAGCAGAGTCAATGGTCTTAAACAAGACATGAGGCTTATGCCAGTTAGACAGAATAATATCAGAAAAATTTTTCATTTTAGCATCTTTCATAGTTAAAAATTTGAAATGACACCTGCAGTTTGTCCCTTTTCCACTTTGGCTCAGCTCTATGGCACTCACAACTGACAGCAGGAGTTGTGTCATTCAGCCAGGGTTCAGATTTAATCCTAGACTGCCTGTTTTTTAACGGAGTCGCGTGTCTAAAACAGATTGGCAGGTGGAATGAAACCATGAGCTGAGCTCCTCCCTATCTTTGTCCAAACACTCAGTGACACAGTTATGAATCTGATTGAAAACGGCCAAGAACTGAACAGCAGCGTAAGAGTTAATAATGCGACAGCCAGCAGCGCCAGGTTTAACTGTATTACAGGCAAGTGCAACCTCAAGTAATACAGACATATGATCAGAAAATGCGACTCTTAAAAACAGTAGCAGTTCCTCCACCTCGTCCCGACGAGTTAAAATATCAGCAGTTCTGAGGTAAAAGTTCATTGAAAGCTCTGGACTCACCAACACTCAGCCAGGTCTCAATCACACAGAGAAAGTCCAATCCTCAGGTTGTGAAGAAATCCCTAGCGATCCAGCGTTTACCAGGCCAATCCTGACCAATCCACATGGCACACCAGTGGGGATGTGACTTGTGTTGTCTATAAGATGTGAAGAAGAAGGGAAGGACAGAGCCATAGTTGTAATGTTAGAGGAAAACTCTGCTGTAGGCTTATTTAAAAGTCAGATTCATCAGACAACTGCGACCATCACAAATACCTTGTACATGTGAGCTACAAGCTACTGTTAACTTGACTTGAAGCTGGCATTTCCTCTCTTCAATGCTTAAGTAACTTGATGGGTATATATTGTTACATGTTTCTCTTCACTGGTGACTGGCTAGAGTAGACATGATAGCTAATTAGGTGTTACCGTTACCTGTAAATGTTGCAAATGCTAAATGTCACTAAATGTTGGATAAGACCTTACAGATGCACCTTGTAAATGGGAAATGGGTTAAAAATGTCCTTGTATTATTTTTTTCTAGGGCTGGCAGTGACAGCGCAATATGACTGCGATGCAGATTGACGTTTGAACTGCTGAAGTCACAGATGCGGCTAGCAGTTATACCCACATGAACCAGCAGTACTGTAAATAAGCTAATGAGAACGTGTGAGAGGTAAGCAATATACATCCATTTTTATTGTTATCCAGAAAGCTGAAATAAACAACGAGCAGCACTGTTGAAACATAAGCATTTCATGGATATCCATTAGGGTTGTACCATTAGCACCTGGTTGAAAGCAGCATTTGCTCCAACTTTAGCATCAGGTTGGAGGTACAATATTTGGCCAGGGAGGGGCAGAGGGCTGTCTCTGTGTAGCCAGGCCTGACGCCTTAACCAGGCTTTTACAGTAGGAAGGAGTGAAGCACACCGAGGTTTACCGCCATGCTGGGATCACCAGTTTAATGGAGGCTCGCCCTAGCCCACATTCAAACCCTGCATCTCTTGGCTCCCTTCCGGCAGCTGGGGTATACTGGGGAGCGTTCCCATGGAAAAGCTGTTAAACTGGCCACGGTAGTGAGGATGAGGAACAACTTTCCATCATGTTCTAACTAGCTACAAAGAGATTCACATATTGCACTGCCATATAGACTTCTGTACTGTAAGATAGTTTTATCAGTTGTGATATAGAGGGTTTTAGTGGGAAGTTGGAGGTTTTGTCTACACTTTTGTCTGCTTTTTTCCATTCTTGTGGCAACAGGTGTGTGCACTGTCAGGTCTGTTTCCTCCTGATGTTTAAACTGACCTATGAGGGGTCTGAGCGTGCTTGTTTTTGCATCGTCTCCGTGTTGCTATGCAGACTGACTTTTCCGTTGGCTGGGTTTTACCAGTCATCCTTAAAGACAAGCCTGGTCCTGATTGTTCCGGATCGTACGGCGGAATCAAATTAGGGACTTGTAATGGCCATAAAGTCCATGTCTGAGGCATTATACTCAAGGGCGTGGGCCCACCTCACATTTCCCATCCGCATTTCCTTTCGTCCCCTGTTTCTGAGCGGGATCGTCAGCTTTTTTTCATTACCAGCTAATCTGGAGGATTTGTAACTAAAACAACAAACAGATAAAAAAAACACAAATCAATGGGAGAGAGTGATGTTCCACAAATCAACTGTATGTTCATAATTGGCCAACTCATACATCATGCTTATTCTTCCATCAGTGGGCCCCATGCTTTGCAGTTGTTTATAAAGTCCAATAATGTCTTACAACACAGTGATTCAAGGTGCATGTCCTAAGCCTTTTTTTCTCAGGAGATACGGCAATCCCACAGTGTTTACCTAACTTCAGAGAATTAAATACCACTTTACAATAGAAGTCTTGGCAAGCTTTTTTCCCTATAATAACCACAAGTGCTTTAAAGATGGTCTGTGCCACTATGTGGGAGTGTTTTAGACTACTTAAACATGTAAACAGTAGCCACCATAAACTAACTAATTACTAACTGTGGACTGTGGTTATCATTTGGTTAGTTTTATCCTCATTTACCCTTTCCTGTGGGCATCTGAACACTGTATTATTGTTTGCTTCAAATGAAAAAGAGCCAACAACCAATTTTGAAATGTTTCCAGACCAATACTTCTGAAATACTGGAATTGCATTTGTTATCATTATTTATTTTTCTCCCTCTCTGTGGGACCCTTAGGCTTTGAAATCATATTGTGGCATTTTGCTGGCGCAGTGATAAGAGTTAGATATCAATCTCGCATTTTTAAAAATGTATCTGCGCTCCTTTGCTTGGCTTTTGATGTGTAAGATCAGCACCGTCATGATTACCTTGTTGCTCAACACCTGTCAATCCAGTTTGGGTTTTCACGTATTCTGACTTGCAGAATTTTTTTGGAAATAAGGCAGATATCATCTCTAAAGCTGAGTCAGACTCTCTGCTCTGATTGCCAAGTTTACATGCTTTCCTAAAGGCATTACAGCAGCCGCAGTGTGCCAACACTTATGCCGTAATCCAACATTCATTCTTGCAGATCCCTCTTTGATAAAACACATATCTCCCAGTAAGAAGTTCAAACACAAGGGAGATCAGTCCCTTTAGTGTCATTGTTTACAAAATTTATGTGCCCAAGGTACACCAAAGGGCAAGCCAAAACCCCAAGGCACTCCTTTATTCACATCAATACAAAACAGCCTCTATAACCAAATTAACCAACAGAGACGAGTACAAACCAATCAGGAGCATAGTTTCCAGAGTGTGGGTGGGGAAAAAAAGGATATCTATCAGTCGGGGTCTTTGATATGTCACTCTCTTAATCTTTCCCACCAAAAGATGGCAACTGGGGTACACTTTGACAGAAGGTTTTTAAAGAATTTTTTAAGGGTATAGAATTTTTCTGCAACTGCAATAATGGACCGTTCTCAACATCTCGTCCAGGCAGACGATCCCTCACCCCGTAGTGCAGTTACATTCAGTTTGGGGTGACTGGAGGGTCAAAATTACATGAAGGTTATCTGTCTGTATGTGCTGACCAATAATAGATGGCATGTCTGTCCTTCAGACATTGCTGAGTAAGATGCAAGCAATATACAGATGATTACAAAATATGTCTTTCTTCTGTAAATTCTGCATCAGTTCTGACAAGCAACATTGTGAAACCCAGTGAAATGTGATTGCAACAAAGGTTCACATACACTGACAACAGAAGTGATGTCAATATTGTGTAAAATGGTCCTACCCAGTGTTCACAGAGGAGAATTTCATTTTCCCACGTATATTAGGACCATTTACATGAAGTGTAAGGAAAGACCACGTCTGCTTTCATTATTTTTGTTCCAGTGTGACATTGAGCTATGCAACATATTATAAAGACATTATCTTCTTCCATCCAAACACACATGCCTACATTGTTTTTCTCATTCCTTCACCTAGTTCACAGTGAACTCTAATTACACAAAGTGTGTCTTTCTCATCAATGAGATGTGGTATTAACGTTCATTGACCGCACGCGTTGTGATGAATTCTTTTTACATGTTTATCTGCTCCATGAGTCACAATGTGTTTTTAGGGCCTGACGCTCCAGATTTATTATGAAAATTTAAAAAACACACCACTTTAATTCAGAGCATGTTAACATGTGGCGAGCAGTCATATCCAGAGTGGCTTTCAGTGACTGAGTGAGTGGTTTCAGCATCTTGCTGAAGGGCTTTTGGCCAGGACAGACGGCTGTTACTGCAATTGAACTCTTGTCCTTTACATGATGGGACGGTCACTGTAACCACTAGGCCACCCCACCACCCTGAATAATCGTTATTAGGTTCTCCAAATAAGTAATATACTTGAGGAGCGGAAGGGAAACCTTTCGGTGGACGTTGAGTGGGTGGTTGTAAAAGCAAGACTTCTTCACTTAATAAGACCTGAAGCTGCCCTCACATCTGGGAGGAGCTTTTCCCCAAATTATTGCCATCAATTGTCGCTGCTCTAGCAGCTGGCAGCGAGCACTGGAAGTGGACGTTTGTTTCCTAAAACAGTGCAGCACCGGATGGTGGTGTCAAGCACCAGAGCGGTCAGGTTCCTTTGGCATGCAATTAGCCATGAAGCAGTTTGGTGACAGCATTACTCCTTTGTCACTCTGAGCTAATATTGGTGTACCTTACCTCACTGGCAAACTAGCCACATCACCTTTTATTGAGTTCATGTTAGTCTGTGGATAGTCAGTAATTTTATCCTTTTAGTGGGACACTGAACCCCCACCTGCTCACCCACTGTAGAGCTGCAACAATTAATCGATTATTAATCAACTGTTAAATTAATCGCCAGCTGTCTTAATAACTGATTAATCCTTTTGAAGCATTTATTCATAACAATGTCCAAATTCTCTGATTTCAGCTGCTGCAATGTGAATATTTTCTGGTTTCTTTACTTCTCTCTGACAGTGCACTGAATATCTCTGGGTTGTGGACAAAACAAGACACTAATCAACATTTTTCACAATTTTCTGACCATCTATAGACCAAACAACTAATTGATTAATCAAGAAAGTAACTGACAGATTAATCGATCAAGAAAATAACCATTGCAGACCTACTACATAGTGACTTTGCATTTTTGTAGTAGTGTATGGATGTATAGTGAGAGTTATTATATCCTGTATAGTGGACTCACATAAAAGCATCACACTGAAAGAAAACCAACAGCAATGACATAATTACCAGTCCATAAAGTAGTGTCTGAAAGAGTTGCTTCATCATATATAATGAGCTCTGTACAGTCCTCTATATAAAAACTCCTACTGAGTAGCGAGATGATGAATGGTTTTGTACTCAGCCTAAAATATACTTGTCCTTTTTTGTTGTTTCTTTATAAAAATCTTTGTTTTTCAAAGCCTGTTACAAAACTGACAAGGTCTGAGTAGTGATTAGACACCTTGGCCACCATACAGGAACACAGCATCCAAAAACTCTGTTGCAGAGAAGCCGTGATATCTGCCCTGCAGCTATAAATGTTGCAATTATGATGTGAAAAAACAGGTAATGAAAATATTATTTCCCAAAACGGTGAGGCAGATTTAGTTAGAGACATCGGATGTGTTTTTTATGGCTCATTTGAAACTCTTGTCAGAGTTGTCACCTCAGTGATGAATTGCACTGAACGCTAGTGATGACAGTACTGTTTCCTTAAACTCGTAGGTTGATTCAGTCAAGTGTGCTTAATGATTTTAAAGTAAATATTTGGATAATTTGAGAACTCATTCTCGTTGTTTTCTTCACAACATGTACCAGCTAAGGTGAGCCCAGGTCACAGCACAGCAATTAGTCCCCAGTGTCTCGTAAATGTGCCTGTTAATAACCACTTGCAGCAGAGGAAGTATTACTATCATCATAAGTATTTGCCATTTACATTCTGGCGTCTGTGTAGTTTCAGCACAATATACGGATACTTGATAACCCCCTTTACAAACGCGTGCAGCGTAAAACTGTCAGGCTTTAAACAGTGTTTATAAACCACTTAATCAATCTGTTTGTCTTGTCTTGTCATGCTCATTGAAAAGATAGAGCTGCGATGAAAGCAGTAGTTTTTCTAGTTGATGATACACTGTATGTGGACTAAGTGTAGTGTGTGCATACTGCAGCCGACTAGGCCAATACTGAAAACTTGGCTAGCATAGAGCGATGAAGCAGTTGCACGTGACTACATACACGTACATGAATTCATATAAAGCCACAAATACGCTTAAAGGCATTTGCAAATTATTAATGTACTTACAAACACACAAACAAAGTCATACAACACACTGCATCCAAACTCATCATAAGTGTAGTCTCTCACCTCAGACCTCCCTCTACCAGCTGTGGCTCAGGAGGTAGAATGGGTTGTCCAGTAGTCCAGTACTTGTGGGCGGTTTGATCCCTAGCTCCTCCTGTCCACATGATGAAATTTCTTCGGATGGATTGGTCACCACACACGCTCACATGCTCGCTGCCACCGGTGTGTGAATGGGTGATGAGGCCCTCTCCTGTTGGGAGATACTGACAACATCATATATCCAAATCCATGTGACTAATATTCTAATAACCTGGGGAATGGGGCTACAAAAGAAATAAAATAATTTGTAATGCAGATGTAAAACTGCTTTGTTTTAACTGTAATTCAGCTATATATTTATATAATACAGTATGTGTGAAACTGTGTTAGAGACTGGGGGAATGAATGCAGTACATGAAAGTCCTGACATGAAGTGTGGGTGTGCACTGTGTGTTTCTGTGTGGTCTGTCTAATGCTGTCTGTTCTGGCATGGGTATTGTTTGTATGGCAGCATGCCTTGCGTTTGCATGGTGCTTTACTGGCTTAATATAGACCTCTCAAGTGTGCACATATTGTTTTTGTAAGAGTATTGTCATGTCTGACTGCATTTGATCTGTGTGCACTGTTTACATGCATGAGGCAGAGGGAGCTTGTTTCAGCGCAAAGCCCTGTAAGCCTTAACCAAAGAAAGCTTGTGTGGCTGCTGCAGTGAAATGCTGTGTCAGCCGAGGACTGCCAAGCTGCTCTTGGCAGTCGGCCATGTTGTTCGAGTGTTCCTGCTGCCTTTGCCATGTTGTCTCCTGCCCTGCTGTATCCTCCCTGAGGGAGATTCTCCTCCTTCTCCCCTAGTGCACTTCTCCTGTCTCCCTGTCTTTGATTGACAGGCCTGTCCGTCTCCACATTTTTTGCACAATCATCATTGTTCAGATACAAGTTGTAGTTATATAATACAAACATTTTTTTAATAATGTCATTGCCTGAGTCAATCCTCAGCAAGTGAGACAAAGAGCCTAAAATTTTCTGGCAAAGTAATGTCAGAACGGCATCCAGTGAGAAATGCACAAGGGACGGGTGGTTGCAAATACGAAGCCCAAGGCTGCCATTAAAGAAAATGCAATCTATACTAGGTTAGCTACTTACAGTGCAAGTCTTTTCAAGATCATGAATGAGTAATCACTCACAAGTGACTGTCATTCATATATTCAATTCGCTGGCCGACTGTAGTTAATTATCTCTGCCTGCTGTGGTTCTGACTCAACCATTGAGATTATATCAGCCTCCAATTTTGAGATGATGAAATGTTTGTATAATTCAAACCCACCCCTCTTGTTGCCTTCAAAGAAAATCCCAATCATTGAAATCTGTTCAGTTGACAATTTAAATGATTGATACTGAGTTCCAGGGAGAAATACAATGCTACTTCTATTACTACCACAACTATTGCTGTGTACTACTTATTGGTTTCTCGTGTTCTGGTGGCCACCACACAGCCTACTATTATTGTAAATTTCATTTATCATTTTCTCTCATTTTGAGCTGAAGTCACTTGCTCCACAGACTGGACAGGAAATACACAGCGAAGAAAAACATCCAAACTTCTGATCCGCCTTTGATCCGCTGAAACACTTGACGAGGAGAGGCTCCTCGGAGGGCTTTCAAAGGTTATAGGAAACACAGTTGGAGACCTGCGCTCATCCTGTGTGATCTGTTTGGAGAGTCATCTGAGGTAGACCATTTGTTCTGGGTGGGGATGTTGATTTGAACTAAATTAAGGGCTGGAAACCCAATAGTGGTGCCTAGACTCAGAAGAAACACCCAAAAGGCGTCTGAATAGTGCAATTTGGCACAAAATAAAAGGCTTGGTGTCATTAAAAGCAAGATTATTAGTTTAGATAATGTATTTCTGGACAGCTCTGCACAAGCATCAATCTGAAGAACACTGTTAAAGAGGAAATTATCACTGCCAGAATTTAGATTGATATCAGTACGCAGTGGGTGAAGGAGTTTACTGCACAGTTAGTCTCTGTTATGGTGTCCTTTGACAGATGAATAGATGGATATTAGGATGCATCAACATGCCGCAGAAATTTCACTTGTTGCACTGTTGAAAGCTGCACAGATCAGCAACCTTAATTCCAGGCCATTTATCAAAAACTGAATGAATCAGTGTGCGATCAGTTTATTTCTAAATACAAAGTGAAAAAGAATGAAAGAAAGAAGAAGAAATCAAGCAAAGAAACCTAAAAAGCCATGTCACCATACTGTGCCAAAATGATTGAAAGAAAAAAGAAACTATAAAATGTCACACGGGGGGAAAAGCAAGATATCTAAAGGTCTTTGAAGGGAAAAATCAGTTTCTAAAGTTCATTTCAAAAATGTTGAGAGTACTGTCAGTCTTTGTCAACGAAAGACTTAAGCAACTATTCCGTAAAGCATATCATGTGACATTTAAATCTTCAGCAAAAAAGAAAAGAAGATGTCAATAGAGGGGTTCAGATGGTGCCTATCTAATTTAGGCACATGTTTTCTCGTTTGTTCTTTGTATGCGAAAGTGGAAATTCGCTCGTCACTTTCCACAAAAACAAAATAAAACAAATAAGCTATGGAAGGGGATTCTGAGGGCATGGTGGCATATTTTGCGGCTGAGGAGTTGGAGAATGAGTCAACAAGAACAATTAAGACTCCAGAGCATCAAAACAAGCTTTCTGTTTTACCAGCTGACACTGTTTAGAAGTCTGTGACAGGAAGCTGAAAGATAGGTTTGGATACAGGAAATTTGCCACCTGTCCAAGTAATAACCAAGCAACATCCCTCTCAGCGGTTTGTTTTGTAGTGTTTTGTAATCACCCTAAATCCACCCTTGCAGTTTCCATTGTATTTTTTCCTTCAACAGGAGAATGTGTGAGGTGTGTTTTGCTGAAAATTGCCTCACGAAAATGCATGGAGTCAAGTAATGTAGTCTACCTTTTCTTGTTTGTAGGATACACTCCTCTGTTTCCATATTCGGCAAATTTAGTAATTGATTGAATGTAGAGGAACAGAATTTGAGACAGACAAGGACGCAAGGACCAACGCAGGATATTAGTAAATGTTATGAGACGATAGCCACAGTTATTCCTGTTTTATGTCAAGAGATACCACCTCCTTTACCTATACTCACAAATCAATCTAAAGCTTCACTCAGTAGAGACCGAGGACAGCCTCCCAGCTTTCAATAGCCTTGTTCAAGATGAGCTAGGCTGCGCAGAATCGATCGCCAGCAGTCAGCAACAATGCATGCTGGTTAAATTTGTGTAGGACTGGATCCCGACATTTTTGGATTTTCTGGCTCCAATTAAGTGGCGATGATGGTGCCGAACTGTAAACCCAACTTCAGTCATCCAAAAGTCCCTTACCTATGTGTGATGTCACAGATATGTCATTGTTTTTATACAGTTTATGGCTGTGGTTTCCAACTTTTTTGGTATGTGATGCCAAGCAATGTCTACTTTTAACCCCTTGTCACAGGTTGTGTGTGTCTGTCTTTGCTGTGCATGCAAGCAGTTACTCTCAAGTGTCCTTAAGAGACAAAAAGTTTCAGTATGAAATGATACTTTTTCATAGTAAAATCTAAAGTTTATAGAAACAAGTACATATTTGTATAACAGAAAACATTTTTTACTGCAGCCTTTCCTATACATATTCGCTAGCTTGGCTTGATTTGGTTTAACTTGGTGCATCTGCCCAGCACGGCAGTAATTTGCATCTACAACAGAGTTATCCACTTTAATGTGTGTATTTTAACTGAGGGCGCACTTGTCTTGAGTCAGGTATAAAATTGTTGATTAACTTATTTAATATCCTATAGATTCTTCACAATTAAAGTTCCTATTTTTTCTGTTTAAAATAATTTATCATTAACTGGCAAAATCAGGAAATGTTGGGTTTTCAACAGCAGCAACCCAACACAACTCCTGTACTGCTGATAGTGAACATTAAACAGTAAAATAAAGCAGAAACCTGAAAGTAAAACCAGCGAAACAGAGGAGAAACTAAACTGCACACCACAGAGATTCAGTTAAAGCTACAGAAGGACTGAGAGCTGAACACACCAAGAATTTAACTCCTGCCAGATATGAGTTGAGTCTTGCAACACACGCTTGTTTCAGGAAGAGAAGGGGGTGTCATCATGTGTTGCCACAGTCTGCAAACATCACTGCAACCTGTTTGGAGGTGGGCTGAGAGATGGTACATCCAGGGTGTGACTCAGCACAGGCTGTGGTGTGCCCAGTCACACAATTGGTATGCAATCAATGTGGCGTGGTTTGACTCGGAACAACCAAAAATGGTGAAAAAGCCCTATGTAGTGCCACACATGCTTTATGTTGTGGTTCTGAACTCTTCTGTGGACTGACATTAATGGGAGCAAATTCGTAAAACAGGAGTTTGAATTTTGGTTCATCTTTTCCTTTAAGTCTCTGCTTAACAAGAGCTACAAGCAGCAGCTATGGTCAACGACAACTACTTCCTCACCTCAGATGTACCTTTTGGTTTCATATTCACTCTTCTACAGTGGTGGAGTTGTTCAATATCAAAATCATTGCTGGTCATGCCTCTGCTGTACTAAAATTGTTAGGGACGGAAAGACTATGCATTTATTACTCAAGAAAGAGGCTATTTTAGGAGAGGAAATGTTGCGCCTCTGCAAATCAGCACGTATTCAGCCACCACACTCTTGGATGAATATGCCAGCCTGCATCACTTCACTTCACTCAGTGCCTGTCGCAAAGAAATCGAACTCTCTGGTCACGCCCTCCTTGGTGAACCACAACCTTTAGACAGGAAAACGGACAGCAGGAAAAAGTTCATCAAACAGCTCTTAACATCTTTGGAAACTGTTACTCAGACAATGATATTAGACTAATCCAACTTCACCGTCATCCGACATATAACCCTACAGCTTACCAGACGGCTTCAGCGCTCGTTCTATGAAGACATGGCTGCGTCAGGTTCAAATCATCTGCTGTGACACTAACCATACTTGGCACTATGACTTCAGCGAAACTGGTGTGACTACCACAATGTCTAGCCACAAGATGCTAGCCCGACTGGCATGAGCTTAATCGCTACCATATGTGTGTAATCACAAAACGTGTAGCTGCACTCTGGTTTCATGAGCGTATGGTTATGGCAGCTATGATGATATAACATGTTGAAAGAAATGCACTTCATTTGGTTTTTGTGTCTGTTTGTGCTCATCTGGTTAAAAGTTCAAGTGGTAATCCACAAGATCCTTATTTTGTCATTCTGGCAGCATCTTTGGTGTGAAGTGCTCATTGCTGTGGTGTTCTTGCACTGTACTTCCCAGAGTTCACTTGTCAATCAAGCAATGTGGCTTGTGCTGTGATGTCTTTTCCTTGAATTTACTGTTGATGCCAATGTAGCTTCTGTAGGTGGCCAGAGTTCTGTGGACTGCATGACTTTTATTTCATGTATTCTTATGTTTATTCAAAGGAAAAACACTGGTGCTGACACAAACAGCATCACTTCCTGTGCACCACAGACTTTTTTTCTCACCGCTAAAGATCTACCAGACGCTGAGTGTTTAGGACAACAAATCAAAATTCTTTAATGACCTTGGTTGAATCACTATCTTGCCACATCACCTGGCAAAAAAATTAAGCCAAGTAGAAATTTATTTAGAGAAAATGTTACAGGTTAGGCCACAGTGTTCCTATACTGTTAGAAAGCTTTTCGCTGTTCAGAATAAAATGCAACAAAGGCTGACTAAGAGTAGCCTGATACCCTCAATAGGTAAAAAATTGTTAATCACATAAGTCCTTCAGAGTATGCAAGATTAGTTGTGGACAAGCTCCAGGTCTGTTGGCCACACATGCATGCATGCTAGCATGCACACATGTACATAACTTATTGCATGTTCCCCCGTCTTATGCCTTGTGTTCATGATAGCTGTTTTCTGTTTGGCATGGGTTGTTATTTTAATCTAACCAGTAGCAATTCACAAATGTCACTTCCAGCTGACACAGAAGCTTTGGTGGTATTTGATTATGGTATTTTTTTATTTTGTAGTTTTTCACAATTCATTTTTTTTTTACATAAAAAGGTCAAGTGACAGCAAACTGTAAAGCTGCATTGTTCTCATCCATGGGTCATCATTTTCAAGGTAATTTTCATTTCCAAAAATTGTGTATCTGCGTTCTGCAGGTAGGGGGTACAGTTAATCCCAGTCCTAATAAACATGAGCAGATGACAAAATGTCATATGTGGAAAGTTTCAGATATCTGGAACCAGGCTGGACTGAAAGCTGATTCAGAACTGACAAAGCATTACACGAAACTTGGCATCCCATGGTAGTCATAGCAGAGTCATTGGTCCTGATCTGGAACCAGGTAGCTCTAATTGCTGACAATTGCTACATGTCTGAAAGATGGAGCCTGGGTGATGAATGTGCACCATTTGCTTTCAGGAAACTATTATCATTATCAAAGCATAACCATCTTCCGATTTACATGGCGACACTCTGCACACCCTTCAGGCAAAGAAAACAAAAAGATCAGTCTGTCACCATTTCTCATGTCTCATCAGAACTGCTTTGTCAAGATGGATCTTTTGTTTTTCTACTAGCGTGCCGTAACAGTCCCTCAGTGTAGGTAAAGACAGAAATCAAATAGCAACTGAAGTTCAACTTTTTCTCCTTGCTGGATTCTGTGGGTCCGTTTCGAGGTGGTCCCTGATCATGGCTGGAGACACCCCTCCCACCCATCGCCCCTCCTTGTTGTTCAATTCAGACGTTTCTGTTTTGTATCAGCTTGGTTTTCCATATACCTGTTTTCCCACAGCTGTGTTGCCCTCTGTGGAACCTGGTACACTGTGAGCTCTGTGCTAATGTGCTTCAGAGAACTGTGCTCAACTCCAATTATGCTCGTGTTCAACCCCCACGCACCCACCCGCACAAACACACAGAGAAACACACACACGTACAGTGGTGGTAGTGATGGTGTGGCGGGTGGCATGTAGGGTGTTATGTGTGTGAGACTGCAGAGAAAGTGTATCCTGGGATAAACTGCCTGTCAGGAATTAATCAACACTGTGCTGGTAACTTTTTATTAGTGCCTAAATTGCAGGAGCATTTTTCAAAACTTACAATATGAAATAGTTTAACATTAAATTTAATGTTTGATGCATAAGACAGCAGCATAACTTCTTTAACTATTTAATTCTGTGTCCTCTGGAGAGTTTCCTCTGTCCTGTAAAGTTTGTTCAGTTTTTAGTTTTGCTCATTGAACGTTACACTGCAATGCTGCAGTGACATTACCTAACATGGAAATTAAACTGAGACAGGCGCCAGTCAATAGTAAATCATTAAAGAAACACTCACACATCCATACAACAAACAATAAAGAAATCACCTTTAAAGCTTCTGCTGTTTGACAGAAAGGCAGAAATTCACAGAATCAAATACAACAGTGAGACATACAAATGATTTAACACTGGAAACATAAAGATGGTTAAGTTCTTTAAAGAGAAGCAGCATTGCTACGTCAAAGCCAAGCTGTGGCACTTGCAACAAGCAACTCTGGATTCCTAAATTCTGAGATCTGAAAAATCTAAAGAAAAAAAAGTAAAACTATAATTAAAATGTGCTGGGTACTGGACAGTTTTAGTAAATAGTAAATGAAGAAAGGACTTTGTTTGGCCTTACAGTTCATCACATCATAATAGATTATGGGAAAATTACATAGTGGTCTTTCCACAAAATCCTCCGGAAAAATGTCGAGGTAAACATTTGACTCAAAGATAAGTGGTTACTTTGTCACTGGGAGTGGTAATGATTTGATTCCCGAAACAAGGGCATGAGCTGTGTTCCTGTTAGATCTCAAATGTCAGCTTGTGTAGCTTCCTGTAGAGTAATATTCTGTCATACTCATTCAGCTCAAGGATTTGATTGTTTTGTTTTAGAGGAAACAGCTGTGTTTGGGAAAAAAAAGCATTGCTGACTCTTATCTAAGGTCATATATTTTAAGTTAATTGTGATTTTAGTTGTCTTTGGACTTATTTTTACTGACCTGGAAGCAGACAGCAATATTGATGTTGGTTTCTGCCCCTAATTTAGAATTCAGCTTACCAAGATACCAAGGCCGTCCGATATTTTTGGACATAAGAATCATTCAGGGCACTTCTGGGCTCACAGTTGGAGGCCCTTGTGCAAAGCCTGCTGAGCAGTGCCTGAGTAACAGCAGGTCATTTGGGCTTCCCCCCTTAAAAGATACAGGACAGGAAAAGCTCCACCAAATCCTTACACATCAGGAACCTCCACAATGTTTAGGAGGTGGAGAACCATGGGCCTTTCTGATAACTCCCACCCAAAAGAATAGCCCTCTTCCTCATCCTGCCGCACCTTGTTTTAGTTGTTTTAGTGACTGTCAGATTGTGTGGTGACCCTACCTTATGTTGATTGCTAAAAAGAAAAACTCTCTTTGGCTCACTGGCACACCAACAAAGATCAGTCTAAGCTGTTTAATTAAGACAGAATTTCTTGTTTTTCTCCAATATTTGTTCTTGAACAAAACAAAAAAATCCCATTTGGATTCATGAAACATGAAACGTTTGATCTTTAATTGAATGTGTGTGTCAGAAAATTTGCAGTTAGCACATAGAAACACCCCGATGCATCCATACAAGGACAGCATACTTAAGGTCTGTGTGCAAACCATAAACCAACAAGCCACTGACATTCAACAGGTAATGTCACACTCAGAAGAAGGACAAAAAGAAAGCAAAAGGAAAGGAAACGCCACCTAAAGGCAGAAAAAAAGATAAAAATAACAGACATTGATGAGCACAAGGATTTCTTACCTACTGAGGAAGGGCAACAGATGTGGAGATGGTGGCTTGATGTGTGCATAAGTACAGTGGATTCACTTGCCTCTGCTGAACAGTGGAATAGTCTGAAGGCGCTGGGTACTTAACTGGAGAACTTCGGGGAGCCCACGACTATCCATGGTGTCTGCAGCTGTCTGTCCGTGTGTGTCCATTTGGGAGTAATCCAGCCTTAATACCAATTAAATAAAGGGCCAGGATATGCCAGACCTATCCCCAGTCTCTCTCTGCAAGATCCCAGTAGCCAGGAAATCGATGGTGGTGAGTACTTGCAGAATCTACATTTTTCTTCTGTGTTTTCATAAAGTAAATTTCTTTTTCTTCATTAATATTAAGATTTCCCTGGACAAGATGTAAGTTTGCTTTGCGCCTGCTGGCTAACATGTGGCTTAACATGCAAATGTTGATCTTACCCAAGCAGAAACGAGAAGTATGCAAATATTGATGAGACAAAAGTTCTTAAATTGTTTGACACACAATTTAAGATGAAATCTGTGTATATGAACGATTAATGCATGAGGCCCAATGTCTCCCAGTGTCTCAAAACAAGAGCTTCCCAAGAGTTTCCTAATTTTACTGAACCTATCTTATGAATCTTCTCTAAAATTCCAATGTTGTTATGAGAAAAAACTAAAAACATATAGGACTACATCAGAAACCAAACTTCATGAAACTCATCTTGTAATTAGTAACACAACCATGAGAATTTATAACAGTGACAACCTCTGCTTCTCACTTCCCCTGGTGGCCTTGTCAGGTCAGGATCTGTATTCGGAGTCAAGTTAATCCTATCAAAATAAACTTAAAAGAGTGCCCTCAATTCTACAGCACCTGAAGCACCATAGGTATGACTGCTCCAGTCATTCCAGATGAGGATTTAATTGTCTCAAACCAACCACCACCCATGTGCAGCATGCATATTGTTTCACTTGTAGGCTTGTCCACATGTTTACATGTCAAACCACTGAAAAGTTATACAAATTGTCATGTACACAAACCACATTTGAGAAGAAATAAAATCCACATCAACACTTTCTCCATTACAGAATTTTGTGTGGAGAAATGAGGCTGAACACTGTGAAATTGGCTAAACCTCAGGGGGAAAAAAGTACACATCCGCCGTATTAAACAGTATGACACGACACAACAAAAGTTCTATAGGCATCAAAATGCCACCAAACCATAAAAATAAAGCACATGTCATTAAAACAAATGGACTGCACAGATATAGTCTATAAAAATCTGAGTAGTAATTTTATTGGACACTCAGTCGGGATTCAACCTGTGGGTTTGGGTCGTAATAGATAAACGCTATTACTTGTCCGTTTGCCACGTGTGGAAATGGGTGCAGGCAGTGGAATAACAAACTGGACTATTCAAGATAGAATCTGTCTAAGAGATGAGATATTATAATGGAATCAGAGGGAGGGGTGCAGCTCTAACTAACCTGCCTGTGGTGATTTTTGACTGCATGAGATAAGCCAAGGAGACATAATGTTTTTCCTCCCCTCCCAATGAATGCAGCATAATAGCCAATATTCACTTGGAGGCAATCCTGCTTCTGCGGCTTGACACTGAATATTGGAAAAGCAATGAAATGGAGGGTTTGCAAATCACATCATAATGGCCATTATGTGATCTAAGTTGCAGATGCCACAGTTTTTTTCTGCCATTAAACATTACATTACACAATTGTAATCTCATACTGTACTTGTAACATATTACCATACCAATTAAAGACATCAACTTTTGCAAAAAATGCATGTGATCCAAATTCAATCATGATTGTACATGGTATAAAATATGGTACAAAGCAATAAATAATGCAATGCAGTGTGACAGTAAGAACAGATCAACAATCATAAAAAGGGTAAGGAAGCAAATACTGGAGTGTAAAAATTAAATGTTTTTTTTTGCCTCAACATGCCCGACTGCAGCAACATGTTTGTTAATTAATCAGCAATTTAACATCTCTTACCGCTCATCATATCCAGAGCTATTAACACAACATGCCTTGATATGTGCATGTCATGTGTGAGGGCACAAAAGACCCAAACTATCTGAATGTGGCCATACAAGTGGGCCTATATAAGTCATATGTTATTGCAATAAAAAGCACCTACTCTATAAATTGTTTTATACTATCAAAATGTCCAATTAGGGACATTGTTTTCATCCTTTACAATGGAAAGAGTGTAAAAGGGGGGTTTGGAGGAGGGGTCTCAGCAGACTGGTGAATTAGTTGAAAATTTCTATTGCTTTCTTTGGCGGAGGACCACTTCCTCTAGCAGTGTGTGTGCTGTGTCCCAGGTGTGCTGTTCTCGACCTCAGAGCTCCGTATTAAAACACATGCGGCAGACCGCACTGGGCAACAGTCACCAGCCACTTAAAACTTCACTCAGACTCATTGCTTTTTGTTTTTTACCTTCACTGATTGTGTTCAGAGGGAATATCTCCCATCAGTCAGCTAATGTTGTTGTTAACATTGAACTGCATTGATTGTTTAAAGCTTCTCATACACCTCTATTATCATCCTTAAAGGGTAAATTAGATGAGCTGGCTTATCAGCTTGCATGATTTATATCTGTGGCATAGATTTTATCCTCGTTATCATGTTATGTTAAAATAACATTTATGAATATTAATTTGTGTTTTATGTCTCAGGCCCTTGCCTTACTCAATATTGGTTGCTTAGAATGAGTGATGAACTCAGAATCAATGCGTGCCCCAGTGTTTCTGATTTTGTATATGGCTGAATAAGTAAATAAATGCATCAGCTAAAATCTAAAATATGCATGTACTTGTAGGTATGGATGTACGTGTGATTATATAGGGCCCCAACAATTTAAATATATAAATAAAAACTTTGTATGTTTTAGTGCTTACTATGCAACCAATCAAAATTGAACGTTTGATCAGATTTTCTCTTTTGGAAGGCATGTGTTTTGGCTCCAAACGTTTGTCTTTGAGAGTCGGAGACTTAGACTGGTGTCACCAATGGACACTCTCCTTGTAATCTCAAATCCAGTTTCCAATTTTACATAGGAAAGATTAATTGGCATTAAACCTGGTCACTCAAAATCAAGATTTGCCCTGTCTGTTGATGTAATGTGCTCCGCTTGGAATAAGACAGAGGTGGCAGTCTGACAAAGGAAGTTATTCCTATACTGTAGATCCCACACAGAGCAGCAAGCATGGAGAACATAAAAGACAAACTCGAGGGGTTCCAAGGTTCATTTAATGGTCATTTTACAACACAACGTTGTACAATGAAATTTACATTTGTGGTCCCTGGTTGGAGTGAGGGGGATGAATTTAGTCTCACAGTCTGAGGGATGAAGCTGCACTTCAGTCTGCTGGTATGGGAACAGATACTTACACATCTCTTGGTAGATGACAGCTGGGTTTATGGATGTGTTTTTTGGGCTATGAGTAGATACCTGACCTGACTGATATCACTGATGCTTGGTAGTTGGGTACAAATAATAATCGGTGAGGTATTAAAGACTCACTGTAGACCCCATCCTGTCCTGGGCCATGCAGTCATTTTTGTTATGTCTGCAAGATACCAAATGAACTTCCTTGGGCCCAAGGTCTAACAATGAAGGCAATATATTTGTCCTCCCTCTCACCTACTCCTGCCTGCTCAGCTCTCAACTGGAAGACATGTGAGCAACAAGTTCACTATGTTATGTATGCTACATATGTTCAATACGTCTAATAAACAAGTTAAGTTAATAAGTTATTTACCTTATTAAACAGAAAAATATAACCATACACATTCTGATTTCAAGCTTCTCCCTTTCACTGAACCAAGATGAGGTCAACTGGCTCATTAAGTCTTCCTGAAACACACTTCATTCAAACATGCATGTAAAATTCACCAAAACCATCTTTGTTAGTCCTTCCACTGTCCCAACAATCGCTAACTCTGGTTTGGTTTAAATAAATGCTTAATTCACTGCATTAGATGTTTAAAGAGTTGGGCTCTACAGGCTGTTTTCCTGTCATTCCTCACCCAGCTCAAAGCACTCGATACTGGCTTAGTGGGTGTGTACTGTGCAATTGGATGAGAGCTCGTCAGTCTGCTGACCATTATATTAGCAAAATAAAATAACAAATATCGTTCCAAAAAATTATCCCCCAAAAAAACAACTGGCGATGGATTCAGCCCATAGCAATATATACTTCCAACTGCCCAACCCTATCGGTTACACTGCTAAACTGCCCCTGCCACTACTGCTCCATTTGGTCTGTATCCATAATATTTCAGAAAATGTGCACAAATATGGACAAGAGTAGAGTACGGACAGAAGGCTTCATCCAAGTCTTTATGCATACCCAGCATTGAACATAAATGAGTATTGTTTTGGTATCATTGAGAAATAATTTCATAATAACCTTTCAGCATATTGTAAATTAAGTGGTCTGAGACAGAACTAGACTTCTGCACCTCCTCTTGGCTCTGTTTTCAGCATTTAGAGAATCTGGCCCGTGACGGTAGACTTAAACCAACCACAGTCTTCTCAGACCGGGCATTCCTATTGGCTGTTCTGACTGTGCAGCTGCGTAAGGCACGTTCCTTTGGTGAGACCCTCAAGAAATGGCTGAAACTCCTGCAGGAAAAGTCACTATAGAACGGAATTATCAGAAAGAGAATCTTAAAAAGAGTCCAGTTAATGACTAACATGCTCAGCCCAGGAGTTTGTAAGCTCAGTCAGTTACATTCGACGTCACCTTCAGGTGTATTGATCCATGTCTATCATGGGGTTTTGTCGAGGGCCGAGAGGACTGGACAGAGCTGAGACAGAGCCGACAGACAGCTGCTCCGAGCTGGGGAGCTCTGCAGAAGAGGGCCAGTGGTAGACTGGAGCCTTCTGGAGGAATGAGTTGCTCTGACACTGACTCCTTTAATGGCAGCGTCAGAGTGTATTTTACTTTATTTTTAGGATTAAAAGGTGTTTATTTTCACTCATGCTTCACAGACCTCTGCAGCAGTGACAAAGAAATTACAGAGCCATGGACCAGACAGACAAGAGCTCAGCATTTGTTTTTTAAACTTTTGAGATTAAAAAATTGATTTATCTTCACGTTGGGTTGTAAACCTGTGTGCAGAGGAGCCAATCACACTGTTTACAGTAAGATAATAAGTCTTTCTGTCCATGTTGGCTGCTGACTGGAGGAGAAATGTATTTGAAAGTCACAAAGTGACTAAAGAGAGTAGCAATATCAGGTTAAAGAAAAGAATCAACTTCTTTGACTTGTGAATACTGTACTGACACACAAATAGACACATGGTGTTTTTGGGCTGACATTTTTGGTCACGCCACATCAAACCGTGTCACCACTGATTTGCATTTCCATTACTGCTTTTGTCGTGCCAAGCTACACCTGAGATAGATCCACTCTGGAGCGGGGCCAAACTGAGCCAGACTCGCCTCCAAGCGAGCTCCAGTCACATCTCACCAACTGCAGCCAAACCGTGACGAGCTTCCTTCTCTGTCCTTGAACAAGCGAGTGTTGTGATATTGAGCTTGTGTGTGTAGGAGAGCAGAAAGGAAGATGTTTTTAAAAGTCTCATTATGTTCAGCTCTCAGTACTTTATGTTTTGAAATGTAGCTCTCCTCTGTCGCTATTTTTACTCCCAGGTATCTGCTTTATTACACACAGTTGATGTCTGTGCCCAGTCACGGTTGCCTCCATAAACTGTTGCCTGTGCACATGAAATGCATGCTGTTTATCTGGAGGGAGAGGCTCAGGACTGAGAAAACGAAACCTAACTCGGATAAAACTCAACAATCAACCATATTTGGGCTTTCTAGCTACTGCAGCTGTAAGATGTACTGTATTTTTGGTCAGTAAACCAAGTATGTATATCTATCTGACATTTATCTTATGCTATAAGCTTTTATAATATTGGCTGCCTCTGTATCTGTTCACACTAAATGTGTAAAAACTTTGTAATGTTAGCAAAACTACACTGCAATGTTCCAGTATATGGCCATTTTCCATGTTGAGGGTTTAAATAGCTATATGTGACAGCTTGTTTTTAGACTACAATATGTCTGGAAATATTTTTCCAGTATCGTCATTGCCACTGTTCAATGCGTATAAGTACAAACATGTATAAACTGATCATTCAAGTAAGGATTGTGTACGATTATTTAGGAGCATTGATGAAGCAATACAATGCACTGACCAAACCCAAACACCGTGCCTCTGTTTATGGTTACCATTCCTGCCATCTGCTGAGTAACTAATGACTCACCAATGTGGCTCAAGATGTGGCATACCTCAACAGTAAACGTAAACTTATGAGATAATCAAACCTCCGGCTTACCATGGAATCGGCGGAGGTGTGGCTTTGGGTAGACCTACTTTGTTTTGGAATCCCAAATTGTTATTTGTCTCATCTTCCCTTGGCTGTTGTCAACTGCCAAAACATGGCAGACGTCCGTAATGTAAAACAGACCAAGGCTCTCCCCCTGGCGACCCTTCCAGGAATTCCCCTCGAAGCTTCCGTTCCTGTCACTTGTTGTTGATTCGACGGGTAGAGGAGAAATGGCTAGCTGCCTGGGTACCACAAGCAAGCAGAGTTCCAGCTTATGAGGTGCTTTGGTTTTTGCATTAAGCTGAAGTAATAAAGTCGAGCTGGGGCTGCTTAAAGTTCTTATCTTGGGGTTTAAGGTCTGCTGTTGGCCTGGCCAACAGGAAGGGAACGGTGACACAAATTCCCTGTCTATACTCCCATGACGACAGTCTCTGTGCTTGCCATTAGGTGAACACTGCCCGTTTCCTTCCCCACAAAACTGGAAGAAAGGTTGAAGTGCTATTTTTACTTAAAGCCTGAGTGGAGTTATGCACTAAAGGGGCCACATCTTTCAGTGACCCACAGTCATTAAAATAGGAAGTGTGTATGTGAGTGTGTGGTTGAGAAACACTTTATCACAGCTTATTCAGTGGTATGCATGATGACCAGTAAACCAAGCCCTCAAACTGTAGGGCATTCAGCATTTGATGACAGAGTGACCTCAGATGTCTCTAAAAGTGAGCCAGAGTGACGGCCACAGTCTCACGGTGTAACCAGCCATCCCGTTGGCCGCATTACAGTATAAGCACCTGCTATATTATTAGCAAGGCATTTATTTAAAAAGCTGTCAAATTAGAGCGTGAGATCAGTTCGTTGGAAGTATTTGACTACAGCAAAGCGACCTTTCAACTCTGCTTCATAAAACTTAAGAGCGAGGGGAACAGTAGTAGACATTACCATGCACATTAAGAAAAAACAGATTCTACACAGTGTTTAAGATCTAATTAATCATCTGAGACAAGCATGGCTCAGTGTTGTATGAACTTCCAATATGTGATTTAAAAACAAATTGAGCAAAGGCAGCAGGTGAAAGATGTGACTATAGCATACATGCCAGATTAACAATTCATGTTATACGCTTGATCCAAGGTCTGACACAAGGAACTAAATTTTCAGCAAGGGTTCCAAAACAATCTGTTCGGTTTAGCTAACTCAACAACTCACTGCTTTTATGTCTACATCCAGACAAGCGAATGGAAATCCTATCATCTGGACCTAATAAAATCTCCATGCCGGTGACCATGTGTGCCTTTTGGGGTCAGTCTGACCTGGTAGGCTTTAAAAGATAAATTCAAATTGTAAAAAGTATTTTTGTATTATGACCAGATTAGAAAGTATAAAAATTAAAATAATGAATTTATAATAGTTTTTGTGGTAGTCTAACAGACAGTCCGGCTGGGTAAGTGGTAAAAAGAATTAAACTATAAAATTTTGATAATTTATTAATTGATTAAGTAATTTTTCACTCAAAATAGTAGAAAAGGCTGTTTTCAGCATCTCAAATTTCCACTTTTATTCATTTATTATCATGTTAAACAGAATGTTTGGGTTTTAGACTGAAAAAAACAAGACATTTAAAGAAATCACCTTAGACTTTGAAAAACTATGATGGCAAGTAAAAATTGCCCAACCAGGCAATTAAAAAAAACGATTAATGTTGAACCCTGATAGATCATTTTTGGTCTAATTTTTTATTTGCTTTTATATTTCTATACTTCATAGCATTTTAATTCCAAAATTAAAAGTAGACATGAGAGGTTATGTCCTGAGAAAAGCTAAACATAAGAGAGTAAACGTGTTCTTGTTCTCAAATCTAATGTAAATACCAGTGAACATACCTACTAGGACAGGATGTTGACAGCGGTGCTCTATCAACAAGATTAAATGCAGGTCATACATTTGTGCAAACACAACTGAAAACACACGTTCAAAACTGGCAACCATTTGGTCTGGGAGGTAATGTGATGTTGTCATAATACAAAATTTAAACGGCTTACTACTAACATTGGATGTTGTAAACAGCTGTGACAGCTGATATATACAATGTCTACACAAATTATTATGAAATATAGGTAAGTCTGTTGTTTCCCTAGGCAACTGATTCACCCAAACTAAACCTTTCCCATCACGCTAAACAAGTCAGATGTGAAGAGATGACATCAGATGGAAATAATGTGTAATGTCACATTTATTGCAGGACCGTTTGTCCCTTTGACAATACTACAGCATTTGCATGCATTGTCAATATTACTGATCCCTTTTATCATGGAAACTGAGAAATATTAATTTATATGATGTCTCTTTCCATGGCCCAACTCAAGGAGGTTTTTAGGGGTCATGACAAAGTCATTGACTCAAAGCTGTAACTCACATTTCTTCCTTTCTTTGAGCTGGGCAATGACAAAGTGTGGAAAAATACTTTAAGTCGTAGTCAAATAGACCAAAATATGTTAAGCTCAGCCAGAGATGCCACCTTGCAGACATAATTTGGTGACGTTGATGAGAGTCTTTTTGAAAATGCCACCTGAGAAGTGAAGAGTTCTTAGGGGACAAAAGTGCTCACATAGTTAACAAAAGAGAAGCGTGGTGGTGGGGAGCTACAAGGAAATCAGAGTCTGAGTAAATATCATTGGTACACCTTTGGCCAAAAAACAATGATTAACTTTGTAGTTTTACTGTATCTGCTATTGTATTTAGGCCTTGGACACTGAGGTGAAAAGGAGGGCATAGCTGCCAACTATTTATCACCTGGTGGTGAGTTGTGTCAGATAACAGGGGAAAGCAGACCTCTTGGTTCATGGCTATCCCACTGAAGTCCTGAAACAGCAGAAAAGTATCGACAGAGCAGAATCTAATTGTGTCAGAGGAGTTTGTGGAGGCCGCATGTTGGAGTTGGCCTCAAAGGGGTAGAGTAAAGGTAAAGAACTCCCAGGTGGTTCTCAGCTCAGTAGGGGAACTGCTGACTTCAACTGGAAACAGTAGTAGGAAACACTATGAGGCGCTCCTGTGTCTGACTTCAGCACTATCTGTCTCTTGGACAAAGGTCAGTCAGATAATTAATGACCTCTAAAGTGGCAGGTAACATGGATAATTGTGACTCAACCTGAAATGTTTAAGGTGTGTGACCTGCAGTGCATTTGAGTTTGGACCATCTATAAATCAATTGGGATGAAAGTCAAGACCTCAGAGTTTGAGGCTATGATACACCAAAAATGGTTGCCTACCGCCTTTGCATTGTTAGTGTGTTAGTGTGCATGTCATGGTAGATGATTTGTTCATTTTGCACTGCATTTATGCAGTTCATGGTGATAACAGTGGCAGATTTAACATTGAAATTGGGAGTAGTTGTTGAAACACGAGGTCTGTGATTCCTTAGAGAAGTAAAAAGCAGATTCTCATTTCAAGCTGACAGCTGTTGATTTTTTCAGACATTCAAGCAGATTTCATAAGTGTAGCTGACTGATTTGAGCTAATACTAACGACTTGCATCAGCTGACGTTTTACTGTTTCCATTTGACACATTTTAGAACAAGAACCCATGGAAAGAGTTTATGTAAAATTACCTGACAGCTGTTTGCATGATATAAAGTTAATGCTAAAAGACTGAGGCTAAAGCAATTTACGACAGGTATATCTACATGATAGATGGCAGAAATACACTCATTAATGTGAGAAAAGGAAGCATAGGGACTTAAGTAGTGCAGCGAACCTTGAGATGGGTCAGCCAGCTGGACCAGTCGGACTGCGATCGTGGAAGACAAGTGGGATAAGAGCTAAACTAAACAGACCTCAGACCTAAGACAGCAAGCCAGAGAGAGATACTGTATATCATCGTCAGCCCACTTTGATTCTGCACCAGCCCACATCCTCCTCCTTAAACAGAACAGAACAAATTCAGTAGTGTTTAACACATTTGGCTGGAGGTAAAGATACTTCAGCTAGTAAGCTAGTGTTAGTTAGCCTGTCATGCTAACATTTGCAGCTCATGTTAAAGCAGATGAAGACAGTTTAATCCATTCACCGCACGTGTCCTCATGTGTTTCACATTTTTGAGACTACAAAAAAGACACCACCGTTCAGACTCATAAAACACCAATTATTGCTCATCTTAGAGCCTCCTGCACACCTCTTCAACATGTAGAGGAATTGAAAGCTTGACAGCTCTAGTTAGGGTTGCTAAGCTATGATTGGACAGTTGCTGTTTGAAGATGGACCAGTTACAAATCTGCCTGCTACTTCAGCACCATGGACAGCGCCATGGATTCATCAATACACAGCACAGTTAGGCTACTGATATTTCGGAGCCATGGTCGGGGGCAAAGATTTTAACTTGCACAAACCTCAATTAGATAAAGGATCAATGAGTCAGTAAGACTAGAGTTATATATTCAACTAAATAACCCCTCTGTCCCTGCACTTTGGCTTTTAAAGGGGATAGAAAGGAGGATGAATTTTGGTCATTTGGTAATAAAGGGGAAGCCACCCCCCCTGAAATCACCTACTGGTCATAGTGAAGATGGAGCTGGGTCTGAAAGAAAGTGCTACTAACCTTAACTTAAAGTTTTGTCAGACAAGAGTGTCAGAGAATAGATAGTAGTATGAAAAAGAGCTTCATTTACAGCATGTCTGAGTGCAGTCTTTGCTTACAGAGTAGAGGGGTCAGATATCCAGACATAGCTGAACTACTCCTGGTCACTTCCAGAAAGAACAAATGTGTTACTCTACAGCAAAATGTCTGGGTCACATTCCAGTGTCTTTTGCCAGGACATGAATATTGCTCAGTAATATTTATTTGTTGTCAAATCTTTGGATCTGATGGTGTCCATAGGGTTTGCAAAATTTATCAGCGTGATATGAAAAATTAGGAAACTAGGAACAGACAGGAGTATTTTTTCTGTATTCTTGTTTCCATTTGTGGGCCCCTCGTGATTCATTTGACGTCATATCTAATAAAATGATTGCATAATGAAAGAGTACTGAATTTTACATTATCAAGCATCCCTCTTGGTTGGCAAAACTGAGAGGAAAACCCCAAAATTCATTACAAGAACTACAAATAATGTCGAAGATAACTGGATCTAACAAACAGACCAAAGGTCAGAGCAGATTGAAGCAGTCTGGAAAAGAAATATCTGTGAGTCAATGATGATGTGTATCAAGCACTCAAAAAAAAATTGAGATCATGTTCTCAAGAAGTTAATTTTCCTGAAACACAAAAAACTGGACTATTGATATTAATACTATGTGGGAATCTGGGTGTAGATGAAGTAGTTCAGTGTCAAAAATCAGCAAATAGTCTCAGAAAACTGACTCTCTCTAAGAAACTGACTGACAGTAAAAGTGCAATAACACTCTTAACCCTCTGACCTTTTAATGATAAAGCCTTCCAAAGTATTGTGATAGTGTGATAGAGTACTTTTAAATAAAAAAAAAAAAGCTCAATAATTACTTCCATATACTTCTTTTTTTCCCAGTGCTGTCAGTGGAGAGCCTACACTCTAAAAATGAATGATTCAGCTGAGTTTCTTCCAAAGACACAAGTGAGTATCTCAGAATTTTATATCTCTAACCTGTTATATTGAGTTCTTTGAATACAGTCCATTTCCTTCAAAAGAGGTTCTCCAAACATCACTCTGGATCTCCCTTGTAATTACAATCTGAGCAACACTTGTTCCAATTTCCTTGACTTTCTCTTCAGTTTTTTAGAGTGTAGTGACCAGTGCTTTCAAGTACCAAGAGTTCAGAGTAAATTACAGGCCTGATAAAAAAAAAAAGAGAGGGAAAGTCTGGCAGGGGTCTTTTCTCGCTAGATTAGGGTAACAAGACCTCCTGGCTGTGTACTAGCAAGACCCTTTAGATTGAAGTATGATTACGAGCAAAACTGCGCTCTCATAATGATTAGTTAAAATACCCGTCCTGAGTTGGCAGCGGGCCCAGTATTGTTTTCGCTCATGGCGGGCTTTGATGTCTTTGCAAGTGTGAGAGACTTCTTCAGGCTTGTTCAAAAGACTGACTTTATTTCTGTTTTGATACTGACTCTGCACTTCTCAGGCAATTAGTGTTCAACAGAGGAGAGGACTGCAGGGAGCTATCACTGAACAACATGCACACTGTGTAGGGCTGCTCAGTGGGGAAGGGGACCACCATGAGTGAAGTTGCTTGAAACCTGTGCATATACTACTCCAAGAATATTCTTTATGACAACTGTTTGACTTTAGAGCAGCACAAGATCTTGAGGTTAAATGTCTGGACATTTTGATATTCATCAAATCATAAAGAAAACAATGCATCTCCTTTACACTAAGACAGATTTTCCCCCGTTTTAAATGCTCGTGCGGTGTGTTTACCTGCAGGAAAATTATTTTTTTAATGTGACAAATCAATAGGAATAGGAACTGTAACCAAGAGTGGTCCTGTTGTGTGTATACTGAGAAAGATGGACTTTGTTAATATTGATAATGTGTTATGAGACTAGATATCATCCTAGATTTGTATTGTTACATCGTCATTTGGTGTCTTTTCTTGGTTTTCTAAACTTACCAGACTGCTCTAAATGTTCTGCTATTTGCCTTTACCCACTTAGTTATTATGTCCAAATTACTTATGATTATTTTTCAAAAATTTCATTTTGTTTATATTTTGTTAAGGCATCAGTAGTCATCCCTACAATGTTGTCAGTATGGAGGCAAATGGCAACTACATATCCAAGTTTTATCACTGCAGTTCCACATGTCTCATTAAATGATTTGCTTTCCTTTTCTCTTGGGCCTTTGGCTGTCTGCAAAAATGTATGGCTAAATTCTTTCTGAGCCTAAAATGATACAGCACTGTACCATTTTAGGTTCTGTACATCACTGCTGAAGCATTTTGGCAGAGTTTATTATTTTTTCATGGGAATGTATGCAGAATATTTGTGTGGTTGCTACTTGGGGACTGACTGTGACTTCTGCTTATGGTGATGCTGTTCATAACCTTAAAGCTGCCAATAGATGCCAGTTGTGGAGAAGCACAGAAAGGCAAGGGGATGAGGTGATGGTATTAGACATTTTACATTGTCTTTATTGTTCAGACAAAAGTTTAAACTAGAAGACTTACTTAGTAGAGTGCTGATCTCCACCAGGTAACGAATATTTGGATGTAACTTCTCTGTAATGACCAACATTTTGATTAGTAACTATAATTTAATTAACTATTTTTTATCAGTAATGGATTACAATTACATTTATTTTGTAATTTAATTACATGTAACTAGCTACATGTGAGTAGTTACTATCCCCACTTTGCAAGTACCCTATTAGACATTTGCATGAAATTTTGTCATTATTAGAACATGAATTCTTGAGTTATGGCCAAAAACATGTTTTGTGCTTTCACGGTGACCTTTGACCACCAGAATTTAGCAGTTTATCCTTGAATCCAAGTGTACCAAGTTGTACCAAATTTCCCAAAAGTTCCCTCCAAATGTTCCTGAGAGAGCACGTTCACAAGAGTGGGATGGCTGTGAGGTTACAATGACCTTTGACCTTTAAGCACCAAAATCTAATCAGTTCATTCGTGAGTCCAAATGGACCTTTGTGTCAATGAGAATGACCTGAAAATATGGCTAGAGCTGTGGAGGGCAGGCTGTTTTTAATGCCATGGAAGATTTAAAAAGTGTTTTTCAAATACTGTGAATCACAGAGTTTCTTCAGCATACAGACATGTTGGCTGATGGGTCCAGCTGTATGCAAGATTAGCTGCAGACAAGCTCTAAGTCGTTTGGTTAAGCATGCACACATGCATGCAAGTGATTGCAAGCTCCACTCCCTCACAGTGCTGTATGAAAACAAAACAAATGTATTCTTCAGTCCAAAAGAATTTTCCTTATTGTATATGAATATGCCTTTACAGTAAGATTAACTCTACTGTTAAGTGTTAACTGCAGGGTTGACTTAAAAAATATATGTACAGTGACAAATTGGTTAAAGGTGAACTACAGCAGAGGTTTAACTGGAAATCAGGCTCGTAGTATATTCACAGCACTGGTTTATGCTTTAAGTATTTTAGGCAAAGGATTTGCTCGACTAATGTTCAGCTAAAGGCTAATAATTCACAATTTAGGGTTTGCCCTAAGTCCGATGTCTAGGCTATTTTGATCAGTGAGCAGCTCAAGATACGATCGCCTAGCTGGTTGCTTTTGAGGAGTAAGTTATCCTGTCATTTTCCCACTCTATCCAGGAATTCACTTAGGTGACCTTTTAGTCACAGGACAATTGCTTTATCCTTTAAGCTGCCACTGTCATCCTATCCATCCTGTCCAAACACTTTCCACAGTGTTTGGTGTTTGCCGTGTAGCAAACAGTTGAATAGAGGCTGAAAATGTAGCCTGGCATAAATCTTGTAGTCTTAGTCAACTGCTCCATGGCAGAGTGACTGGTAAATTAAGTACTGTTTACGACCTATATTTCTACTGGGCAGAACTCTGGCTCTGCTTAAGTCTGAATCCCACCTTTTTCCGAGCTTTAACACTGACATGCCACATCAAATCTGTCTCATTTTAGATGAGAACAATAGACAGGTTACCTGTTTGTATTTGCTGAAAGATGGCAGAGAAAATGGCGTGACCCGATTAGCAATATGCAACAACAGTGTGACTTTGGACATAAAAGCAATTAAACAGCAATGTCGTTTTGTCAGTATGTCACATGCTTCTCTTGTTTTAACTGCTGCAATACGCCAGATTTATAGGCACGAGATATTAATTCTCAAGCTTTGGCTTGTCTTTGTCTTCACTGTTCATCAGTTGAAATGGGCAATGGGCAGCAACAAGAATAATCTGTTTGTCTACATAAGCAATATTTTTTCCGGATTCTGTCTCCGTGACATTTGAAAGCATACAATAAATCCACCATCGATGCCATCGTTTGTCAAGAAACCTGGCAGAGGTATTTTAAAACCATGAGCACCAAAATCTGCTCAACAGCTGGCATGCTCTCATTCGCTGGCCTAAACACTGAAGTCGGAGGCTCAGTAAGTAGCTCTGTCTTCCTTTAAAGAGTGTTTGTAAGTAATATCATTAGGCTAAACGACAGCAGGTAATTAGGTACAATGTGGCTAATTGCTCTAATTACCTGATTTGAAAAACGATTGTCTCAAAGGGACATGCCGGTGTCGGGCTTTGGAGACGCAGCTGTCGGCCACTGTAGCCATATAAGAGATAGGCCTAATTACAGAGTAATTCACACAAATTAGTGTCTATCTAATGCACATGCAGCCTTGAGAGGAGAGGAAATTTAGGAAAGCAGGGGATGACGTGTGAGAATCCAACCACGTAAATGCTGGAGGAAAATCCTTGCAGTGGATAAAAGGGAACATCAAAAGGTTACTTTCAACCTTAACTTACCTGCGGCGATGCTATGCATCACAGCCACTTAGTTACAGAATGCTTTATGATCACTCATTTACAGATACAGGTAATCCCTTGTGAGAGCTGTCCATGTTTTCAGCTGTTGATGAGGGAAAAGAGAGTGTGATTTGCTTACTTTTTACACCGCATGTGCTTCTCTGCCAACTACATTGCTGCTTACTCTGCTTACTAAAGAAATATAATTACAGGACTCAATAATAATGATTACCCAGTTGCCAGCGGCAAGTAAAATGCAATGTCGGGCAGTAGATCAGTAACTCACTTGCCCAGTCAGGCAAGTGGTAAAAAAAGAATTAAACATGTTGTTTATTCTGGAGGTGATGATGGAAGTAGCTAAGGAGTGAGCCATCTCGCCTCTTCGCGAGAAAATCGCCGGGGGTAAAAGACAAAGTTTGAGCTGAAGCCAAGCAAGCCTGTCAATTATCCTGGAAGCAGGAGATGTGGGCAAAACTCCATCTATGTTTTGTGCAGTTTGCTGTAAGTTTGAGAGTACGTTGGATAAAACGGGGTCCTTTTTCAAAGGCATGCTGAGTTTTTTTGAAAAATGTTGCTGGAGTGCCATAACAAGAGCCAACATCATCTTGTTTGCTTGGCAGCTACAAGGGCTACAAAAAAAAATCCTGCTCCGGGAACTTGACAGCGCTTGTATGATGACACTTAGGCAAGACAGGAAATCGCAAAATGTATTACCTCAGCACATCGTCAGATGCTAGTTATTAATTCTACTACTTACTTTAGTTGATAATGAACGATTAGTTAATGAGTAACACCTAATCAAATTTTATAGATTTTCTAATGATTAGGTAATTAAGAAACAAGTGAGGAAGGAATCAGAAACTTGATAATTGATGAATTGTTAATAAGTACTTCCCTAATAATTCCTAATGGAGGACTATAAACTAGATAATGTTGGGTTACTAGAGAACAGACTAGGAGGTCCCATATTAATGAATTATTAGTTATTAATTAGTTAAAGAATGTCTGTGACTTGATCATTCTATCTACTTTCTATGAATGACCACTTTCTTTTAAATCAGCCAGTCAACAGCACAAAGTAACCACTCATTAATTACAAATTAATTACTTATTTAGTTCCCCCTAAAGAAAAGTGATACATAATATGGAGTAGTTACTAAGTAGTCATTCATTACCTTATGCTTACTTACTACTTTTGTGTCCCCTAAACTAAAATGATAGATAATACTGAATAATAATTAAGTAGATCTATTCTTCATTAAGTAATCATTGGCAACACTGTTCATAGAAAATAAAGTTTTGACTGTAACTCAGACTACAGTTTACAGCTTTCATGTAGCTGTTATCTCCATGACAGCTACATTTTTGGTGAGTCTCGTGGACTGTCTAGAAATCCGTATAGCTAAAAAGTCTGATATTTTCTATCTCTACCAACCAACTAAAGAGTGCTTTCACTTCTCTTTTATCAGCACTTGGTACACCTGCAGCCCGTAACACTTTTCCGATCACTTTTTACAAAAAACTGTGAAACTGTGTGCCATTTTCTGTCACAAGCTTGTAATCATGCCTTTGGCTAAGTGAGATCAATGCATTTCGAAGTAGGGTTGGGGGTATGGGCCTGCCTTTAATTCCTTTAAGGATGTGACCTCAGACACCAAAACATTGGAGGCATGTTGAGCCACTTACCACTAGGGAACTTCAGTAAGACTGGACTGTTTGTGGTGAACACATTATTAGTGCTGATAGGAAAATTAGTGCTGATTCACCGAGATTTCCCTATGGACTCGTGTAATAATGACTCATTCGAAAACTGACTGCCTCTGTTTGTGTGATCTGCACGCGTGTTTGTGTGCCTGGGCGGTGTGTGCGTCCATTTATGCGTTCGGTTACCAGAAGTACAAAGGGTACATGAACACAGGTCAGTCCGTCATGCTTGACTGCGTCATGTGTGTGATCCAAGAACCTCATCAGGCCAAAGAGTCTCAGAATATCTTCGGGATCTACAGGCATTACAGGGCGCAGTAATTTCTTCCATACAACCTTCGAAGTAGGAAATTTCTCGTCAAGCTTCCAATCTGCCTTCACTTAATTCTCAGGTAGTTCTCCCTGTGGCTGCTATCCACTTGAACGCAAACAGGCTTTAAACAGGTCTGATAGATCTGTCTGTGTATGTGTTAGTTTGATTAATTAAGCAAATCAAGACACAGAAGGGGATTATTTTAAACTCATTTGATATAATTAAGCTTTTACTCCTGCCTGTGAACATACGGATATTTTTATCTTTAATACTGTTATGTAAGCACACAACATATGCTATATTTGTAGATATTTGTAGCAAAATGGGAGTGTTGCTGGTTTGGGATGTATTTGTATCAGCATACATTTCAATTTGAAAGATATCTTTCAAATATGTTCTCAGTGCTCCACAACATAGACAGACATCCACAGAGAGTCTTGATGAGAGGTTCTCAATTTTTTTTCTCAGCCAAGGACTCCCTTATAAGAGTTTTTTTTACTTTTACCAGGTACTCACGTGCATTTACTGCCATTGTTGGATTCTGTACATTCAGCATTTCTACTAATATTTATAAAACTGTGTTTGCTGTGATGCATCTATTGTCCCAAGAGCTCTTTTCACTAATGGGACCACCTAAATAGGCTATAAGATGAGGTAAAATATGATATTTTTTTTTATTCTGTAAAAACAAATCTGTCCATCAAACACAAATAAGAAGCAAAGTTTTCACAGTTTTTAAGATATGACATTTTGCACAAGTTTATGTTGAGTTTAAGTGCTTATTCAATATTGCTATTTGCCATAATTTGAAAATCAAACTTGGTTGGTTACACAAATTACATACAGAACATTTATACAGTATGCTGCTACAGTCAAACCCCTCGGGATGTGATAATACATTGAATTTTGTGATATTTCAATAAAAAAAATATCTCAATACTATACTGAACAGTGACTGTGTACAACAATATTACATTATTAATTATTAATTGCTTTGAAATTGTACATATATAATTAAAAAACGAACATACTAAGATCATGGTTGGTTGCTTGCCTTTTGTTTTATCAAAGGAAGACAGACACACTTGAAGTTAAACAGAAAAACAAAGTTAAGACAAGAATGCTGTACACATTAGACTTATTATGTCTAAGGGAATTTTTTTTTAGTCATTATTTTGATTTGTTTTTTAACCTTGTGGTGAAGTTTTTATCGTTGTATTATCATACCTTTTTTTAGTTTCAGTTTTTGGCATAGTTACATCCCTACAGACCAGTGTGATTACATGTATTTCATTGGACCCTGCGGTAGATTTTCTGAAGTGAAAAATATTAAACTAACATGTGAAATCTATTTCCTTCACGTATGGAATTAACATATTTCTCAATATGTATTTCATTCATTCTCAGGGAACAGGTCTATTTTAAGGCTCAGTCATAATCACAGCCAGGCTTCCCTTGCATTACCTGCCCTCTCTGACATTCAGCTCTTTATCATGAGAAAATATTACCCAACTCATGTGGCAGAAACAATGACAAAGGAAACTAAATTATACCAAATGTGTACTTTAGATATGGATACTAACAGGCGATGACATGTCTAGGTGATGTCTAGATATCAGATTCCTGCAGGATTCAACCCCAAGCTTGGCAGTATGTAGGTTATATTTGCTTTCTGTGGTCATGAATGGGTCCTTTATTTAGGGTTTGCATGACAGTCTCCAACTCATACTCAAAATATTACTATCCTGGCTTCTTGTACATATTTTCAGCAGACTGAAATAATAATAATAATTAAAGCTGCAAGCAGCATTGAACGAGCCCTCGCACCCCCATGCCACTCAGGGCATGTGGCAACTGCAACCATGTCGCAGGACGCTGACTGGTCCACAAGGTCTTCAGTTTTCACATGCAATAGACACTGTAGGAAGGAGTTCGATGTCACGTACCAATTTTCATGCATGTTGGAGAAATATGCCGTGGGGGCTGCTGTTCAATCAGTTTGGCCACGCCCATTCACAAAAGTCATGTCATATGTTAAGGCCAGGACCTTTAACAAATCTTTCATGCCGTTGCGAACTTGTACATGGAAGTCAATGCCATTTAATGCATTTTTATGAACCGTCGATCTTCACCGCACTCTCAGGGCGACGCCGTTTAACGATACGTCATGATCTTCACAATACAGCATTACCAAGGTCTTCCTGACCAGATTTGAGTTGGACATTGTCAACGTGCTTGGAGCAGCACCTCAATGTCTAAAACATGTCATTTCCTGTCACCACGGTGATGCTATGTCTATCACAGAAGTTCTCATGTAGATGTGTTCAGGGCAGGACGCTTATCAAACATGTGGAGTTTGGTCCAGATACCTTAAAGTTATAGCAGTTTCCTGTTTAATGGTGAGCCGTCAAAATTCGATGCCACCTCACGGCCATGCCCTTTAACGATAGTACAATCTTTTGATAACCTTTGATCACAAAGTAGTCTACATGGTAGTCAGCAATTTTGAAGTCGAGCACCGTGCTATAATGTCTTTTTTATTTTATTTTATTTTTGATTTAAGTAACCTGACATGCCAGATGGTTTGTTACACAGAACCATCTGGGAAGCTGTCCATAGAAACTGTTTGGAAAGGGTGGGCGCTTTCATAAAAACTTGGCAGGTGATTGAATGAACCATCTGTCACGTCTAGCACAGACTAACCTCAACCAGTCAGATCAACTCACAGAGTTGAAGGCAGCAGGAAGAAGAGCAAAAACATCTTTTCCATCCATGAAAGCCTTCAGTGCCGTTCTTTGCTCTTCTTTTAATGAATGAATGAATGATATAACTGATGCTGTTGCAGTATCTACACAAACCTCTTCAATGTTTGTTTGAATTGTGTTGTTTCCATGGACGCTTCTTGCTGTCGGTGCACCTAAAACCACTCCAATAGCTGCCAGTAGTCCCTTCTAGAACACTGATTGGCTTGCACCATCTCTGGTGCAGACACAAACGGACTGGATGGAACCTGGAAAGATGGATTGTCGCAGGATCTCGTGATCGCGAATCCAGCTACCTCACAAGGTAGTGATTTAAGTACTGTTTTTCTCTCTCTCTCTCTCTCTCTCTTTTTTTCATGAAAACGGTTTGAAATGGGCCTAAAATTTTCAAATCAGAAAGGGCTGAGGCTCAGTTTCTTAAGAAGTGGGTGCACAACTGCGTAGGTAAGGCAGAAAGAAATGCAGTCAGTGGACAATGAGTTATTTACAATTGATAAAATGGTGGGACCAACACTGTTAAAACTCTCTTTAAAAATCTGGCTGGCATAAAATCTGAAAGAATGGAGGACAGCTTTAATTTAGCCATTATGTTTTTTTTAAATGCACAGTAAAATGTGGAGGGTAGAATAGGCCCTTCATTCTAGTGACTTTTGTTCTTGATGCAGTTTTTTGGAAAAGATATTCCCTTTTGATCACTAACAGTAGGCCTGGATATCTGCCCTGAGTTATTCCGTCGCTGAAACAGCATCTTAGGAAGTATTCTTATTCTGAAACCACGGGGGGATTCCCTCGGCTCACTACACATTTCCAGCAGCCCCCCAAAATATACAACAACTGCTCTTTGCTCATTATGGCCTCGACAAGGGGTGCCTCCTTTCTGGATTTTCCACTTCTGGTGCCTAAAAACAACCCCTCCTTGCAACTCCCCCAATACTCTGAAGGAGTGGGAGACTGTAGCTCCAGATCTGGTGGCATTTGAGAGGCTTCCACTGCTCTGTGTTTACATGTTCCAGCAGTGGCACTTATTTTAGATACGGGAAGGCTGGGGTGAAGAAGAAAAAAAAGGCACACACTCACGCTGCAAGTTGTTAAATGTTAGCATTCTTTCCACGCACCTTCGTGCAATGTTTGGCCCTTACCTGCTATTTGTTTATTATAGAGTCAGCAGTTTAGTTCATTTAACAGGGGATTCCGTTTTTCCCCTGCAAATGGTTTCTGTTTAACTGTGTTTGCACTTTGGACAGTTGTTGTAATTCAGTAAAGGGGTTGCCCATGATTTGCATGCAAGGAATTGAAATTTGCATGGAAATCAAGCTGCCCAGAACCAAAGGCACACTGTGTTTTCCTCTCATAGTTACCAGAAAATGCTCAGTATACAGCATTTAACCACATTCACTGACCTTTCTGTGATGATGCACAGGTCCACGTAAAGATTTTCTGTCATGAAGCTGTGTAGCAGTTGCTCATCAAACAGCCTGCTGGGTAACGTACAATATCTTGCCATTCACATTACCCCCCATCCAGCTTTGTAACATGAGTCTGAATGCCCATGGTGGAGTCAGTATAGGATTTCCTATATTTCCTTGTCAGCAGTGAATAATACATACATAATGGCTATCGAACTTGGCAGGCTTTGATAGATCTTTCAGCAGGACTCGGACTGGAGGTGCTATGTGCAGTCGAGCCTGGTGGCTTTCAGACATTGGGATCTGGGTTGCCATGTTGGTTTTATCAGTTTGCTGTCTGCCAGCTGTGGAGGCCTCTTTGTCTCCATCCCTGTCTTTAATGGGCAACAGTGGCATTGAGGAAATAATGATTCATGCTTTTAATTGATGTCTTTTATGGAGGACTTCAGAAATGCATGCGTCTTTATTGGTTCATTGGTTGCAGCACACGGAAATAGCTGTATCCTGCTGCTGCCTGTGTGGTGAGATGTGACAGAGTGTATGTGGGCTGAATTGTCTCTTTACACACTGTACATTTAGCAGAAATACAGAGGGTACAATCACTTTCAGGCTTGGGTAGCTTACTATAAGCGTGAGATACTTTAACAACATAAAGAACAGGCCTGAGTTACAAGTTTCCCGTGATAAGTAGCTACATCAAAGCACATTCCCGACGGTGTGAAGTCTGTAGTGTTTTTTAATTGATACCAGCACCTTCTTTCTTAATAACCCACCTGAGATTAGAAGCAGCCTAAATGGAATCACCCCTTTGGCTTCCAAGGGAAAGAATTTGTTGGGTCGAAATCTGTTTTTGATATGGGAAGACAAATAATCAGGTCATTAAGGGTAACCATAAAGTGTGTCGGAAATTTGAGCAAAACACATGGAAAAAGCTGATTGTTGTGAGACTGGAGGAGGCTGTGCGGCAAAGAAGCTCTTAAAACAAATGAAGCTTCTATAAATAGTGTGAAGCCGAAGTATAGAAAAAAAGGAAGACAGTATCAAAAATTTATTTGCATGCCAAAATGAAATAATAAAATTGATTTTCAAATATAGTTTTCATCGTAAAAAGGCTCATATTTGTGGTTCAGAATTGGCAGACTACAAAATATGATATATTTGTAGCAGCAAAACCCCACATTAACTGTAATTTGTACACTGCCCAATGTGTGAGGCATCACTACTTATTGTTTTTCTTGGCAACCACTTGTAATGCCTCTAGTTTGGGACCTTTTTTTTTTTTTTTTTTTTTTTTTTTTAAAAGAGTGATTAACAGACAAAGCGTAACTGACAGGGCTTTGGTTTCTCCAGCCCTTTGATAAGTGTATCTTTAAGATAGCAGCATGGCAGGTCATGATAAAGGCAGTGAATAAGTTGATCCACCCTCACACTCATTATGCACCAAGTCAGAAGGTCCTGGGTGTGAGCAGACTGGAGTGGAGGACAAAGCTTTCAGAGCCACATGGTTGTTATCTGCTTGCTCCACTTCCTTGAGACTCACGGGGCCTTTTGTTATGTAGCTTTCAACGCCAATATCTTACTTAAAAGGGATGTGTTGACCGAGAATTAATACGTCTCATGGTGACGCACAGAGGTGGCGCTTTATTTGATTTATTGAAGCCAATTTGTGTCTTTTTTCTGTTTTTCTCTCAGTGATATCATGTCTTAATTACATTTAACATAGGGGACAAGCACTTAAAAAACTATCTGAACAGTAAAATTTGCATTATGCGACATACAATACAAAACTTATCGTTACAGATCTTAATGGTTAATCATTAATCAAGAAATCGCAAAAAAGAATTCAATCAGTTAAAAAATATTAATAGATAATTAATCAAAAAGTCTAGAAATGGCAGTAATTACGTGTCATTGTTTTGTTGGGGGTGGCCATTTGCTATATATTATTGTTATTAGTATTATTATTTACCGAAGGATTAAAAAAGGGGGGAGAACAAGGGATGTGGAAGGCTCCATGCCTGACTTTGCCTTAGGCCCCAAAATGACTGAACTGGGAATGACTAGGACTCAGGCCAACAGGAGAAAAAGAAGTTGGAAAGTCTATCTCAAGGTGGGTCACCTGAAAGTCTGACAGCAGCCACACCAACATTTCCAACAGAGCCCTAAACTCCCACCAAGCTTTATACAATATGTTTTTTATGGGGGTCACAAACACCAAGCTGATTATTCTAGGAAGTTATGACTCAAAAAGGTTGAGAACCATTGTTCTAATAAATCAGCAACGGTTAGTTATTCCCATCCCTGAAGCACTGGATTTTGTAAATGGAAATTAGATTTTCTTTAAATGAAATATCCACCTTTAGGAAAAACTTGTCATTATAAAATGATGATTGCAACATACAGTGATTGTACTGTTTTACCTCATTTTGCAGTCAGAGCCACTATATTTTAGAGAAACCACACTCAAAAATGTTTTCCAAAATTGATATCAATAGCATTTGGAATTTATCTCTGCAGTATCTTTTGATAATGACTGGATCCAGAGCCTGAAAAAAAACAACAATACATATGCACATTATCAGGATATGATAGCATCAGGCATCTGCTAACTGAGTTACTGAATGGAACGTATTACCGTCTGAGAAAAGGAGTTCCAGTGATTAACTATGGATTATACAACAGGTAGTTACAGCCAAGCAATCTGATGTTTCACATAAACATAAACAGACTGTGACAGACACACACAGGAAAATTACGAGCAGAATAAAAACGTGACTTTTCTGCTCAGTGATCACTCATGATATCAGAAAGAAAAGACAGCTTGTAACTTCAAAGGTCACGTGTCCGATTCACGGAGCAAGTAGGAAAATCCGAGTGGAGGATAGGAACAGGATGTGTTTTCCACTCCGTCAGCTCTTATTACTGAGTTGCCCTTGAGCAAGGCATTGTTAACTGCTTTAATAGATTTACTCAGTGACTGACAATACAGCTCACATCCACATGTACATGTTTCTTGATTCAACACAGTCACAGCCTCTTTCACAGACCACTGGCATGAACTTGCCAGGATAAATAAGGCTTTAGAGCATATGTATTGTGTTATCGAGATAGTGGGCTACCACTGATATTATGTGCTGCTCCAAATTCATCAGAGGATTCGCAAAGAGGACTTTAAATACATCCCCTAATCCTAGAAATACCCTCTAAATCTCAGGAATCATGTAGTTGAATAGTATGCAAACCATTCCATTCCTCGTGGGGAGGATTTTAACAGACCGTTATTAAACTGATAAAAGTCAGACACCATTTCATTATGGATACTTTAAGCCTGCTTAGTTTTTCCAGCAGCGAAGGAGGCAAGTACACATTAAGCCGTTAAGATTAATTTACCAAAACATTTGAATGGGATCAAGGTTAATTTCCTCTCAAGAAATGGTACTCCCTGTTGTGGCATTTGCCACTTTCCAAATCAAAACCATTGTACCTCTAAAGCCCTTAGACCTTTCAGGTCATGCTTTTAACAGTGAGCTGCTCGGTGTGCTAACGCGCACATGAGGCGACTGTTTATGGTGGTGTTTCCCAGTGAGCCTGTAGTACTGCCGCACCACTTGTTTTGTTTTGTTTTTGTTCTGGATTTTGGAAAGAACGTGTTTCCAACACAGATTAGCCATGCCAAAGATCCCTTGATGATGCATCGTCCTACACAACCACTCCCAGATGCTTAGCGAGTTTTACGAATGGACTTTCCTCATTATTTGAGGCTTTACTTGTTTGGCATCGTGCAGGCTGTGTTCACTAAGGCACAGGAATGAGTAGGTTTTTATTATAAAATGTGGGAAAGTCAAAACCTTCAGATATGGGCTGTACTTCAAAGTTTGTGAAGAGAACAATGTCATGGTAGAGCGTATGAGAAATGAGTGATGCCAGAAAAGTAACGCAAGGCATGTTTATTTATATAGCACCATTCGGACACAAGCAAATTCAAAGTGCTTAACAGGGGCAAAGAAATGCATTAAAAATAAGACATTAAAGCTACTACAAGAAGTTCCTAACTGCTTATGAAACAGTCTCAATTTAAAACTGATGCCTCTGCATGATCTACATAAACCAGAGAGACCATCTGTTAGAGGACTGGCTGTTTCTATATAGTTATTCTTAATTCCTGCCACCAAGTCTGATTCTCCTAGAAATCAGATGAAATAAGCCTGTTTACATTTACACAGCAACAGTGAGTTGTTCTTTAGAAGAAGACTAGAAGTTAAAAAGCAGAAGCCGGAGGAGATTTTGATTTAGATCATTTTTTTCTGACGTTATATTTTGTGGTTATTACTGTGGAAACAAACTATGAAAGTTCCTTGTAGTAGCTTTAAGCAAGCATTAAAATTGAATTTTAAATAGTGTAAAAACATAAAAAATGAGAAAATGAATTTAAAGGACAAATTACTTTAACAAGAAGATATGCATCTGCTTTATTGAGAGGAAGCAGTACAGTAAACATTAATGTTTTAAGTCCTGATTGAAATGAGCTGACAGTTTCAGCTGACCTCAAACATTCAGGAAGCTTTTTCCTGAGGTGGGGAGCAAACTAAGCGCTGCTTCACCATGCTTGGTTTTGATCCTGGTAACACTGAGTAAGCCTGTCCTGGATGACCTGATAGGTCTGGGTGCTTTGTAACAAGTAAATCAGAGATGTATTTAGGCCCGAGAACATTTAGTGCATTAAAGAAAATGAAAAACAGATGTCCTAATAATAATAATAATCAGATAATTTGTTTTCATTGCTTTTTCTTGCAGTTATAAAATGAGTCTATGTATTTCTGCAGTAAATAGAAGGAAAATAACTTTGTCTTTTGACACTGTTAAGTTGATTGCGGCATCTGACATTATTATCATAGAAATGTAAATTAGAGTAATTAATTTTATGGACTAATTTTGGATGTTGCCTCTAGGTAACATACCCCTTTTTGGCCACTCACACAGTATTATCAGTTTCAGTGCAATGCTTTAATAAAGAGGTAGGACTCTAAGGAAACCAATGGCAGTGTTTTAATGTGTCACATGACCCTTTGGAGGTCATGTTGAATCCCTTTTTTGCAGCCTTCCTCATATGGTTTAGCTCAGAAATGCATTGAAATTTTTGTTCTGTCATTTTACAATGAAGAAAAATGTGTATTTAGATTAATAGATGAGTCAAGTTTCATTTTTAATTGTTTAATTTACTTTACTTAATAATTAAGTCATGGAAACAGTTAAAAAACTAAAAAATGTTGTCCTGAAGTAACACTATAACATTGTTGTGGATTTTCACTGTGTATTTCAGTTTATATTCTGTTATGATAGTTATGATAGGAGGGTTACAATAGTTCAGTTTGATAGATTGTTGATGCAAAGTTTGCTGAAATATGCTGACACTCTAGCACATTCATTCCTATAGGCTGTTCCACAATGGTAGTAATGTTGCCTGAAGGTAATAAAAAACTTATGAAAAGAGATAATTTTTAATCTTTTTCAATTTCAAATGGCATACATTTTAAAATGGTGGGGCAATTGAACAAGTTTTCATTAGTATTGCATTAACTTTTATTCATATTTTAAACAATAACTCATTTTTTTTCAGTCCTTACCATTATGGTACTGTTATTTTAAACAAACACATCCAAGTATGTCCTAAAAAAATATTTCTTGAAAATGTATTAGTTTGATAGTTTGATGAGTTCGATATTTAATCTAGTTTATCACAAAAGAAACAAAAAAAACATTTTTTTTTTTTACCAATTGGCATCATAATTCATTTAATAGAGGATTAAACATTGACATTTACACAACATGCAACCCAATTTCAGGTTGTGAAGCTGGGTAATATACATCACAATGCCTTCCTTTGCCAGGCATGTAATGAAATGCAGTTAAACACATTCAAAGGCAAAAGATGAGAAACACTCATTTCCTTTAAAGCTTATCCCACCCTTCCCCTTTGTGAACGTCAAAGCTTAATCCCACAGCTGTACAGTTAACACCGTTTCTTCCATGATATAGACAGCCGCAAGCTGCACCTCGGTCGGCGCTCATTTAGTGACGTAACCCATCAAAGTATGGTTCTGCTGCCTCTTCAGCCAAGTGGGATATCCAAGCCCAATACCTGTGGGTTTTGGGGTAAAAGGAGAAGTGTTTCTTTGCATGCAGCATTAATTTGCGCTGTATGAAACACACTGCAGTAATTTGACTGCTCAAAATAGATTCTCAGTGTGGAATAACTGTGGGAAATGGAATTGTGTTTGGTTATAAATTTAATAGCGTTATGTTTTTTTTTTTTTTTTTTTTTCCGTATTTCCTCATTTTTGTGCTTGCTTTCTTAAAGTGAACACAACTACATCGATACATTTAACAGTAGGGAACCAATTTTAACGGTGAAGATATAAATTGAGATATCAAGCCAGAGATAATGATTGACTCACAGAATTACAGAGAATGGAAATTAATCTGCTTGTGAAAGTGACTGGATCTTCAGTTTGATTCTGTCTTATGTAACCAGTCAAGCAGCTGCTTTTTTTATTATGATTTTTAGTGGTCATAAAAAAGATTTTCTTTCTGCCAGTAGCATATCTTTTATGGTCCAGCAGGCTCTCTTTCTAATACTTGTGTTTTTTTGTATTAATTAGTTGCGTGTTGCAGCATGAAATGTGGGGATCTAAGTCTTATTTTTACTTTACTAAATCAAATGTACAGTATTTCTTATGCCAATAATTCTCTGGTTCTCTAGCCGCAGACACAGTATGTCTTAACCCGTTATGATGATTTGCAAAGGCTTTTACTTTAAATACCTATGAAAATCTGCCAGATCTGTGAAATCTTCTGTGTTTCAGTGCTGGATTTCCCGGAAATCACCTCTCAGTCAAACTGTCTGTCTTTGGAATTTCTTTTTAATTATTCGAATAAAAATAATAGGGCTACAGATTTGATAAAAAAATAAATACACATATAATATTATGATTATTTTGACAGATATTGCTATGTGATTCATGCTTAGTTGGAATAATCATTTTTGCATCACAATTTTCATCTTCAATGAAAAAAAACCAAACAATTAAAATGATTTGTTGGGGTCTGCACCAAACGTGTTTCTTAGATCTGGAGAACAAGATTTTTAGGAGAGGGCATCTCTGCAGCACTGCAGTCCTTCATTAAAATGCTGTTTTGTCACACCTTTTTCCTGTATCAAAAACATTGCAGCTTCTGTGATTTGTATATTGCTTGGCCATATGTCAATTTCAATAATTTTTTAATTAATTCTATAAACCTAATGAATAATGATATTAATTCCCCATTTTTGGCAGATAATTTATCAGCATACATCCCTAATTTATTTCAAGTCAGTGAGACACTTTAAATCCAGTGGATCAAATGATTTCCCTCACCAAAAACACCACAAAGTTGCAAGTATCATATTCAGAAAGGCCGTGGTGATCTGATGTAAAATAATGAAAAAAAAAAACAATATCAGGATTTATTGTGTTTGCGAAGGAAAAGAAATGCTGTTCAGTGCAGTTTCTGCCATTTAGAAGCTATCTCTGCGATCAGTTGGTCGAGTTGGAGTCAGTTCAGCTCAAGCGATCTCCATCATGGTCCACATCATTACATTGTTTGATCTCACCCCCAAATCCAGCGGCACAGTGTCTCCTGACATATACTGTACTGGGAACCAGGACTTTCACAACAAACAGGTGATTAGCATCGGAGGGGAAACAAATGGCGGACCCGATTCAGAACCAGCACCGCTGCCTTATGGGGAAGATTACTGGCAGGTGGGGCCAATTGGCCAACAATGGCCCAGTCCAGGGTTTGAAGGGCAGATGATTGCTGACAGATGGAAGCCTCCGAGTCCAAGAAGAAAGCAATCAGGTGGGAGAGGAGGACGGGAATGTGGGGGGTCGATGGAAGGAGGGCAGCGCCATTGCTACCAGGCAGATGAAAGTCTGGCATGATGTCAGCCTGACTCAGCGTACACATCCACACTTAGCATGCCCTTAAGCTAGGCTGATGTAATGCCCCCCTCCCTATGTGGGGCTGGGTTATGTTTCGCCGTGGGGGGTGGAAGGGTCACAAGGAGCAACCGAACTAGAAAACCGTAGACGGGCGCCACCAGAAGCCTCCCAGCTTAAAGACTGAGCATGCTATCAGGTGAAGCTGTTTCTTAGAGCTGATTCAACATGTCTCTTTTCCTGCTGTTTTTATTTACTTTAATCAATGTTTTCTCTAATTTATTAACTTTTGTAACTGATAAGCAGTCAGCCTATAGAAAGATCTACGTCAGTAAAGACTACTTCATCTGATTCTTGCTGTGTAACATAATTGGATTAATATATGGGCTTCATAATGGCTTGTTTATTCTCAGTATAGTTTTCTTCTGATAACCCACAGCTGCAGGACAACGTGTAAATCAGAGCTTCAGCATTAAATTAAATAATCAATTATTTGTCAACTATTAAAATAGTCGCCAACAATTTTGATAATCTATTAATCAGTTGGAGTAAATATAATTTTAAAAAATAATGATCAACAGATTAACCAACTTTTAAAATAATCATTAGTTGCAGCCCTATTGTAAATTCAGTGAAAATGTCCTTTTTACACATTTTATTTTGAGTTGACTTAGCTTCTTTTGCGATAGTTTTTTCATAAAAACGGACTGTAACTTTTTTTTTTTGATTAATTTCATTTTTGTCAGCCAAAAAAAAAAAAAAAAAACCCTCATCATTTAGACATGAAAAATAAAATACCGCAAACAAAGCTAATCAAGGCAAATTAACATGTTGGAAAATATCTGATACTTAAATGAAAAACAGAAAGTTATCACACCATGTAAGGGCATTTCATTGTTTAAACAGCCTTCAAAAATTACTGTAAAACAGTCCTTAGCATGCATTAATAATCCTGTTTTATTCTTGATTATGCAGTTGCTGCTTTTGGATGATTTTCAACAAACACAGGAAGTGGGTCAAATGTCATCAAGACTTCACAGAATAATTACACTCACTCCATCAGGCTGTTTGCAGCCACCACACACATTTAGTGAAATGCTTGCTGGCTTAAGTGACTGAGGGGAGGATATAGGGGTTGCTGGGAGGATCCTCTCATCTCCAGAATCATGTCATCGCCAAAGAGAAATTACAGGGGCCAGATTATGGCAGCACAGCGAGACTTTTCGTCATGCTCTTTCAGAAATACTGAAATTGTTCTGAGACATGGTGACCTGTGCAGGCTGTACCCAACCTCTCTCTTTCACATTTTATTTTGCCAATTCTCTCTGTCAAAATTTGTGCCACATTTGAACGGAAACCTGGATAATCAGTCAAGATGGAGAATAAAAAGTCAAATTTTAACTCCCAGTCTACGGTAAAAGCACATAAACCCGCCTTGTAAAGACTTGTTTATAAACTCTTTTTGACAGGCGAAAACCGCAACTTTACTCACCACATATGTATGATACCCAGTCAACAATGACAAATCAAGGAGCTTCTGGGAAATACAAGAAAACGCAATTACAGATTGAGATGCAGCTATAATTAAACATTTCCAAGGGAGTGGCGGTACACCTGGAATGCCTCCCGAGTGGAAGTAACACTGAGAGCCTCATCAGCGTGGCGCCGTAATGATTTTAACACTGGCCTTTATTCTGGCTGTTACCATAGCAGAGTCTGGATCCATACAGCTGGCAATTACTTTAGAGACAGAGACGGACCAGAATAGATAGAGTGAGACGGATGCAGAGAAAGTGAGATCTTTAGATAGGCGATGAGAGACAAAGGAAGACAGAGAAAAGAGGCAGACAGGGACAGTTAGAGAGTCCAACCTTAGGTGTTAAGATATCAATAATTGTGAAGGGTGTAAATAGTAATGAGGATTCCCTACTCATGAAGAAGTTTACTTTAACTTGTGGGCATTCTAATATTAAAGCAAATACAAGTAAAGTAAAATATTGTATATGTCACTGAGTTTGATCAAGGAGAGCATCATTATCAGATTTCTTTTTATTCAATTTGAATAAAAAGATGGAGGTGTTTAAGCTAATTTAAAGTATAAAATAAACTCCACAACATTTATTTTATTTTTAGCCTATTTGTCTTATTCCAGCTCACTGACCAGTGACAGTAATTGCTCTAAATAAATAAATATGTCATTAACATCCATAGCATTTAAAAAACTGATTTGACCACACTGAAAAAAGTTCAAACAAACAAACACAATTTTAAATTTTCTTTAAAAAATACTCAGACTGATTAATTGATTATCACAATACTTGTTGATTAATTTAATCAGTTTGAGTATTTTTTAAAGAAAAGTAAGTTGAAATTCTCTGATTGCAGCTTTGTAAATGTGAATATTTTCTGGTTTCTTTACTCCTCTATTATAGTAAACAACAAAACACAAAACAAGTCACTGGAGGATTTCATCTTAAGCTTTTAGAAACACTAATCCACATTTTTTTTATCCTTTTCTGACATTTTAAAGACCAAACAACTAATCAATTGATCAAGAAAATAATCAACAGATTAATCGATAATGAAAGTTGTTTCTTGCAACCAAGACATTTACAGAAACAAAAGTAATTCCTTAATTATTGACTGAATTATTTTGCACCATTCTGCTATGATGTCTCTAAAACTGAAAACAGATTAACCTAATTCAGGTATTCCATCATAAACATCTGTTGTAATTTTCAGCTCCTCTCAATCAAACAAACATTAACCGTTGCCCAAATCACTTGGCTGTTCATTTTCCCATGATGCCACTCTGGTCTTTTACATAATTAAAAATTCCTACATAATGACCTCACCAACAGATCAACACCAAAAATGTATTTGTGTTAGTGTTACAGTGAGGTTATTACACAAAAACAGTGATATACAGTGAAGCATAACCCACTTCCCTCCACCATTTCCTTTGGCGCCACCACTTTCATTTATCAAAAAACCAGAAGATGTCCAACAGCAATAATTTCACAGACTGACATAAATTTATTTTTAGAACATGATTATGGCAGTTGTTACACATTTTCCACCAAAGCAAAGGGGGTCTGCACTTTGCAAAATGTTTCTTTTTCTTTGCGCAAAAATGTGCCCATATTCCCAGTGCTTTGCACAGGACTTGCTGGCCCTGCTGTTCTGTAGCTGAGCAACATGCAAACACACAAAGCTTCATTTGTAAAGCAGACGGTTAGGTTATATGATACCCTTCCACTTTAGTCATGGTCTGGGTTCCTGGTTTTCTTATCCGTGGCAGCAGGGCAAAAATGGAAAGTATGAATTCAATTTATTGTATTTTTCAGCTTTTCTGTATCCCAAAATAACTTTCCACTTACTGTGCCAGTGTGTATTTTTAGCGTTTAAAAAGTAGTCAGCTTTAAATTAAATATCCCTCTTTTTCAGCTGAAATTCAATACATTTGAACATATTGTAGGGTTGTGTCAGGCCTATTCAGTATCTTATAGCCTGAGATAACTCCTGAATGTGACTGGCTGAGGAAAGTGTTTAGTCACTGGTCTAAATTAATCTGCTATATTATATCTTATATGCATGTGTGATTCAAGTACAGTAGTTCCCCGTTTTATATTCTGTTATTAGCTGTCAATCAAACATTGTCAGTCGGTTCCTTGGATTTCTGTTTTGATTATTCACTCTGTCTACAGCAGGGGTTTCCAAACTTTTTTCCCTTGCAGGGACAAAACTGAAATTTAATTTTGTGCCACAGATCAAAAGCAAACACCTGTTTGTTTAGATCCCAAGTTCACTTAATTGACTGACTTCCTGTGCAAAGTGTCACTTTGCCCAGCATACTCAGATTATGAAAAATAATGAATAATGAGGAAGCCTACAGGTTTCAAGAGACTTTTTACTTCACAAAAAAATAAAAGAGCATGAACAGAGCACCAGAAACATCTGGTGGGCCAAATTGAATATTCTATATCCTGTAAAATAAAATGCATACTTCCTGTGCTCTAACTCTGGTCAGTGAACTCTCCAGGATTTTCCAGGACTTTCCAAAGCTAAGTCAAGTTCATTTGGTCCAATATCACAACATTTGAAGAGGTTTTACGTCAGCAATGTTTCCAGATCACAGTAAACTTTCTGTCTTTCAGACTGATATATTGAAAGGGGTCACAATCTGAATGTCAGTGTGTGTCTAACTTGCACAATCATCCTCCCAGAATGGTTGAATGCAGATTGGACTTTATTGGGGAACAGGCACTTCTTGTTAGAATAGTGGTTTAATTTATTATAACTGGCTTTTAAACAACATTGCACCAACTACTCAATACGTCTAAAAAACAGAGAAGAAAAAAAAAGATAGAGACAATGAAAGTGCACCCAAGGGCAAGAAAGAGAATGTATATCTTGCACTTACACTCCGTAACACAGCAATTGCAGATTTGAGTGTTGCTGAGCAGTGAAGACCAGAGTATAAACTATGACAGCACTGCTCAGTAAACCAGCATCATATGTACCTATGAAAGTAAGAGGAATTAGCGTAAAAGGGAAAGAATCCCTCCAAACTCAGGGGAGGAAATTTAGAGTTTAAATTTAATGAAGGTATGAGAAAATAAGCCATAACTTGAAACACCCTCAGCCTCTCATTACCATTCTTATTATATCATAGACAGCCAGTAAAAGCCTGTCAAACTATCAGTTCCAGATGGTCAATCAAAATCAAAATGAGACGACACAAAGAAAAACAATGATGTGCAAACGAATTAAGTTATTTGGCTAAAACTGAAAAATTACCCCTGAAAGCCTACAAAAGCATTAATGGCTTTATTTTACGATTGCACTCAATCCAAACTAAATCACTAGCATGTAAAATATAACTATTAAGACGTTAAACATCGTTACCACAGTATATGTCAGGTTGTTTGTAGGTCCTGCACATTATCTTGCACAACAGGCCGTGTACTTATGATGGTGTTTGATCTTCTGAGAAAAGGAAACATTACCTCAGCCATTCACCAGAAATAATACAGACTCTGGTCAGTTGTTTACATTTGATTTTTCACTGAAAAGGTGAAGAAAAGAGAGAGACAGAGATTGTGGTTGAAAAAATGTGGAAGGGTGCTCAGATGAACTAATATTTCAGTAAATGTAAAATCAGCTGGGTTTATTTTAAAGCAGCCCTTTATTTTGATAGTAATTTGTGCCGCTCATTTGATAATGTTAGTCTTGGACCCGGCTCGGTGAGAGTGCGGAGCCGCGTTAGATTAGCCATCTGCGCAGTGTAAACACAGACCTATCCTGCTAAGAAAAGAAGTGCAGGGATGAGACGGTGTTAGCGCTATCTTGTTAAAGTCACATGTAGGACCGGTCGCATTATTTTAAGGCTTTATATTCACACATTATACTGAGCCGTGTAAATGAGAGAGGCCAGAGTCAATCCCCTGCACGACTGTGATTGACTATAATCAAATCATGCATGCATACCTACGTACAGTCCGGGCTCGGCCACATCCAAACAGTGTGAGTGTTCCCTTCTCACAGGGAGAAGCTGGACCTGATGAGCACATGGCGAGGGCGTTGTCCATTAAAGAAAAGCCCTGAGTTTTCTCAGAGCTTTCTGGGTTCGTAGAGCTGCTTTTTAGGTGGTCCTGCGGAAAGTCAGGCACCGGAGGGCTCTCAGGGTCTGTATAGTGTTGAACTTTTTTCCCCCAGTGTAAAGGCTAAATGTTATTTTTCTCTCCTTTCTCTCCCTCGCTATTCAACTTGTTTTCCCTCGCAGTGGCCTTAATGAGACTTCAAAGAGCAGCGAGCCGCAGATGTGATTTGGTGTTGTGTGAAATCATTGGGCTGGAACTCCAGTGTGTGCCAGCGCTGGGTGAAACAATCATGTTTGTGGGTCTGGTAAAATGAGAAAGCCCCTGTGGTCAGTTCAACACTTCTGCTGTGATGTAATAGACCATGTTTCTGTTGATAAACATTATGATGTTTTTTTGTGGGTGGAGCTGAAGAGGCGGAAGAAAATCACTAAACACGTAAGCCAACTCTAGCTAGCAAGGTTTGCTGGTTTGTTTCTTAATAATGGCTGAAGAAAAGAGTTTGTAAGTTCACCAGTGGGACCAGACTGGTTGACCCGTACATGGTCACTGAATGGATGGTCAGGCTTTCCACAATTGCCATAGGATTGGACGACTGGACTAATATATCAATGACAGGCTTGACTGGATCAGATCGAGTCCATCACTGGTTTCATTTTGCTAATTTAATGGTCTGCAAAGAGATATTCACTGCTGGCCAAACCAGAGTTGGTGATTGTTATAAGAAAGACTCAACAAAACGGTTTTGGCGTGTAATATTTTGTTTCTGTCGAGTTTAAATGAAACATGTTTTATGGAGTTAAGAGGGCACTTAAAGCTCATCTTAGTTTGGGAAAAAAGAAAAACTTGAATTTAGAAGGTGATCCATTGTATTTTTTCTGTTTTAATAGGGAAAGCAGGTGTGGGAGTATTTCCATAACTTAGACTAAAACTTAAATTTTGAGCTATTACTACTTCGATTCTAGCACCAAACAACAAAGCAAGACGACATTTTAGCTTGGTTGTGTGGCCTACTACTAGGGTCTGGAGTAGGTTGAGATTAGTTTTATACCAGGATTACACCTGAGACCAAATTTGGATGCAAATGCACAAAAACCTGTGACTGGCAACAGGGTATCTATGAGTTCAAATAAGGTTGCGGGTTTCATTTTTTGCATTTCCCATGAGTGAGAATCTGGCTTAGTTCTGCTGCACAAGAGCATCAGAGGGCCCGAGTACAAAATGGAGATATACGGTTATCACTAAATGTAGCAGAAACTGCATTACAGTCTCCTTGTACTCTCTCATGTAATGTGAGATGAGAGAGCAGACCTGAAAAATCTCTTCATTTCCTCTTTTCTTCCTCTCACACTTGGGAAACTTTGAAGTCCATCTTGCTGACCCAAGTCCTTTCCAGCCAGGAAAGGGAGGGTTTTCATTGTTTCTCAGATCATATGTAAAGTTCAATGTCTGAGAATGAGGGTTTGACCTATATTTTGCACTTAAATCAACATTATGTAACTATTTTACCTTAAAATAACAGCCTCAAATTCATTTTGATGGTTTACTGACTTGTACTATGGAGAATGGTGCCTCTTTCATTCGCAGTCTGTGCCCCAAATGCCTGGAATCTCATTTGTAAAAACGATCTTCAATTCTTATTTGAACATAATCTTAAAGTAATGGACTAGTTCTACAGCAAATATTTTGACGTATCATACCAGAAAACTCACAGGTGTATTAATGATTGCTGAATTCCACTCAGGGGGCGTCCTTCTGTTGTGCACAGTGCTTCACTGTGAAGCACAAATATTGTTCAGGTCTGCCCAAAAAATCCTGAACACAGAAACTGTGAAAAAGAGTTTACTGTTCGAACTCCAGAATTCAGTACTACACAGATCAATCAAACGTGTTTTTTCAATGTTCTTACATGTATAACATGTATAATGTGTTTAGAAGAAAAACTTCCTTTTTCCCTTACAGGTACTCTAAGAATTGGCAAATTGATTAATGCATTCATACTGAGAAAGATTTGGATGGGTTATAGTGTGAAAAAAGCTGGCTAAACTCAATGCTAAGAGATAAGATATTCCTTTATTAGTCCCACAATGGGGACATTTTCAGTGTTACAGCAGCAAAGTGGATGGCAAAAATATAAAAGTATCAAAAATATATATATATAAAATACAATATAAAAATATAAACTAGAGGAAATATTAAAAAATATGAACAATTTAAACAAGAGGAAATATAAGAATAGGAATATTATCAGGAAAAATAGGAACACTATGCACAATATAAACTGATTCAACAGTTGCAGCTGTTGAAGCTAGCTTAAATAAGAATACATTTGTCATAATATTAGTGGATAGTGAAATTACACAGGCAGCACCAAATGGATAGTACAAAATTCTGAAAATTATCCCATTGGATTGTCTAAAAAAATGCCTTTTCATAAACCTGAAAACAGAGCTTTTTTCCTAGCTCATGAAAAATTGACATTTTCAATTTCACTCTCTTAGATTCACTTTCTCAGCTATAACACTGAAGAAAAAGGCTGGCCTTATATGACAATCATAAACTTTTAAATATTCAACTTTGTGAGTTAACAAGAAGTACCTGAATGCAGCATAAGATTTTTGTCTTTGTGAAGCTAGACCTCCTCATTTTTGGGAGGAGGCGCAGGTTGTGCCCGGTGCAGTCACTGATAATAACTGATAGTTCAACACACAGAATTATTTATGTCAAACTGACACAGAGAGACGGAAATAATAACCTTTCACAGCTAACAAGCACAGCATGTGAGGTCATTAATTAAAGCTCATGTCACTGGGACATGGAGCTTAATAAAAGCAGGACACATTACTGTGTTGGAAAGTGTTTTTGTGTTATCATTGTATATAACCTTTCTCTGAGTCAGTTCACAGCACAGTGACTAATCCAAAAATTTTGTCATGTTTAATAGGATTTATTTTACATCATAAGCTCATCATATATTTTTTTCTAGACAGATATTCATATAAATATTTGTATTAACTCAATAACTTGGAGAGCAGTTGCCAGAAGGGTAGACTACATACGCTTTCTCTGCTCCTAATATTATTACAGAAGAATCAGATTATTTAATTTTGCATAGTAAACAAATTCCAGACATTGTTACAGATTTTCCATGTCATCTCTCTCCTTGACTGCACTTTCTCCTTAAACAGGTTAAGTCATTCTATTTGTTTGTGTCGATGGATCATCTTAATGTTGTGTTACTACACTGCAGGAGTGAGTCACAATTTTCTAGGCAGGCGCTGATTTGCTTTCACTCCTTCCATCAGTTCCCCGTGAGCTCATTCTAACTTTGCTAAATCGAACTGTTCTTTGTAAACAGCCTCTGAATATTTCCAATGTGTTGAAACGACCCCACCAGCGATCACTGTACTTGATACCGCAATGAGAGGACATCCAATCAGGGGTTGGCTAGGTGACACAAACAGAGGAGATGCTTTGGGTTGCACAGTAGAAACTTTTTTTTTTTTTCTCCTTTGTGGATGCTGGTTAGCAACAGTGAGAAACGGTTGTCTTGGTTGGGTTTTTGTGTACTGTTTGTATATTTGTGCTGTGATGATCTCAAGAAAGGAAACTGTGAGTAATTATCACTGCAAGGTTGAATAATAATAAGTTTTGCTTCACATTTAATCTTACATAGTGACTGATAGTAAATTACAGGAAGATTATGCTGTAGATGACCTAAACCTTTAGTTTACAGAATGGCTGATTTACTGACGATCAGTTGAACTGAATCCCTTTTCTTTGGGGTAGCACCAGACAGTAGAGGCCCACCTACACTCACTATCTCAAAATTCAAAATAGATAGATAAAAAAAAAAAAAAAAAGGTTTTCAAATATTGCAATATAAGCAGGGTTGGAAAACTACTTTAAACTGTTTAAAATAGGTGAACAACAGGTACAAGAGTGTTTTTGAACTGTTTAAATAGTTTTATAGGATCCCCATGGAGCTATTAGAGCAAAAGGTGTCTCTTTCTGTGAAATAACACTGTCACATTGAGAGCAGGACTTTCTTCTTGCTAAAGGACACTGTCACTTCAAGAGCAGTGCAGCTTCAGATTGCACAAGAGTGCTGAGTGCTTGTCAAGACGCTAGAGACATGGAAGCAGCCGTACTGGAAAAAAAACGAGTGTCTGAGGTGTGTATTTTTGTTTATGTTCAGGAAAATACTCCATGAACATTTATAAAACACAGAAATAGTCACTACCAGTAGTCAACATTTTGTTTGTGTGATACCTCAACCACCACGCTGAGGGAGACACTGAACAGCAGGTTGGTGTAAGTGGTGATCTACTGGTGTGAGATGACTATTTTAATAAACGGTGTGTATTCTGTGTGTTTTTGCCCCGGCCCAGAGGGGAGATATAAAGCTGCGTTGAGGTCCAGGCGTGTGTGTCTTTGCACATAGGCTGCACCCTGGAGTGAGAGTGAGTTAATTATTTTATAATGAGAAAACTCATTTCGCAGTTCATGTAAAAGTGTAAGTGAAAATAAGTTTTACTCATGAATGCACTCTTTATAAGATTTGTGGCTTAACAAATGTATTTTTTATTTTTTTTGGGGGGTATTTTCTTTATTTAGAGAAGCCACTACTGTTGTCTAGCATTGTCTAGTATTGTCTAGTAGAGTCTAGTCAGGTTTAGGGCTTTGGGTTGTTGTTTTTTTTGTGAGTTTACTGCTAGCTGCTACTAAGTTCTACACATTGGTCCATTAAGAAGAGGATAGGGAATAATTATTGAGATGGAATTAAGCCACATGTGATTTTAGTCCAATAGAAAGTAATTGTGATTAAATGACAATTGTAGTCAATGAGCTGTGGTATGGTACCATATTGTATGGCAAAAAAAAAGACTAACTATGTAGTTTGTAATTAACTTTTTGAGCTCTATGGTGACAGAATTGTTTCATCAACACAAACACCAGATTGCAAATCTGGTGCTCATGTATAATTTCCTAAAAGCCCATTATGCACAAATGGTGTATTTCTATCTTCCAGTGTCTTCTCTTCTTTGGTTTTCCTATGTTTTTTCCCCCGTTATATTTGCCTACTGTGAATGATTTATCCCCTCCTGAGGAATTTACATCTGATCACAATCCATTGACGACTCTGTTTTTCCCTACTGTGTCTCACCAAAGTAAAGTGGCACATAAATACACCGAGCAGCAGGAAAGTCCTCAGTGGGAGTGAAGAAAAGGAGGGCAATAAGAAATTAAAAGAGTAAAGGATGGAAGGATGGTGTCACATAGCCATGGGGATCCGCGGAGAGGCTTTCTTCCACCATAGAAGCTGAATAATGACCTCAGCTGGTTCTTTTCATCACTAAATTACAGCCATTAACTTCAGATTAATCATCATCATGCCTTTCACTGAGAGGGGCACCATGTTGGATGAAAATTAGCAGAATGTCCTCTTAAGGTTGATAAAATCCCACTAGTCTGTGGCAATGGTTGTCTTTCAAGTTCATGTGTTTGCATGCTATGTAAAGCGGGTTCAGGGATGACCACTGTTAAAGAGTTAAATGTAATCATCCTGTTTGCTATTTAGTTCAAGTTGCAAGTTTGAAAGTGTCCTCTATTGTTTACAGCTTGGGCGCAGACCTCTCCTGACATGCTGAGGGACTTATTGTCCTTTTTCTTTGGCTGTTTTGTGGTAAATTTAGCAGCTCTGTATTTAGGTTAGCTGCTTCCACTCGCTGAAAAAGATGCCTTCCAAGTATGACAGTTTTTGATATTTTCAGTCTCTTGTTGAGATATTCACCCCTGTTATTATGGCCTGTAGCATCCCAACTAATGCTGAAAAAAATATTTCTGAAATATTTTTTGAAATCTTATGGAAATTACAGTATGGCCTGCTGCAATTTTCAAATCGCAGGAGGTGCAATATTTATTTAAGTGTGTGTTAGAATACAATTTTATGTTAAATATTGTCCTGGCTTACACATCAGATTCTACAGACTGAAGAAAACATTTGTGTTTGGTGAAAATACTCACCAACAACAACGCCAACATAATCTTTATTATCTCTATCAGGTGTAAGCCAGGATGGGATAATACGATTACTTGCATGTGCGTGCATGTGTGCGTGACCAATGCACCTGAAGCGTGTCTGCAGCTAAACGCACATACTACTCGACCCATCATTGCCTCTAATATAGCAGTTGTATCACAATTGCAATATCAGTCAAAATAACTGTATTTAGGTATTTTTTCCAAAATTGTTTAGCTCTAATCTCAACTATTCAACCAGTACCAGGCAGTACCATCTGCCATGCAACTTATTTCCTGCATACTCATGCAGATTGAATGAGCTAATAGCTTGTATAAACAATGACAACAAAATGTACTATGTAAGCACCCTGGTCAGTTAGAACCACATTTGTATACTCCAATGGCTGCATTGTGCTCCATACATAAAATGACCTCCATTCCTTGCAGGATGGTTTGTGCATGAATCTAGCCATTACTTTCATGTAAGCGGGTTATGTATCTTCCATAGAGGATGTTTGCCTTCACAAAAACTACCGTGATATATCTGCACTTCACAAAAGACATCTGTAGTTTGGTGGGAGATAACGAAAGGGGGGAAATGGGAGTCACTTACCATCATGCTGCTGGTGGTGCAAGACCTGAGAATTACTGCTCCTTCATCTGACATTTGTATGCTGAAATGCTGGAGTGAAGCAATGGCGCAGTCAAAGAGAAACTTGTGTAACAGCTAAAAATCAGTGCTCGATATGACGGAGACGGCGTTACAGATAACTGCGTCAATGGGAACTCCTTTTATATTTCCCATCACAGGCATGCAACATATTCACGTGATGTGCAGATGCACTTCAAGTCCCTTTTCACTGAGACCCCCATCCATGTGAAATTAGCTTCATTTCAGATCTTAATGGCATAGACACAGGGGTAATGTCAGTCACACACTCAAGGGGACTTGCTTTTTGCCAAAGAGAAGTGAACTTGTGCACCAGTGGAAAGCAGCATGCATAATTATCCATTGAAAACCTTTAATTAACATAGATTTTCAAATTTAACACTCAAATTTAAAGTGATAGGGCCGGTTATCTGAAGTGGGGTTATATAAGGTACTTATCAATAGTAAGTTTGTTATCAGTAGATGGCAGTTGGCATGCCCCCACTTTGGAGAAGATGAGAGGGGCACCTACATGGAAGCTAAAGAATGAAATGCTGTGGTATCTTCAGCACTTAAATTATCTGTAAGTGTACCCTATTTTTAGAATATTTTCACTGCTTTACTTTGCCATCAGATAGCCTTCACTAGGATAGGAAACTGCTGTTTTATAAGCCAAATATCACTCTCTCCAAACCAACCAAACTCCATGGGCATCCATGAAAATGACTGATTTCACCTATAGAGATTGGTTGGTTTGCAGAGAGCAATACTTGGCTCATATAACAGCAGGTATCTATCAGAAAAGGCTCTCTGACAGAAAAGAAAAGCTGTGAAAATTCAAATTTTAGTGTAAACTTAAACTTGTGTTGATTTTTTTTGTTTGTTTAATACCCTGTCCACAGCAGTTTATCACTTAGCTTCTGTGCTGGGGCTTCTGCAAACTGGGGGTGTGCCAACCCCCATCTACTGTAGGTAATAAACCGACTATCAATAAATACCCCATACAACCCCATTTCAAATAATCTGAACTGTCCCATTAAGTTTAGTTGTCCACGTACCTTTAATAGCCTCAGGCAACCCCTTATACAAATATAATGCAACATCACTGCGCCCCTTTCAAGTCAACTCCTTTCTTAAACACCTGTCAACTGTATTATATATCTGAGCAGACATGAAATGTTGCATCAAAAAATGGTGTCTTTTTCTCCGAACTAATCACTGTATGTGCAGGACAAACGATCTGATGATGTGAGAGATGTCTCTGCCAACCCATGCAAAACTTTAGGTGTGTACACTGGGATCTGTTACGCACCACCCGTGAACCCCAGATGCACAAACACAGAAACAGTAATGTGATCCACCATCTTTTCCCCACTAGGCAGATTTATGCACATAAATCATTTCCTACGCTGTGTTTTGGGGGATTTATAGCAATAATAGGCCATCTCTGCCATTCCCATCCTGTTCCCTCCCTGGGAAAAAACTTCACAGGTCTTAACTTTTGGTCACATTGGGTTTTCAGCTGCAGTGTTACCTTTTTCTAACCTCACGGCCCCTAAACCTAATCATGTGTTTCCATGGAGTTACCTGCTCAATCTAATCTCGGCGAGCTTTGAAACAGTGGCAGGCCGGTGCTAACAATGTTTTGGAACATGTCCACATGACCCCTTTCTGCTGTTTGATCGTGTTGATTTTACTGGGAGGGTCCGCTGGTAAAACATGGAGTCTGCCTGTACAATAATATCGCCACTGTCACGTTTAATAGATGTCTTGATTGTGTGTGTCATTTGCAGCTGTGAAGTTCATTATTGTTTTGTCTGCTGAGGAGGTACTTTTGGTTACGTGCAATGTGGCAGAGTCTCTGTCTGACTGAAGTTTTTGTTGTTTACATTGATTTGCAGTCAAACATGAAAATGTCATGCTTAGAGATTGTCTCATCTTATATTACCCGATTTTACTTTTCAGTCTAACATTTGCTAAATGCAACATTAGTGTAAGTGTGCTTGGTCGGGGTAATTATTTGGTCCATAAAACGCCAGAAAATGGTGAAAAATGTTGATCAGTGATTCCCAAAGCACAAGATGCCATCTTGTTTTGTCACAACCCTGAGACTTTCAATTTACTGTTATAAAGGAGTTTAAAAACCCTGAAAATACTCACACGTAAGAAGCTGAAATCAGGGAGTTTTTACTTTTTTCTCTCAAAAAATTACTCAAACCAACCTTCTGAAAAGCACAGCTTTGCAAATGTAGCCACACTCTTAATATAATTAGCTAAAGCACCTGAGTCAGAAAAAGTAGTAAATAATCACCTTTTGAACTACAGAGATGCATTGTTATGACCATGCGATTGAATTTACTTTCCAGTGATGTGAAAGTACATAAAACCAAGAGTATATTTTCAGTAAGTTTGCCAGTGACAAGAAACAGACACCTTGATTTGATGAAGCTATTATTGTGACGCACAGCTTAGCCGATGACGGTGGTCTGCTGGGACATTAGTCAGCTTTAGTTAGTTTAGTCTGTTGTACATTCCCGCTTGTATAAGACGTCAAATGCAAATTTCGTTCCTGACAGCAAAACTTTCCCAAAGACAGTGAACAGTAACTGTCTGTGCGGCGCGTACAGCTGTTTAAACGTTCTCATTCATACATCAACAATGCACCACTCTGTCAGATCTCAATGACATGTTAACCCTCCACAAAACAGACACTCATAACAGTCAATTTGCAAATGCCACTGAACACCTCACCACATGGAGAGCTGTTTATTTCCACCATACTTCCAGATCACTAATTTGGAACACCTTTCTAGATTATGCGCTAGAACAAACTGCACATACACCGCAGCCTGACTGAAGAGGATCACATTCACCAACGCTATTTGAAAGACATTCTGTTCATCAAGTCTTCAGTGACGAGAGACAATCAAGTCCAGATCTTTTGCATTGGCTAGAATAAAAAGAGCTTGTAAAAAGTGTGTCTTTTCACTATAAGGCTCTGGCCACATATACTGAAACTTTTAGAAACATAGCTTTTTCTGTGCATTCTGATCACTAAAAATTGAGCTTTTTGAAAGTCCTGCCAAGGTGAAGAGACTGAAAAACTCATTGTTGTCATGTAGATAGGAATAGATAGAGTTTTGGCTTGAAATGTCAGTGTACGCCGTTGTCTCCTTTGTTCTTGCCAGTGTGACCTGTTATCTCCATGGTTTGTTTACGTGAGAGGCTATTTTGCGCAATGGAGAAATGGCGAGAAAACTTTACAGCCTCAGAAACAACAAAAAAGAGGGCGTCCGTGAATGCACATTGTACTACCTGAGTGACTCTGAAAAACAGCCAGTCAGTCATCCTCCACAACAAGTCCATTAGGCCATCACCGTTTTCGTGTGTCCACACTACATCAAAACACCAAGTACAGAGCTCCAAGTGAAGGATCTGTTTGCCACAATGCTGGGGAGCATTTGACTGCACATCGATGTGAAACAACGCCGAGCTAAATCAGACTACATCGACAGAAAGGGTAGACTTTCTTTGTCTGTACAAACACAGTGTGTGACTACATGTACTGTTTCATGGATGTTGTTGTCGATAATCGATTTGTTCTGATGCCGGCTTTTAATGTGTTCATTTTGCACCTGTTATCTAACATTAACCTCACCGGCTAAATTACTGTCTTCCTGTTAGCATTTGGCAGTACGGCTGGATACAAACATTTTGTAAAATGGCTCAGTAATAAAGTAACAGAATAAAGTGAGACAGTGGTTCTGCTGTAAATCAAATAATTCAAATGCAGTTTTAGGAAAAGTCCAAATGAAAGAGTGCACGTGTCTGTAGGCTAGAAGCATCGTCAAGCAGATATTAACTCAGTTATGACAATAAGTATTTGACTGATAAAAAAATGAATGTTATTGAAAAGTACAATGATGGGCAAGAGAGACAAAAACACACTGCTGTTGAAAATCTGGTTTTTCGTGTATGTGTGGACTAGTTCTAAATGTACTGTTTTGTTGAACCGTAGAACATTGTCAGCCGACCTGTGGCAGTCAGGACAGATTTGATGTACAAACTCTTCTAACCTGCCGCCATCTATTCACATCTTGGGCATTTAGCTCATACTCTAATCCAATAAGTCTCCATATTAATAGGTTGCTTGGACACCTGAAGTGGACACGTGGCTGTTGATGGACTCGATGACATTTGTAGAGAGCAAACGTGGACTCCTAGACACTAGGCCACGCCACTGCCTAAGACAGGGAAGGCACAGTTGTCTGAGCGATAAATGTGTGAGTAGTAATGGGGGATAACATCATCCTCAAGCGGAGAAGCCCATCAGGGTTCACTCCTCTTTATGACCATCATAAATGGATACTGCATACTCATTTCCCATGAAGCACCTGCATAACAGGTCTCAGGGAGCAGGAGCTGTGCAAGATTAATATCAGGTAGTATTTTTTCCTGTATTTCTTCTGGAAGGCTTTGGCTGAGCGTGTTTATTTTGTTTGTGCATTAATGTACTGCTAGAGGACTTCATGGGAAGCTCTCAGGTAAGACGAAGAAAACAGTTACCAATCAGTTTTCCTTGTTCAACTTCACTCAGCTGGACTGTCTGTGTCAGTGTTGAGATTTAAAGTGGTCACAGGCCCACTTCTTTAACCCTCGAACCAGCAGCACCACATTTGCCTGCTCACAATACAATATCTCTGTTTTTATAATGACGAGGCTGTATCAGAAGGTGGAAATTATTCATACCGTACTTTGTCTGAGGCTTGACACATGGAGCAAAATAAAACAGAGGACGTTTCTGAGGGGACTGACTATCAAGTGAGATGCTGTTTGGTGTTAACATCTCTGCCAGGTGTAAGCATTATTTTTTGGGGGTCATCCCATTCTTGTGAATGCAATGTCTCAAGAATACCTTGAGGGATTGTCTTTAAACTTGGCACAAATGACTAGTTGGACTCCAGGATGAGCTAATTAAGTTTTGGTCGTCAAAAGTAACTGCGACTTCACATCAGTCCCGCTCTCATGAACGCGGTATCTCAGGAACTTCTTAAATTTGGCCCAAGTGTTGACTTGGACTCAAGGATGCACTGATTAGATTATGAAGGGGTCAAAGGACAATGTTTTGACCTCACAAAACATGTTTTTTTGCCATAATTCAAGAGTTGTTTAGTTGGTAAATAGAATACTAGCTGGAAAGTAACTACTTACATGTAACTAGTTACGTGTAATTAAGTTACAAATAAATGTAATTCTAATCCATTACAGTGTCTGAGAAAAAGTATGTAATAAAATTACAGTTACCAATCAAGATGTTGGTAATTTCAATGGGCATAAATCTTCTCTTCGGGTTGCCTGGCAGAGATCTGCACTGTACTGAGTGCACTCCTGTAAATTGGTCCAATAAATGGCTTTGTGTTGTTGGTGGTGGTATAAATACCCATACTGTAACAGTAGATGTGGGATTTGAAGGCTTGTTGAGCTGTATTTGAGTAAATGAGAATTACAGAGAATAGATGGTGGTGGCTTATATGCAAGAAACTACTAATTTAATACACAGGTGGTGCTTGGACAGAATACATTATTGTATTGAAGAGAAGCATAAATGTGTTTTAAGAAGCATAAATCTCAAAGGCCTTTATTGGTATTACTAAATGATTCTGAAAGGTCTGCTGGACTTGTGCCCAGATCAGGAGTAAAATATTGCTTGTAAGTTTTGAAGTACTAATAAGGCCAAGCTTTGCAATTTATTGTTAGTCTGATGAAATTTAAAAGAAGATGCATTTTGTTATGAGGTGATATCAGAATATTAAGAAGGTGTTACCTAATAATTAAGAAAAAATAGTTTTCTGTGTAAGTTTTATATTATTATCTTGTGTGATTGTCATACTATTGATGACTGAATTCTACAATAGTTTAATTTGAATGTACTGAATAAATAATTTTAACCTTTCTGCTTCTGTTACGTCAGCCTTTTTAGAGTAGGATGAAATGACGCAAGCAGAAAAATTGCTGCAGATAAATTCTCTGCACATTTGTTTAAGAATACAGTTCACCAATTAAAGATGCAACATGATTCTTAAATCTGCACGTTTCCTTGTAGCAGTAGTTGTGTGTTTGTGCTGTCATAGTTGCAGATGATGATGTGCACAGGATTTTTTTCTTTGACACTGAGTTATGGTGCCAGCTGTTTCAAATGTCATCAAGACCTTTTCTGAGATCATCCATTGCACTAAACTAGGGGAGGAAAAATGGTTTTTCACTCGCACGGTTTTTGCTCACATTGCCAAAGCCTGCCTCTCCACAGTGAAACAGATTAGACATTGCTGTGCCCTTCTGAAGTAAGGAGCCATCGCCAAAGTAGTTGGAGAGGTATTTTGGTTCGGCCACTCAATGACATCATCGAGGAGTGCGCCCTCGTTAGCAAGAGGGAGGGAGAGCAATTAGCCAGTGCAATTAACCTTTAAAAGGCTGCCTATCTGGAATGAGCGAGGATGAATAATAGTCAAGTCCCCAGTATAAATCCAAGGCATTGCCATCCAGAGACCCCCCCCTAGAGACTGCTGAGGTAAATGGTTGCAAGGGCACCATTGAGGAGTGTGGTGAGTCAGGGATAGGGGAGATTGCAAACTCACACACACCTTCATACAAAACTATACATATAAAAAAGTGTCAGATGAACCTCCTACTTTTTGCACTAAGCAGGGAGATTGGCAGAATATTCAGAAAAGGTGTTGCCCTCAAGGAACATACATCACTCCCACGATGCCTTGCACTGACAAATGGGACAGCGGGATGCCGTCACGGTGACGTCTGAGAGGGCTGCTGGTGTGAGAGGAGAGCTTGTGTGTGTTTGTGTATGATAAGGGTCAGTGTGCATTTGGGGTCATTGTTGTCCCGGCATTAACCTCCCACCACCACATCAGCTGCTGCCACCCACCTGCTTAATTACCAAAGGACAAAGGACGGGTGCATGAGAGTGTGTGATAACGATGAGTCCACAGGGGGAGGGTGGGATATGTGAGACTGTCTGTGTTGTATATCTTTAAATGAATTTTTTTTTTTTTTTTTTTTTAAATAGTAACAATTAAAGTGCAATGTTTAGTGTAAACACATGACAGCAATTTTTTGGAGCAATATGCCACAATTGCATGTCCACAAATGAGTACTGCAGTCCAGATAGTGAGTTGAAAACATAAACTGTTTAATAAATATGTCTCTGATTAAAGCAAGTTTTCCTTGCAAAACATGTGCAACGTCGTAAATTGACAATAACAAGCAACAACAAGTCCTACACTGTAAGTTGGCCAGCTGTCTATAACTGTTAATTGTCTGTTAATATAAAGTCCACTCCATTATCAATTTGCTCAATTTAAGCATTCTAAATATCTGCTCCTTCAAAAAGATTACGAATGATTTCTTTCAACTCATAAACAGACTCTACCTTGTTCAGCTATGCATTAATTTTGATTCTAACTAATGTGGAACAAGCAAACAAAAACCAATGTTCTGGACTGGAATGGAAATTTCAAAGGAGAGCATACTGGTTTTATTGTTGTTAGAGAAGTGACTATTTCAGCTTTGCATGTTTCTTAATTTCTGATGGCATATCATGATCATTTTATGATTTATTGCAGTAAATATATTACAGAATTCTCCTTTAAGGAACGTAATCTGCAGTTCAATGACCTTTTCTTTACATTTTTCTCTGGAAGCTGAATTTTCAATTGTGCGCTACTACTTCAGTCTACTTACACAACAACAATCAGTATGCTGCTGATGGAGATAGAAAACAATGTGCATGGGGAGAACACCTGTGGTTGAAGCCTGGTCACATAATGTTTGGTTGAGCATGTCCTTGGTGAAAAAAACACAAAGCTGTCCATTTCATTATATTATATTCGTGTAATAAATGTGCAAATATCAATTAGATGGTAATGTGTATGAGAAATAAAGAAAAACAAAACAATTTGGTTATAATAATTATCTGCCTATAGGGATCAATTTGACCCAAACAGACATGGTCACTATAAGACGATTCCACTGTATTTATACTTTGATGAAAATTGTGAAAACCAAACATGAGCCTTGGAGTGGTGTGTGTGAGTGTGTGTGTATGAAATAGAGAGATAGATCCAAATTGGAAATGCCTGTTGGATTTGTATTTTTGTCTACTTTTTGAGATTAAACTCCCAAAATAGAAGCGTGATTTCAGCTTGTACAGGAATCAGTGATGCAAATTTAAGAGCTCGTGCATGTATGTTTGTGTATAAAGTGCCAGAATACTACAACATTTCCTTAACAGAACCCCCAGAAATAATTACTGCAGTCCAATCACATCGCTGTGGTGTGAGGAGGTGTGAAGGAAAGAACAATAACTCTAATTATCCTTGCTGATTGGTTTTGCATGCGTTGGCATCCATCTAGTCAATCTATTGTTCCTATTTGTGGAGAGGCTGGCTGCAGAACACCCAAGTGTCTATTTATAACTATGACGACATGCAAATGACCCACACGAAAGTGCTTCCATGTAACGGTGACTTTCCCCCCAAACACCTTCACAAAGTAGCACGTGAAACATCCCTGCTGAAATTTCACGTTTGCAGCTTCACAAAGTTTTACGGTGTGTTGACTGAAACCTGGAGCGTGTCCTCAGATGTCATGCTGGACTGTATTTCACCCTGTAAGGGGATAAACAGTTTTTCCTCAAGCAAGTGTAATGTTTAACAGTTGTGCTGCTGCCGCCAAGTTCCTGGTTCGGTTTAATGACTTTTGGATGGTGTGACTGCATTTTTGGAAGGTGCGAAGGTTTGAATTACTGATTGAAACATCCATTTGCTTCCATCAGATGATGGTGATGCTCAAAGCTGATGGAGACGGGCATAAATACCTTGATGTAATGGGTTGCTCATAAACGCCTTTAACATTGAGCATGAAGATTTATTTGTTTTTAATTGAAGATACTGGTAATACAAACAGGTGCCTGTCAGCACATCGCCACAAATGAAATCTGTTTCCATAAAGGACACAGACTGCAGGAATGAAACAATAAAAAACAACTTCTGTTTGGAATCTTTCACAGCACTGTTTACAACCAAAATTCCTAAAACGTAGGGATGACGAGATATTTATTGTTCAAAATGATTAAAAGTACGGACAGGGGCATGTTGGGGCACTGTGTGACATCACTTTTTCTTTTAACAACGCACACTAAGCATTTGAGAACTGAGGACACAAAATCTGAAAGTTTGACAGTGAAATTCTGTCTTATTCTTGCTTGATACACAACTTCAGTTGTTCAACAATCTGGGGACTCATTTGTTCCTTTATAATGCACCACACATTTTCAGTAAGAGACGGGTCTGGACTGCAGGAAGCCCAGTCTAGTCCCCGCACTCTTTTCTATGAAGCCAAAGTGTTGTAACATGACGTCCCTGAAGAAGACCAGGCTTAGATGACAGAATAATGGACTTAAAAACCTGTATGTACCTTTCAGCATTAATGGCGCCTTCACAGATGCAACAGTTACCCATGATGCCATGGGCACGAACAGTCAGTCAGTCTCAGATCATCCTGTCTGGATGTTGTTGATATATGCTTTCATTTTTAGTCTTAACTTTTCTTAAGTCAAATTGCTAATGAGTGTATATTTACAAAAAAAAATCAGGTTGAACATTAATATTTTGTGATTTTACTGTATTCAAATGTATATAAGATGAAAAGGATTTGCAAATCATTGCATTTTGTTTTTATTTACACAGTGTCCCCTTTTTTAGAATCGGGGTTGTAGCATTAAAATGTGTACATGCTCATGTACTACGTGAGTATGTGCATGGGTTATTTCACTATATGTCTCTATGTGTGTGTCCATGTCTGACTTGTTTTTGAGTAACATATACTTGAATTTTTTTTCCCTTAATCAACTTTAACTGCTTCTCATCAAACCCGTTTTCAGAGTTGCCAGCTCAACCAAAAGAGATGCAGGATAGCGCACGTACCGTAATCCTATCAAAACTACCCTAATCTCTTCTGCAGTGTTAAAGCAACAATTACTGACGTTATCGAAACTGTTTGATTTCCTGCCAGTTACTATGAAATCATGGCTGAAGCAAGTGTATCCCCACAGACAGAAAATAGGCGATGGAGATAGCAGTAAGGTCCAGTGGCCACACACACACATATTGGCATACGTAGCAATAATATTGTTGCAAATAATATAATGAAATATTGATAAAAGGGTAAACTTGTAAGTCAGGGCTGAGTAAATACCAAATCAGAAGAACAGCACAGACTTAATGCCAGACGTTGCTGCAGGTAGAACTTTAGTTACTCACATTAGTGGATGATTTTTGAGGGGTTCATGTTTTGAAGCCTGCTTCAAACACATGTAAGCCATTACGGCACAACTGGTACACTGATTACGCTGTAACACACACACACACACACACACACACACACACACACACACACACACACACACACACATTTTGTCAGGAACAGCCAAGACATCCACCACAGATAAAGGACTAAAGTACACAGAGGGCAAATGTATCCTTACAGTTTGAGCAGTGATCTTGTGTTTTGTAAGCCTGGATGATCAGTTTGAATGAAAAGTGCAGGGAGACCTAAAATAACATTTTATTTGCATCATACCAAAGTTTCATCTGCCTTCCCGGGGGATTACAGGAACTTTTTCTGCATACGCAGTCTTGAAAACTACTGTATTTTTACGTTTATCATTTTAGAAGAAATAGATAACAAGACGATCGATACTAGGGCAGTAATTTATACCATACAGCTGTGCCAAGTGAAACTCAGTGGATAGGGCTGTGGATTTAGAAGTGTTCAGTCAGCAGTGGAGCCCTTCGCTGAGTGAGAGCATTGTTGTCAGCTTAGCTGTGATGCACAGTATATTACTTCTTCTTTAAAAGCTTAGACCTTTGAAAAAGCTGACAAAGTCACAGAAACAATCATAATCTGATAATTCTATCATAAATAATAGGCTGCTAAGCTAGTAATGTTATAAACAGTACTTGTATAGGCCTTGTTTTGTGCTGAATGTGATAGCGTGGACTGGGAATGTGTGACTGATCTGAAAGTAAACAGTACAAATTATCAATCAAAAAGGTTGTCCAGAAAATATTGCATTTATAGAGAGATAATTGAAGGCACTTATCATATTCTTTAACAACCAAATCACACTTTAAATGCCTCTGAAATGTGTGGCAGTCTGCACTGTACTTTATGAACATTACACATTATCCCCTAAAATATGATCACCACTCACTAAATGCATCATCTTCATCTTCAGACTGAGCAGGATCAAAGCACCTGCAGGTAAACACTGCCATGACAACTGGTGTTTGCCTTTTTTGTGCATTTTTATGTCATGTTTGGGTGAAATGCTTTGTTCTATTATTTTTTCAGGCTTGTGGTAGCCTTAGCCTTCTTTGCTCAACACTAAGATAAAGTTGACTAAGATGACACACTTGTGAGCATGTTATTATATAATGCTCTGGTGTTTCCTGTGTGTGTGTGTGTGTGTGTGCGTCTCTCATCTCATGTGTGTTGATTGTTAATTGATGACCCCTCCTCTTTGTGAGAGACCACAGGTACCTGCCAAATCCCTTAATTGTATCCACATTTCCCTCATTTGTGTGTTATCCTCTTGCTTTAGTTCCTCCTAGTGAAGATGTGCGGAAAGAAGAAACAAGGAAACATGTCTTTTGAGAAATGATGTCTTTTCCTCTGAAATGTAATCTGAAGAGACATCAGTTTCTGACGACAACGGCCTAGCCGTGAAAATCTTCCTGATGAATCAGGACAGTTATCAAATTTACTTTTATTGTCACATATACAACGATACTCAGTATAAGTAGTGAAATTCTGAGGTGCCTGTTCCAAAACAAGCTTAGCAAATAGACAAATGAAATAGAAATTAATCTAAAAATAAAATATTAAAGAATAAATAAATAAAATTAAATTATATTAAAGATGGAGGAAAAATGTAATTAAGATTTTCAATGCTGAGAGGGTGTTTTAGAAAAAAATTGCAGTGAAATAATCTACCCTGTATAGTTATGTTTTTTTTTTTTTACCTACAAACAAAACACATATCCATTATTTTGAACTTGATGGTGAATCAGAAAACACAAAATCTAAAACCTCAGAGTATTATACATGAGTGTAGTTTGTTATATGTCTGTCCTTCAACGTATTAAACTGCCATGGATCAATCTGATCAGCTGCAGCATCCAATCACTAACAGATTTCCAATAAAGGGGAGTGTCACTTCAATAAAAGACTTCTACAAAGGTTGATTTCCTGTATCCTTGCTCATGTCTCCTCAGAGATTCCTCCTTGCTCATCAGAGCAGAAAGCTTAAGCAAGGAACAATCAAATAAGGGAACTGGCATGTACCCTATATGTTTTCTGTGTATTAAGAATGTCTCAAGTTCTGACAAAAGTCTTTCTAACTTGTTTTGATCTTTTTTTCATCGTTATTTATTAAAAAACAACCCTTGATTATCTCATATGTGGAGAAAATGTAATAAACAAGCAAATCCAAATGCTTATGCCAGAACTGTCCACTGACATGGAGCCTGTTAGTTTTGACTTTTAAGCAATCAACATCAGTTATGGAAATGAAACCTTTCAATTTCACAAATGAAAGGAAACTTTATTCTCTCCTTCTCCTCCGTAAGCATTTTGTTTAATGTACCAGATGGCTGATATTTACAGTGTAAGAACATCTCTGATAGCCTCAGGTAAATTGTCAGTCTTGGAAAAGTATATGAAATTGACCTTTAAACATCTCGTAGTGGTTTTCTAAACTTTCCGGATTTCATTGTATTTACCCATATGGTGATCCCCAGCCATCTGGCAACAGACTGGACTCAATCAAACCATCTGTCGTGCCAAACAGTGTTTACCCCAAGTCTCACAGTGGCATATTTTTGGAAAGTGTTCTTTTTTTTGTTAAAGCAAACTCATTAAAAGATTTCCCTACCTTCAGTCATACACTCCTACAAATAAGGGTTTCAAAAAGTTTCCTCAGGAAGGGTTCAGGTTCTGCCCAAAACCATTTCCTTCTGAAGAACCGTTTTTTAAAGAAAGGATTCCAAGTGGAGCCTTTATAAAAGTTTTTTGCCAGGGTAAAAAAAGGGTTGTTCTATGAGGATAAGCCAAAGAACGCTTTATGGTTCTAGTAAGCACTTTTATTATTAAGAGTGTGCCTAAACATTTGTCATTACATGAGTTTGTACAAGTTCATCTCCATTTAACAATGAGATTCCTTTCCAAGTATAGCAATGTTATCTATCTTAAGTGCATATTGTAGATTGCCAGTAGTGTCTGCTCTCTTTAAACAATGCAAGGAAAGCGTGCTCATGCCAGATATGATGCAGTGACTGATAAAATATTGGTCACGTGGACACACAGTAAGTAGATGGATGTCTGTATGAGAGTTTTCTGTCCAAACCATTGTGTCAGCACCTGGCCTCTCCAAGGATGAGTTAACACAGAGTTCTTAAGTGGTTTCCCATGAAGCTCTAATCCTAACTTTGTTCTTTGAGTTCTACAACTATTACTTTCTCTGTCTTTGACATGAAAGGTTTGATGTGGCTCCCTGTGAACACTTGAGAAGCCTGGGTGTTGGTATCGTTCTAGTCTAAAAATGATCAGGGGCTTTGTCACCTGCACGATGTGTTACACAAGTGGCAGGATGCTGAGTGTCTTTAGTAGCTTGGCTGCTGGTGATTGAGGGTGAAATCGCTCAGATCTCTGAGGAAGATTGCGGTAAAAGATGAAAAGAGCGTAAAAGAGGTGCACAGGGACGGAGCTAGCAAGAGGACACCCGTGACCCTTGGCTGAGCTCTCCTACCAACAACTCGGCACCAGCGGAAATGGGGGAGGGTGGGGGAGCACTCACAAAAACTGCAGTAACACTGAAGAGGGGAAGAGAGTGAAAGAGAGCGAGAAGCCACAGGCAGTGGGGAAATAGACACAGAGGGGAGGGGTGGAAACGGAGAGAGCAAGACACGAGCGATTAGAGGTTCAGGTTTACCAAAACATGACTTAAGCAATTAACTGTGAACAGCCCAGTCAAGGCCATCGACAAAGGTCTAAGCAGCGGTTCCCGAAGGCAAAGCCACTGCAAATGAATTTAAGCCACTGCATCCGCTTGGCTTATTGTGCATTTTCAGGTGCCACTTTCTAAAAATGGTCAAATCTTTGGCGGCAGCCCTGTGGGAGTATTCTGACAGAGGAAGTATGGAAAGTATTAGATCATGGCCCAGTGTCCCCGTCTTTCCTCTCAATGGCAACATGAATGAATTTTCCTTCAGTCCCTAAGAATCGCTAGTACAGTCCTGCAGCGATAATCTAAGATCTCTAGGTGGGTCTGATTCTGTTTAACTGATCCAGTCCCCTTTTCTTCCTGTGATTCTCAAAAAAATCTACTTGCTCGTTCCAGATATGGTGCATTAAGGCATATTAATAGTACTACACAAGAAGCTTGAATATTTCTAGATGATTTCCAAATGTGTTCATTGTTAATTTTGTGTGATTTAGATGGGAATTTTGATATGTTTACATGGATTTGTTGATTACATGATACATAAAAAACTGCCATTGCTTGAAATTAGTTATATCACCAAGAAATTAGCATATGATGTATATGGCTGCTATTTTACAACAGATTGACTTGGTCATTTTACTAGAAAAAAAAATCAACAAACTCCACCCTTCTGAGATGTCAACATGTGTTGCACCGACTTTGCATGCATCCATACACAAACCCTCTTGAAAAGACTCCTGACCATACAAGAGGCACATGATGTTTGCATAATTTGCTCCATGATGGAAGACTTTCTTCTCATGTCAAATGAGTCAGTGGCTTTAAAAGGTAGTGTACAGCAATTTGACCTCACTCCTTCTGACCACAAGTGGTGCTCCTGGAGCTTGCACAAAGTCATGCGTGACCTGGGTGCCAAGTGCCAAATGCCACTTCTATAAAAGATGCCATGGTAATGTTTCTGTTTTCATACTTTAATGAGCACTAATGCAGGTTGTTTGGTCAACAACAGATCTATGGGTGCCCGGGCAGCTCAGTTGGTAGAGCGCACGCCCCATCTAGAGAGGCTAAGGTTTCTCTGCAGTAGCTGTGGGTTTGATTCCAACCTGTGGCCTTTTGCTGCATGTCTCTCGCCTGCATTTCCTGTCTGTCTCAAGTTTTCCTATCATATAAAGGCTAAAAAGCCTAAAAATGAAAAAAAATATATATACAAAAAACAATAGTTCTACACTGACAGTAACACTGTGGGCTCTTGCAGTTTTAGCTGTTTTGTCAAGGGTGCACTGTGGAAACAACCCAACAGCTGGAATCTGTCCCCTCTTTGAACTTATCTTAAGTACCTGTGGACCACTACCAGCCTCCATACAAGCCTCTGGGCAAACTGATTTGAGGTGGCTGTCATTGAATACACACTTCAGCCAGGTGTGTCAATCACCGCCATGTCTCGTGTGTCAGTCAGGACTGTTTACTTGGAAAACCTCATGGGATAGGAGGAACTTTGTACCCAGACCTCCCCTTCTTCCTCATTTGTAAAAAAGCTTTTTAGCTTCGTAGTGCCTAAACCTGTTAGTGCGCTGTGGAGCACCTGAGGTCACAGTCAAACTAGGAGCCAAAATTTTGTGGTCTGATGAATTGTTTGTCACAACATTATGAGAGTGTCTGTTCTCTGTTCGACAACTTTCTAAATGGAATGTTGTAACTATTCTTCATGCTCGCCAGCCAAGATCGCTCCAAGTGCCTCTTCATGTTATCTCCTGTGTTGCCTTGAAAAGGTTTCCCCCGGCAGATATTTGTCGTGTGACTCGGCAGCAGTCACCTTACCATTGCTCTCACAGAACCATTGATGAGGTGAAGACAGATTCCTCGTGACTAACATGTTGATTTAAGTCATCCAGGTAAAGCTCTGACTGTCTCTGGCTGTCAGAAGCGGTGAGATAGTTACAAACGTAACGTATGAATTCCAAATGATTTCAACAGTTTCACATCACTCAAAAAACATTTCAATAAAAAGATTTGGTTGTATCAGAAGTTTAGAGTGTACATTTGGTCTAATCAGGTCTCCCAGATAGGTATGTATATTTTTTGGGGGATATCCACATCATCAGAAATGAATTGAAATACAGTTACTTACTCTCGTTCATTGACTACCTAGCAACAGGTGGTCATGCTTGTGCAGTAGTGCAGCTGGGCTCCATTATCATAGGATGGTTTAGTAAATCATTTAACACATCATTAAAATACTCCGACATTCCCACCTACCGCCCTCTCCCACAACTTACATCTTTCCACGTTAAACCTCCTTTTAATGTCGTCAGAACACCTAATTGTTTCCTTGTTGCTAAAAATATACATAGAGGCTTGGCTCACATGTCCAGTAAGTTGTCTTCATAAACAGTGAGGTGTTTTAAATACTTGGGTGTAAATGTCATATAATGACTTATAATTTGAGCAACAGATTTTTACGTACTTCACAAAACCAAATACACAGCTCCAGGTTTGAGAGAATCAGATTTGTAGATTGGAAAGTTTCACAACCCAGCAGGTCAGTTTTACTCCATGCATACAAAGTCAACCCACTGTCCTCAACTAGTAAACTACCTTGTAAAAGGACTGTTTGGACAAGTGGATGTGACATCAGATCTGTCCAAGATAACAGTGGTTTTATAGACTGAAGTCTGCCTTGCTGTGCCTTCACACTGAAATACCAGAATCATGTAATCCAGTCCATCTGAGAATCTGTGGGTTTACTTTTTTTCAAGGGAAGTGAAGGAGCCTTATAACAGGTTCATTTGTACAATAAACAAAAGCTTCCCAAGAGTGAAAAGAGAGAGAGGGAGAAAGGAGAAGAAAAAAAGGCCTTTGAATCAGTGATCGATGAGGTGGCTTTATTTGACTTCAAAGACTTCAAGAGCCGTTCAGGCCAAGTTTTGGCTCTCCTTTTGCTCTTTCAGTGGTTGAAGTGAAGCACGTGATGTGCCTCAGTGCTTGCTGGAAGCCCACCCCTGCTGTTACAAACAAAACGATCCAAACAATACTACTTTCTCTCAGTCTGGCGCAACATGTCAATGGCTATTTTTCCCCCATTCTCCACATTTTCCCCCTTTTTCCTTCCTTTTTGGCATTCATTTTTATTGGTCGCCTTGTTTTTGTACCAAATGCCCAGTGGTGCTCAAGCAAAAGAAGCTGGGATTCTTTCCCCCAGTTTCCTCTTTTGTGAAGAGGTGCGTGCTGGGAATATCTATGGCTACTCATATCAGAGGTCATGTAAACCCTGCTTTTTGACTGTGTGGTTTTGGCATTTTTCTTTGTATTGGGTCTGAGTGATGTGGAACTGTTGTGACTCAATCATGCAACAACTAATTTAATCAAGGAGGCTAAACAAGTTTTCACGCGCAAAAGCTCTGTTTGGGCATGTGAATAAAAGGTGCAGGAGGTTCCACCTCCAATTTCGGACGACCCCTACTAATACATAACTCTGTGGGACAGCTAGATGAGTGCCTTGGCTTGTTATTTAAACAGCAGTGTAAATCTTTTTTTTTTTTTTGAGCTACTCCTGTAGGTTTCAGAAATACCCAGCATTGCGACACCTGACAGAGGTGTGGACAGTAGTAATAGGCAGCAAAGGAGGAGCCACTGTGCACATACTGTAGGCTTTTGTTGTATGTACTGTACATGTCATCCGCCGGTTTATTGGGTCACACCTACTATTGCCTCAACAGGCCTTTGAGTTTGCAAATCAATTCTGCTGAAGTGCCCTTAAGCAATACACTGAACCTCTGAACATCACTGTGGTGAGCCTGACCTTTGAGATCTTTGTGGAGACACCAAGAGAAAGAGAAGGTATCAGTCCAGCGTCATTATTATCAAAATGGCTATGTTCAACTTCCTGTTGACACTTTCACTCACTAACACACTTTTACAGATGCACACAGTTGTGCCAAAACAACATCGTGCTTTCCTTAACACACCTTAACACCAGTCCAACACTTCAGAGCATATGAATTCTGATATTTATATAACATGAGTCAACAACAAGCGATAGGTCGCATCTAAGTCTCCTTGTATACAGTTTCTATTTTAATTATTATCTCTGTCAGGCGATAATTGCTTGCGTGTGTCTGTGTGGGTGTGTGCGTGAGATCGACACACCTGAAGCTTATCTCATACTACTGGATCCATCAGCCTTGCACACATTCATGACTGTTTGCTGAAGGACCTCTGTGATTCATATGTTTGGTTTTTTTTACTTTTTTATGTCACCATGCCGGTGACAGCATTATGTTTTTGGATCATTCCATTCTTGGGAACATGACATTGCATTGAAAAAAGTTTTTCAAGCTAAGCACATCCAAATATTTTTTTCAGGTTGCCTGGTGTATATCTGCCCTCTCCTGAGTGACCTCTTCTAGTTCATTCATGTAAAAATCTAAAAGTAGTTTTTATACTATAAGAGGACACTGTTTACTGGATTGTATATTTGATGAGGTCCTCTTGTGATAAAAGAGCAAAAGCAGGAGTTAGAGCAGCAATTTTCTGTAAGGCAATATTTAATTTAATTTAATTTTTAATTTTTTTAATTTATTTTTGGTCAGACAATTTTCTCACGTTACACCATGAAAACAGTCAAAGTCATTATTAGCTGAAAGTCTTGACTCCTCAAAGTATTCTTCAGGCAACAGCGTCATTAACATGTATGATCTCTCACACATTGTGACCAGATCCTCTCCCCCAACAGATAAACCTGTCCTCTTCTCACATCACACGTCTGCTTCACACATGGCAAAGAGACTTTTAAAGTGAATTCCCGATACCTGGAGATCTCACTTCCTTTTAACTGTTTTTGTCTGATTACTCACCTCAGAGGATGTGTGTTTTCATGTCGGGTGAATCACCCACTTAACAGCTACCATTCAAGGTCCTGGGGGTGGCATCGCTCCAAACATCCTTCCTCAAAGTGATGAATTCAGGTAAATCAAATTTAATCATAGTCTTCATTATTCTGAAGTGTAAACAGTCTGGGCTATCCCTACAACTTCCTTATCCTGAGATGATGCAATTGGAATACAGTAATTCAGCCGGTTCGTCAGCAGACATCATCAGTCTATAATGTCGCAATAGCCTTTTAGGGTTTTAGAGTGGGAGTTGGTTGTCACGTTGGAACATCATGTATCTTTTCAATATTTTTTGTCTAGTTCACTTTTCAATGTAGTGTGTGTGTGTGTGTGTGTGTGTGTGTGTGTGTGTGTGTGTGTGTGTGTGTGTGTGTGTGTGCACCCCTTCTTCAGATGAGGTAATTTAGGCTGCTTTTGGGTGCATATTTCACACCAAAAGGCTTTATAGGAGGGAATGCTAATTTCCTTGGCAACCTGAACCCCCAGGCTGCAGTGCTGTGCACCATCCAATAAGTCTGTGACCCAAAGCGTATAGCCTGCCTCCAAAATACAAAGCACTTTATGAATATATGTATAGTAATTATTGCAACCTAAGCACCGGTCCAGTATGAAGCCAAGATTTTACCCCTCTGAGCGCTTTGGAGCAAACAACTCTGGCATGTCAGGAATTGTCTTCCCCTGAGAGTATTTTCAATATTCCTTTCTATTTCATATGCTTGGCCATATCCAGGTATATGGATGAAAGAAGCATTGATTTTATGAAGCCTGACAATCACCTAGGTATGACTGGCATGGGAGAGCTTTGACGATAACAAGAGTGGAAATACTGGTCTTTTGTGTAGCCTATCAATACCCCCTGCAGCCTGCAGCGGAGCAGTGAAGTTGTGGGCAGCAGTCACAATCCATTGGGTAGCTAGAAACTTACTTGTAGGTGTGGAGAGCCTTCGACAGGGTCACTGAGAAGACCCTGACATCAAATAGTAACGGAACAACCAGTACTGATGCTGTCAGCATCAAAAAGTGAAGGAGTAGCGAGGAAAACTGCAACAAATGCCCCATCAATGTAAATAATGCAGTGTACAGTTTGTTGTGCGAGTGTGCACACTCATGCACAATTGCTTGTGGTCTCTAAAGGTTGAAGTTTACAAAGCTGTTTTGCAAATCAAGGTTGTGGCAAACGTTAGCTTCACAAATGGAAAAGGAAGCAGATCTAAAATAGAATGTGGCCTGTATTTATACTTTATTTTATTTTTTTGAAGGCAATCAAAACAAATGCATGCTGATGGGCGGAATGTATGAGGTACAGGTCTGCTCTAGCATTTGACTATTTTGCTTTGACTCAAATATCTCCTGCTATGGATACAGTGTGGGACAACTGAGCTGATGTTGTATTGCAGTTCAGTGAAGTTATTCAGTACCGTTTAAACCCAAATCAGTGGCAGAATCGTATTATATCAAACACAACTGTGGGACTGTCAGTGAGAAAGTAATATGTATGTGAAATTATTGTTATTTTTGTGGCAGCCTACGTATCTTGCAATAAATTCTTATACCCACTAGGCTTGGGCCAAAAACATCTTGGTTAGCCTTTCCACTTTTCCAACAATCACCAACTCTGGTTTGGTTGGTAGGTGTGAAAATATTTGTTCTCTACTCAGTGGGTATGTTCTGAGACACAGAAGTGGAGTCAGTTTGTAAAATAAAATGACAAAACTTGTCCAGAAAGATTGTCCCAAAAAAAAGGCAAACTGGCAATGAACTCAGTGGATAGACAGCCAATCAATGATACCCATGGTACGAAAATGACTCAAAAGAAAGTGGTATGACAAGGTGTTTGACAGACACATAAAAAAAACTGAGTCTGGTTATAGGTCAGTTATATAATGCTAGCACATCACAGTCTGCCTCTCCTGTGTGGCTCCAGACAACTCTGTCAGCCGAAGAGTTAATCACACTTGACAGCAGTAGTAGCTTGTAGCTTCTGGTTCAGAAGCTGAGCTGAGCTGCAAAACTGGAGCTGAGAGTTTTGGAACAGTGAACAGACTGATGATTCAAATCATCAACAATTAGGGGGCAGCCCTCGCCATTAGAGGTTTATGTGAATAAGGCATTGTGGACAATGACACATCAAGGCTATAGACAGGAAACACATTATGGGTACAGCTCACTTTAACAGGGACTCGTTTCCTGCCTTATTATCATATGCACAGATGTGACATGGGGGGACAGAGTAGAGTGGAACTGCTTTCCCATAGATCAGGTTTTAGTCTATGTTCACTCTGCTACTCAAAGTATCCCAGTTTTTGCTCCTGGTTTTGAATTGTGTGTTGGGGTAATAGGTGCTCATTCATGAGGCAAATAATGTAAATAAACTCTAGGCTAAAAATGTCTGGACGAAATCCCCATTCATCTGTTGGAAAATCCATATCTGGATATGAAGTTGGCAGAGATGTTTTGTAAACCATGTATATAGAAGACTTTCAGGGTGCAAAGATTCTTACCACTCTTGCGCCTGCAGTTTTGCCCTTTGAAGTGTTGGGATACAAAAAGCAGCATGTCTGTCCAGTTTTTGAGGCTCTCCCGTGCGTTTGAACATGACAGTCCGTGTAGCCCAGCACAAAACAGGCAGGAAGATCTTTCCCAGTTTTAGTTTGTGGTCAGTGGCACACTGATCAACCAGCATAAGGTGGGCCAACCCATCATCCAGAGGTGTCATTCTGGAGGAGAAATTTGTTAGACCATCATGGGGTGAGGTTAGGGTGGAGTATAGCAGGGTGGCAATGACATCAGAGGCAGGAAACTCACAGCTGGGGCCATGTCCCCCATTGTTTTCTGGGTTGTAGTCCTGAGGGGTGTGCAGTGAAGCAAGATTAATGTGCTAGTGAGGTATGTTGAGTCTAAAGTCAGAGCTTTCAGCGTCACAAAGGGGGCGCTCTTTTAACCTGGCTAAATCACCATGGTAACTTATGCTGAACTCCTAACCTGATCGGGAGCAGGTTATGTTCAGAGTCTCAGATTAAATTGACACTCTTTAGCAAATTTCTTTTCCTGGTGATGTTCTTTCTGAATGCTATATATTCTGAACAGAATGAAGCTGTTTATATATATATATATATATATATATATATATATTGCTGAGTTGTATGTTAGTAATGTCACCAAACAAAGCTGTGTTGTGTAAAAATGCAACATAATGCAACAGCAGCACAAACTATATGTATCATGTTGCCATGGGAACCTCCATTTGATGATGCAGAGTGATTTTTTCCCATTTTTCCCATTCCCATATTAAAACTTCCTGTGTTACACAGCAGATCATCTGCACTCTAAAGAAATACTAATGCAACTACAGACCACTTTGTTTCCAAGTCTGTTTTGCAATGCAGCTCAGAACACCAGTTAGAAAACTGATTTGTCAGTCCATGTTATGATGGATGATATTCAGTCATAATCATTCGTTTTACTTTCATTTTGCCAAAAATGAAATAATGAAATATTTCTGAAATATTTCTGCGTATCCTTCATTATGGGACAATGTCAGCCCAATAGTATCATGTTTAAATATGTGAATACGTTTAATTGTTTAATGTGCAGCTGTCAGTTAGGCTATAAAATCATCAGGCTTTAAAATTGCATTTAGTCGATTAGTAATTTTTTTCTGACAACATTCCTCTCTTCCCTTATTTGCAGCAACAGTGTTGTTTTTTCTGCAATATATATATATTTTTAATATTTTTACAGCTCTCTTTTATAACAAACTTGATCATTTTGATTGAAGCAGACAGCTTGTGATTGCTTCACTTTCAGTAAAGAAGAGTCAAATGATGCCTGTTATCTCAGACTGGGGTTTGGGGTTTGTCAAGCCAGTTCATGCTCAGAAAGCTTGGCTGTGTTGAGCTTCCTTTGTAGTAAACCCCTCCGGATACAGCAGTGGCATGCTCCTCTCTAAGGCAGACATAACATGTGGGCTGCCCTGACTGTGTACTGTTGTTGTTTAATAGCTTTTGTAAAGCACTTAGACTTTTCTTTGAGTTTAAAAGTTGCCATGCAGAAAAAAACCCTGACAACAGTTTTTCCAACATAGGTGAGCTTGTTGCCAAGGTCATTTATGTGGCCACTTTTTCATGCCAAAGAAATAGCAGTTAAATTGCAATGAAGATACTGTATTTCCAATTTATTTTGTGATAGATAAATGTGCTCTAATGTAATTATAGCTGTCAGAGAAATAGTACAAAGACCAAGTTTGTCCTCTGTGTGGGTGGTGTGTAGATGTGATTGATGATAAATAGTCTATTTATCTCATGGTAAGAGACCTCACTGGCACTTTTCCCTCCTCTTTCTCTAATATCCTGTTATGATAAGCAGGTAAAGACACGTCTGACAGATTTCATGTTTGTACGTCAAAATAAACAGTGTTACAAGTCCTTATCTCTGCATCTCGCTGCCTTTGCTCTATAAATCATTGTCTCTGTAATAAAAAATGAGATCCCCACAGAATATAGTGTATTTAACCATTCTTCTGTGGTGCCTTTTAATGGCTTTTGTGTGATGTGGAACATTAAATCTCCTTATTTACTTAACAGTATCCCCTTTGTTCTTCTAGTTTACTTTCTCTTGCTCAATGATGTGTCTGGGAAAAGTCTTGTCATATGCAAAACAATAGTAAAAGCAGGTTAATCAGCTTAATCCCTCAATTCTGCAAAGTCATGCACACATCGTGTATTTATAAGTTTGATTTTATGCAAAACCAATCCTGATGCAAGAATGTGCTTGCAATAACCATGCAAAGGTACATGAAATGTGAACGATTTAGGCAATTTCGCTTCTATTTCATAATATTTTGACTTAAATTGTGAAACCACAGCATTGCAATACCATGTTGAGGCCTTGGGAGTCAGGGGAGAACCTTTTCTCAGCCTAGTTAGGACATCTGCCAGCAGAGGGATTGTCCAGTAGCAGGCTCTCTCCAGAAACTTGGCCCCAGGCCTCTTTGCGGGACGAAGTAACTCCACTGAAGTTACTGTAGAGCTTGTGTTAGAGCTTGAGTTTCCAGAGCTTGAGTGGAAAATGAGGCCTTTATCATGAAAAGGAGACCACACAAGAGCCGCCTAGGTATTAAACTTTCCCACTAAAAGTTTATTGAGTTATTTTGGTTGCAACATCGCTATACCCAGCCCAGTATGGGCCCCCCAAAAATAGAAACCAGCGTAGTAGTTTTAACATGGGATCTCACAATAAAACCAGCACCCTAAAGCAGCAAAGTGCTGGGCAGGTAAATGTTAGCAGGGAATCCTCACTGTGTGATGGGGTTTCCCATAATTCAGGAAGTACAGAAGCTGACGCACTGCAGGCCTGCCCATCTGTCTTTTGGCTGCTGTATTTCCCTCGCCCTCCTAGGCTTTAGTGGGCCACTGAGGCTTCCCAGTCAAAAACTCTGTGCCAGTTGCAAATGACATAATTCCTCCGTCTCTTTTCAAGTCTGATCATTTGTTGTTAAGTCAAACCTTTGCCTGGCGATTTACTAGGGGTCCTGGAGAGGTTGAAAAGCAAATGGGACCTGTAATAATTCTTCAGGCATGGACACCGGGCTGCTGTACAGACGTACTGAAGAATGATTTGCCTTCTCATTCTCAACTTGGGGCGCTCACATGGGGATTTATGTTTGATGCTGCTAATGGTGGGATAGCATTTGGGAATCACCCATCGTTTCCAGATGACAGTCATGGTAATACGCAGCTATAATTAGACAGTGAACCCTTGATGAGTCTGATCCTATATAACTACATCCGTCGGACTGACATCATAACATAACCAATGATGTCCCTTATCACACAGGGGGATTTCACAAGGGCGTCTGTGTCATATCCTTAACAAGATGGAAGTCCCTGGTCATCTTTAGCTTGTTGGCATCTTATCCTACTGCCTGTAAAGAGGATAACCCCAAAAGGAAACAGGTTTGGGAAACAGAATAGCTTTCAAAGAGAGCGCTTAAGTCTTAAAAGATCCTAAGATTGCAACAAAGTGTTGTGAAATCCCATATTATTATGCACGTAAAAGTAACATTGAAAAGAGAAAGCTACTAAAGCCTTGAGTATCTAATACAGTACACAACTACGTGTACTGCTGATGCCCAAAAAACTGTTCACTTTCCCAGGGCAGTAATGGAAAAGCCTTTGTTTTTTGGCAGTGGTGGTGGAAAGCTGGACGTTGACTTCATGATGAACATGGAGGCCCCAGGTTAATGAGAACAGAGAGTGGGAGTTGCAGCGCTGATACAGGCAGGCGGGGAGGTAGCTTCACCCAGTACCAGATTAATTTTCTAAAAGTAACTCTGGGAAATACCTTTGGAACAGAGGTGAGAGATCATTAAACCCACTTCATTAAGAAATTTGTCTGCATAGGACATAAGGGTGCCAATTAATCAATTATCTCTTGAAGTTAACTGTCACTTTATGACTTAAGAATGTGAAAGTTGAACCAAAAAGTATAATAACATTATGTCTGAAGATACCTATAAACTTCAAACAGTTTGGTTCACATAGGATCAGAATTATAAAGTGATATCACATGTATCAACTGGAGTCTGAAGTCTCTTGATTTTCCAAGGCTGTTGTAGATACTGCAAAATAAATTTATATTTGTGATGCAACCAGATACTAAACACCTGTTAGCATTATAAAGTCATTATGTCTTCTGTTGGCAATAGTTTAAGAGGTTGACATCTGTTTTTTACACCATGTAATCAAATATTCTGACTTCTTGGTAAAGCCTAAAACATTCTTCCATAAGAAACTTTTACTTAAATCTTATTTTATCTTGAAATTAAGTATGCTTAGCAAGAGATACCAGTTTTCCATAACACTAATACAGTATACAGCAGCTCAACTGTTGCAAACTGTTCTATGATCTAGGGTCCTCTAACATAAAGCTCTCGTTAAAGGGTTGAGGGAGCGTGGGAGAAACTGATGTAATTAACTCATCTTGAGTATACAAATCCATTAACGAACATGCCTGTTACTGTTTGGAAACCAAAATTCATGGAGCCGCCATCCAGGAAAGGTAATTAAAGATCATAACAAATTCCAAGAGCTTTGTTAAAAAAAAAAAAAAACTCTTGCGCATAGAAATTGCCTTTGCAAAGGAGGGGGAGGGACGCTTTTGCCTTGGACACAAGCCCAGATGCTTATGAAAGACTTTGACCCAACTACAGATGCTACAATCTGGGCTAAAGTAGGGTTTTATTTTCAGTACCTTTAGGATAAAACACTCTAAAACTGAAGTGTCTTAAGAACAGTTATTGGTGATGTGTCCCTCAGTTCTGGGCCTAATTTGTTGTTTGATTGTTAGAAAGTTCATGGTCAACTTTAGGTTACAATATTCCTATCAAAATTTGATCCCCATGCACATGCTTTAGGCTTACTGTTGAGTAAATTTCTTGTAAATTTTGTATTTGAAATTATTTGCAGACAGTGATTTGAGGTAATCTCAAAGGTGCTGTGAGCATTTCTGGAGAAAGATACCTAACAACCTTGGAATGAGACTCAACAATCAGCTTTCTCAACTCAATCTTTCTCCAGAATAGTTTACAGCACCTTTATGTAAGGACAAGCAATGGGAAATTATTTACTTCCTCTTTGGGTTTAACAAATTATGGTTTACTGTAATGGGTCATTTGTTATCCATTTTAATCAAAATTTTGTCTGCAGGTCAAATTTCCATTCTTTAACAGTCAACCATTCAACATTGATGTAATGTCACAGAGCAACAGTCCACCTCCTCCCTCCATTGATGAAGTCATTGTTTGGGGTTACAGTCAGTGTTAGACTGTAATGTTTCCGTCTGTCCTTCTATCGGTCACGATTTCCTCAAATATGACTCAGCTGTCTTTGTTTGAAATGGGCAGATCACAAGCTCTGCCATCTCAGAGTTGTAAAAAGACCTTGACCTCTACCTTGACCCACACCACACCCTGCAACATAATAACAAAAAGTTAAGATGAGCTTCCTGTCTCTATTCAGCACACATGACATGTCTGCCGGTCCTGGGAGGGGGATCCCTCCTCTGTGGTTCTTCCTGAGGTTTCTTCCAATTTCTCTCGAGTTACAGTGATAACTGTTGGCACTGTGGTTAATCTGTGGATCAGGCAGGCTGGGTTATAAAAATCTACATTCTGATTAATAGCAAATGGGTTGCAGGTGGGAAATAGGGTGCACTATGTGTGCATTTCTGCACAAGGCACAACAGCACAACTCATTTCATCATTGCATCCTCTTTCCTTTAGAGTTTCCTCTGTCCTGTCAAGTTTATATGGTTGTCATTTAGTTTCGCTGCTTAAATGTCTCGTGATATTTTCTGTAATGACTTCACTATATGCATGGAAATGAAACTGAAAGCACTCAGGAAAGATGGAAGTTTCTATCAATATCCCGAACTGAACAAATAAACTGTATAAAAATGAATATCCTACCCAAATTCCTCTATCTATTCCAAGCACTCCCTACGCCAATCCACCAAACACTTGGATAGACAGATGTCCAGATTCCTGTGTAATGGCAAAGTTCCTGAAGTCAAGCTCAAAACTCTTGTTCGACTGAGCAAGGAGGGTTTAACCTAACTGACCTTCAGTTGTACTATTTGGCTGCTCAATCCAAAGCTTTCTGGAAATGGATTAAAGACTTAGAACGTACACCGGCATGGAAACAGATTTAACAGCATCATACCACTGTCAGAAAATTATAGCTCACAACATACATCTAAAATATGGCATGAGATTAAAGTAAAATTTGTAAGAAAAAAAGAGTGTCCAGAAAGTAGACAGATTTACCCCATTCCATTTTAGTCCTGTTTTATCTGGTAATTAAGGGATGGTACACAGACATTTGGGCATTTATGTAAACACAACCTTTCAACAATTGAGATCATCCTTTGGGCTTCCAGTGGCACATTTTTTAAAAAATATCTACAGGTTAGACACTGCAGGATGGGAAACTTACCCCACTAGAGCATTTCCGAATAAATATTATGATGCAAGAAAAAGGCTTTCTATCAGTATAACAAACTCATGAGCCTTACAGAAAGTAGTGTCCTTAATGCAGAGGTTAAATGGGAAGTGGATGTTATCCATACATTTGAGAGATCAGAGTGGAAGCTGATTTGTGATGGTTCTCAATCATTCTCCTATAACAGCACACACAGAGTCTTACAGTTTAACCTAATACACAGGGTTTGCTTGATGCCGTATCATCTCCGTAAAATGAGTAATAGCTGCTCAGAGTAAAGTTCTAGATGTAAAACTGAATCAGGGACTCTTTTATACATGTTCTAGACATGTAGCTGTCTGGGACAGTACTGGAAATATATCCTGGAAATTATTAAGAGAACTGTGGGGGTGGAGATCCCAGCCAACCCAACACTGACACCACTGAAGGACATATCAGTTTTATCAGTCAATATGAGAGGTAATATCTGCTTTGTCAGACTAGCCCTAATTGCATCTAACAAATGTATTTCCATGCCCTGGAAAAGTGAGGAGCCCCCTACTGTGTCTCTGTGGCTTCAAGAGCTCTCATCATACCTGCCTTCAGAGAAGATTATGTATAATCTCAGAAAAAAAGCCATTACTTTTTGAGAAATGCTGGGGAGGCTTTGTAACCTTTTTACAAAACAGAACTTCTTGTGATTGTGATATTGATGGTCAGACTTACAGCTGCTCTGCAGTCCTCTGGCTTCTGTATAATTCTGCAGACCAGTCAAAGTCTGGATAATCTATCGTAAAGGCTATATATAATGTAGCATTATGTAAAGGTATAATATACTCCATATATTATCATCTCAGAATGTGTGTGTGTGGGCAGCTTACTGTAGTTATTTAACTTGTTTTAATCTGTTTTCAATGCCCCCCTTTTTTCTAATTGTAATTTTATTTTTGTCCACTTGGACATTTGGGTGGGAATGGGGTGTGGGGACAGAAGTGTGATCTGAATTTAATTGCATCTTGTCTAGGGGAAAAAAATGGAAAAGGTCAAATTTAGTTGTTTCCTCAGTCGATTATGTCAGCACTTCTTCTGAACAGGAAGCACCATTCTGTAATTACAGATCAGTTCTCCATGTCCTTTGTTTGAACCTTTTTTTAATGGCGTCACAAAAGTGCCCACGACCTTAACTGAGATCAGAGATTCTGTCAAATGGTAACCAAGTAATGCAGGTTTTCAGTTTGCTCTGCTCAGTCTTGCCAAAAGGAAATGATTCCCTCAGTGCTTTGAAATCTACTTCAATCTATCAAACTGGGGGTCCAAAGGCAACAGGTTTAATCTTTGATTCAAGTGCCCCTCACTGCGTCCGAAATTCACTTTAAAGTATGAGTTGGCAGCATGACTCTTGAAGATCAAACTGTTGCTGTGGTCAAAATAGTGACATCATCAATTAAAATTGTTTAAATTGATTTTGGGAAGACAGGAACAGGAAAAAAAAACTCAAGGTTGACGACTTTAGTTTCCAATTACCATGACCTTTTCCAAACACTGACGTCTCACAATATATTCTGCTTTTGGATCAAACTTTATCCAAAACATAATTCACTTATCGTGTTGTTGTTTGGTTACTTTTGTTGTTTTTTTTCTGTCTGTTGTGGCCTAAAGGGCAAACGTCAAGCTGAGGAGAAATTGACTGTGTGGGAGTGTGTCCATTCTGGCAGTGACCCTCAGAGCTCAGACATCCAGCACAATGTCAGCACAGCAGGGTGAAAGTCAACCTCGTCCTGTAGAGAGTCACACACACACACACACACACACACACACACACAGCCAGCCATCTATTACTCCGGTCCTACTATTCAGCCTTGCCACCCATTTCTTGGCTCTCCCATTTCTCACGCTTTCTTGTACTGTGGTGCAGTTCCTGATTTTATGGCGACAGCAGCAGAATGAAGAAGAAGACTTATGTCACTTTAAATTGTTAATCACACATTACATAAACAACAGCTGCCACACATAAAAGCAAAACACTGAAAATGTAAATGCAGTTTATAAAGCCTGGGGATGCAAGACTTAAAACGATTATTCCACATTAAAAAAATCAAGATGTCCAATGCAGGCGCATGGTTCTAGTGATGGCAGTGTCAGCTTTGTAGTCCTCCACTGTGGTCCAGGTTGTAATATCTCAACAGCAACTGGATGGAATTCATGGTCCCCAGAGGATGTGTCCTCATGACTTTGGTGATTCCTTGACTTTTCCTCCAGCTCCTCCATTAGGTTGACATTTGTTGTTTTGACTGAAATGTCTAAAAAAACGTTGAATGGATCGCCATGAAATTAGGTAAATTCATGTGAGATGTTATTTTCTCCTCCTTTGCTTAGTTCTGGTTCATCCTCTCATCAAAGTTGACACCTGCTTTGACACAAAGGGGAGGCAAGGCCCTTGCATACCTGGCGGGGACCCAACTTGCATAGTGTGTGTATAGGGCTGACTGGTTCTTCCTGTCCCACACAAGAGAATTCATAAAATGAATTAATTAAAAAGAATGAACAAAATTAATAGGCATGCCTTACTATAGTGGACACACCAACAGATGGGGTAGCTGGCACAGAGTAATAATGTGTTATATTAAATAAAGTTCTCACAACTTACTTGTGCAGTTAAATGGTTGGTATTTTAAAATAAAAATCAGACTAAGAATTAGCGATCTTAAACAAGGGACATCCCATTATTAAGCTTAACAGTTTTCTAAATTTCAGTTTCAGTTTTTATTGGTTCTTTGACCAGGTTTGGTGACAATTAATCTGAGCTGCATATATTTTTGGGGGGTGTGGGAGAAAACCTGGAGAAAACCCACGTGGACACAGGGAGAAGCTGTCTTCTCACAGACAGGAGGAGACCTGCTGCCGTACAGCCACAGTGCTAACCACTGAGCCACCATGCTGCCCTACAGAAGATCTATGAGGCTTTTTGTAGCGCCAATCCTGAGAGGCTCACAAAATCATGCTGAAAAAGAAAGGGTCCTCTGTAAATACAGACATATGAAGATGAGAGTGTAGCGCAGATCTATTTGTCTGTGTTTAACAGAGACTCCTGCAGTGTAGTTTATACACTTCTCTGATACAAAACAGAATCACAGATCCTCAGACATCAGACTTTATGGTCAAAGAAAATGTAAATTTCTGTGCATAATTCACATGTTCTTTCTCTCTCTCTCTCTCTCTCTCTCTCTATCTCTCTCTCTCTCACTCCTGTGTCTGACCCTGTTTTGGTGTCTCCTCCCGGTGCCAGACGCGCAACGTGTGATGCATGTGTATATGTAGCGACAAATTCACGAGGCACCCTGGTGGGTGAGGCCCCAGGCAATTGCCTACGTATGCCATATGGCAAAACCACCTATGCACGTGGCCCTCGTAATGAGTTGTAGCCTGAGAACCAGACGAGTTTTCATTTGTTCTGGCAGATACATCTGCCTCCCCTTCCATTCAGACAGAACTGTACCAGCCTTGAATCCAGTCGGGCCAGTCACAAGTGGTTATTTAATATGTTGTGGGTTCTCTATGATGATTGACACAGTTATGATTGCTCTGATTAGCTGTAGGTCTGTCCAGTAGCATCCAGTCAGCAGGTCCATCCAGCATTGACTCAGGCTTCCGAAACTCAGATCAGTGCTTTGTTTTCAAAAAGGTATTTTACTATACCTGTAAAAAGAGAGGATGTAGCCTGGGCAAGGTTGTTCCGCACTTAGATAGGCACCAAGCACCACTATGTCACATATTACCTCACTCTGATTGGTTGTAGGTCATATTTCATTGCTCTGACTGGTGTCAGGTCTGTCCAGTTGTACCTAGAGGCATTTTGGTCTGTGTGTGTTGATAATGCCCATTAATAAGTGAATATAAACTGGATTGGTCATTAGGTCAGACTTTCAACTTGCCCAGTAGTTTTATTTTATTACCAAATATCTGTCAAATCTGAGCACACTAATATGCTATCTATCTCTCATGCTAACTATGGTGCATGTTGCACTGTGAGGTTTAGCACAGCCTCACAGAGAATGGCTCTGGATTCTTAGTTTGTTTTCCATCTCAGGGTCATTTCACTTTGTTGTAAAGATTTATTACTCAGTAATGTGTCCATAATTGAGTATTTGTTTTCAAAGCAGATTGCACAAATCAATTTTCATTCAAATCATTTCAAATACTTCTCTCTTGTAAGTTGTACAATCTTCTCTGATTTATTTTACAAAGATTTTAAAATGCAAAAATTATTTCAGATTTCAGATGTGACATTTTCAGAGAAATCTATGAATAGTACAATCTAGTCCATTCCAGTTTTGGAGTACGCTGAAATTCTTTGTGAATATTGAGTCAAATCAACATAAAATGCTGAAAAATTTAACAAGGACAAAACATTTTGCTGTTTTGCTGTGTTGATCCCAGCCCATCAGCAGTACGTACGGCATTATCCCAGTACCAGTTGGCTACTTACGTAACAGTCAACAAGGACCAAATGAAAAATGACTGCACACAAAGTAAAAGTGATGCTGGATTTGCAGGCCTCGCTTTTTCCCAGGAAGAGAAAAGCAGGCTTTATTTTGAACGACTGCATTACTCAAATCCCCCACTGATATAATTGGCCATAGCCGGAGCAGAGAACGACGTGCCCCTCCCCAGGCCATGGCCAATCTCCTGCACAGATCAATCAAAGCAGTTCAACACTGAGCCTTTTAGCACCAGGCCCACCCTGGACTGATGAAAGACCTTGGCTACATTACACCCCGTGCATGCGCACACAAACCTGATGCAAACATGTGGCTGCTATGGTACAGTCAGGTCGACCTGACAAAGACCTGTAGCTGCCCACCCACCTTCCCCATTTACATCAGTTAAACAAGTCCAGTAGTCCCTGGTGAGAATTGAACCCTTAAACCTGAAAACTGAAGATTTCAAAGTTGTCACTGTGGTTCTAGGTACACAAATTTGCAACAACCCTGCAGTACCGGTCAGAACAGCAGCATCACTTAACATCCTCCATCAAAGACGAAACAAATTCATCTTTCAGGAATTACTTCAGTGACTCATACTTCTTCTGCCTTTATTTATCAAATTGCATTCATCCTGCCAATGTCTCTGTGTGGTTCAAAATGTCCCCTGACAGGACATGAGAAATATTCAAGTCACCTCTCTCAGAAAAGTTTTTTCTTATCTCAGATGCTACTGGATCAACACAACACACTCATGACTGTATGCTGAAGGACCTCTCTGATTCACAATTATGAAAAACCTTGAAATACCTTTTTGTTATGGCTCCATGCTGACAACAGCTGTGGCCGGAGGCATTATGTTTTCAGGTCATCCCATTCTTGTGAATGCAATATCTCAAGAACACCTTGAGGATATTTCTTCAATATTGGTACGAATGACCAGTCAAGAATGAACTGATTAGATTTTGATGTTCAAAGGGCAAAGGTCAAGGCTACTGTGACCTCATGTCTGTTCCAGTTTCATGAAGGTGATACCTAGGGAACGTTTGCAGGGAATTTCTTCAAACTTTGTTCAAGCATCCATTTGGACTGATTAGATTAAACACACTTTAGGTCATAACTCAAGAAGTCCTGTTAAATTATGGCAAAATTACACACAAATATCTAAAGGACAAAATGATGAGGTAATGACATTTTATTTCCAAAAGGTCAAAGGTCAACTTCATTGTGACACCATAGTGTTCTGTAAAACACACTTTAAGTGAAGACATGCATGTTTCTCACTGGAAACGATTCACTGGAACCATACATGTATAGTAATAACTTCTATTCTGCCAGAAAATACTTACTACAGTTTTATTAAATTACTTCAGAGTTATAGGTCAATATAATGGTAGTATAGTAGTGACATTGCAGTGGGTGCTTCACCCTCTCGACTCTATAAAATAAAAGTCAGTCTAAAATACAAGTCCTGAAATTTTCCTTAAAAGTCTGAAAAATTCTGCCATCAGTGTGAAATAAACTAATGATCTGCAAAATCAATTTAATTTAATCAAGTGTTATTTTTATGATACAACCTATCCTCTCTGGTCTGTCATGATCAGAGATTTGTAATTAGTGAACTACGTGACATATCTCGTACAGCTAATAGGTCAGGTTTCATGTTTTTTTCATTCCACTGACCTTGTCCTTTTCTTCTCCTTGTCTTCATTGTAACCATTTAATCAATGGTGAACTACACTATGTTTCTCAAAGTGGGTCACTTATGTGCTAGGAAGCCTTTTATTAGTAGTTCGCCCACATTCTCTCCACATCCGCTCTGAGCTGGCAGCTGAACATCTAAGCCCTCACACTCCATAGTGCAACAGTTTGATAGCTATTAGCACAGACTCATTGAAGATTAATGTCAGGTAAGTAGGTGTTTGTATATATATTTTCCCCTCTGCACAGCGCTTCTGGTAATCTGATACTCGTGTTATTCTTTTCTCTCAGTTTTCCTGACAGGTGACACATGAAGTGGAAAAGTCGGGAGCTGAATCATTTGAAGGTTTTTTGGTTCACATTCAATTCGCTGTGGTTTTCCCTTTAATCACCCCAGAGGAGAAAGAAAAAACATGACACTTGGCGGCTGGAAGTGGATATTTTTAATCGGTGAAAGCGTTACATAAATAAGGCACACGTTTTACGTCTTCATGATAGTCATTAAGTATTACCAGTAAGCCTATAATTACTCCTAGAAGAAATACTGTCCAAGCTCTAACTGGAATATACGTAGATCAATCTCATTTGGCATCACGATGGCAGATCTGATCGAGTGTCAGGTCAAAATATGGTATTTTTAGTGCTAATGTTACAATAAGAGAGGTTCCAATAGGGTATCATGTGCTATATGTTTTAATGTTTAGTTGATTCAGGAAATGAAGGGAAATGAAATTATTTGTGGATTCACACTTTTTAAATAACATACTTTTTAATCTGTGGGCTTGGGGAAAGATATCAAGTATTTTAACTCAAAAGGCTCAAGTTTAAGTGAAGTAATCAAATCTGTGACCAGAGTAATACACTTAAACTTGGAGCCAATCAGAAACTCTATTAATATATATAGTAAATAAAAAACAAAGTGAATCTTAAGCACTTATTGGATTCGAGTGTAGGATGGCCAACTTATTTTATAGATGTTATGTGCAAACAGGATTTGTTGAAAAAAAAAAATGCTGAACTGAAGTGTGTCAACATCTAAAGCTAAAATTAATATTATTAATCCCCAGCAAGTCAATACTTAATTCCCAAGATCCACTTGAACCATCCAGCAGCATCCAATCATGTTGCAGGATAGAGGCATTAAGAGCTAGCATTACATTATGTCACAGGAAAAAAAATAGAAGACTGATTCAAAAGTGCTGGAGCACACTGACTGAGGTGAATACAACTAACTTTTGGACGCACATGAAATGTCTCTTAAATTTATTTATTTATTTTTTTCACCTGAGTCTGTGTAAGTATTTTTGTTTTCACCTCAGTGTTTTTGGATCAATCTTCCAATTTTTTCCTGTGACAAGAGTATCTCGTCCTTGAGAGCATCCGACAGGCCTGCAGTTCTAGTTCAAGTGTATTTAACCTCCTTCTTCATTGAACGTTACACTACCGAACCCCAGCTGGAAAAAGTGAGAACAAAGACAGTTTTGGTCACATACAAAAAATACTCTGTGATCAACAAATAATAAACTGAAGTATGCAAAAGGCGTGGGTTGAAAATTGAGGACAGAGACGTGACAATTTCCAACATCAACATTTGGAGTTTCACAAAACAAAGTCAAAGCTCTGTTGTTAAAATGGAATTACATTTAGAGAAGAGTGCATAATGACTTGTTTAGGACTTGAAACTGAAAGTTTAGGATTTGGGACTTGTCAGTCTTGACTTAGGACTTGACTCAAAACTTGCCTGACTTGACTTGTGACTTGCAAAACAAAGACTCAGTCCCACCTCTGCTGGGCAGGAACAAACCAACATCATTCTTACCTGTGCACAGGTGTGCTGTAAGTATACCAATATAAAAACAAAGTGGCAATGACTGATCTCTTTAGTTATTCATTCACTAATACAATAAACTTATTTGCTAGCAAGTAAAAAACATTTCCTTATACATACGCAGTTTAGTGTGACCCTCTACTGCAGTCAAAACAATATAAACAATGAAAAACACAAAAACTTTGTTTCATTTTCCAAATATTGTAATTTTATGTTAATGTAGGATCAAGTTATTTGTTTTGGAGCTTTTTTGGTTTTGCAGTGAATCTTTTATGAATCTTCATTGTCCAGATGTTGAATCTAGAAGCAGAACTTCATTAAGTGAATTAAAACATCTCTTCACTTCCCTTCGCTCTATGTCTCTCATTGACTGCATAATCTCATTCTTTATCGTCTGCTCTCTCGCTCCAGTTATGTTTTTTTCTTCCAGCTCTCTTTATTATCTCTGACTCTCTCACTCTCCTTTTCCCTTTCTCACTGTTGCTGTGAAGTGCCGTTCCCATGCGTTGCAGGCGTGGTTATACCCAAATCCAAGAGGGAATTACTGAGAAAACATCTCTGGTTACCACCGTCTCTGTGGCTTTGCTTCTTACCAATTTTTACAACTGGTCCGTTTGAAGTCATGAATGAAAAATGACAATACTCTAGCTCTGACCTAAGAGACAGGTTGGTAAGAGCTACTCACTGGCAATTAGAAACCTCACACAAGTATTGAATGCAAGTGCTGGATTGCGTTCAGTCTTCCTGCTCCTTATTTCTGTGATCAAAAGCCTGAATCAAAAAGCCCTCAAGAAAGAGTATGTCAAGGCCTTCCAAAAGGTAATACTGGCACAGAGTGGCAACTTTATTATTTCTTAACTAAATAAGTCTGGTACAACTATTGATTGTGTTTATTTAAAGTTTCAAGAGTGTCTTAATAGAGGGTATTGCCTTTTTAAAAAGCATCCTGCTCCGGCATGTCATCGAAGCTGAAATTAAAATTGGATTCCTCAACATGGCTGAAATTTTGTCTAGAATTTAGTATTATAGCAGTAATTCCAACAATTGTCCTTCCAACAATATCAACAGTATCAGTTATTTCAACAAATGCTCAAAAGCAACACGTGTGTACGGTCCACTAGTGGCCAGAGACATTATTAGTCTTATCCATAAAGTCCAAAGACGGATGATACCATGGTTTTGGATAGGTCAACAAAACATCTCAGACTTTGTTACGGGAGTCTTAAAACAGTTAGCTTCTCATTTCCTACTGATTATCAACATTGGTTCCTTTTTACAATGACCATAATTGTTCCTTGACGTTAACCATGTGGTTGTTATTTTCTACAAAGTCATCATTTGAACACAAACCAGGATGTTTCCCTAACCTTAACAAAGTGGATTTTTAACCCAAAATCATGATCCTCCCTAAACCTAACCCAGTTGTTTTTGCGCCTGAATCTAACCAGACCTTAACCATAGCTGTGTAAGATTACAAAATGGCTCATGTGTCAGTGGTGATTTGGAACAGTTTTGGAAGGCACAGACGTGACACAGTCCTGCTGATACACCCATCTGATCAGAAAACTTCTATGTGTCATTGTGAAGGGCAGTTACAAACATTGCATTTTGTCATTTGGAGGAAAATACAGTATTTATCCAAATTCTGAACATTCAAGATGACTCCTTCTCCTGGAAATTTTTATAAAGTACTTTCAACAATGTGAACTCTGCTTTTCCCAGTATGTAGAAAACATACCTCAGTTTATAAAATATTTACATTTTAAAGGTTTAAAATGTAAAAAAAAAAAAAGGAAAACAGAAAACAAACAAACAGAAAACAATCCATAAAAAACAGCATCTAGTGGGAAAAAATGAAGCCCATATGTGATGCAAATGTCATAACTGAAGCATCTATTACTTTTGAGATTGAAAGTTCATTTTTGACCATGGAAAGTAGTTAAGAAAACAATTTCACAGGTCCCTTTAGTGTAGCTGCTCTCCTGGAGATTTTGACTGTATCACAAAATCTTCCTCAGTAGACGAAGTTTGCCCAAAACCAAAGCTTGCAGATTGAAAGCTCTGGACTGAGGCGACTAAATGCACATTGTGGAGTTGTTGTTCTGTCAGCTAGTGATTCAAAGGTCAACTGGTGATGCCTTTAGGATGCAGATTCTTTCAGGATAGTTACTACTGTGGGAGTGGGAAGCACTGTGGAGTCTTTTACCTGCAGAGATAATTATAGAGCAGCACCATGTCATCATCTTAGAAGTGGTGCAGGGTGGACAAAAACTGCAGGTCCAGAACTGTAAGTCTGATTGCAGTGTTGGCTCAGAGTGGTAGTGGATACTTTGCATTATTAACACTGTATGTATGTTTTTGTCTTAAACCCACATAAAGACAGTGACTTATAGGTCGTGAGGCACCTCTGGTTTAGAGCTGTGCTCTTCAATAATTGTGCCATTGCTGATAGAGGAAGCCCCCTGAAGTTGAAGATTAACCTATTCCTCTGTGGGAGCCACAGGGATATTCCAACAGAGCTACTCTCTGTGATATTGCAAACAAAAAAAGGTTATTACCCCAGAATTTGCCAATTAATTGCCAGAATATTAAGCTGCATTGATGTTCAGAATTGAAAGCTAAGCTCGTCACAGGCCTGAATGAATAATTGATGCTTTGAATAAAACGTTAGCATAAAATGTTGAAACACACCCACACAGGACTTGCTTTTCTCCTACTGCCTAATAGGCTTTTATCCTCCTTCTCCTCCTCCTCCTCCTCACCATCCCCTCTTTTTCTCTTTTCCAATCTTACAAACACATACACACACCCGACCACCTAGACAATTACAGACGTCTGCTCATTTTGCCCTGGGAACTTCTTGCAGTTTATGGGCCAGATACCGCACTTGAGAAGAAACAATTTGGTACAGTCGTGAAAGAGCAGAAAAAGCAGACCATAAAATGCTTCTCTATAAGGTGCAGATATCGCAAAGCCCTCTTTACCTTGAGGTAAATAGTCAGCTGATGTCATTTTCCATTTATGAATATTGCTCTTGAGCAACACTAACGGCAGGCTTTGGCATCATTGAGAGTTTGTGTGACTTTGCAAAAGGCAAAAACAGATCATTACTGCACATAATATGTATTTGTCTATACATCCTTCTCACAATGGCTTTCGTCTTCCATTAACAGAGAAAAAATCTCAGAAAAAGGGGGAAACAAAGTACTCAGAGGCTGAATGTTTGGTTTTAACATCTAACACCACCAGATGGCACTCTTCTGGGGATTGGAGGAGAGGGGAAGTTAAAAGTTAAAGATGTACTGTGCTTTTACCCAAATATGTTTCCTGAACCACAGGGAATATATGGAAAAATCCACTGTATTTAATCTTTCTCACTTAATACAACAAAAATGTTGAAATGTTGTCATTTTGTTATAGTAGTATACCCCAGCATCACTGACAGCCCTGTGACAAGAGAGTTTCTGGTTTGTATCCTTGTACCAGTTGGAAACTATTTATGGAAAACAACTAAAAAAAAACAAAAAAAAAACAGCACTGCCAGAGATGGGAACTTGAGTTTGTGACTTGGCCTTGACTTGGACCTGTCCTCAAAATATTTACAACTTGACTTGAACTTGAACTTGAACTTGAATTTGGCACTTATGACCAACATTTGTTTTATTTATTGAGCTGAATGTCATTCCTGCCTTTATTATCATGCATAACCTTACTCATCTGATGTCAGCGAGCAAAGATGACAGTAAGCTAGAGTGCAGCTGCTGTGTCATTAGTCTCAACCTTTGGCTAGATTAACTTCACACAAGTCCCAAACTAAAGACTTGCTGAATGCAACATCTGCAGGGAGAAATGATACTGGATCGACCTCATTAAACTTTATCAAGCACCTGAAAATGATATGTGAGTCACTTTGTAAATGAATGTGAAAGTTGTTTGTTTGAATATATTGGCACGGAACATTTTCCATCTTCCCAGCTTTATACGGAGGAATGACGGTGGCTTCTTGGTCTTCTTCTTGCTCTTTCATTAGGTTTTAGGCTCACTATATACTGAGTGTTTTGTGATTAAAGGTGATTCAGTTGTGTGCTCTCCCTCCTGCCTGTCCGTGCAAGGAGAGCTGCGTTTTTTTTTCACTACACCGCTCTTCACTGGACTGTTACAATGCAAAACCTTTGTCTCTGCTTTCTCACAGCAGTAGGCTTTATTTGTTCTCAGCCTTCATCCTCTCATTGAGAATGTTAGATTTTCTACTGTGCTGCGCAACTGGGGCACATTTTTTGGGTCTGTGATGCACCATTATGCACAACACAGTGGCTAGGCATAATTTCATGCTGCATTGCAACAGCTTCTTTAAAGTGATCATACTAAATGTTGAAACTGTACGTTTATAGATAAAGGAGTGATGATAACACATACATTGAATTCCTAAGATGTAACTATGCAGCGTTCTATGCAGACTAGATAACTTTTAGCAGATGATAAAATGCTCATTATAACCACGAGAGACTTGAGACTTGACTTGGACTTGTCCCACAAAGACTTAAGATTTGACTTGGACTTGCAAAAAATGATTTGTGGTCTGAGGAAGGCACTGAACTCTCCATCTGCTCCAACTGACCAGTAGAGCTCCCAGACTAGATCATAATGTAATTTTGCAGCAAACTGTTCGTTTTTACCAAATAATTAAAAATAGATAATGATGTGCTGAGAAAATGCTTGGGATGTGCTAGGAATAAATTCTTTATAAAAAACTAAACACCTTCAACAGCACTTGATGCAACCGACAGACTGTAAAAACATTTGCCAACATCTGCCCAAAACAAAAGTAATGACATCTGTGCCAGTTTTCTTTTTTCTGTCTTATGATGAAGTTTTCCATCAAATGAAAACAAGAAAAATGTGAGCCAAGGCTAGTGACAATGTCAGAGAAGAAAAAATAACCATCTTGATCATGTTCAAGCCATCATGTGCCCCTCTGGCCCCGTCTGATGTCTCTTCCAAACAAAGGGACAGAAACCCCCCACGGGACAGAACAAAGGCACACAACACTTTCCATATAAATGTGGAGTGGAAAGAACACTAAAACCAGAGTAAGAGTGAGCAGATGTGCCCGGCACAGAGATGACACCATGTCGTTCGTCTTTGAAAAAGCCACATGTGTCTGATGTTGGGGACATGTAAAATGTCTATCGTCATTCAAGGAGCAGGGAGGAAAGGCTGTGTGGTGCTGAAGCTGTCGGGTGGGTTGTAATTTGTTTTCTCCTGGTATGTTGTCAGCAGTGCCACTCCTGCCACCTTCTGGACCTCGGTGGGACAGATGGACTGGGTCAGGAGAAGGAGGGATAAAAAAAAACCCTGAAGTTAAAAGCATATGCGTATGTCCAGTAGACTTCATCCAGAAGGTTTTGTGCAAATTACACTTAGTTTCAAGTACAAAATGAGCGTGGTCTTCTCGGTGCTGACATGCTGACTAAGTCCTGACTGGATATTTTCACAAACTTGGTTTTCTCTGAAAACTTCCATGAAAGGGAAAATAAAATAAAAGGTAATAAAGATTAAAGGGGAACAACCACTGACATGGGTAGACAGCAGTTGAGGCAGCACGTTTGAGATGGATGTTCTCACAGTTGTGCACCTGCACAAGTGCAATTGGACTGAGATGGTTGAGTTGAAAGTTTTCATACATCTGTGGCTGTATAGAGTGAGTAAAAATATAAAATATAGTTAGTGCAGGGGTTCTCAACCTTTTTTTAACTTAAAGCCCTCTGATTGCTAAAAACTTTCCAAGACCATCTTCCCAAATGGATGAGAAAAAAGGAGAAAAAAATAAACTGCGCTGTGACAGGATTTCACCACATTAATCATGCCGTGCTTTCAGCTCATCATCACTGGCCGCCATTATTAATCAAAATTTATTGTATTCAGGGTCATATTTCCTCACCACCAGTTCATCCTTGGGCCAAAGTGGTCAATATCTAAAGATATCATGTTCACAACAATGCTAATAACATAATGCCTTTGGCCAGGAGGAGAAATAAAAACACTTACCTCAACCAGATGATGTGTCATGATTGGTGGTTACTGAATTTATACATCTTAATTTGATGTTTTTGATTTGTAAACTGCCAAAAATATGTAAAAAAGGGAATAAATTATTGTACCCTAGCCAGTACCACCGCCCCTGCAGCACACTGGATGGTGCTCTGAGGTTGAGAATCAATGACACTAAGGATACTAGGATGAACACCATGAATGCCACAAAAGATGGATAGTGCAGTCACAAATTCATTTTATCATATAAAAAACAAATAAAATCCATTTGGAGAAGGTCAGACTGTTAAAGTGACGTATTATTTGTGCCAATAGTCATATCAAGGTTGTGTGAATATTTAACAAAAAAATATGGGATATATTTACAATCCTGGTTGTGGGTGCATGCTGACTGACAACTGACACTGCTCAGATGAGGCAGGATGTGACATTGCGTTTCTTTAAGAGAAAGCTCCATCTCTGCATTGTTTTAAATGATTTTCCTTGGTGATCACTGAGTACATGTAGTATTTTAAGAAAGAAGATCTTTCTAGTGTGACATAATTTTTTTCACCCTTTTATGTTGTACAGAAAAATAGCGATTAAAAAATCATTAAATGGTACGCCAAGCTGTTTCATAATCAAAACAGGCTAAATATAAACTCCTTCGCCTTTATCCCTTAAGCGGATTCTTAAAGTATCATAAATAACAACATCATTAAGATCTAGAAACCATATTACATCAGTAATCAGTAGTAATCAGTCACTATTAATACAGTTAGTCTGTTTTAAACTGTTTTGTCCTTACAACTGTCTTTCCACTTTACAGTATGTGACTGAAACTTTTTTAGACACTTTACTTCCTCCAGCTGTTAAACAAGCTGTGTCTTACAGTAGAAGAGATTCCCGATCTCATCAAGACTAATCTGGAAAGTAGTGTTTAGGTAAAATGATTTAAAAATTTTTACAGTAAGTAGAAAAGCATCAGGAGGATCCATGAGATCAAGGCCTACACATCCTGGGTTCTGACTGACCCATATTCCAGAGCCAGGAAACTTGTCCTCACCACCACCACCTCCACAAACAGCCTGGTCCAACACAGGTTAGCCGTCGAGGGCCTACTGATCGTGATCCAATGCGACCCTGCGCTAATTCCCTGGTGAAAGCCACCCAGTCAGTGCAGCGATGCCTCAAAACCTCAAGGTTTATATGAACAAGCTCCGCTCTGAATGGGAACCCAGGAACTAGGCCGGTAATAACAGACCTCAGGAAAAAAGGTTCTGACCAAAGAGAGCGCAGTGAACAGAGACTCACCCCGTTGGCCCCCTCGTTTTCTTTCCCTGCAGGTTTTGGGAGAATGTCGAACACGCTTCCTGTAAAGCTATGTAGTATTTATTACAGCCTCCGTTTTTGATGGCTGGGGTCATGTAGCCTGCTGTCTATTTATCCTAGAGGTCATTTACTACATTAGGCCTGGTTTCGGGGCCAGGAGAGGAAGAGAAGAAGGAAATCTAAGATGCAGGAACTAAATTGGTAGCAAATGTATAGGCTCCAACTTGCCCCTTGGCCCTAATGCGTTTTTCAAGTGCTCTGCTCACCGTGCTCCAAGATGCGGGGACGGCTTGCCTCTGAAATAATATTTCAACAGTGGTTACAGACGCAAAACCGGCGCCATCTCTCAGCTTGGGTTGTTCCCACCAAAGTGCAGCATAAGGGATTTTCATTTTATTTCTGGGAAGATGTTATGCTTTGCTGTGTAGTGGTGGTGGCCTTAAGGTTAAGAGAAGCAGGCTCAGGACTAAAAGGTTGCAGGTTTGAGTTCCCAGGCTGGATGATAATACAGGAACCTCCTTCAACAGCTACACCACTGAGGTGCCTTTGAGCCAAAGATGTAAACAGTGGTTCCCAACCGTTTCCCTTATGGGGCACCTTTTCTATCATTCAGTAAACTGACGAACCCTGAGTAATAATGTATTGATATTTCATATTGTATTCAATGCATAACACTAACAGCACAGAACAACTAATAAAGTTTACGTTGAGTTTACAGTGAATATAATAACTGCAGGATGTTTGTGTGTGAAACAAGGTGAGGTTCCTGATACTTTTGGGAACTTTTTACATTTATGTCTATTGTTTTTTTTAAACAATCATACACACTTTTAGACAAACCAAGTGTTTTCTTCTTCTTCTAATCTTATATTCGCGCTGGCTGTTTTAGTCCATTTTTTTCTTATAAAGGAAGAGATTGTATAGCAGACAGTGAAAGCTCTGTGAATGTAGCTTATGTTCAGATCTTAACTGTGACCTATATGTTAAAGGTAAGTTTCCCCTTTTCATGTTAAATAGAGTTCAAATCAATGCAGAATGTTTGCTGAATAGGTAAGAATGTGTTTATGAGCTGTAAGAAGTCGTTAACAATCTTTTAGAAGGAGTTTGAGATGTTTGTAATGGTTAAATTGAGCAGTATGTCAATGGAGTCTGGCAGACAGAAGACAGGCAGTCACTCAAGTCAAACTCCAGAGAGTGTCTTTTTGTAGCAGTGTGCTTTTGTTTCCAAGATAACAGGCTTAATTTTACTTTGACAGACAACTGACAGTTATAAGCTAAGTTACAGTGGAAGGTGTGTGGTTTGTCATTGCCAATTTACAATTCTGCACTTGTCTTGCACTCCTGTAGTATTCCTGCAGCCTGCCCATGCTTCCTCGAGTCTGGAGAGGAGGGGGCGGGGTGAACGACTCACTTCAACCATAGATTTAATATTAAATAGGATTTCAACCTATTTAATGTACAGTCTAATTGCTACATATTCTTCCTTTGAATCTAAACTTTAAAATTAACAAAAAGGAAAACAAAAAAGACTCTTCCTACACCCCTTAAAGTCAAGAAGGTCTTGTGTATCTTTGTGAAGTTGCGATAACCCCTAAAGCCCTACAGTTGGGTTGAGACCCCTAGATTGAGAAGCAGTGATTTAAAGGACCAGTGTGTCGGATATAGTGGCATCTATCTGTGAGCTTGCGGATTGCAAACATCATGTCACTCTCCCCGTCCCAGTGTGGAGGAGAGCCTACGGTGGTGACGAAAGGCTGAATCTAGAGCCAGTGCATTATGGGCAATACTCAATGAAAATGTACTTGTGAATATTATATTAAATTTCTGTCATATTCTGCCTAGAAATCCGTGTAAATCTCACACACTGCTACTGTATCTCCAGTGAAGCTGTGCACTGGCTTCAGCAGGAGACTGTGGTTGCACTGGGCCGCTCCCAGGTTGGATGAATGTAACTGTGTGAATGTGAAGCAGGGCGTTGCTGGAAAAAAAGAGCATGTGTGCTCAAATCCCCAAGAAAGGTTAAAAACAGACATCAGTGCAGAGGCGAACAGGCTGCCCACGCACCCCTGAAACTAAGCTACTAAAGTTATATAAACGAATTGAAAAACACACCTTATGTTAATGAGAGATCATTTACCCTCATGGTACAGTCATTCTGGTCAGCCATTTTGCCAAAATGATTTCTCCTAAGTTTGAGATCAATGCCTCAAAGATGTTTACGTGGAGGCTGAATCGCTGTTCTTCTGCAGCTAAACTCTCGAAAAGATGACATTGACCATCTCATTTTCATTTAAATGGCTCAGTGGAGTCCCATTTGCTCTCTGCTTTCCTATAGCCCAACAGCTCAATAAAAGCCAATGAGCTGATGAAAACAGAAAAACGTCGTTGTTGTCTTATACAAACAGCATATGGTTTGCTCAGTGTGGCTGCACATGGCAGCATTGCTTTTACTTCATTTGCTCCTCTGTATTGAGTTGTCCTATTACCATCTGGGTAATTAGGAAGTTTCCCGCTCTCCAAGTTTCTTTTGTCAACACTTTGCTACAAAAGTAATCAAGTATATTAATAATCATATGCAAGGTGTTGATAACAGCAGGTATAGTACTGATATATAACAGTGAAAATAATGAATGCACATATATAAATGCATAAACACATAAATTGTTGTTTTAATCTCGATGCAATAGTACTCAAGAATTATTTTCATTTAAGAAACATGTTTGTCTTGGATAGAAGGTAAAACGTGTTATATTAAAGGAGCACTGACATTTTGGTAAATGGGCATTTTCATTTTCAGGACAAGAGCTCAGCCACACTTCCACTACATGAAACAGCTCAGCTCGCTTTTGGTACTTCTACTTTGTTTTTCCACTGCAGATAGTACTCCTTCAATGTAGGTGGAGCTGACTGTCGTAGTGACACTATACCAGCAAACTTTAACCTACACTGTAGAGGTCTTCACAGGTCCAACATTTCTTGCTCAACCCAAAACAACTTGTAAACGCACAACCCAGGACAGAACCAGACCAGTCTATATGAAAGGTGGGATCCAGACCCATGCAGAGCCGGTTTCAGCTGGGAGATACAGAACCGATTGGCACCAGCTTCACATCTGATTGCTATTAACAAGTTAGCGTTAATTTACACGTAATCAAAACCAAACTTACCAAATACAATGTTAGTAGCCTTCTCCCTATGCTGGCCATGATGCATATAATGGCTTCTCCTCTGTTAGGTAATCATGATAACCAGCTACATCCATCTTCTCTTGTGGACTGGGCATACCCACTAATGATATGTATAGCGCTACCCCCTTGATTAATGGGATTGGGTCCTTTGGTTTATGACATCACCTACCCAACCTGACTGAACCTGATTTTTTGAGACTGCCCTTCCTCGCTGCAGTTTCAAAGCAAAAAATTCTCAGACATGACATTCACTGCTTGTTTCCCTCCTGATATGTCTTGTAACACATAAAAACACCACATGGACACGTTAACAAGGTTAAAAACCTGATTTTCACTGGAGTGGGTCTTTGCCCATGGACCCATGGAGAACTGACCTGAATCCAACTGACCATATAAAAAGTGTCTCTGTACCTTTACAGTGTCCCTGATTGGATCATCGGTCCTTTAGTTTGGGTGGACCTATGAAGACCTCAGTACATTTACTGCCAGATCAATAACTTTACTGCTCACCTTTCATCGTCACTCTCTGCAGCTCACTTTCTCTCCCCCTCTCTCTTGCTATCACCTCCTCACTGTGCACACAAGAGGCGCTACGGCAATTTTATAACAGAGGATGTGAAATAATGGTGCTCTCTATGTCTGCACTTTGTCAGTAGTCCATGGCATGGTTTTGCAGGCTTCCATTACTGAGTGAATGAAAAAATTGTGTGAAATGTGGCTTTAGATGAGGAGAATGACGCCCCATTCATTTATGTCCATGTAATATGAAACTGTTGGACTATTTCCACAGGAGCAGAGAATTTCTGGAGTTCCTGCTGGTCACATGGCAACCATGATGACAACACTCCAGGAAGTCATTTTGTCATTTTGCCAGGAAGTCACTTTGCCTAGCCAAGAAATAGCCCAGTACATGACTCCCTGTCACAGCAGATACACTTACTTGCAGCCAATAGCGCAATAACTAAAGTCACCTGTACCTCAACATGACATACAGCACACATACACTCAATTAACAACAATAGCATGTTGGATTCCTCCCCACGTTGAATGGCCAATATTGCACAATTACTCAGCTCCTTTTAAGTCCTACAGATAGACTCAGGAGAAAACACTCGCTGAAAATGTATCATGATGATTTCTTCCTTGTGACATCTTCACGTAGAATCTTTTGTCTTATTTGCTATGGCAGTGGAGGTGCACGCAGATGCCGGAGATGGCAGCTCCTTTAAACTTTGCTACTTTTTGGTGAGTCTGCAGTGCTGGAATTTGTACTGTATGCACAACATTTTATTTTGCTCAGAGTTGAATGAAATGTCACCAAAATGTTTGACAAAACACCTGAACCAGCAGAATAATGTATTTTTTTTTTTTTTTTTAGAATTTCATCACCAATATTGTGACTTTTGTAAGCATTTTAAGTTTAAACAGACAAAAATGCCCCAGTTATGTATGTTTGATGTGATTGCCTTACCTATACAGAAACTGTCTCCTCAGTGGTGCAGTCTGTAAATCACCATCATTGTGGATCAAAATGTCAAGTGATCGAATTTCCATAGGTGTGTATTCTTTGTCTTATCCATGTTTGTTTCTTTCAAGCATCCAAATATGTTGATTTGTGAGCTTTAGAGGGCCTGGTAGACTGATTTCTTACCTTCAGACAGTACTCAGAGAGTTGTTTCCCCTGTTTTCCATCTTTATACTGAGCTAAGCTAACTATCTTGTTCTGATATTGATCTTCTCATCTAATTCTCCATTAGAAAGCGAATGGGCGAAAAAGCCCACATCCAAGCTGTTTAAATAATTCTTTAAAGAGGTTTGAACATCTGCAAATGCACTGTGGGCCACAGGTGTTGCTTCTGCTATCTAATGAGTTTTGTGAGGACCTGGACTCAAGGTGTAAAACACTGAAACATCTTCAGCAGGAATCAAACTTCACATTCCCAGAAATTTTATTGACTTCTTGACTGTCTCTGCTCGCTGTCTCCACGGAGGCTGAATGTTTTTTTTTTGTTTTTTGTTTTTCTTTGACAAATTTGATGAATCTGCCCTCTGGACCTCAAAAAGATAAAGGAGCGGGAGACATCTTGTCATAATGCTGGGTTCTGATCAGCAGCCATGCACGTAGCTGTCAGGATGTTGCAGATGTTTAAAAAGATATCCCCTTCCCCAAGGCAAAGTGAAATTAATGGTGCTATAATAAACATCTGTCACACAGCCCAGATCGAACAAAGCACAAGGGCTTCCAAAGATCCTTGGTTTGTCAGCCACTGTGGCTCTTTGTGCAGTTTCTTGTCTTGGTGGGGAGTGATACTGACAGCATGGAGGTAGTGGGATGAAAGCAGCGATCACACTACTGCAAACTGATGCTTCATATGTTTTGCTGCACCTGCCTGTGGGCCACAATGGTGCCTCTGCCTGGGCCACAAGCAGCAGGGTCCCCAGATAAGGTGGTCCAGTCCTGGTCTCCTGCTGACAGTTTTTCCAAACCTGGTTTATGCTGAGGTGCTCTGCCTGTGGCACTCTCTGAAAACTGAGCAGAACATTGTACTGTTTCTCTCTTACAGTTTATAATAGGTTTATAATTGCATGTATGCATACTGTTCTGATTCTAAAAGTTTATGCGTGAGTCTATTTTTTGACATGTTTATGGATTTGTCTGTGTGTATATTTCTTTAAGTGGTAGCATGTGTACATAGATTGGGTCTTCCTGTGAGGACGTGATGTACGGGACTCCTTGTGTTATTACTGCAGCAAGTGAGATTGATGTTTTGACACAAGTGCTGCTGCCATTAAGGCGTCGAGCCAAAGACTGTTGTTACTCAGCAGCTTCTGTCTATTCATGATTTTTTGGCAAGTCAAACAAGTGTCAGGAAGTTTTGTAACACGCCCTATATGTCTCAGTCTGCCTGTGTGTCTGTCTCCATCGCACAATTATCAGTAAAGATGATGGCAGTAACTTGAATGGATTCATCTCAGTCTCTTAATATTTGCACCATGACCACTAGGTGGAGTAAAGAGATACTGTAATTCTAGACATCCATACTGTGGGGTTGTAAGTCATTATAAATGTTTTTTTTTTAATCAGGTTTTTAAAAATCTTAAAGATTATATATGAAAAACAAAATTACAGTGTGTAATGTTTTGTTTTTTGTCTCCTCAGTCTGCTGTGTACTGTTTTCTTCAGTACATTTTGTCATTTTAATCATTTTTTTTTATGTCCAGTCTTGAAGATTTATATAAAATATGGTCAAATTGCTAAGTGCCTGATGCAATGTAATTCATTTTTCATTGCAGCTTCTTTTCAATAGCCTATTTTGTCCATTTTACATGAACTGGTGGCCTGTCCAAATCAATCGTCCAGTGTCTATTCCATAAGCTCTGTTATGTCTGTTCTACACAGATGCCACAGCACAACACTATTAAAGAGTTTTCACAAGACACTAAACCAGTTTGTCACTGTACTTCACACCTCCAGAGTACTGAAGACTGAATGCAACCACATATTTTAAGAATTAACATAATTTTCCTCTATAAAATGTATTTTGCCACTGAATAACTGACCAAATAATGTTGTAATTTGAGAATACTTGACCAAAATGTTGAAACATTCCTTAGAATACCCACACACCACTTTTGATTTTCCTCAGTCTTTCAAACTTTACAAATACTGATGAAATGCTTTCTAATACATAGCAGATAATTCATATTTTTCTCAGCCCAACATTCCCTTGAAATCTATAATTTTCTGATTTTTAATATAATTGTCCATCATCTCTTAAATAGATATGAGTCAGGTTTGAACACATTTAAGGTATGTTGCTGCCCTCTACAGGACATAAGAATTCTGCCCCATTACAGTGTAAAATGTCAGCAGGTCTCTCTGGCATAACTTCTCTGACTATTTTCTGCCATGTCACATCTTGATGTTATTATAAATTATTTCAAAATCTGGACATCAGTGCAGACTGAGGCTGCTGAGTTGGTTTTATACAAATATATATTTTATTTCAGTAAAAGAACACTTGAAGAGGGGACCAAAACAGACTGAAGCAAAGGTAGACTGCATAGGAAATAAACAAAGCTCTACAACAGACTCGGTTAATGACAATTCCAAAATTTGGCATTAACTGTTGTTTATTTTTTGTTTTGTTTTCAACAAGATATTTGTGGTTAAATGACCAAATTCATTCTATGACAATATTCATATTACTAGGAACCATACCATGTCTTAAACAGCTCCCTCCAGGGCTTTCATTGTATTATAACATATTATAACAACAGCATGAACATTTAAGAAATGATATAATGAAGCAATATAGCAAATAGCTTAACTTGTACCAACTTGTCAGCACATACAAAGAAAAGGGATGATTGTTAATTCTGGCCCAAACATCAGCCATTAGTCATTGTGACCCTCAGCCATTATTCCCAATCAATCTCAAATCATGTTTAGGATTCACTTTTTACCTGAAAGGGAAGCGTTGAAGCAACAAGGTGTACAAAAGAAAAAGAAAACAACAGGAGGAAAGAAAAAAAAAACATCTGGAAAGTTATTACAGGAATCAAACATACAGCAAATGCCCAGACTTTTCTTCCCTGAACTGTTCAGTAATATGTTTGACAAGAGTGGAATATATATCACTTAAAATTCCTCTAGACACAACAAATACTGTCAAATGTGAAATGACAGTGATATCAGAACATGTTCCTTGGCTTTGTGCACGTTTTCCAAATTGCTTCAGAGAACCTAAAACAGATTGTTTTTTTTATTTGCATGATATTGTCATCTTCAGCATACAGTGTACTACAGTGATTTTTGAACCACTGAATGATTAAAATCCTCCCCTCAGTACTGAACACTTGTACAGGACACCAAGTGTCTTATTTACACAATGCTGGCAAAACACAATTTTGGTGGACTGGAATATAAATATGTTGGTCCTCCTGACACTACTACTGTTAAATTGTCTCAGTCACTGTCTGAGGATTCACTGGAACTGGAAGAAGAGGAGGAGGAAGATGATTCGTGTTTCCTCTTCTTCTGTTTCTTGTGATTCTTCATGTGTCCCTTTTTCTTCTTTTTGCTCTTCTTCTTGTGGCTTTTCAGTTTCTTTTTCTTCTTCCTCCTTTCCTCTTCGTCAGATAAGGAGGAGGACCTGCTGCGTTTCTTTTTCTTCTTTCTTGTCTCCTCTTCACTTGATGACGAAGCAGATCTAGAGGGTAATAAAAATAAAAAATAAAAAAACAACTGGTGACCAACCACAAACTTGATCTGCAAAGAAGTGTATGTATTCTTACTTTAACTTATTACCAGCAAATGAATCACTGACTCAGAGTACATGTCAGCTTTCAATATGTAAAAACTTAATTTCTGTTTCAATATATCTACTATAAAATACAGATAGATAATATCTTTATATACACTGTATATAATTACATATATTTATGTTTCTGTTGTCAGAAGATCACACAAGTATTAAAAAGTGATGTTTAGGGTCAGTGTGGACAAAACCACAGAAAAATTGCAAATAAGAAAAAGTTACCTCTTTCTTGACATTCTGTCTCTGCTCTTCTTCTGTTTGTGTCTCTTTTTCCCATCGTTATCATCATCATCATCATGGGAACCTGCAGAGATTTGTAGACAGGACAGTCAAGACACTTTTTACTCTGACAGTAGCTGCTTGTAAATTAACCCTCTACACCCCTAAGTGCTCTGCAGCACTGTGCAATCACAAAAATCCACCAGGGTTGGTTCAAGAGGTGACAGAATTCATCTTGCCTTGTCCAGGACACAGCCAGTCACAGACCCAGCTTAGCCTAAATCACAGAGTAAAGCTGCGATAATGGTATTCCCACTAACTGTTAAACTATCGATTTACCATATTTTCTTGCGTTGTCTATTTCTGCCAAGAGCTGCAACAATTTGTACATTTGTAAAACACTGGCTGGTTCAATCTTTTTAAATGTGAGGATTTGTCACTTTTCTTTATCATTTATGATAGTAAATAAAGAATCTGGGTTTTGTTATTGACTGTTATTTGGACAAATGAAGCAAAGTGAAGATGTCATTTTCAGCTGTGGGAAATTGTAATGCATATTTTTTTAATTTTTGACAGTTTATAGACTAAACATGAACTGTGAACAGAACTGACAGAGGCCCTATGGTTCTGCCTAAGAGTTAAAGATGGAAGAGCAAAACAAAAACCGTATCCTGTCACAGGAGTATGTAGAGACAACGAGATTCATCTAATTCTTCTGTCACTCATGGTGCTTTGGTACAAAGCATTACAGTCCAGCTAGGTTGGCAAACATTTGTGTGTTTGTGGAACACACAACTGACATATAGAGTTTTCTAGAATTGTCTTATTACAGCCCTTGTGTAAAACTGCCTTGTGAATCTGTAATCTAATTCTTCAAGACTATTTAACACGGGTATTTCCTTTCCTTGCGTTTTTACCATCTTCAATTGTTTTTTTTTTTTAATTCCCAGTTTCATTGTTAATTATTATCTTATTGCCTTTTATTGTTCATATTATTGATTTACACTTTTAAAAAAAGCTTAAGGGAACCATAATTTTTACCTCTGCGATGCTGGCCACTTCGCCCCACATTGCGCTGAGATGCAACTACGTCGTCTTCACTCTCCTCAGTACTCGTGCTGCTTACATCCAGGACGATGTCTTTCTGTGGGTCGACTCTGACAAAGTTTCGGCACTCAAAGGTCAAGTGGCCCGCTGAAAAATGAGTATTAAAAAGAGGATGAATATAATGACAAGAGGAATGATTTTAATGTTTACACTTTGGATTCATCTAACCCTTGTTACTGCTATAAGGAAATATAAATCAGTTTAATATACAATATTTCTGAATAAAACTGATTTTAAGACCTGCATAAATTTACAACAGACTCCAACAAGCTCACATTTACCTAGGTTAACACAGGGACAAATAACAGGGGTGGAAGAAGTATTCAGATCCTTTACTTAAGTAAAAGCAGAATTACCACAATGGAAAAATAATGCTACAGTATGTATTATCAGCTAAAATTACTTTTAATACAAGTACACGGACTCATAATGCATAAAAACTAAAACAGTGGAGGAAAAATTATATTATTATTATCTGACATGTAGTGGACTTGAAATATATAGTAGAATATATGTAAGTAACATACAAGAACCTCAAAAGTGTACATAAGTGTAATGTTTGAGTACATTAAATGAACTTAATTACTTTCCACTGCTGACTAACAGCAACAAACGCACACAAAAACACCTTTAACTTGTTTACTTACGATATCCACATTTCTTGCACCCAGCTCTGATGTTGTCCTTATTAGGCCCTGTGAGATAATACGTTTTTAGAAGGTTTTAGTAATTACAATTAAATGTTTTACACATGCACACATGAGCGTCTAATAACAATACTATGAAATTCATTATGCAGCTCTACGTTAGCTATATCTCATGTCTCTAATAAAGTAATTTAAAGTAACCAGGTCCATGTATTAGGCTCTCCTTTAATTCATAATAAATAACACAGAACATGTCTGAAGACTCTTATAATTTCTGCTGCCACAACCAACAGCAAAATAAAACTTTGCATTTGGCGAGGCTAAATTTCTTTCTGTTTTTGAGTCGCAAAGACCAACATACACATTTCAGCTAGCTAACTGTTGTTACTGCTTAATAACTGCTGTATATCTATGTTACTGTGCCATATATGTGACCTCCATATTCATTAAGAGATAAATACAATACAGTCTAGTGTAGTTAAATATGAAACTGTTTCTCGTGTAAGCTGGAAGATACCGTTTAAAGGCAGCAGCGGTTATTAATGAGTTGTTTGGTCTGTCTTGTAACACAGAGCTAACGTTAAAGTTAGCATCACTTTGTGTTTCTCATTACTCTGATTGTCATTTCAGGATTAAACTACGCGAGTAATAGATCTGAAAATGTAAACTCATATACATAATCTAATGCTTACCTGGGTCGGCCATTATACTGTGCACGATAAGGCCGAAAGAAGACAAAACTGATGGTTGTTAGCGCGCGAATCAACCAAAATCTCCACGAGTCTCCACTCAAAACAACGCCGGCCGGAAACTTTTGAAATATTAGGTTCCGCCTTCTTCTTTTGCTACTTATTTCCCCTCGCTGGCGGTTGGCGAACCAGGTTATCTGCGCATTACCGCCGCCAACTGGACTGGAGCACAGGGCCACAGAGTGTACTGGTTTAGCTTGTAATTCAAATACATTCATATTTGCATTTTTTCATAGTGAACTCCAGAAACTACAAACTATTTGGGGCGAAATAGAAAACAGTGTTGTTGTCTTTGTTTGTTTTTTTGTCATTGCAGTTCTACTGACTGATGTACATTGTATAAAAATCTAGAACTAACATGCCTCACGTTTTATGGGGTATTTTGTTTTATATATATATTTTGACGTATATGACCGGTAGAAAAATCTGTACCTTTTGCAGTATACTCAGTTTAGTAGCATCATTTGCTAGCATGTTGTACTGTATTTGACATTTTTCTTATATCAATCAATCAATCAATCAATCAATCAATCAGTCAGTCAATCAAACTTTATTTGTATAGCACTTTTCATGTGCTATACAAAGTGCTTCACACAATAAAAACAATAAAACACACACACACATAAGCAAAGCAAAGACTTTGTAATGGTAAAGACTAAAATAAGCACAGCACTCATAAAAAAACAGGAACTGAGGAAATGCTATTATAAGTGAAGTAAACAGTAGCTTGCTAAGATATGCTTTCAAAGTAGCTTCCCTCACACTGTTAACAAACACATTTTAAGCCAGCTTTGACAAACCGAAAACATAATAAATCCTCAACAATTACATCGAACAAACTAAACCTAACAGCCGCTGTTTTGAACCTCTGCACTGAATGTTTAAGTCATAAGTCATGCAATTAAAAATACTGGCCTAAAAGGGTTTAAGATGAAATGGTTTTATCCTCTTGTATGTTTATACTTGCATAAATTATGAATACTATCTGAATAATACAGTCAGTGGGTTGAGCTAACACTTATTACTTGTTGGCTTATTTTCAATACTCTTATGTTGATTTGACTATCACATACTGTAGTGTACATTAAGAATGTATTTTGTATGTTCCTCCTGCACTGACCTGCTTCGTCTGAACAATTCTATGCATTGAGTTATTTCAAAATGCTGAGAATTTTGCTCCATGCTTGATACTTTCCCAGTAAAGCCATTTGTGGGTTTTGTGTTAGGGGTTAATTGAAGGCAGCGTCAGACTGGCAGATGGAAAATGTCGACAGATGCGGAGCCCCCAGACATGCCCTCATCATCATGTCTCTTACTGTGCCACACAAACACACAGTCACACACACACACACACACACACACACACACAATCTCAGACTTGGTCTTTTAAACATGCCATCTGCCTCAGTGACCATTCTGCCAGTATTAATACTGTAATTCACTTTATTTACAGTAAAAACTGATATCATCACAGTCGGTGTTACCTAATCAGATGATGCCTCATGATAAGCAGCTTTGCAGTTCCACTCAGCTGGAGGACTTTGATCCACTACACCTCACCTGTTTTTTTTCTTTCTGTAGTCACCTCACATGCTTCAAAACACATGACCCGACTTTGTTTTTGAGGGAAATGCTCTATTTCCAGCCACTGACCAGATATACCTGCACTTTGTGTCTCAGAAACTGAGCAGATTTTCTTGTAGTGGTGATGTTTTTGCATCAAAATATTTGAGGCATGATAATTACGAAACAATTTATGAACCTTTTGCCACCTTTATTCCATTATGACTTTGTATTTTAGGTCTTTTTGTCATATAAGATTGTATTTCCCTGATACAGATAAAGATAAATTTCATTATGACTGCCACATTAACCTTGAAGTAGGGTGTTCTGTTGTAATGATTCTTGTTTTTCTCAAAATGTCTAAATACTGCAATTGTCTTTTAACTTATACAATACATACAGCTATTCTCGTTTAATGCAGTATCATGTCTCATCTGAAAATTTAGTATTACAGTTTTAGGTAAAGCCTTTCTCCAGGCTTTTAAAACAAACTTCAGGTCAGTACTCATGTATAGGCTCGCTGCTAAGAAGCATTGATTATTTAACAAGGCTGAGATACAGTTCAAAGGAGCATGCTTTATCTCTGTTATCCCTGTTTATGGCCTCAGGTGAGAGATTAAAACAAGGAACGTTTTTCAGAACCCTGTGCAGCTGTTTGCCGCCTGACTTGCTCACTGACTGTAAAGAAATTCACTTTTCAGCCACTGGAAGGTGCAAAGACCGCTTACAAGCAAGACCTTTGAGAGGCAGCTCTTGTAAATGAACTCATTTACTGTCAGCTGTAAGGAACAGACTGCAACTGATGTGGCAGTTCAGAGAATAAAGGAAGAATAGATCCAAAAACAACAAATGACACAATATCACTTTTGTTTCTATAAATGTTGGTTCCAAGTCCAAAAAAAGAAACCTGCAAAACCCACACAAACCAGTTAACAGCATATATGATTATAACATTAGTCACTGGTCAGTCTGCACCAGCACAGTGGAAGAAATGCATACCAGCAGTCTGACAGGGGTGAGGGACTCCTCTGCTGGCTACTACTTCAGTGTATATATCATATTACATTCACTTCAACACAATTTGACAAGCTCAAACTGTTATTCCAGATGTCTTTTTATTCATAAATTTTATTCTTATGTCATGTGTTTTCACTCACACATGCCTATTTATATCTATTGAACTTAAAAACAATGCTTCAACTCATCCATCTTCAAAACTTTATTACATTTCACATCTTCAAGTCACAGTCTGTGATCCAAGTGTATACAAAAGGTAGCCAAAAAACAAAGCACACAATTGGGAATTACATCCTTAAAATCTGTGAAATTCAAGTGACATATTTTGGTTTACTTAATTTATGACATTTACCCATGAGACCATGCCTGGAAGATATTAATCTCATGATCGTCATTTTAATAAAAACGACCACACAATTTAAAGGAGAAATCTATGTTTACTGTAATAAATCATTAAATGAACCATGATATGTCATCAGAAATTAAGAAAACATGGTTGAAATACTTGCTTCTCTGTCAACAACACTACAGGTGCAGTGTCCTCCTTTGAAATTTTCATTCTGGTCCAGAATAACTGGTTTTGTTTGCCCATTTCACATTTATTGCAGTTTAAATTAATTCCGAATGTTCGCCGCAAGAGTGAGTGTATTTATGAGTTGTGAGAAATCATTAATCATGTTTTAGGCATAGTGGATGTTTATAACACATGGATTGACTAACATGTTAATAAAGTATGACAGGCAGTGAGACAGGCCGTCTCCGTCTTCTTTTTTCAGATTTTTCAACTGAAAACTCCCACTCAGCCATTACAAAAATCAGTGATGTAGGTTACAGTGCTGAAGCCCTCCCTCCTCATGAAAAGAGTCTGGTGCTTTTGTATTCTCAGCTGGGAGACAATTGCAACTTTAACAAACTATCTATCCAAAACAAAGTGCGTAAAAGAAAACTCAAAAAAATGCCAAGAGAGAAACTATTCTTACACCTGCAGTCTGTAATACACCATACACCTTCTGAATACAAGTTTTTCCCTTTTGCCAAACTAAGTTGGGCTCGCTCGAAAACACATCAAACTCAACAGAAACAAAAGAAAAAAACACCAAAAAGTCTTTGTTAGTCTTGTCACTGTTCGACAATCACAAGCTCTGGTTTGGTTCAAAATAAACCCTTAACCCACAGTGTTAGATGTGAAAATACTGTGGCTCCACGCGGCCTTTCTGAACCCTGACCTCCCTGTTGCTTTTCACCGCTTCACACCTCTTCCTGTCCCCCGCCTGCCGTCTTCATCGCTGTATATGAGCCCAGTACAGTATTCCCTGCTGTCAAGCTGAGCCCCGTCAGTCTCAGAGACTGTGTTTGGTCATTAACGAACAACTGCAACTGTCACTTATGTCGATATGTTCAGCTAATTTAAATCCGGAGTCGGCAACTGGTTGTGTTACACAGTAGTGGCCTACAGCCTGGAGCGCCTACTCATTATCACTTGTCCGTTTATTGTAAATTGAGCACTTTTTTTTTTACAGTAAGCTGATTGGTTAGCAGGTGGGGGATTTCATACTTTGATCCTAGGAGATGAATCTGCTTTGGTGCAGGTTAACTGTGCAGTGAAGGTTACCATGGTGATCTTGCTCAGTTAAAAGTGAGCCAACTTTGTGATGCCTGAATACAAAACCAAAATTGGCTGGTTAGCTGGATCACACTATGTGATCCAAGTACCAGTTGTATATTTAGAAACTTGTCAACAAGACCGTCACAAGTTCATCACAAAATCCACGATTTTCCTTCTGTATTTGAAACTCTTTAACTGTGTAAGTGAATATACTTAATATATTTATATGGTCAGATGAAATGAATCGGGCCGTTAAGGAGGGCTTTATTGGTAACTTCTGACAGGCTGCTTCACAAACTTGTTGACATTTCTGCACAAATCATAAAACGCTTCTTGACAAAGATAAGATTGAGGTAAAACAGTCATCAGCTGTTACAGTACTGCTGCAGCTGCTGCTATTTTCCTTTCATAGTTACCTGAGCCTCATGTCTACAACATCTGTCCTCCATTTTGCCTTCTGTTAAGGGCCATATATATACTATATACTATTATATACTATATATATTATATACTATTATATACTAGTGAATCGCAAGTGAAAATAAATCATGCTGTATTTGACATACTAGCACATCTTGGACCCTGTGTACCTCAAAGTTTGCATTAGAAATCATTATTAAAAGTCATAAATATGCATTTATGTGGCTATGCTGAGTCTTCCTCTTTTCCCCTGCAGCCTCTGTGAGTCACTGAACAATTGAACAATGGGAATTTTTATTTGTGTTGTATCTATGGTGTAACAAACAAAACACAACTTTTGAAATGTGATTGATGGGTTAAGTGTCAAAATGAAATACATCCATCTAGTCCGTGGGAAAGTTTCCTGACTGATGTTGGATGAAAGTGGTGTTGCATTCAAAACATTTCCAGTAAAGTCAGTTATATTGGTACTGCAGGAGCTTGACAGACAGGGATAACAAACCATTATTTAGTTACACAATTACCAAAAACACACTATAAAAATGCTTAAATGCAATCAATAAAATCACAGCTATTGTGAAGAAACGGAAAGGTCATGATCAAAGTTGTTTTGCCCCCTTGATGGGATTTGTGGAATTCTCTCATGACCGTCATCCACAGGGTCAACTCGTTGCAAAATGGTTTTAATAAATTTTTGGTACAGTGTTTATGAGCACAGTTGAAAACATAATATTGAAACAATCTGTACTCCACTGGGACGCTCCGCAGTCAATTAAATTCAAAATGCATTTCCTTGTTTGCCAGCTTTTGCATGCATTCAGATTCATTATTCACATTTTTGTGCCACAAGTACACGTCAGAGACGCTGCTTCAAACACACAAAACCTCACACAAACTACTCTGGTGGCGGTTCCTTGAACCAGTTTCCCAGCCTGAATGTTGTTATCACCCAGTTGTATGTGACCCCAACAATCATCTGGAGAATTAAACTGGGGGCTGCAGGATGTTTAGGTACAAAGAACTTTTTCCCACAGAAAGAAGAACAGTTTGTTTTCTTGAGCAAAATGCTCAAACCTTTTGTTCTCATTCATCTGCATCAATTAACATTTTTAAATCAGAAAGAAGCAAAGCTCCATAAAAGATTCATAAAGACTAAGACTCCACAGAAATGCTAGTGGCTAGTGTAAAGCTACTTAGGTACAGTGGTGTTTCACGCTAAATGCTTAAAAACATCTCAGTTTAGAATGTTGAATTTCTAACCTTTAATAATTAGCACTAAACATGAACTACAGTTAAGGATGTTTTCATTAGTTTTACTTGTATTTAGTCATAAACTGATCTCTACAAACAGATACCTTTACATGAATGCAGAATCTGTAGGCAAAGATTTTGCCTCAGGAGCGTTCTGGTTTCAGTTCGTGACCCATGTTGTCGTCCAAGCTGTGTTGACCAATCACGTTTGAATAGTCTTTGGTTGCATGTAGGGAAACAGTCCAAGTGGAGAGCAAAAGAGGCAGAACTCATTGGCCAAAATTATATTTTGGAACCTGTTGGCTATCATCTGACAACAATTTAGCTTTTTATAAGCTTTTTAAAACTTATCTGAATTCATACTTGTGAAACCATCTGGTCGTAGATGCTGGCTCTCAACTCCAACTCCATTCTCATATCTCAAGTTGCTAATCTGACTGTACAAAATTACAATACAGAAAAGGACGTCTTGGCACGGATATCTGTTGTCTGGGAATGACTGTATTCGCTAGACACACCAGTGGCCCAAAAGCATTGGCTGTAGACCCCAGAGGCTTAAGCATCAGTGTCATCAGATGATAGCTGATAGGTTCTAATAATGGGTTTGGGATCTTGTGATTGGTGGGCTTTTCTGCAATGTAGCAATAACATAAGCAAATATGACATATATGGCGATATGTCCCACTGGACCTTACTTCTGAAAAAATATGAACAGTAGTCAATGGTCACGTGTCATAAATTGCATATAATGATGTATGTCGATTTAAAAGATAATTTTGCAATTCAAGAAAGACACATTACATGAGAGGATTGTTGTACTTTAGTTTTGTGTGAAACTGTTCAGTAAACTATATCTCTCGTCCCACATAATATATATCATCACCAATATTGCTGCCCCTTGTAATTCAGTCTTACCTGATGTGTCTTTTCCAGCAACTCCTAGTCCTTTTATCAGACAGACAGCGAAAGAACGAGCACACCTATTGCTCATGTGACTACATCCCAGTACAAAAACACACGGGCATTGTAGCTTTAGGGGCTTACGTTAGCTTTTGGAGGGAGAAAGCCATGATGTTACTTACGTGACTTCAGGGTCTGTAGTCTTTTTAATTACGTACCTTCACAATCTTAAGGGCATCCATACCAAGATCTATAACACCACAACTATGCAGTTGCTGCCATCCACTTGAGTTAGAACAATTTTTGAAGTATTTTCACATTTATAGTTATAGTTCTTGGTGTGGATGGCCTTTTATACTGGACGTTGGTGACTATTCCAATTATCTTTTAAATTGACAAACATCATATGTGTAATTCATGGGACAATTCAAACAGGGTCAAAAAATTATTTGTCTCTTGCCATTGTCTCCCATTCATATTTTCTCCCAAGTAAGATCCCATGCATGGTGAAAGGATCACCATGGGACTTTGCCTCTTTATAAGATTGCTCATTTGAAAGCTGAGCTGAAGACACCTCGGGATTGTTTGGACAAAATTTCATCCCTAGCCCGCTTTTTGGGACCATCGGTCGTATAAATGGTGCAAAGTGTAACAGATAAAGAGTGAAACAAAAATAACACTAGAACATATCTTTCCTCTGTAACATTTATTCTGGATCACTGAAGGTTGAGACCTCTTCACTAAACATTTGTTTTGAAACTTGGTAGCTTACTCATCTATTGTGAAAATGCAAGTGAGGACTGTGCCAGAGCCAAAAACAAAAAAAAAGAGGTGCTGTTGCTGCAGTGCATACAGGTCACTGATGAAGCTCATAACACTTAAAACTCTGTGAATTACAAATTTATCTACACTACATGCCGGGTGGTCCAGTGTGATCCTCAAAGCTATGCCTTATTGGTTATTCATGCATGACTGTGTGACCTGAAAATGTAAATGAATACCACCAAACCATCTGAGTGAAAGAAGCTGTCCACCTCGCAGCAGTTCTCCTCGTGCCCTGTCTGGTCAGCACCTGGCGGACACTGAGGACACTGCGGAGGATGTTTTTGGACAGAGGCCTGCCTAGGAAAATAAACCTACGTCTGACCTCAAGCGCCAGTCGCAGAGTCTCCTAACCTCACCACCTGACACAATGTTCCTCCCACAAATACAAGCATCATGCCTGGGTGGCCGTGCAGGAGAGGGGAACTCTCTTGGCATCATTGCAAAAGGGAAAACAAAAGCGAAGACAAAGAGGAGCAAGACTCAAATTTTACGCTGTTTCTCCATAGTGATTGGACTCCTTAATTCCTCTTCTTGGCCTTCATTTTCTTTCTCTCAGGTTAAAATAAAAACTGTGAATCTTTTTGCACATTATTCTTTGGCAAGTGCTGGGCAATTTCTAGTGTTTCTGCCTGGTCTTGTTCAAGGTCTTGCCAGGTGAGGCAAATAGCAGCTGGAATTGATTTGTTTTGAATGATACTTCTGTATGCAGTAGGAGTTTGGTTGCTTTCCCTCACCTCCTCTGTCTTCCCACCTCCCTCCCTTTCTCCCCCCAGCCTCCGGCTCTCTCTTTCTCCCTCCCCAAATCTTTCTGTGCATGTGTGATGGCTTCTGTAATAAGAGCTCTTTGATGTGGAGGAGATCTAGGGTAAGCAGAGTGCTTAGTTGAGTGGGAGGCGAGGAATGCGAGGCAGGTACACCATGCTTGTGCGTGTTGATTTAATGTCTTGTTTTCTCCTATCAGACCAAGCTCGACCATCCTGAATGCGAATGCATCTCTCTGGATTTCTGCGGTTGCTGTTTTCGCCGCATAATCCAAGTCTTCAATAAACATTTAGCTCATTAGTACAAGTTTATTTTCACATGCCTGTCTTTGTAATGTACAGCATCTACACACTGTTTGTTTGTTTCCCCACATTCCTTAAACCCTTTGTCCCACTTTGACTCCTCTGAAATCAATTCAGACGTTTCATGCAGCAAACTACAAAGCTTCAACTTGTGTGAGCTGCTGACAGACGTGTGTCCACAAAGGACCGAGAGAGAAAACCACTTTGATTTGTTGCATTGTGGAGGAAAAAGATGGGCACTAGTGGGGAGGGAAATGGGTCTGCTCTCTGATTTGATGGATATTTCTGACGCAAACTGGTAAAAGGTGAGAACTGCTGGTGGTGCAGATACAGTATCTGTGTGTGCGTGTGTCCAAATAAGTGTGTTTTCCCTTCCTCCTCTGCTTCTATCTCAAACAAAAGATGCAAGCCAAGGCTACAAAATGGTAGTGGTGGAAGGAAAATAACTTTCTGTTCTCCATTAGTCATTTATTAGCCTACTTCTCTGGATACCTGGGAGGTGAGAAACTTCACACACCATTGTCCCAGAAGGAAGGAGGTATAAGAGGCAGGTCGTTATTAGTAAGCATTTGGAAACCAAAGAAAGGGAGAGGTGGAAGAAAAAGAAGAGGAGCAAGAAGAGGAAAGTGGAGAGAATTATAACAGTGTTGGGAAAAGAGCAATAAGTCTGAGGTTTTAATGCTCAGGGGCAAGATGATACTGGTGATATGCTTACTTCTCCTCACTGGATGTGGCCGGGCAGGTGAGTCACAATTTTATATTTGTGATGTTGCTAACAGAGCGAGAAAAAGGGTGAAGATTAGCAAACCAACAGCCATAAGCAAATATTTGATGTGGTCACCGTGTGCCCATGAAAGCATTTCTTTATGACATGATGTTAAATGCAATATACTTTTCAATGTACAGCTGGAGCTGTATGACTTCACTGCAATTTACTTTTTTCCATGTCACAACTTTTAGGTCTGAAGTCAGACATAACAAACTCTGGACAATTATAACACACACACACACACACACACACACACACACACACACTGTCTCTCTCATACACTTGGGCTGTATTGCACCAACAAGGATTCATTTTTAAACCTGATTAAATCATGGTTTAACTTTAAATTATGTTGCACCAAACTTGAAAATTAAAGGTTAGATTTAAACCTATCTTTGAACCTCAGTTTAGTTTTTCCACCAAACCTAAATGTAATTCTGTTGCATTAAAAAAAAACAAACTCCAATTAAAACTGTGATCCAGTATTAACTTTAAGCTTACACTTAAGGAGGTTTAATGGCTGCCTTTTTGAGAGTGACTGAACAAAATAATCAAGTTCTTTGAAAAAAGCAGAGGGGCAAACTCAAGCCAAATGAGTTTTATAATGTGTCTCTTCTTTCTGTCACTTCAGCAGATCTGTTAAAACACTCTTTCCCAGTTGCTGTCAGGCAGTATTTTCCCCTTTCTCTTTGCTGTTTAATCATTTAATCTTACCATACTGTTTTTTAGTCTTCTATTATTTTGTCATTTTGCTCTTCAGCAAACAAGTTTTCCTCAAAGAAGGAGAAATTAGAGCTTCTCTGCCAAGCCGTCATGAGTAAGCTGACTAAATGTTTTAGCTTGCTCGCAAATCATGCAATTTAGTGACATTTTTAGTTATAGCTAGCAAACAGTGTAACATTTTGTTACGTTTATAGCTAGCTAGCAAAAAAAGTTAAAATTTTGTTAACTTTTTAGCTGGCTGGCAAACAAAGCAACACATTTTAAAGGAATACAGAGCAGCCAAAGGTTAATGGTTTTGCCCTTCTTTTATACCAACTCCTGACCGCACTTGGATTTACTTATTTCTTTATTTAATTTGGGAAAACCAGCATTGTCATAGCTTAATGACTAAACTTTAAGTTCAGTTTAAGTTGGATTTACTAAACAGAGATTAGTTGTACTTGTGCAGCAGGTCTTAATTTTAAATCTGGCTTTTCTCATTTTAAACAAATTTTTGCTAAACTCTGATTAAAACTAATCTTACATTAAATCAGTCTTTGTTTGTGCAACCCAGTCTACTTTCTTTTGATCTCTCTCATGCTCACATGGTCTCTGCTTTTTGTGGAACTACTCTCTCACAGTTTCATATACACACACACACACGTCATAGCTTAATTAGGCTAAACTCCATATTTCCTTTATGAGTCCAATTAAAAACTAAGAGGGGCCACTTTGCAAAGCTGTCAGACTGTTTGATGTTGAGGTAGCAATCTCTTGCCATAGCTGCTGTGAGCTGTCTTGAATTGGGACGTGTGTCTCTGGGTGCTTCACTTCTAATTGTCCCCCAATTGAGTCCCATAGCAGCAGTAAAACTTTTTATGACTGGTCTTCCAAGTCTTCTGAGATGGGATCTCAGTCACTTCACATAAAAAAGGGGTTACATCATTTATGGTATGTACTTAAATTGATCTAGATATATTCTTCATCTGTCTTGTGGATGTCACTCTCATGTGTGTTTGAGGGAAGAAGAAGAGGGGGGGGGCATATTTGTGACAAGGCCAAAATAGATCACAGGCATCATCGCAGACTTAGTTTAATTGTTCCACCAGCACTGTCTCTGTTTTTATTCTCTTTACTGTAAGATCTGGCAGTCTGTCTGTCTCCTCAGTCTGTTTCTTTCCCTACTGGATGTCTGCCTCTCTCCCTTCTTTAAGATACCATCTCAAGCATCCACAACTTTCACCATCAATATCCTTGGCCCTTTCTTCCCTATCCTTGTCATATCTCACAAACTTCCTTTAAAAGCCACCTTCAAAAAGTCAGGGAAAAGGATTTGGCTCGTTCTTTGAAATCGTGGCTGTGTGGTCTGGCACCACCCACATGTATACCCTCGCTCTGACAACCTGGACCTAAATATTTCCTTCCATGAGTTGTAATCTAGAAACAAAAACGGGCTAACCACTGTAATTTACAGAATCTATAAGTTAAAGGAGCCCTGCATGTCAAGAGGGAAGCAGGGGGGAGTGTAGGATTTGTAATTTACTTTTTAGGGGAATCTGACTCAGGATCCAGATGCTGGAATGAGGGTGTGTGTGTGTGTGTGTGTGTGTGTGTGTGTGTGTGTATGTGTGTGTGTGTGTGTGTGTGTGTGTGTGTGTGTGTGTGAGTGTAGAGGTTTGTTTAAAACCAGTGTATATTTCTATACACTGTTTTCAGTTCCTTATATACCACCCATGCAAGGCAACTCCTCTAATGAATTCTTTGTAAGATGTGATGAATCCAATGCCACTTACGTGAATATGTTTCCATTTTAGTGTGATTTTGTTTATTTATTTATTTATTTTATTATTATTTTGCTTTTTTGGAAACAGTAGACAGTAGTGCCAAATTCTACAACACTGTAGTTCATCTGGATGCCAGATTCTTCTTTTCTTTAAGTGTTTTTCTTACAGAAGGGAGGTATTTTTCCTTTAGGATATTAATATCACATGTTTCATGATCTACCACCTGAATTCCAATTGACAGATTCCTCAAAGGACACTGGGAGGATAGACTTTCACCAAGGAACTCCAAGAAAATTGTATCCGAAAACCCTTCGAAAGAACTTGTAGGTGCTAGACTTGGTCTGTTGCTCATCAATGTCTTATATTTTGTTGAAAAAAAGGCAGGTGGTGTAAAACTTCAGCAAATTTAACATAATGACCTCCAACAGCTTAGGTCACACCTCTTTCACCATATCTTGATGACTGTTTTCTCTTATGAGCTTTTTAAAAATTCAGTTAAACAAAACAGCATCACCTTACAACACTTTCTAATTGGAAGAAATGTGAGCGAACATCAAATTGTTTATGTTTTTTTTCCCAAGTGAAGACGTCCTAACCCGTGTGCATCAGCGAACAGGCTGAGTGATGTGTCGCTTGTTTGGAGGACCACACTCCTTCATTCTGTTTTTGCGGTTTTACAAGCCTATTTTCTGTGGTCAAAGTTGGAAAGCTCCAAAGTTGGAAGTTGTGACAGAAAGCCCTACCTGCTTCATCAGAATAAATGCTGACATACTTGACTTTTCAGTTTCCCGTCAACAGGCATGACCAGAGTCTACTTTACAAGGTCAAGAAGCAGTGCATCTCAAGTTTGCTCAGTGCTGTTTGTTAGAGGGCAGTGTAAGAGAAACAACTCTTGACAGAACAGGCAACGGATAAAAGAAGGAATAAAGAAAAACATCCCGTTGTACAAGTGTAGAGCTCAGCTTCAATGATTAATTGATTATTAATCCATTATTAAATGAATTGCCAGTTATTTTGATAACTGACCAATCAGTTTGAGCACATTTTTAAAAGAAAAAAAGTCAAAATTCACTGATTCCAGCTTCATAAATGTAAATACTTTGTGATTTCTTTACTCCTCTAGGACAGTAAACTGAATATCCTTAGGTTCTGGGCAAAACAAAACGTGTTGATGTCATCTTGGGCTTTGTGAAACACTGATCAACATTTTTCTCCATTCTAAATAACTATTAATTGATGAATCAAGAAAATAATCAATTGCTTAATTGACTATGAAAATCGTAAGTTGAAGCCCAAGTAGAGTTTCCTTCCACAGTGAAATATTCACCATTTGAAAGTGAATGTGAGACGTGCCATCTGTTTATATGAAGTGGTTTCTCCATGTTAAAGATAATAATTACTCTTTACCAGACTGAACAGGTGCTTTTTAGGTCGAGTAGAACAGGAAATCTGTTTTATCACATCACACGATGAAGTAGAGCCCCCCACTGTATAGTTTCCTCTGCTGCATCATGATTGTACACAAGCCACCATCTGCTACACTATAAATATCCCATATACACTTGCTCTCCATCAGAGACCAGAAAAATATGTGTATATACTTTTTACCAGCAGATATTGTCTCCTTATCCCTCCTGCATGTAGCGTGTGATTTATTCCAATGCATCCTAGTTACCAGTAGTCATGACTATTTTGCCCACAGCGATTTGCTGTCAGCAGGAAATTTGTGAGTCCTGGTTAGTACAAACATGGACAAATGGTTGCATTTCTACATATATAGTAGATAAAGTTAGAAATTTGTATAATGTCTGAATGTAAGATCAGTAGTATGGCTTTAATGTTACTTACTGAATGTTGGACACCAGAAATTGATGCTATTACTTGAATGCATAGGGATTCAATTTCTTAAACTTGTTTGTGTTTTGATTATAAATTCCCAGGGGTTCACTGGATTCCCACGAGCATTCAAGCTTGCCATATAATCAGCCCACAAAAGCAGCTAAGCACCTTTTGGTGGATGCATGATCCACGCTGAGACCTAAAACAGCCACCAGGTGTTTACACTTGTCTTGCAGGAAACTAATTTAACTTTCCCAACATAAGCTAGACTTTCTCTCAGGGGCAAACCCATAACAAATGGACAGAAAGTCATGCCTCTACAAGTCTTCCTGCTTTTGCACATCACCGCTGGTATTTCCACATTTCATGTGGTGTGGGCCACATCATGTGAGGCCTCTTTACCCAGATTGCTGGTATGATTTTATTGCAGTCTTGATTAGGCACATGTGACTAACTGCAAACCCCTGTTGGCAACGGGTGAGCGGTTGGCAGAAAGCAGAGGTCTTCCAGAGCTCCGAATTGTAACGAGATTCAGCCTCGCGGGTTCATGAGACGAGAGCCGTCCACCAGAATTTGATTCTTCTGGCCGTGTGGAACAAAGTTGGCCCAATTCACCTCATTTCACACATTAACTGTTGTGTTTGCGTAGAAGAGAGACATTTTCATTCTGCAGGCGGTCTCCACTACCTCACAGAAGAAAAATGCTAACCTCGCTTCACTTCCCACAGAAAAACCAGCCAAGTTGACTTGGTAAGAGAGGGAAAATATTGGGGTCTTTTAAATGCAAAAATCCAGAGGGGGGAAATGGAAATATGACCATTTTCCTGACATGAAAAGCAGAGCACATCAAGACTTAATCGTGATATTCTCAAGAATAGGTTGGACCTCATTCCCTTTCCTCCCTTGGACTGTTTTTCCAGGAGATGGGGGGGAAAGAAATGGAAAGAGACATGGTTATGATTTGTATCGTGATGGATGCCAACACAAATTGGGCAGCCATTTTTTTCTCTGCCTGTTAAAGGGGCTGCTGCATAGAAAGACCCATTATACATCTACCACATCAAAGGACCATTCAAATTTCTATCATACACACTTCAGAGTGGGGAAGCCAGGGAAAAAGAGGGAGAACGAAATTAAAGCAACCTTTAAAAACAATAAAACAAGGGTGGTGCATTTTCAGGATTCAAAGTGAGTAGAGGGGCTGCAATGCCACGGAGCTCTTGTGTGGTCCCAGCTTCTCTGTCTCTCTCTCTCTCTCTCTCCCGGCTCTTCCTCCTTCTCTCACATTTTCTCTTCCCTCTTTTGTGGCTCTAAGCCTATGAGCTGGCGTTGGCCCTTCCTTACTACACACCCAGTGGGGCTTTAAAAAGGCAGGGCCGGAGGTCTTAGCAGCCACACACACTCTCTGCCTGTGCCTCTGAAAGCCGGCAGTGTCAACCTCTCCAGCGTCCAGGTCGCTCCGGATTAGAGATGCAGACGCCACACTGCAGGGCCCCCAATCTCCTGTTCATCCTCCTCCTGGGCCCCATACTGCTGGCTGTGGGCCGGGCCACTATGGACAGCCAAGGTGAGGAGACGACAGAGTTATTATTGCTGCCTGCGGTTGGGATATTAGTAGCACTTTGCGGGCAGACAAATGGACTCAAGCAGGTAACCTCAACCTGGGAAAGGGTAAGTGTTTGAGGACAGTCTGTGCTTGACAACTTTGTCCATGAGGACAAACTCAGGTGTGTAGGTGTACTGGGAAGCTTGTGCACAAAAGCGTGTGTGAGTGTATTTTTTGCCTGTGTCTACCTGTTTATGTAAAATGTGGGATGGACTGTTTGTCTTTCCGTTGTTTTGGTCCGTGGTCGGAGGAATGTTCCTTTTTGACGTCCCCCACTGCGAGACTCAGTGGGCATGAATGAACAGAAACCCGAGTGTCTTCCTGACTGTTTTTGTCATTTTGACACCTCTTGAGAAACCTCTTCTCTTGTTTAACCCAAGGCTACATATAGTCCAGAGTGTCAGAAGGAGGCAGAGGGGGATGCATGAGTGTGAGGCACCTACAGACACACTTATATTCAACTGCAGCTTCTCTGCAAACACCACACACCCGCACATACTAAGCAGTCAATATCACACACATACCTGATCCTCTACCTGTGAAAATCTCTAAGATCCGCATCCATCCACACTCCACCCACACACACATCTCATTCTCTATTTATGTGTGTGTTCCCACGGAGCAGCGCTGTATGAACTGGAGAAGGAACCAGCTTATTGGGATGCTCAAGCCAGGGCAACACTGGATGCTGCGCTGAAACTCCGCCCTCGAGACCATCAGGCCAAGAACATCATCCTGTTCCTCGGCGATGGTAAGTCACGCTGTCATTATGGAGTCGACTCCAGCAAATATACAATACTGACGTGGTTGTGGTTGAAGTTTAAACAGAAAAAGCTACTGCTGTCAGCCTCAATGACAAATACAGTCCAATGTGCAATTCAAGACAATGCTCAATGTGTTCAGTTACAGTATGATTCCTGTCCTCAAAGACTGAGGAACTGTGTGAGCGATAGCGCCAGCGTGTGTCTAGATTTGTAAGGGCTGACAGTGGCCAGTGGTCGTAATAAAACTTTGGACAGCTTTAGTCATTTGTTCAAATGCCTAAAATTGATCATCTGGGCTTGACAAGGAAACACTTGGGGTTATGCGAGTAATGACTCAGAGGTAAAAAGGCTGAAACAGTGTGACATTTATAAGCTGGTTTTCTTTTCTAACAACAGCCAAGCAGTTTTATGTGCCAAAACTTAAAGCTGCACCGATGAATATTTTATATTAACAATGGGTGAAATGACAAAGAGTAATGCAAAAAGGGTGACTCACAGTGCAGCCCTGTCTCCTAGAAATTACACTCATAAACAACCGATTTCCAATAGCAAATACATTTTGAGGGAAACATAATGCTGACCAAAATAAGTTTTGTATTGGAAATGTTGATTAACTTACTTAACAAGTCTGAAAAATGTTGATAATGTACATATCAGTAAAATATTCTCTGACAATGTTTTTTATTTGTTTTTCACCATAATGCCTAATTCTGAAATACACTATCCAGTCATAGTTAGTGCAACATTATTCAAAAGTCAGCAGCGACCTGAGACAAGAGATTTTTTTTTGTAGTATTTGATTAAAATGATGGTCTTTCCCTCTCCCTTAATCAAAGTGCTTCTGTCACCTAATCATACCCAAATTCACAATATTTCCTGGTACCTTCCCACTGGCAGCTGAGGCATGCAGATGTAATGCCCTGAAGAGCAACATGTATGTGTCCTTTTTGGTCTTGGTGTTGTTGAGGATAATTTCATTTTCTGTGTCACTGCCTGATATACAATGACATAGGAAACCATCTGCTTGAAAGAATCCAGTAGAAAAACTGTTTTAGTTGTCTGAAGGTGATATCTTGCATTGGCTCTTTAATGAGGAGCAAGATTTATTGAAAATGCATGGCAAGTAAGACAAAGAACACTGTATCCAACATAATGTTGTTTCTATCATGGAAATTAAAGTTTTGAAATGCTCTGTTTTTTGGATATGAGGAATTGTATATTATTGATTTGTCATGTGGCCATCCTGGTTCTTGCTAAAGCCAATACAAGCTGGGCATGATACTGTGTATGGCAGTTAAATACATAACAATCAATCAAAATCAATCAATCAATCCTTATCTTAACCAAAGCACTTCTGTTGCAGGAATCTGGACATTAACTCTTGACTGTAGTCTTAAAATCTTGTAGTTTGTACAGCCTCCTCCTTGTGAATCTTGTTAATTGTGTTATTTAAATGTATTGTTTAAAAAAAAAACATTGTCTGTGAACAGGCAGGAATTATTTCGTCACCACAACATAAATATGAACAATATTTATTGGCACAAAAATGTAATTTCTATGATACAGATATCTTTATTTGACAGTCCCCCTTTGGTTCTCTTTGTGTATTTCACTTCATGGTCAAGTCACCAGCTGGCGTGTGAACACAGTGGAACATTTAGCAGCTAAAGAGCCCTGAGGAGGATGTTGCATGGTATTGACTGTCACCTATTTCAGTGTTTAGGTTGACAACTTATTGAGCTTGTATTGCATCGCATTTTTAGGAGCTCAAGAGGTAGCATGACAATGAGAATTTTGAAATTTTCTTTTGAGCAAACAAAAGTTATGTTTACATGCAGTGTTGCTAACCAGAACACATTGTGTGTAATATAGAAGTCTAACAAATGTGCTGAGTACATATTTTTCCGCACAAAACATTTGCAAAGTTGATTTTTTTTTTGTTTGTTTGTTTGTTTTGTTGATATTTTTGAATGTGCATTTTCTGCATCCAAGTTTTCTTGCCGTCTTCATCACTGCCTTTTCTGGCACATTATGTTTGTTGGCAGCAAATGATTCAAACAAAATGGGGTGCTTCTTGTAACTACTTGTATGTTTCTCCATGGCATTACTAGTGGTTAAATATTGGAAAGGTACTCAACAATCACAATTACCACAAGGTGTGGATGTCCTCCCTGAAGATCCACTCCTGACACGCTACATGTCTCTTCCTAATAACTGCCTGTACCATCTACCAAAGGGACCAGTATTGCCAGTTGGGGAAAGTTTCCATCTGGATGTGATTCGATTGGCAAATTTTTCACATTAATTGTCACTTGCGTGGTATATTTACAGCTGGTGAGGCATGAGAGTAATCTTTGTAGGGGGAGCTGTTTAAAGGCGCAGGGGTTTAAGAGTGTTTTTCCTGTTAACTACTTGAATATCTGCTTTAAATCAGACCTACTGAGTCACATTTCTGGGTGGTCGAGGCTGAGTCTTCTTTGTGCATCTCGTCCAGCAATGCCCTGCCCAGAGCATGTTCTCAGTTTTATGACCGGGATGTTAAAGGGAGAGTTGATTGCATCACAGTGGCATGGGGTGTGTAAAATATGGTTTTCCAAGTAAGCAGTGAAATCCAATAGTAGACCACTGGCAGAGATTAAACAGGTCCCTAAACTGATTTATAAAAATAAATCAAATGGTCGTGTTTTATGTAATATGCCCAATAGTTACATATTAGCGTCTTTACGTATGTTTATATGATACATGTTCTACCAATATTGGTCAGAATACTTGCTTGAAAGAGTCACTGTTGGTCTGTTTGATGATTTTGTTTGAAAATGTGGTTGTCCGAGAAAACCAAGGCCTTAAATGCCCTGTATTTGTGGCTTCCGCTGATGTAAACGGCCTTGACATGGTTGGACTTTGTTTGCTTAGAGAATTACAGAATCAAAATTTTCTGACAGTTACAGTCTGAACTTCTAGAATAAACACACTTCAATATTTCCGCTCTGGATTTTTGGAAACGTTTTCAGCTGCTTATTTCAGAACAGTAATAAGCAGCAAGACTTCACATAATGTGAATATGTTTAGAATATAGACGTCTAAATGATTGTTTCTTTAAAATATTATTCAGAATGTCAGTAGACTGAGATAAGGAAGCTACAAAAATGTATTGACCATATCTGTGACCTTCACCTGTCAATCATTGTCCAGGGATGGGCGTGTCCACGGTGTCGGCAGCTCGAATCCTGCGAGGTCAGATGGAAGGCAGATCAGGGGAGGAGACAATGCTGGCCATGGACACCTTCCCATATGTGGCCCTGTCAAAGGTGACAACACAACACTGTTGACCTGTAGCTTATCAGTTTGTCAGTGCGGATTACGATGCAATTTCTCATTTGAAAGATCCAGCAGAGTTTCATCATATGACTTCAGCTGTGTTTTATGAATTAAATATCATTTCTTAGAAAGACTATTCCACAATCAATGATCTTGTCTGTACTGGCATGATTCATTTACTACATGTGCCATTCAAAGCATTACCATTTAAATACTTGATTTTTATTTTTTTAACCTTGTTTGATCCTCAGTGACTGCCTGAAAATATTATTTTCAATAATCCTTTGGGCTATATGAATATAAATATAAACCATTTACCAATAAATATCTTCACATGTTCCTGGTCTGATTAACTTCTGCTATAACTTTTAATAGTGATGCTTTTTTTAACTTTGACATCTCTTTAAAAATATTTAATTTATACAATATTAGCTGATATGTACGTTAAAGGGGAAAAGTACAGTAATAATGGAAATGTGGTACTTTATCACTTTACACGTATACAAAGATACTATTAAAAAAAAATTATGTCCCTGCACTCAGTGACCTCTGAATTGTGTCCACACACACTATTAACACTGATATCAGTAGATGGACTGCAGGAATGAGCTCTGTTGTTAGATGTTGTGTGTGTGTGTGTGTGTGTGTGTGTGTGTGTGTGTGTGTGTGTGTGTGTGTGTGTGTGTGTGCGTGCGTGTGCGTGTGTGAGTGTGAGAGAGAGAGAGGCCAAAAGAGGCTAATACACTCAGGGAGGCCATTCACGTGTACATGTGCATGTATGTGGCCCACTGACATGATGTGCAAGTTTTAAGTCCAAATCCTTTTCGTTCATTTCATTCATAAAAAACACATGTATCTCTTATTATTTTACCATCTATCTGTTTATTAAATGTCATGAAGATGCACTGAGGACAATACAAAGTTTAAGAATTATTTGACATAGTCACAAAATGTCATACAGGATATCTGTCTGGACCTCATGCTTCAATGCATTGCAAAATACTGTAAAAGATTTTCAGACATTTTGCAGTTTAAATCAGATTGCAGCATTAAAATGTAAATAGAGAACCTGAACTAGTAGGGTCACATTAGAAGGAAACACATTGTAATAACAGAAATATAAATACTCTAAATACTGGTTACTTTCTCACTTCATATATACAGAATTAATTGATTTAAAAAGTTCAAATATAAAAAATATAATAACGTTGCCCCCAAGTAATATTTTGGCTGGTGTTGTCATACAATTCTAAATCAAAACACATACACATACATTGTTTGAAAATAACTTTTTAGTAGTAAGTAAGTACCATCCTCATGAAGTCGCAAAAACTACTTTGATGTGCATTTTTTAATTTGTGGTCAATTTGAAAATGTTATTCGTCACTGGGCCATGTGCCTGTGGTTACTTGGTAAACCAGTACAGTGTGACACATGGAGAGAGAATGAGAAAACAGAGACAGACAGCCAGAGAGAAAAACAGAGACAGAGATGCTCTGCAGATGAAGGGAAGTTTAGTTACCTAACTTATTTACACGCTTTGTTCTCTTAACGTGTTGCATCTTGCCTCATACCGTCCTGCTGTGACTGAAGTGGTCTTGTGTGTGAAAAGGTTTTCAGGGGATTTAGCTAAAATTAACACTTCAACGGAAAATGCTGACATTGTGGTATAAACCAGGTTTTAAACCTGGAAACTCAAATTGACAAAAGCCTTCTGGCCATGTAATTTAGGCTCTCATAATAGTACATAATAGAATAAGCATCTAAAAAGTAGTCTATTAGAAATTAGTTTTATTCCAAATTCCAAATATTGGCATTTACATTTTTGAACACTTTCCTGCTTTTGGGTTTAAATTGAGCATGTTTGTGTTTCGACATTTATTATGAAAATTACACAACGAATCATAAAAAAATATGTGACTGGGTGCAGCAAAACTTTTTTTTAATCGACTTTGACCTGCCTCTGCCTCTAACTAATTCAACAACAGCGAAACAACACTGTTATATCACTTCAGAGTCTTTTGACAAAATAATAAGCATTGCAGAAATCAATATCATTTTAAGTCTACACCATATTTTCACAACTTTACAAGGAACTGATGCCGTCATCTATTCTCTCTTCAAAACCACCAGACTCTTTAGATAAAAACAGTTCATGTCACATGACGTAGCATTAGTTTGGATCTGAACTAACGTGTTAAAGCACTGAAGTCACAGAATAACACAAATAAATTAACCAACTGAGGCAGCAGAAGTCCAGCGACTTCTGTGTCCTGTGAGGTAAAATTCCTGTTTTTGTCAAATAACTGTGGTGGCTTTGAAGACGGCATGGATGGCATTACATTGCTTAGCTTCTGTGTTTAGACTCCTCAGGGAGACGTTGAATGAAAAAAAAACATGTGAAATGGTATGCTGTTTTTGAGCTAGGTTTTCAAATAGTTATGACTTTTATTTATTCATTTTTTCTCATCACAATCAAATTGAAGTTGGATTCTGCGTCATGGGCTAGTATAATATCTCAATTACTGTAACCTAAATGTGTAGGAGAGTGTCTTAACCTATAGAATACAAAGTGAAATACAATTTTTGATATACATTTGGGCTGTCTTAAATGGTGTTTGTGTTTCTGCTGCACAGACCTACAGTGTGGACAAACAGGTAGCAGACAGCGCCAGCACGGCTACAGCTTACCACTGTGGGGTGAAGGCCAACGCGAAGACGGTGGGGCTCAGTGCTAATGCAGTGGCCTACGAGTGTAACACCACCTTCGGTAATGAGGTCTACTCAGTACTCCGACGTGCCAAAGCACAAGGTAAGGGCACTAAATGTCTTGGTTAAGTAGTGGGTGTGTTGTATCATGAAAAGGGCAACCAGTTTGAATTCTTAGCTCTTATCTCGAGATAATACAATGACCACCTTCATATAAAATACGAGGAATAAAACAATCATCTGATAAGCATGTACCCTGCTACTTAATGTCACCAGTTATGGTTCAATGTCCAGAATACAGCAAGGCCACTTAGGATATCATTTCATGTTGACCAGCGTTCACGTTTGTGTTTATGGTCATGTTGGCTTTATCATGTGTCTGAATGTATTAGGGATCATTAGTGCACTATAAACAATATGATCACTATGTGTAGTAACGAGATAGTTTATTTTGTTTATGTATTACCTTGCCAGTTTATAGTCTTTATGCATCTCTGTGTCATTATATCAGTGTACTACAGTGTAGAGTGATATATACAGTAGTTATGGCTACCTAGATAGCCACTGTATTGTGTTTAAAAAGCACTGTCGTATTTGTTTTGAGATTTTTCCACAAAGCTTTAAGTGAACTTTTAATTGCAGTTTCTAGGAGGCAGCATTTTATTGTTCAAGTTAAAAATCAAAGGTTGGAGCCAAAAAAGTTTTCCAGGGAAAAGTTTATTGGCATTTTAATTGAATTACTGGCAATCAGACCAGCAGAAACTGAAAGCTAGTGGAAAATTAAATACAAAATATAATGTAAATAGCAGAGATTTCCAGTTTTCACTCATTCATTGCTTTGTAAAAAAAAAACCAAACACCTCTTCCACTGGGCTTCATCACTTGGCCAGGAGAGATTCAGGGACCATGAATGACTGAGCCAGTGTCCCTTTTTTGAATAAGCAAACCTCCAGTGCGCATAAAAGATCCCACTGTCATTATCGCCGCCAGGCATGATCACATGACCGCTTGCATGTGTGCATATGTGTGAGTGAGTGCATGCATCAGCGATTAAGGGACCTGAAGCTTGTTCACAGCTAATCTTGAATACTGCTGAACTGATTAGCCTATTCTTAATTTGGGCAAATTCATGACTGCATGCTGAAGGACTTCTTTGATTCAGAATTTTTGAAAAACCCTTTTTTTAATGGAGACTAGCACAGCTTTGTCATAATGCCAGACATTATGTTTTCAGGTCATCCCATTCTTGTCAATGCAATATCTTAAGAACGCTTGCTTCATACTTGGCACAAATGACCACTTGGACTCATGGAAGAACTGATTAGTCAAAGGTCAAAGGTCAAGGTCCCTGTGACCTCAAGTCTGTCCCATTCTCATGAAGGCGAGGGAATGTCCTCAAACTTGCTATGAGTGTCCAGTTGGACTCAAGGATGAAGTGGTTAAATTTGGGTGGTCAAATATCAAGGTCGTAGTGACTCACTCAAGAATTCATGTGCTAATTAAGACAAAATTTCACACAAATATCTAATAGGATAAAATGATGAGGTGATGAAATTTTATATCCAAAGGCTCAAAGGACAGCTTCACAGTGACATCATAATGTTCAGCTCTCTATCTCTCCCTTTATTCTGTAAAAATAGTTTCTCACTGGAAAATATTTAATGGAAGCATGCATGTATAGTGAGAACTTCAATTTAGTCAAATAATACTCTTATTTCTTTTCATTAAAGTCCTTCACCACATATATCACACCACGTCTGTACAAAAATGGATGTAAGCTGCAACTTGTATGGTTTTGACTGCTCTTTTTTTTTTTTTTTTACGACCATTGACAGCTGGCCTTTCATTCTTCTTAACCAGCCAATAGGGGCCGCAAGTGAGCAATAGCTATTTCAGTTTGAATTCTTGTGGTGCAGTAGGTGCTTCACTGTCTGTTGTCTGGCGGAGATCTGCACTACACTAAGTTCACTCTTCTACTGTCTTAGCTGTTAATTTGCACCAGCGTCATGAAAAAAATTGCATGCGAATGCTTTAATAATTTTACTTCTCATTTGCATGATTCTGTGTCGTCCAGGTAAATCAGTTGGCGTAGTGACCACCACCCGTGTCCAGCATGCATCCCCAGCCGCTGCTTATGCCCACTCTGTCAGCCGCAGTTGGTACAGTGATGCAGATCTTCCTTTCGATGCTCGCAAACAGGGATGTGTCGACATTGCAACCCAGCTGGTCACCAACTTTGACATTGATGTATGTAAGAACAATTCTAATTGTCATATTTTTTAATACCAGAAAAAAGATATTTAATTAACTGGATTAAGTTACAGGCATAAACCAAAGATCTGTTGATCTTCACAAATCAAGGCTTGATAATGGCATAACCATCAAATTAAAAGAAAACTTAAACTGAAAAACTGAATTGTGGATTTGGAGAATCGCAAAACCTCTATTGTTAGGGCAGTATAACTCTTCAGAATAATGACCATTCTACTGTAATTATAGCCCGATGATTCTGTCTGATGTCCCTTTAAGGTGATTTTGGGGGGAGGGAGGATGTACATGACACCAAAAGGCACCCCAGACCCTGAGTACCCAACCTCCAACTCTCGCAAGGGTGACCGCAAAGACATGAGGAACCTCATTGACGTGTGGCTGAAGGCAAAACCAGTAAGATTTTTTTTTTTAACATATAAATTACATGATTTTTTAAAATATATTGCCATATGTTTTAAGATATGAATGCAAACGTCCTGTCCTGGTTTGTTTTCCAGAACAAGAAGTCACACTATGTTTGGCACAGGAAGGAGTTTGACGAGATTAATGTTAAAACTACTGACCGGCTCATGGGTGGGTATGCAGTAGATGTGTTTACACAGACAGATATCAGTTTGAGCGGGCACTCACAAGCTCACCAGAGTATATAAAACGTATACTGACACCATAAACATGGAACACAAGACTGATAGGCAGGAAAAAACATAATACATAAAATACTCTCACACAATATTTGCACCACTTTGTCTACACAACTCAAGAGTTTACAGATTAAGTTACTGAATCAAAATTATGAAACCTTCTTAGTGGCTTAGAAACAATTAAGTTATCTTACTGCCAGTTAGTTTACTGCCATGCAAAATAGTCATGACAATACACTGTAAATTCAGTTCGCTGGTATTATAACCTCTAACTACCATCATAAAAACCAAAGGGCATGGTTCTCGCTACGATGCAAATGACAGTAATACAGTAGAAATGTTATCGTTTTGTACAGATATACAGCTTTGATGTGTGTGTTACAAATGGGTGTGTGGCCTGGTAACTGTCTACTGTCTACTACAATTACATCCCTACACTTAGAGTAAGAGGTCACAGAAAAACAGGAAAGGTTTCTCCAAATGACAGAAATTGACCCTTTACAAGTCCTGCCACTTTTTGCTCTGTCCTCCAATAAGAGTCAAGCAAAACCTTGGTCAACTTTTTCCTTTCCTGCCTCCTGTACTTAGATATGTAATGTGCCAGACACATTTATGAATAAAGGGGAGACAGGATCTTGGAAATAACTTGGATTTTACCTGAAAATGTTAGCAAAGGCATGTTAGCTAAATAACAAGGTAAGTCTATGTAGTTTACACTTGTTCAGTTCAGTGATCTTCCTCTTACCTCTGTCATTTGGCCTTCAATATTGTGTTTTCTCTCACTCTGTTCTTTAGCTGACAGTTTAGATTTAACTCATAATTATCACCATGCCAAGGTACAGTGCCAAAGTCAATTTAAGATATTCTTTCCCTGTTTTCGGCGGTTTCAGGTCTGTTTGAGCCAAAGGACATGAGATTTGAGGTTTTCCGGAACAGCTCACGTGATCCCTCCATTGTTGAGATGACAGAGAAGGCCATCCAAATCCTCAGCAAGAATCCCAAAGGATACTTCCTCTTTGTGGAAGATGAGTACCACATAAAAATTCCCCCAATTTAAAATCTCACCAAGCACGTCCGTATTGGCATCAGTTATTAGCATTTTGGTCATTTATACCTTGAGTGACTTTGGTGGTAGTGCGTATTTTTTGGAGTTGGGTTGTATGAGTTACTTCCCATTGCCAGTATATTACATCCAATTTATGAAAGCAGCAGGGGTACCAGGATGGAAGCTGAGCTATGTACTGCCATAGACAGGGTCAGTAGCAAAACGTATTTTAGCCACTTTAAAAATCAGTTTAAGTCTACACTATATTCTGAGTGTTTTCAGTGCTTTACCTTTTGGTCAGACAGCCTTTTCAGACAGGAAACCGCCTGTATATAGGCCAAATGTCACTCTCCCCAAAGTCACTAGACGCAGAACACGGAGTTTCTGGTCTACCACTGACTCATCCAATTAATTTGTCTGTGTTGTGTGACTTCAGTGTTCTAAAAGGTTAGTTCGGGTTAACCAAAGTCACCAAAGCGCAGTAGAGCAAACTCCCATGTTCTGCAAGGTAAATTACTATTTTCAGAAGTCTGCTTTAGAGAAAGCGATATTTGGTGGTTTCCTGTCAGAAAAGGTTTCTGACGTCAAAGTAAAATGTTGAAAATATTCTAAATATAGAGTACACTGACTGACTAGTCATGTCTGGTGGTTTTGCTTACAAGTGTTGGACACTAGCCCTAACTCAGCGTGTGTCGAAGAGGGGAAACTGGAGAGGTTTTCAAGAACAGAGAATAGGTCAGTAGGTGGGTTAGCAGGGTTAGCAGCAGTCAGCAGGTCCCTTGGACCAGGTCTCGCCGGTTCTTCGGTTCAGTTTAGGCTGGTGTTGGATGGATCCCCTAAAATAGAAGAGCTGGTTCTCAAACAAAAGTCCTTGAGCTGGAAGATGGTTGAAGCTGAGCAGAGCTTTCCAGAGGCTGGTGTCTCAATAGTGCTCTTCACACCTGGAACTCGAGTGGGTGCGTGCATCTCAAAGTGATGTCATTTCCACAACAAACAGCTTAACCACACTTCATTATTATTTCTAAATGAAGACCAGTCCAAATGGTTTGGGGAAAAGGAAAAAAGAAGCACTATAACCCTCTGTCACTCTTAACAGTACACCCAAAATTATATCAATATACACTGATGATATAATAGTAAGTTTTGCTGCTGAATCTGTCCACAACAGTACAGTTCTTTTTTTGCGTGAGCTCTTATTCGCTTGTTTTGTGCTGTTCTGTTACGAGGGAGAATTGATCACGGCCACCATGACGGCATTGCCAAGCTGGCACTGACAGAAGCTGTGATGTTCGACCGAGCCATCCATCGTGCTGCACAGCTGACCAAAGAATCTGATACTCTCACTGTGGTAACTGCTGACCACTCCCATGTCTTCACCTTTGGTGGCAACACACCCCGAGGGAATCCCATCTTTGGTACGGTCCAAGGCACAAACACTTGAATGCAGTCTAGATTGAAAGAAGAAAGTGGTTTCAAATGCAAACCACAAGCGGAAAATAGCAGAACCAGCATAATATTAGGCGATTACATAATGTTTAAGATCGCAGTTATGTAACTTGTGTGTTAAAAGCTTCCTTTTTGTCTCATAAAGTGCATGTGAGTCTCTGAGCCCATCTTGCCTCTATGTTAGAAGATACCGTGACCAGTGTTTTATTATTACTACCTTCTCTACCATTATTTTGTCATTCAGGTCTGGCACCAAAGAAAGCTGATGACAAAATGCCTTTCACCAGCATCCTATACGCCAACGGCCCCGGTTACGTCCACATAAATGGAACCAGAGGGAACATCACAATGGTGGATTACTGTAAGCACAAACTAATGTCTTTCAGATGCTGCATTCGTCTGTGCTGATGTGTATACAGACAGCGTGAACTGATGTGGTTACGGCTGACTCATGCCCGTGTTTTTCTCTGGAAAGCATAGATGGAATTGTGTTTATGGCATTCATTGTGCTGTCGTCTCTTCTCTGTAGTGTACATGTAACTGCACTTAAAAAAGCTGCTTGTATTTCTTTGTGGAACACTGGACAGCAATGATCCAGTTCCTCCTCCTCTTGTTCTGCATCATTCGCTTTAGTCATTGCATTACATTGTGTATACTTGTCGGTGGAAATAATTCTATTCAGGGATGATTTGCCTTTTAAAACCCCCAGTTTATAGTCTTTTTGGATGGCATGGTGTCATTTTACTGTATGTTTTTGGAACCAGTGGTTGGGTCTCAACAGTGCACACTCATCTGTTACCTCAAGTAAACATGCAATTACAAGTGAGGGATTCATTTCTAAAACTTCATGTGTCCATCTAGACAAATATGAGGCACTGCAAACGTCAACACCTATATTCTGATGATTACTGTGAGGCCAAAACGCTATTGAACCATTTGTTAGTGAATGGGTACGATAGCCAAGAGAATAGAGGTTTCAAACAGATTTTTGCAAGAATCAAACCAGCAAACCACAATACTGCAATAGGAACCTCTGTTGAAATTGCAATTGTGTTACATCAGAACGTCAAGGAAACTTTACTTTTTCTAAGAAGGAAAAGTTTTGTAATCTGTTTGTACACTTCACTTTGGAAAAGTCAGGCAGTAAATGCTGTAATTTTATCAAAAGGACTTAAATTACCTTCTGGGTTTTGAAAATGTTGTAATTAAGTTTAATGTGGTAAATTACACAAGATTTACAAAAACATTTTAAGGGTGAAAACAGCCACAAAAACATCTATGTGGCAAATGTAATGTTGAAGCTATCCAAAGATGATGTCTGGTGTGGGCCTTGTTTGAACTGTCCAGTGCAATCTGCTGTAATAAAGACACTTCACTAATATCAAGTTGTCAACAGTAGGATTTTAGTCAAATACACTTCATTTATATGGCGCAGTGCTGTGAGAAAACAGTGATATTTATCATGTGAATAATCTGCTCGTAGGCAGGGGTGGAAGTAACAAATTACAGCTACTCTTTATTGTATAATTAAAGTCTGTGTATAGGAAAAAAGGAGCTTTCCTCAGAAACATAGTTGCTGAAAACATGTTCAAACACTTCTAGACGATTGACGAACATGTGTTAAGTGACTCTCTCGGTACAAATCAGAAGAAAGAAAATACCATGCTGTCACCGTCTTCTGGCTCTGGCGTCTCAAACAAATGTGGACACGTCCAATAAGGCTGCTAGATGGAGTGTTTTTAGGTCGGTTTTAGGTCGTAGTGGCGTGGGTGGAGTGAACATACCCCCAGTGTTTCACAACACTTTGCAAACTATGCTGAATAATTTGTTTTTTCTTTATTTCTATGACTTATTATATATTCAACCAATACACTATATATTATAAATAAATCTACCTTGTATGTATTTGTATTACACTATGTAATGTACTGGATAGGCCTAGAATTAGATTTTGAGAGGGATACTTTTACTTATGTATTTTTTTAACACTGATAGTATTACTTCTAGTCAAGTAATATTTCAGTAATGTAACAGTATGAGTTTTCAGTGCTCTTTCCATCACTGCTTGTGGGTGACACAGTCACAGTGAAAAATAAAGTTAATCTGGTTTGACATCATGGTTAACTTGTGGTGAAATAGTCTATAAAAGCATCTGTTTTGTTTCAACAGTTGATGATCAAAGCAGAGAATTTCCTACAACAGTGTTTTGTTAAACTGCTCATTTCTCTGCAGACGATGAGGAGTACATGCAGCAGGCTGCCGTCCCACTGGATGCTGAGACACACGGCGGGGAGGATGTGGCCATCTACGCCAAAGGCCCGATGGCTCACCTGTTCCACGGGGTGAAAGAGCAGAACTACGTAGCACACGTCATGGCCTACGCTGCCTGCTTAGAGCCCTACACAAACTGTCCTCCTCACCCCCACAGCCACACCTCAAGCGGGGCGGTGAACAAACCCTCGAGCCTCCTGTTTGGCCTGCTTGTACTCCTTTGTTTACTCAGATGACCCCAAACACACACACACACACACACACCTACACAATTACATTGTATGCACGCTGCAATACAGACACCTCATGCACTGCATAGAATACATACACACTCATTCACTGTATGCACACAGGTTCAAGTTCAAGTTGGAAGGCAGGGATAAACAATACTGTATGTGTTAAAGGGATAGTTAAGATTATTTGATGTGGAGTTGTATGAGGTACAACCTCCATCTAATAATCCAAACTATCCCTTTAACAGAAATATACTCACATGCATCCTGATTACAGTGTACATTCACATGAGCTTGTAACCTAGAATGCAGGACAAATGCAGGCTTAAACATGCATGTAGTAGCTCTTAAATATAGATAATGACACAAACTAACAAGCAGGCAGGTTTTGCAGGCTACAACATACAAACAAATACAAATATACAAACATGAACCTTACATCACACACAGAACACATGAATGCCAGTTTAAGTCATCAGCATTTACTTAATAAGGTCTATTTAAAATCTGTAGCCTATCTGCAACATGACTACTAACTTGCACTAGCTAGTTCTGTCAATAGTTAGATTTTTGTCCTCTTCTTATTTTCAAAAGCAAAACACAAACACTGCTAACACTCAGACATTTGCAAGGAGTCGTCATACACTAGTTAAACATTCATTCATGGCTTTAGCCAGAATAACTTGAAACAAGCAAGCAGCTTCAAGAGGGCTCACTGTTTACTTGCGGACACTTAGACACACAGGGACACACAGCTGTTGATGTACATGATCGTCGCTGTCCGGATGGAATAAATGATTATATGATGGTGCCATACCCAGGTGCAACACCCACAGACCTTACAGAAATAATAAAGATGCTGTACCTCTTTCAGGAGTGTAAAATATGTAGCTTTTTTATTAAGTTTGTATCCTGACCTCATTGGCTCCAAATCTGTTTTCTGTCAGATTATCCGTCACTTGATATGTAATCTATTTGAACTGTACATGAATGTATTTTATATGCAAATATTGTATGTATTTTTATACTGTGTTTTTGCAAATGTTACTTAAATAAGGATGAAGAAAATCACGTCTTCTTGGTGAGTCTGTTCTCCAATTCATTTAATAGCATTTATTATAGGTAACACCTTATTTCATTGGCTCTTTCATTTCATAAAGATTTCCTAAAAACAAATTGACTTGCTGATTTTTATAGAAAGAAATATTCAAGAAAGAGCTGAATGTATGAATGAATGTGTATAAAATTTAAACATTGAAAACAGCATTTCGCCTCTAGGCCTCAACAAATGCAAGTATTTGACACAGTGGAATCATCCCATTGTAGTGGGTTTCCAAATTTCCAAAATCCACTCACATTGGAAACCCTGGATATATAACAAATTGACCCTTCCTAAGTTCCGCCTCTTTTCCTGTAAAATGACATCAGCCATAGGCCATAGTCATCATGTGGGTTGGGGTCATCGTCTCTCATACAAGAGATTTCTTTGATTTCTAGCTGATTTATGGGGAGGTCCAGGTATTTAACCTCTGTGGGGTCAATGACACCTCGAGAAGGATGTGAGTCATGGTCCATGAGTCACATACTGGAGAGGTCTCTTAGATGAGAGGCACGTTGTCTTTAAGAATCTACACATGTCCAGTTGCCCACGCTAACCCTTAGCAAATACCATGACCTGGATGACTGAGAATCTTCACAGACATTGGCTAAGGTTAGCAAAATGCTAGCTAACTACTTAGCTAACTAACTATTGATTGTAGATTACATAGCTAGCTAGCATTAACGTTAGCTATGTGAATATATATGGCTTTTACAGGTCCAGCAACATCTTTTTACCATCTTCAAAATTTGGTCTTCCTTTCAGCATAAGACAAGCCTATCACATAACATATAAAAGCACAACAGGAAGCATTTTTTTCCCCAGGGTGGTGAAATCATAATCCACTCTACTCTGACTCTGATTGGCTATTACTCGTTGCCTTGGTTGGTTGGTTTGGGTTATCTGGGTTGGGTAGGTTTGTAAACTGTCATATTGCAATGCAATATTTCTACAGTAGCCTTGAACAGACAAACCAAACATTGGCTCTAGATACAGCCTTTCACATTTTTCTTGACTTTTGCAGCTAGCACAGGTTCACGCTTAGAATGGGAGAGTGAGATGAAGTGTTTGCAAATTGCAAACACTGGTTCTTTAAGTTGATTCTGTATATCCTTGCAACAGAGTCTGTGAAAAGCTCTATTGCTGCATTGTCATATACTTTAATTATTTTTTTGCAAATTAATGTAATCTCATTTATTTGTTCATAGTCAGTTCTCTTCCGGTCTTTCTGATATTATGCTTATTCTGCAAAAAAAAACCTTTTGCTGTAATAAATCCAACTGCTGATACAGGAAAAAAACTATGTGACCTTGTGATGGTCTGTCTGAACCACAAGGCCAGTCAATGTGAGAGTGCTGAGGGTTTTCAAACACACTGCTGCAGCACACCACACAGATGTACAGACAGACCCACCTCTACACACACAAACTCACATGCTATCAATTAATTCTGGCACAAATTTAAATAAACAGTTGTTCTGCTTTAAAACTGTTTTTAAGAAGAGTGGGCTGAATTCTGGCCTGCTTAAATATGAGCTGTAGAGATCTGTAAAGCTGCAATATAATACATGCAAGGCACCATAAAACAATGTAATCATCATTATTATATGATGATTTATTGAGGCTATAAGATACCAATGACTTGAACTGCTCCTGGTTAACAGTCATTAGATAGTGTTCTGTACTCCGACACTGAAATAAAACAGATAAAGAATTAATTATATCACAGTTAACATTAATGATTAAAAAGCCTGAAGCACATTTTCTTGCACAAGGTTAAATTTATTGCACCATCAAACACTTCAAAATAAAGACAGTATCATTTCCAGACAAGTTTAAAGAGAAGAACTGGAACATTTGTGTTCTACAGTATTTCTTTAAAGTATTTAAGTATTTCTTTTCTTTCTAAACCAGAAGTGAAGTTACTCTTTTCTAATTTGCTGTCCTTATTGTAATACTTCCACAGAAGACAACACAGTGAAGTACACGCACACACACTGTAAAATATGATGTTACAGGTAGGATAAACTCCCTGCCTTGAAAATGTTCCTTAAGTAAAAGTATAAGGAAAATGTGCTTATGTAGAACTTTTCAAGCTCAAGTAAGAAGTGCTTTCCAGATTAAAAGGTTTACAGAACAAAAATTAGAAACCCATCAACCATCCATAAACTAAGTGTAAAATAAAAGAAATAAGTTCATATATTAATGAGTAAAATGTGGATAAAAGAAATACCTTCATAAAAAAGTATACACATATAGTAGTAAGACATATGAGATATTATTTCATATAAGGCAGATATACTGTATGATGATCTCATATAAGACAGATAGAATGTAGAACATTTAAAAAAAAGTGTTGAAGTAAAAATACTAATATATAACAAGACAATGGAAAGTAAAACATTTGTGTGAACTGTTGTTCACTTCCTTCCTGTAAAACTGAGTTTCAAGATAACCTAATTGCCGTTTTACATAACTTCAGACTGCACCGAATACATAAATACATAAAAACTGTCTGTCAAGAGGCATTTATTATCTCTGGTAGGCATAAGCCTGGATGGGATCATGTGGTGGGTTGTGTACTTGCATTATTTGATCTATTTGATCCTTTGTCTGCAGCTAATCTTACATACTGGACTAGACCAATCAGCTTCTTGGGGAAAATGGTCAGAACAGTAAAAATGTAAAAAATATGTGTTGTTATGCGATCTATTTTTGATCATTAATGTAATATTTTGTAACCCCTCTGAAATGACTGTAACATGCCTCTCACATTGATAACCTCTGGTCTAACCAACAGTCGAAACCACAAAATAATTAAACAAATTAAAAGGAAAACAGCAAATCCAAATGTTTTTGAATAAATGATTATCAAAATAGTCACCAATTTTATTTTCCGTCAATCAACTAATCAACATTAATTAGCTGTATTTGTACATTTTCATGTTTTGTATGTAAATAATACAATATTTCCTTTTGAACTGTAGTGCAGTAGAAGTATAAAATGGCATGAGAGGAAAATACTCACATAAAGTACAGTCAAATCTGAGTAAATGCACTTAATTGTGCGTGTACGCCTCTGTCTCACGTTGACAGGTTCCTCCATTTGCCCTTTGCACTTTGGCTGCAACTATAAATGAACCTCTGAGTGCGGAGAGGTACTCATTTACCCTGTTTTGTTTTAAAGTCACATTAAGCCAACATCATGGACAGCAAACATAAACTCATTTTTGGTGGATTAATGATTTTCATTTCAGTGCAGTGGACCTTGGCTGTTTCGGGTAAGAATATGTTACATACTGTTGCTGTTTTTAAGGTATTTGTAGAAACTAAGAATGCTTACTTACAGAGAAAACATGCCATACATTAACAGCAATTTATATATAAAAATCTGATAAAAAACACAGTGACAGAGCAAGATCACGTAATCAGCCTATTTTTCTCCTTTATTTTCATGGCATCTTTGGCTTGTATGATTTGTAGGAATTTGGTCTTTACGACATTGCTGATTTTATTCCTTATTCTAATTGTCAGTGAGAGTTGATCTTTATATTGCTGTTATTTTACATAACACTAAATAAAAGCATTACCTCATATAGACTTATAATATTAAAGCACATTTAATAAGCCACTTCTGGTCGTGGACGGCAATCATATTTTCTTTTTTTGTGCTTGTAGAGGAAGAGCTCCATGCCAGCTACTGGAACAACAAAGCGAAGCAGGCTCTTCACACCGCCTTGTATGTTCAGCCTAATCCCCACCAAGCCAAGAACCTCATCCTCTTCCTGGGGGACGGTGAGTCTGAGAAAGGAGCTTTCCCACAGTTCAAGTGGTTCCTTTGATTTTTCTCCTTTAAGTTCAGTGCATTTGTTCGGGTGAGAGGACGCCGGCGGAGCTTGAAAGTGTGAGTCTCATCATCATTGCGGTGCTGTTCACCAAGAGAGAGAATGCGATGCAAACCCAGTGCACTATGTGACCCCAGGAAGCGTGGGTTTATGGGTAGAGGAGAATGTTGATATCTGATCACCAGCAGTTGCTATACTGCTTGAAAAGCCAAGCACAACAAAATGAGCTGAGGTTAAACCACAGTCTACACTGCATGTGTTGCTATTTCCTCATGTGTCCCTAAATGATCTGAATGTGAAAAAAGGTAAACCACTGCAAAGAGTTCAAATTAGTCTACGATGCAGAGCTAAAACATCTACCAGATCTCCAATGTACAAGTTAATTCTGATTAAAATCTCTGTTTTGGATAACAATTTACTAACAGTTATATTATAATCAATAATTAACCATAACTCCAGTATAAATAAGCTAACTAAGATATGACATGTCATTTAGCCATGACCTGGGACCTCCTACACTGAGGTTTTTACGGCCATTCACTTCCTTCTGTTCACTCCATGATCAAGATCGGTATTTGGCAACTCCACTTGAGCAATTATAACATTTATTGATGAATTACTGATTTATGATTACAGTTGCCTCCACCCCAACCCACACACATGCTGATAGCAGCACACTGAAGATTGTATCAGTGTTTGGTGAATGATCATTAACATTTAATCACCGTATAAGTGAAACAAACTGCAAAGTTCTTACCTTGAATGACACGGTGGCAGTACCTTTCTACAGAGGAATGACTATTAGACCTTAAACTTTGGCAACTGACAGTGATTTAATGCTCATTTCATTTTGCATAACATGTTGAAATACAGTATGTTTGACTTGATTATCAAAGATATATTTAGTCTGATCTTCAAATAGATGACCAGAAAGACTCCTACAAAATCATATTCCCATGAAATGAATATAATATGAAACAGGTTGAAAGGAGTCCCTTGAGGAAAAAGGTTGGGAACCATTGGTTCACATAGTTCCTCACACATATTTGCAATGCAGAAAAGAAATTAGCAAATGCTTCATTCAGTCTGAAACTGTAATAAGAGAGTGTGAACTCCCAAAGGCTCTGACAACAAATGCTGGCAAAGATGTCCTGGATTTTTCATGAAATATAAGAAGAAATAATCAAGTTTGTAAATGAGTAAAAATCTGAAATATTGCTGCATTTTCTTTACATGTTGACCACAATTTCTCAGATGTCTTTCACCACCCTTTAAACTCTCATGATCAGCTGAGTCTTATGAGGTTCACAGAGCACAACGGCGGCCCTGTGCCTGCCTGGACGATGTAATCTAACACTCAGGTGTGCTTCCACCTGCTTCCAGGTATGGGGGTACCGACAGTGACTGCTACGCGTATCCTCAAAGGCCAGATGGCAGGAAAATCTGGGGAGGAGACCAGTCTGGTTATGGATACCTTCCCACACCTGGCCCTGTCTAAGGTCGGTCCACTCTGACTAACATATTCAGACTGCTGCTGCATAGGAATGTGTATTTAGACTGTTTTAATGAAGATATGACACATACATTTATAATCCTTAAAAACTTTCAGAATAATCTCATAAAGTGTTACGTAAGGACAATGTCCACTGATCAATCATTATTGTGTGGCAAGGACACACTCTCTCTCGTCTTAGGCATAAATCTCCTGTTGTTCACAAGTAATTTTGATTGCTACTGTTGATCTGAGAGAGAATACGTGAGTGAACTCTCAGCCCCATTTAAAAGAGGTGGATAAACTGAGCTTACTTGAGTCAACCCTAAACTATGCCCCTGAACATGAGCAGACTGTATTTTGAGCTTTGATTGGCTGTCATTATAATCATCCGATGGTGGCACAGGTAGCCTGTTATCAATCTTTCTTGGGTCTGAGTCTTGTACTTTTGCCCATCTCCACAGATAAAATATCAGTGAATTTTGAAATGCAGACAGTGTTGTCAGCATTAACAATGTCAAGATTATATTCGTCCATAGTTTACTGGATATAGGATATTAGCCCAAAATGGGCAGACTGTTCTATTTATTTGTCAAGGTAGGCAATTTCAGGTTGAGCCACAGAAAAAAAAAATTGGAATTGGAACCTGCTACATCATCCTAATCAAAATTACACTAGTCTGACCAGATGCACACTGCTGGGGTAAGTCCTGCCATTGGTCACTTGCTTCAAGCAGCATCTTGGCATCTGCGTCTATGTTTTCAATGTCTGGGAAACAAAAAAAAAAAAAAGAGCTGCAACCTAAAACCTGAAAATGGCAAATTAGCACCTGAGATGTTAAGGGTAAGAACATAAACAACTGTTACCAGTGATGTAGTAATTTTAATGCCAGAGCAAATACCCTCTCAACACAATTTTGCAGCATCGTCATCGCTGCATCCTGGACTTAGTGCTGCCCAAGATGTTTGTGATTGGTTTAAAGAAATGCAAACAAGGCAGGGCGTTTTCCTGGTCTGGATATACAACACTAAAGTAACACAGACAAGCAGACAAGGAAAAAATAAAATAAGGATACAGTCAGAGGACTGCAGATACAGCCACCACCACACATTGCTGGTGGGTCATAATTGAGGATAGAATTCTGTAGGTCACATAGAGGCATCAATAATAAATTAAGACTGTTTCAAAACCATTTAAAAAGGGTAAACGTTAATTAATGTTCATAAACTCAAGAGTGTTTCGCTTGTATAAGTTGAAGGTACATGCAGATTCCCATCTAGTCTAAGAATACAATTATACTCTACTGTAACTCTCAGAATAACCACTGTATGTATGTATGTATGTATAGTCAGTCACTGTAAATTAGAACACCTGCTAAACTCTCAAGATGATAAATGTTCATATTAACATGTGTGATTATATTTGGCCCCTGCAGACGTACAATGTGGACCAGCAGATGCCAGACAGTGCTGGAACAGCCACAGCATACTTGTGTGGTGTGAAGGCCAACTACGGCACCCTGGGTGTCACTGCCGCCACCCCGAGGTACAACTGTAGTGCCATGTATGGGAATGAGGTCAAATCAGTTCTGCACCGTGCCAAACAAGCCGGTAGGTTCAGGTTTACATAGCTTGACTATGGTGGTCCCATTTACGTTTGAACTTATATTTGCTCTGACACTAGGTGGATTCGTCTACGTTGATGTGTTTTTCATAATCTCAGAGAGATCAGTATTACTCTGTGTTAAGTGTATCCATGTCAATATATGCAGTATTAAAAAAGATGTCCTCATTATGACTAAAGCTGCTCTATGTGTTTTAGGAAAATCGGTGGGAATTGTCACTACAACCAGAGTGCAGCACGCCTCTCCTGGTGCATCCTACGCTCACAGTGCCAACCGAGGCTGGTACGCTGACTCCGACCTCACCGAGGAGGCTGTCCAAAATGGTTGCCGTGACATTGCTTATCAGCTGGTTCACAACACGGAGATAAATGTAAGTATGTTTTAATATGAAGGTATTTTTGTGCCAATACAAGCAGGGGTGCCACCACAGATTTTGCCCCCCCTGAAAAGATATCACATTGGGCCCCCACCACAAACTATTACTGTAACCAAATCTCCAGACCCATTCAAAGTCAGCTTTCTCCTTTCATGTTAAGTTGACCTATATTTAGTCTGAAGTTATCTAATGATGTAGATTAGCTAGTGTGAATATATGTTGTATTTACAGGTCCCCCAGTCACAGCTCTTAACCATCTTCAAAATTTGGATTTCTATTCAGAATGAGTCTAGCACATAAGTAAGGAAACAGGAAAAGGAGAGAAGTGACCAAGGTACCAAGCTTTCTCAGCCATTATTGGAGCACAGAGCACAAATAGGCAGGGCTTAGGAAGAGTCAGTTCCCACCCAGAGCAAGATGACATCTAAATACATCATTTTAAGAGCCAGAAACCTGAAGCAGATCAGTGGGGTTGGCGGCCATAGATGGGCAGTTGGTAGATGTTCTTTAAAGTGTTTCACTCACATTCAAGTAAAGGGGCAGTAGAGTAGAGTAGAGTATACATTTAGGATAAAATGTGGTTTCCCAGGAGCCTGTGGTGCAACAGTTAAACAGGCGAACACTAGACAGTGCAAGACATAAATACTCAACATAAAAAATGCAAGGACATAGGGCATGAAATATATAAACTGTCACCATGTCTTTTGATGCAGGTCATTCTTGGTGGAGGTCGTCAGTACATGTATCCCAGAGACATGCAAGATCCCGAGTATCCATCGTTCAGAGGAGACAGAAATGATGGACAAAATCTCATTGCAGAGTGGATAAAGAACAAAAAGGTACAGTGCTCATTAGGTTTGAGTTTGAGTGTGGATGAATGCCATTTCCCCTCTGCCTGCAACTTGTTAAACATTTTAAAGGGATTATAAAACAAAGTTTACAGTCACTCCTGACACTAGTCCAGAAATTAATTTCTTTGTTTTCATTCATTGCCTACAGAATGCTAAATATGTTTGGAACAAAGCCCAGTTTGATGCTGTCAACCCTAGAACTACGGACTTCCTGATGGGTAAGAAGAGCTGTGCAATTCACCAGTTACTGTTCATGTGGTGCAAGGACAACATGACCTCACATACTGGGAAAAGCCACAAAACAAAACTTTGTCACTCTGGATACGGTGTAGACATACAGTACTATATTACCTGGCTGCATTGAATCAGGAGTCTCAATAAAAAAGCATATTTTTCTTCTCTTTTACAGCCTCAATTTGCAATTTAGAGTGATAGCACAAGCATTTATGCCTTATGTTTTTGTTTTGCAGAAAATCTTAAATTGTGCAGATTTAATCACATCATGGCACTATAACACTATTCAAAGTGCATGGCAGCATCTTAAAACTGAGGCCTGCTGTTTCTCTCTGCATTAGGTCTGTTTGAGCCCAAAGACTGCCGCTACGAGTTGGATCGTGATCCGTCCATGGACCCCTCCCTCACGGAGATGATGGAGAAAGCAATTCAGATTCTCAGCAAGAACCCAAAGGGATTTTTCCTCTTTGTGGAAGATAAGTATAACTGTTTTCTGTTGGCAAACAACAGTAATCTAAGTTAAACTATCATTGTAACCGTCCCTTTGACACCATTTTAAATTATAAATGTATTAAAGTAGTGATTTAATTTAACATCAGGTAACACCAGTGATATTTTGGGGTTTTTCCCTTTCAAGTGGAACTATAATTTTGGAAACATTTCTAGTTTTGGCCAGATTATTAGAGTTTAATGATGTTCTTCATGCTTTTACTTATTTGTCATTTATTTTCTTTTGAACTTTAAGTGGAAGAATTGACCACGGTCACCACGGAGCGAGGGCTAAAAGAGCTCTCTATGAGGCTGTTGAGTTTGACCGGGCGATCGGGCGAGCAGCTGAACTCACCAGTGAGCTGGACACCCTGTCTGTGGTAACTGCTGACCACTCTCATGTCTTTGCCTTTGGAGGATACTCTGCCAGAGGAAACCCTGTTTTAGGTAAAATGCATTCTTAGAATTTGATTAGAGCTGAACTGAAGGAGGTTTAATGATAAAAAAAAAAACCAAAACAGAATATCTGATGTTTCAAGTTTGAACAAACCTTGTCCTGTGATTTACAGGAGTGTCTCGCTCACAAGCTGAGGACAAGAAGCACTTCACCACTGCTGTGTATGGAAATGGACCAGGATACCAGATTGTCAATGGAACTCGGCCAGATATGAATGAGACAATTTCAAGTAAGTGTGCATTGAGCTGTCTAGAGAAGACTAAGTGGTTTAATAGCTCCATCTTGTGGTGTAACTGCACAACTACAGTGTTGTGGAGAACTGAAGAGCTGAACTGAATATATTGAAGGTATTCAGTGTTACATGAATGTCACAGAAACTGACTCTGAGTGAGACAGTGAACCCTGTCCTACTCACTCATTTAGAAAAATGTGTTGTAGCTCCAAGAAATTAACTTTCCTTTGATGATGTAACATCCTTATCATTTGTATTCTCTATATGAAATATACCAAATATTGTTAGATAACTGCAGATTTCATCAATATTTTTTATTCTGTTATTACATAGCCTGATAAGCCTGTCATAATATATATTACATGTTGTATAACACTATCACCCGATTATGTAAGAAGTGTCAGATGATCTGACCAGTTAGTCATTGCCTCCTTAATTTACTGTAAAGACTGTCTACCTCATGACTGATGTGATCATTTACAGTGTAAAGGACACAGGATTTCCACTGGTAGTTTAAAAAGTCTAACAATACAGTAATCTGAATTGAAGGCATTAAAGTGTCTTAAATGTTTTTAAAACAATTTCGCAGGTCTTAAACATTGATTAGATTATAAAGTTAACATTAGTTCTAAATTACATTAACTTCAGGCTCACTTTTAAATGTGTTTTGCCATTTTGGTCAAGAAATACATCTTAAATTGCATTCACAATGGTCTTAAAAAGTCTTAGATTTAACTTGTTGAAACTTGCAGCAACTCAGTAATAATATATTAGTTCTTCAATAACTACTACTGTTGTAAAGCTTATAATATTTTGTTTTCGCTGATACCAGATCAAGATTTTAATTGAGTACCATTTAACTGTACTTTATTTCATCATATGTCTGTCAGACTCACTTTATGAACAAATTTTTGGATAGCAATTTGTCTATGTGCCAGAAAGCTCTGATATAGCTAAAATAATGCTCTTTTGTCCTATTCTTCCTCAGTGAGTAATGACTACCGTCAGCAGGCCCCTGTCCCTCTTGATTCAGAGACCCACGGCATTGAGGATGTAGCTATCTTTGCCAAAGGCCCCATGTCACACCTTTTCCACGGGGTCCAGGAACAGAACTACATTGCCCATGTCCTGGCTTACGCTGCCTGCCTGGAGCCTTATGAGGAGTGCAAACTGACCCTCAACCATGCTGGATCCATCCACCCCAGCCTGCTGCTCCTCCTGATGGGCCTGCTTCTCCTCTCCTTCTGCTCTGTCTGAGATGACTCACAGCCTCTGGAGAACTTGTCTTGACCTTGGAATAACTATGTTATCTGACATTTTTGTTTTTAAAAATAAATTATTCTTCAAACTGCACTTCCTGTATGAAGTCGAAGAGCTGCACAGTCGCACAACTTTCAGATCACTGCCATTTGAAGTAATTTTTTCTTTTTGAGATAACCTTGTTGTGAGAAGCCTCTGTATTGCGTGCAGCAATGATGTTCAACACTTAACTGTGTTTATTTATATAAGATATGCTTGAAATTATTTTAGGAATATTTTAAATAAAGCTGTCATTTTCCAATGATATTAAAAAAAAATGATTGCCTCTTTTTATATTTCAAGATATCTTATACTCTGCAAAGAAGACTGTACTTGAGGCAAGGATGCAGTTTACAGTATCTACCAATTTTCTAGCCTCTCATGGCCTTCTTATTCACTCACAGGTCCACTTTCTTTTAATTTATTCATGCAAAAGCTTAGCGGGCACATCCTTGTCATACATCCAAGTTTCTTCATCCCTATCTTGAAAGAATAGGGCATTGCTGTGTCTCTACTCAGGCCTCATCACACATAACCAGAATGGATATTGTAAAAGAGTAGTAGCCAGCTAGTCACATTTGATTTTTTGTCCCACTCTGTTGCTATTATGCTAGTTGTGTAGAGTTTAAAGGTAATATACTTGATTTGTCAGTTGCTGTTTGCAAATGCACCAAAAATATTGATTGCCGAGTCACATTTTGAGGTCATGAAACATAGACGCTTTATGTTGTTGATAAAGAGAGGAATAAGTGAGAAAATAAGAATATAAAGGCAGAGGGTGGGGTCTCTGCAGATAAAGACACCACCACACACTTTTGATTAATAGGGGTTATCGAGAGATGAGTATAAATTGTTCTATTGATTATTTTATAGTATACCTTTAAGTGGCTTGTCAGAATTTTGTTACTGACTAATGATTAATGTTAATTTTACACAAAATATGCAAGGAAATTGCAAGACACCAAGTTAATTTCCTTTTCTTACCTAAACAAAAATAAACATAGTATATAGGCCTGGGCCAAAACATAAATGATTTTTTCAGAATCAGTTTGGAAACATTAAAAAAAAAGAAATTACAATGAGACTTTCTATAATAAGAGCATGATTATTTATGTTTCTGATCTTTGTAACCCTTTTAGTGACGTCAGTCTATGATATTTAATAGGAGGAATATTATTTTATACAAGAAAACACACATGTTTTTTTTGAAACATTGGCTATGAAGAGGTGATACGGAGTGTATATAACAGTAAAACGGAAACTGACCGTAGCGAAGTATCGATTAAAAGGTGCAGGTCTCAAGAGGAAGAACTACGTCTCATCTAATTGGACGCAATGACAGCATTATCCAATCAGAGACACCCATGGGCGGAACTTCCGGCTGCTGCGAACAAGGAGAGGGGGCTGAGAGCTTGGAGGGAAATTCAATCAAAATAGTCGTGCTGTTCCTCGAAAACGTAAACATCGCATTTGGAGTCTGAAAACAGTATATCTCTTCAAGTATTTAAGGGACACAACCAAGGATAATACACATTGATGGATGGCTGTGTATGAAACGTAGTTTTATATGTGCGGGCACTGCGCAGGTTTCTGCGTGTACTCAGTCGGTATTAGCTTAGCCAACGATAGCTAGCTTCGATTAAAAGTTTTCAGAGCTTGCTGCTCGGGTTTCGGCTATGGGCTGATTCAGGTGATGCTGCCACATGAGCATAAATAGCTAACTTGTAAAGGAATAACGTTGGTCATGGATCGGAAGAGACTTGAAAGTCAACTGTGTAAAGCTGTGAAGGATGGAGAACCAAGGTGAGGCTCAGCCCACTTTTCTCTTTGTTTTGTCCAGACATGCCTTTTCTGTTGATACGATGCGGCTGCTCTGACATTTCATTATGAAGTACATTTTTCCCGTTTTATGTGAACTTACCTTATGCAAAGTTATTTTCCTGATGTAATAGTGGAAGTAAATTACGTGTGTTTGATGATGAATTTGATCTTTTTTTTTCGGTCCTTGCTAAATTGTGATGACTTCCTTCGTACATGTTTGGTGTCCCTGTAGTCCTCAAACCCACAAAGATTAAAGTCAAACGTGTGGCCGTGTAAGAAGATCATTGTCCTAGCATTGTTTACAAATTATCCCTCAACATTAGTGGTTACACAGTGAGTTAGTGTATGGTAATGGTATGGCACTATGAGCTTTGATTTTTTTTTATAATTTACAATACAATTTACAAATATTTACAATAAGGTAATAAATGTGTGACTTGTCTTACAGGGCATAGTAGTAGGGCTGCAACTAAAATCTTTTTCATCGTTGATTAATCTGTTGATTATTTTCTCAGTTAATTGATTAGTTGTTTGGCCCATCAAAAATCAGAAAATGGTGAAACAGGTAGATCAGTTTTTCCAAAGCCCAATATGATGGCCTCGAATGTATGATGTCCCCCAACCAAAGATATTCAGTTTTCTGTCACAGAGGACTAAAGAAAACGAAAAATATCAAGCTTTAATTAGCCAGAAACAGAGAATTTTGTCATTTTTTTCTTTAAAAAAATACTCAGACCCATTAATTGATCATCAAATAGTTAGTGGTTAATTTAATTCACTTTTTAAAGATACACAGAGCTACTGAAGTGCATGTGTGTCCATTAAAAGTAAATAAGGGCCAGACAAAATAAACAGATCCCCTGCAATGTTGACTGAAAGACAACAGCATCTACAGCTTCAACTATTATCCACAGCAGTCTATATAAATACTTGCTTACTAGTTCAAGAGCTGCTTTTTGGTCCTCCCTTTATCCAGGCTATGCCATTTGCAGGGTATCTTACCTTTGTTTTCAGTACATTAAAACTGTATGCCACAATGCAGTATATATCAGACTGTGACAGCTCTCTTTTCTGTGGCAGATCTGTGCAGCTGCTCCTTTCACAAGGTGCATGTCCTGATCTGGTGGGAAGGAAAGGGGTGGCTGCAATACACTTGGCTGCAGGCAAAGAGACTGAGAAGAACACACGCTGCTTGAAAATGTTACTGCAACATGGAGCGGACCCTAATGTCCGGTATGGTTAGAAGCATGCTGAATTTTCCTCCTCACATTTTTTTTATATTTTATATAACTTCAGAACCCACTTATCTGAAATTACATGAAAGAACTGTTGATTTTCTTTTGATCAGTAATCAGCAACTGTAATTGTATACAAAGGTTGTATAGATGTCTGAGCAGTCATCCACAGACTTTTTGCATCATGTGACTTTCAGCATTATATCCTCTTGAGCATAATAATGTAGGGTTTTCTCGTATATGTAATATAAAGTTCTGTTTCCTTGTATTTCTCCCAGGTCATCAGAGGGCCTAACTCCTCTTCACATTGCTGCGCTGTGGGGATGTTTTCAAAATCTGAAGCTACTTTTGATGAATGGAGGGAACCCAAACACTAAAGATAATGTAAGAATAGTTTTTAGTGTCCACAATCACTTGGAGGAAGTGTAAGACAACTGAGCAGGACGCTGGAAATGAGTTTATAGTTAAACGTATGCCAGATGCATGCACAAACATTTAGCATAACCTGTCTTTAACAGTCATGTTAAAGTTCTTGTGATAGTTCTGTAGTGCAGCTGAATGAACACAAAGGAAATACATGATTTGTAACAAGACATCTACTAATGTGTGACTTTAAATGTTTGGTTCAATTTGCCTTATGTCTGTTATCTCTTTGATTTATATAGGAAGGGAATACACCAGGGCTGCTTGCAGAGCAACAGGAGAATCAAAAATGTGCCCAGCTTCTTCAAGAGTACCAGGGGACTTCATCAGACACAGAAGAGGACGACTTGCCTCAATTCCAATACTGTAAGAAAGTCTTTTTGAAGGTTGCTTATAAAACGTAATCCTAAAAAATACAATTTGAATGCAAAATTATTTTTTATGATACTTATACAGCAGTGTTAACATGGCACGGAGATGCAATATATTGCAGAAACATTTTTTTCAAAGAGTGAAGTGTTTTATATCATTTTTGAGTGATTCTTAAAGATTTTTATATATTAGTAACAGTTATTACAGTGATCACATACATACAAGTATTAACTTCCTTAAATCCCAAAACAAATATATCTGAAAGAATATTTTGTTGCATTTCAAAATGGAGACTCTAAGAGTACTGATTTTCTAGGATATTGTGTCTTAAAAATGTAGGGAGCTAGGGAAAAAATACTTTGTTGATACCTGTCATCAGTGCCTAATGTAGTCCCTAGTTTCCCAGCCAAATAGAACTTAAACACATTGCTGATCTTCTGCCAAACTATCTGGTAGTGTATAAAGAGTAGATCAGATGGGTGACAGCTATATTTTTCCTAGAATTTGGCTGGTGGCACTTTTTCCCTTTTTTAGGAAATGTGTCTTTTTTTTCTCCACAGCTGTGTATTCAGACCAAACGGACACGTCCAGCTATCCTGAATCAGACTACAGCTTCAGTTCCCACTCTTCTATGATAAGTGACTTTGGTGAAGCACCAATGAGCAGCACAAGGCGCTCGTCATTTTTCAACATGTCTAACATTAACGGGAGGCCAAGCTGCAGAGGAATATCATATAACAGGCTTTCTGATTTGGACACTAAGAGGCATCACTGGAACAATTCCTCCTCACACTGGGCATCTGAAGGTCCCTCCATACTATCAAGCACTCGCATGTCTACAGTGGGACCTGCAGCTGCAATGCCGATTCTTAAGGAGGGCGATTTGTTTACTTATGATGATGCACTTACATCAAAAGCAAATGAACACATAATCTCCCCCTCCAGAAGAGACACTCTCCCAGTGTTTCCCTTCAGGCGAGTGAGCCGGAAAAGTGTGAGCTTCAGAGATGTGGATGAATATTTTCCTGTTTTTAGTCCTGAGTCTCCCAAACAGCAGCCTGCTGTTGATGGCAGCCAGTGCACCAGCACTTTACCTTTTGACCTGTCTGAGTACTGTGACTTCCTGGATTCAAAACGCATGGCCACCGTTTTACACAAGCAGGGCATCGATGTCACCTCGCCGGATCATGTTTATGTTTTTTGCAGGGACAGCAGTGAGAGCACAGAAGATGACATGGAGAAAACAGTCATCAGTCACTGCACTTTGGAAGAAAGTGATGATGAAGAGGAGGGTGAACCTGTAAAAGAGGCACGGGTGAATATACCAGAGCAGCCACCCTGTTCCGGCGTTGGTAGCAGCAGCAGCAGCAGTGGGACTGGTTGTAGTCATTATAGTAGCTGTGAGAGTGATCATTACACCAGTGCTCTGGATGCATCTCTGCAACCCAGACATCTTTCACTGCCTGCGGGGGAGGAGATTCCTGCTAGGGCTGATTCTCTCAAAAAGATTTCTACAGACTCTGATTGTGGCTTCACCAGGAAGGATGGGAATCTCTCACCTGTTCAAACAGAATCCAAGATAGATTCAAAGCCTGAAATTGCAGAGCATTTACCAGATAGACTAGACAACCCAAAAAATGATGTACTTCAGGCTTGTAGTGGTCCTGTTATGGACACATCAGGTGAAGGTGTAGGTGAAGATGCTGTTGATCAGCCTGTGGATGATGCAGCTGAAGCATTACAGGACAACTTTGAGCTTCCATTCACACCAAGTCCTTTCGTAACAGGCAGGACTCGCTCGAGATTGAGTCGCTGCTCACTGAGAACAAGCAGGACCCCGGAAAGCCTCCTCATGACATCTTCTCTGTTTGAAGAGACCCTCCCTACACCAGTTCGAACACGCCGCCACACACCCAGGTCTCAGAGCAGTGAGGACTTTTACAGTTCACCACATGCACCTTGTATTACACCGTCCTACTCAGGGAGCAGCACAGGAGGAGACTCATTGCCTGCTGATTGCCAAGACACACAGTCCAGCACCCTCAGAGCTGGTTCGAGTGTCAGTAATAGCCAAGCTGACACAATCATTCTCCCCAAGAGTGTAACTGACTCTACGGCAGAGTCACAGACTTTGTCTGACACAGTCATACTGGAGAAAAACCAGGACTCTGCAATGGATTCTTATGAAAGAAACCTTGCAGAGGTTATATTGTGCATGCAAGACCACAATCTTATTGAAGGCAGGGACTTTCTGACTGATGATCTGACAAGTACAGATGAGGGAACAACAAAGAGAAGCATTAATGACATCCCTGGTAAGGACAAAGTAGACAGTCTAAAAAATGAAGACGTCTGGGTCACTGAGGACTGTAGCTCTCAGACAGACTCTGGCTCGTCTTCATCCAGCTCCAGCTATTTTTCTCCAAGGAGATCCAGGGAACACTCCGATGTGCCTTGCACTCCAGGCGCTGGAAGCACCCCCAGGTACAGCATGAGCCGACTGTCGAGCTGCCGCAGACCACAGCACCTTGCTAACCTGTCTTACACCCCTGGAGGGCGTCCACTCATCCAGGATCTGGACGAACCAGTGGAGTACCTCTACACTGATACAGAGCAGGGCCATAAGTTGATTGAGACCCACATCCCGCCTACTGCAAACACCTCACTCAGCTCCAGCATGAGCAGCAGCACCGAGGAGACCATCATTTATGACTGGCACTCAATGCAGACGGACATGATGAAGAACAGAGGAAAGGAGAACCAAAAGCCCCAGAATGAGCCACGGAGGGATGAAGATGATGAGCAGAGTTCGTCACTGGAGACCAAAGGATTGACTGACAAGGAGCTGAGATTGAAGCTGGTGGAGCTGGGGGAGAGCCCAGGCCCCATCAGCAGCCGCACAAGACCCACTTACATGCGAAGGCTGTGCCGCCTGTTGCTGGAATCAAAGTCTCAGTCACCACATCAACGGAAGCAGTCAGAACAGTCACAAACAGGTAACGCTTGTGCTCATTATTTCAAATGATTGATTACTGTTTTTTTTAGAGATATTATGAGATGAGATGTGATGTGATATTATTAATGACGGTAAAGAAAAAAGTAGTGCTATATGTGGGCAGTGCTATATTTAAGTATAAGTATTGTTGGGTGCTCAGGTGCTCTTCAAAGATAGGGCCAGTAATTGGACAGAAATAAAACAAAGAATGACTGTCTGGCTCATAAGTAGGCCTAATGGAAGTTCTTGGCATTGTTAAGAATATAAAAATCACTCATGGATTAGCCAGTGTGTTTCAACCCCAGGAGTCTTGCATCAGGGAAAGCAGGTTGTAAAGATTCAAGGTTGCACAGATGCCCTGTTGAGAACTCTGAGTAGAAATGTGGTGGCTAATGGTGAACTGTAGCGCCTCAGAGTTTTCCAGACCACCAACCAATACCTTGAACTTCCATTAAGCCTCATAGTAAGCTGAACAATTATTGTTTGTTTTTTCTAGATAGTAATAATATTTCTTAACTTGTCTGAATTTTGAGCAGTTTGGGATAAGATGAGGTGTGGCTGAGAAGATAAATGGAAGATGAAAATGTTTTTTTATATAAGAAATTCATAATTATGTTACTACTTGAATTAATGTTTGTCTTATGAAGCAGAGAAATATTTGTGGCCTGTAGTTGATCACAGAATCCCTCTTAAAGAGAAGCATGAAAATGAAAACTTAAACTTGTTATTGGTACTGAAACTCACCACTGTTTGGATTCAAGTAGGCATCACTTTGTGGGTAGATCAGATTAGAACCACTGAATGAATGAGGCATATTAATACACGTACTATAATTTAGCTTATCATCACAGTCACTCATGCACCAAGTCATTTTGTTCTTATTTTACTTTCGTAGATTCAAGTTATAGTCCAGAATTGCGTCAGGCCCTGAGGACCTTTGAGCTGCCTGATTGCCAGGCGGATGAGCAGGCTTTGTGCCAACAGTTTGACCAACCAGATCAAAACAGAAAGTGGCGGGAGGGCATCATCAAGTCCAGCTTCAACTACCTGCTGCTCGACCCAAGGTCTGCTGTCTCTCATGCTGATTTGTGTTTTTCTTTGATTTCTTTCTTTGGGCAACGATGCCGGCTTTCCAAGAGAAGATGATCTGAGCTGCACAAAACCTTTTCTAATGTGACGAGACAGTGTCATTATTATTTGGCATGAGAATCATTTATGTTTCTGCTAACACTGCTTGTAATTAGGGCAGAAGGTTATGCTGTGTAAGAAAAGCAGCTGTTAACAGATAAGTAAGAATAAGCCATGTTGATTTGTCATTTTGGGAAATTCATTGGGAGTTTGTACACATATTTCTTTCCCTAATAAGAGAAAATTGCTAGGTTTGTTGGTGTCACTTATCATTAAATGATAAAATGATCAAAACAGCTAAACAAAAGATTTGCCAAATTTGCAACAGTGTCTCAGTAGGGAGAGTGGACAAAAACCAGAGTTAAAACTCCACTTTCAAAACAAGTTCAATGTTTTATTTCTTAGATTAATGGACACATGGACAAACAATATGAAAAATCTAGGGATGAAACAATATATCAGATATCACAATTAAAAAAATGTCTCATACCGAACCAGACTGTGACAGTATCTACCGTGATAGTACATGGTTAATTATTTTAATTTACAAAAGGACAGCTACTGATGGCTGCGTTTCATAATTCAAGCATTCATTGCCAAAAACAGTTCACGACAATTTTTTTGCACGTTTAGGTAATGATGTGCTACTTCGATTTCCTTTCATTAAAGACAGAAAGCAGAAGCATTTTAAGCTAAAGGAAAAATAAGTTTTATACAAACAACAAATGGTGCATATATCATATCTATTATTTATTAAAGGACATTTTTTATGTTGTCATTTTTCCTTTTTTTTAAAAAAATTACCATAAATATTGTATCATTGAGTATCTCCCAGTAAAATCAGCAGTATTAACTGTGTATTCAACATTAAGTCAAGATCAATATTCAGTTCCCAGTATATTTTTAGGACCGACTTGTTTCCTCTTCAGGTCTTAACTACTCACACTCCTGTAGTACAGATTAACACCTTTGAGTTTGAAAATATGATTTAACATATCTTTTTTCTTTTTCTCTGCCAGAGTGACGAAAAACCTGCCATTCCGCAGTCACACCATGACCCCCCAGGAGTGTTTCCAGACATTTATCCACGCTATATTTTATGTTGGCAAAGGAAAACGCTCCCGCCCCTACAGCCACCTGTACGAGGCTTTAGAGTATTACAAAGGAGAGAAGACATCCAAGGTAAGGCAGTGGCCATTTTTATAACAGAATTACCACATTTATGGAGGTTTTTAAATATGGGCAAATGGAAAAATAGTAGATGAGTGTCTGTCGTGTCTGTCAAATTTAACATCACAAACATGTTGGACAGCAGAGACTCAATTCATGTCTGTGCAGGACAACAGAGAGAAAATCGTTTTTGTGTTTTCAGCTCTTCATACTTGTGTGTAACTTCTAACTGAATCACTGTTGTGTTCCTGTTTGTACTTTGAAGTATCTGCTTTATTTTACTGTTTAATGTCACTTTCATCATGGACGTGGTGTTAAGTTAGTGCTGATGGAAACCCAACATTTCCTGCTTTTGTTGCTTTATAAAAGGTTTAAACAACAAAATATCAGAGGACTTGTAGTGTGAAGAATTTATAGGCAATGAAATGTGTTTATCCACTGATTTACAGCTGCTTGTTTCAAGACAAATGCGTCATCAGTTAAATACACACATTCAAGCGGGCAGCCCTGCTGTGACAGACCCTGCCAGGCCGATGCACCAATACAAACCACATCAACTCAGTCTCGTACATGGGTATGGAAATGGGGCAAAGGAGTTGCAGACGGAGGGGACAAGCTTTTATTGCCTCTGCTGTAAAAGGAGCAAAAATTAGCATGTCCAGCTGAGTGTCATGTTTCTATCACTGCTGGAGCTGCAGCCAATAAAAACCTGTGACTACTATAAAGTCATATGACCTGGGAATAAATGCAGATTGTACGTTTTCCCACTGAACACAAAAGCCAAATTAGTGGATTTTTGTTCAGTGTAAAAGGGGCTTTAGTGAACTAAATTGAAATAAATGAGATGTAAAATATGCATATGAAACACTGTCCCTTTCTTCTCTGTGTGACAGCATTTGTGTCGCAAAGTGCAGCACATACTTCAGGTGTGGGGCGCGGGGCAGGGCGTCATCTCTCTGCATTGTTTCCAGAATGTCATTCCGGTGGAGGCCTACACAAGAGAAGCCTGCATGGTGGAGGCCATCGGTGAGTTTAAGTGCAGTTTGAATACCCATTCTCGCTCATCTGCTTTGTATCAGGATCTTAAATCGCCTTGAAAAGGACAATTTAATTAATTGGTGATAATATCAGCCAATCATTGGTCACGTATTAAACACATAATGTGTAGTTAGAAGTGGAAGGACATTATAAAAAAGCCTGTAAACGTAATCTCACTTAAAATTGTTATTATTGAAACAGTTGGTGAAGGAAGATGCAGGAGAGGTGTGCGGTTGGGAGGCACAACATTAGGGACTTTCGGGGGGATAAAATTGAGTAATTTAGCCTCAAGTTTTGTTGGTTAAATCCATGTACAAGTCATAAAAGATTCTCTTGATAGCTTTGCCTCATCGTCAGGAGATGTAGCTAGGATTGTTGCTTGCTGTTGCCACAAATGAAGTCAACAGAATGACGAAATTTACAAATCAAGCAACATGTTATTCTTTCAGCTTTTTGACATACTACTACTACTACTACCAATAATAATAATAATAATAATAATATGAATTAAACCAAAGTACCTGTTATGTCATGAATACCAATGGCATGTAATTTTATTGAGTATAAATTTTACAACTGCAAAAGCAACAAAAAAGTTGGAGAACACTGACCCTATCCAACTGTTCCAGGGTTGAAGATGCTCACCAATCAGAAGCGAGGAGATTTCTACGGCGTGGTGGCCAACTGGCAGCTGAAGAAGAAACGGGAGCTTGGCGTTCACCTGCTCTACAGGGCCATGCAGATCTTCCTGGCTGAGGGTGAGAGACAGCTCAGGCCAGCAGACATTAGACAGTAGTAGTGTAGTGAACTCCCACGGGAGGAGTGTGTGAACAGCAGCAGAATGACAACACACAGAGGGGAAAATACCACTATTTCAGGGTACAAAGCCGTCCATCTCTGAACATGTTTGTGCTCAAAAGTTGGCAGGGGTGTACAACATCAAGATCCCCTGAGATGTTACCTAGTTTTGAATTATCCTTCTGCTACAAATGGTCTCTCCATCTGACAGCAATGCACAGTTTGTCACATGTCACATCCTCCGCTAATATTTACATCCTTTGAACTTGTCAGTTATGATCATCTTGCTTGTTTTCCACTTGAACGCATCTACTCAAAGATTCCACTTTAGAAAATGTCTTCATAATGGAGCTGCCCGATTTTTGTTTGGCATTAATTTCTATTTGTATGCATGCTTCATGTGGATTTGAGATGCATTTGCTCATTATGTTGCTTTTAATCATTTGCCCAGATGTGACAAAAATAATGACTCAAAAAGGGTGTAATGATGATGTGTTAGTCAAAAAAAAAAAAAAGTTGGTGAATGAATGTCAACATGATGTGGAAATGAAAATCGTGAGACTGCAGGTTTTTCAGAAGTCACGACAAATAAGCACGACAAAGTTATTTTCCAAAAACATTCTTCCCAGTAGGACATTTTTCTTCTAGGCTGCTGTACTACTAATGACTTTTTCAAACTGATTCACAGCAAATGCATTTCAGCATAATTGAATTAGCTGGTGTCACGTTGCACATAAACAAGTGGATGCATAATGTCTTAAAAATGTTTTCCAAAGGAGCTGGGAGAGCTGTATCAACAAATGAAGTCCTGTAGTTAGTCATGTTATTTTTCTAGTGTTAAAAAGTTATGATTGTGAATTTAGTAGAGGCTGGTAACTGGTACTTAGCATGATAGCTTTCGTGGATAAATCAGCAATGAAGTTTAGAATTTTAGAAATTTAAAGGTGCAGTGTGTAAAATATGGCCAGGATTTTAGTTTATAACATTCAGAAAATGAACCAATGTCAACAGAATGAGAAATATCAGTTATGATGTTACATCAAAGACATATAATTACCGTATTATATTGCCGATACCTAAGCTAGCATGCTAATCTGGCCTGAGCCCACCCTCATAATGCAACTTTTAATACCAAGAGATGATTGTTTGATAGTATAGCTTAAGCCTCCTCCCCTTAGGCTTTGACATACATATGTAGACCATTCCAGCTTGTTGGTGAATTATGTCAACATTGACACCCTTTTTCTCAGGTCAAGACAAGTTATGAAAGTTATGTTATGAAAAAAAACCAAAACAACCTTATTTCTTACTTCATGTAGATTATAAACGCTTGATATAACACCACTCATTGAAAATGAGCAATAACCATTATACTGCTTTTTAACCAGAAAAAGTGCAGCTCCCGTTTACATGTCTTTGTACAGAGGTCAGTCTTTACCCAACAAAAATGGCAGCGACACTGACGTAAAATCCAAAGGCCAGTGCGGTGCCTGTGTATATATATGTCTCTGGATTGTGTTAGGTCAGTTTAGCTAGTTGCCACTAATGGCTACTTTGGTGATATGCTGCCTCCTTTTTGTTTAGAGTGATCTTTGACAGGTGGCCATATCTTGCACATTGCACCTTATTAATGTGTAAAATGCGGTATAACTTGTTTACATGACTGAATTACCATTTCTTTCCTTGTGTCATTTTATATTTGTTAAAAAAGCAGCTAAAAAGTACAATTTTTTAGAAGTATCAGTAGAATAAGATATCTGTTTAAAGGTAGTACATCAGCACTTACGATGTTAAGATCAGGATACAGTTGGACGCTCAGTTTGTGTTACTGGTTATCATAATCTACATAATTGGGCTAGCTTGTAAAATCAATGAATCTTTATCAGGATCTTCAAAGAAATAGTCAAAGAAATCACAAATTGAAATAATCTTTTTTCTTTAAAACTCATTTTATGGTCTGCACATTAAATACCAGGAAACTCAACTTTAAAATAATTTATTATCTTCTCAGGGTGAAATACTTATCTGGAAGTTATCTGGAAGCTGCACATATTCTTCATTTTACACAAAACGCATTAATACTAACAATTGAAAACATGATTTTGTATTTTAGAGATTTATTTTTTTATATCCCTATTCCCAGGTCAAAAACATAAACATAAAAGATCTATAGCATTACTTTTGATTATGAGATTAGTTTAATTCTTCTTAATAATTAAACTATGAAACCCGTAATAATACAGTGATTAGGTGCAGACACTTTTTTTTTTAGTTTTCTTAGTTGTTAAAATATAGCCCCCTAGTTGTGATCTGTTTTCTTGATTGTCAAAATCTAAAGCGTCAGTCATGTGTAACAGTACATAATCTCTGCATACATGAAATGAAATGTGCTCTTTTCATTATGATTTTTTACTTCTGCTGTTATTGCTTTCTTTTCTTGCCCTTTTATTTTGCATTTATGTTGATGTAGTAAAACACAAATGACAAACCTGAGCTGGATGACTCTTTGGTCCTTTGCATGTCCTGTTCTTTGGTGTCCCTCTAGTGGACAAAGGAAGTCATTAATTTTGTTCCTCAGCCTAGAGTTGTTCTCATCATGCAGCGACGGGGTTTCATGCACACTGAGTCACTTGTGTTTGGTGTTAATATTGCAGAGAATTATTTCATGGGCAGCTGTTTGCTGGATTTAGGTCTAAAACCCCTATTTCAAAATATATCGCAAAAACTCTTTAAAAAAAACTCTCATTTTCATATTTTCAATATTTGTAAATCACTGAGAAACAATCCATACATATTTATCATTTTTGTTTTAGTGTGCCATAAAACTCTTTTGCCTTGCAAGAATGCAGTGCTCTTTTTTCTTGTTTAAATGATGACACCCAATTTGAGAACAATGGTCTTCAGTTACAGTTATTACTCATTCAGTTTCATATATCTGCAGCTTCTTGCTAGTGGTTAGCCAATATTACAAGCGTCAGTGTGGTTTATACAATAAACACCAAGAATAGACTTTTGAATATACTCTTGTCTAGTGTCAGTACCATGGCTTGGTGAGACGCTTGGCTTATCTGAGTATTTGCTCTCCTGTGCACACAATTCATAATTTGGACTCCTGAGATAATGGTCTTAAATCTGCAGAATATATAGTATGCAATATAGGCAGTCATAATCAGTTTATTATTAAATAATATATTGAATTTACATTTAAAACATTGGTGATACTGTTCTGCAATACTATATTTCAGGGCTATTTTGAAAGCTTAAAATTAAAAGTTAAGACTGGTGTGGAGTCTAAATGAAACTAAAAGACCAAGTAAAGGGGGTTTCCAGGATTGTTCTTCATTTCTGCTGGTCAAGCAGTAGTTATGATACAGAATCAGCACTGTTCAGTTTTCCATTGAAATACTGTGCAGGTACTTTCCCGACGTGATAGGACAGAAACCTACAAGAATATATGTGTCGAGCAGACTGTTAAAGTCAGTCAGTACCTCATTATGTAGGGATGTTTTATCAGCACGTTTGTCATTTATAAACTGAAGCAAACTGCACCAGCGGGTAAACATGAAGGCTCAAACTGTGCTGCGTCACTGTAATTATTTGTAGTGGAAAAAGACAAATGAGCTTAGCACACACAAGCACACACCGCAGAGATATAGTAGGAAATATATTTTGCTAATAAAAAATACAAATTACTGCAATTATACAATGTCTAAGATTTTATTTTTTGCAAAATATGTTCTCAGTTAGACCCACTGGATAAGGAGCTGGCTTCAAATTCATTTCTTTATAGAAATCAAATGCTGTTTAACCTAAAATTATATAAGAGAAAATATTTTTACAGAGTTGGCAAATCTACAATGAGGCCCGAGTTAATTCAGGCAAGAAAAGAGACTCAACTGACAAAGTAAAAAAAATTATGCAAGTTGTTTTCATCTTTGTTGGTGTTTGCACGTTGAGTCATGAGAATTTTGTAGAGGCTGTCATTTTCAGTTTTTTTTAATTATTATTATTTTAACTGTGTCGGTTGGGTTGGTGTGCATTTGTGCCATAACTGTACTGCTATTTTCTGTATATAATTTGGTCAAACTGTTAAAACCAAAATATTTTTATTAAACCTTTACATAATCCTTATGGGCAAAAATATTTAGCACTGCTTATGTACTACTTCGAGAATTTAAATATTTTACAGTATCTATACATTAGATTATTCTCTAATATATAATAATTTAGACAGTAAATGTAAATCTATGTAATTCATATACAAGACAACATAATGTTTATTTTTTTTAACAATTGTTCAACATATTGTTTCTTGCAGTGTGATATGAGGTGACAGGGGTCGTCACATTCACCTGATACAAAAAGTCAAAAGTAATGATAAATCAACAGTAGTATCACTGAAAATTCTCTGGATTTAAATAAACCTTAGATCAGTGGTGTGTTGCTTTGATCACTAGCATTGATCCACAGTAGATTGTTTTTACTTCGTTTACTGAATATTTAAATGACAGGGATTTGATTTTGTTAAATCTAGGGCTGCAACTGACAGCTATTCTGATTGTCTGTTAATCTGTCAGTTATTTTTGCTATTAATTGATTAGTTGTTTGGTCTATAAGATGTCAGAAAATTGTGAAAAATGTCAATCAGTGTTTCCCAAAGCCCAAGATGTTGTCTGCAAATTACTTGTTTTGTTCACAACCGAAAGACATCGACTTTACCGTCATAGAAGAGGAAGGAAACCAGAAAATATTCACATTTGAGAATCAGAGAATTTTGACTCTTTTTATTAAAAAAGAAATACCCAAACTGATTGTTTATCAAAATAGTTGGTGATTAATTTAATAATCAATTCATTCTAGTTATTAACCTTATCATTTTAACACCTTTAACCAGAACAAAGATGAACAAATAAAGACCACTGAGGGATGAACTGGTGACAATTTATTTGATGAAATACAACATAAAATAGGATGCAGTTACCTTCTACAATTTCATGGGTCGTGGGTGGATTGCCAGACAGAATAACATGCAAAACATGAATGAAAAGGACATATTTTAATCCACATAATATTAACACCATTGTTCCAAAATTAGATGTCTACAGTTTGAAAACTGTTTAAGTATCCGTTATACCAAACTTAAAACTTAAACAAATCATGGCATTTTAACATCTATAGATTTTAGTGGTTTAGCTCATTGTCTTTTATTACACATTTCAGTCAATAAAACTCTGACTTTTAATGACTAAATCCTTGTATCCAAAAGATACTTACCATGTTGGAATGCAAACAAAATATATTAAAATATTTACAACATCTAAATCATTTATGAGCCCCCAGAGTCAAAGCAAGCCATATATTCTGTTTATTTTCTTTAAAGGTCATTTTCTTCCAACAATCTCTTGCATCTTTTTTCATTTTCCTCTGCTGCTGTAGCTGTAGCTCAGACCCCTCCGCCCCAGCATGCGTGATCAAGATGCAATCTGAACTGGCTGTCAATTCACACCGCCTGTGTGTGCCCGTTGTTGGTGGGAGGCGAAGGGAGGGGGGAGAAATAAATAATGCCATCATCAGCATATCGTGACGCTATTCCTTTTGACGTTCGGATGAAATCTGGGACACAGTTGCATTCATCGTTCAGTGAGCTCTTCCACACAGTTAAACCCACCGACAGCAATGAATGTTGATTGTGACCTTTGCTGTGGTTTGGAGGCTGGAGGTGGTTTTTGTTTGTTTGTTTGTGTAGAACAGACGTAGTGCTCTTCGTGTGATTCTTCAGAGTCATCGGCCATGCCTGTGTGCAGGTTCCTTCACAACTTTTACCTCTTTTTCCTGTTTCTTGTTTCCTTTTTGAGACATTGAGTGACAAAGGCTGGCCACAGGGTACAATCAACGGTCGATGGTTTTTTCAATTTAGCTCAAACTCACCGACAGCGTTGAATGTTCACTGGGGCGAGCACAGACCTGATGGTGACCAGAGATGACAGTCTGCTTAGAGATGCAGAGGGAGCAAGTCTTCTCTGCAGGCGGAGAGGCTTCTAACTCTCACTAAATCCTTCTTTCATTCTCTGAGCAGGAAGGACATTGAAAAAGTCATGAGTAGATGATGCTATCTTTTCCATCAAGCCTCATCATAACCACAAGTGTATTCTCTATTTATTTACATAAGTGATCTTACTTCCACAATTTTCAGATTCATAACACCTACTGAGAAATATATATACACGTGCATACATCATCTGGGCTGCAACTTTCAATTATTATTATTTTTTTTTTATTTTTGATTAATTTATTAGTTGTCATTGTCAGAAAATGTTGATCAGTTTCCAAAAACCCAAGGTGATGTCCTCAAATGTCTTGTTTTTTTTCCACCACCCAAAGATATTCAGTTTATTGAAATCATACTGTAAACAGACCAAAGTTGGAAAAAAAAGCTCAATTCAAGGCAGCTTATTAGATTTTTGTGTTTTGAGCCCAACTCAGTCTTAAGCTTTGAAAAAGTTTTTTCAGCTACTGTTTTGTTGAGATAATTAACTTTCTTCTTTAGTTAAACTTGAATGAGTTTTAGAAATCCTCCCAGAAATTGTATCTCAAAAATTGTTACATAAACTCATAAGGTGAAAAATAGTTATGATGATTTAATATTTTCAATTGCAACTGTTTAATTTTCAAGCATCACAGCTCACAATTTTCAAGGTTTCTAAAAAGTCTAAATTATCTCAACAAAACATTATAGGTTGGCAAAACATTTTTTGATTGTTTAATTCAAAACATAAGAGTTTGATTCAAAACTCAAAAACCTAGTGAAGGCAGTTTTCTCAGCTTTTTTTTTAAGTACATAAAACATTCATAATTGAGAAGCTGAAATCAAAATGATTAACTGATTATCCAGATAGTTGACAATTCATTTAAAGCTGACAACTAATCTATTAATCGACTAATCATTGCAGCTTTATGCATCATGAATACCCAAGTCTGCTTTTTGTCCACAGTCCTTGCACTTTGTGTTGACACTCACAAACTGTACCTGAAGGAGGAGGAATACGAAGACACAAACATACCGAGATACATACATATATGAAATATAATTTATTATTAAAAGAACTTCTGCCCCCTGTGCTTTACTCTAATGTGGCCCTTGTAACAAAAAAAGAAGCAGAAGTGGCTTTGCCTCACATGTTCTTCATTGCTGTATGCACTATTAACTTCCATGACACATGGTCATTATGGCACCAAAGACTGCATCAGTGTATGGGGAGCACATTTTATGTCACTGCAAGTAGCAGTTACAAGAGGGAAGTCATCTTGAAACTCCTGACTCATAGCGGGTTTTAGTAAACACAGCACCTGGCTCTGAGTCTGCAGCTAGCCGTCATGTATGCTGTACTGAAGTGCGGCGACGTGGCCTCTAGAGAGGAACCAGAATGCCTCGAGGGCTTCATGCAAGGTGGAGGATGAGGAAGACACAGAGTATGAAACTGTCGACTCACCCAGATCAATAGCGTCTGTTGTTTTCGCTATGATGTGGCACTGTGGCTGAAGACTGGGGTGTTTTTTTTCTCTCTCCCCCCTGTTTGTGCTAATACCAGTAAAGGAACTGTCCGCCATCTTGAATGAAAGGTTTTATTACACACTGCTGAATCATTGTTGCTCATCATGAGAAAAAAGGAGCAGAGTTTGTGAGAAGCACAAATGCCACAGAGCTGCTGCAGCAATTAGATACAGCGTGACAATAAAACTGTGGCAATGAGTCAAGATGTGGTTGGAAGATAAATATGGTGCAGGATAAGGAGTGACTAAGATGATGTGGTGGAAGACTCATTTCACGCAAAAAACAAAGAGTTAAAAACAACACCAGGGCTGGGTTGCACCAACAAGGATTAATTTTTAAAATGCTGTTTAAATCATGATTTGACTTACTAATTTATGTTGCAAACTTTTAAACTAGCTTGAGAAGATTTAAACCTCAATTTACTTTTTATATTAAACCTAGATTAAATTAAATGCTGCTGCACCAAAACTTTAAACTCCAATTTAAACTGGGATCCAGTATTATAGTAACTTTAAACTTGCACCTGAGAAGGTTTAACTTAAAAAAAAAAAAAAAAAAATGGCTGCCTGTTTGAGATGGATTGAGCAAACTCATTCTTTCTTTTCTTTAGCCAGCCAGCAAAGAATATAACTTTTAAGGTGTTTGTTTTAAGCTAGATAGCAAACATTATAGGGGAACTTTGTTTTAATTTTTAAACTAGCTAGTAAACAATGACATGTTTTGCTAGAAACACAGAGCAGGTTGTTTTATACTAACTAGGTTGTAACAGCACTCAGATTTGGATTTACTGAATGGAGATTATTTTTTAATTGTGTCACAGAGCTCTGCTTAATTTTAAATCTGTATTTAGACATCTTAAACCAAATTTTGCAATGCTAATCTTGGATGAAATATTTCTTTGTTGGTGCAACCCAATGTAGGACTCTGATAGCCTTTGCTGTTTAGCAAAACACGTGTTTCTATTAAAAGATTGTGCTACTTCTCTTCTCTCCTTGAAGAGCTGCTTCTGCTTTGCCAGTTCATGTGTACCTCAGTTAATATATTCTTCTGAAAAGCTTGTCAGTTGTGAGTAAAAATAATCATAACTCAAAATACCTCAATCAAAAAAAACAGTTTGCTAGCTGCTGACATGTCACCCAAGCTCGGACCAAAAAGCACAGTCCTTGCTGCGAGCGACACCGCTAACTCGGCCTCTCTCCACTCTCCCGAACAGTGATTTGAGTGACAGTGTTGGAATTGACAGAAGTGGATGAGAAGGAATGTTGCTTTATAAGGTCTTCTCTGGCCGCAGGAAGAGTGTGACAGTAGGAAGAAAGATCCGGGACACGCAACAAGAGAGAGGGAAGGGCCCTGAGCTGACAATGTGGCCCTAATCTGAATGACAAGGTCTGCACATCAGCCCTCAAACCAGCCTGGATTCAGTGAGGGGTGGGGGTGAGGATGAGTAGGAGCTGAAGGGAGAGAGGAAGGAGAAGGGAGAGAGTGAGAGGAATAAGATGAGACAGAGGGGGGAGGAGGGAGAGGGCAGGCAAGGGTGTCCTTCCTTCAAACATGCTGGCCTTAATGGCACAGACAGCTCTGACATTTAACCACTGAATCACTTTTAGATAAGTGGATGTGGTAGTTTGTGTGGGGAGAGTTGTGACTTGTAAAAATTTCAGGAGGCGTTTTTCTGGCTAAATATAAAGAGCTTTGAAAAACACAAGAAAAAACCTCAGCGAAGGAATAATGATGATCACCATTATGAACATTAAATAGTTCTGTGAAACAACTACAATTCAAAGACGAAGGTAAAATGTAATGGACCGATTTGAAAAATCAGGTCACGATTTGATTCATTTGTTCCATTTTAAGCAGTTTACGATGATTTTGCAGTGATGGCATTGTTAGACTAATGAGTCTTGATTTGTAAAGGTCAACAGATCATTAGTTTTATGCCCTGGACGACTGTCATTTACATTTTGAAATTCTTCTAAAAAAAGACAGTCTATATTAATTCAAGTGTAATACAATAGATTGTAAGTAGTGCTGTGTTGTCAAGCCAAAAAAAAAAAAAAAAAAGATAGATAAATAAATAAATAACTGGGAGAATGGCCAACTCTGCCTTTGATTACTGAAACTGAAAGCTCATTTCAATTAACATTTTTAACCAATAAGCTTGCGATAAAGTCGATGCAAGGTAAATCTGCAGTCATCTAAACTTTATACAGCAGAAGAGCCATCCTATAGTTTTAAAGAAATTATTTTGATGCATGAAAGTTAACTTCACACCATAGCATGCGAAGAGAGGGGTCATCACTCTGGCTTGTTTCTGATTGGAGAGATGAGTGTGTTGCAATTGTCCCATGTTACAATTGCCCTTGGTCTCCCCTCACTACCGTTGAGGATCTCTTAAGAAACATCACACCCGACAGTTCAGTAGAAAACCACAACTGTAATGGGCATCTCCCACGGGGGAATTACTACAGTGTGAATGTGATACAGGATGCCACAGATAAAGGACACATATGCTGAGCAGACTGTTAACGAGAGGAAGCTATAAAAACTTGTGAAAAAACATAAAAATGTCAAAGCTGCTCTTAAGGAGCGCTAACAAAAGCAAACTAGCAGAACAAGTTTGCGTAACAGATACTGTCAAAGTTTCACAATTAGTACTGCGGACCTTGTCAAAACAGACTAGTAATTCCAGAAAGACAAATCGTACGGGAGGTGATCGGATTACTTCAAAATAACAAAAGAAGCATCTGTGGTCGATATTACAGTAGCGTGTGAACGTGCTGTTCTTTTTGGATGTGAGAGGATATCCTTTCATCAGCCGGGGGTTTAGAAAGAATTGAGCTAAAAATGTGGTTGACCAAAGCAGGAGGGCATGTCAGGTCAGTTTTTGTGCCACTTTATTTTGAGTATGAGTATTTTTCTCACCGTTCTCTTAGTTGTTGCCTTGCATGTGTCTCCATGACGATAATTTGGGGCAAGCAAAAGCAAATTTTCTGCTCGGAAACAACATGGATGAAAGTAAAAAAAAAAAAACATCTATGATAAAGTTTTTCTAATCATAAAACAGGTTAAGTATTAAAACGACAATTATGTAGTAATGATGTTAGCGTCCTTTGATGTCACTAATCACTAATTTTGGTAACATTTAATGTTCTTTAAAGGGACCGTTCACCCCAAAATGAAAACTACATATTTTCTCCCATGGCCTGTAGTGTAATTTATTTATTTAGTTTTAATGTCAGTTGCTCATGACCAGGTTACACAACATAATCCACAGATCTTATTTCAAGCGATTTCACATCAGAACTACTTTCTTTATACCACAGAATTTAATTTATTTAATTAATTAATTAATTTATTGATTGATTTGGAGGTTAACTGTCCCTTTAAAAACACAAAAGTACTCAGTTTTTAAATATACTGTATATGGAAGTCACAACACGTATAAGAGTTCTGAGTCATCACAATGCACACAAAATTAGCGGACAAAAAAAAATCTGAATGTCAAAAGCCTTTTTTGAAATCGTCTGTCTCTATTGAAGGGATGTCAAACTGCTAGCCTGGGGGCCACCTCTGCCTCCCCCTCCTCATCCCTCTGACCCACGTCATGATGTCAGAAATATCTGTATAATAATAATCTTTTTTAAAGGATCTTTGCTGGATGTTTCATAGCAAGTTCCATTCTGAAGGACTGCATGTTGCAATTGGCTGATATTAAATTTCCAGAAAAGAATATCTGGTTCAGTATCAGCAAACGGGGCAGCAGAGCAGATTATCTTAGTTATCAAGTGACATTAATGATAAATTATGTGACAAAGCTAGAGTTTTCACCGCATACCCATGTGGTGTTTGATGAAAGCACAGAAAAGAAACACGCTCAGCTAGCCATTTTCACCAGGGGTCGACAGAAGAGTTGCTATGTTTGTGTCCAATGCTCAGCTAACAAATATCTATAAAAACTATGATGCAGTACTGGAAACAAAAAAGTTTTAACTTTTTTTTTTATCAACACCAAACATGTCTGCTCCATGTCAAAGTTAAAATATTTTGAAGATTTTGAAAATTGAAGTAAATGAAAATTTACTTGCCGGTTTCTAATCAGGCTTTACTAGTTGGTTTGCATGAGAACACTTCAGTGGAAACCCCAGTTTCTGTCTCTCCTTCACTGTCTCTCCCCCTCTCTGTGTCTCAGGAGGGGGAGGAAATTCCTGGCGAGGGTGCTGTGAGTTGTTGCTCTCTGCCTGCAGGTACAGACCGGCCTCCTCTGTCTGCCTGTCTGCAGATATCATACCGCGACGTGATCTGTTTAGCTGCCTGACTTAATGCTCACCTGCTCACGCGCCTCCGGCTGTGTGTGTGTGTGTGTGTTTGAGTGTGTGTTTGTGTGAGTGTGTATGTTGACTTCTTCTGTCTCCTCACAGCTGGAATGGCGTCTCTCTCTCTTTATCTGCTGCCCTGCGATTACAGACACACACACACACACACACACACACACGCACGCACACTCACACAGAATGATAGATGGACTTTTACTCCACTGACAAGATATTTACAAATTTAGACACTATTAATCTTCTCACAAACATTATGCAGTGAACGAGACAACATAGACACGATCTCACACACACACAGACACACACACACACACTCACACACACAATGACAAGCTGGACTGGAAAGAATGGGGCTGATTACAGTAATTGGGGGAAAGGAAGTGAGGAAGGCAGGATTTTGCGTGCACTGAAACAAGGACATAAAACCTCCTCACATTTGCAAGCATTTACCAAAACTAGCAAAACCTGTTTCGAACATGCAGGTCTGTCTAATTTAAATGCATTTCACCCTGTACAGGCGCTTTGTACATCTCAATTCAGTGGAACAAGAGGTTTGATTTTCACTGTAGGATCTGGAATTTAACTGGAATTTTTTGGATTTATTTTCGGTCTGCAAATAGAAATTACCTTATTATGTATAAATCTACAAATTAATATACATAGATAAAAAGCTTCTTCCAAAAAAACTGGAAGATATTTAAGTAACGCAGTGAAAAAACACCGCAATTAAGTAATTTAATGCACACTGCAACACTTCTGCAGTCTGAAAAAGGTGCAGGCTGAAGCTACAGCTTATCAAAACACTGGGGTTGAACGATAGTCTTATCTTCTTCTGTAATTTATATTTCCAAAAATAATGCAGATCACATCAGTCAGTCTTTCTGAGTGTTGCTAAGAGGGAATGCATTTTTCGAAGTAAACTTTAAACATTTATCTTTTCCTGTTCACACAGTAGTGAACAACATATTAAATTGAAATATATATATATATATACATAAATATATATTTATATTGCAAAACTTTAGATAATTATTTCTTACGCCCTTAAAGAACGCATCGTATTTAACGAGGTAAAATAATACAACAGAATGCAAAACAAACAAAAGCCAATCAAAATATTGACACAGACAATACAACACAAAAAACAACCTACAAAAAGCTGTTCGCAGAAATATACAGTCTCCTACTGGATGGTCTCATTTGCTTATCGTCGCTGTCCTGTAAAAAACACTTATCTCCAAATGTGGTGATATTGAATTTTTCGCTAAAACTAAAGGAGGGAATGATCTTTCATGAGTTGAGACACTTTTCCTATGTCTTGAGCCAAACAACTATTCAAAAAGCCACTGGATCATCAGAAAATACACTGCCATAAAGCTGAAAGTATGGCTGTTTTTCACAGCTCCTGAAAAGTTGGCATTTTGGAGATAAGAGTTTTTTATTGGACAGTGATATTGTTTACTTCATATAGAGGCATCGGTATTAAATTAGAACTTTTTCATAAAAAAAACTCATTATAGTTGCTTTAATGTCCTACATATATAAAGTTCATTGCTGTAAATGTTTCATTGTGCTTTTCATTGAGAATTACATACATACAATACAATTTAATTTTGCATTAGTCCTCACTAATGTTTTATTGAATATATAAATACCTCTCAAATCATGTTGCCTTTCTCTCTGCCTAAACATCTTTTGGATACCTCCATGTAACAATTGTTTTTTGCTCTGTATGCAGCTTGAATCATTTCATCTTCATATATTAGAGTCTTTAGTCTGATAAATAATGAGTTGGTTCTTTATAAGTAGATTTCCTCATCATTCATATGGCTCTCTTTTGAAGTATGAAGATTGGATTGGTAATATACTGAAACTGGACTGTGTTGATGGGTTTTGAATGCATCGTGTGCCAAACAGCATTATTATGTTGTATATTTTTCTTTTTATTTCGTCCTCAGGTTGTCACAGCGCTGACAGATGCGGCCTGACATGTACAACCACACTCGCGAAACACACACAGACACACTTGAGTAGGGGTCTGAGTCCAGCTGGAGGTGGTCTCCTGCCAAAGCTGCAGGCAAGCTGACTGTATTCATATTTATCACACACACACTGATTAGAACTGACAGGACACACACACACACACACACACACACACACACACAGCTGGGAGAAAAAAAAAAATCTGCTGGTGTGTAAATCAATATTTCAAGGGCAACCTGCTATTCTAAAAAATTTTATAACGAGAAAGTATTTCCCTGCGCCATTCTGCTTCTTTTTCTGACATTTTATCCACCATCACAAAAGATATGTGCGCTGTGCATTTAAAAACAAGGGACAGCCAATGAGACAAGAGGAACAGAGGTGGATGTGGACTAGCAGCAGTGAGTAATGTCGTGAGAGAGGAGTGGACTGGGGGAGAAAAAAGCGAGGAGAGAATAATAGCCAATAGGCAGGGCGAAAAGAGTGCCTCTCACACACTCACTCACACACACACACACACACACACACACACACAAAGCAGAGCGAGACTCCGCAGGGTGCCAAATAATAACCTTCCTTGTCATTATCATCGCCCAGCCAAACCGCTCTCCACTCCTCCTCCACCTCCTTCCGTCTTCAACACAATCATTGCCCTATCGTTTACAGTGTGCTGCTAAATGGGAACATCAATAGACACATCCATTAGCAGTGCGACTCCTTTCCTCTCTGATTCTCGAGTGCTTTAATAGCCAGCGCACACACACGCACACACACACACACACACACACCCCACACACTCTCACGCTGTACCTCGGCCCGACTGTTAACCAAGCTAGCCCTGCGCAGGCAAAGCCGAACTGATGGAGTGTGTCATTACAGCTGGTTAGTAACACGGCTGCTGTGAGGGAGGCGCCGTCAGTTAACCTGCAGCTACAAAAAACCAAAGAGGACGCGGCTGCTGTCTGATTTAAGTAGCTTTCGTACGAGCAGCAATCCAAATTTCCTCTTTCATTTATGTATTTACTTATTTTGCTCACGTCTGTGCTGCCATGCTGTAATATCTTGTTGCAAAATGTTTTTCATTGGATTTCTGTTTAAGCCTTTGTAGGTGGCACTTTTTAGTTTGTTCTTTGCAGCCACTGTTCGTGATGAATACCAAAGGCAATGTGACTTTCAGGGAATTTTTCCCTGGGAACGACCTGACAGACATCAGGGGTTTTAACCTGAAATGTGCATAGAAATGAAATATAGCCAAGGTACTTCCATTAGCAATAGTATGCAAACTCATACGCTTTGATTTGTATTGTGTTGTATGGTGGAAATTTACACCATTTTGACTCATTTTAAACTAGGAATGTCAATGATTCATCATTAAGTGCCATTAAAAATGTAACAGATTAGAAATGCATTAACTGATTGTATGTTTTGTGTACCAGTACTCCAGGTTTTCACACAGTTTGGTTTGTTAGTCTAAAAATGTCAGTAATTTTGCCCCATTGGACTTTATTTTGTTTGGCGATGTTTGTTGGATAAGGACAGACAGGCAAGTGAAGCTGTTTTGAGCAACAGCCTTATTGTTTTATTATTGTTTGTTTAAATTGTTTTTGCTCCATAACAACTTAAAATGAGAAAAAGACGTGCATTTTGTATCTTATTCATTATGAATGGTGAACTGGTTAAGGAAAGCAGACACAATTTGAAACCCTACACATGAATCCAACACAAGACAAGTGTTGACTTCTCCTCTGTTTTAGTCTCTGGCTGCGTATTGGCAAGAATCTGCCAATATGCAACATATCACAATACAGGGGTTATGATTAAGTCTATTGCAATACTGTAAACAAGCGATATATTGTGATTTTCATTTTAAGATCTAACTTTAGTAAAACTCATAATATAAAGAACACACCACTTGTCCATACGATCTGAGTAAAAAAGTAAACTTTTTTAATGCAATCAAAACAGTGGGATCTACATTTGTGTTTATCCCTTTAACATCATAGAACTACTTTTGATGCAATCTGAGCAAAGGAAGGATATGTGCTTACTTCTTCCTGTCTCAGTTTACATTGTTGTGTTTGAGTGGAAGAGTCAAATGGCTGAAGATAAATTATGACACTGCCATGAATCTTCTCATATCAACTATTAATTAAAAATCAATATAGCATTTGAGAATCAATACAGTGCCATAAAACATCATATCATGATACTCAGTTGTACTGGTGTTTTCGTATATCTCTGATTTAATTAATGTAATACATTCATATTTTAGTTGTTTTTGTTTTTTGTGTACCTCAAAGTGATAACCTGGAAATATATTTGATATATCAATACAAATTAATTTCTATTAATGTTTACTTATGAGCTTTAATATTAAAAAAGATGGAGCTTCATTAATCATAAAAGGACAAACTATCATCCTAGATGTAATTTGCAAAGGCCACCAAATAAAAAAATGAATCAATACAAAGAGGCCAATCTTATTTATGACTGCATTAATACCTTGTTAACCTCAGTCTGAACTTTTAGTCACTGTAACTGCAGACACAAATTAACACGGACAGCTGTTAATAATGAACATCAAAATAAACCCCGCCCGGCCGAACCCATCCACGACAGTAGTGGAATGAGAGAAAGATAAGGAGGGACAAGAAGGGCAAATACAGCGGGGGGGAGAGAGGGTGGGGAGGGGAGGGTTTCCCACAATGCCGCCACACACACTGTAATTTCAGCACGCATGTTTTTTTGGGATGGAGGGCGAAGCAGGATGCTGGGAAGCCTGGGAGGGGCACAGGGTGGGTAAAGGGGGGGCTGGATATGGGTGTTTGTGGGATGTGTGGGGCGGCTGTTAAAGTCGACTTGTGGAGATTGGTTTTGACTGATGGAAATAGAAAAAAGGAGGCTTTATGCACGCACACGCGCACACACACACACACACAGGCACACAACAAATGACATGCATGACAGCAGACACATTCAATTATATGAAATGCATAAATTAAGATTTGTTCCAAAATGAAACATCCAAATTTGATTTAAAAAAAAAAAAAAAGACTCTTTTCATGGCCTGTTTAATAGCACCATGAAATTTCTTTTCACAGTGTATCCTGTGATGTTAAATTACTGATGCTATTTTTTTTTAATCAGTGAATTTCGAGTATTTAGAAAACAAGTAGTCAATTTGTCTTTAAATTACTCAGAGCAGAAAACAGCAGCAGATAATGAGTTTGTTTTCTCACATTTACACCATTATTATCCCCCTAACTCGGTGGTCTCTGATTCTTACCGTAACAGGCAGGAGTGTGTGTGTGTGTGTGTGTGTGTGTTTTTGTGTGTGGCAGGCTGGTGGTAGACCGCAGACAGACTCTAGGTGCCGTTGCATGTGTGTGTGTGCGTGCGTGCCTCCTTCGTGTCTGGACCTGGGCAGAAAACAAACAGAGGAGAAGAAGAAAGCACAGGATAAATTCAGGTGTTGTTTGGTAAACCATGTTATTAAAATGTCACACACACACACGCTCGCTGTGATGTGCACTTAAATTATTCAACAGCCCCGACTGATGTGTGTAACAGTATTAGCGGTAATAAGTCTGCACTTCATCCCCTCTAAAGAACTCACACATGATTTTATATGTACAACAAGCCCACTCACAACCTAATTCTTATATACACTCTGGGTGGTCTTGAGAAACAATGACAAGGAGCCACCGTGTGTGTACATTAACACATGATTCATCTTAAAAAAACGTAAGCTAGGTGGTTTAATGGGGAAAAAAAATGGTGGAATCAGCCTTTGATGCCACTTCGCAGTTTGTAAAATCAGATT